>NC_137175.1:60158750-62940000 GCF_951804945.1 Podarcis cretensis | reverse complement strand
CGTGCTTAAACACTTTTAAATAGTGCCTTGTCAATTACATACATAGATAGATAGATGATAGATGGATAGATAGATAGATAGATAGATAGATAGATAGATAGATAGATAGATAGATGATAGGCAGTATTTAGTTTTTGCTGTTTCTCTCCATTTTCCATTACATTTCCCAAGCACTAAAGATATAGCCTGTGCCATATACCTGTTACTGCAATGGCTTCTTTTGTCTAAGCTGACAAGACCCAGGTACAGTAACTTATGAAGGAATGTGGTTCCTTATGTAACTGCACTGAACCCAATGAAATCACACTAGGATTGGGTTTTTACTCTTTCATGTTATGTCCATATGTGGGGTTGTTCCTTACTCATCAGTTTTATTTTTCAAAAGTCCGAAATGTTAGTGTCTTTGGTTACTCAAATATTTTGACCAGCTTGGTACCCAGGCTGCTGACTAAACTAGGCTGAATGATATGATGGGAGGGGGGTGTCTCGTGACAATACAGCTGCAAGAGAGATCAGCTCATATGCAGCCAACAAAACAAATGGAAGAGAGAGAGATAATTTCACAGGCGGATGCTATCATATTGCCATCCAAAATGCAGAGAACCACCAGCTTCAACAGAACAGGTGTGGCAACTGCCGTTTGTATCACAGAAAACATCAAACTGTGCCCACGCTCCCTTAGTAATGAAACTCACATACTCTGTCCAGCAGCATTTCTGTAGAGCAAATGTAAACACACACACAACCTCCAGTGCCACTTATTCACTAGGGAAGGGAGATTGTCCATCAAAACCAGGAACTTTGCATTATGGGATAGTTCAATATTCACCTTACACCCCCAGGCTTACAGAGGCACAAGGACTGAGCAAGCAATCTCATTTGCCTACCATCGGGATAATGACATTAATTTATTCATATTTTTTTTTAGTATTAGCTAGTCACAAATTTTCATAACTCATATTCCATTTGCAGATCCTCCATGTGTCCTTATTTTCCAGGGACGTTCCTGATTTAGAGAAGCCGTCCTGGTTTCTGATTTGATCCCAGAATGTCCCACTTTTCCTTAGGATGTTCCTATTTTTATTGGAGAAATGTTGGAGGGTATGGAGTTATCTGACCCCTGAGCCGCCTGAAGGCAATCCTATATAGGAAAGGTTTTTTTTAAAAAATGTTTAATGTTTTATTATGTTTTATATGTGTTGGAAGCTGCCCAGAATAGTTGGAGCAACCCAGTAAGATGCGTGGGGTATAAATAGTAAACTTATCATTATGAAATGGGATGTCCCTATTTTCATCGGAGAAATGTTGGAGGGTATGCATTTGGGTTCCCATTATTTCCTGTATATGTTATGAAAATGGTACAAAATCCTACAGATATCATGGTAAAACAGGGGGCGGGGGCGGAATGAGTGTGCTCACTATGGACTTTGTCATGGCACTTTTACCAGGGTGGGACAGAGGATGGACACATATTGCCAGGCTTTGTGACTTCCCTTTCTGCTAAACTGGCTGCTCCAGGCATGCCAGTATTCTTACAGTTTGAAATGGATACAAAAAGCCCCCCAACCCCTGCTCGAAACCCTTCCCAAGGACTTGGTTCCTTAAGGACCAGCCTGAGAAAGATCAAATTACACTTGTGAATATCTCCTTTCCTGTTTGAAAATGACATTGTATATTCATTTATTGGTGAGGGCCACTTTATCAGGGAACCATTTTGTTCAGATTCAGATGAAGGGCAAGCCATGGCGTGACACAGTCTACTGCAAACTTTAAAAGTGTGAATAATAAGCAAATATTACAGTTTGGTTTGATCCTATATGACTTGCAGGCATAACACTGACCCTTCGGCCAAGTCCTTGTTATTGCTGTGTGGCCAAACCCTGAACCTGTTCATCTAACAACTTTTTAAAGCGCTACAGCGTAGCACTATATATCAGTGGATGGGCTTCACTTGATTGGCCAAGAGTGTTGCCCACATTTATAGGGTGAACAAACCACAAAGCATAGCCGATCTATCGTCAGGCACTAGGGCACACACTTTTATATTTCATAAATATATTTCACAAAGAACTGAACATCTAACATTAAAGAGATTAAGAGCTAGAGGAAGCCTTTGCCCAACAGTCTTCATCAATTTCAGACTTTGGTTACAAAATGGTGTCCTTGTTCCTGACGGTGAGGGAAAGATCAGAAGGATTTTAAATAGGGAAGAGGAAAAAATGACCTCAGTCAGGTCAGATAGACATTTCATGCCAGTATCTCCCCTGGCATCAATGCAGAGGTAGAATGATTTCTCTCTTTACATGATATTTTGGCCTTGGATGAATCTGATTCTGGGAACAGCTGTTGGGCATACATCCTCAGCCCAAGCAAGTGATGGATCATATTTTGCCATATTGATCTAAAACAGACACAGTCAAACCTTGGTTCTCGAACGGCTCCATTGCCGAATGTTTTGACTCCCAAATGTCAAAAGTGTTCCAGTTTTCGAATGTTTTTCAGAACTCAAACGGCTTCCAAGGTGCATTTTTCTCCCCCCCCCCCTTGAAATTGCCAACAACCCTTTGATTTTCGGTTTTCAAATGTTTCAGAAGTCTAACGGTCTTCTGGAATGGATTACGTTCGAAAACCAAGGTTCCACTGTAACAAGAACATTGTGATATGGTGAATGGAATTCTTGATTTGGATCCACAAGTTTTAGGTTCCAATCTCTGCTCAGCCATGAAACTCACTGGTTGGCAGTTGCAACACACTAGGGTTGCACCCACGCCACACATTTAAAGCACACGGCTTCCCCTAAAGAATTCTGGGAACTGTAGTTTGTTGAGGGTTCTGGAAATTATAGTTCTGTGAAGAGTAAACAGCAGTTCCCAGGATTCTTCTCAGGAGGCCATGCACTTTAAATACAGGGTTCGGGCGTACCCTCTTTTTCAGTAGAATTAGGATATGTGAGATGGCACCATATACCACCATGAGAAGTATGGTGTGTACATTTATTTATTTATTTATTTATTTATTTATTTATTTATTTATTTATTTATTTAAAAAGAGCAAGTGGCTCAGTTATATGAGCCAATCCACTACAGGTAGTCCAAACAAGCACCTTCCATTTTTACAGAGGATATGAAATCTAAACTTACTTCTGTCTGTCTGAAGGACTGGCCTACATTTCTATTTGAAACCAAAGAATGTGTGGTGGGTAACTTGAACATTCAGTATATTCATGAGTAAGTGTTGAAAATCCAGATTCCACTTGTAGTTAACTAATAGAAATTAACTGTAAATTGGTTTGGTGTTTTTTTTTTTTTTAAGGCATATGATATACACTAAGCAGAGTACTGAGGTTTGTCTGCATGGCTCACATTCAGAGAAGTGGATGTACTTCAGAGGAATGAGCGGATTACTGTCAATTCACCCATCTGAATTGTTCTTGGTTCTTGGTCATAAATAAGGAGGAGTCAAATTCTTTCTCCAGTGCTCATAAATGTTGTGAGTGTCTTGTTTTAAACTAGAAACAGCCATGTCTTCTGAGAGCCCTCATAGTGAATCTATAAGCCACTCCCAGAACATTAACCTGGTGGTGGTGGGGAGTTAATCGGAAGAGGAAGAGCATTTTCTTTCCAGTTATTATTATAATAAAGGTGTGTTAGGTAAGGCTTGGTCAAGCAATACCAGAGGTTATAATGTGTTGGGGGAGGGGGCGGAATCAGCCAACACATTGAGACCATTCATTACTTCACTTCCGATTGCCAACCCATCACTGAGACACACAAGTGGAAAATATTGGAGTGCTCCTCCTAACCACTAGCTTCTAAAATAGAAGAAAGTGCCAGAAGTTGTTGGGAAAAGTGAAAATTTATATGTTTTAAGTTTTACACCTGGAATTTGCCCATTTCAGTAGGCAAAGGAAGCCATAGCCACATAAGTAGAAAAGCACCAATAAATTTCAGGTAGCTTATGCATGTTAGGCACTAATGAATGTCATCTTCTGTTTTGTCATGAAAAAAGATCTTTCTGCTGCTAAAGGAGACTGATTTAGATTATGAATAGCAGTAGTGATTTGCAAAAATGGCTCCAGAGAGAGACTCGGAGATTCCATAGTCTTGTGGCACTTGAGGTTTCTGCCCTTTTTGTTGAAAATTAATTTGTCCTGTGGGTTATTGGATTTCAGCTCAGCCAATGTATATTGCTCAGTCATCACAAATTTACTTAAAATTTAGTGTAGCTGAAGTTCATTCAACAAGACAAAAGTCTACACCTGAAAGCTTCTGAAAATCTTGTGTGAAAACCCTCCTAACAGTGTATTTGAAAGTGCTGATTCTTTGAGCAGATTCACAAAGCGTTTTTACTGGTATTAGAGTATATATCCTGTCACCATCTTAGATAGACTTTGAAAGAACATCACATTTTTATACTTACGACCAGAAACATTATTTTCCTATCTCTTTGACATTTGATGCCCTTTTGAATGTGTTTTTAATGGAAGGGGATTATTGGTTTGGTTTTGTTCTTATTTTTATTATGTGTTTTTTGTTTTTTTAAATGTAATTTTGTGTTGTGAACCACCCTGAGATCTATGGATGAAGGGTGGTATGCAAATTTAATAAATAATAATATATCCTTTTGGATATATCTTTAATCCATGCACGATGGCCAAAATACAATCCTGAATTGAGAATAGGAATATGCTCAATGTGTGTAAATGTATGCAAAACTATCACATATTGGTAGACACAAAAACCTACCATGTAAATAGAACAAGATCTAAATAGATGAGGAATGCATACTAAATATAACCATAGACTGGGAACATAGCCCTCTTCAGGGAGCCCTCATTAGGCATGGGCCAATCTGTCGATTTCATTTTCTCTCAATTTTGCATTTTTCAAGTCTTAAATTCAGTTCTCCACATTTTCACACTAGCTTGTGAACTTTTTGGGGGGGGAAATGTCCTCATGAAAATTCATCAACGTTTAATGCAAATTTCTCCTAATAGTTGGTATGCAATTTTGACTAATATATACATTTTGCAAAACAATTTCTCCTAAAAGGAAGTTCAGTGTTATTTTCACTGATATGTGCATTTTTATGAATGTTGTAACCCCAGTATATGCAATTCACATTAGGTTGGGTTTTTTTTAAGGGTAGTATTATCTCTACTTGACTCCTCACAATGCATAAGATGCTCACCTCCACTTGTGCTGCTATTGCTACTTCTTAATTCTTGTTGGCAATATGGAGAAGATCCAAATGGGAAAGGGAAGGCCGCTTGCATGTCCCATATGGTAGACGTTGCTGTGCATGTCCCACCAGCCCTGGAATAACCCAAGACCTTATTTCCAGGCATGAAATAAAACATCTATTTCCATGAGCTGAAAGGTAACAGAAATGGTGACGAAGCCTGTGTGTTTTGACCTACATTGCTCCTCGCCGTTGCCATTTCCCATGTGTTTAGTTTTTCTTTTGGAAAGCCTGGCCAGGGTTTTAGAAATGTAAAGTTCTAAAACAAGGTGAAGATGTGGGACTTTTTGAAAGGGCTTAGCTCAATGGTAGAGCACCTGCTTTCTGTGCAGAAGGTCCAAGGTTCAATTTCCCAGCATCTCCAGGTAGAGATGAGAGAAGCTCTCATCTGAAATCCACTGACAGTCAGTGTTGATAATACTGAGTTGAAAGAACCAGTAGGTTTGTCTATCAGGCAACAAATTGGACACTTAACTTTGTTTAAAGTTCAAATTTAAATTCTGGTTCATAGTGCCACATAACATCTAGAGGTGGGGGAGAGATATAATGGTGGATATAATGCCACAAACCTAGGCATCCCATATGGAAAAAGCTAAAATGTACAATAAAACAAAGTGGCATGAAATAATAAGATGTTAATGTTTACGGGAAATAATTCAGCAGAATAAGAATAATTTCTCTTAAACCCTTAATCTGTAAAAGTTTGACATCTCAAACTTTTATGTTCTATGAAACAAAAATGTCCTCTAGCAATATACATTCAACATCAATAAGTATAAACTGTTAAATCGTAAACAAGATCTTTTAAACATTGGCACAACAAAGTAATTCTTACGTTCCGTACATAGATTTACATTCAAAAGTATGTATGTTGAAATTAAGCCAATCCTAACAGTAAAGGCTATTTAAAAACTAATATTGGTGAACAAAACCTTCTAAAGAATCCCAGCCTCACTTTTGTTTAGGAGGAATTTGCTTCGATGACACCTCTATTTCATATTTGAGGCGATCAACTCTTTGCTTGAGATACAAGCCTTATACATTGCCAGAAATGAGATATTGTGTGAAAACCAAATCATGGCACAATGGACTGGAAATTTTAGATTAATAAACCTCTTTCTCTGGAGAACTAAATAACTTTTACAGTTTTATCTGGGGCTATTCGTTTCTTTGAAGATTTATGGTTCTTCCCACTGATAGGCATCCTATGTCTCACTTTTTCAGATTAAAGAAAGATGATTTTAAACAGGCTTCTGAGTGGCATAATCTGGAATCAGCAATGATCTAGGCTTTGCTATTAAAGAGAGAGAGAGCGCGCCAAGTTAAATAAGAATACCCTTGACGGCTCACGTCAGAACAATTTGAGGAAGATCTGCATATGGTTAAATAAATCTAGTAACTTGTTATCAATAGGATGCCAATATGCTTGCCCAATGTTTTCATCAGGCAGGCCTCAGTAGCGACACATCCTTTACGAGGAATTAAAGCTCCTCTTGCTTAAGGCTGCTTTAATTGATTGATGCTCAAAGTTTGGAAACTAAAATCCCATCCTGCTATTGCAAAGCTCCTTTAACCAAGCCTTTCCCTTTGAAAGCAGGATGCTCAATTGAAAGTGGCAGCCCACGTTTTTAGGTTTCAGGCAGCTCTGTCATCCTACAAGGAATGTGCCTGCCACTTCACACGATAGGTTGAGCTGAAAGACATGTACTTTGAATCAGGGAATCAATAGAACACTTAATGGACAATTAGGAGAACAGCTGTAGGACTGTCAGAGACCCATCTGTACACTACTCAAACAGCCTCTGCCTGGACAGGGCACGGAAAACAAAGTATACTGCTGCAGGGCATTAGCTTCTATTACAAAACATCACTTTCATTCCCCATTGAATGTTAATATAGTGCTCTCTCTCGCCCGCTCTCTTCTTTTCCCCCATTACAAATTTTAACACATGTAGAAAATTATGGAAATTGCCCGGGCCATTTGTCAACTTATATCATGTGAATTGATCAATAAATTTTACCACTTTGTTGTTAATGTAGATAAATTTTGGCATTTAATTAAGCAATCGCAAAAATGTGGCTGCTTTCAATTTCAGCAGATGCTACCTTTGCATCTCGAATGCGGGAGCCGCGCAGGAAAAGGCAAGCCAGTTGCTAAATATTTATAGACAACATGACAATACAGGAAAGAGTTATCATCAGTGATTTTGATGCAGAAACAATTAACATGGTTAGAAAAGGAGCCCATGTGTGATGATGAAGTGAAATGATTCTTCTAGGAAATATATTATCATGATGTCTAAAACCGGGGGGGGGGGGGGAGGACGGGACACACTCATGCTCCAATGCACATTGCATGCAACACACTAATGAACCCGTGGCATTTTTTTTAACCTTTTTTATTTCCTCCAGCGCCTACAAAAATAAAATGGGTAGTATGCATGTACGCTCATATGCACATATGCAAAAATAAATGTAACATCTACATGAATCCATATGTTAACTATAATGCTAATAGGTGTGATTCAAAGAGCTTCTCTAGGCATACCAAAGGGATTTCTTGTATAGTTGAGCCTGTGCCACGTTAGTGGCTGTTTTTGAAACTCCTGCTAGCTTCAGAGGTGGATTGCAGTGGGTGAGTGGTTGACAGTTGGTCTAAGAGCAGTCTAAAGTCCCCTTTGGGGCATGGAAGTGGAAGTGGTTTCCTGCCTTCCTCTTTCTCCATCCTTCCTCGGTGGGCAGCGTTGACCTCATCCTGCCTCCCTCTCAGTCAGTCCAGGGCAGGGCGTGTACGGATGTCCCTTCTCCAGCCATGAGAAGGAAGAGGAGGTGGCACCCCAGCCCCAAAGACCTGGTCTTGGTCTGGCTTGCCTCCCTGTGGCTCCAGCCTCGAGGAGGGAGCCTGTCTTGGGGAGGGGGGAGGCTGGTTGCGCCCCCTCAGAAATTTGCAACCGGGACCATGGTCCCCCATGGAATCACAACATTATTGGATCATTTTGACAAATATGTTGAAATGTGACACTGTCACCTGAGTAACGGACTGACAAAAAGCATATGAGCTACTCTCAAGGTGATTTTATCACATAGGTGATAAAATTGGCATGAAATATGGAGAAGTCTAGCAGTTCGAAAGCACGTCAAAGTGCAAGTAGATAAATAGGTACCGTTCTGGCGGAAAGGTAAACGGCGTTTCCGTGCGCTGCTCTGGTTTGCCAGAAGCAGCTTAGTCATGCTGGCCACATGACCCGGAAGCTGTACGCCGGCTCCCTTGGCCAATAAAGCGAGATGAGCGTCACAACCCCAGAGTCGGCCACGACTGGACCTAATGGTCAGGGGTCCCTTTACCTTTACCTTATGGAGAAGTCTGGCCGAATAAAAGATCCTGATAACTGTAAGTAGATATTAAGAATTTGAATTATTCACGCACCCATTTACACATACAGATTCCGACATTTTCATTCAGCTGGAAACAACAGGGTCTGTGTATCAGTAAGCCAAATGATGAATGCGAGTTACCATCTAGATTGTGTGGTCTTTATCACTGATTTGTCTTTACCTCCTAACCCACTGGGTTGCTGAAGTGCAAATCTGAGCCCAGATTAGATCACCAAATTAACACAGGAAACTCTGCGCAAGTCACCACTTCAAAAGCAAAAAACACCACCACCACACCCTTAAATTAACTTGGTGTGTTGGGGATTTGTATGCATCTCTTCGCCTCTTTGAAGGTGAACCCTGAAAACTTGCAAAGCACACACAGATGTGGTCAGACAATAGGCAACACAAATGAACATTTTAGGGCTTCTTGATGGCCCTAGGGACCATAAGATGAACTCCTGCCTTTGTCAGCCAGAGGCCCTAAACATAGCACTCCGCAGCATGGGCTGACATGATTAACTGCAGTAGCTCATGGGAGTGGGTAAGGAAATTGTCTGCCTCTTGGTGCATTTGCTGGAGCCTCTAGAGAAGGAAAGGGCTTAAAATCACACTGTGGTCTTTATCATAATCACCCAGGACAAGTAGATTTCCCCACACAGCCTGTATCCTTTCCACACAGCATTGCCAGTTAGAGGACAAAGGAACGGGCGGGATCAATTTCCATTTGAAGAGCAGAGATATTCTTCATCAATGAAATCTAGTTGGGCTTCTGCATTCATAATCCTTCTGCAGAATTTTCCAAGTAACACGCTTTTGCATATTGTGGGAGACCAGAGTGATCTTCAGTGGACAAATGAAGCTGACCCCTTCTCATGGACATAGAAAGGGGTGGGGAGATTATACAGAGGACAAAGTTATTCACCTCTCCCTGCACACTCTGTTAGAGGACAAGGGTTGTGATAGGAACCACCAAGCACATTTTCAATAGCTACTGGAAAGCCTGGTGTCAGCTTAATTGTATGTCCATGTACAGGGCTTTTCCACAGGCAGAAGTCTTGAGAGTTAACAGATAACCCCAGAGGTAGAGCAGCATTGATAGCCATGCCAGGACCTAAGGAAAAGGGAAAGATGAAGGAAGGAAGGAAGGAAGGAAGGAAGGAAGGAAGGAAGGAAGGAAGGAAGGAAGGAAGGAAGCTTCTTCTCCCTCCCTCCCTCCCTCCCTGTTAATCTTGGATAAATTATTTCTTGATGGCAATAGTTAAGTAAAAGTTATTGCTAAATTGTCATCCAAAAACTGGTGAGGACTGCCTCTTTCTTTCCAATCCCAGTCAATTTATGCATTTCTACAGCCAAGTGATGGATGTCTAGACAGGTCTGCTATGATACCAGAAGATTTTTTGTATGGCCAGAGTGAGCTTCTTTTGAAACAAAATTCTACTGTTCTTCAAAGGGAAAAAGTGGACTTGGTGCAACTCACACTTTTCATTAATGCTGGTCTTTTAATTTTTACAAGATAGGTAGGTCTAGATCTGTGGTTCCCAATATGGAGCACGCGTCCCACAGGGGGGCAATTTGATTTTTAAGGAGGGCAATTTGAGAATGACATATTAACAGTTAATGGCCTTTAGTCTTCCTCCATGTGAATAGGAGTTCACTTTTTGAATAATAAGAATTATATGTCACAGGAAGTGGGGGCATGAGGATATTAGAGATGCTTAGGTGGGGCATGGCCAAAAAATGGTTGGGAACCACTGGTCTAAACAAAACAAACATGAAACACATGGGACTGTCTAATACTGACCCCAAACTATGGGTCCATGTAGTCCAGCAGGTCTCCAAGGTCTCAGGCATAGGCAGGGTTCTTTCCCAGCCCCTACTAGCCAACATGCTTAAGGCAAGTTACAGATAGGTAGCCGTGTTGGTCTGCCATAGTCAAAACAAAAAAAATTCCTTCCAGTAGCACCTTAAAGACCAACTAAGTTAGTTCTTGGTATGAGCTTTCGTGTGCATGCACACTTCTTCAGATACCTGAAGAAGTATCTGAAGAAGTGTGCATGCACACGAAAGCTCATACCAAGAACTAACTTAGTTGGTCTTTAAGGTGCTACTGGAAGGAATGCTTAAGGCAAGATTCACTGAACTAACTGTGTCAGAAGAAGCCCTGTGAAATTGCTTCCACTTGTGCAAAGAGGCTGTCTTCCTCCCTCCATATGCCCTCCACACTGCCTGAAATTGGCTCAGGGGAAGTCAAGAGAACCCCTGGAATAGCACTGGGGAGAGAGGGGAATCATTCCACTGGGCAAAATGATATGCAGGCACAGATGGAATGTTTATTTACTGTATTTATATTCCAGCTTTTTTCTCCAAGGAGCTCAAGGTGGCGTATATGGTTTTCTTCCTCATTCAACCCCCACAACAACCCTGTAGGTTAGGCTGAGAGGAAGTGACTGGCCCCAGGTCACTCAGTGAGTGTCATGGCCAAGTGGGGACTTAAACACTGGTCTCTCAGGTCCTAGTCCACTTACTATCCCTTTACCTTATTTCTCTAACCACTATGCCAACATTTATAATAGTGCAATGTTGAATTCCGCTCTTAGTGACTGAGATGTAAATCTGCATGCATTGTAAGTGAAGTAATAAGTGAAGCAATAAGAACAAACAGTTTAGCATTAGTTAAGTTATGTTTACAGATTAGATCCACTTCCAGGCAGTACCACCTACCACTTTTATTGAGAAAAGAAATGGGAAACTGGGCTCTAGAGAATATGGGATGAAGATTGTTGTGGGAACATGCACAATTAGGGAAGGAGATTTGGAAAGGAAATTCAACACTCCAGGACATTGTGATATTTGGGGAAATGGCCATTGGAAAAAACTAGATTTGGGCTCCTCAGCTATCTGGAAAGAACATCACATAACTGTCCCATTCCTGGATCACTGGGAGTGGTCTATGTGGCCCAGCACAGACGTGTGTGTGATTGGCAGGTGGGGGGGAGGATGGGAAGCTTTAGGAACCTTCTGTCCCAAGAGAGACTCTTTCTGCTGGGTGGAGGGCAAAGTCTGTATGCAGAGCTGGGAGCCAATCTGCCTCCCAGGCCACAGGGCTTTCGGGGCAAAAGCAGCACCAGGCTAAATCCTTAGAGGGGAGAGGTAGAGTACTTAATTTCTAACTTGCTGTGATTCTGAAGGATCACAACCAGCGAATCTTCACTTTTCTTTTAATTTTTAGTACAGGGCACTTATTTATATGATTTATTAGAGGTGCTCCATTGAGACATGGAAGCATTTTCCTAATAAACCGAGAGGTTAGCACCATTGTTTTCAGTACAACTGACCCTTGGCTTTGCTGTAAAACCAGGATCATTAGAAATGGTCCATTGATTATACTGGAGCATTTCTAATGAACCAAAGGGTCAACTCTATGGAAATAATGTAAAATATCCAGATTCATGATGAAAAACTCCATTGAAATGCATGAAACGTTTCTAATAAATCTAGATTTTAGTGGAGCTCAGCCCTGAGCCCATTAAAACGTTATGAAAAAATAGTCACTGAGCATGCATCTTAAGTACTTCTTCCTACGTTAATCTCTCATTTATTTTAAAATGTGCTGTAAAAATAGCAAAAGGCACCCATGAAAATTTGTTAAAAGTTTGCCTATTTTCCCCCACTTATACATATGAGCATCGGTTCCTTTAGAAAAGACTTCTATTCCAAGTCCAAAAATCTTGTGTTTAAAAAAGCAATTTTTAAAGAAATATTTTCTTTGCCTGGTATCACAGTCTGTGCAAAAAAAAAAAAAAAAAGGAGGGGGGATTTATATAGTCCATAAATTTTGAAGCTATAAGTATCTACTCTGAATGCCTCCATTATCACAGCTAGCCCTAAATGGAAGCCCCCCCCCCCCGATGGAACTGGCTTTCCACAGCTATTCACATATTCTGCTAGCAGTTAACTGTACCAAAGCTCCAAACAATGTTCATAAAGTAAATATTTACAAAGTAAAGCAAAAGAACAGCTTTGGGGTGCTGAAGTGCCCACTACCCATCCCACAAACTCCTAAGAACTGGTTGTTTTCATGTTTTTATTATCTGATTTTTTGCATCTGATGGCATCTTCAGTGCCATTTTGATTTTTACAAATGTTGCAATTTCCTGCTGGCAATATTATCCCAAACAGTCAGGGGCCACGTTGCCCATGTGATTACACTATGATACCAATTACTGTAAACAGGTCAAGACCTTATTATTTTCTGATATGTTTTAAATTATTAGACTCTTGTTAAGAATGCTGTTAACAAAGTAATTAGGGCAAGTCTTCCTGCCCTCATTCTGAATGGGCATCAGGAAACTACTACTCTGCAGTAAGCACTTTCGCCCTTGTTTTCACAACCCAAAAGTAATCACCAAACATGGTGCCATTTCAGTTTTCAGTGGGAAAAACAAAAATAAGGTGCTGGCAGATTCACAGCAAGGCTTACAGTGTAATTTATACATGGCTGCTTGGGGCGGAGCAGGGTGGGGGAGTCCCATTGGGTTAAATAGGGATTTACACCACGTCAATGAGATATATATATTGATATATTCAGGATTAAACTGCAAAACAACAAAAAGCCCCAAAACACTGTGTTTTTAAATAGCATTTGCTTTTACTATCTTTTTTGCACCTCACCATAACAAGAAATATGGGTGCTACAGTGAAGTCTTCTCTAAATAGGGAACCTTGTGTAGGAAGGCAAAGATAAGATAGCGAAGAAAAGGTATGATATTGATCCATACAGACTATATGCCTTAGGATTTCACAACCTAAGCCAAACTACTATTTCTTGTTTTGAGAGATCAGTATGTCTGGATGTTAACTAGAAGGTGGCTCGAGCCCACTCTGGGATGGCTGTGGGCAGGATTTCTGCATTGCAGGGGGTTAGACCAGATGACTGACTCTTGGGGTCTCTTCCAACTCTATGATTCTGTGATTCTAATATTCTTCACAGGAAGTTACACATTGTGCTGATTACCTTACTGGCAATCATCTCATTCATTTTTCAAAATTACCGTATTTTTCGCTCTATAAGACGCACTTTCCCCCTCCTAAAAAGTAAGGGGAAATGTGTGTGCGTCTTATGGAGCGAATGCAGGCAGGAGGCTCTGCTTAGCGCTCCCTTTAAAGAGCCACATGGAGCGTGGGGGCTTTTTCCCGAGGAGGGAGAAGGGCTGCCCTTCTTCCTCCTTGGGGAAAAACCCCCAAGAGTGCTTTAAAGGGAGTGCGGCTCTTGGGGGAGCCTTAGCCGCATGCAGCCTCTCCCGGCCAGGGGGAGAATTCATGCCGCTGCCCAGGATAGGCTGCACGCGGCTATCCCATAAGCCAGGACAGCAAGGGGGATCGCTGAGCTGCGATCCCGCTTGCTGTCCTGGCTTATGGGATTCAGAATATTTTTTTTTCTTGTTTTCCTCCAAAAACTAGGTGCGTCTTATGGTCTGGTGTGTCTTATAGAGCGAAAAATACGGTAAATGCCTTGTGTGGGGGGATTGTGATCAGCACTGCAGCTTGAGGGGAGAGGAGGTTTAAGCCTGCCCTCCCTGGCTGTGATCTCCTCCACCTCATATGGAAATAAGTGGGATTGGGGGAAAACCCATTAACGCACACTGGGGGCAATTTTTACCAACACTGCAGCTGAAGAGGGAAGTTAAATCTCCCTATCTCATGTGCTGCAAGTACTGATCACAATTCCCCCATGCCTAGTGCAACATTTAAAAAACTAACAATATGATTACTAATTCTGTCATAACATATACTTAGGTCCTTACTCCATCTTTTAACAAGCCACAGATTCAAAACTTTAGTTCCCTTTAGATTATGGCTCACTAGTTGACAAAAATCAGAAACATGGCTTTGAATATTGGCAGTGTTGAAAAGAAATGCCTCCATAGTAATTTCTACTGAACATGTTCAAGGGAGAATTCTGACAGAATGTGTTGGTCAATACCCATTGGAAATCTATTTCTTCTCTAGGGCAGAGAAAACTTCCATTTTGTAAGACATGAACGCTAAATCTCATGGGAGCTACATTTACCACACAAACATAAAAGGAGAGTTGACCTTGACAGAAGTTTGACCTTGATGCTCTACTCAAGGAGCTAATTGCTTTGTTGTGAGTTTGGTTTGGTAAAATGTTTTTTAGAAGTACTTAGGCATTAACCCATAGTCTCGGCCATCACACGTCTGTTAATTCTGTTAAGACTTAAAAGATACTGTCCAGGATGAAAACCATTATTATGAATCTTTCTATGTACATCATATAAGGCCCATTTTCAATCCCTTACAATGTGTGAAATTACTGAGAATTCAAAGAACAGCCATTTCTGTGGTGGTCAGAAAAGCAGTTAAGTGTTCCAGGGTTGGGTAAAGGAAAAAGGTTCTTGTGCACACCATAGGTGATGATATAAATAAATAGAAATACCCTCTGCAGAAATTAATTAACGCCAAAGCACAGAGTCAAGCAACCTTGAAATGTCTTAACTGGGGCAGATTTTTCCACAGTTTCACTATGGGTGTCAATACTAGACCCCCCCCCCCCAAAGTAACTTATCACTTTTGCTAAAGGATGATGGAGAATGAACTAAAGGAGAAAAAATTGCAATACTAGGTGACTTCAATTGCCCTCACGTAGACTCAGAAAATGTGTGTTCCAGTCATAACAACATGGATAAATGTTTTAGATTTTCTAAATGACTGTCCCCTCAAAGAGTTGGTCATGGAACCAGCCAGAGAGGAGGTGACATTGGACTTAAATTGAAATGGCACCAGGACCCAATGTGAGACCTAAGTGCTGAGAGACAACCAACTAAAAACAGGAACCACAGTGCTATAAAATTACCAGTAAATGTATATGCAAGTGGACAATTGCCAAGGGAGTCCCATGCAGTCACATTTGACTTTGAAACAGGAAACTTCCAAAATAAAAATAAAAATGAGGGGAGTAGTAAAAAGGATGTGTGCATTTGTGTGATGGTTTGATTGCTACATTCTACTCAGGAGCTTGTTGGGTGGGGAGGATTTGCCAAAAGCTTTTTTTAAAAAAAAATCCAAATGTATAATGTGTACAAAAAAAATTAGAAATTTAAACTGAACGAGGTTGGGAAAGGTTTCCCTCTATTTCATGCCTCATGTCCTCTTTGGAGCAACATGGCTATAACTTTCTACACTTGTGAACAAGGAATATATTTAGTCTACAAAGGCCCGTTGCATTAAAAGAAAAACCTCATAAAATATCTATTCTAATAAGACCTACAAAGCAACTCTCAGGTCTATTTCATCTTCAATGATTATATGGCTTTGTGTTATATTTTAAATCATAAGAGCCAAGTCGTAGGGGCTAAAGGGTCTTTGCCCCCCCCCAAATAAAATATGTGAGGGGCAGCCCCCCCCCAAGTTGATGGTCATTCAAATGGTGTGTGCATCACATCAAGTTACTGATTCTGTGGTGTGGGGCTTACCTTTCCCCCCCCCAATATTTTATTTGAGTTGGCACCCCTGTTTTAAATACATATTCAGCACAATGTGCTTAAAACTGTCCAGAAATCACACTGGACCTCTTCTACAAGGCTGCTAGAGGGCTCAGTATGGTTTGTGTGGTACAGTTTTATAGCAGAGGGCTTTATATGGGTCCCTCTGTTAATAGCCAAGGAGACGGCTTGCAGCACAGATGTTGGACAACACCTAACTGTTTAAACATAGGAAGAAATGTTCGCTGTTTCAGTGGGTGTTGGGTAATAGCTCTGCTGCTCACATCAGCTGTGTATACCCAATATGTGTGTGTGTGTGTGTGTGTGTGTGTGTGTAAAAGCATATTAATAGAATTCTATCTCAACAGATTTAATTCTTAAATGCTACACATACTTGTTTAATCTCTCATTTTAAAAGTAGGAAAGGTTAGATTATAACATCAGTTTAGCTCTCTTTGAAGCAGGTAATAATTAAGTTGATTCACTGTTGCAATTACTGTCAAATCCCCCTTAATTACCAAAGATTTTATAGCAGCTTCATTATACGTCTGCTGTAATGCATTGTGGCCCTAAGGAGAAGGAGTTGCAGGAAATTCTGCATAGCATGTATAATTCTAAGCTGCAGTTAAAACTCCCCATGAAAGCCTCTGCACTAAATTTATCTTTTCCTTTTCCTTTCCTTTAGTGTTCCTTCCCATTATTTCAAGTAGTTTAGCTGAAGTAACACCACTAAAATCCCTACCTCACTTTCTAAGTGAGAATTGATCCCTTTTCCGAGATATTAGAAATAAAATTGGAGAATGAGAAAATGGGCAGTGAATAATTTCCTGTGGAAATCTCCATACAAAAAAAAAAAAAAAGGAGCAATACTAGTTTGAAATTAGAAAGACAAAGATTGGTGCTTTTGATTACATGTGCACTGCAGGTGTCTCCCCCCACCCAGGTTCCATGTTCAACCAATCCCAAGCATTTCCAGGTAAGGCTGGAAAAGAGCCTGACTGAAATCCTCACTTCTGGTCAGTGCAGGCATACTGAGCTACATGGATCAATGGTCTCACTTGGTGTGCTGTTTGCTATTGTTAAAACAGGGATGAGGAACCTGAGGCAACCCAGGCAATGCTGAACTGCATCTCCCATCATCCCCGACCTGGGTCTAATGGAAGGTGGAGTCTAGCAACAGCTGGAAGACCACAGAGTCCCAACTCCTTCATTAAGAGAAGATTAATTTACATGACAAATACAGACACAATGTGCATGTGGGTCAAGTGGATCTATGTAATAGATTACATTGCATTGTTTTTATCCCCTAGATGATACCTTAGTCCAAATGTAAAACACTCTGTGTGTGTGTGTGTGTGTGTGTGAGAGAGAGAGAGAGAGAGAGAGAGAGAAAGCGCAAACTTAAACTAGCCTCCAAAACGCACAAATTCAGTGACATAAAACTTTATTATAATGCAGTTAACTTCTCCATACAGAAACAACAAAACTGGGAGGGGGGAGGAGAGAGAAAAACCTAAGATTTATGCTAAGACAAGCAATAAAGCATAGGTTCCTAGGACAGAGAAGTGATACGGATGAAATTTTCTCTCAGATTTCTTAAGTCTGAGTTGTCGTTAAATTGATTTCTTTTTTGTTTCCATATCTTTACCACATTTTATGCTGAACAATCTGAAATAGCTGTTCCTCCCACCCAAACAAACACACACACACTCCCCCCTCCCCCAGTAAAGTATCTTAACAAGGTTGTGGGTTTGATTTGGCTGGGAGGTGGGTAGGAGAAATAAATGCAGCACAGTTGCCAACCAGGCTCTTAATGTAATTGCTAGGCTAGATGACACTGTCTTTTTCTGTTTAGTTTTATTAGTTATTTATTACATTTATATACCACTTTTATCTTCCAAGAGTCTCAAGGTGGTGTACATGGTTCTCTCCCCACCCCCCACCCCCATTTCATCCTCACAACAACCTTGTGAGGTAGGTTAGGCTAAGAGATGGCGACTGGCCCAAGGTCACCCAGTGAGTTTCATGGCTTACTGGGGATTTGAACCCTGCTCTCTCAGTTCCTTAGCCCAACTCTCTAACCATTACAACACACTGGATCCCTAGTTTTTAAAACCCTTGACACCATTCCTGGCCGATATTAACAACAGAATTCTCCGACTGCAACCTTATTCAGATATCATGAGCTCCATTTGTCTCTGTCTTACCAGGGTCAGTCAAATGTGCACCAAACCACAGCAACTGTGCTTCAGTTTTCTTTCCCCCATGTTATCTGAAAAGCTGCAGTCCTACACCTAGCACACACATAGGATTATGCTGGAAGCATGGGGAAAATGACATTCTAGTACACATGTACAAGCCCACAATTCTATACAGGTTTGCCCAGAGGTAAGCCCAACTGAGTTCAATGGGACTTACATGGAGATAAAGATGTATAGGAATGCAGCCTACGGGACCCAGCTAGCAGCTCTCCTGCTGCAGCTTATGAAATTCATCTTTCAAACTAGGACAAGTGCGTTGTTTTTTGTTTTGTTTTTAACATACATCATTTGATAATGATCTTTCGGATTAGAATAAAGGTGTTTGAAGAACACAAGGGAAACGTCTTTTCCTCTGACATGCTGGAGGACAGGATGTGTCTCTTTGCAACCTGGCCTCCGCATCAACTTTTGCAAAACAAGAAAGCTCACATGTCGCAGATTAGTTTCCGCAGGGAAAATCTTTACAAATCAGAGCCAGCAAAGTGAGCTTGCAAAAGTTCAAAATTGGGGAGTGAATAATGTCTCGCCTTGTAATGAAGGAATTTACTTCCCAGCATACATTAGATCCCGAAAGGGCTTCAGTGTCACAGACACCCTTGGCAGCTGTGTTACCAGTAAAGGAGCTGGCTTTGTACAGCAGTAGAGTTATTAAATTTCTCCAGAGACCATGACTCATTAATCAAATATTCATACATCTCTGTAAATACATGCGAAACAGAGAACAGCTTCAGAGTGGAGCATCCCAGCACAAAACCTCTTTCATGTAGGGCTGACAAAAAAATCCTGAGAACAAGGGGTCATGCTGTGCATTCCTGGTGCGCTATGTACCCCAATCCCTAACAAGAGAATCCAAGTAATCTAACCAATAAGTTACAAATTAACATTACTCTGATATTGCTTCATACCATCTTTCTTTTTTAGGCAGGGGGGGGGGAGGAAGACAGAATCAATTCTACTGTTCTTTGTTTACTAGGCAAGTAACTCCACCCCCCCCCCCGCCCCCCAAAAACTGGATGGAGAAGGCCAGGCCATCCTATTAAAACAAGCATTCGCACGAAAAAATAACATCCCACTTTAAGCTGTGGAGCTCAGAAAGCTCTGTGCAAAGAGGTTCAGATTGCTATCATTTGCAAATCCTACCTTTTGCTTCACGTCCACTGATCCATTTCAAAGGTTTGTTTGCCTGTCGAGTTGAGAGACTGGGTACAAACACTCGAGTCCTATCTAGGCTTTCCACACAGGGATATTTTAAAAAATCCACCCTGCATCTGCACTGTAGGCAGAATTGCTTTGGCTTTGAGATCTACTCAACCAGCTGCCTGAATCAGAAAATTTGGGATCAGCTTGTAACGAGTCATGGCCATGAAAGGCTATAAGCAAAGGTCCATCACTCAGAGGGGATATGCCTCTAGGTAGAAAACTGCTTGACTTATCCTTGATGGAAAAAGGGCATTTTAACAGCTTTAGTAGAACTTTCTGAGAGTACTTGTAGCACTGCCCTGCTGCAAAGACAGACCAAAAGCAACCTTTGCCAAACTAATGCCTTCAGTAAGTTTTGGACTACAACTCCCATCATCTCTTATCACATTGGATTGGCTGGCTGGGGTTGTTGCAGTCTAAGACATCTGGAGATCTCAAGTTTTGCAAAGGCCTCCTTACAGGGATTTGTTGTTTTTCTTCTGGACCCCCCAACCCACCAGTGAATTCCAGAATTAGCAGGCTGTCTACTTGGTTTTTGCAAACCAGCCATCACTGTGAAGGCGAAGTGCTCTCATCTGCTGGTCAGGTTATCAAGCCCTCTGCACCTTTGGGTGTAGAACAGACCACGTTCAGTGTCTCAAATTTTGGATCAGGAGGGTGTCATTATGGACACTTGCAGCCACTGGCCTGTTCCAAGAAGTTAATGCAAAAACTGCTGGAGTAGCCGTCACAAGCAGCTTTGGATGGGGGGTGGGATTACATCAAAGTGGTGCTTGTAGGCACTTACTGGTATTATATATACAAACCCAGCTTACAGATTTCCTGCATCAGATGTCAATGTGCTACATTCTCCTCCCTATGTCCACAATATGGAAAGATAAGATAGTATTCAGAGTCCCCTCCAAAAGCAGCTGAGGGCCACAGACACATTGGCTCAGCATTCAGGGCACGCAGTGAAGCCATGCTTCCTTGGCTGTATGGAAAAGCCTGGCAGTGGGTGGAGGAACAGTGTTCCAACATGATGATTTATCTTGATGATCATAACTTAAGGAAAGGGGAGGGCTGGAACTGATTGGCAAGGTTTTCAGGATATAACGGGGATTTTAAAACTCCCCCAGGAGTTTACATTAAATTAAAGAGGTGGGCTTCTGCACAGGATCTGCGGACAACAAATGCAAAGATGAATATGGGCAGGATCTTTCCGAGGCTACTGTCAACCCTGTGGCTTTGTACGGGAAGCACTACTTTTTCTGCCAAGACCAAGTTAACCTTTTCAATGAGGGTTGTGATCCCTGTTTAAAAATTTGGTTCTCTCCCTTGGAAGGAACAGCTTTATGGCCTATATTTAATGGGCAAGAAGTGTTTTCACTGGGAACGCCCATGCCTGCCCCAAACTGGTCAAGCCTACTAATATTAAGAGTTCCCCTTTGCACTATTCTTACAGAGTTTAGCTATGTTGCCTATGCCTCTCAGTAAGGTTCTGGTCATTTTAATCCTAGTTTGTGTCCACATCTTCATTCAACATATCATGGCATGAAACTAGGGTGTTGATTTATAAGATGCCTTTTAAAAAGAAAAAAAAGAAAAACACCAGGCAAACTGCTGGGTATGTGATAATGAATGCTAGGATGGTTTGTGTTTGAAAGCAGCAGCAGCAACAACAGTAACGACACAAATTAATTGCAGAGATTTCAAGGAGATAATGCAGCAGAGGTAACGAGAATCACCATGTAATTAACGTGGTTTCAAATTAAAGTCCCCTGTAGTTACTGAAAAACATTAACTTATAGTAACTTAGTAATTTAACTTGTCAGTACTGTAACACAAACTTTTAGGACAATCTGTGAATGTCCCAAAGCTAGGATGGGGGCCAGAGCAGGCAGTGACACAATGCAAAACTGACATTCCAAGTTACATGGGAATGCATTGGAGTGTGCTAACCCAGAGAAATATTTCAGTAGTTTAGTCAACTTGAACATTAAGCAGAATGGAAAAGATTAATACCAACTGCACCCCAACAGCCATGCTATTAAGCTTGGTGATCTGATTATTTGTAAAATTTCAAGGCCTTTTGTCACTTGTTATGAAGAGACAGAATTATGGCACACCTTGTTTTGGCTACTAACTGACAGAACAATGTCTAGTTCAAGTGCTCTACATGACAGAGTATAAAATGTCTTTTGATGATTCTAAAAAATAATTATATTTTAGAATGTTGTGTTTTCTTGATTAGAGTATATAAGCCAACCCGAATATAAGCCGAAGCACCTAATTTTAGCACAAAAAGCTGGGAAAACTTATTGACTTGTGTATTAGCTGGTTCATCACACCACAAACCTGATGGTGGCAGCAGTGGCAGAGGAAGAACAAGCAGCCTGAAAGGGCTGCTTTCGGGCTGCTCGTTCCTCCTCTTCCAGCGCCAACAGCGGCAAAGGTGGAGGAGCAGCCTGAAAGGGCTCCTTTCAGGCCGCTCATCCCTCCGCCGCTGCCACCCGCCTCACTCAAGTATAAGCCGAGGGGGGCTTTTTCAGCATAAGAAATGTGCTGACAAATTCGCCTTATACTTGAGTATATATGGTAAGTTAAAAGTCTTACTGATCTGCCATAGAGAACTTTGCTCCTTCATAAACTACAATCTAGTTAAGTTTTATTCCTTTTGGGGGCTAGTCAAATGGCAAAAGGTAAGTTCATTCTTAAAAAAAAAAAAGCAACTAAAGGTATAAAGGGAATGTGAATAACATTAGTAGTTTAGAAACACAGAAGACGGCAGAAATGCACAAATGGTCTTTTGTACTGTTTAGTGAAAAATATACAACTGTATATACAGATATACTACAATTAACACACTACCATTATTGTCATGTACCAATAAAAAGTTTGTGCATTAGATTTGCTTACCACTTACTAGAGAGTAAGCCACACTTAACACATTGGAACTTACTTCCACAAAAGATTGCACTGCATGACTTCCCAAACATTTTGCCACTGAATGAGCCATCATTCGACTTGCAAGTTTCCCATTTAGCTGCATTGGACACAGTTCAAACAAGTTTTGTGCTTTGTCTATAAATTGTCCTTTTTGTCATCCTTGTAAAAAGGAGGTACAGGGAGCTTATTATTCAGACAAGACAACTGGAGCAGAATGTTGGGTTACAACAAACAGAACCAATAGCCAGGCCATTTTACATAGCTTGTTTCTTTAGAAAGCAGGAAAAAAATCATCCCAGGAATAATGATACATTTTTAAAATGAAGGCATGAGCATTTAATATTTTCACATTTAATAAAGCAACAGTTTTCTTCCCCATATTATTTGTGTGCACTTAAAATATGCTGTGCTGAAATTAAGCCTGCTGTTAGAGATTTACATGCTAAGTGACTGTTACTTCTGAATGTTCATCAGTGGCTAGAGGTATCACAAACCAGATCATCACCCCCTTGCGTGTCTGCTGTTAACTTCTCACCTTGCAGTTATATACTTTGATTTACAAGCTACAGTGTTAATATTATAAGCATCCAAATTGTATTTGGAGACAGGAAACAAAACACACAGCACCCGTGTAATAACTGTTTGTGTCTACTGTGATTGGTTGCAGATTATTATTGGTAACGTACCTTTTCAAATTGTGAGAGAAGCCAATACTGTATTAGCTCTTCTTATTAAGGTTCCACTATGATCTTAATGACTAGCCATTATAAAGTAATATTGCTAAGCAGCACCTTAATGCACTTACATAGCTCAGATTTCACAATTGCATCCATATTACTGGTTGTTTTTTTTTAAAGTAGATGCACATTTGAGCAAGATGCACACTGGAAGTGGCATTGCATGATTATGTTATTAAACATTATGGGAGTTCAGACAGAGTAACACTAATATTTTTATTTGCTGACTCTTTATGCACATTAATCTTAAATTAAGACAACATCCTAAATACTTGTTCTCAATGGATTTGAATCCATACTGCAAACTTGCCATATAAGTTACCTTACATGTCCGGCTGCCTTTTAGTGGGTTGAATGAAGTTAATCACAGATACTCTGAATCAGGGATCCCCCAAAATATGTGGCGTCAATGTCAAAAAACTGATTTGAATAGGGAATGTTTAGATTACACTGTAAACCATAAAGAGAATGTAACTCTGGCACGTAATCTTCAATATTCTACCATATTTGAACTGAAACAATGATTTATTCCTTTACCAGCACATCATTTCATTATTCATCAAGTATCTAAGAAAATCATAAATTTACAAAGAGTGTTTAAAAAACAACAACACGTTGGCAAAATCTGAAACCTGAAGAATGCAACACATGTATTTTCAAGGGGAAATTGTTATCTTACTGTTCTCTGGAACTGCCACAGCAGGTAAGACTATGGGATGGCAAGCCTTGTGGACAAATCCAAATGTCTAGAGAATAAGTCAGCTGCTGAGGCCAGGCCAACGCCTTTATAGATGTTGGTGCTGCTTTCAGGGCAAGAAGGTATGCCAAGACTTCACACGCACCAAGACTACTGCTTCCCATCAAGCACAACGCAAACTGATAAACCACACCTAGATGTACACCTAGGAGCATACATCTGCTTCAGGTAGGGCCACCTCTTGCACCACTGTGGGTTTGCTATGAGAAGGGCTGTCCGAACGATAGTTAAAATATCCCAACTTGGTGCCACTTCATACATGAGATGGGATTTGGGGGGGGCGGGACTTGCTTCACCTTTCTGCTTCTCCCTCAGGCAATTCGGACAGGTAAAGTACAGTACATATTAGCCCATGTGTGAATCTTCAGCACCTAGAATTCACTGCTAGGAGGTGCAATGGCTTCACTTGAGCCACAGCTAGAAACTCAGCTCTGACTCCCCTGCCCTGAGAAATGTTGAGACTAACTATGCAAAGCAGGGTCTTCTTTGTTGTGGTGCCTAGAGTGTGGGATTCCCTTCCAAGAGGGGTTTTTTGTTCTTCCCCCACCTCCCCAACTTTTTGGGATTTAGAAAACGCATTGGTGGAACTGATCATCAGTAGCAGACCTGGATAATTGTATTGCTTTATCTTTCTGTAAATTGATGCTTTCGGTTAAGCTGGCTAACTGTTTTATCTGTTGTTTTTAATATTAAATGTTAAGCCACATTATTGATCCTAACAGGTGGAAAGATGGGGCATAAATATTTCAAATGAATAAATACAATAAAATGTCCTCACAGCAAGACAAAGTCCTCAGTACTAAAACATTTCAACTTTTTGTTTTCATCCTCAGAGAAAAGGGTTCTCTCTTCCAGGACTGGACTCATCAGAAAATCATAGTCTCTAGAATGCCCATTTACAAAGGTAAACAAAGGGTAGTTGTCCTTAGATGAGGATTTCAGTATCTACAATTAAACACAGGATCAGAGGAAAACATTGATTAGAAGACAAAAAACATTGCACTGCTCTTATTCCAACTATGTGTACATTGTCAACTGAGCATTCATTTTTAACACCAAGCAGAAAACACTGCACAAAGGGCATGCAAATCATCCCAAATAAATATTTTTCATGTCTGTGGCACACCTCCCAATGCCACATCTCCCCATCAGAAATGTGTGCACACTAGATCTGTACGTAGAACACCCATTTATTTGCATGGTAGAATTACACCCAAAGCGAAACAAATGATAAACAAATCATACCCAGTCAGCTCTCTCGTATAACATCTAAAACCTAGCAAGTTCAAAGCCAAGCTTCACACCAGCTCTTTGAACTGCTATAATTTTAATCAGCTAAATTACATATATGGTTACAGCACCATATTAAAAAGCCACATTAGTCTACAGATTAATCTACATGAGGGACTGGTCAAATCAGAAATTCAAAAATAGTTCTAATTGCACATTTAATCCAAAACCATTTTTTAAAATGTTTAAGCAGAATGAGGTATTAAACAACAACAGTCAGGAGCGGAAAAATCATGCTTGCAGTAAAATCAAATTCCACATTTTTTTACTGTGCTCTGCTGTTTTATCCCAGTTTAATTACATTGAACTGTTCTATCCCAGTTTAATTACATCCTTCTGATAGTATTGTGAAAGAGAAGGGCAAGGAGAACCAAGACATGATCTGTGGTGAGCAGAGGAGAGACAAAAAAGGAGGCTCACGTGAAAGGGGAACATTTTAGGAAGGTGGTACAGGGCAACAGATCTCAAGGGACAAGATAATTGGATACAACCTTTTATCATTTGGCTATTGGATCAATTCAGCCCACATCAGTAACAGAAGTTCACAGTATTCTGATGGCTGTTTGGTAGCCTGTGAAATTAGCTGGCAGGCCTTCCCCTCCTAATTGACAGGTGTCTTGCAACATGACAGCCACCACCACGACTAAGTAAAAGCGGCTCTCCACTTACTCAGTGTCTGATGAGTTTCTTCCCATTATAGATGAAAATATATGTGTTCACACACACACACACACACAATTTTGCAAGGATGATATACATTAGTCTAGTGGCTTCCTGCTAAATTTGTATGGAGGACACTAGATATAATAAACCATGATTCCCTAAATACTGACTGTTAAGGGAATGTAAGGAAACTCAGACCACAGAACTGTGGAAATGATTGCACTAATTTTTTACCCTTCTTAATCTTTGACACTCAAGACCTACAAAATTGAAATGTGATACAGGAGCTGTGAAGGGCATTGATAGGCTGAAACCCATTTACCAAATGAAAGCCCCCCTTGGTCTGCTTTTTCAGCTATCTTCAGAAATTGCCTATATATTTCTGAATTCACATTAAGCCATGAGCTAGAAACTTGCTTGAGATAGAAAAAAAGATTGTTATCAAATTTCACACCAAATTATCAGATTCTCACAAAATGAAATGGTATACGCATATACCTGAAAAAAATACAGCCATGACCATTTCAAAGGAGATGAAAGACTTTTAAAATATCTGGTTCTGCTTGAACAATTCCCCACTTAGGAAGACAATCACACAGAACTAGTATACCTCCCTGCTGATACAGGGGCTGGCTTCTAAGGTATGTAGTGCTTTCTTTTCAAAAGAATGATTTGGGAATTATTCCTGTAGAAGCATGCACATGAAAAATGATACAATGTAATCAGAATCAAAATGATGTTGATTCCCAAGAAAAGTAATTTTGATTGAGGCAGTCTTCTGTACAGAGAATTCTAATCTCCAGAATTCTTAAGAAGCAGTGCGGTGTATTTAGTGGCTACAAATGTGAGCTATGAGCCAAGAAGTCTAGTTCAAATGCAGTTTCTGTCATGAACCCTATAGCCTTGGGATGAGCCACTCTCTAAACCTTCCCCTCTCCAGAATGCCTCTTTACTTTCTAGGATTATTAAATCTGCAGCCTATTTTCTCTCTCTCTTCATGAAGGATGTGAGCAAAGCTTGGGCCTCCAACATCTATGAATTGTTCAGAAGGTAGATTCAATTATCAAGCAAAATAAAGAAACAAAAATGGCCAGAAGCAAACTATGGCTTACTCTGAATGAGCAGTGTGCTGCTGCCTGCTGGTCAATCGTGCCTGCTCCATCCTGCTAGGATCTCCAGGAGAAACAAACCACAAAGCTTGGCTTAACATTACATGCAAACTGAGCAGTGTGCACCAGCATGTCATTCATTCATGACAAGCCATGGTTTATTTCTGACCATGGCTCACTGCTAGATGCAAACAAGGCCAACGAGTCAATATGACATGGGTTCTTCCTAGATCCTTCCTTTTTATTTTTTCACTTTCACACTTCCACTTCACAATACCTAGCAGCTTTAACAGTGCAAATCAGAGTTCAGTGGGACTTGCACAGTATGCATAGGGCTGCACCCTAAGTGCTGTAAGAGTGGTACTAGGAAAGCCTTCTCCTATGCCACCTTTCAGACAAGAATTTGTTAAACCACCATAGTTTTAAATGTCTATCGTACTTTTGAGCAAGGCAACTATTTATGTCAGCTTGATGAAAACAAACAGATGAGTAGATGGGAGTGAGCACAAACAATTAAGAGAAAGTGGTGTGTGTTACTGTGCAAATATAGTGGCTGTTCCCTTTATATGTGTTAAATGTAACAATTTTATTTCCTTTTTCTTTGTTTATACCAGATGTAATAAACAACCATGTGTTTGCTTGTATCTAAGATGTGCTTACTTTCACAGTAAATTTAAAATGGTGCTAACACATAGTAATAATATTTTATCTGTAAATGTAACAAACATACTTACACTAACAAATAATAATGCACAATTTAGTTTGATTTAATATTTCCATTTAAAGTCATCCCCAAGGAATTGATTGCCTTTTAAAAGATTCTTTTTGTGTAGAAGATCATTCAGTGTCTGAAGCTTTCCGCATAAATATTTTCGTTTAAATGCTGCCACCTAGTGGGACAACCCTATATTTGGTCTTGATATAACTGAGAAGGGGGAAATTATCTCAGAGTTAATTTAACTTCTACAATACACATATGCATCCGTTGTAAGATCATTTACCCCATCTAATTCAGTTAAACTTAGTCAGTGATTCCCTCCCCCCCAAAAAAACTGCCTTTTAAGATGCAGATTATTTTTAAGAAAGGCCATTTTCCCTGGTGATAGGCATATCTGCTGAAAATACTCTTGTGTAAGTAGTTACTGAATCATCTACTTAAGATATTTCTTTATCTAGACTTTACAATTCAATTGTGCTGATGTAATGGGATCACAAAAGATTGCTGGTGGGCTTATATATTTGTCTTTGCCAGTACATATCAGTGGCTCAAGCCTTAATAATATATATTGAAGAGTTATATTTAAGATGTTCCAAAATAAAATAATATAAAAGTAAAGGACGACAAGGTGAAGTATCAGTTTCATCATGTGGATGCTTACCTTACTTATTTCTTCAGAAGCCCTTTCAAAGGCTTGCACATTTGGACAATATAACCCTATAGTGCAGCTAGGATCCATTTTTTTAAAAGACATCTTCTTTGGAGAAGGGCAGTGGAATGACTGTAATTATAAGTGGGGGAAAGATTTTTAAAATGCTTTAAAAGCACAAGAGAAAATGATTGATATAAGATACAATTACTTGTCCTGTTTCCGAATGATTCATAAAACATTTCCATGAAACTGACTGAGTTTTACCAGTTCAGTTAACAAAAAGAACTTTTACATGGTAAAAATGAAAGCTGCTAAAGTCAACTAAATGTTCAAAAAAATCCAAAAATTCCTATTTTTTTCAAGTAAAGTAATAAACCTATCATCTCCAACTGCAATGTGGAAAAACATGGGTGTTGCAAGAAAAGGAATTAGGCGTAATTTGCAGGTATTTTAAGACAGTGTTGTTTCTTCCTTATTTTTGGCACTTCTAAAGTAAGAAGCATGCTTTTCTCTGCACATTTGAATCTGCAAAGTGCAAATCATGAAGGATATTAAGTGACTGTTTCCAGCGGAGGAACTTTATAAAAAGAGAAGTTGACCATTTCATGACCCAACTGACTTTTTCAGGCAAGCACATGGGCTTTGCCTGCAAATAACCACAGGATCAGTCTCTTGCATTGCCAAGGAAGACTGGGAAAGAAAACTTACTGAAAACCTGGAGACCTACTGCCAGCATCTACTAGCAATAACAATTCCCTGGTAGCTGCTCTTGTCTCCCTATTGTTTTACAGAAATTTGCAAGGGCTTAGAAGAACTGGATGAAATCATTTTTCATTATACCTCCTTTCCACTGATGTGTCTTTTCCATTGCAATGCACTTTTTATTCGTGAGATTCCAATATAATAGATCTACTTTTCTTCAACACAGAGAAAAGTAACCTAGTAGAACATTTTATCCACTTTAGAAAAATAATTCTTATTTTTGAAATTCAGTGATATAATACATTAACCTGAAGTTTCCCAACAGACACACACACCAAAGGGGATGGCTCAGCAGCATTTGAAAAGCAGTGCATCACATCCAGAGTTTTATCTCAATGCTTAGAAAATACATTCTACATGCATAGAACAGCGGTCAGGCTCTTCCAAACAAATAGATTCTGTAGGTTGACTGCAGACTGGATTGATTTTCAACTTAGCCTGGACAGTTTATCAATTCTGAAAACATATGATATGGAGAAATCTAGCAGAACTGTTACCTACAATAAGAAAGCAATTTCTGTTAGTTTTTGACACCCCTAGACAAGGACAGATTATTATTACATGCACTCAACATTAAGGTTTGATCCACAATTCAGTTGTTAAACGAGTGCTTCTTGCAAGGTGAGACCACCCAAATCGGCATGTTCTTGTTATGCCACATATGTTCAGGTAGCCATTTTACCTCGGACATCAGAAAGAATCAGACACTGTTGTTATAAAAAAATGATTATTGAAGACCTGAGCAAACAGATATTACTTTAATAAGAAATCGTTTCCATAAACTATGGACAACTATAATTCACAGACATCTCTCTATTCCTTTCTCTCTCGACCTGCTGTAACCTAACTTCTCATTCCTTAACTTCTCATCTAGGACTGCTACCTGCTAAAAGCCTTTTAACAATACTGCAATGGATATATATGTGCAAATCTATTTTATTCACTACTAAATCTGAGGATTGCACACAAGCTAAAAAGTATTTGCACAATTTAATCCAGATGGAAAAATGCCTGAGCCTGAGTGGCAGCAGCTAAACTGGGCAGAATTAATGTAAACTGCTCAAGTGGGATGAGAGAAAAGGCCCTTTTGAGTAGATGAGCTGCGCAGACTCTAGGAGTGACTAGGATCTTCATCAGTGCTAGCTCAAAAGCTCTGATTCACACTGCAGCCAGTATTTTTTTCAACACAAAATGGGTGGGGCTGTTGTGTCCTGCCTGTTTGTGAGTTGCTCAAGCAGATTTCCAGTTTACCCCCTTGACAGAGGTCTGGAAACTTGCTTTAAAAAAATATGAAGAGGAGAACCTACTGCCCGCCAGATGTTGTTGGACTACAGTTCCCATCAACTCTAACCAAGCTGGCTGATGGAAACGGTGGAGTTCAGTATCTGGATGGCCACAGGTTCAACACTCCTGTGCTCCTGAGACCTGGGTTCCTGGGACGCAGACTAGCTGTAAATTGGGCCAGCTGCTGCTGGTAGCAAGTAGTGAAGCAATTTTTTGGGGGGGTGGGGTGCTTCTTTCTTTGTGCATCATGGTCCATGTTCAGCCTTTGTCATGGGAAAAGGTAAAAGTCTGGAGAAAAAGCAGATAGCACAGTGGAGTGCTACACACCTTCATTGTGGGATGCTGCCTTCCGTTGCATTCCAGTATCATAGGTTTGCATTGCAAGTCAACTTGGGTCAAGTAAAGGCATTCATAATCTCAGAACTATGTCCATCTACATGCTTTCAGCTCCGTAAACAGTCCCAGGGGCAAAGCAGAGGCACTGCACTCCCCAATGTTTTGTGTGTGGCCGCCATCTAAGTCATAGGAACTTAGGAAACTGTCGGGCCACTGGTCCATACATTTCAGTATTGTCTGCACTGACTGGCAGAGACTCGTCAAGATTCCAGGCAGGGAACATTCCCAGTCCTACCTGGAGATCCCAATGGTTGAATTTGGGCCCTTCTGCATGCCAAGCAGCTTCCTTGCCACAGAGATACAGCCCTTCCCCTAGTTCCAAGCCTGGGAAAGTCATGGGACCGCCCCCCCCACACACACACATGTGCAGCATCTAGTCTGAGCATAGAGCTGTTCATGTATGAACCACACACACACAACTGAGAGAACTCTCCTTCCCAAAGCAGTGACGCTGGACACTCAGCACTTGAAATTCCTGTAAGTGGGAGGGGAGTAACAAGGAGTGAGGTTATGCTACTCCTGTTGCAAAACTAGACTTTGGTTGTCTCAAAGCAAAAATCTGACACACAAACAAATTCAGAGGATATGTATTCCACTGTATACAAAACATCAGCAATGAATTTGGCTTGGGTCATTTTTTAGTTTATTCCTTTTTGTGATTCTATGTTGAAAGAAAGAAAGAAAGAAAGAGAAACGATCTAAGTAATTAGTGTTTGGTTCATATATGAAGCAAAGAGTGCTGGCTCTTTATCCATCCTACCTCGAGGGGGAAATCCTTTACGCTGACATCTACAAAAGACTGGCAGTAATGAGGATCCATGTAAATCAAACTGTCATCTACAAGGACAAAACAAAAGACAAGTAATTCAAAAAACACCTTATTATTACACTGCTTACAATCCAATTTCTATGCAGAACCATGGGGGGAAAGACACCCCCAGCAAGTAACTGCCTGCCAGGCTGATATTCATTGACTGAAGCGTAGGTTTTTGCAGGACAGATTAACTTTTGCATAATCAAATATGCTTGTAGAAGCAGAATTTTGATAAAGTGATGAGACTGTCATTTAATTTTTGGAGATAAAATTAGTTTTACAAACACACAATTATATTCCAGGAGTTTGCATATGAAAAATGCATTGTACTCCCTCATCATGACAGGAAGAACATATTTGCTTGTCATTTGGTCATCAACCTGTACCATTCAAACTACTAAAGGGTAAATATATAACCAAGATCTGCCAGGTAGTAAGCAGTGAAAGGCTCAGAGAGTTTGATGAAACAAATAAATTATGCCTTGTTTGTGCAACAAAGAAAATTAAATGTACATTTTACAGAATCCAATTACCATATAGGGCAAATGACAAATGACTGGACTTTGGTGAGTCTGATTAATAAAGTACTCATTTTGCTATTTTAATCATTCCACTTCCCAGGGGGTTTCTATTAACTCCAAAGCTTGGCGGGTGGGAGGGGGTGGGGAGGAGAGAAGAGAAGAGAAGAGAAGAGAAGAGAAGAGAAGAGAAGAGGTATACCACACTGAAAAAGACATACCTTATTAAAATACTAACCTTGAAATCCAGCAAAGTAATATGACTGCTTAGGTTTGCCACCAATAATACCAATGCAGTATTCAAGACTCAAAATCCCCTGTCATCACAATAAATAAATGGGGCGGGGGAGAGAGGCAGGATTACCACACAGTAGACTTAATTCCATGCTGGCTAATTTTGTTCAGTACAAGCTGCTTACAAGAGGAAAGCAGAGCTGTATCATTTACCTAAGAATGGCATTCAGAGAAAGTGTGAGGCAGAGGTGAACTGAGCAACCTGTGGGCTGCCTGAATCCCTTGGCCTGGCAGTCCCTGGCATCTCTGGTCACTCTGCCCCTTCCATCTCAAAGTATTCTGCTGGGAAGCAGAAGGCTACAAAAGGGTTGATCTGCTTGGACTGCACTTACCAAAGGCATCCTCGCCGCCCCAGGGAGGAAGTGGCCTCCTCCCCACCTTGGCACAGAGAAAGCACAGCACTTTGGGGCTGCAGGAAGCATGGATAATCCATTCCAGAATAATAACAGCAATGGCGAAAACACCTAGGCACTGAGCCACAATGGGGAGGGAAGGAGCTAACAAGCCTGGCACTCGGGGTGAGTTTGAGACTAAGGAGCATTTGAGAGAGCGATGTTAAGCCTGCTGTGGGATAAAGAATCTAAAGGTCCACATTTCAAAGGACTGCATGCTGATGTGCCTGACAAAACCTGTGCAGGTTCCCTGGCGTCTACAACTACTTGGACAAGAAAAATCAAACCCATCCTCTTTTTCATTCAACTATTGCAATCCATTGTGTGTCCATGTACATATGTCCTTCCAGACATTGACAAGAAAGCAAATGAGAAGGAAATCCTAACTTTAAAACCTTCACACTTGGAGCTGGCTAAACAAATAGCTGCCATATTGTCATTTTATTTCATTTAGCACAGCCTCTGAACCGCTGACTTTGTTGAAAATAGAAGCAGGGCTGGTCCCCCCTTTTCTTCCCTTTAGGCACAGCTTCCATTAATTCAGAAGAGCATTTTTACAGGCCCAGGTAAAACATTTCCACGGAGGGAGGACCAGAAGTGTATAAAAAAGGCAAGGGGATAGGACAATTTCCAAACGGAGAGATTACAATGAACCGTCTACAGTACAACAGCCAATGTGGGTAAAACAGGGTGCAGCAGCAGATGTTATACCACCCTGTGTCTGAACATGCTTATTAATTTTGATATCCGAGTGCTTTACGGAAAAGGAGGATCACAAGAGCATAGACTGAAGGTCTGGCACACTATTGCTGATATTTGAGATAGTCATCTTTAGGGCTTCCATGACAGTCTTAAATTGATTATTAGCACCACTGAGACAGAAAACGGATACTGTTAATGTAAATGCCACTAATCAGCTGCTTAAGTGTGGGGAACAGATGAAGATCCTAGGTAACATTTTAAAATCAAGGATGCATGGGGGTGCTCACTGAATGAACCACCAATACAGGTGAAATCAGATCAGTCTTTATCCTGAATTACTGCATCAGCAAGACAGCCATTTAGGGACTGGAATAGTTATAACTGGTTTAACATTGAATATCCTAGCCCTGCAATTATGTCTGCATACTGAAATTTCAAATTTCTGAAGTCAAACTTTATGATCTACTACCGTAAAAATCATAAATACTTTTAATAGATTGAAGATTTCCATCCTTAACTGTCTTTTTATACCATCTAGTGTTACTTTCTGAAAAGTGACACTGAAACTCGTTTCATACCTTCACAAACTCTAGGTATTCCATGTTGGTTCTTTCTCCTCCCAGCCTCACGGGAATTAATATGATGACAGATTTGGCATCCGATTTTTCAGAATCCGCGAAAGAGCACTGCATATCGATAACATCGGACTTGTAAACTGGAATGAGGCAACATGAAATGTAAGGGAGATTTTTAAAAACGCATTTGCAAACACATGCTGAATAAGCCAAACAAAACCAAATACACACTGAATAAACCAACCAAAAAACAAGGTATGTTGATTCTAAGGGGGATAGGAGGGAACTGGCACTGTTTGGCCCTCCTCGTGGATTCTTGTATCCTCCCACTGAGGGCCAGAAACACAAGTGTGTGAGTGTGCATGCCTAAGGGCAGAAACCAGAGATGCCACAAGCCCTGCGCTGCACGAAGCCCAACTGCTGTAACATGAACTGATGGGACTGGTGCTTCTTGGCTCACTAGTCATGAATAGGTTTCCACTGCTGTGTCAATATAGCGTGAAGTCCACCCATGTGCTGCACCAAGAGCATCTTGGAGTCCAACTGAAAGCAGCACTTTGCTGATTTACAGCATATCTATTCAGTAGTGTGTTGCATTGAATTCAGCGGGGTTCACTCCCAGGCAAATGGGGTTAGGCTCGCCATCTCTCCCTCCTAGGCCACACCGATGCAGATATGTCAATGCCAGGGATTTCCAGAGGGCTCTGCTAGTCTGCTGGAGCATAAACAGCAATTTGTCTTGTGGCAGCTTCAAGACAACCACACTGTATTATGGCATAGTCATGAAACCTGATGCCGTAATTAAATCTGCAAGAACTTTTGCTAAGAAAGCAAGCAGTTGAGCCTAGGCAAACCATAGGCATACCTGGTTTGGACATGTCCCACAGACCTTCTAGCTGCTGCTAACATTGTCCTGCTCCAGGGGTGGAAGGTGCATGGAAGAGAGGGCTATTCAAGGCTACTAGCCAGGCTGACTATGCTCTTACCTCCAGAGCTGGAGGTAGCAACGCTTCTGAAGACCAGTTGCTGGAAACCATGGGAAGAAAGAGTGTTGCCCTTGTGCTCCGTTCCACGCCCTGGCTTCTCACAGGCATCTAGTTGGCCACTGTGAGAACAGGATGCTGGAGCAGATGGGCCACTGGCCTGATCCAGAGGGCTATTCTCATGCTCTTACAGCCTGGGTATATCACAGCTTTGGGGCAATCACTCACAGCAGCATCTCTACCAGAAGCCTAGTGCTACGCATCTCCCTCTGGGACTCCAGCAAAAGCATTAGTATCCAACCTCGCCTGGAAGCAGCACATACATAACCAGAGCATTTATGCTGCTTTCGTCCAATAAGGAAACTGCGATTGTGTTTGCTTTATTGCCTGCCTGATATATTTGAGTATTCAATGCAAAGTGAAAACATTCATTATTACTCCAGGGCAGAAGGAAATTAATTTTTTGCATTGATCTAATAGCACAGGAGAGAGAAGATGGCTTTCTTAAACTATACTTTTAATTACTCAGATTTTTTTTTTTTCCGTAGAGAAAAAGAATTAATATATCACTTAAAATGGTTTGTGCATGTTGGGAAAGAAGAATGAGTCCAAAACACTGAGTCAGTAAGTTCAGAGGACCTGCTCACGACAGATGTTACAGAAGTGCACAATCCTCTGGTCGTATTAGAAAAGAAAAGGCTTCCATATTTCAGCATTAGAAAATGTTACTCAAACAAACATTTAAGAGTCGGTGGAGCAACACTGATCCCCAGGAATTCAGTAATTATCATTTGTGATTTACCCTGCACCAACAATATACAATAACAACGTAGAGTGAAACAACAAGAAGCTTTTTGCCCTATGGAGCTTACAATCTAACCCAAATGCTTAATATTAACCTTATTTATATATGAAGTTTTGCAATGTGTAACTTTATTTGTAAAGCTTTTGATCCAGAAGAATGTCAGTGGGGTTTTGTTTGCATTGTGGGACCTCCCCACCCAAGAAAAAAAAATCTGGTTAAGAATAAGTAGGTTCTCTGGAATGTTGAGACAGGAAGCTATCATGAGGAGTACAAATTGAAATGTTCCTATCCATTTGCAAAATGGATCAAACTCTATGTTTGGATCAAACTCTTATGTTTTTAGCATCACAAAGAAATGTAAGATTTAACGCTAGCATTGGTCAAGAATACTGCACAATATACCCCCCTTACCTGTACAATCTTGAGCAACGTAGACAGTTATTCCTTGTAACTCAGGGTCTTTTGACTCTTCAACAGCTTTTCTAAATACAAACAGGCTTACTTTAGGTTCACAATGCACAGAATTAATGTGCAGAATCATAACCATAGAGTTGGAAGCAATCCCAAGGATCATCTAGTCCAACCCCCTTCAGTGAAATAATCTCAACACACGGTCCCTCATCCAATTTGAAACCCCACCGAACCCTGTTTAGCTTTGCAAATGTGCCAACAGTTTTGTTAGGACACAGTCCTCAAATCACCTACTCTGGAGAAATAGACTAGGCAGGAGCGCTGAAAAACACAGCCTTAATCTGCCACAAAGATGAACTACAAGTGTAATTCGCAGACTGCAAAACGTGGCAAGCAAGGAAAACAAAAGCAATTTAAAAACAAGCATCATAAGACAATGCCAGTCTGTTTTTCATTATGCTTACTTCCAATTAGCAGATAGCTAATTCACCAAGTTGAAACTGTTTTAGTATACAATGGTACCTCAGGTTAAGTACTTAATTCATTCCGGAGATCCGTACTTAACCTGAAACTGTTCTTAACCTGAAGCACCACTTTAGCTAATGGGGCCTCCTGCTGCTGCTGTGCCGCCGCTGCACGATTTCTGTTCTCAACCTGAAGCAAAGTTCTTAACCCGAGGTACTATTTCGGGGTTAGAGGAGTCTGTAACCTGAAGTGTATGTAACCTGAAGCGTATGTAACCCAAGGTACCACTGTAGCTTGCTTTACTAAAGAAGAAATGCTGAAAAATCTGAGTTAGGGAAACTGCACACATCTATGTTGAAATGCGTGAAGAAAGCCAATTGCCCACTATAATGTGCCAACATGTCACAAACCTGTTATGATACAGAGTACACACAGTGGAAATATGCCATCAGTCATAACCAACCACATATACATGTGGTAAAATAGATTTGGGAGCATGTTATGGGACACAAAGACATAATGGGTTGTCCCCCCACAGGATCTGGCCGAGGGTTTCTGCTGGTGAAAGAGGGCAAAGGCTTTTCTTCACCCTTTATCCTGATTTTCCCCTTGTCCCCGAATCTTCCACCATCACATCCCATACTGTTCCGGAGGGTCCATCAACCCTCTGCAAAAGCTTTTCCAGGAGCACAAGGGCTGTACATCATTACTAGACTGGATCCAACCCAGTCTGTATATATAATCATTGTATGACCTTAGCTCCAAAGTTAAATGCACAAACCTGTTTACCCAGAAGTAAGGCCCACCAGTTTCAGTAGGAAATACTCCCATGCAAGTATGTATACTGTTATTGCCCCCAAAGGTTAGCTACTCATGGCCTCAGAGCATTCTGAAGAACAATCAGCTCCAAGTTGTATGAGGGATCCAAGTGGGTGGGGAAGGGGTGTACTATGAATAGATAAGGTGGCTATGCAATGGATAAATTTCTGGTGGTATTGGTTTACAGAAAATATTCAAGTTGAACATGAAAACCTTAGAAGCTTCCTTTTTGAAAAGTGTAACGTGAAATTCTAGGAAAATATTAGTAAGTTTTCCGTGTCAATTCCAATTATTTATCTCTGCAAATTCAACTGGATACATAAATAACCTTCACCTCTCAAGACACTGCATTATTTCCCAGTAGTCTCATTCAAGGTGAATATTCTTGCTATACAAGCAGCACGTGACTCCTGCATCTATATAAATGTAAAAATTTACATCTGCACTTTGGCCTCTTGTGCTTAGAAAGTTTAATGATTCAATTTATGACCATATTGGGACCCACCTAGAACATAAGACTATAAAAATACAAAATCAATGGTGTCCAAAAAAATGGCACATAAAGGCACCCTGTACTGAGAAATCTGACTTTCAGCTTTTTTCTTTTTTTCAATCTACGCTGAATGTCACAGACCCTTTACTTTTACTATTATGTAATTATAATATTAATAGTCCCATACACTTACAATTTCAAAAGAATTTGATGTGTGCAAAGAAATGCTGAAAACATCAATTTTAAACTCTGACAGTTCATTACGCTATCAGTACATTACAGCCCCCAGGTTACAGTATTAAAAAAAAGAAGTAGTAGTCTATAATGTTATGCATGTTCCAAGGTTAAAAGAGTTGTTGGTTTTTAGAACATTTCATTCAAGATACCCTACGAAAAGTCTAGGTTTGGAACAAATCTTTGTAGTCTAGAATAATCCAACGGAAATGTTTCAGAAATAAAAGAAACTTTGAACAGAGACCATTCTTGAAATATTCACTACTCCTTCCTTTTCTTCTTTCTGGAACACATCCTATGAATTTGAATCACTAATGACAAGAATATATAGCTAAAGCTTTAATTGTTACTTTCTAATTAGCTGAAAATCTCAAGACAGTGCTAAAATGAGCTCTCCCTCCATTGGACACATTAGTGAAAGACAATTTAGTTTGTTTTTACCTCAAAAGGTGTGCTACAACAGCTGGTCCATACCAATCTCCAGCTATTTTCCCAGACTTGTTTCCATATTCTGTTAGGCGATGCAAGCCAAAATTTGCAAGTGGAGAATCGCCAAACCACGATATTATTTTTCGATGAAAGTGTTCATCCCTCCTTTCTCTGTTCCCCCAGTTCCCCCCTGGGGCTTGCTTGTGGTGGCTTGACTGGCTCCTGAATTCTTTCTCTCCTGTACGTGATGCTTCGAGGGATGCAGTGAGCTTTTTTACTGTGTGACTTGTCCATGATTCAGAGTCTGAATTTTCAATGACAAATGCATCTGGCCACGTCCAGTCTGTGACAGACACAGCATATAGTTAATGGTTTGCCTGCTAGTAAACAATCTAAAGAATTTTTATTCGTTTTAAACTACCTGGTGGAAATTTAAAGACGCTTAAAGTTGTCTGTTCTCTACACTAAAGAACAGAGAGTTAGCATCAGCCAGACTATCCCAGAGTTTCCGAATAAAAGTACAACAACACTGATTTTATAACAGTTCCACCACAACTTTTCACACAGAACAGGATTAAGGGGCATCGATGAATTAAGAAATGTCATTGAATTACACCAAACTTAACTGCTAACTTTTTCAATTGAATTGTTTTTCATTTTTCCAAGAATTAAACATGGTTTCCAAGAAGTTAGAATAAATTAATTTGTATTTAAAATTATTAAATGTCCTCAAGCAATTTCCTCAAAATGATTTTACAACTAAGTTGTGAAACTCATTGCCACAAGATATTGCCTTAGTGAGATTTAGGAACAGGCTACATCCTCTCAAATGCTAAATAAGAAACAAAAGTCAAGGTATCTTTGGGGTAAAAAACATTAGAAGACAACATATTTTTGGGGAAGAAAACATATACATCCATGCTTGCCAAACACAGGCATTAGAAAGTTGCATCCATTTTGGAAAAGGATTGCATAATTATGGTTTCTACAGAGTTTCACAACACCCACCAATACATCCCCCACACTGTTCTTTAAAAATCATTCAGAATAAAAACCAAATAAGCATTGCATGTAACTACCGAATTTGAAAGGCTAACACTCAGGATAGCTCAGTAGGTAGAACATGAGAATATTAATCTCAGGGCTGTGGGTTTGAGCCCCACGATGGGCAATAAATTAGCATTGCAGGAGTTTGGGCTAGAAGACCCTTGTGGTCTCTTCAAACTCTACAATTCTAACACACTTCATTCTCATAAGCACACATGGCCTAATTCCTTTGGTTATCTATTCCCTCAAATCAAAAACTAAAAGTTAACTGAATAGGTCAAAAATCTGGTGAACTTGCCTCTACCAAGAAAGTGAAGAATAAGTCCTTGTGCTAGAAGCATCTGGCCAGTCCTCAGGGTACAGCCCCAGCCACAGTCTGTTGTTAAAGCTGAGCCCTTGATTTGAGGAAATTCTTCTCTGTATGTCAGCCATATTCTGGAAATAAAATCTTTACGGAACTCTTCCACGTTTCTTGAAATCCCTTCATCTGTTATATCATAATTTGACCCATTTGGTGACGTGTCACTTGACTCTATAAGAGAGAGACATAACAAGCTTCTTTAAAAAAAAAAGTTTACTAGTACTTGTTTTAAATAAGTGACCAACTGCAAAATCTTGTACAGTTTATCAGAACTGTGAACAGTACAAAGCCCACTATGAGAAATCTCTACAAAATAATAAAACAAAAATAGTAACTTGAGCTTACAGGTATTTGCCATAGGGAATGAATATACAGCTAGAGCAGGGGTCAGCAAAGTTTACCTCGACTGGGCTGGTTCACTCCAGCGGAGATCCCTCTTTGGGCTGGATCACATGCGCGTGGCCACGATTTCTGGTGTCTGCACCTGCACAGACGCGATTTCCGGCACCGCGCAAGTGAGTCCCTGCGCCACACTGCGCTGGTTTAGCACAGTGCACAGGGACTCGCCGAGTGGGCGGCTCGGTTTGGGGCAGCTCGTGGGCCGGTTAAATGACCCCCGTGGGCCGCTTGTGGCCCACAGCCCTTGGGTTGCCTACCCCTGAGCTAGAGGCTTCACTCCATAAAAAGTAAAGGTAAAGCCAGTGTCTTCAGGTCAGAATATTTAAAGGAAATGTGGGAGAAAAAATTATATAAAAATCAGAAGGCAAACAGAAACAGTTGCCAGTTTGGATTGGTTTTTGTTATATCATTCTTCCATATTATAGAAACAATTATCTTGCATACAACTTTTGCAGAAAGGAAAACCGAAGAAAATACGGTAACTGACATTAAGGCAGGGCTGTAATTGACATATAAGCACAATTGTTGCCTAGACACAAATGAATTGGCACAGGATTTTACAAAGCCCTGTTTGCCCAGTCTGCACATGCTCACAAGCCACTATAAAGAATTTGAGGCCTATGCATGCCTCACCCAACCCTCCAACTGCACTCATCAAGGTCCTTAACAAAGTAGAGAGGATCTGAGAGGTATATGCTGGCTTCACACAGATTGTGTTAGTAGCTGTCTGTACAACTTTGGGTGTATTGGAAGTAAGGGAACAGAGCTTTAATATGTCCTATGAAGATCCTTCACGTATGGAATGTAAGACTTTTCCAGCAGCCACTTATTGCAGGTGGGAAACAGTAATATATATGCATCAATGTCCATTTGGACTGAAGAGCAAGTTACATGCTTGCAGCACATACCCTCAGTCTTGAAATGATAGCATTTTCCCAGCAAAAAGACAGGAGAATTTCTGCTAAAGTAAGTTTTTGTTTTCAACACCCAGCCTATAAAGAAGAAGAAAAGCAAAGTAAGACATTTAGAAATGATCTCCAGGCCAACTTTAATGAAGTTCACAGAAAGCAAGGAAGAAAATGAGCAGTCTCAGCTTTTATTAAAAACAAGTTCCTCTGCTTTGTACAACATAAATAGGGTTTAGGTTATTCCTATGTTAAATTTGTTAAATAGTTTATGTTGATGTCTGCACTTTAAAAAAAAAGCATACATAGAAAGTTTCACTTTCCAAGCAGCAGTAACAATTAGTGGAAACACAGTATTGAGAAATAAATCCAATCTATATAAATGTTTCAAATAAATAAACAAGCATTTACACAAAATTTCTATCCAGCCCATATCATCCCTCTGAAAGGCAACACTCAAAGCAATCAAATACAAAAACATATTCAGTCCTCAACATGGTTGTGGGAACTTGTGGGCAGGGGGTGCTCACCCTGACTCAGCCCTGATCCGCTCCTCACATAGAGGAAGGAAAGGCTAAACGAGGATGAAAAACAGCTAGATTGAAGGCTAAAAGCACATTAAAAATAGGGACCAGAAATCCAGGGCAAACAATAAAAATTAAACAGCAACAGAATTAAAGACTGGTTTTGTTTTTTAAAAAAAGTCTTCAAATAGTTATGTCTTTTGAGTTTCTCTTTACTGAGAGCAGAAACCTGACAAAAACCTAGTAGGATCTTTCAAGCTTTCTTTAAGCTTTAATTGTTAGGAACTACAAAACAACAGTTGCTCTTTTGGTTATTTCTGCAGAAAGTTTCATAAATATTTTCTTTTCTCAAGCTATCCTCTTCTTCCCCCTTTTTAGCATCTTCCTCGTGGACTATGATACCAGAATAGATTTGTATCTGTCATGGATATCTGATTACATGGAATTCACAGAATGGGGAAATACACTGATTTATCCCCAGCTATTGCTGACTATGTAAGTGCAAGTGGTTCTTTTAAAAGTGATATAGGAGTAGGTGTCCAAAGAGGTGCAGAAATTTCTGGAAGGAAAAATTTGTCAACTAATGGCGAAGTAACACAGCCACTTTCTTAAACATGGCTATGGCAGTTTCATACGTCATCAACCTCCCAACCTGCAAGATGACAAGCAGGTCTATCTACAGATGCCCTCCAAGGGAAAGGCTGGGTTTCACAAGCTAAATCATCAGTCTTCAGCTGGGACCCATCACCAAGTCATGGCCTGATTTAAGACAGGTCATACTACCACCATACAAATATATGGTAAAAAAAAACTAAGAAATTTTTTCCCATGTACATATTTGGGTTGAAAGTGGGTACTGGGTCTGAAAAGGTTGAAGACTACTCACCTAAACTATGTTTTAACCATACAGTTGAGAATTTAATTAAGGACAAAGCAACAATATTTCATTAGCACTAAACATACCCTAATTGCTATCTCACTGGCTTGTTTCAGACACAGTACTAAACTGTGGTTCATGCATTTCCTCCTCTGACACTCCCACAATGAGATCAAAAGCTCTCTTTTCAATCGATGGCAGTCTAGCCAAACCCGACACTGTGGTTAAACTTTATCTATGGTTTATGAAAACAAGCCAACTTCATAAACCATGGCTTAACCATGAGCCCGGCCTTGGCTGGGGAGGGCAGGGTATAAATAAATATTATTATTATTATTATTATTATTATTATTATTATTATTATTATTAACAATAATAATAAAGCTGGCTTGTTTCCATAAACCATAGGTAAAATAGTTTGCTTTGGACATAATGCTAAAAAAGGTTAGCTAAAAATAGAAATGAATGCTTCTGATCTCCTTTTTGCAGTTGCACTGAGAGAGGAGAGATGGGGAGGAAGTTGACAAACCCAAGTCTCATTCACATAATACGAAATGGCTTAGCATTACATCCGAATGAGTCGACTGGGCCTCAGAGTTCAAAAAACGACTCATGCTCTCTCTTGTGCAAATTCCCACTTCCTTCCCTTGTAGTATTAGCTTTACATCTGCACCAGCACTAACAACAGTTAACATTAACTGGGAACAGCAAACCAGCTTCAGTCATTTGAGACAATGCACAATCCATTTTCAAAGATGAGGTTGCATTCTTCCATTAATTGTTTTAAGCAATGCAATTTATCGCGTTTCACTTACTGTATTTCATATTATGCCATGCAGACATAAACTTTGATTTTATTTTCTCTACTTCATCTGTCCCTGTGGCCTCCATGTTCAGATTCAAGAGGAAAAGCCATCACTGTCTCAAAAGACACTAATCTGTGCTACTGCAAAAGGAAAAGGAATAAACACATCCATGAACACTCAGGGCATAGCTAAGCATGCTTGTGTTATTAGGTGGTTGAACATATTGTGACTAGGAAGAGCAATAAAATCTCAGAAGCCTCCACTTGCAGAGAGAAAAGCAATTGTAACTTCTATGAATAAATAATAAAAACATTTTATTCCAAATATACAACAGTAAAATTATCATCCAACGCTAAATAAAACATAATGTCCTCCAAATGCTCTCTATTTCACAGTAAACTGTCCTGTGTACATAGACTACATTGGTGTACATCTGAGAACACCTAAACACTAATTGGAAGACAGAGAAAAATATTTGAATTGCTGCAAAAGGGACACAGTTTTATATTATGTCTATTCTGTTCAGAAGCAGGACTCTGGGCTCATGAATATTAATGCTCTATTTAAGAGAGTTGGGTTCTATCCCAGTCCAAAATGTATTAAAAGGGAAGAAATCTGGGTTGCAAACAAAAAGAGGAGTATGCTTAAAAATAAATTACCAAAACCAAGCCTCCTGTAATATGTTAGATTATTCTTGCAAAAGAGCTACTTTAAAAATTCACTAGAAAATTTATACGTTGCATGGCTTTCAATTATAAAACGAAGAATACAAGTAAAGGTCAGGTGTGTTGGCTCATTAAAAAAAAAATCAAAATCTGTATTAAGGCAATACCTTTAACAGGCTAACCAAAATGTCACCAAATACTGTGCCAAGTCAAGCCATATGTTATTGGATTTTGATGTAAGATTACCATGAAAACATTTAACAGAACTAAACAGGTATTTCAATTACATTATGTATAGTGGCCTTACATTATACATTCTATATCATTGTGGGTGATTTAAAAAATATATTTTTAATAATATGTTTTCTGGGTGTACTGTATTGACATTAATGAGAAAGGAAGAAAAACACCAAAGAATGGAGGCAGTGAGAGCTGCCATTCATACATGCTTTCTGTTAGTTGAAAAAGCATGAAATGAGTTTTAATTAAGGAAATCTTACTCCAAATTTATTGGGGAATTGTCTGTAGTGTGCTGTTTAAATAATTTCAATGGCTTGTATATGGTTCACATTGTTTGTTATTATATCATGACCATGATACGTCAGGTTTCTATTTGCTTGTTCACAGACTATATTAATTTATTCCTTTGACTTTGTCTTTTTGCTGCTACTAATGGTATTGCTGTGATATGGATTTTGGATGGATATGGATGGAGGAACTATTGTTGAGTGTTAACCTTCCTTTCTACTTCTGTAAATATTTGCATTGGAAAACAGCTAAGCAAACAAAGCAAGGTTAGCAAAGCAAGAATTTCTTCACAATATGAGTACTTAATTTTGAACAGACATCTCATTACATAAACAATGCTGCATGGAGATAAGTGTACCAGTAGTGTAACTTCAGAAAGAAGGGATAAGTTTGCATATGCTCCATCAGATTTTATTGTCAGCGTAAATGGCTGAAGAATAGCAGTTTCTGGGGGGCTGATTTCTTTCATTGCCTTTTTAAGATCAAGGGCATTCGTAAAGCTAAAATTTATCTGCAAGTCTGCAGCTCTGAAAGTTTTCTCTGGCTATTTCAGGGATAAAATAAGCCCAAGCACCTATCAAGGGTCACCAATATGGTGCCCTCCAGATGTTAAGAATAATAACAACAACAATTTTATTATTTATACCCCTGTTGTCAGCCCCAAGCATGGCCAATGGTCTGGAATGATGGGATTTTGAATCCAACAACATCTAGAGGGCATTACATTAACTAGCCCTGCCCTAGTTGAATCTCAAAGAACACTATTTTTATTTCTTATGCAACAAGAAGCTATCAATCCAAAGCATTCTTTGAAAACTTCCCATATGGAACATACAAAATATAAATTATTGAGACAACATAGGAAACTGTATTAGAGTTTATTCAATTGCCATACTAATGACAATCAGCATGATTCTAAATTCATTTGGGTGGTTTTGTGCATAATGTTTCCAACTCTTCAAACAATGTTTTGGAGAATTGGAAACAAGCCTGTAGTGGCTAACAATGGAACGCTTCCCTCTTTTCAGCAAGAAAGTGAAGCAAGAGTTTCCTTAGTGCCTGGGCATCATGTATGATACAGCAGCCAAACCCGCAACTCCTTGCAGCTCTTTTGAGCTCCAGATTTGAAGCTAGGGAGGGCACAAAAAGACAGTCCTTGACTATGTGCAGGGGCGCAGGGTGAAGTAAGTGACAAGGAAAGAGGAAGGGTCCTTAAAACCACAGTTTTAGCTTGGCTACTAGGGCTAGCCAAAAATTGTAAACTTATTTTTATTTAGATACCAGAAAACCCAAAGCTGCTTCCAAGACTGTTTGAAAGCACTGGATCATTTGCAGGCTAAGATCATGGAGAATAAGGAGAAAGCTTAGAGGACAGGGGCTTCCCTTGGGGAATTAATGTGTGTGTTAAGGAGAAATATTGGGGCTAGATGTAGAAGGGAAAGACTCAGGATAAATGCCAGAGAAATAAGTAAGTGTGTTTGGTATTGTTTTTATCTATATTTCTACAGATCAGAAGAAAAAAAAGTACAAAAGGGTGTGCAATGCTGGTCTGATGGGGATGCCTATATTAAGCAGGACAAATTTCTCCTGAGGTAACTTTAACCAATTTAGATTTTTCTGAAGACAAGAGGTTATTTTCACCTCATACTGCCCTGAGCCATTAGTAAATAAATAAATTGATACCTTTAGCAGCAGATGAAAAAGAGCAGACTGTCCTAAATGGGGTTGGCAGACATTCACACTGTTTCTTTTAGACAGCTGTTTAAAAAACCACTAAGTTCACAATCCTGCACCCACATACCTGGAAGTAACACCCACTGAACTCCATGCGACTTCCTCATGTGCCAACATGCACAGGGCTGCAGCCTAAGTATCAATAAGCAACCAAACTGAATGGGATTTTATTACTTATAGGGTGGCATACAAATGTCATACATAACGTAAAGTTGCTTGGGTGGCTTAGAGTAAATAAGTAAAAACAAACGAAGGAACAAACCCTGAAATGCTAAGTTCTCTACACAGCTGTAGCCTGAAACGCCTCGTTTCGACAGATGTCAGACCAAAATGGTCATCTGTGGCATCTCAGCACCCAGATGGAGGAACTGAGGGAGGTCCTTGGCTTGCAGGTGGCAGAAGATAAATCTGCGAGCGGAAACCTAATTCAGGGACGTGCCTTTTTTGCCACGACCCAAGATGTGCCCTTATTGCAAAACCTCCAGATAAAGGACAAAAAGCAGAGACCGTTATTTCCCAAAATCACTGGGTAATATAGGAAGAGATGGCTGTGTATGTCTCTCAACGTCCCATTAAAGAAATCCCCTCCTTCTTCAACAAGACAAGGCTGCTCCCCGTCCGTTCCCAAGCCCCAAAGGATTTCCAGAGGAACCCGCAAGACACATCAGGGTCCCCCTGCCTTGAAATGCTTGTCCGCCCACTGAAAGCGGCCCCGAGGAACCCGAAGTCCTCATTTCCCCAACCCGACCCCAAAGTTCGCGCTCACCGAGGACGCCGGAGTCACAAGGAGGCGAGAAAGGGGAGGGGGAAGGCCCTCCTGTTTTAAAACACTTTTTCTTTTTTTAAAAACTTTCCGATCTTCACCACGGACTCTTTTGACCCACTCCGGCTACCATAAGCGCCAATCGGCGCCGTTACGAATCCCCCAGTGGCGCCGCTTCCGGGACTGAAGAGGAAACCAAATATGCCTACACAGCAGAGGGTCACCACCGGCGCGAGCGGGAGGGCGGGAATTCAAAACTGCGACTCTTCTCATTTGCTAGCTGCCCAGACACTACAAGTCCCAGAATGCACTGCTCCCGCGGCGTAAGAGGGTGCCCCCTCTGCTGAGAAAGAAGTGCGCTCTGGGAGATGTAGTCTCCGAAGTTTGAAGCACTTTGGGAGTTCAGACTCAGAGAAAAGGAGACCGTTGGACACCTCAATTTCCTAGAATTTTCTTCTTTGGCCAATAATAATGATAATGAATAATGGTAATGGTAATATTTATACCCCGCCCATCTGGCTGGGTTCCCCAGCCACTCTGTGCCCTCTGAATACTGTACAAAATAAATTCTGCTCCTTCTAACTTGACCGCGTATTTTCCTAATAGAGCAAATGACAACACTAAAAATATTTTTGCAGCTAGCCGTAGAGTGCTTGCTTCAGCCCGTAAGTTATATGAGGATTAAGCTGTAGCCAGGCAAACGTTGTGTAGGCCTATCTCTGTGTGCAAACAACTACCAGCTTAACATATATCCATTTTCTAAATAGGAATACATTGTGACTGTTAAGTATTAAAATTAAGTGCATTTTCATATTTTATGTATGCAGGGCTTTTTTTCAGTTCCGGCACCTCTCAGGTGGGCACCATTGCCATTCTAAGAGAATGAGGGAGGCATTCACGGTGAGTTCCAGCACCTCTTTTTCTAGAAAAATAGCTCTGTACGAATGTATGTATAAATATGTACCGTATGTACAGTATGTAGAAATAGATAAAACATAACCTCTAATCAACTCTAAGGTGTATTTCATACACACACATACATTAAAAACCATTATAATGTATAAACTACTTATAAAATAATAAAATAAAAGTAAAACATTATCAGAAATTTGTAAGATACTGTATAACAAAAATTAACTGTCTAAAACTGTGCCCCTCAAAGGTCAGTACTGCACCCTCTGAAGTCTGTGCCCTAGATGGCTGCTTAGCTGGCCTAATGGTAACACTGGCCCTGAGACCCACACAGAAAGGTTTGCTTTTCTTATAGCTGTCCTACATCTACACTGACCCAAGTAGCCTTGGACACAGGCACAATTTGGACTTGATACAATTTAGCAGATATAACTAGTCGCCAGCAGATGGCCCTCTTAATGTAAGGTCCTAGGTGGATAATTTGCATAATGTAGATCCTCCCAAGCAATGGAAAGCCTGTTTTATTTAAAGTTTCTCAGAGAGAAAGGTGAGTTGCAGAAAGCAAAACAGTGTGTGTATACTAGTAGTTCATGGGCCTTCATCTGCGTCGGAAGCCACTGCCAGGCCATGATGTAAGGTGGATCTCAAGCAGCACTACCACCATACAAATGTATGGTAAAGGGGGAAAAATCAAGAGGTGGGCCTCCAGATCAAGAAATGTGTTAAAAGTGGGTCAGTAAAAGTTGAAAACCAATGTACTAATTGAAAGATAAAACCAAATAAAAGCCACATTTGCCTGTATTATTTTGAAAACCTAAGTCAGGCATGGCACCCACATAATTATAATTTCAATTTGGCCAGGTTTCCCACTTCACAATAATATGAATGCCTTACTACAGTATGCACTGTATTTTAACTATAATTCTTCTAATGGTATCATCATCCAAAATTTTATTATACCTTTGCACTATGTGTATCTTATTTAAAGATACACTTGTGCTTGCTCACTGCTTTTAAGCTAAAATAGCTACCTTTGGAATTTCTTTTTCATTTCCACTTAACATAGGGAGACTTCCATTGCAGAACTGGCTTTTTCTTTGTTTTGATTATAGAACACTTTTGTGTTTTGAAACTGAAACTCACAATTTTGGAAAGAGGTAAATATCCTGCAAATGCAAAGTCAGGTTGTTTGGTGGCCAATTACAGTCACTGCACAGTCATTTACTATGTAACCATTGGTTTAAAAGTTAACATAAATAACTATATACTTTGTAACAATTCCTCCTTTCCAAAAATAACATCTCTCATGACAATTAAATAGCCCAAAAAACACCTTGACTGAAGACCTTCAAATTGCAAGATAGAAATGTAATGATAACCGTAACTGGTCAACTATTGAAATACCAAAGCCAAATAAATGCTGGAGTAGCTCATCATCAGACCAAGATTTGTGATAAAAGAAGTAACTGAATTATAAGGAAAGTGAATGATTAAGGAAAGTGTTAACTTGCAAGTTTTTTAAGAGCTATATTCTTACTGTGAAGAGTCAAAGTCTTTAAAGTCAGCGTGCTTGTGACCTTCATTCTCAGGTAAGTTTGTCATGTGGTCCCCAAATGATTATCGATGATGAAGTGTGAGACCGAAACGGGTTCTTCACCCCAGGTTAAGACATATCGTATATATAAACTAATGCAGTAAACATTTAAAATGCAAAAAGAACAAATTCACGTATGTAATTGTGTTATTTGGAACTCTGTTAAAAAGGATAAATTCTTCCAGTTGAATAGGGTCAGTGGCCCATTCAGTGATTGCACTAATTTAATGTTCCTTGTTGACATATATTCATTTCTATTCACAGTGCTGCACTTAGTGCTATCTGCATCTAAATGCAGTCATTTTTGCCTTCCTTTTACAACAGAACTTTTTTTATGAGTGTCTGATTATGCAAACATTTAAAGAATTCACATAGATATTTTGCCATATCAATATACAACTACTTTCAGGTCGTTTTCGTCAGCTGAATAAATACTTGCACAATGTTTCACATCTATCTGCAGTCTAATTCTCCCTTTTAATTTGAAACTCAGTCTTCACTACAAAGCAGGGGTGGGAAACATGTGGCCCTCCATCTGTTGGACTGCAACTCTCATTCACCCTGATCATTAACTATGCTGGCTGGGGCTGATGTGAGTTTGAGTCTAACAACTTCTGGATGGACAGAAGTTTCCCATTTCTGCCCTACAGTATTCACAGTTTCATAATTTGGCAGAGCTGGCCCATTCATGAGGCAAAGTGGGGCTACCACCTCAGGCGGCAGGAACCACAGGGGCAGCAGATCCGGCTTCCAAGGAATGCATCACCTGCTGCCGTGGGTGGTGGCAAGAGCTGTTGTGCGCTCCCTGGAGGCTGGATCTGCCATCTCAGCAGCTCCTTGCAATGGCATCTCTGCAGCACCCTCTTGGCAAATAGAAGGAGCTGCTGGTCTCCTCTCTCCCTTGTTCCTGATATAGATTTTCTTCCTGGGTGTGGAGGCACCGTTTTGTGGTTCGCTTCAGGTGCCAAAATGTCTTGGGCTGGTCCTATAACTCGATGTCCTAGCAGTGCTCCCTGTATTTAATAAGCATCTACATGCATGCACCTGCATACACATGCACAAAGAAATACACACACCTTGATATTAAATTCTGTCTCTCCCAAAGCGTAGATCATTAGCTGCAAGCCATTTACTCAATTTCCAGATAGTGACAGATATAATAAACGTTCATATTAACAACTAACCTCATAGGAAGCTAATGGCCAGAAGTCAATTGTTTAGAAGCTTCCTGTACATGAGGAAATAGGAAAACAAAAGGAGCAATACTAAGGCACAGTTTTGTCTAGAATTCTGTGGAGCCAAATAGGAAGTTGCATGGAAGCCAATGAAGCTCTTACTTCAGAAAAGTTCTATAAAGCAGTATTGAAATGAAATGAATAAATCGCATTCATGTATACATGTGCTTTCCCTTGATCCTCTCTCCCTCTCCATTGAGGAAGATTAATTCTCCCACCCACCCAGAGGTGTGCCTAGCATCTTCTTCATTATATAGTTTTCCATCAAATGGAGAATATGCACCTCTTTATCCTGGGCTTTGCCAACTGAGATATGTAGTTTTCTAATACACGCTATTTGTGCGACTTTAGACCCCCAGCTCCCATCAGCCTCAATCTGTATGGCCAGTGCTCAGGGATAATGGGAACTGGAGTCCAGCAACATTTAAAGGCTCACAGGTTTCCTGCCAGAGACATCACATAATATATCACATTTTTCCGTCTATAGGATACCCCCATGTATAAGACACTCCCTAGATTGTTTCCCCGCATGCAGCGTCATGGGGGGAATTTGTGCTTCTGCCAGCCATCCGGTGGGCAGGAGTGCAACCTCCCCTGATGCCACCACATGCGGGAAACGACCCAGGGAGTGCCCCCCCCCCGCGGGCAGTGGCATTGGGGGAAGTTGCGTTCCTGCCAATGAGCTGGCTGGCAGCGTGCAGCTTCTCCCTCCCATGCAGCTGTGGGCAGGGAACACCCCCCAGATCGCTCCCCACTCGCTGCAGCATCGGGGGAAGCCGCGCTCCCGCACCCTGCTTCTCCCCACCCCCCATGCCACTATCTATGTATTGGAAAACCGCCGTTTTTTGATGTGATTTTTGAGTAAAAAAACCTTGTCCAATACATGGAAAAATACAGTAGGTTAATTGTCATATGCCCCCATTATGTAAATATTGTCTTTAACAGGAAATGCAAAAGAGTACCTGAGTGATGCAGTGATGAAAGCAAAAAGAGGGGACTGAGTGATACAGGGCCTACATGACAAATGCTCTAATAGCAGCCTTTTTTGAGCAATGCAGAACAATAATTATTTAGGACTAATTAACTTGATGCTATAGTAAATAAGAATTCTGTAAATAATTAAACATATGCAGATAAGCAGGTTTTATAAGGAAGAGAGTATGGTTAGAAAGCAAGTTGAATGTAGCTGGGAAATCACAGTGGGGCAAGTATGTGGGACTTTATGGCTCTCAGAAATGCTGCCTGTCAGCACTGGAGAGACAAGATTTGTTGTTCATGAGAATTTTAGTGGATAGTGTTATTTGAAGCGTATGAGGAGCAGGGAGGCAACTCTGGCCCTTTTCATATACTAATTCAGTTTTTCCTTCACTTCCTTTGGTTAATGTTCCATGCACTGAAAAAAATTGAGTCAGACAGTCTGTGATATCTGTTGGTCTTCCTTACAAGGTCATGTATACATTTCTACTAGCCTCATCCATCTGTTATGATTTAAGTTCATTGGCACAGATGTAGTAGCTTGTTACTGAGCTGCAGCTATATTGGAAAATGTAACCTGAAACACTCCCCCCTTCCCATTTGCTTGTTGAGATTCAGTGAGGTGAAAGATTTTATTTAGCTTTTTACAGTAGTTGTAGAGAGAAGGTCCTCAGTCTACATTGTGGAACACTGGGTAAACAAGTAGTAGTAGTAGTATCAGCAGCAGCAGCAGTAGTATAACTGGAGTTAGAATTTAAAAGGTATTCAAACTCTGTACTTTAGAGGCTGACATACACTTCTTTATGCTGTTTTCATCATGTATCGGATAAGAATGCTGAGACTATTTGTTACTGCCCATGATTCTCAGCATTTCTCTACATCGTAATTTGCAAAAATGATTTTTAGTGCTCGTAACAATTTGTTTTGTAAAATAAAAATAAAAGGTAGCTTTATCCTGAGACTTCTCTGTGCATTTTTCCAATGCAGCATGTGCCAGGGTCATACTGTTATTAGATCTTCAACTCATGAATGTTACTCACCAACCTCAGGATTTATTGAGACATATTGCATTTAAAACTGATATACACACTTGATTTTGCTTGTCTGGGGGTTCCAGGCCAAGAACGAAGGCAATGTTTCAATGTCACTCACCCACATAACAGGTTGAGCAAACCATCCGAAGTCTAGCAGCTAAGCAAGTGCAAATTGAAGACCAAGACATACATCAGGTCTGGTAGGTCATTCTGTAGTTTTAAATTCATGAAACAAGCAATTAGCCTGTCCAGGAAGTCAGGACAGAGTGAAGACAGACACACCATAAATGCAGTGAATAAGGAATGAACATTCCCTGCCCTAGAAACAAATGCCTCAGCATGCAGCACATGGGTGTTCAAGCCACTTCCATCAGACTTTACAATATCTATCTTCATCCTTAGAAACCAAGATCACAGATGATAAAGCAAGATGGGGGACAAATGCAACAGGGAAAGCGTTAGGCACTGCATAATTTCTGCAGTGAGGGACATCAAAAGTAGCACTCCTATGTAAATAACCGCTTGTGACTCTAAGTGCTCTTACAATCCCAGATGTAGAATTGCTTGAGGTTATGCAGGTTAAGATACAGGATTTTTTGGACATGCTCAAAGTTACTCTTCACATTCTCAGGGCTGAGTCATAGCACTGAAAACAGACTGTGTGGCTATTGAGATCCTTAGGAAGGCCAGAATAGTTAGATGACTAGAAAAGGAAGCCAAGGCAATCTGCTTGTAAGTAAAGTAATAATGTACAATTCCATTAAACTGTCTTCTCCACAGAGGGCGAAAATGAATACATTTAGATTACAGTCTCAGAAGGCTAGAAATAGAAATAAGATGGTTTTTTAAAAAAGCAGAAAGAGTCAGGTTAATTAATAGTGCCTATTCTGGACACTTCCCGTATTACTATTAATAGTTTCCTTCTAGAAATGTAATTGTTCACCATGTGCTCAGCATGCAGTATTAAAATTATATTATGCCTGATACATTTTGTAATTTGATTTTAAAAGCATAAAAAATAATTTACCAATTTCTTCTTCCTTAACTACTGTGATTGTTATATACTGCAAACATATGAATATGATACCAGGTACATTTACATACAAGTTGCAAGATTAGGCTGCAATTTTAAAACACAACTCACCTGAGTGAGTGTTGATTTCATAGCTACAGTGCAATTACATGCAGGTCTACTCAGAAGTAAGTCCCACTGGGTTCAATGAGACCTACTTCCAGGTAAATGTGCCCTTAACAGCAACAATTTATTGGTCACCTTCTAAACAACCATCTCAAGGCAATTTACACTGAAGGTAATTAAAAGCTGTTAAAAATACATAAAGAATAAATACATTTGAAACAAGCCTAAACTGTACAAAGTAGACCCTTGCAAAATGCCTATTTATCCAGCTGGGAAATCTGGTTGAAACAAAAATGTCTTCAATTGTTTCAGGAAAGTGCAGATATTGAGTGCCTATCATATCCTGAAAGGAATACCGTTCCACAAAATAGTGGCAGCCACACTAAAAACCCTGCAAAGCAGGCTTCTGAGCTCTTCAGAAAAACACTGCAGACAGTGTATAAAGCAAACTGGGCCTTAGTTGCATATATCTTATTCCTATTCATATGTTTCAGGAAAGTGCTAAATTCCTATTCATATGTTTCAGATAAAGGGATTGTTTTTAAAGATGGGAGGAAAACAAGGACAGAAAAGAAAACAGGGAATGTTTCAATGTGAGCATAGAAGTTTACATCTTGCCCACTACGTCTTTGTTTAGTCTGCTTTTCCAAGATATAACATTTATTTTAAAATATTAGCTCTCAGATACAGTGAGTTACGACCTGAACACCTTAAAATATATTATAACAGGGCTTTGGCCAACATACCTATTCGGTTCAAATTTACTGGAAGAGGCTCTGTGTGAATCTGTTGTGCTAAATTCATGCTGATAGTGCTAGCTTCTGGAATTTGTCACTAACATGACACCTTAGTCGGATGTTACATTGGGCCTCAAATTCTGCACTGTAGTCTAAACAGTGCAATCCTATACAACAAAAGTCCCATTGAGTTTATCAATTCTTCCAGATGTACGGTATATAGATGTGTTTAGGATTTGTAGTCTAAATCATCTGACAGTCAATAGACTGAAAACAGGGCTGTTGCAGACCAGGTCTCAGAAGAGCTTGTTAGAAATGAGGACTGTGGATTAATTTTTGTACCCTATTATTACTTACCCAAACAAGACGCATTTTTCTGCTGACAGCATAATTTTGTTTCACTTTCCTAAGAAAAAAAAAGGTTAGCCTTTTAAGTTTTAAAGTGGGCCACATGGGCCAAAGTATTGGTTATTTAGAAGATCCCAGAGTGGGGACAGCACACTCATATATACATAGCAAAATATGACAAAATACTTGATAAGCACAACGTTAATGAGTCACTGCAGTGTTGCATTAAATAGCTGTTTTTGGTTTTACTGTTGGCAGCATTACAGTACTGAAATCATATGTGCTTCATACTAGCAAATAACGAAGGCAGCCCTGTCCCTAACTCCATATATTTTAGCAATTTAATTTTTCAGAGATTTATCCCCATGTGAAATACTGTCTGCTTTAATGGAATTATTCAGTGTGTGCTGTTAATACCAAGTCAAATCAAAGCAGGACTGAAACCCAGCAATAAGGACAGGATATGACAAAGCAGAGGGAATGAGATAAGCAACATTTCAAAGCAATTTATTAATGAAAACTGTCATTTTAAATGTGAGATATTTCAATGTGAATATAAAATAGTAATTAACATAAAAGTTTAAATTTGTTACCAGATCAAATATATAAACTAAGTAACACTGCAGAGACCTACCGTTTATTATATGGACTTCATATAAGAATAACATTCTGGAATAAACATCTGTTGTTTTCTGCAGATTGTAACCTTCTGTTTTACAATCAGAAGCACCTCTAGCTACCTTATACAAGCAGAACAAATCATACAAGTCACATATAGGAATACCAGTTTTGCAGTTGTTTGTCCAGATAATGTAAGATCGGGCAATAACCCTCTCCCTTGCGGTGACAAATTTCAGATACTCCTCAAAATTCAACACAAGGCACTTCTGCTGTTCTGCGAAGCTACTTGCCATACTTTTAAACTGTAGGGCCATTCTAAACTTCCAGGGATGTCCTGAGCCTTGTACGTGGCAGCCATGGTGGGTGTGCAGGACTTTTGTTGGGGGGGGGGGCAGAACTGACATGATTGGTCAGTTACTTAAGTATTTCTGTTGTTTTACCTATTTATCTACTTGCACTGGCATGCTTTCCAACATGCTGGCAGCTACTGAATTTCTGTGGTTTCAGTGGAGTGGGCTCTCTGACATTTCAGTTAATGCCAGTGATGCTGCCAGCCAGGGCAGAACTTTGGGACATATGTACAGGGCCCCAACATAGCAGAATGAGGGCAGGCCTGTACAGAGCTTGTCTGATGCCGAGGGTGGGAGTCTTGTTGGAATCAAGTGATCAACTCAAAAAAGCATCCAGTCCTTGGCAAGGCCCCCAGGTGGCTTAGCCCTCCCAAGGCCCAGTGCAAATGTACCCCCGCCTGTCTCCCCTTCTGCACAGCTGGAAGCAAAGGGTTACCAAATGGCTGGCTTACAACACTGTAAAGTAAGTGTTACCAGAGAAGGACCCATAAAGAACATTAAGGCCAAATTCCCTAACTGTACCACTGATTTATAGACAGTAAATGTGATAATTCCTTTGCATTGATTTTGGGGACAGGACAACCCCTACCATTTCCTTTCTCTCCCTTAGTGATGAAGAAGAGCATTCATTTGTTTGTTTGTTTGTTTGTCATATTTATGGTGAAACCTAAGGGCTGTTTCCCTCCATCAAATCACATAATTCCAAAATAAAATGACCCCAATCAGGCCTGGGTCTGATCAGTGCTTGCACCAGAAATTGCCTGGGAACCCATTGTACACCACCTTGAGCTTCATAAGGGAAGAAAGGTGGAATATAAATATATAACCCTAATAACAATAACTTCTCTGTTATCTAGGGCAGCTTTCTGGAGGAAGCAAGGATGTGAAGACAGTTAATACCACGGTGGAATAAAGAGAGCCCTTTCACTTTCTGTTCTACAGTATCAGACTTCAGTCATTGAAGAGGCTGCAAAGGGGTAATGGTAACCAAACACTTCACGTGGTCCTCAGCGATGGTAGGCTAAGCTTGAAAAGAATGAAAAGTCTGGCGAGGAAAGGGAGCTAGGCCGGGTTGGACTAGATGACCCTAGTGGTCCCTTCCAACTCTACGATTCCATGTAAGGAAGAGGCGGTGGGTGGTTTGGGAAAAGTCAGGAATAACTAGAAGTTTGTCATAAGTGGGGTCAATAGCAAAGCTACCGAGAAAGGGGAAGTGGCAGAGGGAACTGGGAAGGGTATTTTGAAGTGTGCGTCGTGGTAATTCCCCCTCTATATTATGATTATGCAGCACTCGCACTTATGACACGAAACCAAATCCATTTCCGAAGAGAGGCGCAGCTTAGAACGTGGCGAAAACCAACCAACGAAACTTCAGTATTCCTGCTTGTTTTAAAGTTTCCAGCCTTAAAACCCCCAAACCTGAGATAGCTTGCAACTAGTAAAAATAACACAAGACTCGCCAGGCACCAACCATTTCAGTTTTAATGACGGGCGGAGGCTACGGGGGGGGGAGGAGATGATGGTATTCCCCCCCTCAATCCTCCTTCCACGCCCCCGCAGGTTCCTTTTGGACGCGGGTTCCCACAACCCCACAAACCTAGATCTCTTCCTCCCTCCGTCTTCCTCGTGGGCGAAGCAGGAGCCCGAAAACCCGGCCAGGAATTCAAGAGGGAGGCTCCCAGCTTTGGGAAGTGGAATCACGGCTCTGCCCCCGCCCTTTGCCCCATCTCTTTCCCTGGAGCTGGGCGGAGGCGCGCCCTCCCTTCCCCTCGATGACTCGTCCCCTCCGCGAGGCGGGATGAGCCCGGATCCCAGCCCCTCCCCCGCCCGCGAGAGATTTGGGGGCGAGCGGGACCACCCCTCCTCCCGTTTGCCTTGGCCGGGCCATATATACACGACGAGAGGCGCACTCTCCCTTTTTTTCCCTTAGAAAGGGAGGCCTTGCGCCGTCGGGCGGGGACGCGCAACGCCGTGTGGCTGCGCGGCGCTCCTGAGCATTACGGCGCCCATTCCTGGCTCCTTTGACTTGTTCTCCAGCGGCGGTGGCGAGGGAAGCTGGACGCGCTTTTGCTTTTGTCGATCCTGAGCAGCCATGGCCGAGCGCCGCGCCTTCGCGCAGAAGATCAGCAGGTAAGGCGGGCGGCGCGACCAAGCTGCGGGCCCCGCGGGCTTTGCTGCCGGAGGAGCTGCAACTTGGGTTCTGCCGGCGAAGCGCCAGGGGCCTAAGATGCCGCCTGGCTCCGCGCGCCTCTCCCCGGGGCAGCCTGCGGGTGGCCGGGGTGCGCTTGGGGCGGGTGCTGCTGCTGCGCGCTCCGGGCTGGCCCTGGTCCTGCCAGGAGCCACACCCTCTCGGTCCTCGGGTGCCCCGCGTTGCCCGGGGGCGGGGAGCATTGTGCGCTCGCGTGTTATCGCAAAGGGCGTTGCGCTCTCTGCGTGACCCCGATCTGCAGGCACCTTCTGTCTGCCGAGCACCCGGCGGTTGGGCGGGGCGCCCCTGGTGGGGTTTCTCCTCGATCTGGCAGAAAAGCGTGCGAGGGTCGTCCCAGGGCTTTGCCATACTCTGGAGGGAGGTGGCTGCATTGTGTGATTGCGCCGTGCTTTGTGAGCTGCTTGCAAGTGCACGGGAGCAAACCCCAAGCATGCCGTTCGTTTATGCGCTGGCTTAAAAGCTGCCGTGCATGCACTGTCCTTCCCCCCCCCCCCCCCTCTTTATCTTTGCATTCGGTGAATCGTGTGCAGGCCCCTTTTGTCATGCATTGTTCTCCGGATTCGTGTAGCAGGCTGGTGTATTTTACTCCCACTTGTCCTTATGCCTGTGAATTGTGTTTCTCAGAGTGTGGTTCTAAGCTGCCTACTGTGCTGTGATCTGGTGAGGTGCGCCATGGCTTTGCCTTCAAGGTTGTGATGTATGTGCCTTAGGGGGCTGCTGATGTGTGCATTATACACAATGGGGAATCTGGGATGGGTACTTGGTCATGTGCGGAACACACAATGATGTTTTCTTGTCTGCTATACAGCATGGTAAGCATCTCTCATTCCACAGAATAAGGTGGAGAACAGAACTCAGGTCTGATGTTCAGGGGATGCAAAACCCTCTGAAATTCTTTGCTGTCTTTCAACTGTCAACCTGCCCCGGAATTGTAGTGTCCCTTTCCTTAAGTTCTTTCTTCACAGCAACTGGAAGGACTATTAATATGTCAAGGTCTTGATTTCCTGCTAGCTTCCCTGCAAGATGGTTAAGAGTTTGTATATTCTTCACTTTCTCTTTTATGAGGAAATACTTTCTATATATCTGAGGTGTCTGTTGGTACCATCTTAGTTATACTTAGTGAAGTCCAGTTTGCAAGTTAGATTAGTCCAAGGAAAGTGTTGCAATGAGCAGTATATTGGGGTGGGGATTTACAGTGGTACCTCGGGTTACATACGCTTCAGGTTACATACGCTTCAGGTTACACACTCCGCTAACCTAGAAATAGTGCTTCAGGTTAAGAACTTTGCTTCAGGATAAGAACAGAAATCGGGCTCTGGCGGTGCGGCAGCAGCAGGAGGCCTCATTAGCTAAAGTGGTGCTTCAGGTTAAGAACAGTTTCAGGTTAAGTATGGACCTCCGGAACAAATTAAGTACTTAACCCGAGGTACCACTGTATATGGAGTAGAGGAGCCACTGCCATATTCTTTATGCTGAAGTTCACTACTCTACCTATACACAGTGCTGCCTCAGTAACTTTAGGGCTGTTCCATCTGTGCTTCTTTGAACTACTGGCACACATTTACAGTGCATTCCTTTGCATGTTTACTCAGAGGTGAATCCCTTTCTCTCTACTAAGTGTGTTTTAGACCATATTTAAAAGCGGCATCATACCACTTTAACTGTCCTGGCTTCTCCTGGGAATTGTACTTTGAATAATTCTCAGAACCCTTAGCAGAGATCCTTCTTCCTTTTACAGAGGTACAATTCTCAGAGTTCCCTGTGTTAAATGAATAGAGCGCATGTGGCCTAGATTACAGCTGTAAATTGAGTAATGGGGAGATTTTAAGGATAATAGTCCTCCCTACATGCATGTATGTTTGGGTAGGTGATGCTAATCTACATTACTGGCTTTCAGTTCATGACCAAGGAAGTAGTAATAATTCCAGATTAAAGGGTTATGATATTGTTCACTGCTCCCTTAGCTTTCCCCACCTTGCTAGATATTATTCAGGCACCCCCAAACTCGGCCCTCCAGCTGTTTTGGGACTACAACTCCCACCATCCCTAGCTAACAGGGCCAGTGGTCAGGGATGGTGGGAATTGTAGTCACAGAACAGCTGGAGGGCTGAGTTTGGGGGTGCCTGTTACATTTAGGACCAGTAACAAAATGTTGCAGGGTACAGTAAATTCTACTTCTTCCAGTTCACCATGCCCTCTTCCAAACGATCTATTCCACCCCTTCCTCATATATTCTGTGGCTACTGAGCTTGCTCATTTCTCTTTTGGGGGGGGGAATGCTGTCCCAATTTCCCCCCCAGACTTACTTTCGTTTACCAAATATTTTTGTATTCCTGCAACTGTTAGGTTCCCCCGAGCATATTTTAATCTTTCTCTTGTTTCTCATGGTCTTTGTTTGGGCTACAACACTCCCCAGCTGAGTTCCCTATTAGAGAGACAGATAGTGATAAAGGATTGGGGGCAGGATGCAATTAAGAAAACCTTCCTTCCTGGTGCATTTTGCCATGGGAGCTGATTGTGCCATAGGAGCAAGTGAGTTCCATTTGAAATCAAATAGATTTCCACTTAGGCTCCCAAGCAACTTATTATTATTAGTCTCTCTTCCTCACCTTCCCCAACAACTAGAAATAACTGTGTCTGAGAATCTGGGGATCACAGCTTGCAATTCTAAGCATGCATACCGAAGAGAAAGTCCCATTGAAATCAATTAATATGTTTGCAGTGATGCAACTTTCTTTCACCCCTCACCAGGGGAACGAAAAGAATCTGTTTTGCTTATTAGAACACTGAGTGATTGATCAAGTGCTCTTGCTAAAGCTCTTGACCACTTCTCTTAAGTAGTGGCTGCATTAGATTGACATTGGCCGGTTCAATTGTAGCTATTCAGAAGGCAGGAGCCAGAAGAATGTTACTTTCACCCCTTGTGAATGGCAAGCTCTGGCAGCAGTGACTGAATCTATTCATGGCAGAGGACCACTCCAAAGGAAAAATGGGGGGGGGGGGGAGAAGAAGAGTGTCAACCTTTCTCGTCCTTAACTTTGTTTATAGGGAAATGGAAAATTCTGGAAGAGACCAGAAGTGATGAACTGTCTGTATTTGATCCCTGTGTATTCCTTATTTTCTTTGCAACAGCAGCAATAAGAGAAATATACAGTGGTACCTCAGGTTACATATGCTTCAGGTTACAGACTCCACTAACCCATAAATAGTGCTTCAGGTTAAGAACTTTGCTTCAGGATGAGAACAGAAATTGTGCTCCGGCGGCGCGGCAGCAGCAGGAGGCCCCATTAGCTAAAGTGGTGCTTCAGGTTAAGAACAGTTTCAGGTTAAGTACGGACCTCCGGAACGAATTAAGTACTTAACCCGAGGTACCACTGTATTCAGGTATATCCATAAGAAGTGGTATGCATCTGCAGGGAGAAGGCTTTACAACCAATTTTGGAATTTATTTTCATGCATTTTTTTAATTTATGAATTGCTTCCCATGAAAACACCCTGAAGTGTTTAATAATTAAAATACATCAATACATAGTAAAGACATATACTGTATAAAGCATTTTCAAATCCAATTCAGATGCAGACTGGGATAAGAACTTTATAGAAGGCTTGCTGAAAAAGAAAGGTTTTCAGTAGGCTCTAATAGGAGGGTTCTGCGCTAAAAGCCTGATTCCTACAACGTACGGATTTCTGTCCCAACACTGAATCCCCCTCTTAAATATGGTGCCTTAAAACATCTTTGAGACTCCTGGTGAAAACTGTTTATTCAAGTTTTTTGTTTTTGTTTTAAAAACAATCATTTAGAAGCCATGAAAAGTTTTCATTTTTCTTGAAATATTGATATCTCAGAAGTTGAAATTTTAAGTCTTAGGCCCCATGCAAGCCATTTATAGCCTCTGGTTTTCTTCACGCTGTGAACAGCTGCTCATGTTGTACAATTAAACCATTCCACAAAATACTTAGATATTCTCGGTAGTAAAATTAGATTCTTACCAGAATCCAGTTTTAATGGGTTTGAACAACAGTTCAAAATGCAAAGCCTTTCTGTCACATTGCCTTTCTTGGTTCTTATGGTAGCAAAATTCACAATGATTTTTAGCGGTGGTAAGGTTTCACTGCAGTCTGCAACTGGTTATATGTTGGCTCGGTGCAAAGCCTGAATTGCTTTTCTTTTTGGCCGCTTGCTCAGCTGATGTTACCAAAAAGAGTGCTTTATTACATTTCTTTTTTACTTCTTAAGAGCTACTTTTCACATAACTTTTTAAAAACTTGGTCATACTTGTGAAAGCCACATTTGTGCCTGCGGATATATGGAAAATGTAATTTGGAAAACACTAGGTCAGAAATCCAAAGATCTTACGGGTGTCTGGCTCAGTTGCTCAGAGGTTACAGACTCCACTGTTGGCTCTATGGGGTGACTTTGAGCAGAACTGAGGAATGGTGGAAGGTATTTTGGCAAAAATATTGCTGGTGCAGATTGGGCCAACATTGTCAGAGCTTTTCACAAGAAACAGCTTATAGTTGGGTGCTATAGAATAGGAATGATGAGGTGTGTAGTCTGCAACATGTGGAGGGCACTGTTGGCTGTCCCTGAAAAACAATATACAGTGGTATCTTGGTTCCCAATCTTAATCTGTTCCGGAAGTCCATTCCAAAACTGAAGTGTTCCAAAACCAAGCTGTGCTTTCCCATAGAAAGTAATGCAAAATGGATTAATCCGTTCCAGACTTTTAAAAACAACCCCTAAAACACCAATTTAACATGAATTTTACTATCTAATGAGATCACTGATTCATAAAATGAAAACAATAATGTACTACAGTCATACAAACAATCAGTAGCTGAACTGGGTTCCACACAGTCACAAAACAAAACAACCCGCAAGAAAACCCGCCCCCCTCAAAAGCACAAAATAAATAGCAAAAAAAAAACCAGACCTCAGCGTAACATTCAAAACTGATCACATTCGGCTTCTGAAAAAATGTTCACGAACAGGAACACTTACTTCTGGGTTTGCAGTGTTTGGGTTCCAAGTTGTTTGAGTACCAAGGTGTTTGAGAACCAAGGTACCACTGTAATCATAATTCTAAACATAGTGCACATACTTGAATTGTGCATATAAGGACAATAGGGGTGTCTTTTTTTAAAACACCTTTCATTTTTAAAAACACTGAAAGTCTGCACAAAAGCAGTTTCCAAAATTTACATTTGGTATTTTTTGGTCTGGACTTTTCATATACTGTCAATGAACCTTTGTTTCAGAAAAAAACACCCCTCTCTGCATATAATGATCTCATTGAATCACAAATGTGGTAGAATATTTGGTTAATTATTTTTCTCCTTTGTGACAGTCTTTGAAAACTAATTCCATATCCTTTGGTAATATAAACAGTTCCATCCTTTGATAATATTAAAGGTAAAGGTACCCCTGCCCGTACGGGCCAGTCGTGTCCGACTCTAGGGTTGCGTGCTCATCTCGCTCTAGAGGCCGTGAGCCGGCGCTGTCCGAAGACACTTCCGGGTCACGTGGCCAGCGTAACGAAGCTGCAGCTGGCGAGCCAGCACCAGCGCAGCACACGGAAACGCCATTTACCTTCCTGCTATAAAACGGTACCTATTTATCTACTTGCACTTAAGAGTGCTTTCGAACTGCTAGGTGGGCAGGAGCTGGGACCGAACGACGGGAGCTCACCCCGCCACGGGGTTTTGAACCGCCGACCATACGATCGGCAAGTCCTAGGCACTGAGGTTTTACCCACAGCGCCACCCGCGTCCCATTTATAATATTAGATGCTACGTTTTCTATTGGTGGAGGATTGTGGTTGCATCCTGGTAACAATTTGTAGACAAATTCCAGAGGCTTTATTTTTTTTCCTGCTGCCAGTGAATTCCTAGAAATGAATATATGCATCCCACAAGAAAAGGTTACACATGTTCCATTAATAGACTCAAAGTGCTTTTAAGGCAAATCATCTCTTCTTATGACTGTAAAGTTAACTCATTCAGGGGTTGCCCACCTTTTTGGGCCAGTGGGCACATTTTGAATTTTGTGAGAGTGCTAAGGATACCAGTCACAAAATAGCTGCTGCTGGGATGGGGGGTGGTTGTGGCCCAACCATGAAATGGCTGCTGTGAGGGGCATGACATAATGCAAAATGAGAGAAGCCACTTATTTTGCTGACTTCCTTGAACTTCAAAAATGAGAGGAGGTCTCAACCAAATGCATAGCTAGTGAGCTCTCTTTTCATTGGTGGGTCTGAAGCCTAGTTAAGTATATGAGCAGGAATGGGAAACCAACAGCCCTCCAGATGTTGTTGGACCACAACTTCCATTATCTCTGACCATTGGTGATGCTGGCTGGGGCTGTTGGGCATTGTAGTTCAACACCTGGAGGCTGCAGTTTCTCCATCTTACCTAAAGGAATAATACAGAAGAATTTGCCACCACCTTTCTTCACTGCTGAAATACATGGAATTTCAGTTTACACAGTTTACAGCCAGGCTCTATGAAAGAAAAGGAGGTCTGCCTGTGAACAAGATCTAACAAATGATAGTGAGAGTTGGATGAACCAAAATCTACTCCTTATAGTTACTAAATACGATGCTGTTGCAGACAGTTCTATTCAGGGGGCTAAGGAAACATCTGCCCTCCCTATGAGGACACAGCAATAAAGAACACAAGAAGATCCCTTGTGTCCCATCTTAGTCATCATCCTGTTTTCCCACAGATCAGATGTCTCCAGGAAGTTGGCATATAGGGTGTGAAGACAACAGTCTTCCCTGCTCTTGTGTCTGTAGCCCATCTTTGAAACTTGGAAGTTCTCCTTGGTTACTGTGGGGAAATAGCCGCCAATAGGTCCATAATAATAACAACGCTGAACTCCTGTATAGCTCTTTCAAGTGTTCAGAGTGCTTCTCAAACATGCAGTCATTATCCACACAACAACCAGTGATGGGGGACCTATGGCCCTCCAGATGTTGAACTCTAACTCCAGTCAGCCACCATCTGCACAGTCAGGGATTTGTCAAATCCTATTTTAAACCCATCTGAGTTTAAGAGCTTTAGGGACATCCGGTAACAATGAATTTTACACATTTAAATATGCTTTTAATGAAATATTGCTCCTGTTTGTCAGTCCTGCATCTCCTGCCAATTTCAATGGATAACCATGAGTTCTTGTGTTATGAACATACTTCTTACTCTTAACAGTTTATCTCCTGTACTCACTCATGTCTATTCTCTTTCTGGCAAACAATTACCTCCATTGCTGGCCTAGCATTTCTTTTACATTGCTGGATTCTTTGATGATCCCCGTGATGAAGGTGTTGTCAATTTCATGCTTTAAAGGCTTTTAAAGCCTCCTCTCAAACATCTGATGGACTCTGAAGAGGCTATCAAACTCTGGCAGTCTGTATGCTGATTATTAAGATTTAAAGCCGCGATGGTTTGGAGAGGCAGTGCAAGAATTTATGGACCCGTGTCACTTGGTGACTAATCCTTCGTAGGTCTTATGCCTAGTCTTGTTTCTGCATAGGGTTTTGCGTAGTCAAACATTTTCTGAGTGAGGGCTTTGGGTCAAACTATAGAAGAAGATCTGTATAAGTTATTTACAAGTTTGCAGTGCATATATTTATTTCATGAACAAGAGGGTAATCCTTGCCTTCTTGTTATTAATGAAAGGTAATACTTTAGCATTCAGAAGTAAATTACTTTCTGAATCATGAGGTAAAGTGAAAATGCGTAAAGAACAATCCACCCCACCTCCGCCACGTCAGTTTGGGAGGAGGTTTGGATTAGGCAGAGGTGTCCCTCATCCCAGCTCTCTTAGCTGGCCTTCTGTTGTCCACTAATTGTGAGTGTGGGAGCCAATGGAAAGCCCTGAAAAGGGGGCATTTTGAGAGACGCAGTAGAGTTAAGCCAGTCTTGTACTATTGTAATAGCATTGGGGATCAGGGCTCATCCTGCCTTCCAGCCACCATGAACAGATGTGACAGGGGTTCCAACTCTTTCCAAAGCCCTGCCATCAGGAAAAGGGAGTTAGGATTTCTCTCACCATATCTCTTGCTACTCCTTGGAAGCTTCAGAAGTGGGAAGGTCTATAGGTCAAGAACGGGCTGGGCTCTCCAGTTGCTACTCTGATTGTTTTTTTAAAAAATACAAACTAAACCAAAGAAAAATGGCTGCACTGTCATTTAATATGAAGCAAGATCCTGATAAATTTAAATAAATGCAGCAGAAAATTTCTTCTCTCTGTTCCCCATCTGTTTTCCCTTACTAATTTCTTCCATATTATCTTCTTGGTATAAACTGAGCTGTTGGGGTTCATGTAGTTCAGTTGGCAATCTAAAACTTTTAAAGAATAATTAACAAAATAAAAAAATAATGGAATTTGACTTGCATACCTACAGACCTACATTGGCTCCCAGTACGTTTTTGAGCACAATTCAAAGTCTTGGTGTTGACCTGTAAAGCCCTAAACGGCCTTGGCCCAGTATACCTGAAGGAGCGTCTCCACCCCCATTGTTCTGCCCGGACACTGAGGTCCAGTGCCTAGGGCCTTCTGGTGGTTCCCTCACTGCGAGAAGCAAAGCTACAGGGAACCAGGCAGAGGGCCTTCTCGGTGGTGGCACCCACCCTGTGGAACGTCCTCCCATCAAATGTGAAAGAAATAAACACCTACCTGACATTTAGAAGACATCTGAAGGCAGTCCTGTTCTGGGAAGTTTTTAATGTGTGACATTTTAATGTATTTTTAATCTTTGTTGGAAGCCGCCCAGAGTGGCTGGGGAAACCCAGCCAGATGGGCGGGGTACAAATATATTATTATTATTATTATTATTATTATTATTATTATTATTATTGCATACATACAATATAATACATGCATAGGCCACATGACAATGTGTTATGGGTGGAGCCCTGATGCTCGGTTTTTTTTTTTTTTATGCTGTCACTAAAAGCAGTGTCCTATCATATTTGAGTAAAATTACCTTTTCGTTCTAGAACTGTGGCAGCTGAAGTCCGGAAGCAGATTTCAGGACAATATGGTGGATCACCGCAGCTTCTCAAGAACCTTAATATTGGAGGCAGCATTTCCCATCATACAACTGTAAGTAATTTTTTATATTCATAAGAAAGCTGAATTGGTGCAGAACACAAACTGCTTTAATTTGGCTTTCCTATATGTAAGAGCAAGCATGCTTGCTGGTTTCTAGATTGCACTCTTAGCTATGGATGCTGAATGTGTGGATACCCAAATCTGTCTTCAAGTGTGAAGCACATGTCCAAGAAAACCTGAGGGCATACCCTTTTGCAATACTTGGAATTGGCAAGGAGGTTTGGCCCTTTTCTGAGTCCCTTAAAGGAGCATATCTGTACCCGGTTTCTAAATTTGGTCTTCATAGGTGGTGGGCATGTCTAGGAAACGAATGTGCCTGGATGTATTATTAATTACACAAAGGAGACTGGGATGTGTGAGTTCTTGTGCCAGATTTCGTGTATGTAGCATCCCCGAGAACAGCAGCATAACTAGGGTGAGCAATATGGATTTGTGCCCAGAATCAGCTACTTGCAGTAGGGTGTGGGATTTGCTCAGCTGCAGACTTGGATACCGTCCAGAATACAAAACTGGCCAGGTAAAGCTCTCTTTTAAGCGATACATATAAAGGGTTGCATTCAAGCACGAGTCTTTAATCTCCGGGTCATTGGCTTGAGGCCCAGGCTGGGCAAAATATTTCTACATTGGACTTGACCCTTGTGGTCCCTTCCAACTCTGCAAAGTCTAAGATTCTAAGGCATCTCCCCTGTATTCTGGCATTCCCCTCCTCCTGCTGCTGCAGCCAAAATTCTGCTGCAGCGGAATTTTGGAGAGCTGCAGGGACTGCAGTGGGAAGAAGTAGCAGGTAAAATCCTGTTGGACTTCCTCTCTCTTAATTCTGGATGCTTCCCTTCCATAGTTAAGTGTTTTTGCTATATTTTTGTGGATACAAACTTAGGGATGTATCCAGCATCACATGAGCGGAGTTCTGCTTGCACAATGAGACTTCCCTTTCATAACCTTTCCCAGTGTGCACCGAAATCTGTTCTAGAGGGTTTCCTGGCCGTCTATAGCAAATCTTGAGGATGCACTGGGAGCTGCAGAGGAAAGAAGGGGAAAGCTGCTTTGCACAATTGGAAGTATGTGAGCGACAACACTGAATCCCTTATCAATCCCCATGCATGACATCAGTCTCTACTAAAGTCATGAAAGATTACTGATTATTTAAGATATTGGAAACAACTTTTGATTGTGTAATTATCCCTACAAAAATTTCACAATAGGTACATATTCTTGGATATTATTAATCTAAAAAGATTAAAAACAAGCATCTGATTCTTCAAGATGTTCTGAACTAACTTTAGATTAAACAGGATTGGCTGTGAGGAAGAGTTGGAGGTGTATTTTAAAAATTAAAAATAGCTGCATATTCAAGAGAGTGTTGCTAGTTTCCAGAATGGCAGGACTGCTGGTTTGCTGCCTCACTTCCTCACAAAATTAACAGAAGGAGATAGCTAATGTACCCCTGTCATTTCTTGTTGAGATATTCAGCAATAAATATTAAGGTAGAGCCAAGGAGGATTTAGGAGAATGGAAAACAGTGTTAAACTCATCCCAAGCTGTTATAGGTTGTAGTTCACATCTTGAATACTCCCACTTAAAAGTATTCCCAATGAACATGGTGGCAGCAATGCAGCATAAGGGTTATGCATTGCAGCCCGTTGCCTCCCCACGCTGAGTACCTTTAATTATTGGCAATTGTGTTGTGTATTCACGCTCAGTTCGTGCAATCTATGACAGGGCAGTAACTCTAATGAATTATCTGACTGTGCAGTGATACGCTAGACTGCAAATCACCTGACAGGTAATGTAAAAGTCATGTTGAAATTAAATAAAAGGTAGTGCATTTGTTAAATCTTGTTTCATTTAAATATGAAAAGGTCAACGACTCTTACTCTTTCCTTTCATTTCTGAGACATTTCTTTGAACGTTTGCCATTGCCCAATGGGGCACTAGAATTAGAGCAAGATTTATCAAGAGGGCTGGTGAGAATTCATTCTGCCATCTTGTGGCACTGTCTAGAAAAAGTATCCGCTCTCTTCTTTCCATACACCTCCGCCAGCCTATACTGATAGATAAAATATCAGTTGACTGGATGAGAGAGACTTTGAGACCCAGTTAAGTCTGCAAGAAAGATAGCAATCACATCCCTAGGCATTTCTGCATCAAGCACAACCTGTGGAGATCCAAGCCTTGCTTATTGGTCATGAATTAATTAAATAACAAAGGCACTTATCAGGACTAGATCTTTCAGCACTGATGTAAAATATTTTTTGCACTCAGCTTAGACACATCTGTATAAGATAGTTCCAGTTTAAATGCATCACTAAAAGCAAATAGGCTTCTTATGAACACACTGTTGGTGGCCATCTCTGTAAAATTGCCATTCAGAATACTGCTGAAAGATAGGATGCAGCCAATCTGCATATTTAATCTTTGCTGGTTAGTTATATATTCAATGTGTGTGTGTGTGTGTGCATTGCATAAAAGCAGGTTGGTTAATTTCACCTTTAGGCAAGCATCCTCATTATTCCTGAGCTACTAAAGAAAAATAGGAGGCATATTTTCTTTTCTTCTTCATACTAAGTTTCCTTCCAGCTCCTAAAACAGGTTTTTCCCTTCGCGGCTGTTTCCCTCTGTGCCTTGCTTGACATTTTATTTTCAGAAGGAAAAAAAAGCCTCAGAATTTTGGAATTGTGACAGCCTTTTCTAATCAGCTGAGTTCTTCAATCATTTTAAATTACCAAGAAACTAGCGCTGTTAAACCTAAAGGCACAAAATTATGACTTGGCTGCTCAGAATAAAAATTAAAGTGCTTTGATAACACAGTCTTCTAGACCTCATTCCAAACTTCCATGGCTTGTTTGGTTGGCAAACTCCTGCTAAATGTGCAGTTCAGAGAATGATGACTGGTTACATTTTTCTTCCATGCTGCCTTCCAAAGGGCTCAATCATGTGAGATAGTGACTGACTCAGAGTCAACTAGTGTGTGTCATGGATATGCAGGAATGCAACCCTGATCTTCCTCTCCATTGAAGTTCAACACTGTATGTTGACCTTCCCAACCTGTACTTTAATTCAGCTGAACCCCATCCATCATAGCAAGCGGCCAGGGGAGATGGGAATTGCAGTTTTTTAACAATGTGGAGGGCACCAGGTTGGAGAAGCCTGATCTGTCACATGCCTAGGTCCATTGTTGTCATCCTTCCAGAAATACTTATGGAGAACTGGAGGAGTTTCAACAGTCCCCAAGTGAAAAGTTACTAGCGTTATTGCCTTGTGGTTAATAGTGGCTGTGCGGTTTTTAGTTTTGTAATGGTCTTTGGCTCATTTATGTGTTTTGTTTTTTCTTATGTTGCTTGGGTTGTTTAAGATTATTATGCTGAATATACTGAACAGGTAGTGACCATTTTGTGCGTGGGTTCTGTTCCTGCCTCCATGCATGTTGGCGGAGCATGTCTAAGCACCCCCGTTAACCTCTCTTTCATGTCCAAAAGGACCTGTGTGTTAGCAATCACACATCAATTGGACATGCCTAAAATGATCGCTGCCTGTATTTTGATCTGTATGTTGCCTATGGTATTTTTTTAATGAAGCAATTACTAAATAAAATTACAAATTATACTTGTCCTGTTTCTCAGTCCTACTGTTTTAGTGCAGGCAAGGCCAGAGTCTCAGTAGAAAAACTCAGATGCCCTTATTTCTCTGGGGAAAATGGAATTTAGCACATGAGAATCTATGCCTTTAAGAAAAACAAATCCAGTTAAAAAGCAAGAATTCTAGAGGAATTCTGGCAGGGAAAATGGATGTTCAACAACTTAAATTTACCATATTCCCCGCTGTCATTTTGTTTTCTTAGAAAAAGCCTGCAGTAAAAGGTGTTCTTAGCATCATTTACCAAAGCATCAGGAAATCTCACCACACCCAGGAACATTCTCCTGTATATTAAAAGCAGTTATTAACGTTTTTTTCTTGTGTGTTAATCTCCACAGCCCCACTGTGGTGTGGTTCTTATAAGTTACCAGTTTCCTTTCTTCACAGTAACTACTATGAGTTTACCAGGGAGAGCTTCAAAGGCTACACCTTTTCCCATATGGAAGCAGCTGAATATCTTACATTTATCAATGTTATGCAGATAATATAGACACAAGTGTCTTTCAAGCCTTGGCTACATGGCCACTTAAGTAAACACCTGAAATTTGATTTGCCTTCCTGTAAATGCATGAGTAGCCAGCAGCTGTAGGGTTAAATTTACTGTCTGTCTTCGCTGCTTAAGAACTTTATCTGTCTTTGAATATAGTAGAGCAGACTTTGATCTTCTTCATCTAATGCCTTAGATTTTCCCCCTCCCTCCTTTGCTTGGTAGTACAAATGCTGTCTTGCTGATTGAGCCAAGTAGGTCAAGCACCCATTGTTGTTATTTCTCTTTGACTGGCATGTTTGCTATTGTTCTTTAATAGAGAACAAAACATGATTTCAAGGGTTTGAAAGCCACTGGTAAATAGAAAGATTTCCACTCCCAAATTTTGTTCTTTTTCTGTGTCAGCACAGGTCCCTTGTATGGGTAAAAGCACACTTAGCTGTTTAATCCTTGGCATTTCAAATTCAAAGGATTTCTGGTTGCAGAACTAGAAAATACTTTATCCTGGCACCTTTAGAGAGCTGTTGCCAATCACCTTAGGATTAGAATAGAATAGATAGTCGCATGACTCAATTCCGTATAGCAGGGGTAGGCAACCTAAGGCCTGTGGGCCAGATGCGGCCCAATCACCTTCTCAATCTGGCCCGCGGATGGTCCGGGAATCAGCGTGTTTTTACATGAGTAGAATGTGTCCTTTTATTTAAAATGCATCTCTGGGTTATTTGTGGGGCATAGGAATTCTTTCATTTCCCCCTCCCCCCAAATATAGTCCAGCCCACCACATGGTCTGAGGGACAGTGGACCGGCCCACAGCTGAAAAAGGTTGCTGACCCCTGCCGTATAGGGTAGTTCCTTATGTTCATACATACTGTTTGACGATACTTGCATTTTCAGTAAGAGTCTATTATTAGATATTGGAGATTTTGTGATATGTGCAAATTCCATCAAAGATAACTCGCTGTAGGTGTCACCATATAGGACTTTTGTAATAGTAATTTGGAAACTTGGAAAGCTGCAGGGCAGTTAAAACATACTTTAAGAAAACACTCAGTATGATTTAAATCTCAGTTGTGCATAAGGTATAAATTAAAAAAGTAAAGACAAATTGTTTTTAAAAAATATTTTATTTTTTGAAAAAGCTTGGTTTAAAATGAATTTTTTCCCCCTCGAAATTTTTTGGCACAGATTCCAGTATTTTGTGAATGCCCCTTTTTGCTACAATGTGTTAGTAATGATCACACAGAATAAAAGCCACTGAAAATAGAATGCAGGTTGGAGCATTTGAGATGCTCACAGAACAAAAGGCTCTTAGACCTGTTCTTTTGATTCACTTGCAGCACATTTGGTTCCGCCTTGACAAAATAGCTTGTGCATCAAATCCCAAGACACTTTAAAAATGAAACGGCACTAGGAAATACAACAGTGTTGTATGGATGGAATAACAGATAGACATGCTTAGCTAACACATTGCTCATGTTGTAGCAGATGATATGGCAGAGGTGCAGGTAGGAGAGCAAATGGAAACAAGTGTTGGCTGGCTGAAGGAAGCACTAAAATACTGCAAAATACTGTGTTTGACATCCAGGGAAGGACAAAGTCGATAGGAAGCAGAATTTTATTTCCGAGCTAGTAAGGGGACATAGCAGTGAAGAATAACAGAGCCTTAAAGACAAAACGCTTGAGCGTCCTTGTAACAGTCCAGTTATAAACATTTGAGACAGGGTTTTATAATGCAAGCACTGACAACCTTAACTCTACCTGTGCACACTTCCCAACGGAGCCGGGTGAAGGATAATAGTTTATATAAACTCAATCTATCAAGCTGGTATCTTACTTTAGTTAAGGGCTGTGTGCACATTTATATAGATATAATATATGTATATCTTTAGGATGGCAGTACCCTCATAAGAGGTGTGAACCGCTGAAGAAGGCAGAATGTTTATTGCAATTACTGGAATATGCCAAAGGTAGTCATGATGAGTGGCTCTTTGTTCTGGTGCTGCTGCTGAAGCCCTTTCCCAGTTATTTTAATACAGCTGTAGAAAAACACACACAGCCAATCTGGTGTGCCTGCACAGCCCTGATGTCGTTGCTCCCCTGGCCACATTCACATAAGCTTTAGTGACTGGTGTTGGTGGGGTGGCTCCACAGCTCTGCCACACCACACCATCCGCTGGTGACCATTGCCTAATACATGTGTGGGGGAAATAAGTTGGAATCAGTTGTCAGTTAAAGTTCAACATGATCTTGGCTGTCAACATGACCTCCAGTGCTAGGCTATTGCACAGTTATAGCTGATAGGTGTCCCTCTTCAACCCTATGCATGTCTCCTCTCAAATAAATCATATTTAGTGTGTTAAGACTTGCTCTCAGGTAACAAGTGTAGGATTTCAGCCTTAGGAGCTTAGCAGATTTCCAAACTTAATGGCCGTTGCTTCTCTATTTTGTAATTCTTGCACAGCTTGTTTACCTTGTGGTGACTACCTTGACTAGTTGATTTTACTGTTGTATTCATAAATTCATAAATGCAACAGTACAATGAAGATAACTTGAAGGAGTTCGAACTACTCCAGTTTCTCCCTAGGGATGTTATATAGAAATACTTTGACATTTAAAACAGGCTTTTCAAGAAAGGAGAACTAAGTTTTCAAGGCAGCTTGTTCTCATGTCTAGGCTAAATTGTGTTTAAACTTACAATTTAAATGCATTTTTGCCCAGCTCTTTGCAGTACAGTGGTACCTTGGTTGTCAAATTTAATCTGTTCCGGGAGTCCGTTCGACTCCTGGAACCGTTCGAAAACCAAGGCGCAGCTTCCGATTGGCTGCAGGAGCTTCCTGCACTCAATTGGAAGCCGCGTTGGATGTTCAGCTTCCAAAAAAGTTCACAAACCGGAACACTTACTTCCGGGTTTGCGGCGTTCAGGACCCAAGCCGTTCGACAAACAAGGTACCACTGTACAGAGTGTGTAAAGGTAAAGGTAAAGGTACCCCTGCCCGTTCGGGCCAGTTTTGCCAGACTCTAGGGTTGTGCGCTCATCTCACTCTATAGGCTGGGAGCCAGCGCTGTCCGCAGACACTTCCGGGTCACGTGGCCAGCGTGACAAGCTGCATTTGGCGAGCCAGCGCAGCACACGGAACGCCGTTTACCTTCCCGCTGGTAAGCGGTCCCTATTTATCTACTTGCACCCGGAGGTGCTTTCGAAGTGCTAGGTTGGCAGGCGCTGGGACTGAACGACGAGAGCGCACCCCGCCGCGGGGATTCGAACCGCCGACCATGCGATCGGCAAGTCCTAGGCGCTGAGGTTTTACCCACAGCGCCACCCGCGTCCCTCATTAGATGTTTAGCCAGAAACACAAAGCATACTTAATAGTATTGCAGAAAGTTAATGCACCAAACAAATAACAATTGTTTGAAATATCCCTATAAAGAGCAACATGTATAAAATAAAATGTTACTTGCAGAAATAACAAACTATTTTACCATAGCAAGAATCATAACGTTGTCAAAACTTACATCCTATCTGAAACAATATATGGTAGGGATAAATTATATTCGCTGTGCTCACTGATAATAATAAACACCAGAAGTGGTTAGATGTTATTGATGCTATAACTATTCTCCATCGTCCATTGACAGAATGTTAACAAAAATAGGGTGTGGTTGGAGTCGCATAACAAGAGAATGACTAATGTCAAATATTGAAACAGAAGAAAAAATACTTAAGAGGAAGAAATTGGTGACCAAAACTCATTATCTGAGGTCATGTTCATGTGATCTTTGGGTGTGTAGTAGCTACAAAATAAAATATTTTAAAATAGAGGTATTCTGTCTCGGTGAGGCTGGTAGGGTTGTATGCATCTGCTGCGATGTTCAAAAGCCAACTTTTGGCATACCTTCATAAATGCATATTTTCGGTTGTATCCTAAGAGCTGGATTTTTTGATGTATGACAGCGGATGCACTGTTGATTGTAAAATGACATAGGTGAGCGTGTACCAGATTTTCTTGTAGTAGGAAATGTTGGTATGAATAGGCCCTGCAACTGAAACAAGAAGAATTTAACTCAAAAGAATCAATTTCACTTTCTTCTTCTTCTTATATAGCTTGCCTGGGAGCATTGTTGCCTGTTACACGTTAGACCTGTTTCTCTGCTTTTATATGGGCTTTCAATTTTTACAGTGAAAATAATGATACCTTCGCCAATGTTCCTTTGAAAAAGCACTTGAAAGCTTGACTGGCACAATATCCCATGTCCTGATATGGCTTATTGAGGAAAGGTCATAACATTGTTTTCTTAATAGGAACTGGCAACCTGTTCATCAGGAGGGCTGTGCCAACAAATCCCTTATAGCCAGAAAGGAGATAGGTTGACCTTCCAAAGCTTGCTTTCTCCGCCTCTCCACCATAAAACGCCAGAGTTTAAAATAATGCGTTTGTCTTTCATCTGCCAATAAGCTGACACAAACTAGTTCCTCTTCATAACCAAGAATTTATGTTTTGCCTGTTTACTCAGGTGTTAGGCAGTATTTCTGACTGCACAGATGGCGAGGCTAATGTTGGCTTTTGGGTTTGACATTTATGTTTGTTTACATCTTCATGCTATAATAGTCTACTGAAGAGGTGTAGGGACAAAAATGTGAATGCCTTCCCTGATTCTGGATGCTGATGAGCTCCTGTAGCCGTTGTTGACATCAGTTCTCATTATGAAGTTCCTGGAATGTGTTGGCAGTTTTACTTCCATTCCATAAAAGGAAAGACATTACTTGAATAAGGACGTTTGTGAACACTCTGCACCTAAAATAGAAACATTATTGTTTTAACTCTTATTGTTCTAACATTATTGCTCTAATCATGTCTACCTTGGCTCCCAGTACTTTCTTTCCACAGCCTTTTAAAGTCGTACTCTCTTTCCCTATAAGCAAATCAAAAATTGAATGTGTGCATTTGTCCTGGAATATGGCTGGCCCATATTTAGTCATGTATCACCCAATGGCCTGTGCTGAACTATTTTATACACTGTGTCTTCTCCAGATGTTTTGACCTACAATTTCCACCAGTGGCCAATGCCATACTGGCTGGCGAGGGTGGGGTAATGGAAGTTGTAGTCGAAAACATCTGGCGGGTATCAGATCAGGGAAGTTTGTACAATGTCATGAGAACATGTGCATTGTAGTGTATAAAGTACTGAGTGCCCTTGGAGAATCTCTCAGCCAGCAGTGGTGGGAGGGGCTGCATTGCTTACATGACCTCCTGTCACTGCCATTGGTCTGGCATATCAGGAGCATGAAGGGGAGAGCTTGGCATGATGCAAATACACTAGCAGGAGCTCTGGATTGGCTCTGCTGATGCGTTTGCACTCCACCAGCCTTGCTGCCTCCTCACCCCTTGCCTTTGTCTTCCCAGTACGCTGCAGGAATGGCAGTGTTGGGAGGTCAGGTAAGAAGCTGAGCAAGCCTCTACTGCTCTTAGCCTATCATTCTTCACCTACCATATTTTGTTGTAAAGTAAGGCACCCTATATATGGTTTTCTTGGCAGGAATTGATTCAAATTGATGGAGAAATAATAAATACAGTTGCCCCACAATCACCGTGATGTATGATGATAATTTATACTTTATTTTGTGAAGGGTGACGGTGTGCTGGGAGGGGCAGCCAGTCTATAATTAGAAATATCTTTTCCTCTTTTAGTGAAGATGAGGATTTTAAAAAAATAAACAACCAAATACAGTGGTGCCCCGCAAGACGAACTCCTTGCAAGACGGAAAACCCGCTAGATGAAAGGGTTTTCCGTTTTGGAGGCGCTTCGCAAAACGAATTTGCCTATGGGCTTGCTTTGCAAGACGAAATGTCTTGCAAGTTCCTGCGGGTCCCCCCCCCCTTTTCCCCCCTTTTCCTAAGCCGCTAAGCCGCTTATCAGCTGATCCGCTAAACCGCTAATAGCGCTAATCTGCTAAGCTGTCAATGGGCTTGCTTCGCAAGACGAAAAAACCGCTATACGAAGAGCCTCACGGAACGGATTAATTTCGTCTTGCGAGGCACCACTGTACAGCACATTACCTGCCCACATCAGTTTATACTCAGTTTAAAAGTTTGTCCCATTTATTTTCTTCCCTGTCTGTGTAGCTGATTATCTCTGTGTTTCTTTCACGTACAGTTTAACGCTTAGGTCTTCGTAGGGTTGTAGGGCACTCTTGCTTTGCAGCACCACAGTGGCACACCAAATTTGTGCTTTCCCTCCACCTTCCTTCAACAGCAGAACATAGCAATTTCGAGGGCTAGGATGCTACTGATTATTGTGATCACATGTTGTGGAGAGAGAGAGAGGGTGTTCCTGTTGGGAACAATGTTTTTGCATGGGAAAAGGGAGGGGGACCATTTCAGATGTTGAAATCGCATGGTGAATTTGGGCAAAGGCAACAGAATCTATCCCACAGGCAATGTATGTCACCATATCACCAGTTCAGAATGAATATAGCCATTCAGTGTTTCTGGGAGGCAGGGCAAATGTGTTTCACTTTGAACAGATCAGCAGCTTACTCTAATCTCAAATGACCAAGAATTGGTACCTAAAAGTATTTTTAGCATTTTAGTCTTTGGCATGATTGAACTGGAGATATTGTATTTGTAGAACTGCTGACCTTCTGGCCTCTCTCCTTATGGGAGTGCAACTATTGCCTCTATTATTCTCTGTTTAAAGTGTTGCACTGAAGCTACGCCTATAAAGTGTATGTCTGTCTCAAAGCTCTTAGAGACCAGTGCTCTGCTTATTTGAGAATATGGTGACACAAAGTGTTGATTCATGTAAGCAAATGCAGAGGCTGCGTTTTGACATCATGCTGAACTATAGCTTGACAGAATGTGAATGGGGCTAGGCAGGCGTTGAGTTCATGCTCCCTGCCATCCCATTCCCATTGACAAACTGTGCCTACTGGTTTGTGTGGTATGGTTTGTGTGAAACAAGCCAACTTCAATTATCTGTTTGGAGCAAAAAAAATGGAAGTTTCCAAGCTGCTCCTTGCAGCCGTACCAGGGCAATATGGTTTAGCATGACATTCAAACACAGTTGCAGATTGGGATATCAAACCCTCTTGACCTAGGACCAAATCCTGACTTTCTAAGGGGCAACCAAGCTTTATGCATTGTTTGGTCAGCCATCCCTTCTTAGCTTAAGGTGATTCTCTTCAGAATTCCAGCTTCATATGAAGAGTATTGCTGTTTCCCATAATCACTGCTTGACCATGACTGGGAGGTCTATATTGTTTATACTGTTTGTTTATGTGTGTATTAGGCTTTGTAGGGTTTATTTTGAAGTCTCCAGCCACTCAATAACCAGCCTATCAATCTGAACCATTTTGCTTGAGTACCTTCCCCCCTTTCTTTTGCAAAAAGCAAGTTTACTAATTCAGTCTTAACTTTGCAGCCCTGTATGAGAAGGAACGTCAGATCAAAGGCTTTGCTTTGCATTTGGAATTGATTTTGAAAGTAATGGAGGTGTTGCCTTGGAGGCTTTGCTAAATGCTGACATAGCAGCTAAGCGAGTACTCAGGTTTTCATGACTTGGTGATGCCTAAGGGTGGAAATGTCTCTCTCCTGAGTCACCTTGATGATTTTTGCTTAGGCTTGTAGTATAATGGAAAGCGACACAGCCCTGTAAAGTATAAAACCAGTGCATTTGTAGCACTGTTTCCTTTCACCAGGCAGAAGATGATATTATAGTGCGCACCACAAGTGTTGGACCAGGATCTCCAGATTCCTTGCATAATTGTAGCTCGCATTTCCTCTGTCCCCAGAATGAGCCATTAAGTTATGATGATGATGGGCGCGAGCTTCAATAAAATTAGGTGCTGGCTTTCACAGGGTCCGTTATCCATCATGAGCCAGGCATAATAATAAGACTTGAGAATATTCAAAGAGTTCTGTATATGTGTATTATTACCCCCAGATTGCAGACAGGGGTGGGACTGTGACTGAGAGGATAATGGTCTGTGAAAGGTCACCTAGCAAATTCATGGCTGATCTGAGACCTGAACCAACTACTCCCCAGCTCATATCTCACTCCTCTTAGCCACTGTGCTACATCACACCACATTTGGGAGGAGAGGACAGAACTCCTGGAACTAGACACATTAGCCTCTATAAGAAGAGTAAACTCTGACACTGGAAACCCTTTATTTGGTGAGGTTGATCCACTGTTTGCTGAATCCTCTGCTCTGACATTGCACTGCTCCTGCTGGTAGACTACTTAAAAAATCTCTTAAATTCACAAGAAAGCGGGAAGCTGGGGCTCATCAACCTGGGAAGGTAGCCCATCTAGGAGAAGGAAGACTGATCCTAAACCTCTGCTGCCTTGCGAGATATCTTCCAAAGAAGAAAAGGCTGAGGAGTAAACCCTACTACAAAAATCCAGAGGGGAGTGCCTAAGTTGGTGCCTTGTACACCTCCTTCCAGCAACTTCTGCAGCCAAGCTGGTACCAAACGTATTTCTCTGCTTGTCTTTGGGCCACATCAGCAAGGCCAAATGGTGTGTGTGTGTTGTTTTCTGGGCAGCCCAGGACCTCCACACACACCACCCAGACTAGTGCCCTGGGAAGGCACTTTGGTGCTGCTAACGCAGCAGTTTGACTTCATCCCCAGAGGTATACTCCATTGTCTTTTGAGACACAGGAAAGCAACTTACATACCATCTTGAAGGGCATAAAACTTGAGCCTTTGCCACATAGGAGTTAAATAGCATGACTAATTTCTGCAGGATATATGTGCACAACAGTTTGTTTTTGCTTTAGTTACTACATTTATATCCTGCCTTTCTTCCATGATTGATATTAATGTAGTTTACATGGGGTTCTTCCATTAAGGCGCTGACAAGAGCCACACCTTGGCTTCAGCAAGGCTCTGAGATTTTGATTTGCTGTTGTTGATATCCCATCTTCTAGTCCATGTGCTTTTATGGGGATGACTGTTGAGCCTAGCAAGGACTTGATGGTCTACATGTCTGTCTGGCTGTTTTCTGTGGGAGTGGTGACTGAGGGCTATTACTACAGGAGATAAATGTTTTTCCCAGTGAGGGAACAAAGCAGTTACCATCTGGATGTGTCTGTACTTGTGATTTTGGCCTGGAAACCTTAACATCTAATGAAATTGGCAGTCCTGTATATTTCTGGGCAGGCTTAGATATTGATATTTTTCAGCTGCAGAGGAAAACAAAATATGCAGAGCGGGGAAATTAAGTACAGATATATTTATTTTAAAATAGCCAAATATTGACACTTTAGTATAACTTTTCTTTATCTTCATAGGTGCCTCTTACTGAGCCTGTGGATCCAGTGGATTTGGAAGAATACCTCCTTACACATCCACTTGCAGTGGATTGCGGTCCTTTGAGAGACTTGCTTGAATTTCCTTCTGACGATATTGAAGTTATCTACAGTCCTCGAGAATGCAGGACGCTTGTGTCAGCAGTACCCGAAGAGAGGTAAGGGCTAGGCAACAGAGACCTTGGCCCATACTTGCAGCTGAGCAGGTATGGGAGATGGCCTGCCTGAAGCCATTAACAGGAGTTGGACTTTTTTATCCCCATATTCTTCTCTTCCTTCGCCACTCAAAACTATACACTGGAGCCAGGACAGCTTTGAGAGCAAAGAAAGCACAAGTTATACAGGTACAGAGAGATGGCAGTGGTGGCAGAATCAGAGTGTGGGGCCTTGGAGAAGGGAACTGTACCCCTTGAAATTCTTAGTTGAGCTGAGAAGCAAAGGGAAAGACAGTGAATTGACTGTGAGTCTAAAAAGCAGAGGCCCTGTGTCGCATGTAACTTATGGAGGAAGCACGTTAATTAACATTGAATGAAGGAAAGTGGGGCAACCTGTATGCACTTGTGATGACTGGAAACGTAGATGTTTACAGAATGCAAGCTGTATTTATTACAGTGGTACCTTGGTTTCCGAACTTAATCCATTCTGGAAGTCCATTCGACTCCTGGCTTCAGGAGCTTCCTGCACTCAAGTGGAAGCTGCGCTGGATGTTCAGCTTCCAAAAAACGTTCACAAACTGGAACACTTACTTCCAGGTTTGCGGTGTTTGGGAGCCGATTTGTTCAGCAACTAAGCCGTTCAGGAACCAAGGTTCCACTGTACTGGGGTATTAAATGGTAATTCAGCCTGTCAGTCTAAAATGAAATAAGATGTTTGTGATTTGAAGAGACAATCTAGAGCTATTTCTCCCTCCCTATAGTGAAATGGACCCTCACGTGAGGGATTGCGTAAGAAGTTACACAGAAGACTGGGCCATTGTGAACAGAAAGTAAGTTGTGTATTTAAAGTTATATATTTGAAGAGATGCCCTTCAACTGTGTGTGTTGGGCGGGGGGTGGGGGGACTGATTTTCAGATTGCAGTTGCTGTAGCTATTCAGAGCCGATGTAAGACCGTACTGCTATTTTACAGTTATCACTTTTAGGCAGGTGCCCTTAAGGATAACTTCCTAAAAAGGGGGAGATAATGGAGAAGTATGGGTCACCAATTCATATTCTTTCCCCTCACCTTTTTGCTGTGGATCCTTATAGGAAGCAAGTTAGATGAAAGGGCTTGCTGTATGCAGTCAAGAGATTGTTTGCAATGGAGCAGTTCAGCAGTCAGTGGGATGACTCATAAATCGTGTCGGAATAGAGCCTTTTTGCGTGAGACTAGAGTATATGCCAAGCTCACTGTCCTCCCAGTGCTTTTGTAATCACTTGGTAAAACCACTATTAACTACTCAAACGATTTATATAATTAGGTAGAAAAGAAAATGCCAAGATGAGAAATAAAAAGAAGAAGAAAATAATAATAGTGGAAAAGGTTGATAACAAGAAATGGAAGGCGGTAGGAAATAACTCTCTTTCGACGGTGCAGGAGTGTCATTTTCTCTGTGTGCAGGTTCAGATTATCATTCACAACTTTATGAACTGTGGTTTATGAGTCCAGGAATAGGCATTGGGGCAGAGGGCTCCTTGCTCACCCTTCCTCCCCTCCCCTTGTGTGACAACTTTGACACTTTTTTCCTGGCTTTGTGTTAAGCCACAGTTCCCTTTATATCTGGACTGGGGTAATTCTGGCTGAATGTCAGTTAACAAACCAGGCTAACAGGTCAGGTTCAGAAGGAGGTAGACAAGATGGTGTTTGCCAGTTTTGGCCGCCGCTGTTTCTAATCTGGTTCTGCCTTTATAGTAGAGCAGAATATTTGTACACTGACTAGAGAAATTTTGCCCTCCATGCTGGCTGGGGCTGAGGGGAAGCTGTACTCCAATACATCTGAAGGGCACCAGGAAGGTGAAGGCTGACATAGAGCGACACTGATAAAATATGGAATGTTTTAAAAGTAAAATTATCCAGTAGCAATGTTAAATATGTTAATGTTATTGGGCCTTCTCAGGCATATCAGGCAATCCTAGCCAGACAGCCCTATTATGGGCAATCTATTCCATTTGGCAACCCCTTGTGTTCCGTGTCATGTCTGGTTCCACCCATAAGCCTTTTGCCACCCACCCTTCTTTGCAGTCAGAATGGAGACTGCAGTGAGACAGGAGAGTGCTGTCAGCTTCTCAGGAGGCCAGAATAAATGTACTTAATTCCCAAGAGTTGTCATTAGTAGTCCCAGTGATATGCTCTTCAGATGTGCAGGTAAAGTAGAGGAGGAAGGGCAGAGAGTTGTCACATACCCATCAAGATCACATACAGAAAGAATAATTTTAATTTGGCTTCTGGGAAAATGGTAACACCTTGGGGATGGGCAACTCTGAGAATAATAGGCTCTTCCTGTATTCTGATTAAAAGCCACTGAGTTGCAACGATAGAATATGGTAGATTGGCTAAACATCAAATTGATGCAGTAGCCTATATAATAGTCAAAGACAGTGGTTCCCAACTGGTGGTCCATGGAACCCAGGAGGTCCGTGGCACCATTCACGTAACAAAAACTATCATAGGGGTATCACAAATTTCAAAAGTAGAGAGTCCATGGCTTGGCTTGGCTTTTGAAAAAACAGGGGGTCCGCAGTAGTTAGATAATTGGGAACCACTGGTCAAGGAGACCCTGAAAGCAGCCACGCTAAAACAAACAAACAAATGCTGTCATACTTGGATTGCTTATAAAAAATATTTAGTGATTTAACGAGGTGAAGGATACAGTCTACTAGGACAAATTGTTAGCATTTAGCTACATCGTGGTACACTTCAAGTATTCCATTGCTGATCGACGGGTGCTTATGCTTATAGGATTATATGGTCACGGCAGGAGTCATTTCTTATTGCAGCCAGGAAAAGTAACAAGATGAGTTGATTTTTAAGGCTGCAAGTCTCAATATCCTACACTGGAATCAACACCTGCAGTCAAAGAGGAGAAAATGCTGTTTTCAAAAATGTTGAAGTGTTGTTACTGAACTTGATGGACAGCATGATGCTGTCAAGAGTAGCAAAACTTATTTTCTGGGGAGGGCATTAAGCTTTCAGATGTTGCTCACCATTTCTGCTTGGTTTTGTAGAGGAGAGACACTGCTTAATACAATCTGTTTTTGAATAGATATCACAAACTGGGAACAGGATTTAACCCCAACACATTAGACAAACAGAAGGAGAGGCAAAAAGGCCTACCCAAACAGATATTTGAGTCTGATGAAGCTCCGGATGGTAACAATTACCAGGATGAACAAGTAGGTGCTTTATGAAGCCTGCATCTTAAAAAAAAAATTCACTGTGTTAAAAATACTTGTGACATTTTCCATATTTCACTTTACATGCTTCGTTTAATTTCTTCAATCTCAGGATGATCTTAAAAGACGGTCCATGTCAATCGATGACACGCCGCGGGGCAGTTGGGCTTGCAGTATTTTTGACTTGAAAAACTCCCTCCCAGATGCTTTGCTTCCAAATCTTCTGGATCGGACCCCAAATGAAGAAATCGACCATCAAAATGATGAACAGAGAAAGTCCAACAGACACAAGGAACTTTTTGCATTGCATCCAGCCCCAGATGAGGTATTGTGAGCTTAACTGTTAATACTAGCACAAAGCACACACAAGTGCCAGGTCCACCTCTGTAGCCAGATAGTGAGTGCTGGTCTATTATAGTAGGAATATATATATATAACGACTTGAATTTCAGAAGTCATTAAAATGAGATGGGGAGGGAGAAGATAGAGGCAAAATAGCATGATGTTCTGCCATAACTTGTTGGGTTTGTAGGCCTGTAGGGCCACAGCCGTCTTAAGTGGGATGAATTTGATGAGTCTACTTTGTTTATGACTAATGTTGAATACCAGTCCTAGGCTTTCGACAGCGGTGTTTGCCAGCTTTTGTAGAAAGTGTAGAGGGGAGTGGAGGAGCCAAAGATTTTAAAGGGATTGACCCTAAGATTGTATTTGCTTTTGTTTCCATGTGACTGCTGCCAAAGCAGCATGTGATTAAAGCACAAATCTGGACTTTTGGATCATCTCTTTCCAAGGAATTTTCTTACAGAACTCCAATCCGTTATTCAGTAGCTCTCCTAAATTAAACCCCTTCAATGTTATTTATAGTTGCAGCAAAAGCCACACGCTGTTAAGCTTGAAGATTAAATTGTATTGAATAGGAGGGGAGGAAATCTACTTTGCCTTCTTTAGCCATTTAACAATACACTTTGTTTGTGGAAGGAGTGCATGCATTACTTGCTGGATTTGTGCCCGATTGCAGGAAGAACCAATAGAAAGACTGGGCATCCCTGAAATCCCCAAGGAACACTTTGGTCAGAGGCTTCTTGTGAAGTGTTTGTCTTTAAAGTAAGTAATAAGGTTGTTAATTTTTTTAAAAAATATGCATGCTTACATTTGACCTGTCAAATCAATGCACCTTGTATGATAATTGGGACTGATAGAACTACCAAGACACAATTAATTTTTCAAATTCTACATTGAGCACCTTAATGTGCAAAGAGGGCAGTAAGTCAATTAAATATTCCCATCGTATGTTAAAAGCGCTAGACATGATGATAAAATAAGCTTGCCACAATATTCAAACCTGGCCATGCTTTTGTAAAATGGTATGTACTATAGAATCACAGAAGTGTAGAGTTGGAAGGGGCCATGGGGGTAATTTAGTCCAATCCCCTGCAAAGCAGGGAACTTTTGCCCAACGTGGGGGTCAGACCCACAGCCCTGAGCTTTAAGAGTCTCATGGTCTACCGACTGAGCTACAAGGCAACAAACCCATACATTAAAGTGGTATTGAGTGCAAGAAAGTGAAGTGCTAATTTAATGAAGGGGTGTAGGATTTTGAGGTCCATTAAAATAAATAAATAAAGATTGGGCCAGATGTATTTCCCCTGGGAGAAAATTTAATGGGATCATCACTACTTGAAAGGTCCTATTGCTAGGTAAAGGTAAAGGTACCCCTGCCCGTACGGGCCAGTCTTGACAGACTCTGGGGTTGTGCGCCCATCTCACTTAAGAGGCCAGGGGCCAGCGCTGTCCGGAGACACTTCCGGGTCACGTGGCCAGCGTGACATCGCTGCTCTGGCCAGAGCCAGAGCCAGAGCCAGAGCCGCACACGGAAACGCCGTTTACCTTCCCGCTGGTAAGCGGTCCCTATTTATCTACTTGCACCCGGAGGTGCTTTCGAACTGCTAGGTTGGCAGGCGCTGGGACCGAGCAGCGGGAGCGCACCCCGCCGCAGGGATTCGAACCGCCGACCTTTCGATCGGCAAGTCCTAGGCGCTGAGGCTTTAACCCACAGCACCACCTGCGTCCCTCTGAAAGGTCCTATTGCTAGTGCTTGAAAGGTCCTATTGCTAGTGCTCACCAATTTTGATGGGAGGCCCACAATTTGAACTTGATGGTAGACCCACAGGCAGCACCTTTGAGGGTGATGTTAAGGCCTGGGTAAGTTCATATGAGTTCAGGTCATCTTTCATGTAACCTGTCCCTAAACTGTTTAGGGCTTTAAAAGTCAACACTAGCACTTTCAATTGATCCAGAAACACACAGGCAACCAATGCAACTAGTATAATAAAGATGTAATGTCTGCAAAGTCTTACTTCATAGCAGAGACACAATTCCTTTCCTCATCCTGTTTACATCTGGCTTTTATCCCACAAACAAAGGACAATTGACTAAAAACAGCATGATTGATGTAGCCCTTTTTTTGAGATGAGATTTTACACCACCAGTCAGACAGCTGATTCAGTAAGACAAAGTTGAGTCTTTAAATCCATGGCTGCCTCTTTAAGACTTGAGACTTGAGGCAGTTAGCAAAGCTTTCACTGGGGAGAAGAGAAACCTGTTAAACAAGTTTAATGAAGTGGAGCTCCTGAATGTAGGGTTACCTGCAGCTGGTTCATTGCCTATAACTCTTCTCTAATAACACGAGGTAAAATTTTACTGGTATTCCCTTAGAGAAATAAAGCACAAAACTGATTTTCCACATGGCTGTATTCATCTTGTGTGTCCTCACTTAGGTCAACCCTTCTTGTTAGGGAGCTCCAGTTAGACTAGAGTGCCTCTCGTAACTGAGATATATGTTTGGAATTGCCTCCTAGAGGAGAGCTGCTTTTAAGCCCTGACACTAATCCAGATGATTCCATGGCATAGCCTTTTACAGGGTGTTGTACCAGAATGCAGTTCCCAGGAGAACTCTTGTACAGTGAATGGCTATATATAAAACAAATTACAGCAGTTAATTAAGATTTTCCTTTTACAGAAATCTCTTCACATTAGTTCTGAGGAAATGATATTTGTCTTTATTGTACAGAGTTCATGTTTATCTTGTGCTCTTTTTTAAAAAAAGAATGAGAATTGTGTTTAGTGCCTGGAAGGACAAATATGTATTTTATAGTTTTTATAGTTACAGGTAGGTAGCCGTGTTGGTCTGCCATAGTCAAAACAAAATAAAAGAAAAAAAATTCCTTCCAGTAGCACCTTAAAGACCAACTAAGTTAGTTCTAGGTATGAGCTTTCGTGTGCATGCACACTTCTTCAGATACACTGAAACAGAAGTCACCAGACCCTTCTATATAGTGAGAAGGTGGGGAGGGGTATTACTCAGAAGGGTGGTGGGAATCTGCCAATCACCCATTCCCACCACCCTTCTGAGTAATACCCCTCCCCACCTTCTCACTATATAGAAGGGTCTGGTGACTTCTGTTTCAGTGTATCTGAAGAAGTGTGCATGCACACGAAAGCTCATACCTAGAACTAACTTAGTTGGTCTTTAAGGTGCTACTGGAAGGAATTTTTTTTCTTTTATAGTTTTTATAGTTGTAGGAACTTTAAGCCCACATACTCAAAACTGAATTCTGATGTTTTATTTGCTTCTGAGATTTTAGTCCTGCATCATTCAACAGTCCATTATAAATGAAGTAATATAAAAATACAATAATTAACTATAATAATAGCATTTGTAAAAGAACAAAGAACATTACAGGTATTGATTAACAAACTAGCAGTAACAAGACAGTGAAGAGTCATATACACTAGCAGATTCTTTCAGGTGTTAGAGAAAAATATCCCAGACAAGGTCAGAGTATATCACAATGTCTAAAAGTTGTCATAAATATAAGGGTGTTCTGCCATCTGTTCAAAAAATTATGGTGAGCAATTATTGAAATGAATGGGACTTGCTTTTGAGCAGAAGTGTTTTGAAGGCAGTCTTTATTAGCTAATAGCCATTATTTTACTGGCAATTGGTACCATTAGTGGCAAGAGAGGGACAGTTTTGAGACTTACAGTTCTTTGTTCTCTGCTGCCAGTGATAGAAAGATAGAAGCCATGGTGAACAGCTGATTGATACAAAAGACATAATCTCATTGATCTCCATGAAGTAAATTCATTAATTCTGGTATTGGCAGCTTTGGAGAACTGCATTTAAACCAGATAAAGCTATTTGTGATTAACGCCCTGCTCCTAAACACTTTATGCAGAAGGACTGTTGATTTTAGCTCAACAGTTGCAAATAATGGGCTTAGGGTAGGGCTTTGACCCAGTTTGCTGTCCATTCCCATTCACGCCTAAGTGCTAAACAACTTCTCCCACTGATTTCATTAGAAGTCTGTTTAAGATTATGACCTGAGATCTCGTAATACACAGCAGATTTTAAAAGGTTTATGAATAGCAATATACAAAAGTGCATAAGCTGCTGCTGTGCAATCAAACTGGCTGACAACCTGTTTTAAACACCAGCATATTTCGGATGAGGCACATCAGCTGGTGCTGCTGATTAGGCCCCCATGCAGGATCAGATCAGGGGAACTTGTTGCGGGTTTGGGTTTTGCAGGACTGCCTCTAGATGGCACAACTGTTAAGCAGAGTCAGCAGTATGTGTTTCCCAGAAGTTGTGAACTGCCCTGTGATCTTCAGATGGAAGGGTGGTATACAAATTCAAAAAATCATCATCATCTGACAATTGGTTTGTCTATGCAGTATTGCTGAAAAGTGGCAGATAGTGACTCTCCAGGGCTTCAGACAGGAATCTTTCTGAGTCATACCTTGGAGACAGCAGGGATTGAACCTGTGTCCTTTTGGTATGCAGAACATGTATTTTACCCCTGAGCTATGGCATCCTAGAGTTATTTCTAGGGAGCTACACAGCTGCAGTAGTGCAGTTTCAGTTGGGAAATAACCTTGTTGCTGTTTGGTTGTGTGTAAAACTGAAAAAAATGTAAGAAATAGAGCTAAACTTTCTTTCTCCTTTAAGATTTGAAATTGAAATAGAGCCAATTTTTGCAAGTTTGGCATTGTACGACGTTAAGGAAAAGAAAAAGGTGAGTTATCTGCTTGATGCTTGCTTCCTTTGCATGGCGTTTGAACAGCATGCAGTAAGACATAGGTGGTAACAGCAGCTCTCTCTGCTTAAGAACACTTGAAGTCTTCACTGGAATACTGCGTTTTTCATCCCTGCTATTCAAAATTACATTGAGAAATAGAAAGTAGAACAGAAGGAACTGAAAGTACTGTAAAGAATGGTGGAGGTTGCTGGATACAATAAACTATTTTACGGGTTGCCTGATTATTTTATTTATTTATTTACAGTATTTAGGATATTTCTAGAATGCCCTTTTTTGAAAAGAGCTCAGGGTGGTGTACATCAGCCCAAATAGGCAAAACGCAGTGAACACAGCTAAAAAAATCTGATTCCAGCAGGGAGAGTGAAACTTGATGGGCCCCTGAGTTTGTTCCACTTCTATATTTTTTTTTTATTGCAATAGAAAAATAAATGAAATAAAACCAAATAAAGTTTAGGAAGCAATGTAAAACAGCAAGGAAGTGAAGAAATAATGAGAAGCAGCCAGCGGAGAGGGAGGGCTTGTGTTGTTGCATTTTTTCAATGCCTCAGTGGAGGAAAAGAAAACATGAAGAGAGTGAAAGCAAATGAAGACAATACAATGCAAAGAAGGAAGAGTACAAAGAGAAATAATGAAAGAAAACTTAACTGAATATAAGGGAAACAGTGAGACCGGGGGGGGGGGGGGGGGAGCGAACTGCTCCGTCAAGGCAGGAGGGAAAATCTGAGGAGATTCAGCCAGCCTCCCACAATTCTTTGCTCCTGCCTCAGTCATGTGCAGAGGAACTAGAAGCTCCTGCCTCAGTCATGTGCCGAGGAACTAAGAAGCTAGAATTATGGATGGAAAGTTCCCACTTCAATCCAAATTATATTCCCTTATGAGAGGGCTTCATCGACATGCCTGACAGCTGTTGGGTACTAGTATCTGTTATTTTGGGTGAGAAGGGGGTTGGAGCAGGACCATTCATCCTTGCCAAAAAAGAGGATCTATCTATCTATCTATCTATCTATCTATCTATCTATCTAGAGAATCCACATCCCCTAAAGTATATTTTCAGATTATCAGGTCTCTGATCAGTTGGAAATTATCATCTGAAGGAGAGGGGAAATTGACAAGTCCCATGATAACTAAAACCTCTGCTATCAAAACACTTGAACTGCCCACTACCAAACTTTATCCCTAACTTTCTCTCTAGGTTGCCTCTAGAGGGGGATGGTGATGTTCCCCGTAGCTGCATTGAGCTATTAGCAAATTAGCAAAGCTATACTGGAATGCTTTCCACTCCGTATCCAGGTCCAAGTTAGGGAGGAAGGCTGGGGCTCTCTTGTCATTCTTGATGGATGGCATTGAAGCATGTACCAAGGAGAGGGTGACGAGTGGAGAAGTGGATCCCTGGCTGTGCATGCTGTTTTGAGTACATTGGTTTCAAAGCCATTGCCTTGCTTATTTGTTTGAAAGGTTATACTTCTCTACAGTATCATTGGTGGGCTGCAGAGTTGTTGTTTTTGGTGGTGGTGGTGATGGTTTATTTTTAAATAAGTCCAAATCATATTGGGACAAATAGCTATATTGCCTGTTAAGAAATGAACAATTGAGCTAGCTAACAGGTTTTTGGGTCTGCTGTTAAAAGCTAACCACGGTTGGCATGAAAGTGAAATTAACATATGTCTGCTAACATTTTATTTTTTTACATTTTTAAATTTGGTGAAGCCTTTGGATATATTTCAGTATAATTAGCTATTATTTTCTTTTAGATTTCAGAGAACTTCTACTTTGATTTAAACTCTGAACAAATGAAAGGGATGCTGCGTCCTCATGTTCCACCTGCTGCCATAACCACTCTGGCCCGGTCAGCCATTTTTTCTATTACATATCCCTCTCAGGATGTCTTTCTGGTAATAAAGGTAAGAAATATTTTTCCCCCTTTATGAATCTTTATCTCGGAAAAGTGTATTATCTCCTGGCACAAGTAACCTGGTTGCATTTTGCTGGTACTGTGTGTGTTTATTTTAGCCTTCCTCAATAGGGAAAACTGAAAGGAAAACTACAAATCTTGTGAAAATCAGATTACAGTATGACCCTGCTTAGTGTTGCCATTTCCTTTTGCTGACTGAATTCAGTCATTCTCAAACTGAAGAGTTTAATCTCTAGAAGTTTGGTTTTTGATACTAAGATATAGAGTCTGTTCAAAGACAATTCTTGCTTTGACCTTTCTTGCCTTAGACTTGTAACATTACTGAACTCTGAAAGCAGATAGGGCAATATAGAACAATGCCTTAGCCTGGGGGAGGCACTTAAGATAGTCACTATGCAATAGAATTTTTGAAGAAGAAAAAAGCTTCCTAATGCCATGGGAAATATGTTAATATTGAGATTCACGTTGCGTTTTCCCAAATTGCCGAAGCAAGAGGGAAGCCTCATTGACAGCAGCGTTAAGAGGAGATTCTGTTCTCAAATTTTGCACACGTCTCATTGCATACCTTCTGAAGCCAGAATCTGCATATATTCACAGTAGTTGATTTTTACAAGAAAAGAGAAAAAGATTAACACCATGCAATCCACCTCAAAGAGCTTGCACTTGCACATTAATGCTTGTAAACTCAATGAGATGAGCCTAGCTAGCAGTCATTTGTTGAAAATAGTGCTAAGTTTTTGGTCTGTGAGAAGGAAAAGGACATGAGCAAGATAAATAAGCCAGAAAAATAGCTTGTCATATGTCACAGGCCAGGTGCCGTCATATATTGTGCTCCTTTTTAGATCATTCCCCTGCCAGTTAGTTTGTGAAATGGCTGTTTGCAATGTAATCTGGGCCCAAATGAGATTTGGACAGTGTGAGAAGAATTATTTTATAGAAAATTTCCTGCTTCCAAAACCTAACCACACTAGCTATGACATCCTATGCAACCTTCCTCAACCCATTTCCCTAGTTCCTAGGGATAATGGGAATTGCAGCCCAGAACATCTGAAGGATACCAGGTTGAGGTTAGCTGATCTGCATACAGTGGTACCTCAGGTTATGAACTTAATTCGTTCCGGAGGTCCGTTCTTAACCTGAGGCGTGCTTTCACTAATGGGGCTTCCCACTGCCGCCGGCCTGCAATTTCTGTTCTCATCCTGGGGCAAAGTTCTCAATCTGAGGTACTACTTCTGGGTTAGCAGAGTTTGTAATCCGAAGTGTTTGTAACCCGAAGCATTTGTAACCCGAGGCACCACTGTACTTAGCTGTGCAGCAAATGTTTGGAACTGTCAGCCTTGGCAACCTTAACCCCCACCCATCCCAACTGAGAAGATGTAGAACTTGGGCTGAATTTAGCACCTTCCACCTCCTCACAGATTATCAGTATTGTCCAAACTGATGGTGCTGACCATCTGTTTTGATGCTTTTTGGAGTCATAGAAACATGCCTGTGTGCTAGGTGAAGACATCCAGTATTATAAATTGCTCATGCAGCAACCTTTTGCATAAGTATTTCCAGATCCAGCAAGAGGAGCACATGCAAAAACCTGTTTCCTTGGCATATCATTGAATCAGATTAGGGTGAATGAATATATGAATATGGTTAGTTGCTGGGAACAAGCGTGTTTCCTAAATGTTGTCATCGTCCCCCCCTCCTCCAGCTTGTTTGCTTGCTTCATCCACATAGGATATCTATGAGGGAGTGAACTTTTCTTGTTTATAGCAGAGCCTGGGTTTCCCCACCAGCAATGCGATAAGAAAACCTCTCTAAATGAATGCCATGTTATTAACCTCTCTCGGTGACATTTGAATTGAGCTGTGCAAAAGGATCTTTAGAAATATAAATGCCAAAAGATAAGAAACAATCTGGGTAAAACTGTCCATCATAAACTCTCTGCCTTGCTTCAAGGCTTGATTCTTTCTCTAAGAGAGAGACAGCTAAATAAAACATTTATGGAGAATGTACAGCTCCCCTACATGTTTTTCCCAAAATTCTCCTTGAAGAAAGTAATAATACTTTCAGAAAGTCTTGCTTAGCTGTGTCTCCTTTTTAAATTTCCACATATATTTAACAGTAAATTAGTTAGAGCTATATGTAGCCACAGTGGCAGCATCCACACAGAAGATGTAGGTGGAGGTATCAGCAGGCTTTGGGGAAATATCAAGGTTTGCAGAAGTACAAAAACGGGGTGGGGGGGTGTTGGGCCAATGAGAATTGAGCATGCTCAGTGGATGCGGAGTGCTGGCCAACTGCTCGGTGGGGAGAATGGAATGGAGTGGCAGGAAACCCGAACAGGAAGACACCACACTGCATTTTTCTTCTTCTTCTTCCCTTGTCTGGTCTCACTTGTAATTAGATGTTCCAGAGCATGGCACATCCAACAACAATGCCTTGGTTTGGCTCTCAAACCAATCAAAGCCCCAAAGCCAAAACTTTAGGTAGAGGCTCCTCTGTGACTTTTGCAGGGGCATTGACTATGCAATTGAAATTGCTTGCACATACATAGCTGAAGCCTCTCTTTACCTTTTATAGTTGCAGTTTATATTGCTGGTTCAAAAGAGAAAGGGCAGTCTACCTGATTGGGTGGGTAGCTTAAATTGTGCTGGCTAGTCAGTTCATTGTGTATATGTGTGGTGTACATATCTCCAACATCATGCTTGCCTCTTCCTTTCCTTCTTCAATCCCATCCCACTTCCCATCCCCACAGCTGGAAAAGGTACTACAACAGGGAGATATTGGGGAGTGTGCGGAGCCATATATGATTTTAAAAGAAGCAGATGCGGCAAAGGTAAGCAGTTTTCAATGGGTTTGGACCTAAATGCAGGTGGTGTCTTTTTTTAAATAGTTCTGTAGCCCTTAAAACATTTGCAAGTTTCTCATATTTTTAAAAAATCATACATTATTGAAACAGTACTTCCTTCTATTGAAAACCCAGCATTTATTTATAGCAGAGGCAGTATGAAAAAATTCAGAAATGTTTCAAGTTTGTAAGTTTTGGGGTTTTACCTCTGCAGAACAAGGAAAAGCTAGAAAAACTGAAAAGTCAATCAGAACAATTTTGCCAAAGGCTTGGCAGATATCGCATGCCTTTTGCATGGACGGCCATTCATTTAATGAACATAGTCAGCAGTGCTGGAAGTTTGGAGAGGGACTCTACAGAAGTGGAAATTGCTGCAGGAGGTAGGTATCTGGATAATTACAAAGTGATTCTTAATCTTAACACAAACTGTATCATGTCATTTATGCTTTTGAAACAGCGTGCTTAAAATGGCTACTTCTATTTTGAAGAAAAACCAGCTGCAGGACCTTGATCCAGAACATCTTTCTGTTTTGGACTGGGGCTTTCTAGCAGCTTTTCCTTTGAAATAAAAGTGGCCCATTCCAGGGGGTGGTACAGTTCTATAGAAGATGGTATTATGTGTGCCATTCCTAACTTTTTAGTCTTCTCTAATTGAATGTCAGGGGCTAATGTTCTCTGCTGCTTTCAGCGCCTCTCCTTCCTTGTCCCATTCTTCTGCCATGCTGCTCTATGTATCTTCTACAGCCTTCTCTTATTTATCCATCATGCTTTCTTGCTGTCTCTTTTAAAGTTTTGTTTAAAGCTGCTGCTTCAGTAAAAGCTTTTCCTGGATTGCCATTCGCCTCCCCTATTTTGCCCCATCTTTGTGGCACCTTGAATTTCACTCAGGCCTTGGAGAAAGGATGCCACATTTTCGATGGTCACTACTCTGATCCAACAAAATAGTTACCGTATTTTTTGCTCTATAAGACTCACTTTTTCCCTCCTAAAAAGTAAGGGGAAATGTGTGTGCGTCTTATGGAGAAAATGCAGGCTGCACAGCTATCCCAGAAGCCAGAACAGCAAGAGGGATGGCTGCTTTCACTGCGCAGCCATCCCTCTTGCTGTTAAGGCTTCTGAGATTCAGATTTTTTTTTTCTGGTTTTCCTCCTCCAAAAACTAGGTGCGTCTTGTGGTCTGTTGCGTCTTATAAAGCGAAAAATACAGTACTTTGGTTTTGTGTTTTTTTAACGCCTCAGGGTTTGTATTTGGGCCTGGTGCACAATATGTGTTTATCAGCTTGCTTTGCCTATTTTTTCCCTTGCCCAAGCCTCGGTAATGGGGTGAAAGGAAAAAGGACAAGCCTGTAATAACAAATAGGTTTATCTTTCAAGGATTTTCCTTGTAAACCATCTGTTATGCTCTCTAGAACTAAGTCTGAGAGAGTGTTTCAGGCTGATGAGCATTTTCCAAAGGAGTGGATTAATCGTTGTGAGCCGCTCAGCTCATCTGAAACCACTGTTCAGCATCTTCCTCATCCCCTCCACCCTCCCAAAACTGCCAACTTCATCATTTTTTGCAGTAGGAGAAAAACATAATTCTCCACATGATAAAGACTTTCATAATAGGCACAAGGCACTGGGGTATGGTTGATGTGAGAGGAGCAGAGGTATTCAGCTGTGCTTCATTGTTTCCTAATGCCTCAGGAGTGCGATTGTCTTAGCATTAACCACCCATTCCATCTTTCCTTTCTCATGATTTCAAGCAACTGCCGTTCTCTTCACATGCTGCCTCCTAAAACAAATGTAGTTATTTGACTTTATTTTGGCTCTGGTTTTTTCCTGCTTTCTTTCTTAAAGAACGCAAAGGGTCGTGGTCAGAGAGGAGGAATTCTAGCATTGTCGGCAGGCGTTCCTTGGAAAGGACAACGAGTGGGGATGAGGCCTGCAACCTGACTAACTTTAGACCCGCTACCCTCACGGTGACAAACTTCTTTAAACAGGTATTACACGATTCATTCTCACGGTAACATTACATCACTGTCTTCACACTTTAGGGATTGGCACGGGAGTTTTTAGCCCTAGACCAGTGGTTCCCAAACTTTTCCCTTTGTGAACCACTTGAAAATTGCTGATGGTCATGGAGTATCACTTATTGATTTTTCTCCTGCTTGTAGAAGTTGTAATGCTCTGTGCTAGATGCAGTATGCTTTTAAATTGCAAATTTTTTGCATCTCGCATTGTATTACAATTCAGCTATTTTAAAGCAGCACGTTTAGTAACACTGAGCTTTCAGAATGGGCAAGCTAAAAATCCAAAATAAATAAGAGAAGTTTATGACCAGGGTCAGTGAATCCCTTAGTCGGGTTCTTGGGCTGGTGCAAAGCAGTGCTTGAAACTCCCATTGTTCTAGGTGCATTTTGCGACAGGAAATTTCATTAGTGTGAGCAGTTTCTGATCTCTGGGTGCAGTACTATGTCTAATATTTCAGATTTAAACTGCAGAATGGAAGGAAAGGAGGACCTTTTTCTGCCTCCCCACTTCTAGCTACTTTCTGAAGACTAAAGAAGAAACCCTCTTAAGAATATTAGGGCAGTGAGCAGGGGAAGGACTAGACCATGTGAAAAATGAACACAATATTTTAGCTGCAGTTCATTCGTTTTCAGCTTTGTATTCTTGTTATAAAAAAGTACCTTGACATTCTGTTGTTGTGCCCATAACGTAGGTTTAAAGTCCTATTTAGTTCCTAGCTTTCATATCTCAGTTTCTAACACTGGTGCAACCAGTGTTACAGATAAATTTGAACCACATGTTACAGGTAAATTACATTTATAGGTAAATTCAAACCACATGTTATGGACAACAAGTAAAGGGTATCGGAAGAAGATATGCCAGCTCACTTCGCAAAAATTCAGGACAATTTAGATAGGCTCTGCATAGATTATGCAAAATTGGTGCTTCTTTATGTCAATACCAGCAAAGGTGGTCAGCACCTTGGTCTACTGATCTGAAAAAAGCCCAGATTAATACTCCCACTACACCTTGGGTTTTGCAAGGAGGCAGATTAAGAGATTTATAAAACAAGGACTTGGAGATTCTGGGTCAGGTCAGGATTCCCATAAGCAGCATGCTAGGATTAAGAAAGATAAATCTAGAATATTTGTGTGTGTTTCTAGTTGAAAGTTCAGGTGCAATTTTCAAAACTGTTTCTATATTAACTGAGAATACCATATTTTAAAACCAAGGTTATGTTGGCAACTGTTAAATAAAGTATATATCAACCAAGGTTTTTATTTTTCTTCTTTTACTTAACTAGCACTTTCGCTAGCTGCTGAAGTAACTACATTTGACCTAAATTGTATATTCTCAGCATTATATTCTAATTCCCACCATCCCTAAACAGTGCATTATACTGGAAATCCGCTTTAATAATGTGAACTGTCTAGGTTGCAGGAAATGAAATTGTTCACATTGTGGGCAATTTTCCCATTACTAGCAAATAGCAAACTAATTAGCAACTTGACTAGCATAAGCTGCAGTGGTTCAGGGCAGTGTGACACAAGCTCATTTCTGATGAGAAGGGTAGAGTAGATATTTCTGCCCAGCAACCTAGGAACCGCAGCCCTTCATTATTATCACTTAAGTTTGCCACTTTGCGCCGGTCTCTAGAAAACAGATTGGATGCAGATTGGATGCACTGGTCTCTAGAAAACAGATTTCATGCATAGAAAGTGCTCCACGGCCCAGCCATGAGTTCGTCTTGGTCCTTGGCCCTACCATAACATTCATGTGTTAGGTGTGGATGTCTGCAAGGGAAGCCCAGTTGCGCACGGCCACAGCTTGCATAGAGGTCTACCCATGTAAGCTGTTGCCTACAGACATCAACAATTAACATAGGATGGGGCCAGGGGAAGCTGCATAACCTTGAGGTGGACTTTAGTAGCATAAATCCTTTCTACGTGTAGAACACATAGGAAGCTGCCTTCATACTAGTGGTCCATCTACCTCCATATGGTCTACACTAGCTGGCAGCTGCTCTCCAAAGGGTATTACCAGGCTTACCTGGAGATACTGGGGCTTGAAACTGGGACCTACTGCACGCAAAGCTGAGAGCTGTGGCCCTTCCCCTATGATTCACGTGCAAAGGGGGTACGAAACGCCTGTAGCAAAACTGTTGGTGTTCTTACCTTCAATCAAGATGGATATCATACTGCAGCTTTTAAGGCCACTTACTCCAGTGCAGTCTCAGTGAACACCCAGTGAAATCTTTCTGTAATGTGGTCTGATTATTGCAATGTAAAGGAAGAAATACTGTAGTTTAGTTTTGCTGCTAGAGTCTCTCCAGTGCATTTGTAGGCTCTGGTTCTGATGCTCTTCCTGGTCAGATAGGAGTATACCTACTAAGTCAAAGGAAGTTGCTCTGATCAGTTGAACAGAGAAGTCAGAGCTATATGCCTCGCTTAACTTATAAAATGAGAATAAAATGAGCATTAGTGGTTCCCTCCATCCTGAAATCATTCTGGCCTTTTTATATATATATTGGAGGCTTACTGTAATTACTCCTGATTGCAATTAAAAAGAGAATCTCATCTAGCTATGAATATGTTATAATTTAAAACAGAGAAGAGCTATTTAAACAATTCATCACAAACATAACACTTTAGTGGTTATTTGATTATAAAGACAGTTCTTTGAAACCTTGGAATATAATGAAAGGCAATAAAGAATGCAAAAGGAAAGGTTTTTTCTACCTAAGAACACAGTTGAAAGTTACTGCATGCTTTTATTTTTAATTAACAATAGGAAGGTGACCGCCTGAGTGATGAAGACCTGTATAAGTTTCTTGCGGATATGAGAAGGCCATCTTCTGTTCTACGGAGGTTGAGGCCTATCACAGGTATTTTGGTGATCTTTCTGAGAAGGCTGAGGCCTTTTTTAGTTTAGTAGCCACTAAACTATGGCTTCAATTTTGTTTCTGTATTTGCTTAAGTATTTTGTTTTTCAGTAACAGTACGGTATGTGGGTCCAGTAAACCATTTTATAACACATGAGTAGCTTCCATGAGATTCAAACATTGGACAGAGGGCTAATTCCTTATTTTTCCATAGTTCATCAGTGCTGAACTAGAAAAGTAATATTACAAATTAATCTCGTTTTCCCCCACTATTCCTCTGAAACTGTTGTTTATGTGGCTGGCTCCCTTGTTTTTTTGTTTTTGTTTTTATCTGAACGACTCAGATTTCGGCCACCAGGAGAAACAAAGTCTGAGAGGCCTTATGAGTCATTCTTGATAGCAGCAGTTATTTTTCCAACAGTGCCTTAAGCAAGTAAAACCCCTTCTGGGGATTGACAATCCTAACCTTCCGGTATATTGTTTGCTATCACGCCAAATTCCTTCTTTTGGAAAAGAATTGTGAATATTTACTTTATTGCCTTTTGACTATTAAACTCAAATAGGTATTACAAGTAAAGCCCCCAAACTGATCAGATCTTAAAACAATTTTACTAACCTTTTGACACAAGGCTGGGTGTTGATCTTGGAAAGTTATTTCTGCTCTTCTTCCTGACTTAGCACCTGGCTGTGGCAGGCTGCTAGATAGACCAGTGATCAGACAGGCTGCTAATGGACTCGACATAAGGCAGCTACCTGTTTTGCTATTAAAACATACATGAGCACGTGGTCTTTCAGAAAGAGCGAAACTTACTTTTTTAATACAGAACAAGAAAATATTTAAAGGCACGCTTTTAAAATAAATAAATAAAAAGAAGAGTGTTAACATTATTTTCTTGTTTTCCAAAGCAGTAGCTCTACTTAGTAACTAGAAGTTGCATATTTTTTAAGTGATTAAGCAGCAACATTGTTATGTTAACACTACATACACAAACGATAACACTATATTATCCCAACACTGTCACTATATTATGATGCCTACCTACCTATGCAAAGCAACATTAGAACTTGGTGGCTAAAAGGAAAAAAAGACCATATTTTGTAAAGTTTTCCTGATTCACCACCTGGTTATGATTGTTACTCATCATGGGCAGCCAGGCAAATGGTTGCTTACCAGATTGGTTATACTGCTAATTTTTTTCATAGCTCAATTGAAGATAGACATTTCTCCAGCCCCAGAAAACCCACATTACTGTCTAACGCCAGAGTTGCTGCAAGTCAAACTTTACCCTGATAGCAGAGTACGACCAACAAGAGAGATCCTGGAGTTTCCTGCAAGGGATGTTTATATTCCAAATACAACATACAGGTAAGAGTGGAATTTAGATTTTAATTAGTTCACACAGTGCATGGTACTCTCTTTCGCCCAGATGCAGTGATTGAGGCAGATCACACAGAGATTGATGAGTCTGTTCAGGATAATCACACTTTCAGTAATCAGGTAATTGCTCAGAGAACAAAGAGTCTTCAGGGGAAGCTTTTTAATTTCTCATTTAGTAAATCCACAATAGCCTGTATCCTCTGGATTTTGTTTTCATATTTCTGGAAGCTGATTAGAGTCACCAGTTCTTAGTTTAGTGCATATTCAGAGGATTACATGAGATATACTAGTTGGTTGTTATCCTGTTGTTCATAAGGTAAAGGTAGAGGTACCCCTGCCGGTACGGGCCAGTCGTGTCCGACTCTGGGCTTGTGCACCCATCTCACTTAAGAGGCCGGGAGCCAGCGCTGTCCGAAGACACTTCCGGGTCACGTGGCCAGCATGACGAAGCTGCTCTGGCGAGCCTGCGCCAGCGCAGCACACGGAAACGCCATTTACCTTCCTGCTATAAAGTGGTACCTATTTATCTACTTGCACTTGAGAGTGCTTTCGAACTGCTAGGTGGGCAGGAGCTGGGACCGAATGATGGGAGCTCACCCCGCCGCAGGGATTCGGAACGCCAACCATACGATTGGCAAGTCCTAGGCGCTGAGGTTTTACCCACAGCGCCACCCGCGTCCCCCTGTTGTTCATACAATCCGGTAAAAAATGAAATAAATGTAGATGCCCTAAGTCTTTCAATTCCTATTACTAGGAATGTTCTCCTAGTGTTGTATTCATCTTTGCTTTGTTTAATTCTAAATTTTATCTGTCATGTTCTCATGATTGCTGTTTAGAATTTTATATTTTAACAATTCATCCAGATTCCTAATTTATCTCCCTGTGGCTACAATCTTATGCTCTTATCTGGAAATAAGCCCTGTTGAATCCATAAGGACACTGGCTTGTAACTAGTGCAGGGCTAAGTAATTATCTCACCAGCATAAGGATTTACGCTTGTCTCTCCTTCTCCCCCCCATGTGTGTCACCACTCTCCCCAAATCTGCCCCAGAGGGTTGGAGAAATCCCCAGAACAGTTTTAGGGGGCATGCGGCGGGGGGGGGGGGGGAGAGAGGAGGACAGTCCCGTTGCACAAGTGGAATTACTTACACTCATGGGAGGTTACTTAATGCTGCTTTGAATACATACCTTAGCTGCCATATAAATGTGCTTAGGATTGCATTATAGAAGAGTCCATAAATAGATCCTGAGAGTCCCTTTCAGGTGTCAACCCTTGCAGTGGTGGAATAGATGTTGGATTGTTTGGCATAAGACTACTGTATTCCACTTGATAGTTTATATGAAAATATGGACATTGATCTCTCTCCTTCAAGTAGTATCTATAATGCTGTATAATATGGACATTTCCTTCCCAGTATATTAGCTCTCTAGACAAGTATCTGATTCCACCTTGAAGAGCCCTTCTTTCCTTTCACAGTTGCTCCCCAGAATCAATACACTCCGCAATCATCTGACTCCTTCCCTGGAAGTCCTTCTGTCTTCTGTTTAGCTAATCTAGTGCTAGGGTAGTCTGAAGCAGCTTTTTTCATTTGGGGAACTGCTTGTAATAAGAAAACTGAGGCCTGATTCACATTTAACCACTTGCACATTTAGTCACTGGCACATAGGATATGTCTCCATGGTCTGGTCTGGTCTGACCATTTTTTGTGAGAATTTGCAAGAATACCTGGATGGAGGAATATCATAAAAGCAGGGTAAAGCACATGGTTTCATGGCATGCCACCATCCATTTTGGTTATTGATGCTATAAAAATCAAGACTAAACTTCAGTTTGTTAGGCACTGTGAAATTACATCATCTAAATTGTCTCTTTACATTGGGATGATATCCAAAGATCACAGGGTGGTTTACAATATAAGAACCAATATAAATACATAACATTATTCCTGACCATTGGTCATTCTGACTGGCCCAATGGAAATTGGGAGTCTAACAATATTGGAAGTTGGAATCGAAGAGGTTCTCCAAATCTGATTTACTGCAGCACAAAACTCTAGGCCAAAAAACAAAAACAAAAAAGCAACAACCCTCAACAGCTTAACTGAGCTGAAAAGTGATTTCTCCCAAATTTGGTTTTATGTGGAGAGTCTTAATTTTTTTTAATAGATGAAGGCTGGAAAGAGTTATATTTCTGAAAACTGTATTTAGCCATCAAGTATGAATAACTGAAAATTCTTTTACCGCAGAAACAGCTTTCTCTAAAACCTGACTGTTCTTCTGGGAACAGGCCAAATTTCTTGTTTCTCAAGGAGAAATTTAATTAACTTCAATGCCAGATCAGGAAGAGAATTTGGAAGGCAATTCCATGTCTCTTTTCAACTAAGTATATTTTAGGGATTAGGGCAGAGGGATAATAATTGTGGTCAGCCAACCATCAGGGAGTGTGCAATAAATCAAGGCAGGTAAAAGTCTTCCCAAGGACACGGTGCTACCAAATAATATATGTATAATACAGTTATGTAATCTTTACACAGTGCCTTGTTATATAACTGGGATGAAAGATACTTTGCTTTTTCTTGGAGAGGTGGTGGGCCACTGAAGAGGGAAATCTATTTCTAAAAGTGATGGATGTGGATCCTTATGTTACATTACTAAAAAGTGAAAAATTCCTTATTATTAGAAATGGGTCATGAGTTTGCTAATGTAAATGATAGCAGATTTGTTTATTTAGAAAATGTCATTGAGCCAAACAGAGGATGAGCGTAAAGATTTTCAAAGCTTTGAGGCCTGCAGCAGATCTAATATGAATTTGCAATATGACACTTTATTTGAGGTACTCCACACCAGCTGTGAGAGATTCTTTACTGTGTTTTCAGCAATGAAATTCAAAGGGTTAAATACTAGATTTCAAAAGAAGAAGAAGAAACAGACACAGCTGCATGCCATGCATTAAGCGTAACATGTAAAAGAGAAATTAAACCTAACTGAAGTCCTCCCAACTACATGGTAGGAGGAAACCCTAATACTTTGCTCGAGCTCATTGATTCTTGTCCACTTGGCTTAGCTTGATGTGCAAGTGGCGTCATTTCCTTTCCCTTCTCTCAGCAGAGGCTAGTGCAAGGAATTGTGGGAGGCTACAATCACCATAGTGGTGTCCTAAATTCTGGAGGGGTGAATGGCAGACATTCTTCTATAGAGAAGAAGCTAAGGGGGGGCACTTTTCTAGGTCACTAGGGTGGAAGCAGCTACTAGGCAAGAATCAAATTTTACACTCCACAGAATGGAGCCGATTTATTTTGTGCCATCCAGTTCAGTGGAATCTCTTATATAGGTAGAGGTATGTACCAGCTATAGTAGGTCACAAGTGTTGTGTAGTAAAAAGCAGGTCTGTTCTTCTTCATACAAACGACTTCAGCTTTCATTCAGAGAGACAGGTCTTGCTCCCCCTAAGCTGTGAACTGCATTGCACCCTGTTTATTTCATTCCATAGAGATCCATGAAAGCTGCTGATTTGAACAGAGAACAGTGACATTTTCTTCTAAAGGGCAAAGCCTTCTCCCATGCCTATGGTGACATTGAGATCCATGGTAGTAGGTTATGATCCCCTAAATGTTTCCTGAAAGCAGTAGCTTATTTTCTGCCATCAAAATGAAGTGGCTGAATTCTCTTCTATGGTGATACAGGCTGGGCCAGGCTACGAAAACCAGGTGGGCTGGTGAGCTGCTGTCCTGTGCATCATATTTCCTTTCTGCCCCAAGATTTCTCCTTGCCATGCTTCTTCCCTGCAATGTTGGCTTCTCCTGACTCCCTTGTAGTACAAGTTCTGCTGCTGAGAGAAAGGAGCGAAGGTAGGGAAGCTCAAGCCCTACCTGGGGCAAGCTTTTCCCTTCCCTTCTTCCTTCCCATTGGTATGGTAAACGTCTTCAGATATAGCTATCCTTAGGAAAGCTAAGGAAAGCTTGCTAGCCGTGGGTTTCTAGAACCAGCAACAATCCTAAAAAACTGGCTGCATTTGTCCGTTTCCATTACTCAGCCCATCGTTTGACTATACTGTGTTTTTGTATATGGTGGCCACAGAAACAAAATATATCATTAAGGTACAATAGAATTCTATCGCCTGAGTACTGAAAAGTGCCTTCACTTGGCTCTGACAAAGGTATAATGTGCTTTATTAGGTAGACTCCAAAATGGTGATGCTCAGTCAAAATTTTCAAAATCTGTAGAATGTATCATCAGTTTGGTTGATTTGATAAAATAGGGCCTTCCTTTCTGAGGCTTCCAATAGAGCACTCTCTTTTTCCTTTCCAGTTTTCCTCTTGAACTTGATTTGATATATTTTCCATTCAAGTTTGTTTCTTCACATGCCGTATGCCACCAACCACCTGAAGATGAAATTATAAGCGCCATTTAATTGATAGCGACAACACTGTAGTACAATCATATGGACTAAAGGCGTAGACCCCCTTTAGGCACCAGAAGGGGCTTCCATGTGTGGAGGAGGATTTCTCACATTTCTTCTCATGCCGTGTTTGATGTCACTTCTCAAAATCCTTGGTAGCATCAACAGTAGCTAGCTGCCTGGTATGAGGAGTTGCTTATCGGGAGGAAGGGAACTTGGAAGAACTGTACCTCTATGAAGCTTGTCGTACCATCCTCCAGATTGGGTCACAAATCCTCAATGTCCACCACCCCTCTCTCTAGGAACATAGGAAGCTGCCCTATGCTGAGTTGTCTACATTGGCATTGCCTCTCCAGCGTTTCAGTAGGAGATATTCTCAGCTCTACCTGGAAATGCCAGGGATTGAACCTGGTATCTTCTGCATACAATGGCCCCTGCCGCCACCTCCCTTTTTAAAAAAAGAAGTCATTCTATTTTAACTTAATTACCCAGTGTCAGATTTAAAACCCCCCACAGCACTCCTATCTATCTCAAACACTTATATTCTCTGTAAAACTGACGCTCAGAAGTGAACTTTATACAGTTTCATAGTTATCTACATTTATTAGAGGAAGTAAAATAAATAGGATTGAACTGCAAATGAATTAAAATAACTTGCTGATTCATGCTGCAAATTTGAATTTTCCACATTGGAGGGGGCAGAAAAGGGAATTTCAGAATAACGTTTTTGCCCGGTTTAAGGAGAAAGTATATAGAATACCAGCACTTCTTGCGGATTTACTTGGAGGTGCTCTACAGGAAATCATGTCACCAGTTTGTTATTCCTGTATGCTACGCTCTCTCTTTTTAGATCTTTGCCAGATCACTTCACTTTTTAGTTCTATTTCTGTTTCCTAAAGTTCTGCCTGATGTTCAGTTAGGGACTAGAAATATATGGGAGAGAAACACTAGAGCAAGGATGGGGCAACCTGTGCCATTGCAGATGTTGTTGGTCTCCAACACCCAGCAGCCCCAGCCAGCATGGCCAATAGAGAGGATGGGAATTACACCAACATCTGGAGGGCCACAGGTTATCCATCCCTGCACTAGAAGGTGAGTCACATGTTCAGAGATTGATGAGATGTAGCCTTCCAAGATAGTACAGAATGCATGTGGAAAATTACACAACTGGATACTTCTCCATATTAAATATACATTTATAAAATACCATATTGAGGCAAAAAAGTTATAGTGTCTATGACATGCTAGCTTTCTGAGTGCAGATAAGTTTGTTTCTAAACATGATTGATCACTCAGATGTGCAGTCCCTCACCCAACATACCCAGTTGTTCTTCAGAATTTGCTTCTGGTTCCTAATGCTTCATTTTTCAGAACAGGGAATATATAAGTTTTGTAGACAAAGTTGCAGCTATATCTTCCACAACGTATCCCCCCCCCCCCGATTTATGAGAAAAACTAAAGCAGCAGCTTGTACAAAAAAGACTACCTGAATTGTTTTCTGGACAGTTGACTTTTCTTTCAGTGTTGCTGTTGTGATCTTTTGTAGAGAACTTCACTTCTTTCTGTTCAGGCAGAACATTAGGGATATTCCCAGTAATCCTGGAGAGAAGAGCAGTGTAGTCTGTTTCTGAACCTCCCATGGTGAATGTGTATTCAATATAACGTTGGTTAGCTCTTGAGTCTTCCAGCTCAATACGCAGGATGTGGTCACCTTGGTTTACAATGGAATAGATCTTTTGTAGGCCCAGCCAAAATTCTCCTGAAAATAGAAATTGCACAGACCGAACTATTAGGTTAGGCTGATGGCAAGACATAAGCAAGTTAGAGTTACTAATTCGGTTAATTAAGCAGACAACCTGAGTCTTGGGAACCCTTGAACTTTTCAGATAATCTCTCTTGGAGATATCTCTTTTTTGTTTACAACTTTTAGATTATGCACTAATGATCAATTAAAACAGGAAACTAAAACTAAATATGAACGGAATGGAACTTTGCAGCTTGCCAGAGTCTGCCAGGGATAATGCAAGGCATACTTAACAAAAGTGTGTGAATGAATCTCTCTGATAAGTGAAGCGAGTGGCATATATAAAATTTAATTGCTATGGAAATGGAGTGTCAGCCATGAGAAAGGAATGCACTCTTAATAGGCGTTTAGGTAGCGTCATTTACCACAGCACATTTAAATTGAACATTCTAAGTGAATTACATGGAGTGCAAAACTAAGCATGTTTTCTTAGAAGTAAGTGCACATTGGATTCTACTTTTAAAAAATAGTTGTATTTTCTTCTACCTTTTTTCCAGAATAACTACATTAAGGCATTTTTTCACTAAAGTTGGGCCAATGGAGTCATTCCAAATTGGCAAAGGTAAACGAGAGGACATTTGAGCAAGAAATAGTGGAAAAGATAAAATGTACCCTTTTAAAACAAACATGTGATTTTGCCTTTATGTTTCAGATTTCACCACCAGGCAAACTTTATACAATGTAATGCTGAAATTTCAGTTTCAACTTTGATTTTGCTGCTGTGGGAAAGTATTATCAACTTTCTCCCCAAGTCAGCGTTTCTTAAAGCTCTGATTTCAAAAGTTTTGAAAACTTCACCTTATGAACTCTTTTTTTTAAAAGGAAGATTCACTCTTGAACCACAGCTTGGCTTCCTGTGTCATGTAGGGGGCAGTATTTTTTAATGAAGACCATTAATGTAAAAACAAAAAATGCAAAATATCATATTGAGAACAATATTGTTGTGGGGACTTTCATACACCATAGACAATCCAATCTCATGTCATAAATGGAGCTACCATACTTTCCAATTAATATAAGGAGGACTGAAAATACCTGTAACAAGCTATGGGAATGCCAAAACAATTTGTAGCTATTAGGAGGAAATGAAATTGCACAGAGCTTGTTTGTGTCTTTAATGCAAGTTATATAACACAGGTCCCAGCTGGGAGGAAATGGGGAGATGGCACTTAACGACTTTTTGAGTTAATCTACATGTGAAGGTTTTCCTTCAGAAGACCTTGTGATCGTTCAGACATTTTTGCAGTGTCGCACATGCTAAATTTATTTGGATTTCCCCTACCTCTCTTTGGAACAAACTGTCCATGAGTTCAAGTGAACTGCAAACCATCAAACTCATGGTGGGCCACATTTTGTGGAAATATTTTCTATGTAATGAATTTTAGGGCAGGGGTGGGAAACCCCTGATCCTCCAGATGTTGCTGAATGATGTGTAGGACTGATGTGAGTTGGAATCCAGTAACATTTGGTCGGAATCCAATAGCACTCTGGTTTAAGAAGAGAGTCTTTGATGTTAGACATGTCTGCTTTACATATCAAATAACAGCTAGAAAACCCCATAATTTACTGATAACAGCATTTCCTTAGCATCTCTAACATCCTGAGTTCAGTCCTCAGGAGTTTTTAGTAACAAGGATCTTGGATGGCAATAGTAGGAAATGGCTCTTTGCCTGAGATCTTGGAGAGCCATTGCTGGATGGGCCAGTGATTTGACTGTATTATTCAACTTCATATAAGTAATAGAAGAATAGATGTTTTGAGACATCCCTAGATGCTAGGAGTGGAATTGAAGACCATGCTATTACAACTGTTCTGTAAGTGCAAACATTTCTGCATTCCAGGCAGAATCTCCCCTCTCCTCTGCTTGCACACTATTCTGGGACTGACCTGCGGGGCCCCCCCCCCGAGCAGATTGAGGAGGAGGAGGAGGCCCATTGCACCATGAGTTCTTTCACTGGCTTCCACTAGTGCACCAGGTTAGTTTAGTCCAGCTCCAGGTGTATAAAATTGACTTTGCAGTCTTGAAATTATGGTTTTGCGAGTAATGATAATGAAGCCAATCAAACTACTTATGGACCAAAATATTTCAGGACTTCACTAAGTGATTTCAGGATAATTGCTAATATATGTTGCTCCCTGTCCTGGTGGCCAAACAGGGTTGCCACTTCAATTCTTGCCCCCCTTTAGCACCTCTGTAGAAGGAGCTTGGAACATACCTTTAGCAAAGTGTGCTGGATGATGTGTCTGTTAGCCTGCACCTTGGTGTCCCAAGTGGATGATTAACCAGTGCAAATAAGGGTGGTTTCTTTCTGCCTGGTCCTCTGATGGGATGATTGGCTGGTTAAGTTTAGAAACCAGGATTTTGTTTCAGCGGAAACCCATTGAGCTTTATGTTGACCCAGTGCTATTCACTGTGTGATATGCATGAAAACCGCCTGTTGTATCAGTCACTACATGGCAACTTTTCTACTGTATATTATGAAGTTTAATTCTAATATGCTGTAAAGTTTCTTGAGTATTTTCTGGCCTCATTTGGTCCAATATTTTCCACAAAAAACATTGAGATAATAGAAATATATTTTTGCCTGCATTGCTATGTTTACAGATCTTTACAGATAGGTAGCCGTGTTGGTCTGCCATAGTCAAAACAAAATAAATTTTTTTTTCTTCCAGTAGCACCTTAAAGACCAACTAGGTTAGTACTTGGTATGAGCTTTCGTGTTCATGCAGATGTGTATCTGAAGAAGTGTGCATGCACACGAAAGCTCATACTAAGTACTAACCTAGTTGGTCTTTAAGGTGCTACTGGAAGAAAAAAAAAATTATTTTGTTTTGACTACAGATCTTTAGTACTTTAGTACTGTATTTTAGACACCTAGAAAGTGCCTCCTTACATACATACTTACTTACTTACTTACTTACTCACTCACTCACTCACTCAACTTGGCACTACCTCTTGATAATAGCACAGCAGCTGCCAGTGCTGCTTTGCCAGTGCCAGGGAAAAGCTTCACACTAAAAACACAGAGGGGAGTCTTGTGCCTGCAAAAGGGTGCAGTAAATTGTGAAAACTGAAGAGGGTGATTCTGTGAAATGGTCAGGTTGAGCTCTGCCTATCTTGCATTGCATGGAACTGCAGCTGTTGCCATGCAAGATTCTCCTTGTATTACATGGTTATAGTGGGGTGAGGGCAGGATAGAAGAAGGTAGTGATTGGGATTGCCAAGCAGTACATAAATCAACTAAATTCTTGGATTCATCCACATGAACTGTACATCTCAATTTGGTGTTATACAGGTCATCTGCATCAGTCAAATGCCTGATAGACTTAGTCAACGGTTTTAAGCCCTAAGCAAAAATGTTCTGTACATGTAAACATGAAGGTGGATATGTATCTGAAGTGCAGGGTATATTTTTCTTAATCTACATTGTGTATGTGTTTTAAACATCTGAGTGGTAGGTATATTAGAATCTATCCATAAAACCCAGTTTTGACAGGTTATTCATTCTGATTAACTTCTTTTCTGTTAACCCATCTTGGATGTGCTTTTAGCAAACTGGTCTTTAGAGGGGCACCCTGCCTTTGTTGCTCTGTGGGTTAGTGCAAGGGTAGATTGAATCTCAAGCTGTTCACTGTGCACCAATTCAGATCAAAACAATGGGGGTGAAGAAAGCTAACCTGTTTAATACATGCAAATGTGAATCATCCCTTATTTTCCCAAAGGTGTTTTTCACTTACTTTAACGTGTTGATGTTTACATAAACAATAGTCAACTACTATTTTAGCACATAAAAATACTTCAATTATTTAGGGAAATGTAAGAGAATGTATTTACCATCCAGGTTGCCAAATCCATTAATATAGTTCTCCCAGGTTTGGTTGAAATCTAGTGATCCATCAGATCTGTTTTGAATAACTGTCCATGCACTTTCTGTGTATGAAAAAAGATAAATAAACTTACCTATAAACTATAAACTATAAATATTACCTGCTTTATTGCCTTCCCCCCTAGTTTTGGACTGCAGCAAACATAGGCCCAGTCCATATTGTGTCCCCCATGAATGTTTTTTAATGCAGTTAAATATAGAAAAAAATAATGCAGTTAAACATAGAAAAAAAGCAGGTGTGCGCATGCACGCACACACAATAGTTGTAAAGTATTAATTGAATTTACTCCCATGGGAATTTTCATGCATGGGTGTGAAAGTTGTCCATGCCATTTGTCCACCGCTGGAAGAGGTTTAGTTGTGATGATTATTCAGTCGTGGCATCCTTATCTGACCCAGTTGGAACATAAATAATTGATCCTACTGACGGCACCATTTTTTTATTTGGTAATCCTAGTTAACTATTGACCAACTGTAGTTAAACGGATACTGAGCTAGATGAGCCAATAGTCTGACTCAGTATAAGGTAACTTCCTATGTTTCCCTAATGGAACACTTAACATCATTCAGGGCAGAAGATGAAGTCCATAATGATTTTTAGCAGGAGAATTAGATGGTCCCTGGTGTAGCTGGACTTACCTGCTTTGATTTCACAGTAGACATTAAAAGCCTCGGATCCTCTGGGCTTAATAGAATAAATGCCACTAGATCTTTCACCTCTGCTGTATATCCACATGCAATCAGTAGCATTTCCTAAGAACAACAAGATTTTAAAAGTTACAAATGCATGACTAAAGTTCTGCGGGGGGGGGGGGGGTTCAAGGCACACTGAAATGCACTCAGTATTGTGGCAGGGACTTGGGTGATGATATTGTATTAAAGAATGCTGTGAATCATTCCTTTGATTTTTTTTTTTACAATTATTTTTTGAATATTTTTATTAGGAATTTCAACATAACATTTTATCAAAAATACATCATCCTCATTCACCACCCCCATTTTTTCCCTCCCCAAAAAGGAAACCCCCTCTCCCCCCCCCCCCCCCGGACTTCTCTCAGCTCCTCTCTCTGGTTTTTCAGCACATGTTATTCTCTGCATGTTATAAAATTGTAAATATCCTTAATTTATCTATCTATATATTACCAAGAAAAGGTTTGTGAATATTTATTCAAAACCTGCCAAGGAGTCCAGTTCATTTTGTTGTTTCTTTAAGTACTTTGTAAAGGGTTCCCATTCTTCTTTAGATTGTTATTATTTTTAATATGTCACATTATCCCATCCACTTGGTGAGCGCAGACAAAATGGTAGCCAAAATGGCTGCTGAGAAACAAGAAGGAAGTATTGGCATGCTTGGGGAAAACTTGTGGCTTGCAGAAATAAGCTTTTAAAAATAAAACAACCCTAAATGGACAAACTCCATCAAAGCAGCCAAATGAGCATGTTCGTTAACAACAGAATGAACAGCGACAGTTGAAAAAATAATTGAGCAGGGAGTGGGGAGGACAAAGAGTAGAATGTCCTACTTGTAGGGAAGGGATGACTGGAAGCCTGAATAGGAGCTTTCCTTTTTCGGAGGGAAGATACACTGCAACTTGTTGTGGAAGGCCACACTTGTTTTTCCAACAACAGTAATAAAGAGAATTTAACAGTGTGGCGTTAAAAGATGGTATACCCATAGAAAAATGTATACTAGAACAGTATTCACAGATGACGGTGTACACAAGGATTACTTGTTTCTTCTTCTTCCACAGGGGCAGTTACCTTTGTAATCTTGAACTTTAGCTGTTGTATTAAGTTTAGTTTGCCTTGTTTCATTTTCTTCTCTCAGGGGGAATAAAGTCTGTGTGTTGTCTTGAAAACCAGGGCTGTTTAGCTGGGGAGACAGAGAATTATTATTTTTAGTCTGTTTTTTGTTAGTAAAGTTTGTCATTCATCTACTGATACTTTGGAGCCCAGGTATATTGAGATAACAAAATGGGGAGAAGTGGTTTACTGATGGTAGAGACCTCTTATCTTTACAAGAGAATTCCTGAGAATGAAGCATTCCACTTCCCCAATACCTTTCTACAGTCGTGTGGGGCATGCCCAATTTCTTTTACCACCAGAGTGGTAAAGATCGTTAGCTGAAGGAAGTGTTTTCGGATTTTTTCAAGTTGAAATACAACAAGGAAATGTTATTTTTCCATTCCAGTCCTGGAACTGCATTGGGAATACACAGCGAAGACACATAGTGTCCACAAATTATCTTAGAGCATGATGGAAATGTATTGAAATTATTAAATCATCGTGTAAGATGAGTTATTCCCTGTCCACTTTGCTATTTATTCAGTAGTTTGTACTTTTCCCATTAGTTCTTTATTTCTCCCAATTTCTGCACCCTTTACCTCTTTCTCAGTTCCCAGCTGTCTCAAAAATCACCTAATATCCCTGAAAAGACTGCCCTGATTTGGAGGAGGTCATTGGTAAAGCAGCAATGTTACCTTCTCTTCCAGGTCTTCTATTTGTTCTTGTTGTTTGCCAATTTGAACGTGCTGTGCTTGAACTCTTTTGAGAAGGGATCTGAGGTGGTTGTCCTGCTGCTCGACGAAGTTCTGCAGGGAGAACATAAAAAGTGGCTTGGTTTCAAAGGACCATGAAGCAGACGGAGAAAATTGAATAGTGCAGGTCCATGAACACCTGATCAAGCTCTGGCTGATGTATTTCAGTGTGGAGTCAGTGTTTTACAGCATGAGAAATATGCAGAGTACAGAGGATCTAGGCCAGGGATAGGGAATTTGTGGCCTTCCAGATTTTGGTGGACTACAACTTGCATCAGCCATGCTGGCTGTGGCTGAGGGATGTTGGAGTTTATTTCATAAAACGTAAATACTGCTTTATTGTAGAAAAACCCCTCAAAGCAGTTGGTGAGTAAGTTCACCAACATCTGGAGTCGCAGGTTTTCCACCCCTGATTTGGATTTGTAGTATATGTGCTCTAAAGGTAAAGGTACCCCTGACCGTTAGGCCCATCGCAGATGACTTCTGGGGTTGCACGCTCATCTCGCTCTATAGGCCGAGGGAGCCGGCGTTTGTTCGCAGACAGCTTCCGGGTCATGTGGCTGGCATGACTAAGCTGCTTCTGGTGAACCAGAGCAGCACATGGAAACGCCGTTTACCTTCCCTCTGGAGGGGTACCTGGAGCGGTACCTTTATCTACTTGCACTTGACATGCTTTTGAACTGCTAGGTGGGCAGGAGCTGGGATCGAGCAATGGGATCTCATCCCGTCATGGGGATTCGAACTGCCCACCTTTTGCTCGGCAAGTCCTAGGCTCTGTGGTTTAGACCACAGTATCACCCACGTCCCATATGTGCTCTAGTAGGCTACAAAAAGAGATTTTGTGTAAACTATTGCTGCTAGAAGAGCTTCTTTGGATTTAGGGCCCTTGCAGGAGGCTTCCTCTAAGAGAAGGGCACCTCTCAGTGCAAGCCAATTTCACCAAAGGCTGTTGTCTTACCATGCTAAACAGAAGTAGAAGGTATATCCTCAATCTTATTTGGAGGGATGGTTTTGTATAGTCAAATCATGCAACAATCCTGTTTTGCTTCATAATCTATGGATCCTGTACTCTGCCCTAAAAAAGCAATGGATTAAGAGCTGGTTTCTTGGAACTGAAGCAAAGCTGCTGTCTGGTGACTGGGACTTGCTTTTATTATCTGTTTTGGCATCCCACCCCATCTCACCCCCTAAAAAAGCACTCATTTTCCTGGAAAGGACCTTTGATATCCAAAGGGAAGTTTAAGGAATTCAGACTTTGAGAATCCCAGTACAAATGCACCTGCTGCACCCTTCTTGTACTTGTGTGTACACCACTGCTGGCCATCATGGAGAAACTCTTAATTCTTACCCTTTGAGTAAGCCAACCCTGGCTGGCTGGCTGAATTCATAAGCCGCTTCCTTCTACTTCAGCAACAACAACTCATACAAACCTAACCATCTTGTACAAAGTTACTCAGTGAACTGTCATCAGAGAGGCCCTGCTCCATCTGCTCTTGGACATCCTGCCCAACAAATGTATGCTTTGTGCTTGTGCTTTTATTGTTTGGGCAGCAGCTGAACACCATTTCATTTTCTAGGCTTTTTGCTTAAATTATTTCATGATCTTTTGCCGCTTTGCTGATGTTGCTTTTGGCACTTGGTTGATACATTATCAGTTGCAGCTGAGTTACTCGTTGTGTTGATTGTGGAATAATTATTTTTAAAGCAGCAGTCTGTTTTAAATTTTGTAAGGACAAGCTGTGAAAAGTACAAATATTTAAAAATAAATGAGCCTTTCCTATGTCATAGACCTATGTTATGAAAGGGAAGCAATTCCAGCTACCCAGGGTACTCTGATTATCCTCCTTTATGGACTGTCCAGAAAAAAATTTCTAGGTGCAAAAGCATGCAGCTTACATGTTTAGAACACTGACCATCCGTTGGCTTTGGTTAAAATACCGTATTTTTCGCTCCATAGGGCGCATCTGACCATAGGGCGCACCTAGTTTTTAGAGGAGGAAAATACGGAAAAAAATATTCTGAATAAAATGTTGCACTAAACTATTTAAAGCAGCAAAGCGGGCGGCTCCTGTCTGCTTTGCTGCTTTAAATCGAGCCTCAGAGGAGGGTAGGAAGGGGAACCATGGCTTATCTAAGTCCAGTTAATAATGCTGAGCCAGACTTATGGCCATCGAGATTAGCCTGGCCGTCTCAGTGGAAATCTGGGGAGGCTGGGGTGGACTTTCAGTGGTCGAAGTGTGGTTGTGTCTTCCTGCCTGGCATCTATTTCCTGCCGTCTTTCCCCCCTGCGCCCCCGCACCCTGCTTCAAGGGAAGGAAGCGGAGCCATGGATCCTCTGCTCGCAACTGCAGTGGATTCCCTCCACTTTGAAGCAGGAAAGTGGAAGAGGAGCTGCTTACACGAGTGTAAGCTGCTCCCCTCCCACTTTGCTGCTTCAAAGGGAGCCCAGGAGGAGGGAAATTGCTGCAGCCGCAAGCAGTGGAGGATCCATGGTCCCCTTCCTTCCCTCCTCCGTAGTTGCTTTGAAGCAGGAAAGTGGGAGAGGAGCTGCTTACACGAGTGTAAGCTGCTCCCCTCCCACATTGCCGCTTCAAAGGGAACCCGGGAGGAGGGAATCTGCTGCAGCTTCCCCCACCTCCCGCAGAAGCCGCACGCTCTTTAAAGGGGCTTTTTAAGGGATTCCCCCACCTCGTAGAAAAGCCCGCAGGAGCCGCGCAGCCTTTAAAGGGGGCGCCTCTTGGGGGCTTTTCCCCGAGGAGGGAGAAGGGACTGATGCAGCCAGTCAGTCCCTTCTCCCTCCTGGGGAAAAGCCCGCAAGAGCTCACGAAGCTTGTGTGCGGCTCTTGGGGGCTTTTCCCGCCTGCCTCCCCCCCCTGCATTCGCTCCATAGGACGCACAAACATTTTCCTTTGCTATTTAGGAGGGGACAAGTGCGTCCTATGGTGTGAAAAATACGGTAATTTATCTCGTTGTGGTTGCTTTTTGGTAAAGCACAGAGCATACGTGAGCCATTATTTAGTTCTCTAGATATTCCGTGCAGTTTGCTGTTGATCCAAAACTATCCTCCCTTAAAAAACTAATTAAAAAAGAAAAAGTCATGAAGTATCCTTGTACCACAGGATACATTTTACATAAATGCAAAACAAACATTTAGGAACAAATTTACAGTAAAGAACCAGTTGTTACTTTCTTGATAACTACGTTCATTTCATTCCTCAAAATGCAGTGATGTGGCTTTCCTGGAAATGTTTGAAGTGGAAAACATTCCTGTGCATAAACAAGGGCAGTTTGCACTGGAAAATGTTTGCACTGTAATACCCAGCCAGATGGGCGGGGTATAAATAATAAAAGTATTACCATCATAGCAGGGGTATCCAACATGGTGCCTGCAGATATTGTTGGTCTCCTAACTGCCATCAGCCCCAGCAAGCATAGCCAGTAGTCAAGGTGATGTCTAGCAACATTTGGAGAGTACTGCTCTAAGGCATCAGAACATTTTCCTATACTGTACTGTACAATTTGTACCTGAACACAAATTGACCTGATTTGCAAAGGAATTTCTGGCTATTCCTTCCCCAAAGAGTGATCTAATTTAGCATCTTAATTTTTAAAAACGTTTTAGCATCTTAATTTTACTTATCACTGGAAACAAAGCGAAATTGTATGAAACAGCCGCTAGATAAAATATATTTTACATCACTGATATTAGTGCAACAAGGTCATAATTGACTTTGGAGCTTTGGATTCCATCAGTAGCCTGGAAACCATTTCAGGTGACTTTGGCAATATTAAATCTATTCCATACCTGCTACTTACTTTAAGTGATGCAATTTCTTCAGGCTCCTGATTTTCAATCTGGGTCTGAAACAATTTGGTTATTTTTTCTTCCAGCTTCCCTACTTTATCCTGAAGTTGAATCTTCTCCCGTGAAAGTATTTCTATCTTGGAATTCAGCTCCACAGAGATGTTCCTTATCTCTTCGTTATTGACTTGCAACATAGAAGTAGTGTTTTTTAGCTGTTCCTCATCTTCTTTTATCTCATTGGCTTGTTTCGAGATCTCATTAAAAGATTGGTCAAAAAGGTGAAGTTTCTGAAAGATGTCATCCATTTGGCCTTTGGTCTTGATGGCAAAGTCTTTAAGGCCACGCCCAAGCTGGAGCAGCCCGTTGGCTAGTAATTGCACATCATGTAGCATAGCAAACCTTGGCTCAGGAGATTCTGGTACAAAGGAAAACTCATCTCCATCTATTCTAGTTGCAGCAACTAGAGAAATTACGAAGAGTAATACTAGTATTATTTTCATTTTCTTTCTGCTTATGATAGCCTTTGGAGAAGAAAAGCTTTTCCAAGCTGCTGTTAGCCTTTCTATGTGATAGTCCTTGCAGCTTAGTTTGCCTATAAATATATGCTGCTCAGACCTGAAAAGTCAAGTTGAGGTAGTTGATCATTAAACTTAAATGAGTGTAACCTGTGTCCTCGTTAGGCTTTTTAGACATCAAAACAGACAAACCAACCTGACTAGCCATTTATGACAAGGACTTTTTTTTGATCAGCTGTGAGGAGAGATCAGCTGGAGGCAGTATTTAAGTGGCGAGGCTTCTCGTCAGTGACTACCTAGCCCTCCTATAAAACTTGACCAGTTGCTCAAGGACCTTGCTGAGACAACTTGTATGTTTTGGCCTCAGCTACAGGAATACTGTGCATGGTACTGAACCTCCACCTTGATCTCCTTCAACGGTGCATAGCCTTGTTTTGCCATGGCTTCCTGGGGAGCCTGGGACTACTGATCTCTCCTTGCTTGGCCCATCATTCCTTCTTGGTGGTTGGCATCCGTGTGGATCATAGTAAAAGTTGAAAAGGGAGGATATATTAGGAAGGGGGCCACCATGTTGTTCAAGCAGAAGTGATTTCCTCCATACTTTAGGACACCATTGAACCCCAAAGGGGATATAAAGCTGTAAGGAATTTATAAGACTCTGAAAAGTTCATGTGTAGGAGTACACTATAAGAAGGTCATACATATGACAAAATATACCATGCACTGGCAGAATGCTATATGAAGAGTGTAGGGTTTTAAAGAGATAATTCATTGCAAAGACAAGGAAAGACACATAGCCTGGAAGGGAGAAAGAAGATCACTTCCAGGATCGTCACGAGAAAGTATGATGGCATTTGCCCTATTGGATGCAAGTTGTGGGGTTTTAACTCTTTGTCTCTCCCTTTTGCAGCACTGTCAACCCCAGGGCAGGATTCTATTTGCTGAGCTTTTTAAAGCAAATAGATGCATGTTGAACAGAAGGAGAAACTTTTGACCTTCTAACCAAAACAGTTTCGCTTTGGATTGAAATGTTCCTCACCTGTACTTAAGAGAAAATATCATCAAAGAAGACTGCAAAGGGCATAAGTCCCCCCTTTTTTAATGGCCAGTACCAATATGAGTCCCCAGAAGAACACTGTTCTTAATATAGGGATCACACAGCTTGGCTTCGCAAATACATTTAAATCCCTCTCTTAAGCTACTAATAACACTTAATGAAAGTTTTATGAGAAAAGTACATTTTAAAGTAAATTTTCATATCCATTTTTATTTGAAAAAGCACGTTGAGGAGCAAATGTATTCATGCCAGAATGAGGTAATTTAGGAGAGCCACAAAAAAGGGGGAAAAAGGAGTATTTCAGCAGCCGCCTGCAGAAATAATAAAGAGAACATTGATTAAGCCAGATGACCAATGGGGATGAAATTCCAGCGCTTAATTCAGCATGAAGGTCTTCCTTTGAAACAGAAAGAATGCCCTATCTGCTCACTTCAGCTTGCTGCAGTGTATGGAATGCAGAAAGATAATGTGGCTCTATAGTCCACCATTCTGTGTAGCACAAGAACAATGCAAAGTCTATTGGGTTTGATTTGAAGGTATATCTGCTACTGACAACAGAAGGTTCCTTCCTCTGACAGAGGGAGATTCTGTCTGTTTGGAGAATATGAGCCTTTGGAAGCAACCCATTGAGAATGGAGTGTCGTGGTGAGTCAGGGAAGTTGTGGCTCAGTGGAATATGGAATATGGCAGGCGTAGGCAAACTCGGCCCTCCAGATGTTTTGGGACTACAACTCCCAACATCCCTGACCACTGGTCCTGTTAGCTAGGGATGATGGAAGTTGTAGTCCCAAAACATCTGGAGGGCTGAGTTTGCCTATGCCTGGAATATGGTATATGCCAAACCATTGGTGGAGGATCTGTAGCAAGTGACTCAATGATGTTTTGTGTTTGGGAGTTTGTGAAAAGCCAAATGGTAAAACTTAGACGCGTCATGTCAAAATGGGCAAAGATATATTGAGAAATAATGCATTCTGACTCTCGTTTTCCCTTGCTGTTTGCAGGCTACTTCTCTTACATGATTTCTCTTTGCATTTTTTATGTTTCAGAAGTGTAAGAAAGCAGGCAGAAAAGATGCAATAATGTGCATCGTTGGCCTCACACAACACACTGCTATATTGCTCCAGTAGTTTATAACTGATGCCCAAGACACTTTGGTATATCTTCATTATTGTATGATGCAGTATTCATTATGTAATATTCATTTATATTTTTACAGAAACCTTCTGTATGTCTATCCTCAAAGCCTTAACTTTGCCAACCGTCAAGGATCTGCTCGGAACATCACTGTAAAAGTCCAATTTATGTTTGGAGAGGATCCAAGTAACGCAATGCCGGTATGGTGTGTGTGTGTGTGTGTGTGTGTGTTTGCTTTTGACTTTGGTGCCTCAATTGTTTTTCATGTGTTGGATGTGTGCTACATGTGGTGTTCTGTGGATCTAGCCTGAGTAGTCTGCTTTGGACTCAGTGTTGCTTCCTATCCTTTCTGTAAGCCCAACAGAAATATAGCACAGTTTATATTAAATTTAAATATTTATGACATGTTATTTTATGACATGTTGTTTCCTCTAATTTATTTACTAATTGAATACATTTATACCTGTCAGGGAACTGCCATCAGAGCAGGTGGTGGAAGGGCTCAAGGAGGTTAGGAGAGACTTAACAGCAGAGGAAGGAACCAGCAGGGGGAGAGAAGAAGCTCCGAGGGAAAGGGAGTCGGAAAAAGGGCTCTGGGACACTTCCAGCGAAAACAGTGAGGAGGTTTCAGGACCTCCTATAGGGACACCCACACCTCGCCGGAAACTGTCACGCCGAGAGTCCAGAAGACGCGTTTCCGTTAAGGAGCTTTTATGTTGGAAGAGATTCCGCAAACGCCCACTGTCGGATTCTGCCAGCGACTGAGGGAGCCATGCTTAAGGGCTCCGCTAAAGACAGAGTTTTGCTAAGCTGAGCAAACCCTGAGGGACTAAGCTTTTACGCACAAGCAGCTCATCATCCCATCACAATACCCCACTTTTTTAGAAGTCTTCTCTACAAAGTGGCTTCCACAGCATCTAAGATTGTTTTACACACATTAGAATATACAAATAAAATATAAGAATTGGAGAAACATATGCTCCATGCATTTCAAATGAGAAAAGCAGCATTAAAATCCAAGGACCCACAGCACAAAATCCTCAAGACAATGTTACCCACTAACAGCTGTTGAGGAAAGAGCTGTCTTCAAAGGTCTTTTATACATTGTAAAGGACCCTCAACTGGACAGTCTCACAATTGAGTGGCCATTGCTGAGAAAACTCCTTTATGGATAGCCACAATCATGAGCCCTTACGCAAGCCTAATCTAACCTTTCAAACTTCATGGTGCATTTGGGCTTGTGCTTATGTAGTTCTTGCCATTTCTTTTCTACGATGCTCATACAACCAACATTGCTTAATGCGCAGCAGAGAAATGGAATCGCCTCTCTCATGAAATTGTAGCAACCAGCATTCCAGCCAAATCGCCTCCTGCCCGATTTCCATTTGTAATCATTGTTTAAACTGATGTGCATCATAATTATATAAAATGTAATTTTACCAGTAGAGGTTCTGGTGTTCATTTTGCCTTGGCAAAATTGACCGACATTTCACTGATGTTGGTAAAGGCTCTTGGCTCTTAGCCTAACTTCTAGAACTCAAAAGCAATGTTAAATTGTCTTGTTTTATTTCCTTTTGCAGGTAATATTTGGAAAATCCAGCTGTGCTGAATTTTCAAAAGAGGCATATACAGCTGTTGTGTATCATAACAGGTAAAATGCAAAAAACGTCACATGACACTATGTGCATAATGCAATTAAAATTGGAAGCAAGACAGTAGTGGTTATAACAGTGTACCAGTGCATGGTGCTTTTGATTATAAGTATAAAGCAAAACAGTGACAAAGGCCTTGATGATTCTGCAGTCCTCTTGGTCCGTGGACAATGTAATGTGGGATACATATAGTCGACCCATACCATATGGAGATGCCATTTTTTGATAATGGTTTTATCACTGTGTATTGATCCTTTGATTGGCAGCTGATGCAAAGCATGGCATTTAGACTTCTTTAAGAATCCTATGGGGAGCGTGGCATGTCAACACTGCATCAGCCTTTCTGTAGGATTTTTTTCTCAGGTGCTCTCCGTTTCATGAAACCAACCACCACCATGGCACTAATGCTTTCACTGTGTTGTTTGTAAGCATACGCTATGTCTAAATACAGAAAAACTACCCATTATGATGGTGTATATATAAAAACTTTTAAAATATGAGTATTGTACTATCATGCACAATATATTTTGGATGAAGAATCTGACATTGAAATTTACGCTTTGGAATGCCAAATTCAAAAAGTCCTGGCAACAGATTACCTTGCAATATGGTCTGTCTTGCAAAAGGCACTGAGCTTGCTTGTTTGTTTATTTATTGAATCAGATATTCAGTACATCTAAAAATTAAATCCTGCAATTGGTAGACATTCCATTCATAAATGGAACTTGACCCAATACTCAGTTTATTTGGGTTTAAAGTTTATTTAGTTTGTGAGGAATAATTTTTTCTTGTAATTATGTCCAGAATTTTTGTCTTCCTCTTCAAGCTATTAATAGTGGAATATATTGGATGGAGCCCAATGAAGGGTAAAAGTGGTTTAGGACTGAGGCCAAAGTGCCCAAATCCTATTAAGGTTTAAAGTGTCCAAATCTCATTTATATGTTATTTGGATTTTTCGGGGATTTGTCATTCTTTTGACTTTTAAATCACATGCAGCTTGATCCTGGTGGCATGCCAAGTATTCTAGCAAAACACTTAGAAAAAGGGTCAATAAATTTTGGCTGGTTTAGGTAGCCAGGGCTTGAGCAGCCAGCAAAAATTGGAGGCTCCCAGGACCCTGTCCCTCCCCACTGGGAGCAGGGGAGGGCTTCAAAGGTGCTCATCTGCACAATGTGAGACTGGCTTGGCTCCAATAAGAGTTTGGGTTCATCTATTTTGCACTGCATTTCTGAACATTTACACTGTCTCCAAAGTGGTGTTCATCACATACAAGGTCAGCTCTCTTCCTTGAGCTCGTAGCTGATGCTGTTGGGGAGCAGGGCAAGGAATTTTCCAGAGTGCTGTGATATGTTTTGAAGGTGCTCAAAGCACTTCTGATCTTCACTGAGTCATGGGTACATTTATCTTACTGTAAAGTATCGTAGTGGTTTACCGTTTCTCAGGCTTGTCTCCCTGTCTGTAACTTGCTAAGAGAGAACAAACAGGCTATTAAATATTTAAAGAATAGCATCCCTGTATCATTAAACCAAGATTTGATCATGCAAATTTGCCTCTTATCTTAGAAATGCTAAATTCACCTGAAGGTCTTATAGAATTTGGTTTTCTGGAATTAGGGAACTAAGTGGGAATTATAAATTCTTCTTTTTTTCTTTATGCTTCTCACATCAGAAGATTCTATTTAAATGCAGAAGAGCAGCAGGCAGTTAAGCATGGGTGTATTCTAGGCTTCAAAAGCTTTATACTTACAGATGAATTTTTTTATCTCAACAGATCTCCTGATTTTCACGAAGAAATCAAGATTAAACTCCCTGCTACTTTAACTGACCACCACCACCTGCTTTTCACTTTTTATCATGTCAGTTGCCAACAAAAACAAAATACTCCTCTGGAGACGCCTGTTGGATACACGGTAAAAGCACACGGAAACAAACCATTTATCCCACAAATCCTCTCTCTCCCTTTTACTCCCTACTCCTTTCATTTTTCATCTGGGAGCAGGAAGGGAGGAGGAGAGCCACAGAATTTTTTTTTATTTTGTTTGGTTCAGGTTATTTCTGTATTCTAGTAATTTCTGACTCTTTGATGTCACTGAGAGCTCAGTGTTGTGTGACTAGGTTGAAAGTGACCACCCACTGTGGTACTCAGAATTGGGAACAAGAACAGAGGCAAGCTGGCAGTGGACAGAAAGATATATTCTTGTGGATTGCAAGTAATACAATTTGGGTTTATTCTGAGTTTTGTTCTATAAAAATGAACCTTTGTGTTCCCACTTTAGTTTGAAGTGTTCCTTTCATGCTTTCCATTTTTCAGTCTTACATTTCCTTCTACCTCTTCCTTTTAGAGCAGCAGCAGGGAATCTGTTTCAAACCAATGGCCACGTTACCTCATGGACAACCTTCTGGGGGGTGCATGCATGGGGCAGGTGGGGCCAGGGCCAAATGTTTCTGGAGCAACAGGTGTTCTTTCCTTTGTCCAGTAGACTCCATACCAGCCCAGCAAAAATCAGAGCACCACACAGGCATTACCACCGTTCAGAGACTAATACGAGCAAGGCAAAGGCACTTAAGAAGGATGCAGGGCAGGGCCAGTGAGGGGCACTGCCTGGGGAAAGGGGGCATGGCCTGGGGAGAACCTGGAGGCCTCTGGGATTGTGGCCTGCAACCCTGTTTTGGAGTAAGAATTGGAGCATATACCACTCAACACAAAGTCCATGCACTCTTGAACCCAAATCATTGTGATTCTGATAGTATGTTGTTCTTGTCGTGTACCTTCAGATAAGTTTTATTATTATTACATTGGATGAATTGGACATACCCTGTGTACAAATGAGATATTTTGCCTTCTTCCCCTCGTTAACAGTGGATACCAATGCTTCAGAATGGACGTTTGAAAACCGGTCAGTTCCTTCTCCCTGTTTCGCTAGAGAAACCACCTCAGGCATACTCTGTGCTCTCTCCAGAGGTCAGTAGTTCCTTGCGCTAATGACAATTTAAGCAGTAGGCATCTGAAATATTCTGACTCCTTACTTAAGACAGCAAGCTTTAAAAGATGTTCATATCTTCCATGTCTAATATTGAATGGAGTGCCTGCTTTTGCTAGACCTATCTGTAATTGATATTTCTGCTTTGTAATCAGACTCCTGAATGCTTTTATTATTTGCTTCCTCCCCACCCTCAGGTGCCGCTGCCTGGAATGAAGTGGGTAGATAACCATAAGGGAGTTTTTAATGTAGAAATAGTTGCTGTGTCATCTATTCATACACAGGTATGTATTCATAGCAGTCCCTACATGAGAAAGGCTTGAATCCAATCTAGATATAATTTCTCCTATCTCTCTCACTTACAGAGAAATGTATTTTTTGTTTAGACAAAGGATATAATTTGCTTTTGAAGTAACATGACAGTATATTTTGTTGGGACTTTTGTCTATACAGGACCCTTACCTTGACAAGTTCTTTGCCCTTGTTCATGCCCTGGATGAACACATGTTCCCTGTGCGGATAGGCGACATGAGAATTATGGAAAACAACTTGGAGAATGAACTAAAGAGCAGCATTTTGGCACTGAATTCCTCTCAGCTGGAGCCTGTGGTGCGATTTCTCCATCTCTTGCTTGACAAACTGATCCTCTTGGTTGTACGACCTCCTATCATTGCTGGCCAAATAGGTATTTTATTTATGCTTGGGTTTTTAAAAAACATGATAGACCTTGGAGCGAACCCTCCCTGCTGCATTAATTCATTCACACTTTAAACTGCCATAATCACATGTAGCCCTTTTGTTCTTCGTGGACATGTTCAAGGATGCTTTCATTGTTCACCTGTAACATTTGGGGGCCATCATTGATTGGAAGTCTCAATGAATGGAATTAGGAGATGTTTGGAGTTCACCATGTGTGTGTTTCTGTGTTACTCTCAATAGAGTACGCCAGAGCTGGCTTGACGTTCAGTGCCTTTTCCTTTGTACTGTAGTGCGGATAATTGAAATTACTACGAAGTCATCCCAGGGACAACAGTGTATTATATTTGGCCAGTTATGATACATGTAACATTTCCCCATCCATCTCAGTACCTTTTCATATGTATCACATATGTATGCTTGTTAGCTGTGGTAGAGGATTGAAATGGAAGGGAGCTAAACATTTTGACTGCGACAGTTAGTGATTTCCAGTTGGTGTCCTTTAATCAGTGGGGGTGTCCATTAATGGATGAGGAGGAGAGGCGATTTCTTTCCTTTTGCCACTCCTAGCACCTTAAAAAAATTCAGCTTCAGGCAGTTGAGAGATCTTCCAGAACAGGGTGGAAGGTGGAATGGGGGGGAAGTGTAGGGGGAAGGAAGAAATGGCAAAAAATATCTCACTTTCTATTCTGTTAGCAAACACCTCTGCTGCATCTAAAACCTTTTTATGACCACAGTGCACCAATTTGGATTCCAATCTTTCTGATTGGCATGCTGCCTGAACCATTTCTTACCCAATTCCTTGATGGAACTTATAATTTATGCTATACAGTATAAACTATTCAGCATCCTAGAAAGACTTAATAATTCAAGTGCTTGCTCTCCCCACTAAGGGTTAAATTTCAAAATACTTAAGCTCCTCTGGAAATGTTTTTCATGAGAAATGAATGTGGGCTTAGCTTAAAAAAAAAAAAGCTGTTGTGATAGTGAGGTTACCTATATTGATAAATGTTGAACTGCTTGATTTATTTATTTTTAGTAAATCTGGGTCAAGCGTCTTTTGAAGCCATGGCCTCTATTGTAAACAGACTCCACAAAAACCTTGAAGGAAACCAAGACCAGCATGGCAGAAACAACCTCCTCACTTCATATATTTATTACGTTTTTCGCTTGCCAAACACCTCTCCCAATTCCCCATCTTCAGGTAGGTTCTCTTTTTGGGAGGTAAAGGTTGGAACTGCTGGGCATGCTTTTCCAGGTGTTAGTCGTCTTGGGGTTTGTCAGAGGCTGAGCCTAGTTTTTGCAAGAGAACTTGTGAGTTAGTTGACACAAAGGGCAGTGCACACAACCATTGCTTCGATGCACCAGAGTCCCTAATGCTTCCCAGTTTCCACCTCCACATGGTTGCTCCCCATCTCCTGTCCACCCATGCTGAGTGGTCCCACAACCTCAAGGAACATATTTCTATGGGATACAAGCAGCTTCAGGTGGAATGGGTGGTGTCAAAAGATCTTCCTTCCCTTGTGGTTTGTTGAATAAAGGCTCATCTGTTCAGGCTCTTTTCCTCACCACTGAGTAAGTGCAGGCATCTTGATGAAGGCACTGCATGAATTCCAGACCAGCTGGGGCTTCCAGTGCCTCCTTTGAAAGCTTCAAAGGCAATCATTTTCAGAGACCGATGGAAAGTGAAGGCAACACAAAGGATGACTTGAACCCAAGGGATCTGCCAACAGTGCTATTGAGGAAGCTGTGGAAGTGACTGGTACTTGAAGTGGAACTAGTGTTGGTTTGGTATACGGTATTCCGCCTCATGCCACCTTGTTGAGTTATATTGTGCTTCATTGTTTTAGGTTCAGGTGGCTTAGGAGGATCAGTCCATTACGCCACCATGGCTCGTTCTGCTGTCAGACCAGCAAGCCTAAACTTGAATCGCTCCAGGAGCCTTAGCAACAGCAACCCAGATATCTCTGGCACTCCAACCTCGCCTGATGATGAAGTCCGATCAATCATCGGGAGTAAGGTAGGATTGCACTTAGCTGAGGGTGATAGCCCAATATTTTTAATTCCTAAACCCTATTCAGGTAGTTAATCTCTTACATTTTCAAACCCCACTGAGGTCCAGGCAGTGTTATCCGCCCTAAATTGGATGCAGCTTGTACTATAAAATGTGCCGCAATGTCCTTGCTTGTTCAGGAAGGCAGCGCTCAAAGGGTGTTTGCAGCCGTAAGCAGGTTACTTTTCAAGGTGCTCTACCTGTACAAGGACAAAGGCAACGAAAGAGCAGACTCTTTTATTGTGAAGTTCTGACCTTTACTTTTTCCTTTCGGTCCAAATTATTTTATGAGCCACTTTAAAAGCGTTTTACACCCAGTTACATGAAAAATCAATCGAAGGCACTTTATTTTTTTAAGTCATCGCCCCGTTTGTATAAAAGGGCAAGATGGAAATGGAAGCACCAAGGAATTTAATAATTTTTGAATGATTAAAAAAAAAAACCATTTCACCCCAAAAAGTGACACGTGTTGTTCTTATTAAACATTAAAGGCTTTGACTGGGAGAGCTCAGAATATTTAAGTATCCATTTGATGGTCTTGCTAATTAAACCACCTTGACCTTTTTGTGAAATGCCTGAGGGAGTGATGTGCACATGGAATTTACCTTGGATATGATAAGTTTTATGTGAGCTGCCTGGCCTTGAGTAATTTGGCAATAAAAATGGATAGAAGCTTTCTTACAGAAACATATTCTGCTTTTAATAAGCTGGAAGGAGTAATGCGACAGCCTGGCAGAGATATTGTAAAATTCTGGGCACATCAAAATCAGTGGAAACCCTCAATTTTGCTTTGGAAGTGTCATGATTTCTTTCCCCAACCAAAATCTGATTTGGGGCTTTTTGCTATGCTTCTGAAATCCTGTTTTGCTTTAGAAAAAAATATAGATTGGGTCCAAATTATGGATTGGATTATTCCAGTTCCTGCCCTGCACCCAGGGGGTGAGGGAGTGTGAGGTGGGAGCTGGGGGAGTGGAAGGAAGAATACAATACAAGGACATGATTGGCACTCAGACTGGCCAATGGATTTTTAAAAGGCAGGTGGAACACCAACCAACCACAAACTGCATCTTACAGAAATTTTGATTGCAGGACTGTTCTTGCCCCAGCTTGTTGAACTTTATTTACTGCAAGTTTCTAAACTCCTAAGAGTGCTTTCATATTGCTTCATGGTTTATAAATTTTGACTCTGAGACCTGGATTGTTTATTCATTATTTATCTGCCAATGTTTGGTTCAGGGACCTTTGGTCCAAGTATAAAATGCCAACAGGATGGCTGTAGCAATTTACAGGAAACTAGGAAACTTTTGAAACAGCAATTTGGGTGCATCTGTGTTCAGATATCAATTTTTGTGTGCCCAGAAATATATGTGGACAGGTTTCATTAGTCTGAGCTGGTGAAGAGAGGCCTGATGAGGCTACTTTCTTTGAAGTAATAAGATAAAATCCTTGTTACACCAACTGCTCAATAGTCTCAGTGGAGAGGTTATGTTAAGTAATATGTTTGAACATTGAATATGTAAGTTTATGTCTAAAGTCAATGGCTAGAACAAACACCATTAGATGTACTGCTGGATAAATGTTTAATGGTTCTTGTATTTGTTTAAAAACCCACAAAAATGGTTTCTTTAAGATGTAATCAATGACCCAAATTCAGAAAAAATTAGCTGCTCCTAAATCTCACTGAAATTTATAAGACAAGTTTAACTGCAACTCATTTATAAGTTCCACTAATTTCAGTGTGACTGGCTTTATTTGGATCTGGGCCTATAGATACAGCATCATACACATATTTATGAGTGCTTTTTTAAAAATCAATAAAAATAGGGAAATTTGAAAAGATGCCCTTTATTGAAGATATCCATCTTTTTAGCATGTGAGCTCGTGTGTGATGAGGAAATGAGAGAAATAACCCGTTGGACTAAAACGTAGTTAGTTTTAACAGTACTAATTGTATGGAATGCACTCTGGGTTTCTTTGAAGGAATTGATTTTCTCTGCGTTTTCCTGTACTGTGTGGCATGCAACATGTAACATTTCTTTCCTTTCCCTGCTGCTTTCTGTTATATGCCCAGGGCTTAGACCGCTCCAATTCCTGGGTAAACACTGGTGTTCCAAAAGCTGCCCCATGGGGATCCAACCCCAGTCCAAGTGCAGAGACTACACAGGTGGTGTCTACATTAGAGCTTTCTTCTTGCCTTGGCTAATATTACCTTATAGAACATCTTATCCCCCCAAGTTTACACTGTGGTCTCCTTGACTTGCCTTTATCTATTTTGAAGAGTTCCATGTCCTCATTCCCCACCGCCACACTGCATGAAAAACCACCCACTTGCCACCACTGTTTGTCCTCGCTTTGTGTTTCAGTTGTTTCTGGGTTTGTGAAATGATGATGCTATATAAGTTATTTTCCTTTCCCCCTTTCTTTATAATCTACCACTACAAAAGTTCTGAATTGTTAGGTGACACATATTCCTAATGGAAACATGTACTAAGAATCCCCTCCCCCAAATATAAGTTGTTGTTGTTGTTGTTTTGGTAACATGACACTTTTCCTTTTTACCATTTTCATAATGCATTTTTCTTCCTCATCCACCCCTCCTCCTTTAGTCATGTGAATAGGTGACTGCAATTAAAACGGCATTGTTGTGTATGTTAGATCTTAATCTCAGCTAATAACATTTGGATACTGTGGGGGGTGTCATAAGAGATACCTTTGTTGCAAAGTATGAACTATGTAGGGTCTTGACACTATAACCTTAGCTGCTTGCTTCTTAACACTGCATGATTATTGATTTATTGGATATTTGTACCAACAAATGAATGGGTTGAAGTCAGTTGAACATACCTCTCAGCTTTATCTACAAAAGCAAAGCAACATTTTTTCAACCCCAAACAAACCTGATAGAAATGAACATCATTCTAGTAAAAAAGCAGTCAAAATTAAAACCAGATTTAAGAATCAAAAAAGTCACGTTTAGAGCAATAACCATTGGTATTGGATTATACTTTGGAGGTAAGAACCCCGCATTTGTTTAAGCTGGAAGGAATGGCGCTGATATCTTAAAGTACACTGTTTTCTTAATATATACATCAAGAGAATATAATGCTGCTACACACTAGTTTCATGCTTTGCAACAATACATATCTTTATGCAAAAACTTTGCACTTGATTTTAAAGAAGCCTGAGCCCTAAACCCTGCAGATGTTTTGCTAAACAAATTGCATTTGAGACTTTGTAAGCCATAGCTTATGAAGTCAGGGTCAAGCTCCCCTTCTCTCCCCTTTTCTCCTCATGCTGCACGACAGCTTTGGTGCAAAGATCCTGGTTTTTGTATCAAAACCGAGGAACAATGTCTTAATGTTGGTTAACAAACAAGGAAAATAAGCCGGGATTAGATCACATCCTGACTTAGTTTCTATTTGTTAATGAACATTAAGCCAGAATTCCACAGTGTGGAATGGTTTCCATGCCCAAATTGGATGGAGGTGGAAGGGAAGGATGCTTGGCCCCTGCACTCATTCCCAGCTTCATAAATCTTGTCTTATGATTCCTCAAATGATTGTCCGGACTGGGCCTTTATTTGACAAGATGCACAAAAGAATTTGATACCTGGATGTTTCTGTTTACTTTGTTGATGTGCGTAGCCCCCAAACTGCAAATGTCACCCGCAACCAACTTTAATGTGCTGTCATCATTCATTCATTTCCCACTCTGTAGGCTACAGACCGAAGTTGTAATCGTATGTCTTCGCACACAGAGACGTCAAGTTTCTTACAAACATTAACAGGACGGTTGCCAACTAAAAAGGTAGATTTTAGTGAAGACAATTTAAACATTGTATGGAAGGCAGGGAAGTTTTAAGTCATTATAAACCATTAAAGCCATCACACTTTAGTGGGTTCCCTGCCTTTGTGTCTTGATTTTGAGAGTGCTGAGTCAGCTTAGAGCCAAGGTTGCTCAGTTAAAAACCAGGGCTTCAGGCTGTCATAAAACGTTTCAGAAGATTCACTTATGGTTTCAAAAGAGTTCCCCTCTCCAATTTTAAACAATTCTCTCAATAATTGTACAAAGATTTAAGCAGATGTGCAAGAAATGTGGGCTCTGCAGTGGCTCCCACTGGCCATTATCTGTCTTGGTTTTTCACAAGTTTTGGAGCGAATAAATGAGAGCCAGAAAAAACTCCTGCCATCTTTTCCATCATCCTTCCCATTCATTCTTTACTTCTTCTAAGTGAGGGGAAGAGATAATAGCACTGCTAAACTTTTATCCTGCTAGGAACCTCCCCAAGCAGGTCTTTTCCACCTACCGCAACGGAAGGTAGGGGAGGAACAAACAGGAGCTCCTTCCTGTCAAGTACCTTCCAGGGATGAACTGTTTCCCTCCTCTGCCTCCTATCTTCTTCCGGGAGGCTGTTTGTGCTTCAGAACTGTATCTTACCTTTAGTTTCAGCAGCACTCTACCCACATGCCAAAGCATTTTTAACACCGCTGAGGGAAGTGTTTGTTCTAATGTTGCAGGGGCCTCATGGTTCCATAGAATAACAGAATTGTAGAATTGGAAGGGGACCCTGCGGGTCATCTAGTCCAACTCCCTGCAGTGCAGGAATCTCAACTAAATCATACATGTCAAGTGGCCAGTCAACCTTTGCTGTTCTGTCTTATGCCCCTCTGGTAAGATCAAAATGAGAGAGAGGAGCATGTTGTCAGAAGCAACCGTGATAGCATGATTATGTTCACTCTAGCAGTGTCCCTCTCACCTCCCCCAGGCTTAGGAATGAACTACTTCCTTATGAAAGCCTGATTTTTAAAAATGAAACAAAACAACAAAACATCCCTACATAATTAGCTGTCAATTATGCCCCTTTGTGGTGCCAAGATAAGAAAAACAAGAGGGAAGGCAACAATTCACAAACCAGAAGAGAGAAGCTCATGATGATTTATTCAGCCTAATGCCTTATGTTTATAATCTTTGCCAGAATCACAGAGCAAATTATAATTTGCTTTGATAAAGTATCATCCTGTGTACCTTAGAGGTTTTCCTTTTCTTGATTCTGTTACGAAAAGGCTAGGCAAAATGTTTAAAACTAAAGCAAGCATTTTGAGGGAAAGAGAGTGATTTTTTTTTTAAAAAAAACCACTGATAATAAAATTCTGGACCAAGGTGATGTGAAATATTTCTCACACACAGTACACACTGTGGTCTGATGTTGTTCCCCAAGTATTTCATCAAAGCACATTTACCATTGCTGTTCCCTTCACACTCGTTGTTTTGCTTACTCTCATCCTTCACTGTGACTGTGTTCGGACATAAATGCTTAACCATGATTTAGCTTTATGAGAATGAGCTTGGCCTCCCCCTGGACTCGCCACTTCTCCACTATGCCTGTGAAGAGGAGACTAGAAGCTTCCACTTTTTAGATTAAGTACAGTTTAATACATCATTCAAACCTTAAACTGGTTCATCTTGACTATGGTTAAGGAAAAGAAGCCAACTTCATATTTGTTTCTATCCACCATAGTTAAGACTTAACCACAGTTCATCCATGTTTGAATGACACAACAAGCTTTGCTTAATTATAATAATAAAAAAAAACAGAATCAGAAGCTTCCAGATTCCTCTAGATATCTGCATTGGGGAAGGAGAGAGGGATCATATGAGCTAAGGGAAGCTGGACTTGTTCTCTTAAGTCTAATAATGCTTTAGTATTATGTCCACACCAACCCTGTGTTTCCATTGTTACTGTTGTGGGTTTTTTTTTTAATGGATTGTGTGTTTGAAAATTATCATGCAACTGATACCGAATGTGAATTTGAATCTGGCTAGCTTTTTCATGAAGAACTGGCCTTACAGTGGGTTGTCTGCAGTGGGAGTGTACGGGAGGCAGCTCTCCAGCAAGCGTGGTTCTTCTTCGAGCTTATGGTAAGAGAACAAGGAAGTCTGCTTCATTTTCTCTCTCTTCTGTTTCACCTTAATTCCACTGATTTCCCAGGTGCTTGTGCTAGTGCAACACTTGAAATGCCCTTGAATAATTCCACTAGGTAGTGTGAATTAGAGATGAGACAGGACCTTGGAGGAGGGAGGGTGGCAGACGGCTTCTCAAAAACAGTTTTGCAGAGTCTCCTCAGTGATGAGAAGGGGCTCAGAAGAGTGTAGAGAAATGTTTGTGGGGACATCCCCATTGCGAAGGCAGCTGTGAGAATGCTCCATGACTTGGCCTTCTGTGCTTGCAGCCATTTCGTTCAAGGTGCTGTGGGTGACGATGGTCAGCATGGTTGGGTGCTGCCAAGGACTACATTCCAGGAGGGGGCCTATTGCCCAGCCCTGTTATTTACTATCTGCTTATGTTCACTTGTTTTCCCCCGAGTGGGCAGTGCCATGAGCCTTCATCTTTCTTCTGGCCAGTGGTTCAGATTGGGCCCAGAGCGAGAGGAGGTGTGAATGGGGAACAGTGACGGTGGTGTTGAGAAGAAAGGCCACTCAGGAAGGAGATACCACTGAAAGCCTCTTATTCAAGGGCCCCACAAAATTTGGAGCCAGCACCGGTTTCATTGCTCACTCTTGCATTGTGGCAAGGCAGGGAACAGGTCTTCTGATTGGCTACGTGGGGCTTTGACTTCACCATGTAGGAAGCTTGTCTTATACTGAGTCAGACCTTTGGTCTATCTAGCTCAGTGTTGCATACACTGACTGGCAGCAGTTCTCCAGGATTCCAGACTGGGTATATACCAAGCCCTACCTGGGGATACTGGGGATTGAACCTGGGACCTTCTGCATGCAAATCAGATGCTGTACCATTGAGCTTTGGCCCTACTTACTGTGTAATTTTAAGAAGAAATAAAAAGGGAAAGCATAGCTCAGAAGAAGAATCAGCAGCAGCTTGGGCTGGGAGCAGGCACACGCACAAAAAATAAATTTGAAAGGAGAGGACAGGATGTATTTTGCCCCACTTGAAACACCAGGAAATGTTTAGAGCTGAAAATTCTGCCCCTCACCAAACAGGATGGATCTGTAGCTATTGTTGTGACTGGTTTGTGTTAAAGAAAGGCATCAAAACACAGTGCTATCTATCAGTGTTTTTTCTCTCCCGACCCTCTCCACTTGCAGCTGACTGCAACTTATAATATATGTTCCCTCCAGGTAAAAAGTATGGTGCATCATTTGTATTTTGCTGACAAACTCGATGCTCCAAGGAAGAATCGTTTTCCGGAGCGCTTCATGGATGACATAGCTGCTCTGGTCAGCACAATTGCCAGTGATATAGTCTCCCGGTTTCAGAAGGTAATGGAAGAAGTTCAGCCGTGCTCTTGTCAAAATTTTAACCGCTGATTCTGAACGATAACTTCCAGATAATGCAAGACAGATTCTTGGATGAGGGCCTTAGCATGAAGCCTCAGTGTTTATCTCTGTTCCTTTCTTTTCATTCCCTTCTGCCCCACCCCAATGTAGGATGCTGAAATGATTGAAAGGCTCAACACTAGCTTAGCCTTCTTCCTAAACGATCTGCTCACTGTTATGGATAGAGGATTTGTCTTCAGCCTTACTAAGGTGTACTACAAACAGGTAAAGTCTCCGGATAAAAAGAGGTGGGGATGGGTTGGCGTGAGGTGAAAGCAGAGAATCTTTGGAAACTGCAGCAGGGAAGGGGAAAGGAGGAGAGTAGGAGCAGAAGGCAAGTTCATCTCTGGAGCAGAATTCGTCAGAGCAGATGCCTGGTGGAGTGACAGGAGCTTCACTTTCAGTTGTCAATTTGAGGCTGGCATTTTCAGGGGAGGCCAGGGCACTGGGCCAGTTTGACATCTGGTGGGAGGGCATTCCACAGAGTGGGTGGTGCAACTACCGAAATGCCTTCTGTCTGGTTCCCTGTAGCTTCACTTCTCTCAGTGAAGGAACCACCAAAAGGCCCTTGGAGCTGGACCTCAGTGTCCAGGCTGAACGATGGGGGTGCTCCTTCAGATATACAGGGCTGAAACTGTGTAGGGCTTTAAAGCTCAGCACCAACACTTTGAATTGTGCTCGGAAATGTACTGGGAGCCAACGTAGGTCTTTTAGGACGTGTTATGTGGTCCTGGTGGCTGCTGCCAGTCAGTCTAGCAGCCGCATGCAGGATTAATTGTAGCTGTAATTTCTGTGTGGCAGTGGCTTCTTGTGGCCTGTAACTCTCTAACTGTTTTCCCTGTCTTTACAAGGTGTCATCCAAGCTTTATTCCTTACCCAACCCGAGCACCCTTGTGTCCTTGAGGTTGGATTTCCTCCGCATCGTCTGCAGCCATGAACACTACGTTACTCTGAATTTACCATGCAGCCTGTTGACACCCCCAGCATCCCCGTCACCTTCCGTGTCTTCCGCAACATCTCAGGTGAGCAGGGTGCCTAGAAAAGACATTGCTTGCCTTGTGGGAAGAACAACCCAGTGTGTGGTGGCAGCACTTGTAGAATGAGGTACCTTTTCCAAGTACTGTTCTTCTTTGAATGTAGGTTATCCTTTGGTGCTCATTTGTATAATCAGCATGCAGACTCGCTGAGGAAAGTGCTTTAAATCAGGCTTCCTCAAACTCGGCCCTCTAGATGTTTTGAGACTACGATTCCCATCATCCCTGACCACTGGTCCTGCTAGCTAGGGATCATGGGAGTTGTAGGCCAAAAACATCTGGAGGGCCGAGTTTGAGGAAGCCTGCTTTGAAATATATGGGTGCTGGACAACCAGGAGAACAGAGAATCTCCTAGGGAAAGGCAAGCACCATTTTGAGCATAGCACCTCTATCTTTACTGGATAAAGCCAGCCAGGTTGACTGGCAGAGGACTAGATGGTACAGCACTCACCAAGCATCCTAAGGTCAGTGTCCACCACGATAATTAAGAGCCTTTTCAGAAAACCTTTTTCAACCTTTTTCCACTTGTGGTTGTCGTGTCCTGTTGAGATCAACTATTGATTAAGAATAAGAAGACAGAGTTACTCTTATTATAAGCCTTGCACTTGAAAACAATTATTGTTTATTTGTTTTTTACACAAAATGGAGGGAATTTGTCTCATGTGGTTGTTACAGCATAAATGCTCTATGCAAAATGCTGTAGAGCTTAGATAAATCCAATTTTTGAAAGAATGTGAACCGCATGCAATTCATGACCAAGTTTATCTGTTGCATACAAATTAAATAAGGTGAACGGAAAGCAAATCTATATTCCACATTTTAATATTGCACATTATTGGAGCAGTAAAGCATAGCTCACAGCAGGTATACTATATGTATATGAAGATAATTTAAGTTGTGCATAACTGTGTGTACTGCTTGTATATTTCATGCTCCTTGACTTTGTATTTAAGTTTTTAGGAGGAGGAGGAGGATTGAAAAAACTTTATCATAGGGATGTGATTCTATATTCAGAGGTGTAGCTCATGAATTGGGAAAATTCTGGCTTCACTTACTGGAAATACAGAAAAATAGAGAGCAGTGTTTGTGAGAGCTTAGCAGAGTGTATGTGGAGTCTTTCGGAGTTCTGTAAATAAAAGTCTTAAGTATGTTATACAAGACTCTTGTTTACAGTTGCTCCAGCCACATTTATAGGATTACCCAAATGGTCTGTTCGTAAAATGTAACCTGTCCGGAGGACAGTGCAGTCTATACGTTGCAGTCTGAAATACATACAATAAAACTTAACAAAGGTTGGTGTTTGTTTCCATAACAGAGTTCTGGTTTCTCAATGAATGTCCAAGACCAGAAGATTGCAAATATGTTTGAACTGTCCGTGCCTTTCCGCCAGCAGCACTACTTGTCAGGCCTGGTGCTTACTGAGCTGACTGTCATTTTGGATCCTGATGCAGAAGGGTGAGTTTTACAATTATTCTGGGCGGGATGGAATAATTCAAAGAAGATCTAATGTTTCACAAGCAGAATTCTGCCTTAGGCAGGGCTGTGTTCAAATGTGATATTAGAGGGAAAAGAAAGGAAACAGGTTCTTCCTCAAGTCCCAGCCACTCTCCAGCTCAGCACCTCTGCTTTGATTGCTATCCAAAGATCTTTCCTACCAGAGCAGCCTTTTTATATCAGTATTATGGGCAGCCATGTATATACAGGGTGAGAGTGTAGGCTTCTCCATAAACATAGTCACTTTCATGGTGTTCCATCTACCACAAGATTGAATTCAGTGCTAGTTCTACTGAGCATAGACTCACTGAAGCTGATGGACATGGCTAATTTAGGTTTATTAATTTCAGCAGGTTACAACCCATAGAGTCAATGAGAACCCTATTGGTGCATGGAGCTCTGGATCACAGCCAAAGCGTAGTAGTATTAAGATTTGATTGCCATAGACCTGGACACTAATTTCCTCTTTGAAACTAATTGTGTTCATGCAGGTTATTAAAATTCCGACCGTTTCCGTTAACCCCAGCTACAAAGGGGTGTGTGGTCCCTGCCCTCAAATCTGCAGGCAGATTTGCAACTCTGTGATTGGCTTACATTTATGTTATAGATAACCCCATCTGGCAAATAGAAGGTCTGTGTTTTTAACGTGGTTTCTGATTCCCCAGGCAGCCTGTTGTAGTGCCTTGTAAATAAAAGCACCTCTTTGCATGTGTGTAGTCTTCAGCACGTGGATATTTAGGTTGCAAGCCACACTTCCGGATCATCACAAGTTGTGGTGGCCACCAGGGACTCTGGATGCAGCAACTAAGGCAAAGATGCAGAAGTCTGATAAGAAATTTACAAAATGGAGCAAACAGGCAGGAAGTGGTAAGGGAGCCATAGCAACCAAGTATATAGCCGGCAGGAGAAAAGGGAACAGTAGGGGCATCTATAAGCAACCCCTGCTCCCATTGACTGGGCTTGGGAGAACCACCATTGGTCGTCCTTCTGCTTATTGACCCATTACTTTCACTATGCCGGTTGACTGAAAAGCATTTGCTCCATTGATCTGTGTGGAGACAGGAGAGAAGCATCTGTAAAACTGGTTCACACCTTTAGCTCCTGCAAAGGTGGTGGGAGCTAAATCCATGTTTGAGGGCCACTTGGCTAATGTTAAAGGGTTTGCATATCAACAAATCCTGTTTCAGTGGTTAAACCAGGGGCCATGAAATTGCCAGCTCCATGACCATGATTCATTTACCACTTCACTGCAGGTGACAAAACACTGGCATCTTTTAATACAGGGGTGCAACTGTAAGACACACTGCACACACAGACAAAAGCGGTATCAGTAAGCGTAAGCGTGTTGGTGTAAGTGTGTTGGTGTAGGTGTGTGTTTACCAAGTCTTATCTGCTCTAAAACTATTAACTAATCCTTCCAACCCTACTCATATCTTAACAGTTTGTTTGGATTGCATAAGAAAGTCATCAACATGGTACACAACTTGCTGTCCAGCCATGACTCCGACCCACGGTACTCTGACCCACAGGTAAAGGCCCGGGTGGCTACACTGTACCTGCCTCTGATTGGTGTGATCATGGAGAGTGTGCCCCAGCTGTATGATTTCACAGGTATTTCGTATGCTTTTTCCCCCCTTTTGCATTAAGAAAAATGGCAGATTAACTGCCAGACATGTTGTGCTGCTGCCTGAGTTCTGTCTTTCACTTGAACAAATAACTTAAAAACAAACCAAGGGATTCCTCAGTGACATCCAGGAAATGAGTGCTTAAATCTTCAGGAAATTTGCATCAGCGATTAAATTTTGCACATAGTCCCAAAGCTACACAGAGCAGAATGTGTGCCAATGTCTTCTCCACTGACCTGTTGCTATCTCATGTTGAGTTCTTACTTATTTTATTTCTAACACACACACCCCTTTTCATCAAAATGTAATGTCAAGTTGGAATACAGTCACATCAATAATAAAGCACAACAAAAATAAAACCCACAGCAATTGAGCTTTAATGGCAGATGCAGTCAGATCTGGGTCAATTAATCAGATCCCCTCCAAGCCTTGCTGAAAAAGAAATTTAGTGGATAGTGGGCCTCATGCAAGATGATAATTGAGTGGGCTCACTGACTGAAATGTTGGGTTTGTCTGTACACCAGTATTTTAACAGCCTGAAATTGCAAGATACAGTTCTGCTGTTTAAGCTAAGCACATCTAACTTTACAAATTTTCTGTATGGAATTGGTGTTGGTCCCAGATTTTGAAAGGCCCTTGAGCAAGAAGTCCACTTTCCTGCCAGTGTGTCCATTCCCTGTCCACTTACCTTAGATCTCTGGGCCCAGTTTGTACCATAGTCCAGGAGTATAGTTTTCCTTCTCCTTGTTCTTGTTACTGTTGGCATGCCTGAGGAGGCCAGGGAACAGGCAACAACAACGAGGAAGAGGAGGAGAACTAGGGATCTCTAGGGGTCACAGTGGGGCACCAGCTAGAATGGCAGCTGCCTGACAATGCCAACTCCTGACAACAAACCTACAGTGCTGGACTGCATAGAAGGAGGCAGGTTCATATGTTTCTATTGGCAAACTGTTTGCATGATTGGTATTCTAAACCCAGGGAAAGAGGCAATGCCACACTTTCATCCAGAAAACTTATGAGTGTACCTTGAACATAGCTTTACTTCTCACTTGCAGTCCCGTGTGAAAGGCGTTATTACTGCTTAGCCTCCAAGTTAAACAATACTTAAGGGAAAAATTTGGGAGGGTGGTAGCTGAGTGGGATAACCTTGTTGCAGTGGTGATTCATTGGGAATTGCTTGTTTCTCTACAGAAAACCACAACCAGCGTGGACGGCCAAGCTGCACAGCAGTGGAGGACTATGAGAGCGAGGGTGGAAGCATGATAAGCCAGACGGTTGCCATGGCTATTGCAGGAACCTCCGTCCCGCAACTCACCCGTCCCAGCAGTTTTCTCCTCACATCATCGGTATAGAGAAGTGTTTTTCCTCTAGAACGCCTGTGAACAGACAAATGTGCATGTCCTGTGTTTGCAAAGCAGCAAGAGTGGGTGGCAGTCCTGATCACAGAACAGATGGCACTACTCTCTCTTGGAACATAGAGGGTGGGTGGGAGGAGGTGACGGATAGATTGTGCTGCAGCAAAATTATCTCTGTTCCTGGGAGATAGTGGTGTAATAATAAACTCTTTGGCTGCACATCAAGATTTAAAACCTTGCTTCTCCATTGTGAAACACATTGGGGGGGGTGTATTTTAGTTAAAATTCAGAGGACTTGCCTTAGGTCTGTTCAATCAGTTTGAGTATTTTGGTGCCTACTGATGTCTATCCTGTGTGGATATTGTGTGCTCCTTTAGATGGCTTAGCATTATATATATATATATATATATATATATATATATATATATATATTTAAAGTGTGTTTTATACTTCATTATTTCAAATCACTTCAGGATAGCAGTGTGAAGCAATGGTTAAAATGTAGCAAACTACCTAAACTATTTAATTAATTAATTTTAAATGGATTTCTATTCCATTTTTAAATATATTTCTCAAGAAAGCAGATGATAGACAGACAGATAGATGATAGGTAGGTAGGTAGGTAGGTAGGTAGATAGATGATAGAATTGCAGTGATATATAGTTCACAGTGATCCACTTCATGGCTATGCCAGTACTTAAAACCAGTGTAATAATTACAATAATGTTATTATTTATATAACTTGGCTGTCCCATAGAATATTTAAGGCACAATAAAACATACAAATAATAATAATTAATAATTAAAATAAATTCAACCAAACTCCTTCCAGAAGAACAGAAGAGTAGCTGGTTGAGTAATATTCCAAACAGAAGTGGTCCTGATTCTAACTGGTTCTTCCTGTGTCTTCAGACAAATAGGCAACATTCAACATTTTCAGCCGAGTCAAGTCGGAACCTTCTCATCTGCCTCTTGTGGGTCCTGAAGAACGCTGATGAAAGTGTCCTACAAAAATGGTTCACGGACCTTTCTGTGCTGCAGCTTAATCGTTTACTGGATTTGCTCTACCTCTGTGTTTCTTGCTTCGAATACAAGGTATAGTAGCAGCGAGACAATTATGCTCACACGCTTTTCAGAGAAGTGAAGCAGTACAGGCAGAAAGCAGTTTACATGTGTCTGATTGATGTGCGATCATGCACATGCTCATCGCTGCCAGCCCAGAAGTGGCCGGAACATGGGGCAGGGCAAGTTTGGCTGATTCATGCTCTGTCAACATACGCAGGGGTCAGGAACAGCACCCTCACACAAAATGGTTGCCGCTGAATTCAGAACCACACAACCATTACTCAGTTAAAAGTGGATCTTCTAATAATGTTTCCTTCGTGTTTCTCACCCTTTAAGTCTCCACCAAACCAAATTCCCATCAGAAAGGGAAACTAAATTCCTGTTTTTGAGCTTCTAGAGTCTTTGCCCTGCTTTGCTCAGCATACAATCCTTGGTTGGGATTGTACCCACTGAACATTCTTGAGAGCCATTGAGTTAGTACCATCTCCTCCCTGTTTGCTGGGAAGGGTCTTTCTCTGCTTTGCTAAAGGAACAACTGATTGATTCCCATTTCTCCATGATTCACAATTCTCTAGTTAGCCAAGGATAGGCAAGAAAGCAAACGTAGGATGATTCAACACTACCAGTGCTATTTTTCTAGGAAAACGAGGTGCCGGAACTTACCATGAATGCTTCCCTTATTCTTTTAGAATGACAGTGGCGTCCCACCTGAGAAGTGCCAGAACTGAGTTCCGGCAAGTTCCAACTGAAAAAGAAGCCCTGAATGCTAGAAATATATACCACTTTGTAGCAAGTTTAACTGTCTTAGCTTCCCCCAAAAGAAAGATTAGAAGTAGAATTTGTGGATACTGCAAATTCTGTGTTAGATATAGGAAGCTGCCTAAATAATTTGCTTTATTTCTGTATTAAATTATAATGGGCTTTCTTTGTTTTTAAAAAGGGCTGACTTGTTTTATGTTCTATTCTCTTTCTTGTGAACTGTTCAGGGTAAGAAAGTGTTTGAAAGAATGAACAGCCTGACATTTAAGAAATCAAAAGACATGAGAGCCAAACTTGAAGAAGCTATACTTGGCAGCATCGGGGCGAGGCAAGAAATGGTACGGCGAAGCAGGGGACAGCTAGGTAAGTTGACGCTTTCCCCTGACAGAAGGGGCTGAAATGGGAGGCCCCCTTCATGCACTGTGCCAAGGCGGCTCTGTGTGATGGACAGGGAGAGCGGCCGCAGTCCTCCTGCAAGCATTGACCTCTGCAGTGACAAGGCAGGCCTAGCAAAGCAAATCTGCCTTGTGCAGGCTCAGGCTGAATGCCAGAAAGAGGCAGAGCTTGGATGTTGCTTCAGCAGCAGTCGGCCTCCAACTGAGTCCTGTATAGGAGCAGTGATTCAGTCCGCTTTTCATGAAAGCTGCCCCATGCCAGCAGTCCTTTACTCTGACAGGGCAGGGGAAACATTGGTTGTACTGGGCTCTCTGCAGTGGAGCCCTCTGGAGTCAGCGATGCGACATTCCTTGATACTGAGCTAGTCTTTAATTTATAAATAGTAAACTATCCTGATAGTGTTAATGAGATATTATAGAACAAAGGTGGGGAACCTCAGACTTGAGGGCCAAATATAGCTCTTCAAACCTGTACATTTGGCCCTCAAGGCTCCCTCCAGGTGATGCCCCATTCAGGACCCTGGCTCTCACTGACCGTACTCCGCACTTCTTTGCGTGTCCTTGCATTTTGATAGTTCCTTTTACTACAGTGGTACCTCGGGTTAAGTACTTAATTCGTTCCGGAGGTCCATTCTTAACCTGAAACCTGAAGCACCACTTTAGCTAATAGGGCCTCCTGCTGCCGCCACGCTGCCAGAGCACGATTTCTGTTCTCATCCTAAAGCAAAGTTCTTAACCTAAGGTAATATTTCTGGGTTAGCGGAGTCTGCAACCTGAAGCGTATGTAACCTGAAGCGTATGTAACCTAAGGTACCACTGTATTTGGATGGAATCGTGTATGTGTAAAACCAGTGTCTCTCCTCCACATTTTGTGTGCGTGTGACTGAAATGTAGCCTAATGTACAAAGGGAAATGTTACATCTGTTGTTCAGCTCCCTTTTTTCTCAGGCCCCTGGTCCACCCCTGGTGTGTGGCCCCTGGAAGGGTGTTTATGAAGGAATGTGGCCCTCCAGTTGAAAAAGGTTTCCTTCTCCTGTTTTGGTAGATAGTGTTGATTTACTCACACGTTTGCTTGGAAGCTGGTTCATTTTGTATTGAAAGGATTAGTCAACACTGATGATAATTAATTTTAAAGTGCAATAATCATTTAATGTGAGGTTAACCATTCATTGTGTGCGAAGGGTGTAGTCATGATACCTCATTTAATTCGTCAAACGCAGCAGTCAAAGATAAAACAGTTAAAAGCAATTTTTTAAAACCTTTGCTTGGCAGAAAGAAGTCCTTCCGGGAGTGCCTTTGGAAGTCAAGAGAACCTGAGATGGAGAAAGGATATGACTCACTGGCGACAGAACACGGAAAAACTTGACAAGTAATGCTACCTTACCCAAAATAATAATATAAAAATAATTTATTATTTATACCCCGCCCATCTGGCTGGGTTTCCCCAGCCACTCTGGGCGGCTTCCAACAGAACACTAAAATACAATAACCTATTAAAGATTAAAAGCTTCCCTAAACAGGGCTGCCTTCAGATGTCTTCTAAAAGTTTGGTAGTTATTTTTCTCTTTGACATCTGGTGGGAGGGCATTCCACAGGGCGGGTGCCACTACCGAGAAGGCCCTCTGCCTGGTACCCAAACATTTTAACGTTGAAATGGCCAGTTGGCCAAGATAGGGACTGCCCCGCTCCTCACAGTATGAGCAGGTTTGGACCTGAACTGAGATAGGACTAACCTCATAAGAATAGTGCTATCACACACGTGTGTTTATTTAAAAGAAAAGGAGATTGCAATCCTACACCCACTTCCCTGGTAGTAAGTGTCATTAAACTCAATGGGACTTGCTCCTGACTAGACTTGTATAGGATTGTGCTGTAAGGGAAGATGACCAATGCACTGATAAGACGGCTATAGGATGCTTTAAGTTGCAGCCAAGAGTAACTAGGTGTAATTGCATGTGTGCCATCGGTCACTTACTCCATTAGAGCATTCTGGAGTTCTCCAAGCTGACTCCTCTCCTACCCTAATCCATCACTTTGATTATTTTTCCCACATGTGCTGTGTTTTTAGAAGCCACAAACCAGCCAGGTACTGTAGCTCTGGTGTACTGCTGTGTTTAATTTTTTCCCCTGTTGTGCGTTTGTACTTTTGCTATTGCAATTCTGGCTTTTGGCGCTTGGCAGCAGCTTTGTATGCCTGCCTGTGACTTCAGTGGTTCCTTTTGTTGTACGAGTGCCTGCTGGGGTTTGAAATGGTTGGGGTGGGGTGTTGGTTAGGTGTAGGACTTACGGTTGCAGCTTTGCTTGGCATGCTTTTTGTCTTCTAATAAGGCTCTGAGTGCAGGTTTTGTTTGACTGAGGTGCTTTGCAGAAGGTCTGTGGGTTTGTTTGTTTTTTGCAACATGACCTGGCTGTGAAGTGTGAGGGTGTGTGTGTGTATGCTGCTACAGGATGTCCCTTTCCCCCCGCATAGCGCTGGGCACGTCTGAACTTTGGTGTGAAAATTGCAGTTCCCTGACAGTCCAATTAACATTACATCTTTTTGATGTAGTCTTAATTTGATCCCGGTAAAAGTTCTGGAGGTGTTTGGTTAAAGGGTCCACCAGCCGAAATGCAAAAAGGTCACATGGTGTATAAACTGGAGGCTGGAATAGAGATCTGTAGATCTCCTTTTAAGAATTCTAGAGCACTCTCCTTTTCAAAGCCTTTGCAGCACCTGCAAGACCAGGGCATTCACTGCCTTCTGTACAATTCAGTTTTGCCTAGCACAATGTGAGTGTATGGACAGTGCTCTTGAAACAGATTTAGCCCTGGAGATGTTCATCCTTGTGCAAGATCTCAGTCCAGCCTGCTGATGCATCATCGTGTTTCGGGCTCCTGGACAGCTTTCTCCTTTTCTGCCAAAGGCTCTGTCTGGCTCAGAAATAAATGTGGGAAAATGTGGGAAAGGCGTGACTCAGTGGTAGTGCATATGCTTTGCATGTAGTAAGGTCCCAGGTACAAGCCCTGCCATCTCCAGGCTCTACAGAAGCTTTCTCTTCATGTAAGGACTGCAATAGAAGTTGCCCTTGCGCGCACACACACGCACACACCCCTAGAGGGAAGGAGGAGCTTGATGCTCCTACTAGGATTTTTAGCAGGCAGCTAGTATTGACCAATTGAATTATTATTATTATTATTATTATTATTAGTTTATTATCATTCCCTGCCCATTTGGCTGGGTTGCCCCAGCCACTCTGGCCAGCTTCCAACACATATTTCAGTGGAAGTCAAGTGGTATAATTAGGACTAAATTCCACTTTTCCAACCATGTGCCCCTGCCCACCGTGCCAGTAAAAATGATGTTGGTTGGTCTGTTGCTAGCAGTGCATATTGTCTGCTCCAGATTGGTGCATACAGTAGCATGTTCTGCTACCATTTATGACAGATCATTGCCGGCTTTTGGGAAGCATGTATGGTGGGAAGCAGGACATCAACAGGACGTTTCATACATCACATAGACATTTCCACTGGTACCTACTACCTAGTAATGTTCGCCAGAAATTTATTCTCTTAGCGCCACCATGTGTTCACATCATAAAGTGCCATGCTGTCTTCACTGATGTAAAGATGAATAAAAAATACTCATTTTCTTCAGTGTAGCCCTAGTTTCCCTTACCAAACTGTGTTTCTGCAGCACACTTTGTAATTTTAATCCTTTGGCTTTCATGAGGAAACGGTGGGCACCATTAGCAGGAAAAGACCCCATAACTTTATGAAAGGGAGGATATATACAAATCGTGTTAGTTAGGATTCAAAGAACTACTTCAGGAAGAGCCATAGATCAGTGATAGTGCACATATTTTTCATGGAAGAAAAATCTCTTGGTTTTTCGAGAGAAGAGGGCTTCCTGAGACCTTGTCTCAGTTTGTCCATCCAGTGGGCTATTTTTCTTTGAAGAGCTGCCCCATTCCACATCACAAAATGCTGTTGAAAGTCTCCTCTGTTTTAGTAGGCTTTTGCTTGGTAGCACAGCAGGGACCCAAGCAACCTTCTGAATAGAAGTGGTTTGATAAGATTTGGGAGACCATAATTTCCTACAAACTTAGCAAGTGCAACAATCCCACTGAAAATTTTTAACAGTGCTGTGGTTTCAGTTTATCTTCAAGCTTCTCATCAGATTCCTATAAAATACAAACACACACACACACACACACACACACACAATCTCAGCTGTTAAGTAACATCTCCTTAAGCAAGTGATGGGGAACCTGTGGTCGTTTGTATGTCAGTAGATCCCAACTCCCATAGGATCCAGCCACTATGGCCAACAGTTCGGGATGATGGGAGCTGTAGTCCAACAACATTGGGAGTGCCATGGGTCCCCCACTGCTGTTTTTCTCTCACTGTACTCCCAAGCCTATCACTAACATGCTAATGTGATTTCCTTTTTCTCTTTATCTTTTATTACTCTGCTCTTCATTTTGTTGCAAGCATTATTAGCTTTATTTCATCTTAAAGTTCTTATATCATGTAAGCCATTGGTCCATCCAGCCCAGTAATATCTGCTTTGATTGGCTGTGGATCTCTAGGATCACAGGCAGAGGCCCTTGACCATTGGCCATACTACCTGGGCCCTGATAGGAGCTGGTCTGATAACATCTGGAGGGCCAGAGGTTCCCCATCCCTGCTTTTGTATTGAGCCTGTTTTTGGTGGTTCCCGCTGCTAAAGTGTTCTGCTAGAGCATGGTGATTATCTGATAAGCAATCTTACTTCTCCACCTACAACAAAAAGTTTCTTTTCCTCGTTTCTCCAAAGAAAATTTATTTTTAATGCTTTTTTAGATCACGGGCTGAGATAGAACACGAGGCTCTTATCGATGGCAACTTGGCAACGGAAGCAAATCTGATCATTTTGGATACTTTGGAGATAGTAGTCCAGGTAAAGATGATAAAGGCCATTTTACAACCTTCCCGGTGCTCTGAATGCCTGAAGAACGGATAGTAGGCAAGACTAGCAATACCCCCTGTAGAAAGTGTATTCTGAAATGGCCATTCTCTCTCCATTGCACATGTTCACAGTGCTTCCATTTGCTGTGACTTCTGTCTGCAACAGCCCTAAAGTTGACTTCCCCGCCTCTCTTTTTTCCATTGTCTTTGGTTACAGACGGTCTCCGTGACCGAGTCCAAGGAAAGCATTCTTGGCGGAGTGCTAAAGGTTCTTTTACACAGCATGGCTTGCAACCAGAGCGCTCTTTACCTGCAGCATTGCTTTGCTACACAGAGGGCCTTGGTGTCAAAGGTGAGTGTCCTGAGGATGGGAGGGCAGCATGGAGTTAGAATTTCACTTCAGTATTCAACTTGTTTTCTGATTTGGAAAGTGTTGGACCTCCACAGTGGTGGCCGGCAAACTGCGGCTGATGATGGCCTCCTTTACTGGGAGCAGGCGTGCAACTGGGTCATGTTGAGCCCACAATGATTGTGGTGCGATTAATTTAACATTGTGTTGGTGTTTGGGGTGCAGCCACGACTGCTGAATGCTTGTCTGTCGCGCTGTCCTTCTAGTTCCCAGAACTGCTCTTTGAAGAGGAGACGGAGCAGTGTGCAGACTTATGCCTCCGACTCCTGCGCCACTGTAGCAGTAGCATCGGCACCATACGCTCGCATGCCAGCGCCTCCCTGTACCTCCTCATGAGGCAGAACTTTGAGATTGGGAATGTAAGTATAGCACTGGGGTGGGAAAGCCCTTTTGCAGCCAAAGGGCCACATTTTCTTCTGGGCAGTGTTTTGAGGGCCGTATGCCAGTGGTGGGCAGGGCAAGAGGGAAAAGTGGGTGGAGCAACAAATCTAAATTTTAGATTTGTACAGTAGGCTAGCTTTTGCACACACTTGCTCATCCCTTTCTGTCCTCCATCCAGACACAAGGACACATTCCATCCAAGCCTAAATACAATGAGGGTGATGCAGGGCCAGTGGGGGGGGGAGTATAGAGGACCAAATAGAGAGGGCTGGAGGGCCGCACTGAGGCCTCAGGCCTGAAGATACCCACCCCTGGTATAGTGTTTCTGCAAGCATGAGGTGCAATGCCTATCCAAACTGGTGCAAGAGAGGACAAGTGAGGAGCACTGATTTTTTGAGGGTCATATATTTTAAATGGGAATAGTCACACACGGACCAAAAGGCTTGTGTCATCTTTAAAGGAGAACACTTTAATCTGGAGTTAAACAATTCAGCTATAAATTAATCATATGGATGGATGGAGTTCTGACCAGACCCCTTCAGGAGAATCAGACATGTTTGCTGTACTTTTTGGTTTGGGACTGCGATGCCTATTTAAGCTGGTGTTGTCACCTGACGTTATTGGCGCAGTAACAATGTTTTGTTTGTTTGTTTCAGAACTTTGCCAGAGTGAAAATGCAGGTGACCATGTCACTCTCATCTTTAGTAGGAACATCTCAGAATTTTAATGAGGAGTTTCTGAGACGTTCTCTGAAAACCATTTTGACCTATGCTGAAGAGGACCTGGAACTAAGGGAAACAACGTTCCCTGATCAGGTTAGGAGGAATAGTACTTGACATAGATAAGTATGGGTTATTTTATTTCCTTAAGACCCACAATTTTCAGCTTACTTGCTTTTAGACTCAATAGGATGTTGATCCATATTGGAATTTCTGATGATGCAAAACCTGAATGTGAACATGGAGTGATACATGAAAATGTAATCAGATTTGGGGGGGGGGCTTCAGGTCCCATAATCCTTGACCAATGGATGTGCTGACTGGGGCTGATGGGAGTTGAAGTCCAGCAACATCTGTGGGGCATCAGATTGGATATCCCTAGTATGGTTTTTTTTGTGTCGTGAGGGTTTCTTTTGTATTTGTGTTGTGCTCTGCATCACTCTGAAATCCAATCTGATGGAAGTTGATCTAAAAATGTCTCACATAAAATAAAATAACAATAGATAATTGTGTTAAGGTTCTAAACCAGACAGATTAAATGGTGAAATGAACAACAACAAAAAATGAAGTCTGACTTGACATTTCTAAGAAACTGCTCATCCACTCAAATAATTCAGTCCAACTTTGCTGGATGAATGAATGAATGAATGAATGAACATAGAATTAACAAATATTGACTGGCGATGAATGCAAAATTAGAAATACTGGAGGGGAACATGATGTCTCCCTGGCAGGATTCGTTTTTTAAAAATAAACAATGGCAAGCGATTTTCGCAATTGAATTCCTGTCAGACAAATTCGAAGTAACCAACAAATCCTTGTTTTGCACAGAATATTTGTTTCAGATACTTTCCCTCCCATTTCAGGTCCAAGATCTTGTGTTCAACCTCCATATGATCCTGTCTGATACAGTTAAGATGAAGGAGCACCAAGAAGACCCAGAGATGCTGGTGGACTTGATGTACAGGTACAGTTTTACTGGATATTCTGCTGTCTTAAGAAGATTTGAGTAAGTAAACGTACACTGATGTGACTCTCCTGGGTTTTTGAAAACTAGAATTGCCAAGGGATACCAGAATTCCCCAGACCTACGACTCACCTGGCTACAGAACATGGCTGGGAAACACTCAGAGAGAAGCAATCACGCAGAATCTGCACAATGTTTGGTCCACTCTGCAGGACTCGTTGCTGAATACTTGAGCATGCTTGAGGATCGGAAATATCTCCCCGTAGGATGCGTTACATTTCAGGTAATGCTCTTTGTTTACAAAACTGCACAGCTGGGCTTCTTGCCTTTCCACAAAGCAATGATGTAAGCCCCCCAGAAAACATAGCGTTGTTTATATTAAAAGAACATTTTCCAAAAATTCATGTGATAGAATTGCATTGCTCCACTTTGGCTGCTGGTACAATACATTGGAGGCACATTAGCTAAAAGCTCTTTCTGTTATTAATTTTGGCCATGCACAAAGGAATTTGCCATACTTACTTACTTGCCCAATAATTCCTAAAGTAGTTTGGTTTCATGTTTCTTCTCAAAGAGGATAGGTCTTTGGTACAGTGGCTTTCCCCCCGAAAAAGAACACCTTGTGGGTAAACCTTTATTTCAAATTAACATTCTGCAGAGCAAAAACAAAAAACTAAAGTTTAATTACATGTTACTATGTTCCATTAGAGTAGGACTTCGGCAGAATGGAAGCTACTTTGGTTTCAGACTTTGCAGCAGAGCATTGCCTGAACCTGGTGATGAATGAATTTTAAATAGTTGTTTTTTTGAATGAATTTTAAATAGTTGTTTTTTCAGTTTCTCTGGAACTGTAACTGCTGAAAGTAAACGTTATATATTTCCTCAGAACATCTCCTCGAACGTACTGGAAGAATCTGCAGTTTCTGATGATGTCGTATCGCCAGATGAAGAAGGAATATGCTCTGGAAAGTATTTTACTGAAGCAGGTCTGGTTGGATTGCTGGAGCAAGCTGCAGCCTCTTTCTCCATGGTAGAAGAGTTTAATACATGTATTTAGTACAGTATTCCCTTATGGTTGCATAGTATATATGATCAGTGCCCTGCATTGGGGCGGGGAACCACAGGCCTGAGGGCCAAATGCAGGGCTCTGGATTATCCCCAGGCCACGTCCTTTCTCATGTCATGGCCCCTCTCCCTGGACCCCACCTCTCACCCGCTCTGCTCAGCATCCTTCTCAAGTGTTCTTGAGCTTCGATAAAGCCTCTTGTTTGTTTGAATGGAGAGAGAGGGAGGGATGTGGACATAGAAACCTCTGGTTTGAATACAGCCTAGCATACACAGGTGAGAATCACATCAGTTGTTTCGCCCACTTTTGCCTCTGGCCACACTCACAGCTGGAATGGGGAATTTCCAGGTGTTAATGCAGGCCAGAAAATAGTTACCCACCCCTGTTCTGCATGTAAATAAACACTGGGTGAAACTCAAATGCACAATGCAAAGTATAGAAGCTTCAGTATTTGCATTTCAGCTGCTTAGCTGCACTGAATTCAGTCGTTTAAGTGGCAGCAGCACTGACTCAAGTTGCTTGTGAACCAGCCCACATACTTTGTGCTGTTGGGATCATGGCTAAGCTGGTTCTCCAACATGCTGTGCTAAATCAGGATCCAACTGGAATCTGCATTCAGAAGTTGCTATGAAACCTTGTTCAGCACTGCAGTTCCTCAAATTTCTGTGTCATCAAGGTTGGCCTTGACCGTGTAGTGTTAGGAAGCTTCTGTCTGTGGACTGGAACACAGTTTTATATAATCTTTAAAAAGGCTCTCATTCCATGGGCTGAAGCAAACATGCTGGCATCCCACACAGCTGCTACATAGGCTGTTAGCTGCTTCCTTCATACATGGACCAGCACACGAGCTGTGAGTCTTTTATCAGTGTTCATCAAGTTTAAATTGGCCTTTGATGCATGGAGTCTTGCAAACTTTTGGCAAAATGTACATTTGCACAGGTCTAACACACGACTGATACTTATACCATGCATTACTTGTTCCATCTCAGTAACCAAATAATCCAAAGCAAGTGTTTTAGTGTCATTATCATAATATAAGCATTTTAATAACATGTTGTATTCAGGCTGCTGCATGTCTGGTTTTTTGATGGATCGATAGAACCGCCTGACATTGACACTGTTTTGTAGGCTGGCATGTACGAAGCAGTCAACGAGGTTTACAAAATCCTCATTCCAATTCATGAAGCTAACAGAGATGCCAAGAAGCTTGCCACAATTCACGGTAAACTCCAGGAAGCATTCACCAAAATAGTTCATCAGGTAATGACTTGGACTCTTGCTTGCAGCCCAGAGATCCTTAAAAGTATTTGTGTCTTTTCCCCTTCAAGTTACATTGAAACCTCAATGGCAGTTATTTTCCAGGTAATCAAAGCATTCAAAATATGGAGACCTTGTGGACAATATTGCAAAGTGTAAAAAATCAGCAAAACTAGGCAAGCAGATCAGTCAGATCAGTCCTAATTTTTCCAGAGCCTTTCACCTAAGTCAGGTTACTATAATGTAGTGTACTGCAAATTCATTCCTTGCTTGTGTTTTCCAGGCTAGAGACTGACTTCACAACATGTGAAAGTGTAGTTAAGGTGTTTTCATACTGCAATCCTGTTTACTCCCATTAGTTACTTAGCTGAAAGTAAGCAGGTATAATATTGCAGCCCAAAGCTATACATTAGCTCGACAGCCCGGGGATTTAATTTTACTCTTTTGCATTTTGAGCTACCTTTTTGGCAGGTATCTCTTTTTTGGTGCTGCAACATCTCTCTGCTTGTGCAAACCGTGACCTGCATTGTAGAGGCTGCGTAGTAATGAATGACTCTACTTTTGGGTGTGGAGAAGTGGGCTGGAAGTGTCACTGACAGATGGCTCCATGGGCCAAGAGAAGAGCCCAGTGGAGGCATTAAAGCTCCCATGTTCATCAGCAAGGGAAGAAGAAGTGAGGCTGCTGCAAGCAGCCCTCTCCCATCTCACACACTCCAGTCTGTGCCCTGCCATGTTGTCGGCATCTACAGCACGAATGTTGGGGTAGGATGGAGTTCTCACATGTATAGTTATAGAGACGAAGGACCCCTCTCTGCAGACATTCATGCAGCACACGTGGATACCAAGAGAAGAGCATGTGACTCAATGCGGTCCTGCTTCTTCCATGTTGATGAATGCAACAGCTAAATTTTCTATGGTATGTGGGGGCCAAAACAAGGGCAAGTTGGCACCACAGCAGCTGGGATCAGATTAGACTCTAAGCAAAACTTAAGGCACATTCCCAGGCAGTTCAGGCTAACGCCAGCTGAATTTAACCATGGTTAATTAACATGAAAGCTAATGTTAAGCATGCCCCCTTAAGCATTTGAAACCAGGATTTGAAGCTGAACAGTGGGTGCCTGGGCACAAAATTGCAGCCAGCTGATTGAGGCTATTATTTTCCATTTTGGTTACATTTTTACTTCCTGAATTTAGCAGGGAGATACTGTTTGGACAACTGGTTGTGCCATATGATTATTTTTAACTGGAGCTCAAGCACAAATGAAGAATGGTTTGCATTTTGCTTTATGGATATAAACAACAATGACACAAAATGAGCATTGCCATTCATTACTTGGGAACTGCAATTGTGTTCCACAGCATGCCGTTCAGTGCAAAAACTGAATTCCTCCAGCAGGACTAACCTGGGTTTCAGTGGCTGAACTTCAGGCTGGAATGGTGAATGCAATGTAATAATTTCCGATTGCCAGAGGATTTGCATTTACGTTCGATTTCCCAAAAATGGAGCTTCTTCATACTTAATATTTATTCTGGGCTATGAAACGAAAGGCTAACTTAAATGTGTGGCAGCTAAGCCATTTCAAGTGGATAGCACCTTATTATTGATGGTTGTGTTTTGGCCTTTGAAAAGGAGCTGGTCTTGTTCCTGTGACATACCTTTTTTTGTTTGTTTTTTTGTTTTACTTTTTATTACACAGAGTACTGGCTGGGAGGTAGGTAATGTTTTAGTTAGTAAAGAACACTAATAGATTGGTCTGATGATGACTCCTGCCCATGCTTTGCCCACATGTGCTAGCTGTGGGTATTTCTGTTGCTGTCTGCTATTGACCTGAATTAATTAACCAAAGAAATATCAGTAAAACTGTTGTGGTCATTTTAGACAATTTAGGTAGTGCATGAATGCATTTGTATTATGACACTAATGAGGTTCTTTGGTGAATGAGCCACTTTTTACCATCACTAGTTTGTTATTTTTGTATTCCATTTCTCATCAATATTGACACAGAATACCATTTCTTCCTACCATATTTTCACCCCCCAACACAGGGGTCGATTTAAGTTCTAATGCTCAAAGACCTTGAATGCAAAAAACTGTTTCCCATTAGAAAGACGTTCACTCGTATCCTAATGTATAACTGTAGTATTAATACTCTTCTGCTACATTAAGCTCTGAGCAAGAGTGAAATGAACTTGTTTAGTCCTAGCTCTCAAATCTCTTAAGAATTAGGTCATGGGCTTCAACTGGGTGCCAAGATAGAGTCCTTTGTTTTGATTCTGAGATGTACAAAATTCAAATTCCTCTGCAGCAGTTCAGTGACCTAATACAGCTGATTCTGATGTATGTCTGGACCCAAACCATGAAAATAATCCTTGAAGATCTTATGGGAGATACAATCCACCAACCTTGCCCTGGCTTGTATAAGAATGCCAGTTTCATCATCCCATGGACTGGGGGAGGGTTTACAGAGAATTATATGAAATAGGGGCTCTGCCTCAGCTTTTGTTTTGCTGAAAAGATTTCCTAAGCTTCATGAAGCAAGCTTAGAGGTTGTACAGTTCCCTTGCTTCCTGGACAGTGCCCTAGCTCCCGAAACCTTAGAATTCTGCCTTTGAGATTTGTGGTTAGTGCCCAGACTTTGACAAAAAGCAGAAAGACCCCTTTTGTGTTATTTGATTAGCTGTTTGGAAGTTACTGATATGGTTCTAATATGGCCCATCATACTGAGCAAATTTCCAGCCCAACTGCCTTTTAGATGATCATGCCCCTTAAAGACTTGCACATTTATTTTTCAGACATCTCAAGATTCTTGGTTCTTTTTGCTGCAACGGCCTAAGATGGCTATCTGTTGGGAAATAGTTATAATGGAAAATACCGCAACAAAAATCCAAGACTATAAATAGATAAGTTTGAACGCGGACACCTTTATTTTTTGTCGCAGGACAGGCACATTCTTGAGAGTGGCATGGTTTGCAGATAACACTAAGACATGGTTTAATAAATCATGGCTTAATTTTCTTGCCTGAACCCCACCCAGCAGCTTAATTATGGTTTATTAACCACAAGCAAATTATGCTAATAAGCCATGGTGTGCTTTTTGTTTAGAAACCCCGGCTTATGTTAACCATGGCATAAAGCTCTGTGTGAACTCATCCAAAATCAGATTCCTGTTGAAATAATTGGTGGTACAGGCCACTTAAGTATGTAAGCCCTTCTGATCTCAGTGGGACTCGAGTACCTCTAATTTCCTTACAATTTCCTTACAGTTGTGTCTGATATGTACCAATCAAACCTCCATCCTCATTTAAAAACAATAGAAATGTTTCCAAATACATATATTTTATATACACCAATGCAGACCAATTTTGTAAGGAATTTTAAGAATTTGGTAGCTGAAATATGTGTGTTTTGCATTCTCTTGTTGTTGTTAGTAAATATGTGAATAGTTTTTGGATTCCACCTCCCCAAAAGCTGTACAAGTTCTGATTTCTGCTTCCGATTTTCTCTGACTATGTTGCTCTATCAGATAAGAGTCCAGCTCTCTTGTTTAGAGCTTTGGTTCAGAAGAGCAATTACAGACAAGTCAAAACATCATCAAGGCATGTAATATCAAGAGTGCTAATTCCATGACCTGCCATCTGCAACGAGAGGCTTGGGGACCCAAAATCAGTTTTGGAGCCGGTGTGCTTTTTTGTACCACCTGGGAGCTGGCCCAAGCATGTGCAGCCTTTTACAATGCCCACTTTAACCGAAAGGCAAAGTTCATGTCACACAGACTCTCCATTTAGCTCAAGCGCTTGCTTGAAGTGGCACCCATACAGTTTGGTTGCTTCTGTCAACTGCACCATGATTCATCTCCCCCCGAAGGGTTTCCCTGGCGTTGTTAAAATTGGCACAAAACCATGGCAAAAGGCAGTTTGTGGCTGTTCCATTAATGGGACGACAGCCTGTGAGCATCTTTTCTGATCAATGTGTGTGATGCTAAATCGACCCCTGAAGTATATCCTGTCATCAATTACAATTTTAACATTATACAGTAATGTTCTATTGCATGGTAAAACACACCCATGGTTTATGTTCTTGTCCACTGCTTTGCACTTGAACTTTCCTCTTGCTGGACATTTTCCTTCTGTGTGGCCTTTTAATACCCATTGCATGTTATTTACCCAGTTCCAGTTTTTAAAATACTTTTTTTGTTTTGTTTATTTGCTGCCAAATGCTGCTTATTTGTTTTGGATTTTCCCTAATCAAAATACTTTCTGTTTTCTCCTCTATTGCCCTGGTTGCTGATCCTCCTCCCCACTTTTACTATTGTCTGTTGTGGTAAGTTCCTACTAAGTTGTTGGTGATTTTTTTTTTAAAACTCCCATGGCATCCCCCAATAATTTCATTTTACCAATGACTTATGCCAGCTCAGGGGTTTATGAAACGCCACACAAATCAATCCCAATTAGGTTTGTACAGAAAAAACTTCCCAGCTAACTCCTAAAGTTAAATGTTCGTGGAGGAGTGGTTTTTCCTCATGGAAAGGGGGTTGAACTTAAGTAGGCCTTTTGGCTTCTTCAACTCTGATGTTACAAATTCAAATGCCAGGTTAGCCATTTCACTGCAATGAAAAATGTGGCATTATTGACTCTGATCAGACGGCCTTGGGCATATTTGCACTTCCCTGTGGATAACAGCAGGGCCAAATTCCGCAACAATTTTTGTTGTTTTTGGCTAAGTAAATCCAGTTGGCAAAGGTTTTGGTTCATGTGCAGAAGGAGCCTCTTAAAACTTTGTACCCAACAGATATTTACCATGCATAACAACATATTATGAACCCTTCATAAGTCATGACGGCTGTTATACCTGCTCTGCCAGTTCTGTAATGACTCTACAGTGTTCACCTTCATTCTCTTTGCCTACCAAGGAGCTATTATTTTTTCTCAAAATAATAGATTTAAATGCTTTATAATAACTTCCTTTCTCATAACTGCATTTTAGCACCTCTCAGAAACAAAGACCATGGAGTTTTAATTTGTTTTGTTTGCTTGAAAGCAAGGGTTTTGATTTCTTTGAAAACCTTTGGGCAAAATTATAGAGCCTTCATGTATTCAGAACACACTTGGAACAATAACATGATGACATATGATGTTATTGATGTCCCCATCTTTTGCCTGTTGTTTATGGAACTTCGTGCTTTGGTTCTTGTGTTGCACACATTCCAGCATGCTCTGGGTTGACATTTCCCCAAAATCTTCCTAGGCATTGATCCATCAACACCCCCCCATTCCCCTCCCCACAAATTAATGGAAGCTAAATGGAAAGAACCTTCGTTATAAACACCACCTCCTAATTTGTCTTAGGTGACCATTGTTAAAGCTTAGAATGATGCTTATTTATTTGAAACTTCAGTCATAATAGTACTTTTGATTCATTACATAAGTTTCCTTAAGTGTCTCATGATGTTGCCAAGATTATTAATGGAAGTTAGAGCAATTAGCAGACAATGCTGCCCAAGCCAAACAGCTTACCTTTCCTACTACAAAAATCAAGGAGAACCCTAAAGTTTGTGGCGTATGTGGAGGGGGAGCCTCCAGGAGAGCAGGCTGGGTTCTCTAAAAGCCTAGAGAGAGTTGCAGAGATTTAGAAGGTGCCTGCTCATGTGTGGACAAGCACTGTCAGCCATAAAATTACCTGTTGTCCTTCAGTCCTTTTTATCAAGTTCATTGTCGCTTTTATGGAACATTGCATACTTTACACTTTCCTACAAGGTTCTTATGCACATAATTCATAAGTGAATTATGCACGTGTTGTCTATTTTGCCACATGTTGTGTGTGTTCAGAAGCAGCTGTGATTCCCACTGCATGTGCCAAGCTAAGTATGTGTGTTTTCTGCCAATGGCAGTCAGTGTACATGCCCTTTCCCCCGCAAATGGAAGCAATATCACTGTCCGAGAAACATCATGTACACAGTGGCCCTGAGTGACTTCTAATGCTTTGGATTGTCATTGGGAATAACAGTAAGTGGATTTATGTGGATGAAAGCCATAAGGTACAAGTGTTCAGAGAGAGAGAAGAGTGTTCCACAGTTGTAGGATACACATATAATTATGAATATAAGCTTAAATGCAACCCATGCGCTTAACTTAGAGATGACATCAGAGTGGCTGAAATGTATTTGAGGGTCTTTCTCAATTTTCATGGAACACTTGATACCGTCCACTGGTACAGAGGATATGCTGAGGGATGTCAACTCTGGTAGCTTAATTGAGTCAACCTTGTTTTTATATAGGCCAGCTGGGATTAACACAGACTGAAGTTGTCTGTGCTACTATTCCAAGATGGGGGAAATTAATCTGTAGTCTTCCCAACACTGACTTCCTGCACATTCTGCAACTTCTACTTTTTCCTTAGGGTCGTGTAAGTAGTCCGTTAGCTGTTTCCACCTCCCTTGGGCAGTTCATGGGCCTGCTCCAGTTTCTGTCCTAGGTATTGACCAATCTAGTTAACTATCAGAATCTTTGTTTATGGCCACAGCAGATTACCTGTCATTGAAGAGGAATGTCACATGAGAGGTTGGCGTTATTGCAAGAGTAGGCAGGTGTTCGCAGGACTGTTCTTCAGTAGTCCAGGCTGGGCAGTCAGAGAATGGTAAGGGGTGGTGACTCCTCATCTTCTCGGGACCTTTTCTATAAGGTCCAGTAGCATTTTACTCTGTCATCCTATTCTGCTGGATGTATGGGGCAACATCATGAAAATGGAGTATCCTGATGGCATTATTTATTTCTCTCTCTAATCAACCTGGGTCCTAAAATTCTGGTTGGTTTGTCAGTCCATGATATAGGAAGGGATGTAGAAAAGGTGTTTGAAACTGAATCCAGAAAAGACTGAGTTGATTGGTAGGCCCTATGATCTGGGAGGGTCAGAAATATCTTCTATTAATCATTTTGGCTTCCTAAAGCCAGTAAGGTGTAGTGGTTAGAGTGTCAGACTAGGACCTGGAAGACCAGGTTTAAATCCCCACTTAGCCATGAAGCTCACTGGATGACTCTGGGCCATTCTCTGCCTTTTAGCCTGGAGCTCCTTGGAGGGAAAAGTGGCATATAAATGCAATACATAAAGTCTGCAGACTTTTGCTGGACTGGTGGACCCAAAGACTACGGTGGTACCTTGGTTCTTGAACTTAATCTGTTCCGGGAGCCTGTTTGACTCCTGAAACCATTTGAAAACCAAGGTGCAGGTTCCAGTTGGCTGCAGGAGCTTCCTGCACTCAAGCAGAAGCCACGTCAGATGTTCGGCTTCCGAAAAACGTTTGCAAACCGGAACACTTCTGGGTTTGCAGCGTTCGGAGGCCAATTTGTTTGGCAACTAAACCGTTCGGGAACCAAGCTTCCACTGTACTTGATAACTCCATTTAGAGAAAGTGCACTTTTTTCTCAGGTTACAAACTAACAACCACAAGAAATGTCTTTGTGCTCTCCAAGTTCGACTGTAGTAATAATGCATGCTACCTGAGACCTGGGGATTCATCCTCACCTGGGAATGATGAAGATGAGGATTACTACCACTTGATAGGAATGGGCTGCTGTTGCTCCCAGACCTACACCAACATTTTGATATTTCAGTAACAATTAGAGACGCAGATTATGACTTACGAGGCCCTAAAGAGTTTTATCCTTGTATGTTCTTAGAGCTTTCGTTTCTCTTTTGTGTGCCCATCCTGACCGCTAACATAGGTGGACAATTTCTTCTTGCACGGTCTCCCTGGATGACGTTTCCCCCAGGCCCAGGCCCCAGAGCATTATCCCGAATCGCTGTCCATCCTTTCTGTTCAAGCTAGAATTGGAAGCTAGTGAGGGAGGCTTTGTTTATCTATTTTAATCCTCTTCTTTTTTCCTGTTAAGCATCTTTTGAAACGTGTTACTGGCCCAGAGACACCAAGGATAGGGTGGGATGCAAAGTTCAACAGCTAGTGCATCACATTGCTCCTTTTTTATATATAATTCTGAGTGCTGCAGCATAACTGTGCCATGAGAGTAAAGGTGAACATTTGGAGTACTTTTCTCAGCTTATATTTGTGACTATGTGCATGCAGTGTGAATTCTTTCAGTTGTGACTTGGTGGAAAGAAACTGCAGATTTGGTGGCTTCCATTTCAAACAATTTGCTGCTCTCTTATCTTTCAGTTTACATTTTTGCCTTCCACATAAGTGTGCACCACCTCCCAGTTTTATTGCCACAAGTGTTGGGTGTGTTAAGACGGCTCAGTTTACCACTGAGCCCAAATGGAAGCAGCAGCTTGGAATCTTAATACAGGAGCATCTGTATATGCCAGAAGAATGCAGTTTAGCACTATGGTTCACCCCGGAAATTATGTGCTCAAACCAACTTGTCTGTTTTGAATCGCTGCAAAGTCACTTCCCCTACTATAGGGGGGGGTGAATAGGTGGAGAGTTGACACACGACTCTCTGCAACTCAAAGACTCCCAAAACAAAAGTGGGAGAGGAACCTGGGAGGCTTTCCTAACAGAAAGGATGGATTGGCATTCGAAAATTTGTGAATTGTCAGAGTGCTCCATACAATTGCATGGAGATGCGATACCAGGTCTCCTTTCCAGTGTTTGTTCTGCAAATTGTACCATTGGAAAAACAAGAGATCCCAGTGGCACTAACATTTTACGGCAGCATGCGCAATATGTTCTCATGGACTGTGGCTACAGGAAAGTTTAGTGGTTGCCGCCTGATCCTGCTTTCATCTCTATTAGAGAACAGAATGAAACATACGGTAGTCTAGTTTCCATAGCACTAATCACACTATGTTGCTGTCACATATAGAAGAAACCACGAGAGGGCATGATGCGGTGACAATATAATGCTATACCACTGTGCAGTCTCTCACAGCCCACACACCAAATGCGGGGGAAAGTTATTCCAACCAGTCTCCGCCCCTTAAACTCATTTTATTCCCATTTTCTTAAATGATGAGCTGCAAAGAGCAAATTAGATAATACCAATTATTCCCCACATTTATTATTTCAGCATTCTGCTCTGATGATGACATAGTCCATGCCATATTTTAGGCCACAGTCCCAGAGAATGGAAGCATGCAAGTAAACTGTGAAGTCCAGCAAGAATCCCTAATGATTCTTGAGTGATCCGAACCTGCAAGGTGTTGGAAATTTGGCTTGGTCCAAACTCAGAGTGACACCAACCTAACCAGTGGTAAATCTGTGCTGCTCCACCAGTGTCAAGAAAGCAAATAGCCACGACAGTGTTCCTTTCTGTAAGGTTGCTTTCTTGACTATTGCCAGCATTGCTTTCTAAACCTATTAGGCTAGCTAAAGTGGTCCCGTTTTTATGCCGAGCTACTGATTTTTATCCCATTGCATGATTGAGGCTAGCTTTCCCATAAATCTCGTAAGTGTATGGTTAAAATTTTAGTGTGCCCCCCTTTTTTTGCTGTAACTGGTTTACAATTCTCTTTAGTCCTCCTTGTTGGTTGGTTTGTTCCTGCATGGCATTGTGTTCAAAGGGAGTGTTCAAAGCAGTGAAAAGATGTGAAGGGGCTTTTGTATTGAAATGCTATTCGTCTTTCTGCACCTAGGATGGTAAGCGGATGTTTGGTACATATTTCCGTGTTGGTTTTTATGGGACTAAATTTGGAGACCTCGATGAGCAAGAGTTCGTTTACAAGGAACCAGCCATAACAAAATTGGCTGAAATTTCTCATCGGTTAGAGGTGAGATGGTCTCGGCAAGTCTAAAATACAATTCTGTCATTACATGGGCTTTCAGGGAGCTCCCAGTATGTTTCCAAATGCAATTCAAAGCTTTAAAGCTCTCGGCCCTGTATACCTGAAGGAGCATCTCCACCCCATTGTTCAGCCCAGACCCTGAAGTCCAGCTCCGAGGGCCTTCTGGCGGTTCCCTCATCATGAGAATTGAGGTGACAGGGAACCAGGCAGAGGGCCTTCTTGGTAGTGGCCCTTTCCCTATGGAATGCCTTCCCATCAGGTGTCAAATAAGTAAATAATTACACAGCTTTATGAAGGCAGCCCTGTATCAGGAAGCTTTTTATGTTTGATGTCTTAATGTGTTGGAGGGCTGGCCAAAGTGGCTGGGGCAACCCAGTTGGATGGGTGGGGTATAAGTAATAAATAATTGTATTTGTAATTATAAAAAGAGTAAAGTTCAGGGATTACTTTATTCCCTCCCCCTGCAAAAAACAAACAAACACAAAAAAAAACAACCTGTGTTCACCTGACCTGTGGTCCTGTCCACATAAGCTGTAGCATCCACATATGCAAGACAGCCATGAATAGGATTGTGGCTCAGTGCATGAGTGAAAAGGACCCTTCAGGCCAAGTAATTTCCAATCGTTCACAAAGAGCAATCAAAGATAGGAGCCCTGTTTACTTTTTAAACCTCCACAAGGTAAATATAGGCTCAGGTTTATCTTCTACCAAGATAAGCCCAGTTCTGAGCCATGGGGTTGCATTCAGACAACCATACCTTGGCTTAATAAGCTGAGATATGAATGAGCCTCATGCACCCACAGATGGCTGCTTCACCTTTTGCTTCATGCAAGTCAGGAAGTTTCAGTTAGCTATAGTTTCCCCTTACATTCCAACTGGGAACTGATGGTTTCGAGCTTCCAAACAAGCCAGAATACAAAGCCTTGGTTTAGCATTGGCTTAGGACCCTGGCATGTTTAGGAGTCATTGACTATAGTTTCCCAGCTTGAACTGAGAGTTATATATATAGTTTATTAACTGCAGTTAATTAAGACTAAATCGTTACACTCATGAATGAAAGAACAAAACAGCTGCAGTCGGGGAACAAAGCTCATTCATATCTTGGCGCAGTGTGTGGTCTTTTAAACTTGTTTTGCTGCACACACTGTCCAGCATGTATGATAAAATGATGGGATTTTCCCACATTGACAAAATACTTTGAGGCAGACTCCCCCCCCCACGTTATTATTTTTCCTGTTCCCCCCCCAAAAAAAAAATTGTTCCCCAAAATTATGCAGGCATAGCCCACACCACAGCCACAGTTTTCATGTGATTCTGCTAACATTGTGTGCCAACCCTTCCTTTAAAACTTTGCTCCAGATTGTACTTTATAATACCTTGTTGATAATTTTCAGGGTTTTTACGGAGAAAGGTTTGGTGAAGATGTTGTCGAAGTAATTAAGGACTCTAACCCTGTCGACAAATGTAAATTAGATGCCAACAAGGTAAGAAGCTAAAAATAAGTATCAAGTTGGACATTCCTGTATTTGGTGTGAGAAGTGCCCTTGTTCCTGGCTTGTGCATGGCTACATACTATGGTTCCAGAAAATAAATTGAGTGGCTAAAATGATGCTGCACCAGGGCCATTTATCTCAGGATCTCCCTGACTTTATCCACACGCCTCTCTCAATCTAGATACAGGTATCAGGTAGCAGTTTTTAGACAATTCTGGTTTAGAATATAATTGATGTATTGTATCACTTCATACTATATTTTCACCAGGGAGACTGAGGCAAGAGTTGTCTGCTTTCACCGACTTTTGTATCTTTGCAACTGGCTCTGAGATTTAAGTTCAGAGTGCGGAGGACAAAATGGCGGCAAGCTTGTGCTTTCCACTGGTGTGGGCCTTGTTCTGTCTCTTGGTTAATGCCCCTTGCTGCTCACTCACAAACATAAAAATTCTGCAGCAGGAGCAGCGTCACGAGTGAATGAGGGCCATGTCCGGTTGCTAGTTGGCTGGTGACTATTCTGCAGTGTATTCCTACTAGTCTGTTTTTCTGCCCCAGGCCTATATACAGATAACTTATGTGGAGCCTTACTTTGACACATACGAAATGAAGGACCGGATAACCTATTTTGACAAAAACTACAACTTGCGGCGATTCATGTACTGTACTCCCTTCACGTTGGATGGCAGAGCTCATGGTGAGCTGCATGAACAGTTCAAGAGGAAGACCATCCTCACGACATCACATGCATTCCCTTACATTAAAACCCGGATTAATGTCATTCACAAGGAGGAGGTGAGCCCTGAACAGTGATGGTAATTGTACATTTAAGAGGGAGAAATGCCAGAAATAGAGGGGGAATGATTAACATAAAAAATAATGCGCTCAGCAAAGTTTCAGCTTGCTGATTATTGATTGGCATGTTTTAGATGCATTTACAAAGCTGCTTTTACTGCAAAAGCCTGAGAGGAGGAGCTTTTATTTCAGGTGTCAGGTTTTGATACTATTGCTGGAAAACTGCTCTAATTTTTTCAGTAGTACTTTGCATCTAGCAACGGGGAAAAAGAAAAATCAACACACCTGTACAGCTCAGTTGGTTACAGTGTGGTGCTGATAACACAAAGGTTGCAGGTTTGATCCCTGCATGATATGGGGCAGTTGCATATTTCTGCATTGCAGGAGGTTGGACTAGATGATCCTCAGGGTCCCTTCCAACTCTACAATTCTGATTCTCCCTTTCCTTATTTATGAGTCTAAATTAAATTTTCTTGTAATCACAGTGAAAAGAGAAGTCCCTGATGTTCTTCTTAAATTTTCCTGTGTTCGTTTCCTTAGATAATTTTGACACCAATTGAAGTTGCCATTGAGGATATGCAAAAGAAAACCCAAGAGTTGGCTTTTGCAACACATCAAGATCCAGCAGATCCCAAAATGCTCCAGATGGTGCTTCAAGGTTCAGTAGGCACAACGGTAAATCAGGTAAGGATACAGAACTTGTAGGCCCTGTCAGTGTCTTGATCAGAAAGGTCCAGGAGTACAGCCATTAAAAAACGTTGTCAAAAATGGGTTCTGAACATATATTGCATATAAACAGTAATAATAGTGTATATAAATAACTTGTTTTGTATTGAAGAACTAAGAGGGCAGTATTACTGAAGTAGTGGCTAACAGAGTGTGTGCAAATGCAAGTAATTTGAGTGTGTAGAAGCACATTTGCCGAGTTTTACTCTCTGAAGCAAAGTGGTTCTGTGAGTTAACAGCAGAAGCAAGAGGTGGACACTTTTGATTGAATGGAACATGTGATGTAATAATCTCCCCTTCTCAGGACAGAATATCTCTAAAAAACGATTCACTTTTTTTTAAAGGCAGACATTTCACTGAAAAGCAGTACATAATACATGTTTGCTCCGAAGAAAGCCCTATTGAGTTCAGTGGGACTTATTCCTAGGTAAACATGTATATGTGATACCTAAAAACTAGAGGTTAGTGCCCACCAACAAGTAGGGGTAGGTGTCAGACCGAATCAGTATTTGAATCTTTGCTAAGTACAACTGTATTGTGTGGAGGGAGCCACACATATTTCGTGAGAGAGAGTGTGGTGGGTCCTAATTTGAGATCTGTATGCATCCTTAGAGCTGTTATAGGCAACATTTGAAAGCAATCCTTGTGCAGCTCTGCCTTCTCCTTGACAGTTGCATAAATGTCTATGTAGATAGGAAGCGAAGGGAGGTTGTGGAGTGTGGTCCTAGTGTGGAGACAGCCTAAAGAAATTCTGTGGAGTCTTCCATGTATGTGAAATGATTCCAGTAGCCAGCCCTGCAGAAGTATCTCACTACCTGCCTCTTCTTTAAAGGGACCACTAGAGGTTGCACAGGTTTTCTTATCAGAGATACCCAACGATCCTAAGCTCTTCCGTCACCATAATAAACTACGGCTTTGTTTCAAAGACTTCACAAAAAGGTATTGTGTTTCAATGAACATCTTTTCCCCCATTTTAATTGTCCTAAAAAAGATCATGATACGTTGATCAATTGTCTTGTGGTGGGTCTGATTACTTACTTTAGTCCCTTCTCACCTTGCAGCCCTGATGTACATCGGAAGTCGAACGGAATCCGTTCCGGAAGTCCGTTCAACTTCGGAAACCAAGGTGTGGCTTTCGATTGGCTGCAGGAGCTTCCTGCAGCCAATCGGAAGCTGCGTCGGATGTTCAGGTTCCAAAAGAATGTTCGCAAACCAGAACGCTCACTTCCGGGTTTGCGACGTTCAGGAACCAAAACGTTCGAGTCGCAAGGCGTTCAACTTCCGAGATACTGTATATTGCTTCTTAATTCATTTCTGCGTAATTTAGAAAATTCCCTGAAACTTTATCCTACATTCCTCAAAAAAAGCACTACTAAGGCGTACAACAGATTTGGCATTATTAGGTGGCACTGATGTTCTTCCAGCACGTTGGCCTTGATCCATGAATGCTGATGCACTTCTGCATCCTTTCAGGAGCAGTCCCCTTTTTTCTTGTCTAAGCAAGGGGCATTCTGGACATGTACGGTGAGCATTTTCCTTCTGTTAAACAAGGAAACACAGAAAACCTCACAGTGCTTTGTATTTACCTTTTATATACATGTTGGAGAATCATGTGTAGCCAGCTGCTTTGGTACAGAAACAGTAGCTTCATTTCTTTTTAAATGCTGTTAGACAGCTTTAGAGAAATCAGATTTCTAGGATGACTTGGAGACATCTACTCCAAGGAACAGAAAGACTGATGTTTTATTGTGTGAAAGCCAACTTTGGCATTGCAGTCACACTGCGTTGGAAGTTTCGGATGTTTCCAAATAAGTGCAATTAGTGTTGTGACCCAAGGAGTGTACACAAAGGAAACAGATACAGTGCTTCTGGCTGGCTCCAAGACTATGGTCACTTAACTATTGTCTGATTTTTTTTGTTTTCTAGGTGTGAAGATGCACTGCGCAAGAACAAGAGCCTGATTGGTCCAGATCAAAAAGAGTATCAGCGGGAGCTTGAAAGAAATTACCACCGTCTGAAAGAAGCCCTTCAGCCTCTAATCAATAGAAAAATTCCCCAATTATACAAGACGGTTCTTCCTACTGCATGCCACAGGTAATTCTTATATATGTTAACATCGCTTGTTAATGTTTCTTTAAAAGGTCTCCTGGATAGGAAAAGTACATGGGAAGGCAAATTGAAACTTCCTATCTGTAGTGATAGAAAATCCTTACAATTACTTTACTAACACCCCTATATGTGTGGCCCCAAGCCCTCTTTCTCACACTTAAGAAGACCAGAGCCTTAGGCTTCTAGTCACCCCTGAGATAGAAGAACTAGTTACCGTATTTTTTGCTCTATAACACGCACCCGACCATAACACGCACATAGTTTTTAGAGAAGGAAAACAAGAAAAAAAATATTCTAAATGAAACAGCGGATGTATGATTTTTGTGGTTCATGCTGTGGCCACAGACATGTGATCTGACGGTGAGTTTGGGGTAGCCCAATGCAAAAATCCTGAGGATCCATGTGGATCTGTGCTTTGTAACCACGTTTTAAGGGGGGCGGGAAGGAAAAGCACTCAATTGACAAGGAACACACGTGGGGTGGGTGGAGAAGGATGCTGTTAATAATGCAGAAGAGGGGTATAAGAGGAGAAGGCTCCTCCTCTCCCGCTTTGCTCCTTTAAAGCAAGCAGGCTCTGTGTCCCTCTCTCCTCCCCACTCAGCGGCTCTTCTCCCGCTTTGCTGTTTCAAAGCAAGCCACGGAGGAGGGAAGGAAGGGGAACCATGGATCCTCTGCTCACGACTGCAGCAGATCCCCCCCTGCCACCCGTAGGCATTCCCTCCATAACACGCACAGACATTTCCCCTTACTTTCTGGGAGAAAAAAAGTGAGTGTTATGGTGCAAAAAATACGGTAATTTTATAGCTGTACATGCAAACACTTTGTGTAGCAGAATATTACCACCAGACTCTGGCGTTCAGCTTGGGAAGTAGAAGCTTATCTCATTGTTTTTTCCTCCCCAGAGATTCCTTCAGCAGAATGAGCCTTCGCAAAATGGACATCTGAGCACCTTAAAATACACTTTAAGAATTTTAAGGTACTGAACAAACGAGTGCAGTGTCATCAACACCGGGAATTTTTTATAAGTTTTATTTGGAAATAAAACTTTGGACTTTGTTCAGGACACTATGCACACATTTTACCAATTTACATGGAAGTGTTAAGTGGCCAAATTTCCCTTCTGAATTATTATATAGACTTCAAACCTTTTTTAACCCCATGGCAACAGTATACAAACTACTGGTGAGACTGTAAACACAACTGTTTTTTAAGGCATTTTTTAAAATTCAGAGGTACTCCAAATGCATCAACCATTATTTATAGCATTCTTTAATGTTAAATTTGTTTTTGTTTTAGTTCATATATTTATTTTATATTAGGAGCATTTGCAAATGCATTTAAACCATTTTTAATGCAGTGTTTATTTTAATGGTACCATTAAATATTTGAATGTTTACACTTTATTTTCTTGGTGTGCCAGCTTTTAAAATTCATCTTTGTGTGAAAAAAGATCCTAGAGAAAGGTAAGTACAAAATGCTTTTTAAGGATGCTTTCATTTTTAAACTTTTGTGTCACGTGGCTACAGTTACATTGGACTTGTGCCTCAAAATGCTGGGATGACCTTGGGGATATGGGGGTCCACAAAAGCCAACCTGTTTCTAAAGCACTAATTTCCAGTTTCAAATACTGTTTTGGGTCACTGAAAGTGAAGCAGGGACTTTTGGCTTTCAAGCAGACATGAGGTGATAAGTAGCTCGTCTCTTTCATTCCTGTTGGCTTCAGCAAAGGATGCTCCACAGGAAGGAAGGACTTGTATAAAGTAGACTGGGTGTTCACATGATGTATTCATTACATAACACTACTACCGCTTCAGTGATGCCTGTTTTTTGCAAACCGCTAGTTCAGCATCAAGGCTGCAATCCTAACCCCTTATTTGAGAGTAAGCCCCATTTCAATTCAGTTGATTGACAAACATTTGTAAACCACATAGTCACTGCTTTAGAGTTTTTTCTCAGTATTAACTTCTCAGTAGATATGCCTAGTGCAAAATTTTATGATTCTCTTCGAAAACTATACCAGCATGCTGGAAAATGTGGTAACTGCCTTTAACCAAAAATACCTTTAGTCCACCTTGTGTTCAATTAGAAATCATATTTGAAAGGGATGAAATCTGTAAAAGCCACTACTGCTAGAATAGTGTTAAGGTAAGTGGAGTGAGTACATTGCAAATTCAGTTCACAGATTACCCAAAACCAAACCTAGTTTTAGCATCACTTGTACATTCAATAGAAAGTACCAACCAATCAAACCTCCCTTATGCAACCCATGCCTAAAATGTGAAGTGGTCCTTAGAAACTGGAACCCTCTGTATTGGTACCTAGCTATGCTTATCTTTTAAAGAATAATTGCAGTAGTTTAAATATTTATACTAAAATAGCGTAACCTGAACTCAGAAATAAAACTGAAACACCAAGTCATGTATGCATTCCTACCTTGAAACTGAGATGAGCATCCCACCACATATTTTGACTATATGAGGAACAATGGAGAAGGGTAAGGGCACAAAAGAAGCAATTACTTCAGGTCCTATGGCTTTAGAAATAAAGAAAAAATATTTTTTGTTTGCAAAAGCAACTGGATTTATTTATATCAACTATACACTCTAGAATATGAGTACAAATAACTTTATTTTTAAAGAGAACGAAGATGAGTAGTGTGACGAAATTAGAACCACCTTTAAATGCTACTGTGCTCTTAAAGCATTTTATTCAACAGACTATATATACAGGTTTGTATTGCTATGATCTGTATATAATCTATAAAGATAATTACCCACTTTAAAAAAATCATCTCATTTTTACAGAATCTTAAGTCTGGTGAATCATTCTGTAGCTTCATAGGTGCTCTTCAGTGCTGATCAGATGCTAAACTTATTTACATAGTTAAAATACAACCTCACTCTACAATTTTCTTATAAAACAGCAGGTAAGGAGTAGATGTAGATGAGGAAATGGGGGACAGAAGGTTGAGAAAGTCTTTTTCCTCTGTAACTTTCACTTCGGAATCATCAAAAAGTAGCCATTTCCCCTCATACTCTTTCAAGCTCTGCATTATATGCATTGCTTTATTTTCTAGTCCAATAGCAGGATCAGTTTGCTCACAGCGTTCAAACTCCGCAACTCCTTTAGCATGGCTATGGTCTGCATTTTTAGTTTCAGTGACTATGTTAGCCATCATCTCAGAATGGGTTGCTTTGTTGCTTGGCAAATCACAGTTCAGCTTGCTTTTTTGTCCTCCAAGAAGCCCCACAGCTTCTATATTCTTTTTGTTCAGTCCTTTGTTAGGCTGAGCACTTCCACTGACTCTAAAGGAGACCTCACCATCGTCATAGTCCTCAGTGACAGCTCTTGCTTCTTGTTCATTCAGTGGCTCTGGGTGAATTTTACAAAATGGATCACTTATTAAATTGTCCTTGTCCAATTCCAAGCTATCCAAATTTGTAATTTTAACAGAGGCTGTGTAGTGCCCACTGCTGATTGTAATACCACTGTGCATCACTACAGCAAACAGTCCATATATTTCGTTGCCTGGGTTTATGCTCCAGTCATCCAAAGACAGCTTGAGAGGTGTCTGTAAAGGAGTATTTATCTTAGACAGCCCACCGTAACAATCAAACCTTGGGGAGAAATGTAATAAATAGATTATGTTGTCACTTTGCACTGCTCCTTTAAAAAATAAAACTTTTAAATTTTAAAATTCAGCTAGTTTGCTTTCCTGTTGCTCTAGGATATCAGTCACTCTTAAACTTGGATTCTCTTAAATTTGCATTATCACCAAGTAATACTGCAAACATTGAGCCAAAATGAGGTACTCTAGTGCTTAGCTTTTAGATCTCCAACAAATTAAGATACTGTACTTAATTTCTTGCTGTAACAAATCAAGTGACTGAACAACAGCAACTTTTTTCATTTTTTTAACTATTACAAAGAAATTTTTTTTTTTTTGACAATTAGGTATTTCAAAAGACAGCCCAATAGGTAAGCAATTTGCATAGGTATTTCTGAATAAGCACTACAACAAGACACCAGCTAATTTCCCCCCATGTCTTTGCACTTACAAACTGTAAAATAATTTCATGTTTCGCAACAGTGAAATTCATATTGGGGACAGTTGAGAGAATCCACTCAGTAGATAATTCAATTTCAGATATGCCTTTAATTTACACTTAAACTTCCAGTAAAATAACAGCAGGAACTGTTGGTTGCCTTGTTTTTATTACAATCCACTGGTTTTTGCCTGAGGTATCTAATGTTTGAAAGCTTACAAAAGATAGTCTGTAATTATATGCTGATTGGTGTTTAAATAGCAAGAAAAGCCATACAATAGTGGAAAATTAAGAACAGGGTTTATTTGGCAATATATTTTATGCATTATGAACATGACCTAAATAATTATAATGTGGGACTACAGTGGAAGAGATACTTGTTTTAAAATATTTGTTAAGACCTTCCATAAGATATAAGAAACAGTGGGAAGAATAGGATACATATTCTAACACACATTTATTAGTAGATAGATCTTAATCATTTAAGTCTTTTGAGAGTTTGCAACTGGTGAAAAAAATAATGGTAAATAAGCCAAGACAATTGATTCTCACCGTGCCTAGAAGCAATAAAGGAAGTTACCCAGCAGTCTCTCCTGGCTAATGGGGTGCTTGCTAGTTTAGGCACACTCGCATAAAATACTATTATTGTACTATTGCCTAATTTATTTTTATTTCTCTAGACAACTGTCCACTTTGTAGTATTTAGGTCTGCTTTAGCACAGTCTACCTGTTGAAGAAAATATTCATCACCAGGTGAGTAGAATTTAATATTGGCTGCTTTCCCAACAAAGCGTGAGTTACAAGAAAGTACTTGACTGTGACCAAAGTAATGACAATGAAGCACATGACTTTTATTTTAGAAGGAGGATTTTGCTTAAAGGTACATGCACACTAAGGGAGCAATCCTCTGGAAGCACGCTGATGTAAATTAAGCCACTGTAAAATTACAGCAGATACAAACTCCATTAAGCAGCAGTGCTGCTACTGCCAAACCTGGTTGAGGGAAAACAAGCCTTTTAAAAATAAGTGTTCTACACTAGGTTGCCAGGTCATGTGACTGAGCTGGATGAGCTTAAAATCCAGCCTTCCCTAGTCCTGCCCCACTACACCCCGTTTTGAGGACTAACACCAGCTTCAGCTTAGGTGGGTTAATCAACTTACACCTTCATATCTTTGGCTAAACTAGGATTGGGAGATCCACTGCATCCTGAGCTGCTTGTCCTGGCAGATCTTGCCATAGGAGGGATATTTGCATGCATACAATTTGGAATGAGCTGGAAACTTTTAACACCCCATATGGTCGGACTAATTTTTTTTATTTATTTCAAAAGTAGTAGCAAGAACAAATAATTTTAGGCACACCATTTCTGGAAGTCTTTGTGTACCTATATGTATCTGCCCTCCCTGCGTTCAGAAACACTGATCACACAAGATCCCCATGAGTGTATATCTTTGTTGTCAAGGATGTAAGAAGCTGCAGGATATGTCCCACTGCTCTCTCTCCCTTCATGCTTAGAGGAACTGAGCTACTGTGCAAATTCCATGGGAAGCACAATCTCAACAGTATATTTTGGGATACCTAACAATATAGTTCATGCCCTTCTTTCCAGAAGTTAAATTCACTTGATGTGGGTTCCATTTTATTGTTTTAAATTTGTGCAAAGTTTTACTTCCAGTAGTCAGGTTGTTCAATGTGGTTTATTCACTATACTCACTCTAATCCTCTAGCCGCGAAGCACTTCAAGTGGATGGTTATAACTTCAGGCATTTTGTCAAATAGAAGACTGCGTTCAGCTTCTGTGTAATGACGACAGTTTTCACAGAAATATTTATCTTCTCCCACAATCCTCTCCACTGAAGCAAACTGGGAAATTGCCCACTTCAGAGTCTTCACTTCTGTTTTGGGATCTGGAGAAACTACAAAAGAAAGTTGCTTATATTTAGTTTGCCCAATACTGTAAGCAGTTAAATACAAATCAGGTTGTTGACCACAATAATATGAGTGCAGGACATGTGAGTAATTTTTTTTTAAAGTGCCAAAATCCTAGAGAATTACACACCGAATTACACATCAGGGTTCCAAAACTTATGCTCTGCTGTGATCTCATGACTCTCCAAAGCCAATTCCTAATCTCCATACTTCAGCACAACCAAACAGAAGGCAGTTTCTTTAAGGTGGGGAAGGGGTTTAACACCATCCTAGAAACCTGCAGAATCCTAGAGCCATGCACCCTTCCATATAACTAAGACCTGTATTATAGGAAGTATCTGTCTTGCGTAGATTGCCATGCTTCATTTCAGCACGTTACAAACTGGTATGACCACACATTTCTAACCAACCAGAATGGGGACATTTTATAGCAGGCATAGGCAAACTCAGCCCTCCAGATGTTTTGGGACTACAACTACCATCCCTAGCTAACAGGACCAGTGGTCAGGGATGATGGGAAATGTAGTCTCAAAACATCTGGAGGGCAGAGTTTGCCTATGCCTGTTTTATAGGATAACAATATTCACCAACTGAAATACCATACTGAGCACATTCACATCAACCACCCCTCTGGCACACACCTATTTCTTCTCTCAGAAGGTTTGATCAGTGTGGTGCAACTGCAAAAAGGCTACTGCAATTTTGGGGCTGTATTCAAAGAATCTTAGTTTCTAAATAACAGTACCTTGGATGTACAGAATAAGGTGACACTATGTCCAGTTTTGGGTGTTGTCCTTTTAAAGGGCATATAAACAAATTGGAATTGGTTCAGTGGAGGATAATGAAATATGGAAAACAAGGCCTATGAGAAAAAGTTGGAGAAACTAGGTATGTTTCACCTGGAAAAAAGACATATTTATTTAGAAAACTTATGCCGTACCCTTCCAATGCATCTGCATCTTCCAAGGTAGCTTATATTTTATTAATGCCATGAAAAAAATTAAAAAGCACAGAAATGCAACCAAATCAGTAGATGAAAACATTCTAAGAAAAATGTAACAAACCAACCAGATACTTGTAGGGCTGTCATACAGAAGAGGGCAAATACTTGTTTCCTAAAGTAGTGACCTTAAGTTACAAGAGTTACTGTACATTAAGTTTGACAGTGGAACAAAATTACTGGGAAGGGGCCCTTGCTCTTGGGAGCTGAATAGCAATCTCTGCTGGGGGAAAGCTGTAACTCTGAATTTCCTTCATCTAGCAGATCTACAGCACAGAAGGGGAACTCCAGCACATGGGCCTGATTAGGCCCAGCAGGGATCCTAACTTCACTCACAATACTGTTTTCCCCATACCATGCCCACCTGCCCCACCCTTGGCATCAAGTGTAAGCTGGGAAAAAGCTGTTTCCAAGAAAATGGTTGCATATGTATTTTAAAAGGTGTTGTCTGTCAGCACCCATCAGGTGACAAGTTGTCAGGATAGAACTTAAAAAGAAATAATAAAACTATATATAGAAATGTACACCCAGAATTTAACTACAGTTGGCAAGGAAAGTATGCATACTCCTACCAAACACAGGCATGTGAATCAGAGGCATACTTAAAATTTACTGTGGTTTATACTTACTTTCAGAATTCTCTTCCGTTTTTGAGAGCTCTTCTTTTTGCACTGGCACACTAATATCTTGAAAGTCTTCTCTTCTCTCAGTGAAACTCTCACACTCTAAACATCGTGTTCGTAACACCAACTGACCCTGGAAGAGTCTCTCCACTAAATCGAAGACAGCTAACTCTGAACCTAAGGTAAAGCACATACCAGATTAGCTTAAACTCTTTTCCTGAATAGGTATTATCAGAGTTCTCTGAATTTCATCATCTTACTGCAGCTCCTCATACTGCATATGACACTACTCTGCCAAATCCCATATCTTTGAGCAGCTGAAACAGCAAGAGGAAATGTTCCAAAGTATAGTTCAAAAACTGTATGCCAAGGCAGGAAGTTCCATCCACAGCTCTTTGGATCTCTTTAGATCCCACTCCACATGAGCTATGTAGTTCTTATTAGGAACTTCAATTATTAGGCACTACACTGGGGGTACATTCTTGATATTGAACCCGCTAATGACATTGCAGCTCTATCTTTTAGATGGAACCAGCACACCCCTAAGCATGTTTACTCAAAAAGGAGTATGAGAAGAAGAAACATTCATTATGTAGGAAACAGTTTTCCATAGGGCAAGATAAAAGATCCCTTAGCATACAGGCTTAACCATTCCAGGCAGCTTCTTACATCTAAAGAAGAACTTTACCAATCTACCCCTATAAAGAAATCCCAGTATTTACAGTTTTTGTTTTAAAAAATACTAAAACTATTGATTTAATTTTCATTAAGTTAAATCCAGAAGTATTAGAAATGTTAAAACACTGACCTTCTCTGTATTACATTTTGGCTTGTTATATTTGCCAACTCAGATCTACTTAACCCAGCCCTGCAATATGCCACTGTTCTGCTTGCTTAGGGCAAGTATCAGCCATCTTTGCTTTGCCCTACAAGAAAGCTACACTCCTAGAACTAAACATCTATCTCAATCTCTTTCCACCCTGTGTCCCACCATGCATAGTTAATGTCAGGAGAAAGTGAGATACAAAACCCAGCCACGAAACACGATTGGGTTAGTAGTCTTGCTCCTAGGTTTACAGCGCTATCCTAAAATGTTTACTCAGAAGTAAGCCCACTGAGTTAAATGATGTTTATTTCCTAGTATATAACATACAACTGTAGTCTTAATAAGCCACAAAACATGTACAGCCCTCATAGCTTGACTGTGGTAAAAAAAGAAAAAGAGCCAAGCCAAGGAGGCAATTCATGTGACTTGTTCCATCTCTTCTACCACTATGAAAACACAAAAATGTGGCCAGGTGATCTCAGCAAACTGGGCATACACACAAGTTACTCATAAGGCTAACCTCTCTGGCATTGTTTTTCAATTTCTTTTTCGGCAGTGCTTTCAATAGATGATGGATCACAATAGTCTTCCGTTCCTTGGCTGCCATTTTCACACTTGCGGAAACTGTCTGTGAATCCAGAGTTTTCTATTTCTTTAACAGGCTCTTTGAACCCCAAGTTTGTTGTCAGCTTTCCCAAACTACAAAATTTGGACAGAATGCTAGGTTGCTTGCTTGAAGATTTTAACCAATTTAATCGAAGTCTGGATTTTTTATGGGTTGGTTTTGTATTTTCATTTTCAATGCAATGCTTAATGGTTGCTTCAGATTGATTTTCTAGTTTTTCCTCCAGGGCTTTTCTCTTTGACCTGGTCCGTCTCTGATTCTCTTCTATTCCATTTTTTTCTTTGGAAACTTTGGATTTTTTCTTTTCATTCCCATCCTCTGTATCATTTTTTCTTTTTGCATTTCCGTTAGTTTTATCTTCACCGTCAATAGCTTGGTCAGAGATCAAACTGACATCTTCCTCAACAATACCAGTACTGCCAATATCCTGATTAGTAGTTTTCTTTAGTTCAGCTGTGGGCTCTTCTAGTGATCTGGGTTTCAGTTGTTCCTTCAACAGCTGACATGTTTCTTGGATATGTCCCAATATACACTGCAATACTTCTTGGGCATCATGTTGCAAGTATCCCTCATACATGGGGTTCAGTTCCCTTAAAATAAAAATGCAACACATTACCTAATATACACAGTCAAAAAATAGCTTAATGACACAATTTAGACAGGGATTCATGAGCATAACCAAATTTGGCAGGTGCCCTTCTTGGTAACACATTTTAAGTACAATTCAAGTTACTACGCTATGTTTGGGGGATCCAAAAATAAAATGAGGTGGTAGATGTTCAGCTTCATGAAGTTGCTCAGTTTTGCAGGCTATTATTTATTTAGAATTATGGAGATATACTTTTGTAAAAACTGGTATATTACAGATAATTTATTATTTTTGCCTATCAGTCATTTAAATTTGACTGATATGAGAGATTACAGAACAGGTTCAAACTCTAATCTGCACTGTTGATGAGCTACCTCACATTATCAAGTGACTAGAAATGAACACATCTACTGTAAGAAGGAGCTGGAGAACATATTTGTGAATAGGAATAATTCAATAAACTTAAAAGGCTGTCTTCCTGTAGCAAATTACAAGATTCCATATCATTTGCTTCAGAAATAGTTAGAAACACATCTTTTGTACCTAAGCGTATTTAGTAGTCTTCTTGGCTGAGTTGCAAGTTCATCTGTGTATTTATCAGAATTTAAGAGAAAGCTGGCCTGAAGCTGTTCAACTGAAACAATCAAGGAGTGTAAACTGCAGACCAATTCATAGCTTGCAAGAGAATCTTCTTTAATTTCCCCCTATAAAGACAGAGAAAATAAGTGTTTGCATTTGGAAGTTAATTTTCTTGCCTTCTTTTTAGCTAGTTACATAATTTTATAATCCTTTTTCATAATATTGATGTGTTTACTTTCATTTTGCATATCAGCTCAAGCTATTATGATTCTATGATACAAAATTTCAAATGTATAAATGTTATCATCATTGTACCGGTATTAGGTTGTTATTTACTTAATGCCAAAGACTAAAGTCAATTAAATGACCCTTTTACTGTCTGAAAGTGACTATAGAACTACCCTAACAAACGTATCTTTATTGTGCTTCAGTCCTAATTCTATGCCATACCATATAAAAAGATACCATATAAGGCATCATCTGTCTATCCTGGAAGACATTTGACTAGTTCTAAAACAAGGGTGAGGAACTACCAGCATGCAGATGTCCTACTTTGACCCACAAGGTCATTTCCTGCAAACCATGTCCGCCTGCCCCACATCTGACATCACATAAGACACCAGGTATAGACAGCTACTATTGAACGATCAGGATCTTAAAGTGAGTTCCCCAAAACGCCTTTGCAAGCAGGGCTGCCTGTTAGCATCAATAAGCTGATGGAGGTGACTTCCCACCCACCTTCCAGCCTTATAGCAAGTAGTTTCAATGCAAACTGGTTTGTGCTAATGGGGCAAGCACCTCTAAAGGCATGCGGAGTCTAAATTACCCTGCTACAGAAGTGACATCTTTCATAATAAACTTTCTTCCAAAGGAAGGAGCAAAAGTGATTTGTTTATATTGAACCCATGATATACTAACTTTTGTTATGTACAATATGCCCAATAATAGACAATATGTTCTCACCTTATCAGTGTCACCTTTTAAGCTTTCCTTCTTGTTTGTAATTATATTAAATAGTTGTTTCACTCCAGTCTTAAAGCCAGGGCAAAAATAAAGCACCTAAAATAGGAACAAGACATGCAGTACAATGAAGGAAAACAGAATTTGTGAAACACATATTTAGCTATATATTTGTGTGATGTAGCAGAATGAGTATTTCACTTAGATCAGGGAGGCCTGCTTTCAAATCCCTGCTAAGTCATGAAGGACACTAGTTGACCTTGGACCAACCGCTAGATGGCCTGATTCACAAAAATCATATCCTGGCTTATGGGTGTATATAACACCTTTGCAACCAAGCCAAGATAATAAGCTAACTTCAAACCATAGCTTAATATCTCACAAGTCATTAACCATAGGTTTCCAGGCTCATGTATAACAGAAATCTATTTTTATAAACAGAATATTGAACTGCTTAGCCATTTGCTGAGTGGGTAGAACAAAAGGGCATGGAAGGGTTATGCCACTCATTAATAAACTAGCTTATTAAGCCATTGATTTGATTGTGTAGTTTGACCCAATCTTGCAGAAAAAGCAAGATAATAAATGTAGTAATAATAAACCCAGTGCATATGCCACTTTTGAGTTCCTTGGAGGGATGGGATACAAATTTAGAAGTTGGCATCAACAGATGTAATTGTAGATAAACAGAAGTGAATAAATAAGTCTAAATATATATCTGTTACAAAATAAAACAGGACCAAACTGTCAAGATAAATCTTAAACCTATGTCTCTATGATGAACAAGTGTCAGGCCTTAATAAATTGCTGAGTATATAAGGTGTTAATAGTAAAAGACAAGTGGTCATAACTATATCTGATTATTCTGAAATCTGATTAGTCATACCTCAGGCTGAAGTAGCTTTGGGATGAATATTTTCGGGTTGCACTCTGCGGCGACCCGGAAGTAATGGAGTGCATTACTTCCGGATTTCGCCGCTCACGCAGACGATCAAAATGACGTCACGCGCATGCGCGGAAGCAGCGAAATGCGACCTGCGCACTCGCACCTTACGTTTACTTCAGGATACGAACGGGGCTTCAGAACGGATCCCGTTCTTATCTAGAGGTACCACTGTATACTGTTATTTTTTTTAAGTGTTTTACAGTACATTGGTTCTTAAGAACTTTCCCCCTGCCCCACTGTTTCATTCATGTTGTTTGAGTATTATTTCTAAATGCCATATACTGACTTCAAAGTTCTCATATTATTTTTATTTTTTTAAGGCTACATCCGTTACAAAAAAACAAACTCAAACAGAAATAAAGCTATGCTACATAGCTTGTGTATCCAAGTTTTCTCAATCATTCTGCTTTGATTTTGGAACTCCAATCTCCTGACAAGGCCTGGTTATCAATAGGCAGGTGAAACTGTTTTGATCTAGCAGACGTTTGGACAAAGGAGGCATAGTGGGTCAAGCTACTGCAGGTTTTATCAGTGCTATGGTTTTACTGTTGTTTTCATGTTTAGTTTTCCTTGTTTTCCCTTTGAGCTAGGTAAAGCAAGTATTTTTAAAGCACTTCCTCTGAAAATGTGAAGTTAAAAGAGAATGGCGTGACTTTTGATGGATTATACTCATAGTACAGCCTCTTCAAATACACCTCATTTTAATATTTAGCAAACCATACTAAGAAAACAATATCCTAGAGCCTGCCACATACCTTCAATGTTTGTACAATGTATTTGTTACACAACGTATGTCCATCAGGACATAAGATGGAAAAGGATGATTATAACAAAAAGCAAATTGCGCAACTTATGAGTATGTGCTGAAACCTGGTCAGTGCCTGCACGGGAGACCTCCTGGGAACCACCAGTATGCTGCCGTGGGTTCCATGACAAAAGATGGAATATATATGGAATGAAATAAATTTTAATATTGTGCAATGGGTCTCCAATAAGAGAAAAGGTAAAAATCTTGCTCTACAGCCTCCTTCCTGTTGCCTCCTTCATGCAGCACACATAAATACCTACCAAGTAAGCTTTTAATTCCCTTAATTCACACAAAATTACTTTAGACAACACTATATTTTTAACCTGTTATGAACTTACCTGAAGTATACTGTTAAGATAACACGTGTTACCAAGATTGTTCAAGCCCACGAAAGGTAGCATGTTGTCTTTCTTCTCACAGCAGATAGGCGACGGTGAAAGTGGCTGTGTTGCAGGAACTACCTGGTCACTGTCATACAAAAAAAGATATTTTATTCCAAAATACACATGTGCAATATGTCTTCTAAATTTAGAAATTTACCTATTACTAAAATACTGTTTCTTAATCCCTGCTGTATGTAGTAAGGTAAAAGGTAAAGGACCCCATGACAGTTAAGTCCAGTTAAAGGCAACTATGGGGTTGCGGTGCTCATCTCGCTTTCAGGCCGAGGGAGCCGGCGTTTGTCCACAGACAGCTTTCTGGGTCATGTGGCCAGCATGACTAAAACACTTCTGGCACAACAGAACACGGAAACCAGAGCGCACGAAAACACTGTTTACCTTCCTGCCGCAAAGGTACCTATTTATCTACTCGCACTGGTATGCTTTCGAACTGCTAAGTTGGCAGGAGCTGGGACAGAGCAAGGTCTATACCACTGAGCCTCTTGGGCTTGCTGATCTGTAGGTTGGCGGTTTGAATGCCCACGACAGGGTGAGCTCTATGTAGTACCACTATTGAGGTACCTCATAAAAATCACACTCCAAAAATAATGAATTAGCCATCTCTAACTGTACAATAAGATAATTAAAGTACAACAATTATAAGTACAAAAATGGTATTGATAGCTCTTGTGTTTTCCTTGACAACATAACAGATTTCTTTCTGGCCAGGAATTCTTCAACGGCTAAAGTATTATTATCCCACAGAAGCTCCTGTTTTCACAGGAGTATTAGGCCAACAATATACTGTATGGCCATAATTAGACCAGGATTTAAAGTTTATTCCCAGTGCAGCCTATTGAATTAGTTTTTCATTTAATCTTTAAAAATAAATAAATTCTCGTATGGAAACAAACTGCTAAAGTGTAAGAAACCTGTAATCAAGAATGAAGGTGTGCAGCACAATCTTGTGTGTAGAAGTTAATCACACAGAATACAGTAGTTCTTACTTCCCATTACATATTCTTAGGCCTGTATCCTTTAAAACCTTTCTACCAAATTTAATGTTTTAAACAAACAGTTCACTTTTTGTTATTCCACCCAAAGCAGGCTATGTAGGGTACTCTCTATCCAACTCTGCTAAGTCCTTTGAAAGAAAGAAGTTCAAGGTCTAGTACATTCCTAAATCTCTTCCACTGGGCTCAATGGAGTTTTGAAAACTTAAACTTGGGTTGTATTATGCCTGTTCTACCCTCAATTAGCATAGAATGTATGTAATGCTACCAATATACAAAACAAATTGTCACCAAGATAGAATACCAGTAATCAAACTGATTTCAGTCATAATCCATTATGTTAACAGCCTACCATTAGCCTTCTGTTAGAAAACATTGAAAGCCAACTGAAGGCTGGGGTATACAAAAGCCAATGCAAATATGTGTAGTTACAGTAATTAAGCACAGCCAGTAAGATTTTGCATAACTGATATAGTAAGATACAGAACTTTAAGCATACACTGTAACACAAATATAGAAATGGAGATCCACCAAAATGCCTTTAAAAGTTCTCTGCACATTGTTATGAGTTACTGAAAAATAAACGCTTACATACATTTCAGAACATTCATATTCTGAAGTCTTTTGCTCATTTTCTGCCGATTCTGCAAAATCCAGAGCTCTTTTTGTTTCCCTTTTCTGAAAGAACTTCAGTGAAAGTCTGCTTCTTTTCGTGGGGGTGCCTCTTGAAAGCCCGCTACTGTCACTGGGCAGCACGCCTGGCATTTTCCCCCCTCACCAGAGAACGCCGAGGGACGAACGCGACAAAACTGCAACCTGTAGTCATGCCTGTGAAAAGCATATAAAACACCACGTTTGTATGTTTTGTAAGCGGCAGCGTGTATTGTGACGACACAGCTTCACAAGAGCAACCGGAGCACACGCCGAAGTGGGCCGGGAAACACAACTGCGCTTTGATTAGCGCGCGATGTAACTCAAAGCTGCGACCGCTTAATACAAAGTTCCCTTTGACCTAGACATTAAAAGCCGGCATCTTCTGAACTTTTTTTTTTGGTTGTTAAGGAGAAGCGAAACAGTGCAGGAATCTGACGCTACCGGCCAGGGCGGAAATCCTATTTACTGGAGACTGAAGCCCCGGGTTAAGACTTAAGAACGTCGGGATGTCGTTACTTTTCCGGTACACAAACCCGCGGCATCTCCCCCTCCGCCCCGCCCTAAGATTTGAGGGCAGATCGAGAAACGAACCCCCCCCCAAAAAAATACTCTCGGCCCGTTACTTTCCTTGCTGCGACAAGGATGGAAACCGAAAGCCGAGAAAACCTTTCATAGGAAGGAAGCAGGCACGCTCCCCCTGCACAGACACCACGGGCGGAGCCAAGGGGAAGGGGGGGGGAGGGCAGCTGCCCGCCCCAAATCAATAAAAAATACTTAACTGAGGTTCCGCATCCCCCCCCCCCTTTCAACACGAAGCCTGGCTCCTCCCGTAACAAACCAAATAAAAAAAAACCGCAGCGGAGAGTTCCGTAGCGCGCCTTCCACTTCACAACTAAATTCCGCATCAAGGTTGAAAAGGAGGGAGAGCGAAATATTCCCTGAAGCTCCCCTCAGGCAGGCAGGGCTGCGGCTCAAAGCGCCAGAGAACCAGCGGCGGCCCGCAGTCCTTCCCTCGGAACCGCCCCCCCCCCGGGGAACGAGGCGGCGGTAAAGGCAGGCAGAGGTGGCCACCCGTCGCCTGGAAAGAAACGCGCGCCCCCGCCCGCCCGCCCGCTCATGCTGGCGCGGCCGCCGCATCTCCTCACCCGCCGCCGCTACGTCCTCTTGTCCTGGCCAGGTCCCCGTGGGCGAGGCGCGGGAGGCCGCTGCCCCGGAATAGCCCCTTCCCCAGCTGCTCTATAGACTGAGGGGATCTGGGGTCCCTCCAAGCTCAGTCACACACCCACCCGCCCACGACGGGAAACTTGGCGCGTTTTGCACACCGCCAGGACCCCTCGTTCCCCCACCGCGTTTCTCGCGCCGGGCGACTCGGGGGTTGTCCTGAACGGATGCCGGTTTGATAATACCCGCGGTCACCGCCCGCTGAGGTGGTGAAAAGTTCGGCAAACTGCCTCCCTAGATGGTTTGAGGCTCGACCCCGCTTCTGGTGAAAGCGAAATCGCTGCCTTCTTTTGGGCTCAGGCGGGTGGCTAGGACAGCTCGGAAGGGTCCTCGCGGAAACGCGCGCGTGCAACGGTAGAGGCCTGGCTGGAAAGCTTAAAGCCCGCCGCCAACAGGAGACGAATGGAAGAAAAGGAAATACGAATCGGGCCTCCCCCCCCCCCCGCTCCGTCGCTTGACCAATCGCGGCCTGCTTTGACTAGCCAATCACTTTACCTGCAAGGCCAGAAGAAAAGCAAAGTGCTGTTTTAAAAGTGACAGTGTAACGGTTGCTGGGACGCAGAGGCCTGAAGGAACGTAGGAGAGAAAAAAAGGCGCGAAAGGAGAAACTAGTGGAGTTCTAGATCTATTAAAAAAAGTGTAGACTCACACGCGCTGGCGATTTCCGTTTTGACTTTTAATGCTCGTTTTGGGCTTCTCGGAAGTGAAGGCGAGAAGTATCTGCATCAAGTTGACACAAGAACATCTTCAATGCAATTGACTACAGCAATTTGCTGCACCCTGGGGTGCTGGAAAGGCGAGCCAGTAATGATCAGAAAATAAGCAGCAGTGAGGAGCAGCTGGGAGTCACCAACTTGGCAAATCTGCTGCCCTACAAATGTTGCAACTCCTATCAGCCCCAGTCAACATCGCCAAATACCTGGCCTAAGGCTAAAATTACTCCTTCGCAACAGTTAAAAAAAGAGATCAAATACCTGGCCTAAGGCTAAAATTACTCCTTCGCAACAGTTAAAAAAAGAGATCAAATACCTGGCCTAAGGCTAAAATTGCTCCTTTGCAACAATTAAAAAAAGAGATCAAACCACTCTTTCCTTAACGAAAACTTGTGAAAGGAGGCTGACACATTGGTAGTAGTAAGACTGAAAGATCCCTGTGGGCTGGAATATAAAGGTAAAGGTAAAGGTACCCCTGCCCATACGGGCCAGTCTTGACAGACTCTGGGGTTGTGCGCCCATCTCACTTAAGAGGCCAGGGGCCAGCGCTGTCCGGAGACACTTCTGGGTCACGTGGCCAGCGTGACATCGCTGCTCTGGCGAGCCAGAGCCGCACACGGAAACGCCGTTTACCTTCCCGCTGGTAAGCGGTCCCTATTTATCTACTTGCACCCGGAGGTGCTTTCGAACTGCTAGGTTGGCAGGCGCTGGGACCGAGCAGCGGGAGCGCACCCCGCCGCAGGGATTCGAACCGCCGACCTTTCGATCGGCAAGTCCTAGGCGCTGAGGCTTTAACCCACAGCGCCACCTGCGTCCCGGGCTGGAATATGCCCTCTCATAAAACTGCTTTGGGGTCAGGGAAGAAAGAGGAAAACAGGATTAGGGTGATGGCTTTGATTATACAACTTGCCTCCAGTGCAGACAGCTTCTGCTATGATCAGCTTTGCAAGCCCTTCACCCAGCGTTGCCATTCTACCACCAGGGAGTCGGAGGGACTTCAACACTGTACTACTTTGCAGGATTGTTGTAAATTCCTCTTTCGGTCTCAGCAATTAATCTGCAGTATTAATCGGATTTTGTTCGGGACTAGCCATTCCCTCACAGATCTCCACATTCAGGCCCCAGCAATAGGGAGATAACAGTGTCCTGACCTGTATTTGCAGTTGGATTGGCAGGATGTTTTATAAGTGTTTAGAATCGAAGACCCACAACCTTCTCACCTTTTAGAAGATCAGCAATTTCCCATTTGAGTTATTTGAGAACTCTCAGATGGATGGCATTGGATCCCATATATCCAAGGATACCCTTCATCCCCTAAAGAAAATGAATGTACAGTAAGTCCCAATATTTCCCTTTCACAGCCTTTTGTGGGGAATGTCCAGTTGGTCATTTCTGTGCCATGTAGACTGTGCCATAGAAACTTTAGTGAGGAACGTTGCTGAGATAAACAGTTCATATAATAGGGGGAAGATCAACAGAATTGTTTGGTCAATATAGGTTCGGGTGGGAACTGATATCAGAATTGAATAGGAAAGCCTTTTCAAAAGGTAAATAGAAACTTATCAGATAACACTGCCTTATACTGTACTACAGTGGTACCTCAGGTTAAGTACTTAATTCGTTCCGGAGGTCCGTTCTTAACCTGAAACTGTTCTTAACCTGAAGCACCACTTTAGCTAATGGGGCCTCCCACTGCCACCACACGATTTCTGTTCTCACCCTGAAGCAAAGTTCTTAACCCAAGGTATTATTTCTGGGTTAGCGGAGTCTGTAACCTGAAGCGTATGTAACCTGAGGTACCACTGTATTTTCAAAATTTTGACTTGGGCTTGTATTTTGCCAAATCAAGGGATGGCAGGTGAATCTGATAACTGGAGCCTTTGGTCTAGGGCAGCCTTCCCCAACCTGGTGCCCTCCAGATGTCTTGGACTACAAGTCGCATCAACCTCAGCAAACTGGAGGGCACCAGGGTGAGGAAAGCTGCTCAGTGTTAGAACACATGATGTGTAGTCATAACCTGTTTTGTTCCATTTTATGCAAAACATGAATCTAATGGGCCCCTACTTTGGGTTGTTGTTTTCTTTGGGGGAGGGGGCGTCTTTTATGCCCCAGTCATTTCTGACAAGTGTAAACTCCAATATCATGCATTGAGAAAATAGTATATCCTTTGTGGCGGGTTCCTTGAATAGGAAGAATGGTACAGTATATGAAAGACAAAAAGGTAGAAACTAGATATGGGAGTGTGTTTAAACAGATCTTCCCTGTCTCCACTAGATGGTGCTCATATTGTGTGTGTACTGTATTTAAAACACAGCAGCCAGAATTATCACACTATGTTCCTCAGCTTACTATTACAGTGGTACCTCTGGATACAAACAGGATCCGTTCCGGAGCCCCGTTCGCATCCTGAAGTAAATATAAGACGCATCTGCGCGGGTTGCATTTCGCCACTTCCGCGCATGTGCGGGACGTAATTTTGAGTGTCTGCACATGCGCGAGCGGTGAAACCCAGAAGTAATGTGCTCCATTACTTCTGGGTCGCCGCGGAGCGCAACCCAAAAATATTCATCCCAAAGCTACTTCAACCCGAGGTATGACTGCATTATTTTTTTACTGGAACTAAACGTTGGGGAACAGAGAAAGTTGAAAGGGGGTATCTACCCTGCGTCCCAGGACTTATTTTCTTTTTTCTCATTCATACCTAACATACACTGACAGCATAGATCACAACCTTGGATGAGCACCTGAAACCCTCTGGAATTTTGCTACCATTCGGCATAGATTGGGAGTGGCATATAAACACTTGTATGGTTGAAACATAGGAATTCATTGTTTTTAAATGATACACTTGTGAGGGGATTGGGGTAGTCATACAAAGCTATTGTCTTCCAAAGCATCTACTCTATTCCCAACTCAAGAATGGAAAGTGAAATACTAGTGGACAACAAAAGAGGTTTAAAGACGCTCTCAAGGCACATCTAAAAAAATGTAACATAAGCACTGATAACTGGGAAACACTGGCCTGCAAGTCCTCCAATTGGAGAACAGCTTTTACCAAAGGTGTCATGGACTTCAAAGAAGCATGAACTCAGGGCAAAAAGGAGAAATGAGCTAAGAGGAAGGCACGTTTGGCAAACCCTCAACTCCTGCCTGGAAACCTATGCCCCTACTGTGGAAGGACGTGTGGATCTAGAATTGGCCTCCAGAGTCACTTATGGACTCACTGTTAAGACCATGTTCTTGGAGAACAATCTTACTTGGGTATGAGTGATCACCAAAGAAGGAGGGTAGTCATTAAAAAGTTATAGTATCAGAATCATTGCAGGGGACACAGGAGTGGTCAGTAAATGTAATTTTGGCATCACAATGGGGCAATCACATGAGAGCAATCAGAAAGAATAAATTTAATAGACAAGTTAGAGTGGGGGCCTTGGAGGGCCACAAAAAAAACTTGACATCACAGCATGGGACATATAGGAGCATTCAGCACATTAACAAAAACACAGACTTTTTTTGGAGTGCCTTTGGCATCACAGCATATAACCCACTGAAGCAGTTGCATTATTTATTAATTATTATTATTATTATTATTATTGCATTTTTAAAATGACAAATTGAGGAGTCACACAAAAAAACTTTTGGGACTAGATAGTCACAGGCTGTGCATTAGATACCCCTAGAATGTTAACTGGGGAAAACACTCTGTAAATAGTGAATTGGCCCTCTGGAGTTCTGGAAGAGATAAGTTATTCCTTTCAGAACATGGCTTGCTGAAGGTCTTCAGTGACTTCTCTGACATTTTGTGCTTTTAAAGAGTTCTACACAGCACAACAGAGTGATGAAATGGCACCTTTATTTTACAATAGAAAAAAGAACTAAATACAGTATTGTAAACCTGTCAAAGGCAAGACAAAGTGAACATCTGGGGAACACAGGCTTTTTCCATTTAAGATGGACCACACACACACACACACACACACACACACACATATCTTCAGAAGCCCTGAGTTATGTCTCCCCCCACTTTACTCATAAGATGGCTTTCATATTACACAGACATTGTTTCTTATAAGGGCTTCTGTTTTTTGCAACTCCTTTTCACTGACAGGATTTATATAAGGAAAATGAAATCCCCCATAAGATGAGGATGTAGCTTTGTAAATATTTCATATTCAATATGAAACAGATACATCAGATTCACATACCATCATGCTACACAATGTAAGACTGATCCTGAATGTCAATTTCATTTTTTAAATATAGAAGCCAAGAACTAAAATGTCAACTCAGTACATAACACTTACCTTGGGTGCGGTTTGTAGAAAAGGTAAATACTCAAAAAAAATGTAAATGTATATCAGGGATTTCTTGACCTTGTATTTGCAGTTTAGTTAGGAAAAAAGGTTCAAAGTAAAGCCTAAAACTTGCTTCAAGGTGATATACTTAAGAAGGTAGTACCAATGGTAATATATACAATTGTGTGCAATAGAGGTAGACATATCAATCTATTTCTGGTCTATGTTAGTTTCACATGTGTTCATTGCATGCATATATCTTATTCCAGAATCAATGGAGGCAGAGTATTTATATGTGGCCAACTACACATCACCCCAAAAGATGTAGTTTTGAATACAATTTGCATATACCAGTTTACTTATTGAGAGATGCAAATGCAGAAATAATTTCTGTAATAGAAACAGAGTCCATCTCACCATGACTGACAAGGAGACCTGCTCTGTTGGCTGCCCAGGTGCTAACCACTAAGGCTTCCCTTTTTATAATTATCTTTAAACCACATTTGGGCTAGAGAACCTTTCAAATAGAAAACTATCCCCAGACAGTCTTTCAAATAGAGGGCTTGTCCTATGTAAAAAAGATCATTTGGCTTTCCTAAGCCTAGCACACTAGAAGCTGCAGGACGGAGGTTTCAGTTAAAATATAAGAAAATATCAGCATTTTCAGATATGAAATTATTCCTGATAAAATATACATATAAGGTGGAATCCCATGTAGTGCTAAGTAACTCATTCTAACAGTGCAAGGATTTTTGCTTGTGTATCCCCTCAATCTGTTCTAGGAGTTCCCCTAACACTCTGAGGAGGGTGTGATGCATGTGTGGGGAGTCCCATTGCACAAGCAGAAATTGTGGCACAGCATCAGAAAGCAGGTGGTGGAGGGAGCAAACCTGCTTATGGTATGTGCAATGAAAAGTGTTTGGATGGATAAGATTAAACCAGCTCTAATTCTATAAACTTTATAACTGCAGTCTGCAAAAATAACTGCACTTGGAAAACCAAAAGCTCCCCATGTACTTTGCCAAAAATAACCACACACAGCACTTGAAAAGCACAGCTTTCCGGGAGGCAGAATCTTTAAGGAGCTGAAAGGAGTCTCCATTACAAAGCATTACCCCTGCAAGAGAGTCTCCTGCAACCTTTAGTTGTTTCTGTGCTTCACATAAACCATGGAAACTCCAGGCTATTTTAAATCCTACTTCGGCCCCAGGGTATTTCAACATTAAACCTATAAATCTAATAGGCTTCCTGCATTGTCAAAATTATGGTGCGAGTTTTGTGGACACTGTGCAAATTGTACACATACCATATGTTCCTTTATTAACCTCCCTTCTGAGGCCTCAACACTAGGTAGAGACCGCACAGCTGGAAAGACTGCAAAATGCTCTGATTTTCCTGAAGTGCCAGAGTGACAAAATCCATTTGTCTTTGGCAGAGTAGCCTAATTTCTGATCAAATGCCTTCAGATTATTTTGCTCCTAGAGTTCTGCTAATGCAGGAAGTTTTGTTTCATGTAATGGTCTACAATTTATAAGAAAAGAACCAGCTGTTAAATAGTATGCATGGTGGTAAAACAAAACAGTAAGGGCACTTGCCTAATTTGCAGTACTGTACCAATACTACAGAACAGCATTTTTCAAACTGGATAACTGCAAAATAAAAAGGTAAAGGGACCCCTGACCAGAAGGTCCAGTCGTGGCCGACTCTGGGGTTGCGGCTCTCATCTCGCTTTATTGGCCGAGGGAGCCAGCGTACAGCTTCCGGGTCATGTGGCTAGCATGACTAAGCCGCTTCTGGCGAACCAGAGCAGCGCACTGAAACGCCATTTACCTTCCCGCCAGAGCAGTACCTATTTATCTAGTTGCACTTTGATGTGCTTTCGAACTGCTAGATTGGCAGGAGCAGGGACTGAGCAACGGGAGCTCACCCCGTCGCGGGGATTCGAACCGCCGACCTTCTGATCGCCAAGTCCTAGGCTCTGTGGTTTAACCCACAGTGCAACCCGCGTCCCTAACTGCAGCATAGTCCTCGCATGAAAGTAAATTAGAGGCACACTTCAGTCTTACATCAATAAAAGATACACACATTTTCTCAGTAATCTCTCAAACGAATCAAGTGCATGATACCCAGGAATGGGCAAATAGTTATGTAGGTTTGGTTTCTCTGAGTTTTTCATTTTTCCCGCTTTGCAAAGTTTAGTTCTTCACATTTCTACATCAGTTTGAAAAGTGTTTTGATAAAAAGTCCTCGTGAAAATCCATCAGCATTTTAGTGTTGAATTTCTCCTGCCAGATGTCCAGAAAATAAACACCTGACTCTTAGAAGCCCCATATAGGGAAGTTTTCAATGGTTGGGGTTTTTTAAAAAATAATCTGTTGAAAGCTGCCCAGAGTGGCTGGGGCAGATGGTCAGCATATAAATATATAAATATATTAAATATAAATATATTATTTTTTTTATTATCACATTTTAGTATACAGTTTCCCCTAGTTTTTTAATGCATTTTTGTATGTTCCTCTCAATAATGCATGGATTTTGTTTCAGCCCTTACTCTGTTATATTCATTTTTGTACGCATTACTTTGCTGGAGGACTGTACAGTATTGCAAAATTCAGAGTGATGCAAATTTTGAGGGATAACTGTTTCAGTTTGCATATTGTTTCAGAAAGTGCAGATCAGGTAGGTTCACCCTTAGAAGCAAACTGAATTTCTCTCCCCACCCCCCATGACATGCTACTTAAGACTACAAACCTGGGAATAAAGGGCATAGGTCAATGGTAGAGCACATGCCCAGCATGCAAAAAAATCAATCTCTGACATCTCTAGGGAGGACTAGGAATGCCCCCCATCTGAAACCCTGAAGAGCTGCTGCTGGTCTGTGTTTACAATATTGAGCTAGATGGACCAATGATCTGCATTATACTAAGTCCCATTGAACTCAACTTCTGAATAGTCATGTATAGGATTGCTATAACAGCCGCCGACCCTTCAAGTTTCCCTATTTTCCAGGGACATCCCTGATTTAGAGAAGCTGTCCCGGTTTCTGATTTGATCCCAGAATCAGACCACTTTTCCTTGGGATGTCCCTATTTTCATTGGATAAATGTTGGAGGGTATGGAGTTTTCTGAGCCCTGAGCCATCTGAAGGCAATCCTGTATAGGGAAGTTTTTTAAGTGTTTTATTATGTTTTTATATAAGCTGGAAGCTGTACAAAGTGGCTGGGGCAACACAGTAAGATGTGCTGGTACAAATAGCAAAATTATCATTGTGGAATGGGATGTCCCATTTTCATTGGAGAAATGTTGGAGGGTACGCAGCCGTGAGCAGGATCTAAAGGGCTAGCGCATTATTCTAAGCCAGTGGACACCTCTTCCCTTAAACAACTTATCATCATCATCATCTGTTTGTTTATATTCCACTTTTCTACAAAACTGCCCAAAGCAGCTCACAACATATAAACAATAAAATTGATTCCAAGAATGTATTAGAAACAGAAGTACGTAAACATAGTATCAATAAATACAAAAAACCCAACCTGGATTTGTATAAAAACAATACAACACTAACGTAATTTAACAATTTAAACTAAACATAGTATAAAATAATACAAGCAAACTAACCCAATCGAATAGCTTGAACTAAACAGAAAAGATAACAAAAAAAATCGAGCACCACCATGTTTCAGAGAATGCAACTGCATTCAATGGTTTGGTTCCGAGATTCAATCTTATCCCCATGTAGTAGCAGAAACTGCTTCAGCAAGACCCTTCAGTTTTAAATGTAGTTTGTCATGTGGTGTTAGGGGCCGCTGTTTCAAAAGAAGCAAGTGAAAAGGCAACCTGGCTTAAGGAATTAGTTTTGGATCTTGGCCCACTGCCAGTCAGGGTTCTGCTTTCGGAGTGATAGAGATGCTTCTGGGATTCCCTACACACGACAGCTGAGCGTTCACAACGTGAAGAAATCCTGGTGCACCTTGACTCTTTATTGCCAGTAATAAGGAACATTTTTCTCTCTCCCATTTCTGGGCCTAGGATAGAAAGACCCCAGCAAATAATCATCTTAATGGGAAACAATTAATGGGAAACAGTAATAGCAGGAGTATTCCCCCCATTTCACTTTTGGAAATATGGCAACCCTAAGCAGGAGTCTCTACTAACACCAATTTGTTCTGCAGACAGAAGCACAAATCATCAAGTAAATAGTGTTGGCTGACCATAAACACATTTTTAATAATTTGAATAATATACGCTATCATTACTGTATTTTATTACTGGATTACTGTATTTTAATACTTTGTTGGAAGCCGCCCAGAGTGGCTGGGGAAACCCAGCCAGATGGGCGGGGTGTAAATAATAAATTGTTGTTGTTGTTGTTGTTGTTGTTGTTGTTGTTGTTATCATCATCATCTTTCTGAGTCCTCATATTTGAGACTGGTGAGAATTCCTCTATTAGAACAAAAATAAACATACCTGTCAACAATGACAAAAGATGCTGTTGGGAAAGGGACATCTAAAAAAACACACCTGGAACTACACTGGCATTTTGAAAGGAGGCCTAAGCAGAATTCACAGACAAATAAAACTTATTGTGGCCAATAGGGGGAAATGTATTTTTGCAGTGGTGGTTTTTTTTAGAAGGGTTATTATTTTTTATAACCTCCCTACTGCAGAAGGGTTGGGCTTGAGGCTACATTACAGTACTTAGGAATAAATGTCCTGCAGGTTTTAAATGCCAAGCATTTGTATAGTCAAGATCAGCAGAGAGGAAGAAAAACAAGTTGATTGCTGAATGCCTTTACTGTACAGTGGTACCTCGGGTTACAGATGCTTCAGGTTACAGACTCCGCTAACCCAGAAATAGTACCCTGGGTTAAGAACTTTGCTTCAGGATGAGAACAGAAATTGTGTGGTGACGCAGCGGAAGGCCCCATTAGCTAAAGTGGTACCTCAGGTTAAGAACAGTTTCAGGTTAAGAACGGACCTCCAGAACCTTACTTATTAGTGAAACTCCATTTTAGAAATTTGATGACATAATGAGGAGAGCCCATTGTCTGAGAAATTCTAATTTATGTTGGTGAGTGACAGAACAGAAGCTGAAGAAAAATCGATCTTGTGCAAGCATGTACCTGAGTTTGGGGCAACGGCTTTGTGTAAGGGGTACATGCTGTCTTTCATTCACTAAAGGGAATCTGACCTGAAGGAAAAGAAACACATTTCTAAATATATAATTGTTCAACTATGTATTATCCTGTGTGCTCTTGATTCTTGTTAACTTGTCTAATTTTCTTTTCCTCAGGAAACTTGCAAGTGTGATCCATTTCAGTAATGACAGAGAAGCTCGTTTGGAAGGGGCAATGACGTTAGGTGAGTTTTGCCACGATGAGTTGTCTGAACTGTCACATAGTAGTTGTCAGAGACTTAAGAACCTTAACAGTTCTCAGTACCAGTGGATGGTTCCCTGAATGGGAAATTCCCCAATAGGGCTGGAATCGGAGACAGTGCAGTGCAAGGACTGTGCTAGGTAAAATACAGCATTTTGCAGTTTGAATTTTGAGAAGAGGCAGCTGGAGTTAGCTAAACCGAGGTGTTGCAGCCTTGGAGAGGGCAGCAGCAGCAGCAGCTGCTCTCTGAGAATCATGCAGAATTAGCAGCTGTGTTGCCCGCTAAAGGAGCACCTGTCTGCCTCCACTGTGTTCTGCTTGTATATTTATAATTGGAAGGAATACTACAAAGGCACCATTTGTCTGCAGTGGTCTCGTGTCAAAATAAAAATGAATCCCATAGTGCTGCCCCTGGAACTTCTCACCATTCAAGGAAGCATGAGAAGACAGTAACACTAGTTTTTCCTTCTGCTATTTTTGTCACACATCTTTTTGCATTTGCTACTGTTATTCTCCATATATTTTATAAGTTTTTGGCTTTGTATTTATAAACTATATATAATGTAAAAAAGCACAAAGATAGGAAAGCATTGACCAAAGTATTGGTAGCTAGCCATGACTTTTAGACTAGGGGAGGAATGGGAAAGCTGTGGCCAGATGTTGTTGGGCTATAACTCCCATTATCCCCAATTATCGGCCATGCTTTATTCTCTAACAAGTACATTTAAGGTTGCAGCTCACAATGTGTCATCTTAAATGCATTTTAACTGGTGAAAGTTCTACTGAAATTAATAAATGTACTTCAGATTCTTCAGCCAATTCTGAACGGTACAGCCATGTGCTCAGTTTAATACATGCTCCTCATGAAATAGCTTTTTATAACAAATATAAATATCACTCTGTCTGGCTGAGGTACAGCATGCTGGTTTCTAATTTCTTTGAGACATCTATCAATAGCTACGTCGGCCTGCAAAATATTGCTTAATTTTTCATTCTGTTTTTAGGCGGAAATATGCACAGCCTTAATCTTAAACCTTTGCACGCTGAGCACCAGATGAAAATAAATTGCGAGCCAGAAAATGGAACTAAAACAAAGGCAATTGAAAATGACTTTGGGAGAAAAATAAACTCATTTTTCCTAAAAGAAGGATTTTAAAACATAGCATTGAAACACTTGCTCTGAATTAATCCCACTGAAGTAAATGCAAAAGTTTGGAGGCTGAGGGTTGCAAATACAGTTGTACCTCGGAAGTCCTGCAGCCAATCGGAAGCTGTGTCAGACATTTGGGTTCCAAAGAACGTTTGCAAACTGGAACACTCACTTCCAGGTTTGCCACGTTCAGGAGCCAAAACATTTGACTCGGTAGGCGTTTGGGATCCAAGGTACGACTGTATAGGAAAGAACCCTCACATTCCAGAGTTACACTGCATTCTTCTAAGTGCATAGCACTATTTGTATGTTGTTTACATGGCTGATGGCTGCATACATTACACATTTAAAGCAAACACCTCAAAAATCTTGGGAACTGTAGTTTAGGGGTGCTGATGACTCTGTGAGGGGTAAACTACAGTTCTTGGCATTCTTTTTCAGGGTAACATGTTTAAAAATATGGTGTATGCACATATAATGTGTGATGTATACACATTTGGTGTATACACACAACAGCTCGCATGGTTTTTAAAGCTTGGCAACTCCAGGTAAATTGGTTTGGCAGTAAGTTTACATGAAGAACTTCCCAATGCTTTAAATGCTATCCAAGTCCACAAGCAGAAGGAAAAATAAAATTATTGATTGCAAGGCTTACCTAGAATAAATAAAGTTAGACAGTTTCTGGTCTTTTGAGAGTTGGCTTGTGAATGTTTTCACACAAGACTGGATTGTTGGAAGCATCTGTCTAACAAGACTGGGGCACTAGTTCGTCCTAAATCCACTTACACATACAGACCACAGTCTTCCAGAGTCAGAGAGAAAACATGGATGTGCCAAGAAAGCATTATCCTACAAATTAAATATTACCAGATATTCAAATAAGCAAGTCAAACCGAAAATCCTTCAGGGTTACCTGCCAATTTGACGTGGAGTAAGAAAAAGTATTAGCTCTAAATATGATAGTCAGAAGCTCCCATTTCAGTGTATATTATTTTGGCTTTCTTTCTTTTTTTAACCTACCCGACTTTGATTTGAATGGCCCTCAAGCACAACTTTTAAAGCAAAAATATATCAGGTTTGCTCCTAACTGCATTTGTGATGGGAAAAGTACATTCTTCATGTCAATGCATCATAGAGGAAGATGATTGTGTGGAACAAAAACAGCAGTTAAACAGACAAAGGCACCCTTCCAATCCTTGTCTATTTGAAAAACGGAAGGATTGATTAGTCTATTTTAGTTCCCATTACTTGTGCTCTTTGCATTTCTGACTGCCTGATATTATATTCGTAGCTGGCCATGTCTGCATTGGTTGCATATCGTACAAGCAAATTGGCTCCAGACAATCTCACAAGAGCTAGACACCCCATATAAAAGGTAAAGGTAAAGGGAACCGCCGACCTTCTGATCGCCTAGTCCTAGGCTCTGTGGTTTAACCCACAGCGCCACCCGCAGGCAATGCTTGAAGCACAACAGCAAGCCATCCCACATTTTTACAGATGGACCTTACTTCTTTTTATGCACAATCTATCCTAACCAACCCACTTCCTTCCCTTTTCCCTCCCACATTCAAAACATCCAGCCTCATCCCACTTCCTTTCCTTTCTTTTTTAAACTTCCTTCTCCCCTCTCCACCAGCTAAGATGCTGGAAATACGGGGGGTGGGGGGAATTTGCATACATATTCTCAAGCAAGGTTTACCACTGAGCCTCGATTTTTCTCTTCACAGTAATGGGCTTGCAGCCCAAGCTGCGCTCCCCTAGAACTTGGTAGAGCGCACCCATTTTCTATCACCCTCCTCTGCGTTTGGGGCCCTGAGACACACAATCTGCTCATGGTGATATAAGAGCTTTTGCTTCCACATCTGCTGACAGCTCCCCTAGACATACAAGGTCAAAGGGCACATTCTGGATCTTCACATGTCAAGACAATAAGAATCAATTTTAATTTTCAAAAGACAGAGCTATCGCTGAAGAAGATCACTAAATGCTACTAATTTCTTTAGGCCCCAGGGGTCTTGGAAGGTAATCTCATTAAGGTGAAATACTGCCTAAGTGCAGGCGTGGGACTCAGCCTTAACCTTCAATTCACATTGCATTGCCTGCTAGCATTGTTTGATTAAATACTGCTTTATCTGACTCATGGATTAATACTCATCTCAGAACTATCATAAAATATAAGGTAAGGATGGCCTCGTGAGGTGTACTGTACTGCCACCACCCTTCCCGCTCTCTGTCCCATCTGCTCAACATGACAAGTTCTCAATGCATGTTTCAGAAGGAAAATAATCACTTGCGTTATTCTTCCCACCTTTATTCTATATTGGAAACGGATGCCTGAGAATCTGCCCTTGAGGACAGTTGTGGAAGTTGAAAAATAAGGACAATTAGGCTGTGCTACACACACCCATTTACTTTGTAGCCTCTCCTCATATAAATTGACTCAGAAACTGTGGCCATCATCTGAAGCCCTTCTTTGTGTGCCTCTTCGACAAGAAGTCTGGAGGGTGGAAACACAAGAACGGGCCTTTTCTGTGGTGGCTCCCCACTTGTAGAACGCTCTCCCAAGGGAGGCTCACCTGGCAGCTTCGTTACGTATATTTAGGTAGGGTTGCCATATTTTGAAGAGTAAAAAAAGAGGGACACCTTTGCTGACTTCTACTTTTAAATCTGGATCGCTATGGTGACTCTCATTTTACATACCCATGAAAAAGAGGACATATGGCAACCCTAATTTTAAGCGCCAGGCAAAAACATTCTTCTTCTCTCAGGCCTTTGGTTAATTAAACAATCTAGGGCCTTTTAAATTGGGAGGGGGGAGAGAGGGAATCTTGTTTTTGTTGGTTACTGTGGTGTGCATTTTTGTGTTCTTGTGATCTTTGGATGAGGGGTGGTATAGAAGTTTAATAAATAAATAATATTTTTAAAAAATTAAAAATCAATGTTAACCACAACCCATAGCTATCCTGTATCTACCCTATGGTTTATTTTTAAATGCTGACTGTGCACACATTACTGGCTAAAAACACAGTGAAGTCAGTATAGTTGTATTTCTAAGTCACCTGATGTTTGCCTGTTATGTATTGAAGTTCTCACTCTAGCCACCAGGGGGTATTGTGTATATAGTTTTCACTCAGGTCCGGGTAAGTTAATTTAGGTGGGAAACCCTGAGCTGCTGTTGGTACACTGTTGACAGCCGGCTGCCTATAAAAGCAGGCCGGCTGAGCTGTTAGCTGTTCAGTTCAGTCCCAGCTCACTTATAAAGAACTACTTGGAGAAATCTCTGTGTTGTCTGCTATGTCCACCCACTACTTAATACTGCCCACACCAGCGGGTGGAGAATGGGCATGGATGTCCTTATATGGCTGAAGTTTTCAAATCAGATCAAAGCTGGTTTGGGGGGGGGAATTCATCAGAACACAGTATTTTCCAGGACAGATGTGGATTACAGCTAGCTGTGTGTACAGAGCTTCACAATCTAATGTTGGGAGTATGGATGCATTCTCTACCCCCAACCAAAGTGTGAAATAAAGGACTAGCTGCATTTTTAGCCAGTATTGCATCCACAGCCTTACAGCAGCTAAACCTGAGTAACTGTAGGCATAGTCAGAAAATGTTATTGATGTCAAATATTTGTCAGTGCTTCAGTTCAAATTTACACCTCTGTTGCTGTTATTTCTTCAGACTAGAAGTGAAAATCATTGTTAAATCCAGCCAGCTTGAGATGTATGAAACACCCACTATATCTTCACAAGCAATGTTCACTTTTTGTTTTCTCCATTAACATTTCAGATTATAATCTTTTTCCTTTTTTGCACATTCACCAAGCAGCAGAGGTGGTGGCTCAAATCCTCTGATCTTATCCTTGAATAAATATAAATCTCAGATAGCCAAAAGCTGGAGATAAACCACACAAATTATATGGCATACTACCTCTGAAGCATATGGAATTGGCTGTATATTTAAAAAATTGAAAGATGCCCATTGGTCATTGCAAGTGTATTGCTCATAGCTTGAAAAATGAAGGAAACAGCTTTTTAATTGTATTTTTTAAAAACAACAACAACACATAGAATCATAGAATCATAGAGTTGGAAGAGACCACAAGGGCCATCGTGTCCAACCCCCTGCCAAGCAGGAAACACCATCAGAGCACTCCTGACATATGGTTGTCAAGCCTCTGCTTAAATACCTCCAAAGAAGGAGACTCTACCACACTCCTTGGCAGCAAATTCCACTGTTGAACAGCTCTTACTGTCAGGAAGTTCTTCCTAATGTTTAGGTGGAATCTTCTTTCTTGTAGTTTGGAACCATTGCTCCATGTCCGCTTCTCTGGAGCAGCAGAAAACAACCTTTCTACCTCCTCTATGTGACATCCTTTTATATATTTGAACATGGCTATCATATCACCCCTTAACCTCCTCTTCTCCAGGTTAACATGCCCAGCTCCCTTAGCCGTTCCTCATAAGGCATCGTTTCCAGACCTTTGACCATTTTGGTTGCCCTCCTCTGGACACGTTCCAGTTTGTCAGTTTCCTTCTTGAACTGTGGTGCCCAGAACTGGACACAGTACTCCAGGTGAGGTCTGACCAGAGCAGAATACAGTGGCACTGTTACTTCCCTTGATCTAGATGCTATACTCCTATTGATGCAGCCCAGAATTGCATTGGCTTTTTTAGCTGCCGTGTCACACTGTTGGCTCATGTCAAGTTTGTGGTCAACCAAGACTCCTAGATCCTTTTCACATGTACTGCTCTCAAGCCAGGTGTCACCCATCTTGTATTTGTGCCTCTCATTTTTTTTTGCCCAAGTGCAATACTTTACATTTCTCCCTGTTAAAATTCATCTTGTTTATTTTGGCCCAGTTCTCTAATCTGTCAAGGTCGTTTTGAAGTGTGATCCTGTCCTCTGGGGTGTTAGCCACCCCTCCCAGTTTGGTGTCATCTGCAAATTTGATCAGGATGCCCTTGAGTCCATCATCCAAGTTGTTGATAAAGATGTTGAATAAGACCGGGCCCAAGACAGAACCCTGTGGCACCCCACTAGTCACTCTTTTCCAGGATGAAGAGGAACCATTGATGAGCACCCTTTGGGTTCGGTCAGTCAGCCAGTTACAAATCCACTGAGTGGTAGCATAGTCAAGTCCGCATTTTACCAGCTTCTTTACAAGAATATCATGGGGCACCTTGTCAAATGTCTTGCTGAAATCAAGGTAGGCTACATCCACTGCGTTCCCTTCATCTACCAGGCTTGTAATTCTGTCAAAAAACGAGATCAGGTTAGTCTGACATGATTTATTTTTCAGAAATCCATGCTGACTATTGGTGATCACAGTGAATATCCCAAGTTATTCCTTGTATGATTTACTCCCAAACTGACAATATTCCTTCTCTCTCTGAATATAATACTAGGGGGGTCTTTTATGTCTAAGAAAAAAAAGACACAGATTTGAATACAATTAGCATCTACCACGAGAGAGAGAGAGAGAGAGAGAGAGAGAGAGAGAGAGAGAGAGAGACTGCCTGCCTGTTCAGTTTGTTGTCTAGGTGCCGGCTGTTGATGGGACAACTTCAATGACCCTGCTCTCCTTTTTTCTGATGAATTATATTTAAACCAGACTTGGGTCAGACAGTCCTTCAGTAACAACCCTGTCCTCTGCAAACTAGTGCAAATGGCTACTTTATTCTCAATCCTAAACTCTCACTTTCTTGCATTTAAAAAAAAGCGTAATGATAGCTCAGTTGGTAAAGCATCAGACTCTTAATCTGTGTCTTGAACCCCTGGCCTACCTGGCAGCAAGTCAAAATATTGCATCCAAAGTCCAAAATCCGGGGGTCATGCAGCCACACAAGCCAAGTCCAAAGTCCAGGAAACACAGTCCAGGTCCAAGTAGCCAAGTGTGAAGTTCCACAATCAGCATACAGTTCAGAGTCAAACCCAAAGCAGAATCCCAGAGAAATCCAGGAGCATCCAAGCCAAAGTGCCTCAACATGGGCAGCTGAGCAGACACAGCACCTCAGCTCTGCTTCCCTCTTTGCATGCTGCCTCAACATGGGCAGCTGAGCAGACACAGCACCTCAGCTCTGCTTCCCTCTTTGCATTCCAGCATCACAGCATCTGGGCTTGATGAGGCAGGTGACCCTCACCTGTTCTGAGCCTATCATACACTTCCTCCCAGAGTTAGCGAGCCCCACCTGGCCAGCTAGGGAGCTGGGCTGTGGGCTATTGCCTACCTCAGCCTCCTACAGCGCCACTCCTGCTGCTCCCTACGCTTCAGAGCCCACTGTGTTCATGATGGGTCCTGCTGCTCTGGTTCCTGTGCATTGACAGCCACCCCCTTGCCATCCTACATCACCTTGTGAGTACAGTCCTTCCTTCCCTATCCCCTGCTTGCTCTGGTTTGTCCCAGTCCCAGCCTCACCCCTCGCCAGGATATTCTTCCTCCTCCTCTTCCTCACCATCGTCCTGCCAGTTCATGACAATCTGAGAGTTGTAGGTTCAAGAGCCTCGGGTTCTACTATCTTTGGTTTCTGTTTTATTAAGCTTTACTAATCAGAGACTTTAGGTTATACCTTTTGTCGCTGGCCAATATCTGTGCTCTTTGATTCCTGCAGCTTGCATAGCAATCTAACCTCACATGTTCAATTTGCAAGAACACCAGCAACACCTAAGTCTAGGAAATAGTACCTTTGTTGCATAACTGGGCCAACTAATGCTGTATATCTTGTGAAACTACGGTATATTGGGTGGATTGACTCAGGAGCACATTTCCAGAAGAAAAAAGAAAATGTATTTCTAGCCATAAATAGTTTATTGCTGAGAAACAAGTTGGGAAGGATGAATTTCCCCCTTCTAGGGCATCTTGCTCTTAGCATTGCATTGCTGGTTTCAGTATAAGGAGAAAGATTGATGAGTGGGACTTGGTGTGTCTTGGAACCTGATCTTGCATTAATGAGAGCACTGCTATACGGCTGCCAAGTGTCTCCTGTCCAGGAGCAGACAGAAGGCCAAAGAGCAAAACAGAGTGCATACCTAACAGTCTCATTTGCATTGCTGGAACAACACAAGCCCAAGCAAGGCCATGTCTTGTCAGATTCTCAGTGTGTGTGAACCGTGTGTTGTGTTGGGTGCAAACAGTGCTTGTTTTCATATTCTAATTTATTTAAGTGTGTACTATTGCCTGGTAATAAGACAGATTTTTTAAAAAAGTGCTTTCTGTGTTTGAACCGCATCACAAGACAACCCAAAAGCAGCAGCAGCTGAAATAATCACTGATTTAGAAATGGCAAGAGGCAACTATCTCAAGATGTTTCCCACTTGTCATATGTTTGGCAATGATAGCTTGGGTCCATGTTCCAGTCTGTTAAAGCCTAGAGGCTACTTGAAAGGGTAGATAGACTAGAGGGCATCCAAAGATGCTTGAAAAATGTGTGGGCCATTTTATAGGACCCCACCCCCACCCCCCTCACAGTTTGGTACTGGCCACTGAAAAGATGTGTGGTAGCTCTCTTCTCCCCTCTGCTCATGGAGAAAGGACATAGCTGGGCAAATATCTGGATATTTCCTCATCATTGAGAAGACTGTCTTGCAATGACTTCTGGAATTCCAGTTCTGCACATGGAAAGGGAGTTCAGATGGCCCATTGCTCACTACAGTGGCAGCTGCATGTGCTGGCTCTAAGCTTCCTAGTCATAGCATGCCTGTATTGGGGCCCAAAGATGTGCTGGGCTAATACACCATGGCATTAAGCTTTTGCACCAACCGCTTTTCTGGTACGTGGCACAATACTTATGAAATGACAACATTGTGACCTACATGGGTCATGCAATTCTATGAAAGCTTCCTTGAAATGGATGGTGCTACTTTACCTACCATGTATTAAAAAGCTTGTTGTTTCACAGGCTTCTTTGGGCATCCTACTATATTCTGGGATATTTTTATGAACAAGCAGTTTATACATTTTCATCTATATAAAATAAATAAGAATAGACATATACTTAATTGGTCATAACCACAGTAGAAGCATATTCCTAGTGCAGGGTCAGCATCCATTGTAGTTTTATTCTGCAACATTCATCAGTGAATGGCTGTGTGCAAACTACACCTTTAAAGCACATTCAAAACCCATTTCCTCCCTCAAAGAATTCTGGACATTGTAAGTTTGTTACGGGTTGCTGGAATGCTGCATTCAGATTGGTTATAACGCTAGAGCTTCTGTCTTGATTTCTCATGTTCCTTTTACACTGCAGTACCTGTTGAGTTCATAGGGACGCGGGTGGCACTGTGGGTAAAACCTCAGCGCCTAGGACTTGCCAATCGTCAGGTCGACGGTTCAAATCCCCGCGGCAGCGTGCGCTCCCGTCGTTCGGTCCCAGCGCCTGCCAACCTAGCAGTTTGAAAGCACCCCCGGGTGCAAGTAGATAAATAGGGACCGCTTACTAGTGGGAAGGTAAACGGCGTTTCCGTGTGCTGCGCTGGCTCGCCAGATGCAGCTTGTCACACTGGCCACGTGACCCGGAAGTGTCTGCGGACAGCGCTGGCTCCCGGCCTATAGAGTGAGATGAGCGCACAACCCTAGAGTCTGTCAAGACTGGCCCGTACGGGCAGGGGTACCTTTACCTTTTTACCTGTTGAGTTACGGAACTGTGGTTTTCTGAGTGATTTACCACGTTAGACTAAGTTTTAATTGCAGGAAAGAATGCAACGTTAGGATACTTCCCCAACTTTCATCATGTGATATTGCACAGCAGAACTCCAAGGATTTTCCAAGTTAACAAGGTTGAAAACGGATGAAACAAATAACACAGAAAAAAGTGTAAAACTTCCACTAGATTCCCAGAAGTGGCATTTAGTAGATGGAAAGATTACATTAAACCTGGAAATTATCTGGTAAGGAAATTTCAGGTTAATGGAGTAAGTGTGGACTGAACGCAGCCAGGGTTACAACCAGCAGAAACCCTTAACAAACAGTGCCCAAAATTATTTGAGGGAAATAATGTCCTTTGAATGCGCTTTTAGCATGTGCAAACCCACAGCTTGACAACAATGTACTTAGAGCACCGTCCTGTGTATGTCTACTCGGAAGCCAATCCTATTACATTCAATAGGACACACTTCAAAGTATAGTGTGTACAGGACGGCAACCTAACTCAGTTTTTTAAAAAACAAATCTTGAAAAAAGTACATTGTGTTCTGTACATATTCCATTATTCCTGCACAATGACACACACACACACAGAGTGGTATCTGAAGAAGTGTGCATGCACACGAAAGCTCATACCAAGAACTAACTTAGTTGGTCTTTAAGGTGCTACTGGAAGGAATTTTTTTTGTTTTGACTATGGCAGACCAACACGGCTACCTATCTGTAACACACACACACAGAGAGAGAGAGAGAGAGAGAGAGAGAGAGCGCGCCTCACAACAACCCTGTGAAGTCCTTTTGGCTGCAAAAAGGACACTGGACGTAGTCACCCAATGAGCTTCATGGCTGAGCAGGGACTCCTGCCTATTGGAAACATATCCATGTATAAAGGTGAGATTTGAAAATTTTCTCAGACATATTTTATCCTCTCCAAATATTTACATACACAGATATCAAGTTTCCCTGCTCTGGCCGGATTATGAGCTTTGAAGCTGTTAGTGACACGGTTAAGGCACTATTGTTCTAAGAAGCGCTTATCCGTGAGCATATTGTTTCAGATGGAATATATATATAACATGAGAAAAATCTTGTTTGCTGAAGTCTTCTGTAACTTCAAAACTTGCATACTTAGATGCCAAAAGATGTTTGTCCCATAAAAGATATTAACTGGTTTAACTTCCACTGTTGCTGGCAAGAAGCCAGTTCACACACTATATGAAAAGGTGTGTGAAAATCCCAAAGGAGGTGGACCTAGATATGGGCACTGTTCATGCTCAAAAGCATTGTCATTATATTTATTACACCTTCCAAGAATGAACCCCAGTACTGTATTCCAAACAATTGACTTCTGGATCACAATAGAGCTCTGTTTGCTGCAATTAAGGTCTGCAGTCACGGTCACCGTTTGAAGTATTCCGAACCTTTGCATGCAAATTACAGCCTCTAGATAGAAATTATCCCCAGAATGCACTTTGAAAAGGAGCAGGAAGAAAGGGCAGCAATGCGGTTCAAACCCGCTTAGGCGCCAAAACCACTGGATGACCTTGCCTCGGTCACCGTCTCTCTCTCAGCCTGCCCTACATCACAAGGGTGTTGTTGGAACGGGGTTAAAAATGCGAGGAATGAAGAGGCGACCCTGAAGTCCTTGGGGTGAAGAAGGGCAGGCTAGAAATGCTAGAAAGGAAAGGAAAGGTCAGAGGGAACGATCTGAGAAGCCCGCCCCGCCCCAATAACTCTGCCCTAACTACCTTTGCTCTCACGGCTTTTCGCGGGGCTCACTTCGAAATAAGCACACGTAAGCCACGAAGGAGATGCGTGTACACATATAGGACACTCGAATGCTTCCTTTTAACGTGATCACGAGAGGTGGCTCTCTGTGCGCGCCAGCCGAAGCAGCGCAGGGGAGGGGGCAGCGTCTCTCTCTCTCTCTCTCTTTTGCAACGCCAGAGCATTGTGGGCAGATTTTCCCCTGCAGCGAGCAAGGAGGCTCATAAACTCTGCAAAGAAGCCCCGCTTGCTTCTCCAGCACCTCGCCGGACTCCAGAGAGCGCTGTGCAGCCGGCCCAGGGAGGGGAGCTGCAGGAGCAGCAGCCGGCGCAGGAGGGCAAAGGAGCCCCGGGCGGACACCTCCTCGGCGCGGCCGGGGGGCTCACTCCGGCCAGCTGCAGTCCCAGCCACGGGGCCCAGGTAAAGGAAACTTGCCTCCTTCTTTGTGCGCCTTCGCTTCCGCGCCGGCAGAGCTCAAGGTCTGGGCTGCTGCCGCCGCCTCTCCATTGCAAAGGACCAATGGGACTTTAAAAAAACATTTTGCTCCCGGGGCTCGATCGCCAAGAGATCGGGATCTTCGGATCTTAGAACAGGCTGGCCAGAAATAAGGATGGGGGAGAGAGAGCAAGAGGCTCAAAGGGGGTGTGGGTGCGGCGAAGAAATTTGGGGGAGAGTCGATGGTGGCGGGACTGAAGCTGCGCAGCGCGAGAAGGCAGCTTCGAGTCGGTTTATCCGGAGAAATGCGAACTGAGGTTCTATTATATAATAATAATTATTATTATTATCATCATCATCATGATGAATGGTGATGATAAGGACTCTTTTTCCTTGGGCAGTTTGCTGCTTCCCAAAGTGCTCGCTTCCTGGCATGGAGCGGCTGCCCCCTACAGGATCATGCTCAAAGGGAAGAAATGTAATCTGTCCCTGCCGCGTTGAAAACCAAGGACAGGAAAAGCCCGGCGCTCTTAAGAGAAGAGTCACTTGCTGAGTTCAGCAGATCTCCCGTTGTCGGTGCCTTTCTTTTTTACCTTGCTCAGCTCCTTTGTCTGCTGGTGCGATTCGGGTTCTCCTCCCGATCGGTTTAAACAGGGTAGGGACTCAGACCTCAGATGCATGAAAGGAGAAAGATAGAAAGAGTGCTCCTGAGCAAGCACAGAGTGCTTGCTCCTCAGCAAGTCACCCCATCCATTTAACTTCTGCGTCTTTAAAGTGTGTGGTTGTGGGGAAAGGCGCATTGTATTTAGAATACCAGTGATTTTGTGTTGGGAAGGCTCCAGAAGAATATCTGATTTAAATAATATGTAGAGTTGGGGCTACATCACATGTCCTAATTTTTGACATAGAATCATAGACATGTCAGAAGCAACCTCACAATCCCCTTCCCTTGATGTAATTGCTGTTTTATTTGAACTGAAAGCACAGGTATTGTGTGATTGGACTCGTTTGTGGATAGCAAACTCTTACAACTATTGATGGTCAGACACTCCTCCTCAGTTCATCCCTCCTGATAGCATCCTGGCATTTATTTATGTGAACATATAGATTACCTGTTCCAAGGGCAGAGAGCGACTTACGTACCTGATACTTCATACAAAGAACAGACAGGTGCCAAGGGATTCACAATTCCCTTCCGGTTCTCTTTTTAACTCCTTTGTCCAAAACCAAGGGGTTTCTTTTCCCAGCCTAATGTATTCTGCAGATGTGCAGAGGGATGGCAAGTTTCCTCTTAGTATTACGGCTGTTTCGCGGAAGCCTGATTCCTCTTTTACTAATTTATTTATTGTTGAAACAAGAGATGTGCGCTCCTACACTGGTGGGGCAAGGGAAGCACACGTTTCCTTTTAAAGAATGAAATACGGAAGGAAAACAAAAAAAGATGTTCTTAAAGAACTAGCTATTGCTGCAGGAGAAGGAAAAGCTTCCTTGAGTTTCCAGATTTTTTACCTTTTAAAGCAAGGGCGGCTAAACTCAGGCCTGAGGGCTGAATATGGTCCTGCAAGCCGCTCTCTCCAGCTTGAGGGCCTGTTTTGAGATAAAAGTAGATGGAACACTGGATGTGACTCTTATCTTTCTGCCATAGGCTGCATTCCAGCTATGTGAAATTCAGGTATTTCTATACTCGCACCCGTATACACGTCTCTCCCAAGCAATAGGCATATGCGCAGTTCAGGGACACATCCCAGCCAGGAAAAAGTACTCAAAGAGTGTTTATTGTAGGGCTGGTAAGCACCTGTCCTGTGGAGACTGTATGAGGCCTGACAGGAGACACGGCCTGGGAAGATTCCTGAGGGCTACAGCGATAGGTCTGGTGGGCCACATTGGCCTCTGGGCATGAGGTTCCCCACCCTTGATTTAGTGCTGTTGTTCCAAACTGTCCAGGCACCCACTAGTCGGCGCAGGACTTGGGACTCTTGGCTTGGTTACTACTAAGGGTGTTATTCCAAAGATGGTCGCGCTGCACAGTCCAAACATAGATCAGGTTACAAGCAGTGTTTTGAAACTCCCATTGTTCTAGGAGCATTTTGCGACAGGGAATTTCATTAGCACGAGCAGTTTCTGAACTCTGGGCACAGTACTGCGCCTAAGATTTCAGAATAAAACTGCAGAGTGGAAGGAAAGGAGGACCTTTTTCTACCTCCCCACTTCCAGCTACTCTCTGAAGACTCGAGAAGAGACCCTCTTAAGAATATTAGGGGGGTGGGCAGGGGAAGGACTAGACCATGTGAAAAATGAACACAATATTTTAGCTGCAGTTCATTCGTTTTCAGCTGTGTATTCTTGTTATATAAAAAAAGTGCACCTAGACATTCCATTGTTGCGCCCAGAACCCAGGTTTATGGTGCCATTTAGCTCCTAGCTTTCATAGCTCAGTTTCTAAAACTGATTACAAGGTGTGCAAATCAGCCGCTTAAATCAGAGTTCTAAGTTACAAAGACTGGCATAAATTACAAAGGCACCATCCCAGCACTTGGCATACCCCCTGGAGAGAGGGGTAGGCACAGCCATTAATGTGTTTTACATACTGAGGCATGGGATCGGGCCAGCAAGCGGGCACTCCTGTCAGGAGGCTGGGTCCACTTACGCTGGCACAACCAGTGATGCATCCTTGAAGATAGGAACAGTTGACTGCTCACTATCCGCTCTAGGCTCAGGTGCTCCCCTGGGGTGGGAAGCGCTTCACTGGCTGCAAGTGGAGCTGAGGCCTAGTTAGGTGGCTTTCCCTCAATGTTTGAGGGGGGGGGGCTTTCTCCGAACAAGTGCCTCTCCATCATCTGGGTCAGCACCTCCCAGACCACTGGGTCCCTCCCCAGAATCAGGTTCCACTCTTCCCATTCATTCTCTGAAGTCAAGAAGTCTCCACAGGACTCAAAACGGCTTCATAAAAATATAGTTGGCAAATAATCTGTAGTCCGAAACCTAAATGCATGCTTATGAATAGAGAGTACTCGTCTCACTGCCTTTCATTGCTATATTGCAGCGTTTAGAAGTGGAATGACTGTACCATTCCCCCCCCCCTCTCCTTTCTCTTGTTTGTGAGAGAAGTAGTTTGGTTAGATTGCATAGAGACTTGTTTGTACAAGTGAGCCCAGGTGGGTGTGAACAAACGGAGGGGAGCAGAACTGAAGCACACGAAGTCCGAATTGGGTCACTACATTCTGTAGAGTTCAGAGTTGAGAAATTCAGATTCCTATGAAAGGTTTACCTCCCACACTCTCGGGCCTATGAGAGCCTGTTCAGCCAAAATATTTAGGTGTGGTTATCTGCCAAATGAGGAAATAAACAATTTACTTCAAAGCATTGTGTAGGACCAACGTAATTCTGGGGAATTAAGAAATTTCTCAGAATTAAGAGATTAAGAGTATGCTAGCAAATCAATATTTTCTTCTTCTTCACTGCCTTGTTTTCATATTCTCCCTGGTACAGTGTTCCCCCTGATACAATTCTAGGCACTCAAGGTGGCGTACCTGGTTCTCCCCCTCTGCAATTAACTCCCCACAACAACCCTGTGAGGTAGGTCAGTTGAGAGGCAATGATGGCCCAAGGTCATCCAATGAGCTTCATGGCTGAGTGGGGATTTGAACCCTGGTCTCCCAGGCCTTGTCTGACACTTTAACCACTACACCACACAGGCTCTGTCATGTGTCATATAACATTACTATAAACACATCAGAACGAATGTTCAGTGAGGATTGTCATTAGGAAGTGACCTTTGCTGATACTTGGTGCAGGCTGGGTTTTGTCTTTTAACCTTTATCTCTTGGTGATGTCTGTTTGACACCATTTTGGTTACAAGACAAGGAAATGTCGGCTGGTGAGTCGAATGCCGATAAAGAATAAGCAAAGCGCAGCCTCCTTAAGTGGCAGTCTCCACTTGGCAGAGCAGGATATACGGTATGTGGCTCCCATCCCAAACCAATTGGGCCATTAATCATCATGAAACATGTAGGGCGAGCTAAAGACTAGGCACTTAATTCTGGTCACAAATTAGTCTAAAACCTGTGTGATAGCACCGGCTCAAATGGAGGCACCTTAGCATTTAAATGCTGATAGCAGAAACAGGTGTTAGATTCTCAAAACCTCTTCGCAGAGGTTATAAAAAATGCCCATGTTAAATCAAACACTCATTTCAGTTTTTAATAACTTCGCAGGTCCAGGCTGAACTGTCTGTGGAGACTTTTTTGGGTCACGTGACTCCTTAAAAAATGAACAAACACGGTTAAGGTTTGCAGGCCGATTTCCCCACCCCCTCAAACTCCACTATTCCACATGATGAACATGCCTTTCTGCTTTTGTCTTGTTCCATGATCACAATATGGAAATTACGAAGAGAAGTCATACCCACCAAACCACTAATTTTCATAGAAAGCAGGAGCCCACTTCTGAAAAGGTGATCACATACTGTACCTGAGGTTGATGGGGGCAGAAAACTGTCTCACAGACAGAGGGTCATTCCAGACAAGTGTTCCCCAACTTGGTGCCCACCAGATATTTGGGACTCCAGTCCCTCTCAGCCCAAGTCAACAGCCAGGATTATGGAAGCTGTAGCTAGAAACATTAGGGGGTGGGGAGCCCAAGGTCACAGAAGGCTGTTCTACCTGTTGGTCTTAACTTTGCTGGATTGCCATATGTAGGACATAGAACAATGTGCATGATGGACAGCAGAATCTTAAGTATCAACCACACAAAACAAGCTCATTGGAAACCACTCAACGTTGCATATTTATTACAGTGGAACCTCAGGTTAAGTACTTAATTTGTTCTGGAGGTCTGTTCTTAACCTGAAACTGTTCTTAACCTGAAGCACCACTTTAGCTAATGGGGCCTCCCACTGCCGCCGTGCCGCCACCGCATGATTTCTGTTCTCATCCTGAAGCAAAGTTCTTAACCCGAGGTAATATTTCTGGGTTAGCAGAGTCTGTAACCTGAAGCGTATGTAACCTGAAGCGTATGTAACCTGAGGTACCACTGTATAGACATTGTTCTCCAGTTGTCTGCATAACATAACTTCTATTGTGCCATCAATTCACGGTGTGAACAAAACAGCATTTTTGTCTAGCTTTGTAAAAACATAATTCTCCCAGCATTTGGTGTGTTGGGAAGTGTTGACCTGCACTCAAGGCTACATATGACTAAAGGATAAGCTAGTTTGGGAGAGGCAAGGTTGCCTTTGTCTGACGTCCAAGTTCTTATCCCAGAGAAGTCAATGGGAGCTTTGTCGTTGACTTCAGTGGGTTAATGATTTACTCTTTAGAAAATGCCTTGCTTTTTCTCTTTGCCAGAACCTGTTAAAGGATGCAACATAATGAAATACAGAAATGATTCTGCAAACTATATCCTAATGGGAGATAGGTCAGGGGTTTGTTTGTTTGTTTGTTTGTTTGTACAAAACATTTAGCCACACTTCCCCCTCAGAATTTTGGAGAGGGGCATTATATGCCTGAGAATCTGCTCAGAAGACATTCAATCAAAGCAGCCCTACATATAAGGAGAAAATGGCATTTTAAGTCAAAAATGGATGGCTGTGTATAGTCATTACTGCCATCTTGTTAAATGGCTATTTAACTGCCTATGGACTCAGTAGAGGTTTTGCCAATTATTTTGAAAGTAATTGAGTTCGCATTAAGGTATTCCAAGTTAATTACACAGCAGCCAGCTTTGTTTATCCAAGTCTCATAAGGTTGATAGACAAACAACAACAATGATTTAGAAATTTAAGGAGTGCCCTGTGATAAATATAGCTTACCACCAGGGGCTGATTTTTTTAAATCACCGGCTTGTCATGTTTAATAGTGTAGTCGCTAGTTGCAACTGAGGAGTCTCATGGTGCAAGTTGCACATGCTGCAAATGTGTGGGTTGAATAGGAGAATGGAAGTAAGCACACAGGCAGTGGCCAATCACAGCAACACCAGTTCCATTCCTTGGAAATCTCTTCCATTGTTTGCTTCCCAGTGCTTCTCACTATCAGTGTCCCATCTTGCACATGGCTGTGACAGATGTTTCATGACTAATTTCCAAACAGTTCAGTACTCAAAACGGTACACGCAGCAAAGGATTTGCCTTCTCATAGCCGTGTGAAAGCATCTTGCAGGAGCTGTCTAGTAACTGTAAGGAGGTTTCTTTCTAAACCTTTACTTCTCTGGTATATCAGTAGGGGCCATAGGAGGGAGATTTCTCAAGTCACCTTTGCTCTAGGGTCCGGCTCAGCTGTTGCGCTGAGTCCAAGGAACTTAAGAACAGTATTAGTCAAGGAGAGTGAGCCTTCTAACACAGAACTTTGTATGGAATAATTGCTCACAGATTATCTGATTTATTTAATTTTGTCTAATCTCCTTATAATGGCAGAAACTAAAGGGCATCTTTGCCCAAGGAAATTTATTTCATGGGTTAATAAAGCACGAAGTCCATGCAGTGCATGGAGTCTCCTGGGGGAGTCTCAAATTCAGGAACCCTTCTATGCCTCCAAGAGTTTTGTTAGTCTAGAGTTTAACTGGAACATTAGAGGTGGTGTATTTAACCTTACGTGGCAAAAGAAAGGAATAATTTGTGGTGTATGCTCTGTATAAAAATACTCTCAAGTTGAAACACTGGTGAAATTATGATGGGCAGAAGCTTTAACTAATGTGCCTATAGTCTCTGAAATGCTGTGTTTGTTTTACAGTATCATTTGAGTGGTATTCAAACTAACTTTTATACAGAGTAGACCTGTTAAAATTAATGCCCCTGGCTTAGTTATGCTCATTTAATTTCAGTGGGTCTGCTGCGAGTAAACCCTAGCTGAATAACACCCTATGTGTTTTCATATTTATGAAACTAATCAAAATTATTATGTGAACCGCCCTGAGATCTTATGATGAAGTACAGTATATACATCTAATAGATAAATAAATAACCCCCTCCCAACCCCCAACCCCCAATGTCCCATTGAACAGGTGAGTTTTAATTATGGATAAGTATACATAAGATTACTCAGTAAATCTATAAATAAGTTTTTAAAAACCAAATCCATCTCTCATGTTAGCTTATTGTAGGGGTGGGGAACTCTAGGCCTGGGGGCCAAATCCAGCCCTCCTGACTCTGCCCAGGCCGTCCCTCTGCCCCAGGCCATATCCCTCACTGCTCCTGATACATGCCCTTAATTGTGGGGTTGTTGTTTTCCCCCAGGCTTGAATATATCTTACCTGTAATAATGCCACAGGCACTGCTTTCCCTGCTTTTGACCACACCTACCACTAGGATATGCCCCTCAGAAGATTGCCCATCAGGGAATGCAGACCTGGAGCTGGAAAAGTTCCCTATCCCTAGCTTAAAGGGACAAATAAAGCTTTCATAACGCTGATTGCAAATTTTCAACTCGAGAGAGACAGATGAATTCCTGTGAAGAAAATGCCAAGCAACAGCTCATATCTCTTAGTAAATACTTTCTTTTGATGGGAGACAAGATAGTAGCTATCACAGCATTCAAAATCAGAAGTCATTTAAACAGAAAAAGGAAAATATGATCTCTTTGCAAATTTCAGTTGCGGGCTGACTGACCTCTACATTGTTTGTACACTTCTTCACCTCTCAGGATTTAATTAAAACTTTCCTACATGGATAACAAGTTTAAGAAAAAGGACCAGCACTGTGAAGTTGAATCCAAATGCTCCAGAGGAGGTTGTTCTGCACCAAAGGATTTGCTTCATATTCCTGAATACCTGATACTGCCTTTAGAAAACAGCTCTTACATTATTAGTGATCCTCCCAGCAATGTCACGGTTCCACTTGACTGAAACAGATCTGATTTTAAAAGCAAAGTATGTGCAAAGTTCTGTCAAAACACCTGAGAGGTTTGAGTTTATCATTACAGCTGATAGATATATGTTTTTTTACAGTCAGATCCTGGCAGGCATAGGATTGGCGTGTGTGTGTGTGTGTGTGTGTGTGTGTGTGTGTGTGTAAGTGTGTAAAGGCTTCCAACTGTTAAGAAGATGAGATATCCCCTCACTCCAGTGCTGACAGCCTTCCTCTTTGAAAGGATTGCAACAGCTATCAGTCAGGCAAGCAGTTTTGCACAGCAGAAATGAGAGACTGTTATGTGTGTTTTGTCATTGGTCTTATACTTGTAAGCTGCTTACAAACCACCATGGCAATGAAGCAGTATATAAATAAAAAGCCCCAGCCTCCAGTTCTGTATCCTAAAGGCTTTGGAGAACCTTTCTCTGCCTGGCACCAGAACAGTATTTGACCAGTAAAATGCTGTTGTATGGAAGGGGGGGGGGTCAGGAATTGAAATGTAGGATTCTAACATGGCAGGTGGTGCAGAGTGGACCAGCTTTCTCCCACATGCTTGGGAGGAAATGATGCTTTGCTGCAGGTCTTGGTTTGAACAGCTGCTCAAATGAGAGAGGATGGTTGGGCTAACTGACAACATCTGGTTTCTGGATGCAGTGGGATATCTAGGTCTTGCAATGTGTTATTTACTGAGAATGTTGGCCTAGGTTCTCAAGCCTGATGGGTGAGTGTCAGTGGCTTTAATTTCCCAGACTTTTGTTCCCAGACTTCATGCAAACCCAGGATTGTGATGCGTCACTACAGATCATCCAATGGAGACTTCATGATGACATTCTTACATTTTTATTATACAGAGAGAAAATATTTTCATTTAAATGTTTTTGAATGTCTAAATCTTTTATTTTGTTATGTTTCTGCACATATTATTGGATAGCACATAAAATGGTGATTAATCAAATGCCAATGCAGACTTTCAGCCTGTGCTGCTCCTCCATCATTCAGCCAATGGAAACGCAAAAGCATCTCACACAGCTGTCTCCCCATGTAGTGTACAGCAGCGTCCCTGGGAAAAAGTACTTGTTAATTCCACAGTGCATGGGAAATTACTATCTGAATGCTGTGCTGTCATTCCTCCCCCTAGAAATTCTAGGTGCATGTACACATTACAGCAAATAGTCTGGTATTCTGTGAATTTTCTATAGCTGTGAATATGCAGCACCTGTAGAGGTTTATCAAGTAAACTAGTTATTGTTGGCCAGTGCAGTCAGTTGAACCTAATCCTTTAAGGTACTAGAACCAAAAAGCATTCAGTTTTCTATCCAGGCCCATATGTAAATCATATAATGGTATATTCTAATAGTCAACCCTTTGCTGTATAATAAGTAGTTTAGTTTAGCAAAATATAGCATGATGAGAGTAAGGGAGGGAATCATTAATTTCCCCCCATATGTTAAGGTCAATAAATGTGCAGGCAGGCAGAAGTAACACAATGTCATGTAGTTCAAGCTTTTAATTGTAGTCACTGAAGTCAACGTGCATGGCTAGAGCCAGCAATTTTAGATTTCTGTAAAGCCTAAACTAGCTCTCAGCACTTTGCTTCTTTGCATGAAATCCCATCTTTAGTCTTAGTGTGTGCATTTTTCATGCATCCTGTATCATTTGAGTCCTTTCCTGCATAACTAATTCTTCTCCCTGTTCTTCACTTGACAGATTGAAAACTCATTATGTACGCATCTGTATATTCCCCCAGAGTCTGCATTTACATTTGATAGGTGGCTTTTGCTGACGATTCTGCTTCACTGCTCTGTGTTCATCTGGACCACCAACCCAGACGAGCTCTTTGGAGAGCCTTTAAGCAGGAGATGCTAGATCACACATGGGTAGCTGGCAAAGGAGGGTGAGGGCGTAAATGCTATTTCATGACAGAAGGCATGGTTAGCATGAAGGAGACCATGGGGTCCTTCCACTGCCAGCTCACTAGTTGATGCCCACAAGGAAGGAGTTCTTAATTAGCTCCTGTTGAGATGCCGCAATCCTGCTCCTGAAGGGAATTTGTTGATTCAGCATCTTAATCCTGCATGGGATGGGTGTACCTGACCCAGCCTAAAGCTCAGTCGGCCATTTAGGTCAGATTAGGATTGCTGAGTTTAGTTTTAAACGTCAAGTGTTTTGGCAACTGACTTTCTATTTGTTTGTGTGGGTTTGGTTTTTTTTACTTAAGTACCGTATTTTTCGCCCCATAGGGCGCACCGGCTCATAGGACGCACTTAGTTTTTTGGGGGGGAAATAAAGGGAAAAAATTATTTCCCCACCAGGCGTGGGGCTGGGGCGGGGGATGCCCGAGCTTCCCCCGACCCCAGCCCCCAGAACAGGCTGCTATCTGCAAGCCTAGGGAGCCCGGCGGGAAGTCACGCCGGTCTCCCCAGGCTTGCGGATATCTTTCCCCCGTGTTTGTGGGGCTGGCGCTGGGGAGAAGCCCGCTTCTCCCAGCACCAGCCTCCAAACCAGGTCGGGGAATAGCGGGATGGCGGCGCTCCACCTCCCCTCTGTCCCCCGAGCTTGTGGGGTTGGCGCTGGGGAGAAGCGCGCTTCTCCCCACCGCCAGCCTCCAAACCAGGTCGGGTAATAGCGGGATGGTGGCACTCCGCCTCCCCGCTGTCCCCTGAGCTTGTGGGGCTGCCCGGTATCTGCACGAAGCCCAGGGTGCGCTGTGCAGCGCGCCCCAAGCTTCGGGATGCAGGCTGCTATCCGCAAGCCTTGGGAGCTCAACGGGAACTCCCGCGGAGCTCCCAAGGCTTGCGGATAGCTTCCTGAAGCCTGGAGAGCGAGAGGGGTCGGTGCGCACCGACCCCTCTCGCTCTCCAGGCTTCAGCGAAAGACTGCATTCGCCCCATAGGACGCACCCAGATTTCCCCTTCATTTTTGGAGGGGAAAAGATGCGTCCTATAGGGCGAAAAATACAGTAATTCATCTCGCAAAATAGACAATGATCAATCTGCAAATGTGCATTCACACTTGGTGCTGTGTGTATCTCCTTGCAGAATTCACAGTAGGGAAAGAAGATCAAGGAATCATGGATGGACTAGGCGAGAGGTCAGATTAAAGTGGGTAAGGGCTGAGGTAGCTGTGTTTCCAGGCGCCTAAGATTTCTTTCTAGAGCCTGTCCAGCTATAACATTCCTCATGTAGGATCCCTGAACCTCAGCTCCTGTAGCCAAATGGACTACATTAAACCAACAGTACATTTCAATACATCTAGAATTTCAATCCAAAATGACAATGTGCCTTGAGAGAGCCATTCCCCTTGTTGCTTTCGTTTGTACTACTACAAAGCAACTTTGAGGGCTCAAATTTTAATCGGAGCAGTGGCACTAGAGGAGGAGGTGCTTAATACTCCTCTTCCTGCCCCCACGACCTTTTCGTGATCCAAAAGAGGTGTACTTTTAAAATAAGTAGGACATGACTGGATAACCAAATCGGAACGTTGTGGGTTCAGTTTCACCTCGAAAGCCCTTTGACAGAACTCTGGCACACCTCCTGTTGCAATATTCTCTCAGGTCACAATCGAAGCATTATCTAGACCTTGGCGAGTTTTATTAGCTATTATGAAATCTTTCCCCTTCTAATGAGATCTCCCCCACCGACCCCAACAATAAGCCTCAAAAACTGGCAGCTGACTTGAGTGTGCTTTGCAGCTTGGAAGCAGTGTGGTGACACTTTGACGTTGTTTGTTCAGTTTCCTCATACAAAGCACCATTGCCAATAGTCAGGTCTTTCATCCAACTTGGGTCTCAGATAAGGCATGTTCATGTTTTTCTTGATTTTGTTAATCTAGCCTGTTTTGTGGTTTGGCAGAGCCCACTCTTGCTCGGGGCAGCAGTGTGGCACAGTACCTCTTTCTCCCTACTACCTCTCACTGCTGTAAGCTACAGCTGCCATCACTGGAGGATGGTCCAGCAGAGTGAATGGGGACACTGCCCCACCAACCTCAGCCAACTCTCCTGCCTGCCTGCCTGCCTCCTTGCTTACAACTAGTCAAGGGGTGGCTAATGAACAACTAGTCAGCAGGGTTTTAAGTGGGTCTCCTTAAACCACAGGATCACTCTGGAAAGGGCTTTCCTCCCACTTCTGCCTGCTCTTACAGATGCTACTCATTGAACTGCAGCTTAGGTATAAAATCAGTTGTGCTGAATGCTCAGTAATGACAACAGATGCATTGCCGATTTTTCTGGTCCTTCTGCACAGATCGAATGTCTTCACTGGTTCTCTGTAGACTGATGGTATAACAAGGAAAATATGAAGCCTCAGCCAAAATAACCTCTTCAGAATGGGACACTGCTGTTATTATTTAGCATCTCTACTAGGTATGGTGCCTTCCAGGTACTGTTATAGACTGCAGCTTCTCCCAGCCCTGTGCTTGGCCATGCTAGCTGGGTCTGTTGAAAGCTGAAACTAGCAACGTATGGTGGTCAGTGCATTGAATAAACTCTTGGGCTCCCAATTCACTTCTACGCAAACAACCATCTTTGTTGTGGCATCCGTTAACACTCAGAATCGCCCAGGATGTTGTAGCATAAGACAATCAAAACTGTTTCACTTTGCTTTCCATTCACCCTCTTTAAAAAAACAACCCCCAAAAGTGTAGTCAGTGTGACTTTAAAATGCAAATGTGGTTGTTACTTTTATTTAGTAGCATGAACAAACTTGATTTTGTTTGTTTGGCATCAGGGAGTTTGGCAGTTGGGTATGTGAGAAACATAGTTTGGGGGTGATCATGAGAGAGATAGAGAGATACTGTGATTGTATTCGCGTGTTGGAGATCAGAGCCCATCTCTGCCATTGGACTTGGGGTCTGGGACAAGTTATTTTAGCTTCACTATTTTACCTCCTGTGAAAGGGTTTCTGTTGCTTTGCATGTTCCTTTCTGCCTTGTGCTCAGGTTCTGGGGCAAGTTGTCTTTTGCCATCACAAGTTTGCTTCCTGTGAAATGGTTTTCTGAACAAGCAGATAATTGTGGCTACAGAAAGTGGCTTTGTGTATTGGGGATCAGGGCCCCACCCTCACGCCCATTGCCTTGTGCTCAGGTTCTGGAGCAAGTGTGCCTGTCTTATCTCCAATTTGCCTCCTATGGCTTGGTTTTTTGTTGGAGCAGAAACCTGTCACTTAAGATGCATGGTTTGATATTTGGGGCTGAAGGCCAACCTCTGCGTTGTACAAAGGTTGAGATCACTTGTCCCCATCTAGTCCAGACAGCTGTCTTGTCTGTAGCATTGGCCAGTACGGATAGCAGGGAAATTTGTTCAGGTAACCTACCCAGTTTGCATTTCCCAAATAAAATACAGTAAGCCCACAACTTATGCACATTTAACGTGTGCACATTCAACTTTATGCTCTTAGCAAAAAGTAAAAAATAAAAGGGTGTGGAAAGGGGGTGGCGTCTGGGGGGGGGGAGACTTTGGCAATCCCACCCACCATTGAACCCAATGTGTTTTGGCTTTAGGCATGATCCCCAGAACGTAACCCCCACGTAAGTGGTGGGCTTACTGTACACAGTGAAACACACCTATCCTTCAAAATTTCTACTTCTCTGATTTTTTGCAGTGCAGTTGTCCAACCCAGCATGCATCCTCCCCAAAAGGCATATGTTAAGGAAAAGTGCGCACAAAAATGCTTATTTTAGTGAAAATAATGTCCTAAAATTGGGGGAAGCTGTTGGAAACAAAATGTATATTTTAGGCAAAATTGCAGAGTAATGCTAGGTGAAATGCATAGGAAAATGCACATGAATTTTCATACAGTATTAAAAAGAAGATTGCAAACTAAGGTGGAAATGGGGAGAACCAAACTGAAGATTGGAGGGTGGGGGAGAGAAACAAATAGAAACAAAAATGAAAACCAATTTATCTGTGCCTTTGAAAAGGTTAAAAGCAACCAGCCATGACTGAAAACTGTACTGGAACCCCTTTCCCTCCCAGTTTGTTTGTTTCTTTTGCTTTTTTGAAAGGTGCATTTAGTTCCTTCAAAGAGAGGAGCTGTATAGCAGGACCAGGTGGAGAAGGCAGTGATGATCATTTGCCTCACAAGTTGCGTTTTCTTTCTCACACACGAGGAAGTGTCTTCTAATAACATCTGTGAGAGAAGAAGGGTCCCAGTCCCAGCAGTGGCGAACACACTGTAGTATTGCTTTCCCAAGGCATCAATGGCTACTAGCCACGATGGCTATATACTACCTCAAAATACTAGTTCCTGGGGATCACAAGCAAGAGAGAGCTCATAGCCATCTGCTTCACTGCTGTGAGAACAGAATGCTGGGCTAGATGGACCTTTGACTTGATCTGTAGGAACGTAGGAAACTGCCTTATACGTAGTGAGTCCATTGGCCCATCTAGCTCCTACACCGACTGGCAGCAGCTTTCCAGGGCTTCAAGTAAGGGACATTCCCTGCTTTACCAGGAGATGCTGGGAATAGGACCTGGGGCATTCTGAGTGCACAACCTATCTTGCAACAATAATCTACAGTCGTGCCTTGGTATTCAGACATTTTGGCTCCTGAACACCACAAACCTGGAAGTGAGTGTTCCGGTTTGCGAACGTTTTTTGGAAGCCAAACATCCAACGCGGCTTCCGATTGAGTGCAGGAAGCTCCTGCAGCCAATCGGAAGCCATGCCTTGGTTTTCAAACAGTTCCAGAAGTCAAACGGACTCCCGGAACGGATCATTTTGACAACCAAGGTACCACTGTATTGCCCTTCTTCCACTGAGCTATAGCCTTTTCCAGCAGGGCTGCTTTCTTATGCCATTACTTGGCATTTTTTCCTGCCTGCTCTCCTGTTCCTTTTGACAGCAGCATATTAGGCAGAAGCCCAGCAGGTGAAACAGTTCCATGCTGGGAAAAGCTCCTGTTGAATGCCTGCCATGCAGCTGTTAAAACAAACCTTCCTACCTACATAAGACCTACGGCTACAAGGCAGATCAATGTGACATCTATCATTGTTCTTAATTCAGAAAATAAAACTTGCCCTTTTAGCAGTACTTGCAGACTACAAGTAAATCAGACACTAAGTTGAACATTTAATTAAGGCTGCAATCCATAACTTTTTATTAGAATATAAAACTTACTGAAATCCACAGTGTCTGAATTCTGAGGGAATATTAATGCACAATACAGTGGTACCTCGGGTTACATACGCTTCAGGTTACAGACTCCACTAACCCATAAATAGTACCTCGGGTTAAGAACTTTGCTTCAGGATGAGAACAGAAATCGTGCTCCGTCAGCGCAGCAGCAGGAGGCCCCATTAGCTAAAGTGGTGCTTCAGGTGAAGAATAGTTTCAGGTTAAGAACGGACCTCCGGAACAAATTAAGTACTTAACCCGAGGTACCACTGTATAATCATGTTTCTGTTTGGGAAGGTTTGTGATATGAAGTAGAACCAGGCTTTGCTTGTCTTACCCAAAATAATTTTTATGTTTCTGCCACTGTTAATTATTGGCAGCCTTTTAAATAATCCTTTCCAAAATAATAATAATAATAAGATAATTATTTCACAACTTGGTTCAGGCATTTCCTCTTGGGAGTTAATCAGATGTTTTGTTTCTCTTGGAGCTTCAAAAATAAGACAATCCTTTTTGGAAAGTATATGAAGATTCTAGCAAATGCCATGTTTTTACCATGCCTGAACACGACTTCTATTTGCATCCTTCTGTGTTATCACAGTAAAGGTTGTATTTGCTTTTCAAGCAAGGTCATTAGTCAGCTGACCAACTCTTTAGCAGCTGGAGTGACTACATGTTTTGCCAGTGTAACTCTGGACTTTTCAGGAGTGTTTGGAACGCTTCCTAGAAAGAGAAGGCTTGTCTGGGTTTCTTTTCTTCCTTTTGATTTGGCAGCTGGGAGGACATGAAGGTAACACGGCCAAATACTTCTGTTAACTGCCAGTTTGAACTCCAATAATGAAATGCCGAGTTAAATTGCTGCAATGCAGTTGCAAATGATAGGCAGTATCAGAAAGCTGTTGCAATAGCCATAGCTGTCAACTTACAGATTTGAAAATAAGGGACCAGCAGCCTTGAAAATAAGGGACCAGCAGCCAAAATAAGGAACTTGCAGCCTCACCTGTTCCTTGCAGTGAATGCCACAGGCATTGATCTTAGTGACTCTATGCATTGTCAGTTCGGAAGTGGCAAACCATTGCTGCCAGCTCAGTGGAACTTAATCCTACATGTGCATAGGTGAGAGTTAGTAACAATGAATAATACAGTGCTTACTTCTGAGTAAACATGCACAGGATTCCTCTGTAGTTTGACATGGTGTTGAATGTTTTGGATCTTTAGATTCAGTTTACCTGTTGTTCTTTAGTTGACGCAAATATAAAGCAAACTACAGCTGTCTCTATAAACCATGTCCTTGTGAATGAGAAACAAAGGCAAATAAATAAAGCCTGCTTGATGTTGAGAATTTCCACATCTAATTGATACACATATTCTACATCTTTGTTATATCATTTTCTGTATATATACTTATTTTATAGAACATATTTTCAAATGGATACATCCACTAAAATTAAAGATGTCACTTGTGCTTACACAATTATTGTCTAGAGTTTAAACTGAAGGTTTCCTGGTACTGTTCTACTGACAAACTGTTCAGATAATCCTGCACAGAAAGTTATTTCTACTGATGTATATGATTTATGGAACCTAGCAGTACTGCTACTAAGCAGAGACAACACGACAGAAGCTTTTCTAAATCTTTTGAATAATTGTTGACAAGCATGGGGGCTGATTTTATGGCAAAAGTCAGGTAGCCACAGTCTGTTGTATTGTGTGCTTTGTTAGCAGAAAAACAATAAAGTAAACAGTAATGGTCATGTCTAAGGACTGATTCATATGTTGTTGTTTGCTTGCTTATTTCCCCCAAACCTGGCAGCCTTCTCCAACCTTCAGATCTTCTGGACTACAGTTCCCATCAGCGCCTGCCAGCACGACTGATGGGAATTGTAATCCAAAACATTGGGCAGGCATCAAGTTAGCAAAGGCTGAATTATGATTTACTGTGATGTGTGAACTGTTTTTTTGTACCCAGACCTATCTATTAACATGTACAAAAAAGGGGCTAGTTATTCTCCAAAACTACCTACATCAGCTTTCATATTAGCTAATACATATCCATGGATGTTCATCTATAAATGGGAATTGGAAATATCTGTCAGTTTGCTGCCCTTTAGAGGTGTCTATAATCAGCTACTTGAGGCAGAACCCTAGGGAAGGACCCTGGCAATATCTTGTCAGGTCTATAATTAGTTTCTCTTCCAGCCCCCCCCCCAAACTTGCTTTTTAAACTAGGAAAGTTGTAGTACACAGCACATTAATTATAGGCCATGTCCCAGAGTAATCAATGCTTCCAACAGTAATAAGATGAGCGCTTACTTATCACCTCAACTTCTACTCAACATGCATCTCCTCAGCATTTCTTCCTCTCCTCCATCTTCCCCTCCCTTTACCTCCCCAATTTCTTTCTGAATTTCCTTTGGTCTTAAAAATAGATTATTTTGGTAAAGTGAGCAGTTTGTACATAAAGAAGTAATCGAAAGGAAGTGTAATGCGTAGGTCTTGAAATAACTATAATTGTATTGTTTAACAGTTTCCACCCCATCCTCTTTTTATAAAGGTGGACTACATGTCTTCAGATGATGTTTCACTAATGGCTTGACATCTGTGGTCTGGACAGCAGTCATCATTATGGAGAATACAGATGGTATGGATACAGAATTTAACCTTAATTGAAAGGCAGAAACTTTATACTGTTCATTTTTCTGTTAATTGCTAAATGATTAAAGAACTCATGCTTTTTGAATTAGACTTTTTAAAATGTTCAGGCCCCAGTTTTGAATACTCGCCCAATCTCTGTTCAAAATCTGTAAGTGCAAAGGGAAAACAGGGTTCTTGCAGGAGGGGTCTACTTCTGGACCTTATGCCTGCAGAGAGAAGCTGATGGCCTTTCCCCCTAAAGGTAAAGGACCCCTGGATGGTTAAGTCCAGTCAAAGGTGACTTTGGGGTGGGGTGCTCATCTCGCTTTTCAGGCCAAGGGAGTTGGTGTTTGTCCACAGACAGTTTTCCAGGTCATGTGGCCAGCATGACTAAATCACTACTGGCACACGGAGGACCATGACGAGTGCCAGAGTGCACAGAAATGCCATTTACCTTCCTGCAGTAGCAGTACCTATTTATCTACTTGCACTGGTATGCTTTTGAACTGCTAGGCTGGCAGAAGCTGGGACAGAGCAACTGGAGCTTACCCCATCATGCAGATTCAAACTACTGACCTTCTGATCAGCAAGCACAAGAGGCTCAGTGGTTTAGACCACAGAACCGATAAGAGGAAGCAGGAGGAGTATTTCAGTACTTTTGGGCTGAGGGATAACTTTCTCCGTTGGAGAGAGGCCTTTGCTCAGTGGGAGAGTGTATGTTTTGCAAGCATAAGTTCCCAACTGCAATCCCAGACATTTCTGCTTATGAAGACTGAGGTAGCAGGGCTGAAAAAGACCTCTACCACAGATATCGGAGAGCTGTTGCACTTCAGAGCAGGCAGAACTGGCCTACATGGTCCTGTACTCTTAAGGCCAAAATACATGCCATGTTATTCAAATCATTTGGTGCCAAGGGTCAACTTTCCTCGAACTGTGAACAGCAATTTAGGGAGTCCCAATTCAGACCCAGAGCGTGGTGGGGTCAAAGGATAAAAAGCCTTCCTTACACACCACAGTCCTGACTGTCGTTGCTGACTGCCATGGAAGGCCAAACAATGTCAATAATGTCACATCTTGTTTGCCCCTGAATCAGCATACGGTTGCCTGAGACAACATGTATTCGGGCTGCTCCTCACTTTTTGCTCATGGGTCTTATACATACCTAAGCATGAAAAGTAAACTGACCCATGAGGTCTGTTGAGCAGGAGTTGCGCTTTGAGCTCCACTCAAGAAGATAGCTGCTTTTCCTGATTCCCTTCTGTCTGGTTTTGTGCAAAAGCACCAAGCTCTTAGCCTGGGAACTTGTGTGCACAGAGGCAATTTTTTTTATATTTAAGGGAGATCAAGGCTGACTCCCAGGAACCAATCTGTTCAGTTTGCTCTTTTTCCGGATCCACCTTGTATGCATGTCTTAAATCATTTGACATAGTTTGAAAGCCAGTGCTGAATATATTAGTGATGCTGAGTGTAATGGTAAAGGTTTATTATACATTAGGATCATGCAGACTTTAAAGCAAATATGTTGTGTGGATTGCAAAAGCTGTCATTTACATAATTACCAAGTAGAGTGATTATTTAGCAAATTCTTGATGACTTTCGGTGGTACAATTACATGATTCAGCCCTTGAAAACAAGATTACACATTTGCCCATGCCTCTTCGGGACTGTATATCTAAGCTGACTGTACAGAGATGTCTCAGATGACAAATTGCCAGCCATGTTTCCCCCCTCTTTTTGCCTTTTGGATAGAGGCTAACTGCACAGTGATTTAGTGAAACTGCCTTGCAGTTGTGCCTGGAGCTACAGCCAGCATTTCAATAAAAAGGGGGGGGGGGAGGAGTATGCATGCTGATATAGGCTGATTTTCAGCAATACTGCAGAGGCTCTATGCTGTTGCAGCCTTAGAGACAGCTGGGAGAGGGTTTGGGGAAGTCCATAGGGACCTCACCCTAGAATATTGGGTCCTCCTTATCTGGCATTCATCTGCTTCTTTCATATCCTTTATTCACAACTCCTCATCCTAATGATAGAGGGTTATACTGATGAAACACAGCGAATGGGAAACAGGCACTATGCATTTCCATATAGTCACCGTGATGTGCTCTGGAAGAGATGGGCACAGGGCTAAAAGAAGCCCTCTTCCCTCCTTTCCCGGCCTTCCCTTGGTATGTACATTATGCCATGCAGAACTAGATGCTTGTGAGTGGAGCTCTTTGGGCACTAGGTCAGAAAGTGGCTAAGTCTGTGGGACTCTGTGTTATGACCAGATGGCCAGCCAGAAAAGGAGGAACACAGGAAGCTGCATTATACTGAGTCAGACCATTATTCCATCTAGCTACTCTGTTTGGTCTACTCTGACTGGCAGAGGCCTGCCAGAGTGTCATGCAGGGACTTTTCCCTGTCCAACCTGGTGCTGTGCCATTGAGCTACAGTCTTCTAAGGAGACTGTGTTGATTCCTTTTTTCAAGCACATGGCTGTGTCACTGCAGGACGCACCATGCCCTTGTAGTTTCTAGTTAGGTTAGAGTGACCTTAGCAGATTGTCTTTTTCCATCATGAGAATTAAGTGGCTAAAGACTGCTGTAAGGGGCGTGAGGTAGGAACTTGAGTTATAAGTGGTTTCAGACATCAAGTTTTCTTGATATTATATCTGTTTGTAGATTATCACACTATTTTGATTTTTTAATTTTATGTCAGCAGATGAATGGGCATCCAAACCAGAGGATAAAGATCCACTCCAAAGCCCCTATTCTCTTGAAACACCCTATGGCTTCCACTTAGATCTTGACTTCCTGAAGTATGTAGATGATATCGAGAAAGGAAATACTATCAAGAGGATTCCTATTCACAGGAAGGCAAAGCACCCAAAATTCAGCACACTGCCTCGCAATTTCAGCCTTCCAGAAAATGGATCAAGGGCCTACTCCTCAGCCCCAAACAAGAGCTTCCTTACACAGAGGAAGGCCTCCTTAGGGGCAGAGGAAAGCAGCCCTGTTGTCACACCGACTGACTCATTGCCCTTAGCCACCCGTTCAGATGAGCCAAGCTACAGAAAAAAGGCCCTTTTAATAGAGACTGTCAAGCAAGATGCCACACACCTTGAAGAGGAGACTGGCAACTGTAGAGGGAGGCCTCAGCTTTTGAGGGCATCCAGTATGCCTGCCACGCTGCCACCAAGCCAGGATTCAGAAGCAGAAACGCAACCAGAAGCTTTTCCGCCTTTGGCATTCCTTCCATCTTCTGATGGGAAAGGCTTGGAATTTGATTTTAGTCCCATAAAGGGAACACTGGATTCAGATTGGTCCAAGGGATCTCCTGAAAATCTGAAAAATGTAAAGGAGCAAATCAGTCAGGCCGTCCAGGATACTGAGAAGCTTATGAGGCAACAGAAAGAAGCTAAGCTTGTGCTAGACCAGGGACAACCAGAGCTTACAAAGGAGAGAATACAACCCAGTGCTTCATGGCAAAGCCAGCATTTAGTATCTCAGGAACTGCTTGCAGTTGCTGAGAGCGGAGAAGAGGAATGTGATGCAATGGAGACAGATGTTTGTCGGCCATCCACCCAAAGTGAATTGACCACTTTCAGAGCCTTGGAATACAACCCTGAGAGCCAGACCCAGAAAGACATAGAACTCAACATAACTGAGACAGTTACAGCAGGACTACAGGAGGGGGAAGAAGTTACAAGTCCTGGCAGTGGGGAGATGAAAGGAAACGTAAACCTCAAGCCTTTTCTCTCTGAAGAACCTAGCAAGATAACAGCCTTAAAGCAGCATATTGCTATTCTGGAGGAACAGCTAAACAACAAGACAGAAGAACTTGAGCAGATTCGAGTAGTCTTGAAGCAGCAGGATAAGGAAATCAAGGCCAAGGAGAGAAGCATTGAAATGTTGGCAAGTTCCAAAGCTCAACTGGAAGAGAAACTCTGTGGGGAGAGTACCAAAGAAATTACACCCTGCAAGCAGGACAAAATTGCCCTCCAGTACCATGATGCTGCTGTGAATACCGAACGGGCAGCTAAGGAGGCATCTGACAAAGGGGTTAATGTAAGCATCACTGTGCCTATGGAATCAATAGGGTGTGATGCCTGTGAAATTGATAATAAGAATCTGCAGATAAAGGAAGGGCATAGGAAGCTGTTCCATGTCCACCATGAGATGACAAGTGTTGATGTTGGAGAAAAAGAGCGTCCATGTTTCCAGAGACAGAAAGAAATGAAACAGGAAGATGATAGTTCCCCTCTCGAGCTAAGTTACAATGAACTGAAGATTGATGAACACATTGATAATGACAACTACCAGAAGGGAGTGTGCAACTATGACACACAGTTCTCTGCTGCTAGTGAAGAAAGCTGCTCAGGTGTTGAGGTGGTTGGCTCAAAGGCAGGAGGAAATGAAGGCCTTTTTGAAGAAGATTTTAAACAGGAGCTGAATGAGGAGGAAACCCAACCAGAACCAAAGAATTCGCCTGCAGATCCCATCGTAGGCCAATACGTTAAAAAAATCCAGGATCTGTTGCAAGAGCAGTGGACATGCCTAGAACACGGGTACCCAGAACTTGCCAGTGCCATTAAGCAGCCCGCCTCAAAGCTCAGCTCCATCCAGAACCAGCTTGTTAATTCCTTGAACTTGCTGCTCTCTGCCTACTCAACACAAACGCCGACAGACAAGGAGAATTCCAACACACAGTATCAACAGTTGGGTAAATAATATTGGCAAAGCCAGTCTTTCCTTTCCACTTACATTGCAGCTAGTCAGAATATCACCTGAAATATTTTGAATGAGATAAACATGTTTGCTGCTTCAAAATAATAATAAAAATGTTCATTTTACCAAAGCAAACAAGGGAAAGTAAAAGAAATATTCTTGTGACATTTCCATGTTGTTGAAAAGCACTATTTTAATGTAAACAGGACTTAATGTGGCAGTTAAGGAAATATGAAAGTTTAGAAACCAAATTCTTTATGTCTTAAAAAATATCATCCAATATCACTTAAATGCATGGCATCATATTAATACAACCAATTTCATAGTGATAGTAATAGATACTGGGTATGGACAGGCATGGATGACATCTTCTCAACTGATGAACAGGGATGGCTGGAATAGGTTTGTGAAAAGCACTCCTACAATCTAGTTCCATGTTGCTCATAAGAAGGTGCATAGGGCTTCTATGAATAGAGTCAACCAGTTTTTTCAGCCCAAACCCAGAACAGCAAATATTCACATTGCTGTATCAACATAGTTCCCTTCTTTTTCATTTCTCTGCCACTCACTCCACTTCCTGAGGGTGGGAAAAACCATGGATGAACCTCTTTGTAGAATTTATCAGCCATTTATATGATATCTGCTGTGGTGGAGGAAAAAGTTGCCAGTGCTGTGGCACAGCTGCAACTGGTCAGCTCTGTCATAAGGTAAGTGCCATTAATGTCACCTCTCCTCTTTCAACAACCTCAGTTCCTCATTCCGTAAAGATGTCTATTCCCACATTAGTTATAGGGAACTCTTGCACACAACTATTTTGAGCCATTTCACAATTTATAGAACTGCTAACACTCTTTTCAAAGCTAAGAAGGGTCCAGTATGGTTTCATATTGAATGGGAAACCCATGTGTTGAGAATCCTGCATTGCAGGGAGTTGGACCAGATAACCCTTGATATCTCTTCCAGCTCTATGATTCTATCCTGTGATCAGAAGAGTAGCACAAAGTATGCCCACCAGAATGTTTTGGGATCCATTCAGTTTCTAGGGCCAAATCAACCTAACAGACTAATCCAAGCTATCAATCTTTTGAAACGACCCATTACAGTTGTGCCTTCTTCAAATTCACAGAACTTGTTTCCATTTAATTGGAAAACATTAAATCCACCCTCAATCCTCTCTTTTTATGTCATGGAAGCAATGGAGTCCTATGTTCACTGAATCCCAAGCGACCCAAGTTGATGACATTTAAGCTGAACCAGTTCAGCTAGCTCAGACTTGAAGTCTAGTTAGAGGGTGGAGTCGGAAGGTATGCCAACCATACACTGATATTGCAAAGTGTCTCAGGGTTGCCATTCCATATACTGCAGCCATAAACTGATGACAACAGTGATACCAATGCCTCATCTTGAGTCAAATCAATGATAGTTGGTGATTGACATATATAAGCTTTATATTTAAACAGCAGCAGTATCAACAGAGCAGGGTCATCATTGGCCTCCATTTTAAGTCTCTTGAGGCGACTGAGCCATCTGCTATTCTCCACACTGTCTTCATCTTCCCTTTGTCTTGTTTTCCTCTGAACACTACATTTCATAATGAGTTGAGCATCACAGACATATAACATGGGCCCAGGCAATGTTGGAAACCTAATGGGAATGTCCTCCGCAAACACCAACAAAGACCCCAAGGTGGTTGAGAAAAAGTCCTATCCACTTCTACAAATTCCTGTTGCCTTCTTGCACAGCGAAGGAGAACTGACATACCCCTATTCTTTTGCTCCAAGCTTCACATTATTCTATCGTGTTCCCTTAACTCCATCTTCACACTCAACAAAATAGAAGCACCAACAAAATGGCTGTAGCTTGGGAAGGGGATGGGTCTTTGTAATGATGAATAAATAAATGTTATTGCAGTTATGCATGTGACATTGCTCAGTGTTGGGCCTTAAAGCTGGGTTGAGAGATCTGTGCCTGACTGGGTTGAGACATAATGCCTGACTATTGACCATACTGATGGAAACTGGCATCCAACAACATCTAGGGACCCAAGATTGGGGGAGCCTTCTCTGGTTGCTGCATCATACCAACCACTGGTGTCCCCCCCTTCCCCAAGGGTAGGGTAGGTAAGTCTATGAAGCTATCAAACAGAAGAACTACCAGACAAGATGGGCCTCTTAAAAACAGCCACGTTGTGAACCGCTTTTGAGTTTTTGTTTTTACAATCAAGCAGTGTATATATGTCTCTCTCTCTCTCTCTCTCTCTCTCTCTCTCTCCGTGTGTGTGTGTGTGTGTGTGTGTGTGTAGCCACTGGTGTAGGAGTTGAGAGGTGTTGGGATCAGCCTTTCAGTAGATAGGGGGACTTATTTACCATGTTCAGTTTGTTAAAGGTATGTGATACAGTTAAGTAAGACAACTCTATTACAACATTTCTGATGTTCTGTGTTTTCAATATTTGTATTAGAAATTTCTCCAAGCACAAGCCTTAAATCTATAATGAAAAAGAAGGACACTGGTTTCCATGCAGGAGGTAACGGCACCAAAAAGAACCTTCAGTTTGTTGGGGTAAATGGTGGGTAAGCATCAATGGAAGAAGCAAAACTGCCTTGTCATTTAGAATGCTACTTTTTAATGTATGCCAAAAGAAAAGATTGATGCATTAAACACAGACTCACTTCATTCCTTCTCCATTATGATGTTGGTGAGATTGCTGCAAAAGGCTGGAGGTAGCATTCGGATGTATCAGGGGTGAGCAAAGTTTTCCAGCAGGGGGCTGATCCACCGTCCCTCAGACCATGTGGGGGACCGGACTATATTTTGAAAAAATACATATGAACGAATTCCTATGCCCCACCAATAACCCAGAGATGCATTTAAAATAAAAGGACACATTCTACTCATGTAAAAACATGCTGATTCCCAGACCGTCCGTGGGCCAGATTGAGAAGGTGATTGGGCCGCATCCAGCCCATGGGCCTTAGGTTGCCTACCCATGATGTAGGTTGTTAGCAGAAGTATTGAATAGTACTACGCTAATATAAACGAAAGCTGAAAATCACTGCAAACTTCACAAAAGGAATGGTAACCTTAGCACTGAGTGAGTAGGCTAGGAAACAGACATACGGTAAGCAGTGACACCAAAAGCCAGGAAATCATTGGAACTAGCTTGCAATTTGGAGTTCTCTCGATTTCTGTAGAAAGAACAAAACAATCTGAAGTTAGGTATTTTTTCACTCTCTTTTACAAATAGACTTAACAAAAAAAAAAATCGCCAGTGAACCTTTTATTCAAAAGACTGCAGCTTCCCATTACTAGAATGTTGTTTGCCACACAATCTTAAATAACTACTGCCATGGTTGGCTGTGGTGTAAAGGCACTGTGCTAATTTAAGCTTCCATATACAGTCATACCTCGGGATAAATGTGCTTCAAATTAAGTATTTTCGGGTTGCGCTCCGCGGCAACCTAGAGCACGTTACTTCCATGTTTTGTCGTGCACGCATGCGCAGAAGCGGCGAAACGTGACCCGCACACACGTGGACGCAGGTTGCGTTCGCTTCAGAATGCTAACGGGACTCCAGAACGGATCCCGTTCGCATCCCGAGATAACCACTGTGTCTAGGCAACCCCACAGCTCTTGGCTTCTGGTGCAAAAGGCAAGTTGGTTTTAAGAAAGATTTGTCAACTTCACCCACCTTCCCTGTAAACCAGATCCTCTGCCATCTGCCTAGCGCATCTCTCCTTACCAGTTCCAAATCCAAGTGGACTGGCTGTTTGCTATGTAGTAGTTGCTTGTAAACTCTCAGAGACATGACAGAAACCATGTAGGAAGCTGGACATTTGTAGATTAATGCTGCAATTGCTTGAAACTTCCTTGAAAGGTGGAATATTGGAATCAAAGGTACGGTAGCTTGTGGCCATGTGTTTAAATACATTAATTTATTTGCAAAAACCTCTATGCTACCTTTTTTTTTTAAGTGAACAGCTGAATATCAATGATACGACATTCATAAAATGCAAAATATATCACAAATCATTAAAACAGATTATTAGCATGTCTACATGTTGCTATCAGTCCACGTGCACATGGACATCTGTACTTGCCCAAACTTCACTACAAACATTACAATACTTGTTTGGTGTCTGGGCCCTGTATATTTCATAGTCTATCCTCCCCATCTCAGGTCAAAATCTTGAGAGTGAGGACTAACACCTTTTCTTCCCTAAGCATCTGATGAAGTAGTAGTTTTAAAGGGACAACCCTTAGAAGTGATTTAGCAAACAGTCACCATTGGCTTCTAAGTGCTTTGATATATAAATGGCTACTTTATCATTTTACTTTGAAAATGCACTAATGCTAGTATAATGTTTTAAGTTCTAGATAGGAGAAAATGTACTGTATTTGAATAAAATGAGAACGCAATGTAATTCAACATTAAGGGGATGGCCCCCAATCTATAGTATTAACAGAATGCCTAGCTGAACCTTAGGAAACCGAGTGGCTTGTTTTTTTGACATAATAGCCATGCAACAATCTCCAACACAACCTTTGGTCACTTATAACAGTCTCACCAGCCAGATACAGATAGAGATGAATGAATCTTTAATTTTGATTTCTTTCAGTTTCTCATTTTTCCAGCCTTAAGGGACAGTTCTCCACATTTCTGCATGAGTGTGCAATTAAAAACAATAGTAAACCAGCATTTTATTGTGTATTTCTCCCAATATACACATTTTGGTATACAATTTCCCCTGATATAAGGCATTTTTGGTGTGCTATTTTCAGTAATATAAATATTTTCATGTGCTTTCCCAAATATATGCATTTTTGTACACATATAGGTGGAGAACTGAATAGCAAAATTCAAAGAAGCACAAATTGGGTGGATAGCTGCATTTTGATTTATGTACTGCATTGTTTATAGAGGTGAAAATGACATATTTTTGCATTAAAATGTGAACAACACTACATATATCCCTCATCCCTAGGTACAGTGGCTATCTGCTTCCAGTTCTGTCCAGGAGCTGTTGTGGCTGCTTTAACTGTTATTTCACAGCTGCTGGGCGATGTGGAAGCAGGACTTCAAATGTGTTGGTGCTTAGCAGAGAGTGAAAAGGTTGGGGAGCTCTCAGTAGAGCTCAAGTTTGTGGATCATTCCCTGAATTAGGGACAATGCTTTCCAAAACAATGTAAAGTAGAATTCAGATATATGCTCCTAATTGTAATGGAAGCATTAAACATGTATGTCATAGCTGGAGACATAAATCAGAAAGCTAAGAGTTGTTAAGACACCAATATTGCTTTGGTATTGGTTCTAAATATTAGTCTTGCAGTGAGAAAGATGTCAATGACATGTGCATAGTTGTCATCTAGAATTGTTTGCCAGGTTCTTCCCTTGGCATCAGTGCCTATAATCCCCATTCCGGAAATTATGCAATGTCACCTCACCTCAATCTCACATTTATGGCACAGAGCCATAAAAGTATTATTATGAATGAGCCACGTCATGGTAGTTAGAAAGCAAGCAATAATACTGTTATTGAAACCACTACTCCTACAAGAGGCCAATTCCTTTTGAATTAGCAAAAACTTGCATGCTTCTGAGATTACTTATGTCCCAGCGAATAAAAATAAAAATCCATGCCTTACACAGCCTGGGATTTCAAATTTAAGAGGGTTTTGGGCCTATGGCCCACCAATTTTGCTTATAGCTCTCTGGTTCTCGGACAGAAGGAACGCTGAATAATGCCTGCTGTCCTCACCCAGTTACGAAACCACATCCAGTGAAGATTCAAGTTCTGAAGAAAGCTCCTCAGAAGGGAATTCAGATAGTGAGACTGAGAGAAGGTGTGGCAATGATGAGCATAGATGGGGTGAAGATGGCAATGAAAGTGAACAAAGAGCTTCTGGAACTGCCCATTACGCAAGGAAAGAAGACCCTGAAGAGCAAGAGGGAACCACACGACCAAGCACACAGCACAAGGCAGACAGGTAATGGTTCTTGTTCTTTATTTAGAGCATTTGTACCCCATTTTTTAGCTTTAAAAGCAAAGCTCCCAGAGTGGCTTACATGGAATCAATTAACAGCCCCTGCCTGCAAGCTTAAAATCTAAATAAATAAAAAAATCACACACATACCCAAAAACAGGGAGGGAAGAGGAAAAATCAAACTCAGGCCCCAATTCCTAAACAGTTGCTTTTGTAATAACCAGCTGGCACAGTTTAGGGGTAAGAGGTGCTTGATGCAGCTGGTGTTTCAGCAAAGCTGTTGGAACATTATGTGAACATGTACAATTCCTGCAGACAATCGGTAGTAGTTTCTGTTCCATTCTGCTTTCAGCAGGTCTAATAATATATTTGAGAGAAACATTAATAAAATCCAAGTTATTATGAGCTATAAGGCATTTGAATTAACACTGAAGACAAGGTATTATTATGATTATTCATTTATGAATCATTTTCTGCTTGTTTTTCAAAGTGATTTACAAACATAAGAAAAAAAAGCCCAGCTAAAAATAAATTTTAAAACCGAAACAACCACTACAAAGAATAGGTTTAAAAGCAACACAAGGTGTACACCTAAGAGAGCTGCAAGAGCTTGTTGGCACAAAAATGCCATCAATTGTTTCCAGAAAGTACAAATAATGGATCCCTGATGTATGTCAACAGGGACACAGTTGAACACAACGGGCAGGCATACGGGAGGCCCTGCTCTGAGTGTTTCTGGTAGTTTGGAGACTTGAAAGTGAAACACTAATGCAAAACACAGTGACCTCGGGTTAAGTACTTAATTCGTTCCGGAGGTCCGTACTTAACCTGAAACAGTTCTTAACCTGAAGCACCACTTTAGATAATGGGGCCGCCTGCTGCCGTCGCGCCGCCAGAGCATGATTTCTGTTCTCATCCTGAAGCAAAGTTCTTAACCTGAAGCACTATTTCTGGGTTAGCGGAGTCTGTAACCTGAAGCGTATGTAACCTGAAGTGTATGTAACCCGAGGTACCACTGTATAAGAAACAGGGTAGTTTCTCAAGTAACCTGTATTTATTACATTTATATCCCATCTTTCCTTCAAGGAACTCTCCCCCTCCTCATTTTATTCTCACAACACCCCCTGTGCTTTATGTCCTGCATTGAACCTTTCAATTATATAGTTGCATATATAAAAAAAGAGTTATTGAATAGTAGTAGGGGGCAGAGGAGCAGTTTTGCTATAAGGTCCTTCCCCCATTAGTATTCATTTATTTTTCCTAATCTTATTCTTAAAAAAGAGAAGAAGCTGTGTTTTTGCACATTTTTTTTTTACAGTGAATCCACAAAGATGTTTTTCGTTTTCAGATTTAAACCCTCCACAGATTTTCTGAAAGGATGCCAGATCTTGAGCAAACACCTGCCAGAAATAAGAACCACAAAGGACAAATTACTGGTACTCATATTTTTCATGTTGTATTTTGAGCACCTCTCTGTTTCAGCTTAACTTAAGAACCTTCTCAGTGATTATTTTTGGTTTATGGTCGACTCAGAGAATAAAGTTGGAAGGGTCATCTGGTCCATTCCCCTGCAATGCAGGAATCTTTTGCCTAATGTGGGGCTGGGACCCACAACCCTGAGATTAAGAGTCTCATGCTCTACTGACTGAGCTGTCCCTGGCATACTAGTGCCAGCTTTTCATTGATGTGTTATGGTTAACTTCCAATTCCCTATTTTCAAAATCTAAATTAATGAAATGCTAGTTTTGATAAATGGTGTAGGGAAGTAAAAGACACATTTCCCCAAATAAAGTTTGTTTTATATGGTTTATTCATTTGCAGCAATCAACCATAATAAAACCTTTTCACATCTTAAACCCATTGCATTTATCATCACAAAGCAGATGTCAGGATAGAACTTGGGGGCGGGGAGGTTACATCTGTGGGCATCTGAGGAGACTGAGACCTGTGGGCTTCTAGATATTAGTCCTCTCTGTACTACATGGTTGGCTCCCATTCATTCGGAGTGTACAGCATTGTGTATTAATACTCTTTGCTAGATTGTATCCAGTGTTACTAACTGGATTGTATTCAACATTAGCTGTTCTCAGAGTAAGCCCATTTATATTAATGAATATGACTAGCTTCAGTTCATGAATTTCAATGGGTCTACACATAGCTGGCCACAACACTGCATCTCTCAAAACTCAAATCAGTCCAGTAGCTACTGAAAAGATGTTGTGCTGGTCTGCTACCATAGCAGGATTTCATAACAAGGCAAGTTTAAATATGCGTAGATTTATTTATTATGTCTCAGTTATAGATTGCTTTTTGCAGCCCACCCAAGCAGAGGAACAGCACATTAAACTATAATAGAAGTAAGATTCAACAAGGCTGGGGAGCATGCAGCCATCCAGATGTTGTTGAACTCTCCCATCAGCTCTAGCAGAGGTGCTCTGGCAAGAGCTATCATCTCATCTTTGCATTTCACAGTGCTGCTCCATGGAGGAAGTTTGTACATAGAGCAGTACGTTACTATATGGACTGGAATCTGAGAACTTTCTTGGTCCCCAGAGGTGAATGGGAGACACTAATGGTTTGGCTGTGAGTTTCAAGCACAAAAACGTTGTTAAAGAGTTTGGAATACCCTCATTGTTGGACTAAATCAGCTGTCGGTCTCTTTTTTAGAGGCACGTTTTAAGCACCATCTGCCAGGAGTGGTTCCGAATCTCAAGCAGGAAATCCACCAGCCCTGAAATTGTGGCAGCTTACCTCCAAGAGGTTGAGGCAATTCATCCACAGTTAGAGAATATAATTGTGAACTTGGCTGACGGGAACGGCAACACAGCACTTCATTACAGTGTTTCTCATTCCAACTTTCGGATTGTGAAGCTTCTTTTAGAGACAGGTAAGAATCCTTTAATTGCTTTTTCGGAGCTGAAAATTATGTCCATTTGTTCTGCTTTCAACACTCTCCCTGAAACTGCTTTTTCAATCTCAGTTCTTAGGGCCCAACTGGGTACTTGTTTTCTTTCCCCTTAATTGCGGTAATCTTCTCTCTGGCTTTCCTACATTATGCTTTGATCTTGTTCACACTCTGTAGCAAAGAGGGAGCTGGCATTGTGTCTTGATTTACTGCTCTCTGCTTATTTTCCTTTGGTGTATAAAAATATTTATATATCATTATTCCTTTTAAAATATCATAATGATTGACAACAATCATATATAAAACCATGTAAAAATGTAAAATCAGAATTTGGTGATTACAGAATGATAGCTTCTTAATGGCCGGCATAAGCTTGGCAGCATTCTTGAAGGACTCTTCTGTATGAAGGCCTGTTCAACCCAAATTGGGTTGAAAGATAAAGAGCATTAGAGGAAGGGATAACAGGGGCCTTGAAATTGCCCATCAACAGTTAGCCCCTAGAGAGCACACTGAGCAGGCACACAGGTCACACTATGCTGAGATGCACTGTATTTCCATTTATGCAGTTAGATCTAAATTATGTATGCGGTGGGTATATTTACTTATATAAAGGGCCAATCAGCCCTCAAATATAGATATGGCTGACTTCTATTTATTTATTTAGGATACTTACAAATGCAACCTTCCTCAAAAAGAACTCGGGGTGATGTCTAGGCAAATATCTAGGCAAAATGCATCCAAACATAGCTAAAAACGTGTACAAACTAAAAACAAGAACACCTACTATAGCAAGTAATTCAAACACAGATACGTGCATTGTTGCTAAGGAAGTAATCTTCTATTCATCAGATTGCAAAAGAGTTATAAAAGTGTTTTCAGTTGACACCTGAAATCCAAAAATTGTGGTAGAAAATTACAGACCTCTAAGGCGCGCGAGCATACCAGAGTTAGGCCTCCAACACACGCTCTTCTACACATCCCCTCACCCCAAATTTGGGGGGAAACTGTGAAATATTCTATGCTGTAACATTCACAGTAGGCATGACTGTACTTCATAATCGAGGATTGCTACTTATAAACTGAAATGTGAAGTTAGAGTTCAGCAATAAAAACTGCATTTTAAACGGTTGGCCTGTCAGGTCAGATGTGAAAGAGTAAAATGTCCTACAAGATTTTTATCCAGTAAACATGCATGTATTTTCCAGCAAGAAGAAAGAAGCTCTTTGATTTCCTGGTTGGCATGACAACCTGTAAAATGTTAGAAGAATGGCATATTATCATATGTGTCTATAAATCAATTGTTGCACTAAGACTTCCAAGCCACCCCAGAATATTAAAACAAGGTTGTTTTGTTCTCTTGGTAGATGCCCCCGGGCAATTATATTCAAAGCTACACACTGAGTTTTAAATACTAACTCATTTCAAGTCTATGAAAGAAGGAAAATAATAGCATGCCCTGGAGTTCTAGCAATGATGCAAACCTTAAGGAAAACCTTGGTACTGTCTGCTCTGCCTGGGCGCAACTCTCCAAACAGAGGTCTTTGCCAACCCTGCTGCTTGAGATCTTTTGTTTGGAGAAGACACTGAACCTGGGACTTTATACATGCGAAATATGTGCTGTACCACTGAACTTCTTTCTTCCAGTTTCTTTCCCATCCTTTAGTCACCTATTTCCTTTTGCATACCTACATCTTCCTTTGAAGTTAAGACAGCCAAGGTCTGATGCCAAGGTGTATGAGGAAAACTCTCACAATAAGCCAGACACAATAGCCTTATTCATGCTGGGCATCACCCACGGAACCAGGGGCGGGGAATGCTTTTAGCCCTGCCCTGAGGAATTCTTCCAGAAGCAACCATGCCTTGCCCTACGTGTGTGTAGGGCCTCTGCATGAACAGAGGACACCTGCTTGTTCTGGTGTCCTGATAATGCAGATCCCCACACAGGAGCAAGAGCTTGAATACTGTGGTTTCTCTTCAGACAAGTGTGGGTGATGCACATGGCTATTTGAGGAAGAGGAAGCAACATCTATGGCAGCGTGAAGGGCACAACCCCACTCCAAGTAATCGTGCTAATGCCCTCCACGTGAGCAATCTGTGGCTAGGGCTAATCAATGTGTATTTCCCTTTTTCTCCCAAGGTAGCCAGCTCCTGTTCCCATATGCCTTTCTAGCAAATCCAACACATAGTGTACATATTTAGTACAAGGCATATTGAATAAAGTATCATTCTCCATAACCAAGGTATTTTACGCCTATCCCCTTATAAACTGTCTTGGGTCATATACAGGCCACCAAATTTCTCTAGGGATGAGAGGAAAGTGTTGTTAGGACCAATTTGCATCTTCCGAGACTGGCGTAGGGATTTTTTCTGATGCAGTATCAGTAAAGTATTGGTGAAATTGCTTCATGAGGGGGCCCAATGACCTCGCCCGCCCCCCCGCCAGTGTTGTCAGTGAATGTAGAATGGACCTTGTTCTGGTGTGACAATGAGCTGAATTGAGCCCCTGATTTTGCCGTTTATCCCATTTGAGCTTTTGAGTCTTTTCCCTTAAACTGTCCAAACAAGTCAAAAGCTGAAGTGAGTGGAATGATCATTATTCCAGCATAACAAATTCTGCAAACGGGGTCATGCTTACAGAAGGCATGCATGGTCCTGACTATATTCTGAGAAGCTCTAGAAAATGCAAGGAGTGTGTTCCCTTCTGTCGCCATAACTTCTCCATGTTTTATTTCCAGAGTTTTTGCTCTAACAGGAAGCTTGCTTAGCTCTGGAAAATACATCCCTCTGAATTTAAAATTCAGTGTGTTAAAGCCTAAGGAATATGAATTAAAGTCTTGGTCTTCACAGTTATCTGTACAATCTGTTGCTGATTGTCTTTTTAAAAAACAGATTCGTGATAAATATTTATGTGTTTAAGGCTGCAATCCTGTACACATTTACATGGGAGTAAATACCAGTGAAAACAATGTGGCATACTTCTAAGTAGATACATATAAGATTGCACTGTAAGGCATGTTTTGGAGGACAGCTCTCATCAGCCCTAGCCAGCTAATTTCCATTCATTGTGGAGCTAATTGTAATCTTCACGCATTGGTGAAGGCTGATCTCTGAGATACAAGTAAATTAAATGAGAATATTGCTTCATGTGTCTTGTGCTTCTTTGACTCCTGGTAGATATAGATAGATGAAAAATGTTGCCTCTTGTTTAGGTGTCTGTGATGTGGACCATCAAAACAAAGCTGGGTATACAGCAGTAATGATCACACCACTTGCATCAGCAGAAACTGATGAAGAAATGGACGTGGTCACGAAGCTCTTGAAAGAAGGCAATGTTAATATACGGGCAAGTCAGGTATGCTGAAATGTGTCATTACATTTTGTCTTGAGTTACAGACACCAAAAGGCTTTTTTATATATAAAAAAGGGTGATCATGGGTATCTGGACTCATAAAACGTTAATTTAACGCTATTGTGCTGAAATGTCAGTCTTTGCTTACACGATCAAGATACCACAATATTTGTAATAGTACATAAGAACATAAGAAGAGCCTGCTGGATCAGACCAGTGGCTGATGCAGTCCAGCAGCCTCATCTCACAGTGGTTGAACATTTGCCTGTGGAAACCAGCAAGCAGGATTCGAGCACAACAGCACGTTCCCCTCCTGTGGGTTCCAGCATCTGATCAGAAGCATTGCTGCCTCCAATTGTGGAGGCGAGCATAGTCATCATGGCTAGTATGCATGTATTTGATTTACACACAGTCCTTCATCATAAGATCTCAGTAGCCATTGGTATCCCTGTCCTCCATGAATTCATCTAATCCTCTTTTCCATACCTCTGCTTACCCTCAAAATCTGCTTCAGAAGGGTTGGTGCTGTAAACAGGGTCTCCTGTATCAGACTTGGCTAAATTATTTTGCTCATATCTACAGACCAACTAAATTTTATCAGCTTATCTTACATTGCTGTCTTAGAGTGGCTACATATATTTATCAGCAGGGAGATTATGAGCTTTTTTTCTAATCTTTTTCCTTCCCATAATTCAACAAAATGGCAGCCACAACTCTGAAGCTTCATCGGAGATTGGGCAACACAAAAAAATAGCTTTGAGAGAATAAAGAAATGGGAGTACAACATTCACTAAAGAATTGGAGTGCACCATGTTTTCATGTCTTCCATATATCCTTCGCCATCTTGGACCATTTTCCTCCTTAAAGAACAGGCTACAAATGTTGGTGATTTTCTTCACTGAGAGAATAAGAAATAGTATACAAAGACTAATTTTCTCTCTCTTGCTTCTGATTTTTTCTAGGGAGGCCAGACTGCCTTAATTCTGGGGGTGAGCCATGATAGAGAAGATATGGTGAAAGCCTTGTTGTCATGTGGCGCTGATGTAAACCTTCAGGATGATGCTGGTTTGTCACCACTGATGGTTGCTTCTCAGTATGGTAACATCGAAATTGTGAAGCTTCTCTTGACCCATCCAAGTTGTGATGCTGCATTGATTGACAAGGTGAGAGAAATGAATGCTTGCCAAATTATAAGGACCCGCAATTTCAAAGCATGTTAAAACTAAGCTTGCTGTTAAATACTATCTCAAACGAGTTTTAACATAAAATTTGGGAACCAATAATGAGGTTTTTTTTCTGAAATTGCTAGCAATCTTATAGAAATTAAGGTTTCTTCTGACAGAGCTGCTCTTGACTTGACTTTTGGATCTGTACAAAGGTCCTTGTTAAACAGTGTAGTTCCTAAGCTACCTTCTACTCACTGTCACACAGCATTATGAGTTTTTTTAGCTGTAGTGTGCATGCACAGGCCAACTGTATGTGTTTCTATAAGAATACGGATCCCATGGTGCAGTACAACAGTGAGCAAAAAGTGCTTGAGAACAATGTATGTAGTGACTGTTGACTACAAAACTCATGATACAACAAGACTGATGTACAGGGACGCATGCTGCAGTCTGGGAAAACAAATTTTGAGGTAAAATCTACTGCTCCTTAAAAGGCAAATGAGATTCCTGTCTCATTTTCCTTATAAATTGAGCAAAGGTTAACAGGCTGCTGCCTCACACACAGGCAGAGGTTTACTGAGGGAGGATCTAGTTTTGAATGATACCATTTATTATGATTGGCTGAGATGTGCACTTGTCTACAGGTCAACCAATTAAGTTGCTATTGGGACTGGATCTCTTGGGATTTATAAGCTTGTGCCCACCTTTTCTCCTACCCTTGCCAATGGCATTCCAGTTTTTGCCCCTCACTCTTAAAACCTAACCTCATGAGCTGTTGCTAGCTGCTGCTTCCTTGCAGGGCTGTGAAAGAAAATGCCTCTGTCAATGATTGGCCTATTTTTAGCCAAGATACGTGTACAGTGGTACCTCGGGTTAAGAACTTAATTCGTTCTGGAGCTCCGTTCTTAACCTGAAACTGTTCTTAACCTGAGGTACCACCTTAGCTAATGGGGCCTTCTGTTGCCGCCAGAGCACAATTTCTGTTCTCATCCTGAAGCAAAGTTCTTAACCCGAGGTACTATTTCTGGGTTAGCGGAGTCTGTAACCTGAAGCGTCTGTAACCTCAGGTTAAGAACAGTTTCAGGTTAAGAACGGACCTCCAGAACGAATTAAGTTCTTAACCCGAGGTACCACTGTATTCTGTTTCCCACAACTCTTGAGCACAGAGCTGAGGATACAGCAAATTGTATCCAAACTGGATAGAGCAATTTTAGATCAATCTTAAGGCGAGTAGCAATATGCCATAAACATATTATTTTCAACCTAAGGGGTGTGAGGTGGGCTTAAAATGGCTCTAGGGGTTATTTGGATTCTTCAAGACTCAAGCGGGGAGTTTCAAATTATTCTCCTTTTACCCACTATTCAATAAATACTGAACATTGAGGTCTCAGTTTTGAGAAGAGTCAATTTGCATTAGTTTTCAGCTTGCCCTATGGATGATTTACACAGGCCAACTTGCGGTTATACAGCAAGTTGGTTTGGTTGACCTCCCTGACCCATTTGGTTTGTATGCCCTTTCAACAAAAGAAGTGGCCTGTTTAAGATTTATTTTGTGTGTACTGGTCTCCCTTCTACTTCCGCAACATGGCCACAGTTCTCCTGTTGTTACTGCTACTTAGCAGCCACTTCTTTAAATTAGTGTAGGCTTAAAAAAGAACACTTTGGTCATTTGAGGAAGTTTTTGATAAATACTAACAGCAACAGATAGGCTCTCTATTCCTGTATTTCTACAGGGCTTTCAGAACATCCATTGTCTCTGAAATTCTATGGCTTAGCAAGAATTTGAATCAAAGTCTAGGTCAATGTGAATAAGTCTGGCTTTCACTTCCTTCTGTATTATAGGGAGTGGCTGCCCTGCCATGTTAATAAAATCCAACTGGGAATTTAGGCTTTTTAATGTTTAGATCAGGGGTGGGGAACCTATGTCCCTGCAGATGTTGACTGCAGTTTCCATCGACCTGAGGAAGCATGCCCAGTTGGCCATAGGTTCTTCACCCGACCAATAGTTTCTTAGGGAAGTGTCAGTCAAAACCAACCAAGCTGATCTCTAGGTAATTTATCCTGAGTTGATCTAATGTGGCATGAATTCAAATCATATGAAAAGTACCCCAGGTAGACTAAATCTGCAGCAGTTTATCTCTTTCCATTGTTTAGTTTACATCACAGGAAGAAAGGTTTACTTATGCTGGCAGAAACTAGAGAAAATGCTATAATTAATTGGATCCAGATGTGTCCCATCAAGCTTTGCCTCACAGTGAAACGGCCTGGTATTTAAGCAGAATTTCCAAGCCAAACAACTCTTGAGGCAGGGCTGTGACTTACAATAAGCTTTTAACTGCATGTACACAGATGCAACTGGAGACCATCAACATTGTGTTGATTCCACATAAAATTTAGTGCTAATTTGCTATTATAAAGGACCTGCTCTGTTAATGAGCAATTCACTCTGCTGTACTGTTAGAAGACCTGGGGGTTTTCGTATTTGGTTTTTGTTTTCTACAAACTGAGACTTGTCTTGTGTTCTGTCTGCCAAAAAGTGGGTTCAATAAAGCGAAAAGTGATTGTTTGCAATACTTCAAATACCTAATCCGGAAGGCTGCCATTGAAAGATGCTGATTCGTAATTGCTACGAAATCTCACCCAATGGGCTGGGAGTCTTTATGTCAAAGTCTGCCATTGTTGGCATCCATCTGTCTCAGGAGACAATGGAGTGCACCTCTAGAGGTGAAGTCAAACCACTGGAGAATCACAGCACCTGCTGTGGCTGCAGAGAGCGATAAATCTTAATTGCTGCTTTCCACATTGTTTTTGCTGCATTAGCAGCACCAAAGTGACCTCTCTGGGCGTAAGCCTGGGCAGTGTGTAGGCATAGCTTAGAAAAAATAATGTGCTTGCTCCTTTGGAGAAGGTGCTCTGTTGTTATGAATGTGGGTGGTGGTTTCTTTTCTTCTTTATTTAACAGTATGTACAGCTTTAGACTTACCGTATTTTTCTGTGTATAAAACACCCCCATGTATAAGACGCCCCCTATTTTGGGGGACTAAATTTAAAGAAAATGAGGGGAGATGGCTGGCAACTTCCCCTCCACACCACTGCGGGAAACACGCACTTCCCACTGATGCATGGGGGGGGGGGGAGTTGCACGCCCACCAACCAGATGACTGGCAGCTTACCCCCCCCCCCATGCCACTATCCATGTATAAGACAACTCCAGTTTTTTGACATGATTTTTGAGTCAAAAAACTTTGTCTAATACACAGAAAAATACGTTAAGTCTAAACGTAGAGTGCTGGCATAATAATAATCTCCTTTTTTTCTCTCCTTCATGTAGGCTGGTAATTCTGCTTTGTCCATAGCTTTGAAATCTGCCCACACGGAAATTGCAGAGTTCCTTCGGAGCCACATACAGCACAGTCGGCCTCTGAATACATAAAGTGATGGAATGGGAAACCGATAACAAAAGACTCATTATTTTACCCAGCTCTGTAACCAATTTATATGCCCATGATCATAGCTGATAACTGCTGATTTCTCTACTTACGGAAAGGCAGAACTATGTCAGCTATTTGCATACATTTCTAATGAATGAGTCACTCCCTTAAACCTGCTTTTATAGCCTTAACCTCTGACCAGTGGCACAAATAATGGTTAGATTATTTCATTGCCTTTTCTTAATAGTAATTACTTCCACAAGTCAAGTTGTCTTGTCTCTTCTTCAGCTTTGAGCTTAACTTTTATTGTTTCTCAAAGCTTGAATAACTACAGGGAAGCAACTAGGTTGGCCCTGGGCATAGTTCTACATTTTCGAAGACCAAGGGCATAAAGGATAATGTGCTTTCAGGTATGACATCACCACCACACCAAAGCTGCCCAGGTTCAGTGAAGGTACAAGTAATATGGAGCAATTCTGAGATACTTTAAGTATCTTGATAGCCCGATGCTGTGTCAGCTTGTACTAACTTCAAATATATTCTCTGTACCTTGTGAATAAGGTAATACTAGGAAGTCTTCCTTCCTGCCCAGTAAATCTTCCTCTGATTCACTTATTTTTGTTCTAAGCCTGTTGTTGCTGCACAGCCCATTGACTGCTCTGTAGGAAAGTACCAGCCTTTCCCCCTGCTGCATCAAAGCATCACATCAGGGACAACTCAAGAGTGCAGTAGCACTGATGGTTGCTGTTGGGCTACGGCTATGGTTTTGGCCTGATCCCAGTACAAGGGCACAAATTAGTACCAATTCTTAGTACCTCAGCAGTCATTACAAGAGACATTAGTGTGGATGTGTTTGTCAAAAGGGCTTGGATCCAACCACAGCAGAACTTGAGAGTTGAGACTCGAGAGATCCCCATTGCATGAGCAGAACTTCATCGACAGAACTTTGTATCCTACCGTGCTGTTGCCATCACGCCATGCTTTTCCAGGAGTGTCTCATTTTATGCAATATGCGACCTTGCATCACCGCCCTATCTGTTTCTCCTTGTCGCCCACCACTGTGGATAGCAGATGTTCTGAGACAAAGAAGAAGAATACACAGCACGACAGCATCACATATAGGGTAAAACTAGACATTACTGAGAAGAAAGGAAACTAAGACACAAAGTATAGTTGATAGTCGTTGATTTGGCATTTGGTACCACATCTTTGGGTTGGGCTGTGAAAACAGATATTGCTTTTCAAATGAAAGTCCAGCATATATCTCTTAAAGCACATGATGTTTCCAGTTTGTCTACAAGCACAGCAGTAAAGCAATACTTTTTTGGAGTAACTTTAGATAATGAGTGTTGTTTGTAACCAGCTATCTTAACGCATGTCTCAGTTAACTTGTAAGTTGTACTGTGCTATTTATTACTATTGATTTCTATAAGTACCGGCAGTCAACATTTACTCAGCATACAGCTACAAATATAGATTGGCTAGATTATGTACAATATATATCTTGGTTATGTTTGGTTTCTATGGCTCTGATGCAAGAAGTCATAGCTAATTATTTACAGAAATAGTTGAATGTATTGGATCCAAACACACACACATTACTTCCTGTATATTCACAAAGCACAACCATCTTGTTTTTTATCCCTTTGGAATTATCATATATATGGCTTTCTTACGTTTTTTTAATTGAATTTGAATTAACCAGCCAAGAGAAAGCTTTGAAGTATATTTCTCACTGGAAGTTTGGGCACAATTAAGATACAGTGTGCTTTTTCATTTTTTTACCAAGCTAAGTATGTAGAACAAAATGACTTGATCATAAACTTCCTCATGAGAATTATTATTGTTTAAGATATTTTCATAATTAGGTTCTATAGAGCTATTTCTGATTATGGCTTCATATGGAAGGTGCCTTTTGGGCAAACATCTGTTCTCATCTGTTTCATCAGGCTAAAATGCTGGAAATCCCAAACTTGGTAGATTGAAATCTGTTGTACTAATTTATCTGCCATATTGTTTCATTTATTGAGTAACCTTCCACCCACAGGGTAGGCAGAGTTCTTCTGTGGGCTCTGGCAGCCTTCCAGAACTCACTACAATGCACACATATGAAGATCTCCCTCAAATTCCCATTGCTCAACCACAATGAATAACAAAAATACCTTCCATAATCCAGAAATGGTGTAACCGGTTCCTCATTTCCAGTGGCGCCTCCTCTTTTGAACAGCAGCTTTGTCAAAGTGATAATTTAAAGTTCATCCTCATTAACTTGCTGTAATATGCATCTGCTTAGCTTCTCTGCCTCAAATTTATCCTGCAAATCTTATGCTGAAAACTAGTTAAACTGGGGTGCGTGCATGTCAGATCACTCTTGCTTAACTATTTGGGCTGTCTCTGCTATGAGCAATGTTTTGCAATGACCCATCATTTTAAGCAAATAAATGGAACTGTAAAACAGCAGTCTTATTTTCTGCATGATGAACTATGTTTGAAAATCAGGTGTGTTACATTAACAGTGTGGGATGAAGCATAGGGTTCTTTTCTGCAAAAAAGAAAGTCACAGAGCTCTCAGTGCATGCACACATTTCTTTAGGGCAATGCTAAAGAAAATCTCATGATGTGGTCATAGCAAGTGCAGGAAGCACTAGGGCTTCTCTGAGGAGAAAAAGGCAGCACTGAGGAGCTTCCCTCAGCACTATTTCCCTGATCAAATTGGCTGTTTTGAATGATTAAACAAAATGCAGTGGTCCTGATCATTGATCTCTTGCGTCATGAGTAATTTGGCCCTGTAACAAAGCCATTTATGGTACTCAGTGGCTGGGCCCAGATATGATGGGAAATTATGGTTTCCCATTATGTGCATGTGTTGTAGCAATCACAACCTCAGCTTTGTGTGCTTGTCCCTCATCTCTCTTGTACCAGAAGAGGAGCTACTTCTTATTTTAAAGTAAACATTGTTCCCTGTGACATTCAGACCCAGAGAACTGCAAAGGCTTTTTAATACTATGTTTAGTGAAAGCAATTCGGAATCAAGCTATACTTTCAGAGAGTGGCTTGTTTTCAAACTATATTTTCGACAAATCCATAACCTGTATAGGTTGCCTTATTAACAGATCTGAAATTTGACAAATCATAGTTTCCCAGGTTTGAACATCACAATGAACAATGGTTAGGATAAAACTAAGTGGCGAATCCTCTGCCATGTGAAAGGGGAGATGGGAAGACTTGCAACCCCAAGGCACAATTCACTCTCATTGCAGGACATTACTTGCAAACCCAACCAGTATTACATACGTTGGGATTTGACATGTACCTAGCAATTCTATCCGACACTTTAAAAATGAATACTTTCACAATAGGGTCTCTATTTTTCTGTCATGACATAAACTCTCATGGCATGGTAGTCATAAATGCAACAAAGCTACACTTGTTGGATTCTGCATGCATGCACCTGTTAAGGCACAGCTTCTGTAAGAAAATAGGCAGAAATTTATTTTTAGCGGCATGGGATGGAGAGGGGATGCTGCGAAGTGAAACATCACATTTGAGCAGTTTGAGTGTGGATCACACACACACACACACACACACATGACAAAGGAGCTCCGATCTGTAATAAACCTTGAAAGTAATTTGGGGTTTTAAAAAATTGTTTTGCGTCCGGCTTTCAATGCTTTAAATGAACTGACATCATTTATAGTAACCTTCCAGGAAAAATAGAATGAGACTTGTGTGAACTTTGTTGTACATTACTATTAAAATTAGTCATATAACAAGTTGACAGAGCCTCTTTTTAAATCTGTGTAAGTCTGTCATGATTGCATTGATGGGAAACTTTATAAAATGGTTAAGTAATGCCAGGTTTGATAAAAGCAGTCACGGACTTTGAGAGGTAATCAATTAATGGTCCAGCTCTGTAGGGCTAAAACAAGCACAAAATCAATTTGAGAATCCAGCTGAGCTGTCGAAATAAACTTATATGCGGTGCATTCTGAGGTAAAATAATGGTGACCAAAGCAGAGTGAAGAGATGCTTTAAAAAAATTAAGACTCTTATTAAACAGCCCTCATTAAAAATAAAACGGGCTTCCATTAGTCACACAATCTCTACAAAGAACTTGTAATAAAATTAAAATGTTCTTGACAACTGAATGGACTTTTCCATCTGCACCACCCTGCCCCTTATTTACCTCTTCTTTCTTCACTTTCCTCCACACCTTCAGTCGGAAGTGATCCCACAAAAAATACTTTTTTCAGCACCAAGTATGGAGCTAATGGTTGCAGTTGATTCTGTTGCTCAGGGGCAAAAAAATTGGACTCTTCACATAAGACATCAGTTGCACAACTCCCAAATACCCTCAAGAAAACAGGACTTCATGCCTTGCCCTTTTTTTAAGGGCTCAGATTGAGCATTCCTTTCATTACTGTCCTCCAGGAAAAACACACACAGACACACAAGTCTGTTGTAATCATTAAAGCAACAGGAGGTCATTCCACCTCACATTCCATTATCAATAGCAAGGCCTGGGCTTCTTGTAGGAGGCACACACAAAACCTGGGACCCACAAAGCTGGATATAGCCTACAAACACCATATGAGGATCCAACACAGTCAAGCAAAAGAAATGAGACAGAGAGGCAGCTAAAGTGATACTCCATTTCATAATGAATAAACTAGAGAGAGAGAATCAAAGATCCTCTCACATTCACAAATGGCAAATTTGTGAATGGGTCTACTCGGAGTCTGATTAAAGGCATAGGGTTTTATCGAGCTTCAGTTGTACTCTGAGTAGACCCACTGAAATTAGTGGGCATGACTAACTGGGATCCATTCTGAGCATAACTTTGTTGGTTAAAACCTACAATTCATAAAACTATATGCCGTCAGATAAATGAAAAAGTATGCTATGTAAAAACAAAAGAGTGCTGAAAATGCCACTTTTGGAAAGGCCACGGCTCAATGGTAGCTCACATGCTTTGAAAGCAGAAGGTGCCAGCTAAGGCCAGGAGACACTCCTGCTGGAAACCCTGGACAGATGCCACCAGTCAACTGGATGGACCAATGGCAGCTTCACTTCACAAAAGTGAAACATCAACATCAACCTGGTTCCAGGTTGATCAGGAGTCTATGAATTTGCACAGCATATCTGACTGTTAAATCCTGGTAGAAACTCAGTTCATTGGTCCATTTTGGTTCACCCTTATTTACTGGAAACATGAAAATAGAAAAACAACATCTATTTGTTCTGGTTATGATGGATGAATGCTGCCAATGGCTCGATTCTAATGATGTAGATGTATGAGTGGAAGTTGCTTCTGTTCGTGCAAGGATGTCTCCCCAGGTTTTTTGTAATCTCCCTGCACCCTCTACTTTGAATCCCTCCTATGCAACCTACCATGCTGTTCCAGATGCACCTGCCAGCCCTCAAGTGCAGATTTTCAGGGAGCCCAAGGTCACTGCAGATAGAAGGAGGAAGCAGAAAAGCCTTGCTCCATTCAATGAATGGAAGTTCAAGTTCTAGCAATGTCTTCCATTTCCCCTAGAATGGTAAAAAAAAGGAAAGCCAAATTTGCTGTTGGTAAAAGTGACTGACAATTCAAAATACACTATCGTTCACTTTATTCAGATAAATAAATTCCTTGCTTGCAGATGAATATACGGTAATCTGTTTACAGTCCACCAACCACAAATGCTTTACTTGTGAATAGTAGCCAAATTCCTCTGTCAAAACCCGCTGATAGCGAACTCCTGATGCAATTTCTCTGGAGTCACTAAAGGGAAAAAAATAAATTCAGATTTAAATATCCCTATATATGATAGCTAAATATAGTGTGATTGCCATCTCTAAATAAATATTAATTCTGCAAAGGCCTACGAACCTAAAATGTAACCACCAGGCACAATTCTATTTTTAAAACACCTACAGGACTGATTCCCAAAAACAAAAGCATTAAAACCTAGTCTCTCATCGAGACCCTGTGGTTATACACATGTTTAATGTAAAAAACAACAAGCTTCATGTTGCAATAGAAAGTTATCCATTACTGGCCCCTCTGTGAATGTGCCTGTACTTGTTCAAGTGCTAGAATTTTAAAATCATATCTTAATGTTTGCATTTCACAAGCTAAGGGACATCTAATGCAAGCTTTCAAATTTTACTTTAGTGTTCTAAAACCTGAATCTAGAAGTGAATTCCGTGTTGTGCCCATGTGAAAAATGTAACATTTGCTTGTTTTCAGATATTTTCAGGAAGCAATTAGTAAAAGTATTTAAAATATACTTCTTGTCATCCTGGTTATTTATTATACTCTGAAATGCCTGTGGGCAGCAAATAGAATTATAGAATTTGTATCCATATAAAATTATACAGTCTATAATATGATGATTAACAACATCTGAATGACCTCCTTCAATTTTGCATTATGTAAGCCTAATATTGTAGCACAACCTAATATTGTAACCAGAGCTTTTTCAGGGGCAACTCACAGGAACTCAGTTCTGGCACCTCTCAGGTGGGCGCCAGTGCCATTCCAAGAGAACAAGGGAACTCTGCGGATGTCAATTGGAGATGCTAGAATTCTTTATATTGATCTTACATTTGCAGTTTTTATTTGCACTTCAGAGATACTATTTAGCCTTTTGTTGTCTACAGAAGTGCTAACCTAAAGTATTTTTCTACACATCATTTACTTAGTTTGATTTAATGTTTGAAAATAACTGTCTTAAAATCCCAGTTATTGTCTTAAGACAGTGTAAACACTCAAGTTTGGCAAGTTCAGAAAGAAGGCTGTTGATTGCTAAAGAAATATAGTTTAATACTGTGCTGTATGGCAACAACAATTTAGACACTGAATGGGAAGGAGCTCATTAAAGGTTATTTATAGGCCCATCAGTCCTGTAGATTAACTTCTCTGTGCAGTGAGGAGCAGAAGTAATTTATCAGTTTTAAATGTACGGTATCTTTATGATGACTTGCTCACTACATAGCTTTCACCAGTTCAAATGGCTCAGCAACAACATTACGTACCATGGATTAATAATAGTCACACTGTCACAATTGCACATTAATTTATACATCTGTTCCATGCTACAAATACCTAAAGGGTTGTCACATGAAAGATGGAGCAAGCTTGTCTTCTCCTGTTCTGGAAAGTAGGATTCGAACCAGTGGATTCAAGTTACAAGAAAGGAGGCTTCAACTAGATGTCAGGAAGAACTTTGATAGTGGGAGAGAGTCCTTGGGAGGTGGTGGACTCTCCTTCCTTGGGGTTTTCAAGAGAGGTTGGGTGGTCCTCTGTCATGGATGCTCTTAGTTGAGATTGGACTAGATGACCCTCGGAATTCTACCATTCTATGAAATCTAAATGTTACAGAATTGTAACTGTGACAGAGAAGAAATACCTTGATCCAATAACAGAAACATGTACGGAGACAAATAGGTGACTAGTTGCACAAGAATGTAGATGGTTGGTAGGTAGGCGCATTTAAACAGGATGCTGACAGAGCCTTCCATTCAAAGCAATGGATATATATCATATCCACCCAGATGCACATCTGTATAGTAAGTACTGAAATTGGAACATTCAGTTCTGTTTATGTGCAGATCTCTGGCGCTGCACTGGTCGCAAAACAAGTAGTACTTGCAACAAAATGTTGCACTGTGAAGTGTTCCTGTTACGGCTTGTTAACTGGAACTTGCCCTTTTCCCAAGTACTCTGTTCCATCCCCCCCATTGTGATTTTGCATCTCTCCCCCAGCACACACAGACACAGACACAGACACACACACCCCTCTACCTCCAACAGCCAATCAGCATTTTGTGGCAACTGGGCTCCTTGGTCTGCTTTCATGAGAGGGGATGTATGCCTCCCTCAAGGTGCTTTTCTAAATACTCTTTGTACTCCTGCACAGTGCTATTTTTCCTAGAAAAAAGAGGTGCTGGAACTCACCAAGAATAGCTTCCTTGTTCTCTTATAATGGCAATGGCACCTACCTGAGAGGTGCCGGAACTGAGTTCCAGCTGAAAAAAAAGCCCTGCTGCTTCACCCAAAGCCTGTCAATACCTCCTTTTGTGGATGGGAGTGTTTATTGGAAAAAGCACAGAAAGAAGATAATAAAATGTACCTCTCATCATCTGCAATGGTCTGGTAATTAAAATGGTTTTTTCTTAGACTTTAAAATTGTATGGTGTGTGTGTTGTTTGTACACACACACACACACACACACACACACACACCCTACACAGAGATATAGTGTACTGTCTTGCGTATTTCTTTTCCATTTAGGAACGAAAGTTATACGTATCCATTTTGATAAGGATGTGTACACCATAAATTTAAAGAATATTTACTGCCTCCTCCCACAAAAGAATACAGTGGTACCCCGGGTTAAGAACTTAATTCGTTCTGGAGGTCCGTTCTTAAGCTGAAACTGTTCTTAACCTGAGGTACCACTTTAGCTAATGGGGCCTCCCGCTGACGCTGCACGATTTCTGTTCTCATCCTGAGGTAAATTTCTTAACCTGAGGTACTTCTTCTGGGTTAGCGGAGTCTGTAACCTGAAGCGTATGTAACCTGAAGCGTAGGTAACCCAAGGTACCACTGCAATGGGGAAAGTAGTTTGTCAAGGGTGATGGGAACTGTAACTCAGTGAGGGGGGAAACTACATTTGCCAGTATTCTTGCAGGATGGGGTGTATGGTGTGTATGCAGCCAAGGTCATAGCTATGGGCTGCTCTACTTCGCTTCAAAATCACCACAAGCAGCTTATCACTTGCCAATATTTTGAAAAGAAAACCTTTCATTTATACATGCACACTTCATAGCTGACACAACATGTATGCATTCTTGGATATCCTAAAACTGAGTACAAAATGTCTCATGTGAAACAGCCCTGAGATCAACAGAACAGATTACAGCCACATTGTCCAGAAGGTCCCCCTATCTGCTTTGCTGAAAGGGGTTAGGGGGTGGAAGCACCAGACGCCCTCCTTAAAAGCAAGCTGTCATGATATAAACTCAAAGATATGCCAAGAATGCAAACGTCCAATCCACGGCTTACTGTGCGGTCTCCCTGAGTCTTAGACTCCACGGAAAAGGCAAGAATGGCAGGGCCTCTGACTTAAAAATAAACAACAGAAACTGGCCCCTTCTCTTCCCAGTGTATTTTAAAGCATAACAACAGCATTCTTTCCACTCAGGAAATAACAGCAAAAATGACAGGGGAGGAGAAACAATTTTCTAGCACTACCTAAGCAACTGCAATGCTCAAGCCAGTGGCTTTGTGCGTCAAGGCCCACTGATAGAATAGGATGATACAGCATCTGGTGTTTTTTTTTTCTACTTCAGTTCACAATTTAACCAGCTCTTTTTGTAGAGACATATCACATAAATGAGAGTCTTGGTATCCACAAACAGACAGAAAACACACAGATATTCTAGATTATAAAGTGAGCTTCTTTCCACTTGATGACTGCCATATCAAGCAGCAGATGGCATGTGTCTGTGTGTGAACCTCCTAAAGCTATACTACCGCAAGCAGGTCCTGTGCACCACATCACATCACCACAAACACGATGTCTTCAATTGGAGTCAGTTCATACATGATGACTTGATAAGTCATCAAGCGCTTATTGACCAGGTGACGTGACATCACATGGACATACAAAGCTCCCTTATCTTGAGGCAGACCATCGGTTCATCCATTACAGCAAGGCCTACACTAGAGGTGGGCATGTTGTGGCCCTCAGCCTAATTTCATATGACTCGGGCTAATTTCAAAAATCCTCTACAAAGAATCAGTTCAGACCCCCAGCAAGAGTGATCTGACCCTCCCTTGGCATTTTGCTGGGTACAGAGGGAGAGAGAGATGGGGGGGGCACACCCACTTTCAGGTCTGGCTCCACCCACCACTAACAGGCTGTCTCTGATAGATTACCACCAAGGACGCATGGCTCTTGACAGAAGAAAAAAAATGATTGCCCACCCCTGGCCTCCACTTCCTTTAAGCAGGTTGCCAAGGTCTTCCATCCTGTGGCTCAGCTACATACTAGTGAAGGGGGAGTAATTCCATTCAGTTTGCATTTAAAGCCAAATCTGTCAAACTTGCACAGCCAACCTTTGAAATTTGTACTTATCCAAATTTTCTGATGCAGTTTCCCAGCCAAACGGTGTTTACAGGAATGCATATAATGTACTAGGGATGCATGTGCATAATTTTTTTTTACATTAGTGATAATAACATACAACAATGCAATACATTAGCAGGCAATGCTTGCAAAAATGTGCACATTAGTCAAAACTGCATTCAAAAATGTGTTTATCAGGAGAAATTAGCACTAAAATGCTGGGGAATTTTTTTTTTATCAAAACGCTTTGGAAACTGAAGTAGAAATGTGGAAAACTGAATTTAAGATTGAGAAACTGAGAGAACCGAAATTGACAGATCCTGCCATCCCCACCAAGGATTGAACCTTGGCAAGAAACCAAGTACTTTGCTCTGGCACTGTGCTACGGGTCCTCTTCCTGAACTTACACATTAAATAATTTTCATGCATGTGGAAGCAAGCCTCATCTTATAATAAAAAGTGGAGCAACGACTGCCTCTAATCGGCACCTGAATGTATATAATATAAGGTGCATACCAAAGTCAGGGTACATGCCAAGATCATGAGGCCATCCAGGAAAAAGGAGGTTATTAATGTTTTTCAAGATCTAAAGAGGTCAATAGCAATGATGAAAATATCTCAGGATGGTGGATACTGCCTAGCAACCACACCACACACTGGGGTCTTAAATAAGATAATAGTGAGACAGAGAGGTAATAATTATAAATCTCTCCAGGTTCTATCACAGAATCACGAACAAAATGTTATCATTTAATATCTCTTGGCTTCTCCCATCTGCAGAAATCAATGTTTATTGGCTTACAGTGCAGAAATATATTTAGTCAGCAGGGTATTGTTTTTAAAAAAATCTAAGTCTGCAGCTGACATCATCATCTAAATTGTTGAAGAAGAATAAAGCTGTCCACTGTGCAAGAGGGAAGGGGAAGTCCTCAAAAGTGAAAATTGAACATGTACTTTGACAACACATCATGCAGCTAAAACACATTTCCAAAGGGTCCCCCCTTTTCATTAATAAACTGATTAGGAGCAAAACAATAACTATTGCGGAAGTAGCCTAACCACATTGAGGAGTTATGAGTTGATTGTTCCCAAGCATTACGTATATAATGTAGAGACTCTGTACCACCCAAGGTTGGCTGATATACTCTATGAGGACAATTGAGAAAAAATCAGATGAGACTGAGATCCATTGAAACCATTTGGACCTATTCACTTAGCTATTTCTGAATTGTGCTGTTGTGAATACCGACACAGAATTTTCACAACAAAATTCCATCCCCTGTAGCTGTTTTTTTGGGAGGGGTGTAGCCAGGACTGGGACACACCGGGGCAAGCAGACGATGGGAAAATCATAGAATTGTAGAGTTGGAAGGGAGCATGAGGATCATCTAGCCCAATGCAGGTATCTTTTACCCTACATGGGGCTTGAACCCACAAGCCTGAGATTAAGAGTCTTATACTCTACTGACTGAGCTATTCCAGATGGTTTGGGAAGGAAGTACTCACAGGGTGACAGACGATGGTGAGGGGCTGGAAGTCAATGCACAAGAACCAGAGCAGCAAGACCCATCACCAGAGTCAGAGGGGCCCCTGTCTCCAAAAACAAGGCAGACTCTGAAGCATAGGGAGAAGCAGAAAAAAACTCTCTAGGAGGCTGGGGCAGCCTAGCTGGCCAGGTGGGGCTCGCTATGTGATTCCTCAGCTAGAGTAGACTCAGAACAGGTGAAGGTCACAAGCCTCATCAAACACAGGTGCTGCAATCAGCATACAAAGAGGGAAGCAGAGCTGAGGTGCTGTGTTTGCTCTACTGCCCCTGTTGATAGACATTGGCTTGGGACTGTGCTGTGGGTTTAACTCTGGGCTGTATCCTGACTGCTGTGCTTCAGACTTGGCTACTTGGATTGACCCTGGACTGTGTTTCCGGACCTTTGGACGTTGGACTTGCTGCCAGGTAGGCCAGGGGTTCTTAATCTTCATAGTTCATAATCCTGAAAAAGAACATCCAATCTCCACAAATAGTGTCATGTAGATGTGCAATTTGGTTACTAAACTAAAGCGTTATTGACACTTTAATAAGCTAAAACTTGGTGCTTTGGTCTTTGTCAACAGAATGAGCCAGGCAAAAGGGGTGAATGCTTATTTTTATTGAACTTGCTTTCGTAAAAAGCAAAGGTAGTTGTGTTGGCCAATAATAAAAAGTCCAAAATCTGCATTAGGCCTATCAAATTGCACACAAAAGAAGTGTGCAAGCTTTCAAGTCCACCAAAACCCTTCATCAAATTAGAGGGTGAAGAAAACCCCAGGGTGGCATTGTTTTATTTTGGTAAGCATGTGCAGTCTTCATACAATTTGACTAGAAAACACTAGTTCAAGAAGAAGAAAAACTATTTCAGTTTATCCGTTTAATTCACCAGGCAGTGGATGCTTTTTGTATGCAATTGTTTTGTGTGGCTTGCCTGTACTAAATGGTGAGTGTTGTGTAAAATGTTGTCAATTGCTCCACCTACTGAAATTTCTGAAGAATGAGACGCAGGGCTAAAAGGTTATTACAGTGCAAGCCTATGCTGGTCTACTAAAAAGGAGCCCCATTCGATTCAAAGAGACTTACTCCCACAAAATCATTCTAGGATTGCAGTCTTAACAGGATATGGATTTCTATCTATACAGTTATATGCAGCCTCTTTAGGCATAGCCCTTACAATGTTACTTATATGATCACAAAATATATTGCCAAACAAAAAAATACCAAACATTATAAGAGAACAGCAAAATTTTCATGCAAAATGATCCTAGGTTTAATCCCCAGCATCTCTAGGTGGGGCAGGAAAGCTTTCTGTTTGAAACACTGGAGTACTTCTGCACTGCAGAAGGTTAGACTAGATGAGCCTTGTGGTACCTTCCAGCTCTACAATTCTGTTTCTTTTTTAAAAAAAAAAAATATTAAGGGTTTTTTGTGTGTGCTACAAAACAGATAAACAGGGAAAGGTACATCTATTGTGTCCACTTTCCATTCATAGAGTCTTTTTCACAGTTCATTTACGTTTAGTGAGAGATACTTTTGTCATATATATCTTGCAGTTGTGGGGAGAGAGATGGGGGTATTGTTTGTTTGTTGTTGTTGTTGTTGTTGTTGTGTTGCCTAGTGTTAGTGTAGGGGTTTGTGTCAGCTTCACACAGGCAGGTCCTTTCTTCATATATTTATTTTTGCTGCTACTGTGAGATGTTAGGGGGTCCTGAGCTTGGTTGGCAGTGACTGCAGTGTGACTTGTCTATAAGTGGGGGGGGGGTAGGTGGTTGGGTCCGGTTAGCCATATTGATTTGTATGCTGGTTTTTTTTTTGGGGGGGGGTCATTGTCCTGCTGTGCTGTGTATGTGATAAAGGGGAACCATACTGGGGTGCAAGCATCTTCAACCAGGGTAGACAATGCATAGCTAGGTGGGGAAATGAGCTGACTCCATATGTCAGCTTCCTATTTTCCTAATAAAGGCAGCCTCATCATTTTTTAAAAAATAAAAAAGTTAGTTCAAAAAAACAAAACAGCAGCATAGAACGGCTTAATCACCTTAAACCTTATGGAAATGTAGGAAATATAATTTAAAGCAATCCAAAATAAGTAAGTTTTAAAAACTAGCTAAAAGTGGGACTGCATACCCTTCAGTGGAGAGGAAGTTCTGTACCTCAGAGGCCACCACTGAAAAGGCCCCGTCTCCTGTGCATGGGCTGTCTCTGAAACAGATGCTGTGTTTCCGTGGCTGGTGGCAATATGTTTCTGTATACCAGTTTCTGGAAACCGCAGGAGGGAAAAGTTTTTAGGTCCTGCTTGTGGGTTTTGCACAAGCATCTGGATGGCCACTGTGAGGAATGGATGCTGGACTAGATGAGCCATTGGCCTGATACAGCAGGCCCTTATGTTCTTATGTTCCCAGGCAGGTTTGTGTTGAGTGGTTCTCCTGGTAGCCTGGTTCCAAAGTATATTTGGGGTTTAAAATTTAAAGGTCCAAACTAGAACTTTTGGTTCATGTTTCAGTTCAGTGTCTCACATAAAAGCCCACACACACATCAACTTTCCACAGTCATTTGCTAAGCATGGAATTCAATGAAGAGAACAAGAACGAACAAAACACCAATCAATGTTTGACAACAGAAAATGCAATTCCTCCGTCTTACAGGAGGATTGTTTTGAAAGAACATTCTCACTAAATTTTAGCTGGCACTCTGCTGGAATCCGACATTTGTTGAATTCCTTTCTGTTCACACATCTGGTTAAATGGCCTGGGAAAACAACATCTTACTATTCCAACTGACAAAAACCTGCTATCCACAATTATGTTGAAATTATGTTCAATTATGGATAAAGTTTACGCACCCAAATGCATACCTTTGACTGTCAGGCAGTACCAGTCTGATTTAGTATTTATTCATAGCACCTTCCAGATTTCTCAATCCAGTTTGTACATTTTATTTATTTGGTAAATAGATATAGTTGTGTAAGCCGCTTTGAGACCTTCATGGCAAAAAGCAGAATATACTTGTTAAAATAAAATATGCCAGTAGGTTCTTGCAGCACTGTTCAAGCAATTTTCAGTAAAAGTAATTCAATATAAAATAATCAAGAACCACTTTTCCCAGGCACTAAAACCTAGCAATTGCTATCCATACAACCCATACAGAGGCCAACTGACACTCCGTAAAAAACACACCACTCCAGCTCAGCAGCCAACCGCAAACACATTTCCTAAAGGGCAAGAGGAATTGATTGTTCTCCTTGGTAGAGTGTTTCACAAGGGCACCATTACCAAGAATGCCCTTGCTTTGCTGTTAGTCTCTGTCTATGTACACTTTGCCATTTAAGTGGTCAAGTACACTTTGCTGTTAGTCTCTGTCTATGTACACTTTGCCATTTAAGTGGTCAAGCATGCTCCCACTGCTGGCTTTCAAGGCCATGTACCCATGACATTACTCAGTGTTTCAGAGCTGCCTTGTAGTTTCACGGCTGCTTGATGTGTTTCCCCTCAAAGAAGCTTCAATCAGAAAGGAAAATGTAAGCCACATTTACTGCGCAGTTAAGCTGAGGTGTGTAAATTTGAGACAACCATTGTGCATGTGTGGATCACAGGGACTCCGTTCTGGTGGCACCATTCAGGTGGGCACCATTGCCATTGTAAGAGAACAAGGGAGACACTCATGGTGAGTTCCAGCACCTCTTTTTCTAGAATAATAGCACTGGTGACAGCATATGTGCAGATGGCAGCCTAATGAAACAGAGTTTGGTGGGAAGGTGTGTTTTGGGCGTAGAAATGCCAAACAGGTAATGTGCATTGGGCTAAGGCATCCCTGCCTCCTCTCTGGTGCGCACAACAGCATGCTTTAGGGTTCTTGCCCTAAATAACTCAAAACATGCTTCCTTTTGCTGGGCATGTCTAGAAGCAGATCAGAGTAAGCACTCCCCTGCCCCCATTTTTTGGTAAGAGTTTTGAATGGATGCTCATTACGGGCAAAACCCGATAGTTTTTCTTAGCCTGCACCAAGTTCAGCACCCTCACAGATGGCTCTGTAATAAAAGCCAGCACTGCCTAACAATAAGGCCTTCACCAATATAGAACACTACAAGGTTTGAGGCCTGGGCAGTGTCTGAGGCACAAGTGTGTTTTGCAATAGAACTCTTCAAGAGGCAGTATGGTGGTCAGCGAGAACTTGAAAGTGACACACATATTTTGCTTTTAAGCAGTTTAATTTTCACAACCTGAGGGAAAATATGGGCATTTTTTTATATCACACTGTGAATAGCATCTGAGATAGCTAAAAGTGCCAGATGATGATGATGATGATTGATAATAATACTAATAAATAATGTAAAGGACCCCTGGATGGTTAAATCTAGTCAAAGGCGACTATGGGGTGCGGTGCTCATCTCGCTTTTCAGTCCGAGGGAGTCGGTGTTGGTCCACTGACAGCTTTCCGGGTCATGTGGCCAGCATGACTAAACCACTACTGGTGCACAGAGTACCATGACATAAACCAGAGTGCATGGAAATGCTGTTTACCTTCCCGCCACATTGGTACCTATTTATCTACTTGCACTGGTGTGCTTTTGAACTGCTAGGTTGGCAGGAGCTGGGACAGAGCAATGGGAGCTTGCCCTGTTGCACGGATTCGAACTGCTGACCTTCTGATTGGCAAGCCCAAGAGGTTCAGTGGTTTAGACCACAGCACCACTCACATCCTAACAACAACAACAGCAACAACAACAACGTTTGTGGGATGTATCCAGCCTGCGTATGAGCCACTCTTGCTTATTGAATTAATGTAATATTATTCATTTATTTAAAATGGTCATATACTGATCTTTACAAAAACTGAATTGAAGGCCAAAGCAGCAGCTAACTGTCATGTAGGGGTAATGACAGCTGCAAAGGTGGGATGCTTCTAGTTACTGCCCAAACCTGATACCGTATTAGTCAATAAAAGCACATCAGCTACTAGTCACAAAGTGTCTGTTGGGTCATGGCTGATATTAAGGAAGCCACACCACACTGACCAGGCCTGAGGTACCTAGAGGTAAGGGGACTGAAGTTCACCTCATTGTTTTCTAAGAGCCTCTGCTCTATACTGAATAAATTCAATACACAAATTTTCATAATGGATACCTGGCACTAGAGGGCACCAAACATACAAGACCTATACCAGTTCACTGATCATGCCACTTTTTATATAATACTGAAACAATTATTTCTTTCAATTAGCTTTTGAGGGATTACTCAGATATTCGTGGGAAACCTAGTGACTTCAGGCAAGACTTGCTGCTCTTGAATAAAATCCTAAAATAATAATAAATGCATCCACCCTATGGCTGCCATATGTCCAGAGTTTCCCGGACACATCCAGGAATGAGCTGAAAAATGGCATCCTGGTGGATTTCTGCTAAATTGACAGAATGTCCGGAAAACCCAGACATATGGCAAGTAGGGCCATTTTAAAATAAAAAATGCTTTAAAAATCCCCCAAAACTTTAATTTTGGGGGCAGATGTTGTTACCAGAAAAAGCTCAACAAGGGGGAGCGCGTGAAAGAGGGAGTGAAGAGGGGGCAGGGGAGCAAGGAGCGCTGAGGCACACCTTGTGGGGGCAGCTTGTTGCCTCCCCTCCCTCTCCACTTGGGAGGGCAAGTGCCGCTTCTTGTCTCTGAGGCAAAGCAAAGCCAGAGGCTCCTTCTCCTGCCGACCCCACTCCTCTCACCCGGTGCATTGGGTTTTAGTGCCAGACACCTCCACACAGTGCCAGGCTACCGCCCTCTCGGTCAGAGGTCACTCCTTCTTCTCTGAGGAAGGGCACCAGACATTTTCCCTTGCTTCGCCCCTTTGGCACCATGGGACATTTGTGTTTTCACCCTCTGACCCTTTTTCAGTGGCAGAGGAGAAGGGAGGCTCCCTCCGCCACCTCAGACAGAGAGCTCCTCGTGGCCAACCGCCACCGTGGCAATGTGAGGCAGCCAGGGCTGGATTTAGGTTTGATGAAGCCCTAAGCTACTGAAGGTAATGGGGCCCTTTATATGTCCAGCTGTCCTTTGTCAACAACAAATTGTCGCTGTTTTTTGTGTTCAATATGGTAATTTATGGACCTAATTGGTATCTAAAGCCATTTGCACATGTTGCCACGCAACCAGTCCATGCAGAATGTAGGCACCCTATATATAGAAATGAGTAAACCAGTGATATTTTAGGGAGCAGGCTAGCAGGCGGGGCCCATTACTTACATCATAGGAGCCTACATAACACAAAACACTGTTGCTATATGTAGGTTTTTATTTGTTTTTTATCTTATATTTTAGAAATGTACATCCAGTTTTTTCCCCTGTTTTTTTTTTTTGGGGGGGGGGCTAAGAGAGTGGGCCCCTAAGCTATAGCTTATTTAGGCAACCCTTGTGGAGTCTCCTCCTGTGTGCTGCTCTGGCAGATGCACCAGGGGTAGTTTAGATAGATAGATAGATAGATAGATAGATTCTTTATTGTCATTACACAAGTGCAACATTGCACAAGTGCAACGAAATTGGATGCCATCCCTTAAAAACAACAAAAGCAAAACAACAACAACAACCAAACAAACCACATTCCAGCCACACCCACACCCACACCCATCAAACTCCCAGGTCTTTTAATGGCGGCGCGCAGAGACGCTGCGGCTCAGTGCTCTCCTTTTGTTTTGTTTTCAGTTTGAGGTGGCCCCTAATTTATTTTCATCACTGCATCTGCAGCCAAGGCGGCACTGGTGAGAGCCCCTTTTTCTTCGCTTGCCGCCTTGGTCCTAAAGGATTGACTGGACGAAGAGCTTGCCTTTTGCGCGGTTGCCTTGGGGGACTGGCAATATGGAAATATGGCCACCCTAATCTGTCCGCATGGAACTTGCAAACTTCCAACACTTTAATTGTAAAGCAATGGGCTTATTGGCAGGGTTCCTGGCAGCGGTGATTATATTTGATTTGCCAGTAAAGAAATATATCTTTCCAAGACCATTTTGCGCTGCAATAATAATATATTCACTTTTTACCTGCTTTCCAAGATAGAGAGGATAGACCCGCAGAGAACATTAATGGCTCATAACTGGAGAGTTATGGGTAGATTTCCTGCTTATCTGGCAAGAATGCGAAAGCACAGAGCTATAAAGACAGATAAAATTGTCTCAGCTGAGCATGCTCTTCCAACTCAATTTCATAGAATAAGATTGCTTTAACAATAAGAAGTTGAAGATAATAGAGAAGTCGTCCCACTTTGTGATCTTAAAGAGAGGTAGGTCAATGTTAAAATATCTCTAAGGGTGTGTTTTTGAAGCAGGAACTCAGCTTGGAGAGCCTATGATATGCCCATCAAATTGCACCGAGTCCCCCTTTGATATAAACTTGGGGCTTGCAACGCAAGCTTCTGCTTCTGAAGCCACATAATGGAAATAATTGCTTCTTGGCAATGAAATTCTTGCCATCCTCCTTATCTTTTCTTGGTTTGTATTGTTCCGTTCCTTCTATCAAACTGCTTGTAGGTGTAGGGCTTGTAAGGCTGTAGGAAAAACAGGCACACTCTTAGCCCCCCCCCCTCTCAGTCAGCAGAAGGCCAAGGGCACTGAGCGAGTAGCAATTTTACCAGCTCATACAAATATTTTGTTTTCCTGCAAAAGCAGCTCCAAAAGCCAACATAAGGATGTGGATAGCTGGAGCATATGGTATATAGGTGTGACTGTTGAAAGAGCATGCCAGTGTCACCCACTTGGTCACAAGAATAGCGCTTTTCGCACTTGAAAAATGAATTTTAAAATGGGCACTGGTGGATCCTGCTGCTCAGAAAAACCATCAAGACTGGATGCTTTTAACATTATACACCTGGTCTCTGAGCTATTTTGGCAGGCAGAAGTTCCTTGGGAGGGGATGCTTATTACCTAATGAGGAGTCATACTGCTGCTCTTGAAATTGACCAGAGGGCTTATTTCAACAGATTACATGCTTAATCTGTTTTGCATTAAACTGTTCCTATTGCCATTGGCTGCAAGATAACATTTGCCTACAAAGCAGTTTTAGCTTTCTTCTGTTTTCAGTGCTATTTCCAAGGGTCCAGCATATATGACTAGGTATGCCCTAGAACAGATTAATAACACAGTGGGATCTCAGTTTACGAACTTAATCCATTCGGGAAGTCTGTTCTTAAACTGAGGCGCGCTTTCCTGGCCTCCAGCCACCAGTGGCCTTCCACCCTTCAGCTTCTGTTCGTAGACCGAGGTAAAGTTCACTAACCGGAACACTACTTTTGGTTTTGCGGAGTTCTTATACCGAGTACTTCATAAACAGGGCTGTTCTTAAACCGAGGTACCACTGTATTCTTGCTGTGTTCAGGATGGACAATGCCATGGTGAGTTTTGTGCTGAATATAGCTACCCTACTCTGCAATGGTCTGAGATGGTCTACCCTCAAAAATGGATTCCTGAATGCCCTGGGGGGATTTCCCAGCTAATATGGCTGGCACTCCTGTTCTCACTGTGGGATGGCGAGTTGTGCTGAACACGTGACAAATGCTCCCAATTGGCCTTGCTTTCACTGTGGAGTATGTAGATCACCTTGGTATGGCAGTGATCTGCAAGCTATGAAATGGGAAAGTTGAAGATTAAGTGGTTTAAGGCCTGGCCAAGAGAGCATTGCTCCGACGCCCTCACAGGCCTGCTATAACAACTTGATACAATATTGTTTTTAATTTTGTGTTTTAATGCTATAACCCACCCTGGGATCTTAGTGTGAAGTAAAAAAAAAAAAGTAACAACTTAGCAAGGGACAAAATTGCTAAGAATCAACAGTCCTTAGCTCATGCTCCTAAATGATACTCATTTTTTAGTGTTTGTTCCAGGAGTCTATTATGCCTTTTAAGGAAAAATGTCATCTGGGATGTATCTGTTCTCTTCTAAAATAAAGTTAGGCTTCTGTGCATTGGTGCAATATTGACTCTGCTCCAGTATTCCTCCAACTTTTTGCAAGTGAATTTTATTTCAAATCTTTGGAAGTCGTAAAACATTTTATTTTACTGCCATACATAAATGAACTATATGTTTTGTTACCTCCCACCCACAGAAGTCAGCATTATTAAACAAACCAAAAGCCCATATACTTAAAAAAAGAAGAAGCATAATGCAGGCTTCATTAAAAGAATTGAGGCACAATCCATTGGGAGGTTTTCCTGCCCACACCATGTTCAGACAGTTCCCATTCATCTCAACAGGGCTCAAAGCAAGGAAAACTTCCTAGCAGATTGTGCCTTTTTATCTTTTACATATAGCACTTACTTCCCTACCAGCTCAGTTGCAGGTTGCAATGCAGTTTTTGGCAGTACTATATGTGGCACACAGAAGAGTGCAAATTACAAGCAGCAATCATGTGATCTCTGCCTTGAGCTACAGGGAGTGCAAAATATCTCAGTATAGAAGCTCAACATCCTTTATATCAGAAACATATGCATAAAAGGGCAAAAGCTGGGGTCAAATTCAAAAGAATAGTTAGGAACTGTCAAATTACACATTTTTGGTCAAAACTAAACTAGAACGATCAACAGATTTTGGTCACAATCCTTAAACAAGTCTAAAATGCTTTTTCAAGTTTAATTATGGGTGTGCAGTGTGAACTTCAGCATATTTTATCAAACAGAATGCCTCCAGCCTTTAAAGTGTTCTTCCTGGGACATTTTCTTAGCATTTCTTAGAAATATTACTAGCATTAATCTGCACACTGATGTGTAGAAATCCTTTAAAATCTTCTTCCAGGCACTATTCAAGGAACACCCATGAAAGTATTCCAGTAGCTTAAAGCACTTTGTGATTAGCTAGATCCAAACATAGCACATAAAACAAAGACAATAATCTTAACGAGACAAAACCACCTTTTCTTTGATTACTGTGTCACCTTTGACCAATTTAGCACATATACAATCAACATGAATGTTATTGCATTCTAATTGTATCATACAGTTTACATACATTCTACAGAAATTGCAGGCTTTAGATAGAAAATTGTCACTTTGTTTACTGATGACAATGACATTGTACTACATAAATTTAACTTGAGCCACCAGGTTTCTTTTGCTATATTGTCATTATAAATAATGCGTAGCCCTATTTCAAGTTAAGGTGCTTCCTTCTGCCTCTGTGCAATTAAGCTTTATACTGTACAAACCATCCCTATCACTGAACCAGCTCCCACGAGACAGCCCCTTCAAAAGGCTCATGCCTATCCATCTCAAGAATTTTTGGGAGCCAGCCTTTAAAACAATGGCACACACAAACTAAGGAGAGGCTGAAATTGACTTGTCATGATTGCCACTAACTTACAAATATCTATCCAGAGAGATTAGACAGGGAGGTTTGACATTTCATGATTAGAACACAGTTTACAATTAATTTCCCATGGGAGAATCTGACATTTCATCATTTAGAACAGCAGTAATTGAATTACATTTTTAATGTTTTCTGGAATGGCTGAAGAAAAAAAAAAAGAATGAACATAAGTAAACCATGAATGAGATGAAAAGCCACTCTGTAGTTATCTCTGTGCATGAGATGGGATCCAACAATAAGCTAATTTCTTTCTTGTGTATAAGCTGATTTTTGTTTCAGTGACTTTACTTCCTATTGGTTGATGACAGGTCTGGGCAAAGCAGGAGCCAGGAAGCACATTCAAAGGAAACCAGGGATGAATGGGGATGGGTGGGCTTAAGGATTTCACAATTAGTTTGAATGACTAGGCAAAACGAACATCTACAATGGATGTAAACAGCACAGGCAACATGATTAATGGTGTGCTAAATTTAGACAGAGTTGGGTTTTCATCCCACACAGGATTGTTTTATAGCAGCTCTAGCAATGCTCAGAAATAAATTGCATCCAGCCCAGATTGAATTTGCAGCAAAATCTCATGACAACACTGTTAGTGTTACAGTCCCTTTTTGGCGCTTCAGAATTGCTACAGCTTGCTCATGAGTCACGCCTTCCAGAGTCTCTCCATTAACTGCTAAAATCTGATCGCCACGCTTCAGTCTGCTGTCATCTGCAGCTGCTCCCTGAAAAAAAACCAGAAATGGCACATCAGAGGCCAAGCAATTTGATGGGGCTTAATTAAAGAAGAAGAAGAGAGAGAGACATACACAAACCACCCTCAACGGTGACATTCCATTAACATTATTAATGCTTCTCGGAGCATTCGTGGCCATTAATGCTTCAAACACTTCACAGATGATGAGGAAAGGGGGTGGAGAGAAGATTCTGCTCTAGACCAGACTGCCCCCACCTCCAAGATTAGGTGTGTCAATGGTACTCCCTGCCATTTTTGTTCTTTTTTGATAAAACCAAACAGAACAAGATCAAATCAACTGAATACTGATTACTGACTGTAATAAAGAGTTTGAAGAGGAAATCAAGTGCACATGTAGGTGTGTGTGTCCCATATGCCATCAATGGTATAGAGGCACACATTCATTGCTCTGGTTGGCTGCCAACTGGGCCATGCAATGTTTGGAAATGAGATCTTTCCATAAGGCCTGATGCACTTCTGGGAGCCTCTCACTGTGTGGGCTAGTTCTTGCATATTGCATAAACGAGTACCAAGTATCCATAAAGTTGTCCTTTTGAGATTCACATCCACACCCCGCATCTTGTGCTGCTGATTTAGCTTTCCAGAGATTGCTATCGGCCACACAGTGGCTAGCCATCTGCTTTTAGGGAAGGGCGAGGAGAACTTCCTTTGCTGCACTATTACTCAGCAGGCTGCTGTTAGCAGAAGCACCACTTTTCAAAAGATGTGTACTGATAGCCCACATAAGAACTCTGGAAGGAATAAGTCATGCATCATAGGATAAAGATTTGCACACATGGCTTCAAATCACAGACACACAACTTGTTGAAAATGTGAACTGATGATGTAAAATTGTCCCACTTTTTTTTTTAAAACTAACACAATGCTGGCCAAGTAGGTCAGTGTTGCCAGCTTTGCAAGATGAGATAACTGATGTACCGTATTTTTTGCTCTATAAGACTCACTTTTCCCCTCCTAAAAAGTAAGGGGAAATGTGTGTGCGTCTTATGGAGCGAATGCAGGCTGCGCAGCTATCCCAGAAGCCAGAACAGCGAGAGGAATTGCTGCTTTCACTGCGCAGCGATCCTTCTTGCTGTTCTGGCCTCTGAGATTCAGAATATTTTTTTCCTTGGTTTTCCTCCTCCAAAAACTAGGTGCGTCTTGTGGTCTGGTGCGTCTTATAGAGCGAAAAATACGGTATGTACTATTTGTGTCAATTGCTGGGTGAATTGCTGAGTTGCTAGGTCACAACGGGAGCCCCCCTCAAGCACAGCATTTCAGGTGGCCATGGCAGGACTCCTGATTATTTTTTTTTTAAATTAATGTCTAAACTAAATACCTGAAGCTGTGCTAATCTGATTGCAAACAGTGTCCCATTTTCTAATACTCCCCTTTTAACTTTTTTATTTCTTAAAAAAACCGATTGTGGGCATTTTTATATGTTCTCAGCTCTACAATATTCCACATGCCTGTCAGTTTATAATTTCTTGACAGTGACATCTTTTTTTTTTTAATGTCTGTTTTGCATTTCAGATTCTGCACATCTAAGCAAAGATTGAAACAAGATATGCACAACGGGCTGTGCATAAAATTTGATGCAACCTTGTCATATAATGCCCCAAACTGTTCAGTTGGGAGTAAGAAATATGCAAATACAGAAAATAATGCAGTGAACAAAGAATATGATACGCCAGATCAACAAAGAGTAAAACACCCAGAAACAGGTACGTGAACACTTATTTTAATCTTTAAGTGGGAGAGGAACAAAGGATACACCTGATGCCAGAGGTATCATGGTGAATTAGGAGTGATGATAAATGCACGGCTGCAACTAAAATGCATGGCTTTGAAAAATCAAAATAGCAGCTGTGTAAACTTCTCTCCTGGTAACAGTAGCTCGGGAAGGGATTTGCACTGGTACCAGAGTTAAACCTCCCTTTCCCATGCGCTGAGATCTCAATTCTGATCAGCTCCTCCCCACAGCTGCTATTTAAAAAAACTTGACATGTTATCACACATTAATTGCGAATTGGACCTCAGACTGCTGCTTTTAAAGGGGCCTTCAGCATCTAACTTAGGAAAAAGACTTGTCTTCATTCCAAAAATGAGAGCTTGAGAGCCCAACACCTTTCTGATGTGATAGAAGCTGAACTTTAAAGGATTGACTGTAAACACACCTTACATTTCAAGAACCTTTCCCACTAAGAACTGTACATTGTTAAGGGTGGGGAGTGGGCTGTAGCTCTGTGAGAGCTAAATTGCAGTTCTCAGGACTCTTGGAGGAGGGTATGTGCTTTAAATGTATGGTGTGTACACAGCTGATGACATTCATTCACCTAGTCAATAGACAACTTTAATTTTTTTTTAGCAACAGCCTGCTGGGGGTGTAGTTCCAATTTTCCAAGATATGGAAACTCACAGACCGCCCCCCACTTTCCCCAATCAAAGAGTGGCTTTGATCAAATTAAAATGAAATTAGTTGTTACAAATGTATTTTGAAGCAGCGAAGATACATGCATAGGTTCATCTTTTCTTGTTGATTACCTTTGCAAAAATGGTCTTGACATAAATAGGGAGGTCTCCATGGGGACTTCCATAGCCCCCTACAATACTAAATCCCAATCCATCTGAGCCTTTCTCCAACACAATAATCTTAGGCTGAGGTGATCTGGAAAACACAGCAAATGCCACTTAAAACAGAGCTTATTTAATAAGTGGAAAGGTAACCTAATTGAAACGGCTGCACACTGTCAGATCAATGGTGCATATTGATCTAGTTGGCAGTAGCTCTACAGGAAATCAGGCAGAAGAGCCTATCCAAGCACTGATATTGGAAAGGCCAAGGTCTGAAATTCAGATCTTGTGTACACAAAGGATACGCTCCACTACTGAGCTACTGGGCTTTCTCACAAATTAGCTATGTGAGACTGATGCTGGCTCTAGGTTTTTGAAGGACCTTTGTAAATACGCCCTCACTGAGACCCCTCCTTCTCACTGATGGCCATACTGTCCAATCCTTTGCACTACACTTTCCCTCTGGGCCTAATCCTCTCAACTTCCCAAAGTTGCACTCTAACTAAGGCATGTGAAGGATACTGGTCTATCTCCTCAGTCTTCTCACTGCTTACATGCTGAGAGGGGGCAAATAAACAAACAATGACATCAAGGAGGCTGTGGAGGTTGACAGTGGGTTCCTTGCTGGAGAATAATAATAATAATAATAATAATAATAATAATAATAATAATTATTATTATTATTATTATTATTATTATTATTTATACCCTGCCCATCTTGCTGGGTTTCCCTCAGGAAGTGCCCAATGATGCCTACACCTTTGATGCTGGCCCTGTGTTGACCTATACTAGACCTGTGAGTTTCCCCCACCTCTGACTCTATATGCTTTTGTCAGCAGCATAAGAGGTAGGCATTGGCCAGCTGAACTTTTTATCATCAGTGAAAACTAGAAAATGTTTAACTACTGATGTTTTTAGCTGTTCACAGAGGAGAAGCATGGCATGAAGAAAGCTCACAAAAAGTTGGCAACACTAGGATAGCAGGAGTTCATAAGTGATTTGCTTTGCTTGATGCATGTACCGTATTTTTCGTCCCATAGGACGCTCCGTCCCATAGGACGCACCTAGTTTTTTTGGGGGGAATAAGGGAAATTTTTTTTGCCTTTATTTCCCCCCCAAAAAAACAGGTCGGGGAACAGCGGGATGGCGGTGCTGCGCCTCCCCGCTGTCCCCGAGCTTGTGGGGCTGGCCGATGTCTGCCCGAAGCGCGGGGCACTCTGCTCCCGCGGGGCTCCCCACGCTGTGGATGTCTGCCCGGCACGAGGGGTGCTCTGCTTCAGGGTGCTTCACGCGCCGGGCGGCAGGCTGCGGACACCTGCACGAAGCACGGGGCGTGCTCTGCGCTGCCGCTCGCAAGCCTTGCGCACCCGGGGGGAGTTCCCCTGGGCGCGCAAGGCTTGCGGACACCTGCGTGAAGCACGGGGCGTCCTCTGGAGGGCGCCCCGTGCTCCGCGCTGCAGGCTGCTGCCTGCAAGCCTTGCGCGCCTGGGGGATCTTCCCCCGGGCGCGCAAGGCTTGTGGATAGCTTCCTGGAGCCTGGAGCGCGAGAGGTGTCGGTGCGCACCGACGCCTCTCGCTCTCCAGTCTTCAGTGAAAGCCTGCATTCGCCCCATAGGATGCACACACATTTCCCCTTCATTTTTGGAGGGGAAAAAGTGCGTCCTATAGGGCAAAAAATACGGTACTTTCAAAACAATTATATCTAGCAGAAACCTGTGCTCTGCTTACAGCAGCCAAGTACTAACCTATAGATTGTTGATGGTATTGAGGTGAATTCCTACTCAGAAGATCCAGGCTGGAAGGAAAGTGGTTGTATGAAAGATGTTTCTGGCCCTGTGATTCCACAGTATATGTATTTTAAAATGGAGCTCACTATCTAAGAAGTGAAGCTACTAATGATGGCAGTTACAGATGAGAGAAGACAGTCCCAATATTTGTTTAACCACGACCAATGTGGAAGAGAATAATACCAGGACAGCCCCCTTTGGAGAGGAGCTCAGCAAACCGCAAATCTTGAAGTTTTGAGATGTGCATCTGACTTGCAATGGAACCAACAGCAGAAATGAGGCCACCCTCATTAAGGAAATACCGTATTTTTTGCTCTATAAGACTCACTTTTTCCCTCCTAAAAAGTAAGGGGAAATGTGTGTGCGTCTTATGGAGCGAATGCAGGCTGTGCAGCTATCCCAGAAGCCAGAACAGCAAGAGGGATTGCTGCTTTCACTGCGCAGCGATCCCTCTTGCTGTTCTGGCTTCTGAGATTCAGAATATTTTTTTTCTTGTTTTCCTCCTCCAAAAACTAGGTGCGTCTTATAGAGCGAAAAATGCGGTAGATAAAACACCAATTGCTCAATTGGAATGCTTACAAGAAGACTGGGGAGTCATGTGATAAGAAATAACCCAACACCATGCAATGAAACAGATGCAAAGAGTAATCTGAACTTGAGGTTTGGTGACTGGTGTTATCTTGAATCAAAGGGGGAGAAAAGACTAAAAGTCAAGCCAAAGAGAAACTTTTTGGAGCATGCATCTAGAAGCCTTTTCAGGAAGAGTGGGTAAAGCTGTTCTTCATTTAATTTCTCTAAGGGCAGATCATCTGGAATTGTAGTTGTCATAACTCAGCTCAAGCGAAAACATAGCCAGATAGGAGCAGAATCAACAAGACAACACATCAGTGGAGGAAACTCAGGAGGATTGGTTGTCACAAGTCAATCAGAATAGTAATAATAATAAAACCCTCCAAATCTTCTGGCAGCCTGGAAGATTCATATTTGCATATTTTTGTGTTATTAGCAATTATATTCAAGACTAGCAGCTGAAAACAAAAATGTTTACATAATCTGTCAAGGGAAGAGGCTGAGGACAGCCAAGCATTTCAGCAGGTGCTCTTGAACAACAAAAGCATATCTAACCCTTGTTCCTAAAATAATAGAGATGGGATGTACCATTGGGTCTACTGACATACAGGCAGGATGCTCCCTACCCAAGTTCTAAAAAGAGCAGCGACCCTACCCAAAGTCTATACTAAGAAAAGGAGTATGGTACAACCCATACCATGTAGGAAATTGCAGAGTTGCTTATATGCCTAATTTATAGGGCTTCCTTTAGTCATGAAGAAGGGCAAGAAGCAAGGTAGGAGACTGAGGTCCAACCCCTCTCCCTGCAAGGCCACTGGAAACCCCACTGATTTTCTCTTTCTCTTGCTGATATACTCCTCCCCTCCTCTCCTTTCACAAGGTCTAGAAAATGTGAGATCACATGTATGAAAAATTCTTCTTTGTGCAATGCTTATTCAGAATCACTGGATAAATACAACCCTGACATTATTCAGATTGAAAGATGTCACAAGGAAGCAGCAAAAGTAAGATGCATAAGGCAAGAGGTACATTAAGGAAAAAGACTCCCTAAATAGAATAGAATAGAATAGATAATTTATTACAGTCGGAGACCAGCTTATAAAACACACTTGGACTCCCTAAGTATTTCAATCAAATGGACAGGGTGGCAGTTTACAAGGAAAATTCCAGTGCATTTGTGGATCTTGACTACAGAGAAAAGAATCATCTGCCCTTGGTGTGATAGTCTATTAGATTTATGCATGAAGACTGATACTGCACATGCCTATTCAAATGTAAGCCCCACTAAGTTTGATTACTTCCAAGTAAGATGGTATAGATTGCAGGATAAATCTTTCATCCCACCGAATTTGGAAAATCTAACAATGTGTATTAAGCTACAATCCATCCCCCTCTACAATCCATTTATATGCATCTCTATTATTTCAGACAACATGGGGAAGAACCAAGATCTAGACAACACCACCTCAAATACTCAACATACCATAATGAAATCACCCCAGCTAAACCATTCAGCTGGCTTCACTAGTAGCCATACCATCTGCTGCACCTAACTAATGGCAATTTTTGACAACAGCATGGAATTCAAAATTTTGGAGTTATGGAAGCTCAGATTGTTATGGCAACTTAAAAGCCTTTTAGCTATAGAAAACAAGGGACAAATTATAATGCATGTTCAAAGTCCAAAGTAATTTGTTAAAACTGATCGCAAGTCCAAATATCAATGCCATTAAACTGAGAGCATTCTCAACTTCTTCAGAGCAATGTTTTGCTTCCTCTAGAAAACTTAAGTATCAGCACAACATGCATACTTACTCAGGGTCTTCAGGATGGTTTTCTGTAGGTGGGCTAAAATTAGTGCTAGCAGTCATGCTCTCTAGCTGGCTGGCGATGGCACTGATGTTGGTGTCAGCTACAACCTGCAAGACAAAGTGAAAGTGGCAAATCTATACATATATCTTACCTAGCATATTATCAAGCAGCAAATTCTGTATTCTTAGAAAGCCACTTTTCCTAATTAAAAGGGAACTTTAACTGATGAGTGAATTGTGGAAGCACTCAAGACTGTAGCATTGTTAAAGCTAAGTGGATAAAGACATCATTTGTGCCTAGAGAGAAGGCTAATGAAAGCCATTTATATAACCTGGGACTCAGCTACATTAGTAAAGAAAAAGCGTTATAACACTGTGACACCAGATGGCGCTGTGGAGTCCCACCGTTAGCCAACGTGATTTCCCATTATGAAAGTTTACAACACGTTTTCCAGAAACACTTTTTGTTGTGTCAAGATCTACCCCTATTCAGCTTTTCAAAAGAAAAGAAGGTATATTTGCCCAGAAGTAAATCCCCCGAATTAAATGAGATTTACTTCCAGTTAAGCATCTATAGGACTGCAGCCTGTATAAATGCACACATGTATGATGCTTACTTTCTTCTAGACTTGGAAAGCAAGTAGATGAACATATTAAACTCCTACCCCTTTTGCCTTACCTGTATTCATTGCAAGAACGCATTAAGCTTTTTGCACATGCTATTTTTGGACACAAAGATTAGCGAATCAAGAAGGGGCTCAATAATGCTTACCTCCAAGAAGAGGAACAGCGTTAGAAAATTATCCGGCCACAGGGAGCTGAGTGTCAAATGACCACTCCTACAGGAGATTGTCTTGGCCAAAAGTCCTCTGTGGGGGTTTTCTTTGCATCCCCTCCAAATTTTATTCTTTTACATCTGTGTTGTTTTGCTGAAAGCTGCTTCCATGAAAACTTGGATTGGACTGGCCATAAATTGAGCTACTTACCAACTGGGGGGTAATAGGTTGGTTCATTTATAAGATTACCTAATGCAAGAATGGTGAAACATGCCTATCTCTAAAAGAAGCCAGCATGTCTTTTCACCCAATTAATGTATTACTGAGTCAGCTAATAAAAGGCTACTTTCTCCTCTGAGTGAAGTTGGTTCACATAAGAGAAGAAATCTAGTGGCATGGTCCAGTTTTGATATCCTAACCCTCAGTGTTCTTAAAATAAATGGTCCAGATTTCAGAATCACAGCGTATTGATTAAACAGCAGATAATATTTTATATGCTTGTTCTGTCTTACTCATAAGGCAGAATAATACTATAATTTTCCAGTAGGATGGGAAAACAGCTAAAATGCTCGTGCTTTGTGGTTAAAAACAACAGCAAAACTTGGCAGGAGGACATATCTATATTCACCCATCTGTGGCTGGCAGTAAGAGCATATCAAAGTTCAACAACCTTGCAAAAAGCTTCCCCTTATCTCATTACTACACCTGCAGACAGCTGATTAAATTAACTAGCAGCATCCAGACAGCGAGGAGGGATGAAATATTCCCCCAGGATCCTAATCTCCCATTTGCAAACAGCATTAACAAACTCCTTTGCCATCCTACCCCAGGACATATCGACTATAAAGCTTTCCACACTAGTGGATACAATTATCTGACCTTTCATAGCCAGTGACTATGAGGTGGTTTAGCAGATAATAGAATTACTTAATGACGTGTCACTCATGATTATCAAATTGATAGGATGAGTTCACTTCTGTGGTGCGAATTCATCAATGGGCAAATGAGAAGTACAGTTATTTAAAATGAAATATAACAATTTCCCATTCATCACATCCATTTTTTTTGCTGATCTGTTTGGATACAGGAACGTAAACAAGACAAGTTGCACAATGACTCTTAAATGTCTTTTCTACAAAAAAAGATTTTTTTTGGTAGAAATTTTAATTTTAATGCAAAAATTGAAAGTGAATAAATAACAAACAATTAAAATATGTGCATTGTATTATTTTTGTAGGTCAATTATTATTAAATAAGAACCATACTGCAGGGGGGAGAGGTAGCCTTTTAAAAGATGAATAACTGAACAATCTGCTTTTCTGGAAGTGTTGATATAACAGACATGTAATGAGTAACAGACATGTCATGAGCAAGTATATTTAATCTTGTATCCCCATAGAATCTGGTTTCCTTCCATTTTAAAATAATACTGTTCTCATTTTGGGGACAGTGTAGGTATAATCACAATACTTCTGGAGTGACAGCATTATATGGTCATATGCCCAGCTCATGTCAGTGCTATTTTCTATTAACTTTCAAAGATGCAAACAAATGTCACTTCACTGTTTATTAACAACTATGGCATCTGCTCATAAAGTTCACCATCCAACTTCGGCTGGGATTTTTATTCTGGGTTTGTTCATGTGATGATAATGGTAACCTCAGTTGCATTAGATTGGCTCTATCTAACAAAATTATTTTTGTTAATTTGCCAAGTTTCAGTATTTTAAAATCTTGCTTAGCACCTGTTACTATCATTAGAACCTATTGCCCTGAGCACAGGCAGGCCTTACCTTATCAGACTAATTTCAACAAAATCTACATAAAGCAGATATGCTCCCCCAAACCCTCTTTGGGCTCTTTTCTTAAATGGAGTTTTGCCCCTTACATTTTTTTAAAAAAAGATTCTGTAAAGTTCTGCAAACATTTGGGTTTCCCTGAGAATCCTGATAGATCGCATTCTCCAGAGGGCCCCATTTTGGCTACAATCATGGCAGCATTCACTATATGGAGTGAGTCTAACAACCTCAGATAGCAGCTTTAATTTTGTCAGTTTACCATTTATTGCACTAGCGAAGGCATTTACAGATAAGACAAGAGCTAGAACAGGGGCAGATGAGGGATGTTTTTAAATCCCCATTTATATTCCTCCTGGAATTTGTGGTTTTGCATTCCTCTTTCTTGTGGAGTGGCACCAGTGCATTAGAAATTTGCCTTTCTTCTGTTTGCTATGCATTCATAACATTTATGGTTCTGGCCCCATATGGGTTATTGCTGAGAATGAGCGCTTGTGTGAATTGCTTAAATCCAGGAGTGGGGGGTAGCGTGGTATTTAAAAGCGTTTAACTCCCTGCCCCATTATTTTCTTCCTTAGGGCAATGTGTATGACCCCACCCCTTTATCAAGGCAACCCTATGAAAAAAGTTTGGTTTTATTAAGAGCATGCCCATATATATATATATATATATATATATATATATATATATCAGCTGTAAGCATGTTCATTAGCTCTGCTAAGAAAATAAATGCTTTCCCATACAAACACAAACACCTTTTCCCTTCCTCCTGCCAAATTAAGACGAAAGATCAATTGTACTATCCAAGTACTACCACTTGGTTGATAACCAGCCATATATAGCGGTACAAAAGAAGCAATGCTATTTCTTGTGCCCCCTCCTGCTTTGAGGAGGTTAACATGAGGGGCAGCTCCATCAAACCTATGTAGCAAGAGGGGGGAATTTGTTTTTGTTTCAAAAGTGACAAACTGAAAGCCTAGATGATTTTTCATGTACATCAAGAAGTCGTTCCCTCTCCCCCTCACAGTTTTATAGGATCATGTTCTCAATGTGTATGGACAAGAATAAAGCACTCTATATGGCTTTGGCAGAAATGTTATAAGGAACTAGGTACAGATAGATTGTTAATGTATTAAAGGGAAAAAAATAAGGTTAGAATATGTTAAGATTAATTACAGGACAGAAAACAGAGGAAGATGGAAAGGAATTGCTGAAACAGTTAATTGAAGTGGAATACAAAAAGGGAGGTGTGAGGAAGTCAATGAAACAAGTGAATGAAAGTTAAGATTGAAAATATTGGAAGTGTTTTTAATTGTTTTTGTTTTGTTTTGTTAATTCAATGTTTTACGTAGTGTTTTTGTTTTTGTATTGTATTATATTGATTTGTTTTAATTTTCTTTCTTTCTTTTTGTAATCTTTAAACTCTCAATAAATATTATTTAAAAAAAAAGAATAAAGCACTCTAGAATGAAATAATTTCTTGCTTTCATCTTGCATAATTCAAATCAGCAAGAGCCTTGCCGTGCTGTGATGCCTTGTGCCACTGATGCTCAGCCTTTTCTTTAAAAACACCATTTATCTATCCTTGTGCAGCCACATGTTCAATTTATCACCATACCTGCAGGATAATGCTCCCGAAAGCATTCTTCAACAGATTAACTGCATCAGCGTGAGACAGCCCATCCAAAGGCTGCCCATTAATACTGACAATCCGATCGCCAACCTAAAAGGGGGAAGGAAAAAAAAGTACAATAGCTACAGAAAAATTGCTGGCATTAAGGAAAATTGGAAGAAAGCTCAACGTTTCTTGCAAGTTCTGGCTCTGCATACTCATGTTTCCTGGTTATAGAAAGACAATAGAGATCTGCTATATTTTCACTGATCATTGAGTACTTTTCATAGGGAGGAGAAAACACTCCTCCTGGAAGTAGTAGAACACAAACAAAGAGACAAAAGAAACAAAGCAGAGAATTACACCAAAACACATCCTAAGTAGCAAAAGCCTACAGCAGTCCAAGCACATCCATGCGGTGCACAAAAGCACATTCTTTCAATATGCAGCGTCATGAGAGAAATCACATGATCTCTGGTAGATAGTATATCTGTGACCACAGATGTCAATGGGGTACATAGGAACCAATACTTACTATTGAAGATATAGGGTTTAGTATTAATTTTCTGCAACAGCCTTTTTAATTTTCCATTTGTCTCACTTAAATAAAGTGTGACATAAATGGCATGACAGTTATTCACTGGCCTCATCACCTCCACACAGAGTCCTAACATTCACCTAAAGAAGCAGGTCGACCCAAACAGCAGATCCAGATGAAGTTCAGTCTTGAGGCCAGTTCACACAGTGAAAAGGCAGCTTGTTTCCCCACACAATCTTCTTCCTATACACAAATTCATCCCTGACATGTGGTACGGAGTAGAGTACTACTGCTATCATGGAAATCGCTGTAGGGTACATATGAGTACCAGTGGTGCACACAATATGGCTCCCCATGTTCCCAGGATAAGTTGTTGTTTTCTGAGTGGGAAGAATTCCAGAGCTGTATAGTAAACAGTTGAAATGCCTCTCTGCAAGCTCTTTTTCTTTCAGTGAGAGTGCATGAACAGTTCAGGAAAGAAGGCACTTATATCTTTATCTTGCTGTTTTTAGGTACTTATACTTGCATCTTTACATCACTACGGTTAAGTATATTGATACAAAAGCTACAAAGATATTCTACCTTCAAAAATAAAATGGTACTATTAACCAAATAGTAGGAACTAAATCTCGGAGCCATTTCAGGCAATCAAAACATGCTTCGGCTTTCCACGGGAGACATTTCTTTTTTTTTATTTTAAAAAAGAGGTTATTTCTATGCATATCTTTACTGAATACCCTAAACATTTAGGGCCAAGTAAGACATTCAGGATCTTTGCCACCCAGTGTATTCTGTGGGGTCCCTGGAGACTTGGGCTGTTTGCCATGGCTTGGGCTGTTTGCCAAAACAGCTGCTGGCACTTGGAAAGAGTTCCTATGATTGCAGAAGCTGAAACATACATGGTGGCAATGACAGAAATAATTGCTTTGAACCTATGGCTGTACCAGTGGATGTCCTGGGTCACACTTTAAGTTCTCTACACACGTTTCATCAGGAAAGTCAAATAACATAGTGGTGAGCACATTTTAAGTGTCTGAAGTGGCTGCTCAATCACCAAATACTTGGTTAAATAGCAATCATATTTCTTAGAGTTTGGCAGAGATGAAGGTACATAGAAGACACACAATGGCCCAGTTTGCAGATCATCTTAAACCAGAGTTTAAAACTAACTATAATTTAATGTGAGTGAAACCAACTGCCAAATCAGAAGCAATAAGCCAAGAACAATACTTATGTTTTGTTTGGAGGAAACATGAGCCCTGGTCCATGTGACATGACAAGCCAGGCTTTGGCTGTGCTGTGCCTGCAGTGCAGGATCAGGGGTGCAACACTATGGGAACTTCTGACCAGTGTGCACCAGCAAACTGCTTATTCACATGACATCACAGGTTGCTTTGAACTATGGTTTAATGTGAAGCACAGACCAGGACAGTGGATCTAGCACAAGACAATCCATATGGGTTTTAAGTAAATTCATAGAGACAATTTGTGTTCTTTCAGCTTCCTTGCTTTGATGAAATGGCAGATTGCATGACATGACTCACACCCTTGGTTCCAGAAACCAGAGTCCATTTGAAAGGCAATTTTCTATTATTACTGTTATGCAATCACTCACAGTAGTTGACACAGGTGGTTTTGCTAATCAGAAGAAAGAAGCACATTTCACAGTTGGAAATAGAATGGAAATGCCTGTCCGAGTATATCCAACAGTATATAACCCTTGCAGTTTTCTTGGGGGGGGGAGGAATAAAATCAGCAACAAGAAAAAAAAGACAATATATATGGATAATTTTATCTTTTTCACTTACTTTTAGTTTGTGTGTACGTGCTGCTACTCCACTGGCTTGAATCATGGCGATGAAGATTGGAATGTCTCCCAATGGGCTTCCTTTGCCCCCAGCTATACTGATACCAAGAGCATCATTTGGACCCTTAACAGAGAGGTTAGCAACATAACCATTTGTGTTGACATCATTCAAGACATTTAAGACATGGGCCTTAGTAATAAATAAAACCAAGCATGACAGTGATGCGAAATTTCTAGCAATTTCCTGTGCATCGTTCAATATTGATTTAGCAACAACTAAGTACAGGATATAATCCTTATGCGTGTATGGAAAGCCTGTTCATTTGGAAAAGTAAAACACAACCTAAAGGCAGCCACTGGTTCTTTTATATGAGACTCCTATTGATCCACAAAACCCTTAATTTGGTAGCAACTCATGCACATAAGCTGCAGAAAGATGATGGCACATACATCACATACAAAGGCCACAACAAATAAAACTATACAATCTGACTACTACACCACTAGTAGGTATTAATATAATTTTACTAAGGATGGGTGAGCAAAATGGCCAAACTCTGTTTTGGTCCCATGTCCCCATCAGCCCAAAGTGAGTTCATCACCTCTCATTAAAAAATAAATAAATCTGCAAATAAAAACTGAACATTTATTTTTTTTTAGAAACAAATCTAGAAATGTTTTGGGTTTGTTTTTTTAAAGAAACAAACACGACTAACTTTTACACACGGGAAGAACCTTATGTAGCTCCTTTCACTTAAAATAAGAACTAAATGCTTTGAAAAGTAAGAAAAGCCACTCACTCTTGTTATTTCCACAGTCCTCGGGCTCATATCTGTCCCAACTAATAAAGAAATGAACAATTAGTTTCTGTAATTAAGAGATAATGCCATCAGGAGATTATAGTCCCTGGTTGCCGTTTCAAAATTATCACTGATGAAAAGCTTGTTTATGCCAGAGCAAGAAATACATTATGCAACTGGAAAAGGACTTAGCGCCTGCCATTCACCGAGCATGGAAGTGGGGAACCCATTATCCACTGAAGTGTGTTCAAGTGTATACCCCCAATAGACACAAGGTGACTGTTGCATATCTTTGCCTAGAGATGGTGATACAATATGGGTGTCCTTTGCCTAACTTTTGCTTTAGTAGGTTTGTTGCAAATGATATAAATACTAGAGGTGTGCAATTGCAAGCCTTGGAACCTAATTCAGTGCTTTGGAAAACAGCAATCTGAAGTGCTTTGTAAGCTGACCAATGTAGTTTGGGGTCTGTTTGAATTTGCTCTCTGCCCTGATCACTATGGGGAGCTTAAAAATTAGCTATAGGTTTTCTTGACAATGGGTGAAATGTGCAAGCATAGTAGCTCCTGCAGAGTGCATAAAGTCTGCTACCTTATAGGCAAATATTTTGGTCAGTGAACACCCCAAATAAATACCTTACAATGCATAACTACATACACTAAAATGTTCATAACTAGAATTAATTGCAGATATATCTGGGGGGAACCATATAGCTGAAAAATTAAAGTCTGGTTGGGCTTTTCCTTCAGTATTTAGAAATGAGTTGGATATGCCAGTTGCCCATTACAAATTAAGTAGTTTATTGGGCCCTGAACCTTAGTAGGTAACAGCCAACTTTATATGTTGCACAAAGTGGACTCAAAAAAGGAAAAACAGGACCTGGACCACTTCAAATACAATGTGAGAAACTGTAATTAACACATTAGAAACTCCTAATCATCTGCTCCATATTTCACAGAATAATTCATATTTAGGAGTTATTGCTAAGATTTGCTTCCTTGCTACATACAGAAGTAAATACCTAACTAGGTTTTATAAATGAACAGAATAAGATGGCAGTGAACATTCAGCATAATTCACAGGGTTGTATTGGTTTGCAGGTTCTGTCCCATACCTGAGTTTCTGTGAGAGGAATTAGCAGACGACCTCTTAGTGCTGACAAAATTCTGTAAAGTGGAGATAACTGGAGCAAATGTAGGGTGAAAGTGGCTATGAACACTGTGTTGGCTTGTCTGAAATGCAAAGGCAAAACCGGTAAGGATGAAGGAAGGAACCAAGTTGTATTTTGTACCTGCAGAGGCTTCCAGTCCTCTGGAAGGCCAAATCCAAAATGGAAGTTACCAGAGCTTTTCTTATCCAGTATCCATCCATTGTCTCACTAAAGAATGAATAAATAACACCTGCAACCTGCTCCCCTCACTATGACATTGGATGAGAACTTCCAGAAGCACTGACAGATTGTGCTACTAAGAACTCTCACAGACAGCTGTTGACACAAATGTTAAACAGATAAGTCACATGGAAGCACTTGTTTTTCTTTTACATATGGATGCCCAACATCTGTGTTTAAAAAAGGTTCAAAGAGACTGGATGGTAGACAGACAACACAATTCTGCTTGGCTTCTTAACTAGACTAAGTAAGAGAGAATTTACAGAATAAACTCTAGGAAAGCTTTGAGAGGTTAGAACTCCTATGTGTTCTAATACAGCAAGAGTATTTCACTGAAACATTTCATTTGCCAACCAAATCTGGTGCCCAGCTGCCAAGTTTTAGCTGTGCAGTCTCGTGTGTGAAAAAATCGAAAACCTCCTCTAGCTAAACAGATTTTTAGGCCACAGAGTGCTAATGAAATTTCTGCAGAATCTGGATTAGTGCTCCTCAGGGTGCATGGAGAATTCATTAGCAGTAGCTGTCAGCTCTCTAGAGTTCTCTTCAAACTAGCAGGGAATAAGGCAAAGGAATAATACACATGTTGACTGGGAAGGTTGCAGTGCAGCAGTTCAGGTGAAGCAAAATTAGAGCTTGGCACCTGGGTGTCTGCGACAGAAGGGCACACAGGCTGGAAAATGACAGCAAGCGGAAACAGGAACTGGTGATAAATGACTTAGTTAACAATCTCCATGCTTTCCTGTGAAAATCCTAGCGATTGCTGGCCAGCTCTCTTAAGTCAGAATACAATACAGCCTTTTCTTTATTATTGGCACATGTTATTTGCATAATGTTGATACATGACTTTTTTCAACTGTTTCCCACATATTTTATTGCTGAAAAGCTTGCTAGGCACATTGGTGGCTCCAAGTGGACCGAAGGGCAAGATAAAAGTGAAAACAAAATCTATTGTTAGCAGCCTGTTGGTGCAATTACTGATTTCATTTAAAAAAAGTACAAGTGCACAGTAAAATTGCCCATGTATTATGAAATGGAATGCCAAGCCATTTTCTGTCTCTTAAGGTGGATGTATTGTCCAATGGTTAATACACAGACATATGGGTCACCCAAAATATTGAAACAACAACCTTGACTCTCTGGTTTACAACTATAGCTGCGTTGTAAGACCAATTTCCAGAATTACAAGGTCAAATCTTCACATCCTGAGTTTTATATCACCAGCTTCTCATTTCTTATTAATGCACCATCTGCCACTAACCTGACTGTTTTGAGATGTCTTCCGTGATGACAGCCAAGATCCAGCTTTCAGTCGTCCAATCTCTAGTTGTACAAGACCTTGGGCACACTTTGGATATGCAAAGAAAAGTACAGCATTTACACCCTGGTGGCTTTTTAATTTCCCCCCTAGATATATTACCCCCACCCCCATGCAAACAATCATACTTTTGCCAAAACCACAACCACATGGTAACATAAAAAAAATCGGTTTCCAGAAACCTTGCAAGCATGATTTAGTGCTCAAGAATACACTATGCACTTACCTTAAGAATTGTAGCAACCACCTCTTGTGAAGCATGCCTTACATCCTCCCCATTGACAGACAAGATCTGATCCCCTTGAATTAGCCTCCCATCAAGGTCAGCGGCTCCTCCTTTTACGACGTCAGAGATAAATACTCCACTTCCATTTCTAACAGTTGAAAAGAAGCACAGGTATTGCTGCACCACTAAAAATATTTACTAAAAACAATTTGCACATTGTATGTTCTCTGTTGCTCTGCATTTTAGTCTAGATATCTAATGATATTCCCCCCCACCCTTCTAGACTTTTTATCTGCTCTTATTCGATTTTTATGGTTGTACTATTGCTTAATGTGCTATGTATACTGGTAATTTTCAGTTGCGGGTTTTATTATTATTAACCAGTGGGATATAAATGTAACAAGCAAATAAATAATTGTTAAAAGGTACATACAATTCCTAGGAATATAGGCATTTAGATATTGCTATCCAGGACAAGCTCCTGCCAACCTAGCAATTCGAAAGCACGTCAAAGTGCAAGTAGATAAATAGGTACCGCTCCGGCGGGAAGGTAAACGACGTTTCCGTGCGCTGCTCTGGTTCGCCAGAAGCGGCTTAATAATGCTGGCCACATGACCCGGAATCTGTACGCCGGCTCCCTCGGCCAATAAAGCGAGATGAGCGCCGCAACCCCAGAGTCAGTCACGACTGGACTTAATGGTCACGGGTCCCTTTACCTTTATCCAGGACAAGCAACACAATACAAATCCTGTCTTGAGTTTTAAGGAGCAGCTACTTGAATCACAGAAGAATTATAGAGTTGGAAGGGACCATAAGCATCACATAGGCCAACCCACTGCTGCTCAATGTGAGGCTCGAGCCCACAGCTCTGAGATTAAGAGTCTCATGTTGTCTACCGACTAAGATATTCCTCTTAATGCTTGTTCATCAGACCACACACTGGTCTTAAAATGAAAACACTGGTTTTCTTATGTGGCTAAATCATTCTTGCTATCAGTGTACTCTCAGAAATCGATATACAGAGGTCAATATTATTACTTCCATATTTTAGATAGAGTGCTGAGAGACTTAACAGCTTGCCTAAGGTTGCCTCGTGAGTCGGAAGCTGGGGTGACATTTTGGAACATTCTGACTGGCAGCTGTCATTACACTACAGTAGCTCTCAGGTACTAGGTTTGTCCTCCTAAATGTAAAAGGAAAATCAGATTCAGGTATAATGCATCTAATTGCATGTTTCACCCTTCTGCTTGTAGAAAAGCTAAAGGTGTAAAAACCATTACAAATATTGCACCTGTTCTGAAAGAGCACATAATCTTTGCAGCTTATTCTGTGGAGGGATTTTCAGTTTAAGAGAAAACAAGACTCTGTAATGTTCTGCACACAGAGCTATGATTAAGTGTAACCCTTACCGTTTCCCGACAATGCTTAGCCCTAAGCCTCTGCCCATTTTCCTTTGTAAGTCTACATGGAAAATTTCCAAATTCTCTTCATCTTTATAATGAGCTTCATCTCTATACACAACCAGTTGTACTTTCTGAGGCGTCTGTCTCAAGGCTGTTATAGCATCTTCATGGCTGGCATTCCTCAAGTCTATGCCATTAACCTAGAATAAAACAGCAGTGTATTATATTCTTTGCTTATTGGATTTTAATTAGTCTAGCAAAGTAATACTTCAGAACAAATCACAATTTCTATCGTTAAAGAAGTCATATGAATAAAGGAAGCAACACTTTAGCAGCATTTCATGCTTAAAATCTTGTAGCCAGGAGTTCTGAAAGAGTCCCACTGCAAAATCCCAGAACTTCCAGTCTATGCTAGTCATTCTTGTTCACTGATTAATACAATTCATTGTATTATTTCATTTTAGGTTGCAATTGTAGAAAAGCAAGGTTAGAAGATGTCCTCCAGCATACTATTGTCGCATGCCACCCTGATCTCCAAATGCTGCAAGAATCTAGGAATACCAGGCACTCTGTCACCAGGGTATGTGTTTCCTTTTGGACAATGAGGCACAGCAGAATCTGTGGTTATTTACACATATACACAACTTGTGCTTAGATGGAGAGTGCACAGCATTCATATCCCGAGAGGGTCCTGTTCTTTCCACTGCTGCACCCTCAGATCCCAAACATTGTGTCTGACCTCTCCGCAGTATAAAACAAAACAGCCCGCCTTGAGCTCTGCCCCCTGCCCAGCTTGCAAAACTCACATTTCCCTGTTAGCTTACATCATCCAAACTGAAATCCTACATCCTTTAAATCCCCATCGTCTCTTCCCACTAACACACAGCTGGAGGAGGGGCCCCACCCCTCCTGGTCTGGCATAGTCTTCACCCTCCTAACAGCTTTCTGGATAGGTAAATAGCTCAGCCATTAATATCTTTGTTCCTCCTATGACCCACACTCAGCTGGCTATCCCAGGCTGGCCTGGCTCATTAGCATAAGATGAATCCAGTGGAGTTTGGCACAGTTTAATAAAACCTTGATTAATTCCAACTTTTAATAAATCCAGGAATTATGGGGAGAATCTAGCAGCCAGGAGTTTAGGGGATCCTTGCTCCCTCCCCCAATTTATAACAGTAGAATACTCTGTAGAGTACTCTGTAATGTGGTCAGTTACCTTTATGTTTACCTTATCCGAAGCAGAACCATTTTTTTAAAATGATTGGTCATGAACATACATAGTATCTATTTTTAGTTTCTGATGAAGTAAGAATTTTTAAGCATACATTAGGAATAACTATCATCCATGCATCCCCTTACAAGTTTTATGGGAAACTTTCTTAGCATTTTATAGTACAAATTCAGCATGTCCGAAGTCTATTCAGTAGACTACTTTTTGAAACATAGAGTAATTATTATCATCAATCACCCACCCTTCATCCTAAGGTCCCAGGGTGGGTAATAAATTTAAGCAACAATGATTTACTTGCTTAAAAAAAAAACGGTCGTAGGGATGGAAGATGGTTTTGATTGGTCCACTTTTCACAGTGGACCGGCCCATTCAAACATTCCCAAACTTGGTCACTGATCAGAACACAACTTCCAGTTAGATTGTGCACTTCTCTAGATTTTGTGATGTGGTTTCAGTGTGCAAAGAATGTCCACAAAAATGGATATTTCATGGGGAGAATGTATTGGAAAAAGTGTATATTACATAGAAAGTGCATATAAAATGGATACAAATTAAATGCAGGCTTGCTGTGTGTTCTTTTTAAAAATCCACACAATTGGACAGAATGGACCTATGATTCTGTGTCAGCAAAACTGAAACTGGACAGAAATAGACTCGTCTATTTAACCCCAGCTGATGCCTTAAAAAGTCCACATACCATTCTGAGACCACCTTGAAAATGCAAATTTCCCATTACTCTTTACACTAGCCACCAAAGCAGAGCGATGTAGACTTAATATCTGCTTACGATTTGGAGGGCTAAGGCTCTTCATTTTTGTAAATATGTTAGAACTCATATACAAGTAGATGTTTAGCCATTAATTTGTAACCAGTGTTCTTTTTCTGTTAAGATTTAGGCAATTCGATAATTTGAATCATAAGAGAATATTTTTTCTAGATTCCAATAGATGGCACACCAGACCAGCACTGCAACTTTAAATTGCTCTTAAAACTAATGGCTACAGTTAAAACATTTCAGTTTAATTAACAGAGTCAGGACCACTATTTTATTTTTAAACATTTTCTTTAGTTTTTGCCTGGACTAATTTTCTGTTTGATTTTCCCTGGACACCAGAGTGATCTCTAGTAACATGCATCAAATCCCCCAGGAGCCTGATTCCTGGAATTTCACTCTGGACTGGTAGCTATGTTCTTCTCTTAAACTCAAAGGCCATGTAGTTAGGATAGATGGGATTATGCAGTAAATTTTTAACTAGTGGAGTTTTGGTGGGCCACTGCAGCCCTCAGCAATGGTTAAATTGTAGATAACTTTAATCTTGCATATTGTAAGCTTCATATTATATGCAATAGTATTTTCTTTCTCAATAATTCACTCATGTATAATGTGCCTTTGATACTATTATGCTTATACTTTTTATAAACCAAAATGCATTCACCAGTTTTCTGCTGATGCATTTAAAATAAATATTTCCAAACAGATTTTGGCCTATCGGTCACCACCCTCTTGCCCACCAGGCAAAATTAAGAACCTTGTTTTTATAAGGCACATGGATGTTGGCTTCCTTTAGATGAATAGCACTTGATTTCACCTTGAAATGTTGCCAGTTATTATCCAGGTGTCTCATCCCCTGTTTTCATCCCAGGACCGCAATGCCACTGATTATATGATTTCTCTTGGAAACAGTGGAGAATATGCAACAGATATCCAATAACTGATTTTATTGTTGAACCTCTTCCATACAAAAATAACTTTAGCCTTCATCATAAAATGAGCCACAAAGCCTGCTCAGCCTGCGCTGATTTTGCTCTCTGCAGTATAGAGAGATGGAGGGCCAGTGTTGGCTGAAGACTTTAGTATATGTGGACTGCAGCAATTAGACATACACCTGACAACCTGCAAAATCTCAGTGCAAACATGCACTGTGAAAAAAAATATGCACATGCACACGCACCTTGTGAATTCAGAGAAAAATAAAAAGACATGCTACCTACAAGTACGGTAACCAGAAAGTATGGGGTGAGGCATGGGTGTGTATGTACATCATGGATGTGTGCGTGTTCATGTGCATACAGACATCCATGCTCATATTCCTGGCTTTGACAAGGCAAATCAATAAAACTTAAATGAATGTACACTGAATTCTTAGATGAGTTCTAATGGCCACAAACTGTACCAAGCACCAGGGCATGCACTGGCCACATACCTGAGACTCCAGGGGAGCGGCGGTTTGTGGTCTGACACGGCCCAGTCTTGGGGCCAAATTCTGCACAATGTGGCCATTGGGGGACACCAGAGCCTCTCCGCAGGGCCACATCGCTTGGTGCACCGATTTAAATGGGCCAATCATAGTGAGCTGAGGGGTGTGCTTGCTGCAGCAGTTCTGGCTTCACTCAGGTTTGCCTATTCATTATACAGTAGTACCTCTGTTTTCAAGCGTCTCGGAAGCTGAATGTTTCGGTTTTCGAACGTCAAAAACCCAAAAGTAATTGCTTCCATTTTCGAACGCACCCTGGAAGTCAAACAGTTTCTGCTGTGTGTTTTTCTTTTTTCTCCATTGACTTTGCCGAATGCCCTTTGCACCGCAGTTGTCGAACGTTTCGGAAGTCGAACGGTCTTCCGGAGTGGATTACGTTCGACAGTCAAGGTACCACTGTAAGTTATAGGCCTCCCTGCTCAGATCATTGCAGGATCTCGCATCCACCTGCCCTGTTTCTGATTAGTCCACCCAAAGTTGAACAAGCAGGTCGGGGGGTGGGGGTGGACCTTGCTATGGAATAATCAATCACTGAATTTGGGACCAGGGAATAATTTTGTTCCTGCAGACCAATTGGCCAGGCTGTGGGTTTTTGCCTCCCTCAGAGCAATCATCACAACGTTGGGCAGATAAGTCATTAGGTTGGATCATGAGCTTACTGTATACCCCACTAAAGCGAACTGGGAAACGTGCTTCTGCCCAGGAGTCCACATGGCCACTGATGGACCATAGCACCCTTCCAGGTGACGGCCCTAATGGGTTCACCCTAATTTGATGTATGGCATAGGGTGACTCTCGATCGAAGTGGTTTTTTTAATCAACCAGCAGGAGGGTTGGTTGATACCCATTGCCTTTGTCAAAGCCTACCTACAGCTGTAATCAATAAAAGTTGTGGCCAGTTTCAATCCAATACTGAAGTCCTGTGTCTTATTTCTACCCTTGGCTGGCCCTGCGCCATGCCACATGCACGTGCTTTTTGCACCTGGGTCTGCAAACATGTTTCCTGTATGGTCCAGTAACAATCTATTGGTTGATATGTCCATTCTGCTATTAATGACACATTACTGTGATACACAGCTGTTATTTAAGAATAGCAGCCAAAATAGGAATAGCAGCCAAAACAAGAAACATTTGGTGAAAGAGCTGTTAAGAGTAATTCCCAAGCTGCCCTCAATGTTTTCCTAACCTCCTTACATGGAAGCCCTAATAGGCGGACTGGGAATTTCTCTTGACTTGAGAGTGAGGTACTTCTATCCACTCTGGAACCATCATGAATGGACTCCTTTTCTAAGCTACAATCAAACGCCAACTTTTTTCTTAACCCTTCCTTACCTGACATCTAAATACAAGACACATGAAAAATCAGTAATGTTCATAAAGTGGCTTGTAAAAACACAGCTTCAGTTGATATGAAGATAAGTTACAGAAGATAAAAACAGCTTCTGCTTTCAGTTAATAGATACAAGATTTTAAGGGTTCAGAAATAATTTTAAATACTTAAATCAAAATGGGCTGGGTAAATAAAGTTAAACTGACAGCTCATAAAAAAGAAAGATGGTAAATAAAAATAATTTTGTGACATATGGTGACAAGTGATATATCATTTATCATCTCGTGACACGAATGCCTACTGTCTAAATTTTTAAATCAAACGTGATAATGCTGTTGCATATCTGATGAAAAGGAAAAAGTTGTTTGGCAATGAATACCGCTAAATGAAAGTTTGTATGTTTCTTCTCTAATATTTAGTATTTATGTTTACAGTATGTTCATAATTTGCATTCATATGTTTTAGCCTGTATTTTATATATCTGTGATGTGATAAATATACATATGTATTTTTTTAAATACAAATGTTAAAGAAATCTGATCAATAGATGTGTATGGATCTCAACATTTTAAGTAGATGAAGAAGTAGATAAAAAGCACATTATCTATTATTATTTAGAGGAATAAATCGATTATTTCAGCCATGTTTCTTGTACAATGCATGGTTTTCCCTCTTAAAATATTGGTTTTGTATGGAACCAAGAAATATTTGCAGAGTTAAATAATGAATCTTACCTCAAGGATTTGATCACCAGCCCAAAGTCGGCCATCTCTAGCCGCTGCGCCTTCTTCATACACTTCATGTATTACAATAGCATCCTAACGGAAGACATAATCTCAGTATCAATACTTATACATAAAAAGTAAGTTCCGAGACTACAGTCCAGAATGCAGAACTGACATGAAAATACTGTGACCTTTCCTATCACCATTGTTGCAAAATACCGAGCGTGTTACAAGATCACTCACAGAGCCACACATTTCCCCAGAACAACTATAACCACACAGTGGGCAACTTTAACCAGCTTCACACCATGCTTTCACGTATTTGTTAAGGGGGAAACCTGGTCAGTAAGTTTTAATCAGGGTTAATATTGTTGAAAGAGGATGAAATTCACTTTGAATGGAGCATGCAATTCCATAGCCTCAAGGTGTACTGTGATTAGCAGCACTGGTTGCCAGTTTGTTTCTGGGTCTAATTTGCAGTGCTGGTTTTGACATTATTTCAGACCTTAGGATTGTCATCTGAGGCTATTTGTGCAAAGGAGATCCAGTGGGTGACAATGAAATAACATTTCTCCCCTGAAGTAGTTCCTTGTCTATGGAATGCTCTCCCCAGAGAGGCCCGCCTGACACCAACTTTATCAGCATTTCAGCATCAGACAAATATGTTTTGGGCGGTATTTAGCCACCCAGAGTGGCTGGGGCTCAGCCAGATGGGCGGGATATAAATAAATAAATTATTATTATTATTTCTGAGCATTTTGGCAGCACCAATGACTAGACATTTTTACTCTATGGATTTTTAACACGCTTGTGTATTTTTATTACAGCATTATATCTGCCACAGCCACTAAGGTAAAAGGGGGTTTCTTCCTCTTTCCAGTGCAAGAATCCAGATTTTGGCTAACATTAGCCATAATTTGGCTAATTATTCTGTGTAATACTTCCACCATATTATACACAGCTAGGCATGAGTGAAATCTGAACTCCAAGTCAACTTGCATTTTTAGTCCTGCATGCTTAACTTTTATAATTTAATATAAACTTATAATATATAATTTAAAACCATGGTGTTATGAGTAATGGCTGTTTTAAGGCCTTCACAGGGGTGTTCATCCTTGTACAGCGTTGCTGCAAGTTAAATCCACCACAATAAATGAATTTGAAAAATATATTAACTTTATTACCAAGGCTGGAAAATATAGGCAGCAGCAGATGTTGCTTTAGGGAATGTTTCTGTGATATACAATTATTGTCAGGAGTAGACCCCCCTCCAAAGGAGGGGGGGGCACTTCAAACAGCATATTTTTTATCATTTCACCAGCAATGCCATTTGTTTTGAAATGGAATGCCACATACTCCCACGGAATATTCCCAAGCTATCAGTTTTAACAACCAGCCATACAAAATTGAGAAGGATGCACATACTCTGGAGGACAAGCTAAGAATTCAAAAACTGTATTTAGAAACCGGAGAGCTGTGCAGATAGCAACAGAAGGTTAAATTTGGCAGGAAGAAAGAATATGGGAAGAAATGCAGGGACAAGTATAAAATAGGAATAAATGTCTAGGCAGCCACATTTCTGAGGTTGGTTTAGGGGTTATAATGAGCAAAGAACTGAGCATCAATCAAAAGCATGCTGTGTCATGACAAGGTCAACATCGTTCTAGCTTGCATCAAAAACAGCACTGCTTCTAAGACTAGGCAGTGCCTATAAGGTCATAAATTGAGAGTGCTATCTGTGTCCCATCCTTGGTACTACAGGTAGAAATAAGATTCTTGACAACCAGGATGCTCATGTCACAAAGCTCTACTTCTCCATAACATTGGAACCAGGAGATTGTGAAAGCTCTGGATTGGCGTCTGAATACAGTGGACTGGATAAGGGCTGATAAACTATGCTTGAAGAAGGAGGCTCTTTGGGTGGTTCCCACATTTGGGAACTATAGAAGGTACATGTTCTGGATGGGGCTGAACTCCCTCTGAAGGAGCAGGTGTGCAGCTTGGGGGTACTCCTAGTTACATCACTGTTATTAGAGGTCCTAATGTCCTCTGTGACTAGGATCGACTTTTACCAGCTTTGCCTTGTTCACCAGCTAAAGCCATTCCTGGACAGAGATACCCTGCCCACTTTGGTCCATGCAGACTGGATTACTGTAATGCGTTCTATGTGGGGCTGCCCATGGGTCTGGTTTGGAAGTTGCACAGGCTGCTCATCTACTACTGAGACAGGTTCATGGTCCTTGCATTGATTTACATAATTTACATCACCTGAACCATTATATCCTAATTTGATTGTGGAGATAATCTGCAGGAGCACTGTTGGTCACTCCCCGAGTTGGAAAGGCTCATTTGACAACAAGAAGACACAAAGCCTTTATAACTAGGATATAATGGCTCTCCCAGTGGAAATTGGCTCTACCGGTGGAAAGCTTTACCAAGAAAGATTCAGCAGGTAGTTTCTGTTTCAACTTTTAAAGGCCAGCTCACAACTTTTCTATTCTTCTTCTTCTGCTATTATTATTATTATTATTATTATTATTATTATTATTATTATTATTATTTTATTATTCTACTACTACTACTACTACTACTACTACTACTATTTGCTGCCCATCTGACTGGGTTGTCCCAGCCACTTCTACTCCTACACAGGCAATTAAGAATAAATCTTTCCACAATAGTTAATTGATGTCTGTTTTAACCTCTTTATATGGTTTTTACTGTATGGGTTTATGTATTTTTGTTACCTGCTTTGATCTTTTCAACGAAATAGTGATTTATAAATAACTATGTTTTAGCACGTTTTTACTGAGTCTTAAGCATGTGATAGGAACAGTAAAATCTACACAAAATAATGCTCCAGAGTGGCTTTCAGCAGCTAATTCTAATGAAACTGAACAGGTTTCATTTATTCAGTAACATGGAATTTGCTTTCTGTATAAAGTTATTCATCACAGGAAGAGCAGTCAGCAGGAGGTCACAGAATGTGCTCAGTTTTAAAAAACATTTAAAGTGAAGTAGCACTACATCACTCAGGGCAAGGTGACATGAAGTGAGAAAGACATGGAGGAGGAAGAAAATATTAATATCCTTGCCTGAAAAGCAAGTATTGTGATAAAGATATGGATGGAGTTGGGTTTTTTTGAAGCTTCCTCCTTTGCAGTCCCACTAACAGTATTTACAACCACTCTGCTGTACCAAAAAGTCAAGGTCTCATGTCAAACTTCTAGTTTGTTTCTATGGCATGAGTGATCATATATTTACAGAACACTGGATTCTTTTGCAGTACAAATTACTGCTGAATGAAAAAAATGCTTAAGGCTGCATACAGGAAGAAGGTGTGTGGTCAAATTGCTAATGCATTTACCGAAATAAAAAAGCAGTTTAAATTTTATTAAGCATGCTCCCATAACTGTATAATTTTCACAAGAATAGTGAAAAATGCAGCTGGAATGGCCACAAAGCAGGAGAAGGATTTCTCTTACAATCAGCTTTTCAGACTCCCTTGTTATATGAAGGTCGTAAGATCCAGTCCTGCAGCCTAATGATAGCTGTATGCATTCACTGTTGTACAAACTATACTTTAGTCTTCAACAGGTGAATCAGGACCAAATACCAGGCTGCAGCTTGACCTAAAATGGCTCGTAGCCACAGCATTCCTATCATACATAGAAATGAATGATTTTTTTAAAAAATTAAGAAGTTGGTGCCCAAATGCTTGTTTGGACTAAAGGTGGGCCCCTGGTCTCAAAAGGATGAAAATTGCTAAACTGTAGCTTCATGACATAACAATGGGCAAAAAATATGAACCATATTTTTCCAGTCTTCTGAGACGTGCCTGTGGAGAGCAAGGAGGCAGCAGACAGGAAGCTGGTAGAAATTTCATTTCTCCTGTACAAAACATGATTATTTTGTAAAAAGCCCAACAATACCCAAGTAATATCATCCAAAGATGGGAACTCTCAATCTGCATTTTGACAATAAAAGTCAAAATTTCAAAGAGGGATTTTTCAATAAAGAAATCTGTTAATCCATGGGAACAGTTTTCACATATTTCTAATAAGAACCTACGTATGTTTTTACATCTCCAGTGACATTATGCAATTTTCACACTGATATTGAAGTTCACACTTTCAAAAGCTTATCTTTGGTGCAAAAAGCTATTATATTTAGTCTCCTGCCCCTATCTTTTAACCATATACGTAAGAGAAAATCTAAGCATTCATCAGAAAAAGGAAGCATCAAATATGCAACAGCAGATGAAGCAAGGTGCATAGTTAAGGTTAAGCTATGCTGCGTTAAGGGAATTTATGCGCAACTTAGATAGCTTTAAGAGGGGATTAGACAAATTCATAGAGGATAAGGCTGTCAAAGGCTAATACTCATGATGGCTATATACTATCACCAAGATCAGAGGCAGCATGACTCTGAACACCACTTGCTAGTGAATCGCAGCAGGAAAGAGTTATTGCCTTCATATCTTCTTTGGGTGGGCTTTCCATAAGCATGTGGCTGGCCAGTGTAGGAAACAGGACGCTAGCCTCTGGGTCTTTGGTCTGCTCCACCAGCAATCTTCTAATGCTCTTACGAAGAGGATGGCAAGGAAATGAGGTTATGTGATTTGGTATATTGACTGCTGCTTTCTCTCATATACATTTCAATTATAGCTGTTGCTTTCCTAGCCATATTATGTGCTAGGTGGGACGCAGGTGGCTCTGTGGGTTAAAGCCTCAGCGCCTAGGACTTGCCGATCGAAAGGTCGGCGGTTCGAATCCCTGCGGCGGGGTGCGCTCCCGCTGCTCGGTCCCAGCGCCTGCCAACCTAGCAGTTCGAAAGCACCTCCGGGTGCAAGTAGATAAATAGGGACCGCTTACCAGCGGGAAGGTAAACGGCGTTTCCGTGTGCGGCTCTGGCTCTGGCTCTGGCTCTGGCCAGAGCAGCGATGTCACGCTGGCCACGTGACCCGGAAGTGTCTCCGGACAGCGCTGGCCCCTGGCCTCTTAAGTGAGATGGGCGCACAACCCCAGAGTCTGTCAAGACTGGCCCGTATGGGCAGGGGTACCTTTACCTTTACCTTTTTAGCCAGGCTGAAAGGCTCAAATCAAATGGAGTGTATTCTTCCTTTTCTATAACTTTTCACACTGAAATTTCTGCTAATTCTATATTTGTATTAAAATTCTGTTTTGCTTTGCTTCAAACAAACCATTTACTGAAGAGAAGGTCTATTATTGACTTACCAACTAAAATGCTTGTTTGGCGTAAAACCAACCAAAATCGAATTAGTTCAGGTGTAACAGCAAGTCAAAGATTTGTGAACAAGGAAAAGCTAAGTTGGAGTGATCTCATAACTAACTCATAATGCATAGATCATTAATGGCTTACTGTAGCTACATAAATTACCATTTTTTATTATTGTAAATCACATTGAATTCATTTTTAATAGGTGGGAAATAAGCTAAGTATATAAGCAATAAGCAGCTTCTTGTGTTTTAAAGACATGCACAACAGAGAATGCTTAGAATATAAGAAGGTGATCACACATCTACTCATACATATTGGCCATGACATGCTTTCATTAAATTTGTGGCTATATTAGTATCCACCAGTGGTGTCCTTTGGAGAGATTAAAGGAACATCCAAGCATACATGTCAAACATGTATTATGGAATTTCCACATTTCTTTCCTTCATTGTACCAAAAATGGAGCAGCTTTGAGATTCATGAAAACTTGAAATAGTATTCCAAAACCACCAAACAACTTACAAGTGGTGTATCCTTTCCTCCTACAATACTGAGACCAAGGCCTGATCGACCCTTGGAGATTTCTATAGTCATTTCTTGTCCAGGAACTATTGGGCAAGTCGCTGGATCCACCAGAGGAAGCGGAAAGCCACCTGCAACAAATGATAAAATGTACCGGTGAACAAAAGCACAATTGCCAAACAAAGAAAGAAGCTGCACAGGAATAAACTCAGTGTCAAAATTTGCTCTGCACCTGCATTAAATTCTTGTGATTTGAGGTATGCTGCTTTGGATGCAGTTTCACAATGCACATGCAAGTTAACGTTTAGGGAAGGTGACACACCATTCTGATAAGCTAGGGCACTCGTTATATCTAGCTGCACACACATGCTCGCTCACACTCACACACCAGATCCTCTTCTGGATCTTCTGCCACCCGAAGGGCAGTCAAGAGCTTGCTTCACTGGTGTTGACAAGTTTCTTCACTCATAATATTGGTTTATTCATACAAGCAGTGTGACAGAAGTTCACAATGCTCAGCTGTGGCAACCTCTGTTATTTATTAATACATTATGGGATTTTGGTGATTGCAGAGTTAGCATGGCTGAGGTTTCTGAGCCCTTATCTCAGCAGTTATACTGCTCATGCATCATTCTTATAAGCGAAGCAGGAAGCCTAAGGGTAGCATACACATGGACAACAACGCCTGGTCTTTCCATTGAGCAGAGTGAGGTGGTAGATAAAATATGTTTGTTACATGAAATGTTCTAAGAAAAAATATGTTAAAGCATGTAAAAGTAAACGACACTGTAGCTGTTAATCTAGACTTTTAAATTAAAATAAAACATTGCATGCTATTATCATGCTAAAAAGCTTTGTATTGAATGAAAGGTATTCTTCAGAAAGAAGTAAGAAGTTCATACTTCTGCTGGTGAATTCTGTCTCTGGAGAATAAGAAGGTGCCGGAGCCAAAGATATCTTGTGTAAACTGATAGGGATTACTGTTGAAGACTTTGATTGCTTTAATTGGTTACGAAACTGGAAGGGAAAAGGGGGGGGGGGAGATAAATCAAAGACATTGAACTGTTAAGCCTCCTAAAACCCAAACAAGAAGTTGAAACTACAGTACAGAGATCTTTTATATAGATCAGAAGTGGGGAGCGTAAAATAACATTTAATAGCTTTAGAAGTAATAATCTACTTACCTCTGATGCTGCAATTTCAAAAATTTTGGTCAGAGAACATACTACTGAAACATTATTTACCATAAGGTTTAAGAGCTTTGGTAAAATCTTGACAGTGTTTTACAAGAATCCCATGTTTTCCATTATTATTTCTGGCTTGTTTTACAAGGTCATTTAAAAGATTGCTATTATAAACTAAATAAAAGCGTACTTTTTCTGAGCTAAAAGAGGTCTGCTACAAGAGCCCACAACTGTACCTACGGTGCGGTGGTAAAAGCAACAAAGAGGGACCACTTCATTGCTTCTACTGCCGCGTCTTTCAGCCATTTGCAATGGAGCTCGTCAGGACGGTTCTTGACACTTATATTGGTGGATGGAGCCCAGGACACCTCAGAAACCCTTGCTGGGCACTTTGAGAAAGACGTTGTTCACCTCTGTAGTGAGCTAGATGCCGTAATTGATGCAGCTCTGAGTCAGCTGTGCTTTGTGGGATCAGCTTTGGGTTTTGCAGCCTGATGACACTGGTCTGGTGCTTGGGAGTAAGCTCCCAAGGATGTGCCCTCTTCACCCTTGCCTTTCATGGCTCATTAAAGCTAGATGGAAGGGGCATGAATGGGTGGGCCCAGGGTGTGATAAATGTCTTGCACTGGGGGGGGGCGCACCTGCCTCCTTGAAGGTAGCATTAAGGACACTCCTGAAAGGAAACCCACCCTGAACTAAATAGCAAACAACTACTGTCCAGCTGCAAATATGGCCTTTGGGGGCAAGGTCCTACTCAAGAGGATTGCAGTCATTATTTGGGGACATTTTAATCTGGTTTCAAATCCAGATTTGGGATTGAATCAGCCTTCGTTACATAGATGGATGAGGGAAAGAGAGGGAAAAGGGGCACCATGCTGCAGCTCCTACTCAACCTCATACCAGCATTGGATGGCATCTTCCTGGACCATCTATGGGAGATTGGGGCCATGGTTCTGCAACAGTTGCAACCTTATCTCCAGAAAACATCACTGGATACCTATTTCACCACCCCCACTGGCTTTTGACCTATGTGGTGCCATGGAGCACTGCATTGTCTCCCGTGCTATTTAAGAACTAGATGAAGTCATTGAGAGCTGTCAATAGGAAAATTGGTGTAAGGTGTTATCAGTACATGGATGTTACCAAACACTATTTCTCTGTTGACACTTGAATGAGGAAGGACTGAGAAGGCCCTGGATTGAGGTCTAGATGCAGAGGTTGGTTGAATGAGGGATAACAGTCTTATTCCTAATAAGATAGAGGCTTGTAGCTAAGTGGATGAAAATATATTTGCCTTAGGTGTTTGTTTGCAATTTTTAAAAACCTTCTCCATTGTTTTTTCTGTCATTTTTACTTTTAAGTTCGTAAATCACCTTCAGAAACACGTTAAACCAGACTCACATATACATAATAACAATAATAAACTGTTAATAATAATAAAATAAATGAATAAGAAACCATTTGGAGTATAATACATACATTTTCTGTAGGTTGCTCTGCTGTTATTTGCTGGTTCTCTATCACCTGCTTGTCAAGCTTGGCACCGACATCCTATCAAAAACAACCCCCAAATTAAAGGTTTATCTGAAAGCAAAGACCTGTGCAAAGATACACACTTTCAAGTGTAACCTGTTTTATCGCAGCCCTCATTCCCTGAAATAAATCGCCCCAAACTGAAATACTCAATTCACAGTTCAATGCACTTGTAGACCACATAGATTACTGGTCCGTGTTAAACGCTCTTCAGGTGAAGCTTAGTATCATATAGAATTAGGAATATATTGCTTACTTTTTCATGTGGCTCATTTAAGATTAGACCTCTCTTACTACATTTAAGTCCCCCTGAAGGCCTACCTTGTCATCATTTTCTTAGACAGCAGGCCAAACTGAGAAAAGGCCATTTAGTGTGAGACCAATCAAAATCCAGTTTACTTCTTTGGGAACACAGCCAAGTACCCTAACTAGATAGCTACTGTGTCTGTAGGAAAACTACCTCAAAATGCTTATAATGCAGATGCCTCAATAAGGACAAGAATGCACAACTTAAAGAAGATGAACTGCAAAAAATGCTACCTTTATTTCTTCAAACCTAAATATAACTAATTTGTCTGATTAAATGTGATAACCATGTTTGTGACATATTCTGTGCTTCTGCAGTTACACCTTTAATATGTGAATCTTGTTTTTGGCATTCTAAGATATTACCTTTTGCAGAAGAATAACAGAAACACCCATTTATCCCTTATGGTTCAGAAAATAAGCTTGTAAAAAATGTTTGGTGAAATATCAGACGTTAAAGGAGGCTGAGGTAGACTTCCAACGTTCAAGGGATAGTAATTTTGTACTAGCTTGTGTATAGTAAGCTTTTCTTATTTCACAAAATAAGCAAATTGCACCCATTTTTGAAGCACTACGTGAGACACCATAGCATAACTTCCAGACTTTTAATACAGCATGCTTATTCAAACAAAAGTCCTGCCAACGAAAGCATCATTTTCCACCTGCTTTTACAAAATATCATAACAGTGGGACAAAGCATATAAGTTAAAAATTGATGTTTAGTATTATGAGGAATGGTTGAGCTGAAATACTGAAAAGATGCCACAAGAAAAACATCCTTCAAACATTTGTTTCCCACACACTGCCAGCTGCGTCCTCCAATACTGTATTACACATGATTATATTTTAAAGAGACAGATTATGCTGCTGAAAAATAAAAATAAAAACACGCCACTGGATTTGTGTGCTCATCAGTATTTTATTTGTCACAGAAATATTGGGAAATATTTGTATGAATCTCTCCTTTGAAGCCATCAACATAATCTGATGCTTGACAGTAGGGCAGATTCAAGGACACCCACCTTTCAGCTTTAATAGTGATCAAGTTGAAAAAGCCTCCTGCTGAACAGAACATTTCATTACCCTGTATGTACAGTGAAGCAAAGTAAGAACACGCATCTAAAAACCACACTGGAGCTATCACTCATGCTATTTCCCTGTTAAGTAAACACGGAAGGTTTAAAATCACTTGTTTACTGGGAAGGGAGAACCTTCCATTTGCCTCTTGTGCAATGCACCAAAGACATACCCTTCAAAATGTAACAAAATTTTTTATTGGGTCACTTTTAATACATAACACAGCATTTCTTCTGGTATCATATACACTGTGAATGAAAGCCGCAGTTGCATTTGTCTCTGCATGTACAAGTTCAGGGTCCTTTTGAAGGTGATCGCTTGCAATTTAAAGGACCCAAGAACAGATGCCTTAGACTAGCAGCAGACCAGGGTGGAGAAACCTTTGGCAACTTCCATCAACCCTGATAATTGGCTATGGTGACTTGGCTAATAGGAGTCAGAGTCTAACATCTGGAAGGCCATAAGGTTCCCCAAGCCTGCAAGGGACTTTTTCTAATAGCTGCTAGGGATAGATGGATCATTATATTTGTGATCTGTTTCTGTTCAGCCCCAAATCCATTCCATCCCTATTCCACATTTCTATGCAATTAAAACAACAACTGCACAACATTTGTAATTAAGTATGTATGCAATCAAAACACTTTGTGATAAATGCATCAAAAAATGTTATCTCTTTCTGTGTGTGTGTGTGTGTGTGTGTGTGTTTCAGCTGAAAACTGTTTCATAAAATTCAGGAAAGGGTGACATAAAAAATACTTATGTTCTGATCTGCACACACGAGAGGTGCAAATCAGATCAAGTTTTTGTAGCATTCTATTGTCTTCTTCAAGCCCCTATGTGCATAGAGTTCCTACTACCCACCTATGCAAAGTCCAAGCTGCACCAGCATGGAGGGAACTTTTACTTTCCCAAGCCAACAGTGGAAAAGTCCAGCTTCACATAAATTACTGCTTCCTGAAGCCCACCTTTGTGATCCTTGATTCCATCATATTTTCCCATTAATGATTATGGATGAAAGGCTAACATATTAAGCCAAAAATGTTCAAGATTGGGAACTGATTTTTTAAAATTTATTGTTATGTCTGAATATAGCCACTCAGAAGGCAACATTCAAATAGTAATGCTAAATAGGCTGTGCGCAGAGGAAGAAAACAGAAAAACCAGCCTACATAGTAAATTTCTAGGCATTTGTGCTGTAGCTATTAGCCTAACTCTCATTTCTGGAGTCGCTTTTTGCTGTCAGAGGTAAAACAAATGCAGACCAGAGGGAGGGTCTTTTCACCCTGGATTTTGATTTTTTTCCAGAGTGGTGAGCAGCTTGACATCCTTTTCTCGTGCCAGGTAAAGCTTTTAAAACACAGAAATCTCCCAGGTATTGGTTTAACTCCAGTTTTACCAGTCTATGGTCAGCTGTGCCGCCATCATTTTAATTGTTTTGTGTCTAATTATTGTTTATTGTAAGCTGCTCTATAAGAGTACTTTTATAGATTGAATATTAAGAAATTTTATATGTTGAGGAAATAAATCCAAAGCATTTTGCTGTACTTTAACCACTTCCATTTGCAGAAGCTTTAGTATGTAGAAGGTAGCTGAAGACTTGCAACAGTGACCTATTACTAGTCTCAAAAAGGGTTTGTGACAAATTAAAAACAGGTGTGTGCTGAAATGGCTTGCTCTCTACTCTCTACAACTTATTCTCATTTTAGTCTCATCAAGGTATTTAGAGACTGACACGTCAATCAGTTTCTCATACATTGTGTGTCACAGTGCAAGCAACCAATGTCCTGCTCGAGGGTGGCCTTAAACCCTTTGGATCAAAATCTGTCAGAAGGGAAGAGAGCTTGACAGAGAGGTGAAGAAGTCTCCACAGGCTGCTCCAGCTAAGTGGGCAACAGGCACAAACTGGCCTGTGGGGAGGGACAAAAACAACATTAAACGCATGTTGCAGTTCCCGCTGGATTGCACCTTCCCCCACAGAGCCATCTACTGTCAACTGCCCTGTGGGAAGGATTCCAGAAAAGCAAGGGAGGCAGCCAGAGATAATATCAGGAACCCATGCCTGTTGCAGCTGGACTGTTTCCTCCTTTTATGAGGCTGTCTACCACCAGCTGCCCTACTAGGAATCCTCCTTATAATTTGCTCTATGGTGATACTGCTCATTCCTCACCCCCTCCCCTTCTCAAAATACACACTGGTGTTACTTATAAGCAGCAGTCAAAGGATTTGCAGCCTCAAAGATGGGATATAAATAGCTGTAATAAATACATGAAAGAACACTGACATAAAAAGGCTTCCTGAAATCTCAAGAATTTTATACTATTCTTTTAAATCATAAATACAAAATACCCATAACTGTATGCCTAGCATGATTGGGTTGCCTTAAGTTGCTTTGACATAGAAAGCAGTTGAAATATATTGGCATGCTGAACAGCTGAGGCATTCAAGCATCCATGTAAAAATGTATTTTCTGAGTACTACCAGAGAACAGATGTGTGCCACTCTTCCTGACTGCCAGGTGGATGAATTCATTTATTCGAAATATTTGTATTTTACTCTTTAGCAAATTTTCTGGGGCAGTTCACAAAAATGAGATAATAAAGCGAATAAATAAAATATAAACAACAATACCTTAAAAAGACAAATACATTTAAAAACCTGAGAGTGCACAAGTGCCTGGCATTGAAAGGATAGCAATACTGACATCACCCAGGCGTCTCTGGGCAAGCAGGGAATGCCACAAGTAGGGTGCCACCACTGAGGAGGTTCTCACTCTGGTAACCAACCACTTCGCCTCAGTTGGCAGAAGCACTTGAAGGAAAACCCGTCAACAGGGCTCTCTCTCTTCTCTAACATTCTCCACAGGGAATAAACGGCACTATCAAACCACTACTAGGAACTTTATGCTAGATCTCATTAGCAGAGGGGTGTGTGGTGGGGGTTGAGATGATGTGAGTTTCAGAAGAGAAGAATTGATTATTTGAATTCAGAATTGAGACTGAATTTATCTTCTTGAGAATCTCACAGTTCATTAACTTTTTCAAATGTTAAATTTTTAGCTCTTACAGTTATAGCTATACACTTGAAAATACAAATCCTGGAGGGACTTAGCAAGATCTCTAAACAGCTATGGTCCTCAATGCCATGCATGGTTCTGTGCCAGCTTGACATCATTTTACCCTCTCTGTCTAATTTATACTCACCAAAAGAATTATAGTTTTGATTGTTTGCCCCGTCCCAACAAGAGAATCCAAGGTTCAAGTTTAACACACATATAGGGCACCAAAATTCAATTATAGTTTCTCTGCTGTTTGGGGCTGGTCTATACAGTGTGTAAAACTGCACCAATGTCATATCCTGCTTCTCTTTCATTTTCAATCCCCCCCCCTTACTGGAACCTTGACTCTGTAAAGAAATTTGCATATTTCTTGCAGTGCATGCTTACTAGTTTAGTGTACACATCATCCGCTGAGCTTTTTGTAAGAAATTCCCAACTGGTATCTTCTTCACCACTTGCAGATTCGGTGGTACTGTGGTCCTGGTGAAAAAGTTTTGTTTTTCAATTTAGGAACGTGAATTTCACTTAAAATTTTAACAATAAAACTACAGAATATATTTATTTGGAGGGAGACTCAACAAATCAGCCTTGCTTTCATGAACAGTGTTCAACTGGTCATCTGGGCTATGGTCCACAAGGCTCTGGAAACACAAATACCCACATATGACCATTCAGATCACTCTTGTTTTCTGTCACTTCACTGCAATCCCAGCCTTGGCTTAGATGGCACATTTCCCACAAACAGCATGCTGTATAGAGGTTAGGAACCAAAAAGCAGCAGTAGGAAGAGAATAAGGTACAAAACACTGAGTATTTGGGTTTTCCACTCCTTTGCAGAGAACACACGTACAGTACATTTTCAGATGTTGGTCCACCAGCACAACAGTTAGAAATGTGTCAAGAAAGAAAGAAAGAAAGAAAGAAAGAAAGAAAGCTGAGATTCCTGGGAAGTTTAATAAATCCCAGATCCTGAACATGTATCAAATGAGCCACGCTCTGTACACTCACAAACTCTTAATAAAACAGCAATAGTTAACTGCCTGGTTTAGTTTTCTGCCTGAAGTTTTATTGTTGGTTTTAAATATATGAAAGTTTTTAAAATTCTGTAAACTACCTTGGGAACCAATTTTGGTTGAAAGGCAGCTTATAAATAACAGAAATGAAAAATAACAGGTTTTCAGAAGATGAAATCTTCCGTTCAAATTAACTGGAAAGTATCCATAGCCTTCAAAGCCAGGCTTTCTAGAGTTATGCCTGTGAAGTCTGCTCTGCTTCACTGTGCACACACACAGGGCACAGGACACCAGCACACCCCACATCTTTAGTAACATTTTAAAAACCGATGGTGTACCACAACATGATTAAACTATGCAACTGCATAATGTTACGTATTTCACCAAGTCATTACCAGAATAATGTTGTTTGGGTATAAAAGACGCACAAAGTGAAAAAAAATGCTATAGAGTGAGAAATCACAAAGAAACTAAAGCAGAAGAACTGGATAATAGAAGGAAATATTTGACTAAATACCAAGGAACATCAATTCAGCAAAAAAATAAAATACAATCAGGGAAACAGTAATTATCCAGAAATTGACACACTACTCCTGGGTTATGATAGAAAATCAACTCTCTATAATAAAAATGAGAACAAGCGTATTTGAAGAGGGCATGGACCAATGTGAAGGAGGAAAATCTTTTCTCTTATTTATAAAGTTGCCATGCATAATCATTGGGCTTGCAAGTCAAAACAAAAGGCAACATAATAGATGCTCATTATCAAACTTCTGGAATTCCATATTATGATATTTCACCAATATAGATACACCATCCTTTTGGCCTGGCTTCCAAATAAGTTTGGCAGCAATCCCAGAGTTTCCTGACTGTAGAAACCTACTTTCTCTATGAGTCAGATACTGTTTTGTTTTCAATGGATGCTGGAAGAAACTGGCCATTGTCCAAAATGGTGGATTTCCCAAAGGCAACTCAATGAGGTTCAAATGTGAAGTTGGCATAAGACCAGATGTAGTTGTGTGAAAAGGTCGAAATGTGACCTGCAGTTTGTAGCCTGGCACATTTTCTTGAATTATTTGCTATGTACATAGGTTTTTCCGGCTTTCCAATTTTCTGTATTGTGGTGTGGATGGCACAATTTGGAGACAGAGGGCTTGTAAAGGTAAAAGGTAAAGGGATCCCTGACCATTAGGTCCAGTCACAGACAACTCTGGGGTTGTGGAGCTCATATCACTTTACTGACCAAGGAAGCAGGCGTACAGCTTCCGGGTCATGTGGCTAGCATGACTAAGCCGCTTTTGGCGAACCAGAGCAGTGCACGGAAATGCCATTTACCTTCCCGCCGGAGCGGTACCTATTTATCTACTTGCACTTTGACGTGCTTTTGAACTGCTAGGTTGGCAGGAGCTGGGACCAAGCAATGGGAGCTCACCCTGTTGCGGGGATTTGAACCGCCAAACTTCTAATTGGCAAGCCCTAGGCTCAGTGGTTTAACCCACAGTGCCACCTGTGTTACTAGAGGGCTTGTAGGCACATGCAATAGCTGCATTTTCTATGGACATATGCAAGGTCTACCTCTGGATCCACTCCATGAATCCATGAATTGTTAATATTGAATAAACCCAGAAGAAGAATGTTCTATTGTTGACAATAGTTGTTACGTTCGGATAGGAATACGGTAAGTACAAGTGAAACTCTTTCCATTGTCCTTGAAAATTCACACTCAATTCTGCACAAGATGAAAAGTTCTACCTGGTGCTCTGGCATGCAAGGGAATACCACTGTTGATATTTCTCTATCTCCAATGTCATGTTGACTCTAACAACGTGATAGAAGGTTCCTGTTTTAATGGATGGCATGATCCATTAAAAGTGATAATCAGACCCTAATTTGGAGCTGGGGTAGTTTGGATTCAAGTGTTTGCCTGGTGACTAATTTACAATTTTTGAGAAAGGCATTGCAGAGAGTAGCAGCCTTTTAACTCCAGACAGTCTTGAATGAAACTCATTATTATTTGGATCTGTTTTAGCCAGCCTTCCAACTGAGTTAGGAAAGATTTGGCTGTCAACTTGATGAATAACTTACATAGGGGAATGAACAGGGGGAGTGCAACCCTGTGAGTTCTCCTGAACCTTTTAGTAGCTTTTGATATCATCAGCCATAGTATCTTACTGGGCTGCCTAACTGGAACAGTTTCTGAAGGCAGTGTTATGGAGGCTTTGGCCCTTTCTGGAGTGCTGGTCTGAGAAGGTACATGTTCCTAGACTCAATGCCCAGGTGGTATTGATGGACAAGACAATTGTTTATGAGGAGCTTCTACAGAATGCAGCTGTGAGAGGACAAGGTAGATGCTTGGAGTACACAACACCTATACTGTATCATTTGAATATGCTGCCTATTTGTCTCAGAACTTAATATAAAGAGGTTGTGCTGACCTACACAGCAAGCCCCTTTATTCTCATTATGCTCTTTAACACACACATATACATCAACAAGACCCAAGGATGTCACTCCAAAAAACACTCAGGGTGCCCCTATGTGAACTGGCGTGCTCCGTCTTTGGTTTTGGGAGAGAAAATGCTTCAGGTATCAGGTTTTCAGAATAGTTCATCTCTGTGTTTAATGTTTCAAACTTAAATAGAGCTGATTTTGCATCACTGAAAAAATGCAAACAGACGTGCACAACAGTGAACCATGCCAGCTATTGCATTATGAAGTGAAATTCATGCTCTGTTGGCCTTCTGCTGAATGTTTTTTTGTAGAGTTTAATTAGATGAATGCCATGGTTTATATTAATCTGCTAATTATGATTAATTGCTTTCATTTAGGAAACACTAATCAGAAAGTATCTTACCTCAATGGAAGACTGGGAGCTGGAGGGTAATGGGAAAGGAGCAACAGCCATCTGGTTAAATGCATCATCATTGCTGAAAAGCGAGCAAGAGAGAGAGGAGAGGGAATCAATACATTAGACAAACTGCAAAAACATCTTCATTTTCTCTTATTGGTTATTTTAGCTATCTCTTGCATTTATAATCCTCCTTTAAGGTGGCAAACATAGAATTTCAAGGTGGGCTCCCAACTATGCACTGACCAGATCCAGATCCGTTTAGCAAGAGCAAGAAAAATGCACCTTCAACACAATAAAATACATAGCCCTGTAAAAATGTAAGGCATTTAGATACTGAACAAATAATGCATCTGTCTCTTTATTTTGCTTAAAACAAGGGGGCAAGAAGTTTAGCACTAAGAACCACATTGGAAATGCGTTGTAATTTGGAAAGCTTCCATATTTTAAATTGCATGCAAATAACCCAGCACCACTTATAGTATGATTAGGGCTATTGCCTAGTGGGGCTGGCCAGCATACTGTTTTAACAGGTCTACCTAGAGGCACATCAATTTCCTGCTTATGTTTCCTGCCAATGGCTATTTCCAACAGTGCTTTCAATACTGTAACATTTACATAGCACACTATGCTCCCATCAATTTTTTGTACAGTAATTTTTTATATCAACATCTATTTGCAGCTGTTGGAAGTGCACATTGGAGGGTTTGGAGAGAGGTGTGATCAGTATGCTGATGATACCCAACTACCTTTCTCTGTACAACTGAGCCAGTCAAGGCTGTGCAGGTCTTGGACTGGTGATTAGATACAGAGGTGGGTCAATGGGGGGCCAATAAGTTGAATATAAATCCTGATAAGGTATAGGTCTGGAAATCAGGGAGGTTTTCTGTTCTGGACAGGTTGCACTCTCGCTGAAGGAACTGGCATGTGACCTGGGAGTGCCATCACAGCCATTATCACTGGAGGCTCAAGTGCCTTTTACCACATTTGGCCTTGCCAAAGTACATAAGAACATAAGAAGAGCCTGCTGAACCAGACCCATGGCTCATCATGGCCAACCAGATGCCTATGGGAAGTCAAAAAGCAGGATCTGAGGTCAACAGCAGACACCCCAATTGTGATTCCCACCAACTGGCATTCAGAAGCTCACAGTGAAACAGAGACCTCAAGACTGGAGGCGCTTTGTGTGGGGCTGTTCTTGAAGAAAGCTTCAGATAGTGCAAAATATGGTGGTTACACTTTTATCTGGGGTGTCCTGTCACCAAATACGTAATACCAATTCTGAAAGAAATATACAGACCCTCTCTATGTTACCACTTCAGGGTACTCCTGTTGACTTACAAAACCAGATACAATCTGGGGAATAGACACCTGGGAGAATTTCTTATCCTGTGTATACTTGCCTGCTTGTTAAGATCTGCTAGGGAACCCTTCTTAGCTGAGCTATATGGCAACATGGGAAGAAAGCCTTTTTAGTGGTGGCACCTAGTTTGGAACTCCTTTCCCTCTGAGATATGGATGAGGCCTACTCTTTAACCTTTTGATTCTTGCTGAAGACATGGGTGTTTGGCCAAGTTTTTGGCGGCCTAAAGTACCAGCACTGATATATTTTTTTATTTGACTGGTTGTAACTATCCACATTGTTTATAGTACTAGTATGATGCATCTGGATTTGTTTTAATTTGTAAGCCCCTCTGGATTTGTATTTGCAATGAAGAACATATAAAAATATTTTAAATGAAAAAACAAAAAAAATTCCTTCCAGTAGCACCTTAAAGACCAACTAAGTTAGTTCTTGGTATGAGCTTTCGTGTGCATACACACTTCTTCAGATACACTGTATCTGAAGAAGTGTGCATGCACACGAAAGCTCATACCAAGAACTAACTTAGTTGGTCTTTAAGGTGCTACTGGAAGGAATTTTTTTTGTTTTGACTATGGCAGACCAACACGGCTACCTATCTGTAATTTTAAATGAAGTATAAAACTTTGTAAATTAAAAGGATTACTACTGCTGCTGCTACATTTATATCTCATCTTTCCTCGAAGGAACTCAAGGGAGGGGGGTTTACATAGTTCTCTCCTCTCCATTTCATCCTCACAACTCTGCAAGCTCAGTTAGGCTGACAGACTGTGATGGGCCCAAGGTTGCCTAACTGAGTGAGAGATTTGAACCCTGGTCTCCCACGTCCTAGTCTGACACTTTAACCACTATACCACACTGGATTGCCATGTTAAGCCCCCGCAAGTGGCCTAACAAGGACTGATGCATTTTCTTCAAATAACTAGTGATGCAGAGCCTTTGGGGGGGGGACGATGAGGCAAGATACCCCTAAACATTTTGTGAATCTAAGTTTGGCCTCATTGAGGGGCAGTATTTCAATATGAGTAGGAAAATGAGAGTACCCCTAACTTTGGCGGGGCGGGGGGGAAGCACCGTACTGATGTACCGATATAGTTGATAGAAACAGTTTCTGATTAAGGCCATCAATATTATACTTTCAACCTCTCATATTCTTGTTTAGCACAAAACTTGATGGGCTGGGCAGCTAGAAATGACAATATTTGAACAATGCATACAGAAGTGCACAGAATATTCTTACAGATAAATGATACTTAGCTGTACTTCACATTTCCAAGAACCTCCCTTTAAAACAGTGCAGCATGTTAAACAGCAATTTTCTAGCTCCTTTTGTTTTCCCAAGCATACAAACCAATTATGATGTAGCTCCTGCTGATGAGAATTAATCAGCATATCTAAAAGCTCCATAACCCTGGTAATTTCTGTCTGGTGCCAATTTAGGTTCTGCCAGTTGTTGGGTTTAATTTTTTTTTTGAAAAAAATATATAAAACAGCTAATCAGCACAAGTAACAAGGAAATCAGCATAAAGCATCCACAGCACTTGATGCAGCCTCTAATGAGGAGATCTGTAAGCAGTGAAACAACTTCAGACATTCTATAAAAGTCCTCTCTTTTGATTTAGGCAGCAAGAAGGCTTTGTGGCGAGTTCTGCACATACAGCAAAGCTATTCCCTTTCCCCAGCCTCTCCTAATCTTAGGGAAGGAGTGTGAAGAGCTGCAGTTTAAAGGCTGGGGAGCTGTTGGAAAAGCTTGTGCCTCAGGGGGAAACCAGATATCAGAGCAGCACCTTTGCACAGTAGTTTAGGAAGGCTTACACAAGTTGTTTCCCCAGTCCTGTAATGATACTGAGTACAGAGAAACGCACAATGTGACAATGCAATGCAGGGTTGCCATTTCCAAAAGGAGTCCTGTGTAGGGAATGATGCATAGTAACTCCACCCTCAAGTGCCCTTTGGATCCTTGCCATTGTTTTGAGCAATTTTTAAGCACACCTCTGCCACCTGCCTTTCCACATCAACATTAAATCTGCACCATAGGCAATTTTAGAAAGAGATGGTAATTTTTATTCATATAAAGCAATTCTCTCTGAGGTAAGAGAAAAAGAAAGAAAACTAGGTGAAAAGAGGTTGCCGCACATAATCTATTCCTGCTGTGACTGTACATATTCAACACAACTTTAGTCCTGCTTCAAAGGAGGTTGCTTCAAAAGTAATGGCGTGTTTTAAACGGCACCACAGAAAATAAATAAATGGACTTTTGTACTACCATCTCAGCAGCTGTAAAACAGAATATATTTATTTTACAATGGAAAGTAATGGCAACTTCGCTTTCACAATAAAGCAGGCCAGTGAGGGGGCCTGAACACAATGTTGGAATTACACTGCATGACAATAAAAACTCAGCACAAACGCAACCATCTGCCACAGCCTTTCAATTCCCAGTAGTACCATAGTAAAAAAAAGGTGAATTTCTACATGCACGTTTCTCAAGTTCATAATCAGTTTGTGACTCCCATGTGTAAAATGATGATCACGGACACCAAATGTTATAATTTATCTCCAGGTGGAAATGTGAAAAGCCCCCATCAAAAAGTCCCAGGTTTTAATTCATTTTTAAAAATACGCTGGGGAAAGTGTGTGAATATGCATGTCAGCTAAAGGATCATAATACGATGGAATACATAGGATTTATTTCAGAAGTACAGGAACACAGGAAGCTGCCTTATACAAAGTCTTACCATTGTTCTATTTACCTCAGTATTATCTACATTGATTGACAGCAGCTCTCAAGGATTTCAGATGGTAAATTCCAGCCCTACCTGAAGATGCCAGTGATAGGACCCGGAAATATTCTGCAAACAAAGCAGGCGGCTTGCTACAGAGCAGAAAATAGGAGGAACTAAAATTCGAACTGGATCCAGTGGAGATCCTCCACAAATGGAAGGAATCCCTCAGTTAATGGCAATGTCCCTTCTGTTTGCAGAAGCGATTAGGATCTTTCTGGTAGAGGCTTCTGCTGACAGAAGGGATGGTGGAGGCACTTTTTACTAATTCCTCTTTTCAATAACTGTATCTCATATGCCTACTTTATCATCACAAGTGCCAGCTATTATTATACCCTGTGGTTCAGTATTTTAGACCATACGTATCTGTATAAGGAATACATTGTTAACTATCCACAATATTTGGTTTGTTATTATTTAAATCCTAAGATTTCCACGTATTGTCTTGGAATTTATCAATTCATGTCACATTTTTCAAAGTTACATTTTAACAGCTTATCAATCCATACCACATTTTTCAAAGTTACATTTTAACAGCTGTTAAATAGATAGATACTTCATCTAGCTAAACAAGCAAAACAAGGAAGAGTGGCAATCCCCTGCTTTAATAAGCTTAAGGTACCGAAGACATTAGGAAAAGAGTTTCTATTAAGATCAGAGTTTTGTGGTTTACAAAACAAAACAAAAAACACAAAAAAACTTGGGGCCAACTATGTACACACCATTTTAATACACACAGGTATACAGAATGGAACAAATGACAACACACAATGGTCCTTAGGCCTCCTTCAGACCTATCATTCACAAAAAGTACTTTTCACACATGAAATTTATAATGGTAGAAGCAACCTGAACTCAAGTGAGTATTATCAATTTTTATAGTGCTGATTTAATCAAGCTGAGAATACATGTGGCTCCAACGTGGAGATTCACTCTCTCTTTCCAGAGCAGCTAAAACCCCAAAGCTGCTGGAATGCCCTTCCTGAGTCAGGGAGAAAACTGAAATCTCCCTGCCTTGACCCTAGCCACTGCTGCCACCTCCTTCCTTTACTAAAACTTCCTGAGTTATACCATCAGTAGCGAGAGGGGTTCTTAAGAGATCTAATTCATATCAATTTATGAACTGCTTTACTTTTAAGGCAAGTAGGACAAAACTCCCCACCCCCACACCTTTTGATATATAAAGGTTTGATTCCACTCCTCCTGGTTTTAAGTTTATTTTTAAATTTAAATTTTATGTTTATGTTGAGGGCCCTCATTAAAAGACTATTTATATATGTGTGTGTATAATATATAATATTATATGGTGCTTTTTTTCTGGGAGTATGCATACCCCTAAACATTTTGTGAATCTTTGTACTTTTGTCCATTTAGTGTATTTATTTCCCCCTGATTTGAACTATAAAATGGGGGTTTTCTTGAGTCAAAATGAGAGTAAACATTTTTTTTAAAGAAAAAAAAGTGCTGATATTATATATAAGTAAAATTCAAGTATCTGTTAGACTCTTGTCTAAATAATTGGAAGGGAGGAAGAGAGAACTGCAATTCCTATGCAAAACTAACCATTCGTTATCATTGGCCCCATTTTATATTTATTTAAATAAACCAATCCAATCTTTTGCAGAGCAGGGCAATCACCAACCCCACTTGGATCCAGTTTTATATATGTTTTTTCTACTGTCTGAGCAGCTTTTCCCAGACACATTTTCAAATGCAATTAAGTAATGGAGAGTGAGTTGCTGTACACGACATTTAATTTCAGTAACTGAGAAAAGTAAGAGGCTGAAAGCAATATCATTAATCTCTCCTCTGGTTGCCTTGCACTGCCAAGGAAAACAACTAATTTTTCATTTTACTGGGTCTGCTCTTCAACCATAGTCACATATGGTCAAACTTATCAAGACTTTAAGATTCAGACACAGTGACTCTAAGGTTGATTTTCACTTATAAAGTATATGGAGCATAGATTTAGCCACTGCTTATATTTCTCAGAAAGCAGGGTCAGTAACAAACAGTGGGTACCAGAATCAAACTTCAGTATTCATAGGGTTGCCATATTTCAAAAAGTAAAAACCAGGAAACCCCAAAAGTTGTTTTTTTTTTTTTTAGGAAACCTCCAAAATTGTTCAGCTTTTTTTTTTTTTTTACAAAAATGCCAAAAAGAAAAAAAAAACCTCCTCCCCCGGATGTCAATTTTCCCCTGACCTATACTACACAAGAAACCAAGGATGGAGGCGGTTTCATTTTCACTCTTGATCACCAGTATAGATGAAGACAATTCTGAGATGGGGATGAGGCTACCACTCTGGCTACAAACCAGTGTGAAACGTATAAAATACGCATTAAAAATTGACAAGCATCTACAGAAGTAGCTGGTGCATGATGGCTTTCAGAATACTGTACTGCAAAAACTGATAAATGGCTGAACATGTAATAGAAAACCATAATGTTAACTGCATAGCAACAGATTTTAACAGTCACTGGCACATGCCACAGCCAAACTAAATCTGTTTGCCTTGAGGGGGAAACCATTCCATAATATCCAGCTAAGAAGAGAGAATCTGAACAAGTGATAGTCTTCAAATCCTAAAACTGGGAAACACGTTTCCATGTTAATTCTGTAGTTGTTTGCCACAGGACATCAAAGCTTGCTTTAAAAAAGGTGTTTTTTTTTACGTACAGCAATAGCCTCCTCACATCAACACTGTAAGCTAAGCCAATATTAATATCCCTGCCTTACAGATGTGATAAGGGCAGAGTAAAGTGAAGCCTTTTAGTAAGTTCATGCCTGCGGTGATATAGATCAGCCAAAGGCAAGGTCTGGGAGAGATTAAAGGACATGCTTAATTGTTTGGCTGGCTGGTGTTCCTAGCGAACTTAAGTCCTCTATACATCCTACAATATTTCACCTCTCAGTTCCTTCTCCATTCACCATATTCCCATGCCTCTCATGTATAGTCTAATTTCTTTCCCCAGTCTCTTTCAAAATGTTATACCAGATCATATACAAAACTATGCTTCAAAAAATGCTTTCCACATCTATCAGGCTCGTCCGCTGCCTACCTTTACCCTGTGGCAGCCGACCTATTTGCATTCCACAGATGAGGCATCCCATCTGCAATGTGAGCTGTTTTGCTACCAGCCAAAGTGATGACAAAAGTCCTGAAATGGTCTTCCTTGCAGTGAACCAACCAACCAGTTTGCCATTTGTTCCCCAGTCATACTATCAGCAAAGGCCAAATAATAATAACATGGATCCTAAGAATTGCTAGTGGTGTTCTCACATAGCAGAATGGACTTTCCTGTCTAATTGCATTCCCTCATCTTCCTGGAAAACCTCTCCTGAGGGTCAGTGAGACCCTTCAGAATGGTGTTTGATTCAAGACAGGGTTTGGCACTTTCAAAAACTGGTAGAAAATGGAGACCTCCTGGTCTTCTCTCTCCTTCTCCATTTCCACACAAACACAAGCATCTTTCACTTGCACCAGGGCATCATTACATCCAAACTAACATGTCACAAATACATTTTTCTTCACCTAAAAATCTGCTGGGCACTCTACCTTCTTAAAAGATTGAATAAAACAATAGTCTCAGCCACAGGTCTAAAATCTAATTAGGCAGTACACTAAAAGCTGAACTAAACACACAGTCAGCAAAGCTTATTGTAGCAGTAAAAGCAAAACATGGGTTTAGTAACTAAGCCGGATTCCAATCCTGTAGAGCAGGGATGGGGAAACCTTTTTCAGCCAAAAAGCCACATCCCCTTGGGGGCAACTTTCTGAGGGCTCCATGCTACTGATGGGTGACAAAAAAGCAGACAGGGCAAGTGATTATACAGCCACTGAAAAGTCAGAGGTTTATAAACATGCGCCTCTCCATCCAGACAAGCAAGGACACATTTCTTGCATGGTTTCGGGAGGAGGCCTGTGTGGAGAGGGCCAGATAGAGGCCTAGAGAGCCACATTTGGCTACCAAGCCTCAGATTCCCCACCCCTAGAACCCATGGCGTGGGGTGAAGCACCTGCCTCAATAATAATAATAATAATAATAATAATAATAATAATAATAATAATTTATTATTTGTACCCCGCCCATCTGGCTGGGTTTCCCCAGCCACTCTGGCGGTGGAAGTTCAAGAGAACTTCTGGCATGCAGCGTTGCTGCTCATCTTCCCCACCCCTGGGTGGAGAAGCTGAGTGAGTGGCAACACTATGAGGAGCACCCTGGCTCCCACCGAATACAGTGAGAGCTGGGGCACGGTAGCAGCGGAAGTGGGGCATGGCAGAGGGGCAGGAGGGGTAACTCCCATTTTGCCTCAGGTGGGGAAATGGGACAGGCTGCCCATGAGGAAATGCTGGCTTTCCTGTTTGTTGCCAGCTTGAATTACTTTCCTTGCTTTAAAGAACTGCCCAGGGACTGGAATGGCAAGGGCAAGAGCTAAAGAGAGATGTACTCCTAAGGTCAGCAGGCCTTTCTCTTCTTGCACCTGCTTTCTCTCGTATCATGCCAATGCTACCTTGTCTTTCCTCCTTTCTGCTTGTGTAATATACACAAATTAAAAAACCAAACCTGGTCATTCAGTTGCTAGGCAATGGCCTCCTGTGCTCTCTTATCACTTCTGGGACCACCCAGCAGTATAGACATTAATGCACCAACCCAACTGAGCCTGCATAAATGGGAGTATCAGATCCACCTGTAAGGAGCTCTTTCAAAAGGTTAAAATGCCACCAGCCGGATTCTTGGCAAGGAAGGAGAAACAGGAGGGAACCATTAAAAAATGAGCCCCCTGCGCCTCTCCTTGAACAGCTGATTGGCAGGGTCTTTCTGAAAGGTCTCCATGTGTACAACCCCAACTACCTGATTTGAAAGGTTAGCCGCCAGCACAGGACCTGTTTATGCACACAATTCCCCACTCAGCTGTGGCCATGGAAATGGAAACCTTCTTTTGAACACACTATACCTGCTGGCTAGAGTACAGTGATTTCCTTGCTTTTAACTGAATGGATATATGTAATGATCACAATATGGCAACAAAGGGAAATAAATGACATGAACACAAATCGTCCTCATGGATTTCATCCAAGGAGTCTCCAGACAAGGGGTGGGGAGCCTTTTTTCTCTTGAATGCTTCATTCCTTTTAGGGCTAAAATCAGGGGCCACATGGCTGCAGAAGGCAGAGTCCCCCCCCCTACTTTTTCTCTCTCCATCTGACTTCTCCCTCCCCCTTCTTTCTAGTCCAATGGGCTGCTGAGGGAGGGACTTTGGTTCTTGCCAGAGGCCTGAACTAACCACAGAGGGCTTTACCTTTCTCCTTCCACCTTCTTCATCTCCTCCAACCTCATTTCTCCTCTCCCTCCCACCTTCTGTCCCATGGGCTCCCTCCAAATCACATGAAATTAGGTAAAAGGCTGCAGGTTCCCCATTTCTGTTCCAAACTGGAGCAACTGTGTACTGATTTAGGTTTAGATAATTCGGCCCCAAACCCCCCAGTGTCAGGGTATTTTCATGTCGTTTCCAGTTCCAGGAGCTCTCTACTTCCGCACAGCAAGCCAGACATATGGCCTAGACCAGTGGATTAAGGAGTTGTAGCTGTCCAGATATAGCCATGCTCCTACTCCCATTAACCCGAGGAACGATTCAAGCTGGAATCCAGTGATATATGGAGAGCCACAGCTTCACCCCCTCTGAATCAGGCTTGGCTTATATGAGAAGAATTTCCAGATTTGCAGTCATGAAATACATATGAAAAAGGTGAGAGTCTGCTTTCATTTAGTTGTTCTCCCTTCCTACTTGGATCCTGAATTGCTCAAGGAAGTGACACAATATCCAGTTAGTTTAATATTATGCGATCTGCCATTAAACTGAAGAAGAGCACCTTGCTCTGTTTTACTTGGATTGCCTTCTACCAAACCACCTTATGCTCTGTTCTAATCTATCACACTGGTCTTCCATGACTTGCTAAAATGTGAAAGTAATTTAATTTCGAGGCATTGACATATCAGTTTTCAGTAGACTCAGATGAGGGCACCACAGAATGAGAGGTTACATCATGGAAAAAAATGAAAGAAAGGGAATGGTGTGACAAATGGAGCACACTTCAGCAGCCCTCAGTTTCATTTGAATACTGAATCTTTCTCATTTTGCAACTCCCCCAAGTTCAGGCCACTAATGATGAGCACAAGAGTTAATGACTATGCCATTCTTACCGTATAAATACCAGCTTGACCTTTGACGGTGCCGTCTTAATGATTGCAGAAGCATTCTGGTGACTTCTTCCATACAATATCTGGTTATTTATCTGTTTTATGAAGAATATTTGAGACAGTTACAAATTAAACAGTAACAAAAGGTTAAGTATTGTTTTCTAATTTTATTACACCATCAATAACTCTGAAGGAAATATCCTAACCTTCTTTTATGAAGCTTATCTTCAATTGCAAGAAAGGAGAAAGTGAAGGAAATAGGCAATGAGCGATTGTTTTTTGTTGTTTGATTATCCTTGATTGCTCTTGGAGGAAGCTGATTTTTTAGGTCCACTTCCAACAGGCTTTAGGCCTAGTTTTGGCACAGAAATTGCTTTGACCTCTGTTGGGAGATGGCCAGGAGAAATGTGTCTCTTATTCTCCTCAATCTCTCAGCAGCTTTTGATACCATTGACCATGAAATCCTTCTGGAGCGGCTGTCTGAGTTATGGGTGGGTGGCATCATTTTACAATGGTTCTGGTCCTACTGAAGCTCAATCCAGAGACTGAGACACTCTTAGTGGACAGTTCCCTAGACCAGATGGATGGGAGGTTGCCTGCTCTTAATGGGGTTACACTCCCTCTGAAGGAGTGGGTATGTGGCTTGGGGGTACTTCTGTATCCTTTGCTGTCAGCTTGAGGCTCAGATGGCTCAGCTGTGCCCCTATCTGGACAAGAATCGCCTAACTACTGTTGTCTATGCTCTAGTAACCTCTAGGTTAGATTACTGCAACCTGTTATATGTAGGGCTGGCTCTGAAGATGGTTCAGAAACATCAGCTGATGCAGAATTTGGTGGCCAGGTTGCACACTGGGGCAAGACGATTTGAGCATATTATACTGCTCCTAGCCTGACTGCACTGGCACTACCAACCTTACTGTTCACTTTTGAAACATGGATCACTTATAAACACCATCTCCAACTCCTCAAAAGATTCCATCAACTGGAAGAAGCAAAGATCACCAGTGTCAAAGCAATGATTCTTCAACATCAACTTCGTTGGACTGGTCATGTTGTTTGGATGTATGATTATTGTCTTCCAAAGCAAATACTCTATTCTGAGCTTAAAAATGGAAAGCATAATGCTGGTTGGCACAAAAGAGGTTTAAAGACTCTCTCAAGGCAAACCATAAAAAATGTAGTATAAACCCCGACAATTGGGAAACACTGGCCTGCGAGCGCTCCAATTGGAGAACAGCCTATACCAAAGGTGTCATGGACATTGAAGATGCTCGAACTCAGGACAAAAGGGAAAAATGATCTAAGAGGAAGGCATGTTTGGCAAACCCTCACCATCATCAACTCCCACCCAGAAACCTATGTCCCCGCTGTGGAAGGACGTGTGGATCCAGAATTGGCCTCCACAATCACCTATGGACACACTTTTAAGACCGTGTTCATGGAAGTCAATCTTACTCTGCTACGAGTGATCATCAAAGAAGAAGAAAGAAGCACTGGCTGACAATTAGTTTCTGAACCCAATGAAGTGCTGGTTTTGACCTAAAAAGCCTTAAACGGTTCAGAACCAAAATACCTCAAGAACCAGCCCTACCCATATGAACTGACCTGGATCCTACAATCATGCCTTCCCCATGAGAGGTCTAAGGGTAGCAACATGGGCCTTTTCTGCAGTAGCTCCTCATTGGTGGAATGCTGTCCCCAGGGAGGCTCACCTGGTGCCTTAATTATATATCTTTATATCTAAATGTTAAATGTGTTTATGGGAGGAGACTTATTGGTTTGTTTTCATTTTATTATCTGTTTTATATTCGCATTCTGTATTTTTAGTCTGGCATTAGCTACCCATGTGGGCAAGGCTGGTTATCAATTGGAATAATTATGCCACAACCACCTTGGGAGTTAAGTTTTGTTGAATTAACATAGTTTGCATTGTCTACCACTTCAAACAAAGTTACAGAATGAAAGAGAGATAGAAACTGCACACACTGTAGAATTGAGGCAGTAGAAATCCCATTTCCTGTGAACCTATTACAGTGTCAAACCATATCAGACTTTTACTTTACATTACTCTTTTTCCCTTTCAGAAGCACAGATCAGTATTCTACAGGAGTCTTTTTAAAGCACAACTGCATTTTAGCAAGATATTGTGCAAAAATGCATGAAGAACGAAAACAGGCAGTGCTAACCTCCATCTGCCTACTGTCACAGAAGTCTGTCTCCATGTGAAGAAGGCAGCCCTCCACATGAAGCAAGATTGAGCTTTCCCTTACAAAACTTGTGCATTTAAAGCAACTTAACTGTTTTTCTCCAATTGTTATCAGCTGGAAGGCGTTGTCACAAATTGCAAAGCTCCCAGCTGTGTACTACAGTCTATTTTCCAAATTAAGTTAGAAACCCTCTACCATCTACCCATGCCATGAATATCTCATGAACAGCAAGGTAACACCTACCTGCTAGATCATACCAGTGCTCAGTCTATTCAAGCTCTAACAGCTGCTCTGAGCTGGCACTACTGGACAGTCATAAGTTGGCAACTCGAGACAGCTGTTGAGTGCCTCAGTGCTGGATTTCGGGGTGCGGACATTTCCAGTAACAACCATAAGTATAGATCTATGCTTGTAGAATGCAACCAGTGTGGGTTATTGGTTAGACTGCCGGGCTGGGACCTGAAAGACCTCGGTTCAAATCCCCACTCAGCCATGAAGTTTACCGAGTTATTCTTGGGCCAGTCACTGTCTCTCAGCCATTCCTACCTCACTGGGCTTTTGTGAGGATAACACAGAAGAAAACTGTATATCACTGTATAGCTCCTTGGAGGATAGATGGGATATAAGCATAGTAATAATAAGCAAATCTACTGATTTTTAACTGTAACTTTATAAATCATAAACACAAACCCAACCTGTGGCTTCTCTCCCCTTCCCACAAACTAATAAAAACCTCCAATTGCATAGCTTGCTGTAATGGTTCTAGGGGTTGCTCGTGCGTAAGTCGTCGCCACACCTGGCTGAGTTACCTGGGTGAACCCTATTCTGTCCGGACAGCCACTCACCTGTGGCTGTCTCAGTCGCTGGCAGAATCCGTCAGTGGGCGTTTCTTGAACTTTTTCCAGGAAAGAAGCTCTTTGACGCCTAGTCTCCGCCTACTCTCCCTGCGCGGAAGCCTTCTGCGCAGGGAGGGTATGGGCAGCGGAGTACCCGTGCTCTCCCCGCTGGTCTCCGGCGAGGAGTCATGGAGCCACCTCGCCGATTCCCCCATCTGCCCCCCTTCTCCACTGGTGCTACGCTGATTTCCTTCCCCAATAGATGGGCTGCTTCTCTCCCTCCTGGGACGCCCTCCATAATCCCTCTGGAGCCCTCCCTCTCCCTCTGGCTCCGATGGCAGTTCCCTGACACTTTCCTTACAGGTTTCAATGTAGGGATAGGAAAGAACCATGACTTACTGTAATGACAAAATCTGCTGCTCTAGGCTCATTACGAGAAACACAGATAAACGGGAGGGAGGTCATGGAGGAAGAGCAAAGCTCAAGGGAGAGTAAGGATAAATAAATGGAACTACCAGCTAGGGAACTAGAGTGGCTAAATTATTAACAAAGCCTAAAATAACATTTAACACAAGGAAAGCCTTAACAGGCAGCAATTTCTTAGTGGAGGGAGGGTGACATCATAAATATTTCGCAGAAGGTGGACGAGGTACAGAAGGTAATGAAAACTAACGAGGGAAATTTAAGGAAGAGGAAATTACAGCTACGTGTCAGGATGTGGAAGGGGATTGGGCTGGAGAATAGTCTCCAGAGGAAAATGATGTTTTTCTTCTTCTTCCTTTTTTAAAAAGCCCCCACTCCATTTAGGCTGAGAACTCAAGATGACTTATTGACTTCTGAGAGGAACATAGGAAGCTGCCTTAAGCTGAACTGGACCATTGCTCCATCCTGTCTCAATATTGCCTACCTGCTAGTGGCTCTGCAGTGTATCAGGTGGGGTACCAGATACCCTTACCTGATTCCACCATGAATTAAACCTGAGGCCTTCTGAATGCAAAAGAGATGCTCTACCACTGAGTTATGGTCCCTTCCCTTCCCTGATAATTGGCCGTGCTGGCTGTGGCTCATGGGAATTGGGAGTCCGGACAACATCTAGAGGACCACAGATCCCCCCCCCATTGTTTTCTTTGTCTTTATTTTCCAAGAGTATGCAGCACACCTATGTTTTAAGTTCACACATTTCATTAATGTGACCATTCTAGCCGAAAGACAACAAGCAGTTCTGCCAGCAAAAATTAATATTATTCAAGCTCAACAGATAAGCCACATATAATTAAATGGATTTAAAAGCAGTATGCTTTTTTAAAAAATAAAAAATGGAAGGTTGGTCAAAATAATTTCTCCATTTTTTTATTACCCTGTCTAGTTACTTCCTTACAAACAGAACATATTCATCCTCTTTGTCAAAAGAAGTCCTTCTCAAAATGATTTGTACTCAGTATGTTCCTATACCATGGTGATAACTTATCTATTAAAATCCAGCTGATACAGAATGCACAGCAGCAGCTGAAATGTCAGGAAGTTTGGTGTTGAAAGTGGATTACAAATGCTGGATTTCCAAGAATGTAGGGCCAGCAGCACCCCAAGTTCAGCAATCAATCTGAATGAGGCGTTTGGTCAATATGATAGATCTTTCTGTTATTACTCACTTTCAGCAGAGGAGATATCATTCTAAAATGGTTCAGGTTCTAAAAACTGAACAAACAACTAGGTTTCCCTCTGCATTGCAGGGCAAAGCTCCCAAATTGTTCAGATGGAATTCAAAACTATACAATCTCCTGCTGATGAGCATCCTGATGAGTATCTGAATAGATGCACCTTTGGGTTCATCAATCAGAATTCCTATTCTCTTATGACTGATTGGTTTGAAAAGCCTAAGGTAGTGTGAGATAATTGATGCCAGTGTAAATTCTTATTCTTGTCTAGTAGGCTTCATTCAGTGCTGCCACCAGTTTCTGTTTCATTGTGTGAAAACAGATCTAAGCAACATGGACCTGGGTGTTTGGGTTCCTCAATTAAGCCAAGAATACCAATTAATAATAATAAATGAATCTTCTTTACACTTTGCAACCCCTTGACTAGATCAGCGACAGAGAACCTGCAACTCTCATCATCCCTAACAATTAACCATGCTGCCTGGGACAGATGGAGTCCAACAATCTCTAGAAGACCACAGGTTGCTCACTGCTGATCTAGATGAAACACTTATTCATTTATAAGCTGAGAGGAATTTGTACCTACCACAGACAATGATTCTCACATGGAAGCTCCTTACCTAATTGATCTTTCTTTCTTTCTTTCTTTTTTTTGCCCCTACTAGCAAAAAATTCATATTGGGGGATAAGCAATTTTAAGATTTGACTCTATTTAGTTAATTTTAAAAGTACATGTGAGTAATGGTCAGTCATCTCCTCTGTTCTGCGTATGAAGACAATGTTATATCTGTCCAGAGTTTAAACCTTATAGTGAGAGAATCTCATCCTGTTGAAATATGAAACATCACAGGAATTGAAGGAGATGCCAAATTTGCCTGTCACATTTTCATGAGTGAAACAGACTTTTAATAGTTTTTCATTCCAGCAGAGAGAAAGGCAACAATATTTTACATCAAAACAAATCTACACATTATGTCAGAAGCATGTAATTAGAGGATCCCTAGGCACTGACAAATGTTTAGATTGTTTTCGCATTTCCTCAGGCATCCTTTTTTATTTTGCCAAAGCTGTGAAGTCACCAAGTAGGAAATACTGCATTAAAATACAAATTATTACGTTCTTGTATCATCTTCTTCTTCAACCATAACTACTATTTACTTCCTATTCATGGGGTACATGCAAGTATTCACACTACCTCACATATATTACCCCATGATTACAATGGCCCAGTAAGGCTTCTGGGCAGATGGGGACTGAAGATGAGAGAAGAATGGTTTGTCTAAGTCCACCTAGTGAGTTTGTGGCTAAGGTGGGAGAGACCTAGCTCAGTGGAAGCAGGCAGGCTTTGTATGTAGAAGGTCCTAAGTGAAATCCTTGGCATTTCCTGTTAAGAGGCTCAAGCAACAAGGCTGGGAAAAACCTGCTGGAGGCCCAGGAGAGCTAGTAAAAGTCAGAGTCAGAAGGTTGGGGAACCTTTGTCCAGCGGGTCAAATCCTCTGAGGGCACCTGTCGTATGATATTAGATGGATTCAAGCCCACTGGACAAAAACATGGGGACTTGCCTTTAGTGAATTGAAACAGCAGCAAATGCAGGTTTCATCGCAAGGGAAGTTGGGACTTCACTTCAGGTCATAAGCTCCTAATTGTTTATTAGCAGTGGAAATTGCATTCAGTGCTGTTTAAATTCCATGCTGACTGCATGTCCCCACTGCCTTTGGCATGGATTGGCTCCACCCAAAAGCAAGACTTGCATTTGGCCCTGAATTTAAACAGTGTCAAATGCAAGCCTCACTGCCAACAAACACTTGCACCCTCCCTAATAATAATAATAATTTATTTATACCCCGCCCATCTGGCTGGGCCACCCCAGCCACTCTGGGTGGCCCCCAAGACACATAAAAACACAATAAAACATCAAACAATTCTTCCCTGGTAGCTGTGACCACCCCAAACAGGGTTTACTTTGTGTCATATGATATCACATGAGTGTCAAGTAGGTGTGGCTATCCAAAAACAGCCATATGAGCTGAACTGCCTGGCCTGGTGGGTCTAATCCGGCCCACAGGCTGGAGGCTTACCACCCCTGGGGTAGACAATACAGGTGTAGGTGAACAAATAATCTCACTTGGTATAAGGCACATTCATATGCTCTTAGCCATTAATTTGTCAGCTCACACTGACAGCCACAGCTCTTTTAAACTCTTGCAATTAATTTGACTTTTCTTTTGAAATCCTATGTAACTAGGGGGCTGCACAGAATGGGCACACCTCTCTCTGGCCACTGGATGTACAATCAATGAAATCGTATGGCAATCCCTTCCTCTTTGACCAACAGTAGCCCCCATCTCAAAGCTACAAACATGAGTATGACCAAACTGCGGGAGGCAGTGGAAGACAGGAGTGCCTGGCGTGCTCTGGTCCATGGGGTCACAAAGAGTCGGACACGACTAAACGACTAAACAACAACAACAACAACAGCCCCCATCTAAATATACTACACTTTAGCTTGCTTACTAAACCTTTAAATCACTAGACCAGTTGAAGTCAAGTTGTATGTACGACAGCCGCTCCAAATAAAAGATTATTTTCCGGCAGAATTATTATAAGTGGCTCCACATACTGTATGTGAAAATGTTTCATAGGATTCAGTTTCTTGAGAGACCAATCTTAAAAAAACTGGGGTGAGTCATAGGATCTGAATCACTTCTTTGAAGTGGGGATGGTAGTTCTGTTGCATTATTAGTTTGTATTCAGCAGTAGGTTCCTTTGATTACTCTTTAACTTTTTTTCTTTTTAAAAAATGAAAGTTTACCTCTAAAAGTTCATCTCCAGTGTGTAATCTTCCATCTTTCCCTGCAGGGCCATCTGTACTGATGCCCACGACAAAGATGCTCATGCGAGACCTGTCCTTATTGCCAGCCAGGCTGAGTCCAAGTCCATTCTTGTCCTTTTCAAGTTCAATAATGTGCAATTCCCCGGGCAGATCTGCATATCTTTGCCTGATTTTTTCTATTAAAGAAGAGAGAAACACACAATACTTAGGAAAGTATTTTCAGTGCAACTCACTGGTTTGTTCCATTTGTTTCCTGAGCTTCTAGTTTTGCAATTTAGTCATGCAATGCTAAAAAGGTAGCATATTATGGATGAATTCTGCATACTGTCCCTTTATGTACCGCATCAGCCCATGCTGACCCCAATATGCTTCGTATTTTATACCACAGGAGTGCTTTGTTCCACAACATCTTAAGTCCTAGTTTCTTAAAAAAAAAGCCCAGTCTGAACTATTGTTTGAAAGTGGCATCCAATAACAGCACAAGGTGAAAGCAATTAATCCATTCAAAGGAAAGAAATGAGATCATAAATATAGAACTGTACATTAAGCCTGCATCGCTGTCAGAGGTACAACTGTTCCACTGGGAGACTAGGTTAGCAGTACTGTACAATGTTAACTGTGAACAGTAAATGTTTCTATAGCAACAGCAGACCAAAGAACAGCTTGACAGAGGAGTAACTATCAAATTAAAGGACGGACATTGCTATCAAACCACAGGACAATGCATTTACAACCTGAAATTATCACACCATCTATTTTGCATCCATTCGTGCCTAGAGAAAGCAAAATTTGTCCTTTAAAAACAAGAACAACTTGCTTACTATGAAATAATATGGTATGGAGCAGCTAGTATTTCTATTTTACCGTGTGTGTGTGTGTGTTCACATTGGAAGGAGGTGTGAGGGTGTGCGTTTGTGTCAGGATACACTGTGGCTCTTCTGATTTGGCAGGCCTGATTTTGCAGCAATTTGCAAGCCAACTATGTAAATAAATGCATACATAAACAAATGCTTTTATGCACTGGTTTAGTTTAGATATTCAGATGCTTCTCTCTCACACACACACTGGTTAATTATGTTTTAATGACTTTTAATATTATATGTTGTGGTTTGTTTTGTTTGTTTATTTAATCGGTTCCCTCAAGGCTACTTTTAAGAACCAAAAGTTGGGATAAAGGATTTTATAAATAAAATTATTGCAATTGCTGTATTCTGTAGGCCATTGCAGTTATCCCCATACTGCTCGTAAGTGTGTGTTGGGGGAAGAATAATATTGAACATCTAGTGGCATGCCTAAGATCATCCAGTGACAGTGGCAAGATTTGAAACGGGACTTAGGACTCAGCTACACAGCTGCAAATAAAACGTCTTAAGTGCAATATACAATATGACACTAAATGGCGATGGTGAGCCTTATGGAAAATTCAATGTATTTTTTTTAAAAAAAATACATTCAAGTATTTTCAGAACGGTTTTTATATGTGTGTAGCTTCCACCTCTATTTAGGTTTGCAACCTGTACTCAGCTGTATCAGCTCGGAACAGCTACTAAGCTGGCTATCAATTTTGAGAGTTTGCTACATTTTTCTTAAATGGATGATTAGGTCAATCATAGAGGATACAAAACTTAGAAAGAGTAAGCTTATTTTAATGACCAAATGGACATATGCAGGCATGAAACCCCTGGAAGAATGGGACAGCTCACCCCCTAATGAGAAAGGTATTTCTTGCTCCTCACTGTTTAGTCTACTGAATGGAAGGAAATTAAGATAAATAGTACACTGTCACAGTGAACGATACCAGATGATGGGCCCCTGGAAAGAAATGGGAAAGATGAAACCAAATGACTGAACTCATCTGTACTACAAAGAGTGTGGAAGATCTCTCAGGCTGAATGTGGACCGAGACACAAGGATCGGATGAATGCCTTCCACTTATTTCTTCTTGTCCCCTACCCTTCTATACGTGCAAAAGTGCTCAGGTTGTCAATTGCTTATAAAGGGCCTTGCCATAGGCTGTGCAGTTGTTGCTCATTTGTTCAGCGGAAACAAGACGTTTCCCTAAAACCCAATGGCTTTATTGTGCTTGTTCAGAACTCAAATGACACTACAGGATTCAGGTATTCCTCTAGCTAGTTTATCTATTGCTCTCGTAGACCATGAAAATGCACTGGGGTGAACTTTTTGTATTGCTAGCAATGTCTTACCACTTCCCTACACACCTCTGCAATTTGGCTGTTTGTCTGGTGTGTGTGAGCGCGTAAATGTCATTGGTACCCATGTGATTTATTGATGTGCTAACTTAACTCTGAAGCATCATGGCAAACATACCACATCTATCTGTTTGATGCCTCTTGTTTGTTTCCTGTTCAACTGCTCGTTTTTGCTTTTTTTCAACCTCTTCTCCCCAAATCTGTTCTGCTGTTTTGGAAAACTTTGGGGGTTTTTGTTTTTGAAATGTTTAAAATTCCTGGCATACAACTTCCATGCAGAAGTATCTATCCAGCCACATCTCCCCAAACAACAAGGCTGAAAATAGCAGCATGGCAAGGCTAGTGACTCTTCCCCTGAAATACTACGTGCCGATCAGATATTGTTTTATTTAAATAATATCCCACCTTTCAACTTACAAAATGTTGACAAGGCTCCCAACAACACAATAATTAACAGCAGCAGCAATTAAAAAGAAAAGAAAAGAAGCATAAAAGCAGGATATATTAACAGGTATATTAACAGTTGATACAACAATGGAATTCTCTAATAAAAAGCTTGGGAAACTTAGCATTTTTTTTAATGAATATTTATTAGCATTTCCAAATTAATTCAAAATACAAAAAACAAAAAGAAAAACAGAAAATACAAAAAATACAAAAATACAAAACTTAAAAACAATTAAAAACACATAGAATTTCAATTGCTTACTTTTCCTTTATCTTATTTCTCAGACCTCCTCACCCCTCCCCTCTCTGTATTCCAATTAAAATTGTTAACTCAGCAAGTCCTCACCTAATTGAATTCACTTTAAAAACCAATTTTACTTTGTCTCATCTTAGCTCTCATCCAGACTTATACCTCAATACTTATTCTTAAAACATTTTCTAAGATCGACCACAATTCCCTTCCACGGATTTCCCAATTTTCATACAAATAATGAAATAAAAAGAAAACAAATTGTAATTATATACCCTTTAAATTCCCAATTTCTAATCCCCCCATACCCCCTTCCCAGTTTCCATCTCCAAAAAATGTCTATCAGTCTCAATATGCAATCAGCCTGGAGATCTAACATCTGAGGCTCTTAATTCTCTCTCACTTCCTCTCTGCCAGTTTTTTTGATATTCCTTAATGTTAAACAGCAAATCTCGGAGAAGCTCCGGCCCAACAAGGTCCATGTTTCTTCCGGTCAGACCTCCATACTTAAAGGTGAAGCCTGTGGGGTAGTCCAAATCTTGTTTCATACTCCTTTCAAGTCCAATTGTCCCCACTGCTCCAACCTCCACCTGGGAAACTTAGCATTTTTACACAGCACCTAAAAGTTAAAAAAATCAAATACACCAGCGGCAGGGGGTTGGAGCTTTCCACAACTGAGGTGCCACTATCAAGATACCAGCATCTTTGATCATCATCTGACTCTTTTGGGAAAGCACTTGGAAATGGTTCTCAAAATAGATCTTAAGGAATTGGAAGATTCATACAGTTTAGAGATAATGGGCTACATTGCTGGATCAGGGCTGCTGTGAACATAGTGCTAAACATAACATGTATTTTCTCCTGAACTTTGGAAAGTCCTCAGCTGCATCTTACCTCAATGGAATTACTGCTTCCATTGAAACATCTTGGAGGGAAAGCCATGACTGAGGGGGAGGGTTTTTCTTCCTTTTTTTAAAAAATTGTAACTTGAAGATGGATTCAAAATGCATTTATGTGTATCGCTTGCTATTTCTCTAGCTAATAACTCACCACACAGCACGACACAATTGATCTAACTGCCTTGATTAAAATGTGTTACATGCAAAGTTATATTAGGGGACCTTCTGTGACATGTAATTTAATGACTAATAGTATGTGTTTGTGGGGGGGTATTTGGTTGTATGTCAGTGATCAACGCACATTTAATTCTATGTGCCTGAATTCAACAAACACCACTGAAAGCCTGTATTAAGAGCTCAGCTATGAACTTGTATATAATGATGTTATTAACTAGTTTGCTGATGAACTCTGGTGTGGAGTCTGAATTCAATACTCTATTGAACAGGCAAAATATGTACAAATGTTTCAACACAAGCCTAATGTTCCGTCTAAGATAAGCCTCGGAAAAATTAAAGAAAAAATAGACGGCTGCTGCTAATACATTTACACACCTGAAAGAAGCAGGGCATGGCTAGCTTAATTTTTCTATTTGCCCAGTATCAGAAAAAAAAAGTTGGATGGCATAAATAAATGAGAAAAAAAGATAGTCCCCTGCCCGCTCCTCCCTGTACTCTCTGCTCTTATTCAATCCTCGGGCTTCTTTTAGCCATCCCACTCTATTTCATAGTCTGAGAGGCAGCAAGCACAGAGGACAGAGCCTGGTATTCACACAACGTCATAGAAAAGTAGTGGCGTAGAATGCAGGTATTGGCATTCCAATCTGCAGGGGCAAGAAAGGCAATGCATACGGAATGAGGAAGTGTAAACCAAGGGAAAGCTGCAGGTAGACACTCTGCTCACTGAGATAGGACTCAAGCAATCAGAAGGAAAACTGAAACCACTTTCTGGCCATTTCCTCACTCACTCAGCCAGCACATATCAACTTGTGTATATCGCAGTAGTATGCAATGTGTAGAAATCTGCACACAAATAAGATTTCTCACCCCCCCCCCAAAGAAAAAATTGATCAAGCACTTGTTTGAAGGACTATACTAAGTACAAAAACAAAGCTACATTGGTCCATAAGGAAAGAACCCTCCAAAACCTGCACCCTGGACAATAACTTTAGTAGGACCAACAAAAATGATGCAAAATAGTGAGTGGACTTTTGAGTTGAAAAACTCTCTATCAGGCTAGATGTTACACAGAGCAAGAGTGGATTAGCAGGATGAGGGGGGGAACTATAAACTTAGCATGCTCTTTAAACCTTGATATATGCAGGCCTAGTATGAAGATTGCATTATGCACGCTGACAAGCTGCTTCCCTTTTAAAAGTAATGTTTCTTCCAGCTGGAGCTAAATGCTACTAATTTAGAGTAATGGGAGGTCTGGACTGCAACAAGCTCCTCCTCTTACCAGTGCTTAGTGTTAAGTTGTGGGTGAACGTATCAGACAACACAGTGATTCTTCAAACAGCTCTTGTTTATTCACAGGCCAGAACAGAACTGAACTGAAGGGTTCAGCCAGCCTGCTTATATAGAGCTCCACTACAATGGAACTATTTTCTGTAACTATCCAATCACTGAACGTCACTTTCAATCCCTTATTTGCATGTGTGGACCTGAGTGAAAACTATCTACAGTATCCCCCTGCTGGCCCAGGGTGAGAACTTCAGTACATAACACTTAGATACCTCTTGCAGGACAACTCTGTCCTCTAAATTACAGGTCAGAGTGCAAGCAAATCCTGGGGCTGTCATGATGTCATGAGCATAGCCAGGAAGGGGCAGCTGCCCCCCCCAGTCAATAAAAATACATAGCTAACTGAGGTTCTGCCCCCCGCCAATGCATTGTGTTAGTTATGAAATCAACATACAAATATCATCTGGATTTTCCTGCGGACTTTGTCTAACCCTAGGGTAGCTTGCTGGTTTTAGATCTTAACATGGATCGCATTATCAGGAAATCATTCCGTACAAATATTTACTGCCTAAACAAATGCATTGCAGACAATTTTCAAATCCCATCATTCTCATTTTTGCTTCCTTTTCCTCTTTCGGTGGTATAATTTTTTATTTTTTATTTTTTAAAGAATTCTGCTTAAGCAATGGAAAGCCAATTAGTACCTGTTTTTGCAAAGAATTCCATTATCTGTTTTCATTACCAGATACTTTACACAAGGCAATTGCAATTCTGTTGTTATTACATTGCAGAAAGGATATTGAGTGATTTGTTTTGTTTTGCTTAGAGCTATTAGAGCCATTTAATATCTAGTCAATGGTATAGCTTACATGAACGTCAACTGACAAATCATGCAAAAGAAGTATTTTGTCAGACACTGAAGCATCACTTTCTAAAGCATCACATTTGAGAATAGCAAACATTCTCAAAAGATAAACACAAGCAAAAGGTGTTCTCCTCCCTTCATGCATTGATTCACAGTTTTATTGGCAGGTAATTATGTTTCTGAAGAGCAAACATGGAAGAAAAACAAAAGAGGTTACTGTGCTGCTCTTCACATTTTCTGCGTCTATTTGCAGTCTGTGCTTCATGTTGCCTTGTTTAACCCTGAAACATGTAATAAAAATATAGATTTCTGGATGTGCCTTAATAGCTCAGAAGCAGAAAACAAGTGAATGCCAAACATAAGTTTTAAAGCCTTACAATAGTTAAATAAATCCTGATTCTGACAAAATAACTTAAATGTTAAATGTTTAGCGATAACAGCAGCACGACTTTTGTAGCCTGATGAAAAGCTTTTGAGTTGACTGGGACTTCCAAAAATACATGTACTGTAAAGGATGACTGTGATGTTGACATCCAAGTCACATGATCTCTCAAACAAAAGATAAAGTTAAGTTCTCTGGTATTTGTTGAACTGCTTTCAAGATAAGGCTTTTGGAGCAGTTGGACAAGTGCAGCATTTTTTAAAAAAACAAACGAACAGTTGTGTCTTATTATGATTAGTTAGAATAGCAAGACATTAGACCAAGGTCACCAACCTTTTTGGACTAGTGGTCCCATTTTGAACTCTGATGCAGAGCTAGGGATGCCAGACACAAAAAAGGGATGCCATGCAGGGAACGTAACACAAAATGGCTACCACAGGGAGTGGGGCATAAGACAACCACCCATGACAACCTTATGCTTACCATGGGAAGTCAGCTATGTCCTGCTAGTCCCAGTAATGGAGATCATACACACAGTGATGCTTTGCTGCCTAATAGCAACAGGGAGCGAAATCAAAAGGGATCTAGATGTTTGGTCAAGATTGAAACTTTCCTTGTCAGGACGTATTGCTGCTGTTAAGATGAATGTATTGCCAAAAATGCTGTTTTTGTTTCAAACTTTGCAGATTGTGGATAAAATGGAGTGTTTTGGGAGGTGGCAGAGAGATATTTCTAAATTTGTCTGGCGGGGCAAAAAGCCCAGAATCAAGTTTAAGATATTAACTGATGCTAAAGAAAGAGGGGGCTTTGCCCTGCCAGACTTAAAGTTGTATTATGAATCAACAGCTTTCTACTGGTTGAAGGATTGGCTACTTCTTGAAAACACTGATGTTTTAGATTTGGAAGGATTTAACAATGCTTTTGGTTGGCATGCATATTTGTGGTATGACAAGGTTAAAAGACATAAGGCTTTCAAGAATCATGTTGTCAGAAAAGCAGTGTTCAATGTCTGGTCGAAATATAAAGATTTATTGGAAAATAAGACCCCAAGGTGGTTATCACCAATGGAGGCTAAGGCCCCGAAAAGACTCAATATGGAGGCCAAATGGCCAAAATATTGGGAAATAATAGAAAAAGATGGAGACAATTGGAGGTTGCAGAGTATGGAGAAAATAAAGGATAAAGTGCGAGATTGGTTACATTATGCTCAGATTAAACAAGTTTTTAAGTTGGACAAAAAGATAGGATTCCAGGTGGAAAAATCAAAGTTAGAAACAGAACTGTTAGAACCCAGCTCTAAGATACTTTCAAGAATGTATAACTTGCTGTTAAAATGGAATACACAGGATGAAACGGTCAAATCAGCTATGATAAAATGGGCACAGGACTGGGAAAAGTTATGGACCACAGGTTTGAGATTCACGGCATGTAATGCCTTGAAAGAAAATATTATGAAAATGATATATAGGTGGTACATGACTCCAGTCAAGCTTGCAAAGATATATCATTTGTCTGACAATAAATGTTGGAAGTGTAAAGAAGCTGAAGGAACATTCTTTCACCTCTGGTGGACTTGCCCTAGGGTGAAGGTTTTCTGGGAAATGATATATAATGAGTTGAAAAAGGTATTTAAGTATACCTTCCCTAAGAAACCAGAGGCCTTTCTCTTGGGCATTGTCGGCCAGAGTGTGCAAAAGAAGGATCGAACTTTTTTTATGTATGCTACGACAGCAGCAAGGATACTTATCGCTAAATGCTGGAAAACCCAAGATTTGCCCACACTGGAAGAATGGCAGATGCAACTGACGGACTATATGGAACTGGCGGAGATGACTGGCAGAATCCGAGACCTGGGAGAAGAACGGGTGGAGGAGGACTGGAAGAAATTTAAGGACTATCTACAAAAATATTGTAAATTGTATGAATGTTAAGAAAGATGTAAGATTAGTAATAATATGGCTTCAACAAATTAGTTATAAAGAATACAAATTTAAGTGTAATTGGAAGAAAAGACAAATTTTGGTTAAATATTATTTTATAATTAAATCTCTAAAAGAGTGATTTTAAATTCCAAAATTTGAGATTTAATATTGGGAAACTATATTATATGAATGGAATCAATTTAATAATTTGCTAGCAAAATTTATGAGTTTAGAATGCAGGAACAAGAGGTGTGAGGAAGTCCTAGGATGAGAATGAAATGTGGATATTGGAAAATACTATGCTATTATGTATGTTTTTTTATTGTTTTAAAAATTTTAATAAATATTATTTTTTTTAAAAAAAAATAGCAACAGGGAGCATTCTTCACTACCAGGAATAATATACAAGGTGGCCACATCACTTTTGTTTCACACAATTGCCTAGAAGGTACCTGCACATTTTGCATAATAACTTTCTATCCAGGAGGGCTAGAGACTTGCCTTTTTAAAAATAAGTAAGTAAGTAAGTAAGTAAGTAAGTAAGTAAGTAAGTAAGTAAAAGCTTAGAATCTTGGGTACCTGCCCACACTGAAAGCCTTCATGGGCTTAAATTCTTTAGACTGTATTATATTCTCTTTTTTACAGTTGTGCTCAGCTGGGATCAGGAATGTGGAAGACACAATTTTAAATCACGAATACGCCTAAAAGCCAGGCAGCTCCAAGAGTTTCCTACTTTTCCTTACTCTATCCAAGCTTCTGAAAAGGGAACAATCACCAAGAATGTCTCCCTTTGTGCTTTTGGATTACGCTACACATTTGTTATGCAAGGTGGCATTCTTGACTACTATTAAAGACTGAAAGAAGATACATGGCATCTTGTCATAGTAGCTGGAGCTCTATTTATCCATGTGATACCGCTCTGCCCCTCCCCAAATTTCGTGTCATCTCATTAGATAACTCTAATTTGCATTTGGGGGAAATGAATGAATCCTACTTGACCACAATAAAATTCTCTAATATCAATGGGCTGGAGGTAAGTTAAGGTAAGATGTATTAATTTATGAAATGTTCTGCCCTATGTTAATGAGCATAAGTGGGCTAACATGTCTGCCTCAATAACTAGCCCTCCATGCAGAGAGACAAGGGGGCATGGAATCACAGCACTGCTATTTCACGTTCTTCATTCAGTATTTATCCACCTTCAACGTGTGGCTTGCATGCACAATTACAGGACCAATCTTGTGTATCAAATGATTCATACCTTTCTTAGTTTCACTTCTTTGAAATGAGCACAGGGCTAATCACAGGGCTGTGAAGCTAGTGCATCTAATTCTCTGATTATAGCTTACAAGTCCTAAATGGAGCATATTAAAAAGATGCAATTTAACAAATTGGGGTTTAGAATTTCCTTAGCACTCAAACAATGAGAAACAGAACTGTTCATCTTTCCTAATATCTCCCAGAACCTTATCTTAGGATAACACAAAATTTGAATTAAAAAATCTTCACAACTATCAAAAGAAGTAACTAACCCAAGAAAAGGCAATTTATGTTGCTCTCCTCCCTGCGACTTGAACATACAAGTAGCATACAAGACGTTAAAACAGAAAATATAATGGAGCCACTTGTCCTCCCACAAAGGCTCATGAGTTGTTCCCAAATATAAAATCAGCAAATGCTTGGAAGCTACTAAAAAACAACATATATCCAGGATACTTTTGCCTAGTAGCCAGTGGTGAAGCTGCATGCTCTGGCACTGGGGCGGAGAGCAGACGGGGCATGGCTGATGCGCATCCCTAGGGTATGGTGTGAATCATGGGGGCGCGGTGCCTGCGGGGGCATGGCGCCTGGCACAGTGGGACGGTGTGCGGCGTATGTCCAGGGTGGTGGCCGTGATGGTACCCCCGCCCCTCCATTCCTCCGCCAATGCTAGTAGCTTGATGAAACGTTCTTGAGATGGACAAGAAGTTTACTAGAGTTTGATTCTCACTTCTCTGAGCTTTGCAGGATTGCAGTGTAACAGGGCACTGTGACCCAATGTATCTCCCTTTGCATGAAAGCTAGAAGCTGCAGGGCGGGGATGTGGGAAAGGTCACAGAATCATAGAATTGTAGAATTGGAAGGGACCACAAGGATCACAGCTAGTGACTTGGGGTCAGCAAACTTTTTCAGCTGGGGGCCTGGTACACTGTCCCTCAGACCTTGTGGGGGGCCGGACTATATTTTTTTTGGGGGGGGAATGAACGAATTCCTATGCCCCACAAATAACCCAGAGATGCATTTTAAATAAAAGGACACATTCTACTCATGTAAAAACACGCTGATGGGTTGTGAACGCCATCTTAAAAAGCAGAGACATCACCTTACCAACAAAGGTCCGTATAGTAAAAGCTATGGTTTTCCCAGTAGTGATGTATGGAAGTGAGAGCTGGACCATCAAGAAGGCTGATCGCTGAAGAATTGATGGTTTTGAATTATGGTGCTGGAGGAGGCTCTTGAGAGTCCCATGGACTGCAAGAAGATCAAACCTATCCATTCGTAAGGAAACCAGCCCTGAGTGCTCACTGGAAGGACAGATCGTGAAGCTGAGGCTCCAATACTTTGGCCACCTCATGAGAAAAGATGACTCCCTGGAAAAGACCCTGATGTTGGGAAAGATGGAAGGCACAAGGAGAAGGGGACAACAGAGGATGAGATGGTTGGACAGTGTTCTCGAAGTTACCAGCATGAGTTTGACCAAACTGCGGGAGGCAGTGGAAGACAGGAGTGCCTGGCGTGCTCTGGTCCATGGGGTCACGAAGAGTCAGACACGACTAAACGACAACAGAACACCATCTCCTTCCTAACAGTCCTGCCTTTCTTGCCATTTGATGCCACCTGGTTAAATGCCAGTGGGCCTTTGCTCCTTTTGCAAACCGGTCAGCTGCTTGGCACCAGAGTTCTATGACATCTGAGGACAAAATTCAGAACCCAGAAGATAATGCATCCTCTGGATGCCATTGCAAGCTCTGAAAGACCTAAGCCAGGCAGGCTTGAAGGCAGTCACCATTTGTGACTTGGAAGGTGACAGAAAATACAAGAAGCAGCATGCTCATCATCACGACTACCCGCTTCCCCCACATTTCCTTTCCTAAGGAGGACTGCTATCTCATACATATTTCATCAACACAACTGCCACAGTGCAAGAATGCTCTGGGTGCTGTATTTTTAGAATGACAAAATGATCTGGTCAATGAAGATGATCAGCAGTATGGAAAGCAAATCCTATGAGGCAGGGTTGAAGGAGCTGTGTATGTTTAGCCTGGAGCAAAGAAGACTGAAGGGTGGGTTCACAATCATGACAGCATTCTTCAAATATCCCAGGGAGTGTTACACAGTTGTAGCCAACTAAGTTCCATTCAAGAGCAGACTCACTGAAATGCATAGACCTAAGTTAGTCCTGCCTAATAACTTCAATGGTCTAGTCCAAGTAGAAATAATCATGGGTATAACCCACATTCTCTACTGTCCTAGAGGGCAGGATTAGATCTAAGAGCTTAAGTTAAGTTATTTAGGCATTTACCCACTCAGTTAACCACAATATCTGGGTGGTACGGGCAACCTTCGTGGCTATAGGAGCAGTTCAACAATCTAACTATTACCTTTCTGAAGACTAGACAACCAATTCTTGGGGATGGTCTGTCTAGATTTCCTGCATGAAGAAGGAGTTGCACCTACCCTTTGATCCCATCTCCTCTGGGCATTTAGTTATTCATGCAGAGTAACAACTGCTGAGTGTAGAGAGCTTCCACACCATCAAAAAACCCTGCAGTGCTACATACTTAAAAATAAGGGAATTGGGAAGAAGAAGAAGAGTTTTGATTTGATATCCTGCTTTATCACTACCCTAAGGAGTCTCAAAGCAGCTAACAATCTCCTTTTCCTTCCTCCCCCACAACAGACACCCTGTGAGGTGGGTGGGGCTGAGAGACTTCAGAGAAGTGTGACTAGTCCAAGGTCACCCAGCAGCTGCATGTGGAGGAGTGGGGAATCGAACCCAGTTCACCAGATTACGAGTCTACCACTCTTAACCACTACACCACACTGTACACATTGGGAAAAGAGCTGCCTACATGTTTCTTATCCACTTCCTCACTGCTAATAAAGGGACAGATGCTTTAGGTAGATTAGGAAAGAAACAGAGCAGGCTGATTGTTGATCACCACCCTGACAGCACTGATTAAATATGAGAATGATGAAGACATCCCCCCCCTTCCTGATAAAATCCTGCATTAATGACATAAGCAGCTGGATAAGCAGTTCCAAGGGAAGAATTGAGCAGAGAGGAGGAATATTTTGAACAAAAAGACACACATACACGGTTGCCCCAAAAGTTCAAAGACATTCTTAACAGATAGAAATGCAAAATCCTCCCAAATTAAATGGTGAGAGCCCATATATAATTCCTACAATTCATCATCACTTTGTAGAGACACAGGCATTAAGCTATTTAATTCACCAATGAGTAGTTTTAAAGAGAAAACGAGATTCTGAATTGCACAGAAATCTTCAACACGTAAGATTACATATTCAGAGCACAAGGACCATCCAAAACAATTGCATACTGAATTAAATTGATGTTGTGAGCTGTCTTGGGGGACTAAGGAGATGCCAAGAGATAGGATCAAAATAAAACGAAGGGTTCTCTGTAAGTCAACAGTTTGTATTATCTTTAAATTACTAATTGACATTACAGACTATTTTAGCCTATGCAGTTTAGATTTTTGATCAACCAAAAAGGGCCCAATTTTACCAATGTTATGTCTATATTTCTGTGAAATCAGAAAGGGTTTGGTCATTGCTTTGTGTCATAGCAATTGCCCCTGGGGAAATAACTATGAACACTTCACCAGGAGTAAACATTTCTGACCATGTAAAAAAAACAATAGGGCAGACATCCCCATCTGCCAAGCAGCATAACTTCTAATGACCCATGTCTGTCATCCTTGAGAAATCTCAGTGCGTTCTGGCATAATCACTCAATAAGCCCTATGTAGGTCAAGGTGTCCTCAATGCCAAGGTTCCACAATATTATTGTTACCAGAATTACTTTTTAATGAATGAAACTTCATCACAAATAACTAGATACATCCCTTACTATTGCATAGGACTACATGTTCTGCAAAGTCCCATTTGTTGAGAATTGAGAACTTAAGCAAATGGAAACCAGTGCATTGCAGTGCTCCTCATGTTACAGAACTCTTTGTTTTGCCCAGAGAGCACCAAGCAGTCAGTAGCCTCTCTATACAAATAGTCTGAGACGGTCCAAGACAGGGTACAAAGCCACGGTCCAAAGCCATGGCAATGCTACACAATAGTATAGATTTTGTCATAATTTTTCTCTTTCTCCACAGAGCATTATCAAGCGTGTTCGGCAACAATGGTGATGCATTTACAGTGGTACCTTGGTTTACGAACGTAATCCGTTCTGGAAGTCCATTCTTAAACAAAGGTGTGCTTTCCCATAGCAGCGGGGGGACTCAATTTACAAATGGAACACACCCAACAGGAAGCAAAACATGCTCTGCTTCCAAGGCAAAGTTCACAAACCAAAACCGCTGCTTCCAGGTTTGCAGCGTTCTTAATCCAAGTTGTTCATAAACTAAGCTGTTCTTAAACCAAGGGAGCACAGTATTAGTATTTTAAACTATTTCCGGCTACCTTTAAGGGCAGTTTATAGCAAAGAATGCAAGACACACAAAAAACCTACAAAATTAATTAAAACAAGTACATACATACATACATACATACATACATATATACATATATGTGTGTGTGTGTGTGTGTGTGTGTGTGTATAATCTAGCCCCAAAATGCAACAAAGAGCCATTAGCAGTCTAATGAAATGGAACTCAAGAAATACAAATGCATCTTTAGAGGCTTCCTAATGGCCTGTAATAACCAGCCCTGGCAGACCCTAGATGGGAGTGCATTCCACAGGTATGAGGCCACTGCAGAAGAGGCTCTTCCCTTGTGCCCAGCAATCTGTTTCAAAGGCAGTCATGTGAGAAAGCCCCTTTTTGTGAATCTTAGAAAGGCAGGGTGGTTATAATATGGATAAAGATGATGCGTCCCCATTAGCTCAGACTCAAACTGTTGAAGGCTTTAAAAGGTTAAAACCAGCATTTTAAATTGAGGAATGAACACCTTACCCCCAACCCCAGTGCTGGGTGGCTTCATCCCACACCATCTCAAATTCAAAGTCCAATATAGAGTGCATTACACTAGACCACACTGGACATCACAGGCAGAGGCAAAGTCAGATTACTCCAGACAGGTCTGCAGCTGGTGTACCATACTAAACTAGAATAAGCTATTCCTGGACACTACCTGAGCTTCCCCAGTTAGCACTGAGTCCAGGAGGATTGCCATACAGTGTACAACTTGGTTCATTTAGGAGGAGTGAAACACTAGTTAAAACCACTTGTAAACCTTCAGTCAACTTAAGATAGTTTCCCTACCCATGCCCTAACTGGATTAAGTCTCATCCTATAACCCTCGTCCATCCTATAACCACCTCCAGAAACTGGTTCAATAATTCACAGCTTCCCCAAGGTCACCCAGTGAGCTATCTGACTAAGTATCATAGTCCCCCTGGTGGTAGCCCAACACTTTATAAACACCACACCTCTCTTATGTAGAAGGGACAGTCCAACTGGAACATGCCCTGATGTGCATGTTGGTAGCAGACAATAACACAGAGGCATGAACCCTCACCAACCATAGTTGGAAGTTAGGCTGAAGAGAAGCAAGCAATTTGCCACTTGTTTCTCTTCAACATGGAGTCTACACAGGAAGAAATGGAGCTCAGGATATAATGCATGTCCTCAGCGACATGTTCTTTGAACCTAGTGGTGCCCCACAAAGAAATCAAAGAAAGGACCTTCTCTGTGGTGAAGACTTTTAGCCAGATGTTTTGAGGAGAGCAGATGATATGGCCATTTATTGGATGTGTGCTTCACCAGCTGCATTATTGTTGTACACTGCACTACTGCTTATAAAATGACTGTTTTTAAAAAGTTTTAATTGTTTGGTATTCTCCTCTAACCGGCCCAGGGATCTGTTTCATTAAGGGCAGGTTTATACACTGAAGTAAATAAATATAGATATTAGAAAAGCTATTAGCCAAAATAGCCCATTGTAAACAACAGGTTATGAGGCAGCATGCATCTATATGCTTGTGATGTGGGAGCGCAAGGAGTGTTTTCATGCCATGCTTGTGGGCTTCTCAGAAGCATCTGGCTGGTTTTTCGGGGAAAAAACAAGCTGCAAGATTAGCTAGGACTTTGCTCTGATCCAGCAGCACTCTCACAGTCTAGTATCAGATTGTCTTTCTGCACTGAAATCACTCTTCAATTATGCTGTAATGCAGGTAACCCATCACGTTGAAAAACATAAACATGACACTTCCCAAAAAGCTGAGCTGTACAAATTTGCACCATGACCTTTGTTATTGTTTAGGTTACATCCAGGAACTGATCCCCTGTGCAGCTCCATCATTACTTCTAATTGTTTTCAGAAAAGATGTTCCTCAAAATACTTGATGAATGGCTTTTGACTAAAAGCGCAAAAAAACTGTGGAACCAATTTTAATGACAGAACATGCCATGTGTTTAATGCAATTTTGCTTTTCATTTGCTCAGGGTAAGCTACATATACCTGCCAACATCTGAAGCACCAAAAGAGATACAAATCCCTCAATAATATTGAAAGGAAAGCTATTAACAGCTCAGCAGCACATTTTCATTTTATGCTTTCCCAAATGAATGCTAAAGCAAAAGCACCAATACTTCATGCTGCTGCTGTTTAAGGTTAAAAAGAACCCTCTCTTTTAATAGCCCAGGCCACAGTGTATCATTTCATGCTTCACCACTGAAATTTTGGATTCCTTCAAGGAGGAGGAATTTTAAAAATGTGAAGAAAGGGGACAGACGAGCAAGCAGAAAAAGTTTTCCCAAGGCAAATCCAAGGTACAGCTTTAAGGCACACAAATCCACACAAAATGCTGCTGGGAGTTTTGCTTAACAGGTTTTGTTTAATCAGTAAAATGTTCAGCTGTATCAGTCCAAAAGGCAACCTGTGCTAATAAAATTAAGATGAATGACAGAAAAAACAGAAAACATGCCAGATTCCAGGCAGCATGGAAAGTTTCTCCTCAGCCCTCATGAAGGGCAACCAGCAGTGGAGGCAAGTTCCCAATGGGACTTAGTAAGGGGAAGCCAGGGAGGCCAACGGTAGGTGGAGCCAAAGTCAATCATAAGCAGAGCTAGAGCAATAACAGGTAGAACTAAGAAAATCTAGTTTCCCCTCCTGCAGAGTTCTACAATGGTAACAACTGAGATTATGGAAGTTGACAGTCAGTGCTGCCCGCCTAGAGTGGACATAAATCAGGCAGGTTAGGGCAGAATAAGTTGGTGGCCCTAATGAACCAGCACCCACAATAAATATAAGGGAAATACCTGCCTCCCTATTATCTAATTGCCACTTCTCAAGGTAGGAGCCAACCTTAATCAGGCCATGTATCCAGCCTATCTGAGATTTCAACCTAATTCTTGTTTTCATGCGATTCTGGGTGATGTTGTGTTCTAAAGATCCATGGGCTCCTTGTCCTTCCTCTACAGGGGCCAAGGGACCACCTATCGTACAAATCCTCATCTAGCTATTTTAAGGAAGCTTTGATCTAAACCAATTAAAGCTCGGGCGGCAATATTTTTTATTAATTCGGATTTCATGTTTGTTGCATCCCTTCGGCTCTGGTAGGGCCACATCTTTTAGTCTAATGCATATCAGAACAATTTTGACTTGAAATGTTTTTAAATAAGTTTTCTTTTATTTAAACCACCAAAAGCCATGCAGCTGAGAATTAGAATTCATTATTAACTTATTTGCATATTGAAAATTCTGATCACTGTCTTGACTCAAGTGACAACATGCAGGCAGAAATAACATAGCTTATTAAATTATGTGAACATAATATGATGGGAGCAATGATCAGTTTTGGCATAAAAGTTTTTCAGCTGTCAGATAAAAGACATTTCAGTCGCTAATTATAAATGGAAGAGTTGAAATCATTGTGGTACATCACTGGGGGGGAAAAGCAATGTTTTGAGGCACACTTGAAAGATCTCCCTCTAATATTAGCATAACTCTCCCCTCAATATATGTCATCTTTCCAGAACTATACATAAGAAGATGTTGGACAGCATAACAGTATATTCTGTGTGTTCTAAACAACAGCACTAGAGCAGATTTGTGAAGGGAAAAACGGTCAAAAACTACACCACCTTATTCATTGCATCAGGTCTAAAAATTAAAACTAAATGCCAGCACTGTTGTAGTAAGGTAAAGGTAAAGGTACCCCTGCCCGTACGGGCCAGTCTTGACAGACTCTGGGGTTGTGCGCCCATCTCACTTAAGAGGCCAGGGGCCAGCGCTGTCCGGAGACACTTCCGGGTCACGTGGCCAGCGTGACATCGCTGCTCTGGCAAGCCAGAGCCGCACACGGAAACGCCGTTTACCTTCCCGCTGGTAAGCGGTCCCTATTTATCTACTTGCACCCGGAGGTGCTTTCGAACTGCTAGGTTGGCAGGCGCTGGGACCGAGCAGCGGGAGCGCACCCCGCCGCAGGGATTCGAACCGCCGACCTTTCGATCGGCAAGTCCTAGGCGCTGAGGCTTTAACCCACAGCGCCACCTCCATTATTTGATTAAACTAAGCCCACAAGCCCAGTAACAAACACTATAAGGGTCAGGTGCATTCACTTCCAAACTTTTTCACTTCCGAGAAGACGTGAAACATACATTTTATTTGCCATCCCTTATTGCACAGCTGAATAGGTGGAACACGTCTTAATGGCTTATTAAGGAGGAATCTTAAGAAAGTTTTAGCTTTGGGCAGATTATAATTTTTGTTTCATCTGCAGTTGTGATCAACAAATCGAACAAGAAGTGCATTGTGTCTAATGTTCTGAAGAACTCCCTGTTCCCCTGACTAAAAAATAAAAATACAGTGCCAAAAAGTTCACAAAAGGAGGAAAAGCTAAAAGAGTAATTGCCTCAGAAAAGTAGACCTGCTACTTAGCTTTAAAAATAAGTTCTTAGAAAGGGGATTAGTGGGTGCCCATGGGGACTGGTAAGGCAGAAGGCAGGGAGACCAACAGTAGATGCAGCCATAGCTAGAGGCAGATAAAGCCCGGACTAGTCGTAAGCAGAGAGCCTGGCATGTGGGGGGTGGAGCAGTTCTCCACTGGCCCCAGTGGATCAGCCTCCACTGAAGGGAGGAGCATATGAACATCTCTAGAGGAACAAACCCAAGAAAAGTACTTAGCACACAAGATTGCATGGTCCTACTGTAGCACTTTTTGGATTCTATCTCATTCTGCTTAATGCTACTTTCTTTCCTCCCCCAACGTAATGCCATACACATTGAACTGAGTGGATTTGGTTCTGAATAGACATGCATAGGACAGCCCTGTAAGGACGTCTAGCCCTGAATATGAAACTATTTCAATCAGTTTGACTGCAGACAGTAACCTGTATTTTGAGCATAGAACAATCACTAATGGTTTGCCTGGGTCAGAACAATAAACTCCTAAGTAAAGTGAAATGTTTGAACTACCAAAACATCACAGTACTTGTACTATTTCTCCCTTGAAATGAATTTTGAGGTGTGTGTACACTGTCTATTGGAAATTGACTGCACAGAGCTTATTCTGGGAAACGTGCTTACACCTCTCATACTTACAGTCCACAAACAGATTACTGTAATAATTGCAGGAGTTCCAGTGACCATATGCATGGCTGCAGAACCACCACAGGCTTTGAAGCCTCCATGATCAGATTCTTATTGCAGGCATCCTGGGGACCAAGAGGAACTTTCTTTTTTGCGGATGCTCCCAGCTGCATGCCACCATGCTCAACCAACATTACAGGCACATGCCATACAGACATTCTCTCCCACTGCAATGCTATAGGAATTATTAGCACTGCTTAAAGCAGGGTTGGGGAACTGGTGGTTTATCAGATGTTCTTGGACTACTACCTCTCTGACCGTTGGCCAAGAAAAAAGAGAGAGTAAGCAATGCAACAGCCACCCATCTACTCACTACTGGCAATACAAGATACGGAATTGTTAAAGAAACCTGGGTTCCCGGGTGCATTCTTTGTGCACACAGCTGGAGCCTTGACTGCCTGTGCAGCCTTTCCTATCAGCTGGCCTCTATGCTTCTCTCCTAGCCAATCGGAAGAGAGCTGGAAGAGAGGCAGGCACCCAGGTTGCAGGGGTGCACATTGGGACTGGTAGGACAGAAGACAGAGAGCCCAAATAGCAGGTGGAGCCAAAGCTAATGGCAGGTGGAGCCAACTAATTCTTAGTTTTGTCCCCATCTTCTGCCTCCTGCTCCCTGCTGAGTTCTGCAAGGGGCAACACTGAGACTGAGCAAGAGAAGGATGCTGAAAGGCAGTGCCACCTTCTGGACTTAGCTTAAGGAAGAAGAGAGGCAGGTGGAGGCTGGCTGAGAGAAGGCTGAAGTTGGTGGGACATTGACCCATTTGCCCTAAGGGACCAGCCTCCTCTGCCCAAGTGGACCGTGGAGGGAACTTCACTCCTCCAGTCGATCTGGTAAAGAGGAAATGGGGCAGCTGTTGTTTCCCCAGGCACCCATCCCTACTACATGGTGTAACATGTACTGAGTAAAGTAGTCCAGAATTTCTCTGGACCCAGTGTTAGCAACCCTGGTCACAGGGTTTTTGCTTCACCACAGGGGTTGTGCTGGGGGGGGGGGTTGGTCATCTTTATTTGTTAACAATAAAAAATATTTTATTTGCCAACAGGTGTGATCCTTAAATGTATGGAATTTGCAGGTGATGCCTCCTTAAGGTTGTGGATATGGTTCACCCCATCACACCATTGGCAACAGTGTTATGTCCCAGTTGTGTTGGGCATGGGTGAGGGACCCTTGCTGGAATCACATGAGTTTTTCACAGCTGTGGCGATTTACCAACACGACTCAGCAACCTGGGCTGAGCCAACCGTTCTGTGGGGCTGTCAGAAATGGGACGCTGAGCATATGCCATGCTATTTGCCTCTATGAAGCTGTATCCCACAAAAGATGAGGCCATTGTTATCCCCAGCTTGTGGTGTCTAGTATAGGGGTCTTCACTAACTCCATCTATAAACCTGCCTCTGAACAACAGCAGCAGCAGCAGCTTCAGAGGAAATATAAAAGCATGAACAGAGAGATAATGTGCAAATTTCTGCAATTACAGACAATATTCTGCAACGGGTTTTACAGAACACAGTAAGGTGCTGGCAGGTATTAAGTTTCCCTGCCTTGAACAGATTGTATACTGTTCGCATTTCCAAAAGTTCCACATTCAAAAACAGACATGCAGCAAAAAAATTGTAATATAATTTCCATAGTTGTGCCGGTTGGCTAGATCAGATGTTTCTTACTCCCTCTGCAGTGCCATAGTGTTATTTGTAACAGGTACTGCTAAAAATATGCTGTTTGGGGCCATGCATTCAGCTTACGTTTCAAAGGAGCCTCTGGAATGCATTAGTGGGATATTATAATTTATCCCTGATCAGGCAAATGCCCACACAACCCCCCTCTCCTCACCACCTGTTATGTCATCTCTCTAATTGCAAGTCACTGCAGTGATGCTAAGTGTTACTCAGTGATAGAGTGCTGCTTCCCTAAGAGATTCCTCCTTTGTAGCTACCCAAAGCTACCTCTTTGTATACAGAATAAAGAGCTTCAAATTCCACATATGCAGTGTTTGGCAAAGGAATGGTTGAAGCAAAAAGAGAGGTGCCAAAAATACCAAACTATTACTGTCATGTCTTTTATAGAGTAACATATTCAGACCCGAGACTTTTGTGTATGTGTGTATTTTACACACACACACACACACACACACACACTTTCTCGTGGGAGTTCATACAAAATGTTTGAAACCTACTCACTATATATATGTGGCTAGGGAGAGTATATCACACCTCCCAACAAGTAAGAAATAATGTTATAGTATAGCTACACTTTTTGGAAATAGCCTGTTTGTTTGTTTACTTGCATGCTGTTGCCCTTACACAATGAAAATGCTGAATGCTGGTTATTTAAACAGCAGCTTTTAAAATTGTATTCTAAACAAAAGCAAAATACATAAGGACCACCATCTGCACTCACATTTTAAAAATGCAGTTTGGTTACAAATAAGTAAGTTTGATCATTATAAGCAACTGTGAAAGATTTATGATGCTCTCAGTTTTACAGGTTGATTCAAATGGATTTCATCAATGGTTTCAAACTTAAAACTTAGCCAAATGCATTTTTTTAAACAACAACAACACCAGAATTCATCTAGCCATCAATCCTTGCTACATGCAAGTAACTCAGAAAAAATAAAATGCTGTTATTCTCATTTACTAATTCCCACTCATTAAATACTGAAAACGAGCTGCTGAAAATAAGTACAATATAGAAAGATACTTTGCTACGTACCTGGGAAACCCCCTTGTACCATTGCTGTATCGCTATGCACTTCAAGGTATCTGCATTCCTGACAAACATTCAGATGCTGAGAGCAGCTCAAATCTTCATCACACACATAGACAGAAAGAGACTCGGAGCTCGTCTTTCTTCTGACGACCTTGGGCCTGACAGAGAGATTTCCCTCGCCTTAAGGGCAAGCTGTCAGTCCTCTTTCTATTGTGAGATGTGATCAATTATACTTAATTTCAGGCTTGCCCACAAGCCAAATAGTTACGCCTGTCAGCAAAACTGCCGGCACAACTATGCAGCAGGGGAAAGAAAAACCCTGGCTTCCCACATCTGACCCACTGACGCTCTACTGCTGCTAGTGCTGCTGCTGCTGCTGCTGCTGCTGCTGCTGCTGCTGTGTTGTTGCACTGCTGGAAATCACTAATATTCGAATGGCATCCCTGTCCCGAAACACAAGTCAATTTATACACAATGCTGCCCCTTTCCTCCTCAGCTAGCTACACAGCTGAATGACCTGCTCTTAATTACAGCAAAATGGTTTATGACATCCAGTCACATGCATTTAGAAATGCACGTTTCTGGTTCCAATCATCAATGAACGCCTGTCAGCCTAGCAGAGTTTCATAAGTATTACCTTTCGGTTTTCGCATTAAATGGGAGATGCAGCAGAGGATCATGTCTGCAACCCAGAAACAAAACTATCTGCTCTCTTGACATTGATCCAGTCCAAATTCTTATCATTGCCCTGCGGATTATAAGGCATTTATTTCCTTGTCAGTAAAATGCAGGAAAAATGAGACATTTAAATAATTTTAAAAATATTGCTTTTTCATAGCAGTTAAATTTAATCACAAGCCAGCATAACAGTCATTCAGCACTGAAATTTCCTATATATTATTTGCTCTAAATGCAGGGGGAGAATCTGAAGAACGTTTTCTAGGATTCCCTGCCCCTCCCATCCCAAAAGACATGGGCATATGTACATTCATTGACATACCATCTGCTCAGTGTATTAACAGGAAAAGAGCCAAAATGTTGTTATTGGTTACAACTCTCCAAATAGTTTTAGGGGACGACATTTTAAGGGTTCCAACACTGCCTCAGCAGCTGTAAAAATCTGTGCACTGATACTTTAGTCATGTCACACTACAGAGAACGTGGCAGTGCATGCTTGATGAAATCTTACATGATTGGACAGGAATATATTCTTGTATTCCACCGCCTTTATGGAAGGTATGATGAGAAAGGTCATTGAAAGAAAGAATAGGAACAATGCCAACAAAAAATTACTTACAAAAATCCATCACATGAAGATAAATGCACAGCATCAAAATTAAAACCCAAGCTCCTTGCTTACAACCCTGTTTTTGTGTCACTATTGAGAGAATGAAACATTTTGTAGTAGTTAAGAAAATCCAATAACTGAACAAAAATTAAATATCGAAAGTCTGTATTTTTCAGAGAGGTTACTAAAGTTATTTTGCCTTGTCCACATCAGGTTCAGCAATGTTTGCTGGTGACTGCAGTGACATCTATTGGAGAGGCAGTGTTTGACTACAGACTCATGTTCACTTTAGGATAGCTACCGTATACTGCTATTTTTTCCATCGATCAAATTATTTTCCCCTTCCCCTTTTGAGTCCTACTTGTCCAAAGAAAGGAAGAATTGGAGATACACTCTTCAATAACATTACCACACAGTCAATGCAAGTCAAGTGTCTGTGAACTAATACATGGTCAAATTGGTCAAATCCATATAAACATATAGCAAAATATACATACTATTGTATTGTGTCATGTACAGAAGAACATGGTTTTATAGATTTCTTCCACGAAACAAAACATATCTAAGAATGGGCTTATCATTAGGCCACCTGAGGTGGTTTAAAGAACATGCAGATGGGAATTCATCCAAAACTGTGTCAAGATTTGAATCTGCTGTGGGTTCGGAACCTAGCATAGGGATTCAACCTGTGCACCACTAGCAAAATGTAAACTAGTTTGACCAGAAAATAAGCCTTATAAGTAACATGGTACTCCTTGACCCTCTAAAGCAGGCATAGCCAAACTTGGCCCTCCAGATGTTTTGGGACTACAATTCCCATCATCCCTGACCACTGGTCCTGTTAGCTAGGGATGATGGGAGTTGTAGTCCCAAAAACATCTGGAGGGCCAAGTTTGGCCATGCCTGCTCTAAAAGAAGGACCATGTGAACCTCCTCCAACTCCAATCAAAACTAGCAGCATGACCAAAGGTCAGAGATGATGGGAACCACAGTCTGATAAGAAAAGCACATCTAGACCAGTATCCTGTTCTCACAGTGGCCAGCCAGATGCCTCTGAGAAATCTGCGAACAGGACCTGTGTGCAACAGCACTCTCCACTTGTGATACTCAGTGACAGGTATTCAAAGGCATACATGGGAGGCAGAACAAAGCCTTCCATGGCTAGTGACCATTGATAGCCTTGTCTGCCAGGAATTTGTCTAATCCTCTTTTGAAGTCATTGGAGTTGGTGATTATAGTTTGCTTCCTCAGAAAGTTAGAAAGGGATCTACCATGCATCTTCTGCTGTGAAGACCGAAGCAAACAAGTCAATCAATGTCAAACTTCTCCTCTAGCATACTTTTGACATCCTTGACAGTTAACAGTTCAACTGCCTCCTCACGTGGGCTCGTTGGCAATATATGCAATGAATTTGTTACAAGTTTCTTGATACTTTTAGCAATGTGATCTTTGATTATTATTACAGGTGGCAAACATTTTCTGTGCATCCAATTGATGCACAACCACGGACGTGTGGGTCATTTTGGACCCAGAAGATGGCAGAATGTGATATAGAACATGGCAGGATTATACATACTCCTCTGACATGCATGGGAGCTAGGAACAGAATCCCCGTGCAAAATAGTCGGAACCTATATTTTCCAGATTTGGGGCAGGATGCGGAATCCGTCAATATGATGTCCCAATAGGCAAGGTTTGAGCCCGAACTTTTCATTTTAGAAATTTACTGACAAACTCATTAAAAAGCAAGCAAAAAATAACAAGAGGAAGATTTTTTCCTGAATTCAATATATTTTGATCTTAAGCCAGGCAAGGGACTTGTTGGGAGCAGAGCCACACACATTTTCTGCAAATACTCCACAGCAGGCACTGTAACTCCGCAACGGCTTGACTTTAACCCCAAAGGTGCGCTCCTCCATTGTCTCCTGAGGTAGATGGATGCTGACAACTCTGAAACTGCAGGTGACTCAGATCAACCTGCCCTGCCCCACACAGCAGCTGCTGGAGCTTTTGAGTGAATGCAGGGAAATGGCCAATACACAGTTTGCTACAACACCCCATCCACCACTCCTTCCAATCCTACAATTCTCTTGCCACCCCCCCCCCCAAATGCAAAACGATGAAATATAAACATTCGTTATAGCAAGAGACTCACACTATGTCCACTGTTGCTTGCTTGCTATCCCACACAAAACAAATAAACAAAAAGTAGGAAACACTCCCTGTTTTTTCTTTGGTACCAGAGCAAGCTAAAATCTGCAAGATCTGACATTCAGTGAAACAATCTTCAGCACTGGCTACATAAATAAGAGAAACTAAAGCCTCATTTGATATTAATCTATGGATACCATCTACCTCAGAGGACCCATTTTCATGAGCTTAGTGAAAAATACATATTTTTTCACATTCAAATTAAGAGTATCATAGGAACACAAGAAGCTGCCTTATACAAAGTCAGACCACTGGTCCATCTAGCTCAGCATTGTCTACACAGACTGGCAGCAGCTCTCCGAGGTTTTAGAAAGGAGCCTCTCCCAACCTTCCCAGAGACTTTCTGCATGCAAAGTAGATGCTCCACCACAGAGCTATGGCCACTCCCTTTGGCAACATTTAACTGCAGTTCTACAATGTGCTTACCACACAACAATGCTGTTTTAGAAGGCACCATTCTATACAGAGCAATCCTATTCAGAAATTCAGTCGCTCTAGTAAAACTAAGTAAGACAACTCACCATCTGTGTAAGTGTCATCTTCCTTCTCCTCCTCCTCTTCCTCTGTCTCTTCAGAGTGGGACTTTTCTTTGTAAGGAGGTGGCAATTTCATGGGCGGTGGAGTTTCACTTTTCTTCTGAAAGAGAAGGGAAGCTCAGCACATTATGGAGAAAACCTTCAGAGTTGCTTCCTTCAGTTCAAAAAATCACTTATGGAAGCATATCTTGGATTTAAAAGTTTCAGAAGCTTCAGGTTCAGTGAAATTTTTGACTGCTTTAAAAACAACACACACCCCACACACTATGTTTCTAAATCCGAACCGAAGAGCAGAAAATGCAGAACATGGATTTCATAGCGGGTTCTGAACGAACACCACTACCCCACCCCGCTAAAGGACTTCATTATCAATATACATACCAAAACCATGATAGCAGCAAGGTTTACCTTACTTAGCTGACAACATCAATTAAAAACACACACACCCCCTTTTTTGACAAGAACCTTAATCCTTTTAAAAACAAATCTGTTTTTGATGTGCTGTTTTGATAATGCTCTACCGGCATTATAGCTTACAATATTTTACTTGGAGCTCATCTCCATTTCAGATACGCTATACATTACAAAACTTTCAATAAAATTCCATTACCTCACATAAATAAAGGCACTTTCGATAATGATGCATATAGTGGTGCATATCAGTCCCAAAGAAAGGAGCTCAGGAGTACTGCAGCAAACGCATCCAAGCATCTGTTTCCTTGGCTCCAAGTAACTGAATCATTCTTTAGCTGCACAGTTTTACTGAATTATGCTCAATTGCATCTCATGCAGACACAATGCTAATAGCTTGGTGCACTTTAGTAAACAAATGGTAAGTACCAGATGTCATGAGAGCAACGCAAATGGCCGGAAAATCCTTTTTCTACAGGAGAGAATGATTACCAAAGGTCCACATGCCATTTTTTTTAAAGATCTCCACCCCCACCCCCTGCCAATGCCTGTAATAAAAGCAACATCTTGAAGGATGTCACAATCTTGTATGAACCATCGGCATTTATACTAATATACATATGATTCTAAATCAGCTTGTGGTTTTTTCTTGTATGTGTATATATATATAAAACAAATTTCATTCAGCTAAAAATAAAAGCAGGTACTAAACAAAAACCAAAGTAATGTTAAAAGGTAAAGGGACCCCTGACCATTAGGTCCAGTCGTGACCGACTCTGGGGCTGTGGCGCTCATCTCGCTTTATTGGCCGAGGGAGCTGGCGTACAGCTTCTGGGTCATGTGGCCAGCATGACTAAGCCGCTTCTGGCAAACCAGAGCAGCACCATTTACCTTCCCGCCGGAGCGGTACCTATTTATCTACTTGCACTTTGACATGCTTTTGAACTGCTAGGTTGGCAGGAGCAGGGATCGAGCAACGGGAGCTCACCCCGTCACGGGGATTCGAACCGCTGACCTTCTGATCAGCAAGTCCTAGGCTCTGTGGTTTAACCCACAGTGCCACCCGCGTCCCAACCAAAGTAATGTTACCTTGTTGTTATAAAAAGCTTCATGGCAACAAAATTACAAGCAAAGCTGAACTCTCTCTAAAATGAAAACCATTCAATCACATGATCAATATAAAGAAGTTCAGGCATTAGAAGAAAATAAGACTGCTTGGGTAGAGTGCAAGGATATCTGCTACCCAAACCCAACAGAATTTTAAGGATAAATGGTACCTCATGTACTTAAAACTAAAATTCATTTGGGAGTCTCAAGTTATAATGAGTTACAATGGCAGGTTCCATTTTTTTCTACCTTGAAATTTCTCCTAACCAAGCTGTAACTCCTGTTTGGCTTTATAGGGTAAACTCCATTTGAAAACCGAAGGAGAGTGATGGTTGGGTCAATGGGCTGCTATTCTAATAAATACCGTATTTTTCGCCCTATAGGACACACTTTTTCTCCTCCAAAAATGAAGGGGAAATCTGGGTGCGTCCTATGGGGCAAATGCAGGCTTTCGCTGAAGCTTGGAGAGCGAGAGGGGTCGGTGTGCACCGACCCCTCTCGCTCTCCAGGCTTCAGGAAGACATCCGCAGCCTAGGCAGCCCTGCGGGAACTCCCGCAGGGCTGTCTAGGCTACGGATAGCAGCCTGCTTCCCAGAGCGCCAGGCGCGCTGAAAGCAGAGCGCCCAGTGCTTTGGGAACACATCAGCAGCCTAGGCAGCTCTGCAGGAGTTCCCGCAGGGCTGTCTAGGCTGCGGATAGCAGCCTGCCGCCCGGTGCGAGGAGCGCCCTGAAGCAGAGTGCCCCTCGTGCCGGGCAGACATCCGCAGCATGGGGAGACCTGCGGGGAACTCCTGCAGGGCTCCCCACACTGCGGACAGCAGCCTGCCGCCCGGCGCGAGAGGCACCCTGAAGCAGAGCGTCCCTCGCGCCAGGCAGACATCCGCAGCGTGGGGAGCCCTGCGGGGAACTCCTGCAGGGCTCCCCACGCTGCGGATAGCAGCCTGCCGCCCGGCGCGAGAGGCACCCTGAAGCAGAGCGTCCCTCGTGCTGGGCAAACATCTGCAGCGTGGGGAGCCCTGCAGGAGTTCCCCGCAGGGCTCCCCATGCTGCGGATAGCAGCCTGCCGCCCAGCGCGCAGGGCACCCTGAAGGCCAGCCCCACAAGCTCGGGGGAGAGCAGGGAGGCGCAGCGCCGCCATCCCGCTGTTCCTCGACCTGGTTCGGTTTCCCCGACCTGGTTTTGGGGGGGAAATAAAGGAAATTCCCCCCCCTTTATTTCCCCCCAAAAAAACTAGGTGCGTCCTATGGGGCGGAGCGTCCTATGGGACGAAAAATGCGGTACTTATTTTGTGCAGTTATAATTTGTTAGTTGAGTTGGGTGTACCAATGGAAAATCCAGATAAAAACCTAACTAACAGATTCTCCTGACTTTATATAAGCTTTAGTGCAAAGCTGATCCTTCAGGACTGTGACTAGGAGCCTATTGTAGCATGTATTATTATACATATAAAGGTAAAGGTAAAGGTACCCCTGCCCGTACGGGCCAGTCTTGACAGACTCTGGGGTTGTGCGCCCATCTCACTTAAGAGGCCAGGGGCCAGCGCTGTCCGGAGACACTTCCGGGTCACGTGGCCAGCGTGACATCGCTGCTCTGGCGAGCCAGAGCCGCACACGGAAACGCCGTTTACCTTCCCGCTGGTAAGCAGTCCCTATTTATCTACTTGCACACGGAGGTGCTTTCGAACTGCTAGGTTGGCAGGCACTGGGACCGAGCAGCGGGAGCGCACCCCGCCGCAGGGATTCGAACCGCCGACCTTTCGATCGGCAAGCCCTAGGCGCTGAGGCTTTAACCCACAGCGCCACCTGCGTCCATTATACATATACATATACTTGACTTCTATTTTAGCGCACAAGACTCAGCACAGTGGGATTTTGTCAGTGAGATCTCTAATCATATGCCATCTCCAAAACTCATGAATGCCATTAGCCTTTAATCAAATCCTATGTGCCTGTGTGCCCTATTCGAACTTAAGTGATGGAGAGGAATGCTTACTGCTTACAATAATAAAAAAGAGAAACCATTAGCAGAACAACCACATTTTGCTCCTGTTATGAACAGCCAGGAATACTGCATAATTTAACAGTACAACTTCTACCCGCAAGGCTCATGGAAGATAATTTAAAACTTTATTTGGAAAAAAAAATGCTTGAGAAGCATCTTCACAATAAAATTGCTTTCTTAACTGGCAGCTTGGGAATACCCAAATGTTGAAAGGGGAAGTTGGCATTGCTATAAGGACATGGATTTGATGTACACAATGTAGACAGAAACTGATTAATGATACATGGACTTCCTTTAGTGATCAGGCAGAAAATATCTTCTCAGTGTAGCCTCTCATACCCTGAAATTTCCCTACAGAGGTATCAAGTGATGAATGTTGTGTGTCTGAAATCAAAGACTCCTGGAGCACAGGTGGATTTAGGGGGGCACAACCAGTTCGGTCACACTGGGCACAGAGACTCAGGGGCGCTGCAGGTGATGCCACATTTGAAATGGGGCATGAGAGGTGGCACAGGGCCTAGTTCAGAGCCTCCTCAATAGAAATCAGGGCCCCTGAATTGATGTCTAGCATCACCATTGACGCTATCTATTTACCTGTAGTCACATTTGAAATCTTATGTGAAGGCAGGTGAGCTTCAATGTACCAGCCTATTAATATACATGGGTAAGTGCCAATTATACTATTCTCTTACCTACAGGGAATGGTTGTAAATCAGTAGCAGAGCCCATGCCCTGCATAGAAACAATTAACACCACCACCACTCCTGTCTGAAACTGCCACTCAGTGTAGAAAATACTGAACTAGATGAAACAATGACTTGCATCAACTATATTCCCAATAAAGAACACCAGTTTAGAAGAATGCTTCACAGATTGAGGCCCACTTGGAAAATGAGTAAAAGAAAGAAAGGAAAGAAACTGTAAAAAAAAAACTTATTTATTTTTTCTTTACATATAAGGTACTATTAAAAAAAAATAAACCAGTAAAGAAGAAGATATAGAACATCACTATAACAATGGTTAACAGTCAACAGTTACAAGAAAACACTTAACAAGCCACAGAAGACTACACGTACTGTTGATCACGCCAAAACATGCCTCTTGCTATCCCTCCCACTTGAATTTAAGCATTTTGGTATTCCATTTCTAAGTGAAACTACAAACTAGAACTGCCGTGAGAAAAAAAGAATGTATAGTGCAGTATCCAACTAAATAGTTCTGTGGTTGTAAGTATTTCCATTTAGGCAATGCAAATTCCACTCTCTCTCTCCCCACACAACTACTGTACCCTCCCCCAAATCTGTTCTGGAAGCTGGGGGGTGGGGACAGAACAGATGGGGGAGGCAGGGAGAGAAAAGAGAGGCGTTCCATTGCACAGCCAGAAGTCCTTGCACTAATGGAACTACTTTGTTAGCAATTGGATATCTAGTTCTCTCCCTCCCTCTCTCTCTGTGTATAATCTACTTTTTAAATGGTTCTGTCTTCAGAAGATGAAGAACCAGGATATATGTCTTTTCACCTGTGGCATTAAATCTACCTCCATAGCCTAGGCTCACGTAGCTTTCTGCTATCTACAATACGAGGTAAACATACAAATTAATCTGTACTTATCTCTGGCTGTTAATAGCTTGTCGAATGAAATGTCTTGGATCACTTTCTGTATTTACAATGAGCCAAAGCCCAGAGGCAAAGGATGAAATCATCACCTTGAACAAGCATGGCTGATTTCATTGCAGCCTAGACTGGAAAAATACTACTGCTGGTGCCTAGGAATGTGACACATTTAACTCTCTCTGCTGGAGTGGGTCGTGTAAATAGGATTCTGGCTACTAGTAATTTCAAAATGTTCATTCATAAATTAATGTTCATTCATTATGTACGCCAATTCTATTCATTCATAAATTAATGTTCTATTCATTATGTACGCCAATCCCAGCAATAGTTTGATTGCCTTTTCATCTTTACTAGCTCACTGTAAACACAGGGATACTTTATCTACTAGTTTGTTAAGTTTGTTAGCTTGTTAAGCTAAAATCAAAGAATCCTGAGTTACCATTTTAGGGACTTTCCAAATAGATAACTGCATTAGTCTGTTGCACTAAACAGAAAAAAATAATTTGTGGCACCTTAAAGACTAACAAATTGATTATGGTATAAGTTTTCATGGCCCAGAGTCTACTTGGCCAGATGTATTGAATGTTATCCTAAACTGGATATTACAGTTATTTATATAAACACATCCTGGCTACAAACGTTATATACACTAGAACTGCACGCACAGTTTAAAAGAGAGGGAGAGAAAGAGAGACAGAGACCAGTTGCCACCACTAGACCATCTCCTGGGGGTGGCTTCTCCATCTTCCACTAACTTCCTCCCCTGCCAAAAACAAAGCAGAGCATAACCACTAAGCAAGCTTTGAGTGTATGGATTCTACCAGCTCCCATACACTTAAACCTTTGCATTTGTGAATGAGCTGTCAAATACAGCAAATATGTTATTACCAAAAAATGATTTTCATGTTCTAAAAATACAAAGAGGATGAAAATCACTAGTGACTCAAGTAATTAGCAATGATAATCTGGGCTGAAACCAAACATGGCCCATAGGCTCAACACACAATAGTTCAATATTCTGATTTTCTGATGCAGCTCTGATACAGAAATCTCCAAAGGGAAAAAATCCATTATTGGTAGGCAAGCAGAGTATGTCTTAAATTGTTATGTTTTATTTTATATCTTGATCACCTACATGAAAAGGTGTACATGCATTTCATTTTACAGAGTTATAGTAGCAAAGAAAGAGATATCTTTCACAGCTTTCAGGAGGATTAGTGAACTCGGCTCTTGAACTGTAAAAATGCAGCGATTGGGAATCTAGAAGGTTAAAAGGGTGATACACTGCAAATGGATGGGGTTTTTTTCTTCTTCTTCTTCTTTTCAGATGAGCTGCTACAGAGAATGAAAATCAGCCACGAATACTCTAACTACTTATTGGGGGTTGCTTTATTCAAGGTCCAAATCACAGCAGCATAATCTCCATATTATGCAAATGAGATATATTAATTATGCAAATCAGACTTGCTATTTCTGCATAACCAATTTGTCTCATTTTTGTGAGGCACTTCACCTCTGCTCCTGCCATGTTCTAGGAGAGACAGCAGGGGAAAACACAAGGGAAGGTCTTTACCTGACCATTATTTCCGCTGTTAGAGGAGAGAGAACCTTCTGACTCCAATCTTGCACCTTTTCAGCACTAACCCAGAAACAGAGTTGGAAGATGCAGAAAGACCCCTTCCTTCCGCATGCACACTAAAATTTCCTTCTTAATTAATATGAAAAAACAAGTTCCTTGGGTAGGATTGGAAAATCTTATTTTGTAATAGCTACTGCGCAACTATTTCTTTTTCTAATCAAGCAACATCCTTAACTCAGATAGGAAAATGAGATTTATTTCTATTCTTTTGAATTTATTCAGTTACACTCAACGACATGAGTACTCAAACTAAGCAGCATTTTTTTTAAAAAAACACACACCCCATGACACCTTATAACACAACACACCAAAATCCATTGACAAACACAAAATAAAAAGTAGTAGTAAATTTAAAAGCACACACAAATCTTATTCTATATATATATATATATATATATATATATATATATATATATAAATAGCCCAGATAGTAGCATCTACTCAACTGCCAGAAAAAGGCTTTCATGAGGCACCTTTACCATGGCCCAGTCCTAACCTTTGGTTTTATCTATCACCCTGCCAATTCATCCCTCTAACTTCAAGGCATTCCCCAGCCTCCATTGTGATTTCCAATATATGCTTAGGGTTTGCACATGGGGATAATCTACACATCAGATTTGTGAATTATCAGGGGGGCGGGGAGGCATTACTGATGCCCTCCGCAGGCTGCCCCACCCCCGTGGATTCTCAGCTTTCAAAATAATTTTAAAACATGCCTTTTGGGGTTTGCTTACCAAGCAAGAGCAAGGGGCAGGGAAATTCCAACACTATTTTAATCTGAATCCGTTTTTATTCTGTTTGGTTAGATATTAGCTTGTGTTGTCCACTCCAAACCAGATGGAGCAGGTTATGAATCCCAAAACGTACTCTGAGGACTGGTATAGTTCCCTGTGATGGCAGCTGGAGTGCATAAAATGTCGGGACCTGATCCAGCCACCCCTGTTTTTCCCCCAATGGGAAACACACACACAAACCCTCTAGAGTTAAAAACTAGTTGGAGTCAAATCTACAGACTTATTTACATTGGTTAAATTATGAGCATAAAGGCCCCAAACCTACAATGCATTTTCTTGGTTCACTCTGAACATTTAACTGAAAAGGCAAAAATTTCTTTAAGACTGGAACCCTACACTTACCTGGGAGTAACACCTACTGATCGCAGTAGGACTTGCATGCATAGGATTGAGTTGCAAATGGCTTGAATATAGACACCTCCCCCTCTTCAGCAAAACTGGTTTTTTGTGACTCTCTCAAATATGAACATTAATCCACATTTCTTTTTTAATTAAGCCACTACTGAGTTATTGCTTTTAATGTTATCTCATTTTTATGCATGACATTATGAATAGCAGTAAAGTTCAATTGCAAGTATAAGATACATATTTTTATTTGCCTTTCCAAATATACAAGCAAATCTACACACAGGCACACAAAATCTCTAGATATTATCCTTGGTGCTTAAAGGAATTCTTCCCTGTGTCTTAAAATGGGAAAAAACTACCTTCTGTATTATGTATTGCTACGTGAAGTTTATTTTGTAAGTGAGAGATAGCATCTGCAATACCTTTCCACAGTCTCCCTCTGGGTCTTGAACTTTGTGGTCCTTATTTTTCTTGGGGTTCACAATGGAAACTATCTGCAGAATACATTAAAAAAAATACATTGTTTATACATTCATTCCATACAATTGGGGGGCTATAACAAAGTGAGAAGCTCCTGTTCAGGATTCTAGACAGCCATCTTGTCTTGCAGGATATTACAAATCACTCCCTCTCCATCTGGCTTCCCATTCCACCCCAACTCAGAATTCTCAGTCCTCATTTGGCAGTTACCTTGTGCCTTTAATTCCCGCCCCTAAAGTTTTACTCTACAAAATTGCATGATCCACACAAAAGAGGGAGATATCAGCGGGCTTGGGGAAACTCTTTGTAGGCTATACAAGATTGGTACTGGGAAAACAAATTTTCTGTTTAGTACATATTGGAAAGACTTTAGGCTCGAGGGATATACTTTGTTCCTGCAAACCCTGAAATCCACCAAGCAGAGCCAAATGCAAAACAAAGGCAAGGGATGGAGGCAATATAGAACTAAGGAAAGGGTTCACCGGAGCATACATTCAGTCCAGTAGTTTGTTTTCAGTACCAGAACAGAGCTCAGTTTTGTTACAAGAAAATCAAAGCTCTCCTGCAAAGAGGCTGAAAGTCCTCCTGCTGATGGAAGGAACCCTCCCATTCATGGAAGGGTGACCTGGGATCAAAATCATTATTCTGGAGGTACAGAAAAATAAGTGATAGTTCAGAATACAGTTGGTTAATTCGGAAGCTGGATTTCTTGAAGAGCAAATGTGAGCACTCTTGACTATGCAAACTGTGTACCAAACACACAAAGAAAACTGTGTTCCATTAGAGCCAGGATAGGGAATCTGTCATCCTTCAGCTGTTCGGCTCTAGCTCCCAGCAGCCCACAGTTGCCATGTCCATTAGGAATGATGGAAGTTGTCTCCTAGTTTGAGGAAACCCAGAGGTTCCACATCTCTGTGCTAGAGACTCACTCAAGTCTTGGGCTATCTCCTAACTGCCGGAAGTAGGTATGGGGTGATTTTACATTCTGATGCTGTACTTGTTTGGCTGAATTTGTATTTGAAGGTTGCCATCTACCTTGAACCCTTCGGTTCTAGGACAACATGAGAAGGAAACTAAAAAAAAAAAAAAAAAGGATGCAGGTTTTTGTTTTAAAAACACACACACCTTCAACAGCAGGGAACGAAACTTACCCTTGGAAGAGTAGACAAACTCTGAACAACAAACACTATGGGGTTGCCTGCATTTTTTATGGCTTCCACAGCTTCTTCATGAGTTGCATTCTGCAGGTCTGTTCCGGACACCTGCAGAACAAGAAGCCTATTTAGATGCTCTTCGGCACTGTTCACAGTACAAGATGCAACAGAAGCTCTCAGCCAGTAAAAACTAAGCGCCAGGAAAAAGGTCACCAAGAGGTTTACTGTAGCAAATATATTTAACTAAATGAGTGATTCAAAATTGTCCTTAATCAAATCAGCACTGTATTCAGTCCATGACAAGTGATGCATTCACATTTACAAATAATTGTCTAGACATGCAGGCATAAGAAAATGCATAGAAACAGTAGCTGGACAGGGACCTGGCAACACATGGCTCTCTTCCTCAACTGTGGTTGCGTTGCTAAGACATTCTTTCCTTATGGTTGATTTCTTCTCATTGACAAAGTGGCATGTTTCACATGGATTCATTTTGAGGAAGGAAGTAATGCATATTTGAGAATCTGCCTTCATGTCAGAAATTGGACTTGGAGAGTCTGAGTAGTTTCAGTCACTAGTGATATGCACATATACAGAAAGCATGAACACAGGAATCCTGTATTAAATTGCACTTCCTGTATTTATGCATAGTATTAACACCTCCAGTGAGACTTCTACATTCTCTCCCATAGGCTTAAGGAGCACACACATCTCCATGTGGAACCTGGGTGTAATGGTTCTAGGGGTTGCTCGTGCGTAAACCGGTGCAACACCTGGCTGGGTTGCCTGAGTGAAGCTTTTCTGTCTGTGGCTGTCTCAATCGCTGGCAGAATCCGTCAGTGGGCGTTTCTTGAACTTCTTCCAGCAAAGAAGCTCTTTGACGCCTAGTCTCCTCCTACTCTCCCTGCGCGGAAGCCTTCTGCGCAAGGAGGGTGTAGGCAGCGGAGAACCCTTACTCTCCCCACTGGTCCCTGGCAAGGGAGTCATGGGACAGCCTCGCCGATTCCCCCATCTGCCCCCCTTCTCCACTGGTGCTACGCTGATTCTTTTCCCCAGAAGATGGGCTGCCTCTCCCCATCCTGGGACGCTCTCTGGGACCCCTCCGGAGCCCGCTCTCTCCCTCCGGCCCTGATGGCAGTTCCCTGACACTGGGCAAACCTACCCTTCAAATATTAACCATGTGTGCAAATACAGAACACTCAGCTCACACATCTTGAATTCATACATCTTGAACTCACAAATGAATGTTTATATGTCTACTTACAGTTAAGGCTGATTTGATTTTCTGTTCAAAATATGCATTTAATGCTTGAACACATACAGCTAAGACAGGTGTGTACAGACACAACTTTTTAAAGATACAGATGTTTGTCTGAACTTACCTCAAGTATTTTATCCCCAGTTTTGAGAACTTTTGTTCGGCCTGCTGGGCTGTCTTCCAAGACTTGCTTGATAAATATACCTTTAAGCTCTTCTCCATTCTTTAAACGTTTTATAACTGTATGTCCGCCAACAATACTGATGCCAAGTGGCACATGGGGTTCTCGAAAAATTTCAACACTGTAGAGAGTAAGACAATCCTTTGAACATGAGAGGTTTCAGTTACGTGATTTTTGTTTCACTCTGCAGTCCTGATGCTAATCTAAACATGTTGTTCTTTGTAAGGTGTAACATAAGCCTTTTAAAACGAGAAGTGATTTGTATGTTATGTTATAGCCTGGTGGAAATTGCTGAAAAGCAGTCTCAGTATCTCCTTCTGATGAAACACGCAAAAGCAGGGAACTCAACCCACTCAGTGATTCCAGAAGGCCTCAGTCTGATGTTATAAGAGATGATGGTACAACCCCTGTCCTACGAGCAACAGAAAAGCCAGGTGACAGCAATAAATGAATTTGCTTGCTGGAAACTAATTTAAAGGAAATGTTCCTGCATTTTATCATGAGAAAGTGACACAAGAAGAACCCTGCTTGATCAGATCAAAATATTCACCTAGTACAGCAACCTACTCCCTCTTAAGTCTTCTGTGTACCTCATTATTTCCACTCTTCGCTATACATAGTAACAACATACCCAATATGCCCTTCTCTCTCCTTTCCATAGAGTTTGCATTCAGGGATAACTCTGTCTCACTGATTCTCGCATTCTACCAGGTTACTGATATACCCACTATATTTATGTTCTTATTTAGCATCTTACTCCCCAGCGCTAATTGGCTTTTATCCCATATATTAGTTTAGAAACTGCTCTGTAACCTTCTGGAAATATATAAAAAAGCAGTCCACTTCTATTGCAGTCCAAATCAAACCCATTCTTTGTGTGCCAGATTTGCTTGTCTTACAATAGTCAACAATGCCTAACAAATCTAGACCTTACACTTTTATTATATCCATACTTTGGAGAACCCTCATCACCACACACACACACACACACACACACTCAACAAACACCTAGTAGGGTTACATTTAAAGTGAATATATATATATATATTGCCAGAACAGAATCCGATGTACTGACAAAAGTCAGTTAGATTAAAGTTATTCTACTGGTCCATACTGCCAATAGAAAGACTTGAATCCAAGCGCACTAGGGAGCTCATACATGCACACACAACCATGCACTTCAGCTCTTTGCCAGCTGCATTCAGCATGCAGGCCATATGCTAGGAAGCCCAGAAAGAAAAATTGCTGTCCAGTTGCCATCATCAACTAGTTTATCATTTTAACTATGCCACTGGGTATCTTTAAAGTCTGTTCCCTACTTCCTTTCCTAGAACTCGTCATTCAGCATCCAGGTGAAATGAACTCGGGTAAGTTGGCAGGCACATGTTGCTTTGTGAAACACTAGCATATCCACACAGATTGAAAGGCAAACTAGGCATAAAAATAATAATCTGTTTTTGCCATTCAGTTAAATAAAACAGTTCTGATGCAGAGGTGAACATCTTTCAGAACCATGTGCATTTTGTCATTGTTTTTATCTCCAGTCCTCTTTCAACAGCACTTCCTGTCAGGCCCTTGGGGTTTTATAGATTCCCTCAAATTTTGGGGACTTAGTAGATAGACTCACAAGTATCCCAATAAGTTCATGACACAAAAAGCCCAGCATGCATGCACACACATCTCTTCTCTTCTTGCAACAGCTGGATTTAAATAGTGCTGGGATTCAGCTACACTGGAAACAGCTACTTTAAATAGTGCTGGGATTCAGCTACACTGGAAAAGAAAAAGCACTTAATATGCATTGTATAAAGGTAAAGGCACCCCTGACCATTAGATCCAGTTGCGGACGACTCTGGGGTTGCAGAGCTCATCTCGCTTTATTGGCCGAGGGAGCTGGCGTACAGCTTCCGGGTCATGTGGCCAGCATGACTAAGCCACTAGTGGCGAAAGAGAGCAGCGCACGGAAACACCGTTTACCTTCCCGCCAGAGTGGTACCTATTTATCTACTTGCACTTTGACATGCTTTTGAACTGCTAGGTTGGCAGGAACAGGGACCAAGCAATGGGAGCTCACCCTGTTGCGGGGATTCGAACTGCCAACCTTTTGATCGGCAAGCCCTAGGGTCTGTGGTTTAGACCACAGCGCCACCTGCATCCCGTATGCATTGTATAAGCATTATAATAACACTGTGACACCAGATGGCGCGGTGGAGTCCCGTTTTTTCCAATCTGATTTCTCATACATAGTTGACAACGTATTTAACTGAAACGCTTCTTTGATGAATCTGGATCCAGCCCTGGGCAAGCATTGCTATAGAGCCACTTCACAAAATACAGTTCACCACTGAGAGTGTAAGCTCAATAGAGAGTTATAGCTAATTGCATGTCCATGATGAATGGACGTCTACAATATTTATAGGGACGTGGGTGGTGCTGTGATCTAAACCACTGAGCCTCTTAGGCTTGCCAATCAGAAAGTTGCTGGTTTGAATCCCCATGATGGGGTGAGCTCCTGTTGCTCTGTCTCAGCTTCTGCCAACCTAGCAATTTGGTAGCAGGCCAGTACAAGTAGATAAGTAGGTACTGCTGTGGCGGGAAGGTAAACGGCGTTTCCGTGGGCTCTGGCTTCCATCACGGTGTTTTGTTGTGCCAGAAGCTGTTTAGTCATATTGGTCACATGACCCAGAAATATGCCTGTGGACAAACACCGGCTCCCTTGGCCTGAAAGTGAGATCAGTGCCGCAACCCCATAGTTGCCTTTGATTGGACTTAATCGTCCTTTACTTTTTTTTTATCTTTTACAATATTTACTTATTTAATAAACTAACTATACTGCCTAACTATAAGAAAATCCTCACAGCATTTTATAAAAAGTATAAAACAATGAGATTATCATTAAAAACAACTATTTAAAAACTTCAAAAATAATTAAAATCAATGATAAGCTAAGAGCCAAATCAAAACACATCTCAGCATTCTACATATCTGGACACACAATACATGTGTTTTAAGGGCATACACCTTAGGGACACACACACAAAAAAACCCTAATGTGTGAACTTGCCCTCATTTAGAGGTTTGTAACTACCAGGAGCTTTGAATGCAAGTGGTATGCCTAGATAGCAAAACCTGCATTTAGGAATACACAGGTGAACCAGCATTCGTTGATAATTTAACTACAGTGGAAAACTGGCAAGTTTCTAAAAACAACAGGATTGATATAATAAAGCTTTTTCAGCAGGACATCTGCTAAGCATTAATTGTATCTGTAGTATTTAGCAAAGCTGGAATCACAACTACCTCAGTGCTATTCATGAATGGATTAAATAAACGGTCAAGCAAACAGTCACTGGCAAAAGATGAAAAGTTAAGGCAAGTATATACTCCACACCAAAAGGCCTCAAATAATTTCTAAGGCAGGAGAAATGTTGAAACATTTATCAACATACGTTTGCGGTGTTCCCCAGTGACTGAAAACTGGAGTTTCTTCTCCTTCTCCTTCTTCTCTCTCAGGCAATTCACTAAATAAGTAAAATAAAAATAAATTTTAGCTTCCCACACTTTTCTGCTTCCTAACATTCATTCTTTGTGCTTCACACACCTTTACCACCTTATCTTTGCTTACAACAGATATTCAGCGGACAAAACAGATACATCTTTTATCAGTTAATAGTTACATTTTTCCATGCTCTTGGAAGTGAGCACACTCTGGCTTTGCACAACAGGGTGAGATATCCAGGTCCTCTTTAATAAAGCTAAAACCATTGAAGAAAATAGTTCTGCCTCATTATTTCAGTTCAGGCAAAATAAGGGTGTAAAGTATATTCAAATATACACACACCTCACACAATTGTGTGGAGGGTTCTACTCATGTTCAAGTGAATAACAGTAAATCTTCCTGCAGACCTTTGCCACTCAACACAGGGATAGCCACAGACTAAGTGTGGGGGGCATTATGCGATGGAGATATGGATAGCATGCCCATCCCTGTCCATGGATCATGTGCTCAGGAACAATGTCTGAATAGGCCTACAGTGTAATTACTTGGTGACACGGGACTTGCTTGTATCTGGATGGAGTCAGGAGTTTCCCATTACTATTCTGCTCTTGTATTCTTTAAGACAGACAACAAAGGTTTTTTTGCACAGCTTTGTGAGTGATGTGTCTTCTAAACCTTCCATGACAATAAGCAAACGTTTTTTAAGTTGAGAGTCTCTTCCATACCTTGGCAGCCCTAGTTGAAGAGAGGCAGAATCCAGGGTACTGGAATGGTCACAATTTTCAGTCTTCAAGTTATTTCTCTCGAGATCATCATCAACACATAGAGGAGCTTTCGTGTCATTTTGCATCTTGGTACCTGGCACAATTAAGAGATCAGTTATTGTTCATTGATGTGGACGTTGAGAGCAAAAAGGTACAGTGAACTTAGAATAACTGATCAAAGTCATCTTATGTTTAGGCTGACATGTCTTGCATTAATTGAATGCAACAAAGGCAGAAAGATAAATCCAGCTGATATTTATTTATTTATTTATTTGATAACTTACTCATTCCATGGCTATCCAAGATAGTATTTGGTTGGCTGTACTCTGATGCTCCAGGGAAACCTGAACTGTTAATTCCATTTTCTTTAGCCTTCAGTGAAAAAGGGAGGAAAAAACCCAGGCAATTCAAATTTGGAAATTTGCTGACTTTGCACTATGTTACAGAGAGACGCTGAGTTTACTGGAAACTTAACTTTTAAAATTAATTCAATAACATGTTCTTATGAACATAAGATGTGACCACTAATTGAACCCTGCTGCCCAAAACCACAGTTATTGCAGCTGACATTGTTTACACTTTGTAGCATTACGCTTGCAGAATATCATGTAAGCCTCTTTATTGCAAAAATTCCTAATTGTCTAAATAATCAACCGCTTCAATCTGTGCTAGTTAAACCTGTGCCCCTCCAGATGCAGATGGACTCCATTTCCCATCTGCCCCAGCTAATATGGGCGGCTATGATGGGAGATGAAGTCCAGGAGCACCTGGAAGAGACTTGAGCTCCCTATTCCTGATTTAGATATCAGAGTTTGCCCTCAAATGCAAAACTCCCCAGCAATATCCGTAATGAACAGGTGGCATCCCATCCTCATACTTCACATTAAAACTTGTTCCTACTTCTCTTGCTACTGTATATGCAAAAAAAGAAGTACCTCTTTAGCAGCACCAAGGCCTATGTCAGAACTTAGTTCTTCCATGGTAGGAGGTTCTAGTACCTTTGCCAAATGCCTTCCAGTTTCAGTGTGGATCTCACTAGATGGAGCCAGCTCTTTTACACCTGGTGGCATATAGCCAAAATAATCCTGATCCACATCATATTCATCATCCACCAGCATCTCCCGTTCTTCACCAAGAGGAGCCTCTGTAGGCTTCAAAAACTCATGCATTTCCCAAGATTCCTTATCAGCATCCATCTCATTCTGTGCAAGCTGAAACTGCCTCCCCAAATGCAGGATCGGTTCATCCACAAGTTCCTCTCTAGAGAAAGATTCAGCTCTGAAGTCCTGCATTAAATAATAATAATAATAAAATGAAAGTAGAGATTTGCAGTAGCCCTTTTAAAAGAAGGAGGGTGGAGAATTACTGTTTATCATAGTTGCATCCTGGGAACATTTTAGATTTTACAACTATTGCCTTTCTTGGGGGGGGGGGAATCTATAAAACAATTTCACAATATTAGGAAAATGAAACTGTACAATAAAACACATACATAAAGCATTATTTTGTATTAAAAATAACTGAAGCACAGAAGTTCTTCTATTGGCTGAATTTGTAATAAAAGCAAGCTTTGGTGAATTCCAGGGACATGTGGAATTTGATGGGACTGCAGCACAACTCCATGCACGTTTACTTGGAAGTAGGTCCCACTAGGTTCCTTGCGTTTAATGCCAGATTAAATTAAACGTTTCTATTTCTGTTCAGAGGCTGAAAACTATGACTGGAATGGAAGTATTCCACTCTGGATGTCACAGCAAACTACAGCTGATATAAAAATGAGGAAGGGAAACAGAAGCACGTGAACAGAGGAGAAAGTAATGAGCGCAAATATTTGGTTATGATGCAGGACCAGGGCCATAGTATTAATAACAAGTAAGTCAGAAGATGCTGCAACACATAAGGCTATGGGGCACTGGAGCAAGAAGGAAACCTATTTTGCCTGAGAGGCTCACTGCAAATTGTTAACCTATATGTAGCCAAAAATGGTGCTCATTTGTGTTCTACTATTCTTCTTGAAGCTACCAGCATGAGTTTGACCAAACTGTGGGAGGCAGTGGAAGACAGAAGTGCCTGGCGTGCTCTGGTCCATGGGGTCACGAAGAGTCGGACACGACTAAATGACTAAACAACAACAAAATTCTTCTCAAATGCACATATACTCTATCAACAGAATGCTGAGAGCAACTTGAGGAGTAGAATGGAGCGGGGATGGGGATATCCCTCATTACCCAGTTGCTCCTACCAGTCTTCTCATGCTGTTACTTCAGGAAGACCTTGAGCCAGCTTTTCATCTAGCTGTTTTAGTCTATAAAATGAAGTTGGGGGCCAGATCAAAAGGAAGTGGGGTTCCAATTAATATACTATGCTGCAGGGATAGAAAGAGACTACTATATATGGAAAAGAAGCACAAGGCAATTCAATTTACCTCACAGTAAATTTACCCTCAAGGCCTAGTGTTATACCTACCACAACATTCACGAGAACATTATGAAGAACACTGGATGGCCACGCCGTTTTGCTCTAGAATAGTGGAATTGATCGGAATAGATTATTTAGGTATGTGTACAGTAAAGCTATGGTTTTCCCAGTAGTGATGTATGGAAGTGAGAGCTGGACCATACTGAAGGATGATCGCCAAAGAATTGATGCTTTTGAATTATGGTGCTGGAGGAGACTCTTGAGAGTCCCATGGACTGCAAGAAGATCAAACCTATCCATTCTTAAGGAAATCAGTCCTGAGTGCTCACTGGAAGGACAGATCCTGAAGCTGAGGCTCCAATACTTTGGCCACCTCATGAGAAGAGAAGACTCCCTGGAAAAGACCCTGATGCTGGGAAAGATTGAGGGCACAAGGAGAAGGGGACGACAGAGGATGAGATGGCTGGACAGTGTTGTCGAAGCTACCAACATGAGTTTGACCAAACTGCGGGAGGCAGTGGAAGACAGGAGTGCCTGACGTGCTCTGGTCCATGGGGTCACGAAGAGTTGGACACGACTAAACAACTAAGCAACAACAACATTAACAACAACAACAACAACAACAACAACACAGTTGATCTAGAGAAAAGGTTCAGTTCCTGATGGAAGCAGGAAACACTTCCTGTTCCCCACCATTTAAAATAATAATAATAAAAAAACTCTATGCACCACTACTTTAAATTTAACAAAAGAAACAGTCAATAAATACCTTTGGAACTTCAAGGCATATTGATGAGTTCATATCATTGATTGGTTCTTGAAATACAAAACTTTTGGCAATACCCTTGGGATCCACAGTAGAAGAGGTCCCATGCTGATTATTTCCTCCCTTTAAAAAAATAAGACACTAATCAGGAAAATATATATGGCCAAACATTTTGAGAAAGAGAATGGCAAGAAACTAGCTTGCAGAGGGGCACAGCTGAAAAGTAAGCCAGAAGGAATGCAGAAAGTAAACTCCAGAGACACAAGTCATAAGAAAAGTAAAGAGTACAAATTTTATTGTAAAATGTTAAATGTCCTGTTTATACTTGGGCTCTTGGTGGTCTTGTATCCAGGGGACTGACAAGGTCCATCAGTATTTAGCTTGAGCAGTCTACACCATCAGTTATTCCAGGATCACTTGACTGCATTACAAACTTTTAAAACACTTGATTAAAAAGTTAAAGCTATGTAAATATGTTTTGCTTAGGCCAGTGAAAATCATAGATGATGATGAGCTTAGAAACTGCCCTGCTGTTTTTCCTAACTTTATTTATGTAGTAACTTACTGAAAGCAATAAACCAAAGTAGAAGAAATAAAATTAGTGCAACATAAGGGTTTGGGTACCATTTTTATCTTGCCCATATGTCTGGCTTATTGGTTAGTTTGTTTTTGCTGTTTTCCTCACATTCCACTATATTTTTCTGTATTCTTATACACACGTACATATTACTAGTTTCCTATATCTAGCTTATATAATAAGGTGCAGAATGTTAAAAAGCATCAGATCCAGAACCAATCATATCAGAGCCTTTATAAGCAGCCATATGGATGAAGAACATAGAAGATGTACTCAGAACCATAAAGCCAGTAAGTAACCAATAAACAATATGCATATACAGTGGTACCTCTAGATGCGAACGGGATCCGTTCCGGAGCCTCGTTCGCATCTAGAAGCAAACGTAACCAGCGGCAGCACGTCTGCGCACGCACGCGTCGCTTTTCACCGCTTCTGCGCATGACGTCATTTTGAGTGTATGCAAATGCACAAGCGGCGAAACCCGGAAGTAACACGCTCTGTTACTTCCGGGTTGCCGCGGAGCGCAACTCGAACGCGCTCATCCCGAAGCACATTCAACCCGAGGTATAACTCTACTGACATTGGCCACATTTAAATGATAAGAACCCCCAAAGGCCCATCTGGTCCAGCATCCTCTTCTCACAGTGGCCAACTAGATGCCTATGGAAAGTCCACAAGCAGGACACGAGAGCAGAGGGAGACACCTTATTTATTTATATTGTGATGTACAACTGGTATTCAGAACCGTATTAATTTGACAGCCTTACACTATCTATTTTCTGGTATTTGTAGCACTGCCTAGTACTAGACTTGGGGGGAAACTGAGGAAAATGGCAGCCAAGGTATTCAGGAAGGGCTGCAGCTTAGTGGTAGAGCATCTGCTTTGGACGCAGAATGTCTTAGATTCAATCCCCAGGGAGAGTTGGGATGAATTCTGTTGGGCTGCTGAGAGTCAGCACTGAACTAGAGGGACCAATGAGCTGACTCGATATAAGGCAACTTCTTAAGTTCCTAGGTGCTTATCACCCTTTCTTCTAAACTAAAAGCCCCAAATAATGTAACCTGTCCTCATAGGGAACTGGTCCAAGCTCTGTGTTCTGAACCTTTTCAAGCTCTGCAATATCCTTTTGGAGGTGCAGCAATCAGAACTGTACACAGTGCCAAGTACAGTCAGACAATAGATTTGTATAATAGCAGAGTACTATATTGACAATTTTATTTCCTAAGGATCCCTAACACTGATTTGCCTTTTTCACGGCTACAGCACACTGGGCCAACCTTTTCACTGAGCTTCCCTGGTCATTTACCTCCAGTTCACAGTCCAGAACACTCTCTCTCTCTCTCTCTCTATATATATATATATATAGGTCAAGTTAATACTTTTTGTACCAATGTGCACTTTATCCTTCCATTGTATCACATATCTTTCCATTATATCCGAGCTGGGAAAGTGTGATTGGAACAAGCCATGGCTTAAAGCTGGCTCCATATCCTGGCTGGTGTGGAAACCATTACTCACAGTTTCTCAGCTTGAATGTAATGGGAAGCTATGGCGAACTATGACTTCCTAGCTGGTTAAGACATTCCTGTTTGTACACAACTTTGATTTCACTACTGTCTGTGATTTTATCTTGGCTGGCTGCTGCTGTGCTTTAAAATCACTTACGCTGCAAGGTATTGAACTAAGTCAAACCCAGATTAGATCTACTGAAATCAATGGATCTAAGTTGTATATTTTACTGAATTTTCAAACTGCAATGCAGCTAACAAGGAGATTTCTAAAATAAATGGGAGACAGAAATCCAAACAAGTCTTTAGTATAAAACAAGACTCAAACTCTCACTCCAAGAGTATCAAAGAAAAATGTTTCTTTGCCCTTCAGCACACCACTTCATAAGATATGCCATGCTCAAAGAATTTAGCAGGTCAGGCCTGGTCTGTTTCTTGCAAGCCCCAGCTGGGTTGCATAGGAAACTCCACTCAAACTAGTTTTGCTGAATTTGGGAGGTTACATAACATAAGATGACCAGCCCTTACCATCAAAGGTTTACAGATCCCAAGGTGAACTTTTCCTGGTGGCACAGATTTCAACACCTCTACAGCTTCTGCCAGAGTAGTATTGTGCAAACACATGTCATTGACAAAGACCAGACGGTCACCAGGGAAGAGTTTGCCACCACGCTCAGCCACTCCATTTGGCACCAGTGAACTGACCACAAATGCTGCCTTGGTTGGATCTAAGGGGTCCTGAAAAATAAGCAAAAGAAACTGTCATTTTAAAATATAGATAGAAGGAATGCTTCCAGACAAACAACATATATATATATATGTCCATCTACAGAAGGCTTCCATTACTATTTGGGCCACAGAGTTGAAAAATTCTAGAAGGAAAAGCAGCAAAATGACAAGATTTGCCAAATGATACAAAGGGAGGGGAGAAAGAGCACAAAGACTAGTGTCAGAGCACATGTAATTCAACAAGGAAATGTGGATATGACTAAAAAAAAGAACTGGAAGAAAAACATGGCAGGCAAGGCTACTCAGATATTCTACAATTCTGTACATTGTCATCTCCACTAGAAAGGAGACGTGGCAAACAGATAATATTTTGGGGAACCAAATCAAGACACCCAACAGTAGACACAGACATTCACCACTGTGACAGGAATAAACAGGGAGTGGTTCTTTTATTCCGTGGAAAGACCAAGGTATAATAAGCAACAGCACCTTGACTTCAGCATAGTTTTCCAAGAACCTAATTTCAACAAAAAATGCCCCCTTTATAATTATTATTTCAGGATAAAGAGACAGTAAAGGGATGTGGAAGCCAAATTCTATTAGTTCTGAGGTGAGTCAGCAACTATCTACCCTCTCCAAAAATAAAATAATAATAATAAATCTAATTAAGAGCAGAATCGAAGCATACAAATATTCAGGGGATAAAACGAAGAATGCATTTGCTATAACTACGCTACCATTCTCAAGCAGAGGGAGCTCTTGTATAGGAAGAGAAGAGAAGCTACATAATGGGAAAGATCAATCAGCTAGAAACGGCATATTGCTGCACAGAGAAACTGGTCTGTCCCCCAAAAGGTTTGGATGGCAGTATAGTTGCTGAAGGAGAAAAACCTACAAATCTAGTTTATTTTATAAGTCAAGCAATAAAAGATTCAAAAGCCACATTTTTGTTCAAAGACCCCAGTTTTTCATTTAAGGAAAATACCGGTAGATTACAAGCAGTATACTTTTGTAAAGGACCAATGAAACAGACATATTTAAAGAAGTACGATGTTTTGGGAGGCTTTCTTGAGTTTCCTAAAATGCCACCAATTTGAGGAACTTCAAGACAGAGTACTAGATCTCAGAAAACTAGCAACGCACGATACCCGATCAGTACCTCGCTGCACTATTGTGGTGGTGGCTATATCATTTAGACAACTTTATTTTCCTTCTCCATCAGGACCAATGACTGTGAATACCACTACCCAGTGCTTTTTTTCCTATTAAAAAAATGTTTAGGGGTACTCTCATTTTCCTACTCATATGGAAATACTGCCCCTCAATGAGGCCAAACCTAGATTCACAAAATGTTAGGGGTATGTGTACCCCTGCATCCCACCCCGAAGAAAGCACTGCCACTATCCATTAAAAAGTGATTTGCTGCATTTAAGGGCCATTAGAATTTGCTTTAATCCAGATAAGCTATTTAAGTACACAAGGAAGGGCACCAAATACAACCAGAATTAACTTTGTACTTTTCATTCTGCTGGCTCCCAGAGCAGACACTTTTAAAACTGCAGTTTGTGCATCTTCAGCTATAGAAGAAAGCAATTCTTTCCCCCTGACTTAGCTTTGTTGGCCCACAACAGGATCCCCCAACCTGGTGCCCTCTGGATCTTCTGGACAACAACTCCCATTAGCCCTGTGGTATGATGCAAACCGCAATCCAGAACTTTTGGAGAGCAGCAATCTCAGGGAGGCTGAACTGCAACTTACATCCTGGTTCAGAATAGCAATAAAGGGCTGCCTGCAGTTTTTACTCCCAACTTGTTTGTATTTTATGTTTTAATTTTTAGTAACCCACACTGTGACCTATTTGCTTAATTCAGAATTGTGGGGTGTTAATTCTTTTTTTATTTATTAATTATTAAATTTATATACCGCCCTATACCCACAGGGTGTTAATGTATTAAATTAATAAATAAATATATACACAAAACAAGAACACTCCATTATTGAAAATGAAGAATTTGCATTCAGAGCACAGTCTAAATCAGGCTGGTCTAACATGTGGCCCTCAATGCCTTTTTTGGCAGCCCTCAACAACATTTCACACACACAGACCCCTTTAGCCTTCCCATAGCCGGGTAAGTAGAGTTCCCCTGCCTCCTTTCCAAAGCCTATTTAGCTGTTTTCCAGCTTTGGGAAGAAGGTGGGAGGCCTCTAGGACCCTGCCAGCACCTCACTTAGCCAGCTTTGGGAAGGTAGCACAAGGGCTGGGAGAGGGCTTTAAATTTTGGCCCAGCTTCCCCCCATCACCCCCATGCAACAAAGCAATGTGCAGTCCATAGGTTCCATGCTGACACAGGTGGCGCTGTGGTCTAAACCACTGAGCCTCTTGGGCTTGCCGATCAGAAGATCGGCGGTTCAAATCCCTGCGATGGAGTGAGCTCCCGTCACTCTGTCCCAGCTTCTGCCAACCTAGCAGTTTGAAAGCATGCCCAAAGTGCAAGTAGATAAATGGGTATCGCTGAGGCGGGAAGGTAAACAGCATTTCCGTGCACTTTGGCTTCCATCTCGGTGTTCTGTTGAGTGGTTTAGTCATGCTGGCCACATGACCTGGAAAGCTGTCTGTGGAGAAACGCCGGCTCCCTCAGCCTGAAAGCAAGATGAGTGCCGCAATCGCCTTTGGACCATTCAAGGGTCCTTTACCTTTTAATTTTTTTCCTCTTGTGGCCCACCTGGTATGAAAAGTTGAGCCACCCTGATCTAGATGCTTCCATAAAATTATTACTTTCCATAAAGTTATTACTTTGGCCTTTCATGCCTATATCTACTTATTATTCCCAAATAGTTTCAAAAGCAAATAAAAAGGTCTTAGAGCACAGTGGCATGTTCTGTAGTTACCAGTACTTATTATGTACCAGTACTTATTATGTACCAGATTTCATTTTCTTTTCTGAAACTGGTGGCAGGTTTTGTGTAGGACTAATATCAATATCAGGTGCCCAGGAACCATAACAATAAGATGGATTTATTAGATCTAAAGTAGATATTTCAGCATTGGCCAACAGAGGGCACTTACAGACCAGCAACAAGATCCATCACTAAATGCATCTGACGCTCTTAGCCAAAAAGTGTGTATGTGTGCAGGGGGAAGATTTACTTGTTTAGCTATCAGATTAAGATTTTTCATTATTATGAAAGGACTGTGGACCACAAGGTTAGGAAACAGCAAGTGAAGGGGCCTCAGCGACAACTCAAGGCACTGCAGGAGAAATCAAAACAAGATGGATGGACCTTGGTGGGCTCAGGCACAGGCCAGTGAAGAAGTTAAGCATGAAAGGGCATCAAGATGAGCAGTGGAGGAAAGGTAGAAAGGTGTAGTAAAGAGAGAAGGCAACAGAAGGAATAGGAAAGGGAACCTAGAGGGCTCTGCTAGGGTATGGTGCAATTGGTGATGGAGCATTGTGGCCACCGCCAACTGGGTCCAAGGGTGGAGCCGGAAACTCTGAGAATGAAGATTGCTTTAATGTTATCCCAACTAGGAAACCCAGCTGACATGAAAGTGGAATGAGTAGCAATGACTGCAGATTCAATAGCTAAACGTCTCTGGGGAAGACTCAAGATCCTTGAAGGGCAGTGGAGGAGAAGGTGAACTATATCTGATCGTGACTCTATTCCCAGTCACCCCCAGTGCGGGCAACAAACTCTGTGACAGAGCCCCAGCAATTGTGCCCTCCATTTTTTATTGGGAATTGTCAGTATCTTTCTTTAACCAGTACTTTTTTTCAGCCAGAATGGGGTTCCCGCACCTTTGAGGTGTGAGCCATTGTCATTATAAGTGAACAAGGGAGGTGTTTGTGGTGAGTTCCAGCACTTCTTTTCCCAGAAAAAAATAGCACTGATCTTTACCATGTTGAATTGCCCCAATAAGCCCAGGACCCGGAACAGTTGGCAGCACCTAATTACAGTGGTACCTCAGGTTCCCAATGCTTCAGGTTCCCATCGCTTCAGGTTACAGACTCTGCTAACCCAGAAATAGTACCTCGGGTTAAGAACTTTGCTTCAAGATGAGAACAGAAATCGCGCTGCCGCAGCAGGAGGCCTCATTAGATAAAGTGGTACCTCAGGTTAAGAACAGTTTCAGGTTAAGAACAGACCTCCAGAACGAATTAAGTTCTTAACCCGAGGTACCACTGTATTCTGTAACTACAGCTTCACTGAGAACAAGTTCTTGTTCACTGAGAATAAATACCACATGCCATTTTAAGAAGCACATGTAAAAAAATCCCACAGATAAGTCAGTTCTTGCCATTGGCTTTCCAACTATATTAGCTTTGGCACTCCTTCAGCTCTGGGTTCAGACAAATCAGCTTTCTGAGAAAAGTTGGCATAATGAAGTCACAAAATACCTGCTGCCAGAAAAATACCCAAATATAAATATATCAGAACTAACACTGAACAGAACAGCTAACAGGCACCAAAACAAATACATTTTCAGAGTCATTTGTCTGTACCATTTTAAGTTACCACCAGAACACTTTTGCTAGGGTCAGTTTGTGTAAGCCACACATTTTGCACTGCAGAGCCAAGAGAAACACACATCACAGCTCACAAAATGCATTACATTTTGCAAAACATCATTTAGAGAATTAAACTATGAAGTTATTTCTTCAAACTTTGTTGCATATTTTCCATTTTATTCACAAAGCTCCTACCCTTTCTTCATAGAAACCTTTAAACTCTATAATGTTACCAATTCTGCACTGATACAGGGCTGGAGCACCATGAGGCAATTTTAGTTTTTACATGTGAAGTAGTCTTGCAAAAGTACCTGCAAATCATAATACTGCAAGTGACCACATCCTGAATTGCTAGGAAATTCACAGTGGTCACTCCAAAAGTTGTTTTGAAGATCAGTTCCGTGGCTGAGGATCTGCAGTCCTCATCACAGAGTCTGTGCGGAAGGGAGATATATAGGTAGTCAAGGCTCTGTAGCAGCTAGGTCATATTGCAAAGTACCGAAATCTAACAATAAAAATCTGGGAGCATGACACAGAGTCATTAAAACAAGGTCAACACAAGAAAATCACAATCAGCACAACAGGCAGCCAGAGTCGGGCAAAACAAAGCAGTCTTAACAGACCATCTCAAAATCATGAGAGAAATTGCTGACTGAATCTTTCTGGAAAAGGAGTCCCATTATATGGGTATCTGGATTGAAAAGCTTCTCTCCCAGGTCTCCACTAAGTGCACCTCTAACATTGGAAGAGTCATTATCTCAGTCCTACCTACTCCACATGGCTGTTGCAAGAGAGAACCTTTTATGTTGCCCTGAGTTCCTTAGACAAAAGGCAGGGAACAAATCGATTACAGTGGCTTCAGGTTACAGACTCCACAAACCCAGAAATGGTACTTCGGGTTAAGAACTTTGGGATGAGAACAGAAATTGCGCGGTGGCGGTGCGGCAGCAAGAGGCCCCATTAACAAAGTGGTACCTCAGGTTAAGAACAGTTTCAGGTTAAGAATGGACCTCCAGAACGAATTAAGTTCTTAACCCGAGGTACCACTGTACAAACAAAGCCACCTGAAGTCTCTGGGTGACATTCAATTAAATTGTTGCTCTTGCGCAAGGATTAGCACTAGTGCAATGGAATTTCCTCCCCCTGCACGCACCCCATGCAATTCCCAAATCTGCTCCAGAGGCTTGGGGGAAACCCCAGAACAGATTTAGGGAATATGTTGTAGGGAGGGGGGAAGAATGTGCAAGGAGAAATACTTGCAGTGACAAAACAGTTTGCTTAGTGCTACACTGAATACAACCCATCAAAATTACCCAAAGTAAGGACTGGTTTGCATAAAGACTTCTGTGGTAGCTGCTGTGTACAGTGAATTCCAGCAGCTCCTGCTTACATGCAGAGTTAACTGTATGAAGGCAGACCAAATAAAATACAATTAAAAAATAGCACACTGATCCTCCAATGGTGTTCCATGAGATATGTGCAATGATCGTCAGTGCATAGCCCCTCTCAAGGTAGCATGCCCTCCAACATGCCACATAGGGAAATAGGGACACACATCTTTCAGGGCTCACAGCCCCCCCCCCAACAGGTGTATTTTGGGGCTGCGCCCTTGCGGAAGCCAAAACAAACATCTCGGTAGATAATCAGAAGCCAGAATGGCTCCTGAAATTCCAGGATGACCCACTCAAAGCAGGACAGTTGGCGAGCATGAGTTAGACTCAAGGTATAAGACTCTGAGCAGTAACCATATAGAGGTCTTGGAGGAGGATATATCTGAATATATCATATATATCTGGGGCAGGGAAACTGGGTCCAGCCAGTAAGCTGCATCCTTAATTCCCTCATTGGCCAACTTTGTTTTTGCTGTTGCATCACCAAAAGCAAGTTACATGGAATAAACCAGGGCAAGGTCTATCCTGAAGTAGTACGTCTCTTGACCACTCTTACTGAAAGATTGTTTTATGGAAAACGACTTTGTAGGAACAGTTTCAATCTGACACAGATCTACAAAAACGTCTATCCTGCTGCCTATCAGGAAAACAAACAAGCAGACAAGAAGCCCTCACACTGAAGACAACAGATCTGAAATACAAATTACAGTGAATTCCAACCAAGCCTACTCTTCTCCAAAAGTTTGGAATGAGAGAGAGAGAGAGAGAGAGAGAGAGAGAGAGAGAGAGAGAAAGGCAGACCCCAAAACCCACAAGGTGAACAGAAGCCAACCCCTCTAGATAAGAATATAAAAGTGCTGATTTACCACCGTGACAGTGATACAACCCTAAATTGCATAAATGTATTCAAGTTGTTGGGGACGCAGGTGGCGCTGTGGGTTAAAGCCTCAGCACCTAGGACTTGCCGATCAAAAGGTCGGCGGTTCGAATCCCTGCGGCGGGGTGCGCTCCCGCTGCTCGGTCCCAGCGCCTGCCAACCTAGCAGTTCGAAAGCACCTTCAGGTGCAAGTAGATAAATAGGGACCGCTTACCAGCGGGAAGGTAAACGGCGTTTCCGTGTGCGGCTCTGGCTCGCCAGAGCAGCGATGTCACGCTGGCCACGTGACCCGGAAGTGTCTCCGGACAGCGCTGGCCCCTGGCCTCTTAAGTGAGATGGGCGCACAACCCCAGAGTCTGTCAAGACTGGCCCGTACGGGCAGGGGTACCTTTACCTTTTACCTTTTATTCAAGTTGTTAAACTGAAGGGTGTTTTAGGAGTAGTGGAAGGCAGCATTTGGAACATAAAACATGGGTATTTATTGATCTGCAGTGGCGAGTACAGCAATGAATTTCATACGCTTGCTATACATCTGGCATTAATCAAGACTTCTGTTGTAGAAAATGTCAGTAAAGATCCAGAGAAAGAAACTACACAAAGAAGAAGAAAAATAACTGCAGGGAGGATTGGCAAAAAACGTTGCCTAGTCCTAACATTTTTTCTTTCTTTCCTTTTTCACTTGGTGGCCTAAAATCCAGTTTCGATTTGTGGGGTTGAAATAACCTTTTCAAATTTTCTTCACCCACCCTCTCTCAAACCAAAGGCCTTCTAACTGAAAGAAGTATATATACTAAAGTAAAGGAGACACACTGTACTTTAAAGCAACTCCTTAGGAACAGGAGCCTAATCCTTGCCAAGATTGGCAATCCCACTTGGCCCAACTACAGATGCTTTCGGAAATCATATTTAACGGGTGTCAAAGCAGCAACAATAGAATTATTGGTGTTCCTGTGGCACATGTTCAAATGCTATTTTAATCTGGTAATCATTTGGACTGGTTTGCTATGGGAGAGATTGTCAACCATGTACATTTGCCGAATGAAATCCCCAAATTCGTTCATTCAGAGGACCAATGTATTTGGTTTTCACCAAAAAATGTGTGGTTTAAAACTGCTGTTCATGTTACCAATAGTCCCAAGCACAACACAAGCGAAGTATTAAGTAGTGGCAAGTTCATGATAATGTTGGATTATTGCCATAACTTATTCTGCAGAGCTTACTTACGTGTGTGTGTTTATATATAGCAAGCAGTAGCTGCATGGAACACCAGCAAATCAAAGTGATATCCATCAGTCTTTAAGACTGACATGAGATTTGCAAGCCGCCTCCCACTTCCCTTTTAAGATCAGAGCAAAACCGCCTGTCAGTTAGGTTTCATTACAATGATGTCACATGACTGACAGGTGGGGAGCCTTGCCACATGTCAGATTTGGTGTGCAAGTCAGATGCTGGTAAGGATCTGACCCAAGGAGCCGAAATGGTTCCCCAACCCTGTCATATATATATATATATATATCTGTTGGGGGAGAAATGCCACCAAGCTCACTGGGGCTTATTTCCATGTAAAGATGCATAAAGTCTGCAGTCTTAGAAAGGGAGGGGGGCAAGTGAAAGCAGGAACTGAGCAAACGTATGAGACAGAGAGTGGTCAGATGCAGAACTAGGCAGGCGGCTTCTGCAACTTTAATTGTTGTATAGAAGTGGGAACCTGGTTTTCTTTTCAACCTGAGAAAGTGAGGTATTGATGGGCTATACAGAGCAATTCTCTGCAGGACTATTCAGAAGTAGGTTCAAGTGAGTTCACTGGGCCTTACTCTTATGTAAGCATGTATAAGCAACTCCCCACTTATGTGGGTGTTACGTTCCGGTGCATGATGCGCATAAGTGGGGAACACCCTCTTAACATCCTTTAAATGACCTCTGCCACTCCCTCTCCAAAATACTACTCTCCAAAATAATAATAATACTGTACTAAAAATATCCACAACTGGAATTAAAACTCTGGGGCCGGCAGGAGTGCTGCTGCTGCTGCTGCGCTACCAGGTGGGGAGGCTGAGGGGCCTAAAGAAAACGCCCTGCTGTGCCTCCAGTCTCTTCTCTGCCCTCACTGAAGTCCTCTTCAGGCTATCTCTTCAGCCTCTCTCCAGCTCTCTCATTCCATTTCTAGGTATGAATTAAACTATTTAATTATATACACAATCGTGCACAAGTGAAGAGATGCCTGTATATGACCGCAGCCTGTACATAGTTTCTTAGGGAAGTTACTTCTCTCCAAATCTTACCACTCTGCCAAATGTGGAATGGGTTTGTGGAACCATTTTGTTCCAGCTTTGATAGGTTCTGCCTATCATTTGGTGACATGCCCTCTGCCCTACCAGGCCCAATGGGCACCTGGATGTTGCCGCCCTCTCCACAGAGGGCATGTAATGATTAAAACAGCCGTCGCATATTTGCTGGATTGTTTCTGAAAGGTGGAAGAAAAAGTACCTGGGGTATTTGTCAGGATAGGCATGACTAAACCAAGTTGGAACATGAGATTCATGAAGTGGATTTGATCCAACATTCACCGGCCACCCTGATCAAAAGCCAGTTTACTCAAGCTACATCAGGGCTATTTTCATACCTCAAGAATAAAATCGCTTTCTACTCAATCCATTTCTTCCGTCTAGAATCAATTCCTGAATATCTTCCAGCCATCCTTTCAAACAGGCTTTTCTAAAACCACCTGCGCCTTTCCTCCATCCAAGCTGTGTGCTCCCTTCGGGCCAGAACTTCCTTTGGTGATATTCCATATCCTTTCCTGGGCATTTTTCTGCCTCTCCCCCCTGCAGACCTGAAAAATCTCAGGCTAGCTGTCCTTGTAGAATTTTATACAAATCTAAAACCAGTGGATGAGATTTTTGACATTGCAAACCTAAAGCCAGCAGCGGACACTATAAAACCTGGAACGTTAACAAGGGAAAGAAGAACACTTGTTTCAGCTACTGATCCATTAGTTAGTAGCCAAACCTTGGCTCTGAGTTTTATATCCTTTTCGATATTCTACATTTGAGGAAGCCTAGGAAGAAGAAGATACTGCCCAAGTTACCAAACTGGTAGAACCAGCCTGAGATCCCAAGAACATTGCATCCTTGATATGCATCTAGTAGCAACAAATGCAAATAGACAGGACAGAATGACTTTGAATTTGCCCCACAAACAGTGAGCAGATAAAAAAAAATATGGAAGCAACAAATCAACCGCTGAAAAAGGATGAAGGTTAACACCATACTTTTAAAGCTCTATTACACAACTTTAAAAGTCCTGGAGAAACCTGGGAATTGTACCTTGTTACGGGTGCTGGGGATTGTGAAGCCAGGACCCTTAACTAATTAGAATTCCCAGGATTCTTTGGGGAAAGCCATGACTGTTAAAATGGTGGTTTTAAATGTATGGTGTGAACGAGACTGGCTTCCATGCTTTAATGGCACCTCTGCTCCTTATGCTAATAATTGTTGTTGTTGTTGCTTAGTTGTTTAGTCATGTCCGACTCTTCGTGACCCCATAGACCAGAGCACACCAGGCACTCCTGTCTTCCACTGCCTCCCGCAGTTTGGTCAAACTCATGCTGGTAGCTTCAAGAACACTATCCAACCATCTCGTCCTCTGTCTTCGCCTTCTCCTTGTGCCCTCAATCTTTTCCAACATCAGGGTCTTTTCCAGGGAGTCTTCTCTTCTCATGAGGTGGCCAGAGTATTGGAGCCTCAGCTTCACGACCTGTCCTTCCAGTGAGCACTCAGGACTGATTTCCTTAAGAATGGATAGGTTTGATCTTCTTGCAGTCCATGGGACTCTCAAGAGTCTCCTCCAGCACCATAATTCAAAAGCATCAATTCTTCGGTGATCAGCCTTCTTTAATTAGGTAAAGGTACCCATGACAGTTAAGTCCAGTCGTGAACGACTCTGGGGTTGTGGTGCTCATCTCGCTTTACAGGCCGAGGGAGCTGGTGTTTGTCCGCTTCCGCTGACAGTTTTTCCAGGTCATGTGGCCAGCATGACTAAGCCGCATCTGGCAAAGCCAAGGCAGTGCAAGGAAACGCCGTTTACCTTCCCGCAGGAGCGGTACCTATTTATTTACTTGCACTGCGTGATTTCGAACTGCTAGGTTGGCAGGAGCTGGGTCTGGGCAACGGGAGCTCACCCCATCATGGGGATTCGAACCACCGACCTTCCGACTGGCAAGCCCAAGCAGTGCAGTGGTTTAAACCACAGTGCCACCCGCATCCCAATTACATAAGGGCAAAGATGTTAGAGAACTGTGTGGTTAACAAAAAGATTTAAAGCTGGAATTTGGGCAGAGCAAGCAATAGAGGATCTTACCAAAGAGCATTAAGAAACATAAATCAGCCTATTAATAATTTTGCATGCAGAAAAGTTCCAGGTTCAATCCCCACCATCTTTAGTTTAGTGATAGAAACAAGCCCAGCAATGTTTCAAGTATTATTGATTGGTGTTGTATTATGTTGAATGATTTGATAATATACCTGGCTTTACCATTAATCCTACAGCTAAATGCATTTTCCACAGAGCTTAGTTTTCCATACATTAAGGACAGTGCCTTTAACATATCTGATCGGACAGAAATTGAATAAAAACAAATGTGAAGCTGTTAAAATTGTAGACTAGGGGAAATCGTTAGAATTTTAGGCTGGAAACTAAGTGAAAACTTGCCAAACCATACACACAGTAAGAGCACTACATATCACATTTGTGCGGTCAAAGTATATTTATAAAAAAGTTCATTTATCTTTCCAGTTCTATAATCTTATTCTTTTTTTTTTATAAATATTTATTGAGATTTTTTAGATACAAAATGCAAAAATAATAAACAATATGACATGTATCATAACATATTTTGAAAGCTTCTTTGGACTTCCTCACATCTCCTTTACCCTGCATTATTTATATTAAAAATATCAGCAAATTATTACCTTGTTTCATACCTTATTTTGTACTTTCCAAATATTATACTTCTAAATTTAAGATAATTTTTATCATTTACTCATACCTTAGATTTAAACATATTATTACCTTAAATTTCGACCTTTTCTTACTTATAACTTAATTTTCTATTTTACAAAATCTATTTACTGGAACTGAGATTTTCTAAATCGTGCAGATACTTAACATTCATACAACTTATATTGTTTTTGTAAATAGTCCTTAAACTTCTTCCAGTCCTCTTCCGTTGTTTCTTCTCCCAAGTCTCGGATTCTGCCAGTCATTTCAGCCAATTCCATATAATCCATCAATTGCGTCTGCCACTCTTCCAGTGTGGGCAAGTCTTGTGTCTTCCAATACTTTGCAATAAGTATTCTTGCTGCTGTTGTTGCATACATAAAGAAATTTCTGTCCTTCTTTGACACTTTCTGGCCGACAATGCCCAAGAGGAAGGCCTCCGGTTTCTTAACAAAGGTATATTTAAATACCTTTTTTAGTTCATTATAGATCATTTCCCAGAAGACCCTCACTTTTGGGCATGTCCACCAGAGGTGAAAGAATGTCCCCTCAGCCTCTCTACATTTCCAACATTTATTATCAGACAGGTGATATATTTTTGCAAGCTTGACTGGGGTCATGTATCACCTATATATCATTTTCATAATATTCTCCTTCAAGGCATTACATGCCGTGAATTTTATTCCGGTGGTCCATAACCTTTCCCAGTCCTCAAACATAATGTTATACCCAATATCCTGAGCCCATTTTATCATGGCTGATTTAACAGTCTCATCCTGTGTGTTCCATTTAAGCAGCAAGTTATACATTCTCGAAAGTACCTTAGTCTTTGGTTCCAACAGTTCTGTCTCTAATTTCGACTTCTCCACCTGGAATCCTATCTTTTTATCCAATATAAAAACCTCTTGAATTTGAGCGTAATGTAACCAATCTTGCACCTTATTCTTTAATTTCTCCATGCTCTGCAACCTCCATTTGTCTCCAATTTTTTCTATTATTTCCCAATATTTCGGCCAGCAGGCCTCCATATTGAGTCTTTTCCGGGCCTTAGCCTCCATTGGTGATAGCCATCTCGGGGTCTTACTTTCTAGTAAGTCTTTATATTTTGTCCAGACAATAAATATTGCTTTTCTGACAATATGGTTTTTGAACATTTTATGAATCTTTACCTTGTCGTACCACAAGTATGCATGCCAACCAAAAGCATTGTTAAACCCCTCCAGATCTAGGACATCAGTGTTCTCAAGAAGTAGCCAATCTTTCATCCAGCAGAAAGCTGCAGCTTCATAATATAACTTTAAATCTGGCAGGGCAAACCCCCCTCTTTCTTTTGCATCAGTTAATATTTTAAATTTTATTCGGGGCTTTTTGCCCTGCCAGATAAACTTAGAAATATCTTTCTGCCATTTTCCAAAACATTCCACTCTGTCCACAATCTGTAGAGTTTGAAACAAAAACAACATCTTTGGCAATACATTCATCTTTATAGCTGCAATTCGACCCAACAAGGAAAGTTTCAATCTTGACCAAATTTCTAAATCCTTTTTAATTTCTGACCAACATTTTTCATAATTATCTTTAAATAAATTCAAATTTTTAGCAGTCAAATTAACCCCTAGGTACTTCACTTTTTTAACCACATTTAATTCTGTCTCATTCTGAAACCTTTCTGCTTCCGAAGATGTCAGATTTTTTACCAAAACCTTAGTTTTTTGCTTATTCAATTTGAATCCCGCCACCCGACCAAACTCATATATCAGTTCCAAAACTCTTTTCATACTAGATTCTGGCTCCTGTAATGTTATTACCAAGTCATCTGCAAAAGCTTTCGATTTATACTGTTTCACTCCGACCTGTATTCCTTGCACCAACCGGTCCTCCCTAATCATGTTCAAAAGCACCTCTAGGACTGAAATAAATAACAGAGGGGATAAGGGGCAACCTTGTCGTGTTCCTTTTTCAATTTTCTATAATCTTATTCTTGACCAGAGATTGAAACTCCAGTCTGGATCATATCTGATTTCCAAACTTCTAATTTTTGAGGTTTGTTCATTAGAGACTTGTTTTCTTTCATAGACTCCATTTTGTGGAATGTATGGTAAATAATTGATTTTTACCAAGATTACTAATAAGCAAAACACTTGCATACTGTTGGCAAATAGCATCCATTTCTACAGCACCTTCTGTCCAAAGCCCTTTATGAACTTCATATGAAAAATAACTTTAAGTCTACAGATCAAGTAAAATGAAGTCATCTATGAATTCGCCAGCAACACTACATAAAAGTTAGTTAGGAGGTGAGCTACTCATCCAAACAGAATGGTGGAGAGAAAAAATAAGGGAGCCAGAGAATATTACTCAACCTAGAATTTGGCCAGAATATTAGATTTAACACCATCCCACATTTAATTACCAGGCATGGGGGAACCAGCAGATGTAGGTTTGTGCTGCATCTTGCAACACCACAAAAATCCTGAGTTATCAACTGGCCTATTGGTTCAGTAGATTAAATTAAAATTTATAGGTCACCTAACACAAATAATGCCTCCAAAGCAATTTATGTTATATAGACAAAAACATGCCAAAGAAACAACATAAAACTTTTAAAATACATCAGTCAACATAAATAAACAGTGAAGAAACCATCAGCTAAAAGCAAATCACATGCTCTAAGATGTTAAAACTGTTCTCATTGAAAATACTACAATCCAGGCATAGGGCTACAGGCCTAATTAGGCACAGAATGGGCTCAAATTTAGCCTGCAAGGTCATTTTTCCAAAACCATTGCAGCTCCCTCCTTAAGCAGGGCAGAAGCTTCCCAGGCTTTTGGAAGGATGTGCCAGGGGAACATTTGGGGGACTGGTCTGGTCCTCCTAGTCCACTGACCGCACACCACTGCTTCTGACATGTCCTGCACCCCCTTCCCTCCCTCATACTGCTTGGGCATTTCCTTTTCCTCCCACCCTGGCTCCTGCCTCACAGGTGGCACCAAACCTCATAAATCATTGGTCCCTTCTCCTGGGTCAGCCTCCACCACCACCCCTGTCTTTGCCACACATTCATTGGGGCCCTGCCAGTCTCTGGCAAGGTATTTTCACCCACACAGAGGCAGAGTTGGGTCAACAACCTAAGCAGGTAGAAAACATTCCATAGCATGGAGATCACCCATGCCTCCATGACAGCGATGAATCCAGAATTATGCCAAAGCAACCTTCTTTCCTCCTAGGTGTATAAAAGTCATGAAGGACCCAGAGTACTGATATAGAAAGGGAGTTCTCTGAAAAAAAATGATCCAATACAAAGGAGAGCACATACACATCTCCTCCAACCACCCCTTATTTATCAGGAATATCCCCTGTTTTTTAATCCCTGCTCCTGGTACATCATTCTCCCTGAAGGGAGAATGTTTTGTTTATTTTTTCTTTTTAAAACACAGTATGAAATGGTAGCATCCTTATCTCTAGAAGTGAAACCCTTTGAGTGGGTAGCTGGTTGCATCCCCAGCTGGGTGCACATGTCACTAACGGCACAAGCATGAAACCCTAAGGTATCATGCAGTACGTAGCCTGCCACTTCACACACTGCTGATGCCAAGGTAGACAGTGGTACCTCGGGTTACACACACTTTGGGTTACAGACTCCGCTAACCCGGAAGTAGTACCTCGGGTTAAGAACTTTACCTCAGGATGAGAACAGAAATCACACAGCGGCAGCGGGAGGCCCCATTAGCTAAAGTGGTACCTCAGGTTAAGAACGGTTTCAGGTTCAGAACAGACCTCCGGAATGAATTAAGTACGTAACCAGAGGTACCACTGTATTTTGAATTGATAGTATCCTATATTTACCATTATTTCTTTTGCCAAAAGAACCACTATCGTGCTCTTGACTTTATCCCCACCCCAATAAATTTGCTAAGCAAATGAATAATGCCGGAGAGCAAAGAGCCTTCCGTAAAACAATCCTTGCCACAGGAATAGGCACATTGCAGGCAAGTCCTCATTTTCCCCTGTGTGAAGCTTTGGAGGTCGTGCACATAACATGCTGGACAGCCAACTGTCCAGCAACTAAAATTACACCCTAAACTATAAGAACGTTTCAAATGTTTATGCAAAATGGGGGAAAAACAACTGCAGATTCTTTCTGACATCCCTATAAAACTAAAGCCTACAGGCAAATTATTCCCAAACCACCCATTTTGGGATTCCCTTCGCCTTCCAAAAGCTCATCTGGTATTGCTCACAGTTAAGAGCAGAATACTGGAAAAGGCAGACAAGTGAGGAACGGCTAAGAATTCCAGAAATACAGAAAGCCTCAGATATGGCCTTTGTTCTCCCAGTAATAAACCTCTGTCCTGCTTTGCAAAAGTGAGTTTTACTGTGTGTGATTTATTATGTAATTACAGCAAAGAGATATTAGAGCTCATTAATTATCTCACACAGTATAAAACTTTTAAATTAAGTTATCGGCCATACAAATGTCACAACGGATGCCATTTACTCACTTTAATATATAATGATATATTGCAAATGCTGCTGGAAAGAGCAGATATTTTTTCCAGTAAGCTTTAGAGGCAAAACATATGGTCCACCCTTTCCATTTGGGCAGTTTCTCTGTAGCCACCATTTCTTCTGTCTAACTTTGTCTGATATGATCGCCCAGTCCACACAAACACCACAGTGTACAGATAAAACAGTCTTTGGCTGAGTGCATGTCTGCAGTTGTGCAGAAAAGTCAGAAGGAGCCAGCCAAGTTACAGCTTACAAGGAGTGCCCAAAGGGCCAACGGCTACAGTGTAACATAAATAAATTAAACATTTTATGTTTTGCCATGTTTTTCTATTAAACAACCATAGCAATACTAAAACCACCAAAAATACAAGCGCTGCTGAAAACAGAAGCAGAATATAATACTTTCTAGCCCTTCAGACTTCAAATTCCTGACCAATCAGCAACATCAACTCAATATCTAAATATTGCAATAGAGTTAGCTTGCATGGAAAACAAGGTGAAATTGTGTGGGCAGCCCTGCTCCTAGCAGATATCAATCTGGTATCTGAAGGCAAATACATCTATCATAGGATCTCATTGGGTGGTCAAAGATTGCTTTTTTAATAGAAAAATAGGTGTCGGTACTAACAATGAAGTTGTTACAGGAAGTGTCACACTTTTTAACAACAACAAAAAAGAGGTGCCAGCACTGTGTATCCGTTAGTACCCTCTTGAAAACATTGGCTATTTATAACAGAGCTGCTCCCTGAATTATCCCAAACCTGGATGCTCAGAACTTTATGTAGCTAACCGCCATCTTGAATTGAGACTAGTAATCAGCTGAGTAGCTTGTAACATTAAACACACTTATAGCAGTTAAAAAGGTAAAGGTACCCCTGCCCGTACGGGCCAGTCTTGACAGACTCTAGGGTTGTGCGCTCATCTCACTCTAGAGGCCGGGAGCCAGCGCTGTCCGCAGACACTTCCGGGTCACGTGGCCAGCGTGACAAGCTGCAGCACACGGAACGCCGTTTACCTTCCCGCTAGTAAGCGGTCCCTATTTATCTACTTGCACCCGGGGGTGCTTTCAAACTGCTAGGATGGCAGGCGCTGGGACCGAGCGACAGGAGCACACCCCGCCGCGGGGATTCGAACCGCCGACCTTTCGATCAGCAAGTCCTAGGCGCTGAGGCTTTTACCCACAGCGCCACCCGCGTCCCCTTATAGCAGTTAATACCAGTCAAAAGCCATGCTGCTGAATTTCAAATGTGGCTCCACATAGAGCAATTACAACATCTAATCTGGAGGTAACATAAACATCTACAGCAAGGATATGGTTGCAAGGATACACCAGGAATAGTGTCTAACACTGAATAATTTCCACCCAGTAGTTTCATTTTGTTTTCACTGATTAGCCATTAGCCATGTTCCACTCCTCACAAGCTATGCAGTCATGAGAATCACTGTGACTGCATTCATATAGCATCTCCTCCAATAGTCCCTGGAAGCTGGAAAAGACTCAGGGACATCCCTACCCTCCAATCATTCCAATTTCCAAGAGGCATCTATGGTCTACTGCTACCAAGACTTCCAGCTGATTGCAAAAACGGCAGTGCCTCAGCAGCGCCAAAGGGCCCTTGTGTGGAAGCAACCTTGGTTACAGACCGGGGGGAGGAAGAAAGAGAAGAGGTTAATAAAAAATACATTAAAAAGCATTTGTAAGAATATGGCTGAATAGGAGAGAGAAAAGCAGTGCCTGTAAGCTATTATGTGCATTATCCAATATATACACCCAAGGTGGTATCATAGGGTAGGTTAGTGCTTAGAGAGCCTTTGCCTATTAGATGCCCTCTCAATGCTTTGGACTACAACTCCCATCAGCCCCTGTTTTATAGTCCAGAACATTGTGTTGGTGAAGGCTGGCTTACAGATTGATAGAAGTGGAGAAGCAAGGGCAAAATACTACAGAGGTCACGTAAGCATGGGCTAGGTCAGAGATGGAAAACATGTGATCCTTCAAAATGTTGGACTCTCAGTTCCTATCAGTCCCAGCAACCATAGCTAGTGGTGAGTGATGATGGGAGTTATAGTCCAACAACAACTACAGGGCCACAGGTTAGCCATTCCTGGGCTAAGGCAATAATTTAGTTTTCCACGGGTCACTCCAGTCTATTATAGAAGGGCCAATTCTAGTTGCATATATTAATTTGCCCCCCTCCCCCATGGCCTATCAAAAGAGTTACTGTGACTGAATATACCTCATTAATAGATATGCACCATAAAAAGCTTAGTAGCTCAGCAAGGACACACTGCACTTTATAAACCAATATCTTAAAATGATGGAAGATCTAAAATTAAATGGCTTACAGCCCATTTCAAATAATTCAAATTTAGCTGCATCCTATTCCTTGCCAATGTATTTGCATCGGTAAGTAAATAAAAACTGTTATTAAAGCCTCCATTAATTCTGATCATACAAAAATATAAAAGCAAGTCTGCATATTATTGCCCTCTGCAAAGGATAGTAGGTAGATATACTGTAAACATTTGGGACCCCCTCTGAAACATAAAATATGTCAAGGGGAAAAAAACTTTTCACAAGCACGTCTCAAGTATTTGTCTTGAATCCATCCCAGAGGCACAGGGAAGAGAGGAGATGGAGAGCGAAGGGGAAGAATCCGAGGGGAGCGTGGGAGAAGAGGACAGTGGACCGAGGGATTCCATGAGCCTCTCCAGCGAATCGGAAGATTCACAGAAGGGGGCGCCAGTGGCCAGGGGTAGGGGGTTCCCAAGGGGAACGCCCCAGGAGCAAGGGGGCAGCAGGGACTCCCAGAGCAATAGCTGGAAATCAGGACCAGCTTCCCCACCAGAGCAGAGTGGGGGGGAAGAGTCCCAAGGATCGGGGCCAGTGCATTCCCCACCAGGGAGAGAAGATTAGGCAGGGGTGACCACGCCTCCATCAGAAAGTCGGACAACGGAGGAGAGGTCAGATCCGGCCAGTGTCCCGGAAGAGGGAAGCAGTGACCGAAGTAGTGTAACGGTTAGGAGAAAGGTCACTGGGTTGGCGCGAGAGGCAAGTTCAAATGTACAGGAGCGCGGGACAGCAGAGAATGAGGATTGGGAACCGGGTCCTAAAGCCCGCCGGAGGGAGGGGGAGGAGCTAAGCGACAGCGTCGGAAGAGTCCAGAAAGGGCAATGCCCCAGCGGGCAGGAGGACCCAGAGGAGGAGAGAGCAGCGTAAAAGGTGGAGCAGGGCTAGGATCTTAAACTGGTGTCATAGGGGAGGAGACTCAGACGGGACTTCGCCGATCTAGGGTTTAAGACGTAGGGCTGCACGCTGTGGCTTTGAAATGGAAACTGAACTTCAATAAAGACTTTTGTACATTACTACAGCCTAGCGTTGGTCCTCTGTGAGCTGGGACCTAGAGGCAGCTCTGACAGTATTATAGATTTCTATATCCTTTGACATATTTGTCTTATTAAACAAAAGCATTTAGACAGCACTCATATACGCAGTGTGTTATGGCAAACAGTTAACTACATTCCTTAGTTGGAGCCTTTAAAAATATCATATTGATGACATCAGCAGCGTACACTATTTTCTATTCCTGGTAAACTTTGCTCAGACAAATTTTAGTTTCAACTATTTTCAAAATGCAACAACTTTCATTTTACGCTGACAAAATTGAGCTTTTATGGAGATTGTGCACAAGCTTTCTGTAATTATTCTTTGTTACAGATTTCTAAAAGGGGGACTGTTTCGCTATGATGTTCAAACTTGATGTCACCATTTCCAGTTCTGAAATTCTATTATTGGCCTCACTATTTTCTCCTAAATAACACAAAGCTTTCCTTTGGCTTGTTATTCTTTCCATAAAAAAATTAACACAATATTCCTTGGAACAGGAAATAAATAATCCAGTTCAAAACTTTTGAGTTTGCTATTGAACTATGTAATAGTACTCATACAGCAGCAATAATAGCAATTTTTGAAGCTAATATAATACAGTGGTGCCTCGCAAGACGAAAAGAATCCGTTCCGCGAGTCTCTTCGTCTAGCGGTTTTTTCGTTTTGCGAAGCAACTCTATTAGCGGCTTAGCGGATTAGCACTATTAGCGGCTAAGCGGCTATTAGCGGCTTAGCGGTTTAGAAAAAGGGGGGGGGAGCGAAAAAAATCGCAAGACTCGCAAGACGTTTTCGTCTTGCGAAGCAAGCCCATAGGGAAATTCGTCTTGCGAAGCGCCTCAAAAACGGAAAACCCTTTTGTCTAGCGGGTTTTTCGTCTTGCGAGGCATTCGTCTTGTGGGGCACCACTGTACCCTGCTTTGCAATGACCATACAAAGTTACCTTACACTGAGTCAAGCCATTGGCCTGTCTAGCCCAGTGATATACTGTATATCATGATTTGCAACAGTTCTCCAAAGTTTCAAGTAAGGGGTTCTTTCTGAGGCCTGATGTCCCTAAACAATACTGGGGGAAAAACTACTTAGATAAAGACATCCCAGTCTTTTAATTGTGAATAAAGCAATTTTTCAGATTGAGCTATAAATTGTACGAAGTAATCCAGTCAGACTCATTAACAGTGGAAGGGAACAACTGAGAGAGGGAGGAGAAAAGGAAGCAGGACTGCAGAGAAAAGTTGATGTTCATTTGGAGCATCACCCATTTTCCCCCAGTGCTCAGCTCAGCTGATCAGTGGGAGGGAATGTTGTGGACCATGTAAGATTAGGAAGTAGGCAAGAGGCAGAACTGGAAGCACATACTGCACACTTCTGAACTAGAGATAGAAGCCAAAGCATGCTTCTTAGAGATTATTATTTTGTTTATTAAATCATGGCTTCTTCTTCTGCTTCTTCTGCTTCTTCTGCTTCTTCCTATTATTATTTCACTACACCAATCCATAACAATGGATAATAGTTTTTATTAGCTATTTAAAAACAGCTCATGTATCTACACAGAAAGTTTTTGAGACTAAAAACAAAAACGGCAAAAGAACCAACTCAGCTCTTTGCTAAGATGCAAAGATCATGTTAACAAAACGTACAGGGAATACTAAGGCACAACCATAAATGCAATAAGGATTGAAGGCAATTAATCATCACGGATGCACAGCATACCTGGTAGTCCAAAATGCTGAATCCTAAGCCCATCTTAGTGTCTTTTACAAGTTCAATGACATTGACTTCGGAAGACCAAAGTTCTAGCTCCACCTCTTCCTCTTCTTCTTCCTCCCCTGGTTTCACCTGAGAAATAAGATATCAAGCTTTTTTCCTCCTGTTGATAAATTTATCCATCATATGCAAGCTGAAGAGGGTGCCTGGACTAGAATTTAAATCATTCTGTGAAACTAGATATTGGCTCAGTTCACTTAAGCTAAGGTCGCTAGCCTTCAATGGTCGCATTGGATGCATAAAAGTAAAAGGGCACAGAGAGGAAAGCAAAAAATAAATTAAGCCTGGTATGCAAACGTAGCTAAGAGTATGGCCTGTGATCTTGGAGGCTCCTGGGTCAACACTTAACTTTGCCAGGAACCCTGTAAGTGGCCACTGTATCTTGCATGCCATCTTCCATATGGGGGTAATGATGATGGACTACTCTATAGGATTGTTGCAAGGATTACTATCCGTAAAGTGCTTTGAATGATCCAGAATTCATAGTTTTAAATAGTAGGGGCAAAAGCACAAAGGAACAAGGCCATGAAATATTCAGTCAGATGATCCCACAAGGCTTTCAGTGGAAAAACAAGGGCACTTCTAGCTGGAGACTCTGAAAGGAAATGTTATGACTCCTTATACTGAAAATCTGAAAGAGGTCCTATACGTGAAGGTAGACTTAACATGTACAGAGTCAAAAGAGGAAGACCTCACCAAGGAGGCTTGGTAAGCCAAAAAGCATGACAGTAACCATGCATGAATTAATTGTGCCTGTTTTGCTCCTCCCCACTCATACTGCAAAGAAATAAACCACAATCCCTAGCTTAGTGGTACATTTGAGCCAGGGATCGTTTTTGGCTTTGCTCCTGATAAACTGTGATCTGTAGCCAAGGTTTGTTCTTACCTCATTATCTGTGATTTATTGGAACCGAAACAAACTACAATCCCTGACTTAGACGTAACACAATTATTATTATTAATTTAATTTATACTCTGCCCTTCATCACAGCATCTCAGGGATGTTCACATAATAAGAACAAGGTAAGATTCAGAAAGCATATTCTGTGGTATTACTCAGAGACAAATGAATTTATACAATGCCCTGATATCAGTGTAAAACCATTGTTTTAAAAGATCTGAGTGGCCACTGATAAACTCGTAGAAGTATATTGGCACTGCACTGCCAGTTAAATGGAACATTTAACTTAATCACTAAGCTATCCAAAGCAGGACACTGGTGCATCAAGAAGATACATCATTATGGAGCCATGGAGCCAGAAGCAAAAGTTTACTTTATTACACTGAAAGACAAGGTCTGTACTCCTGGGAAAAAATTTAAACTCAAACTGTATTCTTCCAGTTTGCATCAGGTCCTTTGTTCACAAGATGGAAGTAATCAGCTAATGGGGAAGCTGAGACTAGGTATAATTCAAAGCTTTTGCTCCCTTATTAAACTGAAGAATGATGAATGGGATGTACACCGTCAGCATGTCAGCCCATTGATTTACATACCTTGTATCATTAGTACAATGATGTTTCCAGCTACCTGCCTAGATAAAGCCACTAGGAGTTTCCAATTACAGTGAAAGTAGTAAAGTCACAAACATGAAATATCTCTCAGGGAAGATGCATTTGTTAAAGTACTGTTGTAGCTTTGGTTCAAAAGCACACACTCAGCTTCATAAAATTCAAGGCAGTGAAGCCTGAATTTCAGATTCTGATCAGATTCATTGTTCACTGAGAAAAGGCAAAAAAGAAGAGAGGCTGTGACCATCGTTTTCTGCACTATGCACAGAAGATATATGACTCCACTGGTGGAATGTTTGGAATTGCAGGCTGTGATCCAGCAAAGCCTGTGTGGAAGTGGCAAAATGCTTCTGTGCTTGCTCTCTCTTCTAGTAGTAGCTCCTGGGCTTCCTGAAATGCTCTTCTAAAGGGTCTTCTCACTTTTTGGGTGGGGCTGCCACTGTCACCTGAATGGAACTTTAAAAAATCACCAGTCATTTACACTTTGGATCCTGACACCAGTGTTTGGTTTCTCTTCTGCTTACAAAACACTACAATTAACAGGGCTTTTGCAGGAAAGGGAAGTCACAAGAGTTTAAAAACCAGGATAGAATGGATTAAGAGGCGAAATCTAGAACCCTTCAACCACTATCTCAAGTCTAGACTGTTTTGGTAGACCTATTCTCCTTGATGAGATTATAGTGCTTCAACAATACCTCCATTTCCTTTCTCTCCCACATCATCTTTCTTCCATTCCTACTATTGATTTGTCAATCCCTGTCCCCTCTTGCGAACACTTCTATACAGTCATACCTTGGTTGTCAAACTTAACCTGTTCCGGGAGTCCGTTCGACTTCCAAAATGGTTCAAAAACCAAAGTGTGGCTTCCAATTGGCTGCAGGAACTTCTTGCACTCAATCAGAAGCAACGGAGAGGAGAGTTACTAGAACGTACATTCATGACTAATTTAAATCCCACTGAATACAATGGGGCCACATCTGGATCCAACCCATTATCTTCCGAAAGTCAAGGTACATCTGTTGGCACCCCCTTTACCTTTTCTTTTCATGTTTCAAAATGTTATTGCTTTACCTTTGGTTCTGGAGAGCAAGCAATAATGGCTGTGGGCTCGTCCACAAAGGATTCTGTCCCATCATCAAACAGGCGCCGGCAACTAACCAGGGTAAATGGAGGAGGCACTTCCTTAAGAAAAGAAACTGCCTCACGGCGGGATTTTCCATAGAGCTGAACACCATTTACCTATGACAAGAAATGAGAATGTACATGGACTTGAAGACAAGCGATCTGGTTCCACCCTAAATCATACTTTTATTTTTTTAATGAATATTTGTAAAGGGAATATGTGTATGAATTAATACTTATTATCCCTTTTGAGTTGTATCTTTGCCCTTTTGGTCCTTCCAGGCTGTGATGCATTATGGTTTAATTTTATTCTTTTTATTCTGTGTGTGTGTGTGTGTGTGTGTGTGTGTGTGTGTGTGTTTGCACTCATGAAAGGAGTAACTAATCAGTTGCTTTTATCCAGGGGTAGGAGACCTCAGGCCCCATCCACCACTGCCATGTGTTCCACCACCCACCCAAAGGAATGAAACCCTTGGGTTGAAAAAGGTTTCACACCCCTGACTGAGCCTCACCTCCAGCTCCAGCACACCAGTTCAAAGCAAATCTCTTAAAGCAGTCTGAAACATTTTTATATATATTATCACATTTGTAGCCAATCCACTTTTCAAAATTAAGACTCATATACACCTTCCTCACAGGATGAAACACATCTGAATAGGATTGCAATGCCCCTTCTCTGTATGTCATAATTCTGAATCATAATAATAATAATAATAATAATTTATTATTTATACCCCGCCCATCTGGCTGAGTTTCCCCAGCCACTCTGGGCGGCTCCCAATCAGTGTTAAAAACAATACAGCATTACATATTAAAAACTTCCCTGAACAGGGCTGCCTTAAGATGTCTTCTGAATGTCAGGTAATTCTTTATCTCTTTGACATCTGATGGGAGGGCGTTCCACAGGTCGGGCGCCACTACCGAGAAGGCCCTCTGCCTGGTTCCCTGTAGCCTCACTTCTCGCAATGAGGGAACCGCCAGAAGGCCCTCGGCGCTGGATCTCAGTGTCCGGGCTGAACGATGGGGGTGGAGATGCTCCTTCAGGTATACAGGACCGAGGCCGTTTAGGGCTTTAAAGGTCAGCACCAACACTTTGAATCGTGCTCGGAAACGTACTGGGAGCCAGTGCAGATCTCTCAGAACCGGTGTTATGTGGTCCCGGCGGCCACTCCCAGTCACCAGTCTAGCTGCCGCATTCTGGATTAATTGCAGTTTCCGGGTCACCTTCAAAGGTAGCCCCACGTAGAGCGCGTTGCAGTAGTCCAAGCGTGAGATAACCAGAGCATGCACCACTCTGGCGAGACAGTCCGCGGGAATGTAGGGTCTTAGCCTGCGTACCAGGTGGAGCTGGTAGACAGCTGCCCTGGACACAGATTTAACCTGCGCCTCCATGGACAGCTGTGAGTCCAAAATGACTCCCAGGCTGCGCACCTGGTCCTTCAGGGGCACAGTTACCCCATTCAGGACCAGGGAATCCTCCACACCTGCCCGCCTCCTGTCCCCCAAAAACAGTACTTCTGTCTTGTCAGGATTCAACCTCAATCTGTTAGCCGCCATCCAACCTCCAACCGCCTCCAGGCACTCACACAGGACCTTCACCGCCTTCACTGGTTCCGATTTAAAGGAGAGGTAGAGCTTGGTGTCATCTGCATACTGATGAACACCCAGTCCAAACCCCCTGATGATCTCTCCCAGCGGCTTCATATAGATGTTAAAAAGCATGGGGGAGAGGACGGAACCCTGAGGTACCCCACAAGTGAGGGCCCAAGGGTCTGAACACTCATCCCCCACCACCACTTTCTGAACACGGCCCAGGAGGAAGGAGCGGAACCACTGTATAACAGTGCCCCCAGCTCCCAGCCCCTCTAGACGGTCCAGAAGGATGTTATGGTCGATGGTGTCAAAGGCCGCTGAGAGATCCAGCAGAACTAGGAAACAGCTCTCACCTTTGTCCCTAGCCCGCCGGAGATCATCAACCAGCGCGACCAAGGCAGTTTCAGTCCCATGGTGAGGCCTGAATCCCGATTGGAAGGGATCCAAATGGTCCGTTTCCTCCAGGCGTGCTTGGAGTTGTTCAGCAACCACCCATTTTCATTCATTCATTCTACACATTTTCTTGCTTCCTTATTGCTAAGTGGCCAATTTCCAAACAAAACGATGGTCTTGAGAAGGACAGCAAAGAGGAGGAATGGTAGTTATGGACTGACTCCTATTCAGTCAATGGGTATTCTCTTGCATATCTTATTAATTCCAATGGCCTGTCTCTCGATTGCTGTATCAGTGGTTTGGCAGCGCTGTTTTCTTTGTGAGTTTGTTACTTTTTTCTGCCCATTACAGCTTTTATTTAATAGAGTGCATAACCTGGTTAATTTTTAACATGTGCTCTAGGCTAACAGGGGGTATATTTTAACCAAGAGGCCAGTTTATTTTTTTAAAAAAACTCAAAACTGGAGGAGTGGGATGAAAGAAATGTTTCACAAGCTCTGGACATAGTTGTGGATTTGGATAAGTAATGTATAGACAGAATCCAGGCTTATATAACAATAATTCACTAACAATTAAATCATAGCAAGGCTTTATTACTTCCATACTACAGTTTTGGTTGATTGTCAATATATTTTTCTCCCCCCCCCCCCAATGTCCTTTAAACCTTTGGCACTCAGCATTTCCTATCATGAATGTTGCAAAAGGAAAAACAAACTGCATTGATGGGCATGAGTTTGTGAGATAGTGAATTAAATGATTTAAAGGAGGAACTGCTTACATCTCCTACGGAAAACCCAAAGGCCTAAGACTTCCAGAGTTAAGCACACACTTTCCTGCCCTCCCCTCATAGCTTTAATTTATGTTAATACTCTTCGTAGCTATGTAGAAAGGTACTCTGATGAGTCTCATCCACATGAACACTAGTAAAACACTGGAAGGTGACTAAATATCATGGCTACATACAATGTATTGTCTACAAACTTTACCTCTAGAAGTTCATCCTCCAACTGCAATAAACCAAGTTTGGCAATCGGACCATCAGGAGCTATTGAAGATATATAATGATGTCCTTCAAATGTATCCAGTTCCACCCCCAGTCTCATTGTGTGAATAGGTAGGAGCTGTTGAAAACAAAGCAGTGTGTGAGTAAGTAGCAGCTGTTAAAAAACCAAAATGTATGGTACTTTATCAGCTTTTCCAGCAACTTGGACCTCTAGGGACAGGGCCTCTTGGGAGCATGCTAGATGACAGAAGTCAACTGATAGATTTGGAGAACTTAAATATCTCAAAACAAGGGTCATAGACTATACCTCTATAGCTTCAGCAGTTTTATTGCTTAATGTCTAATGGCTGCATTCAGACATCACATTAAACTATGGTTCAGTGAAATGTGAGCCTCCACCTGGGTTTGCATGCTCGACCTTCCCCTCTCCCCCTCCCATACAGCCAGAAGGAGGAGTCGACAAAATGTGGTTAATATTGTGAGATTCAAACAATCCAACTGTGGTTTCTAAAGGAGGTTTGTTTCAAATAACCATAATAAATGTTTCCCACAGCTCCAGGTTTGGACAAGATGGCAAAGTGGCAGAAAACCAAAAGCAGAAGCCAATGCCCATCACCTGAAAATCTCAGATGATCAAGAAAGTTATATGTTTATTTAGGCTGATGAGATGTAGTTGGTCAAATGAAATCCAGCAAAGCGAGTTGGCATTGGTCTGTCCTTTTGCAGATTGCATACTAACTTCGTGTAGCTTCTTACAGTAAAGTCTACACTGCAGCCTGTGTTGCTCCCAGACGGTAGTCAAGGTGAAGGTTTGATTTACAAAAAAATGTTTCTGGCTTGCATTCTTCAACAACTCCTGTCCTAGCAATCAATAAACCAAGACATCGGCACAAAGCATTTCAAAGAGCAAAGCTGCTAAATACAGTACTTGACATCTAACCAATATGTTTAATTCTGCACAGACTATCATTTGAAAAAGGAAGGACAGAATAGCTTGTTGGGACAAATTCACGTCCAGCACATAAAGAGAGATACAAACCCGGAATTTGCCCAAACTTTCAAATATAGTAAGTTCTAAGTGGGTGGTTCACACCTATATCTATTTACACTCCCAGCGTGTTACAGAAATAGAAAAAGGGACGACTCAATACCTTTGAATATTTCTGTAGCTCAGCATCATCTGTGATTGGCATGTCCACAGTTGAAACCTAAAGATTAAAAAGGAGAGATTCCATGGGTACTCATTAAAGCATTATATTTATTTCAAAGTCAGTGATCTAAACTAAGTAAGTGTACAACAGATGTAAAATAGATAAATCATAGCAATGCCCCTTTGTGGAGAGGAGAGAGAGTGCTGATTATTCTACATGTATATTACTAGGAGAGTGGTGTATGGATACAGCTGTGCTGCTCCTATAAACATAAGAATATGACCCTACAGGTCTTTTTAATGGTTTGGGCACATCTGAAGGTGCAGCACTGCTAACACGAAACAGGTGTGGATCTAGTCAGCTCCTTGGATGAGCGACGACCAGGGACCCCATGTAAAATAAGGATATAATAACAATTTATTTTAAACCACCTTGAAACAAACAATCATACCAGCAGTAATTCTGGAATGTCAATGCATTGCCAGCAGTGGTTGAAACTGAATTCACACACACTTTTACTTGAGAGCTTGCTTGCGTAGAGATTAAATTGCATTAGAGCCTAAATGCGCGGAGATTAAATGAGAGATATCATGGTGTGTTGTACTGTACACTTTGCTCATCAGACCCTACCCCCCCCACCATCAGAAACACAGGTGGGACAGGGCCTTTTCAGCTGTGTCATCAAAATCTGAAACAGCCTCTGAAGAGAGATGTCTGCTGGGACCTCTTGCTGCTCATTTTCAGACAAGACTATTTTACTTCAGAAATTTAGATATTAACAGCACTTTAACATTGTACATTGTTTTAATAATCTGTAAAGTGCCCGGAATATTTGTAAGGCAGATATAATACTGATAATTAAATTAATGATGCCACTTCCTCATCAAGTAAAATAAGATTTTGTATAGTTTCAAAAAGCTACTTACAACTCACTGTAAAACTACTGTCTGACTTCAGTCATGGGGTTAGGAAAATTATTGACTAGTTTCATATATATTTAAAAAGGGCAGACAAAACCTGAATATCATGGGGTCACCTTAATTGCTTTCAAAAAGTCCAATCAACTATAGAGCATTATTTATTGGAAGAGAAAGCTCTTTGTTGATCATTGAAATAAAAGGAGAAATATCTAGTGGATAGCTAGCAGCACTAAGAAATAGTTTGAACTGATCAGATGGGGTTAAGACAACTCCAATTCTTTATCGCCTGCACTGGCAATCAATTTGCATCTCAGTTCAATTTGAAGTGCTTTTGACATTTAAAACCCTACATAGCCTTGGACTGCAATATTTTAAGAACTGCCTCCACACGTACGAATCTGCCAGACAGCCACGACTGGGGGAATTACGGAAGGGTGGTGGCAGAAAAGACCTGGACTTTTAAATTGTGGTGCCAAGACAGCAACACCCTTCTAAAGGAAGATCATCTGGCACCATCAAACTCCCTGGCACTTTGGCAGACAATGCCATCATTCCTGCTGTGAAAAATATTCCCAGAGGTGCATTCTCCTACAGTCCCCCCTTGACTACATCACTGAAACAAAGCCTTCCCTTTGCTAGTGAACATCTTCCGCTATCGCTCTTTGAACTTTGATTGCTGTTGTTGCATCTTCTATTGGTATATTTCACACCATTCATGTCTTTGGTAATAACATTTTACTCAACATTCTAAATGTTGTGTTTTGTTTACAACCTTGAGTGTTTGGGGGGTTGCTTTTTTTAACTTGTAGCTAGAAATGCAGAAGATAATCACTCCCATTAATTTGTAAAGAATATTCAACTTACACTAAATATATATCACAGAAACACAGAAACAAACACATACCGTAACTTCAAAGTCAGGTCCCAGTAGTTTTTCCCACTTGGATTTTAATTTGTTTTCTGGCAATTCTGGAGCTTTCCCTAGATGCAACAATTAAAATTTAAGACCAGATCTTGAGAAATTCATCCCCCTCATTGCACATTAATAAAGCACCAACATATCTATACCTACATCCATGTACAAGAAGAGTGTTACCCTGGGACAGCAGTGGGGAGGGGGCAATGTACTCCTAGCTTCCCAATGCTGTGCACTGATATCGAGGGGGGGAGGGAGAAGGCAGCAGGGAGCTTTGCAGCTGCAAAAATAGCAGCAGGAGCACTGGATTGGCTCCACTGCCATTCCTGCTCCTGCCAAGGTCCCTGCAGTCTTGGCCCTCCCCAATCTGTGTAAGCAGCTGCGACATGCAGTTTTGGTAAGCCAGTAAGCTGGCCGCTGCTAACCCTGCATCCAGGAAAACTGTAGAATTCTGCCCTGTAGAGCAGAACATTGCAGGAGAACAAATCATCATCAAATGCTGTTTGTTTTGCTTCAAAAGTAAGGACAGCAATTGTTGTGTCAATGAGACATGGGCGCTGCATTGTTTCGCTGCATCAATTGATCATTCTTGGCTGCAAAGTTCAGTTCAATTAACTTAGAAGGACCAGTTGACATTTATAAAAGCTGACTGGGCCATCATTCACTTGCAGCAACTCCTCATCAAGGACTACATCAACAGAATGCACTCACGAACTTTATACATTTGGCAGACGTAGCAACATACGGTTCTGGTTGCCTCACCTCAAAAAGGATATTGCATTGATGGGAAATGTGCAGAAAAGAGCAACAAGAATTACACTGGGGAACAAATTTTTTTTTTCATTTTCTGTTGCATGAGATTTTTCAACTATTCTTATATGTTCTTTCAATGCTGATTTCAAATCTGAAATTGATTTTCATGTATGTGCTACAGTTATCTTTCAACTTCCGACTTTTGCCAATATGTCATATTTACACTGGGGATAAATGGATACTGACACGTTGATCTACCCTAACCACATGGTAATTATTGTTTTGCAAACTTAATTTTTATTTTTATAGTTTTGTAACCTAAATATTTGTATTTTTCAGATCAGACCATGGCTTCTTCAAGAACAAAACCAACTTCAGATATGAAATCAGCACGTCAAAATTAGGTTAGAACAACTGCAGGTATCAGTGCTACAAAAAATTTGTTTCCCAGTGTTATCAAGAGGTTGGAGCAAATCCATTTTGAGGAAAGGGGACTTTCGGGAGGGGGAAGGTACATAAGGGGAACATGAGGAAGGTGCATAAGGTTATGCATGGTACAGAGAAAATAGGCAGATAAACATTTTTCTTCCTCTCCCAAAAAGCTAGAAGCTGTGCCATCCAATGAAGCAGAATGCTGTGAAATTCAGGGCACACAAATAAAACCTCTTCACACAGCACATAGTTAAAAGCATAGAATTTGCTACTACAAGAGTGATGACCAGCAACTTGGATGGCTTTAAAATAAGGACTGAACAAATTCATGGAAGAGGCTAGCAACTGATGTGTTCTGCCTCCACTGTAAGAGGACGTACCTCTGAATACCAGTTGCGGAGAATCCTAAAAGGGGAGACCGGGCTCTGTTCAGGTCCTGCTGGCAAATCTGACTGACCAGTGGCATAGCGTGGGTTGTCAGCACCCGGAGCAAGGCAAATAATTTGCGCCCCCTAACCCGTGGATTTTAGCAGGGGGCAGAGAGCTGCGAGTGCGCCCCCCAGATGTTGTGCCCGGTGCGGCCGGCCCCCCCTACACCCCCACGCTACGCCACTGTGACTGACCACAGTGAGAACAGGGTGATGGACTAGGCTGGCCTAGAGTTCTTATAAAAACCTTGCTTAGCTTAATCAGGCCAGTGAGCCATGTGAACTTCAGCTTCAGTTCTGAACCAGCCTTCCATGGGAACTTGGCTATCTTGACATTTATATCTTTTCAGCTTTCTTACTAATGCAACCAGAGCGGTATTACAGCCATGTAAGACAGTTTGACATGGCTAGACAACATAAAAATGGCTGGCTGCCCTGCATTTAACCCCAGCCAGAAGCTCAGCGTACTTATAAAAAGTTCCTTCCCTAAGTAATATTTAACTTGCAGAAGTCAAAAACTCCCACAGGCAGACAGAAAAGTTCAAGTAACAGTGGCACCAACAGGAGGATAAGTTTACCGCAAGCTATTTTATTTTATGGCTTATTTTGTTACCATTTGGGACAAGTAACAGGACATTACATATGAGCAGCACTCCATGTTCCTGAAATACTAATGCATACTGCACTTACTTTAATGCTTTTCCATCTAAAACCACATGCATTATTTTGTTATTTATGTTTTTAAAACATACAATGTCACATTAAACAGAACTACTGCAGGAAAGATCTGTTTGAACAGAAAATCAGCCAGTCTTGTCTTGAGTCTTTAACTTAAGAGAATGGGTTTTGCTTTCATTAGAAACAGAGAACCACTACAGCATGTCAGTGTATAGCGCTTAATGACATCCTAAGATATCAAGGTAGAAGTCATGTATTTGAAAGTAAATCCCACAGAACTCACTTCCAGGCAAAAACACACATAGGGATTGGATTGCATGCATTTCATCTTCACTGATAATCCTTCAAACATTTGAGTAAAGTGTCATTTTGGAGGACTCCCAAATGACACGGGCTAGTTTTACCTTTTGGGACGCAGGTGGCGCTGTGGGTTAAAGCTTGCCGATCGAAAGGTCGGCGGTTCGAATCCCTGCGGCGGGGTGCGCTCCCGCTGCTCGGTCCCAGCGCCTGCCAACCTAGCAGTTCGAAAGCACCTCCGGGTGCAAGTAGATAAATAGGGACCGCTTACCAGCGGGAAGGTAAACGGCGTTTCCGTGTGCGGCTCTGGCTCTGGCCAGAGCAGCGATGTCACGCTGGCCACGTGACCCGGAAGTGTCTCCGGACAGCGCTGGCCCCTGGCCTCTTAAGTGAGATGGGCGCACAACCCCAGAGTCTGTCAGGGGTACCTTTACCTTTACCTTAGTTTTACCTTTGCTACCTGGTAAGAATTTATTCAGATGCACTGAGCTTCTAAGACTCCATTGTGCCTTTTGCATGTCCAAGATAAATAAACAAAGATCTCTGCAAGGCCACAGTGAAACTTAAGATTATTTCTTTTACTGAACTATATCAAGATTCTGTATCAAGATTCTTGCATGGGATTCATTTTTATGAAAGCAAGTTCCTTTGAAGGCAGTGTTATCTTTCCTACACAGCCCTATGTAAACTTTTGGAAGAACATGTGTGCAGTTTTATTAAATGAATTGTAAGCTAGCTGCCATTGAAGCTTTGTGTACACAACGCTCTGAAATATGGAAACATATAACTGAAGACATACGGTTGCAAAGTCTCTCTAGGTAAGCATCCTTAAATTGCACTCCTATCTACACTTATGTGGCTTCATGTAGCTCTTAATAAAGCATTGTCTGTAACACCAAACCTTATGACACCGTAAGTCAATGCACATGGAGTTGAACTAGCGTCTCTTTCAACCACATTCTGAATATGGCCAGACAGGAGTTAAACCACTGGAACTCCTGTCAAGACTCCCCAACCAGATGCTCTGAAATAATGGTGCAGTCCACTATGGGGTCAGATAACTTTTCTGGACCAGATCTTGGGGTCATTCAGAGAAGCTGAACGGTGGAAGATTCAGGACAGACAAATTGAAGTATTTCTTCACACAGCACATACTTAAACTTTGAAATTTGATCCCACAGGGTGTAGTAATTGCCACCAATTAGATGGCTTCAAAGGGATTTTAGACCTACAGGATCAGAGGCAAAGTGCAGTCTGTGGCACAATGGGTCAGTGCATCTGACTGTTAACCAGAACGTTGGTGGTTCGAGCCTATCCAGGGACAGCTGTGGACAGGAATCCTGCATTGCAGGGGGTTGAACTAGATGATCCTTGGGGTCTCTCCCAATCTACAATTCTATCATTCTAACCAATGCATCATACTGATGCTCAGGTACTCGGCTAGAACCCAATAAAGGGTTTCATGCAAACATCATATTAAATTATATTACACTGACTGTACCAACATCATTGTAGCTGTTAGGGCACACCACTGTTTAAATCTATTCAGGAATTTGAATTAAAGCTTAGCACAATCAGACCTAGAGAAAAAACACATTTTATAAAACACACTTTTTACATTAAGTTTGAAAGGCGTTTCTAGAGTTTAGACAGGGCATTAAATTAGGGGCGTTTTAGTTTAGTGCTATTATAATTAAGTGCCTGTCAGCATTTCCAATATAAGTACCTATTTCTGGAATTTAATTTGGCCATTAAATTCTGCTCCAGGGTGAACTTTTATAGACAGTGTTTTAGTATCAACCATGTTTGAAATGAAATGACTGCTTTTAGCTCTCAAGCAAGAAAGGTAAGTGAATATATTTACCAGTGTGAAAACACTTTTACATTTCTGTATCCTAAATGGTTTTTACCTTTCTGTAATAAAATAAAATTTTACGAAATGACAAGCCTACAGATGTAGAATCGCATGCCACAGACCACTTATTTTCTTTTAAAATCATTCCAATTAGCCTGTGAATGCCCCAATATGGTGAAAACTGACGAAGTCATCACAACTTGTCAGCTGCAGCAGAAAACAAGGGTTCCAGCAATTCTGTAACTGCAGCATGATGTGTCTCCTGTACAGATACAAAGCTTCAAAAACAACAGACCCAGTTTTTAATGTGCAACAACAAAAAATATCCTGCTGTTATTAGGCCAAATTAGGCTGCTACTAAAATTAATTGCTCAATATCCCCCTCTATTGACACTCATTTGTCCTACTACTACTTAAAAGACCATATATGATATGGTTGGCAAACAGAAGGTTAGTGTAGCAAAAGTCTCCTCCAAAGATATATCACTTACCAACTGCATGTCGTTTTTGTTTCCTCTCGTTTTCAGAGCTGTCTTTTTGCTTTAGAAGTTCCTCGTTATCACTATCTATGGTAGTCTCAGTCTCCACGACACCAGCCAAGGATAAGGTTGGCATATCTGGCTGCACTGCAACTGTTCCAAAAGTTTCCAGTCAATTGCGTAATCCAAGGATCGTATGCAAGAAGTGTACTTATATAACCTTTTAGATAGCAAGCTCTCTCTACTCTACCTACCAAAATAGTAAAGAAATGGGCTTGTTCACCCCAAGAAGTTCTTAAAAGAGTAGAATTTATTAGAAATTATTTATTCCAGAATTTTTTAGAAATTATTAGAATGCTTATGATTGAAAAGAAAAAAAATAACATTATTGTAGGAAGATAAATGGTTCCACAGTAATCAGTACCTTATATTTAGCACAGTAAATATAGTTAGTTGGACCACATTATAGCATTTTGAGAGCTCTGTTGTTTATGTGTTAATTTCTGAAAGGCCCCAAAACTAACAGATTACCAATGATGTTCTCAGTACTGGAGTATGTTGCTTTTGTTGTTTATTACCTACCCTTCACTCCAAGGTACCAGAGCAAGTTACAATGTTAAAACACACTATTAAAAGAGTTTAAAATAACTTACAATCACAAAAGAAGGTAGCTCCTAAAAACCCAAAAACTTCCAGTGTCAAAAGACAAGGTAAAGAGTTGTGTCTTCAGCATTTGACGGAAGTTATACAATAAAGCTAGGGACGCAGGTGGCGCTGTGGGTTAAAGCCTCAGCGCCTAGGGCTTGCTGATCGAAAGGTCGGCGGTTTGAATCCCTGCGGCGGGGTGCGCTCCCGCTGCTCGGTCCCAGCGCCTGCCAACCTAGCAGTTCGAAAGCACCTCCGGGTGCAAGTAGATAAATAGGGACCGCTTACCAGCGGGAAGGTAAACGGCGTTTCCGTGTGCGGCTCTGGCTCGCCAGAACAGCGATGTCACGCTGGCCACGTGACCCGGAAGTGTCTCCGGACAGCGCTGGCCCCTGGCCTCTTAAGTGAGATGGGCGCACAACCCCAGAGTCTGTCAAGACTGGCCCGTACGGGCAGGGGTACCTTTACCTTTACCTTTTATACAATAAAGCTACTTTGTGGGGAACAAGTTCTGCCACATAGAACACTCTGTCCTGAACCACCACCACCTGAGCTTCTGAGGGCAGAGCAAGTACTAAGGGGCCCCCACCACACAGCCAATCTTAGCACCTGAGAGGCTCTGTAGAGAATGAGACTTTCAGGTTTGTAGGGCCCCGAGTTGTTTAGGGCTTTAAATACTCCTAGCCCCTGAGGGCACCTGGGTCTCCAGTGACAGAGTTGAATCCATGAGCATCTCCCAAGCTGCAAACTTGGCTCCTTCGAAGGCAGGCTGCCTCCACACCTCCTGGACACAAGAATTTGGGACACAGAACACCCCTTGCTTTTCAGGATTCAGTTTCAGGTTATTGGCCCACATCCAGCCTATCACCACCTCCAAGCACAGGTCTAACACCTTAATATAAAATGGATTATTGTTATTGATGTTTCTGTTTGTTTGTTTGTTCATTCTATATGAAAAAATAAAGTTGTGTGTGTGTATAAACTGGCATAATATGATCTGAGTTACTGCTGTAATCTGTAGTAACCGTGGTTACCCTCAAGTGAAGTACCACATAAAACCTTTAAGAATGTGCTCAGAAGAGTGGAAGAACATGACCAGGATGAACTGGTTCTGCAGGAATGACCAGTCATGTAAATAAGACTATACCACCAGTACAAAAATGCCAAGGTGTTCAGTGAACTAAATGCAAAGGGATTTGCATTGGCTTAGAAGAACATTAGGTATAGTTAAAGAAGAGCTTTACCTCTGCCTAAGCCTTTTTCTGAAGAGAAAGCAGGAAACAACGATTTCTTTCGAAGCAACGCCAGGTGTACAATCGGTCCTGTATTTCGCAATGCCTCCACCACCTCTTGGTTGGTATAATTCTGAATGTTGATCCCATCAACCTAATACATAGACATGTATGACACATAAAATTGGTTTCTAAATGGAAATCCATGTCAGAAAGCAAGTTGCTTGAATGATAACACCAGTTAAGGCTAATTACAGGGCATTTCTAAAATCCGAAGATGAGCCTGATTGCTCATATTAAATAACATTACTTAAGCTCAACAGGGCTCCCTATCAACCCATACACGAAAAAGCAATTTCTTTGCTTATTTATTAAATTTATTTACCACCCTTCATCACAGGGCGGTTCACAACACAACACAACACAAATTGGTCAGTTGCGAGACTGTGTGCATGAGTGAACACATTCTCAGATTATATGGGATCCTTGCAACTAAGAGTTCTGGATTTTATAAATATAAGTACAGTGGTATCTCAGGTTACATACGCTTCAGGTTACATATGCTTCAGGTTACAGACTCCGCTAACCCAGAAATAGTACCTCGGGTTAAGAACTTTGCTTCAGGATGAGAACAGAAATTGTGCTGCGGCAGCGCAGCGGCAGCAGGTGGCCCATTAGCTAAAGTGGTGCTTCAGGTTAAGAACAGTTTCAGGTTAAGAACGGACCTCCAGAACGAATTAAGTACTTAACCTGAGGTACCACTGTACACAGGCAAGGGAGAAGTTGACATCTGTCAGCTTCCCATCTATCTGCATTCCTCTACACCATACTCTATAGCATTTTCCAGAGTCCTTCAACCCCCATATTAGACTTTCAGGAAACAGCAGTGGAAAGGGGGAGGCAAAAAAGGTACCTTTCTATAAATATGAGTTCTGTTCCTTTCACAGAAGGAATGTGAGGATCCAAGCCATTATCCTATACTATCACACACACTGCATTTTCTGCAGAGGTGAACTTGCGGTCAGTGGTCATGCCATTTGTATGCAGCTGCCGCCACCAGGGAGTGGTGGGAGGGAGCTGCATGTGACTGATGCAGTCATGTGGACAGCACAGACTACATAGGTCTTGAATGTACTTTGCTGGCAGGGAAGCTTTACATAAGGGAAAAGTCACTCACATTTGATGGATGGCATGTGAAGGGGATTCTCAGCTAGCAAATAATCTAGAACAGATTATTTTATGCCTAATATTCTCAGATCTTACACCAGTAATGTTCTGCAAAGTATGATTCTACAGCCTGCAAAAATAAGACTTAAACTTACAGCAATAATTCTGTCATGGACTTTTATTTGACCGCTGTGTTCCGCAGCACTGTCAGGTATTATGTTTTTGACAAAAATCCCTGAAGATTCTGCTTAAAGAAAAGAAAAAGAACACTGTTACTTGTTAATTCTGCATTTAGAATGCGTTGAAATTTTACAGATTCCAGGAAAGAGTCCATTTTGTGGGCTTTCTGTAGCAAAAGAGAAAATGTCATATAACTCACCTGTATCAGAAACTCCTGAATAGCCAACAATTGTTATACCAAGACTCTGTCCGTCCTTCTTAGTCAACTGAACTTCATGAATTTCATTTTCCTAGGAAATAAAAGCATGTTTTGAAGCTTGAAGTTTCAGATTATAAACATCTGTATTAAGCACTTCTCCAGCTTCTGCCATGAATTTCCATAGCTCATCTCCCAACTGGATGCTTCTTCAGTCCCAGAATCCAAGGGCAACATGCTTTTGCAATCTCAGTCCACAAGAGGTTTGCTCTTTTCATAGCTTCAGTACTGAAATGAATTCTTCTAAAGTGTTCCTGTTGCTCCTACCAGTGGCTGCAGCAGATTGTCAAAGGAATGGGACTTAGCTCAGGCCTATGCAATAGTCAAAGGATCCAATACGCTTCCAGGTTTTCAAGGAGCCATGACAAATTCTGACATTTGCTTTTCACACAGGAGTAATTTCAAATATGCAATTCCCCAACGTGAAATTGAGGTGGCGAACACAGTAAGGCATTTTGCCACCTTAGAAAGGCACATGAGTTTGTCCAAAGTAGGATACAAAAGGTGAAAATAGCTGTAAAAGAGTGGTTACATACATATATGGGACAATATGATTTAATTTAATGGATAAGCAAGAATGTGATATGTCCAAGATGAGTGAGGTCAAAGATGGAAGAAAATAATCAACCACAAGGCCACACTGCCACTAACAGCTTAGAACAAAGTGATAGTGCAATTCAATTAAAGTAGTTAGATATCTTCTAACTAATCATATATGCAAGGTCCTGGTACTAGGAAACGTCCAACGTGTTGATCCAGAAGACTATCTCAAGGCTACAGCAGCATGGGCACAAAGTCAAGAAGTTATTGATGCCTCTTCCTCTCCCCGGCAGTAAAAATGCAATAAACTGGATGGCGTACAAATCTGCTGCCTGACATGACATCCCAAACCAGCTGCCTCACCCTGGCTCCCTTGAACTTCTCAGTCCACGCCGTAAAGCAATCATATTGCATGAAGAGGCTGCAGTGAGTCTCAACAAACTCCATCTCTAGCAAGCAACTTATTTGGGTCCACCACGGAGTTCCTTGAGGTTAAGGTGATTAAGTCAGAAGAATGGCACTGCGGCCGAGATTACACCTTCTCTCCTTTCATCTGAATAATGTTTCATTATTCTCCAGAGGCATCATTAGACTTAAAATGCATTTGGAATCAGAGTACAAAAACTGAAATCGCCTCAGCCAGGGCCATCCCCAGTATACCAGTATTTTACAGCCCTAAATGAAGCAGCAAGTGCTTCTTCCCTAGCCAGGAGGCATGTTCATAGTACCCAAGGCCAACCAGCCAATCTATTTTGGTACCTGAGGCAGAAAACCCCACATGCAGCTTCCCCATCCCTGACAGTAAAAATCGTCCTAATAATGAATGGACAATTAAATAGCAATTTGCTGTCCCTTTCATGACTCCCCAAAGCAGTGGCCTGCTATCTCATTCTGTCTAACTGTGGGGCAGCAGGGCCCACAATACAAACCCATGTTTCTAAGTGCCATGTCCCCAAATATCTCACTGTAGTAGTTGAGAAGGAACAGAAGCAGCAGCAGTGAAAAAACCACACCACAGGGCAGGAGAGAGATCTCTGAAAATATTCCACGCCTAAAAAGCACAGTAGCAACAGATGGAATACGAGCACAGCTTTGCTTACATTTCAAGACCTCCTGCATACTTTGAGTAGCATTAGTTTATTTTAATTACTCAAAACTGAGAAGGGCTTTTGTTTAAACAAAACACTTTAATGTGACAAAAATTAAAGATTTGTTAAAACCATATTTGTAAGATGCATTTTTAGCAGCAAATGTATTAGTGTAGGCTACAAGGACTCTAGTACATCAATACATTACCCCTGGAACTTAAAACAGAGGGCTGTGTCAAGTGCCAAACCTCCTGTTGGATAAATTTCTAAATAAAGGGCTGGATCCAGACTTTATCGTGCTTAGATTAGACCCACTGAAATCAATGGGACACCAGTCCTACATCAGTCATGAGTAACTTAGGTCCCATTTCTTTTAATGGGTCTACTCTCTAAGCATTATGACTAAGTTTGGATCTACTCCTAAAGTCTGAATACCATCTTTTGCATTGTTTTTGGTAGGTGAGGTTAAGCAGCTCTGTTGGGGGGCTGTCAATAGGGGTTAGATCAGTGGTTCCCAACCTTTTTTTGGCCATGCCCACCTAAGCACCTCTGAAATCCTGATGCCCCCTTCCTGTGACATACAATTCTCATTATTCAAAAAGTGAACTCCTATCCACATGGAGGAAGCCTAAAAGGCCATTCACTGTTAATAACTCATTCTCAAATTGCCCCCCCTTAAGAATCAAATTGCCCCCCTGTGGGGCATGTGCCCCACATTGGGAACCATGGGGTTAGATGAATTTAATTAAGTAGTCTGATTTTTAACATTTTGTTAACTTTCCCAAACCTTTAGATAGGCTATAAACCAAATATGTAACAAGGGTCAGATTTCCCCCCTATGTATATTTATATATACACCTATATATACATAGGTCACAAGTATAATGAGGTAGAACAGATTAACCCGCCTACTTCTGTCATCACAAATAGGTTTATAAGATTAACAACAAAAAGATGAGGGAATCTAACAATACTTTAAAGCACATTAAACCTGAGAGAATAAGGATTTTGCCCAACAAATATAAAACAGCCATTATCAGGGCTAGCTGAGCCTCTCAGGGGAAGGCCTTCCCTAACAAGGGCATCCACTTCAAACCAATCATGTCCAGTTGAGGCAGAAGGAACAACTCTAGAAAATGAAGGGAGCTTAGCTATAGGGAAGTAGTAAATAATCTTCTGCTCTGTGATAGCAAGAGAGTCTGTGAATTTCTACAGTGAAGGTGAATGATGGTGGAGGTGGTAGTGACTGTTTTTGGAACATTTGCTGAGATGCACCTTGAGAGGGGCAATTATAGCCTTGAAATCTTGCGATCTATGCGGGGTTTTCAATCGTGTATTTGCTGCAGAATGCAACTCGTGGAAGAACTGCAAAGCACGAAGATACTCACCGTTCCAAATCGCCTGTCGTGAAAAGGAGACAGCATACCAACAGGCTGGGCTACAGGGGTCGGCGGTGTCACCGTTACTTCACACGTGGGGTCTCTTGCAACAACCATCTTGACACGGTTCCCACAGTTTCGCAACACTTGAGCCACTTGTTCGCTACTCATTCCTTGCACGTTTGTCCCACCAATTTCCAAGATGTGATCACCAGTTCTGAGTCTGCCATCCTTTGTAGGAAACATGGCTTTACTTTTGCATAGTTTTAAGATTTGCAACTAAAGTATAATTAGGCACTGCCAAACAATAAATACGTATCCCCCCCCATGCCTCCAGACCGTGCAAAATGCTTTCAAATGAAACAATGCAGCACCAAATGCTACTTTGAAAAGAAAAAGTCAAATATTAAATATCAAATTTCTTTAAAACCTACTGCACCATCAGCCACTTCTTTGGTTATTTCATAAGGGCAAGGGGGCGGGAATTAAGAAACTACTACAGAAAAATATTTGTAGTTTTGCAACTTCCTATAGAAACTGGTCTATTAAACAGAAAAGCAAATGGAGGGGTTTGGATTTAGTGGTCCTAGAAAAAAGTATCTTAAATGCCACATGCACATTGCAAGACCATTTATTTTTAAGGAATTCTACATACTTTCCACCAAACTATATTTACAAGCAAGATCACTCTTGGGAAAAGTAAATAAATTATAGGAGTGAGTCTTAAACCATCATTTTTTTTCGAGTAAAACATTTCAGATAATGTCTCAAGACAAAGCACCAAACACAAGTCCATAAACCGCCAGACATGCATGGAGAATTTGACAGAAAAAATCAGATACACTTTCCCCTCATAAGTGAACATTCTGGCTAATGCAAAGGTTCATAATTCAGATTTAGTGGATATGTCATTTTTCAGACTTTACATGGACTAACAACCATCCACACATGAGCTCCGGAAGACCAGAAGAGCTGCTCAGACAAGTATAGAGTGGTTACTTCTGCATTATCGATACATGCAAGATTTCTTTTTGTCACAGAAGTAGCTGGTGTGATCTCCCATGAGCTGGTCCTCTGCTATTACACTGCCCATGTGGAACAGATTGTTTGTGTGAGCAGCTATTTGCCAAAGTAAACTCCCCAAGCAAACAATGTTTCAATATCAGTGCTGGCTCTTCCAGTCAATGGCCTTTTTTCATGTCAAGGCAAGACACAGTATGGCTTCCTGGGACCGTGCTGGCTTCCACTAAGGAGCTCACACCTGCTTTGTTCCTCTCTGGGGGCTTCTTAGCGCAGCATGGAACAGCAGCTAAGCCAAAGTTTTTCTTAGCATGTCTGAACCTGGGATTGTTGCTCAGGTCTCTCCTCCGTAACCACAGGACAAACCTTGCCTACAAATCATGGGTAAGGAGGAAATACCTTAACCACAAACACTGGTTCAGATGACACACTAAGCCAAACTTTGGCTTGGCTGGCTGGGTTGGCTAAGGTAAAAAGTCCACGAATGAGCAAAGAAAGTGCAATCCTCTCTTTGGGAGTCAACATGTTCACCCTATGCCATGGTTTGGCTTAGCGTTACGGGTGGATGTGGCCATTATCTCTTCCTCCTTTTCTTTCAAAATTTAACATAATTACTCTCCTTTTTGTACTGTACCCCTATTCTTAGTCACTCAAGACTGCTGCAAATTAAGACAGTATGACATATGCTTTTGGATGCCAAAACATTTTGTTCCTTACAGCAAAACAGGTGTTCCAAAGGCACAAGAGAAAAGCATTCATTATAACAGACAGTTTTGTAGAGGGGGCAGAACAGCCAACTTTTAAAATTTCAACTCTTCAATTCTCCCAACTTTCATTTATATTATGAATTGGAACACATCCTATAATCTGTCTCTTTTCCGTACATTAATATTAATAAAATGAAACAGAGCCCTCTTTGTATCCACAAGGTTAGAGGCAGCAAGTTTTAGTCAAAGTTGCGTTGAAACGCCAATCCCAAAAGGTGTAGCATCCTTTAGTGCCATCTGATGGACATGGAAGCACAAGAGGTTCATAATTTCTAAAAAAATAGACTCAGGGTCTCAATTCCTATCAAGAGCGCACAGTCAGCTGACTCCAAAACCCACAGCCTGTAAAGCAACTTGGGTTGTTGCATGAAGATTCACAACTCTGTGATCATGTAGGTACCTTCCTGGCATGATCAAGCTATAGGCAGAAGCACTAACAACTGCCCTGGACTAGAGCCAGGAGACCTGTATCCTATTTTTTGCCTGATCTACCTCACAGGGTTGTTGTGAAGATAAAATGATGCAGGGAACTATGTAAGCCACTAAAATTACTTGAAAATGTCATAATTAAATAGTATTCCTATTTGAACTCATATTTATTATTCTGGGAATCTCAAGCATGAACGCTCCAGATTTGCAAAGTCCGGAGAGTTCTGTGTAAGAGAGCTCAAATACAACATAAGTTGTATTAGTTCCATAGGCACCAAAACAAATATGATTCGTTTATAGACATTCTTGCTGCATTCACAAACATCACCAAAACTTAGTTTTGAACAACTGGTAAGCCTCGGCCGCACACATTCACAGCAATATCCCAACCAACTTCCAGTTTCTCAGTAAACTATTGTGTTGTGTACTGCATGCAAATACAGCAAATTAGGTTGATAGAATCAAAATCTGATTGGCTAGGAAACCTCTGTGAATAGAGGGTGAGGGATAGTTATATTTATATTGCAAACCACCCGGTTATCTTTGAAGGGTGGTACAGAAATTTAATTAATATTAATAATAATAGTTAGGAAGACAAATAGGGAGGATGGGAGCAAACTCACTGCTGTTAGTAAATGTAGTGATTAACTGAGTTTGGCATAATGCATGAATACAGCTTTGTGTTGCTGCTCTCCAATACTTTAAGTCTAATGGTTAACATATTACTGATCCTTAGATCCAAATGGTGCACATGTTTTCTAAATTCCCCTTCTTACTGTGGCATGCTTGAAAAACCATTCATCTGACTTGGAACACAGACACCATCAACATTTAAAGTTAGTTATCCTCGCCCAAGCTTTAGTCTTGCTTTTATAGATACTGACTCTTGAGTCTTGAATAATATCAGTCTTCTTTGATCATAACAGGCACGTGGAAATGAAGGCCATGGACTGGAGTCAGCACTTCTGCCTAAATACTGTCCTCTCCCCACAATGGAATGAGCAGCACAGCTAGGATTGTGCTTGCCATTCACTTTGCTAACAGCAGTAGTGAGGAAGAAGTGGAAAGAGATGGGTATAACTCTGCCATCTTTCTCCAGTGTCTAGTGAAAGGAAGTGCAGGTTAAGCTAGGCAAGGGGGTCTCCAACTGGTTGCATCAATCACCCACCACCAGCACCTGCCACTCTTTAAAATACAACACTTTAGCTTGCTTTGAAATTCCAACTATTGGATGTTTTGTTTTAAAGAAGGACACAGTACAAACCAGTTACCTTATCTGCCAGACCTCCAGGAACAACAGTCCTCACAACTACGCCACTTGACTTTCCTCCTACAATTCCGAAACCCAATCCTGAGCCATCGTTAACCAACTCTACTTCCTCAACATGGCCCCAATTGATCTGGAAGAGACAGAAGATGAAAGTCTGTTTATCATGATACTTGTGGGCTGCAATAGCGTGTATGGTTATGTTTTTATATTGTAAGCTGTCCTATGATCTTTGGATGAAGGGTGGTTTAGAAATTTAATAAACATTAAAAAATAAGAATGCACAGCGCACACAAAAGGAGATAGCATTTGAACTCAATGGGTTACCAGCTAGTTACTTCCTACAAAGCAATTTTATTATTTTTACAACTCCATTTGAAGTTGCAAGGTTGTTCCAAGAGAGTTGCAAGTTGACACATACATCTAGGAATATGGTTTTTTTTTAACTGCATATTTAGTCTGATCTACATTTTATCTGTGTGGAAGACAAAGACACTAATCATACGGAGTTAAATGCCCCAGTGCAATTTGTTGAGCATTGTAAACACTGTACAATGTGTTTTAAGATGCTTGTAATTCAAAACTCAATTCTGACAAAGCTGCAACTTACCATTTCAAGTGAATTAACATCACTTAAGGAGGTTGAGGTCCGACTGCTTCTCTGGGTTGGCTCCCTAGCCACAATCAAAAGTAAGGAACCTGTGGCTTGCTGGAGCAATATAATGGCCTGTTGATGGGAAATGTTCTGATCCAACAGGGTGTGATTAATGGCCAGTATTTGGTCATTCTCCTTTAATCTTTGATCCCTTGGATAAAACAAACAAAATGCTTGAAAAGGGCATGGCAGCATCTTCATAACAGGTTTTCAAGGACACAAACACCCCCCACAGATATGCAGTGGGACAGAGAACTGCCTTCTCTAATAGTATTGCGGTTGGCTGGTGCAGTATAGTGAGAAAAGCATGAGTTGTCCCTAGTTTGTATCTCACTTGTCCATAAATTCATTAAAATGAGCACTATATCTCAGTGCCCACCTTCTGAATCACGGGAATTATGACTGGGCTCCTTGGCTGCTCAAGTCTAAAATGAATGCTAAACATTATTATCATTATTGGCTCATATGCTTTCATTATACAGAGCCACCCTTGGCAGGCGGCTGTCCATAATGCCCCTGTACTCTGCTTCTAGTGCACTGTGGTGTCCAGTTCACATCCACTAATCTGTGGCAGGCTGGTGGGCAAGATGTCTTGCCTTACAACAAGGCGATTTGACAAGACAACTCTTGGCTGTCTTGCAGCTCTAGGGCCCTGGCAATGCCAATAGTATTTAAGAACAATGGTTTTAAAGAACAGCATAAAGAATGTCATACCCTTTATTCAATTTGTGTTATTTTTATGAGCTTTGACAATATGAAACAAGAATCTCACCTGGCTGCTATGCTTCCTGGCTGAACTTCCTTGACAAAGATACCGGGTTCTCCAAGACTTTGGTTTTTAAGAGCAACCACACTAAAACCAAGGCCTCCATTAAATGGCTTCTCTATTGCAATATTTTCTATTTGCCTGCCCTAATAAATGAAAAATAGAAGCAATTAACTTACAATATTCTATTCATTTATCTTAAAATACACCCCCCCCAAAAAAAAAACCTAAAGAAGCAAAGCCTATTGAGAACCAAATTTCATGTATGGCTTCAACTTGATGTCATTACAAAATAATAACATTACATAGAATAGTGAAATTGACCACTAAACTAGTCCCCTTATCGCTTAGCCTGGACATTGAGGTCCTCCACCGAGGGTCTTCTACTGGTTCTCTCATTGCAAGAAGCAAAGTGACAGGGACCCAGGCAGAGGACCTTCTCAGTAGTGGCGCCCTCCCTGTGGAATGCCCACCCTTCAGATGTCAAGAAAATAAAGAATTACACAACTTTTAGAAGACATCTGATGGTAGCCCTGTATCAGGAGTTTTTTAATGCTTTTATTATGTTTTTAGATAAGCTGCCCAGAGTGGCTGGGGAAACCCAGCCAGATCGGTGGGGTATCAATACTATTATTATCTGTGTTTTTTTCATGGGGGTACGCAGGGGTACGCACACCCCCTAAACATTTTGTCAATCTTTTTAAATTTTGTCAGTTTACTATATTTATTTTTTCCAATTTGAACTATAAAATGGTGATTTTCTTGAGTCAAAATGAGAGTACCCCTAAACATTTTTTTAGAAAAAAAGCACTGATGATGATGATTACTACACACTTCCTGGGTTTTTACAAAAGGAACACTGAATGCATGCAAGAATCGAAGAAAATGCCACAAATTCAAGGTTTGGCAAGAACCTGCTCAAAAAATACTTAGAACATGAGCTTTCTATTACTTACCATTATACAATTATAATGCAACCCCCCCCCCCCAAAAAAAACACTTGCATGCTTTGCTGTACAAATGTAAAACTTAAAAACCAGATACATTTGGAATTAATGGGATGAGCAATATATATTTAGTTTGCCAATGGTGCTGTGCCATACCTTTGCCATCCTCTGGATTGCCAAATTAAACTCATCAACTCCAGGCTTTGGAACTAGAGGAGTCATATGATTGTTTTGGTTGCAAGTCATATAAAGGTTTCCATTAGCAAGAGAATTTTGATCAGCATCAAACACCAGCAAACCTCTCCTGGTAAAATCAAAATCCACTGAACGATTTGGAGGCATGTAAGCGAGCTGTGGATAGCAAGGGAAGACATTAATTTACACATATAATTGTTTCTCCTGCCAGTTGATTTGTGAGTAAGCGCTTCTTATTTATCTCAGGAGTGGCCAAATGTAGGAAAACCTCTAGGAAAACTTCAAATGTTAGGTTCAAGGCACGATAGACGGCAGTTTGACCTCTGATGTTAAACCTTTGTATAACATTAGTAACAAATCACAGAGTGGGGGGCGGGCCTCATGGTCATCTATTTATTATCTATTTTAGTTACTGAATTTCTATCCCACCCTTCCTGCAAAAGGAGCCCAGGGCAGGACCCAACCCCAGACATAGAACATAATTGTCTGAAGGCAATTAGTGAGTGATTTAGTAAATCCATGATAGATTACAATGATGATAAATTTACCATAGAAGTGACAAAAGATCAGCATTCACCCCAAGCAGATACATAGTGTAAAACAACATTGTCAGCGATGAATATTTCATTAATTCATCCCTCAAACATAACCACCAGCATTGCTAAACTTCACAGTCTTTAACTTACTTGTTCTTTCAGTTGCTTAATTGACTGCTGAAGAGTCAGCATATGATTAAACAAGGGATTCTTGAGTGTATTGTACAGGAAAGCCAGATTATCGATCTGTGAAGTGTCTCCTCTCTCGTGTAGCTTCAATAGCAGACGCTCCAAAATCCGCAGCACCTGCTGCTTATCTGTGGGATTCCATAAAACATCACACATTAAACGCCTGCTTTGAAATATTTGATTATTTGACCAAGAGATTCTTTTCCAGAGATGCCTACCTGCAACAGGATTTTCTGGCATGTTGGCTTATCTGTGCTGCAGTAATCAAAATAATCTGCATTTTAAAATAAAAGTACAAGTTAAGTTGAGGTCAACATGTTTCTTTGTGGAGCAAAGATGTCACACACACACATAATACCTGTAATCATTCTCAAAAGCTGCTTCTTAAAATCCCACATTCAATCAAAATGTTTGGAGATCATAGGGGGATTACTATTGTGATAAATACAGTTTCTTCACTAACAGCACAATCTTAACCATATCCATTAATAAGCAAGTCCAATTGAATTCAGTGGAGCTTACTTCCAGACAAGAGGGGTCAGGACTGCAGCCTAAAGCATTTAAAAGAAAAAAAAATCCCCAGCCACTAAACAATACATATTACCCAATATGTATTATTATTTAGCATAACCCAAACAATGCTGAGAAGAATTATCCATGTGGCTATTTAGCTTCCTGCTACATATAAACATATAAGGGACCCAGCAAATTCAAAAATTTACACCCCTGCCATATTCTCCCATTATACGAGTTTAAATTCACATTGGATTACTGTTGGCCTCCCTGCTTTGGCACTCTTCCAAGTGGTGCTACAGCAGTGCCAGCCCTATCATTGGCGGCAGAATGAGGCAGCTGGTTTGTGGTGTCACAAAAAGGCTTCATATGATTATTTAATTTATTAGTATTGTATTTTACTACCAGGGAAGGTGAGAGGGGGTTTGGGGATTGTTCTGCCTTGAGTGGCAAAATAAACTTAACTGGCTATGGCTATTATGTGCATGAAGTGCGGGAGGGCACACTTCGCTGTTCTGCCTTAGGCGGCAAATGTCTTGGCAGAGCCATGCCTGCTGCATCCAGTCCTAGCTGCTTATTGCCAAGAGCAGGCAGAGGCAGCAACAGCTTAGGTTCTCTCTCTCTCTCTCTCTGGACAGACCCACTTCGCCCAGTCTCTTCCACGAAGCTGCCCAAAGGCAGTTCACAAATGACAGGAGATGTGAAGCAGTGCTCACCCTGGGAAGCCCTGCTGGACCTAATCCTCCCTGTGTCACCAGCCACAGAGAAAGGGGCAACTAGAGGGAGGTGCAACACAGAAAGGGTCAACAAGAAAGAGAAGGGGAGGCGGAGGCTCCTTACAGCTCCACTTGTTCCCTTTGTCAGGAGCGTGAGACACAACTGCCATCGGCAGGCAACTCTCTGAGCCCAAGAGGGAGAAAGACAACATTGGTGCTGCTGCCACTGCCCACTGTAGACAGTGGTGCAGCACAGGGAAGATGGGCCCCTTGTCCTCAGAGAGGCACAAAGCTCAAAGCTCAAATTCCACCAGCAGAGGTGGCTGCTAGACCTCAGAAACAGGTGGTGTGAGGTCAGTACAGGTGGGTCCACTGTCAACCTGTGGGTGGCCTCACAAGCCCCACCAGAGAGGCTGTGTAAAGACATGGAGAGGCAGGAACTACTCAAGCAAGGTGCAGCAGCTAGTCAGGGGCCAAGGTGTGGGATTTGTTGCGCCATGACTGAGAGTTACAACCAGGCTGAAAATAGCTTTTCGCAGCTTCTCCTCCACCCTGCCTTAGATTTTAAACTGTTCATGTTAAAACTTTAAACAGGACAACTCCCAAAGCGGCCACCACCATGCAATAATCAAAACCCCTCACCACGGCCAAAACAAGGAAGTCCAGTAGGTGTGGAAGCTTGCAGTTAAAATTAGAATTCCAATTTTTTCATTATTATTGTTATTAAATCTTTTTAGCCTTGGATAATTAGAAGGAAAAGCACGAGCTGTGAGCAAACTCCACAGAGATTTAAATCCCAGCTCAGGGCTCTGCAAAGCAGCCCAGCCCGAAGTGCGACAAGTGTTTTCGACGAAACTTAGAAACATCCAGGAAGTAAGTGGAGGGCGTCCTGTAAATGCCCCGCCGGTTGCTTTTCCAGCGGCTGCGCGCTGCTTCTCTTTCCCGCAAATGACAGGGGGCGAGGAGAGGGTCGCCTGTTCCTGGACCCCCCTCTTACCTGGTCTCTGAGTGGGGAGGAGAGATCTGCCACGGCTGCCTCTTTCGGATCTTCCACTCGCTCTTACCTGGGCGGAAGCGAGAGCCTGGATTCGAGCCGCCCTCACCTGCAACACAGGAAGCTGGCAGGAGGGGGAGCCGCGCCTTAGGCAAGGAAACCAACGCCGGGAGAGTCCGGATCAGGAGGGGAAGGAAGGCCGAAAGAGCGGCAGGCAGCAGGCGGCGAGGTTTTGCCCCGCTTGATTTCCACGCGGTGTGAACCAACAAGTCCAAGGGCCGCGGTGAAGGGACTGGGGAAGGCACATAAAGAAGTGGGGGGAGACATAGAAGGAAATAATCCAGGGGTTGAGGGGGGCGTGAAAGAGAAGCAAGATGAAGGGGGGATAAGCGAGAGGCACCAGCGCGTCATTAATTCCCGACACGTGTGAATACGCGGCAGTGGCGAAAGAGAATCCAGCTGATTTAGCAGTAGCTGTTTATGAAACCAGCAATATACTCAGCCCCAAGCATGAAGAAATCATGAATCAGTTTATGGGTTTTTTAAGTTGAAAAAACAAACACAAGTCATATTTGGCTTTTACTTATTATTAGAACTCGGGATAAATAGTTTATAAACTTTTCCTAAACGGACAGGAAATAATGAAGTTGCAGGCAGCCAAGTGTCTCAGAGATGCATTCTCAACTCCAGGATAGTTCACGTTAGTTATAAGAATCTTCTTAGCTAAGTATTGTTTTGCTGTTATTAATTACCTGCCCTTCACCAGGGCAGCCCCAGGTAGAGCACATGGACACAATCCAATCTGGTAGAGCATGGAGTACGGTGGCAAGTCATCTCGGTCTAAAAGGGACCATGGCACCTGTGCCTCCAGTGGCAGTGAATCCAGGAGTAGGGAAGTGGGGTTGCAATCCTAAATTTACTTACCTTTACTTACCTTTGAGAAAGCCCCATTGAATTCAGTAGGGCTTACTTCTGAATGGACATGGTTAGGACTGCAGCCTTAGTTACCACACAATACTCTTCTCTATTATTCTATAAAATTAGCTTAAAACATTTAAATGCATGCTTACCAATCCCTGTTGCCAGTGAACTTCTTCACCCCTTTGGACCTAAAAAATACCTAACAGAAATTTTCAGCAGGTGAAGCTTTTTCTTATTATGATATACAAATATTCGTTTTGCGTGTGCATGTGAAACTGCTTAATTTCGGTAAATGACCCCGGAGCCCCGTTAGCTTTTATATATATATATGCAGCCTGGATGGAAGCGAGAGGGATCTATCAACTTCTTGATAGCTTCTTCGGGAGCAGGGTTTCCTAAACTGGGTCTCCAGCTGTTTGGGGACTACAACTCCCATCATCCCTAGCTAGCAGGACCAGCGACCAGGGATGATGGGAGTTGTAGTCCAAAAAACAGCTTGAGACCCAAGTTTGGGAAACCCTGTGCGGGAGGAAGGGTGGGATATAAGTTGAATAAATAACACGACACATTCATTAATTTGTGAGCTTGGCTTTATCCTTTGTTCATACTCTACATTCGCGTTTATTTTATGATCCTGTCAACCTCTGACCACCGCACGCGCTTTCGTTTTGAGATTGGGACGGGGCTGAACACTTTAGTCAAGTTTCCGCGCTTCAAAAGGATCCATCTTAAGTAAGGGCAGCCGAGCTTCCTCTCGCAGCTTTGTTAGGAAAGCATCCATCTTTTCAAAAGGCACCCGACTTCCCATTTCGCCACCTGTCTGTTTACCGGGGAGGAGAGCGGGCGCTTTCTGCCTTCAACCGCATTGGAAATTATAAGGAACGGGAGCCATCTTTGCTATGGGAAAATGAAGGCTTCCCTGAAAGAACAGCGCTGCTTCTTCCGCCCCATTTCGAGGCCCGGGGCCCTTCGGGAGAGGCGTCGACGCTACTAGATAGGGCGAAAACGTCAGCTGACCAGGGGGCTCGTTTTCCAACATGGCCGCCTGGCAGGAGATGCCGCTGTCAGGGAACAAGAGGAAAAAAGGCGGCGTGATCGCGCTCTGGTCCTTGGGAACCTTGTGCTTGGCTTGTCTCGCGACGCAGGGCGCGGCGGGCGCCGACCCTTCTCTGAAGTGCGAAGACCTGAGAGTCGGCCAATATCCTGAAGCTGCGCGGAGGCAGCGCCTGGTTGCCATGGTGATGGGCCTTGCAATGGGTTGGGGAGGGCCGTGGGGCTGCCCCTTTTCTCGGCAGAGCTCCTGCGATTTAAAACACCCGGTGAGGGCTTCGCACCACTTCAGCTGCATGCTGGGCAGAAGCTACACCTGTTGAATCTTTTGTAGTCTTAAGGGGCACAGTAGCTCTGCCATACACAAAAAGGTGGCAGCCGCAAAGTGGCAAGATATGGAAGGAAATATATGTTTAAACCTTCTGACATCAGGCAGTGATCAGGTGTACAAAAAATATTTAACCTAAGTAAAAGGTATAAGACCCCTAAGTAGGGGAAGGGTTAAGAGTAGTGACCCCTCTTTTGTCTGCCGCTGTGCTAAGATGTCTTTGAAATGGTTTTGGGGTAACATGTAGTACAATCACTTTATTTGAGTCTGTGATGTGTTGGATTAAAGGAATGCTAATAAAATTAAGCAGAAAAAAGTCTAGTTCAAGAATGGAGAGTTTGGCTCTTCAGATGTTGTTGGACTCCAACTCCTGTTAGCCTCAGCCAGCACAGCCAGTGTTCTAAACAAATGGGCCACCTATCTGAGGCTCCTGGGTCATATTTTGTTGTGGATAAAAGTACAACATTTAATTGTTTTAGCAGAGCAAGAAAGCCAGGATATTAAACTATGTTTTAAATAACATATTTTTAAACCATATGTCAGGGACTCAGCGGGAGCGCAGGGAGGAGAGGAGATGGAGAGCGAGGGGGAGCAATCCAAGGGCAGCATAGGAGAATATGACAGCAGCCCGATAGATTCCATGAGCCTCTCCAGCGAATCGGAAGATTCACAGAAGGGGGCGCCGATGGGCAGGGCAAGGGGCGACCCAAGGGGGACACCCCAGAAGCAAGGGGCCAGCGGGGACTCCCAGAGCAGCAGTGGCAAATCAGGACCAGCTTCCCCACCAGAGCGTAGTGGGGGGGAGGAGTCCCAGGTGTCAGAGCCCACATATGCACCACCAGCGAGAGAAGATGAGTCAGGGTGGACCACGCCTCCATCGGAGAGCGAGTTAACGGTCAAGAGGAAAGTTGCAGGCTGGGCACGCGCGCCAAGTTCAAAGGTACAGGCGAGCGGCACAGAAGGTAGCCCGGATAGGGAACCAGGTGCTAAAGCCCGCCGGAAGGAGGGGCAAGAATCGTCAGGGTCAGCGTCAGAGGAGTCCAGGAAGGATGAGACCCTAGCGGGCAGGAGGGCCCAGAGGAGAAAGGAACTTAGGAAGAGGTGGAGCAAGGCGAGGGTCTTAAACTGGTGTGGAAGGGGAGGAGACTCAGACGGGACTTCGCCGGTCTAAGGTCGAGACGTAGAGTTGCACGCTGCGGCTTTAAAATGGAAACTGAATCTCAATAAAGACTTTTGTACATAACTACAGCCTAGCGTTGGTCCTCTGTGAGCTGGGACCTGGAGGCAGCTCTGACACCATAGTTTAATAGTGTCTTAATTTGTTATGAAACTGCTAACTGCCATTTCCTGGATTGGATAAAATGGGAAACTATACTGAATAGGTTTAATTATAGTTCATACAAAGGGCTGTCTGGGTAGAAGCAAAAATCTTCCTCAGATTTTGGCTTATTTAAACCATTATATGATTGTCTGATCTCTTCCATTTTGTTTGTCTCACATTAGTAGGAAGAGATAGATAAATACCAGGAAACTCTGTGTCTCTTGTAAAGCCTAGTTAAGCACTTCATTTTTCAAATACAAAGTTTATATGTTTATATGCCCAAAATATTAGTAATAAGAAGGAAAACAGGCCACTTCCGCCTGTAAAATCTTAGGCAGATAAAAACAATTTATCGTAATTTACTGTGTTGTTATTGTTGAACACTTAACATGGGAGTTCAGTTTATATTTGTTTTCCTTAATTATTCAAACATATATTTGTGAAGATCCTAAAATAGACAATGAAACACAAGAACCTTTGAACTGTACAAATCACACTGCATATGGTAAGGAGTATGGCAATAGAATGCTTTTAGTCTAGCCACTGGTGCATATTATTTGACTAAATGCTGTTCATGATAAACACTAGTTCCCGCACCCCATACTGATCATGTATAGTGGTGATCAGTAACACTGTGTATGGCACAATTTATAATTGAATGCATAATTGGTATATTTATATACAGTGGTATGTGAACATCTTTGCACCTTGATAGTCTATGTTAATTTGTACTTCATGGTCTTGTCATATATGTTTTGTTTAGCACAGCTTAGTGTCATAGGTGCAAAGAAATTTGTTCAACTATTTTATCATGCTGGTCATTACTTTATAATGTTAATTCAGAAAACTTAACTTGTATATTTCCACTTTTTCCAGAAAATATTTTATATTAAATCTGTAGTACAGTTGCATTCTTCTATGTGTAGTATTAGCTGTCTTGAAAAAAACATGCATATATTTATTTCACTTGTTCTGTATTTGAGGCATTTCCCTGGATTTTAGTGCAGAATCCTTTTTTTTTTTTTTTTGCCCGCAGTCGCCTGTCTTCCAGCACCAAATATTACTTGCAAGAATTTATTTGGGAATGAAACCCAATTTACTGGAAAGGAAATTGGATTTTACAAGCCTATAGAGTGTCGAAACGTGTAAGTGAATATTTTTGTTCAGTATATAATGCCACCACTTGTTGTAAAGCTTGGCTAAATTAATTATAAAATTGTTCATATACTTCAGCCACCTCCTTAGTCTGAAGTGTGATTTAGCCCTCTTCCTTCTCAGCTCTATGACAGGAGAGTGTAGAGGAGTAACACATCAGTTTTAAGAAATTGTAGTAAAACTGCTTCCCATCTAAAAGGTTCAGGCCCAGTTTTGGCACAAAAACTGCTTGGGTCACCTTGTATGATTACCTCTGTCAGGAGAGAGACAGGGAAAATATGTTCCTGTTAATTCTCCTTTACTTCTCAGCGACTTTTAATACCATCAACCATGGTATCCTTCTGGAGTGGCTGTCTACGTTGTGGGTGGGTGGCACTGCTTTGTGGTGGTTCCAGTCCTACTTGGATGGTTGTTCTCAGAGGGTGATGCTTGGGGAGCATTCTTTGGCTCTATGGATGCTTCATTTTGTGGTCCTTAAGGTTTGATTTTATCCCCCATGCTGTTTTAACGTATACATGAAACTACTGAGTGGGGTCGTCCAGAGGTTTGGAGTATGTTGTGAGCAATATGCTAAGAACCCACAGCTCTACTTCTCCTTTACATTTGCAGGTGTGGCAGTGGATGTGCTGGACTAAGGTCTTGCCTTGTTAATGGACTGGATGAGAGCCAAGAAGCTGGAGCTCAATCCAGAGACTTAGACCCTGCTAAGTGGGTGACTCCTTAGACTGGATGTACGAGAGGTTGCCTGCTCTTGATGGGGTTACACTCTCTCTGAAGGAGCAGGTAGAACAGCTTCCATTGCTGTTCCTTGAGGCTCAGGTGGCCTCAGTGGCATGGAGTGCCTTCCATCAGCTTTGGCTGCTGGCCCAAATGCACCCTTATCTTGGTAGATGTAGCCTAACTTCTGTTGTCTATGCTCTGATGACATATAGGTTAGATTACTGCAACATTTTATATTGGGGGGGGGGCTGCCTCTGAGGACAGCTCGGAAACTTCAGCTGGTTTAGAATTCAGCGGCCAGATTGCTCACTGGGCAAGGTGGTTTGATTTAACAAATTGTTTTCATCCACATTTCTCTCCTGTTTCTAGAAATGGTTACTCCTACAAAGTAGCAGTGGCTCTGTCTTTATTTCTTGGATGGCTGGGAGCAGATAGGTTTTATCTAGGGTATCCTGCATTAGGTGAGTGATTTATCTTCTTAGTATTAGGCCACCGCTATGGCTCACTATGCATCAAGGCAGTATTAAGAGCAGGTGCCATTCATACTGTAAACAAAGATGATTACACTGAAGATTATGATGTATGTGTATTTTTGATCACAGCTAGAATGTGAAGTAATGAATACAATTTGTGAACTAAATTTATGCCATGTATATGATGAATAAGCATTAAAACTTAGTTGGTAGGCTAGTCAAATCAACCACCGTATTTTAAAAGTAAATATTTTTCACAAGCCTGCCATTTCAGATCACATTGTGAAGCTTCTCCATTGAATTCCATGTTTACAAGCCATGCCTGCTTCCTAGGCATCTGTGTATCAAAGAGCAAAAAGAGAACTTAATAAATGCTTGGGCTTTTTCCTCTTGGCCTCAGCAGCCTTTCTTAAGTGAATTATCAGTCAGGCATTAGCCCCCTAGTCTGTCCTGCCCTTGACCATTGCCCAATATCCATATGATATTCCCCTCAATCTTGCCTTTAATCCTCATAGGGATCAACATTAATCACATAGCTTTAAATATCCTCTTTCTTGTCTCCTTTCTTCCCTGCTCCCAAATTTAAACTACTTTTGTCATTTTGATACCCTTCTTGGCTGTATACCCTGTAAAATTAGAGTATTCCACAGTCTTAATACTGTAGTTACTAAGAAATATGAGGTGGTATTTGATCCTCAATGTGATCTGGTAGAAATCATTTGGCTTAGGCTTTGTTTGAAAACATTCATAACTTGGTAAAAAAATAATCATGGTTTTAGTATAACAATCTGCCTGATACTATGCATGCTTGCTGAGGAGTAAATGCCACTGAGTTTAGTGTGTTGAGGCTATGCTTGTATACTCATTTATCCAAATAAATAGGACTTTTGAAAAGAATCAGGGTAAAAGACAACAAAAACAGCCAATGTGATTGTCAACACCCACTCATATGCTTCACTAAGGTCAAGGAGTTAAAAGGAGTTGATGGAGCAAGTGTGTGTTTGTGTTTGTTCCTTCTAGGGTTCTTCATGGCTTGAGATGAAGTCAGGATAAATCAGTGTTGTCCCAATTGATACCAGCAATCAAAATGATTGGCAGCACCCTATCAAACATACACAACAAAACTGAGAAGGGTCTGGGAAAATATCTACCAGTCCAAGAAACTTTTTTTAAAAAAAGAGAATTTCATTCACATGTGAATATCATAGGCTTAGAAAATAGGTTAGTAGACATTTCAGAGATATTAACTTGTGTGGAATCATAAAAAAATCTCTTAGAGCCATTTTATCATGGTTTTTGTCTTCACAAAATGACTCCACATTAGAAAAGCTTTTCCGTCTTGGCATGAAATGTACTGCCAGACATCAGTACTTGGGCATATAAGGCGCCTGTCAGGTCCCTAAAATGTAAGCAGCTCTACAGGAAGACTTCCCTGACTGTTGCCTCAGCAGAAAATGCTATAGAGGTTGAAGACAAGTATCTTTTAAAGAATTGGCACATGTTGCTTTTCTGTTATTTTTGCATTTTTTCCCTGTTGCCAGTAAATATTTTGGTAGTAGCTGGCCTTGCTGTTTTGAGACACTGTTGGCAGGAGTGGTGCCTGTGCTTTTATATGCTTGGCTAAAGATGTTTTAATTATTTATTTGCCCATATTTTTATAAGTGTAGCAATCCTCATGTACCCATTTGGAATGAAACCCATTCAGATTATAGAGTGTCATTTTGGTTTTTCCCAATGGAATAGCAACCCATTAAGTCTGTCATTCTTCTTCATGTTAGACAAATAGACAGTTCTGTGACTCCAGTGTATTATTACAACGCTTACAAATATTCTGCTCTCCCATGTAAGCAAATGTAGTTTGTTTCAATTCTTTCCTAAATTGCTACAACGTTGCTACTATATTAACACTATTCTTTTTTATCACTTTTGTCTTGAATTGGAAGCTGTTTGGACAGGGACCTGGCCACAGCATCAAACAAATTCCTAGCATTAAATAAATAAATAAATATAAAATTCTCAACGGCCATCTTCCATCATATCATGGAGCAAGTCCCTACCAATCAATTTAGAGGGTTTTCTTGCCCCCTTATACTTTCTGTACTGAAGTCATTTACATGTAGCTGTCTAAATTTACAGCCTGGGGGTAATATCTGCTGTCATACTTAGAGTAGACCAATTAACATAAATGAATTTAAGTCACTTAAGTCTATTGATTTCAATGGGTCTAACTCTTTACTTAGTTGGATATCACCCTGTGTGTGTTTGTGGCCATTCCAAGTTACCCACAGTATTTTGCTAATTGTAGTGTACCAGTCAAAGCCAGTTCTCTTCCCTACAAAAAATCTATTTAGGGATTGTGTGGGTGTGTGGGTGTGGGTGGGTGTGGGTGTGTGTAAACTAAGCACTGAAAAATGACTACTTGGCTACACATATTCTTCTTCAGGATAATACTCAAGGGCTTCTAAGGAATTGAAAGATGTTTTATGAAGGAAAATATATTGTTGTCTAAAAACTAACACTCTAAACCTTTTTATGCTCTTCAATGAATGATTGTCACTTCATTCACAGGTTTATTAAAGTTCTGCACAGTAGGATTTTGTGGAATCGGTAGTTTAATAGACTTCATTCTGATTTCAATGCAGGTAAGCTTGCAACATCAGAATAAAAGACATTGGCTAGGATCCAAAAAGCTACTTAGATTTCCGCAAGGGACTTGTGCTAGCCCAGCAGAATTCTTCTTTCCCCCCATTTGAACAGCTGATTCCCATGCCATGTCAATAACTGCTTTTAAAACTTTCCTCAGTTTAAAAAGCAGTTTGCTATAGGGCTGTTCTATTTTTTAAAGAATGTGTTTTACAATTTTTTTTATTCCATCAGCTCTAGTTTATTAACATTTAATTTATTTTTGAATAGTAGGAGTTATATAATAATGAAATATTTGTATCATTTCTGAAAGAGGCCCCTGGAACACATTTTTTTCCATACCTTAGTCACTGCTGGGAAAAGTGAAATCATGTGGGAGGTGGGTGGAGAGGAGGGGAAAACACTAATAAAATATATGAAGCCTGGCAGTCCAGAAAAGTGTGTGAGAGAGGTTCCTAGATTTCAGATTTCTTTTATTTATTAAAGACGACATATTCAGATTGTTTTGTTCTGAGGCCAGTCTTCCATAATTGGGAGGATTTTGCTTTCCATTGTTGTAGTATTAGTCAGCTTATAGACCCATGCCACCTAATTTTTACTTATAACCTATGTTACATACAGGCAACTCCCCATTTGCACACATTCAAGCCATGTGCGACTGCTGATGCGCACACCATTTTCAGCTCTGGAAGGGAGTAGGGTGGACTTACTTGTATCCCGCCAACACGCACAGTGCCTTGGAATGCAACCCCTGCATAAATGGGGAGTTGTCTGTATATAGTTGAGAACCACAAAGATAAAGCCACAGTATCTGCTAGTCTCAAAATGCATGTTTTGCTATGTGATCTAAACCAAGCACTGCCAAATCATATGAGCTGATTTAGCCTCCATGTATTTCAGCTTGAACAGCCAGCTAAAAATGTTGACTTAACCTTTACCTATCTGACTGATATTCACTATTTCTTGACATCATGCTCTCTTGATCGACATGTAATAGCAAGTATGAATAACAGGTTCTATATTCAGTCTGTATTAATATACTCCACTGAGCATATTTCTATGTGACTGAAGAGCCAGAACCACACAAAAAGAAAGTAAATTTTAAAATGTATTAAGACTAAATAACTGGCACATTGTGAGAAATTGTAAATATCCGTTTAAAATGGCGAAAGCATGAGATGAATAAACAGAAAGTTACATAAAAGTGATCATACTACAATAGATGTAATAATGGGGCTACTACAAATGCTGAAGAGAAGAAATAGGAAGTATTTGTATTAACTATGTGAGATAAAACAAGAAATTATAAATGAAAAATGAAATATAAGAAAGCAGTTACCCTAACACCCTCCCTGCAGTCTAGCTAACTCAAAAACAGTAGGAAAGCTTCACTTTATTACAAAGGTATTCTGAAACAATATACAAAAAGTTACTTAAGATTTTAAAGCAAGTAGATTAAACGTATGATACATAGATATGTGTTTCCCAAATATTGAGATAGAATTAAGGGCTTTAAGGAATAATGAGTAAATAAATGACTTTAAATTTGGAAAATTTTAAGCAAAGGTTTATATCTACAAGAATTGCTATGGTAAGGGCTACTGGTTTCTGTTGGAAATATTGAGCTAAAATAATTCATAAGGTTTAGGGAAAATAAAAAATAGAATGTAAAAGGAAAAACCCTAGAAAAACTATGAAGCTACTCCTGAAAGCACGTTTCCTCGTCTTAGCAAACAGACAACCTACTCTCCATCTCCCCACACCACCAAGCTAGCATGCCTTCAGGGAATGTGCTGTCGAGGAGGGGGATGCCAATTAAGTTAAATGTGAGAAAATAGGAGAGAGAGAGAAGCCCCCTCCTTGGTAAAGTCCACTTCTTTATGGGTTTCACTAATATAGAACCCCTCTCATTTCAAATCTCCTGACACAATCCGAATACTTTGCTCATTAAAATTACTCTTTAATTACTTTAGGCCTTGACCCAATATTTAAAATTTGCACCTTTTCCTTTACTTTCAACTCTGAGTCTTTCAGCTTTCCTTATCAGAACTATGTTATAAATTCTGCCCAAGCCTGGAAGAAGATCCTTGAAACCACCTGGTTTCTAGCTGAGATTGTACTCTCCTTTCTCAAACTAATTGCCCCAAACAAAGGCTTCTATCTCTGAACAGGGAAGAAAATATTTGTTAACATAAAAATAATCTTGTAATGTAACAAGCATATAGTATAAAGGCACACTCCTGGGCAATTAGTGGAAAACGGGTGAAGACATCACTCACCACAAACTTGAGTACCCAGTTCATATCTTACACTCCCCTTTAATGCCATAGTTTGTAACTGGGGCCCTTTTCCTTGAACAGTTGCTTCCTGGTTTAATTAAGAGAGAAATAGGTAACTCTTAAACTGTGAACAGGAAACTTGTACAATCAAAAGGTACCCCAAAACAGAAATAGATGGAATATTTTATTCCAGTCCCAATTAAACAAAAAATCTGCATTGTTCCAGCACAGGTCTGAATGGATCACAGTGATAAATCCTCTGTTTCCTTGTTTTTAATTAGAATTGGGAGAACCATAATTTGCTCATCTGCAGTCCCGTTGGTGCTGCTATCAGAGAGCTGTCAACCATCCAGACACATATCTTCAAAGGAAGATATAGGGCCCATCACTGTGTTTATCTCAAAGTTAGAATTGTAGGAAGAATTATCCCTGTATCCAATTATGCTTTCTCATTAAAATATTTGACCTAGGAATCATGGCTTACTGGAACCAAACTTTTGTTCATATGATCTACTCCTGTACAGCCCCCCAGAACCCAGAAAATAAGTTCAAAAACCAACCAGATCCAACCATGTTGTTAAAATTTTAAAGACAAACAACGTATTATAATATTAATATTTTAATATATATACTTTGCCTTTTTTCCTGACAGGGACTCAAGGTGCCTTACAGCTAAAATAGAAACAACTTCCATTCATTTGAAGGGATTTGCTCTACCCTCAAATTCCACATCTCTTCTTGAACCACAATATCATAAAACATAGAGGTGTAATACTAGTAGGGTAGGTAAGGAATCCTGGGGTGGCAGATAGAACTTGAACTTCAGGACCAAACAATTAAGTTGCTATGAAGCATAGTTATAGACATTTCCACTCTGTTTTTGACACTTGGAAGGTAGGCTATTTTTGGACGTTAACTGCCAGTGATTACAGTTCTCTGGCTTAAAATACAGGAAGGGTTTGTGGGGTTGTTTTTTTTTTTTAGCAGTGTGGCTTAGAATAGATGAGTTTTTGACCTGCCAGCTAATGATTAAAAATAACTTTCAAGGTTTAAAATTATTGTACGCCAGAAATATAATACTCATGGATTCAAGAGGAGTTTTGGCAGAATAATTTTATGTATTGACACTTTTCTCAGTTTGCCATTACAAAGGAAGAAATACATATTTGTGGAAGTTTTATACAATATAGAAATACAGACATTAAACTCCTTGATTTAAATCTACCCATTCAGGCTCCTCTCGGCTTCTCTGTTCAGCTATGTTAGCACTTAGGTAAAACTGATGTGACATTAAAACTGCTAGAACATAATTTCACAGCATGGGAGGGGGAACTGTAATTATGAGCCTATCTTATATAATACTAAACTTAATCCATTACAACAGTGTGCTTGAAACTGCATGTTGCCATCATAGGTATAAATGAATTTGTGAGGTTTCTGGGATGAATTGTAAACACCTGTCAATTAAACATTTTAATGCAAAGATCAGATTTTTAGTTAGGTCAGCTTTTATATTAATTTAAAGAAAGTTGAGGATGAGAAGGATGTTTACCAAAGGGAATGTTTCCAGATTATTTTGGCAGTATGTATTTACTTCCTAAATGGCCTTAAATGGTTGCTGAAACTGTTGCTTAGTAAAAACATTTGATTGTGCTTGACACTTGAAGAGCTGGTTTTTTTAAACACAAAACAGTGTTTCTGAATTTCCTAAACACAGATGTTTGTGGAAACATATGTGTCAGTATTCACATGTAAAGGTAGTGTGAAACTTCAGAAAATGTCAGCAGTGTTATAACAATTTATACATGCTACTGCATATTCTCCTGTAGGAATCTTGTAGCTTTTGTTTGCTTCTAAGTCCCAGCTGCACCTAAAGATTCATGCGCCCACCACCTGACTGAAACTAAGCAGGTCTCAGTCTGGTTAGTGCCTGGATGGGTGACTGCCTGTAAACATTCTTGGGTTCTGAGCAGGGAGAGTATATAAATGAGTCACCCGACAAACATTTAAAAGAGAATTCCAGTCATATTTGTTTTGGAATAATAAGCTCTAATAAGTAGTTTTAGCTCTAATTAGAGGTTTTATGTCTTGCTGGGCTAGGGTAATGGTTTTAATAGATTCTTTTTCATATATACTGTTCAAAATCGTATTTTGTTTTATTTTTTGTTCAAAATGATTTTAAATATATATATATTGTAATGCATTCTCTTTTAGATCGTAGGACCTTCTGATGGCTCTAGTTACATCATAGATTATTACGGAGCAAGACTTACCAGACTGAGTATTTCTAATGAGACATTCAGAAAACCACAAATATACCCTTAAACATGCCAGTAAGTGCCTTGATTTGGGTATGTTAAAAATTCATTAATTGATTAATAACTATTACTCTTGTAAAATGAAGTATGCATGGCACAGAGGAGTCAAATGCTTGTTTCCTGTCATGTAACAGAAAACTAGAATAACTGCACAGTTCCATGATCTTTTTGTAACCAACCCCCTACAAATTCTAGGGAATTTTGTAACTAATGCAATAATATCTCTTTTTAGTGTTCAAAACTGCATTCACTCATCACATGCAACTTTCCCTCACCTATGATAAGAAGAACACACAGCAGTGCAAAGACTCCAAACTCTTATTTGTGTTGTGGTTTGCAGAAGGTAGAAACAATGTCATTCTCTTCTTAACAGTGGCAGAGGAGGCTGTTCATTACCTTCTCCATAGTGAACCAAGCGAATATTGGTGGATCTCACTTGAAAAGACAGCAAAATGCAGTTTTTGGCAAAAGCAATGTTTAGTTACCCCACATTTTGCCTCCTCTTTCCTGTAGGTGGAGCCAAAACCCATAACCAAATACCTTATGCCTATTGAAACAAGTGCATTGCAAAGGTCAGGTTATAAGCTCAGCACTGATCCTGTCTGTGTTTAGCCTACAAGGAAAGCCTATATAGTATTGTCTGCTGCTGTGTTGATGCATCAAGTTTCTAGACTATTCGACAATTTCAAAGATTGTCTTCCATTAGTATAATTACTATATAAATCCCATTTTGAAGAAGTTTGCAACATGTACTTTAAATCTACAACTGAATTATTCAGTAACACAGCAATCAAATTGGGATCATGTTCATTTTTAAGTTTTCCCACTAGCAAAAATAAAACTAAGAAATAGCATGGGAAACGGCTGTGCTCTGAATTTGATTTAGTTTCATAATTAATATGCTAATACCCTGGCTCTCACTCCAACACATGTATATGTGTGGCAACTGAAAGGGCTCATGACTTGGCTGCCTCTAGACCTTCAAACCCTATATATATTTTCTGCAATCACAAATGGAGCTGTTTATATGCGTGAAACTGGCATATAGATGAACTGGCAGTGGTTCATCTTCACAAATATTGTCTACTCTGGCAGCAGCTCTCAAGGAAAGTTTGTCAGTTAAAGATCTCAAGCAGGTATCCTTGCCAGCCCAGTCACCTGAGATCCTTTAACTGAGCATGCTGGTACCGCTAACCTTCATATCCTCGTGGTACCTTTACCCCCAAACGGGCGCATGTGACAACTGAAGCAAACTAGCCATAAAAATTAAAGTTTTCTAGAGTGACATCCTATGTTCCTGACAGGTCTGTCTTATGCACTGAGAAAAGGCACATTTTATATGAAATAGGGAGAAGGCTTGAAAACACACATGGGACTCATGTACCACCCGGTGGTCTGGTTCACATATCATGTTATGGCAAAGCATGGCTTAATAAAAATGTGCCAGCTCCCAGGGAAGAGATCATGGCCACTTTGCTCCTCCCTACTTGTTTTGCTGCTGTGCTAAGCTGTGGTTTGGCTTAGCATTCAAACTCAAGCTCATGACTTAGCTGTCTCTAGACAAATCACAAACTGAAACTAAGGTTTGTCCTTATGGCTCTCATGGTTTGTCAGGGAGAGCTAAATCATGAGCCCAGGTTCAGATGGCACCCTAAGCCAGACCACAGCTTATGGCAGGAGCAAAATGCCTGGGGAGGAGCACAGTGACTGTTTTCACCAGGAACCCACCCATTGGCTCATTTGTGCTAAGCCAGTGAGTTCTTTGGCTCAGTTGGTGCCATGTGGTTTCCCAATACAGTTGAAAACAGCCGACAGATATTTCTCAGGATCATATTAAATGACTTCCATATTAAACTTCTGTATTGTAAATTTGCAGGCACGCAAGTTTGCAACTTCAAGCGATCAGAATGTATTTGTATCCTACAATTACAAATTGTACCAAGGATACCATTCATTTGCATTGTTCTCCACTGAGAGCCAGTGTGGTGTAGTGGTTAAGAGCGGTAGTCTCGTAATCTGGGGAACCGGGTTCGCGTCTCTGCTCCTCCACATGCAGCTGCTGGGTGACCTTGGGCCAGTCACACTTCTTTGAAGTCTCTCAGCCCCACTCACCTCACAGAGTGTTTGTTGTGGGGGAGGAAGGGAAAGGAGAATGTTAGCCGCTTTGAGACTCCTAAAGGGGAGTGAAAGGCGGGATATCAAATCCAAACTCTTCTTCTTCTTCTTGTATAAAAGTTTGCTATTGAAATGTGTCTTATTTCCTTGCTGGTTCACAACCAGGTGACAAGAAGTAGGTGATTTACAGCTGTCTACTAGCTCACATATGCATTTTGCTGCTACTGGTGTTTATCTCTAGGGTATGCAATAGTTTAATGTGCTTAGCTATACTTTAAGTCAGAGGTTGTCAGCATGTACCCTCCAGGTGTTACTGGACTACAGCTCATATCATCCCTGGCCATTGGTCATGCTCCCTAGAGTCCAGCAATATCTGGAGACACCACAGTGGCTATCCCTGCTTTAAGCTATAGACTGAGATAGAGCAAAGAGGAAGAAGCTGAGAAGTCAGCTAACCTAGCTGCCACCCATGGGGCTCCAGCAGCAGCTGTGTCCTACAGTAGTATCCCGATGACAAGCACTGGGAATGAACATAGATAAAAGGTGTGGTTGGAAGAGAAGATGCAGCTCATGTCTATCCTATAACCAGCCTTATAGAATTTTAGTCCTATGAAAGGGAGCAGAAAGGAGAACAAAAGTGAAGAAAATCCAAGCTCCATTCTTGCTGCAAATGGGGGGCAGCTGTTGTTCAGGCTTTGAGGGGGATGTGTGTTTGACTGTGCTGTCGCAAAGGGGACTCAAGAGGCTACTATTGTGCTCTGGGTTCCTGTGGGACAAGAGGCAGCTTCACAAACTGTCTTTCATTCATGGAAGCTATGGAACCACTCATGCTTTCCCACTGACAGGAATTAATCATTTAATACTTTGATTTCTTCCAGAGTTCAGCTGAACAATAACTAATGGAAGGGGTCTGTCTTCAAAGGACATGATTTGATGGAAGCATCTGTGTCATCAGTTGTCTCGTTGTCTCTGCCCATGCCAAAAAGCAGAAGACAGCTTCATCATACACAGGCCGTGGTTTTGACAATAACCATAGCCCTGACAAGAATAGGACAGTGACTTTGCTTTTAAATTATTTTGTTAAATAAGAATAAACAATGGACATAAATTATGGAAAATGCATCATGAATTACTGCACAGTGGACTTAATACAAATTGCATAAAAACTCTGAAAAGCGTATGTGCGAACATAAAAGTAAAGGCAGGAAGAAATGACCTCAGATTCAGCATCCCTTTCCTGACTGCTCTTTAAAAGCAAGAGAAGTCAAACAAAAAAATGTTGTTTTACAGATGTACCAAGTTCCAGCTCATTCATTCTCTCCCTCCCTTGCATCAAGTACATCCTGTACTTTTGGCAACAAGTTGACTGGATATTTAAAAGCTGCGAACTGCTCTGAAAGTTTCACATAGTGGGTTATGGGCCATGTGTGTTTGATCAAAATTCAATTACTGCACTGTGCCAGGCTTGGAAACCTATCATTGCAAGTTATGAAGTATGACGAAATAAGCTACTCTAATTGGTTCAGTATGGGGAGCAGTCTCAACCAAGCTTGTTATGATAAATAGCTTCCTGTGTTAAAGGTTCTCTGGAGCTTAAGTGTCTTGGCTCACCTCCTTCAACAGAATAAGAATATTGTTCCTTAGGAACACTTACATCACTGTCCCTCTCCCCAATTCAGAGCTAAATGTTTGTAGCATTTTCATCTTGCTCTTCGTGAGGAATATAAACAATGGTCATTGCTGTCATTTCCCTTGTCTTCTTTCTGTCACTTCTTCCAACCATAAAGCATTTTTGCTTTTCCCAGTATGAAGAGAGGTATAAAAAGTCTCTTAATATTTCAGCACAACTACCGTTGCCAATTTCACTTTTGTCAGCTTTGTTGCCACCTGGAAAGTCTTAACTGTTGTTTAAAGTCAGGTCCACTTCATAAGAGCTAAAATAAGAGGGGAATGCACTGTGTCTCTAAGCCTACATCAGCACTTGTTAAACGAGTTGCTGAAAGAGCGAGCTCAGTTACTGACTTCATATTTTACTTATGGAAGCAGTGTCTGTTCTCTTATTCTCACAATAGCCAGCTGTGAAGGAACAAGCCCAGAACCACCCCTGGCTAGATAGCTAGATAGATATAGTCGGCAACAAGAGTCTTTGTAAAAAGATGGCTATCCAACACTCTCAGCCGTTTTAGAAGGATTTAAAACTGTTTGCCTGCCATTTTGTTAAGAGGAAGCTATGGAATATATATGCCTTTCCTTTAGTGGTTTGACCTGCTGGACTCATTTACGTGTACAGGTCATAATGTGGTCCTCAATCTTCTACGTTTGATAATTGAGCATACCAAGTGCTGTTATCCGGTTACCATTTGTTTTCTGAGCTTTGATCTCATCATAGCTTGCCATAATATTTAAATGTCCTGTTTAACCTTCTGCTAAGAGATGTGCGTAATGCTGAAGTCGGCATTTCCAGTTTATGCTAGATCCACTGCAAAAAAAAGAGAAATGTTCCATTTTAAAAAGCAATCTCCTTAGTCATCACTTAATCAAGCGATGACTAAGTGCAGCAATACAAAATTAGGGGAGGAAAACTTGGTACAATAAATTTGAGTATCTACGTCAGAGTAGGATGAGAAATAAACCCTGCCGTTGCTTTTGTAAATCAGATGTGATCAAATACTTTAGGATGGGAGGAGGGAGCATGTTAAATGTCTTTAGCTTGAATACTGAACTTTGCAGATTTTTAAGATTTATTTATTTTTTAACAATAGCAGGTAGATGATAGTAATCATGTTATGGCTTTTAATAAAGTTCTGACAAGAAGTAACTTTACCTTTAAAAATAGAATGTGACTGCAGGCATTTATGCTAATCTTCCTTTTGGCAAATCAGCTTTTTTTGTATTGAATCTCGCTTGATTGAATAGCACTGGAGCTGCCAGAGTAAATGCTATTATCAATGCACAGTAATTAAGGAAATAGTCCTTGTCACTCGAACAGCGTCCAGGCTGTGCCTGCTGTAATAAAGTTAAATGATAAAGAAATCTCTTTAAATAAAGTGCAGCTACTGGAGTGTGGTTACTTCTGAAATGCAGTGGAACAATGCAGTGGAACAATTATTGGTGATAGGAAAATATGCCCACTGAACACAATGAGAATGTAGACTTCCAAAACATATAACATATAGCATTAAACAATTAATCTTCTGATTTAAAGCTAGAGAACCATGTTTTAATCCTTCAGCTCTCAATATTGACAAGCACAGAGCTTTTTTCGTCTTTCCTACACTTATGTCTCTTCAAGGTATAATACATGGTTATTAACAAAGTGTACCTGGATTTTGTCAAGCTGACTTGTACTCTGATATCTAACATACCATAGTCTATCTAGGGTATGAACACCTCCTGTTTAAAGGTTAAGGAATTTAGCATGAGATACAACTAACTGATACTAGCAATAATTTGGTGTCACTCTCCTGTGCCAGTTTTTGCACATCAAATGCTTTTCCTCCACCACAACAGCTAAACACAAGCTACTAAAAAACTACCCAGAAAGCCTCTACTTCTTCTGAGTCATAGTTTGAAGAGACTATTCCTAGTTAAGGTATTGGGATTGCTGTCTAAGGTAATGGGATTGCTGTCTAAATTCAAAGGGATTCCAGTCTAAATTAAAGTTAAAACTGGTAGTGCAGGAGTTCAGAGTGACAGTTAACCATACCTGCAGAAGTACAATGCAACTAGTAGTTTAGAAGTCACAGTGACATAAAAACTAGGTTCAGGTAGGCTGAATCTAGACATCAGGTTACCAGGTTGCCACGTATTATGCAAGTTCAGGTTAAGGAGCGAAGCAAGGGCTTGTGCTAATGGAATGATGTGCTGTGAAATAATTTGCAGGGCACGATAGCAAAGAGACTGAAGAGAAATGAAAAACGTTAGGAAGTATGTTACATACAGTAGAACAACATAGCACTATGTGGTATAGTGGTTAAGAGTGGTGGACTCGTAATCTGGTGAACCAGGTTCGCTTCCCTGCTCCTCCACATGCAGCTGCTGGGTGACCTTGGGCCAGTCACACTTTTCTGAAGTCTCTCAGCCCCACTCACCTCACAGAGTGTTTGTTGTGGGGGAGGAAGGGAAATGAGAGTGTTAGCCGCTTTGAGACTTCTTCAGGTAGTGATAAAGTGGGATATTAAATCCAAACTCTTCTTCTTCAGTGTGTTAGACTAGCAAAACTAGGGAACAATATTCTCTGTATCAGTACTTGGATTTTTCTGAGGTACTCACTGCTCAGGCAGTGCAGTGTATTAATTATTTCTAAATTTGCACCTATATACACAAATTAGCTTTTGCAAATCTGCATCCCCATTTATCACAATGCAGAAGTGGCCACCCTGCATCCGTACATGTCATGGTGATGTATCAAAAGCTACTTCCAGCACTTTTGGGCACCTCTACATTATCCTTTGCTGCATTTTTTCTGTGCCACACACTGGAACAATCTTCTCTCATTCTATGCAGGAAGGAAAGCACATGGCAACAGCAACAAGCATGGTTATTTAGGAACTACACTATTCAGAGTCTTTTCATTCCAGTTAACCAACTCAAGTTATTTGAAAGCATTTTTTTCTGGCATATTCAGAAATTTGCAGCTATGTGTAGCAGAGCTAAGGAAAAGCTTAAGGACCCTAACCTTCCAACAGACCTCATTAATGCCTAAAACACATAGGCATGTGAGTGTTTGAGCTGTGGTAGTTGCCAATTCTTTGTTCTAGAAAGCCACAACAATGTCCTTCAGTACTGTGCATTGCAACTTAAGCAGGGGTGTGTCAATACACCTTTAAAAAAAGAAGAAGCTGGTTTTAAAGTTGAGCCATGCCAAATCTGAAAGTAGATGCTCTCCATGTTGCAGAGACTAGATGCACATATTTCTTTGTTGCTTCAAGGACAAAGGAAGCACTCATTCAATTAGAAGAGACATGGGGTTATGGCATAAAGCTTCGTTCCTTCAATAAAGAAAATTCTGGAAGACGAATGTTGACCTTAAGTCACAATAAGTGCTGTTAAAATAATGACTGTACTGTAAGTCTAAACACACACACACACAGCTCCACTGCTTTATAGACATGCAGAACTTTATCCCTTATATGGCTACCCTGCCCAGAGCAGATACCAGGGGCCATTATGTAAGACACAAAAGAGTAAACTGGACTTGGGTGTTGTTTATCCTAAATGTTACCAAACACAAACGGCTCACTCAAATTGCTGCAGTTCTTCTACATATGGGGCGGCAACCAAAGCCATCAAGTAAAGCTTCATTTGAGTCACAGCTTGCTAGGTCAGGATTCGGTCCTGAAATAACTATTTACAAAAGCCCGCCTTTTACTCACCTGCACTACAAGCTCTCACACACCGAAGATGATAAGGCAGGGATAGTGAAAAATACCAGCCGTAAGGCATATGTGTATATAATCATCTTTGGACATTTTTGCACCTGCAGCAAACTAGTAAATTGATTCCAACCCTCTCCCTGTGCATTTTTGTTTTAACAGCATGTACCAATAGAATATAAGAGCAGCCTTCTGGATTGGGCCAGTGGTGCCATCTAACCTAGAATCCTGTTCCGGCCAACCAGATGTCTGTGGGAAGCCTACAGCCAGGGCTTCCTGAGGTTTCCAGAATCCAGTATTCAGAGCTATTACCACCTCCAACCATGGAAGCAGAGCACGGCCATCATGGTTAGTAGCCTTATTCGGCATGAAATTGTCAAATCCTTTTGTAAAGCCGTCTAAGTTGGTGGCTATCACTGGCTCCTGTAGGAGCAAGTTCCATGGTTTAATTATGAACTGCTTAGTATTTTCTTCAATGTGTTCTGAATATTCCAGTATTCAGTTTCATTGGATGTCCACAAATCCAAATAATTTGTCCAGCTTCTCTGCAATCTCCTTATGCTCCTTGTCTTCTCTTGTTTGAACAAGACTTCCATTTTTTTTTAAAGGAAGCTTTCTTTTGACTCTGTTCATCAACCACTCTGGCATGCTCTAGGCCCTCATGGTACCTTTCCTCATCTTCGGTATCCACTCCAGATGAGCTTCCACTACTGTGTTTTTAAACAACTCCCAGGCATTTTGGAATGATTTGACCCTCTTGACTTTGCCTTTCAACTTCCTTTTTACCAATCCCCTCATTCGGGGGGAAATTTCTTCTTTTGAAATCAAATGTGACCATGTTGGATTTTCTTGGCAAATGGCCATTTACATGTACGTTTAATTTAATAGCACCATGGTCACTGCTCCCAATTAGACTTTGGAGATAAGAAAATGCTGCCCTTCTGAAATCTGCTACCTGCAGCTACTGCTTCATGTAATTTCATGGTCACATAGTCCTATTTGACACAAGCATTTCTGGTTAGGATGATGTTTGTTGAGCACATTTTTCATAAAACTGCAATCCAATTCTTAAAAGTCCTCACTTATTAAAATCTATTGCACTGCATTTGCTTGCCTCCTCTTACATCCTGCAGTCCTTGAGAAAAACATAAGCAAAAACACAACACAGGAATGCTAGTGATGGACCATTACTACTATCTAACATTGCCACTGCTCAAAATATGCCACCTTCTCCCTTCAATGTACTGTCCCAGGCAGTCATTTAAATTGCCTAGTGCAATATTCCCCAATTGATGCTCAAGATCAGTTGTGATTCTTGATTGTAAATCAGTCAAAGCAGTAGGACAGCAGAATATTACCTTGATTGTCCTTTCTTTGTTATGGAGATTCTTTTTCTAGCTGGCCTGTGAAGCCATTTACCCCAAACCATGCCCATTTGTCCATCAGCTGGCATCACCCAGTTGATGGGAAAGGAGGTGGGGCTCAATTTCATTGGGTACCGATTCACTAGCTCATTCCCTGTGGAGAATGCTTGGGTGAAGCAGACCCTCGTAGCCAACAAGATTGAACCTTCCACTCATCTGCTAGGATCTCCTTTGCTAAAATGTTCCCAGTAGGGAATGCACTGGTGAAACAGACCCATAACCCCAACTCCAAAGGACAACTCTGACGGGTGGGATTGCCTACCTATCAGTCAACTGCAGACAGTATCAGGATGTTAGGTGATGGACAGATCAATAGCCCTGCCGACCTGTCAACGTTGGCCCACAAGCAGAGGTGGGGGAGAAATAAAGATCTGGCCTGCCAGGACGGAAAAAATTCCCAGCTCTGTCTTAGAAGCGTTTTCCTAAAGTTTTTTTGCACTTCTGCAATCTCAGTTACCCCAAGTCTGTCGATAACTCCCTCTTGTTCATGGATGGTGTTGTTTGGGTGCAATCTTTCAAAGATGTGATTACCACCAGCAGGTAGCTGCTATGTTAGTCTTTTTCAGCAAAGAAAAAAAGTCTAGTATCACCTTAAAAGCTAACAGATATTATTAATATATGAGCAAGAGTTTTGTGTTGTAAATATTGCACCCCACCTTGATAATTTGAATGAGTTGGTGGAATATAAATAACGTGAAGTACTTCTGTTCATTGTTCCAGCCACTCCACTCCATTCCTTTCTCTCTCTCCCCCCCCCCCCCCAATTTCTCTACACCCTCTCCTAATAGCTGGTCAGGATTCCATGCCCACAGAGCATGCTCAGTTCTCACTGGGCTATTTTTGTCTTCCTAAGCAATAGCACTCAGAGAATCAAACTGAAATTAGAATACAGGATGGCTTTTCTCTCTTCCTGTGGCTTACTGGCTTGCTCAAACTAGGGATTTGTTTTGAACAGCTACATTATTTGCCTAAATTGTTTAAATATTGTAGGATTTTAACTAGTCCGTTTGGAGAAAAAGAAGCAGCTATTAGCATCTCAAATCTTCACTTAGATCTTCAGCAGGTACCAGGATTGTGCAGCTGGATGTGAAGACACATAGGAAAGTAGTTTCCAGCCTATCATCCAGGCTTTGATGCATGTACCATGCAACAGACACTTTGGTTCAGGAGGTTAAAAGTTATTAACTGAAAATCAATTCAAATTATATATATATAGAAAAGAGAGGCCTTTTGCCGCAGTACACAATTCACTCCCCACAGATAGCTTTCCCCTGCACTGCAGGCAAAGAAAGCTGCAATATTTGCATGAAACCAGATATCTAAAAAAAAAACAAGGCACAGATGCAATACAACTTGTAAGTGCCATGTGAGGCTGTTTAGAATGTTTTGGTAACAAAAATTCAGGTAACTGAACAAGCTAGTTGCAGAGATTTATGATTACCGAGTGGTCATATTGAAAGGCATTACACGAAGCTGGATAAACAAGTTTTGACAACTGGCACTGAGAAAATGGAGACTTTAAAAGGAAATCCAACCGTAAAACAACACAATGCAGTCAGTTTAATTAAAAAAAAAAAGACAAATAATTTTAATTTTCACCCAAACACATAATTCCCCCTGGAAAAACCATGGGAACTGTAGTTTGTTAAGAGTAATGGACACTGTAGCTCTGTAATGGGTAAACCGCAGTTCCCAGGATTTGTTGAAGGAAAATAATGTGCTTTAAACGTATGGTGTGTATGCAGGATAGTTAACACAGGTGTGCATCAGTTGGATGTATACTTCAATTAGTCCTCCTAAGTATATGAAATATACTTGAGTGTTGCCTCCGCCGCAAAGTCCAATACATTTCACTCTTCAGAACAGAAACCAAATGTCCCCCAGCCCCCTTGCTAGTGCTAACGCTTTTCATAGAATCGTAGAGTTGGAAGGGACCCTGAGGGCCATCTAGTCCAACCCCCTGCAATGCAGGGGTCTTTTTGCCCCACATGGGTCTCTAACCTACGACCCTGAGACTAAGAGGTTCATGCTAAGAAAAGACTTTCTGCACCATTCAGAATCAATTCTTTCCTTCGTCAACATGGTGCCCTCTGAAGCAGATCACTTTACTATCTTGCAAGGCTGGACTGACCTTGCATGCCATCCCATACTGTCTGTTTTATTTATCTTTGCACAGGGAAACTATAAGCAAATTGTGGGGTGTTTTTTCTTTCCCTCCAAACGAAACAAGGCCGGGTTTTCCTTGAAAGGTGCTTGAGAAACCTGCTTCCAACAAGCAACAAAGTGATCATGAATCCTTGGGCAAATAATTTTGCAGGGACAGCGTGCTCCTCCTCCTGCTGCCCATAGTATCAGCACAGGTGATGCCAAAGCATATCACACCTTTTACAGATCCTTCTCTGTCTCCAGGGCACTTCAAAGGACAGCTTGCAAAATTACTAGAGGGCCGCTAGATGGCAGCAAATTAACTCTTCAAATGCCAGGGGATGCTTTATTTATTGAAAACTTCCTAAGGGACAGAAGAGTGCAGGGGAAAAAGACCTCCCCTTTGGAAGAATTGTTAGCAAGCCTGAAAGTAGGTCCTCCTTGTTTGGCTTTACATGGGGCTGCTGGCAAGCAGGAGCACATAAAAGACCAAGCAAAAGTGTCCACAGGCATGTTGCAAAGCAGTCTTTGTGCTTTCCTCCCCAACAGCGGCACTCTGCCCTGCTGGCAACTTATGGGAGCCCAAAGCTGAGCAGTTTTCTAAAGTGTCTTTGCGCTAATTCCTTATTAGTGGAGATTTACAAATGTGCTCTTTGCATTGTAGATAATTTTATATATGTGGGTTATATATGTGGGTTTTTAAAAATGTCTCGCCTTCCTCAAAGATGGAAAGATTTAAGCTAATTTTAAAAGAATGCATCTTTTTTAGTTTAATTTTCCAAACCTTCAGTGGAAGTTCTCCAGGTAATTCTCATGTCTAAAATTATCTTGAAATGTGTCTGAAGAAGGCCCAGAACACAAAGCTACTCCCATGCTTGAGCCAAAGGTCTCCTTCACCTTTTCATGACAGCCCCCAAAGCTCTGTTTTTAAAATACTTTGGGAGGTGGAGGCAGTTTTTTTGCAAAAATTGGAGAGGTTGGGTTGTGCTTGTGGATTTCCATCATAATTTGAGCATTGCCCCAAGGGTCCAGAAGTAGTCTGCTTTAAACATGCCATAATATGAGACAGACAGTAACCCTTCCACATATTACATTGTAATAGTTCAATGCTGGGAGCAACTTAGGAGCATGTCTGTGTTCCAAACCTATTGCCACTTTTGTTTGGTCTATATCTATATATCACCACAATAATTAGCATATGTGCTATTGTCAGAAGAGGAAGATATTTTGTGGTGATAATTTATTTCTACTTTTGTTGCCACATGCTATTTCTCATAATGTAAATCCCTAGGGATAACTGTAAATACCACATTAATGACAAATCACTGATGATGTACTTGCCACTTAGATAGATTGAGTTAATCAATATGTCCTCTGTCGATACAATGTAACCTACATTGCCATCAACCACATGTCATTCCAATGCAATGTTGCCATATAAGCACATTTCCCTCCATATTCATACACATGATTATGCTGTGATAGCAATAGGACCCTCCATTGGCCTATTTATTTTATTCTACTAAATGGTTGCACAGTCCATAATTTGCCAGGTTAATAGGCTTGTAAAAACACTCGATGTATCTTTAATTAATCAAAATCTTAAAAGAAAAAAAAATAATCATAATTACTGGATGTCTTTTCTGCAACTCATACCAGTCCTGCATAATATTAGCAAGACAAGTTAATTTTCTGATTCCCCAAATGCTTTGAATGTACCTAAGGCATTTGGATGAATGAAGTTGTAGAATATATTCACAGAAGTACGCGGGTGGTGCTGTGGTCTAAACCACTGGGACTCTTGGGCTTGCAGATCGGAAGGTCGGCAGTTCCAATCTCCGTGACGGAGTGAGCTGCCGTTGCTCTGTCCCAGCTCCTGCCCACCTAGCAGTTTGAAAGCATACCAGTGCAAGTATATAAATAGGTACCACTGTGGTGGGAAGGTTAGCGGCACTTCCATGCACTCTGGCACTTGTCACGGTCCTCTGTGCGACAGTAGTGGTTTAGTCATGCTGGCCACATGACCCGGAAAACTGTCTGTGGACAAACGCCAGCTCCCTCAGCCTGAAAGTGAGATGAGAGCCCCAACCCCATAGTCGCCTTTGACTGGACTCAACCGTCCAGGGGTCTTTTACCTTTTTATGTAGAGTAATAAAAACAATACAAAAGCAGATAGTGAAGAACTTCAAATGCATCCTTCCAGACTGAGGGGCGAGCACGGAAATGGGCAATGGAAACAAGTGGAAAGTGATGCACTTCGGAACAAAAAAATCCCAACTTCAAAAACAAGTTGATGGGGTCTGAGCTATCTGAACAGATATTGGGGTTGTGGTGGATAGCTTGATGAAAACAGAGATCCTGATAAGCGGCCGGTAGGAAAAAGACAAAATCCATTTTGGGAATCACCAGGAATTGAAGACTGCCAATATCAAAAAGTCTATGCAAACTCATGGTACAACTACAGTTAGAATTCTGGGTATAGTTTTGGTCACCACACTTCAAAGGGGATATTGTAGAGTTAAAAGAGGTTCGTAAAAAGAACAAACAAAATAATCAAGGGGCTGAAGCAACTTCTCTATGAGCAAAAGTTATAAAGCAAAGCAGCCACCAAGGGCTACCACTGGTTGTAAACACACTTTAAATTTTGTAAAGGATGGACGAAATCTCAGTGGCAGAGCACAGAATGTCTTGGTTCAATCCCTAGCACTTTCCGTTAAAAAAGGTAGCAGGTAGAGGGAGAGGTGCTGCAGTCAGAGAAGACAATACTTAGCAAGGTAGTCCGACATAGTGTAAGGTAACTTCCTGTGTAGAAAATAGCAAGACAGGGACAGAACTATGGACAGCTCGTTTTATTCAGTGGTATTGATGCTGAGGACCAACAGCATTGATCTTACATTATGAATTTATATGTGTAAACCGACCCCTATCACAATAATAATAAACCATCTGTGAAGAACACAAAGAGGCAGTCATGGTCATGCCCAAATTGGATGGGATACTCTGCTGGATTTAAAATTTCTATTTTAAAGCTTAATTTTAGAGGCACTACTAGAGGAGCATTCCAACTGGGAAACAGAAGGCTTTTTGAATTTTTAAAAAGAATTTGAACCAGGATATGGGGCTTAGTGGGGCCTGCTGATGAATCTTTGGCACTCAGGCCTGTGACCTTCCTCTCATACATTTGATATAACTTAACAGCTGAGACAACCTTGCATGAAAGAAACAAAGCATAAAACTGCCAGTCTCACCTTAGTGTGTAGCCTTTGAGTAAGCACAGGCCCCTTTTCTGCACTAAAGAAGTTAGGAGGAGTACAAAAATGGCTCAGTAAATGATCTCTGCCAGCTGGCACTCTATTGCACTGTTTCCCCTTAACTTTGCAAAATATCCTGTCCAGAGAATTAGAAAGCACATTGATGGGTCAAGAAGACAAGGTCAGAGCTGATGGCTATGGATAGCTTTACTGTGATAGTAGTGAGATAGATAGATAAAAAACAAGCTAGGCTATCTATCTATCTATCTATCTATCTATCTATCTATCTATCATCTATCTATCTTTCTATCTATCATCTATCAATCTATCTATCAATCTATCTATCTATCTATCATCTATCTATCTCTATCTAATCTTACTTTCTGAGCAAAGTGTTGGGCTGTGTGGTAGTGTTTTAGCAACATGTTATCTGGATTCTTACCAGTCTGGCTTCTGATCCACTTTGAGACTAAAACTGCTTTGGTCACTCAAACGATCTACACTGAGAGATGGACAGGGCAAGTGTGAACCTCTTGATTCTTCTGGAACCCTTCACAGCTTTTGATTTTCTTGGATCTCTCCATAGCTCCATCTCAGTCATGGTAATGTTCAAGATGCCTTCAAGCAGCCTTCAACAATCTGGTTCCAGCCCCCAGATCAGCTTGGTACATCTCTTTTCTGCTCCTTCTCCAGCTCTGTGCTGCTACCTTTATCTTCTTCAACATCTCCCTTTCTTAAATGGGAATGTATATTACTGCTCTTTCCGCATCTCCTTAGATCCCAGTGGAAGTCACAGGGCAGCCTTTCCTGCTCCCAAAGTGCAAGGGAGCCCTTTGAGGATGCTGTAATGCAACCTCCTCGTTGTTGTTGTTGTTATTGTTGTTTTTCCATATTAAATATTTTGTTCCCTTGAGCTTTGATTAAAAGCCTTTACAGAGTGCTTATGACAACAAAGACTCTTCCTTTTCCAAGCTTCTTAAGCACTGATGAAGCAACAAACACTTTGTACCCGACACAGCATATGGTTATTGTTTGCTATAAGGACATAGCGGCCCATTACTCCATGGAAGATATACAACACACACACAATTTTTTTGTCAGAAGAGCGTTTAACTTTTTTTAAAGTACTGCTGTACTTTGCAAAATCATCCCTTCTCTTCCCAACTTCTTCCAAACCCCAATGTGTGGTTTCAGTGGCTTCTGCTGTAATAGGCTGAAATGTTTTGCATATGATATTAGTTTGGGAGTCTGGTTCCCATTTATTGTTGTATTTTTGCAGTGACTCGTTAGTCACAAAACACTGACACGTTGTTGTAAGCATGCCATCTTTTCCCATTGTTTATATGCAAGTGCTGAGACTACAATGATTTATTTATGTTTTAATTAAAATTTGGTGAATAGACCAGTGATTCCACCCCCCCTTCAGCATGCCATTTCTAATTTGTGGCCTCAAGGAAAAAAATCAATAACCTTATACCATTTATATTTTTATAGTTACCTCAGGCATTTGTAATGCAGACCTGCCATTCACCTGCATTCTAAGTTGCTCACCACTCAGTATAAATCTTAAAAAAGCGGGATGGGGTGGGGGGATGCTATGTATTTCTGAATCACTTCCATTCACTGTGAGTAAAGGAGAAGAGAGATGTGTGTCACACCTTTCCTTCTCTTGTCAAGGTGCATGACTAAAATTAATATAGTAAGCAAATTGATGTACTGTAAGTTTTACAACACCTGACTGAATCATTAACAGATGCTTATAATTTTAATAATTTAAGCCCATTGATCCGTCTCCCCTTCTCCTTGGGCATACCCAAATTAACATGCAAACCACAGGGTTTTCAGAAGAAAAACACACAAAATGTTGTGATTTTATGAGGAAATGATGTGTTTGATTCAGCACAGGCTCATAAAGGATCAGTGAAAATGTGTGGGGTCAATATGTTTAATTGTGTACAAAGCTAAGTAATTAATCACTTCATAAAGGCTCCCCCACACACATAGGAGCAGGAAATGGGGCAGGGAGATGGACATGAATGTTCAGAAGTTCACTGTTATTATGATTGTTACGGAGAAAGGCTGAAGTGTTAAAAGGAGATCTGAAGAGGAGGCTTCTAGGCAGGCTATAAGCTAGGGCTGGCCCAAAACATCTGAGGCAGAGTAACAAATAGTACTCTCCCCACAAAAGACCAGTCAAGTTATTGAGGTGCCTGGGGGAGAAAATCTGACAAGCAAATCCCCCTAGCTGGAGAATTAAGCAATCATAAAACAAATAATTACCCATTTGCTGGTCTTTTATAACACCCCAAATCAGGCCTCACACTGACTGCTGCTAAAACCTTGCACCCTTTTGCCATATACAATGAGCTCCTGCTCCACGGCTTGCCTCTTTTTGCATAGGGGACACCTAAAATACGCTCCTGCTCCTAGCAGCTGAAAGAGTCATGGGACGGGGTCAGTCAGAGACACTTTTGCTGCCTGAGGCAAAAGAGAAATTGTCCTGAAGAGTTACATCAGAGATAGGGACAGAGGTGGACACAAAGGCCCCCAGCAAGGCAGGCCAACTGCTGTTTAGAACTTTGCACAGTTCAAGTTGTCAAGGGAGGCAGGATCAAATCACCTTCCACCCAAGCCTATATAAGTCTTAGGTAGGTGATGCAGCCAAGTCCCAAGGCTTCCTGTCCCACAGCTATGAGTGAGCCCACTTCACCTTTGATTTGGGGTCCATTCCACTGGGGAAAGTGTGTTTGTGCCACCAGGCCTTTGCAATTGTACTTACTTTCAGATGCTTTACTTTTAGAGATGAGAGGCAGTGCTTTTTTTCTTGGGGCTACACAGGGGTACGCATACCCCTAAACATTTTGTGAATCTAAGTTTGGCCTCATTGCGGGGCAATATTTCAGTCTGAATAGGAAAATGAGAGTGCCCCTAAACATTTTTTTAGGAAAAAAGCACTGATGAGAGGTATTATGACATAGGTGAAATGCTGATTTTGACAAGTTTTATTAAGCTGTGTGGGATATAAGTGCTCTCTATCTGTGTGTGAGGGGGGAGGGGAGAGAGGTGCTAAAGATAATGGTGACTCCACTGTGAAATAAGGCCTTTGAGGTGAAGTACATTGCTGAAATAAAATTCTCACAACCTTCAAGAGCTAAGGCTTCAAACCTTCTCTCGTCTTTCTTGCTCGTTAAGTCTCTTGTAGTTGTTTATTTTCCACATGTGCATGAGATATGCTGGCTGAAGAAGCTTGTCACATGCATCCCAAACCTCCATTTGTATTGCAAAAGTTTCTTCAGATGATTTATAACTCTGTCATAATCACGATCCTACAGAGAGGCAAGGCAAGCCGTCTGTTTCCACGGAAAGTAAAAGGCTGGAGATAGGATTTTCTGATAAACACCTCTTCTTCTCTAAAATATAACCGCTGAAGCAAGCCTTTATTTAAAATGATTCAGTATAAAAGACAAGTGGAGTTACACATTTTTAGATTTACTAAACCGACCCAAAGCCCAAATCAGCTCTTCCTTCTTCACAGGGTAACATACTGGGAGATTTTCACTGACAAATCACTCTCCTGACACTTTATTTTCTCACTCCTCTCCCTGACTGTGAGATCACTACCAGCCAATGGACAGTCTCAAAACAACACAACTTCTACTGTCAGGTTTTGCTTTTCAGAACTGGTGGCTGCAACGGTTCTGTAAATTGCATAGAACTTCGTGTTTGGCTCTCCATGGCATTACAGGGTTGGTTCAGACACAGCTCTGGGAAGGGCGGATGGACGTCTGAGCAGGCACATTCGTATTTACAGGCAGCTTATGGGGCTGCTGGGAAGCAACACAACCAGCTGTGATTTCATCCATTCACACATCTGAACTCAGCTTGTGAAGCACAACTTTTTGTGGGGAGAGAAACAAGAACCCCCCCCTTCACTCTCAAGTGTCCTATAGAGAAACTGGGGAGCTTCACATCCCTATAGATAAATGGAGTGGCATCCATATACTTCACAGCTACACAGTTTTTTAACAACTCCAGAAGAACACCAGAAAGTGAGAAAGCAATTGGTGAATGGAGGCCAAGTTGGCAGAGCTTTAAGAACATCATCCTCTCTCGTACAGTCCATAAACATATAATTCCCTTCATTTCCTGAAGCATGAGAACACACCGGTTGATGAATATGGAGATAGTCATGCTGTTAGGAACGTAATTGGTGCCTTGAGTCTCTGACAGGCACTTTTAATAAATTAAAACAAATAACTGAGCATCAAGACGTGCTGTGTATTGCAATGCAAGCCTAGGTGCTGTGCTCCACATCCCCCACCCCCACCGCCCGACTGCGTCATGGCTCAGAGAGAAACTCCTGATATCTTATGTAAATGTGTATTAATTAAAGCACTTTAGCAATGCAGAATATTGACCTAATAGGCTGTAATGGCTCTGCTGGAGCAATTACTATCTATCACAGAGATATACATTTACAGAGTTATTTTTTTCTGGAATGTGCATTATTGGTCTGATGGAGATGAACAGTTTCTTCAGAGCTGTTCTTGATTATTGTGCAGAGACCTTGGCCAACTGGTGCCCTCCAAAAGTTGAAGACTACAATTCCTATCAGTCCCAGTCAGCACTGGTGGGAGTTGTAGTCTAAAACATCTGGAGGGCTCCAGGTTGGCCAAAGCTGGGGTAAATACTTCTTGTTTCTCAGATCACTGACATAACTGACTTCCCTCTAGTTACTCTGTCTAGCAGGTGATGGGCTTAATCTAACCACTGTAACTCACAGGGCAGCCTTAACCCATCAGATGTTCATTTATTTCATATTATTTCCATAAAGTAGTATGAAACATAGGGACATTATTATTATTATTATTATTATTATTATTATTATTATTATTTCATAGTTTGAGTTTTATGGCCTGATCCTCAAATTAGTTAAGTCCATAGACTGTTGCTACCTTCTTCCGGCTGAAATTATTTAGTGTAGTTTAAAGAATCACACCTCTCAGCCCTTCACTGGTAGACGCAGTCTACCCTATGCTGCCATATACTAATACTTGGTTCATCTACCTCAGTGTTGTTTACACTGACTGGTAATGGCTCTGTAGGGTTTCAGTCAGGAGACTTTCCCAGCCCTACTTGGAGATTCTGGGGATTGACCAACCTTCTGCACACAAAGCAACTGCTCTAACATTGAGCTATAGGTTGTTTTTTGTCCCTTAACATTTGGGACATAATCAGAAAAGCCACTTGGAGCAATGCTTTGGGGTTATATATGATGGCAGCTGCCTTTTATTAGGTTTCTCTTCCCCCACCCAACCCCCAGGACAAAAAAGCCAAAAGATTCAATTGGTATTATCCACTGGTGTATTTGGAAACCTTCTACATAAGAGTCTCTCCCGTTATCATTCTGCCAGTTCCTCTTCCTGCATCTCATGCAGCTTCTGCAAATGAAGAAGTGGCCAGGGTGGTTGAAACAGAGTTTTCTGGACCATATAGAGCTTCAGTACACTGATGACAATGTAGTGTGTGCACGCTCAGAGAATGACCTTGAAACCACCCTAAATATCTTTGCAGAAGCTTAAGAAAAGCTTGGCCTGTCGCTCAACATCCAAAAAACCAAAGTGCTGTACCAGCAAGTACAAAATAACCCCTCTGCAGTGCCACAGATCCAACTCAATGGTGTAACGTTGGAAAATGTCGATCACTACTCCTACCTAGGCAGTTATCTTTCCACAAGGGTCAACACTGATGCCAAAATCCAACATCGCCTTAGCTCCGCGAGAGTGCCTTTCTCCTGATTGAAGTGCAGAGTGTTTGAGGATCGGAACATTCACAGGGAAACCAAAATGCTTGTTTACAAAGGTATTGTACTACCAACCTTACTGTATGCTTGTGAAACATAGACCACTTACAAACGACATCTCCAACTTCTTGAAATATTCCATCAAAGGTGTCGCCAAAAAATCTTACACATCACTTGGGAAGACAGGTGAACTAATATCAGTGTACTGGAAGAAGCAAAGATCACCAGTGTTGAAGCAATGATTCTTCCACGTCAGCTTCATTGGACTGGCCATGTTGTGTGGATGCCTGATTATCGTCTTCCAACGCAACTACTCTATTCCGAACTTAAAAATAGAAAGTGTAATGCTGGTGGTCAACAAAAGAGATTTAAAGACTGTCTCAAGGCAAATCTTAAAAAATGTAGTATAAACACCGACAACTGGGAAACACTGGCCTGCGAGCGCTCCAGTTGGAGAACAGCCTTTACCAAAGGTGTTGTGGACTTTGAATACACTCAAACTCAGAACGTGAGGGAGAAGTGCTAAGAGGAAGGCACACTTGGCAAATCCACACCATGATCAACTCCCAGTGAACATGCCAGACACACCTCTGTGGGGAGGAAATCCCACAGTAACAACAGATTAAATCTGTTCCTGCAGAATGTGCTTTGGAACAAGCAAGAGTGTGAGACAGGGGTGTCACAGAGACAATATATACACATCACCCCCAAAATGTGAATGCAACCAGCACTGAATGCACATTATCATGCAGTTGTGTACCAATACTTTAACAGGCCAGCATGATGCTGCAAGACAGGAGTTGAAGGGGGGGGGGGAGTTTCAAAATTGGACAGTGCTGTTGTTACTTTTGAGGATGGACTTCAACAAGACACTGAGCTGCGACTTGTCCCAAATAAGCTTGTGGATCCCAGATGAGGACACCTTTTTGAAAACTGATAATTTGAGATAATTCTTTCACTCTCTCATTCATACACATAAACTCAATGAAGAAGTTTTGTACAATCTATACATGAAGTCAACCCACAGTTGGGGTTAAGTCAATTGACTGCCAATTATTTCCATGAGATTAAATTGACTGAATAAATTTATGGATTTGGGGCTTTTAATGAGTATCTGAAGCAACAAAGTTCACAAAGGTAATTAATATGATTCAGGTTTTCACTGAAGCAGATGATTGCCCTGATTCAGTTAATGAATTTCAAATGGGCAAGGCATCTCAACAGTTTAGCCCAAGTCATTCCTTTTTTTCCTTCTAGCTTTTGTCCTGTTTCTAGAACTTTTATACTATTTATGCAACAGTGATATGTCTAGTTCCCTTGGTTTCAGTTTCTCAGTTTATTCTGGCTCTGATCCAGCTCAGCACTTAAGCAGGTGATTTAATTTAAGCACATGAGTAGCCCCAGTGGTTTCAATGGTTCATTCACAGCCTTTAAAAGTTAATTGAGTCTGTAGGAATCTAGTTGAACCAGAGCCTCAAAGACTGCCTCAAGGCCTAGACAAAGTAAATGGGATGACAGATATCATAGTTTCCTTCCATTTAAGTTATATACTTAAGTCCTTAAATGTACTTCTTATTCTGGCTATTTATGAACTTTGTAGTTCAGGTGATCTGAAATTAAAGAACATGTGTACTGCTGTGTATTTCTGCATACTGATTATATGTAGGAGCCAACCACTTAAAGTAATGTTATACGATAAGCTCAGCCCCACTCAGGTACCACAGGGGCTCATATTTCAACAAGAGACATTGCTAATACCTTAAGCATGAGTATAGTATTAGTGGATTTGTCAAATTAAGCCAAATCTTTTACACAGCCAAAGGGACGCCATTAGGTGGACCCTGTCGTTCATACAATGTAAATTACGAGCATTTTTGAGGATCCTAAGTTCCCTGATCAGTTAGGGACAGAAATAATAAATGTGTTAGTAGGTAAGAAAGGAAATTACACCAAACACTCAAAACCTATAGTTATCATAAGTACAAAAATGTTTGGGCCTGACTGATTTGGGTCAACTGAAACAAAATGGCAGCCACCAAAGGAATGTCCACATTACACATGTGGAAGCTTTGCCTAACAAGGTTCTTAGTCCATGCACCGTCTTGAGGCCTGCAGCATTTGCACACCAGTTATCTATGTTCCCAGGCCTTGTGCATGCCTCTAAGAACTCACACTGGCAAGTGTTACAATAATTAAATAAATCTAGAAAATCTAGAAATGCAATAGGAATTATAAGGTTGAAGACAGATTATGTATGCTCATGGTCAATAAAATCCCATATTGCAGGAGGAGGTGGAAACCCCAATATATGTATCTGGGACAAGGACATAGTCTCCATACTGTTATGGGTTTGTGGGGTGTGAGACACCCTCAATTTATGGGTCCAATAAAAGTTAGAATTAATCAAGGTTTGGGGAGATTCAGCCTATGTTAAAAATGCAAGCCAGGCCAGCCTGGTGATAGCTCACTGAGTGTGGTTCCTTAGGGGAACAATGGTAATGGCCTGGGAGGTGAGGCATTAAACTAGAACATTAACAGGCAAATAATATGCCAGCCAGCAAATGGCTGGAGCCCATCCTGAACTAAGAGACAGTTAGCAGAGACAGAAAACAGAGTTTGGAGTTTCAGAATGGCAGTGGGTGATGATGTAATCGGAAGGAAAACATAGTTGCATTTTGCAAGAAGGAAGAAACCTCATCCCACAGGATATGAGAAAACAAGACACAGAATTAAACCAGCCTGCAAAACCCTTATGAAGTTGAGGGCAAGGACAGGAAACAGAGATTGCAGGATCCCTCATGAGACGTGGAAGCCTGTCAGTGTAAGAGAAGAATATGACAGAGAAGTTGATGTAGCTTGGCTATTATTCATGATCAATGAATCATGGGATAACAATCCCAACTACAACCTGAAAAAGTCAAGGGCATGTAACTTACTGATGTCCCAGGGCTGCTATAACTCGTCCACCCCATTTCAATTATTACTGCTGAATGTGCGTTATTTATGCATTCTTCCAGGCCTCCACTTTTTCATTATACTTTACCGCCTTTGTGGCACATACACCTGCTTTGCATGCGCTTGGAAATATGCACGATGCAACAGAATACAGGACTCAAAATATGTGATCAAAAATACACCCATATTTTACCAAGTTCCTAGTGATAAATCAACAGGCAAAAGGTTAACGTACCACTTTGCTCACAATAGTTTTTTGTTGTTTGGGAGGAGAGGAGAAGCTAAAGATGCATCAAAGTTAAGCTCTTTTAAGTTTCATTTCAGTCCAGCAAGAGAATGTTATGCATATGCTTCACTTTTTGAAATCCATTGTGGTTACGAAGTGCTGAGCCATGGCTGAATGAATACTCCTTGATAGTGCTTTGCTTGTCTATGGCTATGTGTGAGATCAACTGTGAGATCCAGAGTGATCTGTCTCACTTAGCACCCTATCTAGTAAACTGGTCTTCACAACTGGTGCTGAAAAGGAAAGGAGCAATCTACCAAACGCTGACCTTTCGTAAGGTCTGTTGGCATGAATACTGATCCCTCTTTCAATAAAATTCCAAGGAACTAATTGAATTCCTGAACTTGTAACTGGGGTCATTGATGGATTCGGACAAACGGAAAGATAATCCTTTCCTCCCTTGATCCTTCTCTCTTGATGGAGAAGATAGCTGATTCAGGAACAGGGGTGCATCTTATATTGGGTGGGATTGCACTCTCCCTCAAAACTCAGGATCACTGTTATTCTCTTCGATTCCTCTCGATGTTTAGGTCATGGCTCTAGCCAATAACACTTTCCCCAAGCGTAGGCTAGTTTGCCAGCTGCTCCCATTCCTTAAGAAGAACGACCTGGCCATTGTAATTAATGCCCCAGATTAGATGTCTGCAATGTATTCTATGCAGGCCTGCCTTTGAAGGGTGTCCAGAAACTATAATTAGAGCAGAATGTCGCTGCCAACAAGGTCAGCTGGTTTGAAACACATATAACACCAGTCCTTCAACAACTGCATTGGCTGAGCAAAGTATTGGATAACTAGCACATATAACATTGTTATCTCTTGTGTAGTTTACAGAAGCAAGAGGTAATCAAGACCACAACAATGAGAAATGGCATCTAACCACTTTTTGCTCAGATGAATACATGTGCTTTAACGTCTGTACAAATCAAGATTTCCTATGCTTCTAGCGACTGGTTTCCCCATTACAAATTGTTTCCAATTTTCTGGTACCCACCAGAGGCACCCAGAATGCATACAATATAATGAAAGTACACCATTCATTGTCTCTTAATGTGCTGGATTAATTTCCATCCTACTCTTGCTTCACTAGGGTGGTCAAAATGTGTGTCGTTATGTATTTCCATTGAAGCTTCTACTCAGATGTCATTCACAGAACTTTAAGTCTCAGCTATATTTTCATTTGCAGGAACAATAAGACATAGGCAAAAGTCATTTAACAGTCACCACTTGCCCTCTTGTTGTTTCTTCTGAACCAATTTAAAAGACACCAAAAAGCAGGACACTTCGGGAAGTATCCTACAGTCTCCATGAGTTAGTGAACTTTAATAGATACTTGATGAGCAATTAAGATATTTCATTAAAGCTTTTTGATACCATGAAAAAGTAGAGTTGTTTTCAGTATAGAATCCTATAGTGGCCTTCAAATCACTTTTTTTAAAAAAGCAGTCCCTTCCCACAGGCTTGCAATATAAAAATACATGACAGAAAAGAAAAATGGACTGGGAGGGAGGTTGAAGAAAGCAAACTCAGGTTCAAGTTCTTAGTTCCAAGCTGCTCTAATGACAAGCTCCCCCTGCCCCCTTCTCATCCCTCCTGTGCTGCCACTGATGTAACGGAGGCTGCTTGCAATTGCTTTGTAATAACCATGTTTTAATACTTTATACATGGGCAGTGACACTGTTGCTGCTGGAATAACCAGGAATAACCAGGTGAATAAGTAAATAACTTTTCAAACAAATGGGAAAATAAAAGACGAAGATGCCACTACCTTCAGACTCTAGGCACTACTATGTTTGAAAGATCTATTCCAGATGACATGGAACCTTATGCTTTTGCTGAACAGGATCTTCTCCTGAGCTACCAATGGCAAAAAAGTCATGCATTCAATACCTGAAGTGCTTTGCGATTTCCAGTACTGAAGGACTATTCTTTTTGCTGTTAGCATGGCTCTACAAAAGCATCTTGTCAGGGAACTGCCATCGGCTCAGAGGCAAGAGGGGGAAGGGCAGGTGGATTACAGAGAGCCTCCAAAAATTGTGGGAAGCAGCACTTCCTCAGCGGAGGAAGGAAGCCACGCCTCTAGTGGGGAGGAGATGCAGGGCTCAGAGGATGCAAGACGGTGCCAGGACACCTTGCTTGAGCAAAGCGGGGAGGAGGGAGGTCCCCCTTTACCCAAGCCGTCCTTGCGCAGTAGGCTTCGCCACAGAGAGGGGAGGCACAGAGGGGGGTCAAGAAACTACTCTGCTGGGGAAAGTTTATTTTTTTTTTTTTTATAATAATTTTTATTAATTTTCCACACATAAAATGAAGAACAATGTAACACAGTATTACTTCATAATCATCAGTTCATAACCTTTTTTCTTTGACTTCCCCATACCTCCCTATCCCTGCATCCTTGTTTAAAATTCTTTAGCAACCCTTAAGTCCATTGTCTTAGTTCTTTTTCATAAATATTTCTTAAATTTTTTTTTGTTTACTGCTGCAATTCTTTACTTCTTACCCCCTGACATCTTAACATTCTCTGCTGGGGAAAGTTTAAGGACCACCCACTCTCAGATTCTGCTAGTGATTGAGCAAGACATGGAATAGAGGCGTTCTACATTGTAAATGTTTTTGCACCAATAATAAAGCCTTTGAAAAGAGAAGTGAGGGATCTTGCCTGATCGCTCTCGAGCAACCACACCGATAGGCATAACACATCTCTTCTGCTCTTCAGACAACCACCATTTAGTAGGTACATGTACTAACTGTTAAGTTGTGGGTGAATGTATCAGACGACACAGCGATTCTTCAACCGCTCTTGTTTATTCACAGGCCAGGACAGAACTGAACTGAAGGGTTCAGTCAGCCTGCTTATATAGAGCTCCACTACAACGTTACTGTAGCAACTTTCTAAAACTATCCAATCACTGAATGTCACTTTCGATCCTTCATTTGCATAACTATCTACAGTATCTCCCTGCTGGCCCAGGGTGAGAACTTCAGTACATAACACTAACATTGAATGGGCACCCCCCTCTCTCTGCACACCTCCCCAGGCCCAAACTAATTCAGATTTGAACTTCCCCCCAAAATTGTTTCATCAGGACTGTCAGCAGCAGTTGGCCAGGTTGGGCACTGAAAACTGCATTGTTTAGACAGGCCTTTGCAATATTAATTTCTCTATTAACCAAACAGTATTTACTGACATTTTAAATCAAGTTCTCATGGATGCTTTTATTTAGTTATAATTTGTAAGCTGCATGCTGCCTTGATATGCTTTTATGCAACTGTGGATTATAAACCTTTCAGTAAGTAAATAAATCATATCATAGCCAGGGTGTGTGGATTCCATTATCTTGCAGTCCTTTGTGCAGAATTGTGTACTAGTTGCAGAACTTAGTATCTTCATAGTCTCTGCTTCATCCTTTTAAATAGCAAGTTTATAGTCCAAAAAGCTGTGACAATAGGCTTGTAACCCTATGGATCTCTCAGAAACCAGAGGAAAACCTAAGCAAGGTTTCCAAGGGTCATCCTTTTACTGTCCTGCATACTTATTTACCCATCTTCATAATTAAACATGAACAGTTTTCCTTGGTTCAATTTTTTTTTAGTGCCAAGTATGTAGCAATGATGATACTGTACACTGGCATCAGGATGGTATTACTCACATCCAAATGAACATTGACACCTTGCAGAGAAAGCTTTTGTCCATTGTAAATTACACCACCAAGTTTAATTTGCTCCCTAAATCAAGCAGTGTATTAATCCTCCATAGAAAACATGTTTCAGTTGCACAAACAATATTTAAATGCTATGATAGAGACATCTTTTATAAGCATTTGTAACAAGTTCTGCAGAAACTAATGCACGGAGCTATAATTAATAGAAACACCAAGTGCCAGCTAAAGCAGAAAAACTCAAACATCATAAATCTGTCCTCAGCCCTCCTGCATATACTGATGGATGGTTACTCTGTGCTTACATATTTCACAATCAATAATTCAAATACAGGTCCTACCCTATTAAATTTGTCATGTTTATAAATAAATACAATATTTAGCTGACTTTCACATAAAACTTTCGTATACTTCATTCAGTAACCAAAATATGCCATTTTTTGAAAGAGAAATCCCCCCCCCTCCCAGGAACACCATATTTAGCATCTGGGGTGTGGGGGGCGGGGGTGAGGATCACACAAATCAAGGCTGCCTATTGAAAATACTTCATATCATTTCCCCCGTATAGCTGACATGCAAATCTACCCCAAACCAATCTCTTTTAATGTACAGTAAGCACACTTAAGGCTAAGGATACCTAGAGTTTATCAAAACCAGATTGGCAGCTGGGCAGATGAAATCGAACACAATATTGAATGAAATGGTGAATTATTTACACTGAGTTCTGTAGCTCTTTGTGCCACTCAGCAAGATCACATCTCTCATTGTTATTCAAGCCCCCTTTTTTTCTCCTGTGAGAAAAAGGAGTACATGGGAGAGAGATCCCTGGCTATTGGCCTTGGGAAGCTTCCCTTCTTGGTTTAATTATGCATTAAGAATATTACTATTGGAATTTAACCGTTTTAATTAAATATACACACAAAGGAAATAAATAACGGTGAACTGTGATTGATTCTCCCTCCCAGTTATTTCATTTACCTTCTGCTTTCACCTTTTGATTATTTGACTTTGTAAAGTGTCAAAAGTTAAGAGTACCAAATTGGCTTGACTGTTGTCTGGGGCTTCTACTTATTTGATATTTTCTTCAGAGCTCTGTTGTTTTGGAAAATGGATGAAGACGATTCCTGTGATTTTTTGTCCATTTGTAATTTAGGATTTCTCCAATTACAGTTGAAACAGTTTCAAAACCTAAAAACCCAGATTGCCAGATAATTGCAACAGCAATTTGCTATAGTACAAAAGCCCAGATGCTCCTGATATTCTCTGGCTTTTTACATCTTCGCACTGCTGAACAAAGCCAAGGGAACTATTCTTGGCAAGAAGAAATCCCCCCCCCCCCCCCGGACAGGTAGCGATCTTTATTTTGCTAGAACTTTTTGTTCACCTAGTTTGGGTGGGGCAACAGGGAGGGTATTCAAACTGTCACACAAGGCCCAAGTTGACTCAGTGACACAGAAGGCCTATGCCCAGCTCCAGTTCATTTGACATGTACAGCCAATTTTGGACCAAGATAACCTAGCTACAGTAACCCATTCTCTGACAGCTTCCTGGCTGGAGTACTGCAATGTGCTCTATGTGGGATTGTCCGTGAAGATGCTCCAGAAGCTGCAGCCAGTGCAGAATGCCACTACCTGCTTGCTATCTGCAACAGTAAGGTAGGTTCACAATACACTGAACCTGAAAGTACAGCTGCCAGGTCCAGTTTAAGGTGATGTTTAAGGTGATGGTAAAAAGGTAAAGGTAAAGGTACCCCTGCCCGTACGGGCCAGTCTTGACAGACTCTGGGGTTGTGCGCCCATCTCACTTAAGAGGCCAGGGGCCAGCGCTGTCCGGAGACACTTCCGGGTCATGTGGAAGGTGATGGTACTAGCATACAAAACTCTGAATAGTTTAGTACTCAAGTATCTAAAGGAATGGCCAACCCTATTGTTTGCGTTTTTGTTTTTCCACCCTTAGTGTATGTGTGCTTGTGTGTACACAAATTGTTATTGGCTTTTCAAAAGAATACATGCACTCTATTCAAAATGATAATTTCAAAACACAAATCACATGGATTTGTGAACTTGTTAGGAATGACATAATAAAATATGTAAATCCAAATTAATAAAATAAAAGTTTTTTTAAGTGCATTTCATTTTAACACAATATGTGCGGGTCAATGCTCTGCATTGTAAGCATCCATCAGCTGAGGAGTCATCAGGTGAGACTGGGGTACAGAAAAGAGACTAACAAATTAGGTAAAATTTATGGAGTCTCTCCAAAGTCTACAGAGAGCCACTTCCGTCCTTGAAGGAGGTGTCGTTGCGGGCTTCACGACCCCACCACGCACGGGGCGGCTGGAGACCAGCCCTGCGTGATTGGGGGGATTCCCGGCCGCGTCATCCCCCAGCCAGCCAACCGGCTGGCTCTGGGGGCGTGGCCTGCCCTACTTAAGGAAGGACGCGGCCGGGGATTTCCCTCTTTCCCCTCCTGCTTTTCCCACCCTCCCGCCCTATAAGGTTTTCATTCCTTGATCCTGCTATGGACCTTGGTTGGTTGCCGTTGAGGGGCCTGGTAGGAATTTTTCCACTTGGTAAATTGGCACCAGCTACTTGGTTTTCGCCTACCTCGTAGCAAATCGTCACAACTTTCCTGGTATTGGCAGTTAGGCATGGTATTGTTCTATAGTTGGAAGAGGGGAGGAAGCACCATCACCTGCCCTGCATATTGAAGGGTAGTCCAATAAAGGATTCCGGGGGGGGGGGCGTGGCACTGTCCGAAACCTATGGAGGTGAGGGCCTAAGGCACGCCCCCGAGCGGTGACCCCGGGGGAGTTCCTAGTTGATGTGCATCAGCAGGACTCCTCCTACTGGTGGTTAACCCTTCCCGGACTTCAAGCGGATAGGCTGAAGTCGGATATAGTCGGTTAGGACCAATGCCTAAGCCAATACCGCTCATCAGCTGTAACCAATAAAGTTGTGGCCCATTAACCTTAATAATTGTGTCATGTCTCTTTATTTCCACTGGGGGGGGCGGGAACTCGCCACGCAAATCATCCCTGGTGAGTACAGTTCATGGAGCTATCACATGAAGCTATCATGGAGCTATCACCTTCTCTGTGGCGGGACACCAACAATGGAATTTCTTTCCTGTAGAGATCTATTTATCACCACTTTGTTCACATTTAGGTGACATCTGGAAGCATAACTGCTTTTGCAGGCCTTCGATTGGGATCCGCCCAGAGTGGCTGGGGAATCTCAGCCAGATGGGCGGGGTATAAATAATGATTGTTATTATTATTATTATTATTATTCAGGAAATAGTGCATGCAGTCACATTCACATTGTCGTCTATCATTGTGCATTTTAATTGTATTTTATTACGTAGTGAGGTGTTACTTTTGTTTTTAGTGTTGGATCTTTTTATTGTTGTAAGCCACTCTGGCCTCTTGCAAGAATAAATGAGTAGTAGTAGTCAAGACGCCTGCTTCTTGGGAGAAGGGCAATGACAGGCCTAGACAGCATCTTGAGAAGTAGAGACATCACCTTGCCAACAAAGGTCCGTATAGTTAAAGCTATGGTTTTCCCAGTAGTGATGTATGGAAGTGAGAGCTGGACCATAAAGAAGGCTGATCGCCGAAGAATTGATGCTTTTGAATTATGGTGCTGGAGGAGACTCTTGAGAGTCCCATGGACTGCAAGAAGATCAAACCTCTCCATTCTGAAGGAAATCAGCCCTGAGTGCTCACTGGAAGGACAGATTGTGAAGCTGAGGCTCCAGTACTTTGGCCACCTCATGAGAAGAGAAGACTCCCTGGAGAAGACCCTGATGTTGGGAAAGATGGAGGGCACAAGGAGAAGGGGGCGACAGAGGACGAGATGGTTGGATAGTGTTTTCGAGGTTATCAGCATGAGTCTGACCAAGCTGCGGGAGGCAGTGGAGGACAGGAGTGCCTGGCGTTCTCTGGTCCATGGGGTCACGAAGAGTCGGACACGACTAAACGACTAAACAACAACAACAAGTAGTCAAAGGTAAAAGGTAAAGGACCCCTGGATGGTTAAGTCCAGTCAAAGGTGACTATGGGGTTGTGGTGCTCATCTCGCTTTCAAGCCAAGGGAGCCGACGTTTGTCCACAGACAGCTTTCCAGGTCATGTGGCCTGCATGACTAAACTGCTATTGGTGCACAGAGGACCGTGACGAGTGCAGAGCGCACGGAAACGCCGTTTACCATCCCGCAGCAGCGGTACCTATTTATCTACTTGCACTAGCATGCTTCCTAACTGCTAGGTTGGCAGGAGCTGGGACAGAGCAACAGGAGCTCACTCTGTCCCTATTATTATTATTATTATTAGTAGTAGTATTACGTTTACATGTAATCTCACTTCTTGTCACCAGGAATTATGGAACCTGCCTAGGTTTGTACATGAGATGTTCCCTAAATTATGAAGTAAGAGAAACCAAGGGGTACATATTGTATAGTGCCCCCAAAGTTAACTTAGTCCCCAGATGCAACTTCATTCCAATTCAAATATTTACAGAATAAGGTTTATCTAACCAAGAAGAGAAAGCCAAGCACATATGAATGTAGCCAATTTGAACATAATGCTGCTTACTTACATTATGAGTTTCCTGAGTTTCCTAAAGTAGCAGTGACTAGTACCTGTCACTGTCAGGGCAACCTGATGCATGTTTATTCTGTTTCAATGAGACTTTCCCCCCAGTAAGTGTGTTTAGGATTATCATCAGTTTCTTTCTCTTCCCCCCACCCTTCCATGCATGACATTTGGAGAGAGCACATTGGCTACTTCTGTCTTAAATTTCATCTGTCCTCTAGAACAGTGTTTCCCAACCTTGGGCCTCCAGATGTTTTTGGCCTACAACTCCCATCATCCCTAGCTAGCCAGACCAGTGGTCAGGGATGATGGGAATTGTAGTTCAAAAACAGCTGGAGGTCCAAGGTTGGGAAACACTGCTCTAGAAATACAGTGGTACCTCGGGTTACATATGCTTTAGGGTAGACATAGCAGACGACGCAGCAATTTCTCCAAAGCAGCTCTTTATTTGTAAGCTGGAACAGAACTGAGCAGCGAACAGCTCAGCCGGCCTGCTTTTACAGGCAGCCGGCTGTCAACATTGTAGCAACAACAACCCAGGGTTTCCTGCCTAAAGTAACTGACATGGACCTGAGTGAAAACTATATACAGTGGTACCTCGGGTTACATACGCTTCAGGTTACATACGCTTCAGGTTACAGACTCTGCTAGCCCAGAAATAGTACCTCAGGTTAAAAACTTTGCTTCAGGATGAGAACAGAAATTGTGCTCCAGCAGCGGGGCAGCAGCGGGAGGCCCCATTAGCTAAAGTGGTGCTTCAGGTTAAGAAAAGTTTCAGGTTAAGAACGGACCTCCGGAACGAATTAAGTACTTAACCTGAGGTAGCACTGTACTAGTTTGTTGGAGGAGCAGGGACGAATCCACACGGACTTTTTGCAAATACAGCCACTATTCATTATCTTGCAGTTCATAGCTCACACTAGTTTACTGTAACGTGCAGTTAGAAAGCATCCCTGCAAAAAGTCCTGTACCTCGTCTGTTAGCTAGCATGTCAGCTTGACTTGCATTTCTGCAACAAGCGGGAAAACATTAGGTGGATTAAGCCCCACGTAACAGGGTCACTGAAAGAGTACCTTTCTTTCCAATAGGTCACAATAATGCAATATGTGGGCAGGTGCTATAATAAGAAATACATTTATAGGGCCACTTTTTCAATTTCGTTGCTGCCTAAGGCTGTTAGCTGTCATTCATTTCTTTCCGGAGATGAATCACTGGTCAGAAAAAAAGGCTGATTAAGGGAACTTATTCATGAAGGCCTTTAAAGGCTTGGCTAGCGTTACTTCTGTGCAATGAAACAAATATCCCTGTTTGAAGGTTTAGGCCCTAACTTTAGGGTGTTCTGTATTTAACTCTCACCCCTCCCATCTTTTTTCACAGGACTATGATGACATGGATAGTTAGTACCTATCTCAGTTGTGAGTAAACCAATGTTTTGACTTTATGGCTGTGTGGAGCTAAGCCTGCTGAAAGCCTCACTTTTACACAACTGTTAAAGGTGCAGGATTCCTGTCCCCTTCCCCAGCTGGCCACCATGGTCCTTATCGGAGTTGGGGTTAGAGTTAGAAGAATAGTTAGCACCAACACACATTCTGTTGGGGATAACTGCTCTGCAGCAAATGTGCACAGTGGGAAAAAATGCTGACAAGTATGAGAAATTTGCATATTATTATTATTATTATTATTATTATTATTATTATTGCAAACTTGGGTGGGGGAAAGTGAATAACTTTAGACCGGAAAAGTTAGAAAAGGTGAGAGACCTAAATTAACAAGATTCAACGCTCTCTAAAAATATATGACAAAATGCAAAATAAAGAATATGGACTATAGGATCCATATTTGCAATTACGCCAAACATAATTGCAGCCAAGTTTGTCTTGGGGGGTAGCAACTGGCTAAAGCAAAGGGGAGCTGGGAAGAGAAGGGCGAGTGCTTAGGGAAAAGCCTAGTGTGAAGGAATCCTTAAAAATATGGCTTTTGTTTTAAGTAAGTGAGAAGGAAGATTGCACTGAAGTTATCATGCAGCCTCATCTTAGTGTGCCTACTGAGCAGAATTTGAGTTATGATTACATAAATCTCCATTTCAAATTTATTGCCATAATTTATCAGCTCATGTTGCTGAATGGCCAAGTAGTTAATTTTAAAATGAAGTGGTGCTATTTTCATTAATACCCTTGTGCTAACTACCTATCAAAACACTCAGAGGCAATTAATACCATGTTGCTGAAGTACTGAACCAATAAATATCTCCAGTACTGGCTTGTCTCTGGCAGATAAAAGGCATTAGACTAACCTACTCCCTTAATAATGCTTTTCCATTCCCTTTCTTCCCATGTCCCTAGAAACATTTTACACTTTAAGGAAGAGATTAAATAGCCCAATAAGCTAGTAACATGAATTTAAAAGGCTGGTATTTTCTTTCTCATATCCACGACATCCAAGAGAATTCTTCAGGATGTCTCTACAGTATTAATAAGCTTGAAAGGTGATGCAAAATCCTGAAGGTTATATATCTCCAAAACTAAACATATTTAGCTCAAACAAGGGACCTTGTAATGTCTTTATTTGTTAATTTTCAAAGAGTTAAAATATACTAGGGAATTGAAATTTCTTGTTTGCACACTATCCCTGCTTCTCTCCCAGCCGTTCTCTGGCTATGAATGGACTAAGGATTGCAAATTAGAACTTCGGGTTGCAGCAAGAAAGCAAGAACCATGCAAAGGATATTTACTCCACTGTTCCACCAGTAGAGTCGCATCAGTAGGAAAAGCATGTCTGAGAGCTACCAGACTGAAATACTGTACTGAACCAACAGAGTGGCAGAGACTGTGCAGAGACTGTAACAGGAGTCTTGAACTGGCTCCAGAAAACAAATCTTATGTTTTCCCCTTACATATTCAGGCTATCACCATGCAAAGTGGTTGGAGGTAGGGGAGGCTGCTGTTTCAGTGCTGGAAGGTTTCTAAACATATTCCAGAAGCATAACTTGAGAGAAGATTGACACTGAGAGAGTCCAGCTGAACCCCTTGACCTTCATTAAAGGTAAAGGTAAAGGTACCCCTGCCCGTACGGGCCAGTCTTGACAGACTCTGGGGTTGTGCGCCCATCTCACTCAAGAGGCCGGGGGCCAGCGCTGTCCAGAGACACTTCCGGGTCACGTGGCCAGCGTGACATCGCTGCTCCGGCGAGCCAGAGCCGCACACGGAAACGCCGTTTACCTTCCTGCTAGTAAGCAGTCCCTATTTATCTACTTGCACCCGGGGGTGCTTCCGAACTGCTAGGTTGGCAGGCGCTGGGACCGAGCAGCGGGAGCGCACCCCGCCGCGGGGATTCGAACCGCCAACCTTTCGATTGGCAAGCCCTAGGCGCTGAGGCTTTAACCCACAGCGCCAACCGCGTCCCTTGACCTTCATTACAAAAGTAGATTACAGAAAACTCTTGGCCAGATGGTTCCTGCTCTTGGATTAGGATACTCCTCCAGGTTGATGCCTTTTGATGTCCATGACAAAAGGCTGTGAGGATGGAAGGCGAAGTTTTGTTTGTGTGGATAAGAGTGGTCTAAAGATGACTGATGCATTGTTCGAAACCAGGCAGACAAGATTTGAAGACAAAAGAAAAAATGGGATACTGTGTTATCAGGGTTTCTGATAATGATGAGGCTTCTAAGTGAACATACTTAGCAACCTCCTTCAGACCAACCCGTTCAATATGAGGAGGTCAGGAGTGGAGCAGATGCAGGGGACCTTGGGGGCATATTTAGCCCTTGTGTAATCAGGCTGAATGTGTTAAAAGAGGCTTTTCTCAGAAAATAATCATGCCCAGAGGATGACCTAGCACCTGAGTTTAAAACCATGATCAGTGTCCCAACCTAGGGCTTTGTTATCAACAACATCATGGATCCAATAGTCTCTGCATCAGTGGAAGAGACCTGCCAGCCAGATTAAAAATGAAATAGTGAAAATGAACTGAGATGGCTCTCTCGCTCCCTCTCTCTCTCTCCCCAACAGCTATGGATGGTATTGTTCAGGCAGCAAGGAAAAAGTCTCATTTCTTACACAGGATAAACATAAACATCATAAACACTCTCTAGGCTGGAAAGACACTGAGACATTCTGTACTGGAAACTTTTGTGTAGGCATTCTGTTAAAGGATTTATAGACGGGATAGAGATTTGAATCTCAATGCTGCTACTGTCACTCTATGATGAAAAATTTTGGGATCAGTCATTTCTCATGCAGTGATTGAGCCATTTGGGGCTTTAAAATGTGAATGTCAGCTTGTTTTGTTTTGTTTTTTAAAGTTCCATTAATTGACCCCTGGAAGTGGGACTTCAACTTTCCTTGAAGTCTGGCAGAACACCTTGCCTGCTGGTGTTAGGCCCTAACAGCTAGGAACCAAAACCTCATTCCTGGAAATGCAGCATAGTTCCCTGGGGTTTGGGAATAATGCTGCAACTGCAAACCATAGTCCTTCAAGGCAGGTTTCTGTACCTACTGATTACTTTAAGCTGCATCAGGGCAAGTTGCTGAAAAAGTGCTAACTTCTAAGTGAAGGATCAGATGGAATAGTTGGCATTTCTTTGTTATTGAAGTGTATATGCAGCATATATACATATAGCCAGCTTCCTTACAAAGGGAGAAGTTTCCCCTCCCAAGTTTCCACAACTAACCATTGGCAAAAAATGTGGGTGGGAGAGAGAGAAATAAAATATGAGATATCTCAGTGAACATTAATGATGTAGCGGAAGACTCCATGGCCCCTAAATGGACAGCCATATTCCTAACAAACAGGAACAAACCCAAAAGAGGATGCCTTCACCTCAGCATGGCTCCCCTTTATTACAACAACATAAACCCCCACAACAGCCTACAACTCAAGATGGCTAATCTGACCTCCACCCACCCACCCTCTCTCTCTCACAAACAAAATCACTGCAATCAACTACCTGTAAATGCAACCAACTCTGGGCTTTCCAACCTCTCGCACCACCAACAAAAACAAACAGATAAATAAAGAACCTATCCTTGCAGCGCCGACACAAAAACTCCACACAGAAATGAAAAATCACTATCCTCCCTTTCTTCCCCCAACCTCACAATCTCTATGACAGCAGTGTCCTCACAGTGAATGCAACTGACCTGTAGAAAGGCCTCTATGAATTGAAAACTGCATGTGCCCTTGTTAATTATGAACCTCCTTTAATAAAAATAACTAAAAAGAAAAAAGAAACAGCAAAGGCAAGGACAAGCAAACCTGCCAACTCCAGTCTTTTACCTCCCCTGCCCCACTTACCTTTGGTTCTCCGCATTTCCAGCTTGCAATTTTTGAAAACCCATATACATGTTTCCCTTAAGATACAACATGTCTCTTTGTAGCCTAAGAGAGTTTTCTGCTGTTTGTGGTGGAGGTTGGAGTCTAATTGCTGCCTGAGTGACTGCAGCTGTGGGGTTGGGGTGTGGGCAGGGCCTGCCTTACTATAACAGCAGGTTCTGCCGTGGGGGGTGGGATCAACCGTGGCTGGGTTGGCCCCATGGAGACGCAGGGATGGCCTGTGTTTTCAGTCAGACTATAGAAGCATAGGCCAGGCAACGTGTGAGACAGGCCTGTGGCCTTCAACCAGGGCGAGAGCATTCCCCCCGAGAGGCAGGGGGAGGTAAATAGCTAGGGTTTTTGACCAGGCCCATGCAGAAGGGGGCAGCAGCCAAGTACCCTTTCCCCTGGCCTTGGGGGATCCTGGAAGGGGCCTGCTGGACTTCCCCTGTCGTGCCAAGAAGGCCCTGTGCCTCCCAGCCCATCACTTGAGGCGCTTTTAATAGTTCAGCACATCAATGCTGAGGAACTGACCCAGGAATAGATTTGGCCTGGCAACAGTCAAAACGGTCAGGTGGATGGAGGAAAGTATCCCAGTACTGACTCTTTCCAAGCTTTAGAGATATTTGATCATCTTTTACTGTATTCAGCAGAGGTGTTGTTCCTCTTTCACCAACACAAAAGTCACTGCTACAAACACATTTCTGCTGGAGAATAAAGGAGAGAGGGGCACGTTTAGCTATTTCCCCTCATTTTGCGGGGAAGGATGAAGTAGAGTGTATTACTAGGTCTTACCTTGAGACAATGCAGGACAGGAGGGAAGGCATTCCTCCGCTAGCCTCTTTTGCCAGGAGGCAGTGTAACTGGGGGGAACAGCAACTGAGTTGATCTGGTTTGAGGTACAGCAAGATGAAACCGCCCAGGTTTCTAATGTGTTACATAGAGTTTTGCTGTATGTTTGATATGAAACCACATCTAATCTTTATCTTTTTCTTGAGAATGCATTCTTCAGCCCACTATAACTCTGCAGCCATTTGTATTCATAAAAATAGGAACTGTACTCATATGAAGCAGCAAGGAGGCTGGGCTGTTGAGTATTAAAGGCCCAGTTCCGTTCTGTAGTTCAAAAGGAAGCAGCTCCCAATGAACAGCATCTGAAAACTGAAGTACCATATTTCTGTTTTCTGCAGGGGCTGGAACTTGAAGGAAGCTACCTGACAGGGCAGAGGTAAAAATTCAGAGCCAGGCCCCTTCATCACCACAGCACTAAATGTTGAGGAAGTTCCTGGTTTATAGCTCATATGACTGGGCCACTGCAATTTGAGTCTGTGTGTTTGTGTGAAGGAGAGAGAGATGCCCCTGACTCGAAGCAGCAATAAAATGAAACTGACCTCTTTCAGTATTTTGTAACAAATGGAGGGTTGTTTTAAACCATTATTCAAGCTTTGCACCTAGGTTACTGAAGCCCATGAGCATTCCTTGTGCTTGAAGCATTAGCATTTATTTCTGTGGCATTTGTTTAGGCTCTCCAGCGGCTGGCAATTTCCTACCCAAGAAGAGCATATTAATACAGTGAAAATTAGGCCATCCCGGCCAAGCTGTCCCAATGTTAGAATCTGGAAGGCACCCAGATACTGATTAAAATAGCCAGTTAACAGAAGTCCCACCACTCTGCTCTGCCTGAGGTGTACGGCTCTCTGCCTGCTAGGCCAAGTCGGCCAAATTCTGTGCTCGGTGTAGAGCATGCAAATGCAGCAGGTTTGCCCGATTAATAAAATGATTTCAAGCTGCAAATCATTTGTGTGTGCATGTGTGTGTGTGTGGGGGGGGGAGGTTGGAGGAAATGCAAAGCTCAGAAAGGGGCAAGTGAGAAGTGACGGGAAGGCATGAAAGCCGATTGCCAGGAAAAAGTGAAATCCCTTTTTAGAGTAGATACCACCCCACAAGGATTTCATTCTTTTATAGAATATAAAGCCTAGGGTATTTATTCTTACTCTCTACAAATTTTACATTTATGGGTGAAAGGCAACACCTCTGCAAAATATGCATCTTATTAAAAGCTGAATACACCACGACTCAATCTAGGGAACTTCTATGAATGAGTGCAGGAGCTCCAATGTGCACATAATGTTCCCGGGCACATGAGATTCACCAGTCATTACTATGAAGGAGATATTTGCATGCATAGCCTTGGCCAAACAGATTTGTTCCCTCCATAAGGATCAATGGGGAAACCCTCACAATTAAGCTATCCTTCATAGCCTTCTGGATCAGGGCAAATTGCATCTGGAATGAAATGGAAACTGGGTATTTTAAACTGTAATGTGTTATTTTTCAGTATGTTTCAACACAGAGGGAGCTTCAGAAATACAGAGGTAAGATACTTGAAGTTGGATCCACTAGGGCTACAAAATTATTATTTCCAATGGTTTTCTTCTGGCAGGTCTCCCCAGTGAGGCCTGCCTGGCATTGTTTCAGCACCAGGTAAAAATTAATCTCCCCCCACTCCAGACTACTGACAGATGAGGACGGTGTCTTTGCTGCAAGTCCTCTTCTAAAGCTTCTTGTGACTGTTATCTTTCATATATGTTTTCGTATGAATGTGTTAAAATAATAATGATGATGATGATAATAATAATAATAATAATAAATATATACATGTACAACAGGATGCCATTGCTGAAAAGTACATACCACCTCATGATACAGATGCTGTAGGCCTTTTACCCACTGCCCTGTGGGACATTTCATTGTCTCTCATGACAGACGGATGCCAACAACAACAAAGTTCTTATGAAGAGCAAGATTCAGATTATACCCCAGTTATGAGCACTGCTTCAATCTCACCCTTTTGAGAAGGAGATGCAGGAGGGGGCTCCACCTTATACTGTGCTTGACATTGGCAAACTCCCCAAGCCCCAGCTGCAATCTGACCCTGGTCTTGCATGCCTTCCAGTTGGCCCAAGAAACAATGTTCTGACAAAATTTAAGAACCCTGACATGTTCTTTCTGTTCTTAAGCTTATATATTAAGTATTGTACTTGGGCAAAAAAAATGAGAGGCACAAATACAAGATGGGTGACACCTGGCTTGAGAGCAGTACATGTGAAAAGGATCTAGGAGTCTTGGTTGACCACAAACTTGACATGAGCCAACAGTGTGACGCGGCAGCTAAAAAAGCCAATGCAATTCTGGGCTGCATCAATAGGAGTATAGCATCTAGATCAAGGGAAGTAATAGTGCCACTGTATTCTGCTCTGGTCAGACCTCACCTGGAGTACTGTGTCCAGTTCTGGGCATCACAGTTCAAGAAGGACACTGACAAACTGGAATGTGTCCAGAGGAGGGCAACCAAAATGGTCAAAGGCCTGGGAACGATGCCTTATGAGGAACGGCTAAGGGAGCTGGGCATATTTAGCCTGGAGAAGAGGAGGTTAAGGGGTGATATGATAGCCATGTTCAAATATATAAAAGGATGTCACATAGAGGAGGGAGAAAGGCTGTTTTCTGCTGCTCCAGAGAAGCGGACACGGAGCAATGGATCCAAACTACAAGAAAGAAGATTCCACCTAAACATTAGGAAGAACTTCCTGACAGTAAGAGCTGTTTGACAGTGGAATTTGCTGCCAAGGAGTGTGGTGGAGTCTCCTTCTTTGGAGGTCTTTAAGCAGAGGCTTGACAACCATATGTCAGGAGTGCTCTGATGGTGTTTCCTGCTTGGCAGGGGGTTGGACTCGATGGCTCTTGTGGTCTCTTCCAACTCTATGATTCTATGATTCTATATCCTCCCACCCAGCAACTAGAACAGTTTTCTTTAACTGGATCCTTACTGCAGGTCTGTGTGATCACCTCCTAAACTCCTCATCCTCTTTAAAAGCTTAGGCACCTCCCTGCTGGCTTCTTGAATTTTCTTATCTTGGAAACCTAGTATAGCTGCTGTGGATGAGTTCTGACCATGTTTGTATATAGCCCCAAACACTCTGGGGGCTTTTTTTTTGGTGTGTGTCTGACAGAACCAAAGAGATGTTTGGTCAGAAGGCCCCCCATTTTGGTGAAAGAACAAGGGATGCAGCATGTGTCTATCATTCTCACATCAAGGGCAGAAGCAACAAACCATTTCTACAGCCAGAGGCTTCAAATGAAAGGAAAGTGCTATTGTTGTCTTGTCCTGCTTTCTTGTCCTGTTTTTGGGCTTCCCAATGGCACCTAGTTGCCTACTCTGTGAAACAGAATGCTGAACTAGACAGATTTTTTTGTGTAGTCCAATAAGGTTCTTACGTGCCTGCGGAATTTGAGAAGGGCCTTTTAAATATCCCGAAAGTTAAACCCTCCCCCATTCATACATTTCTTTGCCTATATGATGCTGCTCTGTTACAACATTGGAGCGGGCAGCAAGTAAGCATAAAACTGTGCCCAGAGCAATGGGTGATCAGGTGCTGGAGGCCAGAACTCAGCTGTGGGTATTGCAGTGCCTGTCCTGCAAATTTGTAAGCTGCCAGTCCAGTTGGCTTCTGAATGTGGAGTGTGGAATGTGGGGTAGCACAGATAGCAAAACTTCTTGGGACAGACCTACATTTATGATGGGATACTGAGATGGCAGTGCATTGCACTGAGTGCTTGAAGATTTGTCTGACAGCTGTAGAAAGGAGGGATCTTGTTAAATTTCATAGCAGGTTAAACGAAGTGTGTGAGAATTGATATGAGGCAATAATGAGGCCATTCAAAACTCTTAATGTTGTAGGTAGGATCTCTGGGAACCCTAGTATAGACTGAATATATAGATAAGAGAACCCAAAATGCTCTCCTGAACATTTTCACTGGGCTACCTCGTTGAAACAAAATACTAATATATGGTGTTTCAACAAGGTAAAGGTAAAGGGACCCCTGACCATTAGGTCAAGGTAACCCAGTGTAAATTTCAGTGGAGCATCCTGGGTTCTATATCAAGCCGTCATACAATGATCTCAACGTGTCTTGTTTCACTACATCACCTAAAAACTGTGCTCCCACTACAGAGATACAAAAAGATACTTGCATACACACTGTAAAGAATGAGAAGTCTTGTTAGCATTAGCAATTTTTTATTTTCCTTTTTTGTTGCATAGGAAATGCAGTACTTGCTTCCAGTAATCGTATTGTAATGTGAGAGGGTGGTAGCACTAATGGTTGAATACAAGAGTTAAACTAATCCACACCAGCTCAAAAACCTGCAGAGATTTAGTTGAAAAAAGAATGGATGCCCACAGTGATTCTCAACCAATTGCAAATTTTCACAGAACATAATAAAACTAAAATGATAACTCTGAGAGTCAATACAAGGATACTAGAGGCACAAGGGACCCGATTCATTAAAAAAGTAGAGACACAGGGGTATTAACACAGGGCTGAGGTTATTTTGCAGCAGATCTCTCACATGTCCATTTTGTTACACCAAAATGAAAAAGAATTTCTCAATATTTGAACAGAAGAAGAGCCTGCTGGATCAAGCCCAATGGCCCATCTAGTCCAGCATCCTGTTCCCACAGTGGCTAACCAGATGCCTATGGAAAACCCACAAGCCGGATTCAAGTGCAAGAGCCCTCTCCCCTCTTGTGGTTTCCAGCAACTGGTATTCAGAAGCACTGCTGCCTCCAAATGCCAAATCAGAGTATAGTCATCATGGACCTTTGATAGCCCCCTCCTCCATGAATTTGTCTAATCCTCTTTTAAAGCCATCTAGGTTGGTGGCCATCACTGCCTCCAGTGGGAGCGAGTTGCACAGTGTCCATAAGTACTTTGATTGGCAGAACTGAGCAAGTGAGCCGGTGACTGTCTAATTGTGCAAAGAAGCCAACAGCAGGTCAATTGTGGGTATTCTCATTTGCTGAATGTTCCCACTAACACATTTTGCCAGCCTGCAAAGTGGCTGCAAAATCAGTTTCCTGCCTTCTTACAGTAGCAACTAAAGTGAAGGTACAGGTGGGAGACTGTCCACTCAGACACTTTGCTCTAGTCAATATTTGTGCTCTCCAAGATCAGATTAGTAGAATGCCTTCTCTACATGGAATTGCCAAGGTCTTTTTCAGCTCTTGCATTTATACTACAGATCATGATGATTCCTGGCTTCATCCTTTCTATCTTGGGGTAGTGGTGGGAGTTCATTGATTTGAGGCATTGCTGTAAATGAGGATGAAGGATGCAGGAATGAGTACATGAAATTTAGTGAAATACTGAATTAGAAGTATTTGCTCTAACATTGCTTTGCACTCGGAAAGATTATGAAGTACAAAACCTCTGCACAAAGTCTAGCAGATTATGCTATGGCCAAGAGAATTATCTTTTTGTTCAGCAGGACAGTAAAAATTCCTTATCTGTGCAAAGTGCAGAATAAGGATGCTCTCATCAACTTATTATCTTCTAGGGATCCTTCCCCTTGTCAAATGATGTGTATATTGAAGGTGTTCTGCTTCCTGATGGACATGAAATCAGGTGAACTCTTGGTAACAATAACATGCTAAAATTTGTTCTTGTCATGGGGACAGAGGAGGGGGACCTCAAATTTAGGGTAAGAATCATACAACAAAATCCTATGTTAATGCCTAGTGACTATTTATGAATCGGGCCCAAAGTTTATACAGACTTTTGAAGGAAAAAATTGCAACGGTGCATGAAACTAAATAGCCACATGAGGTTGGGTTTTTAAAAAGGTTCTTAAAAGTTTGTTTTAATATGAGGAGGTCTGATGTGAAGAAGGGTCAAGCATGGGTACCTGGTTTAAACACTGTCAACGAAGAAACCACTTTCAATGTCAGTTCCAAGTTGGAGAATTGTTCCTTACATTGAAATGATGTCTTATTTTTCTTCTGAGATAAGCTCTTAAGAGTTCTTATGGATGCTTCTAAGCAAAGGAAAAAAATATCACCAGGCATGGATTTCTGATTTCAAACCCTATGCCTGCCCTTATTAATAAAAAAATTGCCCCCAACAAATAATACTGAATTTTAAGTTAAATGTATATATCCAAAATACTGAAAACACCCAAAATCAAGGAGAGAAAAAAACAGAATTTGTGTTCTCAGTGAAATATCTTTAAACCTATCTGACAAGAACCAAGTCAGAAAAAAAGACTAACATAACTTTGAGTAATATTCATACAGCTCACTAAGCATTATGGAATAGCATGCATTAATATTGTACGGTTATTTTACATCACCTATATCAGAAGGTTCTGACAGACAGCGAAGGCTACTGGTGTAGAAAAAATCTTACTTCAGAAGAGCAATATAATACAGATTTCACAGGCACTACATTTTTAATATATCAGGTATTATGCTGGTTTTCTTATATTTCTTTCTGTCCTAAAGCTGGCATTTATAATAATGACCAAAAAGGCAAGGATTGAAGTAAACGGAAACTAGATACCAAAGTTGATATATTTCTTTTTTCAGATTTATATTAGTGCATAGTTCTCATGCAGATAAACACTGCTATGCATTTACATTGTTGGAAAGCAGAGTGAATTGAGCCCCAAGTTGTCACATTTTTGTAAATCATTTTGCCAGCCTGTAATAGCACCATGTAATGGATTTGCATTAAACATTAAATTGATTTCAGAATTGGTGACACAGTATTCACTACAGTTAAGTGCTATGGAATAGCTTCAATGTTACCTGCTATATATCAAAGCAATTTTCATCCCACTGCTTTTTTATTGGAAAAAATAAAAGGAAAATGTACTCGATACTAATTAGACTATTGCACAGCCTTGGACTTGATGGTGGCATAGCCGGGTTTTACTGTCAAACAGTAATACATGCATTGACTTCAAGACAAAATTGGCTTTGTAAGCTTGATTTAATGGAAACCTTGCCTGGTAGGCAGAGTTCACTTCATGAGACCTCCCCCAATAGATCTCATGAAAGATGAGTTTCTTTTAGGTGCCATTGAAGCTCTCCTTACATTTTCATGTCAGTCGTGGTTTGCAGTGTTTGTTCTATGGAGGCCTTCTACCAAAGTAAAATCATTTTTTTAAAAAAGAAAGATATTTCCAGAGACACAATGTAAAGTATAATATTAAGTGACATTTTGTTTAAAAAAAAAAAAAAAACACAAGGAAAAATACCTGTTTTATGCCACGTATCTTGGCTTTTTTGTCTTTTGTTTTGTGTGTGTGTGTGTATGTATGTATGTATGTGTACAGTAAATGTTAACACTGTTACTACAAAGCTGCAAAATATATGGAATAAAAAGAAAACTGTGAAAGAAAACTAGGTAGAGGAATTTTACATATTCCTGTGGGCTGACTGAATACTGTGGGGAAAAAAGGTTCTATTCCTTCACTTTTCAACTCTTAAGAGAAGAGGGAGAGATCACCAAACAGCCAAGGTATACTCCCGGTGACTGACGTTAGATATCACTATATGATTAATAAATACTTTATTGCAGGGGTGTGCAGAATGACAACAAGCTAAAGTCCTATTTTGAAAAGTGGTCAAAAGAATAGGAAACTACTAGTGGAGTCAATTCATAGAGAGCAGTGTTATTTTGCAGGGGGCAGACTGAGGAGGAAAATGGGAGCGGGAGCCGGTGTTGTGTATCTGGCGGTTTTAAAAGAAAGGATCAGAAAGAAAAGTTGTTTGCACAAAGAATAAAAAGCAATTTTGAAATGGGGAATGGACATGTGAATCTGATTCTGAAGTGTGACCCAGGATTATTTCTCTATTGTAGACTGCACACCCCATGCAGTTGTCTCTCCTCAGATCTCCATTCTCTGCTCTACTTTGAGGAATAAAACTCTGTTTGTTCTCCACACCTGAACAGATCTGAACTGCTGTGTTTCTGCATGATAATAAGATGAACCAAAATTTAATTTAGTGTCTTTAATACTTTACAACCCCTGTTGGTAAACACCCTTGACCGCCTACCTAATGTTTAAAGCCTTTAAAACAATTTGTTTTATGAGATTCCGATCAGAATTCCCTAACTTTACCATCTTCAAACTTAATACGATAAAACACCTTCAAAAATACAGCATATCTGCAATGTCCATTTACAATGGTTCTTCAGTAGCCTATACTTCTCAAGCATAGGAATATGCTATACTATTGAGATAAGGAGAGAGGGGAAAAAAATAACTGTATTTAAATACATACAAAAAGGAAACAGGAAAGTTTTCAACTTAAATCCAGTTCCCAGAGGGGGGAAAAGCAATTCTATGAATGCTGCCTTTATAACGAACAATCAGAAATTCCACTAAGCTAATTTGACAGAAATTTTCCTCATTTAAACAACATTACAAAAGTCCTGCATTATAAAATAGGGTAGAATAAATCAGTGTAATCAATAAAACTATACAACATACAAATTACATCGCTTCTGAGTGGGCAGATTTGATTCTCTCTCTCTTTGCGGCCATGACTACGGCATGCTCACTAAAAACAACTAACTGCCCAAACTATTGCTTAGTTTGCTTTGTTTTTGTTTTTTTAAAAAAGGGTGCAATTTTGTTGTATATACAACCAATTTACTGGTTATACCTTGGCTTATAGCAAGGTTCTGACAAAATGTTTGTCTAGGCTTTTTTTCCCCTTCACTGTGAAGCACTGAAAGCTGCTAATTTTTTTATTTTTTATTTTTTTTTAGTGCACATATGTTTTAATAAAGTAATGCCCTGCTAAGTGCTATAGGGAAGGCAAAGGATGCTGGCTAGTGGATGTGATACCATAACACTAACAATCACACAATACAACGGAGCAAATGACTACTCAACCACTTATTTGACATATATGAAAATCCAAAACATTTTTTTCCTTAAATAGAGAATAACCAGTAAACAATTTTCAGAACTTGGAAGTTTTAAAAACGTGCATATAAAAATGGGCATTATATACTTTTTATTGAATGTGGATTGATTGCAATCTGCTAATAAAAATGGGTGTGGGATTTGAAGAAAAAGGGAGGTTTTTTTTTTTAAGGCTTGCTTGTGAAAGGAACAGTTGTAAAACAAAAATTGCTTGAAGCAGGGTTCAGCTTAGTGCTTCACAGTTTGACTGCTTCTCTAAGAAGAGCCCTTCCTGCGTGTGCATTCAAAAATCACAAAAAAGTACAAAGACAAACACCTAAAATACACTGCGTCAAGTGCAGCACCGACTTTGGTCAAATAAAAAAAAAATTAAAGAAAAATTAAGAATTGCTAAGCTTTTCTTCTACATGATATAAGCAGGTATTGCATATTTTCATATATCTGGGAAAAAACAAAAACAAAAGGAAGACTCCAAATAAAATGTAAAATGCAGCAACATCAAAAATACTGATAATCTAGCATCTACAGATCTCAGAATAGCACTGCCACTGACCGTACAGGACAAGAAAACACTACCGCTATCTGTGGAACAACTAACATCCTACTGAATTCTAAGATGCTGAAACTGACAATGGCTGACATAAAAGTCACATTTACAAAAAAGTGTCTCCAAATGCTTGACTAGGGAAAAAACCCCTTTCAATATAGGAACATGTGCAACAATTCCACAAATAATCGCTATCCAGGGCAAGGCACATTGATATGGAATTTTTTTTTGTTTTTGTTTCGTGCAAATCAATAAAACAAAACAAAACAAAAAATTAGTTTCAGGGAAAAGATGAGGAGCAAAGTGTCTTCCCAAGAAATTCAGTTTACTTGATTGTATAGGACAGTAGTAGAAACCCTTCTGAAGGGCTGAACAAACATAGTTTAAAGGCAAGTGCCTGGATTAGGGATTACAATATTGTGTCTTAATGCACTCTACTTTACCCTACATTAACTATATAAAAATTAGTTACTAACACTAGAACATGCAGAGAATTTCTCTGATTAGCGAGACTCGCCAACCAGAACGTATATATATGTATAATATAGGAAACCTTCTTAAAGTTGCATGGGAAGCAAAGGGGTGCTCCGCTGTCTGGTAGGAAAAAAAAAAATCACTTGCATTTTTTTCCTGTTTTTTTTCCTTTTTCTTTTTTTTGTACATAAGATCAGGACATTTTGGGTCCAAACTTTTTTTCTTCTTCTCAGCAAGTGTCCTTGCTTTGAACTGGTATAAGATGTAGAATCAGCATTTTGCTTCTGTTTTGTTGCCTTTGCAGTTCAGAAAAAAACCAACGCCAGTTCAGGGACACAAAGGCGTTTTATTTTCTGGACAGCTTTCTCTTATTAGCTCAAGGGCCACAGTCCAACTCAGAGTGAAGCATACTTAAGGACATTTGTTTCAATGGTCTTAAGCACACCTACCTCCGTGTCTGGTTGTGGCCAAAGTATTTTGAGAAGTGATATACCCTATATTGCCGGAAACACATACGATTTTATCAGAATTGGCATAATCTATTATAGTGACTTTTAGCTTATAAAATTAACAGATATTATGATTTAATTTTAATTATGTGCTTTGATAACAGAAAATGATTAATTAGCATTTAATGTAGATAACATATTGTGGTAAAAGCACCATTAAATTTTGTATTTCTTTTTAAATTTCCTTCAGTTTTAAAGGGATACAAGTTTAACAATAAAAAACATAAAAAGCAAAAATAGCTCCCCCTTTTTTTTTCTTGCAAGGCTGTTTTTTACCCCGATAATTTAGAGTCCTGGGGTGGTAGGACTTGGAAAACAAAAATAGAATTTTCAACAATCTCTATCTTACAAAGATATTTAGCTATCCAATGAAATTGCACTTTTCTCAATTCAAAATTCGATTGTTTTGATTGATTCCTGTCAGTTTCTATCAAAACAGACCAACTTCCCCATTTCCGTGTGGATTTTATATCATGTTGAAAATCATCAAAAATGTTTCATGTAAGTGCAGCATTTAAACCCTTTTTTTCTTTTTCATGTGAACAGCAGTAGGTTGATATTTTATATTTCTCTGCAACTTGAGTGGAAATCAACCTGTTGATAATGCTCTTATGATTCATGTCACGTATCTAACTGCCGACTCTAAAATTAAAAACAAAACAAAACACCTGATATGTTACAGAAAAAAACATGCCCCATGTCTGTCCTGTAAGTTCTATATTGCAGAATTCAGCTACTACAAAAGTTATCATGTATGTGTGTTCCTCATGATCTCTCAAGAAGTCCCACACCTATATGGGAAATTAATCAGTGAAAATACTGTAAAACAGCTAGGCGCCATGTGGAAAGTGTTATAACAGCAAGTCAGTAAGCAGCCAGCAGGCTAGCTCTACTACCCAGTGTCCCTAATGCTTACACTACCAGTTGAAACACTTCAAAAATTATGAAGCCCAAACATTTCCAGCACCATATGAGAAATTACATCGGTCACTAAGGTGTTCTTTTGTTTTAAAAAAATCCCCTCCTCCCGCCCCCCCCAAACAATGTTACGGCCCTTGTCAATCAACCATAACTTTTGCCGTTTCTGAATGCGAGCAGTTGCTTGCTGTCAATATCTGTTCATCTCCCCTTCCATGGATGCGAAGTAACTGCACTGTGTTGCTGCTGCTTCCATGTTACAGAGTTGGGAAGGGGTCGGGTGGTCTGTCTAGTGGGTGGTGGGAAGCTGTGAGTTTTATCCCAGGTACCAGGACTGCAAGAAGGAAACAAAAAAGAAAGGACAGGTTGATTTATTTTTAGTATTTATGCAATGCTTTCAGCAGAATCCCTCGCATGTTCATGGTTATGTGTAAAGAAACCTAGAAATTAACATTTGGCTATTTCTTGTGCCTAGGTACTAAACCAGTGAAATCACATGACATTGCACCTCTCCTTATTCTTTTTACATAGAGATGACTGAACACTAAATAAGAAAATTGCAAATCATTACACAGATGTGACTGATGTGTGTATATTTGAACATATGGAAGAGACACAAGTTGTCATGAATGCTGCTCTATCTCAAATAATAAACCTGTAGGGCAGAGATTTTCAACATCTTTGGGTCCATGGCTCCCTTGACCAACTCCATTCTTTCCATGCTACCCCTATGGGGCTCAGGAGCCTAGTTATGTCACCCCTTGTCTGCAGAGCCAGCAGGCCCTCACAGCTTTTCGAACACTTTCCCTTGTGGAGTGTTCCCTTAGTCTCCTCTCCTCCCGCCTCTCCTTGGGAGTCCTCTGGGCAGCCGCTGCCCCTTGTCTCTGAGCTGCCCCCAAAGAGAGGTGCCTCTTCACACTGCCCCACAGCGGCCTGGGAAGCACCCCCTGGTCAGCCCCAGAGGCACCATTTGCCTAGGAAGCTTGTAGCCAGAGCTGCTGCAACAAACAGCTGTGCAAGCCTTTGGGAGGCAGAGACGTGAGACGGAATCAGAGGAGGAAGGAAAGAGGGACAGAAGCCAGTGTTGCCCATGTCACCCCTGACCATCATTCAAGGCACCCCAGGGTGCCACTGCACACTGGTTGAAAAGCACTGCTGTAGGGAGCCCAAAAGTAGGTTTAGGCAGTTGAGGAGGAAGGATAAAGCAGCAGTACAAGAAGCGTGTGGCTTTCTGCCACATAAAGATTTCAGGAGCTGCTTGGAACTTTAGAAATTCTGGCAATACAATGACTAGTATGAGCTACACATTCCACAAAACCATTAAGACCATCTTGGATTAAAGTAATCTGAAGGTTGTGGCTAAACTTAGTTTACCTATACATTTCCCACAACTGAACCACACCCCTGGATTCCATTCATATGTGTTCAAACACAGTTGGATTCTCCTGAGACTTGGAAAATGGTGTTGTTGTTTTTTGCTGTATCAACCTCGGACCACGTGAAAATATTGTGCCATATACACGAAGGTCCAATTGCTAAAATGGAAAAAGGTTAAGATCTATGTTTTAAAATTGCCACGTCAAGGCTGCCTTTTTATTGTCAGTTCTGAATTGTGGCTATAACATGTAAAATGGATAACTGACATCACTGTCAGTTGCTATGAGGAACACAGCAGATGAACCCTGAAATAAGAGGCAATTGGATCAGCAAAAGTGCTGATACTTCTCTCTCTGGCCAAGTCTATGTTTGTAAATAAAGGTTAAACCTGGATAAAAGCTGTCTTCCATGAAATTAAACTAAAACGTATCATAGCACTCCATAAAATACAAAGCAATGGGCATTGATGTCTGTCATGTCAGACTGAGGTGAACCACAGCAGAAAAGGGGCTGGAAAGGTGAATTGTTTTATTTCCAATAGATTCAGAATACTGTTGCACACCACCCCAATCTCGGAGCGGTGTGAGCGGGTTCCAGGTGCTTACTCAGGGTTTGGTTACCTCAGAATGATGGTCAGTAGAGTTGTGGTGCCTTTACGATGTATGGTTTATTTACAACATATATACAGTACAACCTGAACCTACGATGGAGGTGACTCATACGATTAACACCCCAAGAGGGTCTCCCATAGCCACAGCCTTGGATTCCAGCAGAAATCAAGCATGGTTCTGTCTCTCGGGATTCCCATCCTGCATCCTCCTGCTTCTATATACCTCAACATTGTCTTTCTAACTACTAGCCAAAACAAAATAAAAAAATTCCTTCCAGTAGCACCTTAAAGACCAACTAAGTTAGTTCTTGGTATTGATACCAAGAACTAACTTAGTTGGTCTTTAAGGTGCTACTGGAAGGAATTTTTTTATTTTGTTTTGACTATGGCAGACCAACACGGCTACCTATCTGTAACTGTAACTACTAGCCAGTTGAGGGAGAAGGACCCACCCATTTTTTCTCTGGCACAGAGTCACTTCCTTTGTTACCTTCATGACCAATACAGAAGCTATTACCAACATGAACAACTGAATCCTCTATTAGATTTTAACCTTGGCTGGATGCAGGCTTTAGAAGGACCTCAGGCATATGGCTAAGCCCCCACCCCCAAACTCACAACAATACATTTTGTGTTCTTCAGGCCTGATGGTTTACCTCACAAAAGCCACCAAATCAATGAAGGCGCGAGAAGAATCAAAACCCAATAAAAAGTTATTTGATTTTGAACCCTGGTAGTGTAAAATAACTAGATAAGGTCTTGTTACTGTCAGCTGAACAAGCAGACAAAACACTAAAGGCCACCATGAGTTCAGTTATACACAACTGTGACTTCTGTTATCCGTTTAAGCCATCCCTCCATGATCTTTCAAATACCATGATTCAAACATCCATGTGCTCATTTGAAGGTTGCCAAAACTTCTTACATATGGAAGCAGGCTTGTGTTCACTGTTTGTCTCAGAAGTCAGCCCAACTGTGAAGAACATCTCGGTGCCATTGCTGTGTGTACTTAGTGGAAATTGGTACTGGTGCGGAGGAGGAGTGGGGCTGAATCACACTGGTGTAATGCTTGAAACTAACTTTTGATTCTGTTTTTTAATATTGTTACCATTACCTATTACAATAGTATCCTCTCATTCTTCTATGGAGTTCAGAGTGGCTTACACAGAGCCTTTCCATTTTGTCTTTACAACCAGTTCTTTTTTTCCTAAAAAAATGTTTATGGGTACTCTCATTTTCCTATCCTTATTTCCTACTGAAATACTGCCCCTCAATGAGGCCAAACTTAGATTCACAAAATGCTTAGGGGTGTGCGTACCCCTGCGTCCCTCGCAATAAAAAGCACTGTTTACAACAACCCTGTGAGGTAGGCTAGGCCGTGATTAGGCCAGGATCACTGAAGTCTAACACCGCATCCACTATATGTAAAGATTTTCTGGCTGTCCAGCTTTAATAATTTGCACCTTTTTTTCTTTCTTTCTTTGACAGAAACAAAACACATTGCCCTTGCATCACTGGATTTTATGAGTGACATAATAAATAAGAAAAAATCAGCTAGGTGACACAAATCAAAGTGGTACTTTTACTGTCCCTGTCATTTCTCAGACAAAATGAGCTTACACCAAAATACCTAGTATTATTAATATTTAAGTTGCATATTAACAAAGAAAAGCAAAAATCCTGCTGGCTTTAAGATTACATGATTTTCAGCTTTGGCAGTATGTCATGGAGGCAAGTTAAATAAATATTGCTTTATTTAAAAATAAGTTGGCAAGAGAAACACAGTCAATTCAGATGACTAGTTTCCTTTTTCACCCCACTGGCTAATTCTTTGGTCTTTTTTCATCTCTCTCTCTCTCTCTCTCTCTCTCTCACACACACACACACACACACACACACTTTCACTATCTTTCTTTTCTGATTTCATGAGTCAGAGCTAGACTGATAGTAATTAAATGAAATAGTTTTTAGATGTAACTTTTGTTCAAAAGGTTTTCCTGAAGGTTAAGGTGCCTAGGCTCATTATTTTATAAGCAGTGCTATTCACCAGATTAATATAGATTGGCTTTGATAAAATTACTCAAGTGAGTAAAGAATGGTACATTATTTACACAATTGAGTAAACAGTTGTCATTAAGGCCACTAAGATGAGTGTTTACTAATAGTGCACTGATTCAAACACATAAATTCTATATATACTGACAAACTTCTTGTATTCATTTCAATAAAATTTGCTCTCACGTTAAAACCAGAGCCTAGGGCTTGCCGTTCAGAAGGTTGGCGGTTCGAATCCCTGCGACAGCTGAGCTCCTGTTGCTCAGTCCCTGCTCCTGCCAAGCTAGCAGTTTGAAAGCACAAATTGCAAATATGCGACGGGAAGATAAACGGTGTTTCCGTGTGCTGCTCTGGTTCGCCAGAAGCAGCTTAGTCATGCTGGCCACATGACCCGGAAGCTGTATGCCGGCTCCCTCGGCCAGTAAAGTGAGATGAGCACCGCGACCCCAGAGTTGTCCGCGACTGGACCTAACCATCAGGGGTCCCTTTACCTTTACCTTTAAGTGTTAGTACAGAACAGTAAAACCTGGATGGTGCGAAACATTACCCTGCACAGCAGACATTCACACAGCACCCAAGTTTATAGCGTTTTGTTGTTGCTGCTGTTCTTCTGGTTGATGTTAACTGTCAGTTAGTAACCATCCCAAAATTACAGAGATTTGATTCAGACAGTCTGGATGCCTAGATGGCCTGTTTCACTTTGGGACATGTAGTAAAACGCTTGAAACTGTTTGCATTTTTTTCAGAATGCAGCTTGTGCATGGTATTTCTTTTAATAATATTCAGTGCACATTTTGGACAGCAGGGGGTGCACTTTTCCATGCCACTTCTTTCCTTTGCTACTCACTGCACAGGTTTTTTTTTTTGGGGGGGAGGAATCTGCAGTGCTTCTGAACTCCTCTCAAAACGGGGTGGGTGGGTGGGGAAGTTTCTTCACCCATCTTACTATTCAGTGTGTGCCTTGCAGACAAGGTTACCCCAGAGCAGCTCTGTAATCCTTCACTGAAATAGGCTTTATTGATTGCTCTGGTCTATTGTTCCCTTTTCAAGTCCCCCAAGTTCAAGTTCATCCTGGTGTTACATCATGTCTGGTTGCTACGAGCAACCAGACAGACCCAGACGTGACTATCATTAGCAAGAAACACTCTGCTCTCCTCCCACCAACCTTCCAGTGGCTCTGACGTAGCAGGGCCACTGCAAACACATTGAAGTATTTATTCAGCCTAATTTATGACCTACCCAGCAAGCGAGACCCCCACTCCAAAACCCAATGCTGTTGTATATTTAATTAATCAGCCTCTCTCTGGCACTTGGGAAAGTTAGACAAAGGGCTAATTATTGTGTTGCACTCCCCACACTTTTTTTTTTTTACTGGGGTGGGATAGGGGGAGAGAAAGAGTTGAATATTTGCATGGGAAAGAAAACTTATACGAGGCTCATGCCAGTCGCACCCTCTCCCCATAAACACCTCTCTCCCACTCTCCTGCCCTGCTGACATTTCATGAAATACTTTAGCTGCTTAAGGGAATTAGAAAAAAAAAATCTGATGTGAATGTAACTCCTTCAGAGTTGGTATTCAGTAACACAAATCAACTCATGACATGTTTAAATTTAAATGCTAACCACACACTCTGAGAGTTACTTTAAAGGTTAGTTTTTAATCAATAGAAGTTGCTGACTCTGGAGTTTTGAGCTGCGCACTGCAGCTCTTGTGCCTTTGTCTAAGCCTTAAGGCTTTCAAACTTTTTTTTTTTTTTAAGATGATTTTAGCAATGATTTGCAGACAGTGCTGTTGTGTTCTTGAGGAGCAACATGTCAATAAAGGAATAGAGTTACCCTGCGCTGGGGGTGTCAATATGACTCCTGGAGGCACCACTCATGTCTGACACAATGGAAAGCTGATTAACTCTTTGCTGGCCAAACAGGACACAAAAAAATCATTTGCAGAGATGTTCGACACTCAACTGACTACCAACTGACTTTTTTTACGGAATAAGACGCCCCAGTACACTGGTTACAACGTCATGAGTCTGCCTCCCCCCCCCCAAACATGCAACCACCCTTGATTATTATTTGTTTGCATTTCAAAGGCATTAAAGAGCAAGTGCATTTACTGGATTCACAACAAATTCATAATGTCTCACAGAAAAAAAAATCCATAGGCAGTGGTTCTACTGTGGTAGCATTTTAAACTTCACCCTCCCTATTTCCACCACTCCGTGTATGAGGGTAAAATATTTTGGATTGTGTTCGAATAGCAGCTAAACTATCTTTTCAACAAACTTTCAGCTTACAATTGAAAGAAAATGTAAGCTTCAAAATAAAGGGGGTGTTTAAATGCATATGCTGCCACAAATATCCTCACATTTGGTCTGTGATTCACAGATCCGTCTAAGTAGTAACAACAAGTATATGTGCTGGAAGAACTTTTTGGCATGTTGGGTAATATGCAATCAGAAATGCATTCAATATTTCAATTTTTTAAATATCTGGTCCTATACGGGATTCCCAGTGGTCTCTAGTGCAAGGAACTACTCAGGTCCACATCTGAACAGCTTCAGAAAATCTGCAGCATCAGAAATGCCCAGACCATTTACTGGGCCTGCATGAAGACTTCTCTCTTTTTTTGCCCATACCTGGGGCTACTACAATTCTGTGTTGTCCTAAAATGGATTTTAGTGTCCTTCCTCCCATGCTCAAGGTGAAACATCAAGAAGAATTCTGCAGTCCAGTACAAGATCTTCACTTTCCTTTCTCCAGTCAAATGAAGAAGTAATCTCATCAGGTTGAAAAGTGCTGACTAAGGATTTAATAAAGTGCCTGCAGATGTGTGTCATCTCTAAGGTATTCAACTCATGTAATGCAAAACAGTTCCACACTGAATGTGCTTATAAAATTCCATTTAACCATTGCTGAGCTCTGTTTTAATGTCCTCAGAGGAGTATTATCACACTCCCCCCTCCCTAATTTACAGCACTATGAAAGTTGAGGCTCTATACTGCCAGTGTCCTAAAATCCTCACAGTAGTAAGGTTTTATGAACCATAAACAATATCTACTTGACTGAATCCTAAACAGGAAGTCTGAAATGGCAATTACATTGCTTTGAGAATGTCAGCCTATATCCAGGGCTAGCTGCAGAAGGGGACTTAAAAAGAAAAGAAACCTCCTGGCAAGTCTTTCTTTGGGATTCAAAGAACATTGAAAAAACACCAGTCCTGGAGTTCAGAATATTTCAAAGAGAACAGAAACATTTATTCTCTAGTACACGTTTTGACTGTGCTAGCCGCATAGAAATAGGCCAAAAGGTTATTCAAATAATCTTTAAAACGCCTGTCTTTTTATTTTTGGCTCTGAAAATTTATATTTTCAAACCCAAACTAGCCCAGTTCCAAAGATTTCTATCTGTGCATCCCCCTAAATAATGACATATTAGACAAAACAAACAGAAGTCGTAACTGAAGGATAGAAGAAAGTAAAAAGAAGTCCTCAAGGGCAAAGTTTAATGCTGCGGAAGGAGGTTGTTAATGTGGAATCCAAAACTGGGTGTGACAAGTTGGCTTGCTTCTCAAAGCAAAATGGGTTATTTAAGGACATTAATACATTCAGAATGTTCTCTGACAAACTCCATAGGCTAGATTTTATTTTCCCCAAATGCATTCATAACTAAGGCCTTTTATTGATTTATAAAAATTTCCCTTCTCTTCCAAAGAGATTGGGTGGCATACAGGGCATGTACAATCCCCCCTCTCACCAACACAATTTCCCTTACAATAATTCTATGCAGTAGGTTAGGCTGAAATACAAAGATTAGGCCAAGTCCCATTACTATTATTAACTGTATTTATAGACAACCTTTTCTCCAAGAAGTTCAAGGTGGCACACATAGTTCTCCCCATTTTATCCTCCCAGCAATGTTGTGAGGTAGGTTTGGCTGATAGGCAGTGACTGGCCTAAGTCACTCTGTGGTCTTCATGGCTGAATGGGAACTTACAACCCAGGTCTTAGTCCAGTAATATAACCTCTACTCCACATTGGCTTTAGGTTACCAGGGCCTAAGTTGGAGTGTTGACTTTAAAACATAAGGCTCTAAATGACTTGGAACTCAGGTACTTGAAGTAGAACCTCTTCCTATATAAACCTGCCCGTGCATCAAGATTGACAGTGGAGGCCCTTCTTGGGGTCCCACCCAAAGTAAGGTGTGATAAGCCAGGCCAGGGTCTTTCTGTGGTGGTGCACTGGCTGTGGATTTTATTGGTGCCGTTGGAGGCTACATTCTCTAGGACAGGAACAAAGAACCTCTGGTCCAGGACCAAATGAAGCCCTCTGGGCCTCTCGGTCTGATCCTCCATATTCTAGCCCAGGCAGTATCCCTTCCCACCCACCCTCTAACCAGGCTACAACCATCACAAGCTCTGCTTCACATTTTCCTTGAGTGTCTTTGCCTGACTGAAATGTGTCTTTTAACTCCATAATGTCTGTTGCTTGCCTGGATGGAGGAAAGAAAGAGAGTGATGTGTGAAGAAACTAGCCTACTGTACAAAAGGTACAGTTCACATTTGTCGTGCTGCCTATCTTTGCCTTTGGCTCTGTGCATTACTGAGATGTAAGCCTTCAAAGGTTGCCCAGAAGGGAACATGACCTTTCAGTGAAAAAAGGCTCATCACCAGTGCCATAGAGGGAACTCTCTGGGACTGAATAGCCTGCAAAGTTCAGAGGACTGGAACACTTAAGTCTGTATGATTCTACCCTGTTTTTTTGATGGCCTGAACAACATTAATATAGTAGTTCATAATGCTCATTTTTTAAAGTATTAAGATATATCAGTACTATTAGAAGATACATCAGTATTATTGTCCCGACATTGCAGCTAAGATGCTAGGGCTATGAGGCAATAGACTACGTAAGCCTTGAGGGTCTTTCAAAGCAACCGCTTCCTAGTTGTGAAATACCCTCACAACAGAGGTGAAGCTGGCACCAACCTTAGTTATAAGGTCATCTTGTTCATTTATGGTGGAGATGACATTTGAAAAGGGGGGCTTTGTGGAACACCACAGCATAACCCTCAGCTGTCCTGGGGAAACCATGACATCCCATTTATTCACGCAAAAGCACGGTGGCCTTTTTGGGCACCGTGATCCTGCCCCGAAAAAGTGCTTTTATCAGGGCCACGTTTTGGGGTGCTATGCTCTCATGCAATAGTTGTGATCTTGCACGGGAATGCAACCCCAAAACACAGTGTCCCATTTTTTCACCTCAACATGTTGCTCAATTTATAGAAAAAGGGATATTGCTGATCAGCACTTCTGAGGGACAACTTCACAGTGGTACCTGCCATCTCTAAGAAGATTGGCCGGCACTGATTGGGAGCATAGGAAAGTTAGGCTAAATCAAAATAAGTTGGCCTCGGCTTCTTTCCAGGCTTGAAGGACACATGCATTCATATTATATTGTTGTCTTCTTATATGATTTTATGCTATTTTAATATATTGCTGATTTAAAGCTGTTGGTATTTTATTGTTTTGTTTTATTTTGAAAGTTGACTCTGAATCTAACTTTGCTAGAAGGGAATGGTATGAATCTTTGAACACATTCATACATAGGTTTAAGCTGTGCTCAGGCATTCAGCTGAGTATGTAAGCTGCAAAACCAGGTGCGCACATTGCAATTCCCACAGCCAACAACTCCAGGTGTGAAGACAAAGGTAGGAAAATGGGCTTTAAGGATGTTCAATTGAACACAATGACAAATATTTAATTTTCATGGAGGATAAGGCTATCAGTGGCTACCAATGCCAATGGTTATTTCTTCCTCTACTTCTGGAAGCAGTATGCTTCTGAACACCAGTTTCTGGAAACAGCAGAAGGGGAGAATGCCCCTGGTTGGGCACTGTGAGAATAGGATGCTGGACTAGATGGATGAATGGCCAGATCCAGCAAAAAGGGATGGAAGACCCCCATTTCCCTAAATAGCAATCTTGGTAATATACAGTTGTGTACTTTGAACATCCTAAAAGAAAGAGGCGCAAATTTCCCCAAGGGCACAAAATTTTCAAAGCAAAATATACACAAATTTTTGAAGGAAACTAAATGTCATGAACTGAACTGAACTTCATCCTATAGCTCTATAACAGGACTTCCTTCCAACAACTAAGGTTGAAAGCATATATAATATAGAAAGAGAGCTCAGTTTTTATATTAATATGTCTTTAGCACACCAGTTCACTGGTAACACTAATGCTGCCTTTTCCTTTTTTTTCTGAATGGGAAGCGAAGTACCCCATTTCCAAGAGACTGAAGCGCAACTTCTTCCTGTTTCAGGTGCCCTGCAATGGGGAGCTGTGTTTCTCAGTGGCAGCAGTCATGGAAAGCAGGTGCCCTCCAAAAACCTAGCACAACATTTATCATGCAGCAATTCTTGCTGCTGGTTCCTAATCTACTGAGTAGTCCAGAAAGTTTCCTTTGTAACAATGCATAAATCCAAGTTAAGGATCTCCTGTGTCTGAATTCTGAAAAATGAATTAAAGGTTGTTTGAAATGAAACACAGTTGCCTTTAGTCTGAAATAATATATAGAACCATCAGAGGGAAAGGCTTTGAATGTAATCTAAGCAAGCAAGACCGAGTGTCACTTTGAATACGGTTTATACATTACGCAAAGGAATTTATGATATGAATTAGAGCTACGGGAAGAAAACTTTCACCTTTTTGCTACGAAAGAAAATGATCAAACATTATACTTTTAAGATAAAGATTAAAATTCTTATGAGGAAAATCTCACATGCTTCTGCAGAAGGAAAGGAATAGTTGTGTTTATTGCCAAGTTTACTTTAAATTAATGGCCCAAACTTTCATGTCACACGTTCAAAGCCAGTCACAGTAATAGTTAACTTCAGATTTTTCAGGCGGAGGTGGCGAGAAGAAGGAAAAGAAAAAGAAAAAGTAGTCAAGCAAACAAGAGAAAGAAACAATCCTATTCTGGTTTTGTTATAGGACGGCATACTACATAGATCAGAGGCTTTGGGGAAAAAATACAAACCCCCACTGTACACAAAGCACAGGAAAATGTGAGGGGGAAAAGGGAAAAACTAAAAGCAGCTTAGGATGTGTTAACTCTGCCATTCTGTCAGCTTAAAGAGTATTTTATGCTTGATCAACAGCTCCCTTTTATTATGCTTTTCTTTCATTCATTCAAGACATCAAAGAAGTGAACCACCAGTGTACCTGATCTGCGGGAAGAACTAGTAAGGGTGTTCTAAAGAAACTGGGATATTGGGAGCCAGACACCCCTGCGGACAAGCTAGTTCAAAGGGAATATTTCAACAATGATTACATTTTGTAAATCTTCCCTCCTCCCCACGAAAGACAGCTTATTTCCTGCTTTGTCATGAAAAATAGATTGTACCCATTAAAGTGAGCCTGCACTATCAAAGTTACTTGAGAACTCAAGTACAGCAGCAAGGGGATTAAGTGGAAAGCAAGATGAAATCTTTCAGAGACTTCCAAAGTGTTGCTTACGAGCTGTTGTTAGTCATAAGGTTTTTCTCACTGCAATACAAGCACTCTGCCTCCATCTACTTGCAGGACGCTCTAAAACACAGATGAAAAGTCGGGATATGCTGGCATTCTAGATGGTATGAGGTTAATGCACTAAAAATCTCATGCCCTTAATTTAAACTACAAAACCGCAGACTGAGTCTTTTCAGAGCCTCCACTTAATTGGCAAACTATACAGGGATTCGATGCAGGTGCACAGGCCCTGGCAAGGGACACACACACACACACACACACACACACTTTTTTCTTCTTCACCCGCCACATAGAAAGTTTAATGGCAAGCTCTTGTTTGATGAAGAGCATAAGTTTAAAAGTAGTAAGAAAAGGTCTCATTGAAATAGAGGAGCCTTCTGTGTGCATTGTTGAAAGGTGCACAGCGCTCCTCTGAATGCGCTGGTGGTATAGGGCCAGCACGACTATGTATGGTAGACTAGATAATCATATATAAAGGACCACTGATCTGGGCTGTGCCAAGTGTCAATCTGTCATATGACTCTCAGCCTGCAACTGCGTGCCTTCTCAATATGGTAAGATTAGTAGTAACCAAGACTTGCTTTGTCAGTGCACAGTACGTTCCTTCACTGTAAGAGTTCAGTCACACTGTACATGGCAGTTTTCTTTTGCCATATATACACACACATCCACACACATGCTTTGGTTACATGCCAGGCAATCCTGGTCAAATGCGCCTCCCCCTCTCCAGCCCATCACCTCTTTCCGAGTGTTTGGAAATGTGTCTCCTCTTCACACTTTGTGTGTTTTTATGGAAGTCTGGGATATAAAACTACCCCCCCCCCCACTGGCTCTGTTAACAACCTATTTTGCAAGGAGGCTGTACTCGGAGCAAAATGGTTTCCCACTGCACCCAGCAATACTTTCTGTCCAGTTCCATTGGAATGCATTTAAAAGTTCAAGTTCAAATTTAAACTAAATAAAATGCTCCTTGGGAGCCTAGAGCCAGCCTTCATTTACATGTGATCTCTCTGAACTTCTCTTGTGCTAGCTTGCTCTGTTTCCAGGGCCCACCAAAGGAATGTTCTGCAGTTACAGCCTGCAGTGCTTTCTCAGGCATTTGAGACCCAGAGGCACAAATTTCAAGCTCCAGTATTAAAAGTTTCCACATAACCAAGAGAAGAGGAAGGAAGGAGGTAGAACAATATATCCTTAATTATTTGCATATAGCATTACAGTTAAAATATTACACTTTTTTTTTAAAGGAACATAACTTATCCTAACAGCCCCAGTGTTATAACAACCAGCTTGTACTTTCACCACAGTCTAACCCTTTGTTCTTCATTGCACTTTCCGCTTTTGTTAGTTTTGCAAAATCCTTTGTTAGCAAGCTCTCAAGACTGTACTTGCAGTTTTATTCAGTTTGAACCAAAGGCTGGGCTCCCAAAGCAAGTTATCTACAAACAGACTTTTTTTAAAAAAAACTATGCATCTTAGGAGTACAACAAGGAAAAAAATGTCTAAATACAGCTATTATTCTTTCACAAACAATTGGTCAGTACACATCAATAGACTATCATGTTTAGACATGTGATGAGACATATCAGAATGTTTTCTTTAGTTCTGTACCCATGAACAGGAAAAAATCCTCAAAGCCCATTTTTTGGACCCAAGGGAGAGTGGAAGTATAAGAGAAAACAAACAGCAGTTCTCAAAATAAATGTTTTTGCTATATATATATATATATATATATATATATATATATATGTATATATATAATTTTGTCAAAATCAGCAGTTTTGCTGTAGGTACAGAATAAGGGTTATCACCTTCACTGAAGGAAGGAAATGGTGTTATACTCAAGATGACATTGATATGGAGCTATGTAGATTTAATTGGATGTGATAGCAAACATGCATCACACACACACACACACACACACACACACACCTGAAGCATGGAAGTGTCCTAATACTGGTAGCATTGACACCAAAGAGTCTGTTTTGAAGACTGGACTCAATAGTTTCTAATGATTTCTAGTACAAGATGAGCCTTATGAAAATGTAAGAAAGTACAGTGTCCCTCTCAAAGAAATAGACAGTCAACATAATGCACCAATGACTAAGTGGCTAAAGCCTGTCATTTTTATTTAGCTATACTACCTAAAATGCTTTAGCGCTTCTGAAACGGTGGTCCATGGACCATCAGTGATCCATAAACTTCATTCAGCTGGTCTGCGGCATGTTCATATTAAAAATTCATATTGATTTTTAATTGCTTCATTTATATTATTGTTGTTGTTGTTGTTACACACACACACAACAACCACCACCACCCATCTTCCAACATAGTGCATTACAACTGCTGCAACAGGCAGAAAAAAATAATTACTGTAAGTGATCTGCTAAGACTCTTACTGCTTGGTAACACATTTCCATGGTAGAAGGGCCAAAGTGTGTGCATCGTGTTAATGGAGCAACTGCTTGTGTTAAATAATGTTAAATGTGCATGCAAAAGGGTGGAATTAAGACTATAATTCCCTTTGACGCACACCCTGCCCCTATAAAGCTACTTCTGCTTTATTTGACTGCTTCTAGTTGGACCAAGGATTGGATATTAGTCCAATCTTGTACAGTTTCTGGGTCTAATTCCCCCCTGCCCCCAGGTTTGCCTAGATAGCGGCAATATGCGGAGCTTTCAGGGTCAAAGGAAGCCGCATCTCACATTACACTGCAGTGACTTTCTGGTCTGGATAGAAATGTCTAGAGGAGTCCACCACAGCTGTCCTTGGTTATCAAAGGACACTGTGTAGTGAAGATCCTGGAACAACTTGAAAAACGTAGGCAGTATTGAGGGGCAGGATCTGGAGAGTCATCCATAAAGGACAATTAAAGTCAAGGGCAATTCATAACAGACATTTAACTGAACACCCCCTCCCCAAAAGTTAAGACTGACCATTGTCCATTATTAGAGCTGTCATACAATTAAAGAAATCTTAGGATATTTAGTAGGTTAAGCTTCACTCAGTTAATTATTAATCTATTAAATCTGCATATTAATAAAGTAAACAGTCTGGGGAGGAGAAGCAGCATCCATTTCTCTGCTTTTAGGTGATACACATACAACATCCTATTAGCTGCAATTCTTTTAAGTAATTTTACAGAAAGCACTAAACAATTTCTTAAAAATAAAACCTGCTGCAAAATAAATCAGTCAAAAGGTTTTTTAACTGATAATTGACTAAACATTGCAGTTCTAGTTATTGTTTATTTATTAATTTAAAACTTTGGAAAAGTGGGACTTGGTGTTGGGTTCAGGGTGAATAATTATTCTGTAAATGGAAGGAGGCCTTATTTCAACATAAGGTGAAGTCTGCATCAAACCTATCAGGCATCAACTGATGCGAAAGAAAGAGGGTGCTTTGCCCTGCCAGACCTAAAGTTGTACTATGAGGCCGCAGCTTTCTGCTGGCTAAAAGATTGGCTACTTCTCGAGGACACTGATGTGTTGGATCTGGAAGGTTTTAACAATGCTTTTGGCTGGCATGCATATCTATGGTATGACAAGGTTAAGATCAATAAGGCCTTTAAGAACCATATTGTCAGAAAAGCAGTGTTTAATGTCTGGACAAAATATAAAGACTTACTGGAAAATAAAACTCCAAGGTGGCTTTCACCGCTGGAAGCTAAGGCCCGAAAAAGACCCAATATGGAGGCCAAATGGCCAAAATATTGGGAAATATTAGAAAAAGATGGAGACAATTGGAAATTGCAGAGTTTGGAGAGGATTAAGGACAAAGTGCGAGACTGGTTACATTACGCTCAGATTAATGAAGTTTTTAAAAATGACAAAAAGTTAGGGTTCCAGGTGGAGAAATCAAAATTGGAAACAGAACTGTTAGAACCTAAGACTAAGATACTTTCAAGAATGTACAACTTGCTGTTAAAATGGAATACACAAGATGAAATGGTTAAATCGGCCATGATAAAGTGGGCACAGGATATAGGGCATAATATTATGTTTGAGGACTGGGAAAGGTTGTGGACCAACGGGCTGAACTTCACTGCATGTAATGCTTTGAAGGAAAATGTAATGAAAATGATATATAGATGGTACATGACCCCAGTTAAACTTGCCAAAATATACCATTTGTCTGATAACAAATGTTGGAAATGTAAAGAAAATGATGGAACATTCTTTCACCTCTGGTGGACTTGCCCGAGAGTGAAGGCCTTTTGGGAAATGATATATAATGAGTTGAAAAAGGTATTTAAGTATACCTTTACTAAGAAACCAGAGGCCTTCCTTTTGGGTATTGTCGACCAGAAGGTGTTAAAGAAGGACCGAACATTTTTTATGTATGCAACAACGGCAGCAAGGATACTCATCGCCAAGCACTGGAAAACTCAAGATCTACCCACACTGGAAGAGTGGCAGATGCAACTGATAGATTATATGGAACTAGCCGAGATGACCGGCAGAATCCGAGACCTGGGAGAAGAGAAGGTTGAAGAAGACTGGAAGAAATTTAAGATTTATTTTAAAAAGTATTGTAATTTGGTTGAATGTTAAGAAGGATGCTAGATCATAAATAATTGACCACCACTAAATTAGATGGAATTAGGATGACAAGTAGATCGAGGAAAATATAATTCATTTGGAGAATGATTAGATTATGTTTAAAAGAATAGGACATAAGAATTTAAATAAGATGATAATTTGCTGGTTAAAATTTAAGACGATGTAAGTGGGAGCGGGAGATGTGAGGGAGTCCAAAGAGGTTTTGAAAATATGTTATGATATTTGCTATATTGTTGATTATGTTTGTATTTGTTTTTTATAAAAAATCTTAATAAATATTTATAAAAAACAAACAAACAAACCTATCAGGCATCACACGGGGTAAAGTCAAACTATTTATTAGCATAAAGTCAGACTAATTATTAGTGTTGTGTTTTAACAGTATGTAGCATACCAAGTGAATTGAATTAATAGTTATTGTTATGACAGTAATCATAATTATACGCTTTGAAGGGATCAACACACACATTTCCACTTCCAGCATCTATTAATGGTCACATCTCATGATTCTGAAACACTTCATTAGCTTATATCAGATGTTTGAAATTTAAGATCTTGCTGTCAATTCAATCAGTTGCAAGTTTGGACAAAAATGACCTGTCCACTTATAGTGGCATGGGGTTAATCACAATCCCACTAATTGGCTTCAACCAAGTGCATACTTAAAGCCCTAAATTTTAAGAAATGGGGCTTGGCCACAAGAAACTGAGTGCAATATTTTAGGCACTGGGCACTAACTAGAGAAATTAGACAAGGCCAAATCCCAACTGCAATTAGACAACTTAAGCACTTCCAGAATTTAAGCATGTACTACTTCCTCTGCGTATTGCCTACAATTTTTAGCTGAGCAAACACAGCTTGCAATCAGCTGGCTTTCTATATGTTTCCAAAGTTATTTCTGATTGCAGAGGGAGACGAGAACCTGGCATGCTACTTATTAAGTGAGGGAAACTGTTCTGGAATCCTTGAAAAATAATACATTATGGTGTGCCACAATACTGCTTTTACGGGGATGGTTTTTAGACTATAACTGTACTTGTGGTTATTGCCTGCCAGGAAAATGGGTATTTTGACCTTTGTCCTTACTTCACTGAAAGATGGAAATTACTCAGTTTTCTTTGTACATTTATTTTCAAGCAGAATATAAGTGCTGAATTTTTTTTTTAAAGGAAAAGAATTTGTTGCAAAAATGAACCAACTGTATTTGTGGAATTTAATAAAAACACACCCACTGACTTTACAGTGCAACCTAAAATTTCCAGTAACTTTTCATATCCCAAATACACCAGAGATCCTAGTAAATGTATAAAAAATACTGCACAGATTAGTACATTTAAAAAAAAGAAATTAGCTAAAGAAATAAAAATATTGTTTAGCTTGTACATTTATAGGTAATAATTCATGTATCTGGTTTGCTTTGCAATCATCTATTTTATCAGTTGCATAGCCTGAGAAATCTTTACAAAGGCTGCTGGTGACCTGAGAAGAAGTGTTCCGTGCAAAAACCTAACATTCATATTTATTAGAATATGAATATTATTGACTGCAAGCTGCATATTTCTATCACCAGAAGACAGTTTGAACAACAGGTTAATTCTGCTGGTTGTTTGTTATTTTTTCCAGTCTGTTTTTCCATACATTTGTTTTAATGTATATTGGATTTTAAGGCAACCAGCTCATGGAGTGCTTTGGTAAAGAAGAGTGGTCTTGTGAAAATCTTCACAACACACATTCCAGTCTAAAAAATGGGAATAATTGTGACCAACTGAACAAAGGTATCTTTGCTACATAAAATCTGTTCTACCTCATATTCACAGGACTGTAATTTCAGTCATCTTAATTCATTCTAGAACAATGATGTATATACAGTGGTACCTCGGGTTACAGACACTTCAGGTTACAGACGCTTCAGGTTACAGACTCTGCTAACCCAGAAATAGTACCTCAGGTTAAGAACTTTGCTTCAGGATGAGAACAGATATCGTGCGGCGGCAGCGGGAGGCCCCATTAGCTAAGGTGGTACCTCAAGTTAAGAACAGCTTCAGGTTAAGAATGGACCTCCAGAACTACCGAATTTTTTGCTCTATAAGACTCACTTTTTCCCTCCTAAAAAATAAGGGGAAATGTGTGTGCGTCTTATGGAGCGAATGTAGGCTGCGCAGCTATCCCAGAAGCCAGAACAGCAAGAGGGATCGCTGCTTTTGCTGCACAGCGATCCCTCTTGCTGTTCTGGCTTCTGGGATTCAGAATATTTCTTGTTTTCCTCCTCCAAAAACTAGGTGCGTCTTATGGTCTGGTGCGTCTTATAGAGCGAAAAATACAGTAATTAAGTTCTTAACCCGAGGTACCACTGTATTTTAATAGCATTATCTTAATATTATTATTTAACGTTGCTATCCCTCTCTTCTGAGCACTCAGATTTTAACTGTGAGCTTTTAAATTACCACAAACTCTGGTGGAAGCTCTTTTTAAGGCCAAATGATAGTCTGCATGCATGCATGCATGCATGTGTGTGTGTACACCCACACCCACAAACACACACACTCTTGATGCATGCTTTCTTTTTTTTAAAAAAAAAAAATCTCGGTTCACACCTCTTGACTCTCTTTAAATACAGTGGTACCTTGGGTTAAGAACTTAATTCGTTCTGGAGGTCCGTACTTAACCTGAAACTGTTCTTAACCTGAAGCACCACTTTAGCTAATGGGACCTCCTGCTGCTGCTGCGCCGCCGAAACACGATTCCTGTTCTCATCCTGAAGCAAAGGTCTTAACCCGAGGTACTATTTCTGGGTTAGCGGAGTCTGTAACCTGAAGCGTGTATAACCTGAAGCGTATGTAACCCGAGGTATAGCCATTCATTTTGAAGCCCAAACAAGACATGATGATAACTGTGAATGTTTAAATTTAATCTACTGCGGGGTGGAATATAGAGTCAGGAACGAGGTGTGTCATGTGGGGCCGGAGGGTAGCTCTCTCCCTGTATCCCAAGGTCTTTATGAAAATTCCCTAAAGGTTCTATTCACCCCAGATACAAGCATGTTTCTGTTTTGTTTCTGTTTTATTATGTATTTTGTATTCCCATTTTGTAATTTTCTGTTGTGAACTGCCCTGGGATGTTCAGATAAAGGTGGTATACAATTGTAATAAAGAAGAAGAAGAAGAAGAAGAAGAAGAAGAAGAAGAAGAAGAAGAAGAAGAAGAAGAAGAAGAAGAAGAAGCTTCCAGCGGAGCAACGTCATAGGAGTGGGTGTTTCCAACTACTCAACCCCTTTGCCCTTGAAACCTTACAAGAAGCTCCTGCAGGAGACTGACTGTGAGCAGCATCATGGAAGGGGTGTTTTTAGGACGAAGGTGAAATGGTGAAGCTCACATGTTATTTTTGCTGTTGCGATGCTGCTTGTTTAAGTAATCTTGTTATATTTATAGTATTGGGTGTTTTGTATTGTAAGTTATTGTATAGTATTGTATGTTATTATATTTTTGTTTTGCTATGTTATTACTAAATGTTATTTGTTTGAAATGCTTCCCTGTTTTTTGTGGCAAGTTGCTTTGAGAATGATTTTGTGTGTGTGGAAAAGTGGCATACAAATAAAATGAATGAATGAATGACTGAATGAATGAATGAATGGTGCCAATGGAATCTTCCCTGCCAGATGATTTCACTGGAACTGCTACATGGGCGAATGCATTAATAACCCTTGTCAAGTGCTTGGTTTCTTAAAGTCTAATCCTGGCAAAATTGTATGCCGGGGAAAGCATTATAATCTTTCCTACGACCAAGGTGTATCCTGTGCTGACTAACCTGGCACTAAATCCCATTTAATTCATTGCGTCTCATTTCTGAATAAACATGCAGTTTGCCAGCGGCTTTCTCCTCTGAGCAATAGCAAAAGCAAATTTTTAGGATTCCTAAAGTATGGCATTTGATATATCTTCTTATTTATGTGCAGTTTAATGAAAGCTTCATTTGTATCTGCAATAATAAAAAATAGAATGTGCCAGCATAACATTATGATCTATGGCTGGTGTGGGCTGATCCCAGGACATCACATTACGTTAAAGCAGAAAAACAGTTCTTTGGCAAAAAAAGGTTAAAAAAAAAGAAAAGAAAAAAGATTATGGATGATTCATATTCAACAAAGCCTAAACACATTTCAGCTGTCATAGGGCTAGAACTGTAACAGGATTGTGATGAATACACGGCACAGGGCGATAGGTCTGTTCTACTAGCAACAGTGCAGGTTGCCATTGTACCAACACAGCTGCAAGCTGCTACATGGCCCATTGCAGTTATACACACATAGGACTGGGGTTTCAGTCTCTTTATTACCATTTTATTGGGATTCACTATTTTATGCAGTTCCAAGATCATTCATATTAAAAACCTAATGCCAGCAAGGAAATGTGATTCAGTGATACCCTGACACAACCATCAGAGAAGCCGCCCCCCCAAAAAAAACTACTAAAATGCACCCCAGTAGAGTGAGATCAATGTTTTCAATAATATGTTTGTAATCATGTAGCACCCCAACTGTCACAATTAATAATGTAGAAGTAATGGGTTAATTTAAGTGGTCTCTTGTTGCGTATACACATAAAGATCTATAGTGTAAGGAAAAAGAGGAAGGTAAAGAAAGAACAAAATGTCATTTTTATTTTTTATGTGGACATGTTCTTGCTTTCCATTCTGCTCTTGTAACAATTACTGTACTAGCCTCTCTGACAGAGTCAATAAATCGATCGGGATCTGATGCAGCAGCAAGGAAGGCTAATCCAATACACCATTATCTGCAGTGGAGGTTGGTGGGGGAGGTGAAAGTGGAGAGCAGAAAATCAAAAAGGAAAAGGAAAAAAATGTAGCTGAGAATGCATAGCTGCAGTTCAACTCTCTCATGTATGTTTGGCAGGACAATGGAGGTATATGGCAAAAAGAAATTGCAGCTGCGTAAGAGACGATTTAAAGCAGAAATCAGAGAATCTATGAACTCTGTAGTACTTTAGCTGGCCACAACAATCAAACACCAAACAGACAATTCAGGGTGGATTTCTAGCCCCATTAATCATTAACCTGCACGGCTGACAAACCAATACCTTTCATAAAGAAAGTGCTATGAAGTTTAGAACTTCCTTAGAGATACAGTGCTAACTTGTTTTAAAGCTGCTTTGATCACCCATACAGTGTTTATTTTTATTTTTAAAGCTTTATTGATTTGACAATAAATCAGTATTTCTAACAATCCACTGGGAAGTTCTTCCTTGCAATTAATGAATATTCACAGAAGGACTAACAGTAGATTGTGCCATTAGTTACCACTTTCTTGGGAAGAGAAATGCCTTGCACTTAATCATGTCGTTCTTGACGGGTGCTCTCTAGAATAATGATTCTTTACAATATTTATGGGAAAATCCACTGGGCTAGAACTTAAATACCAGAGATTCCGGACAGAACCACCATTTAGACTTCTTGGCTGGGCAGTAAACAACCGATTATATTCACTACTAATACCACAGGCACAATTTAAGATATGAAAGAAAACAGAAAACAGAAGAAAACAGAAAAGCGTATTGCTCTGCTTTGGGTTGGATCTTGCCCACTGATTACTTCCTTATAAATCTGACTTTAGTGCTATAGGAACAAAGGGACACCAGAAGCTGCCTGATGTGGCTAGATGAGTACAGTCTACACTGACAGACAGCTGCCTTCTAGGATTTCAGACAGGGAATATATCCAGTCCTACAGATGCCAGGGATCAAACTTTGGACTCTATATAGAAAGCCAATGCGCCAGCACTGAGCCACAGCCCTTCCCAATGTTATTCCACATTTATCCCTGGTAGGGTCTCTTTCCTTTAAATGCTTCATCATCCTCAGGACATTTTCAAGCCAGAACTCACCAGAACTGAGTTCTGGCACCTCTTTGATGCGTTCTGGCAGCTTTTGAGGTTGGGGCTGTGCAGAGCCATGATTGTGTTGGTGTCACGGTTGTGGCTGTGTAGGTGGAGGTTGGCAGAAGGTGGGTGCTCAACAACTTTGGCTGCTCTTTCCCCCCCCCAAAAAAGCTCAACTTTGGGTGGGTGCTCAGCAAATTCCCCCACCTCTTTTTCTAGGGGGGAAAAACCCTGATCCTGCACCATCATTTTTGGGGTTTGGTCTGTCTCTCTGAATCTCCATGAAGCAATGGCAAATTCTGTGTCCTTTGGCAATTTAAGTATTGGTTTACCTTGCCCAGTAGGGACTGGCTGTGACTCTCAAGGCTTTCATATAGGGGTGTTTCTGAGCCCTACCTGGAGACCCTTTCCAAGCACATTGCAGGCTCTATAACCAAGATCTGGCTGTCCCCGTGTGTTGCTGTGGTAAGGGGGCTGTTGGCTCCGAAGGCAAACACTAAAGTAAGTTTCTTATCTACTTGAAACTGTGGATTCACACAGTGTTTGGGAGTCACTATGCTACTCTCACACAGCTGTTTTTCCTTTTCATCTTCTTCAGGTGAGGCAGTGGATGTACTTAAATTAGTGCTCGGTTATGATAGTGGACTGAATGGTGGCCAATAAATTGAAACGGAGATGTCGTTAGTGGGTGGTTCCTCTGTCTAGCTGGGTGCTATGTGACCTGCTCTAGATGGGAGTCACAGTCACTCTGAAATTCTTAGTTTGGAGGTTCTTCTGGATCCACTTCTGTCACTTGAGGCAGTGGTGGGCTTGGTACTGTGGAGTGTTCTCTACTAGCTTAGGCTGGTGTCCCAAGCTATGACCCTATCTGGGCAGAGATCATTTGACTTTAGTCATCTATGCTCTGGTAAGCTCAGAACTGGACTGTGCTTTATGTGGGACTGCCTTTGAAAATGGTTTGGAAGCTTCAGTTAGTGCAGAACACAGCTTGCCCAACTGTGTTATAATAAAACAGATAATAAAGCATCCATTCTATTCCAGTTACACTGGCTGACGTACACTCCTGAGTTCAATTTTGCTGATTTTGACCTTTAAAACTCCTCATGGCTCAGGACTCTAATAACAGCACTGGATTTAGGTCAGTGCTGGTGGTCGTCCTCCACCCCCGGGTGCTGAGATGAGTGGGCACAAAAAAAGGAGTTATTGCAAAAATAAGATATATTCAGAGGGAGGGGTCCTTGCTCAGGACACCATATTAACAAAGTCTGCCCCTGCAATAACTTCTGGAATGCTTCTCCCAATATTAATCTACCTGGACACTTAGATCTTCATCTGAGGTCCCTTTCAGATCCATCCTCTCAGGATGATAAGGGACAGGGCCTTCTCTGTTGTGGCTCCTCATCTGTGGAATGCTCTGCCTGGCATCTTTACTGATATCTCTGTATTGTATCAGGTAAAGATTTACCTTTTGCCCAGGCCCTTGCTTGACTAAGTTGATTCTGTTTTAGTGTTAGTGTGCTGCCCAAGCTCCTATGGATTTATGGTTTTAAATATAAGTCACTTAGGGACATGTGACTATTCAGTTTTAATAATAATAGTAATTTATTTTCGGGGCTGCTAGTGATACCTGCGTCTATGTGCAGTTAAATCAAGTTCTTATCCTGCACAAAGCTTTGATAAATACCTGAGTATTTGCCACATATTAACAATACAAAACTGAGTGCGATATTTGTAAAAATAATAGTTTAGTTAAGAGAGGTTTAGAAATTGGTCCATTCATTATATCTGCTCATTTCCAACCTTCACAATCATTGAATATAGGTTGGAATATAGATTGGAATATAGAGTTGGAAGGATCATCAAGTCCAACCCCCTGCAATGCAAGAATAGGCAGATGGACCATATGGAAACAGAATCCACAAGCTCGGCGTTATCAGCACTACACCCTAACCAACTGAGGGAACACACAATAAATCAGACAGAAGTTTATTGTTCCTAATTTGCTATACAAATAAATGTCTGCAGTAACCAAAAAAGGGGAAAAGGGCGGAAAAGGAAAAGCTGCTTGAAAAACATAAAGCCAGCTTAGAAACATGAGCGTAGCCAGGATTTTTGTGGGGGGGGGGAGCGAGACTTTGTTGGATGGGGCAGGATCTTTGTTGGGGGGGGGCAGAACCAATGTGATTGGTCAGTTAAGTAATTATATTGTTTTACTTGATTGGGGGCGGTGCGGTGCTCCCCCTTGGCTACGCCCATGCTTTGGGGTAGGGGGAAGACTCTTCGAGTTTAATTATATCAAGTGCCTTACTCTAACATATATTTTTAAAAATATTTTATAGGCACATTACCAATCAAACAGAGTGGGAAGGTGAATGGGGCAATAATAAAGAAAACTTGAATAGTTTAACTGTCGGCAATTAAGCTGGCTCTAATCAAGAAAAAAGGTGATGAGTGTTGCTCTGAAAGAAGGGGCACTTGCCCATAAAATTAATCCCAAGTGTTATTATTTTCAAAGGTATTTGTGGCATATATCTTCCCTGCACCTTCTATATATAGACTAAGTTCATATTCCTCCCATTTCCAAAGAGTTGGCTGCAAACTCCACAGTGGTATCAAACTTCCTTTAGTAGCTTCCCCAAGGTGAGAAAAATGTCTAAGCCCTCACAGACCAAGCTAGACAGAAACATCAGCTCCAGAAGTACTTATTCTTGTGCTGGAATTTAGAAAGGATAGAAAGTGAGAGTAGGGCCATGTGATGCATCGTATGTTCCTAATCTCATGGTGAGATAGAAACCAAGGAAGCAAGCGATAGAAAACGTGGGGATTTTTCAGTGTCTTGTTGACTGTCCATGCAGCTGTTCCTGATGGCCTGGTGGAGAAGGACCACATAAATCACTATTCCATATGAACATGTTGTGGGAGGGGAGCAGTCAAGGTAGAGTCTGTAGTTTAGGACTCAGTAACTGGAGAGTCTGCCATTTCCGCTTGACTTTCTATAAAGGAGTTGCAACACTTCCAATATCACTTGGGTTGCATGTGGTACATTCCTTGGTATTAGATGTCAGGGGAAAGTGGACTGAATATTTTCAGTGGATGACTATCTACATGGGATAGTATTTCCTTTACAAATAAGACAGCTCTCTCTCTCCCCCCTCCTCTCTCACACACATACAATTTCTCTCACACATCCCTTAATTGAAATCTGCAGCAACCCCAGCCTCTCAATTATTTGCAAGGTTTGGGAGAAAGAGAACATCTCCATTTTGCATTTAGATGTTGTACTAAAAGGAAATATCTGGTATAACTTAAAACTCAAGATAAACTGCTTGCAGGTTTTCGTTTTATCCCAAATTTCAGAATTAAATTATTTACATCTTAACCAAAACAATTAATCATACCAAGGTTATCTAGTCAATAGAAATATGCACTATTGATTACTATCATGTTCATAATTTTGTTAATTCTGCGTCAGTTTGTTTACAATTGCAGCCATTAGTGCTCAAACACTTAGTGTCTTGTTCTTTGAAGGCAAATTTACAATGAGTTGTTAAAATCGGACGAATGGAAATACGGTTTGTCTTGTCTACCCCTAAACAGTAAGAACAAATATGAAAATTATAGCATCCTAAGCAATCTGATCTGGAAGCCCCATACAATCAAAGGGACTTACGTCTGTTTAAAAAGAATCAAATTCAATGGGGCTTATTTCAAAGTAAGTGCGCACAGGGCTGCTGAAGTACTGAATAACTGAGCACAGGACTGTAGGTTCAAACAGCTTGCTTTAAAATACCTCTCTGCTTAAAGTTATGAGGCCACAAAATAAACATTACAATTTAAATGTAAAAGCATGTGAAAACTTTTCTTGTACATCTGTTAAATAGGAGGTACTTGAAGGGAGGCTGAGCGGTGGAAAAGCAGACAGCCATGCGGCTTTCTACTGCCTAACCAATAAAAACAGACCCTGAAGAGTTAAAATATTCTCCGAGTTGCTGGTGTACTTTCTGTGACCTTGTTCAATGCGGAGAAGGCTTGAAATCCAACACAGTTTAACCACTTCTATCCATGTAGCTATAAAGGAGAGCCCTTACCAAACAGTGCAAATGGAGAAGTCAGCAAGAAAGCAGACAGTGCTCTCACAGTCTGAGTCCTGGAATATATCGATTTCATTACTGAGGGTAAGTTCACATGCTTTGTGAACATGATACAACTTGCAGTTTTCTGTGTGATGAACTGCAGCTACTGTTTGCTTGCTTGTGAAAAGCCATTTCTCAAACGGACCATCTTTAACCTCTTGTATCAGCTCACCTCAAGCTGGGGGAACAATAAGATCCACTCATCCATGAGAGCAGTCCCGTTATGACACCTTCCACACCAGCAAGTTATACCCCAATGGAGGGGTGGCAAACCTGGGGCCCTCTAGACATTGTTGAACTGCTACAGGCCCTTTTTAAATTTTATTTAACAAAGTCTGTATACTGCTTACTCAATTAAAACAAACCTCTAAGGGGACTACAAAGGGAAATTTAAAATATTCATTGAAAGTACCAATAAAAACAAACCAAGTCAATATATATACATTTTTCAAAAATGAATTAAAATCAGTAATCCTAAAACCATTATCTTTAATAAAATTACATGCTTGGGGCAGCTTGCAGAAACAAAAAGGTTTCTAGCAGGTGCCAAAACCAACACAGCAAAGGGGCCAGCCTAGCATTGGGAAGGGAGCTATCACACTGAAGTATTGCATCACCTCTGACTTTTGGCTCTGTTGGCTGGGGCTGATGGGAGATGAAGTGCAACAACATATGGAAGACTCAGATTAGCCACCACTGCTCTAATAGCTATAGTTTGTAACATGAGATGTGGTAGGCTCAGAGTGCAGTAAGCTTATGGTGGTGAATTTGTTGCAAGGGCCACAATTAAGGTTAGTTTCTGCAGGCCACTCTCCATACAAGTATGTTGCTACATGTCACAATTTGCTATTGTGGCTTTGGTAATTGTCACCAGACCTGCAAACCAGGAAAGGGAGGGGGTGTTTTGCAGTGACATGGTGAATATCAGCACAACTCAGTGGTAAGCTGCTTCCCACAAACTACTTTCCACACTAAGCTAAGCAACAGTTGAACTTTCATCTTACCAGAAAATGGTATTTAAGACCATGAACACAGGCTGTATTCCATGTGTGAAAATGGCAACACAATAAGGACATTGTAGTAGGTGCTATTTGGTCCATGTTGTATGTTTCAATTTTATGGAGGAAGAACAGAATTGCAGTTTGTCATAGGTCTTCATGATAAATGATTATATTTGAAATTTCAATTGTCAAATGAAACCAAATGCTTCTTGCTCTTGACCTTTAAAACATTGTACGGTAACCATTACAACATTCTAAATAAACCTATGGTTGTCCTAAACACAAATTCCTCTTGTTAATTCTTCCCTTCCTCGTGATTATGAGATATTAAGTACAGCCTTAATATTTTTCAACATCTGGCTCAAATTAGTCGCTAACAAAACTGCCAACAACTATTTTCGTAATTGACAATTGGGAATTTGAAATGGCCCAGAAAAAGCACATTCGGTGTCCTTGTCTTAGATTAGTTTTTAAAAAATGGTCAAGCTTCTGATTCAGCTATAAAAAATGTCTTAGTAGGGTAGGGTTATTCCAACTTCACTGGGGTCAAACTAGTGTTGGCTGAATTCTTGATGCTCTTGGTGGTTTTTCACTTTTATGTTCCACTTGACACTGGAAACAAAATCTTTAAAGATATTTCTTTGACCTCCACAATATCTTTGAGGTAACTTTGTGTTCTGTTAGCCACTCCTATGATCCCAGTCTCATAAATTATTTTTCTCCCACCTGTAGAAATCGGATGTATTCCAAAATTCTTTCCTCAGTTCCTTTGCTAAAGTTCTGAATATACTCCGTGTGCATCAATATGTTACACTGAGCAGCACTGAGGTCTTTGTGAAACTTTTTACTCCCTAAATACATATACTGAATATCAGTATAGCAAACCAGTTGGGTAAAAATATCCAGGGAATCTTGGGTCAAGTTATCTCCTGTAAAACACACACACACACACACACACGTATGTAGGTATTTTATAACGGGGCTTCTCTAATTTGATGTAGTAGCCAAACCTTCCTCTTCTTTGGGTGAAATTAGAAAATACCAGAAATGACTCTTTGGGAGGGATGTGTGTGTATAAGGAACTGCTTGTGGAATTTTTATTGCTGTGCAAGTGCCACAGCAGCTGCAACAAAGATGCTTGATCTGATAATTTATGGGTTTTCTGTGCAGTCGAGAAATCATGAATCTTGGCGAAAGCACCGGAACGCAAAACCATTATCTTCCATCTCAACATAGATTCTGTGCTCTGTTTCCTCTAATGAATTCTTGATCCACTGGGTTAGGACTGTCAAAGACAACATCACTTCCATATGTAATAAAGCCTTTAGAAACTGCTCTGAGTATCACCTGGCCTAACTGACGAGGTGCTGGAACAAGCTCAAACTCCCAAGTACATTTAAGTATATTTAATCAGAAGTATGTTTCAATTATCTGGACATATTTCCAAAGTACGTATGCCTATAGCTAGCCTTAGGCTAGTTTTTAGAAATGTTGTTAATAATGTTGTTTTGGGCACTATCCATCACTCCTATTCCACTGGAGCAAGAGGTTTGAACTAGCAGAACAAAACTTTCACTTCTTCTCCTTGGCAGCCCCAAACATGTCCTCAAAACCAGCTCCAGAGCAGAAGGAGACAAAACTGAAGTATTGCTGTAACAGTGGCACTCCATTGGCACTACTTTGGATGTAACCATATATGTCTCAGTTTGAGGTCTTTAAAAACAATTTTAAAAAATAATCTGTGAATTTGGGTTAACACAGCCTATGATGCATGAAGCAGCTGCTTTTAAAATATGGCTATTAATTTGAATGATCTAATAAATTCAGCTGCTGACTGTCATGTTTATCAAAGAGAAAAAAATGGCCCTGGGGTTCTTCTCTTGAAGATACAAAGTCCCTCTTGCACAAGAAAACAGTGGGCATGGTATAGCTTAGAAAGAGGGGAAATATTAGTGTTTGAACATGTATAATGGCATGTGATGTAAGTGTAGAGAACGGGACATTCTATACATTTTGATTTCCCTTGTGGAAGTGACCACAAGTGACCAGTGTCTTGGCTTGCCATAAAAGACCCTGAAAAAGTGGGCTGCAGAAAAAAAACAATTCTGTGTGTCAGAAAGAAAATTGTGAGTGTCAGAAAGACAGAATTAAAGTTTATAAGATTGAATTTGAATGTAGCATTGTTGCCACAGGATTTTTTGGAAAACAAAACATACAAACAAATACTGGCAATGACATTTCACTGTTACTCAGACCATGAAGATGAACTGACTGGTGGAGAGACACATGTCACTTTCCGTAGCAACACCAAAGTGCACCAAAGAGTTAACAAGCAGCACAGCAAACAAAGCAGAAGTCGAAAGCTTCCCACCTGTGTCTGTTGAGGGATATTTACAAAGCTTGGATCCCGTGGTCCAACAGTGACGAATCGGTTTGCAGGGGAGGTGCTGGGTGTCGAGTAGGCTGTGAAGGGAAGGGACACATGCGTTCAGGAAGCAGCACTAGATCACAGACAGACAACACCAAAAACAACACCGGTCTTGGAGCCACCTAAACAAATGCTGAACACAGAAATGAGCTCACGTTGGAGGGGTCAAGAATCTGACTTGGGGAAACTGGGTTTTGAATGATGGCAATATAAATATGGACATAATTGGGCAATAAGAAACAGTATTTCTTATCAACACAAAATGGCATGGTAAAAAAAATATCTGGAGTAAGACACACAAACTTTAGTGAAATAATTATGAAAAACAAACAATTTAAAAGAAGGGAAACCATTCATTCTATGGAGACCATGCCCTTAGTTACATCACTTTCTACTAACATAATTGTTGATATTAACAAGATGGTGCCCATAGCTTTCAAAGTAACAGGCACAGGGTGCAATCCTATGTGTTCTCACCTGAGAGAAAGCCCCATTGTGCATAACGGCACTTACGTCTGAGTAAACACACCAAGGATTGTGCTGTAAGCCTTACAGAAGGTTAGTTAAGTCATCCAAAGATGCAGTGTGATTAAGCAGCCAATATACAGTCGTTGGAGATCTGCCATGATTTTGTGTGAGCTTTTCATCAGAGTACTATTGGACAGATGGCCAACTGTTCATGTCCCATTAAACAATAAATTTCAAAGGAACTACATTTTTTTTTAAAAAAAGCATTAGCACAAGAATTAGACACACATGATGTCTGATAACGCACATAGTATGTTGTGTGTACAGTATTAATCTAGCTTCCTTATGTATTTCACATGCAACGAGAAAGTTCTACTTAAAATCAGAGAACCACTGCCAACCAGAGTAGACTTCCTTTCCTAAGCATCGGGGGGGGGGGGGGGACAATGGGACATGGTAGAACGGAAGGCACTATGATCTACCAACAGAATGTTGTACTATGGTATATTCTACACTGTTCTATTGAGGTACATTATCCTACCTCAATCAACTGCAAAGCATCCCCTTGCAATGGAACAGAAGAGCTGGTTGAGAACAGGGCAAAATCTTATTTGAGGTGCTCAAATGCTCTTCAGGATTCAATGTTTAGAAGGGGTTTTATTGTCTCCTGACCACAGGTGCTGTAAGTCACATTTTTATGTAAGTTTCCAAATATTTATTGCATTTATAGCAATAAGTTTATAGCAAATTTTGAAGTCACATCTTAATTATTTCTTTTTAGAAACTCTTTTTCTATTTCTGAATGTGTCTAACAGCCATACTGTAAACATGGTCTATCGTATTAGGCTTTCCTAACAAAAAGGAAATGTAGAGCAAATGGTCTCAGACCATTCACACAGCAGCAATTTTGGCCTATCTGAACAAAGCTTCTGAAACGAATATATTTTTAACATTACACTTGGAGATCAAAGTCACAAACTTTCTTCACCCTCAGGATCATGCTTCAAAAGGCATGATTATTAGAAAAACAGGAATAAAAAGGCACAAGACAAAAAGGAAATGTAATTTACAGGCTTTACCATTTCCAAACCTTCCCATCGCCATAGTGTCTCCGACACCATTCAGGTAACAAAGGAATTACTGACTTCAGACTTCAGGTAATTACCGACCTCACAAGTCAATGAAGTCAACAATACTGATCTGCACTAAGTCTTTGAAGGTTAAGTATATTTTGCCTTCTAAGCTGTGTGAGATGATCGATAGACACACAGCTCTAGTGCTGCTGTGATGCAATAGAAATACCTGTTTTTTCTGTTTTTATTAGGAGTATATGACCCATCTTTCCTTTTGCTATGCAACAGGGGGAAGCCATAGCTCAGTGGAACAGCATCTGTTTTACGCATATAATATCAAGTGCAACGGATGGCATTCCTAGCTGAATTATCCCACGTAGCAGAACTAGGAAGGATCTTTGCCTCAGGCCTTCTAGAGTTATTACCTATCAGAGTCTGCAATATCAAACTTGAAGTCTGAACTCAGTATATAGAAAGGTGCAAGTCACAAGCAACTTCTTCAGTATGAATTACTTTTAATTTTCTGTGGTGTGAAGGGTAGTCTTCAAATTCCTTACTTTTCTGGGAGAATGATTACTGTCAAAGAACTGGAGAGTCAACAAGGATAAATGCTGGCAAAGCAGAATTCCAGGCAGCAGTAATCTAATACAGTGTGCAGCTTCTTCCTCACAAGAAGGAAGGTATGTAGGATATGAATAGCTACACTATTCTGATATGACTGGTGCTAACATTTAACTCCCTTCAAACACCTTTTTTTACTAAGATGCAAACAACAGAACTTGACAGGACACATCTGAAAGACCACAATTTTGCACTAGATCAACACCTTCTACCATAAAGCATGCTGCAAACATAAGAAAATGGGCTTGTGCCAAGAACGTGCTTTAAGTACCAAGGCCGCTGCATAAAGGAAATGAAAGATCAGCAGCATTTTACAGTTGTGGAAGAAGACCGTATTCTTCTAAGAGACAAACGGCAAGTGTCTGGTAAACAGATCTGCTGGCTTTGGTGGCAGATTCTATCCGCTCACCTGACTTTAATTTTCCTCTTCTGCATGATACATCTACTATGTCCAATGTTAATTTATGACTGGTTTGTGATTATGGGAAATTCCCACCTGCAGCTCGCAGGAAGATTCTCAGGAGGTAAATGTGGGGCAGCCTGTATCCTTGCATCAGACTCTACAGCTGTTCAACTATGGAAATTGGTCTGGACTATAGAATTCAGCATCCTGGGAATCATTTATTTATTTATTTAAAACTTGAGTTTCTTGCTCATAACAGCAATGAAGACACGTCTGGAAATTTGCATGGTGAAATTCAAGAAGCTAAAAGGGAACTAATAAGGACTACAAAGAGTGGGATTTCAGTTCGTGCCTAAACGACTAGCAGAAGCTGAAATAAATTATGGACAATGTGAAAACAGGCTGAATTTATGCAGGTCACAAAACTGTGCTATTAGGTATTTTGTAAATTTTGTAAATTGGGTCTATTTTACATACGTACATGTGAAAACCCACTTCTCCAGGCCTATGCATAAAACAGAGCAAAATAAAACTCTTGTATCAAGAAAACCCAAGCTATGCATGAAGAAAATATATATTCTGATGGTTTTGCAATGGCTGCTTCACACAAATGTTTCACCACAGGCAGGCACAATAATATTTCAAGCAGATTATTATGTACCCAGGATTCACCCACATTAGCCCAGTATGAAAAAATCCTTCAGCTAGATAAACTTTTACTAGATAGTCCTAGGAAGACATGACCATCATCTTCCTAGCTGCCAAAGTAGGTGCTTATCTGAGTTTAAATAGTGCTTTTTAAATCTTCCTGTTGTTAGTATATGATTAACAGTTTACACCCACTTGGAGAGGAAAATAAAAATAAAGCCAACATGTGGAAATTCTTTATTTACTCATATGGACCTAGACACATTTCAGAGCTAATGTGTTACACTGCAAAAAACATTGGGCTTCAATGAAGTGGCTGTGGTTTATACTTTCTTTGCTCAGCTAACAACTCAACTGTTAGACCTGGATGACACATAGTTTCTTATGCTGATTCCAGACTGCAGCTATATAAAAGATATAACTCAATTGGTAGAGAATGAAAATGTTAATCTCAGGGTTGGATACTGAGATTCAGCTCTGAGGGTCTTCTGGCAGTTCCCTCATTGTGAGAAGTGAGGTTACAGGGAAGCAGGCAGAGGGCCTTCTCGGTAGTGGCACCCACCCTGTGGAATGCCCTCCCATCAGATGTCAAGGAAAGAAACAATTATCTGACTTTTTGAAGACATCTGAAGGCAGCCCTGTTTAGGGAAGTTTTAAATGTGCTACAATTATATATAGAGGCTGTAAGCCGCCCAGAGTGGCTGGGGAAACCTAGCCAGATGGGTGGGGTATAAATACTGTATTTACTTGAGTCTAGTGCTCCATTGAATCTAATGCACACCTTAATTTTCAGAACCTTGAAACCAAAAAAAGTATTTGCTGGTGAATGTAAATGTGCCGTTGAATCTAATGCACACCTTAATTTTCGCAACGTAATTTGGCCCAAAAAAGGTGAGCATTAGATTCAAGTAAATACGGTAATAAAATAATAATAATAATAATTAGGGGTTTGAACCCATTGTTGGGCTAAAAGATTCCTGCATTGCACGAGTCTGGACTAGATGTCCTTTGTGGTACCTTCCAACTTTACAATTCTATGATTCTTTAGTGCTGTAGTAATGTTACTTTTGCTCAATGGGGTGCAAACAGAATTCCATCTGTGGGTCCACACAGCCCCTAAGAAGTGTGCAACTTCACTGCAGTCCCATAATTCTGCATCTCCATGGCAAGGATAAAGTTGCTGCTCCCTTACTGAGTAGCAAAGGGAGATTTTAAACTCCTTTACACAGAAGTGAGTCCTATTCTGTTTTCTAAGGACCATTCAGAATTGCAGCCTTCACTCAGTGAAGAGTTTTCCTTTGTGGTTTAAAGCAGCTCCTGCTTTTCTGCAACAAAATATCCTTGGAATTAAATAGTGAACATGTGTAATGAGTCAAAGCTGCTTCTAGAAGCAAATATTACTCTACTGTATTGCCCCTGCTGGAGAACAGAAGAGCCCACTATCACTGTTACCTGTATGAATGATTTAGATCATGCTTAGATCTCTGCTGCAAGGTCACTAAAACCAATGATAATGATGATGGAGGTGGTGGTGCTGATGGTGGTGCTGATGATGGTCATAAAGAATACTGTCAAAAAGTTTTTAAAATCAACATAACCAAAAATCCAGAAATCATCAAACAAAATCCCCAAAACCCAGGTTAACCATGTCTCGAGCTTCTTGGCTATATATCATGTTTCTGTGTGACAATTAATATAATAAAGAATTAATAGCAAGGGAAAAAGAAACACAGAAAAGAATGCATTAAATTCATTTGCTGTTATTTTTAAACACACTCCAAAGCTGTGCTGTATCTTCGTGAGGCATAGGATATTATAAAACATTTACCAAAGCAAAAAAAAAAAAAAAACAGTTTTGGGAATCTATCTTACTTCTGTCCAGAAGGAATTAATGTTTGCTTTTTGTTGCTGTTGTGGCCTTAATGTGTGCTCTTAGCGTGCACTAAGTAGGTGAGTTTAATGGCAGGAATGTTGTTACTGCATTTTTGATTCCCTTTCCAGAACAAATGGATAATGAAGCTGCAATTATACTAGTCAGCCCTTTCCTTTCCTCCTTGCAGCTGTACTTACTTGGTGAAGTGGGAGAGGCAGCACCTCCTTCTGTCGACGTGGTTGGAGGCTTTGTGTCTGGCACTGGCAGAGGCACAGGCCTGGCCATTGGTGGAGGAGGTGGCGGCGGCAACATTGGGGTAGGAAGGAATGGATTGTGCACCTTGCCTTGACTGCTACCATTGGGCTGCCAAAAACATAAGAAAAGGAAAAAACAACATGATTAGCTGCCTCTTGTCCCAAGAGAACAGTTGATCAGTGCTAAAGAAAAACACAAACAAACAGGCAGCTGAAATTGAAATGAATCTTTTTATAAAGAGATTTGGATGCTAGTGTCCTTTCTATAAATGGAAGAAGCTATACATTTATGAAGAAGAACATTCACCCCTTCTCCTCCCCTCTTCAGCTCCCTGAAAATCTACTCCCAAGATTTGGGTGGCCCTTGGGAACGGCATTGGTTATGGTACAGGGAACTGCAGATGGACAATCAAGTTTATGGAAGCCATTTCTTTGTTAACTGAAAAAAGGAGAAACTTATCAACTCCCCCACCCCCTTTTCCTTATATGAAAACTGAAGGCATCAGGCAAATTTGGACATATGAGCCTCAGAAAGGCTTGGGCTTGCATGCTCCTCTCTCCTCCTATGCTGTAGTAAGGAAACTTTTGCTTTCATTTTAGGTTGACCTTAGTTTAGTATGTTGTCCAAACCCTATACTTGGGGTGATTCCAATTATGGCAACTTGAAACAATACAGTTTCATAAACTATGGTTTGAAACTGGTTTGTTTTAGCTAACCACAGTTAACTTTAACCACCATTTTCTAGGTTTGGACAACAGACAAATGGCAGTTATTCTAAAATAGAAGTTTGAGTTTCCAAAATAGCAGTGGGAGTTTCCATTCTTCTCCTCACTCCCATGCCAGAGGAGAAGGAGGTGCATGAACCGAAAATGTGTTGCAGCTCAAACCTCCTTGGTTTGGCATTACTTGCAAACAAGGTCATTGCCTTCTATTATTTTCCTGGAAGTTTGTATCTTATGCACAAGAGCAGATCCCTGAACCGATTATAATAAAAAACCTTAAGCTGCATCACCTTTGCAGTGACAATATTCTTATAGCTCTACTGTTTTTAATCTTCACTAGGACCTTGGATTTGCCTCTAAGAGTTGGGGCAACCTCCATACCAAGGTTTCAAATGGACTTAGGCCGCAATCTTCAAAATTACTGAAATCAATACTGGGTTTAAGACTTCAACCTTACATTATACATTATTCTTACTAAGAAACGAGAAAATTGAGGAGAAAGTAAAACTGACATTTCACATTTTGAAATAATCCCAACTTTCCTTTTAATAATTAGCCATTGTTGATCCTCATAAGAGCTGTACAGCTCAGAGTTTCAATTTTTTAATATCATTCTGTTAGAAAACACTATCTGCTTTGTTTTAAATATTTAATATCATATGATGGTACAAATATGCACCATGACACAGCTGAATGAGAACAAACTGTGAATGAATCAGGTGGTTTGATTTTGTGAAAAATGCTGACAATATTCTTTAGTATTCTGTAACTGGATGAAGATTAAAAACTCTTTCTTTAAATGTAGAGAATATGTATAGTGGAAATCTTTAGTTCCAGGATGCTGCAGAATGCATATTTCACATGGGATCTGAAGCTTAAAACATGCTAAATCCATTTAATTCCTTTGAGAGGCTTTGTTGACTTCAAGGAATGCTATTACTCATAAGTTTGCAAGGCTATGATACTGTTCCGAAGTGACTCATAAGAAATCATAAGTCATAAGTTCAGCCAATTTTTGTGGCGTTAGGTGCTTAAAGAAGTGGTGTAGCCAGCATCATACCAGACCACTTTGACTTCCTGTATCCAGTGAATGAAATCTCCTGAGTAGAGTGAAGTCAGTCATCTGATTAATAATAACTTAAAGAATATAGCTCTACTGCTTATAAGCAATAGGTGGTATCCAATTGATTCTCCTTGTGCTACTCCTGCAAGAGTCGTCTGGTGGAAGAGGAGAACAATTTTTTTGAGGATTACCCTTCTCTGCTGCAGTCCTTAGTATCTCCCACTCTGAACTGGGCAACCAGAAGTCCCTCAAAGTAGATTGTGGGAGGAGAAAGCAGTCTAAGTTCCTCTAAATTGGGTTTTACTTTCTAGTAACTGTGTAGTCCAAACTTCAATATGTTATTCCATTTTTGCCATATCTTGTGTAATCTCCTGCCCAAGCAGACACATGAAAACTGCTATAAAAGAACCTACTTATTATAACACTGCATGCACTCTTAAATATTTGCAGAACTGCTTTAGTGGATATTGTTTTTCTGCTCATGGCTTTTAGATCCAACGCTATAGTTTGGATCCAAAGCAATGCTGTTGTTGTTTTATCAGGTTGAGGTAACAAACTGAGTGCTAAAAGCAACTGTTTACACTGTATTATACATATTGGAAATGTAAAGGATAAAAACAACTGGGGAAATCATTACTCTTCAGTTCTGCCCTACTGTTCGCAAGAAAGCCAAGCATTATTTTAGATAAGGTTGTACACAGAGTTAATCATTTCTGCATACAAATGGAGTGTTATTCCAATAACCTGAAGATAATTACTAAGTTTGACAAAAACAACAACCTGAGATTGCTCAACCAAAAATCTTGGAGCACTGTTTAATTTTTCAGAGAGATAAGGAGAAAAGATAACAATTCTCAGGAATAACAAACTATAAGAATCTGTACTTTTATCTTCTTGAGTTCAAGTACTGGTCAGCTTAATCTAAAGTGCTATAAGAAAGTCATTTTTTAAAAGAAAGTGAATGTGGCTGATCTGAAACAGCTGTTCCTTACTCTCCTGTCTAAAGAAATAATTAATAAAAATTACAAGGTATTTTGTTAACCTTGGAAGTGCTGAAGTCAGAAAGCATGAAGCTGAATCTTTGGGACCACGGCAGGTGAAAGTCTTCCTAAAGGATGAATTAGAAGTTCAGTTCACACAAAATGCTGTTATACTGGATGTTGGGTTGGGATGCCACCAATTACTGTCATTTTATTCTCAATTGTGGCTGCCTGTAGACTTGATCCAGAAGCTAGTCCAGAACATGACTGCTTGGCTGCCAACTGGAAGAACGTATTGCCTGTACTAAGGGCACTACACTGCTGCCAATATGCTACTAGGTCAGATTTAAGTATTGGTCTAAAAGGTCCTTAATAAATTGGGGTTCGGGTTCCTGAGGACTACCTTACTTTCTCTATATTGGTATGGTCACTGTGGTCATGAGGGTAGGTTCTTTTTGAAATGCTGCATGCCACTGAGGTCACCTATGTGGTGACATAGTGCAGTGCTTTAGTATAGCAGCCCCTATATTTTTATTTTACCAGACCTTCCTGGAAGGACAATCCAGGTCATTGCTAATTTTGAAATAGTTTTTTATCAGATTACCAATAAATTGTATTATATTGCTTTCTCTTTTTGTACATCACTTTAAGATTCTTTTCAATATAAAGCAATTGAGAAAATTTCTAAATAAGTGAAATATGGCCTAGCTTTATGTGACCAAATCTCAGAGCTAATGTGATTTCCCCTCTCTTCTTTTGTGAAGTGGCTGCTAAGAGATTAGAAGCTTTTGCATACATTATCAATTAATTGCACTTTAGAATTATATCCAGCCCCTAAATTGTTGTTCATCTTAATCATGGTTTATTGAAACAATGGTTTCATAAACAATGGTTTGCGTAAACCATGGTTAAGTCTAACCTCAAATTTGCCTTGATTAGGACATAACACTAAGCTGCTGTTAGTCAAAAGAAGCAGCAGCAATACCTTCTCTGAGCAATCCCATTATAAAAAGGTAGTGGCTGCTGCCAGCATTATATCCTGGGTTAACACACAATATTCTATGATACGATATTTTGCCTAGAAAGCTACAGTTGCGCTAATGACCAACATGGCAATGAGCTGCTAATACAACTGGCTACAAGTCAGAAAGTTTAGCATGTAAAAATAAAGCAGTTTAAAAGCACATTAACTGAACTTCAGTCACATTCGGTGGGACCTGAACATGCATATCTTTGGCTGGATCACTCTTCATAGTCAGTTTGTAGCAGTGAAAACTTAAGGCCCTGTTTTTATATATGTAAAAAACACTTGTTAGCATAATTTCATGGTTATTTGGCACAGAAACAAAAGCATCTGAAGAAATAAAATGGCTTCCTTACATTTAGGAACCCCACCTGTCCAGCCTGCTGACCAGCGTCGGGACAGACAAGTTGGACAAACTCTTTCAGAGTCTCCTGAGGATGATAGCGGATTGCTGGGTGTGAGAAGTATGGCCCAGGCTGCTGAATAATGGGTGATGTTGGAAAATGAAGAGTCGATGGTGTTGCATGTGGACTTGCTATAAGAAAGAAAAGAAGGCGTTATAAGGGATTGATTTTTGGACTTAGATAAACACAGTTCAAATTTATAAATTTATTTATATAGAAACTTCAATTATTTTAATATAGCTCTTTATTTTTAAAAAGAAAAAATCTTCCCCACTCAAAAAAAAAAAAAAAAAAAAGTATTCCCAAAATCTATACATACTAGAGTATGTGCCTGATGTTCTAGGTACTGATTTTTATAATACATCAAGTCATATTGAGTTCTGTACCACTTCAAATATAAAGGCAGAGCTTAAATGCAGCCAGATTTTAAAATGTCTTTTCTGCATTTTTAGTGGTCATCATTTATAAAGGAGCCAGAAGTCCTTGGTAAAAGTGACGACTATTCATTACCTTAAGAGCCTTTCTAATGAATCGAGCAATAAAAAATGTATTTGGGAGATTACAGTTGATTTAACTGACATTCTGCATAATTCTGGTTTCCACATAGGGACCAGTTTTATTTTGGGCTATAAATGGGCAATAATATAATGATGATGCTCTTGCAGCCCTTGTGTATGTCATTTTTTTGGCTCAATTGAGAAATATGATTTTTAAGTCATTTGCTTTCATGTAAACTAACATTTTCATTTTGTCCTTTCTAAGTGAAAACTGGTCATTCAAATGTGACTCCAGGGCAATTTTAGGAATCTAAGATAGTGAATTCACATGCAATGGATTAAAATTATGTACAGACTGGCTCTCAATAACCCCTACAACAATACTACAAGCAGAACCTTTGTATTAGGGAAGGTAAAGGAGGCTGAAACTAAGATACCATGGTTTGACTACCACCTTTCCGTGAGTAACACGATATTCCTGTATGCATCTCGTATGCATCTCATATTTCTCCACACTGAACAGGAATCAACCCCTGCACACCAATTCCTCCAAAATGGGCAAGTTTATTCACTCCTCCATAATTAATGGCAGGAGACATGGGCGGCACAAGGAAAAATGAAATATGCATGGATACTCAAGTGACAATGATAGTAATTATAGAAGAAAATGTGGCAAAGACTCAGATATTTTCTTCTATGGTACCATGCAGTTAAATAGCCCTATGGTACAGATAACAGTTTTAAATTTTATTTGCTATGTCTACCGAATAGCTCTGTACTCTGTTACCTTCTTCATGAATAGGGCACTATCCGGGTGGTTTTCCAAGTAACTCACACAAACCTATTGAAGACAGCACTCCAAAATGCATCTGCTGGAATTGGGAGGACCCAGCAACAATAATATTGGAATTGGAATACTGGGAAAATGTCATATGTTCACATTTATTCCTCTATAAGCCAATGTATCTGGAATTTTTTTGAATTTTGCTGATTTTCTTCCACTTCACCACACTGCATCACAGAAGTCCATTGGGGTTGTATGCTATCGCTCCTCTCACATTAGGGTTTATTTCTGACCAAGTATATAGACATCCTCTCTCAACCAGCACTATTAAACTTTTATATCTTTCTATGCCTATGCACTGCATTTGTAAACCACAAAGAACTGCTTCAATAAAAGTTTTGAAAGTCACTACGTGAACAGGAGAATAGACTGCATTAGTCTGGAAGCATGCTTAATACGTTGGGTGTATATATAACTTGGCAGTACAAAGCAATAGCTGAATGAAGATTAAACCAAAATAAAGTAGCAGCATTTTGCATTGGTGTTTCACTGACATTAGACAGATTGTAATAAAGATTTCTCTTTTTAACAAAATGAAACAAATCCTTCATTTCATACTAGTTGGGCTACAGGCGGGGGCGACTTGAATAAAATATTGGGGGGGGGGCAGGTAAGTAAGCCCTGCCCTGCATAATCGATCACGTAACACGGTGCACACACAGCATTTGAATGAAAATGCCCATCAATTTGGGGGGTGGCCCCATCAAATATTTTTATGGGGGGCCCAAATGGTCCTCAGCCCCTAGGAATTCGCTATTATGTTGGGCATAGAGTGGTATTCATTTTACTCATGGCAGATCTACTGAAATTCATTTTACTCATGGCAGATCTACTGAAATTAATGGACTTAACTTAGTTGTATATACATTCACTTTCATTGGTCTACTCTAAGTAAAACTTACATACTACCCTATATTTATTTTCCCCATGAAGAAATAGCTCATACTAACTGCTACAACACACTCAGTAGTGACAGAAATCCAGCTACATATTTGGAGCCCAGATTATAATAGAAGTAGATAACTAAACCTGCATGGTCACTGAAGGTACAGACCTTTTCCACCTCCAGAAAAGAGCTGTCTAGGCTAAACATGACTTTGTCCCAAAATACATTCACTTTGTAAAGTCAGCCAGTAGTAGCTATTCTGTTTATACAAGCATCCTAAAACATCACTTCTGATTAGCTAGAACAAAAGGAAGCTGCCTTTTGCATATCTCATCTACCACACTGAGCATCTAGCTGCTCAGACATGTTCCCATGTTAAAATCTTACCCTACTATTATTTCAGACTACATAACTGCTTCATTTCCAGAGTCTGTACAACTCTCCAAACTCACCTGGGCACCATCTATTCTTTAGTTTCAAGCTGTGCTAAACCCTGCTTCTTGCTCTGATTCTGACAAGCCCATCCAACTATATCAATTTCCTTTTCCACTCCACTTTCCTTCTGTTTCTATAAATCCAGCTCAACTACAAATTGGAACACCAGTTGCAAACTAAAGGGATTGGGCCATGACTTTGGCTAGGCCCTTTCATTTGGTAATTGTGCAGACTAATTGTGACAATAAGCACTGTCTTGATCATAGGCTTCATAACCAAGTACAGCATATCCAAGCCACATCCTGAGAATAGTTTGGTTTCTATTTGTATGTGTTCAAACAGCAAATGCTAAAACAACAGCTCCTCTACCCACACTGTTGAATGGTAATAAACCTTGCAGAATTTCTTCTTTTTTTCTTTTCCTTTTCCTGGAACTGAATTGAGTATGTTCTACAGTCCTCATCATATGTTACCAAATAATAATTTCTTTTACTGAGAAACTGTAATTTTCATTACTAGATAAAATGTTTATCACTGCCACACTCAGAACTCCGAGTTGTAGTCATCTAAGTTCTACTTAGAGTACAATTGCTGAAATTAATGGACACAAGTTAGTCGTGCTTATTAAATTCACTATGTCTACTCCAAGTTGGACTAGCATTGGCTACAACCCTAAAATCCCACAAATTATCACCCCATGTTTGCATGTTGCAGCTTAAAGATCTTTCAGAAGAATATTGATATACGTGAAACAATGTGTCCAAAGATGTTACATTAATCAGGAGAAAAATAATAAAATTGTAATGCCTTTAAGCCATTGTGTAACGTGTGCCGTTCTTACTTTAAACAGGTTTTTTCCACTTTCCTAGTTTTTCACTACCTCTGTATGCAGGTATGGTGAGAAAGACAGGGTGGGTGCAGTTAATATATTTTTGTGATTTGTCACTTGTTCCGCAACAAAAGAATCCTATGATTTATTGCACAATTTTTTACCATTATAAAAAATAATTCACAGTAAGTGGCTTACGGTACCAGGGTATGCTGGTCATAAGTCATTAAAAATAATTACCAAGGATACCCTAACAATAAAGCTCAATATTGTAAGAAGGGGGTAGTGATGTCAAATAATAAAATAAGTGTTGAAATGTATCTAAATTAAAATGTAAAGATTTGTAAACGGTAAAACTGGAGCATTATCATTACAAAGTTTAAAAGGTTGCTCTGAATCTGTTTAAATAAAGAATTAACTTTCACTCTGATATACTTAACATAAACAGTTCTACACTAACATTTTGTCAACTTCTCAGCATCTCTGATTTCCTACTGTAACTCTGCATAACACAGTATAAGAATCCCAGTATGCTCAGACTCCATGGCTGACTAATTTGGTGCCATGTTTGCTTTGCAACAATGCTGCAGGATGATGTCTGTTTAGTCAAGTACTGTTTACACTCACTGACAGCTGCTCTGCAGGGTTTCAGGTAGGGGACATTCCTGGCCCGACCTGGGACCTTCTGCATGTGAAGCAGGTGCTCTGCTACTGCTGGTCAATTTCCAGGTTTCTGTAATATTACACAGTGCACCTCCCTCTACTGAGACCCTTCCACCATAAAGACTAGGAAGGATTTGATGCTCTCTCACACACACATGCACAGACAATTTTGGTCTATGTAAGCTACAAGCCACCTAGCACAAGAAGAAGATAGCACAGTGTAGCCTATATTTTACAAAATATTGCAGTATGTCAGAAATGATCCAGCAGCAACAGCTGGAATTCCCAACAGCTATATTTGTGCTACTAACAAAAAGTGACAATCACATCCTGTTAAACGGGACATGAAGTGAACAGCTGCACATGAACTTTCAGGAAGTGACATTTACAAGGAAAGCTATTACAAGTTCAAACATTTATGAAACCTCTCCACCTGCTATAGGCATCATTATTGAGTAGAGATGCTGAAGCATTGGAGAACACGCAGGGCACTATAGCTCTAGATGTACCTGCAGCATGCACCTGTAACGTGTGACTGAGGATAATAGGCTAAGTAAAAGGTAAAAACGTAAAGGACCCCTGGATGGTTAAGTCCAGTCAAAGATGACTAAGGGGTGTGGCACTCTTGTTCGCTTTTCAGGCCAAGAGAGCCGGCGTTTGTCCACAGACAGCTTTCCGGGTCATGTGGCCAGCATGACTAAACCGCTTCTGGTGCAACGGGACACCGTATTGAGTGCCAGAGCGCATGGAAACACCATTTACCTTCCTGCCACAGTGGTACCTATTTATCTACTTGCATTGGTATGCTTTCAAACTGCTAGGTTGGCAGAAGCTGGGAGAGAGCAACGGGAGCTCACCCCGTCACACTGATTCGAACCGCCGACCTTCCGATTGGCAAGCCCAAGAGGCTCAGTGGTAAAACATTTCAGTTCAATCTTATGATTCCTCTTTGGTAACCAATGTAACCACAATACTGACCTTTATGGAAGCATTTATAAATTTTATTGTTTAAATATTGCAGCATGTTTTCATTCAGTAATTTTGCATCATAGGAAACAGGGATGTTTGTCCCTCCAACCTAACTTCCACCTAGCAAACGCTCAGAAAGCCACACCCATAATTTTAAACCTGTTTTGATGAAAGAGGGGGAGAAAGTAACAGAAGCAGCATTTTCTGGAAATACCCCTCACTATTTGACCCTAATGTACCAAACCTCTGCATTTTGCCTTCACTGGAACTATATCTGCCATCACAACCAGTCATAGAAAATGCCACCCTGCCTCTTCCTCAGCAGCCCACTCTCCTCCTCCTCTACTGTACATCTGCTTGGTGGAGGATGGGGAGATTAAAGGAAGCTGGACAGGAGTGGCTGGCAGGAAGCAGAGGTGGGGGCAAGCAATGTGTTCTGGAGACATCTTCATGGTTTCAGTCTATTTCTGATACCCAAACCCCTGAATTGTGACCCCTGAACTCCATATCTGCTGCTGAGCCTGTACTGTCACTTGCCCTGAACAAATATCCCTTTCTGACTTACACCTAAGAGCCTCTTTCTGCATGTGCTAGGTGGGAAGCATGACACCTTCCCCACATTGCAGTGCTTGTCTTCCAAAACCTTCTAACATACCAAAACAGGTGAGGTTTCCTCAATCTCTGTTTCCCCAACTTCTCAACCAGAACACTCTTTCAGCTGTCTTCTTTTCTACTATTCAAAGGTGGTTCCCCTTGGTTCCAAAAAGCTGGAAACTGGTGATAGGGCAAGAGGAATGGCCTACCAAGGACTCCTATGTAATTTCCCAGCCCTTAAGATTATTTAGTCATTGTGTGGAGTGTGGTGGTGATGAGGGCCAGAGACTGCCTTTGGGGCTTTCAAACGCGAGATCAGGTCCCTGTTTAACACTAAGGTTACTTCATATACATTTGTAATCCTTATAACTACTCTGTACGGAAGGCCAGTATTTTACCCTTCCAATACTGCAGACAGAGCTTCAAACTGACAGCCAAAGTTGATGTGACAGATGGATACAGTGTGTTTAAACCCAAATCTATCCTGGTTACTTAGAAAGAAAATGATGGAGGGATCTAATGCCAACAGGAATATGGATGCACAGGTGAGGAGTACATGCATATCTCCATTTGCCCCCTCTCATGAAGCATCTTTTCTCCAAGGTCAGCTCAGTTCTACAGTCAGAACCTCAATGAGGACAGGTGTGCAGATGATACAAAATATTCAGTGTTGTTGGTCCCCCCCCCTCCTAAAAAGAGATATTGTGAGGAGCTCCACAATGATCTCTCCAAAGTGAGTGAATGAGCAATAAAATGGCAAATGCAATGCAACGTAACCAAGTGCATAAAATTATACATGGCATGAAGAAAGTGGATACAGAAATGGTTTCTTTCTTTCTCTCTCCCTCTCCCCCTCTCTCTCTCTCTCTCTCTCTCTCTCTCTCATAAAAGCCAAAGAACCTGAATGCTGGAAGATTCAGGACAGACTGAAGAAAGTACTGAGCGGTGAATGGCTAAACTATGTGACTCGCTCCCACGGGAGGCAGTGATGGCCACCAACTTGGATGGCTTTAAATGTGTTAGGCAAATGAATGGAGGACAAGGCCATCAACGGCTACTAGCCATTATGACTATTGTCCAACCTCCACTGTCAGAAGCAGTGTTCCTGCGAACGCTAGTTGCTGGTGGGCAGAGTGCTGTTGTGCTCATGTCTTGCTTGCAGGTTTCCACAGGCACATGAAGTTATACAGGTCAAATTTCAGACTCCCAGTGGAAATACCCCTGTTGTCAGGCCTTCCTTCTATTGTATTCTATTCCAATATTCAATAACTATGGGAACTATGGGATAGAATGGAAGCATGAGGAATTCCCATGTTCTGATGACAGAATAATTCCCTGGGATGCTTTGTTTTATTGGTTTTAGAGGTACAAGATAAAAGCAATACAGATAAATATATCTAAGTTTATTAACAAATTCATTAAACATGAATTCCTCTTTCTAAAAATAGCAACAGCTAAGTCACAATGAAGCATGAGAATGTACCATCAGCTCCTTTTTTTAAAAAAAGACCTAATTAGCCTCATTACAATTGAAAAGTATTTGTTAAAAGGCATTAAAGAGGAAACATTGTTGTAGTTCGTTCCTTAGATACTTCCTTTTCAATCTTTTTGAGATGCTTTAGCTCACTGTGATCTGCAACCTCTCTCATAACATTAAAGCAAAGCAAGTGCCAGTTCAAATTATGTAAGATGTATCCCACCCTTTCTACCCTGAAAGTACTTGTTTTCAAAAATGACCGTATTAGAGTACTAATTGGCTAAGCCACCATGCTGGCTGATGTGAAATGCTTTGAAAGCTCTGCAACAGCTGTGTTGATCAGAAATAAGAAGAGTGACTTTTTAATAAGGAAAGCTGGCAAAAGGCCAGGAGTTTTGAAGGGAACTTGAACTTCTATATATATAATGCAATTCAAGAGGTACAGAACAGAAGTATGAACCAACAGCTTGAAAAAATTAAAGCTTTTGGGCACAATCCAGCTCCATTAATCAATGGTAGTTTTGCCACCGACTGATATGGGAGGTGGATCACAACTGGCTTCCCGACTCTTCCTACATTCTACCAATCTAAGATTAAAAGAAGCACCAACTAACAACAAGGCACCTCTGAAGAACTGAGTTTTAAAGATTGTTCTAGCTTATTCTTATTCAAATGTGCTTAAATAAAATGTTTACATCTAACTCTTTCAGCAGTCCTAAAAAACCCTGCAGCCTCACACTTTCTGTTCATTGAATGTAACTTTATAGACACATAATTCAGATGAGCAAGTAGTGGTAAATAAAAGACATAGGGTATGCTACTATTTTCTGATATATATGGAAACCAACCTAAATGAAGACTGTGCACAGAATGATGTTAGGATCTTATTCATTTATTTCATTACATTTCTATCCCACTTTCCTCAGGCGCTCTCAGTGTGGAATACCCGTATTTCCTCTACCCCATTTTATACTCACAACAACCTTATAAAAAGGGTTAGGCTGAAAGAGAGGGACTAGCTGGTTAACTCACGGTTTCTGAGGGTGTGTGCTTTGGGGATAAGCATCTCTCTCTCTCTGCCAGGACTTCCTTAGTCAGCCCATTTCTCCTCTACATGTCTATCTCTATACCTTGCTAAACTGCTCTCTAACCCTAAACGACATGCAAATGAGGATGGCCTAATTCTCCCTACAGAGGCAGAAGCTGGGATTCTGCACCCTCCCTTGTGCAAACAGTCTGTCTCTCCAGACTTTTAACTCTCCCCCCATTCCAAAGTTTTTTCTCCATGCAACCATGTTTAAATGAGGAAGAAGGCCTGTGTGGGCTAGGATTTGGAGGCTGGTACCCTCTTGTGCCTGGGACGCGGGTGGCACTGTGGGTTAAACCACAGAGCCTAGGACTTGCCAATCAGAAGGTCAGCAGTTTGAATCCCCGCGACGGAGTGAGCTCCTGTTGCTCGGTCCCAGCTTCTGCCCACCTAGCAGTTTGAAAGCACATCAAAGTGCAAGTAGATAAATAGGTACCGCTCCGGTGGGAAGGTAAATGGAGTTTCCGTGCACTGCTCTGGTTCGCCAGAAGCAGCTTAGTCATGCTGGCCACATGACCCGGAAACTATGCCGGCTCCCTCGGCCAATAAAGCGAGATGAGCGCCGCAACCCCAGAGTCGGTCACAACTGGATCTAATGGTCAGGGGTCTCTTTACCTTTACCTTTACCCTCTTGTGCCTAGCATGCACAAGATGTTTTAGATAGAAGGGGAAGCAGTGAGCAGCAGAGGTTGACTTCTAAAGGGAAGCCGAAGATCTAACTAAGGAGCTGGTATTACTGAAGCAAAGAGCTGAAGGAGGTCTGCTAAGATGAGAGCAAGATTCTATGGTAGCCTTCAACAAAGAACTATTGCCAAGCGATAATTGTTTCTTCAGCTTTAAAGCAACTAGCTACTTTGGGCCCAGGCTGAAGATGATCAGACAATTTTCACTAAGTGGGGCACTCACTTGGCAACCTTTGACCTGTCACCATCTGTCAACCAAATCCAACCCACAGAGGCTAGAGTAGTTGTGTGGGGAAGAACCATTAATGCCACCCAGAGCTTCTGGAAGAAGGATGGGATAAAAATGTAACAAACTCTGCTGAAAAAATGGAAACTGCTATGCATTGCCAAATGAATTGTTCAGATATTTGGGTGAGCTCAATGGACTCCTGACAACCTCTTGAATAAAGAACATGATAGATTAAGGCCTGCTGCTGCTGCAATTGTTTGTTTTGCAAAATTATACTCTTTCTACTTATAGCTGTCACGAGGAACCTTTGGCTTCCCATATGTTCCTGGACTCCAACTCCCATTAGCCCTAACCAGCATGACTAATGTTCAGGGATGATGGGTGTCACCATCAAAAAGATCAGGTTCGTTATGCCTGATGTACTGAATACAGAAATATTCAATGGGACTTAAGTTAGTCATGGCTTGTTTTCAATGAGTCTGCACTAAGCATGACTAAGTCTAAATCCAACCAAATATCTTATGTACTGTAGGCTCGTATTCAGACTGTCTGTACTGGGTTTCATTAGTCGCTTCAACAAAAAAAATTCAAAAAATAAATTATTTCACACTTGAATGCAGTGTATTAAATAAAAACTTGTAAAATAATGTCATATTTTGTTTGTGCAATGATAGAATTCTGCTTTGATACTAAAATGGGTATATTAGTGGAACCAATGAATCCAGAGTGATAGATTGCTGCTAAGTCATTAGGACTCCTAGTCCCATTTTGAATATCAGTGTTTCTCCTCACTTCCATTCTGCAGATGGTAAGCTGATACTACATAAACATTGTTACAGCTATAGTTGCATGGTACAGTAATTCACTTAACTTTAATGTGATTTATGGTTCTGTCAATACGAGAGGTTGGAAATCCTGAGCTCTGGTGCTTAAACATGGGTTCTGGATTTAAATATAATAATGGACTTTGGTGTGTGAATGTCTGAGCAGGATGGAGAATTTAGCATAAAAGGAAATTTAGCATAAAATACTACAGTTCAATACTCTGTTCAAAGCATACAGTTTAACTCCATGGACAGATCAAAGAAAAGCAACGAAACTGAATATGTAATCAGCAAAAGTGCAGGCTAAATACTGTGGTCTAAGAGTATTCAATTTTTATGTTATTATTTTAGATATGCATGAAATCCTATTACTGTGTTCAAAAAAAATGCCTCCCCGCTCTTCCTGTCCTCCCCACTTCCCTTATATAGGCGGAATTTAGTCTCTTTTGTCAGGGTAACTTTAAATCTAGGTCCACTTTGTTAATCACCCCAATTCTTCTCCCTGCCACTTTCCTCTCAGGGCATATTTGCCTCTTTAAAAGATTAAGGGACCAAGTCATCTTGTTGCTCTAACATGTCCTCAGTGGAACAACATATTAACACAATTCCTCACTAAAAAGGCCATCTCTAGAAGTTTGCTGCAGGGATGACAAATTAACCCAGCATGGTGTCCCACACATCTATCTTTGCGCAAATTATTAGTGTAATAGAGCTTTTAGTTATGCATTTATCTAGCATTTTATTGAATGGTTGCATATAATGAAGCTAAGCAATCAGGATCCTTTACGAGGCAATCTCAGTGGGTGGTCTTATAGTTAATTTAGGGTAGTAGTCCTCTAAGCTGTTCACTCACATACAAATCAGTTAAATAAGCTACTCATCTAAATATTTCCTATGTCACAGGGCAACTCTTTAAAATCCAATAAAGGTAGAGTTTTAATTACACGGTTCTTGACTTTTATTTAGGTCTAGGTTTAACTATTTGCCAGCGTCTTGCTTGCAGAGTGGAATGTAAGAGCACAAATACTGTAAGTCAGAACAGGGAAGAGTCTCTAATCAAATCCTATAGCAATATCTTCCCCAGCAGCTGTCATAATATTTAATTCAGTAGTCTTCAAACTTTTCACATCTGAGACACAGTTAAACATAAGTTATGTCCTGGGAACTCCAGGTTTGAGGGGGGACACTAGAAAAGTGGGTCCCCTCCTACGTTGGTGGAACTCCAGTCCCTATCCCATGAGCAGGTAGCAGTTACATCCCACAAGGCACTGGGGCAATGCTTCTTCAGGCATTCTGGGGAATTGTAGGAAATTTAAGATAGGGAGCTGACAGAGGGGGCACCTGTACTGAGGCTGCCCAGCAGCTACTTGAGTGTGGGTGCTGGTGGTGAGCCCAATACCCATTTATATCAGGGGCTTTGCACAGTGTTTTTCTTTATCAGTTTCTCACCCTCTCTCCCTACAATTGCCTCTTATCTTCAAAAAACAAGCGAAGAGAAGAAAAAATAATGTTGATGGCTCAATTTAGGTTGAGCCTCAGGGCCCCACCAGTCGAAGACAATAGTAGATGGAGCAACCACATATGGTAACCATACAGAGTTTACTCTCCAATGACATTTTATTTGTTGATGGTTCTGAAAGTGGTAGGCATAGTTTCAGTTGGGCATGTGCTGATGATACACTATGGATATGGATGAAAATTTAGGAGAACAGCATCAACTGTAGCTCATCAATTTTTTAAAAGTCAACAACATACTGCAATGAATGCTATCCATTCATTTAGTCCTTCAGCTTCCCACAGTCCAACTGAAGGCAACTTATTTTTTGCCACCTGGAAGCACAAGATGTCAACAGGTCTATGACAGCAGATTCTGCAACAAGCTGCTTCCTAGAGCTCTGACAAGATAACCTAATAGTCTTGATCACACACATTTACTAAGGTGGCCACATGCAATGCCAAAAAAGAGGAAAGGCATCTCCCCAAAAAACTGTTTACCATTCACAGCAAGGTTTTTGTGCTCATCTGAGAGTCCACAGAGTGGCAAGGCAAGGTGGGACAAGGTTCAGATATGAATACAAGGCAGAGTTCAGGCTGTGCTGTGGGTAATATAATGTTCAGAAGTTCCTCCAGCAAGAAGCAGGGCTTAAACTGAATCCTTATATAGCAGTAGCAGCAGGAGGTGCAGCCCAATTGTCAGCCCCACTTGTGCTGCAAGATGCTGTTTTCCTTAAAGGAACCAGGCTTCTCCAGTAATCTCCTACTGCAATGGAGAAGGGAAGCTTCAAGTTTTCCTGGGTCTTCTGCAGTGGAGTCCTTCTCAGAGGAGAGCAGTGTCACATCTTCAGACCAGGCGCAACTGGCCCTACAGGTTCATCTGAGAGCTTCGCCTGAAGTTGAGCAATCTGACTCCAGGACCATGATACTGAATATGATTAGAAACCCACTTCATATTTTGGTGCGATGTGCACAAAGACTCAAATGATGACCTTCATATTGGGAAATGTTGGGGGGGGTGATTTTGGTTTGTGCCCCCAAGCCCATCTTCCTTTTAACATCTCAGATATTCAGAGCCAGTGAAAATTCAGATCTCAATACCCAGGCAGGAGAAAGTGGCCTGGCCCCAGCTTATAGACATCAGGGATCAAAGAGAATGCAATTCTGGTTCCTGATGTCAGTAATTTCAACCAGCTAAAGTTATTAGTGGAAGAAGTGAGCAGGACAGAATAAGATTTCTCAGGATACTGGATGTTACTTCCAGGAATGTTTCAAATCAGCACCTTTCTCTTTAAAGATTTATTATTGGGAGGGAAATGGCATCTAGTGGAATTTGGTGCAGCTAAGCTATTGCTGCTGGTGTCTCTGAGTTCCCTGAATGAACCCTGTGAGTTAGAATAAGCTGAAAGATAGTGACTGCCTCACAATGATACAGTAAGCTTCATAGTTGAGTGAAGAAGGCACAAGACTAAATGTGCCCCCCTCAAGAGGAACATAAAAGGGTTAAAATGCATGAGAAGAGCTTTGGAAGGCTCCAGCTCTGTTGGACTAGTGCTTATATTTCTGCTGGAAATTAGAGATTCACACAAGCTAGAAGTACAGAGGTCTGTTTGAAACTATCTGCCTCCTGCATGTGTGAATGGATTTATGACATTTTGCCGTTGGAGCAGAAAATCGTGGATATCTATTCCATTCCTAAATCGAACGCTGGTATGATGCCTCATCTGCCTGGGATAAGTATAGACAAAGCAGGCAATAAAACACCAGGACTAGTGCATACTGCTCAGCTGATACTTTTGATAGCCAAACCCACACTCTTTTTCAGATGGCTACATCACAGCTATGATGAATAATCAAGAGGAGCACTGCCATGGGGCTCAGCTTCCCACATGCAGCTCTCTATAGCACAGGTGTTTGCTGGAGTCTTTGCCTTGCTCCTTTTTGTATGAGAGCCATGGCTTTCCTGCTGTTTCATTCAGCAACTCTTTGTAGCAGCAAGATTGTATTGTGGAGCCATGTTCATGCATCTGGTGCTTTGCAAACAAAAGTGTTTTAGTATTTAAGAAAACTGGACTGCCAGGTAATTTTATCCAAGCTTAAGACATGTTCACAGAAAGTGTTTGCATATCTGTAATGTTTTAGGCTAAATCCACAGGCTAATTCAGGCTGCATTCTACGTTATTATTAGGATGCCTTCAGTACACAAGCGCTTTAGGGAGTAACAAAAACAAAAAGAATACAGGTCTCTGCCCCAAGAGGATTACAAGCTATATTTCAGCATTTGGTAAGGAAAGGAAATATGAAAAGTCTAGAAAAAGGTGGACAGCGAAAAGGTCACACGGAAAGGGATACATGAGATAATAGGGAAAGGGGACAAATGCGAGTAGGAATTAAAGTTACAAGTGCTTAGGCTTTGTTTCAGTTGTTGAAAATATCCATATACCCTCTTTCTCTTATCCAATAATATATGAAGCATTCACACACATCCTTTATGAGAATATCCACAGTATAGGATGAATCTAAGTAATGATACATGGAGATATTAATTTCCAGGAAGTCTCCATCCTCCATGGAACAACAAACCCAAATAGCTTCATCATGTTTGGGCAGAAGGTGTTGTCTATGACCGATCTTCAGTCACATACATGTTGACATACACCAGGTTCTCAGTGTAGATATGCCATGTCTTGCCAAGAGATGTAGCCTCGATAACTCTATTTACATCTATACACTTCTATAACTTTTATGGCCATTACATGTTCTCCAGCTTGTCAGCTCTACCTTTGGCTAAGATTTTTATCTCCACATGCCTGGGGCTATTATCTTGAGAGGAAGGAGGGGAGAATTAATAAATAACAAAGATTAAAAGTGTACTGTATTGAGCAAATGCAAAACTAGTCTAGAAAGTTGCATGATTATTGGCAGCAAGCAATTTAATGGAGCCTCTTGAAATCTGACCAGGTGAGCATGAAATCCAGGGATAAGAATGCATAAATCCTCCTTAGGTTGAAATTGCTGTTGAAGGTTCCAAGATGGTTTGAGCCCAATGATGTTGAACAATGACACTTACTTGCTAAATCAGGGTCAAACTACATGTTATGCTTAATGTGTAGCATGCATTTATGTCTCATTTTTTTCCTTTACCTAATTATCAGTAGGGGTGGTGAAGGGATGTGGTGTGGTGAAGGGATGTTATCCCTTCCCTACCCAGCTGTGACCTCTGCTGATAATTACCACCCCACCCCACCCCAGGTTAAGAGAGTTGGTGCCTATGGAATCATTTTCTCTTTCTTTCTAATCCATGTTGCTGCAGGGGGAAGTGGAGTGTGTCTGATCCTACCCCCACTTTTCATTAAGTTTAAAAGAACACCCAGAAACCTCGCTACATGCCACCAGATTTTTCTGATGGAAGCAACAGACAGCGAATACGTGAGAATATGCAGTGGGAACCTCCATTTCAGGGGCAGAAAACAGTAGATGCCCCTTCTGACCAATACACCTTCAAAATACAGAACTTTTTCAGAGAAAATGCTCTCTGAAGAAATACAGAAAGATTTTCTAGATTTCTTCTATAGCTGTTCAAGATTTTTATTGAAATAAGGGGTTTATGATTGAGAAATCCATAAAATAGGTGGGCGTGATACATATTTGCTCCCCACCCCCGCAGTAGTTTCTTTTTTGGTTTACTTTTTGATATAACCTTGGTACTTTCTATTATTTGCACACATAAGAATTAGAACTCTGGGGTTGCTGCCAAATACCAGGATGCTGCCAATTATGGTTTGAGGTTGTGCAGACACACTGGTGGAAGTGCTGTATTGATTCCAGTGGTACATCTACACAACCCTGGCCTGGCCACCTCGATTAAGTGGCAATGACTCCACCACAAGGCTATCGGTGAGGTTCTGCCCCACTGAGTAATCAGTTGGTTTAACTAAGAACAAAAAGCCCAAAGTTATGCCGTGCTGCAGATGATCAAGGACTAGACTCTAGGGGGCATCTTGCCCCTTACTTCTGTTCAGAAAATTCCAGGGCAGGATGAAACGTCTAAAAGTTGTAAGAAAGTATAAAGCGTGGCACCTATACCCATTAGCACTGGATCTAAGGTCCCTAGAAGTGGCTCTATCCTTTAGCCTGGACAAATGTTTGCAAAGCCAAAACACTGTAACTGCTTGAAAGCTTTTTCTGGACCAGCAGCACTGAGACGGAGCATCGTCCCCATGTTAAGCCTGCCTGTACCACTTTAGCTATGGCCCTGCAGTACTGTGGTGGAGCCGGGTCTAGGCTGCCCTTGAGTTTCAGAGTCAGCTGGCGTACAGCTGAATACGCTGTTAATGTAACTTTGATCCTACAAATACCTTTCTATTTTCACCAATTATCAGGAGCATTTTTAAAATGCATGCTTGCCTCCCAGCAACTTGCTACCTAATTAACTGCAAATAATTCCATTCTGCTCTGTCTGAATAATTTTGAAAGCCATGCAAAGTTTCAGAGTGATGACATCTTGCACACCAGTGCTATTTGGTGGGCTTTGAGTTTATATTAAAGGTCTTGGAGACACCTGATATCTGTGTAGCACCTTAAAAGCCTTCTTTGAAAGAAGAGGTGGCTCACCTGGTTGCATGGAGGCACAGCAATAACCTTTCAGCAGTGAAGTCACTGCTGCTTATCAGGAGAAAGTGAAGAGGAAGAAAGGGCAGGGCAGGGCAGACACATTGGCGGACAGACCTGACCTCATTGCTGCTTCAGCCCTCATGTAATTGGTCATGATTCTGCAGCCTTCAGCTTCCCCTTTTATTTACAAACTTTTCAAAGTTCTGAAGAACTCTAAAGCTTGCACACTATTTTGTGATGCTTTGGTTGACCTACATATAGATTTATACTAGTGCAATTTAGAGGACAATAAGGCTGTACTCTTATACCTACCTATCTGGAAGTAAGCTCTATTGAACCCAGTGGGGCTTACTCCTGAGTAGACATGTCTAATATAAACATATTGTTTATCAAAAACATTATACCTAGGAAGCGTTATATGTGTAACAGGTTAGTATGTCCAATAAATCAAAATGCTGCAGGAAGAAGCATAATTCTATCACAACTGGCCATTTTATTTTGTGATCGTCTGGGATAAAAGCTATTAAGAGCAAAAGTTTATTTATGAATGCCACTAAGCAGGGAATAAGGTATTTTTTAAAGTTCCTAGATGCAAATTCCTCAAATTTTGGATGACTCAGAAACCAAGTGATTTTCCTCACCTTGTTACTAAGCACATATGTGGTCTTTGTGAATTAACTAAGCAGCATTCTTCATTTTCTATTTCAATCTGAAGAGCTATTTCTAAACAATTATTCACTCCTTGGAAACCGAGCGGTCAAGTGCTTTATTTTAAGTCACCCACAAATACACTGGTGAAAACTAACTAAGCTACCAAAAGTCATCTAAAACCTTAAAAGACGATGGTGATGAGGGCCTGTGGACTGGAACAATGAATCCTACAAACTAAATACAAAATGTCACACAATGCAAAACCAGGATTGTTGAAAGATTAAAATGATGAAGCAATAGAATGCATAGCTCCTTGCTGAATGAGACACAGTGAACACTTAAGACTTATACCCCAAAATATTAAAATATAATTCACTCTGAATCAAAACACAGCCACGCTCCTTCTTCACATTGACTCCTAGGCAATCAAAACCACTTTAGACCAGACTAAGGTAGCTAATCTTCGTTTACTCTCTATCCAAAACCTTCAGGCACTTGAAACAGCAACTCTATCCATATAGCACATCCTGATGGCTAGGGGCACCATGGTTAAAGTCCAAGCCCATTGGTGCACTTTCGTAAGGCCTCACCTCTGGGTCCTGTAATGACAGGTCGATGATGCTGTGTGAATGCCGTTCCAAGGGAGGAGGTCTGCGAAGGCGAGGGACTGCTGAAACCAGACTTCTCTGACTTCTTTAATGGAGTTGGCGATGGCATTCCTGGCAAGAATGATTGATAAGTGCAATTTAATAATGCTAGGTCATGGAACAACAGCCTATGCATTGTGAAAGGGGGTGCGAAAGCAGATAGAAAAACTTAAAGGACAAATTAAATTGCATACAACAGCAAGCTTGAAGGTTCACTTTTATTTATGATTGTCTTTGGGTGCAAAGGGTGGCCATCACTGGCATGAAAAAATATATATTAAGATGCATCCAAATATATATATATTTAAATCTCTGAAGGAAACTTGCTGACATGTTATTAATTAGCATTCTTATTAGGCCCTATTCTTTACGTTTTTTCAAACTACAGTAGGTGCAGTGCTTAGATTTTATATATACATTTTTATATATACATTTTAAAGAGATTGTTCTGGCTTATGGACAGGTGCTGAATATGTCTCATAAACTGCCCAGAGTTTTGAAACCACATAGGCTGAACACCAAGAGCAGATCTGCCTCCTGCCCACAGGTTCCTGCTTCTGTTAAACCCTTGAGTGAGAGTGAGGTGAAATGTACATATATCCTGGCGGCAAGGGTAGGAAAGTTCTGGGGATATGCGCAAAACTGAGACAGTGTTTTGGGAACTGGGTGGGTGGACTGGATGAATGCCTTGAAGAGTTCCAGATGTTTCTGCAGCGTTAAAGGTTTCTGAGTTACAAACAGCATCCATTTCCCATTGTGTGGGAGATTTTTTATTTATAAAATTTAAAAAGCCTTTTAGTGTTGCGCAACCTGAATGGTATTTTATAATATTGAAATTGTTCATTTGTTTTAAAACTTACCACTAATAGAGGCTTTCACTGGAAAAAAGATCTTTCACAGAAGTGAAGACCCCCTTCTGACATTGTATCATCAGGTTTGATGCTAATAGGAGCATAGGACACTATGCCAGGACAGATTATTTGTCCATTCATCTCAGAATTGCCTCCTTTTAACTGGAGATGTCAGGGGCTGAACCTTAGACTTCCTGCATGCAAACTGTGTGCTCTGCCACTGAGCTATGGTCTCTGCTCATATAAATGATACGGCTGATGGGGTTCTAGCCAATGCTGATGTCCTGCTACTTGCACAATGGAAGCTCTCTCCTCCAGCCTCATCCCATAAACCCTCAAAATCTGCTCCAGAGGGTTTGGGAATCATCCCCCAAGCAGATTTGGGGGTGCTTGGGGAAAGGAAAGGAAGGGAAGTTCCACTCGCCGAGTGTTGGATACAAACCATTAATTTTTATGTTGGTTTAATATCAAGTCTGTAGTCTGTGCTTCGTGCATACAATTTATCCATAATAAATGAATGTTCCGTTTAAAAGATCTTTGATAAACTGTAGCCTCTGTTTATGCACTTTTCTCATCTTTGGTGTCTGTATGCACAAGCACATAGATATACAAAAAGAAAGAGGCAACATTATCAGAACAGAAAATCAGTGAGGTAATTTAAAAAGTAGACTCCTTCCAAGCAATGAGAATCCTGTATTATTACTGTATTCTTTATAATACACATGCTGCTGGGATGAACTGGGATTAACTCCCAGATAAATATGCTCAGGATTGCAGCATACATATTATAACAAATACATTAAAAGGACAGGATTCTCATTGCTTGAAGGGACTTTACTTCTGAGTAGACATGAATAGGATTGTGTCGTTAATACCTTTTATGGTTTTCCTTTCAAACTGTTGGCTTTTCCTAACTCTACTACTATATTAACTGATGTGTTGGATTTTATTGTTTAAAATTACTAACAATACAAATCTGATTGTTATAGTTTAGATAATAGCATTTTTACAATGGGCAGGTACGGAGATCTGTACAAACAGTGTAAAGTTCATAGTCAAAATTTGACAGAACAGAAGTGCACTGGGTCAAAAAGTTATACGGCCATAGTTGCTCAACCTCACACAAGGCAATTCTAATCATGACCTATGTAGTGACAGAAAATATCAACTGTTCTCCTTGTGGTTGCTAATTGGCCATATTAGCTACGTTTTAACAGTGTCATCCTATGCAGTGCATGTTTACTTGGAAGTAAGACACAATGTTCAAAGAGGCTTGCTTTCAAGTAAGTATGTTCAGGATTACAGTCTAAAAGTGGTCAAGAAGAGCAATTCATATTGAGATTGCTGAATTACAGAAACATGAGGTTGAGTGTTCATGGCCAAAGATTTCTGATGGGCACCAGACTGGGGAAAACTTCTTTGAATGATAGCTGGTATAGCATAGTGGCTAAAATATAGTCCTATGCACATTTACCTGGAATTAAGCTCCAGTGAACAGAGTGGGACTTCCTTTGGGGGGGAGGGGCATGCAGAGAATTGTGTTGCATGAATACTTATCAAGAAGGCGCTTTCAAATACCACCACAACTCAGTAGGGGGTCTTAGCCCCTGGGTACTTTATTGGAGCTGATACATTTTCTTTCTGAGTTGTAAGAACTGCTAAGATAATGTATGTGACATGATAAGTATTTAATACTGAATATTCCAAGTTACATACACGTTGGTCCAAATCCAGAGGAAGCTAGTTTCATTGCAATGATGGACATAAATTAGTTGCCCAGTTGATTTCAATGACATTTAAGCACAACAAACTTATTCTGAATTTGGACCACTAATATAATTTAGTGCAGGATTTTAAAGTAAAGTATAAAAGTGCAAACTGAAATCTCTTACAACCATCTCATAATAATATGTATTAAATGAGGTGGCTTTTTTAAAAAGTGTTTGACAGCTTGTATGACATACTTGACTTCAGGAATAATCTATTAATTAAATGCAAGTGGTGGCACCCATTAGATCCAAAAATATGACTGCTTCATCATTCAGAAGAACATGAAGAACATAAATTTTGAGAATTTAATTTAAATGTTTAGAGGGACTGAACAAGAACTGCTAATTTCTAAAAGCATATTTTAGGGCCTAGTGAATGGTCTTTAGCAGAATCTGATGCTGCTGTATGACTGTAGCTAAAGAATTGTGGACCTAATAATTTCTCTGGATAAGAGATCACTGAAAGTACCAAGTGTGTACAGTATATAAACAACATTATTATTATTATTAATAAATATTTTGTCCTTTAAGAGGGGAAAGGTATGGAAGACAAGTTAGATGTTGCAAAGCAAATAGTATCATTCACATTTTATGGTGCATGAGCATGGTGCTCTGTATAAGCAGCAGAACTGAAACATTCTCTGAATGGGTTAATAAAAGCAGGAAAAGAGCTTGCATGCAAGTAGAAAAGTTCTAGGAACAAGCCAAAATAAACCTAGTTTTTTCTAAAATGATCACAGCCACATGACATTATTCTTAAGACAGCAAAGATTGTCAGTATTTGCAATTAAAAAATAAACTTAAAACCAAAATGCTAGTTTAGCACATCTTATGCTAATGTTCCTGATATCATGTGGTATCTGACTAATACGCAGAGTAAACTGAATGAAATCAGTGGACATAACTTAGCCTTGACTAACTTAAGTCCATTTTATTCAATGGACTCTGACTATGACTAAGTCAGATAACTCCCACAGCCTGCATATTTCTGAGAATATCCTCTTTCATTTAGTTATAGTGGCAATTTATAAATGCACTTGAGTTCCTGTACTAGTCTACATCAAATTAAGCATCCATTACTCTTTGGGATGCATACTGCAGTGGCAACTACAGGGCACTGGATTCACAAATGGATTAGCATTGTTTGGAGGCGGCTACGTGCCTTTGCAATTCATCTAGTCCTGAAGCATATGGGGGCACCAGAATATTAGCTCAATGGGCACCCAATGGTTTTCTTATAAAGCAATCTAATGGTACAACCCATGCCTACGGTGCTTTAATGTAACATTTTAAGAAGAGTACATATGAATGTTAAAGCACTTTCAGCCACTTACAATGTTCTAACTGCCCTAGTGTGAAGGTACCTTAGAAGCATTTGGACTCCCATGGTTTTATCTTCTGTTAATATTTAGTGGTAGAAGTAATGGGAAACACACTTCACTAATGTAAAATGAAAGTTATGTGTTTTTAAAACAAATTCAACGGCTGGAACTTTGGGTTGCTGTGTTTTTTAATTCTGCTTTTTCATTGAAATGCACAACAATTTGTCCATATCAGTTCTCACTTGATCTAAATTAAACTAGCTATGTTTCTCAGGCTCACAATGTCAATAAAAAGAACAAAATAATTTTATTTCAAGAAAACAATGCGTTCCTTACTCTATTTTTAGTTAATAGTTTAAATATAAAAGGTAAAGGTAAAGGTACCCCTGCCCGTACGGGGTATAGTATACAATAAAAAGAAAATTTAGACAATACTGATCTTGATGGGTGTACACATATCAATTTTGTATTACTATAAGTTGGAGCATTTTTTCCAAATTAAAGCTGTCTAAAATTTCATTCATGTGTCATTTCCCTAAGTATAAAGCTATTTTGTTCATTCCAACTCATGCATGTCATGTCCATCCACCAAATGCACAAATGCAAGCAAAAATGGAATAATAGGTTAGTGGAGTCATGGAATAGATGATGAAGTCTCCCAGGAAGGCCTTCCAGAATTCTGCAGTTCGCAAACCTCCAACCCAACTTAGTAGTGTGGGTGCAGGAATATTTCATATTCATCATCTTCTATGGATCAGCAGAGCAGCACAATAGTTTAAAATCCTGAACCTCCTTGTATTCGCTAGTCAGGAAATATCAATGCTTCCTATTACATAATAGGAAAAGATCCATGGGCATTCTCCAAATACAGTAAATGAGAGAAAGCTGTATATTAATTCTGTTCACAATATCTGTCTTCTCAGTGGATAACTTTACACATTTTCCCAAGCTGAAGAACAGTTCTGCTAAGGGTAAATCATCCATCACTACCAAAAATGACAACGTCACAGTGTCTATTCTCTTCCCAAAGGTAATACAAAGATTGGGGTGGGGTGGGTAGAATTCAGTGTATTTCTAGATGCTAAATCCAGTGTCACTCTAGAACTATTATTTTTATTATTTATTAAATTTCTATACCACCCTTTATCCAAAGATCATCGGGAAGAAGCAAAGGTCATTGCCAACAATGACAAGAACCGGACGTTCTCTGTGTGGTATGTGCTAAAAGTGACAGGAATCCACAAGGTGACGGTACTGTTTGCTGGGCAGCACATTGCCAAGAGCCCCTTTGAGGTGAATGTGGACAAATCGCACAGGGATGCCAGCAAGGTCACTGCCCAGGGTCCTGGCCTGGAGCCTGTGGGCAACATTGCCAACAAGACCACCTACTTTGAGATCTTCACTGCTGGTGCTGGTGTTGGGGAAATTGAGGTAATCATCCAAGATCCGACTAAGGGGTGATATGATAGCCATGTTCAAATATATAAAAGGATGTCACATAGAGGAGGGAGAAAGGTTGTTTTCTGCTGCTCCAGAGAAGCGGACACGGAGCAATGGATCCAAACTACAAGAAAGAAGATTCCACCTAAACATTAGGAAGAGTGTGGTGGAGTCTCCTTCTTTGGAGATCTTTAAGCAGAGGCTTGACAACCATATGTCAGGAGTGCTCTGATGGTGTTTCCTGCTTGGCAGGGGGTTGGACTCGATGGCCCTTGTGGTCTCTTCCAACTCAATGATCTATGATTCTAAGTGTACAATATAAAAACACAAAAATGCATACCATAATAACAACCAAAAACAACACCTCTCAGGTTTAAAATGCCATATATTGATTAATTAACCACCTCAGAATACCTTTTTAATCATGATACAGCACAGTTCCATGTTTGCTATACGAATGAAAGTTACTGAATACTAATGTCAATATAAATATGGGCAGTATTGATAGGCAGTATTGATCAACAGGAGGAATATATGCAAAGGATGAAGGAATGTAGCCTAAACCAATGGTTCCCAACTTTCTTGAGTATGAGGAGCCCCTTTTTAACCCTTCCTCCAAATTTTGCTGACCCCCTGCTCCTGTTTGACCCTCCAGAGACACAACAGGAGTAGAGTGGGGTGGGTCTCTCTTAAAGCTCTTTGAAAAAAAAGTGGTATTTAAAGCAGCCTCCCTCTTCTTCTTTAAACATAACTCATTTAAAGGAGGGGAGAAGCTACTCCAATGGGACTTAAAGCACCTGCCTTTTGAAGAAGCCTCCCCCCTCCCTTAAATGAGTGGACCCTCTAAGGGGCAGGTGCCCCCAGCTTGGGAACCATTGGCCTCTATATCAGTTATAGAGGGGCTCTCTAAACAATCTATAAGAAAACCTATCTGCACCAGAAAAATTGAATGCCGTAAAATAAAGAACAAAATAAAAACAAATTTCAAAAACAATGCCATATGCTAACATAAAGTTAATTTAGTTATTAGTTAAGCAAAATCTATCAGTTATCAGGTGGGCCTTACTGGCATAAGATAGGTGTGATTGTTAGAACATTTTTAACAGCTGTCCGTCCAGCTTCTGCTTGAATGTGTATATGAATCAGCAATACAAAGTTGTGTGGAGGATTGTTTTGACCCATACATTCTTGGGCTCTTATTACTTTTATCTACCATATGAACATTACAATAACCATTGTGCAATGAAAGTAAAAAATAGTAACCGAACCTATTACACCATTTATTCAACTATACACATCAACCAAAATGCTGACCTTCTTTTTCTTTCTTAAAACACCTAATCTATTTACCGGGCTCTAACAGCGGTTAACAACTATCTCAGCACTCAAATGATGCCACTATGCATGATAACTGAATTCATCATAATCATTATTTTAAGAAACATGAAGGTGAATAATTAAAACATGTGAATGGCATATAAAAGAGACATAAAATTGTTTTCTAGTTCTCTTAAAAAAAACCTGTGCATGTTAGCAGCTTCCTTTTGGAGCAGCTACTGAAAGACCTTTTCAAGAAGCATCAGCATTCTTACTAGCCTTCTCCCCCACCGTTCCTAGGTATTACTACAAAACATGAAATGTCTTTCATTCATCCATTGAGAGCTTCTCCTCCTGCATTCACAACCATTTTGCTTCATTTTTATTAAAGCTAAACAATCCAAGGTTGGTGGAACCTTCTGTACCCCTGCCCCGCACATAAAGGTAAAGGTAAAGGTACCCCTGCCCGTACGGGCCAGTCTTGACAGACTCTGGGGTTGTGCGCCCATCTCACTTAAGAGGCCAGGGGCCAGCGCTGTCCGGAGACACTTCCGGGTCACGTGGCCAGCATGACATCGCTGCTCTGGCCAGAGCCAGAGCCGCACACGGAAACGCCGTTTACCTTCCCGCTGGTAAGCGGTCCCTATTTATCTACTTGCACCCGGAGGTGCTTTCGAACTGCTAGGTTGGCAGGCGCTGGGACCGAGCAGCGGGAGCGCACCCCGCCGCAGGGATTCGAACCGCCGACCTTTCGATCGGCAAGCCCTAGGCGCTGAGGCTTTAACCCACAGCGCCACCTGCGTCCCTTCCCCCGCACATACCCCCATCTAATTTTATGTCATTAACATTTTCTTCAGATGCTATAGTACCATAACACTTTGTGCCATTATATTTTACAGTTCCTTTTCCTCAGATGTCTTACTGTTAAATTTCTGGGTGTCTCCCAAAGCCATTTCTGCAACCATGATTGTACTCTACTGCATAGATCACATACAGCAGTAAGAACAAATCATGGCTATTCAGAATACACTGGTTTATGGAAGCTTTGCAGGTGGAAAATACAATGACAGGCAAATGATACAATCATAAATTCAAACACCATTTACATAGCTGTGTATGTCTTTGCCTATTATTGCAGCTGAGGCATGAAACTTTTGGAAATCAGTGATCAAAAATAGGCTTATGTTTCAGCCACATCCTTACAAGATGCAAATGGAGTGCAAACTGGAAGTGAATGAAAGGATTTGAATATGATTCTCTTCTCTATTATTTCAGATACTGACCTTTTAGAGGTTTAAAAATGTTGCAACAATTTCTGCTATACTAATAAGGATAGATAACCTAAACAAATTCAAGTTTATTTAGAACTACAGCTTTCATTATAGCAACATTTTAAACACATTTTACTTTAGCAAGGAGTCTAGGATAAAAACATCTGGAGAATTTGTTGTTATGTGAAGCTATTTAATATACATTTTGATTAATGAATGTGTTATATCTCAACAGGATTAAACATAAATCATAATTGTTCAAAATTAATCTTATCAGCACAGAGATGCACTGTCGGGTGACATGATTTACCAATACTTAGGAGCTCTTGAGGAATGGAGAAAAGGGAACCAGAAAAAAGAGCAAGTTAGGAGAGAACTACCCAACTGAATCTGCATTAATCCAGGAACCACAAACATGACTGAATTCCTTACTCCATTTGCATAGTTATCGTATTGACTGACTACACAATCAATAGTTCTGTTATGATGCCAGATCACAAATGGACACATAACTTCTAGTTGTCCCAGTGCACCCCCTTCCTTTCACCATACTCTCTGAAACCACTTACTGGAAACAACTCTGTGTTGCCTTACTTTAATCCTTTCCCTAGTACAGTGGTAACTTGGGTTACATACGCTTCAGGTTACAGACTCCGCTAACCCAGAAATAGTACCTCGGGTTAAGAACTTTGCTTCAGGATGAGAACAGAAATAGTGCTCCAGCGGCGCGGCGGCAGCAGGAGGCCCCATTAGCTAAAGTGGTGCTTCAGGTTAAGAACAATTTCAGGTTAAGTACGGACCTCCGGAACGAATTAAGTACTTAACCCGAGGTACCACTGTACCATTTTTCAAATGGAAGTAGTAGTGCCTCCTCCATTAAATCCTTCCCTTTTCAGCACTGTGATTCTGATCTGAACCTTACCTAGGTGGCCATAAGGCAACAACATTCTAAGTTAGTATAAGAGGGGTTGGGAAGTTTCTCTATTTTCAGATAGTGCCTATATAATGCTTAGGCGATCGTGTTTCCTAGGTTCCCAACTGCAAGGACTACTGTACCCAAGACCTTCTGAAGTATTGCTCCTTGATCTACCACTTTCCCCTTTTGAACAGTGTGCCTTAAGCCACATCAGGTACAGTAACTTCATCCCAAAAGATGCACTCCTCCATTGTCTCCTAAGACAGATGGACGGCAACAAGCGTGCCTCCTAGCTTGCAAAATTCTTGCCTTACACACCTCTCATGGTTCTGTCCCTATATAGTTTGAGTAGTTTGTTCTTCCTGCTTGCAGCCTTGATCTATTACTTCTGCTCATTCTTGCATCCCCCCAAATAATTTTGCCTTGGCTTGTCCTGAGCCACCTGTCCTGTTCATTTGGAATAGAACAGGAATGGGGAACCTGTGGCCCTCCAGCTGTTTGGGGGCACAACTGCCATCAGCCTCAACTAGCATAGTCAGGGATGATGGGAGCTGTTTTCGAGCATCTGGAAGGCCACAGGTTTCTCATCCCTGCTCTACAACAATGCTTCCCAAACTTCAGAAGGTTCGCATTTATCACAGCACAGTAGCAATATTATTGTAGCACATTTTTGTGTACTGATGAGTTATTTAAGTTTCCCTATCCTACATAGGTAAAATGTTGCATGGGTTGGTGACTTTGTCTGTTGCATGCCTTCTTAGAAGACCACTTCTGTATGTATACTTCTATCAGGTGCCCAAAAAGTGTAGCGAGGGGCCCAGCCAGAGTGTGAATTTTTTTTTACAGAACATTAACTGGTATTACTGCATAGAGGTATAGAGGAATTTTCAAATGAATCAGTAAGAGTAACATAAACTGTCACAGGAAGAAAAGAAACAACACAACTTTCTAACAGCTAACCTCAGTTTCTTGTACAGTGATTATATATTGACTTTACAGAAACTTAAAAAGTGGAACTGTGTTTGATAGTGGACCCCAATAACTTTATTTAAAGCAAAAATTAGAAAGCGATCAAAACGTTTTATAGAGGAGAACAAGAATATAATGCTAAGCCTCTTAAAATTGCCTGAACTGTGAAATCAAGTAATGAACACTAGAAAAGGTTCTGTCAGCTGGAATCAAAACTTAGGCCAGTCAGCATTTTCACCTAAACCCTTATTACAGCAGGGCATTTGATTTTTCATCTCTACATTCTGTTCTGCCCAACAAATAAACCAACTTGACCTCTACCTGTTACTTTGAGAAGTCTGCCTATCATCTTTTAACTCGATCCTTTCCCCTCAAAGCCTTCTGAGCTACTCAGAATGAAAGGAGATGTCAAACCAGACGTGACTTTGATCATGTTTTTGGATCTGATGCTTGAGTCCTGTGTTTCCTTTACAAAAAGCAGCTGTTGGGGGCCCTGATCTGGTTGGAGAGTGGAACAAGGGAAATTTAGCTCTTTCCCCCATGCCATTTTCCATCTGAGAAGCACCGCACCTAAAGCAACTATTTGCTGCAAATTTTAAAATTAAGGTTTGAACAAAGAGTATCTATTCCCCCTTACCCATGCCACTTCCACATTGTTCTGGAAGGAAAGCAAATTTTTTCCACAGTGTGTGAAAAGGGTTGCAGGGAGGAGAGGGAATCAGCAAAAGCTGCCTTCCTTCCCTTCCATGAGCATAACTCAACTCACTGAATCTACGCATCTGATCCAATGCCATTTAAAATAAGTAAATCAGGGCAAATGAAAGCCCCAGGTGTGTGTGGGGGGGGGGGTAGGGAAAACAAAGATTAACCTCTCATGGCCCCAAATCTATCTGGAGACCCCCACTGCCATTGCCCCCACTTGTAACTAATAGAATGATAAATATATAAACAACCTTATGTAATACAGTGCTTTTTTTTAACCTAATATATCACGCAGCCACACAAATAAGTGACAATATGAAAAAATAAGAATGCTTCCCTCATATTAAATGGTACATCATACAAACCCAAAAAACTGTAGCTGTCATTACTACAAGTATGGTGTCCTGACAAAAGAAGTGTAAGAAGCTTTCTAACACAAAGGCATATCAGGAAAAGCTCTTTTCTGTAAAGTTGGAGTTTTCCTACTGATTAATGCTACATTCAACAAAAGAGACACTGTCTGCCTAATTACGTTAAATACTTATCTTCAGGGGATTAGCAAGGTGTTTCTGCTCAATGTCACTCTTCCTGACAACCTAATGATAGATCTGTTTACTTAAGAGAGCAATTAGTAATTTTTTTTACTGTTTTCTTAACTGCCTTCATATCATGAAAATATTTGATTAACACACTCCAGCTTATCTTACACTGAGAGCAACATATTCCACATACTTCTTGCTCTTTCTTCAAAAGGAGCGTGACTGCAGCTTGCAGTTATCTTCCAACACCCTCACATTCCACTTCACAAAGCCCAATGAAACCAATGCTGTATTTGTGTTTTAATCATTTTATTCTACGTCACAAAAAACTATTAACTAAAGTAAGAAACTAAAACACAAAAACAAGGAGAAATTCATACTTCTTAAATGGCTCTAAAATGACAATTGATGCCCCTGTTATTCAACAGGGTTAGCAGGATGTGTCCCAAACGTGCAAACTACATCTTTTAAAAGGCACAGAATAAAAAAGAAGAGGTGCTTTATATTTTAAAAAGTGATTTATTTATCAAAACAAGACCTGCCCTGTAAATCTTGAGTGTGTATGACAAAGCCAATCTACGGGTAGAGTTATTTTTATTGTGAGACTGTATTTTATAATACTGACGTGGTGCTTAAATTTTATTTTCCTGATTGTTGGCTGCCTTTGAGGGCCTGTTGGGCCAGAAAAGTCAGCTAAAAACGTTTTGACAAATGTACAAATAAATAGTGTAACTATGAGAAGTCTTACAATAAAATATAAATTTAAATATAGGAGAATTCTGCTGCCAACACAGTTGATCTGAAAAGACAAGTCATTGGGGTTCTATCATACACTGTTTCTTGCTAATTATGAGAGAACCTTCTATATAAGCCCCAGGATGAAATTTGGGATTGTGTTCAAAACCACTTGCCTCAGAAACAATCTAAGAAAAAATAGTGACTGTTTGTTTTTACTTTGGGATACTAAATTCAGCATTTTGAAGTGTAGCAAAGGACAAACAAGAAAGTATTTCAGATATCAGAGGCAGTATTCTTCAGCAATTTGCTGTCCTAAAATAAAGATGTACTTACATTCTGCTATACCTATAAGTTTTTCAATTGGTTTTCAAGGGTACCTGCATTGCAGTATTCCAGTGTGGAGCCCACAAGGGCAGCAGTGATTGTGACACAAGAACTGCATCAGCAAAAAGGGTCATAGACATTCAGCTAAATTTGTACTTCCAGGGAGGAGGCATGAGTAACTTTTTCCATCTCTTTCACAGCTGGCATTGAAATAGGTTACAAAAGCAGCATCTCTTTGGACCGGCCATATGGATAGTTGTATGTTAAAGGTTTGATGGAACAAGGACACCTAGGCTATTACGCTCAGCTGAAACGTGGCAATAAATCACAACACCATAATGAGGTTTAATTATTTCAATGGATTACAATACACGCTGGACTATCTTGAAATATATCTATACCTAGGGCTTTTTTTTAAGGGGAAACTCACAGGTAGTCAGTTCCGGCACCTCTCAGGTGGGTGCCAGTGCCATTCTAAGAGAACGAGGGAGGCGTTCATGGGTAAGTTCCAGCACCTCTTTTTCTAGAAAAACAGCACTGTCTATAACTATTTATTAAATTCATTACTTTTTTAATGGTAAAGGAGTACGTAAGCAACTATGGAGCCAGGTGTGCAGGAAAATAAAAGTTAAAATGAAATATTATTATGGAACATAGGTTGTCATGGGCACAATTAAAAATATTGAAGACAAAAGAAAACACTTCTGTGTTTTCTTATTGCAAATCGTGTACTACATTAAAGAGGTGGGAACTTTATTGCAATTGGTCACAAAGCAGAAAATTTGTGCCAAGTTTCTTCCCAGCCTTTTGTCCTACTCTTCCTCCATTATTAAAACCCTTTTCTTTTTCTACTCTAGGGGTGTGGAACTTCAGGCCTGAAGCAGGGGGATTGCAACCCACCAGGCCTCGGCCTCTGTCCCTCAAACGTCTACCTACACCCCACCCCAAACTGGCCCTGCTTTAACCCCCAAGTGTTTTTTCCTGCCTGGAATGTGTCCCTGAACTCTGATAACGCCTCTTGCTCACTTGGATAGAGAATAAAATTAAGCACTGTGGGAAATTAAGCTACTGTACAATTGTAAAGTTTACATTTGTTGCTCCACCCACTTTTGCCCCTGGCCCCACCCACCACTCATGTGACCATCAGAAGGTTGTTCTGATGGGAATGTGGTCTTTGGTCTGAAAAAGGTTCCTCAGCCATGTTCTACCGAACTGGAGCTGTTGCAAGTATGCTTCCATTTAATTTCTTTTCTAATGTCAGTTTCCTGGCTACTTAATCATCCTGGAACCCAGATTCTTCTGAAAAGACAAACTTTACAGCACATGGTACCTAATACACTGGATTGTGCAAGGAACCAATTGTAGCATTATTATGGCTGCTATCTTTGACTCCAAGCCCACAAATCTGCCCCAATCCAGCTATAAAGAAATCTATGATGGGGGGGGGGGATACATCTCTTTCTGGATCATGTAAAGGTAAAGGGACCCTGACCATTAGGTCCAGTTGTGACCGACTCGGGGGTTGCGGCGCTCATCTCGTTTTATTGGCTGAGGGAGCTGGCGTAGTTTCCGGGTCATGTGGCCAGCATGACTAAGCTGCTTCTGGCGAACCAGAGCAGTGCACGGAAACTCCATTTACCTTCCCGCCGGAGCGGTACCTATTTATCTACTTGCACTTTGACGTGCTTTTGAACTGCTAGGTTGGCAGGAGCAGGGACCGAGCAACGGGAGCTCACCCTGTCACGGGGATTCGAACCGCTGACCTTCTGATTGGCAAGTCCTAGGCTCTGTGGTTTAACCCACAGCGCCACCCGCGTCCCAGGCACAAGAGGGTACCAGCCTCCAAATCCTAGCCCACACAGGCCTTCTTCCTCATTTAAACATGGTTGCATGGAGAAAAAACTTTGGAATGGGGGGAGAGTTAAAAGTCTGGAGAGACAGGCTGTTTGCACAAGGGAGGGTGCAGAATCCCAGCTTCTGCCTCTGTGGGGAGAATTAGGCCATCCTCATTTGCATGTCGTTTTATTGCAATTGGTCACAAAACAGAAAATTTGTGCCAAGTTTCTTCCCAGCCTTTTGTCCTACTCTTCCTCCATTATTAAAACCCTTTTCTTTTTCTACTCTAGGGGTTTGGAACTTCAGGCCTGAAGCAGGGGGATTGCGACCCACCAGGCCTCAGCCTCTGTCCCTCAAGCGTCTCCCTACACCCCACCCCAAACTGGCCCTGCAAGATGATCAAACCTATCCATTCTGAAGGAAATCAGCCCTGAGTGCTCAATGGAAGGACAGATCCTGAAGCTGAGGAGAAGGGGACGGCAGAGGACAAGATGGTTGGACAGTGTCCTTGAAGCTACCAGCATGAGTTTGACCAAACTGCGCGAGGTGATGGAAGACAGGAGTGCCTGGCGTGCTCTGGTCCATGGAGTCATGAAGAGTCGGACATGACTAAACAACTAAACAATAACAACAAAGCATGGGAAGGAGCCACTGCATGGACTCCTCCTACAGGACTACGGACTTCCAATGTCACTGGGGTGGTATGGGAAGGACACATGCTAGAACGAGTGTCATACTACTAAGGTAATAATGGAAGAGACCCAAAGATCGAGGAAAGCCAAGAAGACACTGTCCAATATAATAATAAAAAAAGATGGATGCAATTTTCAGACAGTTCTTCCCTCTATAACTTTTGTGGTACTAAGGCAATAATGTCAATGAAACAGATTATTGTCACAGATAATGGTCACCAGCTCCTTCATAAATTGCAGAAGAAAGAGAGACATATTGATCCAACGGTCACTTTCTGTCATCGTGTCTACGTCTATTACAGCAAATGAAGGGTATTTAATTATTTTACTTAATGGCTACAATGGAAAAAGACTATGATTGTGCCTCAAGTACTTCTATTGACCTGCTGCATTTTTTGTAGCATCATATTCATTAATAGATTTTGTTGGCTGCAGCCTGTTGGATATAACAGAAGTGAGGCTCTGTAAAAGTAGACAGTGTACAAAAAGAAATATATCATCATGGATTTCAGCAATGATTCTCTAAGCTCTGTATAATATATCTGACTAAAGTCAGTTCAACTAGTGCTTCTAGTAGCTACCACAGCTGGACACAGGAAGAAACAGAAAAAAGTTAACACGGTAGTCAGGAATATATGGTGCAGAAGAACTCTGAGCTCCTCCTGTTCCTGTGCAGATACCAACACCTACTCCAGAGGGTGAAGAAAACAGTACAGTGCAATGGAGTTTATTACACGTTAGTGTATATCCATCATGCAAGGACCTTCATCAGCCTACAATGGTTTTAGCATACTTTAAAGATTGTGAGGATGGTGTGGTGGTGGCTTGGTTTTTTTCAAGATATGTACATTTTGGAGTGCCATGACTACCTTTTTATAACCTCTTTTCTACACAGCAATTGATATAGATCAGGGGTGTCCAATTGGTCGACCACAGGGGTGTCCAATTGGTAATCTCCCCCCTAAAAGAAGTTCAACAACTCTGGGAGAAATTTTCTAACAGTTTTCAAAAACTAGCTATACTGATTGCAGTAAGCAAAGACCCTATGTTGGTGAGTTGCACAGAGGAAATATAAGCATAGGGGGGAATTGCTGTTTTTCAACATGCTCTGTGCTTTTATCATTGCTTGCATCCCAATTCTTGCAAGTAAAAAACATTGGCTCTGATAACCGACCACTGGGTCCTCTCCCCATCAGCTGGCATTCCAGCAGGCTACTTTAGTGGGGGAGAAGGACAGCAGGGCTCATACAATCAGATCTGCTGCAAGATGAGGCTCCTCCTGTCACTAACTGCTTCCATTCCAGCTAACCATTACAGGAGCTACTATATAACTGGTGTATGTTTGCCATTTTCCTCTTCCATTCCCACCCCCCTTTCCTTTTGTGTTGTGCCTTTAATATTGTAAGCTTGCAGACAAGGGACTATAGTATTTCAGTTGGTTTGGCAGCCTTTTTTGGCTGAAGAATGGGGTAAAAATTATCTAGATAAATAAATAAATAAATAAATACATGTTTGTGCTGTATTGGTGACAAATCCAATAGCAGTGCAGCATTCTGAGATTGTAGATAAGAAACCAATCACTCAGAGTGTGAAAAAGAAATCTTTAATGTGCTAACACAGCTATCCTCTTTCATGTAATAGCAGTTGAGACTAATGCATTGTGATCTCAAGGTCCTAGTGAGCTTGCTCTTGAAAATGCATTAAATGTTTAGTAGCAAAGTATCCACGTTGCCTCCACACTGGACATTTACTGTGGAATAGCTAGGCTTTCCACTCACTTTTTACATGCTCCTCCCATGTTTTTCCTGTTCAGCTTCTCTTTTCCTCCTTCCCTGCACCCAAGTGCAGAAGATGTGATTATTACAGTGGTGTGAGAAATGTGTAAGACAGTTTGAGGAAAAGAAAGGACAAACAATCCAGAACAACACATTTGATAAAGCGTGTTCTCCTTCATGGAGAGCACGTGTTGCAGTGGGGTCTAGCAGGACACCCCCTTTCGGTTGCTGGGTGGGACCATTTGGATGGCCAGGCTTGTGATTGGGCTATGTTGGATTGTTGAGGAAATTTTGATGTTGTCAATTTGTGGGATGGACCAAGGATTTTATATACTGAGCACGCAGCGTTGAGCGTTCTCTTTCGCTGTGTGCACCGGATCACCCGCCCACCCTCCCTAATTTAGGGCTTTTGCATTTGACCTTACTATGCCTGTCATGGGGCGATCTGCTTTTGGGGCAGGGGCCTGGTAAGAATTTTGTCCATTTGGCTGATTGGCTGGTATCATTTGGTTTTTCCCTACTGCGTAGCAAATCGTCACAACTTGTAAGGTTCCGTTTGGCATTGGTTAAAAAATTGGTTGGTGGAGGGGTAAGGGTTGGCTGTGCATGCCCCTCCAATGCTGCTGCTGCAAGGGAATTCCATTAAAGGAACCCAGGGGCTCGCCATGCTTTCGTCCGAATCCCTAGTGTGGGGCTTGGGCAGCGCAAGCCCCTGGGAGCATGCAGGGAGAGGTGAGGGTCTGGGGCCCAGCTCCATTTTCTCCCCAAAATGTTTTCCCTTACTGGCTTTCGCAGGGTTGCGGAAGTCAGTTCTGTCCCTGGGCGGGGACAGATAGTCGTAACCAGTGTCTAAGCAACCACTCATATTTATGTATTTTAATAAAGTTGTGGCCAAAATTATGCCAAAAACCTTAAACAAAAGTTCTGTGTGAATTGTGATTTATTTTGGGGGGTGGCTTGGGGACCTCGACACGCAATGGGTATCTATCATAAATTCTTATTTCATCTTTGGAATTCCATCCCACTTCCATGAGCCTTGTATCACAGTCTTTTATATCCACTGCTACTCATCTGGGGACCAGAGCCTAACAGAATTTAAAACAACTTTCTTCCTATCAGGTTCAAAGCTTGAAATTCAAAAATAAACTGGGGGGAAATGTTAAGAGAGTGGGAGGCCAGGTAACCCAACCAGTTATACCCTTGTGCTGCTATCAAATAACAAAGGGTTTTAAAAAGAAGATATTCAAAAATTTAAAAAAAACGTAATTTTAATCAGCACTGTCAGCTCACTATTTTGCAGGCTTAAAGCCACATGAAAATATTAATCTGTGGTGAGAAATAGTGAGAGAAGATTATTAATTCTAAGGTTAAATATCTAGCAGCCCGTTTGACCTATATATCAATTTAAAGAAATCTAAAGGAGAAGTCAGTACCTTACAGTATATGTCAGCCTTCAAAAGGGCCACATAAGTTAAAAAGGACATCACATCTGTGTTGGATTACAGAATGCAGTTAGAAAGAGAAAGACAGAGAGAAAAGGAAAGGGGAAAGCAGAATGTTTTATATCATTCAGCTTCACGGAGTGCATTTGATCATAGCAGATTAAAATAAAACAAAATCCCAAAGCTGAGAGCTTTTAGGTGTATTTATGGCTGTATAACAGTTTATACTAGTTTAAAAATGGAGCCTATGCGGAATTGCACCAGAGTACAAACTGAAGCCTGACACCGCTTGATTTCCTTACCAAGTATCCTCATTATCTCCTCTTTCCTTCGTTCTCCGTTAGCAAGAGTTATGTGATGAAAGTGCTGAGATAAAGTAATGGTAAGGAGGATACCGCAAGTGGTATTTGAAAAGCAGGAATAATTTACTACGTGTCTGCTTTGTTTTACTTCCCTGTGTCTTCCTGTGGTGAAAGGAAATTCATCTTTTCTGGCAGACTCCAGCCTTTTTAGGCCTGAGAGCTCCCCAAGCACACTGGAGTGCAGGTAAATGGATGCGAGTCTCCATGAGTACAGTATTAGGAGCAAGGATTTAATGCTGTGTTTTGCTTGGTCTATCATGCCCAAACTACAAATAAGGCAACACACACTTGTTTGCAAAAATTGCATCAGATGTAGCAGTAACCATAGGGCAGAACCCTTCCTTATGGGCATTTTGCCTGGAAGTTTACAGATGCATAATGCTTCAGCAGAGAAAAATGCAGTGACTGGAGTGTGAAACTTTGATTCTAACAGTGTTACTGCATGTGACATGGAGATAGGGGCTGAATGTGTAGATACATGAACAGGAATTGCTGGTAGTCATGTTTATCTTCTCAGCATGGTGCCATCTACATAATTTCTCCAATATTATGCATGTATTTGCTACAGGTTACAGCTCTGTGGTTTTGAGGTAGCCTTGAGTATAAGTATGTTGGCCATTGGATCAGAGCCAGAACACTAGCTTCCTGGCAGTAGAATGTCTGCCATTTATAGGAAAGGAGACCAATGAGGCTAGGTGGTGGAAATCTGGGCTGTGTGGGAAAACCAGTGGAAATGCCAGGTTGGGTCTGCCAGTGTGCCTGTACAGCCCCTAAGATCCAGGCTACCTCCACCACCCATAAGCAACACCTATGGGAGTTTCCCCTATAATGCAGTTTCCATCATCCCAAACTATTGGTCATGTTGGCTGGGGAGTTCAATAGTATCCAGAAATTCCCCATTCCAGCCTAGAATATGAAACTGAAATAATCTTAAGACATATATGACTTGGTGAAAAGCAGGCTGCCTGAGAATGAATGGGATTTTTAACTTCCTTTCTAAGAGAAACTGGGAAAGCACTTTAGCTTATACAATATTTTATATGGTTTTGTTAAAGTAAGTGGAAACTTTTTCATACCTGTGAACTCTGCCTGCCCAAGAAAACAGCTGTAAATGTCTTATGTCGCTTTTGCCAAAGTGAGGACGGGGGCTGGGTGACTTCTGTTAAATCATTTTTGCCAAACTGAGCAGTTAGTTTAGATTTCATCACTCTTCTAGAATGCATCCTACCATCTCTACATGCTAAACCTTCTGATACTCTTTTGTATCATTAGCTCTTCCCTTCTTTTATCCCCTTTTCAGCAACCCCACTTTCATGACTAGAAATTTGCCAAGTTACTTTCTTCCAGCACCCCATTTCACCTTATTCTTTCCTTTCCCCCCTGTATTATGAAACAAAGGCACTATAGTATTCTTCTTCCTATTTTTCTAAACGTAAGTGCTCTTCCTTAAGCCCAACCATTCATCCTTACATTCCCTCCATCTTTTACTATTAACACATTATTATTTTTATTACTACTACTACTACTACTAGTAATACTTTGAATTACCCACCCTTCACCACATGTTTTCAGAGAGAGTAACAGCAATTTAAGAACTTAGACCTTGCCACAATACATGGCAAGATATAAGTTCTTTAGTTCTCTTGGTATTGGTGGCCTAAGAGATTGCAACTGCTTCATGAGAATGGAGTAGCACCAGAAGTGATAATGGGATCACCAATATTTGTGAGTCCATTGGCACATTTACAAACAGCAGAAACTGTTGTGGACACCACATACACACACCACAATCAAGGACACAATGCTACCTAGCTTATTGGCTACAACAGAATACTTCTCCCAAGTCTAATTTCAGTTGGGGAGGGGACTCTGCGGGCACAAAGGAAGGCCTCTGTGCCTGCACACGCACCCATGGATACCATATTAGCAAGCCCTGGTTTAATACAATGGACTGCTTTGACAAGTATTTATTAGAATGACTGTCTTTTAGCTTGCTTGCTCACAAATTCAAAATCAACATCTTTATTTCAGAATTGTGTGCAAATTAGAAATAACAATAACAAAAGAATCACTTAGAAAAAAAATCAAGGGGCCTTTTGTCCATAAGCTGCAATTATACTTTAAAAAGTAATAATATAATTTCCTTTAAGAAGCAAAATATTTTGTGACAAGTGGTAAGATATTTATGTAGCAGGAAACAGAAGAAAAGTTAAGCCAAAAGAATGACTTGAAAAGTAACTAACAAATCCAGAAGTGGAACAACAGTATCAATGGTACGTAGAAAGACTTCATTCAAACTTTCCAACATTTAAATCGACAAAACAACCTCTCCTGCAATGCCATTAAAAGCCATTAAAGAATAAAATCAATTCACGTTAACAATAGTTTGAAAGGGTCTCCCACCTGTCATTTTACAACATAATATAAATTGCAGGATGCCACTCTTTGGGGGCAAGCAAACCTAATTCTCAGTATTATTTTAGAATAAGGAAGCCTTGAGAGTCACGGAAACCATAATGCAACACTACAAATGCTTGCCTAAAATACTGGAATGAATATTACCAAAATATTTACAGCTGCAGAAGCACTCAACTTCTGTAATCTCACACACACTACCTCGTATATTAAATCTGAAACGCAGTCTAATAATTTTTAAATAAATACAAACATGGAAGATAGCTTCGAAGCCCTAAAAAAGCCACTCTATTTACCTGGCTCCACTTCATGCCATCCACTTGACTGGCTACCACTTCCTGGAGACCGCCCTTGGCTTGTATAAAATGGCTCTTCACCAGGACTGTCCATTTCATCCTCTACAGATTTGAGGCGCTTTGTAGAGCTGGAATTGAAGGAAACACACAGAGAGAGAGACATTAATGCAAGAGCTAAAGTGAGACAAAATGTCAGGCTGCATTTTAGAGTTGCAGCTCTGGAGAACTTCCTTGCTCTGAAGCAGAGGTGATGCAGCTACTCTGCTTCTTCTGCCCTGTTAATCTTCTGTCTCCCTTGAGTGCTTTGCTCCACCCTTCCAGCCCTGTGCTTTGGAACAAAAGTCAACTCCTGCTTTCTACTAGCAGGATGTGCTCAGAGGCCTGTAGAGGCCTGGGAGAGAAGGTAAGGTATACTAGCTGAAAACCTGTTGGTGTTTTCAGTTCCATTTCCCTTTTGGTGGCATGCGGAAACTCCAGGCCAACAATCCCACTTCCTCTACAGTCTAGTCCATAATCCATCATATTTATTTTGGAGACGGCAGACAAAGAAATGCAAGAGGATGAGAGCTTAAGCATGTGTGTGTATATGTGCAAGAGTGTCTCCCTATAGTTTGTCACACCAGAGCCTAAGTGAACAGGGTGTTCAAACGTAGTATTCAATTTGTAAATGCCAACAGTACAGATGCTCAGTGTGTGAAAAGGGCACTATGCATGTACATGCCTGTGGAGCTCATCCATGAAAGGTGGGGATCCTGATTGCCTCAAGATCTCCTCTTGCATAGAGGAACTGTATGTATGTATGTATGTATGTATGTATGTTGGTATGTGCATAGAACTCCTCACGAGAGGATGGAGGAGGATGTGGCCACAGGGTGCAGGAGGCGGGTTGCCTGAACTCTGCTTATGTCACTTCTAGCTGCAAAGGTAAAGTATTTTAGAGCAGGCTGTATAGTCCAACCATTTCCATCCTTCTTAAGAATTCAGCTTTAGCAATAACTTGTTTGCACGGTGGCCCCGTTTTTCATTTTTATTTTTACAAAGCTTCAGTGGTATGGGAGGAGGAGAATTGTTCTGACATTTATTCCATGAAGAAGTTTAATTTCATAGCTACTCTGTAAAAACACCATGTACAAAGTGTTGCAGGCTGGAGTGCTCTCCTTTAGGGTTCCAGCCAGCCAGCTATTTCCTCTTCACCCCATTTCATTTCTTTCCCACTCCTCTAGCCTCGTTTCCATTCCTGTCTGCCCCAAAGTCAGTTAAGCTGCCCATAGCAAGCTCAGTCCTCATTGAACTATGTAGCCCTGACCCAAAAATGCCTTGAGTCTGCTGGCACTTCCCTCTTGTCTGTTGCTGGTGTGAATTTCAGTACATAAGGATCCACTTATGAGGTTACTGTTAGTCTATGCAACAACTATACAGTGGTGCCCCGCAAGACGAATGCCTCGCAAGACGAAAAACTCGCTAGACGAAAGGGTTTTCCGTTTTTTGAGGTGCTTCGCAAGACGAATTTCCCTATGGGCTTGCTTCGCAAGACGAAAACGTCTTGCGGGTTTGCTTCCTTTTTCGTAAAACCGTTAATACCCGGGGAATCCGCGCTCCGCAAGACGAAAAAAATCGCAAGACGAAGCAACTCGCGGAACGAATTAATTTCGTCTTGCGAGGCACCACTGTAACTACAACAACTGTAACAGCAGGAACTACTACAACAATTACAGCAGCAGCAGCAGCTACAAGTAAGATTTTCCATTCCATTTTAACATGGACTGGTCTTTTACGTGGAACAAAGTCATTACGTGATCATTATGAGTAAGGTTTTATAGTTCTCCCTCTCTTTCACATTAACAAACCATCACAGAATAGAACTGGATAAGCAAAGCAAATTCTGTGGGAAATGAGGAAAAGATTGAGAGAACAAATTTGACATAAAGGCAGCTTCTTTGGGGAGCCAGAAAAGTACTTTGAGGATTTTGCTAAATAGTGTGGCTAGGCAAGGAAATCATTGCTTGGAGATTTCTCTCTCTCTCTCTCTCTCTCTCTCTCTCTCTCTCTCTCTCAGCAATTCTGAATTCACTTCATAAGCCAAAAAGATTTTTAACTTGAGCGATGCAGAGGTGAAACGCAGAAAGACTGTTACTCATCACTTGCCACATACATTCCTCCCTCATGTAACATTCAAGCAAAGTCTGAAAGGAAAGATAACCCTTGTGCTGAGCTCTGAAGGTCAGTCGACTCGGACTCTGGCAGAGTAATGTGGGGAATTGCAGAGCCAGGAGCCCTCAGCTTCTTGAGCTATAGTATGAGGAACAGACTGCGGCTGGGAGGAAAAATGTCCTATTGAATTCACTTTCCAAGATAGGGTCAGCAGATATTACATCTATTGTCAGCTTTATAGAGTCTATTGCACATTTCTATGTACAAAGGAAGCAGAAACTCCCAAGGGTAAGCTACCTGACTAAACGTCCTATTCAGTGAGCCAGAGAAGGCTGTTTTCTGTATCAGAGATCTATTGCATTTGGATGGTGGTGGTAATAAACTGCCATAATTCCTCTCAGGCGGAAGTCTTTATAGAGATAATTCACACTGAGTCTTCTTGGATTTTGCCACAGTAAGGATTTTCTTATTTGACTTTTGAAGCAAGATCTCTGTGGTATCAGAAGATACTAGAACTTGTATCTGAGAATAAAGTTTGCCTCTTTCTTCATTGTGCCTCCTATTTTAGACCCTTTGTTTACTGATACCCATGGAAGTCTCTCCATGTATGAAGAAAAGTAGCTACAGTGGATGTGTTTGGGATGGGATCATAAACCATGGGTTATTGTGATGGGAATGAATTTATGCATGCCTCAGGCTCACACATGCCCTGTCTCCATCCACTATGGATGAGCGGGGGCAATAAGACACTTTTCTATTAATTTTAGATTATTCAAACCTGAAAATGTGTGGTTGCTACCAATCTGTTCCTGGTCACCATGCCAGAGAAGGAGGGAAGGATAAGCCTTGCACAGGGTTTGTTCACACTGTTATGAACAGCTGAGGTGCAGGAGAGTGGGGGAGGGGTCAATTCTGCTCAATTTGGGTACATGGGAGAGTTCCCAAACCCAGCCCTAAGCAGGTTGGAAACTGCTTCCTTGAGACTTCATAGCACTGAATCATCTGATGTCATTGTGATGCCAGGTGAATGTCAGGTAGGGGGCCCTACCCATGTGCTAAATTTGACTCATGATAAGGATCTGGCCCATGGAGCCAACAAGGTTCCCCACTGCTTTGGAACTAACAATTTATCATTACTCCCAAATGCAATAAACTAAGACACTTATTTTTCAAAACATTAAAATCAAGATTCTTAATATTCTGCCCATAGTCCAGGAATGCAAAAAAAAAAAAAAAAAAAAAAAAAAGTATGTCAGAGCCTGATCAAGGCATTTTAAATGTCGACACAATACATTTTTGCCTACAATACGGTCATTGCCTTGATAATCTCCCCAGCACTATAGTCTTAAGCTTATGTACTTACAAGTAAATATTAGCATAATCAATCGGAACATACTTTCATATAAAAATGTTTAGCTGTAAATAGCAAAGCTGTAAGTGGTAAGACATTTAAGGAGAAGTAACCTATGTGAGAGAAAAACCCAAATATATTGTGCAGTTATTAACTACTGGTGTTGTTTCTAATTAGCTTCTTATCTGTGTAAGGTATTTGTAGAAGCATACAAGAGTGACAACTGAGTTTTACTTTTAAGTACCATTAATAACCTGTCTATTCCACCAGTCCTGTAATGGAAACAAGTATAGCCTGATAAATGAATGATAATTGCCCAGTGCATTCACAAAAATTCCAAATTTGCAAATAAATATGCTGATTACTGCTATATAATAATTAGTTTATTTGCCAACTTTCAGAATTTTGACTAAGTAAATAGTATATTCTCTTAGTCATCACAAGTTATTAACCATACAGAGGTGTACTTGTTGAAAGTAAGCACAAACTCTTCATATTAGCTATAGGTGTCAATATATTTTTAAAAATCTGACTGCAGCTGAGCAGAACCAAGGCTACTTCACACTACATTATTTTACATATCAATTCCGTGTAGGAGCAATTGGGTGCTCTGTCATGTGTAAACAATCCACATGCTTATCTCTGCTGAGTGTAACACATAGTGGTAAGATGCAGTACGCCAGAATAACCTATGTGAATAACTATATAAGCACATGTGTATTTAATATCCTTTATCGGCTTGCACACATTACCCAACAGTGAAGTAATATCTTCGAAGGAAATGATCAAAAGTGGCAAGAACCATGGTAAAGAGAGAGACACGTTTGCTAAGGTTCTGAAGGAAAGAGCTGGCCAAGGTCTAATGGAGAGCTGGCAATCACTTGACTAAGGCCCAGATCATGCAAGGTGCAGAATTTGTACTGGCATTGTTGAAATTACCAAAATTGTATGGGAAGTTGCCTCCAACAAACAGCTAACCCCATGGAACTGCCTCTGCACTGTTGTGTTTCAAGTGGCAATCACACTGCTATTAGCACATCTAAATTAAATTGGGTCTAATCCAGGAATACTCAGTTTGTGAACAACTGCTCAAGTGGCTGGTTGGGTGAGAACACGTCTAATGGAACTGAGAAGGCCATGCAAATGCATAGCAGACAGCCATTTGGTTACAAACCTATTCAAGGGATCTGTTGGACTTTTATCATTCTTTTTTATGTACAAAAATGAGCCCAACAGAGTAGTCATGACTTTCATTGACAAACCATGTAACATTATCATGTGGAATGTCACTCCACTATCTGAGCCCTGGAGAACTGTTATAAGTAATATCACAGCATAATGTTTGGTTATTGCAGCAAGCAGACCCTTCTGAAGTAAACTGGTACTAGAAAATATAATTAATGACCAGTCTGTGAGTGCTTAGAAAAAGATACTCTGATTATTAGGATCCAACATGCAGATGACACCAGATTGGGATAGGAAGCCAATGCTGCTGAAGATTTGGGATTCAATAATACTTTAACAGATTGGAGAACTGGGCCAAGACTAACAAAATGAATTTCAACAGGGACAAATTTGAGGTTCTACACTTACGCAGGAAGAACTAGTTGCACCAATACAAGATGGGGGACATCTGGCTTACCAGTAGTACATGTGAAAAAGGTATATAGATGTCATGATAGACCACAAGCTTAACATGAGTCAACAGTGTGATGCAACGACAACAAAAAGCAAATGCTATTCTAGACTGCATCAACAAAAGTATAATGTCCCGCTTTATGTTGCCTTGATCAGACCGCGCCTGGAATACTGTCCCCAGTTCTGGGCACCATAATTTAAAAAGGATATTTGTTGTTCTAACAGGGTTTGGGGAAACTGAGTGGACCTGGGGGATAGCTCAGTTAGTAAAGCATGAGACTCCTAATTTCAGGACTGTGGGTTCGAGAGCCATATTGGGTGAAAGATGCCTGTATTGCAGGGGGTCGGACTAGATGACCCTAGTGGTATCTTCCAACTCTACAAGTCTGTGATTCTGCTTTTAATGAAAAGGCTGGTGCTGAACTGTTTTTATTGTAACTACTTGTATGGTTTTAATTGATGTTTAGTATGTGTGTGTGTAGATAGATGGATGGATGGATGGATGGATGGATGGATAGGTAGATAGATAGAGAGATAGATAGATAGATAGACAGACAGACAGACAGATATAGTTATAATTCTATCAATGTTTAATTATTTTTTTCTACATTGTTAGCTTTTAAAAAAATCTGTAAGCCACCTTAAGTCCCTGTCAGGGATAAAGGCATGGTATAAATAATAAATAAATAAACTGTAAAGATATATTACTTCTTATACAATGGGTTGCATTACGCTGCAAGAAAGGAGATTGAACAGCAGGATCCAGATAAATCAGTAAGGGCATTAACAGAGAGACCAATGCAAGTTTGAGGAATTGCCCTTTAGAAATCAACTTACAGATAAAGCTTTAGGAATTTAGTGACTTAACCAAGCAGTTGATTTTTTTAGTCTGGGTTCCTATAAGTCTTGATTTTGAGGCTTAGATGCTAATTTGCAGCAAGGATATTTTTTATTTCATACTGTGGTCCTTTTCTTAAGCATCCATGAGATTGGATTTACAAGTACGCCCAAAGCCTGTTGCCATTTTGAATGATATTAATGATCCAGATTGATTTTTTTCTTTCAGCTAAAGTGGATCAGTCATTTGACAGGCATGATAAGAAATGGCTCCTTATTTACATCAACATTAAGCAGAAGAAAAATCTATTGTATAACTCTGCAAAGCGCGCCAGAGTGTATATGGGTGCCACTTTATTTTTACAAAGGATCAGTATCTCAGGCAGAATATGTCAGGCAACATAAGCACTAAATGATAGCATTACTCATTTTGAAATGTCCATGTAGTCAGGGGGATTGAACCATAACCCAATATCATACACAGATCAAATTACCTGGTAGAGGAAGTGCTTGGTAGGGATCTCCTCATTGCTCCTGGGCTCATGCTATAGTATGAGGAACTTTCCAAATCTGAGAGTGAGAAATTAGGCCCTGTTCCGGCAGCTATCGGTGCTGGGAAAACAAAGGAAAGGAAGTAAGTAAGTGATGTGGAAAAGGAATAATTACATTTCAAACATTCACTTTCACCTTAATGACCTACCAGCATGTAGGTAGTAAGGTATGAGTTAATTGGCACTGTAATCAGCAATATTAAAAGTTCATTATGCAACTTTATGATTAAGGTCTTCTTTGAAGGTCTTTTACTGATGGCAAAGTCTGATTTTGTACCATCATGTATTTCAATGGCTTCAGAAACTGTAGGAATGCTTCTTCTTCTTATATCTGTTTCCTCATGTCTGGCATTACTGAGCACCTTAGCAATGTTCTCCCAAGCATTTCTCAATGTTTGCTGTCCTGTGCACATGATAAGGTCTTCCTTTGTTACATTTTTCTCTTGACTTTTACGAATGTGTGTAATGAACTAGTTTTTCACAAAGATATTACGAAGTCCTTTCTCTGCAGTGTTAAAAACAGAAGGTCATGAATCTCTTGCCATCAATAATATGGATCTGGTATCATCCACATAAGAAGTTACTAAAGGCCTTTCTAGAGATTTTTTTATTACGCAATAAATATGCAGCTGTTACTTGGTTGTTGTGGGGGATCCAAAGCCTTCTCTCACCTGTTGTAAAGAAACAGCATCCCCCCAACACTTAAACAACAATTATTATTTTTTGCTGCCATTATATGAACAGCTAGTGCAATAGTGAAACTGTAGAACCCTGTAATCCTGAACTCAGACTAGAATGAAGGGGAAGACACACTTCAATCTTGACATGGGTTTGGGGTAACAGGCAGAGAGGCAGCAGCTTCATCCTCTGCAATTCAGCAACTGCCTCCATGTACTAGGAGGAATCACCAGGCAATCCCCAGCCAGGCAATAAACAGACAAGGCCAGGATGAGCCAGCTGGTGTTACCACAGTTCACCCTCAACAGTAACTTTATGTATATTTTCTGTGCCAGTTATGGATTGATCTGGGGGGAAAACAGACAGCTCCTCTCCTCCCTTTCCAGGGGCTCCAGGAGTCTGTTAACTGCTTCATGACATCCTGTGGCATAAAATCAGAGCCATGCCCAAGAATGTATTACATGTCAGCAGACCACATATCAGTTTTCAAAGTGTTATTTTATTTAAATCTCCATTTCCTCCAGGAGTTAAAAGCAATGTGTGCAATCTCCCCGTTTTTATCTTCGCTACCAGTGAGGTAGGTTAGGGTAAGATGCAACGATTGGCTCAAGCCCATCAAGTCAGCAATGGATGTGAGTGGGTGCCATATACTTGTTTAGCCAGCGTGCAAAATAAACTGAACGGAGGCAAGTCATGTTGGATGTAATAGCCAAACCATAGTTAGGGCATTAGATCTAAGCCAGATTCCCAATTCTGGTTTCAAGGGCAAGTGGAAACTATAGTTTGCTAATTTGGATCTAACAATGACCTAAGGTCTGCCAAACAAGGAAATCAGGGTTTGAATCAGAGTACACAAGGAAGCCAGGTGGAGGAAGCATGCAAGCCTAAGAATAGCCAAAACCATGGTTTGACACTGTGTATGAAGCAACTCATTGCCTGCATAAATGATTTGCATATGTGAAATATCAATGTACTACATTTCTCATACATCTAATACATTCAGCAAGTGGTAAGCAATCAAGGTTGATTTACATGTTCCTTTAGCGTGTCCATGGCCAACAAGGGCCATCTCTGTAGCTAACTGAGAAGAACTGGTTGGAGGACTGTCTTTAGCATACACACCACTGGTGTGCAAAGATCTGCCTAGCGCCCCCAAATTTAGTTTAGCCACCCCCAATTTTTTTTTTGGGGGGGAGGAGAACTCAAAGTTGTTGAACTTTTTCTGGGAATGGGGAAGCCAAAGTTGTTGACTTTTTCTGGGGGGAGGAAAATTGCTTGTCTGTAACAACGACACAGCGGAAATAACTGCTTTTGTTTCCTGACTCATTGGGAATATTTGACACTACGGAGTAACAGAGCAACGGGGGGGGGGGGGGCGTGGACTTTCTCTCCATTGCTTTTCACTGCCGCCGATTAAGAGGCACCGGTATATAGTAGGTATACATTTGGCGCCCCCCAGGGTACATTTGGTACCCCCCAGAATTCGGTGCCAGGGTGCCCCGCACCCCTTGCACCCCTGGGTAAGGACGACCCTGACGGGTTGCCTCCTGTACAACTGTGACCGGGGCAGGAAACCTGGTGTCTTGTCGATGTTTTGAACTTCAGTTCCCATCATCCCTGATGAATGGCCACATGGGTTGGGCTGATGGGAGTTACAGAACAGTATATTTGGAGGACATCAGGTTGCCAACCACCGCCTCTGTGCAATGCCACTTTAGCTGCATAAGCACACATGTCTGTTTGCAGTGCTAGGATTAAAGTGGTGCTATAAACATAACATTGCCTTATAGCAAGTCCATCCAGCCCAGTTGACAGAGTTTACTGGCAGAGGCTTTCTGGGGTCTTGGGCAGAGGTGCTTTCCAGCATTTATCAACTGAGAGCTTTCTACATGTAGAGTATGCAATATGCTAAACTGCAATCTTCAGCTGAGGAGCAACCATGTACTTAGTGTTTTACAGACAGCAGCTGAAGTACAAGAATAATGGGCAATACAAAGAACAAAATCCTCATACAGCTTACTTATATGGTTCTCATGCAAACTATGGCGTACTCTCAGCAGTGGTTTAAGGACAGCCACTGAACTGAGATGCATTGATAGCAATGCATTTTTAAAAGCACAGGATGGGAGGAGTGCAATGATATTAAAATGGGAGCCAGCATTTAATGATCTTTGGAAGAAATTAACTTGGGAAATAATTTACAAGAACACTCTAAACTCATTTGCTGTCTTCCTTTAACTACAATATGCTTCCTGTGCAACGGGTGAATGAAACTTTAAAAAAACCCAACCATTGTAAAATTAACTCATTTTATCAATTTGTGCTGTCTGCTAGAGTTTCCTGACAGCAGAGACAAGAGGCTGTAAAACTGATGAATTTGCATGGAAAAAGAAACCAGTGTAAGTAATTTGTGTAAAAGGTAACACGGACATGGACTGCTATAATTCAGACACCCTGCGGATAGCAAACTGCTGCAGTGTGAGCAGTTATGGGTTAGAAAAATGACCACACTGCAGTCAGTCTGACTTGAATGGAAATCAATTATAAAGGTACACTCTGCAGCATCCACTCTACAGTTTTAGCAGTCTTGGCCAAACTTATTTGTGCTTTTAAAAGCCTTCGCTTGATAAATTTTCATTCACACAAGACCTATATGGAAGTCCAAACTGAAAGGTTAATAATGTCTTTTCGAAGCAGGTACATAGAAATCTTGCTCCCAAGCCACTATAATATTTATTAAACAGGATTATTGAAGACAGAAAGTGTGTGTGTGGGGGGGGGGGGTGATACAAAGCCCAAGTCTATGCATGTGTACTCAGAAGTAAGTCCTACTATATTCCTATGGTATTACTTTATTAATTTACTCCAATCAGCATCTGTTTCTCTGTGTTCTCATTTTACTAGGCTTAGCTCTCTTAAATCTAATTGTTCCTCATGAAGAAAATACTTTTGGAGATATACAGATATCAAGGGAGGCAGGCGGAGAAATAGGTCTGCATGAACTTAGGCCAAATACAATGTGAGAAAGCGTAAGGACATGATAGGGAATAGCAACTCATGCTATAGGTAGTATTTGTATTTGTTACTTTACTACATTTATGACAATTATATTTGTATCCCACCTTTCCTCCAAGGAGCTCAAGGCTGTGTACATAGTTCTCCACCCCATTTTTTTCCTCACAACAATCCTGTGAGCTAGTCTAGGCTGAGGGTGAGTGATTAACTCAAGGTCAGCCAGTGAGTTTCATGTAGGAGTGGGATTTGGAAACCTGGTCTCTCAGGTTCTAGTCCAACACTCTTAACACTGCACCGTAACTTACTTGGAACTTAAGCACTTAAGTGCAACTTTTATTACATAGTACTAGACTCTTTTTGAAGAGATTGACCATTTTTTCAATTGGCTTGTCTCGTTTTTCAGTTTTGGGGTTGTTTTCAGAAATAACAATAATAGTATTAATTCTATCCTAACCTTCCCCACAAAGGAGTCCAGGGTGCAAACACCAAAGTGGTAAAAGATAACAACAACAACAACAACAACACAACAACAACACAACAACAACACCCATACAGCATATGCAATGGTCTGGGTTTGTGGGAGTTGTAGCCCAACAACACTTGGAGTGGACACATGTTTTCTACTACTGCCCCAGATGAACAGAACCTTTTCTATGGGTTCTGTCCTTCCCTCCTCTGCAAGGCTCTAGTCTTGATCCCATCAGGCTCCAACCATGGGCTAAAAGAGTCACAGCTTCTCTTAAGAAACCTTGGAAAATCGGGATAGAAAATTCTTCATTTGTAGGTTCCTAAGCACCTCACTTAATTTTTCTGGTAAAAGAAACATAACCTGCTTCATACTGTAGCATATGTGGAGAAGGTAAGACTTCTGAAAGCAAAATAAATACATTAATCAGAAGCTTCTCTTTATAGTTAAAATGTGGGTCCTCGCCATACAGAGAACTAAGAATGAAAGCTTTTCCTATTATGCAATAAAATGGTCCAGAATGTGCACATTTAAAAGGTTCTACAGAATTTTTAATAAGTGAAGCAGGATCATGGTAGGAGCAACCCAACGTCATAAACGTTAGTAGCACTAGGAGAATTGTTTATTGATGGAATGAAATAGCTTCTCTGTATTTGTGTGTTTAACTGGCAATAAAGGGCTTTGTGTGCCCATTTTCAAGTTACTTATCTTTGTAAGCACCATTTTTCAACTAATCATGTAAGGGACAAGGGAAGCCTGTATCCAGGATGTGTTTAGAACTTGGTTAACTTTTCTCCATTCCTTGGGAAGAAAGGAGGCTGGAACTGCAAAGATGTGTGTTTTAACTCTGAGGCTGAAATAAACAGTTGTCTGCTTTACCTTTTTGTGTTAAAGCTTACAAGGGCAGACAAAATATCATGGTAGAAGAGGAGGCAAGGACGCTGGCCTTCTGCCATCGTAAGTCCATCTGCCAAATATGTCTATAGACCCATTATAGCTAGAAGGACTCAGCAGTTTCTTTTGCAGAAATGCTTCATTCTGGTTGCCCCCAAGGTGCAACTGAAATCTCTGGCTCAACTGAGCTAATCCCTCTTCCAGAGTGCAGAGATTTCCACATGCTAGAGGTGGAAGGTACAAATAGGCATATGAAGAACCGGACCATTAAGTCGGCAATGGTAATCTTCAATGATCCCACCATTTATTTATTTATTGTAGCCAGCATATAAACTGGCAGCAATATTTCAAAACTAGGAATCCCAATTTTCATTCTTTGGAATATGTTTTTGAAAGAGCAGGCTTGTAGGCTTTGTAGTTTTAGGGACATTTGAAAGAATGAAAGCAGTGTCCACAAAAGATTCTAGCAATGGCTGTATGTTCTGTGACATGCATTAGTATCTGTCTCAAAAGCTTGGGTCAAAAAAATCCTCTCCTTCGTTTTATGATGTGAACCCTGGAGAACCTGTTTTAATTATGCTCCTTTTACAAAGGAAGAATTCTGTTTTTAAAATCTAGTTTCTTTACTAAGTGGCATTTAGGGTAAGGAAGCTACACAGAAGATGTTATACCATGGGACCATACTAAAATTCCATGTGTTCTCCAGCACAAAGACTCCAGAAACAACCATTGTCAAGACTAAGAAAGGATACTGAAATCTAGGGAGATATGTCTAACTGTTTTGCATCGATTCCAACCCAATGAATAGCTCACCTGTACAAAGATCCCATTTGAAATGGATATCTGAACACACAGTAAGGTAGCTTTACTGAAGACTTAGTCTCTCCTTCAAGCTCTCCTTTGATTGATGTGTGTAAAGTTTGTCTAACTGAACTAATGCTGCCTTGGGATCCAGTTTCAGCTGACTGGGTGGTCTGGTCACAAACACTCCCTACACATGGGATACATTTCAATCACTGGGAGTGCCAGATGAATCTGCCTGAGTCACCCCAGTCCAAAGGTTCCAAAAATATGCTACTATCAGTACAATTAAATCTTTACCATTTTATTAATAAAAATCATTGATATATGCAAATAAAGAAATAGCAAAAAAAAAAAAATATAGTTTGAGTATTTGTCTTATGTGATGCAATGATCAGAGGGAAGGACAAGACAAGCTCAAGTTCGAGTCCCCATTCAGCCAAGGAGCTGTCTGAATAAATGTTGGCCACTTGTCCTACCTCACAGGTTTGTTCTGAGGATCTGCATTTGAGTAGGAGACCCAAAGATTGTTACCTGGAGCCATTTCTTTTGGATAATTTTTTTTAACCAAACCAGTATTTATTAATGCTTTAAATTATGTTTCATGGGGAACCATGTAGCTTTTATTTTTATACACAGTATTCCACCTTGTTGTTTTTTTATAGAAGTGTGGCTTAAAATTTGTATACTAATTACAAAAATGTCACTAATTCTGACTATTCCTTCTCTGCTGCATCCTACTCAGCACCAACAGCTAGACCCCTATGTCCCTAGCCCTACTGGGATGGTGCTTCATTTTATTTTTTAACCAATTCGAATGTTCATAAGCATTTCCATAACACTTCAGCACCGGAGACAATGGTATCAGAGGGCTAATTTAAATCAGATGAAGTCAGATCTCTTACAGTTAGCAGCTCAGGAGGTTTTAAAGGAAGGAGGCCATCAGTTTTGCTGTTGTTGTATTTACCTGTTTCACTGTGGCAAGTTGGCAAAAGCACCCTTTCCTGGAAATCGACATGATCTGTGCTCTCATTAGGCACTTACTTAATCTCTTGAAAACTGTGAAGATTATCCAAAGAAGGATTTGACTTCACAAATAGATATATAGATATTTTGATAACTACAGCAGCAAAGTGATGGTGTCTCTAGGGCTAAATGGAGGTAAACCTAAGGAACAAGCGTGCCTTTTAACCAGCTAGCCTTTTCATAAACTGATTAGTAAGCATGAAAGGAAGAAGATGTGGGAAATGTGGCTGAAAATCTGTGGCTAGGCCTTTATCTCCTGTAGACTGTTAGGTTAGCTTTTGTAAGAAAGCCTTGTAGAATATCACAGATATTAAATGTGTGGTGCTCATTTTAACATTACTAGTGCAGTATGTTATTGACCAGCTAATTATGCTGAATTCCATTTATAAACATAGCTAACCACTAAGTTTATGGAGACTTTTTGTGCTGCCTTAATAGGATATTGATTGAGAGCAAGGTTTGAGTGGGCGGCCATTGAATTGTGTAATGGCATACAAAAGGCAAGGTCACTGCAACGGTTGATTCTAAGCCTGCCGTCTATTTTGTATTATAATTTTCCTTTTTTTTGTGTGTCTGCCTTTTCATACCCAAACTCGGGTTGTAGCCTGTGGGCAGTGGTGCTTTGCTATTGAATATGAACTTAGCTTCTTTAGCGTTTAGTTTCATGCTGCTGATTTTTAACTACTCCTCTTACAATATTGATTAGCACAGCGGAAAACTCAAAGGCTTGTGCAAGGAGAAACAGTGTAGCTATCTTGCAGCAGAATATAAGAGATACAACCCTTCAAAATACTGGCTGGTCAATCATCTTTCATTCAGCACTTCTCATACAAAATCAGCTCCTAGCTGAGACCGCGTTTGTATGAACAATCCTGAACACTGCTTAAATTGAAATGAAGTCAGTGACAGTTGAGAAGGTTGCATAATTTCCACCAAATCATTCAATATAATACAACAAGTGAACCCTTTCCACTAGTGGTTAACTAGTTAAAGAAGGGGAATTGCATAACCACAGGCATTCCATCATGATTTTATTTATTCCAAGCACAGAAAGAGGTTCTGAACCAAACCACAAAGGTCCCTGGCTAAGGTCATACCCTGTTTGCCATTTCTACCTAAAAGTGCTCTGGCACTCATATTTATTGACTAATTGCTGGTAGCCATTCTACATTTTCAGGCTTCAGCTATTGAGAAAACTGTGGCTGCTCTGGATCCAAGGATCTGTTGCAACAGGCTGCATGATCCTAAGGTCTGCTTAAATCACTCTATACACACAGGTCTGGTTCGCAGGACACAGTAACCCAACCTTACCATGTTGATGTTGCAGGTATCCAAAGGGGAACTCATCACTCTGCTTCTCCCTGATCTTTGCATGCTGTACTGAGCTAACCAAGATTTCACTTAGCATGTTGTCCAAACCCAGGCCCATGATTAAGCTCTCTCCTTGCTAACCATAAGCTGTAGTCAAAACCAAACCATGGTTAGAGCTTGTAGTTAGTCTGGACAGAACTTAACCACAAGCCTGAGTTTGAATGACATGCCAACTTGCTCAGTGCAGCAAGCAAATAAAAAAGATCAGGGAACAGCAAAGTGCTCCAAGTTCCTTTTTGCAAGCCCACATGTTTGTGTGGTCCTGGTAAACCAAAAAAATAAACTGTGCCTTTCCTGCCAGCTTTCAGCAGTGTGAATAATTCAGGGCATGATTCAGTTAATGAGTTCTGTCAATGGAAGCCTGAGCAATGACTTTCGCCTGTGCAATGGAGCTTTCCCATCTCCCCTTCCTCAGTATGCCCCACACCCCTGAAATTGGCTTGGGGGCAGTCAAGACAACTCCCAGAACAGTGCATGAGTGGAGGAGAGGAGGGAATCATTCCACATGACAAGCTGAAATGCTTGCACTGGCAAAACAATCGACACAGTGTAATGTTGAATTCCTCTCATTGTTTCTTACTTCCACAGAAATGACCATGTTAAATCCCTGTGTATCTTAATTTCCCATCAACATTACATTCTAGTCAGCAGGCTTAGGTGCCTCAAACTAGATTTGTTGAGTTTTTTGTAGAATCAAATATCTTAAGCCAGAGATAAACTGTGTCAACTTCCATCCTGACCACTTTATAGTAGACTGGGATCAATGATGATGATACCACCCTATACCCGCTGGTCTCAGGACAGTTCACAGGATAAAATCAGAATATAAAACTACATAATCAAAATAAAAACAACAACAACCCAATAACCTTCCCCCCCCCCAAGGATCTACCAAGTTCAAAACTGCAATGGCAGTAGTCACAATGTACCACCTGTTCACTGAGACCTCTTTCTTGCAATACCTTTTGCTCCCTCCCATCCTGCACTTTCAGCCTTAGTGATACAGCCCAAAACCAGCAATCTGTCTGGCCTTACAAAATCTTCAGGTCAAAAGGTGCTTTAAAAGAGGAGGTTTGACCTCCCAAGGTGATTGTAGGGAGTCATGCTGTACATGAGAGTTCACTGCTTTATTGCTTTTTAAGCAATAATGATTCATGCTGTACAGTAGTTGAATTATTGCAAGTTTCAAACACTAGGGTGCCACCTTATGCCAATCTAAAACATACATTTCATTTTAGTTTCCTATTGCCAGAGATGCTACATACAATTCACCTGTTTGTGTGACAGTGAAACAGATTGTTATCTGTTGCTTTAATGGAAGAGTCTAACCAAAGGCTGCACACCTAGACAGTCTAATGCCAGGCAACAGTACCACAATATTCACTTTTTCCTAGGTTTTCTAGTTGTAATAAATTATACCATCCTTGTCGTGTTTGGTTTACTGTTTGAATAGACTGATTTAGAAAGTAAAATATTGACTAGAAGTTTAATAACTAGAGCAGGTGAAAAATAAGCTTATTAATTTGATGTGTGGATATGAGTGTGGATGTGTGTGTTTGAGTGTGGAGGATCCCTCTGTCAGTACTTTAAAATTGTTGCATCAACACGAGGATCTAAGTGTGACCAGATGGGCATATAGATCTCTTATGTACACAAAGATCTCCATTTAGTTTAATGGAATAGTGATCCATATGTGTAATAAACTATGCATATAGATTGGTACCTTCCATTTAAATGAATATGGACATTTCTCTGAATATGTGTTGGAGCAAATGAAAAATTAAGCCCCTTCTGCAGAATTAGAGAAAAGTCTGGCAAAAGCATTCCTAAAATGGCAGTAATAATTAACTGGAGTTAGATTATGATTTAAATTTAGTTTTTCACTGGAGATGAAAATCAGCAAAGCACTAACTTCTTGAGCCCTGGGACAATGGAGTCCATTTCTCCTTGGACTGTCTGGAATATGTCATAGTAAAATACAATCAAAGAACCTTTGATCAATTGAACAGGGTGGTGACAGGTACTCCTAATTCACTGTTGTTAGTGAATATTGACAAACTGGTAATGATCATACTGCAGAATGTCATTCAGACCAAGAATATTAGCATTCTTTAAAGGTCAAAAGGAATAGCTTCATAGAGACAGAATTCCATACAATTCCAGCATCAGATACTTCACATTCTACATAGAATGACCGTATATTTCAGCACAAGAACCATTATTTTCAAAAAGACTGGGCATGACCCCATATTTGTGCATGAATCTGTATTTAAAGGTTGCTAAACCACTGGTTGTATAAATCATCAGTGTTACATCAAACAGATATTGCACATGCATGTACACAGGTGGTGCAAATGCAAAGCCTATGCTATTGTGCATTAAAAGACCGACTGTTTAAAGTTTGGTTAAACATTAACGTTCTAATTTCAAAAATGTAGAAATGGGCTCTGAAAATATTTGCAATGTGACGCAACTGTTCTCAAACTGTGGGTCCTGACACATCGGTGAGTTCCGACTTGTTCCTAGGTGTACTGAACAATCAGCATTTGTTTCCCCTCTATTCCGAGGGCAAATGGATAAGAGCCAGCCATTTATATCTTCTTCCACTAAGCCTGTCAATTCTCGAGCACATTCTACACAGAAACCTATATGCAAAATTATGCCAACTTTCTAACCCTCAGGGTTCCTTGTAGTTGGTCACCCAGCTCCTCTCTGCTTCAAGTCACAGTGTAGAAGTTTTTTTTTGTGTGTGTGATAACACCTTTATTGTGCTTTATGTAAACGGCTTAGGCAGGCATGGCCAAACTTGGCCCTCCAGTTGTTTTGGGACTACAATTCCCATCATCCCTGACCACTGGTCCTGTTAGCTAGGGATGATGGGAGCTGTAGTCCATAAACAGCTGGAGGGCCAAGTTTGGCCATGCCTGAGCTTAGGGATCCTGCGTATTATTATTATTATTATTATTATTATTATTATTATTATTATATTGTTATAAATAAATAGCAAACAACAGTGGCACACAACAGCAATGCAGAAACACAACAGCAGCTCCCTCCCATCGATTGGGACTACCAGGACAGAGCAACCCAATCAGTTGCAGTTTCTTCTAGAGTGCCGTTCGGCGGCCATATATGTCCTTAATCAGTGTAACATCACAAATTGTATCAGGCTAGAGTCTGCATGCATGCTTTGCTTTTCTACTACAGCAATTTGTAGGACAGCAGGTTTCAGAATGAACAAGGTCCTTTTGTAAAATCAGGACTCTATTACTATAATATGATACATCCAACCTAATTAGAAATATAGCACGATTTACTTGATGTAAGGCATAGTGAACCGGAGAATGAATGATCAATTTCATAAAACGTTTTGCATAGTAATCATGAGGGATGGAGGAATCAAAGAAAGAAATATGTCAAAGTAAGATATTCTAATGTAACTACAAATTATACTTACTTTGTGAGACCCTTACTAGCTCAGTCACACTGAAAACGCCTGATGTGACAAAACTGTCTTGGAAGCCCAAATGTCCTACAAAACACAAGAAAATTATAGATGTGATTAATTTTAAGCACTTAATGACAGTATTCTTAAATACTTCACTATCTGTTTAATGTGAATGAAATTGAATATTTAATTTTCCACTTATCACTAATTGCTGTTTAGGTAGGCAGATATATGGTTAGAGTTTAGGAAAGTTAACATGACAGATTAACAGGGAGAATTGTATATATTAAAGCATCACAGCTGGAAATCTGAAACAAAAGAAGCTCATTTTAATAAACAGTTACCTCAGATGACCCTAAAGACTTAACAATTGAAATTAAAATACTGTACCTAGGAATCAGATGGGACAGCTAAGTTCTTTAATCGTTTTAAACATTATTCTCTAAAGAAACATCTGATCAGGATTATCTACTCATTCATTCAAACAAAACAAGATTTAAAGATGTACTCTTCTTTTCTGAGGTTACATTAGGGAAATCTTAAAATAGCAGCTGTTAAAAAATCTTGAAAATGAATGCTTTTCACATAAAAAGAAAAAGAAACTCTTTAAAATGAGCTTTTCAAAACAGAAACCAAATCTTTGCATAAGAAAGCTTTAACTCTAATCCTCTGAATTTCTTTAAGAGACAAGGCGTATGCTTGCTTGCCGTTTTCATTTGTGTAAGGGATATTTTATATCAAAATGTTATTACACTTCCCATAACAGTATTTCCCTTTTTCTATGAAAACATGTCTATCACCAAATGTTAATTTAATTTTCTGGGTATAATCAATTACAAAACAAGAAGCCTTCAAACTGCAAATCGGGTAACAAGGAATTCTGCTGAACCAGATACTATAGTTCATACAGTACATATCAGGACTTCAATTAGAGGTCTGTGGCTGATAGGCCAGCCTGACCTATTGCTTTTGAAATCAGGGTCAAAGAAATCTGAGGATAAAGGGATTATTAAAAGAACTGTAAAGTTGTTCTTGTCCATAGGATAAGTGGCATACATTTTAAGGTTGTTCTAATTAAGATTACCAAGTCTAACACACACAAACACACACACGTATATTATTTAATGTAATATAAAGCTTTGCTATGCCCAGACATACTAAATTCCTTCAGCTTCAGTTTCACTGATTTCATTTCCAAATTACCGAAAACACTTTTTATTTATTTAAGTTCTTGCATAATATAATTCCCCCAACAAAAAACCCATATGCACACAATTTTATATTTATTTTGCCTGCAAGGTTTAATTGAACTCGAATGATTTATTTTGATTTATCAAAAATTAAAATTGCAGGTCCATTACTGTTAAAGTGTTTCAGTATTGATATAGCATTATTAGAAGCAGCCTTTGTTCATTCTCCATTCAAGCAACACATTCAAGCTGATTTCCCAATAAATAATGTAGGGCTGGAAGCACATTTATTCAGCCCACTGGCACCAGCAGAATCCTGAATCTGCCAGCATTATTTTCATTTCTATAACCCAGGTTTATAGCGTTTGAGCAAACAGTAAAAGCCAGGTGTTATTAGCTAACATTTCTCCTAGATAGGTACCCAGCTAACCTGAATGGCAGAGTATCAAGCTCAGAACACAAAATCAATGCAGGCTTTACAATTGTGAATTGCGTTCACAAATGCATAAATTACTTCCCAGTGTAAGCCATGTGCATGCTCACAAACTCATAGGAAATGTTTGCATCCACAAGCACTACTGAATGTAAGCCTTGTGTATATTCTCATCAATAATGATTATAGGAAATTGTATAGAATAGCCATGGAAAGATGTGCATAACAACCAGCAATTATGCACATTCACCATGGTCATTCTGCACATTCTCTACGGCAAGGGTAGGCAACCTAAGGCCCGTGGGCCGGATGCAGTCCAATTGCCTTCTCAATCTGGCCCATGGACGGTCCGGGAATCAGCGTGTTTTTACATGAGTAGAATGTGTCCTTTTATTTAAAATGCATCTCTGGGTTATTTGTGGGGCCTGCCTGGTGTTTTTGCATGAGTAGAATGTGTGCTTTTACTTTAAATGCATCTCTGGGTTATTTGTGGGGCATAGGAATTCATTCATTCTTTTTTTTTTCCTTCAAAATATAGCCCAGCCCACCATATAGTCTGAGGGATGGTGGACCGGCCCACGTCTGAAAAAGGTTGCTGACCCCTGCTCTACGGTTTAGTTATTTAGAGTAAAAGGCATAGTGTGCTGTCTTTTTAATGAAGACGCTCAAAGCTGCTAAAAAAACAAGATAAGAAGAAGCCAATCATTAAAAACAGGTTCATACATAAAAACCACAGCAGCTGAAAGCAGCATTAAAATGCAAGCACACACACACACACACACACACAGAGAGAGAGAGAGAGAGAAAGAAACTGACTTGATGAAGAGAGAGAGAGAAAGAGAGAGAAACTGACTTGATGAATAAACTCTTACAAAGTGAGACTTTTAATATTTGTTGCACAAGTTGTAAATACTGCTTTTCTGTACTGCAAAGTAATGCCAGCATTGAAAATCCTTGCTATGTAGAGTATCTTACTATACAGAGACATCTTAAATTCTTAAAATAGTAGTGATCAGTTAGAACTTCAAGCCTATTATCTTAACCAAATGCCTGATTAGAAAGCAAAGCCTTCCCTACGCTAACTGCAACTTGATTCCTCTTGGTTTTATCCCCTACCTAGATAATCCTCTGTTTCACAAACAATGTCAGGCAAGTAACTTCTAATAATGCTTACAAAATAGGTGTCTATGATACTTGTTACAGGGGCACCTGAAAAAGTTGCTGAAAGGATTTCTGATCTATCAAGCAGTACACCTACTAACTTAAGAATTAGCCATATGTTTTGATGTGACAGTGAAGCTGGAAAAGATTTGAAATGCAATGAAATGATTAAATTTGGATAATGATGTATGAAGTACATGTCTGGTGTCTTTCAGATTATACATTGTAAACTATCTATGGAAGGGGATACATTCTGGGACTTTATGCTGATGATGTTGCTTTATGTACACAGTCCCAGTTGATGCTGGAAGGTTACAGAGTATAGAATACGAGACCTTTTTCAATGTCTCTGGACAAAAATGGGAAGTATTGTTATTTCATACTTCCCCACAATTTTCCAAAATATTACAAATCCCAATAACTAGAAAAAGCTCCAGATACTGCAACTAAACTAATGCTTGTTTCAAAATTATTATTTTTATTTCAGATGTTACCAGTTTGGATCCCACCTGCCCATATGTTCCAGTGGGGAAGAAAACTTAACAAACTCATATTTCAGACAGACAGACAGACAGACAGACAGACAGACAGACCATGCATTTAAAAATATTTGCTGTACCTTCACCCAACTGTTGGAGGAGGGGAACTCCAAAATCTAAACAGCTATTACAATGCATGTCAACTCAGCAACATGACAGACCTAATGTCTGGCAACAAAGAAACTCAGTGGAACATTTGAAATAGATGGTGTTCCTCTAAAAGTAATACCTTTTAAAAAAATTAATTCCTCTCTTTGCACTGGCTTACAAATCTGTTCACACTTACAACTTGGAAAATTTGGACAAAATAGGCAAAGGTTCTGGTTTCAGGCCTCTCACCTATTATTTCATTACAATTCCACTCTGTTTTCAAAAATAAATATAGTGTCTATACTACAGATATGTGGAAATAAAAATAATGTTTTTATTGGAATTTATTTTTACAAAGGTGAATGACTGCTTACGTTTAATAAGATGCAATTTAAACTGGAAAATATTGAAATATCATGGTTATTAGGCTACCAATTAAGGTCATTTTTCAAATATTCCCAGATTAAAAATGAAGCCACAAGACAATTAATGACATATGAAGAAATAATAGTCGAAAAAAATATAATAGCAAACATATTACCATCATCTTTGTTTAAATATATTACAGAGATTGAGTTTTGTCCTCAGCAAAATTTGAGAAGGTTGTAATAACTGAATTAAGATTTAGAAGTTGAAATAGAGGCATGGAACAGAAAGTGGAAAAAAAGTGCCATACAAATCCATTTTGGCAACAATGAAAGAAAGAGCCCTTAACCACAGAAAGAGCCCTAGACGCCTAGCCTATATAAAACTGGACAGTTCTCCTATGTGTTGTAGAGGATCTCCCACTATAAGGACATATCAGCACATGTGGTGGTAGTGTCCAAAAACAGAAAAGGTCTGGAAAAACGTATTTACAGAAATATATTTGATTATAAGGCAGGCAGTCCTCATGACCCCAGGAATGGCTATACTTAACTCGCATGTTGCAAATTAGAAACGATGAACTTATAACATAGCTATTAACTGCCGCAAGAACTATTATTAACTATGGACCAATGGGTATAACGCAATTTGCCAAACAACATTATTGGAAAAACTGACACAAAAATTAAAAGTAGCAAGAGGTTAAAAGAAACATGACAATTTTCATGCAATCTGGTGTGACTTTATTGACTACACACTTAATGAGGCATATGGTAGAACAGTACCCCTAGTTTACACTTCTGGTGTAGGTACAAAGAAGTTCTACGCAGTCTCCAATGCAGGCATTGAACAGATCCCAACATATTTAAGTTTCCTCAAAGGTGAAGTGAAATAAGTCACTATCTGCAATAGAAACAGAACTGTCAGATGTTCCAGAAGTCACTAGAATTGTAATTCACTGTATTTAAATTGAATTTGCGGCAGGCTAGAAAAGATTTCAACTGTCTTTACGCTTAATAAAAGGTGAAAGCTGTGAAAGCGACGTATCCCTCTGTGGAATTCCGACTATTCACTCACATGCTCCTATGTGATGGTGACAATCAGCATGCTGTGAATTATATTCTTCCCATGCCAGTCTATTTAAAAGTTTCACAGTTTTATCAATGCATATTTGCAGTGTGTGCTTGTGTGTGTTTAATAAAGACATTTAAGTATGGACTTATTATCCAAATATCTCAGCGTTAAAATAAAGTTAGATGAAATGAAGGCTTTAAAAATAACGGGCCAATTGCTATTCCTAAGAAATCACTTTAACTGTACTGCATGGGTTTCCCCTCTATCGCATCATTTCCTGACAGTTGCTTTTCATATCAGTTCAGCATCACACGAATAACTAACTAATGGCCACTTCGTTAGCCATTCAAATGAAGCATTTCCTTCCAAATAACCACTAAGCCACTGGGTTCACATGCCCATATTATCCGAAGCTTGCTTGCACATATGGCTTTAGAAAAGTTTTTAAGAACCACCAGCACATTCTTTGAGGCATACAGCAGGAAAAAAATTAGACTATCTGGGATAAATCATGTTAGCACAATGGATGGACACCTTAAAGACTTTAAAGTCATGTAATACAATCCTAGGCTGGATCTTTCTTGTTGAAAAAGGCAGAATACAAGTGGCCAGGAGAAAAAAGAGCCAATATTTGACAACACAAATCAGCATAACCTTTTAACTGCAGCAGTCATGGATGACTGCCCTTTGACCTGGAGAGATTATGTGGGATTTCAATGACAACAGCTGGAAGTGAGCATGTGTGAATAGAGAACAGAAGATCTTAGGCCCAACACAAAAGCCTGTCCAGATCAGAGCATTGATTAGAAATTGTTTCCTGGTCCCAGTTTAATAGAGTGTAATAATGAAAGTTTTGTTAACTCTTCATAGCATGCACAAAATTAGTTGGAACTTGTTCTTTGTAGTCTTCTCATAAATTTCACAGATTCATCTCGTAAGAGAGATCATTTCAGAATAATTGCAAATGGGGATAATTGTCTAAGAATTCTTTGGACTGCACATTGAAATAAGAGCAACATCATGTAAAAGATAATAATCTTGGCTTCAAAGGACAATGTCAGATTCTACACCTGGAATAAATATAAATAAAGCTAAAATGAAATACTCTCATTTATCCCTGTTTTGTCTCTTACAGTGCATGATAACATGGAATAATAGAAAATTATCACTGAACCAAAACTTTCTATCTAGGGTACTAAACCAATTTCACAACATTTAAATGAGAGATTCTTAAGTGGGTCATGTGGAACTTGTTAACATGAGTAGTCATAATATTTACAATAATTATTGGAACAATATGACGCATAATCCTAAGAAGAAGAAGGATTGCAGCAGGGCGACATCAGGCTAGTTCTCAAAGGGGGAGAAACCTGTGGTGAGCTGTACTTCTTGATACTGCACGTGAAAGCTCAGATGTATATATAAAACTAGATGTCAAAAAAAGAGATTTCTAATGTAGCCTTCTCCCAAACAGCTAGTTTTCCATGTGCAGGAATTCTATTTTGTATCTAGAAGAACCCCACCATATAAATCCTCACCTGCTGTCGCAAGTGGCATAGCCCAATTGGTTTGCCATCTCACTGAGTTAGCCGCTACAGATGTGAGAGAGAAAGAGCAAGGAGGAGTCCAATATGGCAGACAATAGGAAAGCTGGCTTATAGTGAGTTAGACCAGTGGTAGGTACATCTAGTACTCTCCAACATTTCAGGCAAAGGTCTCTACTAGGTGCTACCTGACATGCCTTAATTGAAGATAGCAGAGATACCTGAAGGAGCGTCTCCATGCCCATTGTTCAGCCCAGAAACTGAGGTCCAGTGTCAAGGGCCTTCTGGCAGTCACCTCGCTGTGAGAAGTGAGGTTACAGGGAACCAGGCAGAGGGCCTTCTCGGTAGTGGGGCCCGCCCTGTGAAGTGCCATCCCATCAGATGTCAAGAAAATAAACAGCTATCTGACTTTTAGAAGACACCTGAAGGCAGCCCTGTTACAGATTTTTTTTTAATGTTTGATGCTTTATTGTGTTTTCAATATTCTGTTGTAAGCGGCCCAGAGTGGTTGGGGCGACCCAGTCAGATGGGTGGCATACAAATAGAAGAAGAAGAAGAAGAAGAAGAAGAAGAAGAAGAAGAAGAAGAAGAGGAGGAGGAGGAGGAGGAGGAGGAGGAGACCATCTTAACACAGAGACACAGTCTACTACTGAGCTCTGGTCTCCCTCAACAGGGTAAGGATTTGCTACATTCTGAGTTGTGAGCAATACTTCTGACAGCCTTGGATCATTGCTGGTGGCCTGACGCACCCAAGGGTGATCCCAACATGGCTGAAACCTGGACCTCCCATTTGGTTTGGCCTTTGGCTGAATCTGACACACAGCACTAGTCAATGCACATGCCCAAACTATAAGTCAGGGGTTTTTTCCCTGTTCAATCTATCTAATATCAAAAGGTACAGTGGTGCCCCGCAAGACGAACGCCTCGCAAGACGAAAAACCCGCTAGACGAAAGGGTTTTCCGTTTTGGAGGCGCTTCGCAAAACGAATTTCCCTATGGGGTTGCTTCGCAAGACGAAAAAATCTTGCGAGTTCCTGCAGGTTTTTTCCGCTCCCCCCCCCCTTTCCTAAGCCGCTTATCAGCTGTTCCGCTGATAAGCCGCCTCTCAGCTGATCGCTAAAAGCCGCTAGACCGCTAATAGCGCTAATCCGCTAAGCTGTCAATGGGCTTGCTTTGCAAGACGAAAAAACCGCTAGACGAAGAGAATCGCGGAATGGATTAATTTCGTCTTGCGAGGCACCACTGTATATGATTAAAGCTGGAGATTTAAAATGTTAAAATAATGACACGAAAGTTAAGTAAGCTAATGCTATGTTAAAAGTCAACCAATATTTTTGTGAAATAAAAATTAATAACCTTTTCGTTAGAAAAATAAACAGCATAGATATTGTTTGGACAACTACATCTCTGAAAACAACAGATGTCTTCGCATTTTTTATAGCTTTTTCATATTTCCAATGCAAAAAGGAAATGTTAAAAGGGGAAACATAATTATAAATAGACATATTCATTTTGTAGATTAGTTTACCACACATTCCTCAAAACCCTTTCAAAGCAAACGAGATGGAATCTATAGAAAGTTAATCATTTTGGAATATGTATGGCCTCTGAAAAGACTGTAATAAAAAGAAAAGCCACCTTTAGAAAATAATAAAAAGGAGTTGTTTATCTTCTTTTTCCTATCACTACTGCCATAATTTCTTTTACTGATCGCAACAAACAACATAACTGTAATCTCAGGAATTGCTGTAGTGACTTAAAATTCAGGTTTAGAGCTCAGTGATCAAGTCAATAAATAAATGAACCGCAAGTTAACATTAGGAGTGCAGACAATACTGACTACTCAGTAATGGAACTGATTCCACAGGATGCTGGATATAGGCTTAGGGCCTTTCCACACTTTGGTCTCATTTGGATACAAAGCTGAACTACTGTTATGTGAATGAGCATGTACCAGCCGAGGAATCATGTGCTGCTCCACTCCTCTCTTCTTCTTCAGAATGTTCATTTCCATTTTTAACTAATCACAATTTAGTGTTATATCTGAAGCCGAATAAACTGTGATGATTCTGAATTACAGTTTACCTTGGCTTACGAAAGTTGCTTGAAAGTTACTTTCTGATTTCCCCCAGGGACATCTCAACTTAAAGCTTTCTCAGGCTTTTTTTTGAAACACTAAACTAGGCCAGTATGTTCTAGTTCTCTCAGGGTTTATCTGTATGATATACCTGTTTTCAAATACATGTTGTCTCCTTCACACATTATGTTTCAAATATATATTTAAAAAGTTTAAAAACAACCAAAGCAAACTGGACCTGCAAATATGTTTCAATGGCTTAATAAGCGTGCTCATATGTTTTTAACTTGGCTAGATACTGCAAACATTAATCTGCTTCAATGTTCCCTGTTTATAATAGTTCATTCTGATTTTGACAAATGTGATTTTTTGGGCTGATCTTAATCAGCAGCAATGTTATGTCCAGAAAGTTCCCAATTGCAAAGCTCTGTGTGTGCGTGTTGGATAGATAATGTAACTAGAACAACTCTCATTAAGCTAAATCTTGTTAGCTTACTCAGTATGTGTAACTGTTACCTCTAAAGCATATAAAACCACAAGAAGGAATGGGTGGCTCGCTCATTCCTTATTTTGCTCAAAGAAACATAAATTTAAAGTCATTTTATTTTTTTGCACTATTTACATATTCAAACCAATCAAGAGCTGAAATAATCACATTTGTTTCAGCGCCTTGTTTATTGCTGCCCAGCCCCCCTCCTTTAAATCTTTCCCTTAGCCAGAATGATGTTTATTGAATACCTGTCATTTCTGCAGCGGCTTGTGCCAAGAGCAGCTTACCAATGCCAGTCTTACTGAAACCCCTTCTGTTTCATATTCTCTAAGGGGCTTCCTTAGATCAGCTGCTCCCCATACCCAATACACAGAGACCTATAAATTTGCAAGCGCTGCAGTCAACGTCCTTAACAGCAAGTGGCACCCATTTTGCCCAGTGTGGCATACTCTTGAAGGGACAGAAGAGATACCACATGGTGAGCAGCATTCCTCACCATGTGTAAACTGTCAATTTGATTTGAAATTAAAATTTTTGATTAACACGAGCGTTTCTGAGCCTCCCACTGGCAGCAGCCTAGTTACTGAAAAGTGACATGATTTGTGACATGCATGCTGTACAGAAAGTCCCATGCCAGGAACTGAAAGACCAGTTTTCATTTTGTTTAAATACTGACACTAGGGTGGTGTTTTTTTTTTAAGGGGGTGGGATAGAAATGAACATTTGTATTTTGGACAACACCAAACAGGATGTCGATAGTGAGTGGTATCCTGTTGTTTTTAAAAAGTGCCCCATGAGTATTAAAATATGAGAACTCTCTGTGTGGTTGTATTTGTGGGGTCTACACTTTAAAATGTCATGTCTTCTCAGCATCAGGGCCTCTTCCACTGGGTGAAGGAAAATAAGGTATTAAAAACATGTTAGCTTGATAAATATTTCACACATAACAAGAAATGCTATGCAACCCAGCCCCAGGGGCTGTGATGAGCTACACAGGTACACTTTTAATCTAATCTGTTCATGAACACCTACCGGCAACTTATAGGAAGCCAATGAGATGCAGCCTCCAAATGGTCTATTTCAGACAAATCCTTGTGTGAATTAAATTAACAGAATTACATAGGAATTAAGAAAGTCAATGTGCTATAGTGATTCAGAGTGTCAAACTAGGAAAGGAGAGGCATGGGCTCAAATCCCTACTCATCCATGAAGATTACTGGACCAGCCAGTTTCACCTACTTCATAGGGTTGTTGTGAGGATTAAAATGGGTGGACACGCTGCTTTAAGCTCCTTGGAAGACAGATGTGGTACAAATGCAAACAATCAAGTACTCAATCAAATATTCCAAAGCACCTACTTTGTCCCAATACAGTGGTACCTCTGGTTATGTACTTAATTCATTCCGGAGGTCCATTCTTAACCTGAAATTGTTCTTAACCTGAAGCACCACTTTAACTAATGGGGCCTCCCGCTGCCGCCGCCGTGCGATTTCTGTTCTCATCCTGAAGCAAAGTTCTTAACCTGAGGTACTATTTCTGGGTTAGCAGAGTCTGTAACCTGAAGCGTATGTAACCCGAGCTACCACAGTAACTTGTGCTGAAAATTGGGCACCTAATTACAGCCCTATTTGACATCTATCAGCAAGCTACATTGTATCATTTCCTAGGGTTTAGCTGTTCCAAAATGCTAGTCTTTCTGGCAGGAATACTTCATTAAGGAAGATGGTTCTCTGATTCATTCTGTCATAGTTTGTAGAAAGTGAAAAAAAAAATTTCACTTGGGTCCAATTCAGGGGTGGCTAGCCTACGGTCTTCTAGATATGGTTAAAAAAACTACAATTCCCATCCTCTCTGGCTGGGGCTGATGAGAGTTGAAGTCCAACAATGTTTGCAGGGTCACAGGTTGCCCCATCCCTGACAGAGCTCACAAGTTCAGATAATAACACAACTAGTTCAAGCATTTTGGAATAATGGCATCACAGCAAGGGACCCACAGAGCCAGGAAAAATACATTTAAAGAAGCCTTAATTTGTTTTTTAAACATTAAAGAAAAGACCCAGGAGAGCTTCGAAAATCTCTTGGGGCAGCTGCAACCCAGAGGCTGCAGGTTAGCCACCCCGTTTATACGCCCTTCTGAAAATATCTACACATGGAATGGCATGGGAGAGGAAGGAATGACTGCTATCTCTAAATGGCACCCCATGTTTAGCCCAAAGGCAGTGTTTAAAGGAGGGAGGCCTTAAAAAGCCAGTGTTGGTGTTTATTACTGCTTCGCAATGCCCACACCTTATTGAGTACCAGATCTCCTCACAAAGGAGGAAAAGAAGGGGGAACCTTTCCTATTACGGCTTGCTTGTGTTCATCGTGCTAATTTGAATGCTTACCTTTATTCCTGGCACACAGTTTTAACCTAAGACATAAAAGGTTGTAAAAGTCATGTACGGTACTGCCAGGCTACCCTTGTGTTCCTGTCCATCATCCTGTTCAGACACGGAAAGGGCTAATGATCTGTCAGCTAGGTAAATTCATTACCCAGGAGAGAATAGCGCGCTGCTGCTTTTGCCCATTCACAGCAAGGATTTCTTTCGGCATGATGCTGCATCTTCCGAGTCTCACGGGAACAGTTTATGGTTGGCAGAATAGCACTAATAACAACAATTTACATTTATGTGGTTCAGGGCATGCTCTATATTTCTACTCCTAGATCGTTCATACTCCCACTGGCAGATTCATCAGTCAGCATGGAGGAGATGCTGCCCTCCTACTCTCAGGACCAGGTTTCCCCTAGTTTTTCTTTAATGAAAATGGGTCAAGAAGGCTACAATTTGAAAGGAAGGGAAAAGGGGAGAGTGGAAATAGAGCAGTGATAACCAGCCGCTGCCTTGAAGAAAATAATCTTCCGAGAGCCAATTCCAATGAAACATTTTCTTCTATTTGTGGAAGGATGAATTTTAAACAAGCTGGGTTGTGTCCAAAAGGTTCCCTAACTTTGACTCACTACGTCAGAGAAAAAAAACCCCTACCACTGCCAGGAGGGAGCCTTTGAAGCCAGCTCATTATTTGCTGATTTGATTTATTGTGTGACCCACCTCAAAGACTTGGGATGGATAAAAGAAAAGTTAAAACGTATAAAACACAAAATGTGATGTAACCCTTCTACTACCTTGCCTTAGGTTACACAAAGTCAACTGAAATAAATAAATGAGTACGCAAGTTCCAATTTCCAAAGTTAGATTCTGGCTGTTTCCTGGTAGAGATAATTTGAGAAGCAGCTAATAAGGCCTCTTTGTGCATATTTGCAGTCCTTACATAATATTTGTAAGAGGGCATTTTCACTTGATGTGGTTTTTATGGATTGTGATGGAACATAAAATTGGAAACACTGGTTCACTTTCATACGCCACTTCATATGCCATAAACAGCATCCTGAAATATGTTGGAAGGTGGACCTGCATGAATTTTGCAGCAGTGGTCTGTAAATATTTTCTGAAATTCCTGTTCTGCTGCTGCTTTCAGATTTTTGAGGCAAAATTCACGATCTTTTGAATTTTGATGTCTGCTGAGATCTGAAGGGGAAACTGGCTGTACTGGTATTCAGGAGCCCTATGGCGGGTGCCTTCTCTGCCAACTTAAACAAGTGCGGAAAACTTTTCTGTTCTGCCAGCCCTTCACAGGCAGTTAAGATTACATCCCCCACAATGGTCTATTGATGTTTATTTTATTTTAACTTTTTAAAAACTTTTTATGATTTTATTGTTTGGTTTTATGTTTTATATTGTTGTAAACCACTGTGATATATCTTTATGATGCAGTGGTATACAAATAAATAATAAACTATATTGTGATCATTTCTAGATGGCTTGATTCATAAGTTTGCCCAGTAAGTTTTCCAGATCACAAAGGAGAAACCTAGGTACTGTCAGAAACTTATTTCATAGTTTTCTACAAAGTCCTCCTGCCTTCAACCACTGAGAACCACATATTTAAAGTAAGTGACAACTGCTAAGCTTGATATAGAGGTGGGATGGAGTGAATAAAACCAATGTTCCATTACAAAATGGGCTAGTTGCAATAAGGACCTGCTAACTAAAAGAATTAAACTTTGAGAGTATAAAAAAATGCATTTGTTTTGCTACTGAGATAAACAGGACACTGGACTAGATGAATCTTTCCCCTGATTCATATTGGGTGAATTGTGTTTTTATATTTTAACTTTACTTGGTGTTTTACTATTTCTTCTTCATTTATACTTTTGCATTGTTGTTGTAGTTTTGAAATTTTATCATGTAAGCTGTATTAAGAGAGACTTTTACTGAGAACGGCAGACTATAATCGTTTTAAATAAATAAACCAATCAAGCAGGGCTCTTTCTTATAGCCGCGCATTACAGTGTTCAGTTTTCTCTACCAGTACTGCTTCCCACAGTGCAAAACACACACAAATGAAACAAATCAGGAGCAGGAAGGATTTCCTGTGCAGAACTGCCATTATTAAGTAGCAGGAAAACAATTCATTGGTGCAACAGTAAGATCAACAACCGAAAATAGAGTTAGTTACAGATTAAACTGTGTTAAAAGCATTAAAAAGGAACGAAAAGGGAGATCTGTAGCTAGAATCACTACCTCTTTATTATAAATGACTCCAAGGTTTATTCTAACAAGTCACAGGAGAAACCTTCCTTTGTGAATTCAATCTTCCAATCTTGCTTTTTTGGTACTTTCCGAGAAACACACACAGTAGCTTAGAGTTGTGCTTCCCATCTACTTCTAAGACTCCTGTGTAAACTGCCTGGAGGTGATTGTAAGAACTTGCTCAAGAATCATTTGATAAATCACTTGGCATCATTCAGATGAGGCGGAGGAGGAGAAAGAGGTGGCATATTTCATTGCATGCATTCAGCAAAATTTCTCAGTTGTCAAACACCCGCATCTTCTAGGAATACTATAGTATGTAACACATGCAAACAAACACAGTAAATGTGATGGACGTGATTACCAGCATACATGCAGCTAAACACTATGGTGCTGCTTTGGCTGCTGCAACACAAGGAGACACTTCTGCCACTGCAGCTAAAGTGATAAATTATGCTATGCAGTCTGCCTTACGTTACATTTGAATACTTGGAAACTTTACATTCTCCCTTATTACAATGGCATGCCACAACCAGGGAACCAAGTGACCCTGACCCTATTCTATTTTATCTGTTTCCTTTTGTTGTCTTTGCACTCAATTTTTCTGCCAGTATAAGTGACCATACTCTGTTATATCATGCTTCTATTGATAGATCTTGCAAATTCTTCCAGCATCTCACAACTAATAAGCGTGTTGCTATAAACAAAATGATAAGCATTTCCTCATATGGAATTCTGACATTTTGGCCACTAAAGACTGATAACATTAATTTTGGATCTATCTGGATTTTCTTCTTTTCTATATGACTTATTCCAGTTTGGGACTTTCCAGGAAAGTGCAAGAAAGCATCTGATGTGGCATAATGGTGTCTTTACATTGTACAGGGCTGCTGCACATGCCTTGCTAAGTTTAGCTACCATCCTGGGCTCTGTTTTGAAGCCTGCAATGGACTTCAGAATCCATACAGGGTGGAGAAATTAAAAAAAATAATTAATTAATTTTTATTTATTTTTTTTAAAAAATGGTTCAGCAAGACATTTGAGCAAAACAGTTCCATTTATTGCTATCCCCATCATAACCCCAAACTGTGCTCTCATTCACTAAAAGCAGATTTCAGTTCCCTTTTAGGGTTGTTTTAGTACCCAGTTTGCAGACATTTAACATGAAGAAGTCCAGTATACACTCTGACATAGCCTGGCCTCACTTTCGGCATGCCACTACTAGCTCACATTTTTAGGCGACTTGTAGAGAACTGGCGAAGCCCTAACACAGCCACTTGACACAGGATGAAGTGGCATCTGTTAGGCTTTCCCTGTGACTGCTAAAGCTGAATGTGAGCAAACTTTAAATCCTCTCTAAGTCAAAACAGAAATTCTCTTCCTTCTTTCTCTTTCCCCTCATTTTGGCTCTTCATGTGCAGAGGTATAAGAGGAAGAGTCTATAACTGCTAATGTAAAATTCCTCACAAGATGACAGGCCTGCTCATGAGACAATAACCTCTCAGCACTTCTAAAGTCAATGGATAAGCTTTTTATAAGAGGAAGTATAAAAATGGATGAGGAAGGAAGAAACCTATAAAACTTTTACACATACCTCTGTCTCAGAACTCTTCCTTAATTACGACCAAGTAATGAATACTTCTATTAACTGACTGATTTTTAGAGTGCACTTTTATCTACAGGTTCTATATTTACAGTGCAAGCCCTTTCAATTAATACACGAAACAGGAAATAAGTGGCTAATTATTGTATTTCACTGCAAGTAACAGGTCTTTCATTGGACCTGTTAAACAAACGAGTTAAAAAAGAAGCTATGGTATGCAAATTGAGGACAAGGGTTACTGGGTTGACAGCAAAAGATACACTAATTTGTAGCACAGCTTGAGACATTTTTAAGGAAGAAACTTTTTGGGCTAACTGTTTTGGGAGTCTACTGCTGTAGAATCGTATTACATATGATGAAAGATTTACAACTCAGTTTCATATCTGCACAACCATTTTGAACTACAGTCACAGTAAAAAAACAAAAACAAAACAAAAACAAACAAACAATAACTTATGTTTCTCTATATTATCCTCCTTGGAATTCTTGCTGAACAAGTACAGTGGTACCTCGAGTTACAAACGCCTCAGGTTACAAATTCAGCTAACGTGGAAGAGTTACCTCGAGTTAAGAACTTTGCCCCAGGATGAGAAGGGAAATCATGTGCTGGCGGTGCAGCAGCAGCAAGAGGCCCCATTAGCGAAAGCATGCTTCTAGTTAAGAACAGTTTCAGGTTAAGAATAGACCTCCAGAACGAATTTAGTTCGTAACCAGAAGTACCACTGTACAATTTTTATGATTAAATCTTCTTTATTACCTGCCTACAGCATATTCCCTTGCAGGTACCCACTTCTGGAATGGCCCTAACACCCAGCTATCTTCCTGTGTGGGTACAGGATTGTTCTCAAACTCTCCTTCCTTCCATCATTTATTCACTTACAAAGATTTATACCTTGTCTTTTGATAAGTGCCTGCAAACCAAATCCATATCAGAAACATAATAAATAATAAATTGGATTAAAACACCAATAAAGCTTACAATAGATAAACACAATAAACATTCAGCAAGATAAAAATAGAAACTAAACCAATTAAAAGGTCATTTCTAAAAGAACATGAAAACTGAGCACACGTCTCTCAGTGCAGTGAAGCAACCATCAGCCATGCCTAGGAGGAAAGTTCCAGAGTTTGTTTGGCACACGAGAAAAAGCATGTTCTCTGGTAGTCACTCACCTAATTTCCAAGGAGGAGCCACACTTAGAGAAGATTATCTTAATTGATGGACAGGCTATAAGGAATAAATATGTGTTCTAAATGTCTTGACCCTAGTCGGTTTTGAACAAAACCTGCTCTATGAATAAGTTGAGAAGCAAACTGAATGTGAAACAGCATGGAGGTATCCCACTGGACATGTAATAAGTGATTCTTGGATTGTGACTACATATATATGTATGTGTCTGTGTGTATGTGTCCTCTCCTGTCTTGAGAAACCAGATACTTATTTTTGCTACATTGCCTATTCCTTCACAGAGACTGCTAACTTCAAAGTGCAATGAGTATGTCATGTTCTTCAGGCACCATGTGGTCAGGCCACAAACATTTGCTTCATGCTATCAGTACTTTGTGTCAGTATTTGCTTGGATGATTTCTTTTTTATCAGAATGTGTTTCTTGCGGAGGTTAATGGTTAACAGCTGTGACATCCAAAGTGCTCTGTCAATTTGCAGCTCTTGCAACCTGTAGGTCACTGGTGAGGCAGCCTTCATGTTTGGCCTAAACATTGTCTTGAGAACTGACCTTGAAGAAGAGTTTTGGATTTGATATCCTGCTTTATCACTACCCGAAGGAGTCTCAAAGCGGCTAACATTCTTCTTTCCCTTCCTCCCCCACAACAAACACTCTGTGAGGTGAGTGAGGCTGAGAGACTTCAGAAAAGTGTGACTAGCCCAAGGTCACCCAGCGGCTGCATGTGGAGGTGCGGGGACGCGAACCCGGTTCTCCAGATTACGAGTCCACCGCTCTTAACCACTACACCACACTGACTTTCCTGAGTGACTCCCCGATATGACGTTGGATTGACAGCCAACTTCCACAGGAGCTCTACAGCAGAATGGCAATGATGCCAACAGCCAGACTATGGCTGGAATCCTGTGCACACTTATGTCAGGGAAAGTCTTGCTGAAGTCAATGGGAGTTATGTTACCAGTAAACCTGCACAAGATTTATGATCGGGGGAGTAACTGTATAAGACTGACTATAACATAAAAGACCTTTGCAAATAACTGCATACTTCTGACTTTATTACGAAAACATACTAAATATACAATAGCATATCCAAGCTATATGCATTTTAAAAAATATACACTACAGTGGTACCTCGGTTTAAGAACAGTCCTGTTTATGAACGATTCTGTTTACAAACTCCGCAAAACTGGAAGTTTTTGAGAACTTCACCTTGGTCTAAGAACAGAATCCAAACAGTGGAAGGGAACCGGTGGCAACAGGCCTCATATGGAAAAGCGCCTCGGTTTAAGAACAGTTTCGGTTTAAGAACAGACTTCTGGAATGGATTAAGTTCATAAACTGAGGTACCACTGTATGGTAATTTTCACAAATAGCCAATATACAAAAGTACTTCTAGAGCAGGGGAAAGGTTGCTTAGTAGTTTTTCCAACAGTTTTCTATGTAGTCACCTCCCCTGTCCCTCCAACTTCTAGAAATAGGGTTAACAACTTCAGAATTTGGGATTAGAAGCAATAAAGGAAGGAAAACACTTTATTATGGCTGGGTAATGCATGAAGTAAAGAGTGTTTGCTGTTCTTGTGCACAGTGCTGCCATGGTAAGCAGATTGTGGCATAGTGCACTGGTGAGCGCCAATGACCTCTGTACCAGACATGAATCAGTAAGGGTGCAAATCTATGGAGAACATACACTTTGCACAGAGATGGTTTTATGGTTCATGTTGGAACTGATCTTCACCTAGTACATTTATCTTATCAATTGAGTTTTGGTGCTTTATCAGTGAGAAGCCACTTGAAACCACAAGAAAGGTGAACAGATAGCCAACTATTGGTTATGTTAGAGATGAATCATATGAGCAGGAAATTGATTTATTCAAAACCAAGAGTCAAAGCTTTTAATCTCCACTCCTCTTGCATGAAGTCCAAGAGGAAAGGTGGAGCGAACAACCACAAGGCTTATAGTGGAAGTCTTACAATGGGAAACCATGGTTTCCTGTTACATTTGTAATGAATAAATCTCTATATCCATAATTCAGCTCTATTTCTCAGTCATGTGACTGGGCACCCTTTCTACCTACTTTACTTCTTATTAACTCTTTCCTCCTACTAATTTATCTCAAAGGAATAGCTACTCCAGAACTTGTAGTCCTCGAACTGCAATTTAAATATTATAAGCCAAACTGTTTGCTTCCATATTGTGATAAATATGGCAGCTTTGAGCAAAACCTTCTCCTGAACAATATTCAGAAGCATGGGTATAAAGATGAGGTTCTGTAAGAATGTTAGCAAGATGACACAAACCACTTTTTAACTGCATTACTTATCATTTCAACATGCATTCAATTGAATTATGGCAATGCAGTATGAGACTGGGTTCAACATGCAAATGCCAGGAGAGTCATTCTCTGATTTCATCAGTCTCTTTGAGATATTGATCTATCTTCTACAATGAAGGGGCAGCCTTAGGAAAGACAGTCATGCATAGCAATGACATTATTGTAAGGTTAGGGCCAATTTATACATGATACACAACTGCATGTAACTCTCTCTCTCTCTCTCTCTCTCTCTCTCTCTCTCTCTCCAGAATGCAAAGCAGGAATGGAAGTTGAGGGTGGGAAAGAGCTATTTAACACTTTCTGCTTGGGCCATTTTTCTGCTGTGAAGCCAGTCCCTCCAATGTATCTCTCAGCGAAGAGCAGCTTCAGAGTGGTTTTTAGAGGGGAAATAGTATGAGGGGAAAGGATTAAGCTCTCTGTTTCAGCACACCTTTCTCAGGCATAAAACTGGGACATTACCTTGAAAAGTACCGGTATTTGCATATCCTGCTGGGAAAGTTTGAAGTGCCCTCTTACTGATTTAAACCTGCTTAAATGCATGCACATCCCTATCTAAATAAATAAATAAGTGGGTGGATGAATTCTTAGGCCACCTTTATAAATTCAATACTATTATCACAAGGGTTAACAAACTATGGTAGTTCTGTGAGTAGCTGTGTGCCATTATTTAGCACTTTTTACTGTTAGGAAGAACAAGGTGCCTTTCCTTTACTGAGGTACAGTTAAGGAATTGCAACTCAAAGCACAAAGAAAGCACTGGAATTACAATTAGTATCAATTTAGATGCTAAATAACTTTTTTTTGGGGGGGGGGATATAAAATCTCTACATTTATTTAATGAGCAATTAATTCAGTAAACATTGGCGCACAGCTGCACTAATGTATACTGTCCTGTTTGCATTTACATATAAAAGCAGCCAATTCCTTGGAAAAAAAACCCCAACTTTTAAATTTACGGTTAAAACTTGTACTATCAATTTCTGTCTGTCAAATGACAGTTACGCATGATGAGTAAGAGCTTTGCTGGACTTGAACTCCTGTCATGTTCTATTTCACTATCCCAGCACTAATCTTTGCACAGTTCTATAAATACCATCTCCCTCCTCCTTCAAGAGGGCTTGACTTCTTTTCAAAATGCTGAAGTTTGAAAGGCATACCATGTCCCCATACACACTCTAATAAATTTGATGTAGTTTGATGGGGGGAAATTATGAATCGTCAAGTTTATCTTATTCTTTTTTTAAAAAGACAATGTTAACAAAATGTTTAGACAAAAGCATGCAATGGCATGAATTGACCATAGAGGAAAAAGAGTTCTGATAAGAGAGGGGCCCAGGAAGCAGAATGACACAGATCTATCAAGGCTGAAGACGGGTTAAAGAATGTCTCCTGATACATTTTCATTGCTGTCTTCTACTTTTGTTTGTTTATGCTTTTTAATCTAAAAGAAGTAATAGGAAATCAGGATTTCAAACAACTTCTTTTTGCTTTTTTTTTTTAAAGGACTCGAGCTCCTGCGTTGTGTCTGAGTCCTTGCATGAGAAAAACAATTTCCACTTGTGCAGTGAAACATTCCATTCCTTTCTCCCCCTGCTTCCCAATCTGTTCTTCAGAACAGATTTAGGAGGGGTTTGGGAGGGGGACACATACTGGGAGAAGAGGGAGGGGGTTTCCAATGCACTAGTGGGATTCATTCTGCTTGCACAAGGACTTCCTGGGATTCAATCCTCTTCGACTTGAAATGGCGCCCAGCTCTTCAAATATCGCGTGTGTTTTGCTGCTGCTTTTACTCTCCTGTGGCACATTCAAGGAATAGCTGGTGCAGTTTGCATCTTACTAATTTGTGTTGCAGAAGCTACTCACCCACAATATTCCATACATTACGAGGAATGCTGAACCTATTCTTAATGAAGATCTAAAGCAAATCTGCTGACTGGGAAAGGCTATGTTCAAAATGACACATGCTTAAGTCTCAGCGAGGAAAGTAACAAAGTGTCATCACCCACCTGACTTCCCCCCAAATCAACTGAGCTGCTCAAGTGCTTAAGTCAGTGGCTTTTGTGTGTGTTCATCTTCAGCACTCCAACAGTACAGTTCTTGCAGGTCCCATTCAGTTCTTGCATGTCCCAGCCAGCTGATCCCCTTCCTCAAGAAAAAAAAATACTCTTATATCGGAGAAGAGGGAGGGTGGTAACTAGCAGTGAAGGGTGTGTGTGTGATCAGTAGGTGGGGATTGTTGGGCTCTGCTGACCTTGCTAATCACAACCAACTCCACACAGCTCAGGTAAGGCACTTGCTGCTAAGAGACAGTACAAGTCTAATTTTGCCTGGGGAAAACCCAAACAGATATGGACTCAAAGAATCTAAGGCAGCAACAGGTACATACTTACCATTTTCTGGCTGGTCCTTGATATCAGCTTCACTTGGCTGGCTTGGACTTTCAGACTGACTTGAATCTAAAAAACATAAAAATGGCCAAAAATTATAGTAATCGGTTGTGGAAATAAGATTTCCAAGCTCCAGACTTTAGATGATATATATTGCAATCTCTCTATATTTCCATCTGATAGAATATACAGTATTATATTTTCACTGAACTTTAATGGAGTAATCAGATTACATGACATAGTTTTCCATTAATCAAACTTTGTTGTAGAATAGATTCTACAAAATCTGAAACCAAAATTCGTAATTATAGAAAACTTTGAAAAACCATGCCGTCAGACAAAGAATTTGGCTTTGTAATCCAGTGTGGGTTTGGAGCATGTGAGATTCCTTAATACTGCAATGTCATTATTTTTCAATAGCCTAACAACTTGCTGTTGAGACATTAACCTTTTCATGTTTGTATTATTAACTACCTTTGTATGAAAGTGCAGGCTTAATCAGCTGCTTTAATTCACAGAAGCTTCTGAATAAATTTCAGCCTGAATAAAGAGCTATGCCTGTTCCTAAACCCTAGAAACCTCTCTGTTTCTTGATGCCAATGCCCCAGGTTCCCAGAGCTGCAATTCCCAGGGTTGGCAGACCTCGAAACTTCAGAAAAGCTGGGGATCACACCTGCTATTTCCCTTTCTTCTCTTAACCTGGGGGAAAAGACAGCTGGTGGAAGAGCTTCCCATACCTGTGCCTTTCTGAGACTTAGCCAAAAATGCTCAGAAAAGCCATCTATTGCTCTCTTTAAGTGGTGAACTCAAGTGGTGAATGGTGATAGATTCTCGTACCAAAAGAGGACCTTGGTGCCAAAGAAGAGCCAATGAGAAACAAGAAGGAATTATCAGCAATGCTCTGGGAAACCTTGAGGTTTCCAGAAGTACAAGGGACATTGAAAATATCTGAAGTGGGCAATCCCACGAAAAAGAAATGGACCAATGTCATCTGAGCATGCTCAGTGCTCAGTAGTCATGACTGCTGAGTGTCAGCCGGAAGAGAAAACCAGGAAACTGTATGTGTGAGCCTGCAGAAGGAATGGAATGCCCTGCTTCAGCCCCCTGCAATGTATAATATTATGGAAGAAAGCATGGCTGGCTGAAACCAGCATTTTGTTACAGATCTCCCTTCTGTCTAATTGGCATTGATAGAGAGAAGCTTATGCTTGTGGCAACCCTTGAGTTGACTTCACCTTGAATTTCCAAGGTGCAGTGAAAAAGTCTGAAATTTGACCACATTTTAGAGAGAACTCCACACAAGATCAAAAGGTCATAACACCATACTGTGATTAAATTGAAAAACTTACTTCTATTGCTATGAAGTGATAACACCGCCCTTGAGGTATTAACAGCATGAAAGAAGAAGTACTGCAGATGACTTTGGGTCAAACTATGATAACGTATTACTTTTTGAAAAGCGTGCTAGCTTTTAAGCTAATGAATATTTTAATTATCAGACTACCATAAAGAAACTTTTGATACTCCATATGGATTCCCACCCCACTCCCCGCACCTCCTGTCAATATGCATTTGTTATACAATGGTACCTTTGGTTAAGAACTTAATTCATTCTGGAGGTCCATTCTTAACCTGAAACTGTTCTTAACCTGAGGCACCATTTTAGCTAATGGGGCCTCCTGCTCCTGCTGCCCGATTTCTGTTCTCATCCTGAAGCAAAGTTCTCAACCCAAGGTACTATTTCTGGGTTAGCGGAGTCTATAATCTGAAGCATCTGTAACCTGAAGCGTCTGTAACCTGAGGTATCACTGTAGAGTAAAATAGACAAGCCCGTATCAACTAAGAAACTATAGCTAATTAAAGTACACGAAACAATGTGTATATTTACAATTGTACATCTAAACATCTAAAATAAGTTTCATTCAAATGCATTTTTTCAATGTGTGTTCAGTTGAACCAAACTGTTAGTGACATAGTGGATTTCAGAATTAGTGTCTTTATTGCCAAACATTAACAAATAATTTTTCCTTGATTTTTCTAAAGGAAACGAAAATGATTAAAAAAATAAACAACTCATCTAGCACTGTGCCAAATTTCATTGTTGTGAGATAGTATTATTATACTGTCATTTAAGATGAAATGGCTTGCACGTTAAAATTCTAATTCTGTAATCCTATGCACCCCTATTTAGGAATAACCCACATGCGACCTACATCTGAATAAATGTGTTTATGACTGGGCTGCAGGAGTTGCTAACTATTTGTATGCTATTCTTTTAAATGCTATTGGGTCACGCTGTTTTGTTTTGTTTTTAAATTTATATATAATTGTATACCACTTTTGCCATGGAAGGCTTAGAGGACACACTAGTCAGGAAGCAAGACAAGAATCTTATCATTTTTTTTAAACAAGAACAGAGCAGCAACATGTTATAAGGTTGCAATAACATGGTTTGTTTTTTTCTGACTACAGCATCATTATGCTTTTTCAGATCTACAAATGTATTTATTTTCTCAGTTGTCTTGATATCTGGGACCAATGGTTCATGCTACAATACTTCCTATTATCACATTCCTCCATTCTTTCCAGCTTAATTTCCATTTTGGGGGGAGAAGGGTATTGAGATTCTGCATGCTGTCCGTATGATTCATGCTTTGGTGTAAGATATGAAAACAAAGTCCACAGGATCAATGTCCCAAAACATTCTGTTTCTCCAACTCTCCATAGTGCCATTTCGACAACTACTGCATGATTTAGGAGATTATCCAGGTTATGGCTTCTGAGCTCTTTGATGGAAGCCAGTCCTCCTATAAACTACATTTCTCTTGTGGATGAAATGGGCATCAAAATTGGTCAGAACAGTCTCAGAGTTGTGTTTAAGGCCTACTTCAGCAAAGATGATAGATTTGTAAGCATTGCAGAGTTTTGTGGGTGACATGGTATTTCTATTCAAATCAAGCCATTACAGGATTATTATTTCTGTGTCTGCTGCAGAAAATGGTGCTAATTTTCTTTGTCAGAAATTGGTGCATTGAAAACTTGACCTCCCATACCATGGCATGGAGCACTTAGAGGAAACAGCTAGGAAGCTAGACAATATTTATTGCCCTTCAAAACAAAAACAGCAGCATCAAGAAACACCCAACTATACTGGAGTTCAGTGCCTTCTAGGGTCTAAAATATATAATACTGATTGACATGTACAATTACAATAATATCAGAATGAAGTATTATATATAAACAAGTAATGTAAAAGGATATTATGATATTATGTTGCAAACAAGGAATATAAAATTATACTATGTTGTTCTTGGATATGAAATACAATAAAGCTTGGATGTCACAAATTTATCCCAGTGTTTATACTTTTTCTGACCTTCTTTTTTCATCCTGGCTATCTTTAAATTTATTCTGTTTTTGAAAAGACCCTTCAGTCTTTTCGGCTACCATCAGGATTAAACATGGGAACTATGGCTCTGAAGAAAGCAAACTACCAAAATGTTTCAAAACAAAATATAATTCTGTTTCCTTGATTTTTATTCAGATACTGAAGATGATTTGACACAGTCAAGAGTTTCAGTGTTTGGTTATTAAAGAGGAAATTCACAGAGCAGTCCTAAAAATGCAAAGTACACAGCAGAGGGTTTTCATTTGGTTCACACACCACAGCCCTATTCAATAGTATGCTGACTGTAACTTCCCTATTTTGGATTGCTAAAAAGATAACTCAAATCCAGCTTTTACAGTATATTACACACTTTGTGTTCTGATGCACACAAAACATATCCAGTGAAATCAATGTGCAGAGTAGATAACATATTTAATTTATGTAAATGAAAGAAATTTTCATCCACATTTGAATTAAATTAATATTACTTAATATTATTACTTAATATAAATTCAGGTTAGCCATTCATTTATTTTTTTTCTCCCTCCACACACACACTCATATACACAAACACACAGAGGCAGAGTTATATTCCACCACCTACATAAATTAAGAATCATGCAAAAATGCATAACCATATACATACTAAATTGGTGTTCCCCTCAAAGCAGGTTTTATTGCTGTTAGGGTAGGTAAGATAAATAATTATAAAATTATTATGAAAACAGGGCAGTTCTGATCCAACTAAACATAATAATTTTAAAATCTCATTAATGTCAATGGAAGAAAGTTAAACATATACATAACTCTGCCGCTGAAATCAATGGGATTTAAAAGCAGATTGTGCCCGGTATTATTAAAGTGAGACTTTAATTTATTACAGATGGAGATAGAGCCATTATAGTGAAGTAAATTATTAGTCACACACATCCAGTAATCTAGTTTGAGGAAACGTTTGCTGGTGGATTCCAACAAATCATAAACATCACAGTATTGGAAGGTGAAAAAAGCCTATAGATAAGCTTTTCCGGGGCTGTATCAGCTAGTTATATGGCGCTGCTCCCAAGGAATTATACTGTGGAGTCTCTAAGTGGATTTTCTCTTCTCCATTCTCCTTTCCATTGTCAATGGTGGCAGCAACAGGGGGATCTTGGGATGCATTGCAAGGGGAGAGTTTTGGACAAACTGAGAGGGAACTGGGTTGGCAATGGCTTGGGAGGGGTTGGTAGGTAGGCTGGGATGGTGAAGGAGAAGGGGCTGTGAAGTGAAGTGGGTTGGAGGGAGTTGTGAGGGGATAGGGCTTGGGGCAAGGTGTAAAGGGAGGGAATTAGCAAGGGGTGGATGGGTAGGTGGGCAACAACAGAAAGGAAGACAGCCCCTAGTAATCACATATATTTCCTCTACTTTTGATGAATATACTGTGTCTAATGAGAGAAATGGCATGACAGACGAGCCAAACTTTCTTCTTCTGATGCAGCATTTGATTTCATGATCAGGTTTTCTGAGACTTTTTAGCCCTTAGACAGGATTTCTTGACTTTCACAGGCACAGTAATATTATATCAAAATCCTAACTCGGATCCTGAAACTTTATCAGTCTCTAAAAACCACAGAAAGCTGCAGCCTCTTTCTCTAACATAGAAAAAGCCTTTTGACCTTTTTGATTCAAAGAATTCTACTCTCTATTTTTCCCCTGACAACTTGGGGATAAACCTATAAACCCATTAACAATTGGAACTGAGAAGATGGCAGGTGATTCAAACCCAAAAAGTCATTATTTGTAATGAATAATAATGACATTTATAAATAAACATGTGGAGAAGACTATGAGTAGAAGATTGAAGGAAAATAATACTATGGGCTAGTTTATGGCTACAGATCACATATTCATTGAGCAAAGTATGTCAAATATATCCATTGAAATTATTTTTGGGGGAAGAGGAATATATACTATCTCTGATCTTTGCCCAAATGTGGCTTTTCTTTCAAGCATGGAAATTGCTTTTGCTGTCATGAGTTGCAATATTGAACATATACATGGTGAAGGAACTCTCAGTGAACCCAACAGTGCCCAACTATGTATGAATAAACATGTTTAGGACTAGGTTATACATATTTTAGTTTCATGGAGTCAAAGAACGATGCTATGGGACAACATTCATGTCTCTTAACATCTAAAAACCCAATAGGTAGAGGCAAGGTAGCACATTTGTATAGTTTTCTGAGAGTAGTAGTCACTGGGAGTGTCAATTGGGAGCCTGATTTGAGTAACAGGCAGAACTTTGTGGGATGGCTTATTTCCCCCATGAATGCTTTTCAGAAAATGGAGGTGTGATCCCTTGCTACGTATATAATTGAAGGACTCAGAAAGAAGTATGGTGAGGACAGGCATTTCCAGTTTCAGTGATGTGGATGGAGAGGACAGAGCCATTAATGGCAAGAAAATGAAGCTTTACACCATGGAGGAAACTCCGGGATAAGTCTGTGCGCTTTCTTGGGTAAGTATAAAGAGATGCAGGACTGCCTGAGGGTACTCCAACAGTGTTCCCTAACACACACACACCCCACAAATCCCCATCCCTAGCCTAAGGTGGGCATTTGAAAAAAATAATAATTAGGTGGATTTGCTTACCACCTGCAACTTACATCAGCTTCCAATTTTCCCTCAGCAGTATAGATACAGGTACAGTATATTCAACTTGTTGCTCAAGTGCTCTTCACTGCTCTACCCTACCCCTTAACTTCAAAGTCCTTTCCTTTTCAGCAACTCTATTTACCTAAGTTGTATCCCATTAACTCCTGAGAAAAAAGGTTCCACACAGTGGTAAAATCACAGCAACCCTAGCCTCATTTTTGTGAGAGGACTCTTAATTCCCATACACTGGGAAAGAGATTATCTTTGATAATAGAAATGTAAATCAAAGCTTGCTGTTGTTTATTCCAGACAGACATTTCTGTGTTAAGTCTGTTTATCAGGCAACACTCTGTCTAAGCCAGGAAGCAGTCAGCCTTTGTGAGAAGATGTCTGCAAATATATTTCCCAGGAGCCCTTGCAGCAAACTTTTGTGGCCAATCCCCCCAACCTCCCACTCCTTGTTACTATACCAGAAAATTGTACTAAGACAGCCCATAAGTAGATGAGCAAAAACAACTAGCTAGACTATGCTGATGAGCATGAATGAAACCAAAACATGTGCGCACAGTCTGCTGCCCTTTATTCTAAGCAGACTTTGTGTATTACATCTGTTTAGCAAGCAACACTTTGTCTGAGTTGTCCTGCTTTGTAAAAAGGAGTTCCCAGAAACTCCAAGATGACTTTTTTTTTTGGGGGGGGGAGGGGGCTGCACAAAAGATCCTTATTGCAGGCTATATCTCAAGAACTGTATATATAATATGATTATGATATTTACAAGACTCAAAAAAATATAGAATTTGGCTTCAGTTTAAGTTATTCTATTTTTTTGCATGAACAATGTACTGGTATGGAGTGATAGGCAACAGAGTTTCAGAGGGGAGGGGGAATTTGTTACTAGTTTTTAATACACTTATAAATGTTTGCTTTTTTAGAGGTTTGCTCCCTTTGTTTATTACTAGACCATATTTCTTTTGTAGCAGCATACATTAACTTTTGACTTAATTCATACTGTCATAAAAGGCTTCCGGCTTTATGAAAATATTCTTAAAACACTGCACCACTACGCTAAAAAAGAACAACACAGGAGGAGAAAATCTGTTGCCCAAAGGAATTAAAACCCAAATTTTCAGGCTTCCCCTCCCCCGAAGACAAAATAAACTTAACTTGTTTGTATTCTCCTCAGTCGTGTTGTATGCATCAGCAACTAAAAACAAAGAAACTTTTAGCTGCTCAGACAAAATGCAGAAGCTCCCCAAACGACAAAGCAAGCGGGGTGGGAGGAGGGGGGTAGCTGGGAAGCATTCAAAAAGTCTGACAGTCCATTCAATATACGGATGATGGCCATAATGCATCCAGGGTCCCCTTGCTAATTAAATATGCATTGGCACAGTTTTGATCGATGCAAGCCATGGATCAGATGACACACCTGCAAAATCGTGAGCCCAGAGCTCCCAGGGAAAAAAAGGGGGAAAATACAGCCTGTCTCCTTATCTTTGTTTTCAAAGGCTCTCAATTTCTGTGCTTAGATATCTAATTTAATTCTCTCACCCCTCAGCAAACTGGATTAGGAAAGTCAATACTGCCTTTGTGCATCGACAGGAACACACAGCTTTCCTTTTATTCAATTTAGCCGTGACCTTTAGACAAAGATAATGACAACTGTCTAAAAGAAAGGTACAGCTTCAAGGAAGGAGCTCTTGAGGGGCCTCCTGCAGTTCCACCACTCTGGATTTGCCTGCAAGACGTGAGTCAAGTTTGGGAGGGAACCCTTAAAAAAAACCGAAAAAGAAAAAAACCCTCTTATACGCAACCAACAGTAACCTGCACCTTAAAGCACTTCATAAAGAACTTTTTGTTCAGCACCCAGTCTTGGGACTTGCACTCACTTCCTAACTGGTTGCCAAGGAAAGTAACAATGGCTCCAATAGTATACTGATTAGGGGTTGGCGGTTTAGAAAAAGGAGATGAAGCAAATTCCAAGGGGGGGGGGAGAAGAGTTGAATTAGCGTAAGTATGAGTACTTATACCTTTGCAGCAATAGGTGGTGCTGAATAAAAGTTGTGAAGATTCTACAACCAAAAATTCACTATGAAAACATTCCAAATTTGAGATAATTTATGGCTCTCTCAAAAGAGCTGGAATTAACCTCATTTCCTATTGGTGTTCCTGCTATCACTGGTTAGTACCAAAGTGTTCATTGGTGCTGGGACGTTTATCATTTCTTCATAATACTTGGACTGGCTCTTCATTCTTCTATGGCAGTAAGTTACCACCATGGTGTAGCATATGTAAAATTTCTAGGCTGCTTTTACTTTATGGTAAAATATGTTTTGGGGCTAGTCATAGGCTCCTACTGGTATTATCTGAGCCATGACAAAGGTATTATGCTGGAAGGAGGTAGGGTGATAACAACACAACCCTTGTAATACAGAAAAAAAGTGTTAATGGAAACTTGCATTCCTGAGCATCCACAATATGAAAAAATAAAGAACAACAAGGATCAACAATTGATGCCCTCCTTATCTTAGAGAACTTAAGATCACATTTCATCATTATAAACTCCAAACTGAAAATATATATCTATTCAAATTAGAGTCTCCGTCCTCCTATCCATTTCCTAACCTGCCCTTACGACTGATTTACATTATCCACTTCTATGAATTCTAACGTGATTTAAATTTATTGGGCCATTTAAAATTTTAGAGAGCTTCCAATTGGATCTGTATGGCTTTCTAGACATATGCAGAGTTCAGTTATTTAAAATTAATTGCAGTACAATAATTTTAAATTACTTCACACTGTACTAATCTCAAGTGCTTTGAAATATCTGAACTGCCCTATTTAGAGCCATCATAGTTCTGCTGCATATGTGCACCACAGAGCAGTTTAAAATGCTGATCGGACCTGTGATGATTTATGCCAACAAGCAGGCAGACATGGTGGACCCATTGTTAATTATAGTGTCCAAAATTATTCCAGATCATTTTTTACTCTAGATCTTTCCCTTAAACCTGTCATCTCGGTGTAATCTGAAAAGTGGCTGTAAAATAGTCACAATATTAACTGTATTATGACAAAGATAGATTATAAAATATGTAGGGAGAAATTCAACACTGAGCTAGTGATTTCATCATGGCAAACTTTTCAGCTTGCCAGATAGAACAATCCCTCCTCTTCGCACCCAACACACTGTTCTGTGTGTTCTCCCAATCCCTCTCCCAAGCCAGTTTTGGAGAAGGTAAAAGCGGGGCTTCTCCTGATGATAATGAAATTGCAATAGTGTTTTTACACCAGAAGGACATAATATAAATGTCTTACTAAGTAAATAATAAAACAGTTGACCAAATGTGAGGGAAAGGGCCAACAAGATTCTTACTTCTGAGATGAATTATCTCACTGCTACTCCAGGAGTATAGGATATACTTCACTGTTCAGGATAGAAAATGTACTGGTATCAGTACACGGCCTCGGCCCAGTATATCTGAAGGAGCGTCTCCACGCCATTGTTCAGCCCTAACACTGAGGTCCAGCACCGAGGACCTTCTGGCGCTTCCCTCACTGCGAGATGTGAGGTTGAAGGAACCAGGCAGAGGACCTTCTGTGGAACACCCTCCCATCAGATGACAAAGAAATAAACAATTATCTGACTTTTAGAAGACATCTGAAGGCAGCCCTGTTTAGGGAAGTTTTTAATGATTGATGTTTTATTGTGTTTTTAATATTCTGTTGGAAGCAGCCAAAAGTGGCTGGGGAAACCCAGCCAGATGGGCAGGGTATAAATAATACAGTGGAACCTCAGGTTGCGGACGTAATCCATGACGGAGGCATGTCTGCAACCTGCAGCGTTCACATCCTGAAGCGCTGTGTCTGCGCAGGTGCAATTTGGCGCTTCTGCACATGCACGAGCAGCGAAACCCGGAAGTAAACTGTTCCGGTACTTCTGGGTTTCCCGCAGTCCGTAACCCGAAAACACGTAACCTGAAGCATCCATAACATAAGGGATGACTGTAAATTATCGTTATCATCATCATCATCATCATCATCATCATCAAAGACTGCCTCAATGACCCTTTCCTGTGGTTTCTCTGTCAATAACTTCCCAAGCAGCAAGCAAGAAACAGCACTTCAAAAATCTAAAAAAAAATATAAACCAAAACTGCAGCGTCAAAACCAAAGTTTAGGAACACGGAAGACATTTTCATTCCCCTGCAGTGTAGCAGTTTTCTTTCCTCAAGGCTATACAAATCTCAGAAACTACACTAACATATTTTCCAGCTTTGTTTTCTCTTTTGGTTTATATATACACACACACTCTTTGTTCTTAGAGGGACAACCAACAGTGGCAGCAGATATAGCTGAAGATCAAGTAATAGGTAAGAACCACTTGGCTGTTCTTTAAGTTATATCTGTTGTCACTCCAGGTGAATGGGGTGTACCAAAGCAGTACAACCCCACAACGTAGTGTGTGCCACTGGGCAGTAAAGAAAGGGTATACTCAAATAAAGTGAACACTAACTCTCCTGTTAAGAAGAAAGAATTAGTCTAGGATAGCCTGAAGTACTGTATGCTCAAACACAGCATTTGCAGATGAAAGTGTCTCAATTCTGTAATATCTTACAAAGAGATATGAAGCTTATCTACACGCCTCCAGGGACACTCCAGATTGCAGGACACAGCAAGATGCTGGTCCCTCTTGCAAATGAGATATGACATATAATGCAGAGGAAGTGCCATGGTTCTTTTTTCTTTTTCAAAGTTTCTAAAATGCAGGGCTTGAGCAACTTTGCAATGGAGGAAGTAAACACCTTCATACTCCTATTAACATGTCACAGTTATGAAAAAGAGGAATCTACCAGGAAATGTGTTGTACTGAAGAAAAATACCTTGAGGGCATTTTGTACATAAGGGGAATCCCTACCTTTTTCCAATAATAAAAAAGACCAGAAAAGAGAGAAAGAGAACCATGCCAGTTCTTGCCAATAGTTTTTAAAAAAAGGCACCAGCCTATGTCTTCTTCTCACAAATAGAATGGTTCTTCACCTCCAACCAGAATTTAAGACTGACAGCCAAATTGGACAGAATGGGGACACACTATGCACTTTTCTGACAGCCCAACTCTGACAGCAGTTTGGGGTGAAAAGTGTAAAAAGCAATGGGGCATCCTAAGCAATGGAAGAGGTTGGGGAGGAGCCAATATCAACCTTGTGCTTCTTTTGTTGTAAAAATCAGACCCAACCCTCCACTTTGTATGTGAATGGTCTGCAGAAACAGAAGGAGCTGCCCAATCATGTTTTAAAGCCTGGATTGAGGTGAAGAACCATTGTGACATATGAAAGGCATACTTGCTCACAAATATAGGCTGGCCTGGCATGGAACCCAGCTCCAACACCCTCCTGGCGGAAGAGATAAGAAATGATATTTTCAATGCATAAGAAATAACACAATACTGTGCATAATGTATCAAAGGAAGTCTTCAATATAGGTTCTAAAAAGAAAACAGCACTTACCCTTAAAAATCTTAATATAGGAAGATGTCTGGAAATTATGCTCTCTAGGACTTCAAGGTGTCTCTTTAAAGTATTCAGTTTGAGAACCTCATCCTGACAATCTTGCAAGAAATCTGAAACCTTGACTTTAGCAGGTTGGATACCAAGTGAATGACACCATGGTATGAGAATTTTTCCTTTCAGAAGAAAGTCGGCAGTCTACAAATATGCCTCCTTGTCAGAATAACCTTGAATGCTTCCTGTTCAGTTGCTGGGTGGATTTATGGATTGGGATGGACCAATGTACTTTATCATAAAATGTTCATCTGTGACCTTAGCAGGGTGACTGACTACATTCAGGTCCAACAATCTTGGGAAGCAAGGGCTGAAAGGCTAATGTGGAATGTTAATGGTTATTTGAGTTTCCTCCACCTTGTTCTCCTTGATAGACCATTTGTTGGAGTCCAGTTCTGATGACTTAGCTAGCTCATCTGATAGTTCAGAAGACTTCTGATGTGGACAACTGCAACCAGTTAGACCCAGGCGATCTGCTGCTGCCTCTCCACTTCTTCAGTCTCATGTTGTACAACAGGACAAGGAAATTTCCTCCCTGTGCTTTGCAGCTAAATGACAGAAGGGCTTACTGTATCACTTTGAGTTCTGGCATACTTAATTAAAAATACTCTTCCACATGGGACTACCTACTCTGAATCCAATGTGAAACCAGAGTGGCTTCCTTCAAATTCAGACTGGTATCAATATTTACCAAAACTCCTATCTGGTTCTACAAGTGATATCCTTAAACCAGCAGAGAAACCAACAGTCAATTAAAATCAGTACTATCAACCCTAACTGGGGCCGTCTGTCTGGTGTCTCTTAGGAAGAGGTCTTTCTAAGACCCATTTTCTGAAATATTTTTAATATTGGAAATCTGAGGACCCACATAGGGTATTCTAATTGGGCCAAAGATATGCAATCCATTAGGTTAAGTTATCTTCATTTTTAACAAGAAACTCCACCATAATGAATGAGAAGAACCTCATCTGTTCCAATATGCCAGAATACTTAAGCATAAAAAAGACACCAAAGAACAACCCACACTTACTGTTCAAGTTTGTTGGGGTGGGAGGTCAATATTTATTTGATCAATTCTTAGCAGCCCAATAAATCAGTGAGCAAAAACATGACTTTAGCAAAGTTATTTTCAAATGATAGGTTCATGTAGTGGCTGAAATATTTATATTTGCTAGAGTATGAACCTAACACCTTTTGATGCAGCTTCTACGTCAGTTTGGCTAAATTCATATTCAGTTGCAGTAGCCAAAAGGATTTTCCCCCCTAATGACTTGCCATTTCTTGGTCTTTATTTCAAACAATGTGCTTCCTTTCCAAGTTTTTTTTAAGACTTTTTTGGGGGAAGAAACTATTTGAAAATATACTGAACTACAGAAAACAGATTTGAGCATAATGTCTAAGTTCCTGATTTTGCCAATCTTACACAATTGCGCTGTTTCTTATATCTGTCTCATACCCAAACCAACACTTTTTCTTTTAATCAACTGAGACCAAAGTAGCATATTTGTCTTCCTAGGGCGGCTGCAGCCTAGGCCCTTGGTATATAGTAAAACAAAAGGTCATGTCAAGTTCATATGGTGTTCATGCGTGCATAAATTTCCCCCTACACCTTTGCATACCCATATAGGTAAAAGTCAAATACACAAACATCCTTATTTCACACAGAATCAGAGGGAGTTGCTTACAAGAAAACTGAATTGGAATTTAGAAACAAACCCAAATGTCATGATATTAAGGGTGCATTATAGTTGCATCTGTATCATTATAGGCATTCCTAAAACAGATTTGTTGTGCCGTGATAAAGTTCCCTCCCCCTTTTAATCTGATAGCTTGTCGGTAAGTTGATCACGAAGATGCTAGAGTTAAAAACTTGGAAAGATAATAGTATCCCGCAGATTCAATATGCTGCAGTAGATTGTGCCAAAGCTCAAAGTACTAGGTTATATGTTAAGAAACTCACCATTTTAAAAATAACTTCTCATTGGAAGGGCAGCAGATGCTCACCAATGTGAGTGAAGTAGAGAAAACTATGCTACTCTCTTTTTAATATAAAGCATATGGGATGGAGAGAAAGCTTTAAAATGTTGCACTCAAAATATTAAGTAAAGGCTATTTTTCACTTGATGTCGTGCTCAGCAACTGCAGCTTGGAAGGGAAATTAAAAATAGCAAAGCTTTAAGAGACCAATTTAAAGATTGGTCATGATACTGGCAGAGAGCATCACTTTCTACTTCTGTTTCAGAATGAAAATGATCATGTAGCATTGAAAACTACAACCAGGGAATGCTTCTGCAGGCTTCAAAAATGAGCAGAAGTGCAATTCCCCACCTCTACTGAGTTACCATTGCCCACTTTCTGAATAACTGAAACTTTACTAAGAGAACTAATTTATTGCATTAGGAAAGTCACTAATTAGTTTTGTTGATTTTCATTATTATAACTGATGTTATTTAAGCTCCTTGTTTAAATCCTTACACTGAAGTAAAAGAACGCCATTTTGTTCATCTGGCTGTATCATCTATAACTCCTGATAATATTTCCATATTAGGCTCTGTTTTACTTCTATTTTTCCTTTACAATTCTATATCTTTAATAAATTAAAAATCTGTAAATCCTATGCCATGCTGAGACTAAAGAGACAGAATACAGTTCAAACATATGAAGTCTTAAAAATCATTGAAAAAAAATCAAAGGAAAGAAGATAATTTTGAAGGCAGTTTGGCTGAAATCTATATTCCTTTGAATTACACAAGTGTTTCATACTGTTAAACACACGAAAGAGCAAATAATGGATGTAGAAGAATGATAAGTGTCAGTTATATACCTAAAACTAATTTGGGATGCTGTGGCGCTGTAAACGATAACCAACAGAACCAGCAGCTCTTAATACATGCAACAATGATTGTTGTTGTTGTTGTTGTTTAGTCGTTTAGTCGTGTCCGACTCTTCGTGACCCCATGGACCAGAGCACGCCAGGCACTCCTGTCTTCCACTGCCTCCCGCAGTTTGGTCAGACTCATGTTTGTAGCTTCGAGAACACTGTCCAACCATCTTGTCCTCTGTCGTCCCCTTCTCCTTGTGCCCTCCATCTTTCCCAACATCAGGGTCTTTTCCAGGGAGTCTTCTCTTCTCATGAGGTGGCCAAAGTATTGAAGCCTCAGCTTCACGATCTGTCCTTCCAGTGAGCACTCAGGGCTGATTTCCTTAAGAATGGATACGTTTGATCTTCTTGCGGTCCATGGGACTCTCAAGAGTCTCCTCCAGCACCATAATTCAAAAGCATCAATTCTTCGGCGATCAGCCTTCTTGATGGTCCAGCTCTCACTTCCATACATCACTACTGGGAAAACCATGGCTTTAACTATACGGACCTTTGTTGGCAAGGTGATGTCTCTGCTTTTTAAGACGCTGTCTAGGTTTGCCATCGCCTTTCTCCCAAGGAGCAGGCGTCTTTTAATTTCGTGACTGCTGTCACCATCTGCAGTGATCATGGAGCCCAAGAAAGTAAAATCTCTCACTGCCTCCATTTCTTCCCCTTCTATTTGCCAGGAGGTGATGGGACCAGTGGCCATGATCTTTGTTTTTTTGATGTTGAGCTTCAGACCATATTTTGCGCTCTCCTCTTTCACCCTCATTAAAAGGTTCTTTAATTCCTCCTCACTTTCTGCCATCAAGGTTGTGTCATCTGCATATCTGAGGTTGTTGATATTTCTTCCGGCAATCTTAATTCCGGCTTGGGATTCATCCAGCCCTGCCTTTCGCATGATGAATTCTGCATATAAGTTAAATAAGCAGGGAGACAATATGCAGCCTTGCCGTACTCCTTTCCCAATTTTGAACCAATCAGTTGTTCCATATCCAGTTCTAACTGTAGCTTCTTGTCCCACATAGAGATTTCTCAGGAGACAGATGAGGTGATCAGGCACTCCCATTTCTTTAAGAACTTGCCATAGTTTGCTGTGGTCGACACAGTCAAAGGCTTTTGCATAGTCAATGAAGCAGAAGTAGATGTGTTTTTGGAACTCTCTAGCTTTCTCCATAATCCAGCGCATGTTTGCAATTTGGTCTCTGGTTCCTCTGCCCCTTCGAAATCCAGCTTGCACTTCTGGGAGTTCTCGGTCCACATACTGCTTAAGCCTGCCTTGTAGAATTTTAAGCATAACCTTGCTAGCGTGTGAAATGAGTGCAATTGTGCGGTAGTTGGAGCATTCTTTGGCACTGCCCTTCTTTGGGATTGGGATGTAGACTGATCTTCTCCAATCCTCTGGCCACTGCTGAGTTTTCCAAATTTGCTGGCATATTGAGTGTAGCACCTTAACAGCATCCTCTTTTAAAATTTTAAATAGTTCAGCTGGAATATCATCACTTCCACTGGCCTTGTTATTTGCAGTGCTTTCTAAGGCCCATTTGACTTCACTCTCCAGGATGTCTGGCTCAAGGTCAGCAACCACACTACCTGGGGTGTACGAGCCATCCATATCTTTCTGGTATAATTCCTCTGTGTATTCTTGCCACCTCTTCTTGATGTCTTCTGCTTCTGTTAGGTCCTTACCACTTTTGTCCTTTATTATGGTAATCTTTGTACGAAATGTTCCTTTCATATCTCCAATTTTCTTGAACAGATCTCTGGTTCTTCCCATTCTGTTGTTTTCCTCTATTTCTTTGCATTGCTCGTTTAAGAAGGCCTTCTTGTCTCTCCTTGCTATTTTTTGGAAATCTGCATTCAATTTCCTGTATCTTTCACTATCTCCCTCGCATTTTGCTTGCCTTCTCTCCCCCGCTATTTGTAAGGCCTCATTGGACAGCCACTTTGCTTTCTTGCATTTCCTTTTCATTGGGATGGTTTTTGTTGCTGCCTCCTGTATAATGTTGCGAGCCTCCACCCATAGTTCTTCAGACACTCTGTCCAACAAATCTAAATCCTTAAACCTGTTCCTCACTTCCACTGTGTATTCATAAGGGATTTGATTCAGATTGTATCTTACCGGCCCAGTGGTTTTTCCTACTTTCTTCAGTTTAAGCTTGAATTTTGCTATAAGAAGCTGATGATCTGAGCCACAGTCAGCTCCAGGTCTTGTTTTTGCTGACTGTATAGAGCTTCTCCATCTTTGGCTGCAGAGAATATAATCAATCTGATTACGATGCTGCCCATCTGGTGATGTCCACGTGTAGAGTCGTCTCTTGTGTTGTTGGAAAAGCGTGTTTGTGATGACCAGTTTGTTCTCTTGACAGAACTCTATTAGCCTTTGCCCTGCTTCGTTTTGATCTCCAAGGCCAAACTTACCAGTTGTTCCTTTTATCTCTTGATTCCCTACTTTAGCATTCCAATCCCCTATAATGAGAAGAACATCCTTCTTTGGTGTCACTTCTATAAGGTCTTGTAAGTCTTCATAGAATTTGTCAATTTCAGTTTCTTCAGCAGCAGTAGTTGGTGCATAAACTTGGATTACTGTGATGTTAAAAGGTCTGCCTTGGATTCGTATCGAGATCATTCTATCATTTTTGGGATTGCATCCCAGTACAGCTTTCGCCACTCTTTTGTTGACTATGAGGGCCACTCCATTTCTTTTACGGGTTTCTTGCCCACAGTAGTAGATATGATGGTCATCCGAACTGAATTCGCCCATTCCCGTCCATTTTAGTTCACTGATGCCCAGGATGTCAATATTAATTCTTGCCATCTCATTTTTGACCACATCCAACTTACCCAGGTTCATGGTTCTTACATTCCAGGTTCCTATGCAATATTTTTCTTTACAGCATTGGACTTTCCTTTCGCTTCCATGCATATCCGCAACTGAGCGTCCTTTCGGCTTTGGCCCAGCCGCTTCATCAGCTCTGGATCTACTTGTACTTGTCCTCCGCTCTTCCCCAGTAGCATGTTGGACACCTTCCGACCTGAGGGGCTCATCTTCCAGTGTCATAACTTTTATATGCCTGTTGTCTTTGTCCATGGAGTTTTCTTGGCAGGGATACTGGAGTGGCTTGCCGGTTCCTCCTCCAGGTGGATCACGTTTGGTCAAAACTCTCCACTATGACCTGTTCATCTTGGGTGCCCTGCTCGGCATAGTTCATAGCTTCTCTGAGTTATTCAAGCCCCTTCGCCACGGCAAGGCAGTGATCCATGAAGGGGAACAATGATTAAGGACAGCATTTTAATGGTTTAGGAATTGTAAGGAGTTTTCTCAATGTTTCTACAGCCCAGTGTTGCATATTTATAAAGTCCCAAAATGAGGCTTTCTGTGGGTAGGGAGGTGATGAGGCTAAATTGGCCCAGGATCCACTGTATTGGCCTTCCTGCTGTTACATGACAGCATTGAGGCAGACTAGGGCCAGGCTGCTGTGGCAGCTCCAAGCTCACATAGCAACCTGTCTATACCCCACCTTCCACCCTGGCTGTCGTGTGTTCCCTTTTCTGCTGCTCCCTTTTCTGCAAGAGCTCAAGCAGAGAGGAAAGTGTCTCAGCCGACTTGTGTCCCTTACCAATACGCCAAATGTAGTCCATACACTTCACAATTGCATGCAATAAATTTGCTGGGTGCAACTGCATTTTAAAGCTTTAAATAGCCGTAAAGATTGCTTGCATTTCTGCTGTGCACTGACCTTATTTGTATTCTTTCACGAAGAACACATAGCGGTGTTACTAAGAATTAAATATACATTTCTATGGAAAATTTGTTTCTTTGTGCAACTGGAATGTGGCCCCCAACAGTTTTCCATTGGACAACGTGGCCCTCAGGTCCCAAAATGTTCTCTACCTCCATTTTAGTCCCAGGGGTGGCAAATAGAAGAGGAAGGAGATGCCCACACAAACAAATTACCGGTAATTGTGCTCAGGGCTATCCACCAATGTAATGGGAAAAACACATACAAGATCAATGTGCAAAAGCCGATACAGAGAGTTTGTGCCTTGCTAGCAAATTGTTGGTACATTCTATACACTTGGGTCACCGCAGGGACAGAGAACCAACAAAGCATGCACAGGAAGTTAACCTCACTGTGGTGTATAATAGAAAGGAATAAAATGTTTGCAGATCCATTGGACAATTAAATCTGCAGTTCTGTAAACTGAAGTATCTGTTGGGCAATGCTGTGGATAAACAGATTAATAAAGACACATTGTATCTGTTCACTTCAAATCACCATAGCAGTTGTACCTTTCAGAATGACAACACAAAACAACAGAATAAATAGCCATGCTATGTCTGAACGATGGTCCATTGAAATCAGTATTTCATCTTTGACTGTAGCTCTCTGGATGCTCATGGGAAGGTCACGCGAACGGCAAGATGGAGAAACCTATTCTGCATTTGACCCTACATATCAGAGCTGAGATTTTCACTGCATGTGTAGGATGCATTTCTAGATATTATGCCTAGCAGCTTCAGACAGTCGTATATTTCTTTTAAAAAGTTCTTTAAAAAGTACTGTACTGTAATGGTAATTATGGCAATGGTATCCTGTAGACATTTATTTATTTCTTCTTCACATTATACTTGCTGCCTCTTATTTAGACACTTTCCATTTTATTTTATTTTTATTTCGTTGCTAATAAATCTTAAACCATGCACTGGCCATTTCTATGATGGAGCACACTCAAGTTAATGTTTTCAGCAAACTCTACAGATTCCTGTGAACAACAGGGTCTAACACTATGAAACAACGATACAACAAAAAGTATCTATTTATCTATACAGTATCATGCCATGTTTAGCAACTTCATTAATCGACCTACTAACAAAAAGACACTAACAAGGGTCTTTTTGTATATCTAGGTTTACAGTATGTATGGACCACGTTTGCTTGTCTTCTTTTCCCTTTAAAGGTAAGGTAAAGGTACCCCTGCCCGTACGGGCCACTCTTGACAGACTCTGGGGTTGTGCGCCCATCTCACTTAAGAGGCCAGGGGCCAGCGCTGTCCGGAGACACTTCCGGGTCACGTGGCCAGCGTGACATCGCTGCTCTGGCGAGCCAGAGCCGCACACGGAAACGCCGTTTACCTTCCCACTGGTAAGCGGTCCCTATTTATCTACTTGCACCTGGAGGTGCTTTCGAACTGCTAGGTTGGCAGGCGCTGGGACCGAGCAGCGGGAGCGCACCCCGCCGCAGGGATTCGAACCACCGACCTTTCGATCGGCAAGTCCTAGGCGCTGAGGCTTTAACCCACAGCGCCACCTGCGTCCCTCTTTTCCCTTTAGATATATGTAAATGATTAGCAGTGCACAATTTTGCCTTGCAGAAGTCATGCTGAGATTGCTACTTGGACAGGAATATTTATATCCATTTAAATAAACAAAGCCTTAAAAATAAATCCTTTGCAGGTTTACTCAGAAGAAAGTTCCACTGAATTCAACGCTGCTTGCATTAAGAGGAGTGTGTTTAATGATGCTTTCTACCAATCTACCAAGGACAAATATTTCAAGGATTACACACACATCAATCTTGGATTTTTTCCTTGTATGTTTTTGATGGGAGACGTCAAACTGAATTGTATCACACCCATGGATACCCACACCCCAGTCTACTTTATTTATCAGGGGAAATGGAACTTTCAATTTTACTTCTTTTCCCCCCAATAGTAAAAAATAAATAAATGCATGTGCAGAGCACCAGTTCTGGAAAAATTTTAATTCTCTTCTGATCTATGTATCTTATAAAGCTCTGTGACTTTGTACCACAGGAATGGCTGGACAGTAAAGAAAAAGCATCTGAGGTCCCTTGACTGCTCCTTTGCAAACAATACAAAGCATAAGATTCAGGACATATTGCTGACACAGCAACATCCCTGCCTCAAAGAAACTGTGGGAAATGTCAGATTTATGGTCCTATGGGTGATGGGTGGAAGGTTGTTTTTCCCCCCTTCAACAAGCCTCTGTCAGAAACAGAGCCTCTAGAAAGTTTTTGGCTATATCCCAGCAAAGCAGAAGGAAGCTGTATTCCTCATTTCCCCTGGGACCCAATGAAATATACAGCCTCTAGGCTTCTTTCAATTTGGTCTTTCAGATTGCTAAACCAGTGAAAAAAGGATCCTAGCTGTTAGGGACATCACATGTTGGGGTCACCTGCTGCTCAGGGGTTCTCATGCCAGTTGTTGATATAATAAGCACCCCTTATACTTTAATTACAATTCACAGTGTGCAAACTCTGCAATCTGTTTTTTAAGCCAACTGAAGTTGTTGTTGTTGTTTTTAAAAAAGCACCACAGTGAGCTCAGAAATGGGGTCTGTGTCTAGGTAACCAAATAACTTCTTTAAAGTACTTGGGAGGAAAGCAGGCAATATCTATTCTGTACTTCAGATCAGGTGATCAAGCAATAACTGTGTGAACTAAGAGTTTTCAACTGATGGGTGCTTCTGATAAATGACTTCCCTATGAAAACTTATCAGGACCTTCTCTTCTCAGCAACAAAATAAAAGCACCTTTGTGTTTACTGTATCTTTGAATGTACATAAGCTCGAAAAAGACAGGCACTTCTGATATATGTATAGAGAAACACATTATTATATGGGTAATGGAATTTGAACCATTCCATTTGCCTTGTGATCAGTGTGGTTTCAGCCCCTTTACCTATTTTTCTGGAATATACTCCACTCACCTGCCTCCTAATCTTCCTCAAAGTAGATATAATGATAGGGCAGATTCTGGAAAAGATCTACAGCACCAACACATGGTCTCTGGTAACGAAAGACAGGATTCTGCCCATCGTACACTATTTACTTCTCTCTTCTATGTTTTCTAGTCAATATCCGCTGGGAACACCAGGGTCTCCTGGTTTTAGGTTTGATTTGAAGTTTTGGGTATTTAGTCCATTCAACAAGTTGTGAGGTGAAGGGAGTTAAATCTTAGACAAAAGCGGAAGGGAGGGAGACCAGCAGACTGTTTTCCATAGGATCAGGTGAGCAACAGCTCTCTCTGCCATTTCAAACTTTTAATCAACATTTTCCCAGCACATTCTGCCAGTCTCAGGATTTCTCTCTTTTTGACTGAGAGACAAGGTGTGTCCGGACAAAGACCTCTCACACAACAGCAGGGTGAGTGGGGTCATACTCAACAGTCATGTCTCCCTGACCTCTGACATACCCAGTGGTGAAAATTAGGTCTAGTCTGTACAGCTTTATGATTCCACCACACATTATTTGAACATGGGAGGAGATTTGTCTGAATGCCCCTACAGTGACCAAAAAGGGGACACCAATAGAGGGATGATGAATTTATTTTAAATGCATAGCTGGATGGGCACAAGAATACTGAATTCAAGCTTAGTTACAAAAAGAACATTGAGACCTCTTTTTACACAATCAATAGGTGCTGTTAAACTCCATGAATCTACATTCCTGAGCATCCATCACCCCCTGCCCAGTTTCAGGAAGCTGACAACCTTCACCCCCTACTCTTCCCTTCCTCAGATCTGCAGGCAGAACCAAACTTCTACTCCCAGGATCCAGAATATCTTAGGCGCTGGTTCTTTTCCTCATCCATATGGCTTTAATGTTTATTCATCTTCACTAACTGTAGATACTGCTTACTTTGACAGAAAATCCCTAAGTGGTTTACATACTGTAGTCCGGCCATACTGTAGTCCCATCCTTCAGAACAGATGACTATTCAAAAATCACTATTGCATTTCCTTGCAGGTATCAGTTCATATGGGACTAACATGATATGAATATTTTGAGCAAACTGAAGCCCCGATTCCTCACACACTTCAGTGCAGCCAAATCTCAAAACAGTTGCTTGGGACTTGGCGCACAGCACCTGGCCCATTTTTCCACCATGTTGTTGCAACCTGACAGATGAAGCTGGAAAAGCTGCTTCCACTGGAATAACTGGAGTAGCACAAAACTTCAAGGGTTGCCCATGCTACTACTTTGCTGCAGCTTAAGTATTATTTATTTTAAAAAACTTCTATCAAACTTTTTCCCAAAACCCAAACTTGACACAGCTTACGACAATAAAATATGCATTGTCAAAGACAACTCAAAAACAAAACAAAAAAACAACAACACAAAAATGGCAACTCATAACCACGATTGCCCCCCAAATCCCCAAAGTGAAGATACAGAAATAGGAAATCAGCCTTAACATATTAATAATGAAAATATCCAAGTTCTCCAGCATACTTATACTGACAGATAAGTATCACTGCAGGCCCTAAATTATTGCAGTTAAGACAACCCTGGATTGAAATGTGGCCAAATTAAACACCATCCATTTAAAGCACTATATCACATTACTAACAGACACTTCACATTATCCCTAGGCATCTGCCATCACATTTGTAGTTCATTGTATCCTAGCACCTAGCTCATCTGCTCCTCATCTGGTACAAAATGAGAACTGAAGACCCAGGAGAACCAATTTTTCACTGTTCCCACCTTTTGTCATTGGCCAATCCCTAGGCACTGACTAGTTGTTCCAAAATAAACCAATCCATACAGACAAAGAACATGGAAAAGAACATATTTATTAGCTGTGGGACTATGAAAGGAAGCAATCAATAAAGCAGAAATGTGTTCATCTCTGGACCAAACTACATTAAATGAACCCAGGATTGCCAAGCTATGTAGACACACCCTTAGCATTACTTCTTGATGATTTTATTTATTGTGTACTGAAGTTGTAATGTTATATTTTCAATTGCCCATGGAATATTTCTTGATAGGTGACCAAATAAATTTAATAAACAGAATAAGTAAAAATAGTTATTTTCTATGGTTGCAATCCTAACCCTGAGCTGTGCTGCTGGAGGCAATTAGGATCTGGCAGAAGTCCCCATCTGCTTGCCTCTGCCACCACGAATGATCCTGTTGTCACCATGGAAAGGATGGTGGAAACAACACCAATGCCAGAAGTAGGCCCTGAAATTGGGCATTTTGGAGCGGGGGCAGCCAAGGGTCTTCTGGATTCTAAGCCAGTCCAGCTTCCTGGAGGGTTGCCATATTTTGAAGAGCAAAAAAGAGGACACATCCGCCGACTTCTGCTTTTAACTATGGATCACTATGAAAACTCTCATTTTAGGAAAGAGGACGTGTCCTGGAAAAAAATAGCAACCCTCTGCATATAGCAACCCTCTGCAGCCCTATTTGAATCTCTCTACTCTGCCAGTCACTAACTGGTGCAGCATAAAATTCCCATATATTGATACAGAGAGAAAATACCATAGCTATTTTTAGCAGAATGCAATTGCAGTTTGTGAGAAAAAATCTGTCTCTGTGACCCCAGGGTAATTGTTTAATTTGCCTTAACGGTGTATGAGTAATTCATGGAAATGTACTATGCATTTGGTGGACTAGCTGAGATGTGTTATCACTGTAGGATGAAGCATGATGACATGAAGTATGGAAACGTAGTTCAATGGCATGAGTTCACAACATCTTTCATGTAAATAATCCTGGCAACAGGCATTAGCATTACTATGAAATGGCCTCTGTGTAGGACGGAGAATAAAACTCTTTTGCTTTCCCTTCCAAAAGGCTCAAGTCTCAATCACATAAGCAGACATAGGCAATATGTGGTCCATGCTCAAAGAGCCCATACAGGCATCTTGGCTGCTGTCTTCCTTAAAAGTCAAGGTGTAGCAAAGGGTTCTTTAGCTCTATCAAAGTATGAAACAAGTACAGTGGTACCTCAGGTTACATATGCTCCAGGTTACATACGCTTCAGGTACAGACTCCGCTAACCCAGAAATAGTGCTTCAGGTTAAGAACTTTGCTTCAGGATAAGAACAGAAATTGTGCTCTGGCGGCGCGGAAGCAGCAGGAGGCCCCATTAGCTAAAGTGGTTAAGAACAGTTTCAGGTTAAGTACGGACCTCCGGAATGAATTAAATACTTAACCTGAGGTACCACTGTACACAGGTAGGCACTTTAACTGTGGCCCACATCATGTCTGTTTTGGTCCTTAGACTGCCATTAAAGCAGTGGATACCATGGTCCAGACTGAGTATTTCAGGGACTGGTCTGACACAGTGCTTATAAAAAAACACACCAAAAAAACTATCTTGAAAACTTAAGGACAGCAGGCTGCATAAGCAAAAAGAACACAAACTCACTGTTACATATAAAGTCTCTCTCCCCCTCCGACAGTGTTAGTGGGGGTGTACAGTACACAGCGTGTTTGGTTAAACCATTTCATGTTCAAAAGGAAATGAAACCAAAGAATAAGTTATTAAAAGGAGTCTTTGAAGCCAAAAGCAGTGATGTGTGAAAGGCATAACCAGAAGAGTTTATTTAAACACAGAGCTGAGAAAACAGGGGAAAACAGGAATTAGGAAATCAGAGGCACAGTCATCATGGCACCCAGCAGCCCTTTCTTGGTACTAGAAATTTTTATATCTATGAATATTTCATCCAGATTCCAAATACCTTTTTCAAGTTTTCCATATCAAAATCCCAGACTCCTTCTTCAATAAATTTAGAAACGCGTCTCCCAAATTTATCAGTCCTGGTGGATGATGCACAATTAGTTGCATATGGCCATGACAAGTAAAGCTTCAGGAAGTCTTGTGCCCTTCTGTTTTCATGCATTTTTTTAAAACCATTCAGCAGAACAATAATTAAATCTGCAATGGATGGGCTTCGTGTTTATTTCACACCAAAAGGAAAAGAGGGAAGAAGAAACGAAAGAGAAGGGAATATAACCATATCATTCCTTTCCTATTAATGCCAGGCTTTGACACACTTTCCCTCAAATATTTTTAAATGTGCTTCTTGCCCAGAATCAATTACTATAGGAAAAGATACAAAGTAAGTAATAATCAATGTGCAGTGTTTGTTCTTCCCAAGAATAAAACAAAGAAATCATCTTTATTGGGCCAGACCAAATATTGGTCATCCCAACGCTCTGATTTCAAGAGTAATCTAGATATTATAGATGATGTCCTTTTTATATATATTTTAGCCACTCTATTTTTAACCTGCCTTTCCTCAGTTAAGATTACAGGGTAGTTTCCAATAAAATAACTAAAGCAATAAAAATAAACAAAAAATACATTTATTAAACTCATAATTAAAACCATTATATCAATACATGCCTGTGCATTATATAAACAGATACATTACAAAGGCCTTATCTGTTACATCAACCAAATCGATTTCTCTCAAAGTCATGAGTGAAAGGGTTGTTATCTTTAGGTGGTACTGAGAACCCAGCGAACACAGTACCATATACACAAAAGGAGGGAGTTCCATAAATGAGTGACACTGTAAAAATGGTCCTATCCTGGGCAGCCTGATATAGGGAGACATGCTTCTTGAAGTATTTTTGTTTCAAGTCATTTAAAGTTTTATAAGCTAACAAAAGCACCTTTAATTGGACCTGGTGGTATGTTGGAAAACAGTGTAGAACCTGCAGGATTGACGCTATACAATTCTGATTAGATGCATTCCTCATAAATCTGGCAGTCACATAATGCACTAGCTGCAGCTCCAGACCATCTTAAACAATAGTCCTATGTAGAGTACATTACAGTAATCTAACGGAGAGGTTACCAGGGAGTGCATTATTGTGGCAAGGCTCTTTCACAGCAGGAACAGCTGGAGTTGACAAACCAGCTGCAACTGGAAATAAGCACTTCTAACCACTGACGCCACCTAGTCCTCCTGAGATAATGCTGGATCCAGGAGTACCTCCAAGCTATATTCAGGGGGAATGGGCCCTATCTAGAACACTCTGTCCTCGCTTCCCAACAGAAGTATGAGGACAAGATGAAACTCCTGATACTGATGATATGGAGACTTAGGTCATCTGCATGTTGATATTAGCGAAGTCCACACTAACTGAATAATCCAAATCCATTAAATTATCTGCCATCAGTCAAACTTTTTAATTAAACATTTTCACACATGTACTGCAGCACCAAGCACCATCCCTAGAGTCACACGACTGATGCATGGCTTTATGCCATACTGGACCAAGTAAGGCTTCAGTGTTCAAACAAGGTTGCTTGTATTAAACTGCAGCAGTTCTACTGCTCTGCTGAAAGACCTACTTTATCAGGCCTCTTCAGCCTCTTCACCTGGTAGTAGTCATTCCCTTAGACTGCCTCAGTGGGAAAAATGAGAAGCAGGAACATTCCATCAGCTTTCCCCAAAGGGCAGCTCCATCAGGCGCCTCTTGGGCCCGAGTAGTTTCTTCACCAGCTGGTCATCATAAGAGATGTTAGAGTTGGTGCTCGAGTTTGCTTTTTTCATTTTCCCTCCCTGTCCATTTTCCTTGTGTGCTGTAATTAAGCCTGCAGGCCTATTTTCTTTTCTTTTCTTTTCTTTTCTTTTCTTTTCTTTTCTTTTCTTTTAATTTACTGTATGTAAGCCATCCGTAGTGACCTTTAGACTGAAGAGTGGGATATAAATGATCTAAATAAATAATAACAGCATCACAGAACTTAACAGATTTGGCAATTTATTAATATTAACTCATACTACATACCGGTAGTAGTATTTCTCTCTCTCTGTCTCTCCCCCCCTCCCCCCCTCTTCTTCAGGAGCAAGGTACTGAAGATTTTAATGGGATTTCACCCATTCCCGCAAAGGCTAGAAAAGCCATTCCTGCAAAGGCTAGAAAAGCAGATACACAGCCCACAGAAAGCAGGTTATTCAAGGGTACAAGTTCAGCACATCCTGTGAACTTCAACGGCTTTAGCACACCATGATTTTGACAAAGAAAGAGATTCTACAAATATTTTCTAATTAATCAGATGCAAGATCCTGATGAAATGTTCTTTCCCTTTCTTTTATCCCTTTCTGTTATCAATTGTGCACTTCCATGAGAATTTCATTGTGCAATTATTTTATTACTTGTTATGCTGGAAAAAAATATATTTGTGAATGGCTCTATTATCTGGATAATCAGCCTTCTGGAGACCAGAAAGAAACTTTCTGAACAGCCATTCACTGAGCCTGTTGTACTCTTTTACATTCTGTGGTTAGGCACATAGGGAGAAAAGGCCTCCATTTTTTTTTTCTTTTTTTCAGTGTTTCTAATTTCAATAGGATTTTTTTTTTTAAAAAGTAGCTTCTACTGTATTTATACCACATCAAATGAATGAGTGTAACTTCCAACAATGCAGTCCTTTTCTAAAGGAGGGCTCTTATGGAATGCTGCATCTAATAACATTCTTCCGGATTTTGAATTTTCTTCCACCATATATTAAAAAATGCCCCTTTTAATTAAATAATTTGTTCAGATGATGAACATAAATCAATAATATTCTGCTTCTATTAAAACAACACTCCATTTACATTAATTTGGTGCAAAAGCTGATTATACTTTATAATACACCAATGGCTCTTTGCCCTATCCCTATGTTGCAAAAAAAGAAAACGGGAAAAGAAACAGTGGCAGTGGCAGAAATAATCAGTAGAATCAAGTAGAATCAATAGGATTATCAGGAGGGGAAATAATTGAATTACATTGGTCCAGCACAGAATGAGGCTAAAACAAGTAAGCAAAGTAATCCTAAACTTAAAACTAAGTTAAATTAATTTGGGGGAGCTCTCAAAGCCAAAACAAAGAGAGGTGTTTTCAAATAGTGGTCAGAAGAGAATTGAGTGAAAAAGCACCTGACCACCCTTTGAGGCATGAGCACAATGCAAGAATTTCTCCATTGAAAAGTTCTAAAAAGCTCTGGAAGTTTTGGAGGTGCTGCTCTGAACAGGTGCAGATCCCATGTGTGTGACTGCACAGAGGCAATGAAGAAGATGGAATAAAAACAGAATTTGTGGACCATTTGAACTGCTGTCCCTTAAACGCGGGTTTCCACGAGCCTAATGCCAAAGAATAACGATAAAATATTGGTAGATGGATTCTGAAATGTAAAAACTGTGGATACCATATCTCCCAAACTATTATTCACCCTCCCCACATTTTCTTATGTATTGCGTCTAGATACTGTGGTGGTTTGGAAGCTCCAAGCTTGTCCTCATAGTAATCTCAGTTTACTTCTATTTCTACTACCACAGCCCTGAACCTATACCTGCTGCTTCCTATCACTATTAGAATAAATGCAAAATTAATGCACATGAACAAAATGTTTATAAATGTACAAAAATGAACATGGGGTCGTGGGGTCTGCTTCTAGCTGATCACAGCTAGAAGTGGTGTCTTGTAAGACTGCCTGAAATGGGAGTAGGATGCAATTTTGTTTGGGGTTTTTTTGGATGTGCTTAAGGTCTTTTGCTAGTTGTCAATTTTATCAATGTCCTTTAAATTGTCATCCTCTCTGCTTCAGAGGTCCAAATATATGTCACTATACATTGTCACCTAAAGATACCAGTACATTACACATAAAACAGATTATTATTGAGGAGACAATGTGATACCTTTCAAGTTGCATGACATAACTTTGAGAAACCTCTCTATATTGGCTGAAGCTATCTTTTTAAATTTTAAATTAATCATCATTTGGATTTTTTTCTCTTTTTTGCAGTAGCTAATACAACGGTTAAATAAAATCACTAGGACTTAAGCTGAGCCTAGCAATGGCATTTGGAGAGTTCGTCACACTCTCTCACCTATGCTGGCAAACACATAGCTCTGGCTGTGAAGAAAACCACAATGTGGGAAGGAAAGCCTACAAAAGAACGAAAACAGAAAGTGTCTAAGGCCTTGGCAGAAGGACACTAAATAAAATAGAGAGCGGTGACTCATTCTGGCAGGGAATCCACCTCAACCCCTTCAAAGGTTTTGGCAACAGTCCTCGGAGGAGACCCTCGGCTTTTGCCAAGCCACAAAACACCACAATTATTATCGCAGCAGTCATCAACAAAACAGATTTTGTAAACTGACTTGCTGGCACATAGATTAAAGAAGCTATAAAAAGGAATAACAGCTGTTCGGGCTACCCTGCACTGAAACTCACTCTACAAAAAGTATGTTCTGCATGAGCCATGGGCATACATGTATGTTAGCGCACTATGTGCATTCAGGCAACCATAAGCATTCACTACATCAAAACTAGTTTAAAAATAAAGAGGATAACATTGGAAGCCATAATGTTGACTGCTGCCAGTTCAAAAATAGTTCAGTTACAATTACATTGAAGGGAAATGGGCAAAGTCTATTTCCACAGACTCAAAACTGAAGTGACTACAGCTCAAATGTAAAGGGCAGCAAGACTGCCCTCCTTCTTATAATGGTGTAAGTGAAGGAATATTAGTAGGTGAAGCTTGTCATTCAGGGGTACGAAAAGCAATGGCTGCTAAAATTCCTACGCCACAACCATTAATGGTAAAGAAGTTCTTTCTGTGTCCAAACTTCTGTGTCTTACTGATCCAGTTTACTGACCTCCAGCTCTGACACTGGCTTGGTAATGCTGAATGTGAGCCTGTTTTGTTCAGTTTACACTGTTTCTGTTGGTAGCCTTGTCCCACAAAAGGTATGTATACTCAGTGATTGTCCTCTGCATCTGGTTACCCACTGGTAACCAATGGGCAGCCCTGAGAGAACAATGTCCAACATAGTAGCCAGAAGGTCAGGAACCAGAAAATGAAATAATGTTGTATCAAAGAGATATGGTAGTAGTTCAACGATTGTATGCATTGTGACCACAATTCCAGTCTGCACTAGAACAGAGAAAGATATGCAGAGGGCTGGAAGCAGGATAGAAACCGAGCTTAGGAGGTCCAAGAGCAAAGCATTCAGGCAATAATGCAAAATTCAAAATGAAATAGAGAGTTACTTCTATGGAAAAAAAGTCAGTGAGAAAGAAAGTTGGAGGGTTGGGAAAATGCCTTCTTAGAGAGACAAGGCACCACTTTTGCCTGTTTTGGTTTGGTGGGAGAAATAAGTCAATTGGGAAGCCAGGAATTTACAACTGATGTGGGTATCCTTCAACTTGACGAGCATGAAGGAGCTTAAGGCTGCAATCCTACACACACTTATCTGAGTGTATCTAAACATAATGGGACTCATGCCTAAGTAAACATACACAGGGCTGCTCTCTATGAGATATTAAAACAGTATTTAACAACCAACACATTCTTCAAGAAGATGGAGGTAGGGAACACCCCCATATAAAGCACTCCATGTAAAACAAACATTTCTTTTGTTAAAACTCATACAAAACTTTTTACATTCCAGAGCATATGTGCACATGCAACCCCCATATAAGACATTCAAAAATCTGTGAATACATCCTACACTTTACTAAATATACTTCAGATATTTTACCCAATGGTGTATTTAAAGCTTGTCTTTTAGAGAAGCGTTTAGACAACAATGCTTAAGATTTAAATACATTCCAGCTTTTCAGTGTTCTTAGGGACCAATATGTTGCATTATCTTATTCCTTTTCTTCCTTCTTTACAGCTTCCAAGGAACCATATAGCATATTATTCAACTACATAATTAACCAGCACACTAGCAGAAGTAGCTAAGTTCTACCTCTCCAAGTCTTTATAAAAGCATTCAAGTACACACTGTCTTCTCTATAGCCCAGAGATCCCTGTTGAGTCTTTGCCAAGTCCGGAAAAGTTGGACACAACATCCGGTATTTACACTAAGCTAAAATTCTAATCAGCACGAACAGCAGTGTGTTTTAATTCAACCTTATGATTTTATTTCAATCTGCTAAGTAGTTCTACTGCCAGAATGCAACTTGCTATAAATGTAAGTAAACAAATGCAGCAACTAAAATACGTTTGAAGCTTGCAGTATATATAAAGTTTGCATTTCTTTAGATGCATGTAACAAAAGAAAACAGTTTGAAATATCATTGATGGCTGCTTACTTCTGAGTTCTTTGAAAATAATACAGCCTTCCAGTTCATGCTTGGTATACTGTAGCCAAGGAAAGAAAGCTCTTAACGTTATTTTACACTAGCTAGTTCACCTCACGTCATCCCTTAAACAGCTTTCTGCCAAGTACTGTGAAAGAAGAACACAGTTACTACTCGGATCTCTGGATGACTCTCTAAATTGTAGTGCCAAGAGACTGGTGCCAAGTTCAGCATCTTCGTTGCCTGGGCAGGGGGGCGGGGGAATACAGGAAAAATTTGTGAAGTTGGTCACCATCTTGGACCTGTTCTATATATTCAGTCCTTGGCAGCCATCTTATAGCTTGGCAACCATTTTGAGAATTTGTCTGGCATTCATTCAGAAGTCGCAGACACTATTTAAACAGAATGGTGGTTAAATATAGTCCAAATTAACCAATATAGTGTGATATCACGTAAAACGGTTCTTTGTAATATCAAACAAAACAGCTGTTTTTTTTAAAAAATGAGGGTTATTCTGATTTCCTAGAACACATGTTTTATTAAGGAAATTGAAGTTGCATGGTCCTTAACCCTTTAATGTTTTCTTTTGCTGCAATACAAAACACACACACACACACACACACACACACACACACACAGAGAGAGAGAGAGAGAGAGAGAGAGAGAGATACAAAGAGGAAACAAAAACATGCTGAATGGTTATGATCTCAGATAAGCTACCCAGATCGCAGGTATAGCGTCCAAGTACTACTGACATATACTGACATGTACATATACTCTGCTATCCAGCTATTACGGATATACAATAAAAAAGTGACAGATCAAGAATTACAAAATGCAGAATGCACTTTCCCTTTTGTTAATGTTTAATGAGGCCATCGAAACTCTAGCTGGAGTCAAAGTACAGGATCATTCTTTCTTTGTACACATTTAAGATCACATGAAGAGAGAAAAAGATTTTAACTGGGTTATTTAAGAAAAGAGCAAGTGAAAGTTAACTATTTAAAAGAGGCACTTCCCTGAAAGAGAACACTGTGTTTTTCATTAGCTACTTTAGACATTTCCCAAGTGTCAATGAAAGGGGAAGTACTCTCATCAGTTAATTATCTTAAATCACTATTTTTTATTAGGAAACTCAAAGTTTCTTCTTACTCATAAACAAGATTCTACCCCAATTTCCCCCCAATTCATAAAAAAAGGATTATATGGCTACTGCACGCAATCCTCTTCCAAAAAACAAATTCTAGCACAATCTTCGCCAAGCTGATGCCCCCTATATGTTTGGAACTACAACTGCTAGCCCCAGCATGATTCTCCACAATCAGCTAGAAGCAGAATCAAATCAGAGGTTCCATACAACACTTAATACAGTATAATATTAACCAGCAAGGTCCTTCACCACGGCATCTACTCACAATAAAGTTCCATTCACCAAAGATACTTTATAACCCTAATTTTAAAACTCCCTATTTGCAAGTTTAGTCTGTTTTATTGCTTCCCTTGTGTTAGGAGGGTGTGTGTGTTGAATTGCCCCTTAGTTGCCCCATATTTAGTCAACTTTTGTTGCCAGCACCAGTGGGGTATATTAAATCATTGGTTTTATTCCATTATCTTTTCTTCTTTCTTTCCAATGTAGCCTGCTCTAGAAAACAGTATCTAATTTTTGAGTGACAATTTCAGTTTCAAACATATTGTGAAAATCAGTAGGCCCCTGCAACAAAATGTTGTCATATGGAGTGCTTCTGTTCCAGGTTGGCAAATACAGAATTATCTGAACTGGGTCAGTGCTGCCAGAAACTTTCCCCCTTCCTGCATTTCATCTATTGCCACATCTGCACTATGCATTTATAGCATTATTGTATCACTTTAAGCAGTCATGGGTTTCCCCAAAGTATCCTGGGAACTGTACTTTGTTAAGGGTGTTAAGAGTTGTTATAAAATTCATAGTGCAGATGTCTATCTCACTGGGGAATAAGTTGCTTGGGAGCTGCCTGGACTAGACGTTGCTTGCATAGCAGCAAAGTGGCAAATACTGTCCTGGGACAAATATGGAATCCCACCATTTTCAAAACTGCAAATTTCAAGGCTAAAACCAAACCAAACGAAACCGCTGATTTCAAACAAAAAAATCACTTACTATAGGCAATGGTATCATATTATCAAAGTTTACAAAGTTAGACTGCAACCCTAACACTCCGATGGTGACAGTAACATTCTCAATGCCTGAATTAGACCAAATTCCAAAATGTAAACTATTTGGGATTTTTACAATCTTGCAGCACAAAATACTTCATTTTTACCCTTATTAAAAATACATTTTAGGAATTGGAATATAAACTGTCTAAATTAAGTATAATTTCATAGTGAATACTAATTACAGTACTTATGAAAATATTAAATAAAGAGAAAAAGATGGAAATAACATCCGGGTTGTAGGATATTTTTAGATTGAGGGATAGTATCTGCAGTTGCATGACGTCAACTGCGCTACACAAGTTTGGAATGCATTGATAAATTGCTCCATCGATTCTGTTCTGCTTCACTTACCATAATTATAGCACAGTAATGGATGGCATGAGTGATATATTCTTACTTTAAAGGAAAGCCAAGAGTTTTCCTGTTTCTTTCAATTAATACAGCATGATTGATATCTGAAAGTGTAGTGGGTTAAGTTACTTGCTTTAAGTGTGCATACTTGAAGTTTATTTGTATAAGTATTCACTTGAAGATATATACCATGTTTGAAATATTTAGAAAGTCACACTGTGACAATTTCCCAGTCTCTTCCAAAGCTTAAATCCAAAAGCTGATTTTGCAGTTATTGTTGGCATGCTGTTTGCATAGTTAGGCATAACACGGGAAGCTCATGTATTTGGGACTACCCCTCTACTGTGATCTTGACATTTGCTAGGCTCATCGCTTCAGGCTGGCCTTTAATAGCATCCAGTGCCTTGGTAAATATTTTATGTATTTCCCATTTCTTCTGCTGTCAGATACAAAGAAATCCACAGCTGAGCACAGTTATTCTTGACTGTCTAACAAACTTTATTTGGACCATCTGAATGGAGCTTGTGGTCCACCAAGATTTAAGAACCTCTGGTGTAGGCTCTTCGGACCTTCAAAGAAAAATTCTGTTTGGAATATGATGTGTGCAATACAGATGGAAATATAACAGAGATTGAACTTGCAAAACGTCTCATTGCTCGTATAGTCATTCTCAACCAGATCTAAGTGAAGAGGGGCAAAGTGATAAATAAGTGAGTCTGTAGAAATAAGTGAGTCTTAGATGGAAAGAGAAGATACTTGCATGCTGCTGCTGGACCTGTAAGCACCATGTCTAATAATTAATTGTTGAATTAACTATTTGAGCCCTATCCTTATGTTTTTTTATAAATGGCGAAGACTCTATGCAGCAATTTCCATGCATTCAATATGTAACAATTCTATTACTTTGTCATGCAATCATTTTAGTGAAAAAGAGCTTTGAATGCATAAACTAGGATGGAAACAATATAAGCAGTTTCAGCGCTACAGTATTTCTTCTGCAGCAAGCAGAACCATATTCTGAGTTATTTCCCCAATAAGTCAGGAACTGCAGCCATCTGATGCTGAACTCAGCACCCCTGTGTCAACCAGCGTGGAACCAAAAGAAGACCCCAGAGAAACAAGAGGAAGGTACATTCAAGTTTGCTTAGCTAAAAAAAAATCCTTGAAAGTTTTTTCCCCCTCACCAGTTCAACAGCTAATGCATTAGCTTAGCTGCTGCTACTCCACAGCCTCAAAGGACCTGGTGGCAAAGGCCATGGAAAGGGGCAGGACTGGGGATACCAGGGTCCTGTCAAACACAATATTCACCTTCCACACTTCTTGGAAGTCTTGAGAGGACTGCCAGAAGGCAGAAGAAGGTAGGCTAAGACCTAGTGGTCTCAGGAAGCCTCTGAAGAATTCACAATAAGTCATCAAGCCTTAAAGGGATGCTATTTAATCCACAAAACATTTTGTCAGAGGTTCCCACTTGGGTTTATCTACAAAACAAGATTGTCTGAAGATGGTACTCAGTGTTCCTATTTATCCAGATTTAATGTTTGCCAGCCATATATTTCCATATCAGCAACTCAGTGTGTAAATGAAGCAACTGTTTTAATAGATATTTCCCTTTATCCAAGTGTTGCTGGTTTTTGCTTCGCTAAAATGTTTATGTTATGCTGAAATGGGTGGGTGAAGGAAATGGAGAAAATCACATCACCTTTGAATTAAATGTACGTTCAACTGTTTAAACAGAACTGGCTTCTCAAAAAATTTGCTCCTCAGCTATTGCAGTAGTGTAAAATTGATCTGTACTTAGAAATGTTGAATTTCTTCCCTTCTCATCTTACAAAGCCTGTCACTGGAAATAAAATGTAATCTGGGATGACTATAGCAGCTATCAAAGCTCCTTTGACACATTATAATGTCTGAAACCCAGACACTCACCGTTTACATCTGAAATACTTCAGCATGTTGTGAACAACTCAAAACCAACCATTGATCATATATATTGATTTTTACAAGGGAAACCAAGAAGGAAAAGGCCCCAGAAAAGATAGGGTTTCTTTTCCCCACCCTTGTCTCTAACTTATTGGCTGCCAAACCCAGGTCTTCTCAGGCTAAAGGCATCAGAAGTTTGCACTGCAGCTAGCCAGGATGTCTGCACAAGATAATTCAAGCTGAAGGCAGATATTCTGTAGTGGGGAATGATTAGCCAGTGAATTCCACTGTGATCTGTCGAGATCCCAAAACAAGCTCCCTTACTGTAGGTAGGTGGACTTCCAAACAATACAAATAAACCTATTTGTGTTTCAGTGGTACTTGAATATATCTGACTTTCCTATGTCAGTAGTTAAAATATAACTATTTCTAAGAAACAAATGTGAATACTAGTCTTCAAGAAGGTTTAAACAACAGTCTTAAATCAAACTGCTACCATTAAAACAAGAGAGAAACTAAGAACAACAAAGACTAATAATGCCCATGTCACTGTATTCAATGGGATTGTATAGGACTGCAGCCTGAAATTTCAAACAGTTCTTTGGGACATTTACAGGGATGGATAGGTAACTGACAAGACTGGCTCAAAGGGACACTTAATCCTATAGTTCTGATGGTGGACATTGCCCAGCTCCAACATTGGTGCAGCAATGACAGCTGGGTAGGATTGGGTAGGTGGGCACTCAGCAATCCCCTACAAGCTTAGCTCAGAATTCATTCCATGGGTGCAGCCATTCCCTCCTCTTTCTTTATAAAAAGTAAGTGGCTGGGAGTGGGTTTTAAATGGAAAAGGAGGCAGAGCTGTAGGGTTAATAATTATATACAAATATTTATGAAAGCTTAACTAAGGCATCCTTCCATCAAAAGATCAGAGAGACAACGAGAAATAAAATACTGCTGATCTTTATTCCTTCATAATTCAAGAACAAATTAAAATGCATTTGTATCCTAATGTTTTGATATCTGATTTTGAAACAGCTTGGCGAGTGTTCAAAATCCAGGAAAGATTCAGAGTCCCATGCTACACCACCAGAGAAACATTCCCCCTCCATTTCTACAGAGTATGGTGTGAGTGTAAATCCTTGTACATATTTTATACACTGTTAGCACTGCATTTTGAGGAAACCTAAACAGATAACCTTTTGAATAAGTATCTCTAACAAAAATACGTTGAGGCATCAGAATTGTAACAATAACATGCTAGATTTTGTTTGTTAGCAAACCCTGAACTTAAATAATGCCATTATTCTAGTGCACAAAAACGCTCAAAACCACTTACTTGGCTGAAATCTTCCTCAATAGCTACACTGTGTTGTTGCTCTCTCTCTATAACTCGTATTTCAAGTTCCTACTATTCTGCATATTAATTGTAGTATAACAAAATGCTCAGTTCTGGGAAACAATTATTTTAAATGCAATATAGACCTGTGTATCACACATGGGGAGGGCTGCAGGTTTTCTACACTAAATATTGTAGAAAATTTGTTGTGAATTGACACAACGACAAGTTGAAGCTGTAATGATATACATGGTGTTATGTGCTAATGCTTGCTACTGGTGAAGTGTATTCTTGAAGTATGGGAAGCAAGACAGAGTTGATACGCTCTGTTTGGCCTTTTTGGACACTCCCCCCCCCCCCAATTTATGAAGTAATTCCTAGCCAAAACACAGTGATGCATTTAGATGTTTGGAAACACACAATTAGAAAATGCAGAAGGAAAGAAAAGCAGTTTCAAGAGCTGATTTGAAGTGTAGCAGTGGACATGTGAAGGGTTCAGCAGCCTTTAGCTGACACTTCTATGTTATAAATTGGCCCCTTCCTGAAGTGGATTTTTATTTCAAAACTCTGCTATTATGTGCTTGTGTGTAACCATTGTACGCTTCTCTGAATTAAGTTACAAAGTTTTAAAACTAATTCAAAGTTAACTGAAGCAAACCTAGGTGACATAGTTAGCAGTTTATCTAATTTTCAAATCTGGAAATCAAGTTATTAAGACTAAAGCCCAGTCCCTATCTGCAGCTGGAAAGACATGTAAAATGGAGAGCTACCTAACCCACAATACAAATGAAAGCAATCTGGAACCCAAAAACTAAAGCCAGCAGAGCCACTACTTTAACTGAACATTTGTGTACTTTAAATATAAAATGTATATCAATGCACACAGAAAGGAATCCTTAGGTTAAAGCACAGAAAATCTGGCTGAAGACAACTCATAATTTTTAAAAGATTTTTTTGCATTGCTTTATACTCACTAGTGAATTGACCCCAAAGAAAAATCAGAATTGGTTTCTTCATCAATCTGTTTGTCAAACTGTGCCATATGTTTAGAGCACAGCTAACCAGCTTCATTTTCAAAAATTCCCTGATATAACTTGAATATCATACACACACACACACACACACACACACACACAGAGCACCTTTTCTGTGTGTTCCACTTGATAGTATTCTGAAAAAGGAAATCACACCCCTTGTCCCTCTTGTCCCTGCTTATACTGGGAGAGTTACATTGCACATAATTTTGACAGAGACAATTGGTGGGACTCTGGATGAATATTGGTGCACCATTAACTGGCTGAAATGAAACAGACACTGAGTGAAAAATGTCCATTTCACAGCAAACAGAATACTGATAAAAGGAAAAGGTTAATTACGAGATACAGGAAAAGAGATTTACAAATTTAACATTTGCTGGTTTATGACAAAATGCACCTTTTATTAGGGAGAGAGAGGGAACCTACCCATCCCTAGCAGGTTGACAAGTATATCAAAACTGCATGTATTTATTTCAAAAGACAGAGGCAAAACAAAATTATTTGTTAGGGTCTACTTGCAAAATGCTTTGTTAATCCTGCAGCAGGACATGTCAACTAACCTTGAGTTGTCACTTTTGAATGGACAGAAGCTCATTGAACTACTGTGCAGAAATCAACAGTCAGAGTTTCCTCCAGCAGTGGCAAGCCAATGATTGGGAAACTGTTACCTATAGTATTCTAGTGCTGATATCAAAGCCCTCTTCACGTGTTTCGTATGTAAAGAAGGTACAGTGGTACCTCTAGTTACGGAGGTCCATTCTTAACCTGAAACTCTTCTTAACTAGAGGCGTGCTTTTGCTAATGGGGCCTCTTGCTGCCGTTGCGCCGCTGGCACACGATTTCCGTTCTCATCCTGGGGCAAAGTTTTCAACTCGAGGTTAGCAGAGATTGTAACCCGACATGCTTGTAACTCAAGGTACCACTGCAAGTGTAGCAAAAGGGGCTGTGAGGCCATGTAGTTGACCCCACCCCAAGGTTTTGCATCTCCTCTGCTCCGCCGTTGCCGTGTTTGTCATAATTTCTGAAGTAGGAGCCTGATCTATGCATGCAGGCTCCCCACATGATTTTGAAAGCTTATCACCCAAGAGGCCTACATTGTGCAGTGACCACCAATGTGTAAAGCAATCTTCCTGCTGCAGAAATTATGGAAAAGAAGGTGGTGGCAGGAACAGGAGAAGCTGTGTGCCTCTGTATCTACGCTTACCCTCTTCATGCAAGAAATGTGAGAATATGGCTTAAAATACACTGACTCTTCTCTGTCCATAAAAAAGTGACAACCTACTTCCAGCTACGTATATATACAAGACTCCAATAATCTTGTCACATTAGCCATCTTTTCTCATGAGAGAGGTAAAAGGTAAAGGGACCCCTGACTGTTAGGTCCAGTTGCGGACGACTCTGGGGTTGCGGCGCTCATCTCACTTTACTGGCCGAGGGAGCCAGAGTACAGCTTCCGGGTCATGTGGCCAGCATGACTAAACCGCTTTTGGCAAACCAGAGCAGTGCACGTAAACGCCGTTTACCTTCCTGCCGGAGCGGTACCTATTTATCTACTTGCACTTTGACGTGCTTTCAAACTGCTAGGTTGGCAGAAGCAGGGACCGAGCAATGGGAGCTCACCCTGTTGCGGGGATTCGAACCACCGACCTTTTGATCGGCAAGCCCTAGGCTCTGTGGTTTAACCCACAGCGCCACCCACACCCTGTTCTTGAGAGAGGAGGGGACCATAATTACTTTGGTATGATTGTAAAAGCATACGGGTGAGTCAGGCGTTTCTTGAGAGGCTGGCAGGACTGCACAGCTGTTCTGTGTCATGCAAGCACTGATTGGTGCTTTCATCCTAAAACTGCAAATTCAAGCAATGTTGCTAACTTTTTGTCTTGCCTCTTTAGGTGTGCCTTTAAAAGCAGATTCATCCATGCATATTAGCAGGTCATGATTCTTGTCTCCACAATGTGAAAAGCTTCATGAGGTGATTTCAGCATCTCAAGCTGCTGTTAAAGGCACATAAGCAAGTCAGGCCCAGTTTTTGTGGTCAATTGCTCACCTCAAGCCTCAGTTCTTAACAAGGGCAATTGCTTGCAAAATGGAAGCACAACCTGTAAAGTCATTCATTCAGTAGGTACTTATGTGATGATTACTGCTATTGAGGAAAAACTCCATGGCTCCATTTCTGTTTGTCTTACATTTAAGGACCATAAATTAAGACACCCTTAGAATGAGAAAACCCACCTAAGATTTTGTTTATTGTTAGGGAAAGAGTGAGTTGGACTCTGGAGATGCAGGGGAAATCCCAGATGAGCAAAAAATTTACTACCTGACAGAGACTTCCGGGTTGGCGCCATCGCCGAATGGCGGACTCCCTCCGAGCTCCGGAGGGAGCCTGCTCGGCAGGGGCTGGGTCCTACCGCACCGGCGACACGGGGACCCTCAAAAACCATGGGCGCTGAAACCCATGGACATGGTGACTCGGCTGGCACCTTTTGCGCCCCCCCCGACCCGCGAAGGAGCCTTTTTAAAGGCTGCGGAGCGGGTGACAGGGGGGGGTGCTTTGAGTCCTTCGCTTCCCCTGCCGAGTGAAGCCGCATGCCATTCGACGGAGAGCGCTGACTTCTTCTATTGAAAATCTGGACTTAAAAGAATAACCCGTGAGTAATCGGAACCTGGACTAAAAAGGGGGATAATTTTTTTAAAAAAATTCGGAGCGAGCGGGGGAGGCGCAAAAAGGAAGTCAGCCCCCCCCTGTTGTAGAAGAGTTAAAGCAAAGGATTTGACAACTAAGATTGAGTGCAACCCTATTTTGACAAAGTTATTAATTTCGCGAGGGAAAATCATAAGACTGAGCTAGAGGAGAAAGGTGGAATTGAATTAAAAAGCAACCCCCCCCCCCGGAACCCTGGGAGCGATTTGTGAGAGCGCCGGGAGAAGAGAAATAGAGGTTTTGACAGCTGTCAAAGAGCTGTCAAAGCGGAAGAATAAAATAGAGATCTTTGTTATGAGGACTTTGCCGGTTACATTTGTTATAAATTGGATACAAATTGTTACAAACAAGGAATAACAAGTTATTTTGACTGGTGGACGTGATCTGGAAGGGAATTTAGTTATTGCAATCCACCTAGAGGAGCCGAGGGACATTACAAGTATTGTTGGCGTGGAATTTGACCAGAGCTTTCTATCTCCTGGGAAACTGCAGAAATGGAACACTATTTTGTCTACAGAGGTCTACGCACTAAAGGAGATAATAGATTTATCTATTGAAGAATGAAAAGGACTTGACGTAATGTTTTGTTCTTGAATAACAAGCCTCTGCAGAGGAATTAGAAGCTTTTGGAATTGGAACATTTGTGCAGGAGAGCAGGGAAAAAGAAAAAAAAAAAAGGAGGAGTGAGATCAACAAGAACAACAAAAATAATAAGAACTGGACAAAGTTGGAAGTGGGAACATTTGGGACATCCAGATTTGACAGGTTTAAAGGAATAAAATTGGAGCTTTCACCCCTAGATATAAAAATCTGGATGGAAGAAATGGGCCTTTTTTGAGACAGACTCCTTCCAAGATTGGACATTCGAAACTAAAGATGACTGGGAAAGGACTATGGTTTAGAGAGATGTGGGAACTCCAGGAAGATATCAGACGTCGAGGAACATTGGGAACGCAACCGGGAAAGGGGGGAGGGAAATTTTGAATCCAAAGGGCGTAAAATTATTATTTTTATTTTTCTTCTATTGTAATCTGTATTGCATATTAAAGGGGGGAACTCGCGGAAGGGAACAGGTCGATTTTAGGGGATGGGAAATTTTTTTTAAAATTGAGTCAATGATAAGAAGTTTAAATTTGGGATAAGAACTTGTTGAAATTCTTTTTTGTTTATTTGTAAGAATTGGAATACAGGAGGGGGAGGGGAGGGGAAGTCCTGAAAAGATGTTATTGGGAAAAAGATTTTATGGAAAATCTTAATAAATATCATTAAAAAAAAAAAATTACTACCTGACAACACATACCGGTAAGTGTGCTCCCAACATTCATCTTCCATTTCCCATCAACAAAATGGGTAAAAGTGATCTTATTTCATGGCACTGCTTCCGGGATTAGAAAGATACAGTCTACAAATTATTTTGCAGAGTTGCATTATATAACTTCTTACACAACGATAACTATTACTCCTACTTGTTTCAACATTAATCATAGCTGCATTTTATCAAATACTTGCTGAACTGGATTTTTCTCTCAACCCCTTTATTGGTCTCCTAAAGTATCCTAAAGTTCGAATCCCTGCGGCGGGGTGCGCTCCCGCTGCTCGGTCCCAGCGCCTGCCAACCTAGCAGTTCGAAAGCACCTCCGGGTGCAAGTAGATAAATAGGGACCGCTTACCAGCGGGAAGGTAAACGGCGTTTCCGTGTGCGGCTCTGGCTCGCCAGATGCAGCTTTGTCACGCTGGCCACGTGACCCGGAAGTGTCTCCGGACAGCGCTGGCCCCTGGCCTCTTAAGTGAGATGGGCGCACAACCCCAGAGTCTGTCAAGACTGGCCCGTACGGGCAGGGGTACCTTTACCTTTACCTTTTAAAGTATCTCACCGTGTAATTCAAAAATAAATGGCAAAAAGTTAGCATCAATAAGGCATCCATGCATAAATACCTAAGCTACATCTAACTAGTTTAGTACTTGCAGAACGTGCATGCAAATGTTCTATAATAAAAGAGGCAAACAAAAATGTTTGATAGGATCTACTTACAAAATGGAGTCTCTACAGTCTTGGGAATAACACAGTGGCATATGGGTAAAGGTTTCAGTCTGCTATCCCCACACTCATATTATGGCCCTGGTTCAACACGACTGAACTGCTCTCCAGACAAAAGAAACACATTCAGAATGGGTGCTGAGAGCTGTCTGGCTAGTATAAACTACAGAGCCTGTCTGTGCACAAACTACTGGCAGTGGCGATGTGGGATGCAATGAGGAGGTCTTTAGAGCTTTCTAAGAGCTAAAAAAAAGAAAGCTGCCTGAAGGTTAAAGCTGGCTAGTCAGAGCGGCATACTTGGCTGCGCATATAGCCAGGTGGCTTAGGCATATTGGCAAACTGCCCAATACATATGGCTTGGATTGTTTTGCTCTTCCCAGGAAGCCTTCCTAGGCTCTTGAGCAGGCATTTCATTCAGAGCATTAGGCATACAGGTTTTTAAAAAAATTTCCCCTAAAATACCAATGATTTTGCTCTTTTATTTTTACTCAAAAAGAAATGCTGAAATATTTCACAGGGTTAAAAAAATTATTATTTTTTGCTCCTCGGGTGACCACCCTTTCTCCAGTTTACTCACTTTATTCAACGTTAGGCTCCATAACAAGAATTTTACATTAAAGCCAAAAACAAACCAGTTCTGAAGACACTGGGACTGCATCTACATCATTTTTTTTAAAAATGACAGGGTTTGTAATCCACTCTTCAGCTGAATATTCTCAAAGCAGAAAATAAAAAGCAGTAAATCAAGAACAAAAAAACAATAAAAAAACAATAAAAGTCCAGCAGCGAAAATTGATATATGACATCACAGATGACAAAAGTAAATTAATAGACTATAATAAAAGAAGTCTTAATGGCACACCTGGCTGGCCAAAGCTCTTAAGATTCAGCAAATCTCAGGAAGAGTCAATAAAGTTCTATTAAACAATCATGCCGACAACACAAGAAGCACCTGCAAGAAAACCACATTGCTGCATTTAGCACATGAAGTAGTACATATGGCAAAAGGCACTCACATATGGCATTCACTCTGGTAATCTAGACCAAGCCTATATAGGGTTTTAAGAGGTAAGAACTAGCACCTTGAATGTGTTCTCAAAATGTTAATTCATTCTTAAGCTTTCTGCATTAGAAATCAAGGTGGCTTACAATAGTACAAAAACAGATCCTCAGAAGACTAAATTAAAAACAATACATAGAATACAGTACAAGAGCATATAAAACCAATCCGGTATAACAGAAGAAGAAAACAGAGCAACAGTCTGCCGTATGTCCGGATTTTCCCAGACACTACTGAGATTGCAATGGTGGAATTGATGTCTGGGGTGGAATTTCCGAAAGGCAGCATATTGTCCTGGGTCTTAGGCAAGTAAAGACATTTTAAAACAAAGAAAGGTCTTTGGCCATTGGTAGAAGTTCATTAATGAAGGGGCTAGATGGGTTTCTCTAAAAACGACATTTCAGGCAAGTAACAGACACTGGAAAGGCAGAAATAAGGAGTTTCCTGGAAACCAGAGAGGTTCGTATGGGAGAAGGAAGTTATTTAGCTACCTTGATCCTCAGCTATTTAGGGTTTTAATCAGCACCTTCAACTGTGCCCAGAAATGGACTGGTGAAAATGTTTTAATGGTGGTAGGTGGGGCAGGTAGGTAGTATGTTTCTAACAGCTGGCTCCAGTGTGGCTGTAGCATGTTTAACCAGCTGAAGTTTCTGAACACTTTTCAGAGATAGCTCCACATATCAAACAAGATGGAACTAAGGCATTATCACCACCAGATCTGGCACCTCCAGAATGAACAGAGTTGGCACACAAACATCAGCCACACAAAGATCTGGTAACCCCTGCCACCTAGATATCTGGTCCCATCGTTGGATCCATCCAAACCGCAAATCTGAGCCTTCAAGGGAAGCACAAACCGATTACAAATAGGTTGAAGCACTATTCCCAGGTCTGGGAATTCTTAACCAGTGGGGTTCTGGCAAGATTAGTATTCTATGCTCCCACTGACTAAATCCAGAGAAGGGCTTGATCCAGCTGCACTACCAAACACCAAACCTGCACTTGTGGGAAGGATGTGATACAACCCTAATCAATCATTTATACTGCTTCCCAAGTCTAGTAACATTTGTCGTGTGTTATTTGAATTGGATATCAATTCATTCACTCTCATCCAGGTCATTATTGACCTCAGGCAGTCATTTAAACCCATTACACCTAGTTTAAAAGTAAAGGAAAATAGTCTGCATAAGAATGAGCAATTCACTGCTAAATTCTAAACAGCTGGCCAACAAATTATCCAAACCTTTCCCCCCTTTTTTTACTAGCTGTGATAAATGATGTGAAGCGGGCATGTCGTGGCATGAACTAATCCAACCATTCTACCCACAGGATGTTTTTTCTTCCTATTCTCTACTCAACCCTTCTTTGTCCCAATAAGTTCCCACAGTGGTATTTCTGGGCTTTCATTCCACATTGCAAGAGACACATGAAAAATGTGCAAGAAAGGGTTCTGGTTAAGTGGCAGGATAGGTTTACTCGTCAGACGATTTACTTGTCAGGAGGACTCCTACCCACCGCAACAGGCAAGCTGTTTCTGTGCAGTGCTAAGGAGTGCAAGTATAAAAGAAGCATGGCTCTGGTCATTTTTGGATTCAGTTCCTCTTGAACCACATCCGGGGAACCATTCCTCAGTGGGCATTTTTGTTTTCTGTTCAGAGGTTGCACAGCCTTTTCCATTCAAGAAAATATGGTATTTGTGCCAAATAGACCACAGAAATATCTGAACATCCTGATGTAAACTAAACCTATAAAATTATTATAAAATCAACATGTACTCAAAAAAGGGCGGGCAGTATCTGCCCCTCCCCCCCAAAGAAAAACACTTTTAAAGAAGCTTGGTGAAATTTTACCAGTCCAGTCATATTTTCTTGGAAGTAAATCTACTGGTATAGAAAATATCACAAAAGCTGCAGCTTTAATCTGTTGGCATCTCTGAATTATAAATCTTTGGTCATGTCCAGCTGCACAGATAACTGGCAGCATACTTAGAGGCCAGTTCTTCTTCTGGCCCCTCATTTTGTACATTATCATGATTAGGATAGATCAGGCAGATCTATCCTCTGCTCCCAATTTCCCTTTCCGTACATTGGCTGAGTTCCCACTATACCTTCCGTTCTATTGGTTGTATTTGCATACAGTATTAAATGACTGTTTATTGTGATGAACACAAGCTGAAGCAAATCTTGCATGCTCTCCACGCCTTCCGCCTACATGATGGAAAGGAGGACTTCGAAATTTTGTACTGTGGCTTGCCGTTTCATCCAAACTGGGGCTCATGGTTTACAAGAACTATGGTTAGTTTAAAGAAGAAAACTTCATAAATAATGGTTTGAAGCGGACTTGTTTTAAATCTATCTACAGTTAGTTAGTGTTAAAACATGATGCACTGTTCGGACTACAAGCCATGTTTCAGGGAAACAGAATAAAAGTTTCTGACATCCTCCTCTCAACCATGCAAGAGTAGGAAAGTGGAGCAGAGTACACACAGTGGCTTGTGCACATCACACTAAATCCTGGTTTCATATTATGTGAAAATGTAGGTGTGCTCAGGAGAAATTCCCTCATTTTTTGCAGGATCTTTGTTAATACCTAGGTATTCATCTTAAAGCAAGAAATATAATATTATTTGCTCTTCCCCCTAGCCAAAAACTGCACAACTCTTGCCACATCAAACCATGTATGGAGGCCTGTCAGGTGCATAACTTACCCGACTATTTTTATGGCTGCAAAACCAGGAGGTCTATTGAGCCTCCTGTATATATGCTGGGAAAGGCGAATTTGCCTGTTAAGATATACAGACCTGGCCTAGCCCATGTCTTGAGCCAAAGGAAGCTCTCAGCTTCTTAAAAAAATGCATTTGGTGAATGCAATGTGATACATTATTTCAAGATGCCTACTGTAAGAGAAGTAGGGTACCTTGCTTTTTGTGTTGCTGAATAAACCACATATCTTGTGCCAAATTTATACCAGTTAAAACCACAATCTTTTTGAAACTGAACATTAGTATATTTATTATTAATCTACAAGGTCTAGCCCAGTAAGCAGAGATGTGAACCATGTGCATCCAAAATTAATATTACTGTAAACCTTCTGGTACTTGCAAATAGAAAAATCTGTTCAAAATGGGAGGAAACCTTTGGTTTTGAAGTATTTTTATTTACTGTAAATACTGGATCAATGTATTTTGAAAAATTGAGTATCCTCAAAGAATAGCAGTTAGGAATGCAATTCCATTGTTTTTGTGAGGTACAAAACAAAAGAAAAATAAGATCTGGAACTGTTTATTTATGCTAATAGACAAAATAAATGTAAACATGTTTGAGCAAATATAAACTTCATAAGGAGCTAATTATTGTCACAGAATTAACTCAATTATATTGAGTGGGAGTTTTTTTTTACTCTCTACTTCCAAGCTGTGCCCTCTAAACAGAAAAAAAGGTTATCTAAAGGAATTCAATCTGTGGGGTATCTGTCCAAATCTGGACCGGGCTTGACAAATCCAATGCTAGTTGAAACCAGCATGTGTTTGTTACTTAAGAAAACAGCATGTATCCCTAAATTTTTGCCATTGGCTCTGAAATTAAATAAGGTTGCAGAGGCCAAGGTTCTTGGTAAAGTTCCCAAACATATGAAAAGCCGTGAAACTATATTTAACTTCTGTTTAAAGAAAGAAAGCTCAACTACACTAATGAAGAACAAAGACAACATCTATAATCCAGCTGTAGGGTTCTTTATAGGATTCATGACGTCCTGGGGATATATGCAAATTAGTCCACTTATTTGCAATATGATAGTCTCTATTGTATATTCAATATTGTAGATCATGGCTAACACTATTTTTTTTTTTTTAAAAAGACACTGTGTAATGTTTAAAGCTCATGACTATCACGCGCAGAATGGGAAAATACAAACTAAGAGGCCATGTCCAAACTTTACGTGTCACCCTTTTCTTGGTATAAGTCTCAGATAAATGTTGTCTGCCTTTATATTTAAACTTTTTAGAGCAAAATGTTTCCGTGTAAGTTTTGCAAGTTCCTGAAACCCAAAGACCCAACTGTTCAGTTTTTCAGACTAACAATGTCTGCTCATTTTGTCCCAATCTTTCCAGCTTAAATATTCACAATGTGCCATTATTATGGAATCATTATCTGCCTTTAGTTCTGACAACAGCATCATATGGGCTATGAAAGGCTTCTTTCTTCTCATGATTAGTCTCTAAAACATTTCCTCATCTTACAGTGCTTTTCAGCTTCCCAGAATGCACTGCTCAATTACAGTGCTGAAATTAACTGTATGCCACTCTTATTTATCGATAAAAGAATAATCAAGTGCCCCAGCCCATATCCTGCTTTAGCCATAATTTATATATCAAGTTCCAAGTAATGCATTTAACTCTTTCCAAGTCTAAAATTTTCTAACATTTACCACATTTTCTTGCTCCTGTGTCAAAAAAAATATTACAATTTGGCTCTGTGTTTTAATACATCAACTCTGAAACACAAAGATGCCACACCACCCACCTACCCAACATGCACCAGTTCCTTCTGCTTTGAACGTGGTAGCCGGAGATTTAGATACACAAACGCAAGTGGTAGGATGGAGCTGGCAACCTAGTTTGCATCTGCAGGAGAATCCACAATGGCTGCCTAGACTAGCGTAGTTCTACTACGTCCAATGGAACTTCAAGAACGAAGGATATTGACAAGCTAAGGATGTTCACAAGTTACAAGAAAGGAGGTTCTGACTAAACATCAGGAAGAACTTTCTGAGAGCTGTTCAGCCATGGAACGGACTCCCTCGTGAGGTTGTGGACTCTCCTTCCTTGGAGGTTTTTAAGCAGAGGTTGAACGGCCATCTGTCATAGATGCTCTAGCTGAGATTCCTGCATTGCAGGGGTTGGACTAGATGACCCCTGGGATCCCTTCCAACTCTATGATTCTAACTTGCTGAAAGGAAATCACACTCCTCAACCATTGTGTCTTAACATCTGTACCATAAATCAAACATATAGGCATGTTTTAGTGTACAAACGGTTATGATGCATGTAAAATGGCTTTATATTTTGCATTCCTAAAGTATAAATATGTTTAATGGTATTCAAGAATATCAGCTACTAAATACAAGACTTGGGTTTATATTGTTTATTTTATTTAGTTCAAGGCACTTGTGCACTGTCCTTCTTCCTAAAGGGAGCCCACGGTGGCACCCAAATATATAACTAGAACAGCAGAAAATATATCAACAACCCACTTAATATGCCAATAAAAACATACAAATAGTGATAATAAAATAGAATCTAAAGGAAATAGAAGGAATGTAAGTGGAAAAATTCTTACACCACAAAGGCCTGGCAGAATAAAGAATGTTTTGATGGTGCTAGTAAGTGGTCAAAGTGGGGAATAACCAAACAGAAATTGAGACCAATAATCTATAGCCCAATACTGAGAATGCCTATTCCTTGTCACCTCTCAGCTACCAAAAACTACTGGTGAGACAGTGAAAAATGCAGTCTCTGCTGTTAATAGCCCAGTCCTATGAATCCCCACTTTGATCCGCTCATCCTTGCTGAAATCACAGATACCCAGTAACAAAATATATGCTTCTTGTGTCATTTGTACAGAACACACACATGCATTAATTGTGGTTTTGTTTATTCTTATTAGGTTGTCCCATTTATTCTAAACTGGAAAGCAGCTATTTACACACGTTTCCACTTGTTAAGTGATATACCTGTACTTTGTGCTGGGATATTTATACCCAAGCCCCAAACGAGTTCTTGTGCAGCACCTATTTATTTTAATGTCTTGCTCAGGATGACTTCATGATAGATTGTGACCTAACTGTTGATGCACTTAAATAATAATTCAAACAACATCAGCATGTTTTCAGGACAGACAAATGAAGAAAGGGGGAGTGAAGGTGCATAATTTCAGGAGATTAGAATCAAGCCATACGTGCAAGTGTACTTTATGGAATGGGAAGCAACTTCCTTATGCTATCTAAAGGTCACCATTTAATCACGGTATGTCCCTTGGCCAATGAAAGAATGAAAAAAAAGAGAAAACACTCTTTAAACCTCAATGATACTTGCTAACCCATGCCTACATTAATCATTTATACCACATGATTATTGCTCAGCATTTGTGCAACAACACAGGGGAGGGGGCAGGGGTTATTGTGGGTTTTAGCAAACCACATTCTATTTAGGCAAAGCCAACTATTAAACAAAGGACTAACTTGCCAAACCAAGATAAATACATGCCATTATTATGATGACATAAAACCCACTGCTCCCAGCATTACATTTTCTCTTTATAATTTGCACCATTATAATTAAATGAATGCATATGTTTATGGTTTGTCTTTGAATGGTAAAGTGATTTAGCAATGATGGTGTCTCTAATTTCTTTTAACTGTACTGGCAGACTTCACTTAATCGGTGGTATAAATACCACACTGCTGCAATAAATTGGTTAATCATCTAGTAAAGTCAGTGTTGCTGTCGAGCTTAAATACACCATGATGTAAAAGCTGGTTGCCATTTAGTATGCACTCTGAGAAATGCACACTTACCGTACATTCATTCTGGATAACCAAGAAAACTACAAAGATCTTAGAAAAATCATAAACTAATATTATGATTCTATGACTAGATGTAGGGTTACTTAGGTGTATCTGCATATACAGTCATACCTCTTGTTATGTTCACTTCATTTTGCGGATTTTCGGGTTGCAAACGCAGCAAACCCGGAAGTGTATACTTCTGGGTTTTGCAGCATGCACGCAGAAGCATTCTGCACACTTTGCACATGTGCAGAAGCGTTTAGTGCACTTTGCACATGCGCAGAAGCGCTCTAACGCGCTCTGTGCTTGCACAGAAGCACCGCTCTAGTTGCAGACTTTTCAGGGTGCAAACGGCACCCCGGAATGGATCATGTCCGCAACTAGAGGTACCACTGTACTTCTTGCCTGAACTAAAGGGAGTATTAAAATCTGTGAAACCTTAAAGCTTCCCGCACTTCTACCTAACCAAGTTAACTTAGCACTAGGTATCATCAGAACAATTTTGGATTCTGCTTGTATTTGAGACTAGCAGAAAGTCACTTTGGTGTATTATTATTATTTATTAAAATTATTATTACAATTTCTATACCACCCTTCATCCAAAAATCATAGGGCAGTTTTCAATATAAAACCCCCAGAATACGTAACATTATAACAAACAATAATCTGCCTCCCCAGTTTAAAAAGCCATGGATTGTTTAATTAGCCAAAGGCCAAGGAGAAGAGGAATGTTTTTGCCTGGTACCTAAAGATATGTAATGAAGGGGGCAGGTGAGCCTCCCCAGGGAGAGCATTCCACAAAAAAGGCTTGTTCTGTTGCCACCCTCCAGACCTTTCATGGAGGAGGCACACAAAGAAGGGCCTCAGGTGTTAATTGAAAGCCTGGGTTGGTTCATATGGGGAGAGGCGGTCCAAATACATAGCAAACAGTAGCATTTCATAAGAGATGTCATGTAATAATTCATGTAAAGAAGCCGCATTGTTTTGTCAAAATTTACTGGTGCATGTAAAACTATCGAGAATTATACTGGAGACCAATAGTCAGTTACAGAGTGGAACAACCCTCAGAAATAAATTGCCTTGAGAGCTTGCTTTATGGGGCATATACCAAATTAAACAAACATACAAACAAACAAATTCCACACAAAAATGCCAAGCACTTTTGTCTAGCCACAATTTCAACCCCAACTCTATCATGGCACAAGGGATGGTGGTGGTTGTATTGCTCTGTCCCTTAGAATGAACCCAGTGAACTCAATGAAATTTACTTCTGAAGAGACATGCTTAGGATTGCACTGTTAGGCATATATCACTTCAGCAACATCTTCTTTCTATAGAAGCAACCCTATTATTCAAAGAAAATGCAGCCTCATCCAAAACAGATTGGACCCCTGGCAGGAGCACTTCTGCCTTGTCTGAAGGAAGCTTCCATTTGTTAAGCCACAACCAGTTCTTTACTGAGTTTATACATTGGTTCAGAACCATTACTGCCTGCCTAGAATATCTGGGCTTAAAAAAAAAAATTCTGTGTGTTGTTCCATAAATAGGAGCTTTTAGATGCTTTGCTACATTTTATAAATGCAAGGCATTACTGTGGTTTCCTGTTTTAATGTGCAATTGTAAAGTAAAGCAGCCTAGAAACATTTTAAATATCTTCTTCTAGAGCTGACCAAACAGTACAATTGGATTGCAAATTAATTCATGACAGTCACCTTAGTTTTACAGTCTTGGGAGTTTGAACTAACATAAGATAGCCAAGTTGAAGAAACCGAAGTTGCTAAACCAAAGTAACAAATGAATGAGCCAGCAGGGGATAGGGGCACAGGGAGAGATAAAGGCAGCTATGGTGACTTCAGTGTTGTACAGTGGTACCTCGGGTTACAAACACCTCAGGTTACAAACACTTCAGGTTACAGACTCCACTAACCTGGAAGTAGTACCTTGGGTTAAGAACTTTACCTCAGGATGAGAACAGAAATCACACGGCGGCAGCAGGGGGCCCCATTAGCTAAAGCGGTACCTCAGGCTAATAATAATAATAATTTCTAGTATGCACTACTTTTTCAAGGAAATATAAACAAAGATATAACCAGTTCCAACTGATATAAGTAACACCAATATTTTCCTTTGGTAGAAGATTTGCCTCTGCCTTTGAAGCCATCATAAACCTTATACTGGAATGCCTCCCCCCCCCCTTTAATTGGAGAACTGCAGTTGAAGACAATATCTGCAATGTCTAGATCAAGGATCAGCAAACTTTTTCAGCAGACCTTGTGGGGGGTCGGAGTAGATTGGGGGGGGGGGGGGATGAACAAATTCCTATGCCCCATAAATAACCCAGAGATGCATTTTAAATAAAAGGACACATTCTACTCATGTAAAAACACGCAGATTCCCGGACCGTCCACGGGCCGGATTTAGAAGGCAATTGGGCCGCATCCAGCCCCCGGGCATTAGTTTGCCTACCCATGGTCTAGATCCACCTATCCCCAACCTCCGTTACAGCTGGGAAAATCTGTCTTTGGGAACATTACCACATAATTAGCAGCTAGCAAAAAAGCACATATTTGATAATCATTCTATGCAAACAAAAGAAGACTAGCAGTGAGCCCCAAATATTCTATATACTATAGCAAAGGCTGGTACAAAGGTTGTTATGAACAGAAACAGGTGCAAAGCTTGGGCGTTCAGTTCCCTGCTTCTCTTCCTACCTCCTTAATGCATAAAGCAGAGTTCATTCTCAAACCAAGGATCTGTGTTATATCAAAATTTGGCCCAAAGGTCACTACTGGAATGAGAAGTGAAAGTATGTGAAATCATAAATACACATTGTAATACAGTTAATAGTATCAAACACCCATAACCATTTGGTAATCAAATTCAGCTATGTATAGTTTTGCAATCCAAATTCCAATGACTTACATAATGGATGGATGACCAGTATAAAACACCATTTTCTAATTATAATCTTAAGAATAGAATAGGTCAGAAAAGGAAAGGCCTTGAAAAATCAAAATATATCCCATACTAATTAAAGTATGTACTTTAATTGACAAACCAACTCATACAATCTGTATTTGTTTGGCAGTGCCTCTCGAAGGAGACTCTTCCTAGACCTTAATTGGCAAGCTGACAACACTGCTGCTTAAAAGGTTGAGGGTTGTTGTTGTTTTCAGAGAGTAAATCAGTAATTTTGTAATGCCATTAGATTTTAGTAAGAAAACAGTTTATGAAGTTGCCATATTTGTCAAAATACCCAAGATATTTTGTGACAAGAAGCCCCACATACAAAATAGCAAATACATTTCTGCAATTAATATTCTGCCCATTGTGGAAGCTATAAGGCAACAAATATTGCCTGTTTGTAATTAATTATTTCTTATGCTCAACAGATGCTAAATCACTAACTGTTGTGTGTGTGAGGGAGACAAGATGACTCTCCATAACCTAAATCAATAACGTTAAAATTATATATTAAATATACAGTATACTATTCATGAGCACTGTACAAAAATATTTTCATGCAGTTCTGGTTGTACATCTGAGGCAACACAAACTATTTATTTTTTAAAGTGGGGTAGCAGGTGAAATAGGGCTCAGAAACTAATGGTACAGTGTTTGAATAGGTTAATTCACTTTGGTACTTGGGACACATGGACACACAACTCTATACATGCAGACTCTAAAGTGGCAAGTCACACTGTGACAAATGAGGCTTACTCCCATGTTAACGTGCAAAGAATGTTAGCCATAGCAAAAATGCTAAGGAACACATAGTTAATTCAGCTGTGGAAATGCAAAGTGAGAATTTTTTTAGTTTTCTTCCACTACTAAATTTAAAAGTTGCCTGTACACACAAAACTCAATAGCATATGCTTGTGTTCTATTTTTTGTGGCATAATATCCAAACCATGTCCCCAGTACCCAAGAAGCAAGTTAGTGGCTGATGTCCAAGAATGAATCAAAGCAAGACTTCATGAAACTTGTTGTTTAAATTTCTTATTAACTGATGTCATTACTTTCTAATGTTTTATGATTACAAGGTGATGTTGTATGCTTAGTAGGATATGCTTTATGCAGAGAAACTAAATTTTTAATAGCATTACTTGACATTTTCAGAAGATAAAATTTAAAAAATTTGGTTTAGTGAGAGCAGTTTATGTGCTTTTTAATCAAACGTAGATTTACCAAGCTAAATGCTGTCTAATCACAAAATCAATAGTGGATTTGAATTCATCACACCACAAAACCTATTTTAAAGACCCCTCACTGAAGAAATCTGCAAAAAATTAATTTTTACCCCCAATGCCCTAGTGCCTCACCTACATAATATGTCAACCTGGCTCCAACAACAACTCCAAGCTCCTGTACATTATAGCCTATATTTCTGGATTCACACACCTAGAATAATCACCACCAGCTTCATCTGTACTCACAGATTAAATATGTGTGTATGTCCTGAATGTGCCATTTTCCTTTAAAAATAATAGCTGCTAGAGCTCTGACCAAGACTGGGACTGCTGTAGTATACAGAATTTAGCCCTTTCTCCTGAGTAACTACTCCACATTAAGTTGTTACAGTGGTACCTCGGCTTACAGATGCTTCAGGTAACAGACGCTTCAGGTTACAGACACCGCTAACCCAGAAAAAGTACCTTGGGTTAAGAACTTTACCTCAGGATGAGAACAGAAATCACATGGTGGCAGCAGGGGGCCCCATTAGCTAAAGTGGTACCTCAGGTTAAGAACAGTTTCAGGTTGAGAACGGATCTCCAGAATGAATTAAGTTCTTAATCCGAGGTACCACTGTATTTGCTCTGGGAAGTTGGCCTACAATTATGTTCACATTAACATTAAAAATGAGAGGAAAACATAGCTTTTACCCAGATTGTAAAAACCATTTCAAGTTTGTAAATGGTGTGTATTAAGAGATTCTGTAAATGGGCCCCACTGGGGAACCTTAACATGGAGTAAATTAATTGTATCTTTTATTGTTTTCCTCTTTCCTGAATATGATACACTTTGGCAACAAAAATGGTTTTATTTTTTGTATGGTGTTTAGCAATTTAGTTTTTAGATATTTGAAGTGCAGGCAGATAGAACTTTGAAATGATTGTGCATAATAACAACTACAATCTCAATAATACTCTGTAGTCAATTATTAGCTGGCTTCCGGCTTCATACAATGTTTGTCAGTGTGGTGTAGTGGTTAGAGTGTTGAACCAGGACCTGGGAAACCAAGGTCTGAATCCTCTCTTGGCCATGAAGCTTACTGGGTATTTTTGGGACACTCACTGCCTCTCAGCCTAGCCTACCTCACAGGCTTATTGTAGGGAATTAAAAGAATGAGGGGAAGAAGGAGAACTGAATCTGTAAGTGACAAAGTACAGTAACTAGAATTTCTTTAAGGAAATGGTACTAGTTTTATCCAGTGAGGATCAAGGTTTCTACTAGTAGAAAAGTACACCAATAGTCCATTGGCTGTGCCTCATCTGAACTGTCTTCATTGCCGTAAGAGTAGCTGCTGCTTATCTGTTGAGCTTCAGTTCTATTATGACTTGCTGCGGCTTCCTACTTTGCAGTTCCAAGTAAAAGGGAAATCCCTGTGGCACTCAGCCACTGTCTCTCTGGCTAAAAAGCACAAGGCATCTAGGCCAGGAGGAAGATCCCACTGCCCTGGCATTCCTGGGCTGATAGAACAGTCCCTTGAGGCTACTGGCAGGCAGAGAATATTAGGTCAGCCACTCTGAGTCTGACAGTACTGAAAGTGGGTACTGAAGCTTCCAGCATAGCAAGCAGAGAACAAAGAAGGGTTTCTGTTTTTGTTTTCTGCTGTTCCCAAAATAAAGGAGCTATGCAACTGGACATGAAATCAACAGCCAGATATTTTAAAGTCAAATGAAAAGAACATGCACACACTAAACAAATCAGGATAGGAAAGAGCCATAAATGAGCACTAGCTAAGATGCTTAAGGAACAAGATAAAAATGTTTAATTCAACTTTTGCTTGAAGCTGGATATGAATGACTGGCAATCGATCATCCAAGCATTTGCATCCCCAGGCCCAAAAGAGCTATGACCTGAAATGGGATATTAGGACTAGGTAGACTAGGAAAATGTTCTGTGAAAATTATCACATGCTTAAATTACAGTCAAATAAATATTCAACAGGAAAGAAGTTGAAAGAAATACCCTATTTTAAAAGATACTGTGAATTGTGGTAACCTGTTGCCATTCACATTCAACATCCATGAAGATGTATGCCAAAAATAAAACTATATATATCCATTTAGCATTGTGCTTTGTTTTCAGATTGTAGGGATGACCATGATTTCAATGACTGGGAGAATGATATTAAAATCTTTCTATGGCTAATAGTAACTAGGTAGAGTTCTTCTTTTCCCAACAGCTCTACCACTTATTTATTGTTCTCTCCTTCTACAAACACCGCATTTGTTTTCAGGAATGCTATATAAATGACCGTGTGCCTGACTCCTTGCCATATCCAATTTTTAAAGCTCACTAGTAATCAAAGGCTAACTATTCATCAATCAAACAAGGCTCATTGTTTTAAATTATGTGTATCTCTGTTCCCAGCAAATAGTTCAAACCCCTAGATGAAACACTCCTGAAAGCACTGACTAGTGGGGTTTACAGATAACAGATGAACAATTTCTTAACATCTGTTCTTAACAACACTTTGCCAATTGTCTTGGAAAAGTCACAGATGTACAGAAGACAAAGGGCAGAATAAACCATTATGTGAACAGATATAAGTTGCTGTTGGTGTGTGAGCGCCTCCCAAACCAAAACCGCATACAGTAATATTGCTGTTCGTACAGTACAGACCGATAGTTCATGTAAGGTCAAATCTGATTTGCCTCTTGTGGTCTTGTATCGTTAACCCAAAAAGCTCCTATCTGATAATATCTGAATAGAAGGAGATTTGTGTACTTTTAAGCATCCTGGATTGCTAAGGGCAGATCTACTGCCTATGTACAACCTGAGAATAGAACCAGAGGCTGAATTTACTCCAGAAAAATAAGCTTGTTCTATTGCTGGGAAGAAAAGAAAGCAACTTTAGAAAAAAAAATCCTTTGTCTAGAAGAATCTTCACATGTGCACAAGGCACTTACCTATATCTCCACTTTTTCTTTCCAGAGAAAATGTCTAATTTAAAAACATACTATGATATTTCTTTTTACAACCATTATGGTTAGATTAAGTCATAATCTTTACATATCTGGTTTTGCTGACAGACCTAACTACAGTATTAACTACTGCAAGATGTTCAGCTGCTCCTTAGCCTAGAATTCTATGGCATCCACCTGTCTTCTACCTTCTCAAGCCTACAGAAGTAATACTGGAATCAGCACAACACTGGACCAGGACATGAGCCCAAAGTATAGCATATATAGCTTTACTATGTAATTTATTTGAGGTTTCTCCCCCCACCTAGCAAGTCATATTGTTTTATCCATTTGCATGACAGGAAGTCCAGGAAGCAGCTGAAAGAATTATTTGAAATGAACTCAGAACACTCTGTGAAAGAAATATGCACACACAAAAAACCTTGTTAAGCAAATAACAGGGTATCTGTTCCCTGACTGGCTTTTAGAATTTAACCCCTTCAGGTTATATTCTGAGTTTTCTGTGAATTACAGGACTACCCTTCCCTTCCTGCTTTGGAGGACATTAGCTGCCAGAATGTTATCCAGAACTAACAACTGACTGCGGCTAAAACTTCCCAGAGAAATCCCATATTTGCTGTTCTGCTAGGGAACATTGAATGAGTATACAAGTATTTCAGCAGCAATAGATTAAGGTCAGAGAAAGCATAAAACTTTTATAACGTTTAGATCACTCTTATGACTAGTCAGGCATTTAATCACAGGAACAACAGAAACTAATGATGCCTAAGTTCTATCAGCAGCAAAAAGCAAAATATGAGTTACTGGGACAGTCAAAGCCAAAATGGCTATACTGGAGAATTCCACAGATGTAAGGACAAAAACATTGCACTAAGAAAATTACATCATCACAGGAAAATGTGCAAAACTGGGTAGGTGGAAGGAGCTTTACAAAACATATGTTCCATATAGCACAAAGAAAAGGGATTATGCATGAAGGTACAACTCTGTGTACAAGTTTCAGAGCTCAACCAAATTTATTAGAAGGTCAGCATCAAATCTACCATGAATAGGACAAGTGCTTTCCTTAAATATCACATCAAGGCATGACATCAAGCAGCATTCTGCAATTGGCAGTGCAATCATATACATGCCTACTAGGAAGCAAGACTCATTGAGTTCAATATGGCTTATTTGCTGGTAAATGTACACAGGATGGCAGCCATAAGCACTTAGTAATCTTCATTAGGAAGAGCAAATTCAAATATACAGCAGGCTCTGTATTTATTTATTTATTTAATTTATTTATTGCATTTCACAGAATCATAGAAATGTTGGAAGGGAACCTGAGGATCATCTAGTCCAACACCCACCACACTCTAGCCAACTGAGCTATCTTTCCTTTTCTCCAAAGAGCACAAGGTGGGGATCAATTGTTTCCACCCTATCCATTTAAATACCTACAACGACCCTGTGAGATAGCTTAGGCTGTGAGGCTGTGAATGGCCCAAGGTCACCCAGGGAGCTTCATGGCTGAGTGGGGTAGAAACAATATTGGCCCTTTAATTTGAAGGAACAATTTTCTGCCTATGGAAAGATACTGGCTAGTAAGTTAAGTCTTACAAAGATGGAATCTAGGCCCATGATCTTTTCTTGTAAATGCAGTGCAAGTTTTGTAGTGCAAGCTCAGGATTTCGGATTACTGATTAATAGGAAGCAGGGGACACAATGGCAGTAATAGCAATGTTTGTGATGTACCAGTAACCAATGAAACAAACTCAACAAAAAGTAGAATTGGAGCTCCCAGCTCTGCCTGTCATGGTGGATTTACACCACAACTTTTGGTTTTCAATATGGAGGTTAGCAGTGGCGTAGCGTGGGTTGTCAGCACCCGGGGCAAGGCAAGTAATTTGCACCCCCTAACCCATGGATTTGCGCCCCCTAACCCGTGGATTTGCGCCCCCTCACCCTAACCCCCAGATGTTGCGCCCGGTGCGGCCGGCCCCCCCTGCACCCCCCACGCTACGCCACGCCACTGGAGGTTAGATTGGCCTATGAGGGCCAGAAACCTCTCAATCTCTTCCCCATAAATCGTTCATTGTTGATGCCTTTTAGTTCTAATTTATCTTGTGGCTACAGTTGCGTATTTTATTTGAATACTTTTGTTGTTTTAATGGTAAACTGCCTTGAAATGTGATTTACAAATTTAGTGGGTAAGTTAATAAAAAAGGAAAAATAAATAAACAAGACAATTTACCTGTTACAATCTGTTGCAAGAATTGGAGATAGAAGTCTCTCCTTTTGATTTAGGAACAGGATGGTTGCATGAACTTTACTGAGTAAACATGGAATGCAGCAAGAACTAGGAGTTCTTAAAAAAACAACAACCCTGCTTTCCTTGCTTTCAAAGCAGTGTGTAAGTGTTATACCCTTAGACCAGACCTAGTAAGAACATGGTCTGTATGTTTCTTTGCTTAGCACAGTTATATAAAAGATTTATATACATAATTCAATGTAGAATAACCCTTCTCTTAACCTGCACTTTTAGAGAGTTCCATTGGGTTTCCGTGGCTGCAGTTCTGGCTCCACTGAAATCAATGGCTATGCTCTCTGACTTTGGTACAGGCAGTATTTTTTCTTTAGCACATAGCTTGGGGTGGGGTGGGGGGAAATATACTTGGCTTAAAACAACTAACAGTGAATTGCAAAATAAATTATCCACTCTACACAAATACACGCACAAGAAAAGAAACATTGAGATTAATTTTGTTTTTCAGTAATCAAGTTTCTTTATGTCCATGTTAAAACGGCAGGCCTGTAAATCTGATTCTCATAGACTGGTATTCTTTGGGGAATACTTCCAGTTTTCTCTGAAGTGGATCCATTAAAAAGCAGTGATAATACCAGTGCCTTTTATTTGTATTGAATTGCAGAGCCAGAGTTTGGCTGTCAAGAACGGACATGGCCTCATTGAATTCCCTGAGAAATCAGACCTGACACAACATTATTTTATTTGCATTGGTATTGATCTGTCCTGAAATATTAAAAACCTTGCCACTGATGACCCATGATGTCCAATGCACTACTAGTTTATATGTAGTACAGCTATTAATAACAAAGAGAGAAGAAAATAAATGAATATGTAGTTCCTAGTGTGAATTATAATATATTTTTGCTTAGACAATCTTCGGTAGTATGGGAGTTCTGCCACACAATAATTTGAAAATATACTTATTACTGTGCATCTGATGCTGTTTTCATTCTGTTATGGCTGTTATGGCAGTTTGAATGCTGAAGTGGCAAAGTGGATGAATATTTTTTTAAAAAAATAAAATTTATTAATCATGACCCATTTTAGTGAACTACTGAAGTAAATGAAGTAAATGGCTATAAACAAAATAGCTTCTTCAGGCATACCTAGTGGTGCACAAGTGACGTTCCACTTTTGCAACAAAGCTTCTCCTCCTCCCCCTGCAAACTCCCAAAATCTGCTCCAGAAGGTCCCTCAACTCTGGAGCAGATATTGAGCGTGTGGAAATACAGCTGGGGAAAAGTTTCATTGTGCAAGCAGAATAGCAGCATTGGATGCACCCAGGGCTTTTTTCCAAGGAGAGCTCACAGGAACTCAGTTCCGGCACCTCTCAGGTGGGCACCATTCTAAGAGAACGAAGGAGGTGTTCATTCTGAGTTCCAGCACCTCTTTTTCCTGGAAAAATAGCACTGGATGCACCCCAAGGATGCATCAAGTTTGGATGCCCAAACTACTTTCAGAAGGTCCTTCAATTTCAGACTTGCCTAGAGTCATAGTAGTCTATCATTCAAGAAACACAGACTCAAAGCCTTTTAGGGAGCACAGAGGTAGTAGCTAGCTGAATGTTCCTTTGGATCTCAGTCATAGATTTCAACACCTCAGCATTCAATTCATGACTATCAAAGGGGGGGGGGGAATGACTGCTGCTGGGAAAAGAATGTTTCTTCTTCTTTTTAAAAAAACTTATCCTTTATTTTGAGAGGAAAGGGTGATCTGGAATTATTTTTGAGGGCAGTTATGTACTTCCTTGGCCTATCAGTAGGTGCCTTAGCACGAAAAATTAAAAAGTCCCCAACATCAATTCTTTATCATGTCTGTGCATATCAAAGGCATCAAAATGTTTTGATGTTCAAAAGCACTGACTAACTTAGAGTCCTAGGTAAGCAGGGAAAATAGAAAAGATAGACAGGCAGTCTTTATTTTACTGTTCTGTTTGTCTTGGTCTGTGCCATTGCTGTGGCTGAAGCAATTAATAAAGAAGAGGATAAAACAAACCCAATCCTCAACAGCCATGCCTCTACGAAAGGCTCACTCATATAAAACAGAAACAGTTCACTTGGATGTACAAGTGAATAGATTGTGCTCGGAAATACAAGTCTGTATTCCTCTCCTGATCAAGAACTCAGAATTGCTACCATATTGTCAAATTTGTTAATGATGACAAACGTCTTCTCTCAGCAACATCAAAGCCAATAGAAGCCTGATGAGGATTTTGAAATGGAAAGCTTGCTAAAAACTTTGGTGCAACGCCTATAATTACACTCTCAATCATATTGCTCCAGCAGAAGCATGTCTGTAGAGAATGAATAGGGTTGGCAGTGAAGAGATTTCTTGCTACACAATGGGTTAAGATCCATTTGTGTGGATGGAAGAATGGACGTTATTTTTTTAAAAAAAGAATCAGGACAGCATATGTTCTTGACATATGGCAATGCACTGCCATCTGGGTTCAGAAGCAGACCTGGGTTCCCAAGCTGTTGCTGGCCAAAGCCAAGAACATTGCTAGGTGCTAGGTCAGATTGGCTGGGGAGGGTTCTGTTAAAAGGGGAATGGGAGGAAATCCCCTGGATGTGTTATTTCCATCATTAAAGCAAGCTGCTTCCTTGCCCTTAAAGGTGAAGGTCTATGCAAAACAAAAGGAACCATTCAGAGCAAAAGCAAAAAGCTGTTAAGCTGAAGTAGCCATTTATCTTTCAAGCTTCACAGATATATATACCCAATGAGTTACATCGTACAAAAAGCAACAATTTGGAAAGCAGGAGATGGCAAGGAAACAAGAATCATTCAAATGGCCTACCTGATTGCTACTCAGCCTGTCCTGTCTTACACTCAAGTTATCAACCAGCCACAAAGAGAAAGAAGAAGAGCAAAGTCCTTTCTAATGCCCTATTTTGACTCACTTGTTATTTTAACTTTCCCTTGTTAGCAGCGCTGGGTTGTTTGGTTGAAGAACTGGCAGGAAATAAATAAAATGTGGGCTCACAGCAAGGGTGATTGGTGAGAGTACTTTCTAAAGGTTCACATCAAAAACAAAGCATTTGCATCTTAGCATTCAACTGTTTCCCTGCTTCTGAGGGAAACCTCCTCTCAGCAGAAACATATGCATATTACTGCAGCTGCCATTTAATTTGGGAACAATTAAATAACTGTAAGATGACCTTATGACAGATCTACTGAGTTGAAACAAAATGCTCCAATTTGCACATTAACTGCAAGTGTATTCTGATTCACACTGGGCTTGGGATTTTGAGAAACTGGGAACCGATTATGACTTTCGTCCCTATGAATCTACAGTGGTCAGAATATTTGTCCCTGATACTCCCATCTTAACTTGTTCTAGGAAATATCAGGCAGGAAGTGTTGGGCACTGTGAACATTCCAGGGTAAGAGCAGGGTAGGAAAAATCAAATTGACTTAGAAGACTTAGAAGATAAAAGATTCAGAAGATAAAAGGTACAGAAGAGACAGTTTCACCTTAAAATAGCAAAATATTTTCTCTCTCTTTTTGGCCACCCAGACATCAGACTTTGCACGTACCAGTGGGTGAAATACTGTTTCCTACTATCGGGCAAGATTTTTATCTTACAAACTTAGTCTAAAGTAAATCCTCCAAAAGTATACTAGCGTCCTCTCCTTTAAATGTTTTTGCCAATTTTGGAGACAAATTGGAACAGAGCAACCATTTACATTTCTGTTTCATCTGTTCTGGTGCAGAGAAAAGGGAGACAGCAAATTTATGTGCCCTACACAGTGGCAGGTCCTTTAAGGGATCTAAATTCCAGAGTCTTTACTCATTGTCAATCCTACCAATTAATCGGACGCCAAATTTTAATCTGCTATTAAAGCTTCACTTGATTAATCGCATTGATTAAAGCTTGCAGTCCTATTTAAAATGTTTTCAAATACTCTACAGTCAGTTCAAGAGGATAAGCTGAAGTTACAATAAGCACCAAAGTGGGAAATTCTGAGACCAAGAATGCAATTAACAGATGATGTATTTGAATGTTCATATTCTTTCATACCAGGGATCTTGTTTGGCTTTTTAAGTTCCATTGAGTAGCTTGCTATATAGACTAGATGTTGCCTATTGCTTTCGATTACACATTTTAAAATGAATGGATTTACATCACATTTTATTTTGTTTCAAGTTAATTTTTGGAAAGCCACAAAACAAACTGGAGATTAGCATCAGTTATCCCAGACTTCAGAAACATTACTGCAAGCTGGGAAATATAGATATTACAGTTTTATGCTCAACAGTTACACAGCCGTTAGCTTGGCTGGATAGCAAAAACATATTTAGTGCATGCACTCCTTAAATCAACCATCAGTTATATGTGTGCCTACATAAAATCTACAGTGCATCTCTATTAGACATTAATTTAAATAAGATGGCGAACACAATTGCCAGGACAACTAGATAGTAAATAAACATTTCAATCTCGCCAACCCACACATCCAATTATTTGTTCTGTTAATGTAACACAATATGAAACAGAACCCATATCCCTGGAACATATCATAAACATTTTCATTATCCCTTTTTGTATTACTATGAGGCCCTGATGTAACACATAAAATCATCACCTAAATGTGTCACTATAAAGCCACATGGACAACAATCCACAAAAGGATTTTCTATTATCACTTATTTTAAATTATCGTTCCATACTTTAGAAATCCCTTAGATCAGGTTCATTCATATCTCATTCACAATGAATATATATTAACATAACTAGGGAAATGTTTTTCTGTTTGTGTGGATTATGATCACCAAATGAGGATGTAATTTAGAAATCGCTCCAAAATGGAATCAGATTCACCTTCTGATCCTTTTAAATGGGCCCACTGGTACCAGAGGGATGCCCCCCTCCCCAAAGCTCTCTGCCACTGAACTCCAATGACTTGACTTCAAAATCCTCAGAAGACCAGAGAAGTCCCAAGAGGTCCCTGCAACTTGAAACCCCATTGCCTAGAAGTATCCAACAACTACATAAAAAGGCACCAACCTTTTAACTGGCCATTTGAATCATTCCAAAAGTAGGGTTTTAGTTTTGACTCCATAGCTCAAACTATAAAGTTCTGCTAGTTGCTCCAAGGAGATTCAAACAACTTGGTTCTTCTGTCTCAGCTGCAGGATTGCTAACTGTAGTCCTGCCCTCTAGCTACCGAACTCTGAATTGGCATCTCTGTTCCTGTCCAAGGTCCTGACCTTGCCTCCGTGCTGTTAACTCCTGAGCCTCAGGTCTACTTGCCTCCATCTTGTGTAGGCTGTTGCCTCTTCTTCGTAGCAGAAATTGTGATGGACCAGGACAGCCCAGGTGGCCTCGGTGCAAGGGTAGCCAACCTTTTCGGATCAGTTGGTACATTTTGAATTAAAGAAGTGATTTTAATATCTGCTAAAGAGGCCTGGCATAACACATGGCTGTCATGGGGAGTGGGACATAGTATAACACAAAATTAGAGAGAGTGTCATTGTTACTACTTCCCCCTGTGTCCACCCAACAATCTCATGCTTGCCAGTGGAAGTCACCTACAACCTGCTGGTCCTAGCTGTGAAAATCACACAATATTGATGACACACATAGTGCTGCTGTTGTCTAATAACAGCAGGGAATATTGCTAAGTACCAAGAAAAACATGCGAAGTGATCACACCATGCACCTTTTCTTGCACAAAAACAGAACACACACTCACTGCACACAGAGAACACAGGCACACATGAATCTCTGTCACACACATGCACACACTTCACAATTTCAGAAAAGCTACTCCATGGGTGAAGGAAGTGCCTGCCATTTCCCAAAAATATAAATAAATAAATGAGGGTCATGAACCTGGCACTCATGGGTGTGATCCATGCCTTAGTAGCCCACTTCCAACCTCAGATGGTGCCCCAGGCATGACCCATTCCTGGACAAGCACTGCCTTGCCACTGTAGTCCAAACTTGGGTGACCTCACAATTAGATTACTCTAATGTGTTGTATGCAGAGCTAACTTTGCATCTGGTTTGGAAACTGCAGTTAGTGCAAACTGCAGCTACTAGGATGCTGAGTGGGACACCCAGCTTTATGCATATTGCACTAGTGTTGAAAAATCGGCACTGTCAAGCAATTTTCAATGTTTTGTTGCTGACATTTAAAGCCTTAAACAACTTGGCACCCTGCTCAGTTTTATTTGTGACATGCAAGTCCCTTTTGTTTTTAGGAAAGGTTATTGAATATTGTTGTGTTTCTTAGACCTATTTCAAAAGAGAACTGGTTTGGGCACTGAAACAGCGTTGGTCAGCCTAAGGGATGACCTCTGTCAGGAAAGAAATGTTGGACGGGCATCCTATTCATTCCCCTTTAACTTTTAGCATGTTTGTGCATATCTTGCCATTAAAAAAACAACAACAAAACTTCATTGGCTGCTTATCACTTCTGGGCTGAATTCAGGATGCTGGTAATTGGCTTTAAAGCCCTTAAATGGCTTGGGACCCAATTACATGAAGAAGTGTATCTTCCCATATTAATTTACCCATGTTTTAAGATCTTCTAAGGCACTTCTCAAGGTGTCACCATAGCATAGGTATGCTACTGAACAATAAAGGAAAGGGTTTTTTTCAGCAGTAGTGCCATGATTGTGCAATGCCTTTCCCAAAGATACTTGATTTGTGTCTATGCTGCAATCTTTTCAGTACCAGGCAAAAAGTTTCTGGTACACCCAAGCATGTTAACTTCTTATAGTTTTAATTATTTTAAGGCTCTTATATGATGTTTTATCAATGTGATAGAATTAGTTGTACATCACTCTGAAATCTGGAATAGCATCAAGGGCAGTATATAAATGTTTTAAATGAATAAATGAGACTCTGAAGCATACTGTGTTGGGGAAACGGATGCCAAAGATGCCATGTGGGCTGCATTACTCCACTATTTATCACACAGGCCATAGAAACGTGGTGCTGTAACCACATTGACCTACTGGGCTGGCAACAGCTCAGAGTGGATGATATTTTATATATAAAAAACCATTTATCTCAGAGTAGGTGGTTTACAGAAATAAAAGACTCCTCTCAAAAACCTGTTATTATTCCCCAGGAGCTTCCAACAAATATAATCAAAGCCCATAAGTATCAGTTACTAAAACACAGACAAATCATCTCTCTCCCCAGCTATTCACACTGCTTCTTATGCACTTCTCTTTCCTAACCTTCTGTCTACCTTTCTATCAACCTCTCTCTCTTTCCTCCTCTCTCCTCCTGTTCCTCTCTCCTCCCTCCTACAGCTATTACTTAACCTTCAGGTACTCATTTAAGCAACCCACCAACCAGCAATAATGATCACATATAGTTACTAGATTGCTATGTAATCACCTTGCCTGCTGCGTTAATGTCAGTTGTCTTTTGCTTATGTACATGACATTTCTTTATCCTTCCCGTATGTTAAACGTGAATTACTGTTTGTTTGGTATCAGCTATTCTTAACTGCACCTGGGCTCATTTTCAATCCTTAAAATAAAACAAAATTACCAAGGCGCATTAACATATAAAAAAACAGAAGAATAAAATGTCTACTTTCATCCTTCTATCACCTCAGTGTGATCTACAGGGTAATAACACGTAGGCAAATACAAACCTACTTCCCTTCTCTGACTAATAGAAAATACTATCATTATTCTTAGAGTTAATTCTGATAGGTTCTTTTATTCTCAGTCGGATGATGTGTAAACGTGAAAAGACTCTACCTGCAGCCCAAGTCCAAATGCCTAACTCCCACAAAGTGCTGCAGCTGTAAGAATCCTCAATAAATGAGAGATGCGGGCAACCAGTACTGCTTATATGATAACACTGATGAAAGAAATGTCACATTTCTCAAACCTGGTGCCCTTCAAATGTTCCTGATTACAACTCCCGTTGCCTCTATCCATTGCTAAAGCTGTCCATGGCTGTTGGAATCAAACATTATCTGGAGGACACCAGAATGGAGAAAGGTTATTCTAGGATTCAGAGGCAGCAAGTTCTAGCAGGAAGGGGAGGGGAGTCTAATATTGTATGCTAAAATACTATCAGAATTATGAAGTAATTAATGTATCCCACTGACAGTCTACTACCAGGAGTCTTACAGTACCGAATGACTAAGATTTATTATGGCATAAACTTTAGTGAACACAAAAGCTTATACCACAATCAATTTGTTAAGTGCCATAAGACTCCTTGTTGGTTTTGCTGCATCAGACTGAAATGGTTACCACTCTGGAAGTTGCTGCTGACATCCTAGTGTGCTGAAAGGACAAAGTGTGAACCATATATTTGGCAATATACAAAATTAAGACATAACTTTCAGTGAAAGCCAGACATAGCATCCATGACAGGTGGCCAGCCAACTTCTGTTTCAAAACTTGCAAGAAAGGAGAGTCCACCACCTCTCGTAGAAATCCATTCCACTGTCTAACAGCTCAATGTCAGAAAGTTCTTCCTGATGTTTAGTCAGAATCTCCTTTCTTGTAACTTGAAGCCACTGGTTCGGGTCCTAGGCCCTGGAGCAGGAAAAAACAAGTTTGCTCCATCTTCTGTGTTACAGCCCTTTAGATATCTGAAGTTGGCTATTATATCTCTCCCCGGTCGTCTCTTTCCGAGGGTAAACATACTCAACTCCCTCAACCATTCCTCATATAAAAATGGGAGTTAGTTTCAGGCTAAAGCATGCTTCAACCCACCCTATCCTTAGGCCACTTGATGCACATGTTCAATCTCTTATTCAACAGCCCCCTGCCCAGACTGAAAGGTATGGTGGATTCCCTTTTCCATCCACCTTGGCATCTGCCCATATGACTAGATTCTTCTAGAAGAGCATGGCAGAACTGCAACATTAATAATAATAAAAGAAACCCTTCACCTTACTGTTCCAGAATACAAAGGTTTTTGAGATTGATGTTTGTATGTTGTTTGAAGTTGTAGAAAGGAAAAAATGTGGAAAGGGAAGGTTGGCAACAACACCCACTGAGGCTGCACCATGACAACCCCTCTGTGGCTCCATATTGCCCTCTGGTTTTAAGATAATACAAACTTAATTTAGAGCACTAAAGTGGAATTAAATGTGGAATATAAATAAATGTTTGAGTACAAATTTAGAACTCTGAAAGTGAATGGAAAGGGTTAACATGGACGAGCACAGAGCAAAACCCTCACAAAACTAATTTCAGCTCCACTCTTCCTTCCTCCTCCCCCTCCTCCCCTTCCCTCCTGCTTTATGTTAGAAACTGTATGATTTTATTCATTCTGTACATCAGTTATATTTCATCCCTTGTTCCTCTGAAATAACATTTTAAAAGTGCCAGTTCAAGCTTCTGTTATAAAAAAGAAAGAAGCACTGGCGTTCAGTTCCTGTGAGCTTTTGCTCACTTTGAGTACTGTTCCTATTACACAATAATGTGTTATTTTGTTGAATTCTGGCATCTATCTCACTTGTCTGGTCAAGAGCCAAAAAATTAGAGTGTGTCAGTCCACCAGTTCCTCTGCAGAGAAGATCTCTTCTCGCCCAGCGAGTGTTCTGTGCTCTTGGATTGAGGCCAGGAGGGGAAATCCATTTTACATAAAGAATGCACACAGCTCAAGTGCTCGGAGACTTTTTACCTACTAAAATAACTTTGTGGACAAACGCCAGCCTGCTAGACACGTTCGGCGAAGAACATTTGGCATCAAAAACAAGGTAAAGTAATCTGTAGAGGTAACAAAGTTTTTAGAAACAAGGAAATGACTGTAAGTGCATTCGTGGCATGTCACATGATTTGGCACAGACTGTTCGATTGGCCGGAATTGAAGTAAATACAGCCGCCATGTAAGGAGTCTGAAAGCTTCGCCCTTTGCTGAATTCTTAAAATGGCGGACTCACTGCGCTCCATGAGAGGCAAAACGAGAGCCAGTCTCAGATATTTCTCCCCCTCTTTCTGCCTCTCTGCTGAAGTTTTTATAAACCTTACAGATTTGAGTAGAAACAGATTTCTCACAACTTGCTCTGCTTCTCAGTTTCACAGTTCAGCATACACTCAGGCTCTGTCAAAAGCTTGACAGCGTTCCAGGGAAAATATTAACTGTAAACTTTCCAACAGGAATTAAAGGAACAGCGCTCACATCAGGATGTCCCTTTTTAAAAAATACATATATGACTAATGTTTATACAAATTTGTAAAGTTTATGCTACAGAATATAAAGTTAACACTGAAACAGACTCAAATGTGGTTCCACTTCACCGTGTCACGAATGCAATTAAAAAGGACACACATCCTCTTTGGTTAAGAAAGCCCACAGTCCTCTCCCTCGTTCTTGCAGGCCTGACCAGTTGAACACTGCATGCTCTGATGTATAAATATTTGCCTCTGGCTAAAGTTCAAGCAGCCCAGTGTGGCTGCCAGACACAACTTCCAAGGGAAAGTGTTTACTGCAGCACTGGCCAACGAAGCCACTGCCAGCAAACAATCAAGTCTGATTGGCCCAGTCCTGCAAGTGCTTATCATAGAGTACCTGGCCAGCTGCCACGGTGGGACTCCCACCCCTTTTATTAATGGCTGATTTATCTAACACGGCTTTGCCACAGTTAATACGTTTATTAACTAATGACAACCCAGTCTTGTCAGTTCTGGGAGGCAGGGTAAGTCACTTTCAACATCTGTCCTGCCTCCTCACCTTCAGTGCACTTTTTGAAATTAACCCTTTGTTCACCGGGGGGAGGTGCACTTCAATTCTGCTTCAAATAATTCAGCGGCTAAAATTAACAGGAGGCTAGCAGTACCAGCGATACATATAATGACAACAAGTTTCTTGGAGGCTATTTTTGCAAAATTATTCAACTCAACCTTGCATGAAAGCAGCAACCTAGTAGCCACAGGTGACCAGGGATTCCATGCAGGAAGTGAGTGGGTTGGCAGAGGAGCCTTTGAATGTTTCGCCCTTTCTGTGCTTCCAGCATAAAAATATGCATGCAGTTGAGGGAGGGAAGTCCCCCTCCTCCCTGCGCAGAAATGTGGCTATTCGTTCCTCCTCTTCTGCCAGCTCACAGCAGGCTCGTATGTATAAATAAATAAATAAATAAATAAATAAGGCAGTACCTTTTGGGTGTTTACCCACAAGACTGCTTTGACTATGTTGGACTCTTGTATTTTGCTTGCCTGATGAATCTGAATTTGAGAAAGGCACTAAAAGGATTAAAAGGGTCTCTGGAAAACTGAGGCAGTTCTCATCTCAGTTTTTTGTTTAGGAATCGCTGGTGCTTCACGCGGCACCGCGATCAGCCATGTGAAGAGGTAGCAGACCATAATGGCTGAAGATACCCTCTGCCTGAAAGCAGAAGATAAGGAAGATGTTTTTGGTAACAGTCCCAAAATTAAGCTTTTAAGTACATGTGCTGAGTAAAGCTGAGAGGAAACAAAGTGCACTTAAAGCCAGTGTGGTGCAGTGGTGAGACTGAATGTCAGATGAGGACCAGAAGACCAGGCTGAAGCCGCCACTCAGCAGCACAGCTCACTGTGTGACTTTAGGCCAGTCACCAATTCTCAGTATAAACGTCACCACATGATTGCTGTGAGATAAAATAAAGAATATGTTCATGTATGCCACCTTGAGCTAATAGGAGGAGAGGTGGGCTGTACATTAAATAAATAAGCAAGTCCCACTGCAATCTATGGGTTGGTCTGGAGAGCTGAATAAATTATGTGAACCTGTTCCTCAAACTATTGCATGTGACTTCCTACAACAAATACTTAGCACAGCCACGTATGTTGAAGCCTTGAGCAAGTGCTCGTGCAACATCTTGCACTAATGAAGAAAACTATTAGATTTCAATTCTCTATTCTTGCACAAGGATCTTGCAATAAGTTGAAAATGGATCCAACCTCATGTGACTTAAGTCTACTGGCTGAGTATTTTAGGTAAGCTACATTAGGTCCCTTTACCTTTACCTTTACCTTTACATTAAAAATACCTGGTGGGAACAGAGGGAAAGATAGGAAGCAGGACCACTCCATTGGTTTGGCTCACAAGTCCAGTTTCATACAGCCCCAACTCTTCTCCCTCAGATGCTTCCATTCAAACTGATCCTTATAACAACTTTATAACTTTAAGAACCTGCATCTGAGTTTGTTTGCCTCTTCCTCATACCTCCCAATCCCCTTCTCCATGTGTATAGTGTCTTTTAGACTTTAAGCCTGCAGGTAGCGATTGCCATGTTGGTTATATAAGCCACTCTGGGAAACTTTCTGAGCCAAAGAGTGGAATAAAAATGCTAAAAAATAATAAATCCCATCACACTGAATTGACATGGAACTTGAGGAGCCTTGCAAATAAGACCATAATATGTTTGACCCATCTATGCACACATGCCAACATGGTCTACTATTTGTGATCTAAAAGAGAGAGAAAATGCAATTTCCTTGCCTGAAGGCAAGATCCTATTCTCAAGACTAAACTTGAGGCAAGTTTAACTTTCTCCAGATTGTGTCCAGTGTGTAAACAAATCCTGCCTCCTCCAATTGCAAAACAACCAGGAAAAGAAAGTAGGCATGCCTCAAGTCTCAGAAGAATTGTTCAGCCTCCCACATCTGAACATGTAAAGTATTCAGATAATCAGATACCTAGCTCAGCATAAGCACTTTCTACATACAGTCACACTTTCCAGAAGCTTCAAGAAATATATACGCTGGTTTGTGTAGCTATGTATTTCAGATAACCAAGACTCAGTCAGGGGGTTTTCTACTGTATTTTAATATCTCCTCTACTCACAGGCAACATAATCCTTCATTAAATAATGCAATGCTTTCCCCCCACCCGCTTTTTCAATCTCTCTTCGCTATCAGTATTATTCTAAGTCAATGATGCAAATAACTTTTAATGGGGCACGGGCACGTCCCCTGCTTATTTACTCCTCCTCCCCTCCACTGCCCAGTGCCCCAGAATGTATTTTCCTTCTCTGTCCTTTTGCTCCCCCACTTTCCAAGGGTTTTTAGTCTGTAGCTATGTTCCCTTGCTTTCTCTTCTGCTACAGAATTTAAATGGCCGATATCTCTTTAAAGCCTGAAGTGAGGCTGTGCAAACACTACTGTAGCAAGGCCTGTAAATGAAGCCACACTCCAAGTTCTATTAATTGTAGGTGCCCAGCTATCCTCAATAAGGAACAGTTCATTTTATGTGGTGGCCTTGTTCTGTGGAACTCTTCCTGCTTGGATGCTTGACAAGAACACTTCTCCTCTCTTTTCAGAGTACAGTGGTACCTCGGGTTAAGAACTTAATTTGTTCTGGAGGTCCGTTCTTAATCTGAAACTGTTCTTAACCTGAGGTACCACCTTAGCTAATGGGGCCTCCCGCTGCTGCGCAATTTCTGTTCTCATCCTGAAGCAAAGTTCTTAACCTGAGGTGCTATTTCTGGGTTAGCGGAGTCTGTAACCTGAAGCATCTGTAACCTGAAGCGTCTGTAACCCGAGGTACTGCTGTATAAGGAAAGCTTTCCCACCACGCCTTCAGCGCTTAGATGAAGCAATTCATTGGTGCTGCTGCTTTGCTTATTCTGGTACAGTGGTACCTCGGGTTAAGTACTTAATTTGTTCTGGAGGTCTGTTCTTAACCTGAAACTGTTCTTAACCTGAAGCACCACTTTAGCTAATGGGGCCTCCTGCTGCCGCCACGCCGCCAAAGCCCAATTTCTGTTCTTATCCTGAAGCAACGTTCTTAACCTGAAGCACTATTTCTGGGTTAGTGGAGTGTTATCCTGGGTTATCCTCAAGCGTATGTAACCTGAAGCGTATGTAACCCGAGGTACCACTGTATTGCATATTGGTTGTTCTGACTTTTTCTTTTTTGCTCCCTGGATTTATTTTTAGATGCCGAATTGTTGGGTGTTTTTTTTAATAGCACACTGCCTTGGGAGCCATTATGGATGCAAGGCACTCTATAAATATGTTAAATAAATAATTAAATGAACACTTCTGTAGCAATTCTCTGGCTAAGGAGATCATCTGAAACGGCAGTAGCATCCAAAGAAAATGCAAGGTGGGCACAACAGCGGCAAGAGATACAGGTGTGGTAGTCATCATAAACAGTGGGAAAGTCAGGGAGGAAGCTGTGGGAAGGACAGGATGCTAGCCTAGAGGCAGCGTTGTTTGTTAAAAACTTACCTCGGTCAAGAAGACAAGTGGGAAATTATCAGAGTTATAACAGAAATTATCTCAGAAGTGATTGATTCCGAGCTGATATCAGCAGGAGTGATACTCCTCTGTCTTTTGCCGTCCCCTATAACTACACTCCCTTGCTCACCAGCTAGGGTCACTTTCAGGTCAATGTGTACATAAAGCCATTTTTTAAAAAAAAAAAACAACAACACCTGCTTCATTGCAATGACAAGATAATGACTGCTCTAGTGTTGATGAGGAAAGGTACTCTAGGATGAACCAAAGGGCAAGAAGAGAACTCTTAATAACCCACTGGACCTTAAGCCAATCAGGAACGACTGGACCTGCTTCATCATTGATAAATAATTGTGAAACTAAACAGAAGGCAAGCAAATAAAAACTGTTGTACTGTACTTTTGGAATCCAGAGGTAGAACAAGACATGAGTGTTAAACACAAGTGTAAACTGAAGAATCACTCCTGCAAAACTTGGTGACATCCTATAGACAGATTTGCAAGAATTTCTTGGTATTTATTTACTGTCAGTTTGAAAATACAGCAACATTTACTGTGTTGCATCAGAAAGAAACAGAGTATAGCATACACTTCCAAGTTTGTTTGTTTTCTGACTGAAAGAGATTCAAGTAATTTAAGGCAATTTAACTTTCATCCAGTTTTGCTATATCAAAAAAAAAATCTTGGAAATAAATATAGCTTCTCAGATTGCTGATGGAATTGTTTAAATAAAATTATATATGCTGAAACACTGGTTGCCGTTTTATGTGTTGTCATCTCTTAACTGGTACCAAATATAGCCTAATAAAGGATTTCATCATCAGGTTATTTAAATCAGGTTGTTAAGTTCATTGAAATCCCTTGTTTCTTTCTTAAATCTGGGCTTAAGTAGATGAAAATGAAAACTGTAAAAAATGCAAAAAAATGCTCTGCTATTTAATCTCATTTTCTACTGTTTCCTTAATATGAGTCTTAACAACTCCACTTGCCTGGTCCAATCTGTCTCTAAACCACAAATGGTCTGTGATGTCACTACTGTCGATCTACTTTAGACCTAAGTATCCCAGCACTAATAGTATCAAGAGTGGCTTCCAGGAGGCCTGAGTGAATCATGTGAAAGAGGATCACAGAAGAATGTTCTGTTCCCACTGAGAACAAGACAGAATTAACTCTGAGAGATGCATCCTTCTGTTGCTCTGTTTGTCAGAAAGGTCAAGATGATTAGCTCTTGTATACTCAGTACCAGACATCAAAACAAAATATATGTAAAACCCTAATCTATTTTAAACAGACCAGGAATACACACTGGGAAAGGTAACCTAAGTTATGTGTACAGAGGGACAGCTTAAAATGAAATAGCTCTATTTAATAGGTGGCCTACAAGATCAAAAAGATGCTCACCTCTTACAATTTCAAACACCACAGAGAGAGAAAAAGTTTAATCCTCTCGTGCAGATTATCAATTAATCAAATTACATACACATCCCAATTTTAAATCATAACTTATTTAATACAAGAAGAATCTGGGTCCTCTCTTTTTATCAGTAGTATCATGTGCAGTGCAATCCTGTCCTCATCTACTCAGAAATAAGCCCCATAATCTCTAGCCAGCATGTTCAAAACTGCAGCCTCTGAATTGCAGCATTTACTTAACAAATAACCATATAGTTTAAAAGCATACTATAAACTGTCCTCCTGTTGAATAAGCATACTGAAATGATCAAAACTGTACATGGGTGTAGCCAGGATTTATGTTAGGGAGGGGCAGGCTTTATGTTGGGGGGGGGGCAGAACTTCAGTTAGTTAAGTTTTGTTATTTTTACTTGATTGGGGGGGGCAGTTGCCCCCGCCCCCACCTTGGCTACACCTATAAAACTTTATAAAATGCACTGGTGGAGAAGTCAGATCTGACTGCCAAGGTATTTCTCAAATCTTAAATGGAAATGGTTGTGATCAGACCTTAAAAAATATATATTTTAAATTCATAAGCACCAGAATCAAATGACCATGATCTAAAGCAACAATGCATGTAGGAATTTTCCAATTCTACATACAATGCACCAAGTACATGTGGATTGGAAGAAAGAACAAGAGGTTGATCAGCAGAATGGAGACTGCAGAAGGAAAAGGAGTGGCTTGTGCAGCAAAGCTGGTCTCCCAGCAGATGTTACTGCTTCTTACCTGGTGGGGCAAGTTGGTAGCGAGGTTGAAGTTGCCCAGCTGCTTTGGGGCAGAAAACTAAGGATAGCAGGATGTTACATCCCCTGCCTCTCAGAAAGAATATCACAGCGAGGAGAAGACTCTCTAGTCCCAGAGCAATTGGAAGAAGCAGGCTTTCTCCTTCCCCGCCAAGAAGTACACTCTAAAGTACAGACCTAGAGAGAAAACACTCTATGGCCCCATTCATCAGCCAGAGGACTAAAGAGAGCTGTCATTGTGTGGTGTGTGTTTTGTTTGTTTTTGTACTGTTGCAATCTGTTCTAAGTCACCTTGAGAATCATTCAATCAAAATCTTCTAAATAAATAAATATGTATGGATTTTTTAAAAGATGGAAAGTTGCTCAGAAGCAATAATTGGTAGACTGAATGGTCCTAGTCTATAAATCCAGAGTTTGAAAGATTTCTCAGTGGATATATATAGCTGGGATGAGGAGCTGATGTCCTCCAGATGTGGTTGGAGTCCAGCTCCCATCAGCCTCAGCTTTCATGGTCAAGTCTGATGGAAGGGGTGGTCCAATGCTATCTGGAGGGCCATGGTTCCCATGCCTATGTAGAGTTTCATAATAGCAAGGACTCCCCCATTGACTGAGATGCGGTACGAAATGGTCATGTACACATATAAATGTCCCAAGTATTGCTTTGCATAGGACAACCTTTGAATGTGTAGGAACGCCCCGTATGCATTTGGGCTCCTGAGCCCACAGGGACTCTCTAGATTGGGACTTTTATTTTATTTTTAAATCACTGAAACAGCATATGCAGCAAATGGATACAAAATATGAGACTGCATAAAATCCTACAACATGTGCACCTAAAGAGTACTTTAAAATGCTCAAACAATAATCAAATAAAACTAACAGCATCAATATTCTATCCAATTGTGTTTTTCTTCATTGTGCATTAGTGTAAATATAGACAGAAGTAATCAAAATGCCAGAAATATAAATATTCGCTTTAATGCCACAGAATCCATCATTTTACTAGGAAAAGGCTTAGCTATGTTATTTGCAATTCCCTCACTTCATAACAATGTACATTACTGTCTGTAAGCTCTAATTTGGCATAGCGCATCATTAATGACCTGAACGGTGGCTGTTTCACACATACATATTTAATTACAACAGCTGAACAAATTACATATTTATGCTTTATAAAGGGGATTGCCAGTCTAATTCATTTGCTATGCATGCAGGTACAGGGCTCCATCTGCAACAGCATCTGCACAACAAGAGCTAACAATTATCCATTGTACAGTGAGTGTATCTGGTGAAACCTGTAAGAGATGCAATCGCATTAACCACTCCACTACATACATGTCATTATTTTTCTCAATGGTCCCAAATATTTTAAATAATGGATTATTAACCATAATGATGCCTTGCATGTCTCTCAGCCATGTTCCCCAAAGCACTTTACAAACAATAATGAACAAAACCTTGGAAAAAGCCCTTTGGAGGGTGGGGGGTGGGACCTCAGTGCCACGCTCCTTTATGGGCGAGGAAACAACACAGAGATGACATGGCACCAAGGTGGCATGGCAAGAGAAAGGGCAAAAAAACAGTCACATGTTTCTGCTTCTCAAACTATTTCAAAGAATAGTAGCCATGTTGATCTGCTGCAACAAAAACAACTAGGGATCTTCTTGTGACATCTTAAATACTAAGTTTTAACTAAGAACCACACCAGCATAAATTTCCAGCCAGGTACTTTGGCCTGCCAGGTGCTTGAAAACCCAGTTTTTGCAGTTCTAGTAAGGCAGATAAAAACAGACAGATGTATGGGAGACATGGTGGGCCAGAATGCATAGCCAGTGGGGTGCTAGATCAATCATTTATATGCTTCACTGAGACTTCTATGAACCTTGAAATCTTGCTTACTTTCATTAGAAAATAGGTGGCATAACCTAAGGGACTGCTTCATATCCATTCACTGAAATGAACAGTGAAATAACATTATGGTTCTTGCCATGGAGAGCTCTGCCAATGCAAGCTTAAGGGTGCAAATCCTATGCAAACTTTCAGCCTCAGTCATTTAAAGCACTTTGAAGATTATGGAATCAAAAAATATAGGCATCATGCTTTGATTTCAAATATCAAATGAGTGGGTGCCTTCCTCTGAACTGAATGGTAAATTTTGCTTTTCTGAGCCAGGTACATTTTATTTTGATATAGTTTCAATAATATGTTTACTTTTGTGGGCATTTGTTATGTGGCACAGAATTTTCAAGGCGGAAGGGATTTTGGAGGCCGCCTAATTAAACCTTCTGGCCAATGCATGAATATACAGTATCCTTGACAGGTGACTATCCATATTCTGCTTAAATACCGCCAGAGAAAGAAAGCTCAGCACCTACCTCCTAAATTGATCTGTTTCACTCTAAAACAGTTCTCACCATTAGGAAGTTTCTCCTGATGCTTAGCCAAAATTTGCTTCCTTGCCACTTCCAGCCATTAGTTCTAGTCCAGCCCTCAGGAACAACATCTCAACATTGTCATGCATACCATACTATGTTAAGAGGAATGTGAGCTAAGAACTTTGTAGGATCCAATCCATTCTATTTAATAGAACTTTATCTAGGTAATAACAAATAGAAATTTCATGAGTTGGGTAGGTATGGCTAATGTGGATTCAAGGTGGGAAGGGGGAAAGGATGTAAAAATGTAAGTCATATCTTTCTTCTTCAGCATTCTCATTCATTTCATGGTACAAAAAACTTTATCATGAATTTAAACTGTTATATTGTATAAGCCAAGGGATACAGGGAATAATAATGTGAGAAATGTGAAAAGGTATCCAAAAAGCAAATTACTTTTAAACAAGGAGCTGGAACAATGGAAAAGCAAATCAAGAATAAGGTGAAAAATTAGAAAGTAACAAGGCCAAAACAGATTACAAACTAGGTGGAAATGATACATTCTTATGATTCAATATGGTGTCAAAGGTCAATGCAATTTCTGCACAAGAACTACAACAGACCAGAAAAACCAACATTTAATCTAGTTGATTTTCTAAAATATTTTTCTTAAAACCCATATGATATTGTTGTCACTCCACATACAATTGTATATGCAGAGTGACTAACAGAGGGCCTCCTGTACTCCTTCATGTACTCCTCTCCTGCTTTCCTCGCCTCAAGCAGAAGGGAATGGTCCTATATTCACTTGAAACCAGGAGAAATGCCCATTTTCTAGAAAAGGGTGGTGGAGCAGTATGGATCTCTGGAGACGTAGGCATGCAGATTGTGTACACAAGTACATCAAAACAAAACCACAAGGAGCACCACCAGGTGTTTAAGATACACCTGTCTACTCCACTGACATGTGGTCTTTTCTTTCCACTGATCTATTTAACAATCAACCTACACAATACTGAAAATTCCTAAGCCTTCAGCTGATGCTCAGTGTTGTAGCCCAGTACGCAAAGTATCAAAGAACAGCCACCAAACTAATTAGGGGACTAGAGAAATGGATTAAATGATGAACACTTCAAAGAGCTAAACGTTTACAGCTTGATTATACAATAACATCAGGTAAAGGTAAAGGTAAAGGTACCCCTGCCCGTACGGGCCAGTCTTGACAGACTCTGGGGTTGTGCGCCCATCTCACTTAAGAGGCCAGGGGCCAGCGCTGTCCGGAGACACTTCCGGGTCACGTGGCCAGCGTGACATCGCTGCTCTGGCGAGCCAGAGCCGCACACGGAAACGCCGTTTACCTTCCCGCTGGTAAGCGGTCCCTATTTATCTACTTGCACCCGGAGGTGCTTTCGAACTGCTAGGTTGGCAGGCGCTGGGACCGAGCAGCGGGAGCGCACCCCGCCGCAGGGATTCGAACCGCCGACCTTTCGATCGGCAAGCCCTAGGCGCTGAGGCTTTAACCCACAGCGCCACCTGCGTCCCTAATAACATCAGAGAAGACTCTAAATATTTAATAGTATAAACATCAAGAAGAGTAATACGGGATGATAAAACTAAGAACTAAGTGATTAAATTAAGAAAGGAAAAATTATTGTGGAGATTTAGAAAACTGTCCTTGCAATAAGATAGACTGGGCTGCAGAAGAATCTCCCAAGGGAAGTGGTTAAAAACTAAGCCGGACAGTCAATACACAGAGTAAATATGCTGTAGGGAGCAATCATGTAATAGCAGGACACAATGACCTATTAGATCTAAATTCCATGGCTGTATGGGAATATTAAATAGCACTAGAACATTCATATAGTCCATTTAATAAATTCAGTGTGTAGCATGAGAATTGCATTATAGAATGTTCCTTCAATAAAAAAAGAAAGGAAAGGAAAACATGCAGCAAATGAATCAAATTGTTTCTCATTATCAATTAAAGGCAGTCTTTAGAAACAAATAGCTTTAAATAGCCTTTTTCTGCTGGGTTAGCTGTAGGTCAACATTTTGCTATCATTGCCTTAAATGTGCATGTGCTCATTAATTAAGAGTGAATTTGAAAGTATCACTCAGTCTTCTTGTTCTGGTGGTCATTCAGAGAAAGCAAGGGCATTCTCCCTGAGGATCCAGCGATGCTGATGCTGCTCTGAATCCCCACTGGGAAGTGCACTGTGCTCTACAGAACAAAAGATCAGCTGTCCTAGAATAGATGGTTCATGTGGCAGAGCCAGTCTATCAAATCATCAGTTGTAGAATTCTTTCGAAGAAGGCACCATCGTTTCTGGTTATTCTCCTTTGGTAGTTCCAATGACAGTGACCCACTTGGTCGACAAAGCAAAAATCCCTCCTGCAGTTAGAGTAAACTGCATTCAATGCTTTTACTTCCCTCAGGTGCAGATACTAACAAGTCCTCAGTCATAATCAATGCGCCAGAGAAATCCCACCAAGGAACATACAGGAGGGGCCATGGTCTTGCTGTATCAAAAACCTTCCTACTTCTCTAAAGTAATTATACATAAAGGCTTTGCCAAGGAAACACAGATTCTGTTTTCAAAGTTATCCCAACCTACATACATTGTTTACCTTCCAAAATTAATGCTGTGAATGTTATCTTTCGAATCTATAGAGCTGGTTCTGAGGATAATAAGTGGGTTAGAAGAAACAAGAAGGGTCTGGAATTTGATAAGAGGCTCTTCATAGTTCCACTGATTTTGGAGTAGGCTAGTTGAACATTTCAGATTCATCTACTATGAGGGCTAGAAACTTACACTTTGAATGTGTTTAAAAACACAGAGAGATTTTTTCAAGAAACCAAATACTGATTTCCCTATTTCAATTTCACTACTATATTTTAGGAGTACTCTAAATACAGACCACAATAACACAAAAGTCTTTTACATCATGCTATTCATTACTAAGCAACAGAACTAATTCATTGGAGCATTCAAGTTTTTAAATTTGCTGAATAAAAAACATTATATAATGTAAAATAAAGACAAGTGTGCTGAGACATAATTGTTTTAAAAGAAATGGCTTTATCTGCGAAAATCAAAATCAAAACTAATTTCTCCAACATAATCCAGATTAACACTGCATAAGATCATCTACTTTTACCTACATGCCCTGTTTCAATACCTCAAGTAACCTTCTCAACTCTCTAACCAGTTCACTTAAGGAAGGGGAGTGCATTCTACAGCTGCTGAACTGAGACAGGGAGGATTGTTAGTTAAGTGTATAAGAATAATTAAATCAGCCTCTTACGTTGTCTTATATAAAGGACTTTGAGAAATCCAAAAGAACTGACAAATGAACCCTTGTTAAAGAATAGCACATCTCAAACTAAGGTCACCTGCAAACTGGGATTAAGAGGGAATACTTAACAAAGCTTTCTGAGAAGCTAGCATGAGGTCAATGCTTTTTCAAAGGTCTGTTTGCCTGAAATATGCAGTAAATCAAGTTTAGACAATGTTCCTTCCACTAAATGCTGAACAATCTGTGGGGCTATGCTTCAAAAAACCTGATTTTAATTTTCTAGATAAAAGCAGGCTCAGAATTGTACACACAGCTGGAACATAAACTAATTCACTATTTAGATTATCTCCCAAATCAGATGTACATTATATTATAAGTCAACTTCACACTACAGTGTGTTAATGGTATCAGGAAGCAAACCAAATATCTTTTTAAAAGTATAGTTATGCCTGACTACATCATGCTATCAGCAGGTTTAGGATTCTCTGTATAAGATTTCTAAATACCCACTTATCCATTCTGGAATACTGTACTCAGAAAATTCCTTTTATTTATAGAAATAATTCTATCTACAGAACATTTATTCTGCCCACCCTCATTCATTGAAATTGCTAAGAACACCTGCATAACTAAAAACAAGAAGGTGGAGGACATCTTGAATGAATTCAGGTGTTCCAGGTTTTGTCTATTTTAAGAAATCACCTTACTCTTACTTATTGCATAGATGCATAGGACCATTCACAAACTGGGGTCTACTTGATGTGATAAAACAGAGACATACTATTTTGTTAGACATATCCTACCCTACTTTCTAACAAGTAACAGGTAAATCTACAGTGCAACCCTATACATGTGCTTTGGGTGGGACACTCCAGAAGTTTCAACTAGTTCAAAATGGTGCTGCCAATATTTTTACCACAACCAGAAGACTGGATCATATTGTAGCACTGCAGAAGGTATGCAGATTACCAATTTGTGGAACTTTTCATATGCCAAACCTGTGCTCTATCACTAAACTATGGCCCCTTCCATTTCCTTGTTCCATACTTTAGAGAAGCTATTGACTCCAAGACACACTGCATTCATTCCCCCCCCTTCTAGAAACAATATAGTGAAGGTTCCAAATGGAACCACAAGGGTCACAGGCCAGAATGTCATCACACACTAGTAGTCAATTGACAGTAACTCCTCAGAGCATATACATTGGACCTCAAATAAATTGCAATGGAAAACACTATCTAAAATAATAGGAAGAATTGATCCGAACTCCTTTACAATGCCATGGATATTTGCTTCAAATCACAAGTAATACAAAGGTTCTTCTTAATTCAAGCTCCTTTGCATATTCCTGATTAAGCATTAAAGCTAAACGTCCATTAACCCAAGGCTATTCTGTGAATTAATTTAAAGGCATATATGTATCCAATTCCCCAAGTTCTTTAATGATCTTTTCAGATAAACCAATTATGACAGTCAAGAAGTCATAACCTTTTGAAATAGTTCATCAGCAGATTTAATGTGTTTCATTTATGCTTTGGTTACAGATACTTTATAAGAATCTTACAAACAACTAATGGAAAAAACACTCATTCCATACTTGTTCCCATGCTCTCACAAAGCAGGTGAACAGATTGGAAAAAAAATGAAGAAGGCAACAATCAGAATAGGTCAAAGATCTACACAGACTCATAGCTTCCCAGTCTCCTGCCCAAGCAGTGAAGTTTCACACACATAGGAATATCATCCATTAGGCATGATAAAAAACATAGTTTCTTATAGGCCACACTGGATATCCATTGTATACAGAGTCATGGAGATCAGGATGGCAGTTATTAGGCTAAAATGAATAAATGTATTTTATTTGTAGAATAAAAGAAAAATGTACACCCTATGGATATAAATGGAGATGGTATTAGCACAATGGTTGATCGAGACAAGCAATGTCAAGCCTACCATCTTAATAGGATATGCATCCCTAGAATCTCTGAGTTAATGAATCTGGTTGGGATCTTCTACCTGAAAAGCAGGTGTACCAGCTTGGAACTACAGAATAATATTGGACTTGGATTCTGCTTGTGAACTCTAGAAGCAGCATTAATGATAGTAAACTAAATGTTTTATATTGGACAAAACTGGAATTTTTCCTTCAGCATGTTACATGACAGATATGGCAGTCACAGTTTATCAATTTTATTGAATATATTGTGAGTGATGCATTGTAATAAATTGTCTGGAATGTCAACAGAGTACCTACTAATTGTTAAAGGAATTTGTGTTTCTACTTGTATATGGAATAAGATCTAAGGTTGTACCTTCTGTCCCTTTTATGTACAGAGGGCATCCTAAAGAAAAAACGAATTCCCATAGACTAAAATCTTTTGGACAAGCCTGATACAAATACACTAGCAAGTACTCAGTACTATATTGACATGAGGTAATACTTGTAAAAAATAAAAAATAAATTTTCATTTTGAATTAAATTCTAAACATGTAATTAAAATACTCAAAAACATATACATGAAATAATAACTAAGGGCCAAGTCCTGTCAGTTGGAGTACTCCAACAAAACTCCTTCATTAAACTGATTTATTCAGGTTGTAAAATCTGCCCTGAACCCCCCTCTCTGTTTTTGCTGTGTTGCTTTCCTGCTTTGGATTTGTTTGCATTTGAATGCTTCACTTCCCCGCCCCACACGAAACAATATGATAACTGAGGCATTGTTTTTTAAATAAACGGACAGCTCCCCATCAGCAAGCCAGCCATGCAAAAGGAAACCGCTGATAACTGACTTTAAAAGAAAGATTCTCGACTACCGGCCACAATTAACATCTTTTTTTAATGAACCGAAAATGCACACACAATGGAGATATTGCTGTGGCAAATGCCACCAGGCCTTCTGGTATATGGTTGCCCAGAGTTAACTGGGTAAACCAAGCCTCTTCTAATCTTTTTGAGAAATACAGTGTGCCTGAGGTGTCTACGTTTCTAGGCAATGACAGACAGTCTCCAAAGAAAATGAGCAAGAATACTGCTAAATACTTTTACTTGAACACAGTTTATTGCTGTTGTTGTTTTGCAAAGTAAAGCCTAGCCTGCAGTTTTTGCTATTGCTGCTTATAGTCCCCCCCCCCAATCTAACGCCTGTTACTTAAACGTGACCAAATCACTTAGCAAGATTTACACTGATTATATTAGACATTATGATACCATCACTCATTCTGTGCTTTCATTTAGTTAGGATGTATGTAAGCAAGAAGTTTGGGAGTGAAGGAGCATCAAATTAGTAATAACCCAGATACTTCTTGTGAACAGTTATATTCTGGACAGCTACTTTTTATAGGCTTCTTCTCTATAAAGAAGTGCTTTTTTGCGACAGTACTCACTGGTTCAGAGTACCATCACCTATTTCTTCGCTGCCAATGACAGCTCTTTTGTGTTGGCACGTACAGGCACTTTTATCAAGATATGAGTACCAGCACCTCCCCCCCAAAAAAAAAAAATCCCCCACTGCTATAAAGAAATAATGACAGCAAGTGTGATGCAGTGTAATGACAGTTAGTGTAATGCAGTAATAACAGTGCTAGGAGTTAGACCTCAGATACCCAAGTTCAAATGTTCACTAGCAACTTTAAGCGGGTCACTTCTCAGCTTGATTTCACAGTTTTGAAGTTAAAAATGGAAGAAACCCATGTATGTTGTCTTTAGCTTCTTGGGGAAATTGTGAGATACAATGGTAATAAATAAGCTACCTACTTCATGTATAATTCCCCCCAATGGAGAGAACTATCTGGGCCTCATCTGGACCTATCTGATCATTAGTTCTTTCCCCTTCCAGCTGACAGTACATTACCCAATAGCAAGTTTGATTTCATTATTTACTCATGGATGGTTTGTCAATGAACTGTAAATATTCCGTTATTGAAACTAAGTGTGGTTGCCAGGATTTCCAAGCTTTGAGTATCTAAATATATGATTAAAAGGGGTGGATCAATAACTAATAAACATTCACAACTTGTGGAATAATGCATTTTGTGGCTGAAGTCAAAAGGAGAGCTAGGTACAACACAGCCTGATTTTTGGGGGGGGGGGAGAAAACTCTAATACTAAACCTAACACCAGTAACCAGGCACCATCTAAATCTAAGACCTCTGAATATGTGATTGCAGCTAAGGAGAGCAATAAACTTGCCTTCAAGAAGCTCACATGCTAAAACTGTTCTCAGCACCACAGTGAGTTAATGGCTCTAGGCCAGAGAGCTGGAGTGAACCTGTTGGTGCTTTGCTCATGCTACCCACTATGAACCACTGCAAGATCTGTTTCACCTCCCAACTCCACCATAGGGTAATGTTACTCAGATCACCACTTTTTATTTATTAGTTAATTTTCTTCATAGAGACTGTTAGGATTAAATTTCAATAAATCTGTGAACTCCCCCTCCCCCAAATTTAATCCCAACAGTCTCCATGAAGAAAAGTAAATTTAAAAAAATGTGCAAAGTATTATTGATTGGGATATCCTCTCAATCTACAGCTTACTTTAAGGGCCACATACTCCCTTGTGAATCTCTTCAATTACATTTATTTATTTCATTTATGAATAATTTCATGTGAGGCATCCCAAAGTGATTTACAGTATAAATTCAGAGGGCCTGCTGCTTTGCAAAGTTAGACAGATGGGGTGAGAGTCAGGGCCATCTTGATCATGGTTCCAAAGGTGTAGATTGCATTCTCTTTTAGGATTTGCTAGATTTCCTTTTTTGTGTTTGAATGCTCCAACAGGCCTTCAGTGTGTGATTTTAAATATGCAGCTTTTAAGGTTTTATATGTGCTATTTTGAATGCATTATGCTACGATGCTTTCTCTATGTGTTTACTTGAAATTGTTTAAACTGGAAATTTTATTGAATGATGTTTTAGAAACAATGGTAAATAAACAGATGTAAGAATGGAGTCATAGTGCATTCATGGATGTACACAGACTGCTGGGACTGAATTTATGAAACTTGTATAAACAAAACAAAGCTTTAAAACACACCCTGCAATCATCAACTTTTGTATTAGAGGGAGTAGGCTTTCTGACATGACTTTTTGTGCGACAGTTGCCTGAAGTGTGAAGCATTGTCCCTATTTAACTCATCACAAATTTCAGTAAGGTGACAACATGTTATTCTGTGCTTAAAATGGTTCCATATGTTGTCAAAGCAGATGATACAGCTGAAGGGCAGATGCATAATGTAAATTAATACAGCTGAAGCTGGGCAGATGAAAGTTTCAGATACTTTAAATCAGAGTTCACCTGCAGCAGGCACCTGGTGCATGCCTTCTCTTAATGGAAGCTTGATATAAAGAATAGGGATAATGGGTAAAAGTAAAACAGCTAAATGTGGAGACAAATTTGTGAAATGAGTTTAAAACACATTCAGAAAAGCAGGAGAGATGGTGAGCCCCTAATGCTTTATAAATGCAAGTAAAGTGGCAGCCTTGCTGCTTATTTCTACTAAAATCCCTTTCAAGCTGGTTTTCCTAATGAATATAAGAAATATTGATTTTAAGCTATGTACATTCCCAGAGACAATACAGACGAACTTAATTATAATCAATAAAATTTACAGACAGTGATGCAACCCAGCAGAAATGTTCTTATCCAAAATAACAGCAAGCATATTGTTCCACATGTGGGTTTTTCTACTGCACTACAGTTCTATGACCTTAATAAATATTTTATGGTATATAGTGAATAACCAAGTATCAAGATGGCATATTTTAATGGCTAGGAAACAATAGCCTGAAAGAGTTTACTAAAGAAAATACATCTGTTCATGCTAAGTGACTTCTTGCCTCTTTACAGTTCTGAGTATAGCCTAAGCATCTGCAAAATCTGCACAACCAGGAGCAAAGGAGTTTTTAATCCTTCCCATTTTGTACCATGATTGTTCTGAGTGCTTTCTAGAATAGTAATGTAAAGGATACCCTTCCCCCTTCCCTAATGTGGAAAGATAGTAAGTTCCTGTGTACTGAAGTAAAGCTAATTCACTGTTATTTTTCATGACGTGGGACCTTGAAATTTTAACATTTGGAAACAATTTAACACGTGAATCTTGAGAGGAAAATCACTTTGTGATTAACTCTTCCAGCGAATATAAGGCAAAGACTATATATCCTAGCACCTGGTAGTTCATTATTATTACCATAGTAATAGCTGCTTAGACTAGAACACCCAACACTCTTCTCGCACCCCCACCACAAAAGGCCACACAAGTCTCTTGTTACTGGATATAAGATAATTCCTTTATGTTTTCTTCCTCATACACCCATGCAGTAAAGGAAATAATTTGGCCTCATCCTAATTGCCTTGATTACTGCTATTGGTAATTCTATCAAAGTCAATGGACTACTGTATAGAATCTTACAAAGTGAAACTTCAGAGAAGAAGACAGTGATCAATGGATTCAATTTGTTACTGTATAATTCCTCAGCAGTGAAAAAAGATCAAGATGCAATGGAGGTCTTCCAGGGCAGCAAAAACAAATTAAGAGAAAGCTTTCCTCATTTCTTTCTACTTCCTGTGCTACCAAAGCACATGTGAACAAAGAGCAAGCAAGTAAGGATAATCTGGAAACCCTCCCTATCAGAAGGAAACTGTTCTACAGGTGGAGATATTTATGTATTATTAATTGACTGCAAATATAATAGGACTACATCATTACGATACACAAGAAGCATTATGTCTTTAGAAATATTGTAACAATATACAAAAATTGCACATGTCATGCCTGGTCAGGACTGCACTATATTTAATCAGATGGACAAGTGGTTTCAATTTATAAACTGTTATATTTCAATATTTTCAGAATATGTGTTACTAAATATTTGCAATGGTTATGAGAGTAACTACATGATTACAGTGGTACCTTGGGTTACAGACGCTTCAGGTTACAGACTCCGCTAACCCAGAAATAGTACCTCGGGTTAAGAACTTTAATTCAGGATGAGAACAGAAATTGTGCGGCGGCGGCACAGCAGCAGCAGGAGGCCCCATTAGCTAAAGTGGTACCTCAGGTTAAGAACAGTTTCAGGTTAAGAATGGACCTCCGGAATGAATTAAGTTCTTAACCCAAGGTACCACTGTATAATGATCATGTGCCACTCCAAGTACATTCAGTTCTGGGATCCATATGGTTAAATATCAGCTGATTCAAATCTACAACTGTTTCACAGAATTATAAAACAGGACTTGAGTGCAAAAATCAATTAGTATACTTGAACGGCTTGGTTCCCAAACAAATCAGCTCCCAAACGCCGCAAACCCGGAAATGAGTGTTCCAGTCTGTGAACATTTTTCAGAAGCCGAACATCCGACACAGCTTCCGCAGCTTCTGGTTAAGTGCAGGAAGATCCTGCAGCCAATCGGAAGCCATGCCTTGGTTTTCGAATGGTTTCAGGAGTCAAATGGACTCCTGGAACAGAATAAGTTTGAGAACATGTAATGCTTAAAAATAAAAATATGAGACATCAAAGGAATAGGCCTGTTTTCATGTAAGAAAATAGCATTAGGGGATGGGCTGCAGCTCAGTCCTAGAGCATCTGCTTTGCATGCAGAAGGGCCAAGGTTCAACCCCAGGAATCTCTAGGTAGGGCTAGGAGAGTCCCATGTCTGAAACTATGGGCAGCCACTGCCACTCAGCGCACACAGCACTAAGACAGATGTACCAATGGTCTGACTCAGTCTACAGCAGCTTACTATGTTCTTATATACTTCAGGAGGATATGGTTTGCTTGCAAACATAAGAACAGTCTGCTGGATCAGGCCAATGGTACCATCAAGCCAAGCATCCTGTTCTCACATTGACCAGCCACATGCCTGTGAGAAACCCACAAGCTCCATCTGAACAAAGCAGCACTCTCCACCCACTGTGGCTTCCAGCAATGGATATTCAGAAGCACTGCTGCCTCCAATTGTGGAAGCAGAACACAGCCATCATAGCTAGTAGCCACTGATAGTCCTCACCTCCATGAATTTGTCTATCTTTCTTTTAAAGCCATCTAGGTTGTTGGCCATCTCTGTTGTTGTTGTTGTTATTACTACTACTACTACTATTATTAATTATTATTATTATTTTACCCCACCCATCTGGCCGGGTTTCCCCAGCCACTCTGGGCGGCTTCCAACAAAATATTAAAAATACAATAAAATAAATAAAATCAAATATCTCACACATGGAAATATGTGATGTCACAATTACATATAAAAGCACACACACTGTCAATTTTTAGAAGAGCCGGTGAATAAAGAAATTTGGACAAATGACTAGTCAATTCAATTATTCAATAAATTCTTAATCTTATTATTCACATAGAATAAAGGGCTCTGTTCTATTAAGAGCTGGCTTTGCCTGTTTTATTAAGCATAACTATAGTCTATCAGCCCGTCAAGATCTGCCAACTGCCTAGAGTGTTCAAGGCATATTTTTTATGTTTCCTATCCCTCCAGCAAGTAGCACAAAGCTATTAGTGGTTTGCCCTGCTAAAAGCTCAGCAGTGGGCGTAAACGAATTTAAGATGCAATTTAGAAAAGCCTGGAACACAATGTAATGCAAACTTGTACTTGTTTCAAGATGTCTAAACTCTGACCACACCGTCAATCTGGCAAGAAGGCAGGGAGGGAAAAAATCCATATAAAAAGTTCTCACACCCTGTTAGTTTAAGAGACAGTGGGTATTAATCCAAGCCTTGCCATGCCTAACTTCCTTTTTGTGGTCAGCAGAGAAGCTGTGTGGTTAGTCTGAAGGAGTCCAGCTTTCCCTCCCCCGCTTCTGTGTTAAAACAAGAGAAAGTTGGTCTGTTATACAGCAAAGGAAAAACCACAGCCAACCCTTTTCTGCTGTTGCTTTCCCTCAAAATGTGGCCTGCAGCTATTCTGCTTTCCAAAAAAAGGTTTAATTTAAACCATACACAGTACTATGAGAGCTGCCACGTTTCCAAACGGCACATTCCTTCCTAATCTGTGCTCTTCAAAACCGACAGATTCTGTTTCCACTGATAGCTAGACAAAATGCAATGGCCAGGGCCCAAATAACTGTGAAACGAGGGTCTAGTACTCACTGAAGGGGTAAACATGTTGAGGCTATACCACTTCAGACTGCAATCCAGGAGTCCTCCGTACAATCTCTCTCTCTCTCTCTCTCTATATATATATATATATATATTCACATTAAAAAAATAGTATATCTGGAACCAGGCTAGGCTAGAAACTTTCTCCCTGACATAAAGTTTTTTGTGCAGTAGATTTATAATGGAAGGGCTTGCAATCACGTGAGACCCCCACTTGCATTCTGAGAATTAGGCCCAGGTCTTGAGCTCAGTGGGACCTTTAGCTTGTTTTTCTCAAATAGCTGCAAAACTGCTTTTGAAACAGCAGAACATTGAAACAGCAGAACATTGAAAAACTCTTATGGGGATCAGCTATTTACCACAAAAAGGGAGGAGGCGAGAAAAGCCACGGATTCCAGTGGACCAGAAATAGCCTTCTGCATGAACCTGAACAGCTCCTTGAATTATCAGTCAGTTATTTAGTGTGCTAATCAATACTAAAATAATAATCCTCCACCCCTCACCAGATAATATGTGATCTCCTGGTATCTGAGGGGTGGGATGGGTAAATATTATATTTAACAACTATTACCTATGAAGTAATTTTTAACTGAGATCATATTTTAAATCATTTGGAGGGCCCACAACATTGGCTCTTGCCACTGACCCACAAAAGCCAAGAGATATGTAGATAGTTCTTTAACCCCCATTCTTCCAGTATGAAAAGTATAAGAAGCTTTCACATCAATCTTTCTTTAGTCACCTTACTAACCTACTTTAATTTGCCCATGACTTCTCTTGCATCTGTAGTGTATGAGGGATGAATGGTTTTTACATATGTTTCAAGCCTGAGGAAAAGTGACTAAGGTACATAACAGTTTGGAGGAGACCAACTATGCTGGCCAGGTGAAAACTCTTCCAAAGCCTCCTGTTACCCAAGTTATAATTCTCTCTCCCCCCAACTGTGGATGTGCTGGGTACACAGACGTAGAGAAAATATAACAGGCAAAGACTGACATCCTGATGCTCACAAATACATTTCCTCTGTCCCTAGGAAATATCCCTAGTAGCAGAGGGCAGAGGGCAAGCACTAGCTCAAAGCAGAAATGGGAACTGTTCTGGTTGATGTGAACTGGTACAAGTCTAACTCCTGGTGCAGCCCAACCATGTTCCAGAGGGAACCTCAGCCAGGAAGTGCTGTGAGATGACACAGAGACCCCTGGCACAACTGGGGACCCTGAAGAACCTGCTGTCACAGTAGAGCAGCCCAACTTTTCCAGCCCCAAGGAAACCCAGCATCCCAATAAACCCAAACACTGAACCTCAACCCTATACCTCTTTATCTCTCTTACCCATGAGAAACTGAGGTCGCAGACAGTCTTGGGGGGGGGGGAGTCCAGAGCCAGCAGAGGAGTGGTCATGCAATTGCCTGGTCTGAAGCCAGGGAAGGATCAAGTATATGCTGGGGCCCCAGCAATGGATTGTCATTATAAAAGAGACAAAGCACTGCTGGTTTCCAGAAATTATTTCTGTCTTCTCAACCCAAGTCTTGACCCAAAAGGATGAAAATGAGCATTTTCATCTCAGAAAGATACACAGCTCTGAAATTATTCTGGATTTTTTAAAATGAAGATTATTTTGTATGAAAGACACTCATACCAGCAAGGTCATTAATTTAATACCAGTAGTCTCCAACAACTTTCTCTATATAAATATGCTACCTAGGTTGTCAAAGTTCATAAACTTTCCAGGTAGATGAAAAGGTCTCTGCCTTAAGTGTTTATCCCACTGTTTTTAAAGCTCTTTTTTGTATGTGTGTTTTGTACTGCTTTAAAAACTGTCTTAGCTGCTTTTATTATAAATGAAATAACGACAACATATTGGCCTAGGTAGGGACGCGGGTGGCGCTGTGGGTAAAACCTCAGTGCCTAGGACTTGCCAATTGTATGGTCGGCGGTTCGAATCCCCGCGGCGGGGTGAGCTCCCGTCTTTCGGTCCCAGCTCCTGCCCACCTAGCAGTTCGAAAGCACCCCTAAGTGCAAGTAGATAAATAAAGGTAAAGGTAAAGGTACCCCTGCCCGTACGGGCCAGTCTTGACAGACTCTGGGGTTGTGCGCCCATCTCACTTAAGAGGCCAGGGGCCAGCGCTGTCCGGAGACACTTCCGGGTCACGTGGCCAGCGTGACAAAGCTGCATCTGGCGAGCCAGAGCCGCACACGGAAACGCCGTTTACCTTCCCGCTGGTAAGCGGTCCCTATTTATCTACTTGCACCCGGAGGTGCTTTCGAACTGCTAGGTTGGCAGGCGCTGGGGACCGAGCAGCGGGAGCGCACCCCGCCGCAGGGATTCGAACCGCCGACCTTTCGATCGGCAAGCCCTAGGCACTGAGGCTTTAACCCACAGCGCCACCTGCGTCCCAACTTGCCTCTTATGACTACAGCCAAAAGGAGTTCAGACAAGTTGCAGTGTGTCAGTTGGTATCATTTATCATAATTTGTCCAACAGGTAGTTCTCATAATCTTTTAACATAGCCAAAAATTTAAAGGTGGCACATTTAATTTATTTTTGCTTTTCTGTGAGTTCCAGGAGAATTAATGCTTTTAAGTGGCTGCATTTCTCTTTGAGCCAATTCCGTGTCCTTTGCTAATATATCAAGGACATAATGGTGCATGATTTTTAAGCTGGACACAATGAACACTTCTCCCACACATTCAGATTTATATAAATGGGAGCACCGTTTGTGATTTCTGTCTACTGTGTTTTCTAAGCATGCTCTTTTTATAATAGTGCCACATATTACATTTACCTTTTTTTAAAGAGCAGAATATGATATACTACAAAGAAGTGAGTTCTCTTTATGTCAGGAAAGCAATAATTAAATGTAACTAAAATTATGGAAAGGCTTCTTAGATAAATGCTTACTCCAAGGTAAACAGAGGTTACTTGTCACTAATTTAAAAAGAATATTAATACATTGTATACAGTCAGGAGTTCCATCTTCAGACCTGTTTATATCTGAACTGAAGAATTAAAACATCATCCTATTGAGTAGATTTTGCCAGCTGGGTGGGGGAGCTACAACACATTACTCATTGCAAGGCTGACCTTGCTCATGACCCAGCTTTTCAGTGTGTGCTAGCCCTGTTGGGAAAGATGGCTCCTTCACTTAACAGGGTCTTCTCATAGTCCTGACTCCCACATTCAGACACAGTACTCACTCTCAGCTCAATTATTCCTGAAGGCCTTGTTTCACAAATCAGTCCACAGCTTAAACATAGATCAAGACACAGGTTACATAGTCTAATAGTTCAGAAGCAGAGTTCTAAGCTAAAATGCTATCTCAACACCTGACAGGCCTCCAGGACAGGCAGAGTCTTTTGCGCAGTTCTCATCCCAAGTAATTGGACTGGACAAGTAAGCAGGAATTCCTACAAGTGAGCTGGGTCTGCCCTCAACAGAGGATGCATTATTGGAGATGAGACCTGAGTCTGTTTTACCAGTTCACTGCCTGACTCGTGCTCATGTGCTTCCTCAGTTGCTGGAGCAACCTTGCTCTCCTGAGACAGGGCAATGGCAGCATCGCTTGATTTGCCCTGTCACCTTGGATGTCTCCCAGCATACTACTTGGACTCTCCCCATCAACAGACACAGTAATCTCTGTCTCCTCTTCCTCTGACAAATTCTGCCAGGATCGCCCCTCCACATTTCTTGCCATGGGGCTCATGACATCATGGTCATAGGAAATGTCCTCCTTTTTTTATTTGCTTTTTAGGATGTTTACATGAAGTCATGAACAAAACACGTCCTTCCCCATTTTCCCTCTTCAGCTTCCTCCCACCAGAGCTTTGAAAATCTGACCCTTTTTTTAGCATGATAGAACAGCTGCACCATCTCCTCAGGTGTGAGTGTCCCAAAACACAGCCATTCAATAGCTTTTTTGGACAGGTTATGGCCTGTATAGATTAGCCTGTATAGATTTGAAATATAGCTCTGTTGTTTCCGTCTGTCTCAAGTTCATTCTGTTTGACTGCTTTATTTCATTTCAACTGAAATACATGCAGGGATGGCAAAACAAATTGGTGTTTCTGCTATGGCAGCTACCAGTCAGCCACCAAAAGAGTCACCAGGTAACTCTGCTTTTTTAAAGGAAAGGAGGCAGCAACAGAGAACAGGGTCTCTCCCCTCTGCCACAATGGCAAATGACCTGCTTGGGATAAAGATGCAAAAGTGCTGGAGTCTAGGCTTCTGGTAGGACCAGTGTGGCTGATCCGTGGAAAAGTTCTACACCTCTCAACAAAAAAGATCAGAGAAGAAGGCCATACACAAGACACCAAAAATATGTAGAACTGGAAAAACCGGAAGGGAAATGAACAAGTAAGATTAAATTGTCAAAGCTTCAAAACTGAAACAAATATGCTCCTTCTTAGAAGTCAGAGCCAGGTACTTGGAAGGAAGTCTTCCACAGAAAGGTATAGTGAAGTTGAATTGGCTTTGCCTTTTGAGACAGTGAAGGAGTTATCCTCTCCTACCAGCTCTCCTACAAGAAGCACAAGTAGTAGTCTCCATCTCCATCATACATAAACACCATCTAACACCATTTAAAATTACTTGCCCCTTTTTCATTTATTTTGTTTAATTACATTTTTGTCAGCAGGGGTTGTTCACATACCTAAGCAAACACCAAATAGATTGGTAAGGGAGCAGAGATTTCACAGCAGTTGGTGTCTGACAGGGTTTCCTTGTGGCATTGAGCTTAGTCCCATCACCACATGCACACAGTGTGTTACACAGCATGAATATCTTCATAGAATGAACCCTGAATCTTTTTGGAACAGTAGCCATGATATAGAGTATGGCCCAATGCCTCATCTGTAGACAGCACAACTCAGAGAAGTCCCCATGCCTTCTTCTGCACAAGCGTCCACTGCAATAGTCCTTGCTACAAGATTTTTGCGTTGTGATTTGTTGCTTGAATTTCGAGACAGATGTATAAGCTTGAAATGTACCTAGACACTAGTTCACTTCTTACTTTCCAAGGAATATTAAGTATTTCAGACTCTCAGGCTCCTGCTCTCACCTTCTCACCACACAAGAAGATAATAAATGGGATGTGCTTCATTTATTTCAATGTAGAATATCCCTGACCCTGCAACCCAGTCTGCCTTTCAAACCAGGGGCAGAGTCAAGGGTCAGGAACATCAAATAATTGTGAGATGCCAAGTTCCATATTCCCTTCACAGTGATAAGATGGTATGAGATGATGGAGGGAGGGGAAGCAGGTGGAATGATCCTAGGACTCATACTGAGTTGAGATTTCAAGAAAATAACAAGGATGAAAAATGAACAAGGATTAAAAGTGATATATTCCTTTCTACAAGTTAACAGATGGAAAGCTGGTTCTATACACGAATATTTAAAAGGTCGTTTTGCAACAAGATAGAAGGCCTCTGATCTAGTCTATATTACATCTCCATCATGACAAAACCATTTAACAGGTCTTTGTGAGAAACAGCTCCCACAAACTGTGTATAGCAATCCTTTTTTAACTATTTAAAAATCCCTGTTTTATTTTATACTCAATTTTATATAATGCTGATTTTAAGAGAAAAGGTAAAACAAATAAATTGTAGCACAAATGAACATTTGCAAATAAAATATGGCCAATCAGTATTTAAAACGACAAGTTGGGAACAAGAAGAAAAGAATCTTAAAGACTCATAGCTCAGGCAGAGCCAAATGTCACGAGCATATTATAAATCCTTGAAAATAAAGGTTTTACTATTGAAATGCTGTCAGATCCTTATGGTAAAAATAGTGGACACTATAACACAGTACAGTCCCTGCCTCCACCCCCGCCAATTAGCATCTATAGGATGCATTAAAATAATCTTCTAGGCAAGTGTATGTATCTGCAAATGAAGTATGGGAGGATTATATGTTTTTTAAACGGCACAACTGATAGTATGGTGTGTTTTCTTAACCAACAAGATTTACCTCCTGGTGTTCTAGCAGCATACTAAGCAGAGGCTTCGGCATTGACTAATGTTTTTACTGTTCAAGTTTGTATAAAAGGTTGAAGTTCAGTGTGGTGCAGTGCAGCATTCCACAAGATCTGCTGCGTCTTTAGGCAGGTGATTAATCACATGATCAATAGACCATATGATTAGGCACTAATAGCTGATAGGAGGAGAGAATAAACAACTATAAATTTGCTTTGTACCCTGTAATCCAAGAGTAAAAGAGGTCAGATAATGGCCACATAAGGTCATGTTGCCTTAGGAGCCCATATGGGAAAGACGGAGGATGCATGCATTTTTAAAGATCTTCAATTACTGTTGGGTTGCCGAGGACAGAGGTCTACCCAGCCCAGCAGCTCTTCCATCATTGCAAAGTGTGTGTGCAACGGATTTTGTGCTTTGCCAAATTAGACTTATATAAAAATATATTATCTGGTTGTATTGTATTAAACACCTGTGTCAGCCAATCTTCGTGTTAACTCTTTAAATAATTTAAGTAACCTAGCCTAGCTCATCAGGTTATGAAAATGTTCCAAGCCACAACACTCATAATTTAAGTGAAATAAGATCCAGTCTCAATGGATCAGGGGGGACGGACAACAGGAGGCAAAGAAAAATTACTGTGCAGCATATAATCCTGTGCAAGTTTTCTCAGAGGTAAATCCTACTGTGTTCAATGGTGATTACTTTGTAGCTATTGGGTTTAAAATTACCTCCTTAACCTAAAATGTATTTGCTAAATTCTGGTTGTCATTTTCCTCCAGTTATTCTTGAAAATGAAGTATTAGGTGCACTTCTTTATGTTATCATATAATGTCTAACAACTACTACTGTTGGACTCTACTGTTTCTAAGGTATCAACAGCTCCAAAATTCAAGCATGAATGTTTGGGATGAAAGCTTGATTTCAAATGGTTACATATATATCAGTCCCTCTCCCTATACCTCATTCCAAGGCTTCCCAGTTTTTCTAACCCTCCTATTCCTCCCTTTTGTTTTTTTTAAATGGCCTGAATAAAATTCAAACCAGGTTTACAGTAAATGCGTTCTTTGTATAGTAGCTGGCTGAAAAAGAAAAAATGGGAGCGTGAGTGGGTGGCTTTACTTCGCATCTACACAGCACAAAAACAACACATCTAGAAATTCTGTCAATGATCAAACCTAGGCAAAAAGGTTTTCTTTTATTACTGTGAGATTCAAAATCCCATTACTGAAAATTACAGCTCTAGGACTGTGCAAGACGCAATCTGTTCCAACTGTCCAGTTAACTACCACTAGCCCTTTTCCTGTGGCACAGGAGGTACATATAAATATTCCTTTCATAAGGCAAGGAAAATGTACAGAGAGAATGTGAGGCCACAGCCAGCTTCCTTGTGGACAACTTTCTCTCCCCCCCCCCACCTACATCCAGTAAACATGCAGAAAGAGATTGCCACTTTATGTAGGAAACATATTTCAGTTTTGTGCTGAATAAATTTCACCACCTGCCTACCACCCACTAACCACATTGTGGGGTTGCCTGGTTCAGACACTTAGAGGGTTCTTGTGCCTACTTTTAAAGAGCTCCATAAAAAGGGAAAGTCTGCAAGATGTGGCTATTCCCATAACTGCAACTGACTGTGATGGGAAAAAGCATACTTAGTGAAACTCTGTACATTGGAATTATTTCTTAAACATACCAAAGCCATCTCAGAGGCTAAAGCTAGAAACTCTACCAACCTGCCATACATAACGATGCAGTTATTGAACACAAATGGCACAACAATTAGGCTAAGATATACAAACATAGAGATGGTGCTAACCTCACATACTTCACACTGCTTCTCATTATGAATCCCTAATCCATAGCATAACAGGTTCAATATCTGATACCAGGAGGCACTCACCGCAGGGCCTGCAGTGCACCCGAGCCACACATCTCTCCTGGAAGTGACACAGTGGCTTGGGTGCCCACAGGCTCTGCACTGCCACAAATGGTCCACCCGCTGCCTCCCCCTCAGCTGTAGGGCAGCTGAGTAGGAGGAGGCATGCAGACTCCTTTGAGGCCCCACGGAGCGTCCTGCCCTGGCTCGCCGCATCCTTGCAGGTGGCTGGCCCCGCCCCTGGGCGCAGGGCACGCATGCTGCCCCAGGCGCCCGATCGGCTTGCTTCACCGCTGGGCAGAGTCACACTCACCCAATTCTATACTCTGGAATTAACCCCATAAGGAAGACTGAAAAATTAGTGAAATGCAGTCCACAGTGGTCCAGAAGGATAACACGGTTAATCATATCAAAAGTTGCTGACAGATCCAAGAGAAGCAACAGAATTAGTAGATTGCGTCTCCAACCTTGAAGATTAGACCAAGTATATGCCCTGCCCTTTGTGGTGAAGCAGTAACAAACTGACACAGCCATGAGGATGTCTATGAAAGCCATGAAGTCCTGAGCTAGCACTACAAATGTGGTCTCAGTATGGATGTTAAAGTTCCACAGGGTTGTCCAACAGTACACCCAAATCCACCTCATATAATTTGGTGAACAAAACCACTGGACAGCAATGTGGATGGTACACCAGTGGCCACTCCAATGTGCTTTGCACACCACTAGGTACAAAGTGTCCTGATGAGCATGATCATACTTTCATGGACCACAAAGACTCCCCCTGCCCCAGCCTGGCTTAATGCTGCATTGAGTACTCAGGTGAACAAAGCCCAGACAGGTTGACTCTGCCCTGCACACCCACCCAGGTCTCAGTAATGCACATCAGCTTGGCTCCCTCAAATTGTGGATAAGTAAATTTTTATTGTGAACCAACCCTGCATTCACCAACAACACCATCAGGCCAGAGGGCACAGTTGCCTGCAGGATAGGTAGAGAGGTTCCACCTCTCCCCCTGTTATATTTTGTTACAGTTGATTGTTAGAGGACTTCAGAAGCACAGCAAAAGGTATTCAACATCATATCAGCTGCGTATGACCCACCCCAGTCAACCCAATGGGTTTAATATTTATATACATCATCATAGAATAGAACCAACCTCTTGATATGAGCAAGTTTAGGGAATGTGGCTGATTGCACAGCCATTATTCATGTGTCCTCTTTAACAGCCTTATCATGAGCTTTGGAAGTAACAGGAACAATATTTTGTTCTGTATATTTTTAGTACAGAACTCTCTGCACTGCACTTTCAGTGACCTCTGTAGCACAGACCTCTCTGGTAATGGTGTTAATTCCATCTTCAACACAAGTCACAGTAAACCGTGTGTCAAAGCTAGACAAATGGCATTAACTTTGTGCACACTCAGACTAAGAGTCACTTCAAACAAATCTGCAGGGTGACTGCTCTGGAGGAGGAATGCAGCAGACCTAGATAGGAAATGAGAACTTTTGTGGCATTTAGTGGAATTGGCCAGAGGAAGTTTAAAGAGGCAGGGGGGAAGCTATCCTGAACAAAGTTTGCCTCTACTGCAACTTCCTGCAAAACAAAAAACACACCACTGCTTAGGAAGTCTTTAATTGCTTATGTGGTCAGGATCTTTCATCCTAACAACACCATCAGTGCTGCGGCAGAATAACTATTTGATGCTAATGTAGAGGAGGACACTAGCTAGTAAAATACTATCATTGCTTCCTGTATAAAATCACTTGTCCTTGGAAGGCTCCTTCCCAAATATGGATTCTAAGCACTTGGTACATGTGACTCAGTTCAGCTTAGCTGCAAAATATAAATTCTTCTTAAACATCAAATTAAATCTATTTTGCATATGTGCTTGGCCAAGTTAACATTTGTCCAGCCATTTTGCTATTTATCCTATAAACGTCAAGGCACATTGCAGTATCTAATTTCTATACAAACAGCAACACAAAATTCTCTTTATAACCCACACAAACACACTAATAGCATTCATAAATATAATTCCATCTATGCCTGTTATTAGAACTTTCTTAATTATCAGGTCATTGGTTGATTTATACAGTCTGAGAGACTGATACTGCTTTTGGTAACTGTTGAATTTGAACCAACCCAAACAGCCCCTGCCCCCGTGATTTCAAGATTTAATCACTATTAACAGATAATATGCATTAAACTAGAACAGAATTATCAATATGTTTTGAATCTAACTACAACTAACTTCAGTAAGTATGTATTGTGTCTAGTTCCTTGATTATACTGAAGGCATGACAAAAATTTCCCACATGATCTTCTAGAACAGTGACGTTTATTTAATTAATATCTTTCCTCTCTTCACAGCTCCAACTAACACAATAAGCCTGTATTCAAAGCAAGGCATGAATAATTCACATTTTAAAACCTCATTATTACAAAAGATGTCAAGTTCACACACTGTCAACACTAATAAACCTTCCAACCTTCTAAAACCAAGACCTCCCTCAACACTGTGTTCACCCCCTCAGAGAAGCCAGGGCAAACGCAGAGCTAGATAGCCCTTGCAGTGAGCCATGACTGCCTGCAAACACAGCTTTGTGTTGGTCCACGAAGGGGCTGCTTCAGGAAATTAAGACCTCCCACCCCTCACCCGAAGAAATATCCACTTTTTTCCCATTAAAAGGCTGTCAGTTCAAGTGCTCAATAGAAACCAAAACACCCAGAATAAATAAAGAGGCTCACTTATGGGTCACTAAAAACATCATTATTTAATTTAACTGCTATCATTTTGTCATATTGTTGTGGAATCAGAATAGACCAGACACATCAAAGAACTGAAGTGCCACCTTCACATACAGTGGAACCTTGTGTAACGTACCATCCTCCTTGCAAACGCTTTGGGTTACGAGCTCTGCTAACCCGGAAGTAGATGCTCTGAGTTGCGAACTTTACCCTGGGATGTGAGTGGAAGTCACGCACTGGCAGCGCAGCAGCAACAACAGGAGGCACCATTAGCAAAAGCACGCCACATGTGACAGCGGTTTCCTGTTACAAACGGACCTCTGGAACGAATTGAGTTCATAACCTGAGGTACCACTGTACACACTTTAAGACGCACCTCCAAAATGCTACAACCCCAACACACAGGACCTGAATTTAGTATAGTCTCAATTAGTGTTTTTACAAAGATCTGAAATGCATTTCTTCCCCACTCCAACACTGATGACCTCTTTACTGAAAGATAAAAGATCTATCATAATACAGTGATACGATGAACTCCACTTGGTTGGCTTTTTCAACCTGGACCATAACTTACCATTGTTATCCATCTATGATTGTGTCAATAAGGATTTATTTCAGCAACAACAACAACCTAGTCACCCTTCCAGCATAAGGTAAAGGTAAAGGTAAAGGTACCCCTGCCCGTACGGGCCAGTCTTGACAGACTCTGGGGTTGTGCGCCCATCTCACTTAAGAGGCCAGGGGCCAGCGCTGTCCGGAGACACTTCCGGGTCACGTGGCCAGCGTGACATCGCTGCTCTGGCGAGCCAGAGCCGCACACGGAAACGCCGTTTACCTTCCCGCTGGTAAGCGGTCCCTATTTATCTACTTGCACCCGGAGGTGCTTTTGAACTGCTAGGTTGGCAGGCGCTGGGACCGAGCAGCGGGAGCGCACCCCGCCGCAGGGATTTGAACCGCCGACCTTTCGATCGGCAAGCCCTAGGCGTTGAGGCTTTAACCCACAGCGCCACCTGCGTCCCATTCCCGCTGGTAAGCGGTCCCTATTTATCTACTTGCACCCGGAGGTGCTTTCGAAATGCTAGGTTGGCAGGCGCTGGGACCGAGCAGCGGGAGCGCACCCCGCCGCAGGGATTCGAACCGCCGACCTTTCGATCGGCAAGTCCTAGGAGCTGAGGCTTTAACCCACAGCGCCACCTGCGTCCCTATGATACTGCACTTTCTGGAAAAATTGCATCCTGCCTAATTTTTGAAGCAACTCATTCTCGTCCATTTAAACTAGCAGGGTATTTCTCCCCCTATCCACTTGCTGTTTTACACAATTAGGTATGGGCTAGTAGACATTTTTAACAGGCAAGTTAAGCTTTTCAAGCATTCATGACCGGGTTAATAGGGTGCATCTTTTAACTTGATGGTTTAGGGGACAGTGTTTACAATTGAGGGTGAGGAAAATAAAATAAATAAAAAATCAGCAGAGGATGAACCCTGATCTATCAAAGTCTATGTGGTTTTGAACAAGATATAAACATTGGCAGTTCTCATTAAGGTTAAGGAGACTTAGCAGTGTGTGTGTGCTGCTTTAGGATTGATTCCTATATTGCTTTGATATTCCTATATTGCTTTGATTCCTATTTGCAAGCTTCACAAACAGTTATCTAGCAAGCACTGCCTATACCATGAAATTATTAACCACCCATTTTTTACAGCAGATACTAGTAGTAATTGTGGAAAAGTAAGATGAAGAGATGAGAGATGCTGTGACACCAGCTGTGTCTATAGCATAGAAGAATTGTGCCATTTTAGGATGAATTAGCAGTCACATGGGAAATTATACCATTTTTCTACTCAGCACTGGTAAGACATCATTTGGGAGATCATGTTCAGTGTTAAGAAAGGACAAGAAGCAATGATTTTAAATTTTAGGATAACTTTTAAAAGTCCTCCAAAATCATAAAAAACTGTCAATCAATGAAGAAAAAAACCTGCCTACAGCAACTATGGGATTTCCTCTCTCAAAGACACTCAAGAAAATGTCGGAGAGACATCTGTCTGGGATGCTTTAGATATATGGTATCACACTGGCCAGAAATTAGGTAGCTTTGGAGACTATTTCAAATGCAATGAGTATATGAAAAGCACTGTATGTGCCACAGTTCTCTCCTAATTTAGGGTATATATTAAGTGTCATTAATTCATATCTTAACTATTATTAGAATCATAGAATCATAGAATTGGAAGAGACCACAAGGGCCATCGAGTCCAACCCCCTGCCAAGCAGGAAACATTATGTTGAAGTATCATTTTAAATGATTAAATAATTAACAGTACAGTATCCCCATTGTCTGAGCTACAATAATCCAAAATTCCCATTATTGACACATAGGGTATATTTCCTGTGCAGTTTATTTCAGCAATTGCCATTGTGACATCCATGAGTGCAATGATGCCCTTGAGGTCTTCCCATGGCACCCGTGAAAGCTTTGAGTCTCCCCCTACCCCTGCACTCACTGCCTGCTTGGTCCTGAAATGGTAAGGGTTCCTTTTTCTCCCTTGAAAAGTACACTGAGATGAAGAAAAAAGATGGAAAAATGATACTCTTTCACACTTACTATTTCATCTCCCTGTGCTTTCTAAGCCTCAGATTGATTTTACTGGATCCAGCAGCTGGATCCAGCTGGATTTCCAGTTCCTTTGTAAAAGGGAAGTGTGTTTCTTGGAGGAGGGGGCGGAAAAGTGACCACAAGGCCTGTCACCCCCAGCAAAAATCCATATGTATCCATGGGGCAAAGGTTGGTATCCCACAGTCTAATTCAAAATTTATTAAATGGCATCCCCCTTTAGCCAAAAGTCTGGATGATCACTGTGCCAATCGACAGATTGTACTGAACACCCCCCCCCCCCCGAATAACCCCAAACCAGAAGGTCTAGTATTTTGTATAATACACAGATTGGATTACAGTGGTACCTCAGGTTAAGTACTTAATTCGTTCCGGAGGTCGTACTTAACCTGAAACTGTTCTTAACCTGAAGCACCACTTTAGCTAATGGGGTCTTCTGCTGCCGCCGGGCCGCTGGAGCCCGATTTCTGTTCTCATCATGAAGCAAAATTCTTAACCTGAAGCACTATTTCTGAGTTAGCGGAGTCTGTAACCTGAAGTGTATGTAACCTGAAGCGTATGTAACCTGACGTACCACTGTATAACTATTAAGAATCATCATATGACACCAGTCTTTTCAGGTGCTGGAAGGGAAAAGAGAAAGAGGAAATGTGCCAATCTTACATCCACAAATAGGGCAGCTGACATCGAGAATTTCCATCTGGACAGGATAAGAAGAGATCAGAAGGTCAAGAGGTTACAGATCTAGATCTTAGCAAACAACAATTCACCTCCTTTCCTAACCCTTCATATTGCTGTTGAAGAATATATCAAACAGTAATGTATATATACCAAATCATGGGAATACAGCCTACAAAATTCAAATTGATATCATAATGGGGAAATCCTGTCAGAATTTTATGAGAAATAACAATGTATTCATTATTAAACATAAACACTATTGCACTAAGTTATAATGAGAAAGGACCAAAGGTCAGTGGCAGAAAAGATCCATCTATATGGCTAAACCCTCTTTGAGATTTCTTTGCTGTTGCCAATCAAAGTAGACGTTAATGAACTAGATGAACCATTGCTCTTATTCAACATGGCAATTATTTATAATAAATTCTTATACTATGTGGACGCTCATGTATATTTATTCAGTCAAGATTTTGTTTCATATTGTAAATTCTGTGTTTTATATATAAGGCATTATTATCCAGACATAGACTTTGAGATGGGACAGGCTAAAAAGAGAAATAAATTACTACCCATGAATGAAAAAAATAGGCTTATATAGTCAGTCCACAATAGTAGTCAAGTCAATTGCATATTGAGAGCTACTGAGATGGTTTGAATTTTCAGTGTTGATTATAGCACATGCAATACAGATTCACCAACAGACAGTATCAGCAAGAAAGCAATGAGCAATGTCAAGATTTTTATTACTGTTGCTTCAGCAAATTGCCTATGGATTCTCAGAGGATCAATTCATCATTTCAGATTGTCAACACCCAACTACATGCTAAAAGTTTTCTCTGTCCTCCTTTTAGACACAAATGATTTCAGGGGCATACAGCCAAGGGAAGTGGCAGATAAAAGAGAAAGGCTTCAGCTGTGTGGCGGATAAACCTCAGAGTTTGGTAGATGCAATCAAATGCAGCTGCTTCTATGGCAGCATATGGTTAAGTAAATCACCCCTGAGGGCAGGCTGGATGGTAAGCAGCCAAACCTCTTTAGAATGGGCACACAAATTATTAAATCATCTCATTGCCAGGCAGACCACATGAAGAAGCTTGCTGGGCTTCATGAGACCCCGTGCGGTGGCCTCCTGTAAACTAAGACTTGCTTAGACAGTACCGCAAAATTCAGACAAATTGTGTGGCTGGACCAGGCTACAGCAGTGCCAATGGCCTTATCTGCAAGCTGTATTGGAGAATGAAGTGGTGTGTATTGTGTGAGAAACAAAGCATAGGACACAGCTTTCCATGATCAACATGCCAGCAGTGCTGCCAGAACACACGCTCTTTAGAGGAGAAAAGAAAACCTATTGATAACCCATTTTTACTACATTTCATCAAGATATTAAGAATATGAATGTTTTTGTTGAATATTGCAGACACTCTGAAGCACTGTATTTCAAGTTCAGTTTCCATCACTGACTGGCAATGCACTTCATGTTAAAGACAGCTATTTAAATTTGTAAAATCTAAAATTATGCCACAATCCACATAGTTCACCCACAGTGGTCAACCATATGCCTCTGGGAATAGCCTGCTCCTGTTGTTGTCCTCTAGGAAAATGGCAGTTCCATATAATCGTCATGGTTTTGGGCCATAGACCCCAAATCTTTGATTCTGTATAATCCCATATCTTATTCCAGAAAATTCCAGAAATGTTGTGCTGAATAAAGAAGTGCTTATTAAACAGAACAAATTGTAACACTTAAACAGAAAAACTGTAAACTCCAAACATATAAAGTTCTCATCACTGTAGATTTTTACAGTAAAGCTATGTCTTTAACCTTCATAGATTTTTTTCCTGAATTATGCTAATGAGTGTAACAAATCGAAGCAAGAAAGCAAAGGAGTTTTACAAGGTCACACTAAATGTGAGATTATACAGATTGTGTCTTTGTATACTTGAATAGATGTGGGATCTGGATTAAAAATCTGGGAATTTTAACATCTGCAAGACCCTGGATCATAGTGCAAACATTGAAATGTTTATAGCTAGCAGATAATAAGTCTACAGTTTTCATGGTTTTACCAAAATACCAAGAAAGCATGCAAGCAATTTATGTTGTGAAGGGACTGAAACCAAAGTAAGTCTATGTGAGGGAACTGGTGATAGGATGCCTGAATTATTTATTGTTCCTTCTTCCTCCAAGCAGAAATCATTTACATACCATATTTTACGATGCAGAATCTGCCTGAAGAACCACCCCCAAGACCAAATCCTTGTTTTGCATTGCCATTTTTCTTCATATTTTATTTCTATAGAAGCCTGATCCTTTGATGCTGAAAGAAATTAGGGCCAAAATGTTCTAGTACTTTGGCACAGAAACTTTTGCTCCCAAGGTATTTGCAATCAGCAATCTTGATCCTGCAAGCATTGACACATGTGCATAACCTCAGTGCATAACTGAGGTTTAAAAGCAACAGGCAAGCAGCCACTTGGGCCAGACAAGTACAGCAATACTATTCTGCACTTGGTTGACCTACAATCAAGTAGGCGATTTGTTCTCCATGACCTATGCTATTTCTCTTGATCTTTCTTTGTTTTGAACCCCTGCCTTTGCATTTCCAGCTACACGTGTAGTTAACAGTGGCATGGAAATTTAAAGTAACTCTCATTAGTTTAGCCTTTTTAAAGTGAAATCAGTGTTTGTAATTTGTGAGTACAGTGCAGACTGTAAGGGCAATGGCTTGTAGTTTAGCATGTTTACATACGCACTGTGTCAGCAGAAACGATTCCTTACCACAGAAAGATGGTTGCATGTGCAAGAAATAAATAGCCTTTGACATGCTGGTTAATTACATCAGTTAGCTACTATCACACATGCATGAATGCTGCGCTAATGAAAACACTTCACTGTGCAAAATGGAATAGATCAAGATGTCTGCAAGTACTTAGAACAGTACAGAGTCTAATTTAAAGCAATGGGGCTCAGTTAAACACTCAGGCGTTGAATGCAACTGAAAGAAAGGATTATATGGAGCTGTAGGTATGCTAATAGGGTTCAGCAAACCCAAGTACATTGGGATTACAGATATGAGGGCAATAATTTTTAACCAGAAGCCTAGGGACTGCCAGCTGCTCTCTGGGGCAAGTGATCTAGCTCTGCTATTGAGGGAGAAGGCCTGCTCTCTTCTTTGTCCCAAAGCAAATGAAGCTCAGCCAGTTCAACAAGGAGGCCCAATGGTTGTGTGAAAATGTGTGGTGTTACTACTGCCACTTGAGTACACAATGAGAGGGGACTGATATTAGTACCCGACATTGCACATAAATAGATACCGGTACGCCAAAGTAATATTGGAACAACTATGGTAATAGTACACCACATTCAAAGAACAGAAATCTAGAAGTCTGTGGTTTCAGTGGACACAAGGAGTAAGCCATTCCAGTGCTTAAGTACATGGTTTGTCTTGATGCATGCATTCTGTTGAAATCAATAGGACTGAAAGCAACTGTCTAAAGCAGATGCCTGCTTAAGAGCTTTGCTTCTAAAAAAAACCTGAAGTAGGCACCCCCAGGGATGTAGCTAAGGGATGTAGCAGCAGAGGCAGAAAATGTCACTTAAAGTGGTCACTAGGGACTCCTAAGTATTAAGAGCCATTCCAACAACCCCATCAGCCTCTATTTAAAGTGATATATGGATAACGGTGAATATACCTATAACAAACAATGTTTTAATTAATTATGCAAAATAATAATAATATGCTTTTCATGCTCATTGCACTTAAAAAAGATATTGGTCATATCATTTTAAAGGTATTGTATCTTCACTGCCAGAGTTGGAAATATATTATTGGATCCCTATTTTGCTACAGCCAGTATCAACAGATTAAGCTGAAGTGAAAACTATGCCCACACCCATACAGTTTCCTTCTGTCTTCCATAGTTTGCAAAAATCATAGTTTTCCATGACATTCAAACCACTCAAACTATGGTAAGAACTAACCAGGGATTGCTTTCCAAGTCCAAACCAAGGCTTCCAAACTAATTTCCAACCATGGCTTCAGATCATGCTGTTGAGGAAATTCCCTGTTTGTTTGCTCATATCCCATGTTTAAGATGAACACTGCTCAAAGATATTTACAGCATTGTAAAATAATAAAATCAGAAAAATAGTACAAGATAAAAATTATTAAAATACAAAACCAACACATAATGAGTTCAAAAGACCTTGCTGAACAAAATACCTATTAATACCACATCTAAAAATTGACAGAGAGAGGGCTTGGGCTCCAGGGAAACAAAATTCAACAATGTGGTGGGGTGCACCACTGAAATGACCTTGCTCCTGTTACTCATCCACCCAATCTTCTCCAGTAACTGACCAGAGAGCAGGACCTCTGATGTCAATCTTAAGGCCTGGGTAGGTTCATGTGAATGCAGGCAGTCCTTCAAATAACACTAGCCAAAGTCACAGCAAACAAAGAGTTATCACATACAATGGAAGGAAGATGAAAAATGTGTATGACATCAGTGGGAATATCTAAATCATGGCACTAATTCTTATGCTTTATTTCAGCTGATAGTCTTTTAGTACTTCTATCTACTCATCTCCCTAAAATGTCCATAGTTTATACGGGTCAGTGGCTTCTCCTCACTAAAACTGCAATCTTATATTCTGATATGCACACTGAAATCAGCAAGACTGAAGTTGATGCAGCTGAATTGCTGATTCAGTGGCTGAAACCACAATAAGTTTCAGAGTAAGAGCTCTGAACCACAGACTTTACCATGAGTGACCATAATGTCCACAAAAGTGGGAAGGAACTTTCAATAATATTTTTGATCTTTAGTTTCTTCTGCCTTTGCACACACATGTGCCAGTGAAGAACACAGCTGCAAATTTTCATTGCATAATTTTAAATATAATTTTAATCTGTTGTATTTATCCCTTCCAAAGAGTGAAATAATCTTCCACGGCTACTGACACAGAAATAAGTGGGGGTGGAAGGGGGAATCCATCCTCAGTGTCCTTTCCATTGCCAGGCAATTATGTTTCACATAGCAAAACCACAACACAAATATACTGACAGTTAAATTGCTTTTATCACTTCTATTTTTCATAAGTGTCAGGGGTTCAGGAGCAGAGGCACAGGGGAGAGAGGAAGCGGAGAGCGAAGGGGAACAATCCGAGGGCAGCGTAGGGGAGTATGACAGTGGGCCGAGAGATTCCATGAGCTTCTCCAGCGATTCGGAAGATTCCCAGAAGGGGGCACCGATGGCCAGGGCAAGGGGGGTCCTGGGAAGGACGCACCAGAAGCAAGGGGCCAGCGGCGACTCCCAAAGCAGCAGCTGGAGATCGGGACCAGCTTCCCCACCAGGGCGTAGCAGGGAGGGGAAGAGTTCCATGTGTCAGGGCCGGCTTCCCCTCCAGTGGGGAGAGAAGATGAGGCAGGGCTGACCACGCCCCTATCGCTGAGTGAGGAAACGGAGGGGAAGTCAGACCCAGCCAACCCCCCCCCGAAGGGGGAAGCAGTGACAGGAGCAGTGTAACGGTCAGGAGGAAGGTTGCTGGCTGGGCGCGCGCCACGTTCAAATGTACAGGAGCGCGGGACAGCAGGGAGGTTGGATTGGGAGCCAGGTCCTAAAGCACGCCGGAAACAGGGGGAAGAATCCGGGGAATCAGCATCAGAAGAGTCCAGAAAGGGCGACACCCCAGCGGGCAGAAGGACCCAGAGGAGAAAGGAGCAGAGGAGGAGGTGGAGCAAGGCTAGGGTCTTGAACTGGTGTCGAGGGGGAGGAGATTCAGATGGAGCTTCAGCGGTCTAGGGTTGAGACGAAGAGCTGCACGCCGCGGCTTTGAAATGGAAACTGAACCTTAATAAAGACTTTTGTATATAGTAAGAACTGGCGTTGGTCCTTTGTGAGCTGGGACCTTGGGCAGCTCTGACAATAAGGTTCTCATGTACTAATCCTGCTTAGTCATATCTGAACCAATAAAAAACCCAAACTGCTAATATAGTGGCTAACTTTACAATGACACATGCTATTGACTTGTAATTACTTCCACAGCAAAACAGCAAATTCTTAACAAATTCAAGGCTTTTTATAGCTGCTTGAATTTAAAAACAAAACCCCAGTTTACCAATTTAACTTTTATTTTACTTTTTGCTTGCTTGCATTGTTCATCGGGGGGGGGGGTTAGAGTCCTTGTTTCAGATAAAGTAATAACAGGCATCTGTTGAAAGGAGAAACAGTTTCTCCCTGCTTTATCCAGGTCCTATTCAGCTCAGATGTCTTAAAGTTCAGAAGGTAAGAAGGAATAATAACTGTTTGTTTGAAAAATAAAAGTTTTTAATTAAATTTAGCACTTCTGAGCTTGCGTTTAGTGGGAAGGCTTCTTGTGAAATAAATTACATCATTTCTGACCCTGACAGCACAGAAGCATAATGCAACACCATAAGCAAGTATGTGTTTTGTTTTGGTGCTCTAAGAACAATTACTAAAGAAAACAACAAATGTTGACAAGTTGTGTTTCAGTTGTGCCTTGAAGGCGCCCTCTTGTTTTGTGGGGATAGGAGCTCCAAAACTCATTCTACTCAAGAAAGTGCAAAACTTGTTCTCTTTCAACAAGCCCAACCTTCTTCTCTTCCTGCTCTGAAACCACAAGAAAGAAGCCACAAGCTGCAAGTTGCAGAAGCTGCATCCCATTTCCTTATTTATTATTGTTAGTTTTTTATTTGCAAATTTCACAAGGAAAAAAATAACACACAGAGAAAGCAGGAAGGGATCGCAGGCAAGCAAATCAGTTGTGGGCCACCTTTCTGCACTCCATATTTATTCCTGCTTATCATATCTCTCTTTGTTGTGTCTTCTAATTGTATCTAGAAGCTGTGAGGAGGAGGAGCAGAGCAATTAGCCACTAAAGGAAAGATAAGCACAGATAAACAACAGGCAGAAAAAGGTGCCCAGAGGCTCCACTTTCCCTGCCTGTTTGCCTATGATTCCCTAGCATCCTCTACCTTTTCCCAGGCTTCAGAATTCTCAGCAATCAAAGCTGAGTGGCTTGGCTTGCACATAGCTACTTCTGCATCCCACCCCACCCCCCACCCTGGTCTTATTAAATAAAACATATCAGAATATAATAAAACCCAATCTCTTTCCAATTTTTCATGTACATAATTATTATTCCAATAGATAATAAATGGAGCCCATTTACAACTAAAGCAACCTGAATATGCATTCAATTTCTTTGACATACAATATTGGTCAATTTGTCCATGTCTGCTATTTCTGTGGCCTTGCTCAGTCATTCTGTAATTGTAGGGAAAGAAACAACTTTCCAGTACTCTGGCCAATTTAATTTGTTCTCCAACTGAAAAATTCTGCAGTAATAAAATAACTGCACTGGACATCCTAAGAAGAAACGTCTCTGGTTATATGCATAGACTCAGCTCAGAGGAGTGCAGGCTTTAGGCATATGGAATCTACTTGCAGGATCTACTTTGTTTTTTAACCCTAAAATGCACCAGTTGGACCTTTAATACTTCTGAATTCTGAGCTCAATAATTTGTTTTAAAGCCCAGAATTAAATGGAGCTCAATGTCCTTCCACATAAAAACCCATTCCTGGCAAACTCCTGCTTTCTTCATTTCAACAGTATAATGCAGGGAGGGATGGGAGTCACTTTGCTGCTAATGTTAAACAATTGGGAATTGGAGCTCTGCTTGATTTGCAGTAGATTGGCAATGATTTCTATATTCATTGATTTCACCAGAACAATCTCACAATTTTCATGGATTAAAGATGTATTTACAGAGGAAGCTTATCAAAAACTAACATGTGGTTGTACATAATGTACAATATGTGCACTTTTAGAGCACAATGGAGTATTTGGGGGCAAGGGGCTATCTAGAATACAGTGGTACCTTGGGTTACAGACGCTTCAGGTTACAGACTCCGCTAACCCAGAAATAGTACCTCGGGTTAAGAACTTTGCTTCAGGATGAGAACAGAAATTGCACGGCGATGGCGCAGCAGGAAGCCCCATTAGTTAAAGTGGTACCTCAGGTTAAGAAGTTTCAGGTTAAGAAAGGACCTCCAGAACGAATTAAGTTCTTAACCCAAGGTACCACTGTAACAGAATAATATTGGAGCCGTTCCACATATGGTAAGTGGTATTCAATTAAGTTTTCCACAAAGTAGACCTACTGAAATTAATGGACCCAACTTAGTCATGTTCATTAATTTCATTAAGTCTACTCTATGTAAAACTTAGCTGAACACCACCAATTGATTTTCTACATGGATATCACTTCCATGTAGAAAAACCACATTTAGACCATATCTATCACCAATGACAAAGTGTTTACTTGCACATGAAAACCTGGTATATACGAACTACTCTAGGCTGTGCTGTACGTGTCACACAGAATGAGACTACATGTGGTTTTCCATAATGGAAATAGTACACTGTTGCATATGGCACAGTCCTGAGTGACACAGTACAGTACTCAGCTTTTAAAGACTCTTGAAAACCTATCCACAAATATTCCTTGTTTTCATGAAATCTGTACATTAGGATCCTATTTGGCTGTGCTGGCAAAAAATAAAGTGGTTAGATTGAGTGTTTCTCAAACCATACCCTGATCTACTGAATTTGGCATACAGCTGTTAAAAGTACAGAAACTCTTGACAGGAGAAAAACATTTGCAATTCTACTCTGGACATATGGAATCTGGTATGTTTAGTAGGCTAATACTAAACACACACACACACACCCCTATTCTTGAAATTAGTAAAAGCCACAAAGCAAATACAGCCCTGCAGTGAAATACAGTTAATTATAATGTACTGATTTACTCCTTATCAAGGGTATTCATCATGACTTGAAATCAAATTTTACTCTGCCGCTGTATCTCTGGCTGGGCAATAAGATGCTTCCAACATGAACAAATCATTTGTTTACTTTAAACAGCCCTGGAGTTTGTGAGAAGGTAGCCAAGACCCCACCACTCTAGCCCTAAAGGAAAGAAGTTTGGAGCCCCTGAATTATCTGTTTGTTTGAGCTACAACACATCCAGAGGCAATGCAATAAAAAACAGTGGATTATGTCCCGTCAGCAGCCCCTTGGAAAAAAAAAAAGCATTAGAAAAAATATAAGCCACAGATTATGTCTGTTGGCTGTTTAGCTGATAAGCCTAGTAACAGACACAATGCTAATGAATCTGAGGGACATCTTCCAAATGGAAGGCTGCACGACCACATTTTGTCTGCATTTCCCAGCATATTGCCAAACCAGTCATAGCATTTACTCGGAGGGGCTTTCCTTCATTGCTTTCATTCTCCCATTTGCTTGTCCAAAGCAGCCAGAATTTTACTGACTCTCCATGAGTCAGCATCAACTGAGGGCAAGGACTGAACAGAGAATAAAAACTCAGTAACTACAACTTTCCTTTACAACATATTTCAGAGCAATCTATTTGCACCGAGTATAGGCAAAGCTCAAACAGAATTGAGGAAGGTCATAGTAATTCCACACACACACCCAACTTCTGTAAGAATACCATATGATTACTATCCCAATCAATACTGAGATTCATGTTAGCTTTTCCTTTTTGGCTCTTAGTGTTAATTTTCTTCTTGGTGAAAAATTTAGGGTTTTCGTCCTCCAAACACTCCTTATTAACCCTAATGTTGATTACATTCCCAGGGTATTTACTGGGTTGCATATAAATTGTCTAATTAAATGTAAAGCCAATATGTTTCATAGTGCACAGTTTGTCTCACACGTCCGTGTGTGCGCGCGCACACACACACACACAACACACCTTGTGCTTCATGCTGTGGACTTTAATGAGGATCTAAAACATCAACTTAACTTGGCTTCAGTTTCAGCCAGATGAGCTTTGCTTGTTAAGGCAGTTTTTAACTTGTCAAGAAAAATAGCTTTATTAAGGTCATGGAACTCTGAGGGTTTAAGGCTAATCAGAGAGGAAAAGAATGGCAAGTCAAGCAGAAGTCCAACATGTTTAAATTAACTTAGCCTCAGCTATCTGGGAAAGGGGGACAGAAATGTGATCCCGACTGATGTGTGATAAATTTTTGTTTGCTGAAATGTTTCATTTTGGCATACAGATTTTCTTTTTGGTAAATAAATGACCAAACCAGTTCCTCCCTGTCTGGTTACTTTTTTAGAACTCAAAAGGGTATTATGGGGTGCTCTGTTCCTTCAGACCAAGATAATCAATGCACACAGAACCAAGTGATATATTTTGTATCTGGAAGTATGCAAGTGGTAATCAGTTTCACAGCCTGCACTTATCATTGACTTGTTAATCTGAAGGGATTTAAAAATCTAAATAAAAACGGATTACTGTGAATATCACATTCCTGGTCTGATTTAATGTCAAGCAGGTGGTATTCACACCATTTTACAGTGCCCTTTCGACTTTTTCCCCATGCAGTTTTGGAAAGGTGATTGAGGATTAATGAAAACCTGAAGTAACATTCGAAACGAAAGGCCTCTTTTCAAGTGCAGGACACTCAAGTTATCCTTAATTATTATCTAGTGTTTCACTTGCAAGCATAAGTTGCATACAAGAGATATCCAGGCAGATAAGTTACAGAAATGAAAAATCCTAGTGTTATATTTCCATATATTTTTAACACATTATTTGCACATAAGCAAAACAATGATTGGGGGCTTTGCAGTTATCAAGACTATACCGCTACTAAACTAATATAGCATAACACTATATCAAGCACATAGCAGCATAACAGTATATCAAAGATGTGCATTTTTTAAAAATCATTCATTTGAAATGTTTGAAGAGCCCTTTTAAAATAGAGGGGAAACAAGAACTCAGATAAAAGCTAGGAGTAGTAGCGCCAACATATGTGTCACTTACAGTCTAACCCAGCACAGGAAACCATTTGAGCACATTCTTAAATTCCAGAAGTTGAGACTGAGAGGTCAAGGTGGCAAGGTTATTCCATTACATTGTTAAAATATGTCTACTTGAATGGAACTTTTAGGTGGTTTATCATATCAGTTGGTTTCAGTGAGACCTTCTTTTCTGGTATAACTACAGTCATAATCTCATATTCAAGGGTGCAAAGCTTAGGAGCCTAATTCCTGACCTAGGCAGCAACTCATCATCAATTTTTTTCAGGCACCAATATCTATTGGCTGCCTAGATTTCTGCACCTTTGCTCAAACTAGATAGTCAATTCCAGCTCACTAAGCTATAGACCACAATCACACAACACAGTAAATCAAACTACTGCTTACTGGGATGTGAACATGCAGGTTTTTATTCCTATGCCATGCTGAGCTAAGACAAGGTTTAGCTTAGTATGTCATCTGAACCAAGGCTCACAGTTAACCACAAACTGTAGCAAAGAACAAAACTTGATGTATTCACATGATATGTGTCCAAAAACAGAATGTCTATGTATGAAAGAAATGGCTGATTAGACGATGTCCTTAAATTAGAAGTCATTGTATGTATGTATGTACTTTTACAGGATGTATTTCCATCTAAGGCCTTCAAAGTGACTTAAAATAATAAAATGGGTAAATATCATAATAATAAAGCAACATGATTATAGAACTAAAAAAAGATGCCTCAAAATAACCCAGTAAAAAGTTCCACAATAAAAGTTAAATGGTAAAAGAGACAGAGGCATAAAAAGTCATTCAAAACAAAGGTACAGAAAAATAGCAAAACCCTTTATAGTTCAACAGAAGACCTGTAATGTGTGGCCATATGAATCTCCCTGGGAGGGGAATCCATAGTCTGGACACTACCAAATAAACAGCTGTACCTTAGTGTCAAAAACTGATGAGCCAGGATCAGCACACCACCAACTAACTAAAATTCCATCAGCTTGCTTGCTGCCTTCAGGTACACCCTTTACAGAAGGCAATGAAACAGGTATTATAAACAAGAAGGGGACAAAAACAGAACGCAGTGAATGTTGAACAACCAGCTTTTACAGACAGAATACGAATAGACCTATGCAAAAGGTCCCCCTATCCTTTCTTGTTTAAAACAACATTTTATACAAGTTCCCAGACCAACGGGGAAGCTGCTCACCTGATCATAGAATCACAGAGCTGGAGGGGACCCCAATGATAATCTAGTCCAGCCTCCTGCAATGCAGGAATAAGCAGGAATCGAACCATGCTCTCACCAACTGAGCTATCCAAGCTGAATAAGTCTTAATTTTACTGTATTTACCTTTTGTATTTTTACCTTGCCTTTCCACTATCAGTTCAACTACAAGAATGACAGCAATCAGTCAACAAAACCATCAACATAAAACAAGAAATTACAAGTTGCACAACACTGCCCTATGATTGTCACATCTATGTTGGAATCGTATTAGAGTTTCTGTGAACATGCAGACACCTTCCTTCTTGCATCCAGTACAATAAATACTGCACTGAATTGTAAAGACTCAATCAGTTCCATGTGCATTATTAGGCAATGGAAATAAAAATCAGTACAGCTATGTACTGTAATAATCCAGCACCCTTTACATATCAAACCTCATTGAAGGGCTGGAAGCACTATCTAATCCTGGCCAGCCATCTAAATCTTGTAAAGATCCAAAAATGTTCAACAGGGAAAAACTGGGTCTCTTATAGTTTCAAAGTTTTCCTTTTGCCTTTTCCTGTGTAAATCTTGTGACAACTAAATTCGATCTCTCCCCTCCCCCCCCCAATGCTCTATGGCAGTGTGCATGTCACAAAGTCGATCTAAGGCAAATGCCAATGTCACTACCAGTATCTCTAAAACAAGAAAACTAGTAAGAACATTCACATGTGTTTATGAATAGAAACTGGCTTTTAAAAATAAAAGAAGGTATTGTGAGTAAGGCTTTTTAAGGTTAGCTTTTTAAAGAAAAAAAGTCCCGGAACTTGAAGCATAAACAAGGATATCCTGCTAGGAACTGGGCTTGGAAAATATATGTATATATAAATAAATAAAAACACAGCTTAAACAAAATAATAATAATAAATTGCTCCCTTGTTTTAGCTCTGTGTCTAGTGAAAGATAGGAAATTAACAACAGTATTTAGAACTCCTTGCCAAGAGTGAACTGAGACAAAAGCCCCTCTATTGTGTAGGGAAGCCTTCCATCCACTTTTTGCTATATTCTAGAGTTCTTATAAACCTTTTATAGAATTCACTGTTTTTCTACAAGTAGTGATCTGATTTTCCTTATCTCTTCTGGATAAGCACCAATCAGAAAGTAAAAATAAGGTGCAATTTATTAGGTAAGCATATTCTACTTTAAAGCATAGCATTGCTTCAACTTGGACCAATCTAGATATCTCATCTAGTCCTAATTGGACTTGCATTCTCCCACACCATTAGGATCCTGTGAAGATGCGTGAAAATACATTTGTTAGCCCAGGTTCCTCAATTCCGTCCTTCAGCCCAACCCAGCTGCACCCTACATACTGGAGGGTGAATGTGTACAGTGGGGTGGCTCCTGTATTCTTGGATGTTGTCTGTGTGCTTTAGAACCCAGTGCACAGTATTTAACTGGGCAGGGCATCTCCACAAATACAGCAGGCTTCCGGCTGCAAACATTCACCCTCCAATGTAAGGACAGTGTCAGGGCAGTGCTCGGATAATTGCACAGGAAGCTACTCAAGAGGAGTGGGAAGCGCATGGAAGCGCTGCCCAGATCACTAGAGCAAGGAAAGAGTGGATTCTCCAGCTGCGATATAAGCTCCCAATCTGAACTGCTTTGTTGCCAAAGTTCATAGCCTTCTGAAACTGGGGAAATGAAGGACAGTAGGTCTTCTGCAACCGACCATAGTTAATTCTGGCTGTGGTAAAATATACTGTATCATGGGATGGGCAGCAGAGGAATGATGTCATGGATGGACCATGACATAGTGGCAGCCTGTTCCTATGGGGTTCCTTCAGGTGCTGCAGCATTTGAGCTGCTGCAGCTGTAAGACTCAGGGAAAAGACATGGAGCTCTGTCCAGTTAGCCACTGACAATATTCTGCTACAGGTCCATGGCGTACTATGGCAGCTCCACAATGCAGCCCCAGAAGTGCTTTTTCATCCTGTAGCTATTGCCTTCCTCAATACCCCATGTGATTCAAAGCACTACAATGCTAGGTATGCACATGACTGCTGCAGTTCTTGGTATGAGATTAGGTCCGAGTGTCAGCCCCAGAGAATTGGTATCCTAGGAGCTAATGCTTCAGTGTAGTGTCTCACAAAATTGTGCCCTTACAATTGTACAGAAACCACCTCTCACAAATAGTTCTGTGTCAGCTTTAAATATATATAAAATTAATTGTGGTTATCATGGTGGAATGAATACAGATCACCCACAGTGAATTATGGTTACTGAGGGGGATTTAGGGATGCAGGCCAATGCAAAATTCTATCCTTTGGCTATTTGAAGAGTTTTAACTGAGGAAAAGGAAAAGGAAAAGAAAGGCGAGCTCGTCGCTAGAGTATCAACTGTGGAAGTTTGCTGGGAACATTCCAAAACCATGTATCTGCTTGGCAACAGCTCCTATGGAGATACTGTTCCACGTTTAACTGTAACAGAGCTTTCCCAAGATACGATATATGAAGAACAGCTTGCTCTATCCCTGAAAAAGGCCAAGCAGAACTTCAAAAATACATACTGCCCTCCTGCACTGCAATAAACATCACTCTTATATAAATGGAGTAGGTTCGACAGCCATACAACATTTAAAAGTCTGAATTTTGACAGCATAAACGAGTTAAAAATAGTGGTTGCTATTTTGCAGTAACTTACCTCAGAAAAATGGCACCGAGATTAATAGGACAACTCTAGACTAAGTACTTTTGAGTTTAGAGCCAAAATACTGGCCTTTCGGGGGATGCTGCAGTTGCAGTATACAGCCTGCTAAGGCAAGGGTATATTCCACTTAAAAGTCTCAAACGCTTTAAAATAAGTTGACCCAGACCTTAGGATGTTCTTTTCCAACTCCTGCAAATGTGTAGCTCTCCTTTGCAGTTTTTAACAGTGAATGGTGATCTATTACGCTGTTTCAAATATGCACTCAGCAACTGAGCAAAAACAACGTTTTTACTAACTAAGGACACTGTGCATCACTTGGTTCCTCAGCAGTATCTGCAGGGAAGCTCCTGTTTGTTTGTTTGTTTGTTTGTTTGTTTGTTTGTTTGTTTATACAGTTAGCATACTGCTTAATCACACTTAGTACAAAATAAAAATTTGTTCCCAGTGAAGGGTTCAGCTGTGAAAAATATGCAGGACTTAGTTATTCAGATTTAACCATGCTCCCCATTATCTTTCTCTTTATCCATTGGCTATACCTATTAGCACTGTGGAGGCATCTTAAGAAGCAGACTCGACCACTGCTAATATAGGCAGCTGTGTTCTTCAAAATGGCAGTACAAACCACTGGCTAGCTGTTCCAGCCTTGCATGTGATGACTGCCAGTCAGTTCAAGGGAGATACACAGAGAAAGAATGGAAACTGTCAGAAATACCAAACATCCTGGGCACTTCCCTTACCTTTTATTTTGGCCCTCTCGGCCACTGTTTTTAAAAGTTTACAGGGCTCATTATTTGGCTAAAACTAGAGGGAGTCATCAATGAGGTTTGTTGAGTTCATAAAGAGCCTTCCAACCTCTTCCCCCATTAACTGAAACACGGGTCCTAGGGTAGGGTCACAACATTGGGCTCTTACTAGTTCTAACTTACTCATATGTGCAACAAGTGCCCAACTGGGTTCTCCATCTGCCTTAGGTGTCCCCTTCCTAAGGCATCTCAGTTCATTTGTGCCAAATAGGACATAGGTGTGGGCAATTCCATTTCTTTCTAGGGTTTAACAGGGGTATGAAGTGTCCAATATCTACTTGATTTTTGGGGAAAGTCTCACCCTCAAAACTGATCTGAATACATTGCCTCTCATCACAGTGCACCATAACATAATGCTGAGCAACTGTTCACTGAATTAAGCATAATTCCAAGCAACTGAGACAAACATTTTCTACAGTTGTTTCCTTATGTGCACACATACATGCACATGTACATTATGCCACTTTGACAGAAAATGAGGGTGCCTCTTGAGGACCTTTATGTAAATAACAGCAAAGGCCTGTATAGAAACACCACACATCACCAGTGAACAAAGTAGTTGTCACATTCATTCACCACAAACAACCATTCTAAACACACTGTTTTTAATTATAACATTAATTGATCTTTTTTTCCACGGCACTAATTAGCAAGATAACATCATGGTAACTTTTGGAGCATTAGAATAATTTTGCTTAGTGAAGATACTTCTGGAGAGAAAGAAAAAGGGTAGGATTTAGTGAAACACAGGCTGCTTCACTTTTAAAACAGAGGAATTACCACAGTTGGGTGAATTTTTAATATACCAATTAATGCTCTAATCTTACTTTAGGGGAAAGGATTAAGATCTAATTTATTATAGGACTTTGTCTCCAGCCTGACCGGCTCAAACAGACAAAAGTAAGAGAATGACACCTCCATCTTTTGAGCCACTCTTTCTTTTAAAAAGGTGATAAAGAGATTTTCAAGATGCCTCTACATCAACACAATTGTTTGACTGGATAGTTTGGGCATTGGGTTAAACAGAAAGGTTTTACCGTTTCCCCACACACTGGGACTAGACAATGTTACCCTATCCTAACTGGTTCTGACTCATGTGAATTGTCACTGCTTAAATGAATCAAAACAGTTGGACACTGTAACTTGGACTAAAATAGATGACAACTTAATTTAACTTCAAAACATTACCACGGAAATGAAAATAGGACCAGAATAGAGGGGTGCTGTTTAATTTCTAATGTTGTGCTTAGGGTGGCTGTCTTGCCACAATTATCTCCTGGGGTCCCAGGCTTCATCCCAAATCACTCTGAGGCCCATCAAGAACCCTGCCTTACACTCTAGTAACACAAAGAATATTTTCCGGTCCTTGTAATGCTTTCATATCTTTCATTAAATTAAAATTATAGGAGTCTTTTTCCTGCTTTTACAACTAAACGGCTCCTCCAAATGCCACTAGTTTGCCCAGCTTGGCTCTCTCTACCATCTCCCACTAACCTTAAAGGAAATCTTGCAATACCCTCCACAAGTCCTTCTGGTGACAGGTCAATTCCATCACCCTAGTACATGTGAGCTGCATTCCTCACTAGCTTCTGGCTACCAAATGGCCATGTTGCCCCACTAGCAGACAAGTTGATTCTAATGCTAGACTATCACAAGACTCCCCACAGCTGATTTAATGGTGGTATACAGATATGCTGCCACCACTCGACAGACAGCCCCATGAGGGCAAGTGTCGTTTATTTTAAGTTTCTCTTCCAAATGCTAGTTCTCAACAGTGGACAATTTACTGGGCACTGAAGCAATGCCACTCAACTGAAATCAACAGGATTAGAGTGTGGTGTTAACTGAAATGATAAACGTGGGTAATGGGGACTTACTTTCTTGCATCTACCAAAAAACATCCCTGCACATAGAAAAATAGAATCATAGAATCGTAGCGTCAGATTTTTTTTGTGTACAGAAGGGCATTAAATCTTATGACACAAACCCCATCTCTAAAATCTTAAGCAATGTAGCCCAGGCACATCATTTGGAGAGAATGAAGTCTAACAGGTAAAAATGGCTACTCAATCATTCCTATGGCAGAGTATAGGCTAATATATAGGATGCATATGTAAACTGGGACAAATATAAGCCTGTAATAGAACCAGAGTCCTTCATTCACTCAAATAATAAGAAATGTGGACTTGGCATCTTAACCATACAAACTCCTATCAACCGTTGTAACTAATACAACATTTTAAACATTTTAAATAATGTAAGAAAGAGGCAGGGATTGCAAAAGCCAGAAACTTCTGAACTCCTTTGAGTTCAGAATTTATATTTGGAGTTTACCCCAGAAACTCAGAACACACAGTGGGGAAAGATTAGGATAATAAAATAAGATGCCTACTGTGGGATTGGCATCTATTGCACATTTTCATACTGGCTGTAGCAAGTCAGCCGATTCAACTGTTTGAGCAAGCAAGTGCTATGGTCCTCTGTGTAACTCTACTATCCCTAAATGCCTAAGAGGTGTTTTGGTGGGTTTTCTATAAAGCCTTCAAACCAATGCTTCCCTGCACATGGAAAGACAGTTGTCTCTTAATATACTTGTAATCACAGACTGAAATCATTATCTGGGCAAATTTATCCTCCACGTGTATTCTGAGATGATGCCTACTTGAATATCTGAATTCACTTTGATACATGAAATTGGCATTACACATTCTCCCCTTAGCGGCATGGACCCTGTAATGATTGCAGAAGGGGCAAATTTATTTATTTATTTATTTATTTATTTATTTATTTATTTATTTATTTATTTCTGTGAGGTCATGGACCCAGGTCTCTCATTCATCGAGTCTAATTATCCAAACCGTTCTTATTATCTAAATAGTTTGGATGTATGCAGACAGGTTCTTAAGACCTTCTCTTTTTTTAAGTAGCAGCTCTGTACAGATGCCAACTCTACACACACTAATGGGGCTTGTAAGGCCAAGTACGCTGCGGCTTGGGTTTTCCAGCTGTAAAGAGGCAACAAGCTCATCAAATGGGTACAAATTGGTGTAGCTCCCCTGAAGTCAGGCATATTCACTACGCAATCAGATGAGCCCAAATTTAGATGCCGTTTTACTGCAAGGCAAATGTTCTATAAGCTGCAGGGATACCCTGCCGGCGCTGCCTAGTGTGACCCATTTCTAAAATGATTGCAGCGTGAGTGGGAAACCTGTTAAGACCCAATTAACAAAAATGTTATGCATCACTGGTGCATGTTTCATCTGGAACTTTAATTCCACAGTTTTCCCAAGCAAATTCTCTTTTATTTTCTAGTCATTAAGTCACTTCTTCCCTAGGGTTCAAGAGGTAGCTGCCACCCCCCTACACTCCTGTGTTCCAAAAAGTTGGTAATAAATAACTTAATTAAATTACATAAGGAAAAAAGAGGTACTTGTTGGTTTATCCTAATAAAACAGAATTGAGTTTTTGTTGTTCTTTGGGACACACAGAATGGGTGTCAAGCAGAGGGACTTATGACTACCCTCAGAAAAGGAAGAGCTGGCCAAGGTTCCCTTCTGAAGAATGACCTACGGAAAAGAATCAGACCGTATCAGTCCTGGGCATGCTTATTTAGTCAGGCCTTTTTTGACAATAGAAGGCAGCAAGGAGGATTTTATTTGGCAGATGGGTGCAGCTAGTGAGCTTATGTGGCAGTGAGTTTCTGGCTGCCTGAGTGGGTAGCCTGTTATTTATTGTTTATGGATAAGTCAGTTTTAATTATTGTGAAGAGGACAGATGCTCTGGCATCTAGCACCATAAACATTTTGGATTATATTATATTATATTATCATTATCTACTCTTCTAGAGTCTTAGGAAGCACAAAAGTCATACCTTTCAAAGTGTGTAACTTCTATAGGCAGGCTGCTTGTAAAATATAAATGAAAAACTGGATAAATACCAGCATATGACTTGAAGTATATATCTCAAAGGGTGTGTATGTGTGTAATATTTCTTACTGGTGCAATCCATATTCCTTTTTCTATTGAATAATGCTGCTAGTTCATTCCAGTGTATTTCAAAAAGTTTTCCACTGCGCCTTAAGTGTTTCCATATGACTCCAAATCCTACAGGTAACTTGGGTTACTGCCATTCCTCAGTGTAAAATTTTCCACTATCTCAACAGCACTGTATGTATAGTCATTTAAAGCTAAAAGCATATATTTCAGTACAATCATCAGAGATGTTTAGCAAGTCTCATTATTATTATTATTTAAAAATCTCCTTATTTATATAATTTGCCTATTTGCTTTCTGATGTCTTCATAAAATCAAAGGCTAACAACTTTCCTAACAACAGAATAAATTTTAAAATTGTAGCTGTAGTATTTTTTGGAAGGGGTGGTTTACACAAATATATGCCCCATACATGTTGATACAAAAAATATCAGCAAAATATTATAGTGCCGCTTCATGCCCTCAAAATAAACTATTGGCAAAAAATTTCTCATAAAATGTACTGAACAAGAAACCTGAAATCTACTGGCAAAACAACGTAAGGAATGGAAGATGTATTTTATTCCAGAAAATGGGAACACTCACTTTTGATCAGCGAGAGTCCTAACAACCATAAATGAAACTTTTTAGGTCGTATTGATACCAGAGTTATACATGTTCTTCAATTATTCTAAATTAAATCCATGGGACTTGAGGCTTAAATTTTGCTGGATTGTGCCCAACATTAATATGTTAAAAGATTTTAATCTCATAATTGTGTTTTCTTCTGATGTCTACTGCATAGGCATAATATGAACCATTGTGGGTCGTGATGCAAAGCCCCTTCATTGTTTAAAGGGCAGTACTCTTGTGCTGCTTTTTCTAAAGTCAAGCCTCTTGATTGGTTAAAAAGAACTATTCAATATGAAACTTGACTTATCCTACAGCTGGTATTTAAAGCCCTCTGTAACTACTTGTCTTAAACTTTAGAGTCAAATTGGTTGATGGATCTTGTCTCTATTATTCCTCTATGAGTCATGAAAAAGAATACAAAATGCAACATTTTGCACAGAATCCTTGACTATGTATTCTACGAGGTAAAATAACTCTCTTGACTGTGGTTTTTAAGCATTATTACTTTACTTTTTAAAAAACAACAGCAACCTTCTAAGAATAATGGCTAGCTGGAAAATAAGTATATTTTGTGTTAGGAATTCCTCTCAGCGAGAACACAAAACAATTAATAAACTGCCTGTTAAAAAACTATTAAATACAATGTTCTCCATTCTGGGTTCTTTTTCTTTTAATTCATGCAAATATACCCCTAAACAGTTTTAATTCTCTTATTTCCCTGATTAGTGTTTTTGCTTTCCAGATGGACCATCAGTTTTATGCTACTGCCAGCAACAGCTTGTGTATTATTGTTTAAAGTTAACATGATGGATTAAATATCATACGCAATGTGAGGAAAGAGGTTAAGAAAAATGCTCTTCAGCTGAAAGGCATGGATATAAGCAAGTCTGAGATATATCTTTATTTTTTACAGGCTGACAAATATGAGAAAAGAAGAAAGCTGTACTTCTTGTTTTTGAAGGCAAATAATTTCTCCCTCCAAAATGAGAATTCTTCCCAATGCTTATGAACTGAAACTTGTGCTGAGATAGGCCCCCTCTCTAAATTATACAGACTAACCAACAATTATGTCATTTCATTCAAACATTCATTCGCACGTCATGTGCCCAGATTAAACAGTAACACTTTGTTTTAAACATTCCGCTCAAATTAGCAAAGTAGTGTTTCCGTCACCTAAATTTAAGCACTTGGTGAAGCACTGAAAGTTGCCTCATTTGAACTCAGACATGTTCAAGCAAGAATCTGGAACTTCAGTTTAATAGCAAACCAACAGATACCTTTCTTTTCTTTCTCTCTATTCCTCATTCTCATCTTCTTCGTTTGACTAACACTGCATATCTGATGCTGGCTTTGGGCAGACAGCATTCTCTATTTATGAAACTGTTTATCAGCTGGGCTATCTATATGTAGAGATTTAGAAACAATTTATTTGCCTTAGAGAAAATGGATAACATTTTCTTTTCAAAAAAGTAAACAGGAGAATAACCCATAATCCTGAAAGCTACGAGCACGCACATTTCCCATAATCATATCTGGTAAAGAAAATGCTCACCACCACCACCCTTTAAAGTCAAAACTTTCCCTATCATTGCGCAAGTACAGGAAACAGCCAGTTCTTGGGTCTAAGGGCATAAGTCCGTACTTACAGTATGCTATTATGAAACACTTATTTTAAAAACCTATGCCAGAGTGCTCCTTGGAATTTTTTTATGCTAAACCCTTATGATGATTATTTGCCAAGATACACAGCAGGCAGTAAAGAATGTTTGAAAATTTCATTTTTCATTTATCAGAACATGTCTCAACCAGTATGACTGGCATTAGAATTAAAATCCATAGCACTATCATCACCTCCGAGATGTTAGTTTTCTGCCATCCATTTTGAATGACAGGCCAGACTACCAAGCAGGATGTGCATTTAAGTAGCCCCACATACTGCAGATCTATAGCGAACTCTGAGATACATGTGGATTTGTCTAAAACTCTAAAATATGGCCCTTATGTTGTCTTGACTGCCAAAACCACAATTAATTCAATTTTATTACCACTAATCTTGTATGTTACATATGGTTGACATTTTTTTCTGTAACTTGAGTATTCTTTGCACATGTGGCTATTTAGAAGTAGAATGAGAAAGTATATGAATTGACCAAAGACAAAAGACTAAACTAGTAGAATGAGAAAGTATATGAATTGACCAAAGACAAAAGACTAAACTATGGAAAAGACTAAACTATGGAACAGAATGTTCCCACTTACTAATTTGGTGTGCGTGTGTATGGGGAGGCATCTCTGACAGCACTCTGTACGATGATACTTCTCAGAACAAGACAGTCCACACACACATGGTGTATGCAAACACAATGTTATCTGTACTTTAAAAACAACAACTAAAATAGTGTGGTAATGAAATGAAATCAAAGCAGCGCTACTAACACTCTGTTTCCCTGACAGAAGAGAGCAATATACAGTGGTACCTCGGGTTAAGAACTTAAATTCGTTCCGGAGATCCGTTCTTAACCTCTTCTTGACCTGAAGCACCACTTTAGCTAATGGGGCCTCCTGCTGCCACTGGAACATGATTTCTGTTCTCATCCTGAAGCAAAGTTCTTAACCCGAGGTACTATTTCTGGGTTAGCGGAGTCTGTAACATGAAGCGCCTGTAACCTGAAGCGTCTGTAACCCGAGGTATAACTGTAACTTTGTTTCTCCCTTCCTCACAAATACTTAGTTGCACACTGCATTTGGTCCCCTTAAAAAACATTTTCCTATGTATCAGGAGGGGAGGGAATAGACTGGAATTCTGATCCCAGAAATCTAGTCTTCCATATATGCATTATTATTATTTTTGTAAGGGGTAGTATTCAGTCCATGACTGCAGTTGAAAATCCTCAAGGAAGGAAATACTCTCAATGACCACCAAGCCCTAAAGACTTCAAGTTTAAAACAACAGAGCAAACACAACCACTTGCACATGCAAGTATCTCATGCGTCCAATTGTTGCACTTCTGCAGAAATGTCTGAAAGAGGCTTGCCTATCTTCAGATATACATCTAACTCGTGAAACTTGGCTGAACAAGTCTGCTTTGGAAATTACAGCAGCAGTGCAATAACCAGAAATTTTATTGGAGAAAATGGAGCCAGTGGCTGAGCTTGCCATAATGTCCAAATATGGGGAGACCTTCTGCACTCTGTCATGCCAAAACTTCTGTCAAGAGAACTGTGGGACGCAATAGGCAGAAATAAGAAGCTGATAACTGGATATTACAAAAATGGGTGCTTTGCAGTTTAGAGAGTTAACCAACAAATACAGTATTGGGCGGTGGGAGACATTACATAGGTGGATGATGAGAATCACTTCTTGGAATACTAGGTATGTCATATTTACAACTAATCTCCATTCTTGAGATATTTGCAACTCCAGTTATTATACACCACTATAAACACTTGCAAGCAAAGTTCTCTAAAACCAAATGAGGTAATAAAAATGTCCCTGTGCAGGGATATTTTTATGCCCAATCAAGTCTAAAGCAGAAAACTGGCAATGCTTTTGATAAAGCACTGTGAGTCAGGATATTGCAGTTTGGTACTTGGTGTCTATAATTTTGGATGAATGGTTTTGCTTTTTTTTTCTACACAAAAAACCCCTTGCTAATAATTAGATATCAAAAATAGCCTTTTCAGGTATGCTAATTGCTTAAATTAACAAAAGTCAGACTACTCATGCCAAATAAAAATAAGAAGTGTACCATAATGACAATTTATTTGAGCAAAATGATTATAAGTTGTATTCCTTTACAGCTGCTTCTAATGAGGGACAAACAGAAATTTCACCCTCCTAAACACTTTAGAGCATCACTTAACTTTACTGTGCTTCCCTTGTAGTGTTCTGTTGATCAACGATACCCAAATCTATTAACCAATATTTAATTATCAAGCCTAGAGGAAGAGCAATGATGCTTTGCACTGCCACCCAGAAAATCTAGTCTGGACATTTAGGAAAGGATGCTAGCCATAATAAAGACTTGATTTGCACATGCAATTTCATAAATTTGGGTCAGAATAAAAGAAATAGCATACTAAGGCAAACATTTTGGACAGTTTGAGTTCTTAAGCATGTCAGTATAATAGAGTAGATAGGGTATTACCAGAGAGAATTGTGTTCAAATTCCACATCTGCCATAAATATAACCCTCCTGAGTTTTTGTGAAGATCAGTATATAAGACCATATAAGCTGTCCTGAAAGCGGTAAAAATAGGTTGGGATGCAAATGTGATAGAGAAATAAACATTTCTCTAATTTCATGCAGATTATTTTCAGTTCAGCTGGACATCAACTTTACTTAAGACCACAAGCACTTGATTCTGTTAAGAATTACCTCCTCCTTGTTGCTTCCTGTTGTCAGCTTCTTCCAGCAGCTTTCTTTCACACCTTGCTTGTTGCTGCATAACTGTAACGCAGAACTGTGGGCACTTTTGCATTTGTCAAAAAAGTGCCAAGCATGGTGGTGTCGAGCCATGGTGTGTGTGTGTGTGTGTGTGTGTGTGTGTGTGTGTTGGGGTAGGAGCAGCAGCAGCAGCACCCTCCTGGCAGTCGCAGCAGGGCATTTACCAAGATGGGGCATGGTGAGGCCAAAAGAGCTCCCAATTGGTTGCTGCAACCAACCTGGAAAGTATGAATACTATTTAGAATCAGTTTAGGTTACTCTCTTTTTAGCTTCTCTAATGGCTTAAAGGGGAAATGGGTATGTAAATATGAAGAGGACAGGAACCTGGATATCATGGGCAATATACTGCCTACATTCTAGCACATATACAAGTTTATGAGCTGAATATATGACGAAGCAGAATCTGAAGCCGTGTTGCTTGGAACCATTATACAATGCCTCTCCTTTTTATTCTGGATTATCTATCTCCTACTACTGTAACATCATAACATACGATTCTAGTACCAATACAGTATACCTTGTCTTCTTCGTTTTCTCTTTGATCTGCTTATCCCCAGGCTGTGAGTTGCTTTGGATAATACCTTGTTGTACAGGACAGGATGCAGACATTTCCCATACTTCCTGTTCATCTGTGACAATGTCACACCCAATATTCATCCCCCCCCCAACCTGGAAGATGTGCAAGCTCCTCACATGCACACAGTTTTTGCATGTCCCTGGTAATAAAAGTAACAAAGTTCATATTTGAGACATGATAATGTTGTGTAAGAACAGGAAGCACAGGGAGATTGTGCATCCTGTTCCTGCATATCAATATACCAGCCGAAACAGCTCAAAGAATCTTCTGTCCTTGTTTGTTTTAGTTAACACATAGAAAACTGGACAGTTATTTTCTTTTATTGGGGATTTAACAGGCTGTAAGTTTGAGATCTGAACAAAAGAAGGAACATTTCTGAAGCAGATGCTTTGATGACCATCAGACTCATACATTACATTTAGGCACTACAAGCTCTTGGACATAAAAGCACCAGACGTTTACGTACTCTACTCCCATTAGTAACAACAGTGGTTAGAATGCATATGGTATTTTCACCCAGTGCTTCAAAAAGATAGGAAAATGGTGTAGATCAAACTTCTATTAAGGATTTGTAGTTTAATGGAAACACTCTGTCCCCTTTAAATGGAGTGTAGTTCTATGTACAAACAGTACAGATATGGAAAACTGGGATTTAGTCTGATTTCATTATATATACCTTTCCGGTAATATTCCTTAATTTCAGATCTTACATGTTTGAAATGAACGACTATCACTAAGTCTGCAATCCTATGCACAATTAACTATAAGACCCACTGAAACTGAATGAGACTTACTTCTGAGTAGACATATGCAAGATCATGCTGTTAATGAATGGTACTACAGACTAATGATGTGTAATCAAGAGAAAAATCAAAACTAATACCCTGTAAACACATAACATATAACACCAATTATATGTTTTAAATTAAGTTTTATAGTGATAGAACTGCAGTTCAGCTTTGGTCAGCTGGTTCACTATTATTAATTCACTATAATCTTTGGTTTACTAAATTCACACACTGTATGATTAAATTGTGAGTTAAAAGCAGAGACTGCACCAAGCAATTGTTACTTAGAACAATACATGAAAACCAATAGTTAATAATGTTAAATTGGGACCAATGAGTGGGTAGGTATTGAATTATTTCAATGCACCACAATTTTCTTCAGGTAGACTAAAATTTATTACGTTAAATAATGACAAGTTATAACAAGATAATACAGGACTTAAAACATTTAGCAATATCATAACCGTCTGTAACTATAAACACCTCTAGCAGACAGCTTATCAAAAGTAAATGCCATCATAAAGAGATCAACTTCCAAAAAAGGGTTTGTACTTGCATAGGATGAAAAACACATACCTCCCTTTAGACATAAACACTGAAAAAGCCCTGTGATTATGTTTTGATTTTTAATATACTAAGCCCCAATTCTTAATCCATTCATTTTTATTACCTTGATATGGTACCTTGAACGGAATTAATCAGAAATGAAGTGGAATAAATGTGATTAGATGTTATTCAGGCCAGTTCACATGGCAAGAAGTTTTTTGAAAAGCAGTCTAACCAGGTCAGTGGTTGCACAGACACTATAATCAGTTACGGAAAGGATCAATACTTCATTAACATATATGAGAGAGAGAGAGAGAGAGAGAGAGAGAGAGAGAGAGAGAGAGAGAGAGAGAGGCTGCTACCCTATCCATTCAGTGAACTGATTTTATAACCCTTAAGGAAAAGGTGCAACCGAAGCTTAATATTAATTAGATTTTTTAAATGGTCAGATCTCATCCCAGAACATCTTTAGAATCAGCAGTCTCAAATAGTAAGGAAGTCTCTGTAAGGAAGTACCAACAGATGCTAGGCAAAGCACAGACTCCTCCTTTATCCACTCTGAATTCAGCAAATCTTTTGTGTATATCTTGTTCAGGCCAGAAGCTAAAAGAATCAGCTTTACATCCTAACTCTGCAGGATTAAGAACTGTATGACTTTACCAAATAGTCAGTCAAAAATTTCACTTTCCTAGGATGTTTCCTGCTTCATCCTATCGTGGGGAGGCCAATACTAAATTCTACCAACTGCATTGTGTTTTGGGGTGAATGGGGTTGGCTTTGGCTCAGTTCACACATGCAGCCACCAAAATTGGTGGCTAGTTATAAGACATCTGCATAGACACAGGTCCATATAGTAAGCCATATGTGTGAAGTAACCAGGCCTTCTTGCAACCCTGGAGGCTTTGTCATGTCTGAACAGCATGGAAAGCCACTTCACACAATCAATCAATTTTATTTATTTAATTTGTATACCGCCCTTCATCCAAAGATCACATGGTGGTTCACAACATAAAAATACAAAATGAGAACACAAAATACATCATTAAAAAAGAGCAAAAACAAACCAATAACCTCCCTCCCACAAACCCATGTTGATCAGCCAAAGGCCTGGTTACAGAGCAGTGTTATCGCCTGGTGCCTAAAGATATGTAATGAAGGCGCCCGGCAAACCTCCCTACGGAGACCATTCCACAAATGGGGAGCTACTGCAGAAAAGGCCCTTTCTCACATTACTACCCTGGTCTGGACCTCTATTGGAGGAGGCACTTGAAGAAGGGCCTCTGGTGACTACATGGAATGCCTATGAGGAGCTGTGCCACAAGCAGCCATTCAAACAGATGTCTGCATGTGTGAATTGAGCCTTTGTTTCACCTTAATCCTATGAGTCACTGCAATGGAGTACTAATCTTTTAGCCAGCCTGCCAGAATACTGCACTAGATGTGGCAGCACAAGCTACTACTTAAAGAGTTCCTATATCTCAACAGGATAAGGCTGCCTGTTACGTTAAGTATAGGGAGTCCCATACCGAGTTCTCCTTGTCTTCCTTCTTCCTTTGGGGAAGGTATTATTTTGATAAAAGTATAAGATGCCCTGATTTAGAAGTAAGTGAGAATCTGCAGGGAACTCTTTTACTTATTTCAGGAGCCTTTGATTAAACTCTAACTTTATCCTGGGCAGTATATTCATTACAAACTAGAGGTCTGTTTCTCTCCCAGTGTGGCGTAGTGGTTAAGAGCAGTGGACTCGTAATCTGGTGAACCAGGTTCTATTCCCTGCTCCTCCACATGCAGCTGCTGGGTGACCTTGGGCTAGTCACACTTCTTTGAAGTCTGTCAGCCTCACTCACCTAACAGAGTGTTTGTTGTGGGAGAGGAAGGGAAAGGAGATTGTTAGCTGCTTTGAGACTCCTTAGGGTAGTGATAAAGTGGGATATCAAATCCAAACTCTTAGGAACGTAGGAATCTGGCATAATGGCTTGGTCAATCCACCTCAGTATTGTTTACTCAGACTGGCACTGGCTCCCCAGAGTCTCAGACAGAAGATATTCCCAGCCCTACCTAGAAATTGAAGGCATTGAGTCTAGGACCTTCTGCATGCAAATGAGATACTCAACCACTGAGCACTTCCCCCAAAATCCTGTGATCAGTTTGTATTAGCAGTCAAAGTATTGTTTCTATAATTGAGCTGCTGCTCTTAAGTTAGGTATCTCAGGAGCAATAATCACAAAATTCATGCTAGTCAAAGGCCATAACAATTACAATAAAATTTACCTAAATGGAAACCTAGTAATAATATAACATACACCAGCAATATAAAATAAGGAAAATCAGAAGTACCACCAGCTAACTCAAGAAATAATCACAAAATATAAATGTACAAGACGGAGGTTCCACTGAAGTTCAAAATTAACATTTTTCATCTGCACCTACTTCCAATTGTATTCTTCAAGTTTTATAAATTTAAAGTCACACTTAAAATTAATGTTTTTGGCCCCAGAAGCAGCAAACTGTTTCATTTCTGTAATTCAGATCCTGTGATCCTTTGCTTTTGGAAAAGCCTTTTCTGAGTAAGGATATATGATAGGTGGGATTCAGTATTTGCAATGACCTCAGGAAGTCTGAAAAAACTTTCAGAATCAAAAGTGGGCCCCAGCCTACAGTGCTATAAACATCTCACTTTAAGAGTTGAGAAAAGAGAAAACAACTCCATTGTACTATCATTTTAAATACTGAGCTTCAGTTCCTATGAATATTTTTTGAAAGAAAAGATTTCAAACATGATTCTCATGGTCCAACCACTTAATATGATTGGAACTAGACTGGCACCCACAGTATTTTTGCTCATACAAAAAGAAAAGAAAAGAAAATTAATGCTATTTTTGATCAACGAGAAGGCTTCTGTCATCTCTGAATAGTTTAAAAAAAAGTGTGACAGTTTTATGTGTCTTGAATTCCTGCAAGATTCCCTCCCAAATTTAACACCTAGTAAGTAAAAAGGGGCATGGCCAAATTGTAATAAAAATATTAACCATAGAACTTCAGTTTATTTTATTATGCCTGAAAATTTAAACATAATGGCCTATATTTTCCAAAACACAGTGAAAACACATTTCTCCACTGGGGTTCAGCTTCTAAGGCATTTCTTTGTTGCTCTGCTTTCAAGTATTTATGCAAATAAGATGTTAATTAGGGTAATTGTAACTTAAATTATGCTTGTGTAAACCTCTCCATTGGTAGGGAAGTGTGGGAATCCAGACAACTGGTATTTAAAGCAGCTGTGCTAAACTGTCCTGAAAAGTAAAACATACCAAGATCACTTTCATGTCTTTACAATTTGTTTTTATGAGGTGTAACATTTTTTTCAAATACCATCATTTTTGCTTTTTTATATTGCAAGTGACAGTCTGACATTTTACAACCAGCTTATTGAAAACAAGAACTGAGCACTCTTGCTGTAACGGACATCAACTACTGAATAGAGATTGAGATGCTAATGAGATGAAAGAAGCTGCAGAAAGTTTTGATAAATGCTGTACACACTCTTAACCACTAGTGAATATGGGTTAACAACCGCCATCGCCACCACTGTTTGACAAAAAGTAACCCTTTAAGATAAATTAATCATAGTGTCAGTACTTAATGGGATGCAAAATCTGAGGGCCATAAAGAATTGCAGCCCCTGTATTCTGCTGTTGCATTTCATGTATAATATTGTTCCTTGTTTTCATCTGAACTTGTAACAGTGTTCCGAAAGAGAAGAGGGGTCGGGGAAAACAGTGAGCAGCAAAGGCCTGGTTCTCACTTCAAGTTAAAGTATATAGTTACTGCTTATCTATGATTTAAAGTGAATGAGCAGTGTGCTGACGCAGAAAAGTCCTCCTTGCTCTAGGTTGCTCCATGCCAGGAGCAACAAACCCACAAGCCTTGGTTTGCTGTACCTCCTGAGTCTGGGCTTGTGGTTTGGTTTACACACAAGCTGTGAGCCGCAAATAACCATGCAAAAGATTCATGACTGAACAACAACAAATATCAGCATAACAATTACATCAAGGGAAAGCATCGAAGAAAAACTGCTATAAAATAATGGCACCCTTCAATTAATGTCTTTCATTAGGGCTTTCCCCACCAGCAGCTATATTGTGCTAGTTTTGCCCTGAAGTCTTTGCTGTGTTCTAAAAATAGGTAACATGAAAATCCAGTATAACTCTCAATTGCATTCATATTTTGTAGATGCAGTGGTTCAGTCTTCCATCCCGCAAACGTTCCAAGGAGATGGGGCCAAGCATGCACATTTGGACTTCACAGCATCCAGCTTCAACGTAGGGAATAGCCAGCTGTATTGTGCAAGTACTCTGTTGACTTTTCTTCCGCTGTGCTATGTTGCAGGCAGTTAGCATTCACAATGGAATCGGATTGATTACTACACATTAGCTCATAGGATTCCAGGAAGTAAAACAGTTCAAGGGATCACATTTCTTAAACCAATGCAAAGTACTAGTCTGTTATTTCTTCCTAAAGTGTCAATCCCCAATATCCTTTTTGGTTTTAGCCAATTTTCATCTTGGCAGGACGTGTAAATCTGCGCACTCGGAAACATTATAGGCTTGCTGGCTGTCAAAATTTTGTCTTGGCCAATGCCTGAATGGTATTCCTGTCATTTCAACAGAGTAAGAAACTCCTCATCCTGGAATATAGCATGTCCTTAAACATCAAGTTAAGCCAAGAACGTCAGCCTACTATCTGAATTTGAAATCATTTCTCTCAGTATTATGCAAACAGTCAGCTAATAATACTGGGTTGGTAAATGCAGCAGAAACAACCTGGCCCCAACAAGTTTATGGGCTGATTAAGACCCCTTTAATAAATAAAACATATATCAATCAATGATAAAAAAAAGAAACAGCCAATGGGACCAGAAACCCTATGTCTCCCTTTCACTGACTCCAAACCTTGTAAGCTTAAATTTGTACACCCTTTCAAGCTGATTCGTTGCTATCATATGGTCCTTTGAGACTGATTATTTAAACTGATATCTTTGCCCTTCAGCAGGCTCCTTTTTCTTCTTTCTTCTTTTTTAGAAACAGGGGCAGAGTGCGTGCAGAAATTCTAACTCTTAAAAAAGGGAACAAGCAGAGAAATGTGTGTGCTGTCGTTTAGAAATAGCCATTTAGCCAAATTGCATACCTGTGCTGTGTCAGCTGTATAGTAGATTCATCTCATTCCATTGGTCTAATGGATGGCAATTGAATTTAATTAGCAAAACTACTTTGACTTAATCTCATACTGTGCTGAATGTAATGAAATCTTCCTCTCTCTCTCTCTCTCTTTTTGTTCAACTAAAGAATGTCCTTAAACTGCATTCCACTGTAAGAATATTTAAGAGTAACATATATATTAAGACATATTGTTTCATCTTCCTTTTGTGGGATTTATTGTATCACATAACAAAATAATTTTAGAAAACACTTTGATTGCTAACTGTGGTTAGAATCTAAAAAGTTTAGGCTCTAAAAAAGTTGAGATTCAATTACCACAGTGCCTCAATTAGAAGCACTTTTAAAATATGAATAAAATGAAAATCCTTTTTGTGGATCAATACTTGATATATAATTCTATGTTTCATTCCTGAAGAGGAAGTGAACATTAATAGTCTTCATATAGAATCATAGAATAGAATCATAGAATCATAGAGTTGGAAGAGACCACAAGGGCCATCAAGTCCAACCCCCTGCCAAGTTGGTTCTCTCAAAAATGCTATATGTATGTTATGTGTGTGCACTGATGTATGAAAGTAGTTAATCAAAAGTTAAATTATACTCACTTTTACATAGGTACAATCAAACAACTGTCTGGCTGCACCTGTGAGATGGTGTGTATGACTGGATCTGACAAGGAATTAGCTCCCTTGACATTATGAGATGAAGAAGCCCACTTTTTCAGGCTTCCTTAACAGATAAAGCAGTCCAGCCCTCCATAACTGATTTCATCATAAGGTAATTGTGAAGCAATTCTCCATTGGCAGGGCAGAAAAGGCCTCAAGGGAGCAGTCCAACTTGTCCAATTCTTGCAAGATGTCTCTTCCTCTGAGACTTGAATGCCAAATATCTTTTCTCTTCTTCTCTTCAGCCTCAATTGAGGTTCATATGAAAGACTTCCACAAAATGCCTTGCTTAGCAGCCTATTCAATAGTTAAAGCTAACACTAACATTCCTTTGGTCTAAAACCATTGCTTGCCTTTATCTTTGGTGAACTAGATGGTGAAAAATTTGTGGTTTAGAGAGAACAGCCATATAACGTCCACACCATGTTTTTCCTTGCACCAGCTATTCAACTGCAGAAATGCAACCGTCGTCAAAAATGTGATTGCCCAAAATGCTTACATTATCTGAATTCACAAGGCATTTCCCAGTATGTCAGCCTATGTACACTATGCAAGCAGCACTTCTGGTTTGTATAAAACTTCTGATTATCCAAATAAGTAGCATGCCAAAACCACCTCATTCCACTCTCCCATTAAGCTCCTTGGAAGGCAAGACCTCCATCAACAGTCAATGCTATTATTTCTGCAGCAGAACACGCATGGCAGAGACCATATATTCAAAACAAAAGAAAAAAATTCCTTCCAGTAGCACCACATATATTCAAAGTTACCTTCAGATTACAACACCACAAATTATACACATGGTAATCACTATTCTGGTATTTTACACCCCACTTTCTTTTTCTTTTTTAAAAGACTAACCACTTCCACTCTTTCACAGGATGAACAAAAGTACAGTTGAGTCCTTTTTAATTTAGAAAAAAACAGTGAGGAGAAGATGAATCTGTATAAAATTACGAACAGCATGAAAAAATAGATAGACAGCAGCATTTCCTCCCCCCTAATACAAAAACCTGGGGACATTAAATGAATATGAGTGCTGGAAAATTGAGGGCAGACAAAATGAAAGTGGAGTTCACTAACACCAGATACATCTATGGTCACCAGCTTTCAAAGGGGTTTAGACAACTTCATTGATAATAAGGCAGTCAATGACTACTAATCATCATGGTTGGATACTACCTTCAACATTAGAAGAGAGATATCTCTCTGAACACCAGATGCTGAAGATCACTAGTGGGAAAAGGGTCCCATAGGCATGTGGTTAGCAAGTGTGAAAATAGAATACTAGATGGGTCTCTGGTCTGATCCAACAGGATAGGTCCATCTAATCCAGAAGGATCCCATTTTTCAGAAAGGTGGCTTATTCATCGGAGAAATCCTGGCCAGGATACCAAGAGCTGCTAGACTCACAAATGTATTGTAAAATGACATTTCTTACCTTTAACAACTGATTCTAACATCTCAGAAGCTTATTTTGAAACTCTCTATAACTGTGGCGTTGGAGTGTGAGGCTAAAACCCATTAAGCTTATGAACCAGTTTCACAGTTCCATGGATGATGACCTTGTAATTATGTTGACAAGTTCTACTAGATCCTTTATAAGAGAAAACTGCACTTGATAATTTTGCAGAACATCCCAGCTGCCACCATAACTAGCCTCCTCAGCGACTCATTTCTGGGGTAGATCCAGAGTGAACAGGATTCATACTAACATTACTCTCCAGTCAGAGAACCAATACAATGCAAAATACACTCATCAGTAGCTAGTCACACATGATATGGCATGTTTCTGGGAATCAACAACTGACAGCAACTATGCTAAGGAACGTAACCAGTCCTTAGGCTTTACAGTGGTACCTCGGGTTAAGTACTTAATTTGTTCCAGAGGTCCGTTCTTAACCTGAAGCACCACTGTAGCTAATGAGGCCTCCTGCTGCCTCCACGCCACTGGAGCACAATTTCTGTTCTCATCCTGAAGCAAAGTTCTTAACCCGAAGTTCTATTTCTGGGTTAGCGGAGTCTGTAACCTGAGGCGTCTGTAACCCGAGGTACCACTGTAATTGTTTTCTATACAAACATTTCTGCTACACAGCTAAATATTAATAGGCATATTCCCACCTACAAAGGACTAGATATCTTCCCTTGTTCAGAAACATTTTGAAGGTCAAGACATAAACTTAGTTAGTACAGTGAGACAAATTAAACCTGCATGTTGTTGTTTAGTCGTTTAGTTAGTGTTGTGTAGTGGTTAAGAGCGGTAGTCTCGTAATCTGGGGAACCGGGTTCGCGTCTCTGCTCCTCCACATGCAGCTGCTGGGTGACCTTGGGCCAGTCACACTTCTTTGAAGTCTTTCAGCCCCACTCACCTCACAGAGTGTTTGTTGTGGGGGAGGAAGGGAAAGGAGAATGTTAGCCGCTTTGAGACTCCTTAAAGGGAGTGAAAGGCGGGATATCAAATCCAAACTCTTCTTCTTCTTCTAGTCGTGTCCGACTCTTTGTGACCCCACGGACCAGCGCACGCCAGGCACTCCTGTCTTCCACTAAATCTAATCTATCTCTTACGCATCAGTGTATGATAATTTGAGATGTGGTTTTCACATGCAGCAGATGATATGATAGTATCATTTTACCTGAAGAAGATAGACCATTTTTAATGCTTCCTTATGTGTGAAATTCCCTGCAACAAATTAGTATGTAAAGGAGCAGGGTTCTATCACAGTGCACTCCCAACTATGCTAGTTTTCTAACTGCAGAAAACTGTTTATATCGGGAACATTCAACAACAAGTCTCACCTTCAGTTTGTAGCTGAATCACTTTCTACTGTATCATAGACCAGACCTTAGCTAGAAGCATTTTAGAACTTTGGCTATCAGCCACAAACTAATATGGACTAGTATTGTTGAATATTGTTTGAATAAACCATTATATGTCCCAAAGAGTTTTGTGTCTACCAAACAATGTTAAAGCTTATTCAGTACAAAATAAATTACAAAAAATACTGGAATATTTTCTTTGCTGAAGTTAAAATTAATTGATGGGGCTGTTCTGTAATAAAAATAAATGATCTAAGACCTGCTTGAGTTTAAAAAATCACAATGCTTCTTCTACACAACCTTGGTAATATTTTGTAACAGATATTTGGAACAAATTTGTAGGGAGTAATTATTCTTTCTCACTATTTTATTGGTTGTTTTATTCTACCCCTCTTTCTAACTGCAGCTTACTTTTAGAAAACTGTTGTGCTGGAATAATAAACAGTTTTTCAGCAGTTGCCATGCACTTTCCTCTTATTGCAGGCATGGCCAAACTTGGCCCCCCCAGCTGTTCTGGGACTACAATTCCCATCATACCTGACCACTGATCCTGTTAGCTAGGGATGATGGGAGTTGTAGTCCCAAAACAGCTGGAGGGCCAAGTTTGGCCATGCCTGTATTATTGGATGTTCCCTCACTTTAACTGTTCTAAAAAATGCAAAAGGATAGATGTTTTTCAGCTGCATAAAAAGATAACAGTTGCACTTCACCTTAACTGCATATAAAAATAATGAGGACTTTATAAACAGACAGAAGTATTATCTAAACATGCAATCCCATTGTTTCATAGTTGTCTTCAGGGAACATACGTGGACTGCACCTACGTTCATTAGAAGAATGGGCAACCTGTGGCCCTACAAATGCTAGACTTGAACTCCCAACAACCTCAGGCAGCAGCAGCATGGCCAATGGTCAGGGATGCTGGAAACTGTAGTCCAACATCTGGAGGGCTACAGATCCCCCATCCTTGGTTTATCGTGACAAGAGTTTTGGAAAACTTATAAACATTTGTGTGTTAATTTATGCTTCTGGACAAAGGCAAATTGTAATAAATGAAGGTTCATATGACACTCCAGTGGACAGGTTATTCTTTTAGACGTGGGTATCCTGTGGCCCTCCAGATTTTGCTGAACTATAATTCCCATCATTCCTGACTGTTGGCTGAGGCTAATGCAAGATAAAGTCTAACAAGATCTGGAACACCAGTTTCCCCATCCCTGCTGTTAAGAACTTGTTTCATTTTCCATTTGCACAAGTAGGACTGGCTGACTGATGCAGAATGAATAGTAAAACCGTGACGTGTGGAACAGCTACATCATTCATCCCGTTTAGCCTACCTACCAGACTGATATTTTAAAACCCAACTTTCATGGGCTAAGAAAATATTTTTTATCCTATGTGCACTTTTTTGCATATGAACCATAAAGTTAGCGGGAAAATTAGACCCTCCATAACTGAAACTCAGCATCTTGCTCTGAACTTGCACATATCTCTGACTTGAACTCAAAGTACCAGAGATCAGAAAGTCAAAACATTAAAGCTGATGCATTAGTATATTGAACTGCCATGTTGGCAGGCAAGGCTATGCAATTCTGGATGCGTTCCAATCTAAAACAAAAGCAATCAATCTCCAGGTGTAAGGCAGGGGGCTGAAAATATGCTATTGTAGAGCAACTCACTCTGAAGCAAAACACAGAGAGGAAACAGAAGACAAATAAGATGACATCACTGGATCTCATAATGCGGTAGGACAGAATGTTTGTTTGTAGAAAGGTGCAGCGTAACTAGAGCCTATTTATTATTAAGGAAAATGCTTTCATCTGCTGATCATATCTGCAACTGTGCACAGAGGCACCAAGTAATGGACTGAAAAGGAGAACTGAAGAAAGGCCGTCTGCAGTGATTTTGTTTTGGACTACGAGGAAAATTCTGTTTTTCCTGCCTAGCTGAAAATATGCTATTATAAAATAGGACTAACTATGCATTTGCTAACAAAAATGGAGGCTTAAATCCTATACACAACTGATCATGGAAATCAATGGGTGATTACTTCTAAGACAGGTGGCCAAGGTGGTGCCTTCAGATTTATGGACTACATTACCCATTGTTCCTGCTCATTGGCATGCTGGCAGAGGCTGATGGGAGCTGTAGGCCAAAACATATGGACAGCACATGTTGGCTATCCCTTTTCTAAGCAGACGTTCAAAGGCTTGCAATGCACAAGACTTATAACCGTAGAATTGTAGAGTTAGAAGGGACCATGGGGGCCATCTAGTTCAACCTTCTGTTTCAAAAGCTAGCAAAGCAAAATAATTATTAGAAGGGATAAGCAAGAAACCATCCAGGCCTGATCTTGAGTCCATAACTCACAAGCAAAGAATACTGTCCTGGGGTTTTCCCCAACCCTTGGAGGTGGCATAGGGTTTTACTTTTGCTGTGAACTGCCATGAGTGAATTTTTCATATGGAAAAGCAATATACAAATATATGCATTGATTGGCTGATCAGGAGAATGACTGTGTGACAATCAACATCTTAATTAGCAATATATAACCCATTTTTGAACTTTGTCAATACACATGTAGACAACTGATAATTGAAATTGTGGAGTCAGGCAAGGTCAACAAAAGGGCATTAGGACAGAAGCTTTATGCCATTTCTGAGAAAAGTCTAGTGGTACTTACTATTGGTTTCTGAGATGTCTGCAATTATTCCACACAATATACAATAGACCCCTGCCAGTGACTTACAACTAAAGGAGAGAAAAGTTTAAAGATCTCCATGAATGGGCAGGACAATATTAAGCACCTGGCCATCTTGTAGATACAGTCTTCACAGCATCTGGGTAGGGTAAGGAATTTTGATTCAGAATATCAGGTGTCCCCATGCAACTTTCTCTCTCTTTCTTCATTAGCCAACTTTCCTTTTATCCTGACTCAGTCCCAGAGGTGGTATTTTGAATGAGGTACAAACAATAGTTTATATTGTAGCACATATATATATATATATATATATATATATATACATTTCACATGCATGTAATTTTCATATATAATCGTCATGTGTACATTTCTAGAAAGATGGGAGAAAAATATTTTAAATAATCAAAAAATATATATTTTAGAGATTTCATTATTTTAAAAATCCTTTCTTTTTCAAAATTCTAGTATCACTATTAGCCAAATACAAATTTAATTCATCTTTTCCATTATTTGCAATACAAAACAAACAAATCTGTTTCACAAAAATCCCACATGTTACTGTGACTAATTCACAGTTTTATTTGGAGGACTATGGACACCATTATGACAATCTCATGACATTCTAAATGTGAAGAAAACCATATGTTTACTTTTTTCCTCTAATAATTACAAGGCATACAATTTATTAAACACTATCTTCATCTTGTAAACAAAACCAGACCTGAAAAAAATATGCAGACAGTTTTACTTCCTGGCTAAATGGTTGGCAGACCAAAAATTCTACTGATCTACCCCAAAAATATATTGTTTACAAAGATCACAAACATAATGCATATTCTCTCTCTTTCTCTCTCTTTGGTATTTCATTTATCAGCCATGCCGTCATCATTCTCCTCCCTACCACCATCTGTACATACTTTCCCAATAGACCATCACAGCTGTCCTGTTTTTCACACACACAGAACCTTTTATATGCTTTGCAACTGTTTTTAAAAACTGTTCAGTGCTTTGCACTGTACTTCCTTTGTCTTCTTCACAAATATGAAAAGATACCATCCCAACAAACAGGTTATCACAGCAAAAAGCTTTAAAAACAACAACACTGCAGTACTGATCTTTCCAAGAGCACCAGACATCTTAGATGCTAGCCTTCTGGACAGAAGGTGTTAAGAATGCAATTCCACAAAGCTGGGAACTTGAACAAAAGTCACTAAAGCAAAACTAAAGTCATCACTTTTGGTATCACATGGGTTGGTTTTTTTAAAAAAAATGCTGTAATGCATATCTGGCTAAAGGCCCAGACCACATGCTCATGTCCATCACCAGGAATGGATAAAAGAAGTAGGGGACCAAAACAACCTATTTCAGCTCTGCAGCCAGGTACAGGGAGGGGAAAGGAGAAGTACGGTCTTGCAGGAGACTGGTTATAGTCCCTATTGTTGAAGCACCCAAGCCATGGTCCATGGTTGAAAGGCAGTATCAGTGCCCTTGGGAAGCCTAAAATGTGCTGAGGCTCTAGAACAGAGCTTTCCAAACTTTTCATGTTGATGACACACTTTTTAGACATGCATTGTTTTGTGACAAAGTAATTCAGTTTTACTAGCAAACCGGAGGTTCAACTAACCCCTTTCCATTCCCAGGTGGAGCACAGGGAGCATTCGTGTGACACACTAACGTGTCACAACACACAGTTTGGAAAGCTCTGCTCCAGAATAGGAATCATTTGATCACACACACACTGCCAAGGCCACAGAATACAATCCCTCCATGGTCACTGCTTCTCCCATTGTGGAGAAGCAGGGCTGATATTCTGCTATGCATTTGTAAAACATTAATACAAAACAATACCTGCCAAATAAATCTCTTTAAGGTATTCTATTAAAGCACCAAATGATATTCATAGACCTGAATGTGTTCAATAGTTGCCATGAGCTCAATTTCTAGTATCCTGGTAAAAGAAACAGTAGCCGAGCTGGGAAATGTATTTGCCTGAGTGATCATGAAAAGCAGCTGCCAGAAAATGCAGCCACTACAGGGTAAAAGGGACTTTTGGTCCAACTTAGTACAGTAAGATTTCTATTAAAACATGATTATATGTTTTTACAATGGAATGAGGCTTAAAAGAGCTATGTTGAACTGAGATGACGCATGGTGCCTTGGAGGAAGCAGTTCTGTCAGATAACTATGATTCAGATTACTTTCATTTCTCACAGAATATTCACTGCAAAGTGAAATTATGGCATCAGAGGTACCTATCTTCAGAGCTGAGCAGCACAGTTACAAAATATTGATTTCTATTGTTACAATACTTAGACATATATGTTCTATGTGACCTCACACACACAACCATGCTAACATTCCTGGAACCAATTAATTTACTAGCAGATACACAATGTGAATGTGGGTGAGGGGGTGACTTAAAAAAATTGAATCCTGAGGAATATGGTCAAGTGCATTAATATGGTTGACAACTGCAGCTTACTAACCAAGACCAACAAACTTAAGACACAGTTGAAATCAAGTTGATTCTTTCTACTAAGTGTTATACATCAGTTTGGGGACCTCAGGTCCAGGAGGCAAATACAGTGCCCCGCAAGACGAACGCCTCGCAAGACGGAAAACCCGCTAGACGAAAGGGTTTTCCGTTTTGGAGGCGCTTCGCAAAACGAATTTCCTTATGGGCTTGCTTCGCAAGACGAAAATGTCTTGCGAGTTCCTGCGGGGTTTTTTCTCTCCCCCCCCCTTTTCCTAAGCCCTAAGCCGCTTATCAGCTGATCCGCTGATAAGCCGCTTATCAGCTGATCTGCTAAAAGCCGCTAATCCGCTAATCCGCTAAGCTGTCAATGGCTTGCTTCGCAAGACGAAAAAACCGCTATACGAAGAGACTCGCGGAACGGATTCTTTTCGTCTTGCGAGGCACCACTGTATGCCCCATGAGCCCTTAGCATTATCCTTTGACTATATCCCTTCTCCCCAGGCCACACCCACACCAGCCCTGCTCTGCACCCTTCTCAGGTGGTTTTGCCTGGCTGGAGTGTGATAATGCAGCAGCAGATGGAAAGGTAGGGGGGTGGGGGTGTAGAAACCTATTAGTTTTTTCATGGCTGGAATGTAGGCCTCTGTACGAAAGTCTTATATGTTGCGTCATTCACTTTGCGCCTCTGCTCAATCCACTACTAGCATGCAACCTCTCTTCATTAAATTAAATGGCTCTCAGGTTCAAAAAGGTTCCCTACTGGCTATATCTAGAGAGATAAACCATAATCCACAAGTGTTGCATTCTGGAATAATCTCCTTTATAGTTCATATGATCATGCACAACAGCCCCAGAGTACAAATGGAGACCACAGTAACTGTCATTCCCGAGAATTCAACATCATTAGGCAAACTGTAGTGTAAGTAAATCACGCAGGGGACTGCAAACATCTGGAATGCAGCCCATCAGCAGCTGTGCTCCATCGACTGCTCCCCCAGAGTGCAGGACGCTGTGCACTCAGTGTGCACCCCCAGTGTAGCAGGCCCAATGTTGACACTTGAAAAAATGCCACAGTACTAGTTCTAGATGTGCATGTGCAAACAACTACAAATGGCCTTTTTGTGTGGTCATGCCAATCAGGGATGAGGCACGTGCATAATATGTTTAAAAGGAGGGAAACTGCCTGCTTGATTCAAACTGGAGATTCCATGGACTCTTGAAACCTCAGTCTAAACCAATAGGCCACTGTTATCCTGAGACACAATGGCTTATTGTACTGCTGCAAGCTTCCAGCAGAGAATCAGGTGTTGTCTTTCAGATTCCTCAAAACTCCAGATTTGGCTTTAAAAATAAAAGGGTATAATTCAGAGAAAGGTTTTGTTAAATATTGAAGACAAAATCTGTTAATATTTTGAGAGTAAAAGTGTTCTAGGCATGAGAATCATACAGCCATGAAGGAAAACATACTCAGGTCACATATCTACTTATATCTACGGCTCTTTTCCTACAGACCACCAACATCCCTTATTCTGTTCTATATTATGCTGCTGGAAATTATTTTAATTAGAATAGAGTATCTAACCTTCTATCAGCAACAAGATCTACATAAGCCCTTATTCTGCTTATACTGTGTGGGGGTTTGCTTTCACAGTCGATCAAGCAATCAAATAATATTTGTATAACTTGCAGATTTATTTGGTATATAGTTAATTTTGTAACTACCAAGATTTGTAACTACCAAGGAGCCAGTGTGTCCAAACCATTAGCAAGTGAACAAAATGTATCTCCTGAAGTTGTAGGGCCAATAACAAAACAAAAACAAATGAAAAAGGATATTCAGGGAGAAGAGGCTTGGAAGAACTAGGCAAATTCAGCTACTGCATCATCTCTTTGGAGGAACAATCCATTATGAGCCTGCCACTGAGCATGATACAGGAAAACCCAGCCGTGCAGTTTCTGATAACTGAAATCAAAGGGAACACAAAGTTATTAAAAGTACTGTGAGCGACACTGAAACCGGACACACAGATTTTTTGCATTCTGACAGAGATTAAGGGGAGCTAAGCAACACAGACAATAAAGGAACAGATAAGTATTACAGACAGATCTGTAACTAGACACTGGGAAATAGCAGCACTGAGATCCAAGGCAGACTAATGCATGGAACTCTTAGGGTGCAGGTCCAGCAACGTAAAAGGTTATTTAGAAGAAGAGACTTCAGTCTTTGCTCGGGTTGGGGGAAGGGGCTGGTCACACTCAGACAGAGCACATGGTTATGGCAGTTTTATGCTGAAGATTAGGAAACAAAAGGGAGCAGATCCTGGGAGAGGCGTTTATTCACCACACAGATCCTGGCCCTTCCTTATGTCTATTCATGTCTGCATCTCTGACCCAGCTGTCACTTTTCTAACATGCCAAAATGAAAAATATTTTGATAAGGCAGGATGGCACAGTACCCAAACAATGGAGTGTGTGAATGAGAGAAAATAAGCAATGCTTGTGGGAGACAGAAAAATTACATAGTATAACGATCAGTAAGAGTGATTCCAGTTCAGTTTAGGAATATGGAGCCCATTTAACGGTATGTCTTCCAAAAAAAGAACACAACTCCCATAATTTGTATATGAGGTCATCTGAACGCACACACACAAGCCATAAACCACTGAGCCTTTAAGTGGTGAGTTGAGACCCATTACTAGATATCAACCTGATCTAAGGTGGGTCACGGTTTTGGTACCACTATGGACTTAGAAACTTAGTTGGGTCCTCGAAATGTTGACAAATACCGTACTAAGGCACAAACTTGAAAATCCTGGGCAAATATGCCTCTAGAAAGAATAAGTTCAGCAAATGTATGTATGCATGTAAATCCTTCCATAACACACCACTTGTTGGCTCACCCCTAAAAGTGTGGACTGTTCCCTCCCTCAATCTGAAACTGGAACAGTTCTAGTGTCAGAAGGACAAAGTGTGTGCTCCTTCCTCATGGCCCACGGCTTCTCAAGTAACCCCAGCAGCACAGGAATGTGCTATGCTACCGTGGTTCCTATGCTACATGAGAGGGGAACTATGTTGGCTTGTTCACACATGTCTGCATGTTAAATGAGAAGTGGGTAACGTAATTACTCATATTTTATGTCTGTGTTGTAGACATTTGCTTTTTATGTGTATTGCATGCAATGGCCTATGGCTACAAGCAATAAATATTTATTATATCATATTGTTCACGCATGCAAGTCATCACTTGATTCTGCAATAATCAAGTGCTACCCATTCGTGCATAAACTCAGTCATCATAGCTATGTGACCATGAAAGCACTTGGGAGTAACAATTTTCTTCCCATTTTAAGGTATATTGTTTTCCACCCAGTAGGGGTATGCAAAGTCTTTAAAGACTTGTTCTTTAATCAAGACAATCCAGTCTTTCAAGATCTGACTCCTAGTGATCTTTCTACAATTTATTGTGAGTGTATGCACAAATATATTATTTTAAAAAGAATATGTGGGCTGCATTTTGACCAGTTTGATAAAGCCTGGCAACACCTCCCCCTTCTCTTTTGTACATTACATATATGCAAATAATAAAAACTGTTACATTTGTAGCCTTCCCCCTCCTGAGTCCCTGCCCCTCTGAACACATTGACCCCTCACTTGCTGCTATAGCTCACAAACCATCATTGCCCTCACTTCAAATTTCATAGCAGACCTCTGACATCATTCTCCAAATATTTTATATACAAACATACATACAGCATATAAAATAAAATTAAGAACTGGAAAGCAAAGTTAACAAGATTAGCATATTGGAGTAATAGCTAATGTGTTCTGCAGGATATCCTCCTATCTGCTCTCTTCAACCATAATTAAATGACCACAATTATATTTTAAAGGACTACAGGTCACATAATATTCATGTAAGACATGCTGATTATTTTCAGAGTAAACATTACACATATATGTATATTTTTAAATAGTCTAGGTGACTTTTTTCAACCCAAAATGATAACAAATTAAATATTTTTTTAAAATCTCAACTGTTGCCTTTTAGGTTTACTTTCATTCAGAAAAGCTAAGGTATCAGTTGCATGAAACAAATGGCTTTGGGGATGGGGGAAAGGGAGTCTACTGGGCAAATCTGATGATGCAGCACTTTAAATGCCCCCATCCGGCACCCATTAGGCAACCTGTCACTGGATTGTACTGACTGGTCCTTTTCAGCCTACCTCAGCACTCACTTGGTGAATGATGCCTGAGCACAGTGCATTAGGGAACTGCACAGCAGGCTCTATTTGTTTAGAAAGTCACACAATAAGGGATGAATACACTCTATGATCATCCAAATTACAGCATATGGTGGATGAAGTGTGCAGGAAGGACCATAGTACCAGGTCAGAAGTGATGGGAGAACTAGGAATGCAATCCATATTCTTCAACCCCTGGATCAGGCCAGGATTCTACCAAGGAAAGGAACATATAACCAAATATCATTTCAGCTTATTGTCAGTGGCACTAGTTCACTCAATCCATCTTCTTGATGATTATTACTGAAAAGTTAGAAGATTATAACACCAAACACACACTACTTTGAAATAATTCCTTTACTTCATTAGCCCACTTTTATCATAGGAACTAATATACTTCATAAACATATCAGGTAATTATTCCCAGAATGAAAATTTTAAGAATACCTACAAAATCACTAATATTCATTGAGTTTTGTATTTATCTTTGATGAAAATACAGACCCCTCAACTCTATTAATGCCTAAAATGGTAGGGTTTTTGAAAAGTTCCTCATGTTATGTACAACTGCAATTAAAAAGATTTATCTTGGAGTACTGGTAATAGCAAGCAGAAAATGGGGGTGGGTCCATCATGCCAACTTTACTTTTAGCTGAACATAACTATGTGAAGAGCATTTGCTTACCCTCCAGGTTTAATTAAAATCAAAAGTTGAAGTTACAGACCTTAGTTTAAACACAACGCAGCTGTATGCAAGCTTTTATTTGCACTATGGATCAGAATTATATGATGGCATTTCAAAATACCCATTTTTATTAGATTATCATTTTAATCATTTACTTTTATAATCTTTGATGTTACAAAGAGTCTTCTAAAGACTGGTTATGTAGGGCTAAGTCATCAGAAAAATTTCATTGGTGCACATGAACAATGTGCAAATAACTAGAGTGGGCAACTGTAATAATAAAAACTATAGGGGGAGAATGCAATGCTGTTGTTCCACTTGCAAAACGGTGTTTGATGCAGTTGAGACACACAGCAGTAAGATAAAAGGAAGTAATTTTATCCATTTCCACCTGAAGCCCTGTCCTATGCTGCCTTCCACACTAGTCTTGAGATTTTCAAAGGTGCAGGTAGCCACAGAGAAAAGGGGGAACTGAAGAAAATTATCTGTGTTAGTGAACACTGGAACCTTAGACATTCCACAGCATAATGGATTTCACTCTTGGCCTGCAATCCTTCTTTGATTTACGTGGGTTGCTTAAATGTCGTTGGCTTCAATGAGGTTTGAGAGACCTTGGATATAGGCAAGGTTTATTAATGATGGTAACACAATGAAACAGCGATAGATTCTATAGTAAATACAGAATTAATATTGCCTATCAATGTGAAAGCTCACCTCAAGACCTTTTTATGGTCTATGCTTCACCTTCTTTGCTTCTTATTCAATGTGTTTCTCATATCGTAATCAAACCCCTGACACACTGTGACACTGTACATAAGAAATCTTGACTTACGCAAAAGTTCAAAGAGTAACACTAAAACATTTTCTACACCCAATCATAGTTATTTGGATTCAATCCCAATCCTTCCCTCTGACAATAATGAGGAGTTTGGGTACCAACTGATTTTGACTAAAATTGACACAACAAAAAATGAAGCAGCGGTTTCTACATATACAGACATATACAGACATTCCATAGGTATGCAAAGATATATATTACAGTGGTACCTCAGGTTACATACGCTTCAGGTTACATACACTTCAGGTTACAGACTCCGCTTACCCAGAAATAGTGCTTCAGGTTAAGAACTTTGCTTCAGGATAAGAACAGAAATTGTGCTCCGGCGGCACGGCAGCAGCAGGAGGCCCCATTAGCTAAAGTGGTGCTTCAGGTTAAGAACAGTTTCAGGTTAAGTACGGACCTCCAGAACGAATTAAGTACGTAACCAAAGGTACCACTTTAATGTAAATTAAGAGAAAGCAACTATAGGGACCTAGTGGTCTAAAGCAGTCTGTCACAAGCCGTCTAGATGTTTTGGACCACAATTCATAACTGTACGATCTGAATGGTAATCCAACACATCTGGGAATGACACTAGGCTGAGGAAGACTGGTCTAAAGGAATTACAAGTCAGGCTGTGTGGATCTATCAATCTAGCCTATGGCTGACAGCAATTGAGACAGAATGTTAGAGTGCTAGCTGAAAACAAAAACGAGAGAGAAATAGGAGTGCATAGGGAGAAGGGGAATTGAACTCCTTGAACACCTAACAGTTTCTTGTGTGCATTCTGGAAGAGAGATTACAGTATATGTGATGAGGTTAAAAAAACCACTCTCTCCTCCCAGCAGTATACCTCAGGTTAAGAACTTAATTTGTTCCGGAGGTCCGTTCTTAACCTGAAACTGTTCTTAACCTGAAGCACCACTTTAGCTAATGGGGCCTGCTGCTGCTGCTGCGCCGCCTGAGCATGATTTCTGTTCTCATCCTGAAGCAAAGTTCTTAACCCGAGGTAATATTTCTGGGTTAGCAGAGTCTGTAACCTGAAGTGTCTGTTACCTGAAGCATCTTAACCCGAGGTACCACTGTACAAGGATCTTTCAGGAGGAAGGAAAGCAAAGTGGATGACATTTCCTGTTCCCACTGCCCAGAACCATGCTCCCCTTGAAAGCAAGAAAATGCTCAAGTGTAGAGTTTCCCGGCAGATCTTGGGGGATGGGGGGTCCTTTATCACATACACCTAGAACACCACCCATTCTGATACATGAAGACTACAAGATTTCAGGTCATCTGGAACACTGAAAAGGAGAACTCCTCTTAGCAGATGAGGATACACAGCAATGTTGTGTTGCAGATCACATTATAGATCCCATCAATGAGATTACATAAAGAAAGAAACAGTACTATATTATGAATCTACATGAGATGCCAATCTTCATGGGCAGACCCATGTTGAGCACATTTTCGTACTGCATTTATTAGCGTCTATCATTATTAAATCCATTGACTTCAAAGCAACTTACTAACAGCTGAAAACAACACCACTTCTTGATTAAAATTAAATAGTGGAGGGGGAACTAAAAATCAAAGAATACCAGATCATAGAATCATGGAATTGTAGAACTGGAAGGGACCTTTAGAATCATCTAGTCCAACCCCCTGCAATGCAGGAATATGCAGCTGTCCCAAACGGAGATCAAACCTGCGTCCTTGGTGTAATCGGCACCACACTCTAACCAATACCCTCTAATCCAGGAGAGATCTATTAAACTTACGTTGCCTCAAAAGGTCTTGAAGGATCTAAAAAGCCTGTGGAACAAAAAATGTGTTTCACCTGCAATGAAAAGATAATATACTAAGTGCCAGGAAAGCCTCCTTGGGGGGGGGACATTCCAAAGATGGAGTACCATGACCTAAAGAGTAAGCAGCCAGTGCTTCTCAGAAGGTGAGAGCATCCCAGAAGAGAACCTTAGACAAAGACAGTCACTGAAGATATTGCAATACTCAATGCTCTAGTTTCCAAAGACATGGATGTTTATTGCTCAGTCCTCTTTCCACAGGAACTGGCACAGCTGGAGTATCAAATGAAACCGATAAAAAGCATTTCTGTCCAAGATTGCCACCTGTTCTTCTAGGAAGAAAGCCAGATACAAGAGTACTCCTAGGCTATAACCTTCTTTATTAGTGACAACGAAATCCCATTAGAACAGGCAGACTCACCTATTCCAGATCACACAGGCTACCCACCATAATCACTTCCATCTTGTCTGGACTTTGCTTCAGTATGCCTGTTTCAGTATGCTTGTCTACTTCAACAACAACCCTCCAGTTAAAGGCAAAAGAACATTGCTCCCTGGATTAGAGGGGAAATGAAATGCAGAATCAGATGTTATCCATAAAGCGATAACATCACAATACAAATTTAGGATAGAAGAGAAAATGGGTAACGGTAACTGTGGAACCTTCACAACAATCAAATGAAAAGAATGACAATCACTGTCCACCTGGGTCCAACTAGTTAGGAAGAAGAAGAGATGGCACCTTTTAATTCAGGGGTAGCTAACATGGTGCCCTCCAGCATAGCCATGGTCAGTGATGATGGAAGTTGTGATCCACCAACACTAACTACCCCACTCTAATCCCAGCCATACAATTAAATAGTTCAACAAAACACGATAGACAAATTATTTTACATAAAGTTTCATACAATTTAAATAATAATTTGACAGCAAAAAGGAAGACGGTTCTGGCAAAGGTCTAGACTACCGGTATTTGCTGGCTATGTTTAATTCCTTATCCACTGCAGCTCTTCCCTGCAGTTGGCCAAGCTTTCCCTGGCAACTCAGTAAGAACTGGCACAACAGACAACTGCACTCACGGCGTGAGTTATCCCTTGATCACCTGAATGTGTGGAACTACTAGTCAATCACTACAATACAGTATATTGTCTCAGTTTCGCACAACCAATTATTGTTGGTTGTACTACTATAAAGCACCTCCTGTCACTTACTCAACCCTTAAAGAAACAAACAAAAAGTTAAGTATGTGGGATTAAATACCACTCTCCTAATCACCACATACATTTCCAGGCTTCCTACCAAAAATATACTCGAAACATTTGCTGCTTAGTGTCCTTAGCCAAAGACTGTCCACCTACAACCACTCAAACAATTTTCACCAATTTTGCAGACATAACATGCAGTTAACGTTAATGTAAGAAACATTGCTCATGTCCTTCTCATCATTCATCTCCTTAGCCTGAGACGGCCTTGTCATTTTTCACATCAGAATTGGTAAACAACAACAGTTAGTGAGGCTCTGGCACCACTCTCTACCAAGCCCCACTGTGACACTATTGAACATCATCCACTCACTGCCAGAAAGGTACTATTAATCCTAGAAAGGGTGATGTAAGGATGGTAGCCATATAGCCTAATACTGGCCCAATGCTTGACAGCGATTCACAGGACCACACTTAAAGGTCCCAGGAACAGCAGAAGAGCAGCAACTTGCCTTGCACCACCAGGTTTTCCCTGCAACTGAAGCAATGGCTGACTGCTGCATAGCAATGCTTGGGGCAGCATGAATAGAGGCATTGCAGACCTCGTGCATAGCATGTTATTTGCTTGAACAGGACTTGGAACACAGATCTGATCCTTCTTCACTGAGCTACAATTGGCTTTGGGGAAAACTCTGATAAATCTGTACTGTACTACCTTTCAATCTCTATCAGAGCTATTGAAACAGCTTTATAATAACAAGATATTACTCTCCTTTGCCAATGCACAAATCTATTTCTGATCATCCAGTGGAGCCTCAGTTATAGTTCATGTCTGAGCAACAATCCCTTGAGGATAGTAAATAACTCATTGGCAAGGCAAAGTTTAGGACTATTCTCCTAAACTTTGGCCAAAACCCTAAAATCAGTTGGTATTTGTGATGTGCTATAGTGAACATTTCACTCCTAGACCTTGAAGGAAGGAGAGCACGTCTCCACAAGTACTGCTTTAGATTATAGGCTGGTTACATTAATTTGATTTAGTTTGACTATGGGCTCTTTTAAACTGTAAGGTGGCTGTTTTCACAGAAACTGACTTGGGTTGCTTTTGTTGCTGTTGCGGTTGTTGTCTTTTACATTTAAATTTGGAGGGGTCTGAAGGGACAGTAAGTAGCCATCATAATAATGGTTATTGACATTGCAGAATATTTGAATTTACCGTACACTTCTTCTTTTGCAATACTTGGAAAAAGCTGACATGATGTTTTAGGTCTTCTACAGTCAGCTTTCAGGCCTCAATCAAGTGAAACATCCAGCCCTGCTAAGTACACCACTGACCACAACAAAGATTGTGGTTTCTCCCACACTTGCCTTAAATAGATTTAAATTAATGCTATTCATCACTGGGTGGAAAAGAAAGGAAATATAAAAAGTACAGTAACTTAAGACAAGTTAGGCCTGGCCAGCAATATTGGGCAGTTTTCATACTATTGAGCTAGCCTCATGGCTATAAATGCCATGGGCTCCACTCAAATACTTCTCTTTACATTTATACTAGGAGCTCTTTTTTCTTACTGATTGGGTACATCTGCTATTTCAGGATACAGGAAACAGCATTTAAATCATGCGATACTTCTTTCCTGAAAACACCTGGAAGTATTCTAAGAAACATTAAAAGGCTATATGCTGCTCTGCTTTATTTGTTTCTGTTTTGGAGAAAGCTTAGCCACATGACTGAACTCATGCCAGCAGTTCATGATATAGCAAACACTCATAAGTTCCACTATCGTTAGGGTTGAAATTAGCATGGATGCTTACCATCTCAGTTACAGCAGCAGGGGAATGCAGTTGTCCCCATCTAAATCCTGCTTCTGTCAACCACAGTCTGTTAAAGCCAGCAATACAAACTACTCCTCCACTGACCGAAACAGAAAGTCCCAATGAATAGAGATCCCTTTCTACACTGTACTGCAAAGCAGTTATTCTCAGATGGGTCTGAGAGTGCAATGTAAGTTCTTCACCAGTTATGGTTGGAGACATAGTTGGCTGTCACATCAAAGTCGAGGGCTGGATCTGGCAACTGGACACAGGGAACACTGGAATCCATGGCGGGGTTATAAAAACAGGGATCCCTTGCTTCAGTGAATCATAAAACAGTAACTCCCAAAGATCATTTGCACCAGCAGAAAGAGCTTCAGCAGTATGACTGGAGAAGAGTTAGATGCAAGCGCCTCAGTTGCATAGTGCAGCACAAAGATCTTAGAAGGCAGGAGGATGATAATCAAGAGAGATTGAAGTGTTAAGACACTGGACAACTCTGCTATTGTTTTGTCCCTACAGCTGTTTCCAGTTCTCAATATGCCAGATAACAATCTCTGAAGGGACAAGATACCCTTAAAATTTCTTTTGAGGGAAGATTCTCCCATATCAAACCACCAATGCAACTCTCTTCTCTCATGAACTGCTATGCTGGCTGGGGTCTCCACGTCCTTTCCCACGAAGAAATAAGAAGCTGGAACTTCTCACAAATAAGGGAACAAGGGACAGCAAAAGAGCATCTTGCAACAATAGCAACACACTACATGGACTCAGCATCTTGGTTTTGTGTAAGTTTAACTAAGGCAGACAGGAGCTAGCTTTATATAAGGAATAAATACATTTAAGTACTGAGGACAATATATTCCTATGCTGTGGAACATGCATACAAGTCCAGAATAACTCAGAAAAAAATTGCGTACTGCAGTCCTGATTAAATCAATGAGGCTTAAGCACACACTCAAGCACAACGAGTACCGGTACTTGATCACCCTAATCTGATGTACTGATATACATTGCTATACTCCTTGATCGGATGCTGCTGTGTAGTGTCACACAGATACCACCCAAGGGCTGCTGCACTTTCTGCAATAATGAAGAGTGCTCAAGGTCAGATGTGGGAAACCTTTGGCACTACAGAGGCTGCTGAACCACAGTTCTCATCAGCCCCAGCAAGCTTGGCCAGTGGCACATGGTTCAATGACCTCTGAAGGGCTGGAGGTTTCCCCCACCTGCTCTAGGTACACAACCTTATTTCACAAATGGAACTCTCTCCAGCTATGCAGAGAACAGAGCTACACATGCTCAACAGTGCTTCATGAAGTTTTGACCGCCCAGAAGGCATCTAAATTAAGATATTGCATCAAAGCAAGTGCTGTTTATGAAGGGAATGCTAGATAGGAGTTCCACTGGGGACACAGTGAATCTTGGTAAAGAGAGCTACGTATTCAAGGTTCCATTACTGAGGATCCAATGCACTTGATGATGAAGTGTAAGTTAAGTTCTCTATGAAACAGGGTTACATACTAGGCTGCAACTTCACACGTTGATCTGGGTGTAAATCTTGTTGAACTTAAACCCACTTTTTTCTGAGTAGACATGTGCAGTAAAACTATAGATTAGGTTTATAATAGAATATGAAATTCTTTTTAGTGAGTCTTGTTTTACCCAACACATACCATTCTAACTCAAAACCTTTGTGATCTTACACATGCTTTTTAGTAATAGGGAGCAGGTTCTCAATCTGTTACTATGGCCATCTGGTTAATCAGCAAATCATGCATAACTGTACAGTCATATGAAAGAATGACAACAGCAGTCACAAACCAATGAAAGCACATCATACCTAAATGACATTATTTTCCTTTGATTTAAATGAAACAAACACTGAATTTTTAAAAAGAACATTTTTTAAAAGGCTACATGCGGTAATTAGAATAAAGTATGCACTGTCACAGTCATATGGAATAATGTGGTGTGATCAGAAATACTTTATATGGAATATATATACTTTTTGCAGGAAGCTATCAAGGGTTACAAAATCTTGTGCCAGCTCTGTTTGAAGTGTTCAGAATTATTACAACAGCTTTTACATTACTGATAAATACCAAATGTTCTGTATTGCAGGATGATTGCAATAATGATCAATTGTACTAGAAGTATACAGTGTACCTTTCAGATTTAGAACAAAGGTGCCCAAAATTTTGCAAAGGTAGCTCACTATGCTTCATGACCGACTAACTCACATGGTGCTTCTTTACCAGCTATGGGGTAAATATCACCACCCTCCAAAATAATATACAATATTGGTTTATTATAGATGAAAAAAGGTGCTCTTTATATTACACTGTCACTTATCTCCAGAACTAAACACATTTTCACAGCTACCAAAACAAAATCAGCCTTGTCATTACTTTGGCTTCAGTTCTTAATAGCATTACAATCTATAGGAAAAGGTCTAATTCAATTACTATATCTTGGTCAGATTTTTAGATTTTAATTCAGCATTTTTAAACACATACACACACACACACACACACACACAGAGAGAGAGAGAGAGAGAGAGAGAGAGAGAGAGAGAGAGAGAGTTTTCAAAGCATTTGCTATGCTTAGGCTGCAAACCTTAATATACATGTACTTGCTAGAGAGTAAGGTTGTGGGACTTACTTCTGAGTAAACATGCATAGGCTCATACTGTTAAAACCATGTCTAAAACAGATAATGGTCAAAAACATCAGCTATTGTATGTGGCAGACAAAACACAAGCTAGCTTTGTCCATTTAAAATATCCTCAAAAAACAAAGAGAAATCTTTAACCTCTCACAGAACCCAGTGCTTGAGCTTAGAATCCCCTTTTACAATGTGATCATGTTAGCTGAAGTTGCTCTGCTGCAGTAAAAAACAAGGAAGTTCTCGCTTGAGTGCCTACTAATGAACAAAGGTTAACTTTATCTCAAAGGTCAAATGCCTGGTGGCGAAGGTTATGACCCTAACAACTTAAATGGTGACCCTGCCACGTGCCAAGTATATTGCAGATTCTGATACAGATCATCTGGTAAAGGGCTGGTCATAAATTTACTTTGGTATTATACTCCCACAAAGAATACTGTTTGTCACAACAGTTTCCAAGTTGTCATTTGATACATGGGCTAGAGAACTAAGAGGGGAAAAGCAATCCAAAGTTAAAGGTAGCACTACTGTATTTTGATGGCCTTAAAAAAGAAAGCTAAAACTCCGAATTGAAACCAATGTTTTAATTTCAGTGTACTTTAGCCACCTCTTTGCTGATAAATTCTTTTATTCACAGTTTTCTTTCAATCTTTGCAAGCTAGTTCACATAATTGTCATATTTTACATCCCTATTTCTACATGATTTCCTTAGGAGAATAATTTGTTTTTGTGGCTCAGACTTACTTTGCAAGCAGGAGCATTGTTTAGATTTGAGCACATGATTTTCTTGCAAATGACTATGTCCTGGCACAAGGAGGGGGCAAAGAAGAAGGAGGGAAAGAGTCCTCCACACAATTGTTATAAATACATATTTAAGAAGGAAAGGGACATCATACTGCAGAAATCATCAGGAATTAAAGTATCTTGGAACAGTACACGAAATAATAGCACTCTGAGTGAAAAGGCCACAATGGTTTTGGCAAATATCTGAAAGCACGTTTTGGAGTCTGAACCTCTTGCCAACACTGGCAACTTCTCAAAACTTTTAAGTAGAAAGAAACATTTTCTGTTTGCAGACCTTTGGGGATATAGAAGACACCCCTCAGCTCAGCTGTATATACGTTGATCAACCTGCCTATTATTTTATACATTTTTATTGGCAACTTTCGCAGCATAACTATAAGGTCAGTAAATCTTTTAAAGCAAATCAGGTTGATCTGAAGACAAAGGGCCTTTAAGATTTTCTTCTGAAATGCTCTTGTTGCGCATACAGTACAAGTTTCCATTACTGCAGCTCTGCAAGAGCCAATCACTATTAACTTGGCCAACGTTCAGGTTTAACAAAGGAGTCTGGGATACATCAGCGCAAAAAAGAAAGAAACTACAACCATTATCCCCAATGAAGGTTGTCCGATCGTAATGCAAATTGTTACTACGTTCTCAAATACACAGCGTCATTGAAATATTTTCTACAACACAAACGAACTGAAAAAGAGTGTGATATATTACACCTGCGGAAAAAGTAAGTTAAGATGTAAAAAAACACATTTTATAAGGATCTGCAAACACAAATACTCCCCCAAAAGCAGTTTACCTATATATGAAAATACCCCTGGCATCCTTAAAAAGAGAGAGAGAGTCAAAGCTCACAAAGGTGATCATTACCAGATTTACTAGGCTATATTGTTAGCATAGCAACATAACCGTACCACAGAATATTGCCAGATATATATTCCATAATGGAAGCAATTGATTATATTATGCCTGATTGCATTAATATATAACAGTAACTTTGTTAAGGTGATGCTACGAGTATTTGTAATCAATATAACAACTACTTTCAATTAACTGCCATGGATTATTTTCAAAATCAATCTACAATGCATGTCCTGAGTCAACAGATGTATGAAGATAGTTTGCAACATGCTGTTAGCACCAAACATTTTTAATGAAAGCATCCATATTTTAAATCTTTAACTGATTCATCAGCTTTCCATAAAGTCTCACAGAAAATCCTACAATGAAGTTGGGTCTACAGTCTATCATAGGCAGTTCTTAATTAACAAATTGAACCCTGGTATTTATTCTTTTAAAAAATAAATGAAAAAGCATCCACACCGCAGCACTTCAGAAACACATCGCATATTCACCAATATTTTTGGACGTGTCACTCAGCGTAAGTACACAATGCAAATAACAGAATCACGTATATCTGCAAACTTAAAGCAAGCCGTCCTTTCTAGGAGAAAACCACAAAACCTCTTCATAATCATACATGCCAATGATTTCAACAACATTACTGAATGACAAGATGTCACACAACAAAGACCAATTACCATTTTCCATAAGACCATCCAATAGCCACCAATGTACCTAGCACCTAAAAATGCTAAATCAAATTAAAACTGTTAAGCTTATTAAATTTCCTCTCCAATCTGATCCAAACTGAAATATTGAAATGTCTGAGTCACAGAGAGACAAGTGGCTTGCTTTGAAACTGCTAGGCCTAATTACTGAGAAACTATGAATTTGACTAAAACAAGGTTACGGGAAAATGCACACTGTCTTGATCAGTAACAGCACTTATCTGTTACTAGTGGCGGGTATATGATAGTCACAGCCAGAAGTACAGTTGCAAACAATGCATGATCCATTTTCCTGAATCTCACGTGTTAAACTAGCAACCCATCCTTTAAAAGCAATAATATTCTACCCACAGGCGGAGGTTACCAGGAAATTTTTGTTTCCCCCTCTTTCATTAGGCAGGTGTTTTCTTACCAATGGCAATTAAAATCGACAGTTTGTGTATCTGTGAGGAGTCATCACTGCGTGCTCAGTGTTTTTTCTTAAGGCGGCCAAATTTTGGATATTTAACCATACTGTATTACAGATTGGGCTTGTAAGTTTTTTTTATAGTTATTACTGATTTCCTCACAAAATAGTGAACTTTGAACATGTTGAGCAAAATAATCACTCAGAAATACACAGTACCCTCATTTCCAATCTTTAAGCAGGCCTAGAAATATTTTGTACATACAGTCTCCATCTTCATACTACAGTTCCGTCCTTATGAAAAAGCTTCAAAAAGGCAGAATGTTAGGTTACAATGTAAAAAAACCCTCATGTTTTTGCAATCACCTTTTATTAACAGCTTTGTAATACAACACAGGATGTCTATATCCTCTCCACTACTGGTTAAACTTCAACCACTATCACAGCCACGCTGCCAACCAGCATGGTGGATGCAAGCACAGATTAGCCTAATCATTTGGTTGAAAAAGTCATTAAAAGTTGAACAAGGCAACAAGGCACTTACCTGCTGCGTGCACAAAGTATGCCAAATATAAATCGAGTTCCTTAACAGAAACCCCTATATGATGCGGCTGTACGCACAGCCCTGGATTTGAGCACTGTGGGGACTTTACAAGGCGTTCGCCATCAGTACTTTCAAGCGGAATACCTTTAAATAAAATCACCATAACAAGGTCCAACCTCCAGACCTTATCTGCCTGGCGTAAGCAGTCAATTCTTCTCATCTTGCCCTTCTGGTCTGGATTGGAAAGAACACAACATGGAGGTTTTTTCCCCGTGACAGTTAGAACAAAATCCTCCCGATACTCAGGCCTGATGTCTTTCCGTAGTTTTGCCAGAAGTCTGGACGCCCATTTTTGTTTGACCTCAGGTTTTTCACTTAGCAATTCATCCTTCACAGCTCTCTCTTCTTCTTTTGACATGCGTTTCTCGTGTTTTTTAAAGTATTTTCGCTTTCGAGCTTGTAGGTTGAACCATGTATATGCAAATGCTCGGACGTGGGGAAGAAGTGCTTCAATGAAGGGATGGAATTCATCCTGGAAGGAATTAAAATGAAGAATTATAAGAAGGAATAATTAGCATCGCAAAAGCTTTGTTTGTTTCACTAATAGTCATCATAACTTACAAGCAGACAATTTTAAGTCATCAGAACACAGGGAGGACCAAATAATTGTAGTGGATACACCAGGTAAAATCATAAACATATCCAATAACCTAATATTCTGTAGTCACTAGGCCTCATTCAGAAAAATAATAATAAGGCAAAACCGCTTAAACACAAGTGTTGAAAACATCCTGGCATGCCAATCCTAATCACATTCGCTTAGAAATAAGTCCTCCTAAAATCCATGGGATGGACTTCTAAACAAATGTACTTCGGATCAGGATGTAAGGGTATAAGCCTGAAACCACTGACTTTACAATAGTTCCCTTTAAGTCAATAGACAAGTCCAGAATCAGTAACCTGAGGTTGGCAATAAGTTTTTTTGTGATCTTAATCCCAACTGAAAGCAGGGATATATTTCTTTGCTCTTTCCGTGACCCTTCTGTGAATGGTGTGGCCACTGTAGCATATGCCCACCGATTTGGCAAAACCTAAACATCTGGATGCCAATTAGCACTGGTATGTCAAACCTGATGTACAGTACAAACTTTTCCTAAAATGTATTTTAAAGTATCGACCTGTAATGTAACAGAATTTTAAATTAGGATTATGTAAATAGAATCGAATATATGATTATTTTAATAGTAAGGAAACATAAAATGCTATCACATTTTCTAAACCTATGCAATAAAATCCTCAAAATGTGGAATTCTGAAAGGTTTCTCCGATCTTTATATATAAAACAAAAACTGTATATAACACATCGCGAGTACAATTCTCTTTTACTTAAGTTTGTTTAAATGATAAAAAGAACCCTGGAAGCTAGAAAGTTTGTATACAGATCCAGAAAGCTATTAAATAAAACACCTAGATTTGTACACTGTAATAAAATGTGGATAATAAATCATTGACATTATACGTATTACTTTAATTTGCCCTTTTATAAAAATAGAAAAAGACATTTAAAAGTTTCTCCCACGTCAATGAACATATTGAAAGAGAGGTCATGGATCAAACTTTTAAATAAAGGTGTGCACACTGCAAATGCTGCAAAGGCCATACAGGTCATTGGAAATGTAATATAATCATTATGTATATTATTTATATGCATGCAATTAGTTATGGAAGTACCTATAGAAAAACATATGCTATTAAAATATCTGATCCTGTAAACACACAGCTGTGAAATGTGATTATTTCTCCTACTGAAACTGGCATGCATTTGGAAGAGGTGCTATCACTGTCAACATATGTTTTTTATAAACATGGACTTTCTCCTATGCATAAAAGTACACATACTTATGTAGCAAAGAAGTTGGCAACTTATTTTTCGTGCAATTCCTTAATTTATGAAATGTGTTACTATAACCGTTACCAAAATAATTTCATATTTTTTTTTTTTTTAAAAAGAAGCATCTCTATTTAACGCTTTGCAACGTCTCTTTTCTACTCAATTAAATACAGGTGTGAAAGAAAGAAAAAGCGCCCAAATGATTCTAAAAACTGTGGGCCTCTCTGGACAGCAAATGGTTAATTGCTGTATACTGTATCTAAAATATAACAGACAAATGACAATTTGTTACGTATTTCGGTAGAAAAGATTCTTAGAAAGTACATAAAGGGGCCAAAACATATTGCTGGGAATGGAAGGGATAGGCATTTGCATGAAAGTTTAGCTGGGTCTAATATATAAAATAGACATTTCACAAAATGATGATTTCTGACACTCCCTTGAAACAACCCAGCTTTATATGTCAAAGAAGTACAAAAGACATATTGGGAGAATAGCAGTTTCAACAGCAGTAGATCAAAGGCAGAATGCTTATTTGCATTTTCAAAAATGAACTTTAAAAAAAAACCACACACACACCAAATGTATCACTAATAGAGGCTGCCACTAAGAGCAAAGTAAACTATTACGCAGGATACAACACACCGAGGCCTTTTCCACACGCACACAGAGACACAGTTCAGAATAGTCAACAGCATCACAAACGGGGCCTTTTATAATGTTTTATCTTCTATGCTGTATAAAACATTTCTTAAGTAATTCACTGCAAAATAAATTATCACTTCAGATATTGGCTTTATCCTAAAAACTGTTTTCTACATTTTATTAACTAACCTTGTATGCTCGCAGTCCTTCCTGGCTCTAACTTGAACTCCTTCCCAACTATACTTCTTTTATTCTATTGTAAAGCCGAGTCAATAGCGCATGGTTGAAAAAGGTAAAAAATAGCTAAAAGATTTATGTAAAAGCTTCAAAAACCACCAAATGGCCTTGAAATAATGGTACAGTGAAGAGGTCCATCATTGCTGATATAAGGACTGTTAAATCCTTGACAAATAGGATTTGTCAAGATTGTAGATGGGAGGTTTACTGCTTTTTCAAAATAATTCTACCTCATGTACAAATATACCCTTTTTAAAAAGACAGCCTCCAAAATCTCACTGTGAAGGTATTAGGAGCAATAATATATATCCAACAACTGAGATGAATTACAGCTTTATATTTTATGTTACATTACGGTTTCTTCAATTACCAAGGTTTTCCTGGTGAATTTAAGAAATGTCCAGGTATGTGTGCATAATCACTTTAAAAGATTAAAAGTAGCCAATTCAAAAAGTGGTAATGGGGTCTTTGTCCTAAGTTAGGATTAGAATCAAAACTTCTCATAAAGTTTAGTAAGTTGCATTTTGAACAAGGAAGATTGCTTTAAAAAGAGCATATGCATCTTCCATTATTATTTGCCGGGGCTGGGTAAGGGGAGATAACAAAAGTGAGTTTATAAATCCTTTCTACGGCTCGTAAGTATTGCGCTTCAACAAGCACATTGCCACAACTGCACAGCTAAAGTTTGGCTCACAGAACAAAAAAAAATTTGGTGTATATTCGTAAATGAGAAAAGGCGACCGGAAAAATAATCTGAGCCCCTCTACAAATAAAAGCATGCAACATTATAGCAATCTTTGGAAACACATTTGCGCTGCTCCGTTTGAAAGTTAGTCAGCTCTATAAACTCTCAAAGCATCAATACTTCTATAAACCATAGGCCAACGTATATTTGCCTGCACATCTATGATGAGCTGTTAATGTAAAGCCAGGACAATGTCAGATAAACAGCAAGTAGGTAAATCACCTATAGTTGTGTGGAGGGGGCCACGGAGTAGATAACCCTTTAACAGGTACTTTGTCCTAGTCTTCCAGCTCCATTAGCCGGGTATATGTGCTTTATGATTATGTTTTAAATCATACTAGACAAATTTAAAGGAGACAAGGGTTTTGAAATGCTAATACAACTACTTAAGCCTTTCCTAATAGTATAACTTATGGTTTATATGTATCTAGTTCTATATTTGAAACACTCTTGGTGGGTTGTATAAAGACGCCTTTGAATACCTAGACGCTATTTTCAAATGTGCAATGAGAATGCAGAGCGCTTTGCAGTAGAATGTCTCTTATGTTAAGATTTCCTTTTTATATGTGCTATAACTATCTGAAATCTGCATGCTATATGGTTGGGCCTACTAAAAACCAGAATACCCAGATACAGTATGCATACGAGTGTGTGTGTGTGTGTGTGGTGAGGGGAAGAGTGGGCAGCTTGAGGTAGGTGTATGCATGTGTTTTAAAGAGTGGGAGATCTGTACTACCCTGTGTAAATAAATCAAAAGGGGGGGGGGGGAAATAACTGGGTTGAGTTCTCCATGAAGTAAGACAAAACTTTTCACTAGATCTAGTCTTTGGACGATGTACAGAAGCTCCAAACACATTCCAGTGTATGTTTGTGGCATCTGCCTATAATCGACTTTGAGGTTGTTAACATAGTTAAGCTGCATTGTGTACCAATTCTGGTTGCAAGTTCATGGATTACAGGTTAGGCAGCGAGTGACTGAGTGTTATCCACACCTAAGCATTTACTTGGTCATCTTGCAAAATCCACTGTGAAGCCCTCTTTTAAAAGGAACCCACACATGCACTTCAAAACCCATACAAAGGCAGGAAATAATATTGGATGCTTGGGTCCCCAAGTGTTTCACCCCAAAATCATCATCACATCCTGCTAACTGAAGGTGGGTAGCAGCACTCTGTGCCAGAAAGACGTCTTGAAATGGTAATGAAAGAACTTTATCTAAATCCTCTAGAAACTTTCACCGTTTAAGACTGGGAGGCAACAAACTTCCAACCAAGATTACTGAGTTACAGAAAGAGAAGGGAAAGGGAAGACACACACACGTATATATATGAATGAATACATATTGGGGCTATGTTTCTAAATTGTGGAAATAAATCCGAGAAAGAAGATAGGGTGTGTGACTGTTATCTGAAGATTTGGCGCTGCCCTAAAGTTTTCTTTGGCCGGGGGGGGGACCACGCGGGGGTGGGTAGGATCGTGTTTGAGGTTAGAAAGGAAAGTTGTCCGAAGTCTTAGGGAGAAGTTTCCCATGTGTTGCATAGGCGTCAGGAACAGAACCCTTCCGATTCAGAGCAGTGTAATCGGAACGGGATCTGGAGAGGTGGGTGCGAGGTGGGGGTGGTAGGGTGGGAATCAGGTCCGAAATTATTGCCAGCCCACGAAGAACTTAAGAGCTGCTGCGTTGCAAACAAAAGGGGTCGAGCAACTTTATGCGAGAAGAAACTGCCTTCCCCGCCTCCCCTTTCTGCAAGCAGGACGTTGCGAGCCCAACTTCCCAAAGGAAACAACCCCAGGCGAACGTGACACCCGAGCAAGTGACAAGGCGCACTGGAGGCAGCCGGGGAGGCAGCTCTGGGCTGGGATCGCTGGGCAGGGACATGCAAGGGCTGCAGTGTCCGCCGAGGATCCCGAGCTGGGTTTGGTGCACGAGAGGAGCGGGAGGGCAGGCGCTGCAGGAGGCGCTGCAGCAGGAACCGAAGCAGCAGCAACGAGGGGCTCCGGGGGTTCCTGAAACATCCAGCTAGCCGTGCCAAAACCCCGTGCAATGTCTGAAAGGGCCAGAGCCCTGGGCATAGGTGCAATGCATCTCTCTCTGGCACTACGTCTCCGCCTGAGACTCAAACCGAGGGAGCCGCTGCAAAAGCACCAGCCACACAAATTCGAGGCTGCTGAACAAAAAGTGTGCGAGGAGTTTGGAGAGGTATAGCAATGCAGCTCGAGCAATGGGGAGGGGGGAGAGAGATGCATGCAGCACGCAGCTACTCAATGCTACACTTTAAAAACAAAACAGAAAGCTGTATCTGTGTCGTGTGTTGCTCCATTTGCATGCATTCGTCGCCTCGGAAGCACAAACAGTGAGTATTGATTTCAGATGACCAAGCATGTAATGGGGTTGCACGACTGCGAAACACGTGCAGATCGTCCTCTAACGCGCGCACACGAACACGCAAACACGGGATTTCGGCGCGACCCCCTCCGGCCGCCTCCGCCAGATCCCCCTTCCCTCCGGCAGGGACGTCTGCGCACCCCAATATTAATTAAACCCTTAATAACGAGGCGCCATTAGCCATGTGTCGCTACAAATGGCCGTGCAAGAGCAGGAATGCAAGCGAGTGGGAAAGAAAAGTTACTTTCCGCCCGCGGGATTTCGCCCTCCCGCCCTCTGCGCCCCCTTCCCGCCGCCAGGCTCCCCCGAACCCCCGGCCAAGACAGACAGACGAGCAGACAGACAGAGAAGCCCCTTGCCCTCCTCCTCGCCCCCCCCCCAATGAATCCGAAGAAGCTTCTTACCTGGGTAAGACAGAGAGGAGAATACATGGTTGCTGCGGGGGGGTTTGTGGCTTGGAGGTGTGTGAGTGAGAGGGAGAGAGAGAGAGAGAGAGAAAGGGAGGGAGGGAGAGAGGGAGGGAGGGGGAGAGAGAAGAGAGAGAGAGAAAGAAAGAGGGGGGAAGAGCCGAGCCTGCTTCTTGCTTTCACATTTCCAACTCTGCTCAACTGCAGCCAGCAGCGCTGATCAGCTCCATGAGCTGAACTTTAACCCCGCCTAGAGTTTCCCTAGCCTACACGCTAGACATGTCTCCTGTGCCCGGGCGTTAAAGGCATAGCGCGCACTTCCCCCCGCGCTCGCAGCCCGGGCAGCCTCTCGACAGCGCCCGGCTCCCTCCAGCTTCCCCGGGAACCTGCCCGCGCGCCTCCTGCTCCTGCTGCTGCTCCGCTCTGCACCGCTCCGCCAGCAGCAGCAGCAGCAGCAGCAGCAGCTCGCTCGCTGCCTTGCCCGGGGGAGGGGGGCTGCGGTGCTACTGCTCGGCCAGCCCTCCCGATCCCCGAGCCCAGGCTCTCAGTGCATTACTGGGTAGCGCAGGCAGCAGGAGCCGTTTGCAGGCAGGGCTCCCGAGCGGCGGGAGGCTCTGCAGGATGTGCTTAAGCAAACAAAACTACTTTTCCATATTTCTGCCGCTTTCGCGCTCCCCTCCCCCTCCACGAACGCTCTCGCTCTCCCCCACCCCCACTTCTCTCCCCACCCCCACCCTCATCCACAAGACCTTCAAGGAGATCGTCTTAAGGACTTTGGACTAAACTTTCGCCATTAGTCTCATGCGGAAAGAGGCTTTCCGAAATCTTACAGTAGCAGTAGCACCCATAGAAAGCATATAGATACAGATACAGAGCATTTTTCTAAGGGCTGGCAGACAAGTCGCGGCGCACTGTGGATTTGAAACTTTGCAAATTGTTTTTCCAGAAATCGTGTCCCCAAGTAAAGCTCTAATGGGTGGGGCTTTCTACATTGTTTTGTTTAAATATGAAGGCTAATAAGGCATTAAGTGTGCGGCTTCTAATAATTGTGGATATATTTGTATGGACTGCTTTGTATGAGAGCATGATCACCAGCTGAGAGCAGAGCCAAACACATTTGTTCAGAACTTTCTAGCTCTTGGCATATGAATGTCGGTTAAAAAACAAAACTCAGGGCACTTTATAGCCAAGGATGCTTATTTTACTAATAATGCACAGCTTCAAAACTGCACTGCAACCCTCAAGCAATAAAGTTACTACTTAAAGTTGCTCAACTTTGAATTGAGCCTTCTGTCCTTTATTTATCTTATAATGCATTGTTTTGGCACAAGAAAGGTTTGGTTTTGGGGGTTTGGAAAGTTTCCAGTCAGACAACTTTTCTTTTATTGAGTCTTACATTTTCTCTCTAGTCTTTCTTCAGTCTCCTAAGTGGCATCCTCTCTAGTCTTCCTTTCATTTCCCCAAATGCTGCAGCTTTCAGACACTTGCATATTCACAACCATTCATAATTTTTTTTAAAAAAAAAAAGCGTAAAGAGGAAGAGAATACCACAAGACATACCACATTCAGTATGCATGACTTCTGATGTGGACAAGAGATCTAGGTGTTTCGAATTTAAGAATGTTTTAAAATACTGCAAGGACTTTTAGAGGAAAATACATTGCCCAAGGCTATTAAGGGAGGAGGCCTAAGTCACTATATCACTTTTATCTCCTGGAGGCCCTTCCTTTTCCCAAGTTGAGTGCTTCACTAAAATTATCATTTGTGGATTGCAGATGTCTAAGCTAAGTGCAAAATTACCTTCAGTTTTCATTCATACCTTTTAAAAAAAGAATAAAAAGAATGGCCCAATACCTGTCAGTGATATAATGACATGGAAACACACCCAACTAAACATTTTCTGGGATCTCTCAGCTTTCCAAGTTTCCTTGACAGAACTTTCTGGCTGACAGTCTTACAAAAAGCTAAAACACTGAGGAAAAAGAAGTGACTAAAGTACTGATTTTTTTTTAAAAAAAAACCTCACTTATGATTTATGACTTTCAATTTGTTCCCTAGCATGCTCTGTCTTTCCTTTATTTACTCATCTGCCCCTCTCTCCCAAGAGTAGCTGGTGGCCCAATGGTAGTCATACCTTGACCTCCTTTGTGCTCCCTACATATTGTATACACACTGCCTGCTCCCACATAGTAGTCACCAGATAGTCCTGCATGTGCCTACTCTTAACCAGGCTAGGCCAACCAGTCACCGCATTTGCCACCATGCACAAGTTGTTCAAAATGTACAGAGATGCTGCTACAAACACTGAGAAAGGGGTGTTTGTCCTGAAACTGACAGCAGAATGTGAACAGGGCAATAAATGCACCACTGCTTTAGCCACAGACTTGTAGCCCAGCCTGACTTTACAGCATAGTTGTGTGAATAGTGTGAATGGTGGCATGACTAGGCAGACAAGTTAGCTGGGAATGGTACTTTATAAGACCCAAATGTCTGTGGGATATGTTTTAGCAAGAGAGAACACAATCATTTTACACATATACTAATGTTTTTCACCTTTTCCCAGTCTCACGTGCCATAAAACATTAATCCTCTCTCTGTGTGTGTATTCATCCCATATACATACATACACACACGCGCGCGCACACACACACACACACATATGCATCCCTACGAATGCTTAGGGAGATGTTTTAAGATTTCCCTTAATCCACAAAGCAGACAGGGGAAGGCTAATTTGTCAGCGAGGCAGGATCGGGCCCTTGGCTCCGCTGCCGTCGCTGGCAGACGGCTTTGCCGTACGATTTCCAGCTCTTTGTGGTTAGGAATATTATCTTAAGTAACTTTTGGCGCCCTTCGTAAGACTTTTGGACGTGGGATGATTGTTTGCGCCCTCTAGGCAGACGTTGCATCCAAGTTCAGGCACTGAGCCTTTGCACATCCGCTCCCTCCTCGCCTTCCCCACCCCCTCCCGAGAAGCCTACACAAAAATGCTCTCACATCTGCGCGCGCCCTCTGGATCCCCCATAAACATACACACACACGAGTGTGTAGCTGGGCAAGGCACAAACATAATATAAACTTTAAGCTTTCCTCCTCAAAAGAGGCGCAAACCTCGCTTCAAGCCCCCGAAAAGGTTTCCTCAGGAAGATTCCCCCACAGAGGGGAGGAGGGGAAGTCCGTCGTCCCGAGGGTATAAAAAGAGATATAACAAGAAGCGGGGGAGGCGGGGGAGAGGGAGAAAGGCGGTCAAATACACTTAGAGGATCCCGCTTCATTAAAAACATTGCAGACGAAGATCTGGCTGAAGCCAACATTGTCTCTTTAAAAGGGGAACTTCGAAAAGTGCTATAGGCTGCTGCTGCTGCTGCTGCTACCGTGAAATGGTATATGTCTCTCTGTGAAGAGACTTTCTGCCGTGAGCCCTCCTCCTATCCATATTCTACCTGGCACGCTGCCCGGCATTGCATTTGCCATGTTTTATTTGCAGAAACTTTTACCTCGCCAGCCTCGGTGAAATCCTCTTAGATATATAAATTACGTCGCGGAGGGTTCACTTATACGGACCATCTTGAATATATATCAAGGAGAGACTTAACGGGAAATCGCATTAATATGATTTAAAAACTTTTTAGGCAAGAGAGATCTTTATCCGCTGGTCGAAAGCGGGAGCTTGCTCCGGAGCAGAGTCGCTCGACCACCGGCAAATGACAAGTGAAGTCACGACTAGTCGATACTTTCCATGCCATTCTCCTCCCCCAATTGCAGTTTTCTTTACTTTAAAGCAATTGGGGGTAGTGTTCCCCCCCCCGGAAAAAAGTCAGAGCGGGGTAGTTTCCTCGCAGCTACTTTTCTAGTGGGGATTTCGCTGCCTTGGCTCTTAAAGCGAGATCTGCCTACTCGAGCGCCCTGGCCGCTGAGAAACTGGGGGCCCCGTTGGCGTCCATTGCCCGGCGCGAAGAAGACGTCCAAACTTCCGCTTTAGAAGAGCGGGCTTAAGGAGTCTGCGATGAAGTTCCCGAAGCGTTTCGGAAAGCCCTGGCCTTGGCCAGCTCGAGGACTCAAGGACCTCCTGCATGGCTGCAGGCGAGGGTTTTACACCGGAAAGGGCTGCCAGAGGCTATTTCGAGCGCAAGTGTGTGGTTGGTTATGTTGGACTTGGTTTCTACTGAGAGCTCCGGTCCAGAGAAAGACAGCCAGCCTGGCTCCCAACCAGCAAGTTCTAACTCTCCCAATTCTCTGGAGTTCAGTGCAGGAAGGAGGAAAGAGAAGAGAGGGAATATATATCATGCCACCTACCTACCCGTGCGCGCGTTTACGCTCTCTCTCTCTCTCTCTCTCTCTCTCTCTCTCTCTCACACACACACACACACACACACACACGGATCTTACAATTCTCACAATTCCTCCTCACATAAGCAAATCTCGCTGGGTGAGATTCAGAGTTCAGCACTTCTCAGTCCCACTGATTTAAACGGTAGTCAAGTGAGTGCCTAAAACTGCAGCTCAGATCAACAACGAGAGTTCAAAGTGTTTATCTTTGACTGGTCCCAGTAAATGAAGAGGGGGGGATCACAAACTCCAGACGCGCCTACCCAATACGCAGTGCATACACACGTTCGAGGGACTCATCCAACGGTCAAGCATAGAAGCATAGTTTGCAACAGAGATCATGAAGAAGAATTCAACAGGCAGGGTCCTCCAAAGCACTTTGAAGTCTTCCGCCCTAATCATGCCTACTTGGGAGTAAATCCCCGTGCAATCAGTGGGACCTGTAATCATGTTAAGGGGGGGGGACACCCTCGATTCCTCCAAAGCACTTTCATATCTTAGGATGCCCCCAATCACGAGTAACAGTGGTTCGAACCAGGCGATGATCGGAACACACCAGAATAAAATAGCAAACAAACAAAAACAACAGTGCAGTCATAAAAGGGGGGGCCTCACTGGTGTCATCTCCTCTCCTGCATAAGAAATATCGACAGCAGAGTATATATTTGGGACAAGGTTGCTGCAGAAACGCTCAAGGGTTTCAATCACAGAGCACAAAGGTGAATGCAACGTTAAGCAGAACTGATCGCGCCATGCACCTTCACTGAGAGAAAACTTGGTTTTGTTATTACAGATCTCTCAGCAAAATCCAAATGTATTATATAGCTCTGCGCTGGTTTGACAGCTACCAACTATCCCTCGGTGCGCCGAGCAGAGAGAACTTTAAAGAGGGAGGGACGAACGCCACTCGCTCTTTTCCACCTCCTTCCAGTTTGGATATTTCGAACATTACAACATCCAGCCTGTTCTCTTATTGGATGACGCTCTAGTCCATCATAGACATTTGCTACATTGATTAGAGAATGGGCTCGTCAATTACATCCCTAGTCTAGACGCTTCCTTTTGTGTTGGGCTGGCTGCCGATCCCAGACGTCTTTTTACAGAGCTGAGCACGTACTTTTTTTGGGGGGGGGGGGTTGTTACACCGAGCAAGCTCAGCGGTTTTCTCAGATCGCTGGGGGGCGAGGGGGGGGAGAAGTCTAGTGCACGCAGCAAAACCCACCCACTCTGCCTCTTATCTGGTATATAGTGCGCACACGGGCAAACGCAGTCCGTTAAACCTTACTTTGCAGCAATTAAAACAGGTTACAAAGCAAACATCTGCAATACAATAGCCATTAAAACCTCACGTCAACCACATTCTCTTTTCCGTTTTTGAAAGCATGGAAATAAAAGGCTGAAGAAGACGCGTCCACGTACCATTGCAATGTAAATAAAGAGTACGTGAGAAACTTTAAAAGGTCGAGTCAATGGGCTTCATCATTAGTTCTCATACGTTGCTCTTTTCCATAAAAAATAAATAAGCTAAACTTGTAGCAACTGAAAATCATAAAGATTTTTTTTAAAAAAGGTAGTTAATTACCAAGCTGCTGGGTAAGCTTTTTAAAATATAAATAAATAAATGACACCTTCCGAATCAAAACGATTTGTGATGGACTCTCTCTAGCCTCTCTGTTTTTGAAAGCGATCCAAGCCGGGTTGGCTGGGTTCTCAGATTCTCTCTCTCTCCCTGGCTTTGCCTTGTGTGCGTTGGATTGTGTTAGACTTTGCAGAAGTTGCAATCGATTCGACAGACTTCCCCTCCCCCACTTCCCAGCCCGCTGATTTCCGCAATCGCTGCAATTTGCATAGGAGCCACACACACGGGGAGGAGGTCCGTTCTCACGGAGGCCAGCGCTGGACCAATCGCGGCCTCAGGAATTCCTTTCAGCGCGCGCTCCGGCCGGGAAAGCGCTGCCAGCAGACTAGGCCTCCTTCCAAACACCGCAGCGGCAGCAGGAAGGAAGGAGAAAAGGAGGGGAGCTCTCTCTCTCTCTGCGCAGTGCGAGCCCTTTCTGCAGGCGGACGCCGCGATGAATGGAAGGGGGTGGGGAAGAGCAGGAGGCACGGGGGGGGGGGGGATGTAACTGGGCGACTGCAGATTTGCTGCACGGCGCAGGACGGGTCTTTCCCGAAATGTAATATTCTGCCACCAGTTCCCTTAGCTGAATAGTGCGTGCACTGTTCCATCCTAGGTGCATTTACTCGGAATTGGCCCCCTTTGAGTTCGCTGGGAATTGTTCCCAGGTAAGGAGGCGTAGGCTTGCCACTTAAGGGGTCAGAAATCCTCTCTTGCACAAGAAAGCTCCATAGACCCTAGAGCCTAGACTCAGGATCCCATCCGGTGGAAGTAAGCGATCAGTTTTACCCATTACTTGGAAGTAAGTTTACTTGCAATTAATGGACTTGCTTCCATTAATTCACATGGTGTGTGTTTGAGGAAACTGTGTCTGAATGCTTAAATTTTAAGCGCAAGTGTTTGGGAAGAAGCACCAGTGAAACCAATGGGTACACTATCGTGCAGTCCTTGGAGTAACTTCTCTCTTTCCAAAACCCTTTGGTCATTTCATTCATTCATTACACCATTCAACTTGAAAAGTAGTTGCAAAATGTCCAGTATCTAAAGTACCTGTAAAAACAGACCACTAAAGGATCTCAACCATCTGCTAGTGTAAAACAATTTTTTCACTGAAATTATTTTAAAACTACTGCTTGCAATGTGCCTTATGCTCAGTTTCTGTGATGCTATTTTGGCCTGTTTAAATCAGGAAGGTTTCTCCCGTTGTGGCCAAGTCTTGTTTGTGTGTACGGTCTCACAGATCAGCATATTTAAGGCTTGAGGCATGCATATCTAGGAGAGAATGCAAATATAATGCTTTCTTAAATTGCATGGCAGCTTGTTCCTCTCCAGCAGTGAGAATTCTGCAGCAAAATCAGGCAACTCTATGAGAAGAAATTTTGTTCAAAGTTAAATCTTGTCTTTTCTTTTTCTTCTGTGTCTGCCCCTGCAATCTGAGGTTTGGCTTGTTCACAGAAATTTGCTTTGCAAGTGGCCTTCTGCAGAAAACTTGTTCTATGCTTGTGACATGTGATCCTGTTTTGATTGTGACTAGCATAGAGTGGATGGAGTAGCTGTGCCTTGCACTAAGACAGAGCTTAGGAACCTGTGACCTTTCAGATAACGTTGGCCATTGACCATGCTAGTTGGGCCTGGTATAGGTTAGAGTCCTACAACATCAGGAAGACCCCTGCATTAGGAGTTTGGAATAGATGACATCTGGGAAATAGAGAGAAATAGAGGTTTTCTCGCTTTGGAATAGAAAGAAAACCTCAGTGCAGAAAATACTGTTTAGTTGGCTAACTTGTTTCAGTGGCATTGTAAAACACAACACTGATCATTTGCAAATTATTCTTAGATCCTCCTCTTAGATCTTGGATCTTTTAGCCCTACTCAGCTCTAATATTTTGCCAGCAGGGGAGAGAATACCAATACTGGATTGGATGGCGTGGTGAGGCAGTGGCACTCACCCAAACTTCTGGCTGCTAAGTTGCCGCTGCTTGCCGAGAAGGAGAGGGGTGAGGCAATAGGAAACTGCATTGTGGTGAACAAACTGGCAGGAACACCATTTCCCCCCCTGCCATGCGCTGATCCCACCCAGTAAGCAGCAGCGATGCAGGTGCAAGGATGTCAGGTAAGCACCACTACCCCACCATGCTGTCCTCTAGTGGTCAATACTGTGCTAAATGAACAAATAGATTGAATTGGCATCTGATAGGTTCTTATTAGATATAGCAATGAAGGCATTGTCTGCACCTATGTTCACATTATGAAGGAACAATGTAGAAGTGCAGTCTGTTGGGGAGAGAAGGAATTCTGAATGTTTCATTGCTTTCCCCCCATTTAATAATTTGGATTTTTAATGTAACAGACACTGAAATGGAGACTATTCAATATTTTGTCATGATGAAAGTTGATTTAGCAATCAAGCATAATGTCCTATATCGTAGTCCACGAACTCAATATTGAGTTCTGCTGAATCCTAGTTATAAAAACTTGAACATATTTATTCTATATACCAGGGGTCGACAAGGTTTACCTCGCCTGGGCCGGTTCACTCCAGTGGAGATCCCTTCATGGGCCGGATTGCGTGTGCGCCTGAGTGTGCATGCCTGCGATTTCTGGCATCTGCGTCTGTGCAGGCGTGATTTCTGGCACTGTGAAAGCAAGCCCCTGCGTTGCATTGCACTGCACTGGTTTAACACAGTGCGGGGGACTCGCTGAGCGGGCGGCTCAGTTTGGGGGTGGCTCGTGGGTTGGTTAAACATCCCCCGTGGGCCGCTTGTGGCCCATGGGCCTTAGGTTGCCAACCCCTGCTATATACTCTACAAGTGTGGATCCTTATGTAGGCACCATCTATGAACAATGAGTTAGCAACAGATACAGAAAAAACTGTGTGCAGAACAACAAACTTGTGGGGTGGGGGCAGAATCCCAAAGGTGCAAAAAATAAAATAAAATTGGCCCATTGCGACTGGCCACAAAGTGTTGGGGGCTTCCCAGAAGCATCTAATTGGCCATTGTGGAAACAAGATGCTGAACCTGATGGACCATTAGATCTGATTTAGGAGACAATTCCTATGTTCTCATATCTCATATGTATCCTGCCTTCAATATTTTAAATGTAAAATTGTTCTAGATCTGTTTATTATTATTATTATTTTAAATTGCTATGTGTTACTGAAAGTAAGCAGGTCCTGTTTATCAACAAAGAGTACCAGCTGCAGTCCAGAGCTTGTCCCATCTATTGGACATGCAGGGTGGGGTATTCGTCTGACTCTTGGAAGTGGAGCATGAGGACATTTGGACATGCACTAGCTGTTTGTTCCTGCTACTGTTGTTGTTTCTGTTAATGCTGATTCCTGTGACGGCAATTGTTTCAACAGTATTTTTTGTCAAGAATGGATGACAGGAGTGTGCTTTGCATCTTCTTCCAGCCTGACCATATCCAGGTTAGAAAAAAAGCATTGGTGACTAAGCCGCAATATGAGGATGGTGTGCATAAGTGATGGTGCACTGCTGGCGCAACTCAAAGGAAATGGCACAGGGGGATTCATGAATGGCTGAAGAGTAGGTGTGGGGGGGGGGAGTAGATTGGCAGGCTGGGAGATGTGGTTGCCCTAGTAACTTTGGCAAGTTTTGGGACTAAAGGCATTGTAATGTAATGTTCACCTTTATACTTTCAAATTCAGGACACCTTTTTCATCTTGAAAGAAATTGTTATTGAAGCTCAAATGTTTAGAGATTTTTTTTTTTTTTACTATGGTTAGCTCTAATCAAATTGGAAGATCAAAAATAGGTAAAAGCGCACTGGAGTAATTAGGCTTATGTAAAATTATTAGAGTGGTGGCAGAATCTTGAATTACATGGATGAAAAGTTACATTGTTGATAATTGGCTATTTGCACAACTGGCAATATGCATTGATCACTATATATTCCTGAAACTTTCCTTCCATTTCCTAGGTTAAGAGTGCAATAACATTCCAAAGTTTGCACATACATCACACCAACCTGAGCTGCTCATATTTTATATCTTCTGCCCGCTGGGATCAAAATGTTGCCATCCTCTACTGAATTGATCAAGCAAGCATTGTTAAAAAATTAAACTCACTATCCAAAATGTTAGTCTAAAGTTTTGATTGTTGCTAATATACCTTAAGGTATGGTACAAATTGTGTCAGCTCACCACCATCCAAAGAGCAAAATGTGTATTCTTCTTGTTAACTTCTTTTACTTCAGCAATTAAAAAATAGAATTAAAACTTCTGTTATAAACTGTAAGAAGGACACTATAGAGCAAAGTGATAGTTCTTGTACTGGAGGTTAAATTTTATTCATTTATTTCACAAGATTTTTATATCATTTGAATGTAATAAGCGCTCAAATCAATTTACAAGAAGAACAAAACAATAAAATTATCAGTTCAAAACAGTTAAAAACTATTCAAAACATTCAGAGAATAAAAATAAACAATAAGCTAAATACCAGATTAAAACACTTGTTAACATTCTGCATGTCTGGATAGGCTTGCCTAAACAAAAATGTTTTCAGCAGGGGCTGAAAAGAATACAGTCATACCTCTTTTTACGTTTGCTTCATGATACGTTTTTTCAGGTTGCATTCTGCGGTGACCCAGAAGTACTGGAAAGGGTTACTTCCGGGTTTCACCACTCGCGCATGCGTAGACGTGCAAAATGACATCATGCGCATGTGCAGAAGTGGCGAATCGCAACCCGCATGTGCGCAGAAGCGGGTTGCGTTCCTTTCGGGTTGCAAATGGGGCTCCAGAACGGATCCCGTTCGCAACCAGAGGTACCACTGTACAGTGAAGGTGCCTGCCTGAAGTCAAATCAGCAGGGAGGTCCAAGGTGGAGGTGCTGCCACGCTAAAGCACTGATTTCTTACAGATGCAGAACAAGTATTATGCAGCATATGTAACCATGCCAGTTCCACAAATCTAAGTGGTCAAGTGGGCACAAATCAGGCAAGATGATCCAACAAATAAACTGGTCCCAAGATGTTCAAGGCATTATATACTAATAGCAACACTCTGAACTTCACCTGGTAGCGTATCAGGAACCAGTGCAGGTCTCTGAGCAGAAGTATTATATGCTGTTAAAGTCTCACTCCTGTCAGCCATCATTTTAGGGTATTCTGCACTAACTGCAGCTTTTAGATCAAGCACAAGAGGAAACCACAACTTTTTCCATCACCTCCCCCCCCCCCAGGGTATTTGTAACTGGTTGATAGTTGTTCCAGTCTAAAGGATCCAGAGCTGGTTTCTTGCAGAGTGACTGCACCACTGCCCCTTTCAAGGCAGAGGGAATACCCCCTCACACAATGTAGCATTAACCATGCTCTGGACCCAACCAATCAGACCCCCTGTGCTAGATTTTAAAAGCCATGAGGGACATGAGTCAAGAGGCCATGTGGTCAGATATATTGCTGCCAGCACTTCATTGTCATTAGCAGACTAAGCTACAACTGATCCCACAACACATAATTGATTCTGGCCCTGGGTACTTCAACCAGAACTGCAACAACTCCAGCGTCAAGATCACTCCAAATTCAAGGACCTTTATCCTTTCCTCCATGCACTTTTGCTTGTGGTCCCTGTTGCCTACAAGGGAATGTGACCCCGAAGGCTTGGGTCCTTCTTTCTAGTAGCCACTGGCCCCACCAATGTCCTCTATCCCCTGCCACACTTAACCTCTTTCCAGCCTTTCTTACAGCATAGCTTGGACCAGACTGTTTTCTCTCACCACTCTTTCTTGGGCTCTCTGGGCTGTACTTTTAGCTCCTGTAGCTCCACTGACTCATCCTGCTACCCCTACTGCTTCTGATGGAGCTATGCTAACTGTTACAAGGAAATGGAGCCTTGCACCATGGGGCTTCGGGAAAGCTAAGGCATATAAAGAAGGATTTTCACCAAGCTGCTGCTGAAGGTTATTGCTGAGAACCTTTGAGGGATTTCAGAGCTCTGAAAATCAGAGGGGACATGCATTGTGTATGCACAGCATAGCTACGGCATGCCAACTGAAATTTCTAATTTTATAAAAACCAAAGAACAGTCCCTATTTAGCCAACATTTTGAAGACACTGGCCAATTGCTGCCCCCACAATTCTACCAACACCATGTGCCACTTTGCCTAATGAAACAAACTGTTGCACATGATTCTGTTCGAATGAAAATAAGTCTCTTGTAGGGCTAGAGTTTCAGAACATGTCTGTAGGGGCTGTCTAGACAGAAATTATCTTGCATTACAGATAAATTTACAGATTAAGCAACACAAGTTTCTGCTGGGGATAAACCTATATTAGTTTAAAACCATATTTGTTTTGTATTTTTAAGAATCAGTTTAACGTTGTGCATTTATAGCGGAGAATAAGCTGAGAGAGGATGCCACATAAAGATATCACTGCACAAAGTTGTAGAGCATCCTTTGCCAACCTGATATCCTCCAGGTGTTTTAGACTACAACTCGCAATGCCTGATGGGAGTTGTAGTCTAAAACATATGGAGGTTGTGGAGGGTTATTGCACTAGTTCAGCAAAGCTGCTAAATAAATTAAACATAACTGTACATTCAAATGATGGTGATTATCTGATTTTAAGACAGAGAACGGGAGAAGAGAGAAAGCAATTGAAAAACAACAGCTTTACAGTCATACTGAACATTATCAGTGCTCCAAAATTCTACTTTTGATGGTCTATAATTCTATTATTTATTAACATTTTAAAACTGTTTTAATCTGAGAGGGTCTCTGGGTTTATCACCCAGTAGAGTGGCCATTCTGTGGAGGCTAATTCTAAATTCTGTGCATGGTTTGTGACTAACTCATACCCAGAATAGACTCATTATAATCAATTGACTTAGGTCCAAATTCTACAATGTGAGATGCAGCCTATAATGTGCAATAGCTAGAGGGACCTGCTTGCAAGGCACTTGCTTGCCCCTTAATTCATGTTGCTTTATAGATTTGATAGCATAATTTTGCACAAGGACTGCTTAAACAACAGTTTTAGATATAGCAGCATAAGCAGTTCTCTTTTTTTGATAAGGGAGGTCCACAGCATCAAATGGCCCCTCAGCTGTTCTACATGGGAGCTTAGGACAGCTCCCTTAATTCAAAGTCAAATTTGATGGAAATCAGCTGACCAGTTTAAATGTGTTTTAAGCTGAAAAACTCATAGCTTGGTAGTAAAACACATGGTTCATGTGCAGAAGGTTCCAGTTTAATCCCTGGCATCACTTGTTAAAAGATCTCTGCCCAATATCTTGGAGTGACACTACCAGAGTAGAAAGCGTTGGTCTGGATAGATCAAAAGATCTGGAGATAGAAGACAGCTACATGAAAATAGTATGTGTTGTGAGTTTACTAGTGAGAAATATTCTAGTTTCATTACTTTAACACTGCAAAAGTGCAGTAAATAATGCATTCTGTTCTTGATTTGCTGATGTATGCTTGTTAGCAGAAAGTAGAAACTAAGAGCTTTTCCAGATATATGTACATACTGAAAAACTAAACAGGCAGATAGTTATTTTTACTCAAGATGGTACTTCTATTTCCATCTACAATAAAATGTGTCACAACAATCTTTAATAAAAAAAACCCCATTAGAACATCCATTTTAAAGTTCTCATGACATCACCAATTATAAGTGGCACACTTCGCTATTTTGTACACTTTAAACTCCTTATTTCATTTAAATATTTTATTTTTTAAAGGCTGAGGAACCCCTCACTACAGCACTCAAATTATGGATGTTATCTGCTAGATCTTCGGACCAAAAGGAGACAAGAGTTCTAAATATTTAGCTAGCCCCTTTGCAATGATGCTACCATTTTATTGGCCTTCTCCGTATAAAGAATATAAAACAGCTATGTACTTTGACTTCCCTGCACAATAGCATCCTAATATATAAAAATCCTCTGAAGGTTTAAACAAAAAAGCAGGCTTGTAAATTTCTTTTTTTGTAACAGAGAAGCTGAAGCCTCAGTGTTGCTCATTACCCATCATATAAATACTGATCTCTCTCTCTCTCTCTCTCTCTCTCTCTCTCTCTCCAGGTATAATCTCTAATCAAACTGGTTTTGTAGGTTTTTGTGTTTCAGGCTGGGTCCTAGCAGCACACATGTTGGTAAGTGCAGCCATTAGGAAATAATCATCAACGTATTTTTCTTCATTGTGCGCACATAGTGAACGTTACTTATGGGAAGTAATATTACAAAAAATAATAACAGCAACATAATTTTACATATAACCCATGTGTTTATAGCCCTAACAAGGCAGATTATAATTAAAAAAACTTAAATATTAATTACATTTTAAAAGACTGCTGGGAGATTGAAAGGTGACAAAGTTAAATATCAGAAAAAACAGAGCTTCATTGGTGGGTGATAGGAACACAAAGGTTGGCTTCAGATGAGACAGTGAATATCTCTTAACATTGGGTGGCACACATTTTCTGTAGGAGAGGCTTAAAAGCAAATTTCAAATATGGCCAGTGCTCAAATCATTCATTGTCTTTATTAGGACCTATGTCATTCTAAATTCAATCTGCCACTCTTTAGGAAGCCAATGGAAAGAGCACAGAGCTGGACTAATGTGAACACTTCCTCTCAAGCTAATAAGCAGTTATGCTGCTGCAGAAATTCTGTAGAAATTGCGGACAATGGGGTACCACTACTGAAAATAATAACAACACCAATAGTCAAAGCGACATAGACTGCTGTGACAAAGTAGTTATTGAATAAAATAAGGATGTGGCCAATGCAAGTTGCACAGCTGAAAAGAAACACTGTTGCATCATGTCTTATATGTGATATTTCATGAAAGAAGTTACATCGTCTTGACTTAATCCAGCTCCAAATGCACTTGTAACAGTTAAAGGTTTTCCAGCCTCAACAAAGTGGAGATATAAAAATAAGAAGGGTTTGCTTACCATAGTTGTCCCACAAGTCTACCCATGAAATACTAATGACTCCTTTCCCCACATATTAGTGATTTAATTAAGCTGTGCCCTTCCTTTTCATTGCCTGTATTTACATTTGTAAATAAAAGTTTGTGTTAGAAGGGGGAGGGCATACCATAACAATCATACTAACCTACATCAATCATAGTTCAATTTACAAGACTTACACATAAATTTATTACAGTTGTATTTTGTCTTTTCCCAAAGAACTCAGGTAAGTTAAAGGGACAGTGCTCAGTGGTGGAGCATCTGCTTTTCATGCAGAAGCTCCTTGGTTCAATCCTCAGCATTTCCAAGGAGAGCCAGGAGAGATCCCTGCCTAAAACCCTGGAGCTTGCTCTCAGTTACAGTATCCAATACAGGGTGGACCAAGGGTCTAGCTCAATATAAGGCAGCTTCCTGTGTTCCTAAGTAGGAATTACCCCATTTTTCTATCAGCACAACAACCATGTGAGATAGGTTAGGAGAAACAATAATGTCTGGCCCAAGATCACTCAGTGAGCATCATGGTTAAGCCGGGATTTGAACCCAAGACTTATTGGTTCAGTTATGTACAGCAAATTATTACATCAAATTACTGCATCTTACTGACGTACCCAACAATTTGATGGGTACAAAACAAAGTTGCAGGCTTGCAGCATTCACATGGCAAGAAATACTTAATAAATTGTGGCTAGGAGCAGGTGATGTATTTTACTATTTCAGATTCATACCTAGGAACCATTATCAATGTCTTTCTAATGCCCTTGGCCAGTAAAGCGAGATGAGCACCACAACCCCAGAGTCGTCCGCGACTGGACCTATCGGTCAGGGGTCCTTTTACATTACTAATGCTGCCCAATGCCCATTATTATCTTTTTTTGTATCCTAGAATCATAGAATCATAGAGTTGGAAGAGACCACAAGGCCATCGAGTCCAACCCCCTGCCAAGCAGGAAACACCATCAGAGCACTCCTGACATATGGTTGTCAAGCCTCTGCTTAAAGACCTCCAAAGAAGGAGACTTCACCACACTCCTTGGCAGCAAATTCCACTGCTGAACAGCTCTTACTGTCAGGAAGTTCTTCCTAATGGTGGAATCTTCTTTCTTGTAGTTTGGATCCATTGCTCCGTGTCCGCTTCTCTGGAGCAGCAGAAAACAACCTTTCTCCCTCCTCTATGTGACATCCTTTTATATATTTGAACATGGCTATCATATCACCCCTTAACCTCCTCTTCTCCAGGCTAAACATGCCCAGCTCCCTTAGCCATTCCTCATAAGGCATCGTTTCCAGGCCTTTGATCTGGATCGTTTCCTGATCTGGCTCAGATTCCTCCAGAAAGTACAAATTTGCACCATTAGAAGAGTTGGTATTTTCCCACTGCCACATGTGAACTGAGTCCTATAAACATAGGGGCATGATCCACAGAGCTGCCAGTGCTCTTTCAATGCATCACCGTTGGATGAATCATTCTTATGACAATAATACACTGAAATGATTTTTATATATCCTCATAGTTATCCAGATCCATCACACTGGAGGTGCCCCAAAGCTTTAGCAGGACCATCTTTAAACAACTTTTTCCAGACCTGGAACTTGGGTGTGTAGCTAATGGTGGCACTGATCTTTCACACTGCAGGTGTTAGTAGCTAGCACTGAACCTTGCAAAGTCTAGTATCCTACGGGGAGGCTGGCACTGATCCTTACAAATGAGATATTTCTATAAATAAAGGTCTCATTTGTTTCCAGCCTTAAATAACCAGATTGGGGAACAAACAAAATAGGAAACAGTAGGCCTTTGTAGTAACAGGACAGACACGTCTTCCTTCATAACTTCACGAAAAACTTACAAAGAAACTCATTCTTATCCTTTATGATCAAAAGACTTGGCATCCCTCATTCTAAGGTGGAGATTATCATCGTCACCCAGCAAAAGATGCCAACCTTTTCTTAGAAGATAGAGCAGGCAGCCTTCTCTAGGTAGGCAGCAGTCCCTGGAGCAGCTCTAATAAATGACTTATTTGTGTGTTTAAGGGACGCAGGTGGCGCTGTGGGTTAAAGCCTCAGCGCCTAGGGCTTGCCGATCGAAAGGTCGGCGGTTCGAATCCCTGCGGCGGGGTGCGCTCCCGCTGCTCGGTCCCAGCGCCTGCCAACCTAGCAGTTCGAAAGCACCTCCGGGTGCAAGTAGATAAATAGGGACCGCTTACCAGCGGGAAGGTAAACGGCGTTTCCGTGTGCGGCTCTGGCTCTGGCTCTGGCTCTGGCCAGAGCAGCGATGTCACGCTGGCCACGTGACCCGGAAGTGTCTCCGGACAGCGCTGGCCCCTGGCCTCTTAAGTGAGATGGGCGCACAACCCCAGAGTCTGTCAAGACTGGCCCGTACGGGCAGGGGTACCTTTACCTTTACTTTTACCTTGTGTGTTTAAAGGGCAAACTACATGTTACACCGCAGCCACATACATGGGACCCAAGATTGTCCCTCCTCTGTTGCAATGCATTCTCAGCAGGAGGTGATTTGCACCGGAGAACCCTTCCCTTGAAACCTAGCCCTATCTAGCCACCCTTAACCCTGAAGGGCTGAAGTTCTGTTTTTCACAAACAAGTGTCTGGATCCCTGAAGGATGAAAGCAGTTGGGAGTTTCAGGGAGAAAGCAACTGAATGGGGAAGAGTTAAGCACTCTCTCACTTCTGCCCCTTGTTCAGTGCAAATCATGCACTCCAGAGGCATTGTAATATACAGCTGCTGTCTAACATGTAGTGTGCTGCTTGGGTCGTATTTTGAAATTAGTTTCCATCTGGAAAACTATAAACCCAAACTGTAGCTTCAAAGAAAAATAAAAACATTTGAAGATTGAACAAAAATTGTGATGTATGGAGAATATAATAATTCTTCATTAAACCATACCATCAATAAAATACACCAAGCCATCTTTCTTTGGAGAGGCTTTAAAAACAACAAGCCAACCAGCCAGCCAAGGGCTGTACTATTTCACAAACAACTCTACCATAGCAATGGTTACAATTTATTATTTATCTGCACTTAGAAATTTGTATTCTTACGCTACCAATAGGTCTTGCTTTCCAGATCAATAATTTTATATTGTGTCAAGTTATAAATAATTAGCACTAAAAGCTAATTATTACTATACTAAGAGCATTTATCAGTTATTGGTACAAATAATCAATGAAACCTTTCATTGCACATTAAAAAAGTGGGTATTTAATCAGGACTGTCCCTATAAAAAGGAGAACAATGCATATAGCATGGTTATAAATCTTTTGAGTCCAGCAATGGGGTTGATAGTTTTACATAGAATTTGCTATTGTTTCATGAATAGAAATCATATCCTCAGGATAAAATTATAGAATGTTGTGTTATTTAATAATAAATTTTACATTTTTTAATTTATTAGTTAAAAGCAAGTTACAACTCAAATTTGTCAAATTGGTTTACAAATCTATACATAATAAGATAATCTGAGGCCTGCTCTTATATATATTCACTGCAATAAGAAAACAAACAGAAAAACTGCAGTAAAATATGTTTCAAAATACACAATGTTTTTAAGAGGCATAATTACTGCAAACTGTATTTATAGACTATGGTGATTAAATGACTGATTTATGTGACTATTTTGCTACAGTGTCAAAAAAGCGAACCGACTAGTTTTGTCTGCCTTTTATAGTTGTTTGCTACTTTATATGCTATTGAATCTGAAATTCTAGAATTGAGGCAAAAATGTAGATTGTAACAAGATAACTGATATAAGCAAGATAATCTCACCCAACAAAACAGTATGGAAGAGCAACATAGGTTTGTGAAAACTGGAAAATATCTAGAATGCTACCTTTCAACCCTAATTATGATGATCCCAGCCAATGACAAAGAAGTGACAAACCTAGCGGGTTACTATTTAGTTGTCCCCATACTTGCTACTTTCTCAAAAATAGACAACAAAATTCATATGAGAAATGGCAGAGCATTTTTCCAATGGTAATGATCTTCAAGTCATATTTTCAACTTCCTTAAGTACCATATCTTATTGGGGCAAACCTTGTGCCCTAAAGAAACTGGGTAATAAATTATACTCAAGAGTATTTCCATTGAAGTTAAAGGACTTAAGTTGTTTTCAGTTTGTCTACTTGAGAGTATGATACAGCGGATACTACCCACTGTATCCGGGAGAGATAAGGTACTAAGTTCCAGCAGTTATTTTATCACTGCTGGTTATGTATCACAATGCCTGGCTCTAAACTGGCTTTTAAAACTAGAAGTTGAACCAAACCTATATATTGAGATGTATAACATGAAGGAAGTGTGTACGTTCAAAGTGTGAAAAAGCGTATATTCCCCACCCCACCCCATTACGGAAATAGGGAAAATTATATATTTTAGAAGTCTTATTTTCTCTAATTCAGAACCTAAGTTATAAACAGAAATATAAATTTTTTGTGCAAATTTCAGTGCATAGAAAAGAAAAACAGTCTACCATACAGTGGAGTTTAAGAAACTTGAAATGTGCTACACTTTTTAAATTAATAAAGTTAATATACATGTTAATGATGATTAGGATTAGCAGAAAAACACAGACAGCTTTTACAGATAGACACTTGATTCCATGGACACTTACAAAAAAAATTATAATATTCCTATACACACCCAATACACATCTCATTTAATTCAATGGAAGCTACTTCTTAGTACACATGTATAGGATTGCACTGTAACTCAGAGCAAGACGAAATAATTTTTATAATATAAAGGTTTCTTAAAACAACAACAACCATCATTGGACATACTATTCTGCCTTCTGCCTTCACATGACCTCATTAATGCATTTACATAAAAATAAGAATTAAACGTCTATTTTTTAAAAAGTCGCATTCAATTTTTCCGTACAGATTTGTTCTGTAAATATATTTTCATAAGATTCAATATTTATATTTTAATATATGCATCTCCTTCAGTAGCTAAGATCATGACTAAGACATTTTATAAATGAATGATGCCTGGGGCTATGATCCTGAGAATAATTATGCAGGTGTAAATCCCATCTCAATCAATGGGATTTGCATCCACTTAAATGTTCTTAGGATTCAGGTGACAAGATAACATCTAAATCAATGCATGTTAATTTCTGGGTCTGAAATGTTTGTCTCAGGCTGCATTCCTGTGCACACCTACATTAGTCAGCCCCATTAAATTTCATGGACGTTACTACTGAGGCAATATGCATACAACTGAGCTATAGAATACTTTGAACTGCTGCACTGAAATGCCTGGTACGGTCACGGTCTGGCCTACAAACACAGCAGTTGCGTCATACGCAATATTGCATTCTGTGACGGACTATTGCATTTTTGAAACATATTTTAAACTAATTTCAAAGCTATACTTTTTGAATATGTATCAGTACCTAGCGACAGACAGAGAAAGAAAGAAAGAAAGAAAGAAAGAAAGAAAGAAAGAAAGAAAGAAAGTCTCATCTGGTGGTTAGCTTTCATTTCAAAGTAGAATATTCCAGTGAAAGCATAATTTTAAAAACATCCCCCCAAAATACCTAAAAACAACATAAATATGCAAAATGACAGGCCCCTGTGTACCACCCTAGATGCTGGCTACACCAGTGCAACACAGTTGTACCACTGGTACAGCACTATGAGGTTGCTGGTGTTGGTTCATCCAGTGCTAAGCACCTGCAGATGCAGCAAGTCTTAGGAATGGGCCACATAGGAATTAAACAGGGACAATTTGGCTCAATTTGTGTATGTTGATTAAATTTGATACACCAACATCCACATACAAACAGAATTCATCTTCTGGGTCTATTTTTTAAAATTATTATTATTATTATTATTAACTTCAAGAATCCATTTTCCAATTTTTGCATGCAGCAAAACATATCCTTTAAGATAAGATCCTTTAAGTGAGAATGTGCAGCTTTTTATTTTTCAGCAGGAGGGGGACACCCACTCCCCATCCCCATGTCTTTCTTTACAACTCAGCCATTAATTATAATCCTCAGATTTGGACGGTTATTCCAGGAAGAAACGCTGCAAGCCTTGGAGCCTGCAGATGGGTAGAACTGGCAGGTGCTCGCTTCTAGTTTGTTCTACAGTTCAACTCTCTTAAAGCCATACTTACATTATTTTTTTAGGAAGTTGACATAGAAGTGAACAATTAGGTGGGGTTTAATATTAGACTTGCCAGTGTGTTATTAGGTTTTACTGATACCACAATTAGCTCTTGCGGCTGGCAGTCTGCGGCATGCTATCTACCTAGTAGAGAGACTCTGCCATTCTTTTTTGTGAATGGGAGACATTTTTACCCACTGGATTTCCCCCCCTACACTCAAAGATCTACCTTCCAGAATGGTTTGACCTGTCACTTAAAAGTATTTCTACGGAATGATCCTTTTCCACATCCTTTGCTTTCCCATTAGGTCTCGCCCCCCACCCCATGGCCAGTATTAAAGAAAGTGGGAGTGCAAAACAGCAGCTTTTTAGTCCGCATGTCAGAAGAGAGTGGTATATATTCAAAGGAGAGGGGTAAATAGCTGGGTCAGCATTATCCTCCATAACCTCTGCGCCTCTCCCTAGTATCATCAGCATCAAGGGGATATTGACCAGGGAGTCGCATAGGTCACAGCATATGATTATTATTATTTTATTTTATTACACAGTCATTGGATGTGCAGCAAGGGCATTTTGAATCGATCGCCCTGCAGCCCCAGGCAGCAAATAAAACACCTCGCTCCTTAACACACACAGTTATATTGACATTTCCTTCAAAGTTGTGTGTGTGTGTGTGTGTGTGTGTGTGTGTAGGATTGTAGTGCTTAGGATCCCATCGCCTCCCGATCCACCCCATCACAAACCCCCAAGAGAAGAGTGGGTTTCATTTTTTTAAAAAAATAGAGTTAACATATAATTGCCACCATCTGAAATATTTTCCAAAATCGGTGGGGAAAAGCGATACAGAGAACATAAACGAATGCAAAAGACAATAAGCGACACACACACACGCCACGCACATACAACAATTGCAAAACACATAAAACGGAGCTTCGGGTACAGAACCGAATCCTCGTGTAAATCCCAGCGCTTGTTCTGCAGTCCCTTGGAAAGGCAGAGCCGAGAAAACCCAGGACGAGGAAAGGGAAGGATCCAGTCCGGGCTGCTGGTTTGCCCCTTCACTGCCAGCCGTTCCTGCTGCTGCAGAATTCAGGGGGCTCCATCAAGTGTCTTTTTTGCCGCAGTCCATCGTGCATTTATATTTATATATATATATTTAAATATATATATTTAAAGCCCCAAACCACTACCCACCCGCCAACATTCAGCTGAATAATGGAAGTTTAAGCACGGAGGAGAATCGCCCAGATGATTGATCGCAGCAGCGAGTCCCGCATCGCTCCTGCCGCAGGTCGCTTTGGAGAAAGCGAGAGCGAGGACGCTGGACGGGGCGGGCGGCTGGGCGCCTGCCCCGCAGTGCTCCCTCTGGAGATTTCTAAACAACTGTTGTTTTTAAGGAATCCGAGTACGTGGCTTAAAAGTGGGGAGAAAAACACGAAAACAGTCCTTTTCCTTACTGTGGGCAAGCGCCTTGTAATGCAGGTTGAATTGGGCGGGGGGGGGGAGGGAAGCGGCGGCGGCGGGGGAAAAAAAGTCTAGACGGAGCGAGCGAGGCACGTAGGAGGGGGAAAGTGACGTTCACGGCGCGGCTGCCGGAATCCGGTCACTTGCAAGCAGAGCACGACTTTGCTGCAGCGCGCTTGTCTCTAGCAGACACACACACACACACACCACGGGCAAAGGGAAGGCACAAAACCTACGCTCTGCACGGGCTGGCGAAGGTAAGCAGCCGCTGAGCCTGGGGAGGAAAGTCCCTGAGAACAGGGGTGCTCCAAGGCTGCTTGCCCCAATAGCCTTCGCCTCCTCCTCCTGTTAATGCCAAGGGGGCCATCGCCAGACTTTTAAACCACCTCCATCATTACCACATTTGTGTTACCGCTGCACTGTGTGTTCCAAATGTATCGGAGTTATTGGAGAGTTGTGGAAGTGGATGGGGAAGAAAAGAGAGCAGGGACTTGTGTTTTAAGCAAAACAGACACACAGGAAAATAACCACAGGATGTGTAAAAAGAATAGGCACATTACAAATACACACGTGCACTGCATAAACATGTTCAGTGTTATTTTTGCATCAACATTGTTCATTAATGTCATTATCCCTTAGAAATAAACATCATCTCTAGGCCATCTACGTATTATGTTATGCTTTTGAAGGTCCATTGATTTCAATGGAAGGAGACATAAGGATTAGCTTAATTCTCTCCTGCCTTGGCTGGGTCATGCCTACCACCATCACCTAATGCACCAGCTGTGCACCTGGTACTGTACAAACAATAGGCAAACACACATTCAAAATGTGGCGGACATGGTCTTGACATGCATTCTCTGCCACAGAGTATGTGTCGAAGCCACTTCCACTACACTCGCTTTCACCCACAGAAGCTGAGATGGGCCCCTAGCAGTAAGCCACTTAAAATCAGCAAAGGGCAGGGCATTCACCGGAAGAGGAAAGAGGGAGAGAAAGGTGTTTCAAATACAGTGGTACCTCAGGTTAAGAACTTAATTTGTTCTGGAGGTCTGTTCTTAATCTGAAACTGTTCTTAACCTGAAGCACCACTTTAGCTAATGGGGCCTCCTGCTGCTGCTGCTGTGCCGCCGCCGCACAATTTCTGTTCTCATCCTGAAGCAAAGTTCTTAAGCTGAGGTAATATTTCTGGGTTAGCGGAATCTGTAACCTGAAGTGTATGTAACCCAAGGTACCACTGTATGTGCAGTTACTGGTAAATGCCTATTAATGGCGCATTAAAATACTGCACATATTCTAATGTGTTTATGGTACTTCCAAATCCTTGAATATCACTAAGTCTGTTATTAGTTAACATTAGTTTCATTAATGCAACCTTCCAGATAAGTACAAAAACTTTTAAATGCACTGGAGGAATTGGGAGCACAGTGTGCTTTGCAGAGTGCACCTGGCTAACTGCTTGCCCAGAAGGAATCATTACTCACCATGGAGAAATGGGGAAGTGGTTAATTAATTGCAAGGCTGCATTAGGATTCAATGTCAACTTTTGTTGAGTAGCATAAGAGCCAGCCCCAAGAACACCTGATGCTGGTGCTTGGAGGAAGTACATCATCATCCTCATCATACTGATTACCAACCCTTCACCGGGTTTTGGAGCGGGTTACAACAATCTAAAATCCAGAATCAAAACAGTTTAAACAAATTATAGTCACAGGAGTAGGGTAGATTCTGAAAACACACATCTCAGATGTCAAAGACCAGGGTAAACAGGTGTGTCTTTCAGCATTCCCAGAAAGATGTATAATGCATGTGCTAGATGCACCTCTATGGGGAGTTAATAGCACAACTGCCCTCTTCTGGGCCTCTGCCACCCTTCTGAGAGCAATGGAACTACCAAGAGAGCCCTATCTGCTGATCTTAACACCCAAGAGCAGGGGTCAGCAAACTTACTGCGCCCTGGGCTGGTGTCTCCAACGCTGATCACACAGCGGGCCGGAGGGCGGGGGAGTGCGTGCCTATACGTGTGTGCACACGCTATTTCCGCCACACTTCTGGGTTGGAGGAGCACCGAAAATAGCTTGAGCACATGTGCATGGGCCTCCTCTGACCCGGATGTGCACAGGAAATAACGCTTGCGACCCGGAAGTGGGCAGCCACTCAGCGCAGCGCCGGTAAGAGCGGGTGGCGGCAGCAGGTGGCGGGGGTTGCCGCGGGCTGGATAAACAAGTCCCTCAAGCCTTATCCGGCCCACAGGCCTTAGTTTGGGGACCCCTGTCCAAGAGGGTCTGTAGGGAAGTAGACATTTTGGGCCTAAGCCGTTTAGAATGAGCACCTTGAACTGGGCTCAGAAATGAACCAGCAGCCAATGCAGCTGTTTCAGAAGAGCGGTTGTATAAATTCTAAAGACAACCCCAGCCAGTAATCTGGCTGTTGTGTTTCGAAAGAGTTGAAGTGTCTTCAAGGGTAGCCCCGCATAGAGCACATATTCGTTATCATTTGTTATTCCCAGAACAGGGCCATTCAGAATGCAGGTTTCCCATGAAGAGCTGGTATGGTGTAATGGTTAGCATTGAAATGAACTGAAGTCAACAAAACCTGGGTTCAAATTCCTTCTCAGTAAAGCCCACAGAAACATTAGCTCACAGGGTTGTTGTAAGGATAAAATGAAGTAACCTCACAAAAAGGTAAGGCTGGGAAACAAGAGACTGTACAACAGATTAATACAATTAGGTATACAGAATTACACATAGCTGCTTTAAATGTTTCCTTCCTTTATAAACACCTACTTGTTTAAAGCTAACACATCAGAAGAAAATCTGAGCTGAACTCCGAATAGGATCAGGCTGCCTGGTTGCAACCTCATGCACACATATTTAGGAGTAAGGCCTATTCAGTTCAGTGGGACTTACCTTTGAGTAAGCATACATAGGCTTTATCGCTTGAAAGGCTGGTAGTCAGTAGGATGGTTGTTCTGAATCAGCACAATCCCAGCCCAAATAAACCATGTGTTATCAGTATGGTTCTTGTTCTGCTCTGTTCCTGGCCTCAGTAAGAATGTGAGAATACAGCTAGTGATTTCAGGATACAGTCGTGAAAGTATTCTCTCTCCGCATACATATGCTTATACTGTAGCTCATTTATAAAGTGCTGTGTTATTATCTTTTAACGGATAAGTAAAGTCCCTGCTAGTCTTTAGTGCCAATGAATGAGCCACAAGTGCTATTTGCAGCTAAAAACTGCCACTCTACATTAATTACAAACAGGTGCACAGTTAGTTTACATTCTTACTACTCATACTTAATAATTATGAGTACTAATATAAGTTGGGGAAGTTTCAAAACTCTGATAACCTAGAGCATTGTAAGCATTGAATAAATCACTGGTGTCTGAAATGACAAGCCTTTATATAATTTATGCCTCCCAGTATAGGAAAGGGAACAAATTTCAGCTAAATGTAACTTTTAAGTACTGGAAGCCAGCAGGAACGCTGCCACAAACAATGCATTTAAAGCACACCCACCCAAAGAATTCTGAGAACTGTAGTTTGTTAAGGGTGCTGGGAAGTGTAGCTTTGTAAGGAGTAAACTACAGTTCCCAGGATTCTTGGTGTATGTGGTTTAAATGTACAATGTGCATGTAATCTGAAGTAATATGCTTTGTGATAGTTATGTTTTTCTCATTTCCAAATATTTTTGATACAATTTTGTTGCAAAATGGTACATGAACCCAATTGGCCCATGTTTAATTTCAACCATACATGGACACATTTTCCTGGGATCCTCTCTGGCACAAACCCCACTGAAATGAGTTAGAAATGTGCAAGTATGATTAATAGTGCCAAATGCATTAAATACCGTATTTTTCGTCCCATAGGGCGCACCGGCCCATAGGACGCACCTAGTTTTTTGGGGGGAAATAAAGGAAAAAAAATTCCCTTTATTTCCCCCCCAAAACCAGGTTGGGGAATCAAAACCAGGTTGGGGAATCAAAACCAGGTCGGGGAACAGTGGGATGGCGGTGCTCCGCCTCCTCGCTGTCCCCCGAGCTTGTGGGGCTGGCGCTGGGGAGATGCACGCTTCTCCCCAGCGCCAGCCTCCAAACCAGGTTGGGGAACAGCGGGAAGGCGCGCTGCGCCTCCCCACTGTCCCCCAAGCTTGTGGACTGCAGGCTGCTGCCCACAAGCCTTGCGAGCCCGCGGGAACTCCCGCCGGGCTTGCAAGGCTTGCGGATAGCTTCGTGAAGCCCGGAGAGCGAGAGGGGTTGGTGCGCACCGACCCCTCTCGCTCTCCAGGTTTCAGCGAAAGCCTGCATTCACCCCATAGGATGCACACACATTTCCCCTTCATTTTTGGAGGGGGAAAAGTGCGTCCTATAGGGCGAAAAATACGGTATATATTGGTAACGTTAAGTGGCCCTCTAGAAGTTGCTGAATCACAAGTCCTATCTTCCCTGAACATAGCCCATACTGGCTGAACAAGGCTGATGGGGGTTGTAGTTCATCAAAATCTGGAGGCCCACAGATTTCATAGGCCTGACATATATGAAAGGGTGATTTATATACTGTAACATGCAACTGAAAACAGCATACTGTATAGTTCCCACTGTTGGAGAGTATTCAGAGTTTGCTCCTTCTCCACTAGATGCCTTCATCTACACAAACCCACAGCTAATTTTGAAAATAATACAGAATTAGAAGCAGAAAAAATGTGCCTGCTATAGTTCTGCTTTTGAATGCAGGCTGCTTTCCAGTGATATTGCAATTTGTGTTTCTGAAATCCCCTAAAATCTCTTTAGGGAAAAATAGGCCCTCCAGTTAGAGAATGGCAAACACCTTCCTCTTTGCCTCAGAAATAATTGGATTTTTGTGAGAATTCCCCTAAAGTACTTGTGAGTACCCCTCAAAAAACTTTAAACAATCTCACTTGTTTATCTCTCCCTGTCCCCAAATTAGAAGACCTGTTTCTGGGAAAACTGGTGATGGGGAGCAAAAGCCCCCCCCTGACAGGGTGTGTGTTTTGCTCCCCCGACCTGCCGTGCCCACCAAGCAGTGTCCTACACTGCATCTGAAAGTAGTAAAGTCTGTAGAATATTTGTTCACCTTAAACAGTGTAGCACATGTAGCACACATAGCTCTGTCTTCCAACAGCTCACCCCCCCGACCCTTTGCATCAGCCATCTGAGGCAGCTGCCTCACCAATGGCAGCTTGTGAAGAGAAGTGGAGCCAGTGGCATCTTCCCAGTGCCCCTATGCTTATCAAGAGTGGTGGTGGTGGTACTGGCAGCGAGGTTGAGAGAGCTTTGAGTTGGTGACGGTTGCCCAGCAGGTATGTGCACACCTGTGGGGTTGTCACCATGAGGCTCTCCTGATCGCCACCGCTATCCCCATCCTGACAAGTGCAACATCTGCACTGTCTCTGTCCCCCTGCACCAACACAGCTACTGCTGTGCCATGATCTGCCTAATAAGTAGGAGGGTCAGCTTTGCAACAATAACCTTAAATAATTGTGGAATCTTAAAAGAGGCCAGTAAGTTGGGCATCTCATGATTCTATTAAGGAGGCTGGATCTGAAAGTAATTTCCCCACGTCACCTAATGAGTTTGTGGCTGTGGCAAGTTTTGGAGAAGAGACTTCCTGATTTACATTTTAGCTGCTAGACTTGGGATCCATGTAAAGTCGTTTTCAAAGACACTAAGTTGCTTGGGAATTTCAGAACTCTACAGCACTCTACAGGAAGATACCATAGGTTGTAAATCTAGGCCTAAACCAATAATTCTATTCTTACGAACTATCACAGGATTTGGAGAACGCAGGGCAGATGGAAATAATTTCCAAAAGACTGGAATAAAGAACCCTGCTCAAACTAATCGACAATGGGGAGCTTCCAGCTGGCTTCTCAACATTACGTGTATGTTGAGCATTATGATGGAGCCTACAGCTAGAACATATGTGAGGGCTTCATTCCAACTTCTCAACTGACTTTAGTTATGTTTGCCAAGCTCAATGCATAAGTCAAGACTGGAGAATTATGTGGATGCAATTAAAAATGCCTGAGCGGATTAAAAAAGCCAAGGCAGATATTGAGGGGAAAATAGAATCTCCCCCTCCCCTCTCACACACAGATGACAGGGCTGCAAACCAATATCCGTTTCCATGAGAGGAAATCTCACTGAACTCAGTGAGTGTTATTTCTGAGTAGACATGAATAAGATGGCCTCTTTAAAATAAGGTGACATATGCTGCTCCTCGAAGCACCAACCTGCACTGAAAGGATGATCCTCCACTTCCACTTGAACAGTACTGAGACCAACTTGTCCATGCACACAACAGATCATCAAACTCTCTTCTATCCCCAGGTATGAAGTTTTTGCCCACATGCATGTACACATTAGCACACACAGGAACATACGTCAAAGCAGTGCTGGCTTTGTTTCCCTGTTTCATGGCCTCAAACAGCACTAGTGGCATACCAATTTTTATTTTTATTGTGATACATCAGTGTATATACAGGCCACTATGGTTTCACTGTTTCTAAGACAAACTGCAAGGCTTCTGTTTACCTTAATGGCTTATAAAAGACTTTTGTTTAAAGAGAAACTGGATACACTTTTTTTTATTGTGCGTATTCAGAACAGAAAAGTTTGGCAGACTTGAGGTATATATATTATACATAACATTACATTAATCTTTCCTTTACAGATGCACAATTAAGCATTCACAGAAATTCACATTTTATAGACAGCAGTAGTCTAATATTAAATTTCCCTAAAGGCCCAAACATTCTTTCTTTATTTCAAAAGCTAGAAAGCCCCGAAAAATCCCTGGCTTGCATGACTTCCAAGGTTGACTACTAAACACGACCCACAGTTAATAACAATTAATATTTGGAGTTTGGCCAAAGAATTATGAAAAGGTATAAAAATGAAATACTTTCTTCATTGCATTAAAAAAACACCCCATTGTTAATTTTTGATCATTGTGTCTACAAAATAATTGATATGCACTTTAGTTCCACTGCATGTTTGCATTAACATATCACTATGTATAAATTACAGTTGATGATCTCCTATAATTACATTATGTTGCTGTTGTTGATATACATTACTAAAAGGTAATTTTGGAGCCTAAGGATGTGCCCACATGTTTGTTGTTAACTGTATAACATCAGTATATGAATTGCATTTGTCTCTTTGTCTGTATCACCGACTTGAGAAACTGTAGGCTGTGCAAGGATCAACTGTGCTCCTATTTCTAGATAGTACTTCTGTTTTGCAGTGAAGTACAGGACAAGTGAAGTAAACCTTATTGCAGATGCACCATGAGAAACTGAACCACAATGATCTGCCACAAATTCAGGTGAAAACCTATTAATTAATTATTTAAGTAAGTAAGTAAGTAAGTAAGTAAGTAAGTAAGTAAGTCATCCATAACTTGTCTTTGGGGGCCTTAATAAAGGTTCTCAAGGCAACCTGGAATCATAAAAATATATGAATGCAAAAAGAAATAGTAAAGATACAAACCACTGAAAACACATTTAAAATAGCATCAACCACCAGAAGAAACTATCTGAGTAGTATCCAAATAAGCTCTTATCCGAGGAGACTCATTTAAATTAATAGATTTAAGTTAAGCATTATGACAAACTTATGTCAACTGATTTCAATGTGTCTGCTCTGAGTATGACTTAGGTACAACCTTAAAACTGGATGCAAATCCAAAAAAATTTAGAACAAAAGATTTGCCTAACAATCATGTTTAAATTATATTGTCTATTAAATTGTATTGTCCTTTAAAATTAAAATAATAATTCTGAATTAATTAAATTAACACAAGTACCAAAACAACATAGTAAAAATAATAATTATTAGCTATGGGATATTAATATGTACTTTGGAGACTACAAATTTGAGGGGGGGGGGGTGTTTATTGCACAGCTAATCAACTTTTTGATTTAAACCAACCAACCAGATCGATAACTTATTTGCCTTCTAGCCTAACCTGCCTCTATTATCTTATTTACTAACCATTTTATTCTACATTATAATAAATATAGTAAAATCTTTATACTATTAGACACGGTAACCTTGTGTAAAAATATATCTAACACAGCTGAGGTAAATTAGCATTGAAAATTGCATATTCCAAAGAGTATTATTGAGATAAATCATGCCCAAATTAATTTCAGGCTGTAACAATATTGTGCAAAGTAATTTCAACCCACTTTTAAACGGATGGAAACATGCTGATGCTATTATTTTTAATAAATTCAATGCAAAAGATAGTCTTGATGAGATAGGCAACAGTATCTTCCATTGCTATCAGTAGCAGCCTTAAAATGCAGTGCAATCCTATGCATGTTTACCCAGATGCGAGTTCCACTGTATTCACTGGGGCTTACTTTCAGGTAAGTATGCATATGTTTCAGCCAGGAAAGAAAAGGAACGGAATAGCCTTATCATGGTCACACCATCCTCTACAACCTGAATTGCTGCTGACTGTATTCACAAATGTCTAGTTTACACATTATAAATGTCTGCTTGTGTGGGTGTGCATGAGTGGAGTCTGCTTGCACAGACAAAAACAGTATAGTGTGAATTAACACTTAAGATAACAGATTAAAAAAGAGAAAAGTTTCCTACATAGCATAGGGAATGAACAGAAAATTATTTCTGAGTGTTCTGTAGGTGGGCTTGTGCAATTAATTTGGATGTAAACACCATTATTCACACACAGAATATGCAAAGAGAAGACACTTGTGTACACACACACACACACACACACACACACACACACATATACACACAAACAAACACAAAAGTAGAAAAAGGAATTCTGAAATTAAATTTGCAGCTAGCGCAGGAAACGCTCCTTGTCTCTTTTGTATGGCTCTGTTTCTCATCCGGCGATTGCTTCACACAGATGACTGTAATAGCTAGCCTAGCCGACTTATGGAGAAGCAGAAAGGACTACCTGCTTACCAGCTTACCTCAGCAAGGGGTACTGAAGCTAACGGATTAGCTGAAGAAGCTTTAGAGAAAGATCAGGTCTAAAGATCTGCCTGCCTGTGGATGATTATGAAGAATCTATCATTAAACCATTAGGAGTACAATTGTATCTTTCATAGACTGAAAAGAAGGGGGGGGGGTGTTTGAGTAAGAGATGGAAAGTTTGGACTTTTACAACTTTGCAGAAAAGTTTTTCTGCTGTCCTGAAACTAAAAGGAGGCACACATGTGTGGACTCTTGTGTTTTTTTGTCTAATTGGGCTGATACTGAAAGCAAAAATAGCCGTGCATGTTCATTTGAGCTGCCTTAAGTTTTGTGAAAAGTCCTGCCAAAGATGTGGAATGGGGAAGGTTGTGTATGCGTTAAGTAAAATAGAATCTGGATTTTCCAAAATTGTATGTTGGAGGAAATCTGTGATAAAAAAGTGAGAAAGAGCAAGTGAATTGCTCCTAAGAATACAGTACTGAAAACTAGTAGTAACAGACGGAACTCTACAGGTGTTTCAGTGGAGGCAGTACAAACAGAGATTTGCTATTAACTTCTTATGTTGCTGCTGGAAACAGATCTCAGTCCACTCGGTATACTAATACAGAAATGGGGAAAACATGTACAATTTGAGGTATTAACAAATTGTTGAAAGTTGTTAATTTCTCTTCCTGCCTCTACTAGTTCATATAAAGATGATTTCTAAAGTACACAGTCTTGTTCATTTGATTCCGGGCAATCTCTGTTCCCTCCTCCCCTTCCCCCTTCTAGCTCTAAGCAGGAAATCTGTCTGGGATGGTGAATGGTATGCAAAGGCTAGCTAGCTTGCATATTAATGTGGCTTTTAGCAGTCAGGGTGTCAGTCCACTTTACAAATAACTGTGTTTTGAAGTGAAAACATTCTTCTTCATCAACGGCAGCTCTAGGCCCAAAGGGTTTGGATGTATCTATATATTTAAACAACAACAAAAATCAATAGTGGAAGCTAAGGGAAACAGCTAAGTATTTCTGAAGCCATGCATGCAGAGGACAGTCAAAGGAATGCTTTGAGTTATTATCTAGCACTTGAAAAATTGAGCTAGGCGATTGGCACGCCACCTAGAGGTGAACCCATAGTAATGCCCCTTCAAAGGCTGCAGCTTAGTTTTCCTGAAACAGTAACATGAAAACAGCAATAAGCAAATTTATCAAAGTCAAAGGAACATTGAATCAAAACAAAATAAGTGGTATGTATTAACTGATGAATTAGTAACAACGGCAACATTTAAATGGAAATGGAAAAGGGATTTCAAAAGGCAGTTTTCAAACTTATTAAAATAACAACAGGGCTGATACATCTAACAAGACGAACATTCTCAAGCATACATATTTTTCAGACAGACAGGCATACAAATAATAAAATCCAAATTCCATGCAAACCATTCCTCATTTCTGGAACAGCATCTCTTCTACTCCCCCTTCCTTCATGGCATCTTTAAAAAATGTCCACCTGAAGGTAAGGGCCAGTACAGATGATAGAACATCCATGGAGCATTAACTGATACAAACTGAATGTATTTTGTCTACAGCTATGAGCAAATTCTATGCTTCCCATTTTGCACAGTGACAGGGAAAAGACACAAAAATCAAGGGACTGAAAACACCTGGAGAACAATTCTGCAGTCAAGATCAACACCTTGGTGTAGTGTTTTCTAAAACAGCCACTAAGTTTGTGTAAAGGAGGTGGATTATTACTGCACAAGAATGTATGCAGCCAGTTATTCCTTGCTGCGTTTTCTCCATATGATCCTGCTTCTGGGACAGTGGATAAAGCACTGCAACCATTACTGAAATCACTGCAAAAGTATATCTATATTCCATTAGTTCACACTGTGTTGCATTTTCAGGCACAGTAATTTAACTGCGTACTACCCACTTAAGCTCCATTCAGCTTCTAGGCCTTCCTCTCCCTCTCCCTCTCTTCCCTTGGACTGGGCCTGTATTAACAGCCCTGCCAAGGAACTGCACAGAGCCCAGTTAACAAATTAGCAGCGGTGTAACGTGGGTTGTCAGCACCTGGGGCAAGGCAAGTAATTTTCGCCCCCTAACCCAGGGCAAGGCAAGTAATTTGCGCCCCTAACCCCTAACCTGCCGCTGCTGCCAGCTTCTTCTTGCTGCTGCCTGGGCTGGGGTATTTACGGTAAGGTAGCCACGGCGGCGGGCCCGTGTCAGGTGATCTGAGGCGAGTTGCCACTGGCGCTGCCGCCCAAACGATGCCGCTTGCTCGGAGGAGGAGGGCAGAGAGGCAAGGAAAATGCAACATGGCCCAGCAGCTGCAGCAGCAGCGGCGGCGGCGGGGCTGTGAGGAGGGGCTGCCTGGTGCGCCCTCTGCAGCCCTGACGCGCGGGGACCGCGGCGAGCGCTGAGAGCTGCTGCCTGCCGGACGCCTTCAGCCCAGACACACGCACAGCTCGTCGGTTCTGCGAGACATGGGGCTCTGCTACAGCCTGCGCCCGAGGCTCTTCGGCGACTCCGGAGGTGGCGAGCACGCCCCCCCAGATGTTGCGCCCGGTGCGGCCAGCCCCCCCTGCACCCCCCACGCTACGCCACTGCAAATTAGTTAAATTATAAACATCTATTGGAGCCTGAATTCCATAGTCAAAGTTCATCAAACAATGCACACACTGTACACTCCATATGATATCTGGCAGATACACGGCCACATAGTATAGAGATTAGAGACTAGGATGGGGAAGATTTAGGAATTTTTTTTTAGTATTACATTTATATCCCAGCTTCTCTTCAGTGACCTCAAGGTGGCATACATAGTTCTTCTAATCCCCATTTAATCTTCATACCAACCCTGTGAGGTAGGTTACGTTGAGAGACAGTGACTGACCCACTGTCACCCAGTAAGCTTCATGGTTGAGCAGGGATTTCCCAGGTCTTGCTCCAACAAATCACAAAACTACGCTAGTTCTGGTCCAGGGCCGTCTTTAGCAGATGCGGCGCCAGGGTGCAAATATCTGCCCATTGCCCCCAAATTACCATGGATGGGGGGGGGAAGCTGCGCACTGCCAGCCATTGGGGGGGCGCAACTCCCCCCATGCTGCTGCAGGAGAGAACTGCCCGCAGAGGCCTGGGAGGGAAGTTGCGCCCCTCCCAAGCCTCTGCGGGAGGAGAACGCAGCTTCCCTCCCAAGCCTCCCCACGGAGGCTTGGGAGGGAAGCTGCTTGCCTGCCAGCCATATGGTTGGCAGGGCGCAGCTGACGGGCGTGCAGGGAAAGGGGAGGCCACCAGCAAAGCCGCACAGCTCCCCCACTCGCTGGGGCACCCCTGAGAGGCCGGCGCCCTGGCGCAATGCACCACTAAGCCCTATGAGAAAGACGTCTGTTCTGGTCCAAACCCTACATACCCATGAAGTGACCACGAGCTGGTCACCATCTCTCAGCATAACCTACCTCACAGAGTTATTGTGAAGCTAAGATGGGTTGGGAATTAACCATGTTCACCACCTAAGCTCCTGCAAGAAAGGTGGGATGTAGATGTAAGTGTAAGCAGCAACTGAAACAAAATAATAAGTGGAGCAGGCAACACAATGCTACGGTGTGGAGTGTTCCTGTTCAGGGTTTCAGCCAGTCAGCCATGTCTTTTTCTAGGATCCTATGTTCTATTATCATTCGCTTCTAGTTTTCCTTCCACCATCACCCTTTAAACCATCAGTGAGGAATTGTGACCACTGAGAATTAATCAGGCCTTGGCTTTCCAACTCCATCCTCCCCTTTAAAGCAGTTTTAAACCAATTTTCTAAAGTGTGATACTTTCCACTTCAGCTCAGGTGATACAATTTTTGGATTCTTATTTGGAGAAATGACTTAACTATGAGAATATTGGGTGTGCAAGTGGTATCAGCAGAAATATGTGTAAACAGCATGTATGAATTGTGACTAAGAGAGTGAGGCCATCGCTGTGTCCCAAACTCCACTGGCAATCACTTCATTTGGACACCGAAGAAGGTGGTTGAAACTTTAAATCAGACTTCAGTGTCCAAGGCACAAATAGCTCAGTCAGAAGAGCATGAGACTCTTAATCTCAGGGTCATGGGTTCAAGCCCCATGTTGGGCAAAGGATTTATGCATTGCAGGGGGTTGGACTAGATGATCCTCACGGTCCCTTCCAACTCTACACCTCTCTGATTCTACGATTCTGTAGTAAGGTTCCTGTGCCGACAATGAGAAGCAGAAATTCAACTACTGAAGTGTTTCCCAGTATTTATGTTAAGTTACTTGTCCCTATTTCAACTTTTGAAAATGATAAAAGAGAAGAATCAGAGAAGAAATATTCTTCTACTATGAAGAAAACTTTTTCCTTTTCTTTTTTTTAAAGCAACCCAATGTTCCTAAGGTCGCTATCTCCCACTGTTCATTTATCGCTACCAAGTTTTATTAGCTGTCCAGTTTGAAACTGACATAACAGTAATAATGTACAAATTCCAGCTCACTTCTGCAAATATTAAAGGGATTTTTCATGTAAAGAAAGGGATAAAATCCACTTGCAGAAAAAAGGTTAACAAAAGAGGAAGTGACTTTTATCTTATTTAGGAAAACATGTAAAAGGAGCCACATCCTTCTTGTTACACTTACAATAATAATACTTTTGTTATTTATATTCTGCCCATCTGGCTGGGTTTCCCCAGCCACTCTGGGCAGCTGACATGTTGGCTCTTCCTTTATAAAGCTCATATGAGCCCCCCCAGTCTCCTATCAAGGAACTAACCAGCTCTATAGCTGCTGAGCTTCAACAGTATTACATCATGACGTGTTCCCAGACACTGCCAAGGAACTTCATCCTTAGCAGTGTAAATGATACTGCATTAAAATTTCCACAGCAAATGTTCTTTATTCACATAACCAGCCTTTACCCATGCAAATTTCACCATTATAGTGTAAACTGAACCTCTTGGCTAGCATTTGCATGTATGTTCAAAAACTTCTCAAAGTTTAAGGCATTAATCTTTTCCATTATTTCAGTTTCACTATATTGCTTAACTTATACATGCACAAAGCGACAGGATATCGACTACAGCTTAATTAATGCATGATTATAGGAAAGACTTTACACACACACCTCCAACTTGGAAAACGAATTCCATTGAGTTTTTCATAAGCGTCAAGGTGCATACCTTGTGTTCGTTCTGATTTTAAGTAATATTTCACTGATTTCCCAGAGTGCAAAACTCTCAGCCTTAGTAGATTATCAAGTTACTTTGGATGGTCAAATCTGATAGAATGCTCTAAATGTATTACACAGGAGTGCTACATACCAGTGGAACTGTATAACTAGACTAGAGGAAGAAATGCTCGTTATAAATAACCAACCATTTGAACTCTAGTGTCTCTCCCCTTTACACACTTAATATAATGTGACAGTAGAGGGCGCCCTTTTAATGTAATTCAGTAGTGAAGTACTGAATACACTTGGACACAAATACACAGAACGTAATTCTTATGCAGTGGCTCTCAGGGATTCTAATTGGAAACACACCTTGCCCGGATGCCTCTTTTGCCTCCCAGGCGATCTAAAGCATAATTCATTGATCTAAGCAAATGGGAGTGCTGCACTATAGACCTAAAACGAGAAGCAAAGGAAAAAAATATAATGCTTATAAATGTATTAGGAACCATCAAAGTTTCACAGTTGGTGCCTGGCAAATGTAGACAGTACTATGTGGGCACATTTAATACGTCAGCAGAATATTCCAGTTGCAGGGATGTGGACAATGGTAAGCAGACCATCCAAATAAAAGCGTTAGTGGATGAGGGATGCTTGGCTGTGATTGATTTGTAGTTGCTGAAAGATGCCCAGGGACACCCCCTGCTGTGAATAACTGCTGTTCTGGCATCCTGAACAGAATATTTCCTTGCTTCTCATCTAAGTATATATTTGGTGATGGGCATTTTCCAGTGGACTAGTTGTAAATATGCCAGCAGTAGGTCTCTAGAGATTAAGTTCAGTCTCTAGAGATTTATCAAGGTGTGCATGAAGAAATGACCCTAACATGGGAAATAGTTCCACAGATTATGCTAATAATCTAATTCTGGCTTCTTGTGAGGTTAAGGAGTTTCTGTATACTTCATGTATAGAATGGGATGATTTGTTCAGTAATCATTTCATTTAAGGGATAATATTTTGGTCTCAACTGTCCTAAATAGTGTCAACAAGATTGCATAGCACAGATCTGTTGTTTAGCAACTAGTATACAACTGGTACAAAATACGTAAACCATTATGTATAGAGCCTATTGGTTCAAATATTAAAATCAATTGCATTCTATACTTTAACAATATATCAAATAAAGTCAGAGTCCATTCTAGATTTCACTGAAGATTCAAATATCTAGATTCATTTATCTGACTTCAAAATATAAGGATGAACAATTTTGAATCAGAGTAGTTGCCACATTTTTTTTAATCAGCAAGGCTTCTGTTAACAGCTGCCTGACAGCTGGTTCTTTTTTATTTATTTGGAATCTGCACCCCACACTGTTATGATGTTTTATGTTTCTGTACACCACCACCCGGTTTTGCAACAGGACAGTATAGAGATACATCTATAAATAAAATAAATAAACGATTTTGAGAAGCTAATTTTTAGTCATATTTAATTTCCAGCAGAACTTTTTCCCATCCTGGAAATGTGATGCGGAAAGCTTGAATTTTAAACTTTGTTGTTGAATGTAAACTTTCATGTAGTTACTAAAGGCGCTAGAAAATAGATGCAAACAAATTCAGAATGCAACATGTTTTATTACACATGTTCAAATGTAACATGAGCTAATACCGAATGACCCTACTGAGCTGTTTAATCATGAAGACTTGTTTCCAGTTATTTACTCTTCACTACTCCTTTGAAAATTGCTTGTATAAATCACTGAGCTCTTACTTCCCATGACATTTCATGGGTCATGCCTGCTGCTATCCAGAACAGAATATGGCCCTAAGTTAGTGAAGAAAACAAAAAACTAAATATGGCAGAGCTCTTGTTTGAAAACTGATGTTCCTTAACGTCTTGCAATAACATATCCTCGGTCTTTGCTAAACTGCAAATTAGTAATTAATTTTCTAGCACTTGTTTGGCATACTTTAAAACTAGGGTGGGGGGTGATGAGGGAAAAAGAATGTCGTTTATTAAAATGAAGCTTGATGATATGCACCTGCCATTAATGTATTGTACACAGTGTCTCCGACTCATTACAGTGATGATTTGGGTGAGAACAAGAGTCATATAGTCAGAATCACTTCAACACGTGCCTGTTCATATGCATAAACTCCTGTGTACCAGATGGCAAAATATAATGACATCTTAAACAGCTAATTGCATAAACCTTGTAATGCAGATAATTGCTGAACCAAAGTACAAGTTAATAATTTCCCACTGTAATGCCTGGCTTGAAATTAATCCTCAAGGAAAGTTGTGACAATCCTCATACGCTAAAGTTCACCAAGCGGTAATTAAAACTAGCACTCAAATCATTTGCCTTTCAAACCTTCAATTATGACTCGGCAGACTCACTTTTCAGAAATGCAGACACTGATAGCCAATGTTTTGTCATGTTCTCTTTTGACAAATAGCCTGAGGTCGCATATGTTGTAGTTTAAAAGAATACACATGGTTAGATTAAGGGGCAGGAGAGACTTTGGGCTGAGGCATATTTTGGACTCAAGAAACCTTATGAAAATAACTTACTGGTCCTGATAAATGTTTACTAGCTTTCTTGCTTTGTTAGACATTGTGTCACAGAGAAAGCCTGAAAGGAAGGGGGTGGAAAGAGAAAAGACAAAAGAAAAAAAGGACCCCTGGATGGTTAAGTCCAGTCAAAGGCGACTATGGGGTGCGGTGCTCATCTTGCTTCAGGCCAAGGGAGCCAGCGTTTGTCCACAGACAGTTTTCCGGGTCATGTGGCCAGCATGACTAAACCACTTCTGGCGCAACAGAACACTGTGACGGAAGCCAGAGCCCATGGAAACACCGTTTACCTTCCCACTGCAGAGGTACCTATTTACCTACATGCACTGGTATGCTTTCGAACTGCCAGGTTGGCAGAAGCTGGGACAGAGCAACAGAGCTCCCATTGTGCGGTTTTGAACTGCTGACCTTCCAATCAGCAAGCCCAAGTGGGTCAGTGGTTTAGATCACAGCACCACCCACGTCCATAAGTGAGTGGAGAGGAACTACCAGCCAATTTGCAGAAGCTTCTCTTGGTGATTACCTGAGGTCATTTGTGATTTATTATAAATTTAATTACATTAGGCCCCATTTCAATCCCCGCCATTTCTAGAGACAGCTGGGAAAAACTGCTGTCTGAAACCAAAGACACTGCCAGGCTGAGTAGACAATACTCTGCTAGTTGGGCCAGCTGCTTGACTCAGTATAAGGCAGCTTCCTATGTTGAAGCTCAAAAGAACAGGCATCAAGTTTCCAAGTGGTCTCCCATCCAGGCACTAACCAAACCCAAATCTGCTTAGCATCAGCAATACTGCTGTAGTACCTGTCTCCAGGCCACAGCGGACTAGATGACTGGATATTTTACAATTATGCATGAGACCATCTCCTGCCAATATTAATAAGGCAAGTGCAACTATTTTTACTGTTAAATTGCTTTGAGATGTTTCATTGGAACTGATGTATAAGTGAAATGCAATGAGGAAAAAGGGTAGATATTCAAGCTCAAGTGGGGTTCGTGGGAACTATCCCCAGCATGTGTGTTGGAGTTTGGGTGAGCAGTCAGTTATGCTGGTTTCACTCTCTTTAGGTCCACTGCAATGGAAAGTTGATATCATTTTGGATGTGTTGTATTAAAAAAATGATATTGTACCTAAAAGACCGCTCAATGGGAGTTTTCAACAACACATGATGGTTGGTTTTGTTGTTCCTGCATGACAAACATGCATTGCAGCGTGCATTGCCACTGTGTTTTTTCACAAGGCATTTGGGACAGGCTGACACTGCAAGTTAAATTTGTGCTGGGTGTAACCCTTTCCTGCCTTTAGGAAACGCAAAGGTGCCAAGTTTGTTGGTATAGTGGCCTGCTGCCAATGACAGCAACACACCACGAGGAGTCAGCTCATTAGGATTAGTGAAATAGCAAGCGAAACACTGCTATCTGGAGTGGTGAAAGCTGAAAATAACCACAATGTATGGGAGTACATAAGTAATAATGGGGGGGGGGGGGGGCCAGAAAGGCCTCAGTGTTGCTGTTGCTTTAACACTAGGAGTATTGTGAGGGTACTGTGTTTGTGTGTGTGTGCGTGTGCGTGTGTGTGTGTGCGCGCACGTATCCAACACTGTAGAACCACAGGTGTGAGAAGAATTAAACCCTGCAGAGAGCAAGCACCTCACTGGTTTGAATCAATAACACCAACTGCATTCATGAAAACTTTATGTGTCTTTGTGGAATCAAGCTTCTAATTAGTTCCTGAGAGAACCTTATACATCACCTGCTACTGACCCTTTACAAAGTCACAGCTACGTATACTCTTGGCTGAAAGGATAACCATTTTAAGATAAATATAAATTCTGCAAAATTTGATAACCCAAATTTTGAAGATAAAAAGGGTTGAGTTATGCAATCCATATGAATGTTAGAAATCAATCAAATATGTACATAATTCCTAATTTCACACAATTTTATATGCTCCTGCTAGTCATGGGGCAATGCAAAACATGGAAGTTCTGTCCCCAGAACTCTGGAATTCTTGCACAGTCCACCTGACATCCAAGTTTTCACCAGGCATTACCCACATGTTTTGAAGTTTTAGAACCAGAAGGACTAGTGCTTTAAAGAAATAAAAGATCTCAGAGATTCTTAGCATATAAAATTCTGCATCTAACAATTAATTCCAAGCATACACAGTGCAATTGCAGAATACACACTGGTAATTGCCTTGCCAATCTGAAACTGCCACTCTTAGCTGACCTTAACTGAGTCCACGAAACTCAATTTTACAGATACTTCAGTTGAACTATGATTTGGTCAATGGGGCCATGCTTTGGGGCTCACAAGCTCCTTTCTCTTCCTCCTCATGCACTCCAATTTTCTCTCATATTTCCTGTGAGGGAAGGTATTTGAGCACATGAAGAAGGGAGAGAACACAAGTCAGCACAGCCCTGACAGACAAACCATGAACCAAGCTACTGAGTTACAATCACTGAACCCTTTACATTTTGTGATCTTAGTATCTGTAATAGTCATGCTCAAGGTATTTTAATGCTGGCATAGTTAACTTGACAGCAGCATAGTAGAAAAATATTATCTCTCTCTCTCTCTCTCTCTATATATATATATATAAACACTAACTATCAAGAAAAAAAAATCTAATATATGTATAGCAGTAGTTTTAAAATTATACATCAGATCAAGTCTCCACCAGGAGTATTGAGTCAGCATCTCTGGTGCAGTGATGTATTTTTAACACTCTTAATATGGGGAAAAGGAAAGTCAGGTGTATAGTCCATGCCTAATGAAAAATTCAGAATGAAACATAGAAGAAATATAATCATGGAGACCAGTATGAAGCAATCTAAGCCTTTGAATGGTGTGGTGGTTAAGAAAATATCCTCTATATAATGTATAAAACAGTTGCATAGTCACACAAAGGGGAAAAGAAAGTTGGAAATCAAGAACAAGAAAATCATTTTCAGCACAGTTTCTGTCTGTACTCTTAATTAATCTGGTTATCCACCTTGGTTTTGGCTGACAAAAAATGTTATCACTGTTGCCTTCTCTGTGTTTCAGACCCATCCTTTTCCAGCTCTTTACCTGCATGGATAGGCAGAGGAGAGGGAAGCTTCACTTACTCAATTTTGGCCTGTCACAGAGCTGTTGAAGGACCACAAGCTCTGCCAGAAAAGGATGTCACGCCTTCATTGCACTCCCATTGAATAATCAATTTCATAGCCTGGGAGTCCTCCTCAAGCAGCTTCGGTGGTTAGGCTTGTTCATAACCAGCTTAGGCTGGTTCACTAGCCACAGCTGCTCCTGGCCTGGGATAGCCTGGCCTCAGTTGTCTATACTCTGGTGACCTCTGGCTTTAGCAACTGTATTGTACTCTACGCAGGACTGTCCTTGAGGTCAAACCGGAGGCTGCAGCTAGTGCAGAATGGGGCTGCTCAGTTGCCAAGTAGGCCTGCCGGCTGGGACCACGTGATGTTGGCAGGGTCAGCCTACCCATGAGGGAAGGCAAGGCAACTGCCTCAGGTGGCAGGATCTACCTGGGACATCAGATCCTAGTGCCAATCTTTTTCCCCTGCCCCTGTTCCTCATGTAGATCTTCCCTGGCAAGCAGGAGGGTGCCATTTTAGGGTCTGCCTCAGGTGCCAGAATGTATTGGGCCCGCCCTGGACATTGGTCCCAAAAGCACTGCAGTGGCTGCCAGCGAGCTACTGGGCCCAATTCAAGATGTTAGTACAAACATATAAAGCATAGTTTTGCCCACTTCCATGTATTTAAATCCATTTGATTTCAGTGGGACTATTTACGTGTTACGTTAGTGGAGTAGCTGCTAACACAATTTCAAACATCTCTGCACAATTTATTGCTTATATCAAAACATGCCCAAATGCTTCAACTTGAGTTTCACTATAAGAAATCCTTCAAAAATAAAGGGTTGCCAATGTGTGGTTATAACAGAACAAAATTTGGTTCTCTAACTGAGCAGAGAAGAGTTGATATGGGCTTGGACTGGATAACTAGCCAGACTGTCAATGAAACATATAAACTCAGATGTAAGAATGCTTAAGTAAAATTTCTGTTAGCCACAGCAAATTTCTTGGGGCATTTTTACTTGCAGAAAGAGTAAAGCAACACTGATTTCAAATTGCTAATAATTTTAAAAAACATTTTCTGGAATATGCTATGCTCTTGATGTGCTTGATTTGTATATATGGAGAAACTAGAATTCTTAAGTAACAAATTCTGACATTGTTTTTTCCCCCTTTCGCACCTGATCACCAGAAGCAGGAAGGTCTCTGTTTCACCACAACATTCCTCAACGCTCATATTAATCCTGGCCATTGAAGCAACATCTCTATAGGCACAGACTAGTTTATACAACTCCCATAGGGACTATTCACTTCTCCATATGTGCAAGCAGTTCCCATTAATGCCTGTCAATAGGAGTTAACACATGAGTACAGACAGGAGAATAGGCCCCTTGCTGTGCTCCTGACTAAATGGCTATAATATGGATTCAGATCACTTATCATTAGGAATCACAGAATTAACAGAGGCTGTCCCTTGTATGTGCTTGTGCTTTAAGGCGGCTTGCAAAGGCTACAAAAATTAACATTTTGCAGAGCAACAAGATGGACAAAACATTGCATAGACAAGCATGTGTGTGCAGTAGCATCTATGCAATGAATTGTCATACAATACTCGTATTACATTACAGAATATTTTGCATAGTATAAGAGAATGATAAAATGATCATCACTCTTAGTCATTGCACTCCATCAAAAATAGTTATATTGCTATGTTTATGTGAATAAAGTTTCCATTTTAAATAAGGATGGTACAACTGATTTTTAAAATTATAGTATTAAACTGATATTCTCCAAAGAACCAGTGCAGATTTATGCAATTTAAAACATACTGGGCAGTATCCAAGAAATTATGTTAGCAAAAGGATTTCCGTTTGTGCAACAGAACTTCCCTTCATTCTCCTCCAAAACTGTTCCAGAGGGTAAGGAGCCCCCAGAACAGATTTAAGGTATGCACAATCATATAAATTTTTATTCAGAAGTTCCACTGATTTCACTAGGTATTACTCCCAGGTATACATCTTATTTAGTAAACCACACAATTTATGCTTTCCATACAGTTGCGTTGAACTAAGAAGGAGCTCAAACAGTGGCTGCTGGTTGAAGCCTTCAGTCAGGCTAGGATGGAGGTGCCAGTGTGATTCCGTTCTGACGTCCTTTGCGACATAGCAGTCAAGTATGAACAAGAGATTTAGAGGCAAGAAAATGTCCTAATGATGTGAAACCAACATATGGCAGCTTCAGTTGAAAGTTTTCCTATTGCTTCTGCTACCTGCTGAGTGTTGAAGCCATCACAAACAAGTGCATTGCAATGTGATGTATGTTTTTATTAACAATAAATGTTGCCAAAGATAATGATCTGAGAGAATCCTGGATAGCCAGACTATGTTAATTCACCACAGAATGTCTTAGGACCATCTTAGTTGAAGAACTGTGATTAGAACTTTGGACATATAACCACAAAACTACTTTTATAGATGAGGGAAGCTATTAAAGAAACACACAGACAGGCATATGCACGGATGAAATTAGCACTTGTAGTAGTATTTAAGCTAAAACAACTGACCAAAGGAATGCTGCTTTATGGTTTTAGAAATGTATAGGGATTTAAGATGGTTTCAGGTCAGACTTTCTGAAACCAAAATGAAAGTGCAAAATGATTACAGTTATATCTTGTATCAAGTGGTTTTCTACTGATAACCTACCACTAAGCTGACTTTGCAAACGCAACCATGCACGTCTATTCTGTCAGTATGGTTCAGCGAGAGAACTGTCAATGTTCAGTGGCCCTGAAAATCACACATCCTCTGTGGTCCAATTTGTTTCAATCAAAGGTGCTTAAATACTTCATTACCTATAGGTGAAGCCCATCTCCCCCCCCCCCCCATAGATTAATTGTATATTGCTAAAACTGGTTTTATTTTTTGGATTTAGTTAGCAGAGGACACATCAGATTGACCGTGTAATGCTGAAAATGTTATTTTATTTTATTTCTAACAGGACTGGGAGGGGAGACTAAAATATGGACATTCCCACCACTGCTTAATTGAAATATATATAAAGGTAACGGGACCCCTGACCGTTAAGTCCAGTTGCAGACGACTCTGGGGTTGCAGCGCTCATCTCGCTTTACTGGCCGAGGGAGCCAGCGTTTGTCTGCAGGCAGCTTCCGGGTCATGTGGCCAGCATGACTAAGCCGCTTCTGGCAAACCAGAGCAGCACACGGAAACGCTGTTTACCTTCCCGCCGGAGCGGTACCTATTTATCTACTTGCACTTGATGTGCTTTCAAACTGCTAGGTTGGCAGGAGCAGGGACAGAGCAACGGGAGCTCACCCCGCTGCGGGGATTTGAACCGCCAACCTTCTGATCGGCAAGCCCTAGGCTCTGTGGTTTAGACCACAGTGCCACCTGTGTCCCGAATAAACCCACCTATATATTTTGCTATATATATTGCTTTCTTCGAGAGACAAGTAAAATGACGAGGTGGCTTGGCAAATTCTGCTTATTAGAGTTGGTTTTTCAACTTGGGGTCTAAACATTTGCAGTGCTGACTTGTTCTTGTATAGACAAGCTGAAAGATTAAAGGTGATGATAATGCCAACAAGTTGAAGACAGCTTATAATGACATACAGTGGTACCTCAGGTTACAGACGCTTCAGGTTACAGAACCTTCAGGTTACAGACTCCGCTAATCCAGAAATGGTACCTCAGGTTAAGAACTTTGCTTCAGGATGAGAACAGAAATTGCACAGTGGTGGCGTGGCAGCAGCGGGTGGCCCCATTAGCTAAAGTGGTATCTCTGGTTAAGAACAGTTTCAGGTTAAGAACGGACCTCCAGAATGAATTAAGCTCTTAACCCAAGGTACCACTGTAGTACCATAATAAATCCAAGCACCATAAGGTATCCTCTTAATGGACCTACAGATTCTGCCCCCCAATCAGTCTGGAAAGCTAATTCAGCGAGATACCATTGTTCCACATAACTTGGAAAGTTCTGCAAGCTCTTGGCAGAGACTTTTTTCAGAGTTTGCTCCATTACACAGTTGCAATAATTGTCAACATTACCTCACCTTTCTTTACAGTTCATAACTCATTCTAATCTGGGAACATCTAGATCTTAACTACAGTTTGTAGTAGGATGACATAAACTTTTGGATGCACATGACACTTTACTTTATTGAAGCAATCTAGCTAATGCTCAGTTTTGTCTACAAAAATCTCAAGGGATTTTGAATGGCTCAGAGAAGGCAGACAAACAAAATCACAGATTGTTCCCTCAAAAATCACCATGCTTATTCATTATGACAGAAGGGGACAAGCAATTCGTAGCAGATTCATTTATATAATTAGTCATTCTTAATTGAGCAATGTTTCAACAAATCATTGACCTTTCAAATTCATAAGGTACCAAAAGAAACCTCTGCTTAGTTGATGAAATATTTATATATCATTGAAATACCCGACATTTATCTCTGATATGAGTGCAGAACAAATCATAAGAATAATCTCCTAGAGAATTCAATTAAAAGCAGTTCTGGATACCTGAAAGTAATTACACTATCACATTCTCCATAGGGTTTAATTCAGGCCAAGCCACAACTACTGTGTGTCCAAAAGATAATGAATTAAAGCAATGCTTTGGCATATCCCCTTACTGAAATGTTAGCAGCCTTCTCAAGTGACGTGAAAAATAGGCTTCAATAAAATGGGTAGGAAAATATATGCAGTTAAATTCAATCAATAAGCTGTCCTTGACCAATGTCCAACTTTTAAAAACAGCTCCAAATGAATTATGAGGACTCCCACTCTGATTTTAAGTGTATTAATTTTGCAACGTATATGCTGAAAGCTATGTGCTGTTTGAAAAGAGGATTTCAATAGAAACAGAACATATTGCAAATATATCACACGTTCCATTTCTGATGCTAAGGATGCCTAGACCAGCTAGCATGAGGATGGAGAACTCTGAGCCCCTTGAGGAAGAACAGGATAAAAATGAAACAAATAACCATTTCCTTTTAAATCCTATTGTTTCCACCACTTGCACACACACAAAAAAAGCCAAGGAAAAACACTCTCTTTCTCTATTTCTGTGTGTATGTGTAAACACGCACGCACACTTTGATAAGCCTAGGTGTCTGTGTGAAAACTGAAAAGTTGGGGGTCAGAAATGGGAGCAGTACCGACCTTCTGCCCTTATATAATTATACAGAGTTGGCTAGAACACCATCTTAAGAGGAGCCCTGCTGGATCAGGCAAAATACCATCTGTTCTCAAAGTGGCCAACCAAGCCACTTTCGGAAGCTCACAAGCAGGATCTTCCTGAGCCCCTCTCTACTGCAAATGACCCCTAATGAAAGTTGTGCATACGCACTTCTCTCATACCAATGGAAAATGTTGCTTCCAAGAAGTGGGTGGCACACCAACAATAGCCGAAGAATGGGTTTCAGTTGTCCCAGTGTAAGGTAGATCAATCAATGTTCATCCCTTCCTATAATACAGGAAGCTCTTGTAAGTCACCAGAGAACATTTTGTTATTGGGTGGTATATAAATACGTATTTATTTACAATGTAACACACAAAGCTGTTTCCTGGGACAACTCTCCCAACAGCTCCCATAATGCTTTGCTAGCCTTCCCATAGTTCTCTTGTAAATGGGGTACCTGAAGCTGCTAGATGGCAGGGGTTTGGTGGTGAAGGAAGGCGGCTATTTCATGACTAAAGATTTAGGCTCGGACACATGAGGTCCAAGATTTAGGCTTGGACACATTGCACAGTTTTGTATTTGCCACCATAAAGGCTGAGGGAGGAGAACTAATCACAGTGGGTGTGCACTAAGGGTGTGTCTCCTGAGCCTGATTTCTCTGTCCTTAAAATCCTTTCAGCCAGGGTTGGCATCAAGGTGAACAAGGCTGGGTACTTGCTGAGGAGGTCACTATTGATCCCCACTGGGCCCAGAGGGAACTGCAAACGAACAGGCAGCAGCAAGTCATGAGAAGGAGGAAGACACACTTAATGGATGGTCTATGATTTCAATATTCTAAATGACATACAAACAAATATATGGTATGTTGACGGGCGTTGAGCCAAGGCCAGATATGATAAATCTGAATACAACCGAGGAACACTAACTCCTCCTGCAGAATGGTTTCATTAAAATCTATATGTCACTATGTCAACAGGACTATAGTTACGCAAGCAGTTTGTATATTGAGTTTCCAAACCATTAGACAAAGGATAATGCTTGAGTTTACTACGATTAATTTTGTTGCCACACATTCCTAGAAATGAAGAAACTCAGCTAGTGACAACAGTGCTGTTGCCTCATGCAACGTTTAGCTGTGCACTCATATAACACAAGGCCAACACTTCTTTTATTCCCGAAGCAACAGAAGTTGGCACCTGAGATGTTTGTTTTCAACAACCATAGCTGAAAGTCTGAACTTGCATCTGCTTAGTTGAGTTATGGTAAAAACAAGCAGAAATGGAAGTTCTCACTCTTGGACAACACTGAACAGGTCACTTCTAAGCTGGCAACTGCATCTGACCACTTTCCACATTCCATCCTGGAAATGGGAGGGGAAAGTACACTGGAAACACATGTAACTAGGTTTGCTGCAGATTGGGGGCCCAGACATTTCAGCTTATTCCCTCCAATAACATTTGCTGATGACAACTCCCCCCCCCCCCATGTCTTTTTGAGTTCATCTGTGAAGGATTGTCCACCTGCTGCCTTCTCGTGGGCTCTGGAAAGATGCCAGAAGATGGCAACGGCATGTACTACTTTGGGGGATTTGGGTGTGTGTGGAATAACAAGGAGTCTGTTATGACTGGGAACGTTTGCAGTACTATAAATAACTCTATCAATATTGTGATAATGGCACTTTAAAGAAGTCTATTTTACAAGTGCTGAATGTAAGAGACTGCAGCTGTGCTCATTAATTCTGAAGTATGCTTCTCTCTATGTACAATTTGCAGGTGTAACAATAGGGGTGTTGATTCATTGGAAGCCTAGATTGTGATTGGAATTCATTCGTATTTTAAAGAAGAAGAAGAAGAGGAGGAGGAGGAGGAGGAGGAGGAGGAGGAAGAGGAAGAGGTTACACTAACATTGTCAGTGCCTAATAAGTCATTATTGTGCTTGGCAGAAGAAAAGCAAATTACAGCAGTTTAATTGAAAACCTTAAGAGGTAAAAGAGAAGAAGACTGTTAACACAATTTCAGCAAGACTCAAACATCTCCTTTCTACCAAAGAACAAGTACTACAAAAGAGAGAAATAGATTTAAAAATAATCATTAATTGAGGTAAACTTGGCACAAAGATGGCAGAATTCTAATTAACTTGCAACCTTTCTTATCATAACATTCGGTTAGAGAGATGGCACTGTTCTATTTCCCCTTGCAAGCTAATATGGAGCTGAAGTATAAATTGACACTCCACAGCATACATAAATTTTCTTTATTCTGAACCAAATTTAATTTCTGCTATGCTATTTCTGGCATCCTGAAAACATCCAGTTGCCCCACCTGGACTTGACATTTCCTACTTAGCTTGAGTTAATTGGCTGTAGAGTGGGAAAATCGTGTTAATTGGGTCTGCTTCATTGAAGAAAACAGTTCTAGAACAGGCCCACCTTACAAAGGGCTATTGTAAAGTGCCATAAGGCTCAGATTGGAGGCTCAGGGAGCACAGCCCAGATGCCTCATTCTTTGTACCACTCTGTCCAAAGGGCGATACTGAAGCTGCCAACAAATCAGGTGACACAAGGGGCCAAAAGGGGTTCCACCATATTATCCTGCTCTTCAGCTGGCAAGACTCCCAGATCAGCTTACATAAAAATATTTTTCAAAACACAAGTACTCAGTAAAAACAACAGCAATATAAGCAGCAGAGCAGAAAAATATCCCAGCTAAAAACAAAAAAGGCTATTGACTCGAAAAGGTCTGGTCTGGGCAAGTAATTCACCTGACACCAAGGAAGAAAAGAAAGCAGACTTGGTACCACATGGTCCTCTCTGGAGAGGGACTTCTAAAGATGGGGCACTATAATCAACAACAACAACACCCTGTCACAGGTCACCACTCACCTTACTGTTGATAGCTTTGAAGAACGATTGTAGCGTTCAGGCAGCTTTTCGCAGAAGAAGGTGGTTCTATAAAGTTGTTGACAATGGCCTAGTCCTTAGTCTGAACAACTCATCATAAGGGCAAACCTGTGTTAGTACTGCCTGTCCACACCTACAATTTTGATCCCATGCTTGCATTCAGGATTGTAGCTGAGGTGTGCAGTAACAGGACCAAGCCTGATTTTTTTTGCCACCTCATGCAATAAAAGAGCTGTGCTGAGCGGAGATCCCGCATAATATTGTATAAGATGCTCCGGAGCAGCTCCTGAATTTGCAAAAATTGTGGCTTAACATCTTTGTGGCACTGAGGGGAGTCAGGGTGTGTGCGTGTTACATCTTTCAGAATGCATGCTGCTTTACTGGCACTGTTAAAAGCCCGGCCTCCTAAGAGACTGCTTGGCTTGTTTGTGTAGCTGCCCAGCTCTTGACAGCAAGGGATAGCAGATGGCTCCTACAGTATTTCCAGCAGAGACCTTGGCCTACCCAACTTACTCAAGGAAAGTGTAAACAGCAAATTAGCAATTACTGCTAAGGTGCTGAAGTTACAGATAGAGGAAAAATCTAACCCATACAATTTCAGTTTTGCCGTAAGGTTCATGCAAATTTATACCTTACCTTACTAATGTTAAGATTATTCTCCTTAACCTTTTATAATGTACGTGAAGCATGAATAACTCTTTTCCAAGTAGTAACGGTGTTTGTTATCTGTTGCTGCTCTGAACTAATTTAGGTGCTGCCCCCATAGCACAATAACAGAAGACAAGGTTTAAGGATATAGCAAGAACTTTGATGGATCAGAACCAAAGGCATATCTAGTTTGGCATCCTCTTTCTCAAAGCAGCTGGCCAGCTGCCTATGGGAAACCCACAGGCAGCACAGAAGGGCAAACACCCTCTCCCACTGTTCCCCCTTCCGCCTGCAACTGTCCATGTTATTTTGGATGGACATTCCTGTACTTCCCTTTATCCTGGCTGTTGACCGGCCCTTTCCCCCTTACCATTCAGAGTTGCTTTTTTATATTTATTTAAGTGTAATTGTGCACACATCCACCTATCCCCACATTTCTCCTAGTTATCTTTCTCCTCCTTGACTTTTAAAGAACCATTTTGCAAACCCATAGACATTTATTCTATATACCTTGTCTTTCCTTCAGCATGTCTCTATAATGGAAATATCTGTAACCTAGTTCACATTTATTTTGGCAGATACGTACTTTGAGATCTCTCAGTAAAGCTGTTATATAAGAGAAACTATGATTGTGCATTAAGCCAAACCAGATGTCTAGTGAGAAGAGAATATTCGAAATAAAATGGGATTGAATGGTTCCCCTCCCCCTGCTACATTGGTTCTTTCCTCTTTTCCTGATTACTATTAGTCTTGACAATAATGATCTCACCAAAGATATAAGCAGCACAGTCCATTCTATGATTTAATCTTGATCCCAACAGATCAGGGTTCGATTTAATTGCTCTACAATTAATTAGAAACAGAGGCAAAATGTTAAAAAGAGAATTTTCACATATATCCAAGAAGCTGTTTACATTCAATTGGAACTCATGTTAGACCGAATCATTAAAACTATAAAAGATTACATCTGGGCAAGAATTAAAGCCAAGCCGATTCATTAACCCAAATGGTGGCCTACAGATTACTGACACAGTATTGCTGCTCTAGCGATCAAAGGATCAAGGGATACGTGACCAGATGACCCTAATTGAAACAGTCTCCACTGAATTTCGTAAATGGAAAACTTGAAAGGATTAAGACGATATTCACCAACTTCTGTCAACATTGAAAATAAATTGGTTCTAATAGCTTAACTGCATAAATACTGTAATGAAAAAGAGGGAAACAAGGACAATGGAAATCATTTATACAAACCACAGAATATTTTATTTATTTATAGAAATATTTCTATACAACCATATCACAAAATGTCAAGTTGGCGTAAAATGCTAAAATCAAAAACATTATTTCACAAATTAAATTTAAATTTTAAAATACAGATAATCATCAGGGTGAGTGATGACACAGTGTTGGAAGTGTTAGGTATATTGTGTTAGATATCATGGAATAGTTTACTAAATTGTTCTTACTCATCTGATTAAGTCCTATATGGACTTAGGAGGAGCTCTGGAATTTACAGCTGAAGAAATCTCAATCATTAGCCTGTCCAAAAAATATGATTTCTGATCTTTGGAAAGAAATCTTTTCGGGAACCATTGACACACACCATCTTTCCCAGAAAAAAGAAAAAGAAATTAACGGCCGGTTGGGTTGAAATAGATAACATAGTTTCATACTGTGCCTTACAATGCAATATTAAGCATGTTTATTCAGATGGAACTTTTACTGAATGCAACGGCACTTGCAATGTAATGTTGATGGATCACATCCTGTGGTTTACAGACAGCAACCTCCCCTTCTTTAAGGGATTTCCACATCGCAGATGAAAGGTTCCTTTTTGTGTGATAGTAGTGCATCTGTGTGGGATGCGGGTGGCACTGTGGGTTAAACCACAGAGCCTAGGGCTTGCCGATCGGAAGGTTGGCGGTTCGAATCCCCACGATGGGGTGAGCTTCCGTTGTTCGGTCCCAGCTCCTGCCAACATAGCAGCTAGAAAGCATGCAGTACAAGTAGATAAATAGGTACCGTTACGGCAGGAAGGTAAACGGCATTTCCGTGTGCTGCTCTGGTTCGCCAGAAGCTGCTTAGTCATGCTGGCCACATGACCCAGAAGCTGCCTGCGGACAAATGCCAGCTCCCTTGGCCAGTAAAGTGAGATGAGCGCCGCAACCCCAGAGTCAATTGCGACTGGACCTAATGGTCCCTTTACCTTTTCCTAGTGCATCTGTAAGCAGGGCATTCACTCTATAAATAGGAAGATTGATACTATCCTCAATTAATTTATGTAATATATTGGTAGTTTTTAAAGACCATTAACAGTAATGGTTTTCACAACAACATGTGGCATCTATCATAGAAGAAACACTTTATTTGTTCTGAAAACTGTGCCACTGGTTTCTTTGAATGATTCGATGTTCTGAGACAAAAAGAGAATCATTTCTCTCTTACAGCACCTCCATGACTTCCATGCTTTTATAAACTTGTAAACGAAAATCAGCCTGAAAACTTTTGATGCTAGATTTTTTTTCTGTTTAAAGCTGGCATTTACTCCTATTTCTTTTCATTTGTGTTATTGTGAAATCGCTGACTGATCATTACTGTAGATAGCATTATTATTATGGATTTACTAATCACTTTGTTATCATTTAACGATTTGTACACAATGCTTTACATGCAATACCATATAGGACTAATCAGAAGTAAGTCCAACTGCTTTCAATTGTGCTTATTCCCAGGTAAATGGATATAAGATTGCAACATAAATCTCTTTGATTGAATTGTGCCCAGTGCTTTTTTTCTGGGGGGACGCATACCCCTAAACATTTTGTGAATCTAAGTTTGGCCTCATTGAGGGGCAGTATTTCAATATGAGTAGGAAAATGAGAGTACCCCTAATTTTTTTTTTATTTTTTTTTTGAAAAAAAGGACTGATTGTGCCTATTGATAATAGTGGTTGCTGCTATTATTTGTATTATTTAAAAGTGGCAGAGTGTGCTAAAGGGGGGCAGGATATCACATAATGAAGTACAACTAATCCCTAATGCAGGATAAATTACCTTAACTCCTAGGAAACTAAAGCTCTTTAAATTAATCCCCATTATTTGGCATATGAATGAATATGTTTACATTTGGAATAAAAGCCATATTAAACTTCTCACCTTTCCATGGTGCTGATTTACAATTTAGTCTTTCTGGAGGTATGTGAATAAGAAATCTCAGCATTTGTGTGTGTTTTGCAGAGCAAGAAATTCTTTTCATTCCCCAAGACTAGAATAATATTCCACTGAATTTCTATTATTTTTTCTTGGTTTATTGGACTAGTTGCACAGATGTCCACTTTTCCTGTGCCAGCTGTGCAGAGAGCTGCTTCAAGCTTAGACCAAAATGTTGACAGAATAATATAACTCAGGCCAGACATACTGCATTTTACACTAGAGGTCATATGAAAAAGTACTGGCAGCCTATAGCACAAGCTGTTTTACATAAGCATACATTTGGTATGTGAATTACTCAAAGAATGCTGTGGGAGGGAGGGGGTAAGGGAACAAACTTCACAGCCATTGTAGAAGATGTAACAATTGTTCATCAAATTACCTCAGAGTCTGTTTATGCCTATTTAAGAAGTGTGAGATATCATTACCCACTAAAAGGTGTCAGAAACAATAGTCTCTTCACAATACACTATGCAGGATTCCCAAAGTAGGATGGAAACTGTTTCAGATAATCTAAGTTCTCACATTTTCTCCTTTCTCATGGCTCTGATTCATCCACAAAAAGAACACGCAAAAGAAATAATGTAAAGGCTGTGGGCAAATCTTCTAGGATAATTCAGAGAGCAAGAGTCAAATGGTGATCTCACCCTGAAATGACAAGAGAATGCCAGTTGCAAATGTTCAGTTCTCCCAAATCAGGCAAATTAGGGGGTTTCTCCTCACCCCAACAGGCTTCTTTTTCGTTCCAGAATAGTCTCCATATTCTTAAACAATAATGGGGATCCCAAGCCCCGATTCTCATAGCCTGGTGTTTTTATTCAGTAACCCTAAGCCAAGTGTTAATAATTTGATGAAATGGGGGGGGGGCAGTCTGGATTGGTCTTTAAGCATATGTTAATAAATCTGTTCCTAAATTGGAGAAGCAAAGGCTAAGAAGTAAACCCTACACAAATCTGGACTGGAGTCCCTAAGATGCTTGAATGGTACCTTGTACACCTCCTTCCAACAATGCCTGCAGTCAGACTGGTGCCAAATGTATTGCTCTGCTTTCTTTTGGACCACATCAGTGAGGCCAAGAGGGGGTCATGTCATCTGGGCAGCCCAGGACCTCCATACACACTGCCCAGGTTTGTGCCCTGGGGAGGTCACTTTGGTGCTGCTAAAACAGCAGTTTGACTTCACTCCTGGAAGCATACTCCATAGCCTCTCGAGACAGATGGATGCCAACAACACAACAACCTGTGTTGTAGTAAATCATGCTCAGTTCTTTTATTAATACCTGGGAGCAGTGGCATAGTGTGGGGCTTTGCCCCAGGCGCAAAATTGTTAGGGAGTACAAAAATTCAACACCCAGTGCTGCCTCAATACAGCTGCATGCTTCCATTGCTGGGCTCCGTTGTAAACGGCTTCTCCATGCGAAGCAGGAAGTGACCTCTCCAGACAACGGGATGACTCTTTTTATCTCTGCAGCTGTGATTTCCTGGGTGATGCGGATGCCATTAGCCAGCTGAATGCACATGTGTACACCGTCTGTTTCCCTCCCTCCTGTTCCCCCTCCCCATGGTCCCAGGCACAGGCAACCCATGCTACACCTTGGAGACAATTATCTGTACATCAGTTAATTGGTCAGGGCGAAAATTCTTCTCAGATGAAGGAAGTTTTTTTTATTCCCTCTATATATCAACTATATATTATGTCTTTCCTCCAAGCAGACTAGACTGACATAAGAGGCACTACAGGAAAGGTGAAAGCAAATGGGAAACATTTGCCTACCATCCATTTTTAGCCAAGATTCGTTAGCATGTATTTATCACAAGTTTTCATACCTATGAACGGGAGGGAGGGTTCATATAGTACACAGAGAGGGGCCTGCCTCTCTCATAATATTTCATACACCAGCTAACTGAATATAGATATATAGTGAAAGATTAATGTAAATGTAAATATCCTATCAAATTGAACTTAGAATCCATCACAGCAGTCAAAAGCATGTAACTGACCACAAATAACCACATTCCACTGGCTTACTCTAACTTATCCTGAATAAAATAATGCCACAAAACATGGAATATTTGCTCAAGTGAAAGATCTGTTGAGTTTAAGGGTATGAAGTTGTAACATAGCCAAGGGTTGGTACCCTTGCCCTCCAAACATCACAAGCAGAAAGATGTTAAAGGGTGAATGCATATGATCTTAAAGATCATTAGGTGACTAATTAAACATTTGAGACAAACTGAGTTTGTTAATAAGAAAAGCTTACTTTCTGGAAACAGCGTAGGATGTATATTTTAGATAAAATAAAAATTGTGATGGTTGAGTTTGATGGTTGTTAAATGTTTGTTCTTACGCAGGTTTCCCTGCAAATTCTCATGGAAGATGGTTGTGCCATTCCATTCAGCTATAAATGGGGGATTTGATGTGTCTTATCGAGGAACTAATACATGACAGCCATATATGGGGAATCACTCATTACTTGTGAATAGAAAGTCATTTTCATAAGGAGTTGCCTTGTACCAAGTCAGACCATTGCTCCATCTCATGCAGCATTGTCTATATGACTGAAAGCAGCTCTCTAGGGTTTTGAATTTGAACCTTCCACTGCCTAACAGGAGATGTCCAGGATTGAACCAGAGACCTTCTTCATGCTAAGCATACGGTCTACCACTGAAAAAGTGTCCTTTCATCAAATGCCATTTTCCAAACAATAATATGTTTTTAGGTATGACCAATAAATTAATATGCTCACATTAATATAGTCACTCAGACGGATACTTGCCAAATATTAGAAACAGAGAAATACTAAAACAGAGAAATAAGAATGCTTTCCCCAACTTGCAGTACATTTAACAATAACATTAATTGCTTACTTATCTTTTCAGCATTATTCCTTCATGAAGACTCAGTCTCTACATTTCCTTATCGCTTACACTCTCATTACAGTATGACCAGGATTTATGAGTTGATTACTGTGTGAATGTTAGACCACAAAGTATCATTTATGTTTTACCCTGACCTTTACTGTGACCTCTGGGGGATTACAGTAAGAAGAAAACGTGTGAACTTGGCATAGCCAAAGGGTGTAATACAACCCTACAGAACTGATAATAAAGCAAAGCTTCACTTTTCAGTGACAAAGGACAGTTTGAAAAGAAGGCCACTAAAGAACCGCAAGAGAATCTGATGTTTTTAGTGTGCATATGTCATGTGTATTAAAATAGTATCCTCAGCATCTTGAGATATTTTCAGTGGACCGTTATTGTAATACTGAAAACAGTCTAAAAAATGGCAAATATTGACATGTTTTTAACTTATCATAAATACATTCTAAGGATCTATAAGGAAAACCAGAATTTTGCAGCTTGAAATTTCTGATGCCCACACCATAAACATAAATACTTGTGTTCCTAAAAATTAAATACTTTACTCCAGATAAGGTCTAGCAAGCACTCAGTAGACTCAGTGTAGAATAGTGAGTTTGCAGTAGGCATGTTATCTGTTCCAAAGGATCCATTTTTCCCATCCCATCAAGCACTATATGATGCAACAAGTCCAATATATCACCCTAAGAGAACTCAGGCTCAAACGATATCAGAAGCACAAAGTAAGAAATAAGAAATTGTCATTGTATACTCCATGCCAAGTCATATGTCAAAGACACATATGTGCAGTATATTATTAAAGTGAGCATTTAGAAAACATTTACCCATTTTATAGATAGGAAAAACTGAGGCAAAGAGTCTATACTAAAGAGATTCCATGACCAAGAAATCAAGACACATGTAATCAAGACTACATGGAAGTGAGCAAACTTTCAGATCAAGTGAATCTTCACAACATCCTTCTGCATGACAGAATTTGCTCTGGTCGCTATATGACCCACCCAGCTAACACAGACCAATATGGCTTCTCCGTGCTATTTCTACTGCTATTGTTTCCAAGTAAATGATTATTGTGAATGAAGACAAACAAACAAATATACCAACCCAAAACAGTAACTTTTTATTCATCGCCACTACAAACATCTGCTGCCAAGGGCCACCTAGTATTAGGCCTGTCTTATGGCTACAGATGAAAGGGATGTAACTGAAAGGAAATACCAGCTAAGGGAAAGAAGAGAAATAGGATATTTTGTTCAGACACACTGAAAGTACTACAAAAGCAAATCTGTATGGTTTCCAGAATCTGCCTGTCTGTAAATAGAAGATAATTCAGTTATCCTATCTGATACAACATTGCTGTCTGTTATTTAATTTGATGAAGGTAGCTCTCTATTAGCATACTAATAAATGTCTACAATATTTTCCTACATAAACTATGAGCTTCTGCATGTTATTAATTAACCTTATGTACAGAAAAGAGAACTTGAGTCCCTCCCCCCAAAAAAGGATGAGTACTACATTTGCTTTTTCTGTTGTATCTAGTATATGACTATTTGCTGTTTTAATAGCCTTAACTGAGAATTACTAGTGGCAACTGCTAATTTTTCCAGCTTCTATTGATAGTTTATCAGTTTTCGATGCCCTTTGTTGAACTCCTTCAAGGCAGACCAATACTAAGCAAACGAAAAGAGTGATTTGTACTAACTGTGCCACAGATACTTTGGAATTGAAATAAACTTATATCTTATATGAGTGTATAGAATGATAACAGGAGACTTCTAAGCATATACAGTAGCTGTACATTAGCAGTGTTACTGGGAACCTTTTTTTCTGTAAAAGGACTGATTTTGAGGGACTGCAGCTGGGACCTCTCTGTCAACTTCATATGTAAGGAAAACCTCTCCCCCCCCCCCATACTAATTTAAAAACACTGCTTATGGCTCTGCACACTATGCATTTAATGTGTTGTTAGTTCATCAGTAGAGGGGTGTGTGTGTGGTGAAATGCTCCGTTGGTGCATGGTTTGTTTTGAAATCTTACTAACACTTGCTAACACACCGTTCAACAATTACACTTTTCAAGTAAATATTTTGCCAAAGGAGGAACAGCAGAAAAATCTTGATCCCTTTGTGGTTTTTCTGTATATTCCTGTTTCCAACAAAAAGACCCCACTAGCAGCTTTGCCTTATCACTAGGCCTCAGCCTTGCAAAATGACTAGGCCACAACCATGCCAGGCTATGCACTAATAATAAATCAACTGTGTTCCTATTTAATATACTTAAATAACTTTAAAAGTCCAAGTCTACCTGCATTTAAGTGCCTGGTGTTCTGCGCAGAGTCTCTGTCCCCCTTCGCGAAGTCCTCGAATAATCCTTCCTGCCACAAAATTGCTGGCTGTGGGCCTTTGTGGCATTGAATCTGGCCTGGGCCCCTTCTCCGACGCCGGCACCAACGTGGCTGCCTCTCCTCATACCCTCAGCAGAACAGAGGCAGAAGCCAAATACGACAGGCTTCCTAGGCTAGGCAGAAGGCCAAAACCAAAGCCCACAATCCCTGAGGGTAAAGGGCAGAGCAGGCCAAGGAGGCGAGAGAGAGGCCATTTTGGATGTGTCAGGCGACAGGCAGCCTCACAGCACTGAAGTAGGCCAGAAAAGCCTGGAAATATATCACAGAAGGTTATTTAGTCCGCAGATATGTAATCATTAGAATCAGCCCAGCTTCCCAGGCTCACTTTTGAAGCATCCCTGGTACAGAGGTGACCTGTTCCGTTGCTGAGCGGTGGTGTGGGTGTTTCAATGTCTGGGGTTTCGAAGGGTGTGTGTTGTCGGGTGTTTGGGTATTTGTGGCATGAGGTGCGGTTGTGGGTTTACAGGGAGGGATACATGCATGGTTGTGGTCCCCCTCTAGGGCTTGGACTACTGGAAAGGTTTAACATCTGGCCTGTGCCTCACAGAGGTGCTTTGCTGCAGTTACTATTTCTCAACATGGCCCACCCCACAGGGTTGTTGTAATATTAAATACTGGAAAAGAAGCACCACTGCTCCCCTCCCCAGGCAAAGCTCCTCTAGGGTGTGTTTTTTTAGACTGGGGTGCTGTGTTTGTGAGGGGTGTGTGGGACTTGCTCAGACTTCTATAATGCACAGCCACATACTGTATATATTTTTGTTATACATATATAAACACAAGGCTATGCTGACCCAATACGGAATTACTTAAATTTTTTTTGAAAGTGATTTAAATGCCACACAGTCATCGACATCTTACAAATAATTGAAGATGTGTTTCTCAGTACCAGCCCCTGCTGCCGCCTTTGCTCTGGATTGATACATGTTTTGGAGGGATATGCAGAAGTTTTGAAGGCATATATCCTACTACACTTCATAATGTCCCTTGGCAATGAGTTCCACAGGTAGCTTGTAAGCATGAAAAAGCAACCATCAAATTTGCTTGTTTTAATTCATGTCCCATTAATTTTTTAAGTCCATCCCCATTCCGTGTGTGTGATACAAAGGGAGTATGTGTATGTTGTGTGTTTCCCTTTTGCTACAGATGCAAAATTGAAATTAAAACCATGTTGCCCTACAGCCAAGCCACAATGTACTCAGTTGTTGATAACATTAATGAAGCACCACAATGTGATAATACTTAGCATTGGAGGGGGAGGGAGGGGTTACCGGCTTGTAGGGTTTTTTGTTCTTGTTTTTATCATGTATTTTGTGCTTTTATGTTGCATTTTTATGTTGTGAACCTCCCGGATATGTGCGGATGGAGGGCAGTATAAAGAAAGAAAGAAAGAAAGAAAGAAAGAAAGAAAGAAAGAAAGAATAATTACTATCCCATTTTGTCTCACTGGTGCTTTAACTTCAGATATTTTGACTAGGCAGGAAACAAGGAGCCTTTGTATGTTTTTTCTTCCCAAAGCACTAAGAATGCTTGCAATATACTTTCGGAAGGGAAAAAAGAATGCAACTCCAAATATCTTGTCATATTTTCCCCTTTCAAAGTAGAGATCCATGGGAAAGAATACTTTTGCAACCATCAAACACCTTCGGAACAGGAAAAAGACCCATTTGTAAGTTTGAAAATGTTAGCTAAATATAATGAATCAAATATAGGCTCCCCCACCCTTCTATAAAATTTTGTCTGTGTCCAGAGTATAGTGTGAACTCTGTTCTGAATGTCATTATAGAAGAAAACTGTGGTTAAGCTGTTCATTTTAAATATAATTGAATTGCTTGGGCACATTAAAATGTTGAAATGTTTTAAGCAGAGGTAGGAGAAATAAATTTAACGATGTTCTCTTTCAGATAGTTAATTAGCCTGCCATGTATGAAAGTGTAACAAGAACACCACCTACTGTAAAAGGGAATGTTCTACACTCAGGATGCTAATTTATTCATGTCTGCACAAAGAGGGAAGACCAAGACTGTTAACCCTTGTCTGCCAGAGACTTTTGGAAACTCTCTAAAATGAATATCACTGAAGACTCCTGCAAAGTTTATTTGCTAGACATCATGATGAGAGCAGAATAACCAGTGTAGATATCAGAACAGCAGAATAACATATGATATGTTTAAAATTAATCTGGACTGATGTGTGAAGTTGCAAATAAATCTTAAAACAGCTATGAGTATTTGCTTGGAACTAAGCCCCATGCAGCTTTCTCATGTAAATACATATTGAACTGTAGCTTCAGTTGGTATTGTTACAGAAACCAACATGATAATCAAATGATATAAAGGTACAGAAAATACCGTAATCTCTCTCATTTTCACTGACAACCTTTTTCGCTACTTGTTATTAAAGGTAACTTTTATCAGAATGTCTAAATCAGGGATGAGGAATCTTTGGCCACCCAAGTACTATTGGGCTACAAATGCCATCAGCCTAGCCAGTGTCGTCAGTTGTCAGGTGACAACTGGGAGGCCACAGTATCCCCACACAGCACCAAAAAAACATTTCTCCCTTGTTTTCAGGAGACCAGCACTGGAATGAAATGAAATTATGAAACTGTACAAACATGATTTTTTGCTATATATTTTGTTTGAAAGTCAACACTAAGGGGCACCTAAAACAAGTACATTTCAATGTTTGTTGTTGAAAGTAAGGAAATAAAATAAACCAATAGGGAAATAAAAGCTTTCCAGACCCCTTAAAGTAGGGTAAAAGGTAAAGGGGCCCCTGACCATTAGGTCCAGTCGTGACTGACTCTGTGGTTGCGGTGCTCATCTCGCTTTATTGGCAGAGGGAGCCGGCGTACAGCTTCTGGGTCATGTGGCCAGCATGACTAAGCGAACCAGAGCAGGGCACGGAAACACCATTCACCTTCCCGCCGGAGTGGTACCTATTTATCTACTTGTACTTTGACATGCTTTTGAACTGCTAGGTTGGCAGGAGCAGGGACCAAGCAACAGGAGCTCACCCCGTCACAGGGATTCGAACCACTGACCTGATCGGCAAGTCCTAGGCTCTGTGGTTTAACCCACAGCACCACCCACGTCCCTTCGTAAAGTAGGGATCCTGCTGAATTTTGGAATTTGGGAGTGGGTAGGTTTGGATATAAACATTCCTGTTTGTAAAAGCCACACTCATAACAACCTGAGACAACTTTCACCTGGAAGTCATTTCTGGACACTGGTTTTACTCATCTGCCCTCTTACCCAAATTTAGGACCCAAACTGGAACTTATGATATTAATGAAATTAGTAGCAGCCATAAGCAGCTACTGATCTGCATCAGAATTGTGGCATAGGGTAAGGGAGCTGTAATCCTTCCCCTCTGTGGTCCCATTATGGATTGTTATGGCAAATAAGTGCTATTTAAAATGTTACAGTAGAGAACTGTAGAACTGCCACCCCACACACAGTGCTTCACTCTGAGGAAGCACCTTTTCTCAGACTAAAAGCACTGGCAACCTTGAGGAATCCACTTAGCATTTTTAGGGTTTAGGCAGCAGCTGCTGTTCTGTCCCAAATGGGGATTGTTTTATTTGTTATATTGCCCCTGCTCTCTGCATTTAGAACTGTTTTCTTTTCCCATTGTTAATCAACTGATCAAGCCTTATTATCATGCATTTATCAGCTATTCCTATGAAGAACATCCAATACTGCAGACGAAGAAAAGTCTCACTCTGTCCTGTTCTCTGCCACTCTGAGTTGTAGCCTGGAGGGCCTGGTCTTTTGTTATCTTTTTACCTCTTCCATACCGCCATTTTTATCCTAGTCAGTTACTTCCTATTCATTCCTTTTTTAAAGCTTCTAAAGCTAAGTACAGTGGTACCTTGGTTCTCAAACATAATCCATTTCAGAAAACCGATCGAGTTTCGAAATGTTCAAAAACTGAGGCACCAAGGGCTGTCTACAAATTCAGTTGAGAAAATTGAAAAACACCCAGTGGAAGTCGTTTCACTTTCAAGGCACGTTCGAAAATGGAAGCATTTACTTCTGGGTTTTTGGCGTTCGGGTTCTGAAACGTTCGTAAGCGGAGATGTTTGAGAACTGAGGTACCACTATTTTAGAAAGTTGGTCAAGACTGAAACTTTCCTTGTTGGGCCGAATTGCTGCTATAAAAATGAACGTATTGCCAAGGATGTTGTTTCTTTTTCAGACTTTACAGATTGTGGATAAAATGGAGTGTTTCGGGAGGTGGCAAAGAGATATTTCTAAATTCGTCTGGCAGGGCAAAAAGCCCAGAATTAAGTTTAAAATATTAACTGATGCTAAAGAAAGAGGGGGGTTTGCCCTTCCAGACTTAAGGTTGTATTATGAATCAGCAGCTTTTTGCTGGTTGAAAGATTGGCTGCTTCTTGAAAACACTGATGTTTTAGACTTGGAAGGATTTAACAATGCTTTTGGATGGCATGCGTATTTGTGGTATGACAAGGTTAAGATTCACAAGAATTTCAAGAACCATATTATAAGGAAAGCAGTGTTTAATGTCTGGATAAAATATAAAGACTTATTAGAAAACAAGACCCCAAGGTGGTTATCACCTATGGAAGCTAAGGCTGTGAAAAGACCTAATATGGAGGTCAAATGGCCGAAATATTGGGAAATATTAGAAAGAGATGGAGACAATTGGAGATTGCAGAGTATGGAGAAACTTAAAGATAAAGTGCGAGATTGGTTACATTACGCTCAGATTAAAGAGGCTTTTAAATTGGACAAAAAGTTAGGATTCCAAGTGGAAAAATCGAAATTGGAAACAGAATTGTTAGAACCTAAGACTAAATTACTTTCAAGAATGTATAACTTGCTGCTGAGGTGGAACACACAGGATGAAACGGTTAAATCAGCTATGATAAAATGGGCACAGGACATTGGGTATAATATCATGTTTGCTGACTGGGAAAAGTTATGGACTACCGGTATGAAGTTTACGGCATGTAATGCCTTGAAAGAAAATATCATGAAAATGATATATAGGTGGTACATGACCCCAGTCAAGCTAGCTAAAATATATCACCTGCCAGATAACAAGTGCTGGAAATGTAAGGAAACTGAAGGAACATTCTTTCACCTCTGGTGGACTTGCCCTAGGGTTAAGGCCTTCTAGGAAATGATATATAATGAGCTGAAAAAGGTATTTAAGTATACCTTCCCTAAGAAACCAGAGGCCTTCCTTTTGGGCATTGTTGGCCAGAGGGTGTTAAAGAAGGACCGAACATTTTTTATGTATGCAACAACAGCAGCAAGGATACTTGTCGCCAAACACTGGAAAACTCAAGATTTGCCCACGCTGGAAGAATGGCAGATGCAACTGATGGACTACATGGAGCTAGCAGAAATGACCGGCAGAATCCGAGACCTGGGAGAAGAAGCAGTGGAGGAGGATTGGAAGAAATTTAAGGACTATCTTCAAAAACACTGTAAACTATATGAGTGTTAAGAAGGATGAGAGATTTGAAAATAACAGGGCACCATAAAGTTAGCTGAAAAGACTATGAGAATGAGTGAATTTCATGAGAAAGACAAATTTTGAATGAATATTATGTTAAAACTAGGTATTTAAGATTTTGATAAAAATATTCAAAGTTAGGGATAAAATAGTGGAATGGTGTATAATAAGAATGAAAATAAGATGATAAGTTGCTGGTTAAAGTTTTATTAACTTGGAATGTAGGAGCGAGAGACGTGAGGAAGTCCAAAAGGGAAAAATGAAGAAAAGATGGTTACTACTATGTTTGTTCTATTTTTTCGATGTTTTCTGTTTATTCTGTCTTTTTTTCTTTATTGTATTATTAAAACTCTCAATAAAAATTTTATAAAAAAAAAAAGAGAGAGAACTGGGGTACCACTATATCTGGTAATCTGCATTTGTAATTTGTTTGCTGTTCAAGTTGTGTTCAATTTACCAATAAAGTTGAAGACTGATTTCCATGAAAGTGTGGCTTGGATGGAAGTTTAGTTGACACATATTAATGTGCCCTGAAGCTGGAACAATGGCTAGGCCTGAAGGAGAAGGGGTGTGTGTGCTAGTGGTGGTGGCAGGCAACCAATTGTGAGTGGCCAGAGGCAGTGGCCAGGGTCAACCTAACATATTTTTCTGCCTGAGGCACAGGGCAAGTTTCAGATACCAAAGGTGATTGGACTGGCAGTTGAATTTTACTTTGACACTCGTGATGGGACATTGTCCTCCTGAGGGCAGCAAGCTAGCCTAGTGGATACAGGCAGGCGTCATTCCAAAACCATTCATCACACTCTGCTGCCTCACTCTGTTTAATGTTAGGGCTTGGCCTTGCAGCAGCAGACAGTCCAGGGATACTCATCTGCCACCCCTCATGATCTGCCACCTGAGCCAAAGGTCAAATATATTGCCTAATGGGAGAACTGGCACTGTTTACTCTAAATATAATAGTATCCAAAATTAGGAAGGTTGTACAAGATTGGAACTGTGAGAATATAAATTCATATTTTTCAAAGCAAACAGGATTTAATAGGATTTACTTTAAAAACAAATCCCGCAATGAGAGATTTCATTCAGGCCAAATGTTGATTTTTCCAAAATAAAGAACTTAATCTTTATAAAAATGATAATCTGTGATCAAAGGCACCTATGCCCTTCAGACAAATTCCACTAGGTCTCATTTGTGATGGAATAAAATGTTACTGAATCAAGCACACCTAACCAATTAAATTAGAAAATGTTAGTTGATTTGCTGTTTTGTTTATCTAGTTTTATCCAGTATATAGCAAGAATATGCATATTATTTTGTATAAATAGATTCATGCATGAACTGTAGTAGATTAATATTGTTAACCAGCCACTTTAACACAGATGTAGTTGATCTTTACCATCAAAGGGCAGAATGGGAGTGAAAATGGTTAGCAAGCAACTGAAAGTTGATTATCACAATTCTAGTCCTAAGAGTAGACCCATCAACATTACTAGTCATTGCTAACTTGGGTACATTAATGTCAATGGGTCTACTCTGAGTAGCAGTGGATACAACCCAAAATGTATAAATTGCTCTCTTATACTAGGTATTGTTCTTTCAATATATATGATGCCATTTAAAGACTTGAACTGTCTGTGAAAGGTTGATTATTTCAGCTCTTGCTCTTTAAGTCCCATAGCATTTGGCATTTTCAGGGAAGAAACCATGTAAATTTCCCATTGGGGCAAATCTATAGCTTGGACAGTAGGCTTGGGTCATGTTGTGCAACGGTGAGAGATTCTGGTTGATACACAAAGAACAATTAGGAGTTGAGATACATTGCAAGATCAGAGACCGATAGGTTGTAAGTCAAAGTGGCCAGGGGATTATAAATAACTTCTGTGGTTACTATCAAGATTGGATAAGAAATAAAGTATCAGCTCCTGTTATCCATGGATGAGGAACTGAGCCCTGGGATTTGCTCCTTTTAGTGGGACCTCAGAGTATGAAACTTGTTGCTAGATACTGTATATGCAGAGTGTTTTTGCTGAAGAAATAACTTCTGAGCAATTCAGGGAACAGTACTATGCACTGAAGATCAGGTTCTTTTGGACATATATCAAGCAAGCACTAAGGAACTCTACAATAACTCCTTCATACTCAGTAGAGTGCAGATCTACTTTACAAAACTAATTCTGTTTCATACCAGTTCTACTGTCATTATTGAAAGAATCCTGGGAATTGTAATTTGGAAACAGTGCAGCAATTTCTCTGTTAGAGACTTTCACACCGTTACAGTTTGCATCGTTCCCTGAGGACAGACAGTAGTTACTGTATCCTGACATGCACATTTAGCATCCTCTGTCACTTGTACACCTGGCTGGTATGTGGAAGGGCCCTACATGCATACCAATGTATGTGTGTGAACTCCATGCAAAGGAGACCATGCAGACCAAACATGGATTGCAAAGGGACATATTCTCTGTCCTGACAACAAATGTCTCTTGAATGCAGCAAATCGGTTCTGCTTCTGAGCGGGACCTGGTTGTGCTGAGGTTGACTCGGCCACACCATTTGTCAGGCGGCCATTCAGGGCACTGGGGGGCGTAGCTGGGCCAATTTAAACCACTGGCTGCTCGAGTCAATTCGCAACAGTGGGGCTCCCCCTACTGGTGGTTTACCCTTCCAGACTTCCCACAAGGCGGGCAGGAGTCAGATATAGTCTGTTGAAGCCAATGCCTAAGCCAATACCGCTCACATTCTGTAGCCAATAAAGTTGTGGCCTAAATTTTGCCCATTAACATTAACCTAAATTCTGTGTCCTTGTCTCTTTATTTTCCCTGGGGGTTGGTTGGGGGTCTTGAAGTGCTTAATTTCTGACTAGATATGCACAGGCCTTCACAATCAGCCTGCCTCATCCAGCGTCTGGAATAAAATTTGAAACTAGTGGCTAATTTCTATTCAGAAATAAATACCTCCTACAGTAAGCTCTTGTCCTATTCTAACTTGCCAGACATCCTGATTAGACTTGCTTGAGAATGTAAGTCCTTGACTGGCTTGCTTTATCTCTGAGACCTTCCTTGCTTATCTTCCTTATTCCAGTGTCCTCCTCAATCCTCTGCATAATTGGATTAGCTCTGGAAATTGCTGCAAACAGTTGTGCGTCATCTCAACAGATGCTAATCTGATGATTTACCTTGGGGTAGCCTCTCAACTTGGTGTTAATATGAAATGCTTCTACAGTGAAGTAATCTGTAAATATATGCTCTGAGTTCAGCATGGAGTTAATTCCATTTTTTAAATAAAAGAGAGAGAGAGAGAAATTTTAATTTGTACAACCATAATTTCTCTTATCCCCTTCTCAACCACTGATGTTCCATGATTAAATTATCTGTATTTAATAATTTATTTATTATTTATTGTAGGTATTACCGGTATATATACCACACTTCCAGTCATGTTCTCAGGCTGGTTATTTCAAGTAACAGTTGTGACAGTTCTGTTTTCATTGGCTCAAACTGAGCTCAGGACTCCTTGCACTCTGTATTGCTGAGGTTATTAAAGTTATGTACCAGTGCAATTACCCTCCCAGCCCCAGTTTAAAGCAGAAACAAGCCAGGAAAAATAATACAACAAAGAAGAAGGAATAAAATACCAGCACCTCTGGAAAATGTGTGCTTCCCCCCACACTCCGGGTTTGTTTTTGTTTTTTACTTCATTTTTGTTTTAAGATGACAGAGCTTTTCCTGCCGGTTGGGAGCCCATTCTCACTTTTACAACGATATGGCAGCGCTGACAGGCAGCGTAGCCTTCCTGATTAAACCAAGCCCCTAATACACAGAGTCTTGTGCTGTCAAATGCACATGCATTATTGCACGGGGGGCCAGCCATACTTCAGCCATGATGATAAAGTGGGCAGCGCTGTGTCAGATCAATTATGTACAAGGCCCATCTTCTCTATGATTCCCTCAATTTTTCCTCCTGACACTTCACCTTGGGCTCAACCTTCTGTTCTCACCTAGACAAACCTGCAGACAATAGTAAACCTAAGACAGTTCTCTCCCCCCGCCCATCCTCACAGGACCATGACACAGAGTAACCCTTTCCTGTCATACTTTCTCATGACTTTTCAGACAAATGTGGTTTCCTTGCTTTGGATGATTTGTGTAAAGGTTTGTAATGGACCTCAAGAAAAATGGCAAGTGTTCTCTTGTCTATTGTTCACCAGCTCTGCATACGTGCCCATATGCTTGTGTGACAGCTGAATAAAAGTTTTCCCGTCCACGCTTCCCTGTCATCTGGAAGTTTTGCATACTTCCTTCAACATATATGTGTAACAGAGATAACTAGTTTAATTCAAAACATTTTTATATTGCCCTTCAGTTCAAAGCTTCCATACAATAAGTACGGTAGTTTGTTATCTTTTACAGTAAGTTGATCAGCCCATTCCACATTCCAGTCACTCTGACCATCATTTAGAAATTACCACTGGAAAATTTATGCTGCAGTCCTATGCTTCTTTATTTATAAGAAAGTCCCACAATGTTCAATAGGGCATATTCAGGTAAGTGTATTTCAGACAGTAGCATAAACTAGTATCCAGTTGTTGGGGAGAAAACTGTAGCTTGATTGTGGGAAAGAACACTTACCGTAATTTGTAGTCTGCTATCCACTCAGGACACATCTACACCATATTTATATATATAACAAGGTATATATATAACAAGGTTTAACAGTCATTCCCATTTACTGTGTGATTGTGGTGGGAATGTTTGTTCATGGAAAATATCACCTCCTCTTTTTTTTTATCAGGAACTCACAATGATTTACAGCTCCCCTATGAAATAACCAAAAGGAGACACTTTTTGCAACTGCAAAGGTTTTAGAAAAAATAATTCCCTTCTGGATCACCTCTGTTTTTATCTCTTTCACATTGTTATGTGACACCACCCAGATTTCTGCATTACTCTGTTTTGATTGCACCTAAATTTGATTGTACCTAAAACATCCATTTATACCTAAATGGTTTCAACCGATAAAATAACAATACGCATAGAAGCCTTCTTATGGCAGGTGGAAAGGTTTCACCAAAAGCCAACTTTTTAAAGATGGGTTAAGATCCGCAATTGTAAATGGTCTCAATATTCACAATGTAAACCATTTGTTGTTTGAATGTTCACTTTTGGAAATGAGATTCAAACCCTGATGTCTTATTATTATTGTAACCCTTATTCAAGAGCTGTTCCCTTATCCAAGAGCTGAGGTAACCTCAGAACCATTTTTGTTTCTTTAAATCAGGGCTTCTTTTTCTGGTTGTGTGACTTCAGGTAACTGGGGATTGTGTAGCTACAGTATCATTAATTCATCATGTAGCTAATCTGACTTAACTGTGTGTGCCAACTGCACCAAACCCATTCCAAGATGGAATTAAGGCTCCCTCCTTTTTGCTCTTGTTCACAGCCCCCTTGAAAACCCACTGAGAAGAAAGCACTTTCACAGCAACCCTCTCCCACTTTTGATACTGAATCCTTGGATACAGACCAACTTGATACAGCTAAACTAGTTTAAGAATGTAATTTTAGTCAGCTTCATGGTTAGGCTGCCTGAGTTCTTTGAAAGCAATGTCAACATCTTCATGGTTTGTTGTATACGGATAATATATGGGAAGGCTAGCTGGTAAGTAAAGCTTAGCCCACAAGAAAATTACTTGGGCAGTAGTACATAGTGCATTTAAATGGCATACTATAATTTTTCCTAGTGCTTTGCTGTTAATCAGACTTCTGCAGAACGCTTTAAAATCTCATGTGATGTGTTAGATCACATTTGCTAAGATGCAGGAAGCAGATTGAACAATCATATAATACTCACTTTATTTTTTCAGAGAGAAGCATCAGCATATTTGGGGGGTTTATGCAGAGTTCACCAGCTTTACAATGACACCTATTGGAGTAGTGCTCATATAATGACTCTAAAAATGCAAAGCTGCACCTAATAAAAATGTGCAAAGAGAAGGGGCCAAATCCCCCCCTTAATACCTGTACATTTAGCAATTCTATTGTGTTAGGAATTCAGTTTGAAAGATATTTAGGAATTGGAAGAAAATTGGGTTTGGAAGAAGACATAGATATAGATAGAGATAGAAATAGAAATAGAGATAGAGAGATAGATACACACACACACACACACACACACACACACACATGAAGAGATGCTGTACAGGATCTAGTTAATAGTAGCATTATTATTAAGCATACCAAAAGAGTGTGGTTGCAGTAACTATGAACAGCCACAATTTGAAGGCAGAGGCAAACCAACAACCTAGTAATTGTGTAGGCTAGATTAAAGACTGAGCAATATGTTGAATGAAGAAGCTCGATAGAATACAGAAGTATCAATTTTTGAGTAACAACTCATGTTCTATACTAGTCTTTTACTTAAGATTTGCAAACAAACAAACAAACAAACAAACCCGTCAGAGTTTGTGGCTTTTCTTTATAATCTTCTCTATCTCAAGCAACGTGTTGTCCATAGAATTTAGAGACTATATTTTAAAAAGACAGGGCATGGATAAAATGAGTTTTCCTTTAACTTAAAAACAACCAGCATATAAGCCCATACAAATAATACTTTAAGTAAGCAGGGAATAAAATCATTAGGAAGACTCAAAGCCATGCACTAAATACCAGCAGCAGAAATAAATGGTCAAAAATATTATATAGCAAAATACAACTTGTTAAATTTAAAATATTATATTAGTAACTCTTGGCATAGGCCCTTTATATTCAACTTATACACAACTAGGGACATGGGTGGCACTGTCATCTAAACTACTAAACCTCTTGGGCTTGGCCATTGGAAGATCAGCAGTTTGAATCTGCACAATGGGGTGAGCTCCCATTGTTCTGACCCAGCTTCTGCCAACCTAGCAGTTTGAAAGCATGCCAGTGCAAGAAGATAAATAGGTACCACTGCAGCAGGAAGGTAAATGGCATTTCCTTGAGCTCTGGCTTCCATCACGGTGTCTCATTGCACCAGAAGCAGTTTAGTCATGTTGGCCACATGACTCAGAAAGCTGTCTGTGGACAAACGCCAGCTCCCTCGGCCTGAAAAGTGAGATGAGTGCCACACCCCATAGTCACCTTTGACTGGACTTAAACGTCCAGGGGTCCTTTACCTTACACAACTATCATATTGCAATCTAAATTTCAGAGACTATATCCTATGAAGAAGATTCGGGGAAAAGGAATAAACAGAATTCCCTTTTGTGATAAGAGAATTTCAAAAATAGGTTAGCACATTCTTTTGTGTAAGAGCAGATAGAAGCATTGACTGTGCTAGGCTTTCAAGGTGCTTGAGTGTATTGTTAATTCACTTGTAAAGTGAATTTCTTCACTACTAGATAGTATCACACCATCTTAAGCATTTTCCCACTTGTAACTCAACATATGTACTTTATGTCATCAAATGCCCATGTGGCAAATTATATGTAGGCAGAACAAGCAGAGCTTTCAAGAACAGGATGGATTTCTTTCTTTCTTTTACAAGATGCCCCCACCCCCATAAATATTCCATTTTGCGCTGGTAGATGGGTATAGAAAAAAAAAGTTAAAACCAATCTAATAGCATAACTCAAATGCTTCCCAAATCCTTAAATTTATATCAATAGAGGGGGAAATGCTTCACCTGTGGTCAAAGTAAATCTTTCCAATATTTAGGCTTAAGGCAATTTTATATTTTCATGAAAGTACCTACACACACATCATGGAATAAAAAAATCGTGCTTAAAAATGCATAATAGTATACAAAGAGAATGTCACCAATCCAGCTGTAGTATAAGTTAACTGCTGTGTGTAGCAACTGATAGCCCAGGATATAGTTATGCATCCAGAAAAAGGTAGACTCATCTAAAACCTCTAGTGTTGGACCTTTGGGACCTGAGCAACCTTTGTTACACAAGACTTGTCATCCTTCCCCTTGGTCTTCAGTCGGTGGAGCAGGAGAAGACCTGCTGGTTGTCCATAGCCTAACTTGGGTGGGTCACAACAGCATTACCACCAAAGATATGGCAAAATGAAAAATGCATGTCTGGGAAAAAAGGTGTCTCCCACTTTTGAAAAGGCTGACCACTAGCGATCCATCCATGAGTTACATTTCTAGATGGAGGGAGGAAAGACCATCTTGGTATGTGTGTTTTGGGAATGGAAGGATAACACAGGCAATTCTTCTATATATCTCCCAGACCAGCTGACAGTTTATCTAAGCTAAAGACGCCATGCTGCAATCTTCCCTTCCAATATCTTTCTGCTCTGAGCATTTTGCACACTCCTAACAGGCAACTGATTGTGCGGAAATAATAAAACACAAGACAAAAATTTGGAAACAGAACAATGTTTTTTTTAATCCACTATACTTCAATGATTTCAACAGGCAACCCTCGTTTGCAGCTAACGCCTACTTTCTAGTACTTGTCTGTTAGCTCCTTATTGGAATAAGAGGCACAATGGCCCATGACTGGATAGGTTAACATTTTTATTTCCTTTCTGCTTTCTCTAATGAAAAGCACATGTGTCTAGTAAATCTTGCCTTTCTTCTTATTAAACCAGTCAGTGTTCATTATTGAGGTCTGGGCCTAGCTGGGCGGGAATCAATAAGATGATCCTTTTAATCACTTTACTAATCAACAAGCTATTTCTTATTTCACTCTCTCTGCAGCAGTCACTGAAAAAAAAAGATTTATCTGCCTCTGTGTACATATAAATCATGTAGATTTGTTCTCATAAACATGTGTGCGCAAGCAAGCTTACGGATACATATTTGCCTACACACAAGGTTTTAACTAGTTTATACAGTAATGCACTTGGAGATTCTGAAAGTGAAATGAGCTACCTGTATAAATGAACACACACACACACTTGTTCCCTTTAACACAATGTAGTTTTGCATATCACAAATTCAGTTTCCTGGGATAGAAAAAAATGGAAGTGACTGGGGCCAAGTATGCATACTTTAAATTCAATAAAGAGGTGACAGCATAGAAGGAGGCAGCAGGCAGGTGCTTAAATGCTATATGTATTATTATTTTTTGCAGAGCAATCGTAATAATTTGCCATCATTCATTCTTGGCCCAAGTCATTGAATTTCAGAAATTATAAACCTGGCTCCTTAGCCAACCTGGGACCAAATTTATAGGGTTTTATCTCTATCTATCTATCTATCTATCTATCTATCTATCTATCTATCTATATCATCTATCTATCTATCTATCTATCTATCTATCTATCATCTATCTATCTGTCTATCTATCTATCATCTATCTATCTATCTATCTATCTATCTATCTATCTATCATCTATCTATCTATCATCTATCTATCTATCTATCTATCAATCATCTATCTATCATCTATCTATCTATCTATCTATCTATCTATCTATCATCTATCTATCTATCTATCTATCTATCTATCATCTATCTATCTATCATCTATCTATCTATCTATCTATCTATCTATCTATCTATCATCTATCTATCATCTATCTATCTATCTATCTATCTATCATCTATCTATCTATCTATCTATCATCTATCTATATCTATCATCTATCTATCTATCTATCTATCTATCATCTATCTATCTATCATCTATCTATCTATCTATCTATCTATCATCTATCTATCTACCTATCTATCATCTATATCTATCTATCTATCTATCTATCTATCTATCTATCTATCTATCATCTATCTATCTATCTATCTATCTATCTATCCTATCTATCTATCTATCTATCTATTTATCTATCTATCATCTATCTATCTATCTATCTATCATCTATCTATCTATCTATCTATCTATCTATCATCTATCATCTATCTATCTATCATCTATCTATCTATCTATCATCTATCTATCTATCTATCTATCTATCTATCATCTATCTATCTATCTATCTATCTATCTATCATCTATCTATCTATCTATCTATCTATCTATCATCTATCTATCTATCATCTATCTATCTATCTATCTATCAATCATCTATCTATCATCTATCTATCTATCTATCTATCTATCTATCTATCTATCTATCATCTATCTATCTATCTATCTATCTATCATCTATCTATCTATCATCTATCTATCTATCATCTATCTATCTATCTATCTATCTATCTATCTATCTATCTATCTATCATCTATCTATCATCTATCTATCTATCTATCTATCTATCTATCATCTATCTATCTATCTATCTATCTATCATCTATCTATCTATCTATCATCTATCTATATCTATCATCTATCTATCTATCTATCTATCTATCATCTATCTATCTATCATCTATCTATCTATCTATCTATCTATCTATCTATCTATCTATCATCTATCTATCTACCTATCTATCATCTATATCTATCTATCTATCTATCTATCTATCTATCTATCTATCTATCTATCATCTATCTATCTATCTATCCTATCTATCTATCTATCTATCTATCTATCTATCTATCTATCTATTTATCTATCTATCATCTATCTATCTATCTATCTATCATCTATCTATCTATCTATCTATCTATCTATCTATCTATCTATCATCTATCATCTATCTATCTATCATCTATCTATCTATCTATCATCTATCTATCTATCTATCTATCTATCTATCTATCTATCATCTATCTATCTATCTATCTATCTATCTATCTATCTATCTATCTATCATCTATCTATCTATCATCTATCTATCTATCTATCTATCTATCTATCTATCATCTATCTATCTATCTATCTATCTATCTATCTATCTATCTATCATCTATCTATCTATCATCTCCTGCCCACCTAGCAGTTTGAAAGCACGTCAAAGTGCAAGTAGATAAATAGGTACCACTCCGGCAGGAAGGTAAACGGCGTTTCCGTGCGCTGCTTTGGTTCGCCAGAAGCGGCTTAGTCATGCTGGCCACATGACCCGGAAGCTGTACGCCAGCTCTCTTGGCCTATAGAGCGAGATGAGTGCCGCAACCCCAGAGTCATTCGCGACTGGACCTAATGGTCAGGGGTACCTTAGGGGCCTTCAGAGATGTAAAGTGACAGGCTCATAGGACACCTCGGTATTTCTCCCTTCCGTTCTTCACTCATTGCTTTCTTACCAAGGGCTATGGGCAGGGCTGGCCCAAGAAATTTTGCTGCCTAAGGTGAAGAAGAAGAAGGTACCCCTCCCATTCCATATACAAAAACTGACTTCACTGACTTTCCCCACACACCTGAGGCAGCAGGTTAGTTTGGGGGGTTCAGGAGAGGCCATGTGGCAATAAACAGAAGTGTATGTGCTCAGGGATTGCTGTTCCTACCCTCAATCACTCTCCACCTGAGGTGGTTGCCTCACTCTGTCTGATGGTAGAGCTGGGCTTGGGTGTTGCAGGGAACACTATCACATTGATTGAGTGATCATGGAGTTCTTGTTTTTAAGAAATAGGCAGTCTGGATGTTTTAAATAAAAGGGAAAAATAGAAAGCAGGTAGCCAGAAGTTAGAGTGATCTAACAGGGGGATTTGGTGTGTGAGTGTGGGGCGGGGGGGATGGAGATGTGTGAAAAATACAAGGAAATTACTGAATAATTTGGAAAACATGGACAATTACAATCAGTCTTGAGTCATGAACAACCTTCTGTTTCTGAAGTTTGCCGCCTTGGAATGTGTTTCCATATGGTATCATTGCATATACAGTGAAACCTTGGTTCTCGAACTTAATCCATTCTGGGAGTCTGTTCGACTCCTGAAACCGTTTGAAAACCAAGGTGTGGCTTCCGATTGGCTGCAGGAGTTTCCTGCACTCAAGCGGAAGCCGCGTTGGATGTTCACCGAAAAACGTTTGAAAACTGGAACACTTACCATATATTTCCATTTACAGATAGGTAGCCATGTTGGTCTGCCATAGTCAAAACAAAATAAAAAAAATAAAACAAAAAATAAAAATAAAAATAAAACAAAATTTTTTTTATTTTGTTTTTTCATATATTTCCATGTATTGGACGAGGTTTTTTGACACAAAAATCATATCAAAAAACTGGGGTCGTCCAATACACAAATAGTGGCATGGGGGGGGGGAGATGCCGCTGCATGCAAGGGAGCAATCTGGGGGTGCTGGCTGGCAGTGCGGAGCTTCGCCCAATGCTGCTGCACACGGGAAGCACTCCCGGATCATTTCCCATGCGCAGCGGCATGGGGGAAGGTGCCCTCTGGCCAACCGGCTGGCTGGCTGGAGCGCAACTTCCCTCAATGCTGCTGTGCAAGGGAAACACTCCCTACCTGTGCACAGGAAATGATCTAGGGAGTCTTTCCTTCCCACAGCTGCGTGGGGGGAGAGGCTCAACAACTTTGGGCCATCTCCCCTCATTTTCTTAAAATTGAGTCCCCCAAAATAGGGGGGCAGGTCTTATACATGGGGGCGTCTAATAGATGGAAAAGTACAGTACTTTCGGGTTTTTGGTGCTTGGGAGCCAAAATGTACAAGCGCCAAGGTGTTCGAGAACAAAGGTACAACTGTAATATGAAGACAGAATTCTACCAAAGAAGAGATTTTAGGTGCAATTCAAGGATAGGTAAGCCAGCACATCTTTCTGTATACCTATTGCTCCCCAGTTTAGTCTCTTTGCCCTAGCATTTAGCTTCTCAAAAAAAACAACAACACAAAAAGCCCCCTTAAAAGTATGACTACTTATTTATATGAAACTTTATTGATTTATTTGCATTACTTGTGGAATCCTATAACAAAAGTTCTCAGAGTGACTTGCAACAGAAATAACCACACTGCAATAAAAATACAATGAAGGCACCAAACAACCTCACAATATGAAATTAAAACAGAGAGCAACAAAATAAATCCACAGAGACAGATCTATTTAAAACAGAAAATCCAGAGAGCTGAGACAGTATAAAACAATGATGTCATTTAAGAGGCATTTGTCTTGTGCCAACTGGAAATTACAACAGGCACTAGGCGGGTCTCTCTGGGAAGGGGAGTTTCACAATTGGGGAGGGAACTACCATGTGGAGATAGGGATAGCTGGGACTAAGGTTGTTCCATTCTGCTTCTGCCTGTGCTCAAATCTAAGTCTATCCTATCCTATTTCTGTGCAGATTTTAAAGAGGGTGGGAATATACAAAATTCTTTAAAATCTGCACAGATTATTTAGTTTTTTTTTTTAAAAAAAATCACATGCTTAGAAAAGCCTGATGTGACTGCTGTGTGCAAGTGTTGCCATGCATGTTGAAAACAGGCTGCAATTCTCCCTAGGAGCAACTGGACTGGATGCCGTGCCATTGCTGTCAGAGAGAAAAAAAATATGGCTTCCCCCATGGAACAGATGTGATTTCCAACAAACAGTCTCTGGGAGCCTTCCAGGGAGAATTTAGATGCAGAATCAGGCAGGTTGTTGTACCCTGAAACTAAAAGTGGTACCCCTTTTCCCATTTAACTCCAAACGTGTTTTAAAAAGAAGTCCTTTCCCTTTCCTACTTCTTAATTAAAAATGGCTTTCAAACTTCTGAAGTTAGGAAAAGGGACTGTCAGATGACACCAAAGATTCTTGTGGCTAGGGCACATGGGATATCATTTCTCATGAATATGGGCCATTAGAAGAAAATAGTGGCAGAGCTCAATGGGGATGCTTTAAAAGTTTGTGGTTCCAGCAGATGTCTGACCCTACCTATATAGACTTCCTGCCTTCCTTTTGTTTCTTGTATGTATGAGGGGGGAAAATCATGAGAAGGGGAAAAAATGAAGCAACCACCTGAAATGTAACTGCAACACATCATAAACTGAAGGTGAGAAGTTCCAATAATTTCAATGTGATGCATACTTGAGTAAGAATTACACACATAAGTGAGAATTGCAGGCTTAAGTGAGGTGCTGAAGCCATATATTTTGTGGCAAATTATATTATGAATGGTTATATTCTGCTTTATTCTGGAAAGCACCCCTTATTGAATGTTGAATGATCTAATTTGCCACCCCCTCTTTCTGTTGGCCACACAAGAGACAAAAGATGAAAAAAGTTCAAACTTGCTGTGCACATCGTTCTTTGAACATCTTTCATCTGTGCCTCTTGTTACGTAACAGTGAGATGTGTTTGGCCTGCAACCTGACACCAGCCGTTCTTTCCCAAACAGAGGTTTTTCTCATAAAATCCACTCAGGCCCTTCTTCTCAAGTTCTTCATCCACTTTTCACAAGAAAAAAGAAATCATTCATATCCAACAAAGAGAGTCTCGGATTCTTTAGATATTTTCCATTATAAGCTTTTGGTACCATTATGAGCTTCAGCTCAAGTTACGTTTCTGATCCCTCTTCTTTCATCTGGTAAAAAATGGATTATTTCATTATTAGCCTGGAACCGTTATTGTTCACAGAGATCAAGTCTGTGTATGAACAATTCTTTCCCTGGTGTATTACTGCTAATCCCAGGGTTGCTATAAACTTTGCTACAAATGCTCAAACTCTTGTTGTTGGTGAGATCAGCATGGTAGCTAACTTTACCAAATGTCTCTTTGCACTGGAAAAAACCTCCTTACTATGAATGTTACGGAGCAGAGAAATGACAGAATTGTTCATTAGTGGGAACCTTTACAATTCAAAAGTTTAAATGCTCCAAATTCATGAGTTTGGCATTACTTTAAAAATGGCTGATGTGAATGATGATGGGGTAGATATGATAGCATACACTGTTGGCAAAAAAAAGAAAAAGAAACTTACCCCAACAACAATAACTTCAAAGCCTCTGGAGAGAATGGAAGTGGAATTATGAGGAAGTAAAGACAAAGCTAATGCCCTGAATTGCAGCAGTCAAAGTTAAATTCAAGGTGAATGAGAGTAAACCACCCAAAGAATAAGGATTAGACCTTGAGAATCAAAGACAGAGGAAAGTAAGGGGGGGGGGGGGCGGGGAGGAAAAGGTCAGAAAGGAAATAGCTGTATTAAGTTTAAGTCAGTGGTGTCCAAACTTTTTTCAAGGAGGGCCATATTTGATGAAGTGAAGGGCTGTGAGGGCGGACCAAAGGACCAATTGAAGTTGTTGAGCTTTTTTATGATTTTACCCCAGGAAATAAACTGCCACAGGGGCCAGATTAAACCGACTGGCGGGCCGGATTAGGCCCCCAAAGTGGACTTTGGACATGCCTGGTTTAAGTGGTCTATATCTCATGAAGAACTGGAAATATAATTTAAAGAGGAACCCATAAGGCTCCACAATCTAGTGACTGTAAAAAGAATTGAATTGTGCTGGGATCAGTCTGTCTAATCCAAGGTGTTTTCTGATTATGGGCCAACATCACTTAACAAAGTATGGTTTGAGCACGTGTCCAAATGCAGCATGTGATAAACCAGAACCAGAACTTCCAGACGGGTAGGTGTGTTGAAGGAAAAATCAGAAGACACGCTTCTTCCAAAAATCTTGAGGTGGAACTCAGTGTGGTGATAGGCAAGATGGGGGAAATCGGCTGTTGGAACACACACTTTAAAGCACACTCAAAACATAAACAGAGTATATTGCTTGGGGTTTGAGGGGACAATTGAAACAAATATGGAAAAAATCCCAAGCCTTTACTTACGCAGTGTCTAGCATACAGGTTAGAGGCTCTGTATTCCCTGACATACACACAAGAAATTTGGGTACCCAGGCTTGTGCCCACAGCTGTTTTATTGCTCATACTTTGTGTTACACAGGAAATATTAGTGTTAACACTGATGAACAGCAATTAGGTAATAATCTGTAAAATGAGGGGTTGCCCCAATTATGGCAAAATTAATAATATGCTCATTGGTATGAGGGGATGTGCACTAAAGAAACAAGAACATTTATCTCAGGGTAAGTTCACATATTTGAACTACTTTTCTCAGTCAGCACACTTCAATTAACTCTGAAATAACCTATATCATTGCATACTACCCATCCAAAAAGGAATTAAACTTGAATTCCTCCATTATTACACAGAATTAATGTTTAGTCGAGTGAGTAACATCATCATGGAATGTAAGCTTCTCCAGACTCTTTGTCCACCATGGTGAAATGCTCCCAAATCACATTTGACGTGTTCCCCAAAGGGCAAGGACCATTTAAGCTTTATAAATGCTGTCTTCTTCCTTTTTTTCTTTTTCTTCTTCTCTCTTTTTAAAAAACGCTTCACATAAATGTTTCATGTCTCTCCTTAGTGATGCACAGGCCCCGAACATTTAGCTGTGAGGGTGTTTATATTTGTGGAACTCTCTTGAACATTTGCTGTGGATTTCAAACAGCTGCTACACTGAAGCACTGGGAATAGCAAGATCATGAATATTCAGGTGTAGCGACTGGAATGAACAGCCGTTAATAGAATAAACGCCTAAACAGTTGTGTAAGGCTTATTAAGACCTATTGGGGCTGAGATAATAAATTCCCAGCCTGACATGTTGCAACAAAATGTAGTTGAAACATTTTGGACCATCTCTTCAGAAATTAAGGGGAGAGAGTGAAATAAAAAAGTTAGTTCTGTATCATAGCACAATGGAACACCTGGAAATCTTGGCAGATATGATTTTTACATGCTAGCTCATCTTCACTTTAAATTGATGACTCTGTCTATTCTGTAAGATGCATGGGATGTCTGGTATGGACATTGCTCTCCACATGAGACCATTTACTAGATCACCTTCCAGATTCTACAAACTCCAGAAATACACTCTGCTTGGGAAGAGCAATGTGGGATAGAATAGCACAAAAGAACCAACTTCTGTATGTCTGAACAAAACCCCATTCCAATTTGTGGCCTCTCTTAATTTCAGGTATATGTCTGTTGCTTGCCATCCATTCTTTTGCTGCCAGACAGAATGAACAGCTTAGAAGTCATCACGTCACAGACATATTCAAGTAGTTGATGGGCAAATCACATGAGGGAGGTTGCATATATAGGTACCACATTATTCAGCAAGGCCAATCAACATTGGATTTTTGCTTAAGGGACTAGTATTTAGTATTTGTTAGTATCTGACTGCAGGTACAGACTTGATCCTTGTCATGCCTGACAGAGGAGCCGTGCTTTCTACAAGGAGAAAGTGTATGTCACACAGACTGGGCAGTTTATTATTCTATATAATTAAATTGGTACATACCAAGAAGAAAAAGGATTGTGTCAAATATTATAAGATTTTGATCTTAAAAATAGTTTTTTTGAAGGGGCAGAATTATTTCCCACATACATTATATTATATTATATGTAAATATTCCTCCCCCCCCCAATCCTGTTCAGTGTCATTGTTTCTCCAGACTGCTGCTTCTTTCTCCTTCCTGGGTGATCCCAGCCAATCAGGGCTCATGTAATGAATGTTATGACACAACACTACATAGCCAATAAGATTTTGATGATGTAACTGATGAAATTGAGAATGCATAGAATGCTTCTGGATCACCAGGAGGCACCAACACTGCTGTGTAACCAATCAGCTTTGACCAGACAATGTAATTCACAATGGCAGGATAAATAATTTGACACTGAGATAAATATTCATTTATTTAGTTCTATGCCACACTTTAATTTGCAACTAAAGTGGTACTTGAAGTAGTATACAGCATAATAGCATTATAAAAACATTATGGCATTAAAACACAATTTTTTCACCAAAGATATGAAAACCATCAGAAGCCTTTTGACAGAAAAGAAAAACTAAATTGTTTTCTTGCTTTAATGTTACCTTAAAAAATTACTGTGCACACTTGTTGCAAACTGAGGAGGGTCTTTTTTCAGCCACTCTTCCTGGGTTACTGTCTCCACTAGTCCAATTAATAGCAATACAATTTTGTTGCCACATGCCTTTAGCTAAAATTTTAAATTCCTTACAATGATCTGAATTGCATTGTCATGCTGTACCTGCAAGATAGTTAACTGTTGTAAGAGAACAGGAATTTTGCCTGTCATGTTGCATTATGTTCTGCCATACTGCTTGGTTCTGTCACAAAGCATTGCACGCCATTAAAACACTATACACTGAAAAACCTCCCTGTTTCAAACCTAAAGGCAAACTCAGTAATATTTGATCTGTTACCTGCTGTCAGTTCCAATGAACAGCTCCTAAACTTAAACTGGCATTTTCCAGCACCAGATTCATGCTACTTAGTTCTGTGCAAACACAGGGAAACCCCCCATTATCATGGCCAACTCAACTGTACTCATTAAACTCAAGTGGTCACATGGAGTTGCAATAGCTCAGGTGAATAAATTATGAAGTCTGTCATTTATAAAGCAACATGCACCTAAGAAGTACATATTGGGATGCTTTTTAATGCTGCAAAGAATGCTGGTTCACAGTTCTTGCATGATGTACAACTGTGCGCAATCTGGAAGTTCTACTTTGGAATTGACATAAACTCTGGGTATGTAAGGTATACCTGCCTGCTTGGGATGACCTAATGGTTTGGATTGGTCCAGCTGATTATCCACAATCATGGCTACCCATTATGAGGCTTTCCTTGTCTTTCTGGTTAGTCTAGCTGAAGTCAGCTTCATCTGGTTTGGCAGCTGCATTTTAAAATTCACTGGTTGTAGTTGGTACACAATTTGGAGATAGGCGGGTTGTAACTGCCCATTGCTCCCTATGAACATTGCAGAAACAGGATCCAATCCAGAGCAGTCAGAATACAATGCAATGTATGATTTCAGGGCTGGTGCGCTGGACTCATTTGTTTATGGTTGTGATGAGCAAAATGCCTGACTTCCTTGTCAGAAGCCTAGGCTGCCATTTTTCATGCCGATATTCTGACTCATGTTGAAAGGGGCTAGAGTAGTATGCAAAACTGTAGTTTCGCTTAGTGAACATGTATGTAGACCCATTAGGAATAAGAGAAATCTCTCATGGACATAGAAAAATTCACCATAAAGAGTAAGACAGAGAAAATGCTTAAAGGGTAAGGCAGTTCAGTGTTTTAATTTTTAGATTAAAGAGGTATATTTTGCTTTTGACAGCTTATACCTATTTAGATTTTACTCAGTGTTATGTTGTTGTTTAGTCGTTTAGTCGTGTCCGACTCTTCGTGACCCCATGGACCAGAGAACGCCAGGCACTCCTGTTCTCCACTGCCCCCCGCAGCTTGGTCAGACTCATGCTGGTAACCTCGAAAACACTATCCAACCATCTCGTCCTCTGTCGCCCCCTTCTCCTTGTGCCCTCCATCTTTCCCAACATCAGGGTCTTCTCCAGGGAGTCTTCTCTTCTCATGAGGTGGCCAAAGTACTGGAGCCTCAGCTTCACAATCTGTCCTTCCAGTGAGCACTCAGGGCTGATTTCCTTCAGAATGGAGAGGTTTGATCTTCTTGCAGTCCATGGGACTCTCAAGAGTCTCCTCCAGCACCATAATTCAAAAGCATCAATTCTTCGGCGATCAGCCTTCTTTATGGTCCAGCTCTCACTTCCATACATCACTACTGGGAAAACCATAGCTTTAACTATACGGACCTTTGTTGGCAAGGTGATGTCTCTACTTCTCAAGACATCAGTGTTATATACTCCACTAATATACTCCAGTGTTATATATACTCCAGTGTATATACTCCAGTGTTATATACTCCACCCAGTGTTATATACTCCACTAAATATTTCTGGGTCTTTGCTCTTGTATATCATATTAAATATATTTAAATGTGATTTGCTAAATGCAGGTTAAAACAATTGCAGATTAATATGGAAAAGGATGGAATATACAAAATCAACACAGACCAGAAACAAGCTGATAATGGTCTGGCCTTGACACTTTCTCTCTGTATTCTGAGGCTCAAGGAAAACTCATGGTTCATTGGGACTGCATATAGAACTGCTCTTAGGATTACAGACCATGATGTTGTATCATAAATAGATCAGTTCAGTGGAATGCCATAGGAGAAATATGGTGCCAGAAACAAGTAAACAATTTCTCCGACGTATATAGAGCAGTCCCTTCAAGGATGTCATGAGATGCAAGTAAAGATGACTATCCCATTTTTGTTAGGTAGGATTGCTAGGCTGTTATGTTGTGACTTGGCCAAGGCAACACAGTGCGGTTCATGGCTAAGTGAGAATTTGATCCCAGATCTCCGCTGTCCAAATCCACTACTCTAAGTCCATTACCCCACACTGCCTCTCAGGGGAAAGATTAAAATACAGATATATTAGAATGTTACAGTGATGTAAAGCAGTAGCCAAATGGATACAAATTTTCAATGTGTTCTTTGATGGACTGTCATCAGTATGGGATGCACAATGACGTCTGAAAACACATTTAGGCCTTGTTGAGTGTTAGCCATTCATTTTTACCCCAAGGCAGAAACCTAATGGCAGATGCAAAACAAAACTATAATTCTTTTAAACAGCACTATATATTTCAGACCCTTTCCTAAGGCATTCTAGATTTCCCTACTTGTTTAAGTTGCATGAATGATGTCAGACGTGTTGACTGCTCTAATGTATTCACCATACTGTGGATATCAGCAATCTGGATTAAAGCCATTCAGAATGAAAATAATTACCCACTTCTTTCCTCTTCAGCCCCTCTGTCTTCACTCCCCCTTTCTCCATACCCTTTCATTCTTCTATGACCTGGTTATCAATATAAGAACCAAATCTGTTTCGGAAATTTCTATGTCATGGTTGCACTGGTGGAGGAAAGAACAGATGGAATAAATTAATTAGTCAAAGTCTGTTTAAAAGGAAAAGCATTTCTTTGCCCAAGCTGCCAGAGGGTAGAAAAGAAGAACATTTAAAGAAGTTAACAGACTTCTTGTTAACTTATCAGAACCCTTTAGCTTATCAGACCTGTACATTACCATCCTCAACACAAAGCGATTTTGCATGTGAAAAGGGAAGCCAGGAGGTATCTCTCCAAATATAAAATGAAGAGCATTACCTTTTTGGCAAAATGGAAAGTTTATTAAAATTGTCTGCATCAAATGCATCTGACACAAAGAGTAAATAGGCATGGCACACGATTATGCTCCTCCTTCAACACTACCAGTCATGCTGGATCTCATTATTGTCTTGCTTGAAATGTGGCTACAAGCTAGAACACACCCAACACTCCTCTATAGCTGCCTATTACAGAGGAAGATTAGTAACTGCAGCCTAGCTGAGGCTTAAGAAAGATTGTGTTGCCCTGGGGTGGTTGTTCTGTGGGCCTCCAGATGTTGTTGGACTACAACTCCCATCATATTTGACTATTGGCCATGCTGGCTGGGATGGTTGCAAGTTGGACACCAGCACCATTTGGAGAGCCACAGGATAGCTACCCTGGTCTAGAGAGAAACTGTAGTTAAAAGGAGAGGATGTAGCTAAATGTTAGATATTGGGATTTGCATGCAGAATATCCCAGGTGCAACTCTTGACATCTCCAGGTAGGAGTGAAATACGACTTCTGCCTGAAACTCTGGAGAGCTACAGCTTGTCAGTGTAGACCATGTGTAGGTCCATGGATACAGAACCTGTAGCTCTCCCAATGTTGTTGGACTCCCAGTGTTATTCCCATCAGTCCCAGCCAGCTTGGCCAAATGCAATGGATGATGGGAGCTTCAGTCTAGCAACATTGGGTGGGCAACTGGTTCCTCATTCCAGTGTAGACAATATGGAGCTATATGGACTTCCCTGTTTCAACAAGCCATGCAAGCGGAGTTTTTTTATATCCCATTTGGTATCTGTATAGGTTTTTAAATTGTTTTTATATATGTAATATTTTAATGGTTTTATATATGCAATTCATATATGTATTATTGTATTCTGAAAACATTTCAGTATGCTGACAAACCAAGATATAGTTGGTGATGGACCAAGGGTCTGATTCCCTATTAAACAATCCCAAGTTCCTGTTCCTATCATTACTGATTTTTTCCCATTGAGAAATCTCTGGTTATCTTCCAAGGGACCTTAGGATTTCCCACTATCAGCTGAGAAGGAAACTGCTTCATTAGCCTCTGGCTAGAGGAAATGTGCTGGAACAGCAGCCAAACAGAGTGAGATGGGGAAAGAAAATGTGGCTTGAAGCAAATGCAGCTGTGTGTGTTTACTGCTGACAGTGGAGCAACAAAACTAGAAATGACCACCAAAGATTGGCCTGTCATTTGGATGGGTTTCTTAGAGGGAGAATGCAGACCATTTTGGGATTCTAGACATCACACAATATAAATGGTAGGGGTGAGGAATTCACACATTTCCCAGCCAAAGCAAAAGCCCAGTTCATTTAGGCAGTATGAGCTCTTATATGCAGACCACACGAGTGATTCTACAAATTGTCACCCAGAAAAATGCAGAGGAATGTTCAAGACAAAGCCTTGTTTTATTAAAATCAGTGCAGAGCAGAATGAGGCCCACCATAATCTTTCATGCTGCCTGACTTAGTAAAACCTGAGTTGGAGTTACTCCAGGTTTTTATACAGTAGGCCTACTGGAAAACATGAAGTGGATTTTGAAACATTATAGTTATTTTGTTTTCAGGACCTTTCCAAGCCCCTTCATTAGCAAAAGGCAATGTTATATTACATGCATTTATGTGTGTACAGGTTAAGTAATTAATTCGTTCCGGAGGTCTGTACTTAACCTGAAACTGTTCTTAACCTGAAGCACCACTTTAGCTAATGGGGCCTCCTGCTGCCGCTGTGCCGCCGGAGCACGATTTCTGTTCTCATCCTGAAGCAAAGTTCTTAACCTGAAGCACTATTTATGGGTTAGCGGAGTGTGTAACCTGAAGCGTATGTAACCTGAAGTGTATGTAACCTGAGGTACCACTGTATAAATACTGCTTAAAGATTTAAAAAAATGCTCTTATTTTTCCCTCTTCAATAACCACCTATGCAACCATTTTTGTTTCTGTCCTGTTGGCACCACTATATTCTCCTGATAACTTTCAAATGTTACTTTATTTGTTCCAGTGTTGATTATATTGTATCATGACCATGGATATGGCCCTGGGAGATTAGGACAGGGGGAGGCCCCATAATTTCTTTAAACTTCTGCAAATAAAAAAAGTACCACCCAAGCTTTGCCATCACAAGCATGCCCAGAGAAAAAGCCCTGCACCAATGGTAATTCTGACTCCTGAAGCAAGAAAGGATCACAGTTAGATTAATCTACCTGGGCAGGTTCACTACAAGGCCCCATTAGGCAGACCAATGGCTAGTGTAGTGATTAAAGGTATGTTATATGATGATCTGGAAATCCTCAGTCCAAATCTCAGACCCACCTACTCTCTAAATGATAGGAAATAAGCTTGGAATAGTCCGATTTGTGTACTAAAGTGCCCCACCAAGTGGGATTGACAAAACTGCAAGCCATACAATCATACCAGCAAATCCTACAGTTTTATTGAGATTAGTCTAGCTGTTGTGCTCATCTAAAAAAATGACCCCCCCCCCTCTCTCGGATGGTAACACTCTTGGTTAGTTTTATAACTGCAAAAGAACACAACAAGGGCCTATGGCTTCCTGGCTACGCTTGCATTTTCAAGAGGCTTTGGAAAACAAGGACATGTTTCATTTGCATTCCAACTGCATCTCAGGTTCCCATCTCCCAGTAATACTTGAATAGACTGTGTACAGACCTGACAATCAGTACAAACAAGGGTGGGTGAACGTGAGGGAAGCACTTCTACATTCTTCTTCTTCTTCTTCTTCTTCTTCTTCTTCTTCTTCTTCTTCTTCTTCTTCTTTACTTTTTTGCCTCTTTATTGTTCCCAGAAGGAATTTATTTGTGATTTTGCATATTTCCCCTAACATTCATGTGTTGGAGGGAAGCAGTAGAAATAAGGCAGAAGCCATTAGGTAGATATTTGGCAAGCCCATACAATTTTGCAAAATCCTGCTAGGGAGTCTGTGCCTGCCATGCTGCATTTGTTTTAAGTACCAGCTGCCTTCAGACCAACTTTTCTCCCACTCCAGCCACAGAGAAAGCACTTGAGTCAGCACAATTTGGAAGAAGCACAAACCCCCCTGTAATAGCCTTGTGCTACTATCAATTTTCCACTTCAGAACATGAAGCTCCTTTGTCTATTTTCAGAAGCTAGTTCCAGGGACATGGCATAAAATATATGATGCTATGGTCCATTTTCTCTTCTTCCAGATTGTAACTTAAAAGATATAAAATATGGGGAATGCAACAAGCCAAAGCATAATGATTTTAGTTCTGGAGGATATGCAGCTACCAAGCACAGTATACATTTTTAAAAATATATATTTGTATTAGACTTTCAGATCTTTCTAATCAAAAAGGGAAACGCTCCCCGATGGTTGTTTTTCCCCCCTTCCCAGTAGGACTCTAAAAATATGTTTTCACTTAAAAATGAAATAAGGGATGCATTTACATTATGTATCAAAAATAGTTGAATTATACAATTATATGATTTAGGAAAAACTCAACCCATGTAAAGCAAGCTAATCATGATCCTAAATTGAATTTTCAAACCTTTAATTGATCCCATCCCACAGGTAACATTCTATTTTAATTGCTAGGCCGAGATGGTTGCAATTAAGTAAATTAAAAACTCAGCTCAGTGGAAACTGGGAAAGCCATCTAATTGAACAGATGATGGCCAGGTTTTCTAACAGTTGATTGCAAAAGGATGTAACCACTTTGCTCATATTTCCTATTCTGGTTACATCCATATGCATTTGCATCCAGTTCATACTGAGACAGCCACCACAATGAATGAATGGAACATAATACCATCAAGGTTTTGTGGTGTTTTTTTTTTTTTTTTAAAAAAAAACCCCTAAAATCGAATTTTCAGCCAAAGATAACAGGTTTTAAAGTTCATGTACAGACGAGATAATCTAGCTCTGTGGTTCTCATATCTTTTTACTATTAAATTAAGAAAGCCCATTAATGGAATGTTGACTTTTTCTGGGCCTGCATGTTATGTTTAACTCCTCAACACCTGATTGGGGTATTGCGCTGAGGCAGCAGGGATACATCACTGTCACCATGCCAGGAACTCCCAGGATCTGCTACCATTCACCAGAAAGGAAATTCAAACATGGCTCAAAGCTGTTATATGACAGGAAATGATTAGAGTCAGAGTAGGACAGGAACAAGGCGAGAAGCACCTTTCCTATGCACTGTCCTAAAATCATTTTGGCTGCTTATTATGATACTAAGAGTCAAACTGCCCATTCTACAATCAACCTGAAGTCCAAGTTGCAGTGGAGCTAAGTCATTTTAACTGCAAAGTGCTTAACAACCTGGTATTCTATAGTATGCTGCTGCTGAATTAAGCTGCACTCCTATGGATTAATGGTGTGATGGAGACACTACTGTCTACACACTTCCATCACTCCTGACATCTGTGGCAGAAGGTGGGTGGGGCAGGCAAATCACAGTGCCAGCCTTGAGCCAGAGCACTGGCTGGGCCCGATGCCTTCATATGATCGCAATTGGGACAACTTGGGATCAGGGCTGGCCCACCCATTAGGCAAGGAGTGCTACCATCTCAGATGGCAGGATCCAGGGGCAGCAGGTTCTGATGTGGATCTTTATTTCCTCCTTCTTCCCTGATGAGGAGTGGGCATCATGTTATCAAAGTGCTGGTTTTGACCTAGAAAGCCTTAAATGGCTCAGTACTGCTATACCTCAGGGACCGCCTCTCCCCTTATGAAGCAATCTGGATCCTGTGATCATCATCTGAGGCCCTTCTCTATGTGCCTCCTCCATGAGAGGTCAGGAGGTTGGCAACAAGAGAATGGGCTTTTCTGCAATGGCTTCCCGCTTTGGGAATGCTCTTCCCAGGGAGGTTCATCTGGCGCCTTTGTTACACATATTTAGGCACCAAGCAAAATAATTCCTCTTGTCTCAGACCTCTGGGTAATTAAACAATCAATTACCTTTTAAAGTGTGTGTGTGGGGGGGAGGTATTGTTTTTGTTCTTACTACGTTATGCATTTTTGTGTTTTAGTACAGTGGTACCTCGGGTTAAGAACTTAATTTGTTCTGGAAGTCTGTTCTTAACCTGAAACTGTTCTTAACCTGAAGCACAACTTTAGCTAATGGGGCCTCCTGCTGCCGCCACATGATTTCTGTTCTCATCCTGAAGCAAAGTTCTTAACCTGAAGCACTATTGCTGGGTTAGCGGAGTCTGTAACCTGAAGCGTATGTAACCCGAGGTACCACTGTAATGTAAACTGCCTTGTAATCCTCGGATTAAGGGAAGTATAGAATCTATCTATCTATCTATCTATCTATCTGGTGCTAAAACATCTTGGGTTAGCCCTGCTTGGGATCCATTAGATCCTGGGCTAGTTCAGCCCATCCCTGGCATACCCTGTTTTAGGGTTTTCTATGGGCAGTGATCCCAATGTTAGTAGAATGATGCTGGCAGGGCTGGAAAGAGGTATACCCAGCCCCCACTAAGGCACAAAGGGGAACTGGACTTCTGAGTAACTTTTTCAAGATTATTTTATTTCAAAAAGTTATGTTGCATTAGTTGCTCTGATTGGCTTTATTTTAGTTCTACTGATGTGGCATATACATTATGAAGGGAAATAAGAAAATTAAATTTCCCAGTAACAAAACTACAAATCCCAGTGTTCTGTGGTTTGGAGCTATGCTGTGTCCTTGCATTCAGGTTAGGTGGAAGAAAGGAAAAACAGACATCAGTTCTCCTCTCTTTGTTGTAATGGAGTATAAGAACCAGGGGTCATAATATAAGGGGTGTAAGAGAGGGAGTAAGAGTGCATAGCAGGGTTGCAGCAGAAATGTTTTTAGCTCAACAGAACCTTTTTCTTTAAATACACATTTTATATTTTACTGACAATAATAAAATTCAGCCACCACGACAAGACATTCTAGGATAAACCTTCTTTAGGTCAGCAAGTTATGTGGCTGGCTGTTTAACTGGCTGCTTCCCAGCTCCTCTATTGATCGACTTTGCAGTCAATACAATTAAGATGATGCTTGGTTGCCTGATTTATAAAAGAGAATGAGCCAACCTTCACCATCTTTAAATATAATTCCTTTTATTCTGAAAGATCCCTGAAGTGTATTCAAAATTTTGAATGTCATGGGTGAGACTTCAGCTACATTTTAGCTTTAAAGCTTCACTCAAATTAACTTTGGGAAGCTATTTCTATTCTCTGTATGACCTTGGTCTTAATGTCAGTTGAACAGCAAACCTGTGACAAATGTGATCTCTCATATGCCTCTGTACACAAGAATCGCTGGAGCTTAAGGAATACTTTTGTCTCTCAGGAAAGCTCACAACTTTTATTAACGGGTCAAAATTCCATCAAGGATAGGCATTTAAAAGGAAGGAAGGGCTGTTTACAGGTTATTTGGTTTCATTATGTCTAATTTTGGGAGTGGGTGACATGTCATGCTCCTTCTTGAGTAGTCGGTCGACCTTTGGCCCCCACCCTGCACTCAGCTCTCACTTGCGGCTTCTAGAAGCTGTCAGTGTGTGACATCGGTCATACCCCGGGAATGGCTTCAACTTGCTGGCTGAACCAGGTGAGGGTAGCTGATGGGTCTCAAGCCCTCAGTGAGTTAGGGACTTCCCCTGCATGCAGACACAGCCTCCAGTGGATTGAGTGGACTAGACCAATATTGGGTCCACTGGTCAAGAAGGCGGTTTCTGCATGTGCTGTAGAGGGAAGTGAGGGGCAGATGGGGCTCATCAACCTGGGAAACAAGCCCATATAGGAGAAGGAAAACTCCGACCCTAAACTTCCACTGTGTTGTGGGATAGCTTCGGGAGAAGGAAAGGCTAAAGAAGAAACCCTACACAAATCTGGAGTGGAGTCCCTAAGATGGTTGGATGGCACTTTGTATACTTCCTTCTGGCAACTCTTGCAGCCAAGCTGGCGCCAAATGTATTGCTCTGTTTTCCTTTGGATCATATCAGCGAGGCTGAGAGCAGGGTCCTGCCCTCCGGGCAGCCCAAGATTTCCATACGCACTTCCCAAGCTTGCGTCCCAGGAAGGTCACTTTGGTGCTTCTAATGTAGCAGATTGGCTTCACCTGTGGAGGCATACTCTGTTGTCTCTCGAGACAGATGGGTGCCAACAACAATGTCTAATTTTGGTAACACGTATTTACCTCTGACAATACCTTATAATGTTGTGTGGCATACATAATTTAAACTCAGAAATGTGTGTTTCTCCCCCCCCCCACTTTTAAATGTCTCTCTCATGTAGACATAGCTTAAAGAAATCCTGTGTGAATAGTACTCCCTTTTTTTATTTAAACTTCTGCGTACTAAAAGAACTAGAGATTCCAGGCCTTTCCAATAAACGAGGCAATTGTGTATTATTTGCTTATTGTGCAAGATATGCTGAATTGCATGCCAACGTGCCATTCCTTTGAAACCTTTGGCCTTGTCCACAGGAAGAAATCACAAACAGGTAAAGTAGCACACTAAACCAACTAAGCCTGTTAATCAAAAACATGGTTGCAAACCTTTTCTTATGATGAAAAGTTAGAATACTTCAGACATTTTAGTTTAGAAAGAAGGCAACTAAGAACAAGGGAGTGTGGGGAGGGAGACATGATAGAAGTGTGTGAAATGACGTGTGCTGTGGAAAAAGTGGATAGGGATAAGTCTCTCCCCCCCTCATCTTTCATAATACCAGAAGTAGGGGTTCATCTAATGAAGCTGAATGTTAGAAGATTCAAGACAGACAAATGGAAGTATTTATTCATAGGGCGCAAAGTTAAACTATGGAATTTGCTCCTATAAGAAGTAGCGGTGAACTTGGATGGCTTCACCAAGACCTGGCTTGGGTTGTGGTTTGCACCCTACATTTCTCCAACTTCAAAAAAGGAAAAGAAGGAAGCCAGGTTGAAGTAACAAAAACAAAACAAAACAAAAAACCCTTTGGATGACCTGTGCATTCCCTTGCAGATGAGGGTCAGTGGGAGTTGATTGAGAAAGATGAACACATTATTGACCTCATGCACATTATATTGTAACGCTGACTGGAGAGGTTTCTCTGTCACATTGTAGCTGCATATCTATACCCTGCGTTAATTAATCCCCCATATTGTTTGTGTTTTGGCTTGTGCGAGACTTCTCATTTTTTATAGAATTTGCTCATCCAGAGGATCTAAGTTGGGGATGGCTAACTTTCTGGCATGATGGCTGCATCTGGGGTGGCTGACCTTTAAGGGATGCATGTCAGCATGCCTGCATGAGTGGTCATGGCCAAAGTGGTCTCACTCATTCACTTACTCACTTACTCAGGCATGCACACAGATGCGTGCCACACAAACACATCCACCCCACACATGTACTGCACACTCTCTTTTTTAGTCACACACAAACGTGCAGGCACACATCACACATTCACGTACACACCACACTCATCTCAATCATTGCATTGGACTGAGAGGAGCATAAATCTTTTCACTCAGCACAGCGCTGTGATGGGACAATTTCTGCTTGCCTTTGGCCCATGTGTTTCCCCATCTAAGGCATCTCTTCTCTCTCTGGCACAGCATCATTGCTAGGATATCTTTGCCCTCAAGTGGACCCAAGTCTTTCCTGTTTACTGACAGTAAGACCTCCTATAGGAATGGCACTGTGCCAGAGGGAGAAGAATTTTGCTGTGGGGGGCCCTGGGGGCTGCTTGGAGCAACTTGGCAGGCTGCATGTGAGCCAAAGACTCACTTCCCCACCCTAAATAGAGAAGGCTTTTTGTTTTATGTCTTCCCTTTCTCTCCACACATGTATCTCAAAGTATGCTAACTTGATTTACTCTGTCATCCTTTTGTGCTTAACATGTACCTCATCTCTTTCCCACAAACTACCAGTTTCTTTCATTCCTCCTCCTTGCCCTTTCTTGCATTCATGTTTTCTCCCTATAACAGTTACAGTCTCTTATCCCTTTTCTTTTTATTCTCACTTTATTATTTTTAAAACAACAACAACAATCCTTTATCACACATTCCAGTTTTTTTCAACACCCCCTCTGGCCCCTTCCCCTCAGAGAAGGAAGACCTTCTTTCCCTACTCTCTCTCCCATCCCAACATTTCAAGGTTTCCTGGCCAACATTTCTCATTGTGCAGGGTGTTGCTGGTGCTGGCGCTGGTCTAGCCAAAAGGTTTAAGCACAGCCAGGCGCTGGGCAGGCTATGGCACTGAGACCTACCTGAAGGTGGTGTGAGGACCAATGATGGGCCGTGGTCCACTGTTTGAGAAACAGTGGCTAAGTGGTTGCACAGAAGGTTGTTGCTGTTAATGTGCCATTCCATAAATCCTACCTGCATCAGACCAGATATCCTTCTCTAGGAGAAATCTCACAGCAACAGCCTTTATCCGTGCCCCTGTTGTAATCACTAGGCCGAAGTTGTGTTTTAATTGACGAAATGTGCTATACAGCATGACAAAATTGGGAGGGGGCTGGGGAGAATCTAAGAAACCTTTTGTTACCCTTTGGAAATGTGACGAAAGTGCCAGAAGTTAAAACTCTTAGGGCTGAAATGAAATAACAGAAGCTCTCCATCCCTTCCTGAAGACACTCATTAGATTTCACTTATCACATTCTGTTTCCATGGATTTGATCCAAAATAAAGGATGGAAAGTTATTAAGCAAGTGATAGTTTCAAAGCTCCAAGTGTCATCACTCATTGTGGATACACAGATACTTGGGGAGGGAGAGTCTTCATTACTAAGAGCTTTATTAATACTGTCATTTCCACAGGGGAGGCACAGTTACTGTGGTGACAGGAGCTCGAAAGATGCAAGACAAGATTTTGACTAGGTACATAAATATACCAAGAATGCTTGCATGTTCCTATGGTGCAGTATGCCAGTCATCACAAGGAACCATGTAAAATGGAAAGCAGATTGCAGTCTAAGACAAGATGCAAGTTTAGGGGGTTCTAGGTTCAGCTTTAGGGAACGCAGGTGGCGCTGTGGGTTAAAGCCTCAGCGCCTAGGACTTGCCGATCGAAAGGTCGGCGGTTCGAATCCCTGCGGCGGGGTGCGCTCCCGCTGCTCGGTCCCAGCGCCTGCCAACCTAGCAGTTCGAAAGCACCTCCGGGTGCAAGTAGATAAATAGGGACCGCTTACCAGCGGGAAGGTAAACGGCGTTTCCGTGTGCGGCTCTGGCTTGCCAGAGCAGCGATGTCACGCTGGCCACGTGACCCGGAAGTGTCTCCGGACAGCGCTGGCCCCTGGCCTCTTAAGTGAGATGGGCGCACAACCCCAGAGTCTGTCAAGACTGGCCCGTACGGGCAGGGGTACCTTTACCTTTACCTTTAGGTTCAGCTTTAACGTTAAGCAACACATTTAATACAAAGGGATATGTTTCCACTTTGGACTTGCTCCCACTTGCAATTCCTAGGGGAATGATCTTACCAAAGTTCCATTCACTTCAATGTGATTTTTAATATATAATTACCATTTGAGGATTAAGACTGATTTCCTATGCCCAGTTTTTATTCTGGGCATTCACTTGCAGTTGGTTATAGTATAAGGGAGGCGTAACCATGTGAAAGTCAAAGAATGTGAAAATGAACATTAGATCCCCCCATGTGGTAATATCTTCACAAGTAGCCATTCATTTATTAATTATTTAAGGCATGTATCTGCTGCGCTTCGTAATATTTATCCCTGCACAATTTACAATGCAGTTAAAGCAAAACCGTAATAAAATATAAAACAGCTCAGCTTAATAAACAAACTGCACAATTAAATATCCATTAACACAGCAGAATAGAAACTTCATACCTGGACTTCAGGAAATGACAAGAGGGTCACAACAAAACCCTCCACTATCAATCCACTTTCTTCACTAACACCAAATCCAGAGTGTGACCTGTCACATGTTTGTGGCTGTTGACTTTATTGGAACAACCTCACATTCAGCATGGTGGTCATAAGGTAACCTTTGAAGAGACTATGGTGAGGGAAACTTTGAGCTTATGCTGGTACTGTCCCCAAAACCCAAGTGGAAACATTTGAAAGAGGGCAACTCCTTAAGGTTCATCTGCTCATGGCTTGATATGTATATCAGGTTGCTTCCCTCCTCCAAGATCAGATAATAGAAAACTGATTTTTTTTTATTACAAACTTAGTGGCATTAAGCAACAGCAGCACTTGTCAAGTCGGCATGACCACTCACATTCCCCAAGGTAGAGAAGAAGACTGGGACAGAACTTAATAGGCCCTCCCTCCTCTTTCCCTCACTGGACATGTGTTGTATTGTTCCTGCAACCATATCACCACTGCCTGTTTCCACCAGAAGAAAGATGCCCCTCTCTCTTCCCCTCTCTTAACTCACCTTCCCCAGGCACATAATAATACAGTTCAAACACTGTAATAACAGATGTACTAATTTAAAGTGCTGTTGACCATAAAAACAGACCTTAAAAATTATTTCTTTCTTTCTTTTTGCAAAATTATTTTGCCATAGTTGGGCTTTTGTTTCCCATTAAGTAAAACCTAGTCATTGCCTCAGATTTTTTTTTAAATGCAGAAAAATATTTGGACCCAGATATTCAAATCAGTCTCACTTTTTTAACAGAAGTCATGATAAACTTTTTCACTGTGATGTAAGAGATACGTTCTGTACATCTGAGGCTACGCTAGAGGAACATAATAGAAAAGCACTGCTTCTTTCATGTATCTGGTGCAATTGCCAGAGGCTTTTACAGATGATGATAATAATAATTATTAGCACCTCCCATACAACATTACAATATGTCCTTTTAAATAAATTGATTTATAAAACTTTTTGCAGATAAAATGGCACTAGCTTTAATGCTCAATCTTAACAAAATCAATAGCTAGTGGGCATTTGCAAAGATGTGAGGACACAATTGCACTTGCTCATATAGAAAAGCAAATAAAAAATGCAAATATGGCTTGTATCAAAAAAATCAAGAAACATTTTTTTAAAAAAAATTAAAACACATTTCTATACCACCTTTCACATTAGTCACAAGGCAGTGAAAAATGACTTTTAAAATATGTAATCATTAAGCAAGATTATTGATCACAAACAAACAAACAAGGATTACATGGAGTGAAAGTCTTAGGTTTCTATCTAATGTAGTATGAGGTGACAGTCAGAGCAAATATAATTGCTTGTGCAATGGGACTTTTGCCCCACTCCTCCCCCAACATGAACCCTGTGTCATTCCCAAATGTGCGCCAGAAGATTGGGGAAAACCCTAAAACAGATTTTAGGGACACATCAGGGGAGGAAGTGGGGGAAGACCCATTGCACAAGTGGAAATATTTTCACCAATGAAAATTTGATACAAGCTTCACCGCCCGCCCGCCAACATCCCATGTCATTCATGATGTGACTGTAGCTTGGGATCCCTCTCTTTAGAATAGCTTAACTACTTTTCTTTGGAAGCAATAAAATCTACTTTTATCTTAAAACACTTAATAAAAACATTGATTGAGTGTCAATTAAAAACACAGTCTTCCCATTAGTATGAGGAAGCTTCTATTTTCCATTGGAAAACAACTTGGCCAATTTTAAATTGGCTCTTCATTTAGAAAACCAAAACCAAGCCGTAAGTGCTTTTGTATTTGCCCTTGTAGTGAAGTCCTTGTCTTAAGATATCTTCAAAATATTAGACACAAGAGACATCACAGCATTAGCCTAAGTTAGGCAGCTCTTTGCAAAATGTGCCACTGTGGGCTGCCTTGATAAACAAATGGAGTTGGACATTTTCCATGCATTTATTTACATGGTCACCTCATCTCCTACAAGAGATGCAACTGCATAATGCAATTATGAATGGCAAGGTGTACATCCTGTACTACTCCTAAAGACAAATCCTCACAAATGAGGATTAATAATAATTTTATTAAATGATTACAAATGACAATCACAAATGATGATTAATTAGTTTCATTTTAATGTATACTGATTTAGTTCCAGTTCTTGAAGCTTCTATTGTATGAACCTAGGTTTCAATTTCCATTCTATTAAAATGGTGTTAAGTTTACTAGCACACAAGAGTGCCTATTATTAGGCATGGACCTATCGGATGGCAAACTCATTATTTGCCATCAGACAAGAATGTTTGGGACAATTAATCTTTATCTGGCCAAATATTTTTCAGATTTTAAGAAGTGTCTGTGGCGTTCTCTCTCTCTCTCTCTCTCTCTCTCTCTCTCTCTCTCTCTCTCTCACACACACACACACACACACACACACACCACACACACACAAACAGAGAAAGAGAGAGAGAACTCCTGTCATGTCAACACTTCCATGAAAAATTTATTTCCACTTTAAATATTTTCCCCCTCTGGCTAATAAAAACAGACTGCAGTCCAAGTGAAAACAAGAAACATAATGATGTCAGGAGTCTGGTTTGAACCAGCAAAATATAGGAAATTCAGAATTAACACTTAAACGGTCTATATAAAAACCACTTTCTGCTCAGAGACCAGAGTGCTAAATCTAAGCCAGCAGAGCTATTTTAACCAGTTCCATCCATAGTCCCAACAGATGCTGAGTATAGAGAGATAATTAAAAATATTTCAAGGAACTTCCCAAAGCCTTAAAAAAGAAAATCAAGCATATGTGTGTTAATATTAGCATATATCTTTTGAGGTCTGAAAGTAAAATTTGTATATTCATAGTTACTAAATAGCCAAATAATACTTTCACCAAACTCACTGCTTTGTTCTTTGAGCTCCTAGACAATGTCAGCGATCAAACTATAGGGGGAAATGTACAAGCCCCTTTCCCTGACTCCTTCCAGTTTTAGGCAAATCATACACTTTCCATTGTAGCCTTTTAAAAATGGTAGCTTAGGAGCATCCACAATCTTTTTTTTTTTTTTAATGTAAAAACTATATTGCTGAGGTTTCATCAACTTTTATCTGACACTGGTCAAGTTGTGGCGGAAAAGCTTGGCTTGTCAGTGTTTCCTCTCCTGTGCTCCTCACTTGAAATAACTATTGGTGGCCAACATATTTAATACTGTACCTCAGGTAAGCTTTAAATTAATCCTATTCTGATCATCAATTGCTGACTGGTGACTGATGCTACCTAGTCAGCTCCACCCCACCACTGCCTCCAAATTAAAACAAACTGGTAGATAATCAAAAGCAACAAACTAGAACAAGTAACAACTTAAAAAGCATGTGTATGCTCACTCTTGAAAAGGCTATCGGGTGTTGGTGGTGGGAGTCACTTCAAAATCATCTAATGACATAAACAGAAAGGTCATAGTCAATTTTAGCCGCAGCCACTGATCTCCGCAGCACTGACTGTATCTTGCTGTTTGAGGTGAGGCCAAATATGACATTCATTCCCATGCCATTAAACAAAAACAAACCAGAAATATCCTACTACGACAAACTTGCTTAAATAGCTGGTCTTGATGGATCATGTCAGCATGACCAGTTATTTTGCTAATTGGCTAAAAAGAGCAACAACTGGAGGACAGGTGGTGTTTTCAAAATGTTCATGTCATTACATGAACTCATTACTTCTCTACATCTTTCCTGTCATAATTATCTGATCACAGGACTGTTCCTATCAGAGCACAATCTTGCCCGCATCTTGTCATCTAGGGCCTTTCAAACTGTAAAGCTCTCTCACGTAGGCTTCCGGTCCCGCCTGCCTGAATGGAGGCAGCCCCCATGACAGCGGGGGATCGTCGATGAACGAAAAGCAAGGATGACAGAGGGTAAATCATGCTTACAAATTGCCCCCAGGTATGGGGGGGAATGGGCTTCACTTGCAGGTCATCTCGGTACCTGGTTCTCGCTCTGGCATGGAATATGGAAGGCAGGGAGGCGCTGAGTGCAAATGCACTTTGCCTGGCAAAAACCCTCATATGCCACCATTAAGAAGCAGAGGTTCTCTATTTAATGGGATCTTTAATTGGCTTTAAAGTACTGGGGCATGATGGATAAGGGTTCCAACAACATACGGCCGAATATACCAGCTACGTGGATCAAAAGTTTGAATTGAGATAAGATTTTCTTCAGCATGAGAAATGGTTGGGGAGAGGAAAGCCCATGGTTTGTTTATTCTGAGCTTCTTTTATATATTTAGGCTATTATTGGGGGTATATTGGAAAACTAATAAAAATTATTTAAAAAATAGAGCCAGTGTGGTGTAGTGGTTAAGAGCAGTAGTCTCATAATCTAGTGAACCAGGTTCGCGTCTCCGCTCCTTCACATGCAGCTGCTGGGTGACCTTTAGCTAGTCACACTTCTCTGAAGTCTCTCAGCCCCACTCACCTCACAGAGTGTTTGTTGTGGGGGAGGAAGGGAAAGGAGAATGTTAGCCGCTTAGAGACTCCTTAGGGTAGTGATAAAGCGGGATATCAAATCCAAACTCCTCCTCCTCCTCCTCCTCCTCATGTAATATCAGTTTGTATGTACAAGCGTCTACCACAAGGAAGGTTTCACTATATTTCTACTGCAGAACTTCTCTCCATCACCTGTGCTGCAGAAGGAGCCTCAGTCTAATGTGTGGGAACATACAAGATTACCAGAAATCATTCAGTTTAGCAATTTAGAAGGCTATTTGAAATTGTAATTCCAGCCTCTTCCATGCCCCCTCTAATAGGGACATGCACCTGTGCAGTCCTGGCAGCTGCATCTGGGGCGGAACTGTTCACTGAGCACACAAGTCTCTCATCCAGCTAGGGATACAAATGTGAAAAGCCTATAAAAGAACCTCCACACTTCAGCCACATACATTAAACCACAGACTAAATCCATAATTGAGCATAGATTAAACACAAACTCACCAAGCTGGGACCACAGACCAGAGTTAAAATTAGTGAAGCTGACTGATGTTTTGGCTTCTGTTCAGCTAACAAATTGTGCCAAAAGGAAGCCCTGCCTCACAATTTTCGTCAGTTTTGGATAAATCTCAATCCGGTTCTTAACGCTTGGCAAAAGAGAGGTTTTCCCTCTCCCCTGTCTCTGGCAAGGAGAGGTGTGGTTGGCTCCTTCTAATGCCCAAGCAGGTCAGCAATTCAAAGATAGACAGTCCTCCTGGGGAAGAGAACACCTGTAACTTGGTGTAAGATATGCATTTATTTCCAGCTTATTTATTCACCTGGGCTTTTATAACAGGAATCTGCATGGTGGGATCACGTGGACAGAGTTCAAATAAATGCATGTGGTGGCAAGCTCTTCCATCTGCCTTGCCCCACATTCCAGCACCTTCATTGGGGAACAGTTCCCAGGACTTGGAGGTGACTTTTGGACTAAGGCATTAAAAACAGACCCTATACTGTAAGCAACAAATACCAGTCTGTCAAGCACCAATGATTTGCTATTTAAAGGTTTCCAAACTTTTAAAAATCTGGGTTTTTTTTCATCTGAAAGCCCATGGTACACTATGTTTATACAATGGTACTTTGGGTTAAGAACTTAATTTGTTCTGGAGGTCCATTCTTAACCTGAAACTGTTCTTAACCTGAGGTACCACTTTAGCTAATGGGGCTTCCCGCTGCTGCCGCGTGATTTCTGTTCTCATCCTGAAGCAAAGTTCTTAACCCGAGGTAATATTTCTGGGTTACCGGAGTCTGTAACCTGAAGCGTCTGTAACCTGAAGCATCTTTAACCCGAGGTACCACTGTATAGTTATATTCATATTCATATATAATAGTGTTTAGTTTCCCCCCACATCCCATTTATCAACATTATCACTTTATTTCTTGAATCATAGTTGGAAGGGACCACAGATCTAGTCCAACCCCCTGCATTGCAAGAATTTTTCACCCAACATTGGGCTCAAACCGACTGAGCTATTCTACTCGCTGAGCTATCCCTCAAGGCTACTTTCCTATACCATGGCAACTTACAGTATACAGAATTAAAATAGTGGGTTAATATTTAGTTGCTGGGCCCACAGCTGCCCTGTCTCTTTGTGACAACAGAGCAGATAAACCAATAACAATAAAGCCAAGCTCGATGACCCCATAATACCTATATTGTTTGCCAAGCCTTACTGTGAAAAAAGAATGGATTGGCCACTCTGATAGAGAAGCCTTAGCTTCCATTTGACTAGACTATCTGGGCCGGTACAAAATTGCCACACACCCTTTGAACTGGCATGGTTCCACACAGAAGCAGTGACATCAAAAAACATATTTGTCTGCAGTTCTATTACACACTTACCTGGGAGCAAGTCACACTGAATTCAGCGGGACTTACCTCTGTGTAGACATGTATAGCACATTAGCCAGGGCTGGTGTGAATTGTAGTCCAAGCCGTCTGGAGGACCACTGGTTGGTGAAAGATGATGTGCAGGATTGCACCATCTTGTGGAATGATGCCTCAAGGAGAACTATATTCATGTGTCTCTGTGGAAAGTTGCTACTGAAGTGCATTGGGTATCTAACTACTTATATAAAGGCATCTTATCATTTTATAAGATTATATTTTATATTACTGTTTTGAGGCACCCTTCCCTTTTGCTTCTGTTTGTATGTATTTGGAGAGACCTGTGTGGCAATAAGCTGTTAGATGTTCTTCCTTCCACATGGAACACTGCAAAGGTGAAAAACTTTTTTAGTGACCCTTGTGTGGCAGTAGCAACATTTGGACCAGCCCTCTGTAGGACATAAATACAGTATGTACAATGTTTTTAAAAAGTCATTAAAAACTTTCCCATTTTGGGTACAGAGAGGACAAGCCATTTCTTTCAACTACCCCGAATATACAGTTTGAAGAATGAAAGTTCTCTCACAAAGAATAATTTATGGAATAACACGTTTTAGAATATTTAGGCTGCTTGTGAATAAATCAAAGGTTGTGTCTACTAATTTTGAGTGTGCCAGTCTTAAAACCTATTTCAAATGTTTGAAAGCATGGTAAGAAACTTCAAAAGCACAGCAAAGGAAGCTTTATAAGGAGTCATAAGTTAAAAGAGGATTGCCCTCTGCATTCATGATGATAAATTATTTACTTTGAAGGAGAGGACAAAGAAATAAAACAAATATGAAAAATTGTCCTGATATAATTAATAGAGTAGCTCTGGACACCACATGCTAAATGACTCTTATTTTAAATATACTTTGGTTTAATTTTGCTTAGTTTGGTCTCTTTTAAAAAAACCACCACACACACAGAACTTACACTGAAGAATTTGCTGTTGTTCCCTGCTGGGAATCCACCTGTTTCTGACAGTCCCTTGATAGTTGTAAAAATTCTGGATTATCTTGACTTGCTACAGCAGGTCAAAGGGATAAACTTCTGTGAAACTAACATTTGTTAGGTGAAACCACAGAGATACTTTAAAAACAACCTCCCACATTCTGAAATCCATAATTATGCATACTGTAGCAGATATTGGAAGCACCAAGGGTTCTGCCAAATACATATGTAGTTTTAACCCAATGACTTGTAAGGAATAAGCTCAAATGTAGCTATATCTGGTTGACAACCAGATGTTTCTAATGCCATATTCACTTTGCTGCATAGTACAGGGTGCTGAAACCATGAATGTAAGCTTTTATCCTGCCACGTTTATGCTTGCTGCTGATGCCCCTTCTCATAGCAATCCTACTCCATATATAACTGCTCACCCAAACTCCAAAAAAATACCCTCTATGTTTTGTAAAATAGCATGCCAGGGATCATGCAGAAAATTAGCAGATCAGAAAGATTTAGTATGGCCCTTTTGTGGGGAATGCAGAGGACGCATTTATGCAGGGGTCTCATTTGCCCACATGAAGCTCCCTGGCTATTTAGATACTTTTCAGAGGGCCCCTTTCAGGCTCCACTGCTGAGATAAGACACCTTTCAGTTATGGTGCTCCAACTCTTTCTGTTGCGACACATTGAACTTGGTGAGCTTTTGGTGCTCATTTGTAGATGTTGAGTTTTTGTGCAGTCTGTGCAAGCTTCATCTGCTTTATTGTTCTTTTTTGCTGCTCCTGATTTGTGCTGTACACTTATCTCTCCTTCTAGTAGTAACCTCAGGAGGTGAGCGCTGATGAAAATGTAGCTGAAACAGGGACACTGAGAAACAAAACAGGGGATGGGAGAACCAGCAGGCTCAGTGGAATTCCAAGGTTTACAGAAGTACAAAACTGAACAAAAACTTTAAGGGAGGGGGACAGCCCAGCATGCTTAGTGGCCTCAGGATACTGAATATCTGATGGGTGTAGATCTACAATGCCATAGCAGAATACAAGGGAGTATCCTGGAAGGGTGAATGGCTGGCTGGAACACTGCTACCACTGTTAGTTGCAAGGCCCGCTTGGTTTTTGTTGTTGTTGTTTTTTCATCATGTGGGCTGCTATGAGAAGTTAAATAAATACATGCAAATTCTAAAAGGTTCAAAATTTCTTAAATTTCTTAAATAAATGAATGAAAAATGAGAAAGTCACTCCCTTCCCATGTCTGCAATTGGAAGTGGTATTGACCAGAATTCTTCCACTGCATTGTGATTTAAATAACACACAATGACTCTTTAGTCCATTGCACAAAGCAAAGCAGACTTTGGGCACCTGGTATGCAGTGCCAAGCATACTGTGGCTCATGGGTACTACTGTATGTACTTCCCTTGTTCCTAACACCTATCGACTTTATCAACAATTCTGTAGTTGTCATAACATATTTGTCACATATACTTGTGGCAAGCCTTATCTTTGACACCAACACACCTAACCTCATATACTGGTGAATCACAGAATAGACTGCAAAGTGAGGAGTAATTTTGATCAAGGGGTTTTCTAGCACGGGACTACTGTTTTGTACTCCATCAGTGCTCTGTGCAAGGAATTGTTGGAATCTATTAAAAATGACAATTGCAGCTTGTGAATCTAACCAGCTGGGCAGATTTCAATGAAAACACAAAACTAAAACAAGCCACCACCTCTAAACAAAAGTGTTTGGGAAGCGCTGAATGCGTTAGCTTGGTTTGTGGAGGGGAAGGAAGAGGGGCTCTTGTTGGAACTGTTGGCCTCTCGGAGGATGACAATTTACTTCTCAGGAGGAGATAAGCCTGATCATAGCCTGATAGAGGTTTGAATGCTGTGCCAACAACTCTCCTTGCAAGCACGTCCACCTCTGCTGGCAAGCTTTGTGCAGTTGTAACGTGAGCAGAGATCTGTATGTGACTCATGCAGAAAAAATAGAGGACACGAGCATTTTTTTCTGTAAACAAAGCCAGGGATCCGCTGAAGTCATTGCTTGTTGGCAAATGAATAGAAATGCACAATTCGGAACCAAAAGGTGAGTCAAATAAGAAATATGTCCAAGGAAGCAAGACTGCCCAGACTATTTCCTCCCCCCCCCCCGAGCCAAAACATGTGACAGATCCAGAAGCAAATCCAAAGCAACCAAACCCAACTGCCTGCTGAGTCTCTGCCAAGCAGCCAGATGCTGCTGCTTTAAAAATATCTTCCACAACTGAGTGTCTGCACGATCTGATTGCCATAAAATGAGGAACAGGAATTGGAGTGTGGAACAGCAGGGAGATTACTACTGCTTTTTTATGTTCAGTTCAAAGTGCTCCATGGTGAAGGGAAGCAGAGGATGCAGGGCTTATGAACCACATGAGCATGTGGACATCTGGTAACCCTTGCTTTTAGTGTGCCCAAACTCACCCACATTCTGGGTGATCTGCAACTGCATACAGTGTGCTGGCCACTTCTGCCTGGATCATACAATTCTGTGGCTACTAATGGCCCTGCCCTCCAAACCTTCCAAGTGTCCTTATTTTCCAGGGACAGTCCCAGATTTACAGAAGCCATCCCAGTTTCTGATTTGATTGTCCCGCTTTTCCTTAGGATGTCCCTATTTTCAATGGAGAAACGTTGGAGGGTAAGGAGATAAGTAACTATACAACCTTTAGAAGACATCTGAAGGCAGCCCTGTATAAGGAAGGTTTTTTTAAAAAATGTTTAATGTTTTATATACAGTCATACCTTGGGTTACAGACACTTCAGAACTGGTTGCTTCCAGGTTTCGGAGCTCGCACATGTGCAGAAACACTAAATCACACTTTGTGCATGCGCAGAAGCGCCAAATCACAACCCATGCATGCGCAGGTGCGGCACTGAGGGTTGTGGACGCTGAGGGTTGCGGATGTGCCTCCTGCACAGATCGCATTTGCAACCCGAGCATCCACTGTACGTTGGAAGCCACCCATAGTTGCTGGGGCAACCCAGTCAGTTGGGCGGGGTGCAAATAATAAAATTGTTGTTATTGTTAAACAGGATGTCCCCATTTTCACTGGAGAAATGTTGAAGGGTATGGCCTTCTCGTGGTGCAGGAGAACTAAGCATGACAGAACTGGTTAGCCATGGGTGCCCTGTTCTCATATAAACATGGGAAGTGAGTTGGATATTCTACTCTTTGTAGAGAAGGGCAGGGATACCACCCCCACCCTGCCTCATCTCATTACACCCGGGGAAGCTGAGGCCCCCCAGAGAACATTGGACTGCAACTCCCAATATCCCTAAACAATGGCCGTATTGGCTGGAGCTGATGGGAGTTGTAGTCCAACAACAGCCCTGCATTACACACTGTTGCTTTAAGCCAAGAGTACAGAACTTGCAGCCCTCAGATGTTGGGCTACATGTCCAATCAGCCCTGACCATTGGCTATGCTGGCTAGGGCTGATGGGAGTTGGAGTTCAGCACCTGGGCTGGGAAAGAAAAGAGCCAGACAAGGATGTTTTGGGCTTTTTTTGCCAGCTCTTTTTCACTCAAATAATTTATCCCACTCACCCATTATCCATGAAATGAGGCAAACATATAGACAAAGTGCACATTTTGACATCACCCCAGTCCTGAGCAGGACTCAGACACAGAGGAGGAGAATCCAGTCAAATTTGCAAATGGTGGAGGCAAAACACAGATATCATGGCTAGTAGCCATTGATAGCCTAATCCTCCATGAATGTGTCTAGTCCTTTATGAAGTCATCCAAGTTGTTGCTCATCACTACATCTTGTGGTAATATATTCCATAGTTTAACCATGTGATGTGCAAAGAAGCACTTGCTTTTGTCAGTCTGGAACACGCCAACATTCAGGTTTGCTGGATGACCCCTGAGTTCTAGTATGAGAAGTGAGGGAGAAAAACTTCTTTTTGTCTACTTGCTCCCCGTCATGCCTACCACTTCCATGTCCCTCTTACACAATTTTTTTTCTTTTCTAAGCTAGGAAGTCCCTATGACTGTAACCTTTCCTCATAGGAGAGGATGCTATTGCCCTCAGCACCTGCTTTTAGTTGGCCACTGTGAGAACAGGATGCTGAATTAGTTGGTACCGCTGGCCTGACCCAGCAGGCTCTTCTTATTTTCTTATGCTCCACACTATCAATCATTTTCATTGCTCCTTTCTGCACTTTTTTTCCTGGTGGTACAATATCCATTTTGAGATGCTACAACCCAAACCAGCATTGAATCAAAAAGTGTGGTGGTACACATAGAACTGTATTATGGGTATGCATTATGATATTGGCAGTTTTAGTTTTTGAACCTTCCCCTAATTATCTCTTAACACTGAATTTACTTTTCTCATAGCTGCTGAACAGCCCTCACTCAGCAAGGTTGGTGTGAAAATAAATCAAGGTGTGAAGAGATACACGGCATCATTTGGAGCTAGGACTCTGTGGGAACAACTTACCAGAGCAAATGAAAAAAGGAAAGGAGTGGGCCTTGATGACTTGCATATGAATGTGTGAACTGACTAAGTTGAAAGGCATTATTTTCAAACTTCAAATCTCTTTTATTTCTTTTTGCAAAGAAAGAAAGAAAATAAATAAAAGCCACCCAGGAGCCAATCCACTGGTGCTTTTGCACCATGCCAACCTTGCTGCTGCTGCCTCCCCAATCTCTCCTGGCAAGCAGTAGTAACACAACTGATTGGAGGTCAAGTGAGCTGTACCACTCCGCCATGCCATCTACTGCTGCTAGCATGGACATTCTATCTGTGGCATGTGGGGCAGGAAGACTCACATACGTGTACAGTGGTACCTCGGGTTACAGATGCTTCAGGTTACAGACGCTTCAGGTTACAGACTCTGGTAACCCAGAAATAGTATCTCGGGTTAAGAACTTTGCTTCAGGATAAGAGCAGAAATCGCATGGCAACGGTGCGGCAGCAGTGGGAGGCCCCATTAGCTAAAGTGGTACCTCAGGTTAAGAACAGTTTCAGGTTAAGAACGGACCTCTGGAACGAATTAAGTGCTTAACCCAAGGTACCACTGTACAAGTCATAATATGCATGCGTAGGCCCTTATAGCCACTTTTTGTGTGTTAATCTTTGTACTTGAGTATGCACACCGCTCCTCCAGGACAAAATACACATGGATCACATCAAATGTGAGTGCATATATAAAGCACCACTTTCTTTCTTCAAGCATATAGAAGCAGCAGTATTGAATACAACATGCATAGTTTATTTTTTATGAAATCCATGTGTATTATATGTAAATTTAGAATAGCAGGTTTCATTGCAATTATACATTTAATTAAATTCATTCTACAAGCATCAGGATTTTAAACATCTTGGTTATAATTATATTGGGATGGATCCAGTGGTCCTGGGTTGATATTTTTGCCGGTTCCCCCTTCCCCCTTTAGCCTCCAGTGCCACCTCCGTTTCATGAAGCGGACTTTCAGAGTGCACAGGGACTTCCATGGGAAAGGGGGAATCAACAGCAATTGCTTCCACCTCTGCCACACCAGTGGGATTTCTTTGATGAATAAGAAGCCTTCCACAGATTGAAGGAGCCAGTCTGTTCATGACGACAAAGTCTGGGCTATCATATATATATATATATATATATATATATATATATATATATACACACACACACAAAACATATTAAAATGTGAATGAGGTAAGCACCATCTCCATCACATGCACGTGTTTGGGTTTTGGTGAATCAGGGAGAAGGAGTCCCTATTTATACACAAGGCATGCCTGGAAGGCCTGATCAAGACTGCAATGGAGGAGAAAGAAGAATGGAGTTGGTTTGCAACGCAGACAGGTCCAAGCCATGTAGTGTTTATTTTAAAATGCAGAACCCACGTTCTAATTTTATGTAAATCATGGCTCAGGCATTTAGATGGTGCATATTTACATAGCTATATATTCAAGTAGCAGTAGCAGGGTGCAACTTAACATAAATTAACATCACTCCATCTTTTTTGCGCTCAGATTCCTAGCTGCAGTTTCCTCCCTGTGACAGGTGATTGTAGACTATAATATCAAAATGAAGTTATTATGAAGATTATGAAAACAAAAAAGTAGACTTATGCTTCCGTCTAACTCCTCAATATATTATGTGATTTCAGAACTGAGTTTCATGCATTGTTTGCAAAATACAGAACAGGTAGCAAAGATGAAGAAGACAGAGAATGCAGGACAGGTTCTAAATGTTGCTTTTGACTGGACTAGTGCAGAGCTTTTAACTTATTTTCCTGCTTTGAATAGTCAGTCCCATGCCATATCACAAAATCCTGTAGTAATTTCCTTCTGTTTCAAAAGCAGTTTCCCATAAGGCACAGGGATGGAAGGAGAAGGGGTTGCAGGGGAAGAAACAGCCCAATCACCAAGTCTGAAGTCTCCCTACAGTCTTCCACAGTGCTTTGGATCTTGAACTCAGATTGCATCAGATAAATACTGTTTAGAATGGTCACAGATGACCTAAACAACATGGACTTTGCAATTTCGGGTGGATTAGAAGAAACCAACGGTGGCTTTTAAATGAACGTTTGGATAAAGCTTGTAAAAAATCTAATCATTGCAAATCCACTTCTAATGCACGCTGCAGCTTTAAAGACAGACGTGCCTCAATTTCAACTCTTATCTCAACAAGCTGATTCTTCAATTTATTCTCCCCGTCTTAGTGGTTCAATAATAACCTTTATGGTTGTTTAATTTGCCCCATTAAGAAAAAATACTTTTGTAAAAACAAGGATGTCCTGAAAATGTCTCTTGTGTTTGGTTTAGGACTCATAGAGTTAATAGGCTGGGGAAGGAAAAATACCCACTTGCCTGAAGCCTGTCACCTTTCCTTGGCAATTACACTGCTAATGGCTGGATCCCAAGCAAAGTGGCAAAGAATATCTCTTCTCACGTTCCCAACTCACAGTGCATTCCCAAATACCAGATGGTGTTTTTGGAATCCATTTCACTATGTTTGATATGACAATGCTTCTGTATAACGTTAAATTATATATAACAATTTCAAGTAGCTGATATCGGAACAAGTGACGAAACAGAGTATCAGGGACAAATGGAAAAAGACAGAAACCAAAGACTCGGGGGTTTTCACCTCCCCTATTGTGTCTCATCTCCCTAAGATTTTGACTGTAATTTTCAACAAAAATAATAAGAAGAAGAATAAGAAGAAAGAAAGAAACAGAAGTGGTTCTTCAGTGGCATCTTTGATCATCATTTGTCATTGCCTGCTTCCATTTAAAAGTTAGTGTATTTTTCAAGAACCTTGCAAGCCACACAAAGAGGATGGGGGGAAAAGCCCAAACGATTACATATATGTAATATGGCTACAGTGCAAATAATAATAATAATAATAAGTATGAAGAGTCCAAGAACACCTTCTATGTTTTCTCATCCTTTAAATTAATTTCTCTCTCCCTCCAACCACAAAAAAATAAAAATAAAAAATTATAGGATAGAAACTGAATTCAATGTGAACAATGCAAATTGTTATAATCCATTGATGGCAATGGGATCTAGTTTCAAATTGGTGCTGATGCAGATCTGCCCCAGTGTCTTCATTATGGCTATACAAATTTACACAGAAACTGGTACATTAACATATAAAATTAGCGATATGAAATCTATGGCTGGCTACCTAAGCTACTGCTCCAGAACCACACTGAGTTCTGTTTAAAATATGGAAGAACTCATTTTAAAATGCACAAAATATTGCTTTTCTGTGTTGCAGCAGGGGAAGAGAATTTATCCCTCCTACATTTCTTTCACTCAAAGAAAATTTCAACTCCTCTCTATGTAGGCATTGGGCACGATGGGCATCTGGGGGAAAGGAACTGGAACTCCGCGGCTGGGTGTCATCCTAGCCAAAATAGTCCTTTCATTAGGCTCAATAGATCACAATAGATCTGAAGAAATAAGACAAAAGAGTGGGAACACGCTGTGTGTTTGTTGTGTGTGGCAAAACCAACCCAAAAACTTCTCCTGCGGTCATGATTATGGTGTTGCCTTTTCCATAAGAAAATCAAGTTTGGATGATAGCTGCACAAATTGTCTTCTAGATTTTCAGTTTTGTCAAATAAATAGGAGTCATGCTGCCTGTTTTTCAAAAATCATTTCCCTGCCTCTTAAAGACACTTGAAACAAGATTTAAAACAATACCCTTTCCCCCACTTAAATGGAGTATGATTGGTGTCATAGTTGATTGTGCTACTGGTCACTAATGATGACCTGGTGGGAAAAGGTTTCTTTCACTTTTGAGAATGCTCAGCGAATTAACATTAATATATTTATATCTATATCTCTGAACACAGAACAAATATTTGATTCCCTATTGATTGCACCATTTCACACATGACAAAGATGATACCATTGCCCCCAGAACAGATCATACAGATCCAGTCACCGCTACATTATTAGCAATAACTTGCAGCCATGCAGTTTAAGAGGTGTTTTTTTTTAAATGGGCATAGATCATAGAACATATAGCCCATCTTTCTTTGTCATCCTGCAAATGGGGCCCCATGTGAAGCTGCTGGTTGCTGAGTGATGCTTTGTAGTCTGTACCAGATAGTTGCACAGTACCAGCTGCATTGGCAGGTAGCCGAAGTGCAAGGAGATAGCTGCCAAACTATGCTATACAAAGGAAACGGTGCCAGAGAGAAAAGGACCTTTGCATAAGATGACCTTTGACTCTTCCGCCAGCATGGATCCCATATTCATCACTTCCAGACAATTGCATCTTTCATTCCACCACAAACTATGATCAGAAAAGGACCATTTGTGTTAGCAATTGTTAGTTTACAGTTCCCAGAGCCTTGATAGTTCAGCCTTTTGTTTTGGTAGTTGCAATATTCCCATTGATTCCTTATTAACGGGATCCAAATAATCATTTAGCGAATTATTATTAATATTTTTAGAGCCTGCTTTTTTTCTTTTTGTCTAACTTTCTTGTGATACAGGAATTCAGCATGTTAACGGCAACAAGGAAGTTTAAGGAAAAGAAAACGGGTTCTTAAAACATGATCCCATGCTATTAGTCATTTTCATGTGAATTGTTAATTGCAGAAGGGGGAAAAAAAGCAATCACTACAGTATCTGCATCTATGACATAAATCAGTTTTAAGTGTGAACTATTGGAACCTTATTGCATTATGTGGCTTTTTAATAGGAAAACATTTATTTTAGCAGCTAATGTCATATGCATTGCTTTCAACTGTAGATTTAATTTTTCATTTGTTAATTTTTGTCATGAATACTTTTGCTTGCATGACCTAGCAAAGAAGCTCTATTTATCCAAAGTGGAACAGATTAATCTTACAGATAAATTGCTCTTAGGACAGCATTTAGTCAATGTGTGTGTGTGTGTGTGTGTGTGTGTGTGAGAGAGAGAGAGAGAGAGAGAGGGAATATTTAGTTAGCAATTCAATTAAAAAATCAACTATTGATTCTCAAAGTAATTGTGAAAATTGTTTCTGTTTTACTCAAATACAGACTCTCTACAGGTGAGTAAGTAATGTACCTTTGTGAAATGTGAGCTTCCAGAAATAGAAAAAAAATGCTTGGTTTCTCCTTACTAGTGCATAAATATAAATATCAGAAAACTGGAATCATATCTGACCTCTATTTCTTAGAATGAGAAAAAAAAAGTATATGCATGTATGTGGAAAGAACATTTGAGGAAGAACTGAGATTTATTCTGTACTGGATTTATTCTGTACTGGCAAAGAGGTGTCTTAATACAAAATTTGTACAGATGTTTCTCTGAAACTCCTGCCCCCATGTGCATTTGATCTTTTCCCTCTTATCATGAAGAATGTTTCTTTGAGGAATGGAAAAAGTCTTATACCTGAAGGCGAGCTTCATTGTATTGCACCTGACTTCTGGCTTGCATGTGGGACCGTCTGTTCTTTATTTTCACTCTGTATGAAGCTAATGGAATTTGCAGTTGATTAACCTCAGATTTTGACTAATGATCCAGCCTGGGATTGCAGCTGGCAATGCCACAGCACTTTGTACTTCTTAACTGAGAAAGACAGCAACAAGTACAGTGGTGCAAAAGCAAAAGATCCAGGATGGATCAAATTGTCAAAGATGCATAATGACATTCAACCACATGAAAGCTGTAGAGGGAGGATGCCTCAGAGGAATTAATGTAGAATGAAAAGTTGACATAAAAACCCAGCTAGGAAACAGATTTCTGGGTTATTTACTGGAGTCTGTGGTTCTGCAAGTACATTTAATTCTAGCATTTCTACTTAATTTACACTTGACTGTTCTGTTTCTAAATGTGGCAGATTGACAGTTGCAAAATGTTATCGCAGTAAACACATAAAAGCCTCAAGACCCTCTGTAGCCCACATCCCACTGAAATCAACGAGAACTACATGTGGGCAGAGAGAACAAAAGGCTTGCAGGAGGGGAGTGGGAAATCTGATATACCCTTAGGAAAAAGTTGATACTATTTTATCCTGAAACACATGAAGGCATGCATGTAAATTGAAGGGCAAAGATAGATGTAACAGTTTGTAGAGCCCCCCCGAGACAATTTGGAAGTGCCGTCACCTTTTTCAGCCCAAGTGTACCTTTTACACTGGCAGCGTGAACTATAAAAAGACTCATACGGCAGCTTTTCCAAATGTGTCTCTTTGAACAGGGAAATGCTAGCTGTGGACAGTGGTTAGTACCCGTGACTTCACAAAAACACCTGCCATGTCAAGGGCCAATGTTGTATGTGTGTGTGTTAAGAAGTCCATTTGGCCCATGGTCTCTATCTCCATAGGTGGTCTAAAATTTGGGTACTTTTTATTAATGATGATGATGATGATTTATTTTTTGCATCCCACCCATCTGACTGGGTTGCCCCAGCCATTCTGTTTCGCAACCTGTTTTCATGTATATCAGACCAAAATGTGACACACTCTCTCCGGCTATAAAAGCATTTGTAAACTAAACTAAACTAAACTAAACTAAACTAAACTAAACTAAACTAAACTAAACTAAACTAAACTAAACTAAACTAAACCTAAACTAAACTAAACTAAACTAAACTAAACTAAACTAAACTAAACTAAACTAAACTATTTTTTCTCTATTTTTGATGCCTTATTCTGTTTTTAGGTGTTGTCATTTTTATTTTTATTATAACTAGGGGCCTCAAAAGCTGGTTGTGGCCCAGTCCTCTCTGAGAGGGCCTAGGCCCTGCCCAATTCCCAGAGAAGTTTTGGGATTGTTTTAAAAACATTTGCATTTCTTAAAATTTTAATGATGAATAGACATACACTTAACATAGATAAAAGATAGGGGAAAGGTGCAACCGACTCAGAGGTACACACATGTGCAAAACAGGTTGCAAAGTCAGGCGGAAGTCAGGCTCACACCATGGGTGAAGAATCCAGTGTGTCCATTGTTAGACCACTTGTGCTGCCCCAGGATATAGTGACCTGGCAGAATGAGAAATGTGATTCTCATCTGATTTGTAGATCCCTAACCTTTAGTTCACAACCTGTACACCTAAAGGCCTATATAGGGTTGTATCCGCTGCTATTGTTCTCCTTGTGCAACAATTTTTTCACCTCCTCTCCTCTCCCCTAAAGGTCCTGCTGGTTGGTGGACCTTCAGGATTATGGGAAGGGGGCACAGGGCGAGGAGAGGAAGGGTAAGTCCTGTTGTATGAGTGGAACTCCATGCACACAGTGCTGGATGCTATAACCCATAGAGTCATGTGTGAACTTGTCCCATGAAGAGCATGCTAAGATCTCTGCTCCTTTAAAGTGCCCATCCTTACTAGACTTCCAAGAACTTTATATATATATTTAAAGCCTGCTGATCTTCTGACGATATCTAATTTTCCCAAAGCATCTGAGGCCTGCAGGTAGAAGAGACTATAAATCTGAAATTGAAACTCATCCAAGACCTGCGAAAGACATCAATACATGCTGTGAGGCTAAGATGTGACCTCCCCCACTCCCCTGCCAAATATGCTGCTTCGTTGTGAGGGAAAAATAAAAGAAAACAAGGCAGAAGGTACCAAGATAAAAGGAAAGGTGTTGCTGAGACTGGTTCTTTGGGGAAGGGCCGCAGTTTAGTGGTACAACAACTTCTTTGCATGTAGAAGATCCCAGCTGCACTTCTTGGCATATCAAGGCAGGCATGAAACCCCAGAGCACCTCTGCCAATAAATGTAGACTATACCAAGCCAGATGGACCAGTGATCAGCTTCCCCTGCTGCTATGTTCTGCCAACACCTTTGTGGCTCTGTTAAGCGGCACCTACATGGTCCAGTGGTGGTGCATGTTGGGTTGCTGTTGGCCTAGATATTCTGCCGCAAATCCTCCACCACCCAGTCAAAGTGCATAGTACTCAAGACCAGTCAAGTTGTGTGTTTTTCACCTGAAGCAAAAAAAATATTACAAGTTTCTTTCTCTGAGATTGAATGTACAATAATAAATAATCAGGTGGTTGCCTCACTCTGCATAATACTGAAGTGGGGCCTCCCTGATTGCACCTTTTCAGGAGGGACTCAAAACCATGATGCAGTTTTGGTTCTAGGAGTTGCAAAGTCAATTTGCCATCATCCCAAGAAAACAGTGCCATCTGGATACACCTTAAGTGATATATTTAGGAATTGGTGGGGTTTTTTTTGGGGGGAGGGGCGGAGGGGAGATACTGCTCTACAGCGGTTTCAACATCTTTGAGATCTTGCCAGAATGATCAGGTTTGATAGTAATGAGATATTGTGTTTATGGCAGAGATGGGGAGACTGTGGTCCTCCATTAACTCCATTATATCTGACCATTGTCCATGCTGACTGGGGCTGATGGAAGTGCAAGAGCACCTGGAGATCAACAGGTTCCCCTATCCCTTGTCTATGGCCACAAAGTGATGAATCTAATCTCTCTTTCTATGCATTCTGAAGTAGATGCAGAATTTTCATTACACCAGTGTAGTGTTGGATGATGACCCGTGAAACCAGGGTTCAAATCCCCACTCAGCCATGGAGCTCACTGGGTGACCTCGGACAAGCCACTCACTCTTAGCCTAACCTACCTCACAGGGTTGTTGTGACGATGAAATGGGGAGGAGAACCATGTACACCGCCTTGAGCTCCTTGGAAGAAAAGGGTGGTATATAAATGTAACAAACAAACAAACTTTCATTAACCTTATTTATGAAAGTTCTACAAGATTTTACAACCTAACAGACTATATCTTAAATGGCTTGCAATACCCTTGTGTGTTTTCTGTGGTGATATGTGTTCTTTGTTGCAGTTTTTGGTCCCATTTTGCAGAATTCTAACTGAAATTAATCTATATGGCCAGTGCAGGTTGAGGACAGCAAGTGTTTCTGTTGAAGGAAGGTCGCTGCAATTGTTGGTAGTAAAAGTCTATAAAACATGTGGGGTCTGTATTATACCATGCCATGATGTGTCTGCAGTTGGACGATGGTTAAGTTTATACTCAGCAGCCCTGTGGAAAATCTATGTTTACATGTAACAAATGGTTTGAATTCAGCTCCATTAGTTAATATAACTGTTTTGTCTCTTCTAGGAACGCATAGATTAGCCATAGCCATGTCTCAGCAATCTGGTATATGGGAAATAGTCCAGAACTTTGACTACAGTGGCCATAAAATCAAAGCTGTTTAGGACAGGCTCTTACATTTGCAATATATTGAAACTCCTAGATCCTCTGACCACTTGGTCCTTAAGTAAAGTTTTGATATGGATTTTCATAATTAACAATAAACACCTCTTGCACCCTTTCTTAAATGTGTATATTCAAAGAGATAAAATGACATTGATATAGCAAGCCATTTTATACATATCACACACACACATATATTTCCTTTTCTATTTCAAAATAATTTATTGCCACTGCAATTTATCAGAGCCTTTAAAAAGGAGCCCCTTCTGTTTCCACCTACTTCTCCCCTTTTCAGCTAGAAATATTCATAAGATTCTCTATATGTTGAATTATTTTTACAGAGAAGCAGTCCGGAACATGATTCAGTGACTTGCGCTGCGCCACTGTGGCCTATGAAAAAGGAAAGGGCCCCATGTACTTTTGCGGTTGCACTTGCCATAGTGGATAGCCAGAGGCATAGGCATGTGCTGGACTCTAAATCACAGCCAACATCAAAGTGTTAGGCCTGACATGGCAGATAAGCATGTGCTTAGGAAGTTACCTTATAACAGCAGTTTTGAGCCTTCTGAATTCCGGGGGGCACCTTTAGACCAAACAAGCATTTGGGGACCCACTTCTTAATTTCTTACGGTGCATTTACATGATAGCATTGGTGTGCTTACAATCTACCTTAGGGTAGGTTGCAATTCAGGTACAGCGGTACCTCTGGTTACGTACTTAATTTGTTCTGGAGGTCCATTCTTAACCTGAAACCATTCTTAACCTGAGGTACCATTTTAGCTAATGGGGCCTCCCGCTGCTGCTGCGCCACCGGTGTGCGATTTCTGTCCTCATCCTGAGGTCAAGTTCTTAACCTGAGGTACTACTTCCGGGTTAGCGGAGTCTGTAACCCGAAGTGTTTGTAACCCGAGGTACCACTGTACTGGGTTCTCCTCACACACCTGCTGAAGACCAGTGCCTTATACCAAGTCAGACCACCGGGCTATCTGTCAAGGGCCCTCTCGGGTTTAAGATGGGAGTCTTTCCCAGCCCTGCTTTGAGATGCCAGGGATCAAGCCTGTGTGGGATCCACAACCTGGATCTTTTTCACCCAGAGCATGTGCTCTGCCACCGAGCTTTGCTACAACAGTTGCAAAGCCTTTCCCCCCCAAATAATACCAGCAGCCAGAACGGAGCCCCTCAATGGTCCACCCGGTATGACCACAGCATCTCAAGCTGTGATTGATTCTTCTGTCTACAGATACATAAGGCCCTACTAGAATAATCTTTCCCTGTTCACTTGAGCTCCCGAAAGTTTGATCACACCCTGTGTGTGGGTATGGGCCTACTAACTAACTTGTCCTGGCTACAGTAGTTACCAACATATATCAATGGTGGTCATGGAGTTGGGTTGGCAGGCCCTGATGCAGGAGAAGGAGGAGGAAGAAGAAACAAAAGAGGGGCTGTTTGGTGGGAACCAGGGGTGGAGGTCTCTCCCTATTGTACGTTAACTTCAGCTGCATCAGAAGGAAATGGTTGGGACATCATCAATGCTTTCGTTCAGTTCTGAACATCTTGCCTGACTCTTGAATTTCTGAACTATAGCTTCTGAACACAGGGCTCACCTACTTCCCTTTGTCCCGTGATTTCTTCCATTTGATTTCTAGATAAGGGTCCGAGAGGTTTTTCTATTGTCCCATTGCTTTCCCTGGGAAAACTCGTTAGGTAAAGGTAAAGGTACCCCTGCCCGTACGGGCCAGTCTTGACAGACTCTGGGGTTGTGCGCCCATCTCACTTAAGAGGCCAGGGGCCAGCGCCCCAGGGAAAACTCGTTATTCACCACTAAATCGGAAAAAAGGTCAATCTGCAGAAAACCCTATTGACATTTGCTCCAGTTCAGAAGTAAACAGTGGGCTTTCCCAGGGAAAGTGGCAGGACAATAGGAAAAACCTCTCGGACCCATGCCTAGAAGTCATGGACCAAGCAAAAGTGTGGATGAGCCCACACTGTCTATTAGCAAGTCTGTACTGTTTTGTGTCTGAATAAAGATCTCTTTCTTACTTACATATAGGACCCTCTGTCTCTGTGTGCTGGGTGGGAGGCAGGATGACAGCATACATTTAAAACACATGACTTCCCCCCAAAGAATCCTGGGAACTGAAGTTTGTTAAGGTTACTGGGAATTGTAGCCACAGTTCCCAGGATTCTTTGGGGGGAAGGCTTGTGTTTAAATGTGCTTCAAATGTGGATGTGATGGCTGTCCAGTTAAAACAACAGGAGAAAAGGATATTAAACCTTCTATAGTTGCCGGTGGCCATTTATATCTATGTGTACTATTGCTAGGCATAATATAAGCAGCTTCAATTCTGAGCTCCTCGTTACTTAGCTACATTTTTATCTCAGATTTCCTATGCAATTGAGATGAATATTTAAAATATTTTCAGAAAAACCAAACTTCAGAACTACTGTAAAAATAACGCTGTATAGGAAACCTCAATAACATCTAAAATAAAAAAATCTCATTAAAGGCTCCTACCATTTAAATATTAGAAGCTAAGACATACATAAAAGTTCTTATAGTTTGGAATGGAGTAAAGGTCTTTCATGTATGACTAACAGAGCCGCACAGTAGTGATAGTTTCGTCCCAAATTTTGAACCAGTGCAGTAAAGGGCTTTGCCATTCATAGGAGACTCACAATATTCAGGATGCTTATATTGCAGCGACTTGGTCAGTCAGCTCTTGTTCTCTGTACAGCCAATGGAATCTTGATTTGGGTCTGAACTGTTCACATTGAGCTATTAACAAGAAATGCTTCCCAATGTTTTTCTTTTTTGCGTTTGAGCAATTGGGGAAAAACAAGCTTCTCCTGCTGTCAAGCTATGGTCTGGAACAATAGCCTAGTGATGTCTCCGTTAGGGAACCTTGCTATTCCTTTGCCAGCATATTGCACAGCTGTACCCATGGCATTGCAATTTTTAATTTTTTTAACATTTCTGAAGGGGGAATTAAGGTCTGAGGAAGGATTATCATGCTGCATTTTCCTCTTACTAAATAATGTTATTTCCCTTGGAAAGTACGATATGATCTGATGTTTGATTCAATGTCAATAGCTGATATGGCTCATATTATACACATCATGTCTACATTATATCTACATATCACAAACACAGTACGCACTCAGATTCAGGCAAATCCTGGAACGTAAAGGGGAACAGATCTTTATAATATCCATATTTATTCGAATCTCCTTTACCCAATTGCTGGAAACAACCAGTCTTGGCTCAGAGTCATCAACTGCCTAATTTCCAGATTGGCTAAAGAAAGAAAAATTAAGCACAACAGGGAAAATAACATTGTAACTGTTGTTGAGTTTATAATCCAGTGTAAGTTACAGAGTGCTGATAAGTAAAGGAAGTTCAACCAGACAGTTTAATCTTCCAATTTCCTGTCTTCTAATCAGCCACTGGCTCTTTCGACTTTAAATTAGAAACATTCCTAACAATATTCAGGGCAGGTGAAGGAAGAGGGTAGAAAAGAAATGGAGATAGAGTATATATCTGGAAAAAGAAGAAACTAGGGATAGTACAATGAAAGAACATGATGTACAGCAGGACAGAAAGTATGTATTACATGCAGGTCATCATGCTGTATAAAGCAAGTTTTGCTAGTCAGTTGGAAAACATTTCTAAAAGAGGATTCAGAATTGGATTTCACAGATGCTGTAGACTTTCAGACAATAATTTTGACATGATAGTGTGATAGTACACACACACACACACACGCCAATGCAATAATACAAGAATTCTGAACTGGTCTTTGACCGTAATAATAAAATATTACTATTATACAAGCAAAATCCTATGGTATTTGGTGTATATCCTTCAGAAATACAAAATGAGAGTAGCGAAGTATAACTTGCCAATGCATTCAGACAGTTGTACATCAAACGAAAAGTTGCAATGCTTAATGGAATCTTTTCAGACTACACCATGAAATACAACACTTACGAAACATGCTGTGGTTTAGATTTTTCTTTGTTGGTAATACTTTACTTTGAAGATGTACGCATTCTTAAGCCAAGAGTTATACATTTTCACTTTTTGTGTATGCACTTTAGGTGCTTCCAAGATCGCCTGGATAATTTTAAGCACTTCCATAGGAAACTCAGAAGGAACGCAACAAAAATACTTTTCAGGAATCATGTTGTAGAAGGCCCAAATATGTTTAATGTTACATTTCTAGAAACTATTTTTTTATGATACCGGTAGTTATAAGAAAGAAATGACTATACTGAAATGAAGATTTTGCAGCATAATGGTGGGTATTAGAAGAGTTTACATTGGTGTAATCCTACTGGTAGCTTTGGTCCCTGAATTACTGTGTTAAGCTTAATAGTGGCAGGTACAAGTACTTTGTAGGTATCCATTAAAAAGTTGTACCTTTTACAAAGTTTGAAAGCCTGGAGGATTTATTTAAAACTCAGAAGCACCTGTGAGTATGTCTGTCCCCACAAGTGAAGAGCTTCTTTTATAAGTCTTCATTTTTAAAGATGCAAAGTCATCATGAAGACGCTAGGATGAACAGTTTGCAAGAAATATTTCTTCTGATCTCAACCACAGCAAGCTATGACTGAGATTCACTCTATTCATGCCTCTTCTGAAACTCCATCTTTACATCAACCTGGTTTTGGGACCGGGCTCAGCACTGAAGTCAGTGCAGCATTGTATACAAATCTGTAACTCTTTTATCACTTGTACCCATGTGATAATTCTCTACAGGATACTATTAAAATTGAAAAACTAGGAACTAACATTGATAAAGCTAGCAGAGCTGGTAGCAGTCACATAAACTTTGGATACCTACTTCAATATTTTAAATACCTGTTGGATATTACATGTCCTCCCCCCCTTCAAATAGAAAATAAAATGTCCTTAACCACAGTGCCCAACTTTACAGTCTTTTAACCTTAGGGAGGCAAATTCATTTCACATAGGTTTGCTGTATGTCAGAAGTTTGCAAACCAAAGATGTCATATGAGTGTTAGCCTAAATTAATATCTGTTTCAAGAATGGCATGATTAAAGCATGAGGGAGAGAGGGTTAGATTTCAAAAGATTTCTTGCCAGTCATTACAACAAATGTAATTATTCTTAAAATGTACACATGTACTGAGTCTTGCTTACAGTACTATGAAGTGTCTGATGATACTGAACATATCACTTGGCAGCAAGAGCCACCAAAATAATAAAATTACCTACAGTCTGCATTTTACTTAGACCACAACATTGTTCACTCCCATGAAGATGAGACCTAATATATACACCATGGCATCAGTTGTATGTAGATCAATTAATAAGAAAGATGTAATGAGAAGTTTGCATTATAAAGCCAAAATTCATTCATTCTTCTTCTTTTTACACACAGAGTGTTTAGTCCAAAAGTAAAATAAGCTTTTCATCCCCCCACTAGACATCCATTCTAGCAACTATCTAGCTACAAACACACTGTAGACTGGAGTGAAATCATGCCAGGGAGAGGGAGAGGGAGAGCGGGAGAGAGAGAGAGAGAGAGAGACAGTCCGAGCCTAAGAGATTATTGTGCCCACCCTTTCATACAGCCATTTCTTTCATTATAATAGGTCTTTTCATCAAAATGACACAGAACCTTTAAATTTTGGACAGCATACTTCCATACAGTAGAGACGGCAGCCACTTCAAACCGATTCTGAACCTGCTCCCCGAAATAAAACAAACTCGCTCCATTGACACACATAAATTGTTTACGACTCATTAAAAAGCAAAATTGCATATCCCAGTGTTGGCAGCTGAGTCCAAGCGGGTGGAAAGAGGGCATTCACTCATCTCTTTGTATGCTGGCAGTACCAAACTGAAGTTTAGCAGTAGGCAGTAGCCGAGATTTTTTGTGCAGCCAGACGATGCATGAGGTAACTTTCAAAGCTTCCTTTTTCGTCTTTGTATATTAAAATGCATTGTGTAGCTGAGGTTTGATTAAAAGAACTTAACAGATGTGATGAGGTTTTGGGGGCTAAAATATGCTTTATATTACAGAGTGTGCATCAAAACTGCTTACTTTTGTATCAATAATTGAATCCTTGTCTGAAAATGGACATGTCTCTTGTACAAATCCTTGTATGGTTCATTTCAATGATTTTTTTTTAATATAAAAAAATGTCTTTTTCTTGTAGTGGGTTGATTTTAGCGTCTGTACATTGAGGAAATAAGTTATGTGGCATGTTAAAAGTTTTACAGGAACTTTCTGTAAGGTTTCATCTAAACAACAGCTTGTCTGGTTATGAAGCTTGTTTATGTTCTTGTCAAGTGCATTGCTAAATGTTTCCAGCATTTTTTTTAAAACATATTATATCCACAACAGTAAGACTTCTGCAAAGTAAATGCATTTTCTTTAAAATGAAGCCTTTTAATATATTTTCAAAAGGAGACAATGTTTTAAGATTCCTGGGGAAAATATAAACAGTCCCCCCACCTCACCATAAGAACAAGACAATAAAAACAGGAGCTTTATAAGAGCATAAGTGTGGCATCTAATATATGTACTGAAGAAGAACAGTTTAGGGCTATTCCCTAAATGCATCAATAATCACATTTCAGTATATAACAAGCTAATCAGTCAAATGAATAGACAATTTCAGAGCATCCAAGAACATCCCTTCTGCATTTTCTGCTGGCAGAAAGTCTAATTGGAAAATCAGTGGTATGAATGAAGCGGTTAGACTTCCTCTATTCTAATTAACCCAAATCGGCATGTAATATTTAGCTAGCAACCACCAGTTAAACCTTTCTAACGAAGAAAAGTTCAAACAAATCTAACAGCTCAAACACCTTTTGATACAAGCAATGAATACCGCCAAGTCGCTGAATGAAATCCATCCATATTGCACTTTTTTTCAAGTCTTTCAAGTCCACAGGCATCCTAAACTTCTTCGAATGACATCAAAATTGATCTGGGAGATGTTTCCTCTGTGTGTGCGTGTGTGTCTCTGTGTCTAAGCCTCACTGCTCCCACTTACTTGTTTCAGCATATCATACAAAACAATGGCATGATCAGTTTCATTGTAATTCCATTCACCAGTCCTTTTTAAAAACAGAAAACAAAAACAAGCCGTGATATCTATGTGAACTGAAACGGAGGGGTTCACGGTCCAGCTAGGAGCACATAATGCGTGTATTGTCCTGGCAGCAAAAATTCTCTCACTTAAAAAAAGAAGAAAAAAAATCACGCTTTGCCACAAGAATAATAATTACAGAAAACTTTAAAAAAGAAAGAAGAGAAGAGAAAAGAAAAGAAGAAGCCCTGCTAACAAATTAATCCCTAACGGACAGCACGCTAACGAGGGCAGTAATGATTTGAGGGCTCTCTTCGACACAACAGGGCTTGCATCTTCTGCCACAATGGGCTATTGTGCATCCTCCTAACTCACTGTACCTCTGATAGATTCAAGATGTCAAAGGTTGTCTGGCCCGAGTGACCATGACATGCGAGTTAACTCATTCTGAGAGTGCCTGTCGGAACTTTATTAAAACTTTTAATTGAACCCAAAAGACATTCAAATGGGATCTGTAACACCCAGTTCCAGATCCTAACAGGACAGGAATCAATTCTAACAGAACCTTATGAAAGGATAAGTTAGACAAGGTCCTCTTATGGGACATTCATGCCATGATCCATACACAGCAATGCAAGAGGGGGAGAAAAACCACCACCAAAGTTTTCCTAGAAAAGGCATGTCCTGAAATGTCTCTTGAACTTCCTTAGCCCATTACGTGTTAATATTGCCTGGCAAATATTATAAATCAGCAACTCTAATAATTTGACACAAGCAGCCACATGCCCAATAGGGAAACATAAAAACGAGAATATGCAATGCCACAGTACAACAAAGTACATCACCAACGAGGACCCAAAGGAGTTGAGGAAAAGTTGTTATTCGAAAAGAAAGCTTTTCAAACTACTTATCCATGTACTTTTATACTTTAAAACAAATAGAACCGAAAGGGGAGGGAGCAATTTTAAATGTAGGGCACATGAACAGTCTCTTGTTACAGAGGAAAAACACACAAGTAGGACAAGTGGAAGGCTACTCCAGTGAAGAGTGTGAAAAAAAAAATCAAATGTTAATTTGATAAATGTGAGGTCTGGGACATTTTGTCAAAGAGGGAGGGAAAGTAGAAAAAGGAAGGGGAGGGAGGAAAAAAAAAAAGGCAGCCGTGCTGCCAACTCACCATCCACCAAGTTCTGGCCGAGATGTCATAGCAGAGCTGCCATTTGATGGATCCGTCGGAGGTTTTCCCTGCCATTATGCTGTCAGCAAGCTTCATCTGATGCTAACTCACGGGAGATAAGACACCTAATTGAGAAAACATTTGCACTGGCATGTTGGGCAACATGTAGCCCAGTCCATACCATATGGAATCATGGGTAAAAAAAAAAAATCTCCTTGACAGTGAACCAATCTCTCACAGACCCAGTGGCAAGGTGAAGTAGGGATGAAAAGTCATCTGCTCCCAGCACTGTCTTCTCCTCTCCCTCTCCCTCTCCTTCTCTCTCTCTCTTTCCCTCTCCCCCCCTCTTTTTTTTCTAAAGTAAGAACCCACCGCTTAACATCAAAGAGAGGCGGATAAAATTAGGGCTTCATCACTCAGATGATTTTGGTCTGCTAGGTTTTCCCCTTTCCTTTTTCTTTCTCTCTCTCCCCCCCCCCCCAGCTTTAAAAAAAAAATGAATAGAGACTTAGTAGGACAAAGGCAGGTAGTGGACTGCGGAGGAAGATCGCCACAGGCTATTAGCCTAAAATTTCTGCTTGACAGATGGAACTGCTTAGAGACTATCATGCAATGTTTTAGGTTCTGCTCTCCCCCCCCCTGAAAAAAGAATTTGCAGTCTGATTCAGTATCTGTTTATCACAGCTACTTTCCCCATACATATGACCAAGAAGAAACAAACTGGAATGAAGGTTTCAGATGTGTGATTTTTTAACATTTGCACACAACATAATCATTTCAGGAAATAAAAGCAAAATGCAGGTCTAACTAGTTTAAAGAAAGAGTTTTATTCTTCAGAAAATTAAAAATGCTCTCATGTAAAAATGAAATCTAAGATTTGACTTCACCCCTCTGAGTATTATACAGGGGTGTGTATGTGTGTGTGTGTGATTGTGTATTTGATAACGTTTCAAAATAATCCATTGGCCTACAAACAGATACCCAGACAAGGCACTTTTGAATTAGACGTTTCCCTTTTAGGGTTTTAAATTTAATTTCGTAGAGTCCTATTTTCCATACGCTGAGTATTCAAAACACCAAGTTATCCAAAATCACCACATGCCCGCCATATCTCCACTTCAGGCTACACCACAAAGAAATGGCATGCCATTGACCTGAATTTACAGTGAACCATCATAATATCTATCTATCTATCTATCTATCTATCTATCTATCTATCTATCTATCATTCATATAGCTACACATCATATAGCTCAGTAAAGTCACTTCAGTGAAGGAAATCATTTCATATTTTGTATGTCATCATTTTTGTTACAGCTCACAAATGTTTGCCACTTATATTTGTAGCACCTGCACCACTGATATACATCTCCTGTTCAACAAAAGTCATGCCATAGCACAAAAGTAGAAGACCAATTCTGCGATGTTATGCACCAAGTTGCATAATCTGTGGAACACTTTGAACTAAAATGAAAACTCAACCATATAATTTGTATCCTCTGTTTTTTTGGTTTATTGGCAGCCAATCCTGTTCATGTTTACTTGAAAGGAAGTCCTTCTAAGTTCTATGAGGTGTGTTTCCTAGTAAGTGACACATGTTATTGCCATGAGGCTCACACATATGTATTAATATAAGTACTTTTACCTGTTACTTGTATTCTTGAAGAAGGGATCTGGAAATGCAGGATCCAAACCTACTTTATGAAGATATTTCCTTCAGTGACACATGAATGAACATCTGAACCAACAATAGAGTGTTTCATTTTGCGAGTCAATCAATAGATTTCATTCAAATATTTAATTTTAGGAGATTGGTGTTCATATTTTTCAATGGTTGAAATTTCTCCCCCTTGCTGGAAAATAGTTTTGATAATTTTTGTGGAATAATAAGAGTTTGGTAGCTAAGCTTCATTAAAATGCACTTCATCAGTGTAAAATTGTTCAAAATTGATTTTGAAATGATGGAGAATTCCATAGTTTAGCTTCCTGAAAATGCAGACTTTTCTAACTTTCCCACCTGCATGACAGTTATTAATTATGGGTTGGAAGTAGTTTTTACTCAGCTCTAACAGCACTGAGGAATTTTGTTATACAGTGTGTGTGTGTGTGTGCCTGCATGTGCATATCAGGAGATGTCAGATAAGATTTGTATAAATATGCATGGACAGAATAAAATTATATGTGTACGTATACACTTCTGAGTGAGATTTCCTTTTCTTTCTACATGTGGTGTGCGCACAGATAAACGTATTTATGTATATCCTAAATGTACATGCATACAAGTTTGTGTGTATTTGATAAAATCATCACATCAATGGTGCAGGTGTTTGACTTGTCCTTAGTGTGCCCTGTGTGTTCATGCACATTCTTTATTATGGTCCTAAGACCCACAAAAACAGTTTTGAAAGTAAAAATGCAGCAGAGATACAAGGAAAAGATTTCAAGGCAGTCACTATGTTTTGTCCAGAGCATGTTGACTTCTATTTCTTATAACCTCTGATAGAAATTTTGCCATGGCCAGGGTAATATCATTTGACTTATCCTCAAGAAGACAATTGAGATAGGTTTCAGAATTTCCAATAAATTTACCAATGAATGTGTTTATGTATATCATAAATGTACATGCATACAAGTGTGTAATGATAAAATCATCACATCAGTGGCACAGGTGTTTGACTTGTCCTTAGCATGCTCTCCGTGTTCAGTATCAGCTCCATTTACAGGTGTAGCTTTAGCTAGTGTAGGAAGTCTTAAAGTTGTGCTCAGAATCCAGGAAGAAAATGGATGTTGTTAGCAGTGGCCTTTGTGATGGGTGGCCAAAATATCCATGTCTGTTCACTCTGGCATCATCAAAAGTACCTGTTCTTTCTTCTCTAGGCTGCTTGGTGCTCTTAAAAACTGTAATGCAAAATATAAAGTAAGATGATTAAGCAACAATCAGCATCTAACCAACATGAGATTGAATTTCATCCTTCCCTGCTTCCCTTTCTTTCACAGGAAACAACTAGCCAGCACTTGTGATAATTAATTGAGTAGCACTGAGCCTACATTGCTTTCTGTCTCTTATTAAAAATGTAGGCGAATAAACGATCAAACCTGCCCCCTCCCCAGTATGTTTATAAGTTGGTGTGATCTTGTATGATTATATATTGACTGATAATGTTTGCAGGAAATTCTTTGTTTTCCACTATGTGGATAGGGTCTTTTGGGCCCAGTATTGATATTATTGGCTCTGTCTTTAACTTAGCTATGAAAAACATGCCAAACACTTGAAGTGATTACAGGAAAAGAATATAGAGTTCATTTTAGCAGTGGAAACAGCATGAAATCACTCCATTCTGGACAGTACAGTAGTCTGATGTAAAGAATCAATGCTGTTGAATAACTGTGTTTTCGATCCAGAACAATTAGGGTGCAGTTAACTTTACCATTTTTCTTTATGATGTGGGTGGCAGCGGATCTTTTCTTGTCGAGCAACTACTCCTTTTCTAAGTGAGCTGTTACTAATAGCCTTGAAAGAAGATTAAATGCAACATGTAAAATATTACAATTATTGTGGAAAACAAAATTATTTAGTGAACATAATGGGGAGCAAATCAAGCATTTAACATGATCCAGGAAATGCTACTCTAAACAATTGCATTTGTTTTATGCATTCCCCCCCCCCTTGATTGCTGACAGATGCCGTTTTGGAAACAAACATCTAAACAGTTTTCCTTCAATCACAGAAAAGGAGGGGGGAGGAGGAAATAATAACCCCCCACACTAGAGAACGACTACATGTTTTGAATTTAACTCTTGTCAATCACTGTTCTGCAAAACATGACATGTGAATGACACCCATGCAAAACCATATCATTAGAAAGCTAATAAACCACAAAGACATATTCCCTTTAAACTTCAATTTCTGTAAAGTAGGAAAAACTGCTCAGGACTGAGATGACCGTCAACATTCCCACCCACCCACCCCACAAATGTGTAACATTGTACCTGCATATCCAGGTCCCTTTGGCCCCTTTTCGTTTTCCTGATTAACACAGGATTATATGTGTATGACAGTTTTAGCATGCATGTTTACTCAGCAAGATGCTGGATGAAAATTAGAACACATTTGCCTATGGAGATTGTTATGAATGTGGACTACTTCCTATACAAAACACAATGTGTCCGATATTGAAGGCAGGGAAAGAATTAGTGAAGTGTTTACTAAACTTGAGTGGAAATGCCAAAAGACAGTATCTGCAAAGCACATTAAACCCCCTAGATAAATAAAGTTGACTTTCTTAAAATTTACTGCTGGGACCATTGCCTGCTCTATTTTGGTTACTACTCTTTCAAGCACTCCCCTATTTGCCTACTTAGATTTAAGCCTCACGGTCAGAGAGTGTCACTTTTGTGCTCTCAATAAGACTTAAGCACACCTACTGTACATTGCTAAGTGAGTATGAAAGTAGTAGCTGTGCTAGCAGTTATAATAAGAAATCAAGCAACATCAGAATTACAGAACACGTGTTGAGAGATTGCCCTAAGTTTCCAGCATTCGTTCACGTAAAGGATAAAACATCTAGCACGAAATGAAATGTAGGCAGCTCCGTTAAGAACGTAGGGAGAGCCCTCCTGGACCAGGCCAAAGTTCTGTCTGGTCCAGCATCCAGTTCCAGAGCCAGTGTGGTGTAGCGGTTAAGAGCGGTGGACTTGTAATCTGGTGAACCGGGTTCGCATCTCTGCTCCTCCACATGCAGCTGCTGGGTGACCTTGGGTCAGTCACACTTCTTTGAAGTCTCTCAGAGAATGTTAGCCGCTTTGAGACTCCTTAAAGGGAGTGAAAGGCAGGATATCAAATCCAAACTCTTCTTCTTCTTCTCTCTAGAAAGCTCACAAAGCAGGACATGAACTCAGTAGCCCTTTTCTGCTGTTGTTCCCCAGCAACTGGTGTTCAGAGGCATTCCACCTCTGATCCCAGAGGACACATATAGCCATCATGACGAGAGATGATGCCGAAAATTGAAATTAGGCATTTGGTACTATTTCTTTAACTATTCATTCATTAATTGCTTTCTAGGAAGCATCTCAGCAAGCGATTTCACAATATAGTACAATAAAAAACATATAGAAAACAATTGCATCTATAAAAAAAATAGTCCATGTGGTGTAGTGGTTAGAGTGTATGACTATGACCTGGGAAACCAGAGTGCAAATCCCCACTCAGCCAGCCATGAAGCTCACAGGCAGGGCGCTCTTGGGCAGTCACAGTTTCTTTCCTTGAAGGAAAGGCAGGGTATACATGTAATAAATAAAATAAATGACATCAAACTATTTAAGATTCAATACACATAGCAACTAGGGTAAGAATCTTCACTTTGAAGGCTTGTTGAAAGAGGAATGTTTTCACCAGGCACCCAAAAGACAACAGAGATGGTGCTTGTCTGGTATGTAATGGGAGGGAGTTCGAAAGGACTGATGCCACTAAAGGATCAGTTCTGACATTGTAGGCTATATCTATGAGGTTCCTCAATGCCCAGATGTACACATTGAGTTAACTAACATTCTTTAATATTTTCACAATTCAGACATAAATTTTTTTATATTGATTTCTGTTTTCTGTGCGTACAAATTTGGCACAACTAAACATTCAAACTCAGTCATCTTTGCTTGTGCTCGGATGTTGATTGCTGCAACCTTTTACTTGTTTAACGAACTAGAAATGTCCCATTTGCCATGCATATCCTCATGGAATTACTGTGTTTTCACCCTTTAGTTTTTGGGATGCGGGTGGCGCTGTGGGTTAAACCACAGAGCCTAGGGCTTGCCGATCAGAATGTTGGTGGTTCGAATCCCCGCGACGGGGTGAACTCCTGATGCTCGGTCCCTGCTCCTGCCAACCTAGCAGTTCGAAAGCACGTCAAAGTGCAAGTAGATAAATAGGTACCACTCCGGCGGGAAGGTAAACGGTGTTTCCGTGCACTGCTCTGGTTCGCCAGAAGTGGCTTAGTCATGCTGGCCACATGACCCGGAAAGCTGTATGCCGGCTCCCTTGGCCAATAAAGCGAGATAAGCACCGCAACCCTAGAGTCGGTCACGACTGGATCTAATGGTCAGGGGTCCCTTTACCTTTACCTTTAACCCTTTAGTTTGCTGAGGCAGTCTGTTTAAAAATTTGGATCTGAAATCTTTTAATAATATCATCCTTAAGAAGAGTGGCCTGAGTTCTGCTAGGTATCCTCTTGTGTATTTCCGCTGCCTATTCATCTGTGTCTGCTTGTGCCACAACCACTTCCTTTGGTCCCATGTCAACCTAACTGTAAACACAGGGCCCATGAAAGTAGCTAGTCACAGAGAGGGTGATACATGACTCTGTGACACCCATCATGACATTGGGATGCTATACTACACATCACACATTTTTGAGATGCACTCTGTTGATGCACAAATAATTGTATAAACTACAGTATCCCCAAATAATGGAGAACGCTCACCTTAGATTGTTACACGATTAGCTAATTATGATTTCTGATGGGATAATTTCACCAGTTACTAACTATTACTAGGAGCCACTGACAAGTTTATGTCCCATGAATTAGCAGGTGATAATCACTGGATTGTCCTGATTATTTTTTTAAAGCAGTCCCTAGAAAATTGCAGCCTGTGGGGAATTCAATATTAATTGTTTGAGTGTGTTTGTGTAGATTCCTAGCATTGTTCTTCAATGTTCAAGTTTGTAATCTGAGTCTCTAGTAGTGAAATCTTGGAGTAGGGTAGAGATGCACCATTCCTATGTTCCTATTGTCAATGCATGCTGATGAATACAAAATAACCTGTTATTCCACCCATTATGAGTTCCCTCTCCATGGCAGAGTTCTAAATGATTGTTTCATTCGAGTCAGGAGTCCAGAACACATAAGAGCAAAGCAGAACATGCAACGCACAGCTAATTTCCAAACATGTGAAGTAACCATCTCTGTTCATGTGCAGAGTACAGCACACCAGACTTAATATAATCAGCTTCTGTTATGTCTGAGGTTAGGAAGAATATCTTCTAACTTTGGGGAAGGATGTAGCCAGAAAGGCATAAAGCCCAAACTTTTCATTTTTGAAATGAAATGGCAAATTCACAAAACAGCAAGCTCAAAATCATAGTGACAACATTTCCCTCCATTCCTCTGCGTTAAAAATATTCTCAATTTAAGCTTGAGGAGGGGCATGCTCGAAGCAGACCCACACACCTTTTCTGGAAATCTCAGTGAAGTTCTATGGAATTGAGCATTGCTCAGATCTATATGCCCTGTGCCTCACAGTTGCTGCTGTAGCTTTTAATGGGCAAATGCAGGGAAATTGCTAATATAGAATTTGTCGCAAGACAAATCCATTATTTCTCCTTCCAATTTCAAAGAATAAATAAATACAAACTGATTAAGTAAAAATAGATATTTATTATTGAAAGAAACTCACTGTTGCATTCTTTCCTGTATGGTGTGATACCTGAATAAAACAAAAACAACACATCTGCCTGCTATGCAGACAACTCAGTCAGTATATGAAGATGACATGGCTATATTCTTTTCTGCCACTGTCTGCCATAGTTACACACCAAGAGATCCTTCAGTCCTTTGGCCTATGGTACTACTGAATGCACTGAACTGTCCTTCCAGTATTGTCCATCTGCAAATCTTAAAGATACTTCAAGGACCATATTAGTGCAGGTGATAACATCTAAACAGAAAGGAGCTACTACCAGGCAGGACCAAACCATGTGCACCAACGATCAGCCACAGATAGCATCCACCAGATCATGAGAGGTATTTTTTGAAAAAGATGCTGGAGCACCCAATATCTTTGGAGTCTAAGGCCTCTATATCTTGTGAACCACCCTGAGATCTTTTGATGAAGGGTGGTATAATAATAATAATAATAATAATAATAATAATAATAATATGCTAGCTGCAAGCACAAACAATGCTTCACACAAAATCAGAGCAAAAGCTTTGACCAGGTTTCCATTCCCCTTTGTGGCAGAGGCCTGCTCAACACTGGTTTTTGTTTGCTTGTTTCACTATATAGGGTGGAGAGATGGAAATTAGGGTGACATAATCCCCTTCGGTAGCATGGAAGGCAGCTGAGATAAGTTTCTTCTGATCCAGCAGAACAAGCCTAAAGTGACCAAGTCTTCCAGCTTGGAAGGGAAACAAAATCACAATGGGATGAAGCAGTACATTCAACGGTGCATTGCCTGTGGGAGAAAATCCAAGAGAGAGAAAAAATATCCCACCAGCTATTTTTGGATCCTTGCTCAAATTAAAGGCCTATCCAATCACATGTCTTTGGCCTTGTGTTGAATATGCACGCTAGCATTGTGCAACTGAAGACAGGTTTTTCTGATTAGGTCTCTTAAGGAACTATGCTGGTGTAATTGAATCAAACCCCCTGAATTTTCCAAAACTGTGCATGGGCTCCAAGGAAGAGTTCACATCCCAGGTACATTCTTATTTTGACTAATTAGCCATGTAAATTTAGAACAATCCATAATTTGCAATGCATTATGGAAACAAGTATTTTCTTCAGTATGATTAATCAATATACCACAGTCCTCAATTATTTTTACTTTCTTTTTTACTAGCCCAAGTTAAACTTCCTGGGAAGTTTTAGAACAACCCCACTCCTTGCCCAACACGATGCCCAACACGAGCTCCAAACTCTGCGATGTCTTTTATACAGCACATAGTCATAACCTGGCCACCCAAGTAAATACGGTAGATCATAACAGAGAATATAAAATAGGCACGCTGGACATTTATTATATAAATGCAATGGTAAACTACCGAACTGCTTTTCACTATGTTTTTTGTTTTGCTGCATTTGGCCCTCATCTATACTATATATTGAAAGCAGTATCATGCCACTTTAAACAGTCATGGCTTCCCTCAAAGAATCCTGAGAAATGGGGGGCCACTAGGGGGCACATTGGAAGATGGCCGACAATACCATCTCTCTGACCCACACGGGGTAATTAAGAGGCTGTTATGGGAGTAGGCAGCCTCCCTTGTTGCCCCAAGGAAATGGGGAACACTGCCCTTGCCTGCTGTGCCCATAAATCACCCCCTAATTCGAAAGAAGGGGGTGAGGGCCCTAGGCAGAATGCCCCCGTGTGGACCTCGGCTCTCCTGGACACTGTCTCTGATCGCGTACTAGTTGCAGCAATTTGGAATAATTAATTACAAAAGAAGCAAATGCACATATTTCAAGTGAAGAAGGGGAGTGAAGTCTGCTAATTTAAGTGACCTCTGCGAAAGAAGACGACGGGTTGGAGAAACAGGAATATTTTATGATGAAGATACACCAAAGGCTGGGTATGTTAACAACAATGGGACTGAATGGGGGGGGGGAACCTTTTTCACTTTCCTTCTATGTGATTTACAAGAACCCCTCCTCATTAGAATCGTCGGCTGAACTGACCCAAGCAGGATGATTAAGGTCTGTGTGGAGATAAACTTTAACCAAAAGTATGCTTTATGAAGATCGAGAAGCAATAAGAGCTTTTGGGAATGGCGCAGCAATTAATTCGGAGTCGCCATCTTGCCAAAGGATTTATAGCCGGGAGGAAGAAAGGACTTGTTTTCAGACTGCATTCCTAGTGAATCTCCTCAGAGGTTTTGAGAAAGGAGGCAGATTGGTGAAGATTAATGACACTAAGACAGTTTTGATGTATGGAAGTGATGTTATATGGAAAATGTCTGGATATGGCTACTGGATAAAAAAAATAATATCCACACAGGATTACAAACTGTTCTAACCAGCTTGCGGAGATTATCAGAGGTCACAAAGAGAAAGGAAAAATATATGAAAATAACAACAAGAGATGTGGAAAAACAGTAAGAAAGGACTGGATAGTACTGTGAACATCATAAGATTAGATTTGTGGACATTAAAACAGCAGTAAGAAGCAAGAAGTTGATTGGATCCCCTTCGAAACTTGAAATATGGGTACCCCCAACAAAAATTTAAAATTCGGCTGTGTAATTTGGAATTTATGTAATTTGGTTTGATTTGATGTGATTGGTCGGTTAATAAAAAATTATTCTTAAAAAAAAAAGAATCCTGAGAAATGGGGCATTTAAAGAGTGTTGACAGTTGTTACTAGACCCCCTTTCCCCTCATAATGCACATGTCCTGATGCACAGACAAACACAGAAAGTGCTGGTGGTAGAAGCTGAATAGAGATAGGAACAGCACAGAAGAGAGAAGTGGAACTTCTTTCAACTATAGTTTCTCTGGGTCATATTCAGTCCAACGCCCTGCTAAGTGCAGGAACCTTGCAACTGCAGTATTCCTGGAAGATAAAACATAACCTTGAGTGTTAATACATTCAGCAAAGGAGATCCCAGAACCTCCTGAGGAAGTTTATCCCACTGTTGAACAGCTCTTATCATTAGGAATTTTCCTCAGTTGTTTAGACAAAATAGTGTTACAAAAGTTGGGTGCCACCCCCACCCTCTGCCAGGGGGTTCCAGGTGCTCACCCAGGGTTTGTGCCCCTATGGAGAATTGAAGACACAGTGGAGATTGTCATAGTTTAAGAGGTATGGCTTATTTCACCTATTCACACCTTCAGTCCGCATGGAGGGAGTCCAGATCTTACAGCATGGTCATTTCAAGAGGGACTTGTTCCCCACTGCAGTGCAGCCCTGGAGTCAAAGGCATCTCTCCCAGCCATCCTTCAGCCAGCCTGCCCAAAATGGATCCCAGTCTTTGTTTTGATGTCAGGTGGGTGACCCCATTCACTTGTCAAACGTACGAAGATAAATATCTTGGGCTGCCTGGCTGCAAGGTTTCCTCACCTTTGGTTTAGGCAATTGTTTGAACAGGTCTTGCTACTTCTTATCGGGGCACTAAGCTTTTGTTAATGAAGTCAAGGATCGCATTAGTTTTGAAATGATTCATTTAGGTGCCTTGCAGGAACACCTTTCCTGCTGAGTCTTAGGAGCAAGCTCTCCAGCATTTTTCCTCTCTGAAAATCCTGCGTGCTGTGAACTTATTGAAGAGCACTCCCACTTTTAAATCAATGTCACATTATTTATAACTATGTCATTTTAAATTGTGACATTAATAATATTAATACTGTATTCTAAGTTTTAGATTTTATGATTTATGTGGAAATTGTTTTCCATTTGGTTGTATATTTTTTGATGTATATTTTTTGATGATCTATTGTTTATGGCTTTTGTCATGTTGTCATGTTGTAAGCCGCCTTGAGCATTGTTTTATTTATGGAAAGGCAGCATACAAATAAAAAATGATGATGATAATGATGATGATGTCAGACCATTTCTCCATCTAGCTTGGTATTGTTGACAATGGCTGGCAACTCCAGAGGTTCCAGCAGGAGTCTTTCTCATCCCTACCTGGGATTGAATCTGGGACCTTTTGCACACAAGCCATGCACTCTACCGCTGAGCTTGCATTTTCCACACTGGCTCCACAGACAGAGCGAGAGGGATGCCCTTTGTTGTTCTCTCTCAAAGTTTTCTCAGTGGCACGCAGCATAGGCACTGCCACCTGCTGTACTCATCTAGAAAGTGCTCCTAAACAGCAAGAGCTGCTTAGTCAAATAATCAGCTTGGAAACGCCACCGAAACTAAAGCAGTACACAGTTTGCATCTGTGAGTTTGAGGAATTTCCTTGCCCACTGAAGGGTAGTGAAAGTGTGGCGGCAGGATAGAAGATGAAGAGAGGCTTGCAAAACAGGCAAGGTAGACAGAAAGTTGTGTATTTGCACGTGAAACCACCTTTAATTTATTTTTATTTATTACATTTCTATACCGCCCTTCAACCAAGGATCACAGGGCAGTTTTCAAAGCTGCCATTCTCCTCAGCCTCTAAGAACATCCTTGCACACAGACATTAAATAGATAGTTTGATTACTATACCAAGAAAAGCTTTGCCTGCTGGCTTTCTTGCATCAGAGCACAGTCAAAGCAAAGAAAGGTCTTGTGAAATGGGAACAAATACAGAAAGCTGCCTTATATTGAAGAAGACTGTTGGTTTATCCAGTTCAGCAATGCCTACACTGACTTGCAGTGGGTTTTCAGATGTTCAGACTAGAATCTCTCCCAGTCCTGGCTGGGAGGTGCTGGGGGATTGCCTGGGACCTTCTGCATGCAAAGCAGATGTCCTGCCACAATGCTACGGCCCTTCCTCTTATATGTCGGAAACGGTACCAATACAGTACATAGAAGTGGGACTTTTCCTATAAGTGTCACATGGCTAACTAAGTTTCAACTAGTAAAACTTTCCACAGCATGCAGATGAAGTGCTGGGGAAGTTATCTTTGAGTGCCAGGATGCTGCTAACTGCAGAGGACCAGGACCACTTTAAAAAAAGATGGTAACTCTAACAGAAAGTAGTAGGGATAAGGAAAGTCTAGCCAACATGGTGTCTGAAAGATGTTGCTGGACTGCCATCCCCATCATGCCCGGCAACTGGCCATACAGGCTGGGACTGGAGGGAGCCAAAGTCTGAACACACCTGCAGGATTTCCTATAGTGCAATCAACTTTTTTTTAAAGATCCCTCATCTCACATGCAGCCTGGAAAGAGAGTCTCACAGAGCCAGTCTATATGTGGTTACTTGGCAGTAAGTGCCACTGAGTTCAATGGGAGTTGGTCTCAGGTTAGTATGGCTAGGACTGCAGGCTAAAAAAGTTATGGGGTGGGGGCCTAAGAAGAGAAAAGAAACCACCACGTGTTTAAGTGAGTAAACATAAAAGGTCAAAAACCAGTAACATCCAGTTACTTATCTAACATAAATCTGAATTCAGAAATTTGGTTCAGGCATGGACCCATATTGATATGAAAAGTTGTGCCGCCTTAATTTCTGTGTCTTGCTTTGCAGTGATCTGTACAGGAGCGTTGCTTAGTTCCTGGGAACCCTGCTTACAAGTTACATGTGCAAAGTTTTCCATGCCACACGAGTTCATGCTTAAAATGCTTTTGCTGGGGCCTCTGAAACTTATTAGAATGGCCTGGCTATAGAAGACCCAAACATTGCTTACACTGGCATAGCAGTCTTGAAATTAGTGTAAAAGGGCATTTAATTACGTCTTTAGGTGGCTCAACAATTAAATGTTCTTTAGCAGTTTAGGTCTATCCTCTCCTTCTCCTCCGCCATCTCTCGGTATGGTCCCAATTCAACAAAGCACATATGTGATTACCTCTAAGCAAATGTTTGATTAGAATGGTGTTTTAAGAAGGGCTTTGAGTAACCAAAACCCTAAGTGACAGCCAACTCAATTACAAGCAAAGTGCTACTTCTAATGCCTTAGGGCCCAATCTTTTTCAGGCATAATGTGAGTCGTTTTCTTTTCATCACTTTGAATCCTTAGTGTGGTGTGCATTAAATCAACTAATACGCTAGCAGGTCCAAACTCTAAATAAATGTGGTATTGAGGTATAATTAAAAGGGATTCGAGCCGAAAATTGATATAACTTAGTCTTCAAGGACTGTCATTATTTTCCTGGGCTGAGCTCTTATTCCCCTAGCAGACGCACAGGAGGCAAAAATTCAACAGGATGATGCTTCTCAGTAGGCCAATATGCACAACAGGCAGAAATTCAGTGGGCGTGCACCTCTCAGCCTGCTTATGCAGCGATGAGGGAAATGTGCATCTGTTCAAGTTCTGCTTGCCTTGTGGCTGTTAAACAGGCGCAAGAGTCCTCTTTGCCCTCTGAAAGAAAATAAAAAAGTTGCCAGCTGTATTAGGGAGCTGTCCCTAATGTGTCATATGATGCATGGCTAGAAGAATTTGCATTGTTGGGAACGCTGTAGCAAGATGGCCCAGGCGGCATAGGGCTGTGGGGCTGACATGCATGCTCTCAAGTCCCTCTCACGCTTCCCCATCTCCATGCCCTCATTGAACACATAATAATACACTGTAACTACTACTATTCCGATCAAAAGGGATTATTTTCAGTGGTGGCTCCCAGTTTGCGGGATGCAAACTGGCGCCATCTCTTCCTGCTTTTAAACAACAGGCAAAAACATTCCTACCTACCAAGGCTTACACTTTGCAATTGGGAGGGTAGTTAGAGATGTCAGTGGGCTTTGTTTTGCTCGTCCTTTAGACAGGGTAGGTAGACCTTGTCCCTTTTAAATACATCGTCGGAGGAGTCTTTTAGCTTTTGTTGATTTTATTATTTACTATGTGTATTGCAAAATGTGATGAAGAAGCAAACAATAATTGTTCCCCAAATATGTGAATGGAGACTTGACATACTCACCCTTTGTAACCCACCGTGTGTCAGTGGAGCTGATCATATTTGGATACCTGAGAAAAAAACCTCAAACACTGTGGAGATAAGATGAAATAAAAGCAGAACAATGTGGCACAGGAATGTGGAAAATGCAAATGTTCTGTATAGACGAAGAGAATGAAAGCTGCATGAAATATAACTGGCACATCCTGCAGGGCAGATGTGTCCTAAGGGCACGTGCAGCACATGGGATTGTTCTCAGTGCAACTTGCCTCTGCAAAACACACTTTAAGAGCATTTGCTAATCCCTGGGCAGATCTCTACTAGGCCACAAAGAGCAGGCTGCAGTAATCACACAACTGGTGTGTGCTGGGTACAAGTCTACACAGAGGAATTTTCCAGGATTCTGTTATGTTCCGGGCTTCTCACAGTTCTTCTTCGCAGAGGACTTCCCCACCCCACTAGAATCTTCCCAGGAGGAGAATCTTATGGGAGCAGACTTTGGCTCCATTCATACATAACCAGAGTCCAGTGGTTGGCTCAGGGCAAAACTACAAGTGAGGTTGAAGCTACAATTTGGAAACACCACGTGTGCTTTACAAAATGAAATACCAAACATGGGTGGAGATCACACGGTATGGTGTGGAAAGATTTAAGTCTTCCTTCCCCAGCCACAATCTCCTTGACATCCAGCCACCCCTAAGGCACAACTAGCTTTAAGAAAATAAAAATAAAAACACCTCCCATATGTGCAGACAGGAGTTTCCCCACTCTAATATTAAATCCCATGCAGGGTGGGCGTGTGTATGTGTGTGATGAATTTAATAGAGACTGCAGATGTGGAGGGAGACTTAACTTTCACTTCCCCCTATGCAGTGAACTTGATCATCACCCCTCCCCAGCAGTGCACCTGGATTTTTTTTTTTTTAATGTTCAACACTAGTCACATTGTTAACGGCATGTGTATTTGGGTGCTCGCTGTGGTTGCATTCCACCCCAGTCTCATAACATTTAGAGGCCAAGATCACAATAAATGAGTGAATCACATAGGTGCTGCTTGCAATGATCACTCCCCAACACACACTTCCAATTGTAATTTTTGTTCTCCACATTTCCCATCAGTTTGCATTTTTTCCTTAGAAAAAGTCCTCATGAAAATTCACCATCATTTTAGTGCAAATTTCTCCAAAAATACACCTTTTTTTGTATGCAATTTTGCCTAATATACAGATTTTCACCAAGCATTTCCCCTCTAATATAACTCATTTTTGAATGCTATTTTCATAATATATATATACATGCAGTTACACAAACACGTTACTCTTGCATATTCATTTTTCTCCGCGGTCCTTGGCACTGAAAAATGTGGAGAGGTGCGAGTTCTGAAGGATGGCTAATTTTCCGGTTCGCATCTTGTTTTGGAAAGTGTTGATTCAGTGCGTTTGCTTTTGAATGTGATCTGAATTGAATTTCTCCCCATGTTTAGATGCGTCCTCGGAGACTGGTGGTGGTGCTGCATCCACCTGATTCCATCCTTTGGACATTATCAGCCTGGCTGGGGATCCAGCTCCTGGGAAGTGGCAGCTCTGCCACACGGAGAGTGTATGAGCTGGGCATGGGACCACAGCTTCATCACAGGCCAAAGCTCGATTCCAGAAAGATTAGCCAAGCTGAGGCTCCTGGCCAACAAGAGCAAGCAGACTTGTGGCATGAAAGCCAAGCTCAGGCAGGCACAGGAACATTCCCTTAGTCAATAAAAGCAAAGAATCTTATTTGTAGTCAAGATTCTTAGGGGAGGAGGGAAGAAATAAAAGAAAAAAAATACCAAGGCTGTAATCCAATACGCATTTTCCTGGGAGTAAGTCCAATTAAAATCAACAGAGCTTACTTCTGAGAGCTGATATATATATATATATATATATATATAGGATTGCACTGTACATTTACAAAAGCGCTTGCATTTTTTTTTTTTTACCACTTGCTGTTTGGTTTTCTTCCTTGATTGAACTGCAGCAGATGCTACCAGCTTAGGGTTTGGCCTGCTTTAGGGCAGGGGTTCCAAACGCAGCATCTTGTTTTTCTGAATGCAACCTTGCTGTTTCTAACAACTTCAGGAGTGGGGGAGCATGTGGAAAGGGTCGCCTGTAGTTTTTGCAAAGCGCTTCCTTGTCCCCAAAACTCTTTACTGAGGGTGGCTTCGTAACTTGTACAAGAGACGCTTAAGAAAACGAAAAGGTTAATATATTCTAACTCGATGTTGGGTATAGAATGTCAGATCTGTCAAACCACATTAGTGTGTGCTGCTCAGTGAAAAAGATTTGATTTCTTCTGCCACTGTCCTACTATGTTCAAGTCACACAGTGCCAGCAGCAACCAGCCAGCGACCATGGGCTGGCACTGAGTGGACCCGAGTGGGACGCCAGCCGCAAGGACCATCTGTTTCCGATTTCTAACTGAGCCAAGATGTGCAGTGAAGTGCATGCCGTTTGCAGAGCCAGCCTCCGCCGTGCTCAAGTTATTAGGGTTACAAGTGAAATTATCTTTTCCAAACAGCAGGGGAGCCACAATCCTTATGGAAAGAGACTTTAAAAGATTCAGATCTCTTTTGTTAAACTTGTCGGGAAAGGCAGATTGCTTGTGCGTTTAATTACAATCTTCCTGGGGTTTATAATGTAAAAAATGCATTTTTTTTTTAAAGCATGGGATCCTTTGGAAACAAGAGAAATAGATGTTTTCACCTGGCTCAGTTGAATAAACCGATCAAATAAGATTTAAATTGCATTTGCTAATAACATTTTTTTTTTTTAAAGGGAAAGCTGCTGTTACATCACACAGTCACTTTACATTACACTTACATCACACTTATAAAAGCATTACAATGTATAGCTTTGAGATAATGAACCTTAATTACACGGTATTTATATACAGATTTTATTTAAATCTCAGAGGAGCTGTAGATTCAAGTGCATGCAAATTGGGCATCTACTTTGAACATCCCTTATTTTATAATATTGGCCTTTCGAAATACATGCTTGGTAAAGCATGTGTGTATCTGTGTATAAAGCATATCAAAGAAATGACAAGTTTAGTCCAAAAAGCTTATTTACAAATGCAGAAACATTTATCTTTTGACACCATTCTATTCCATTGACTTTACTTCCAATGTACTGTGTGATTAATGATGTAGTAACTGTCATTGTGTTAGATAAACACTGGCAAAGTTGTGGAACAGTTGCTCTCTCTACTGTTATTGGACAACATTCTTCTTCTTCTTCTTCTTCTTCTTCTTCTTCTTCTTCTTCTTCTTCTTCTTCTTCTTCATAGCAACCACAGGAGTAGCTTGTATTGTGGGTCAGCCAATTATGAACCAGCTTATTCGCAAGAATTTTTCTTTAATTTCACAGCCCTGTACATACTAGCAGAAAACGGTTTCTGATTTACAAGCCATTTACAAACATTTAGGATTGAAAAAACACCACATTCAGTTACAGTGGTACCTCGGGTTACATACGCTTCAGGTTACAGACTCCGCTCACCCAGAAATAGTGCCTTGGGTTAAGTACTTTGCTTCAGGATGAGAACAGAAATTGTGCTCCGGTGGTGCTGTGGCAGTGGGAGGCCCCATTAGCTAAAGTGGTACCTCAGGTTAAGAACAGTTTCAGGTAAAGAACGGACCTCCAGAACGAATTAAGTACTTAACCCGAGGTACCACTGTACTAGAAAGCAGCTTTCCTTCTGGGATAATAAAGCTTAAGGCACAGAAAGGTGGACTGAGCCGGTTTTAAGATGATTATTGATCCAACAGCTCTCTGAATCCGTAGGCAAAGGTGCACAGTTCGTTTGTACCAGGGCTGCATATGATATAATCAATGAACGTATTGTACCACCTTCATGACATTTCTGGAGGTGGTAAGATGCTGTACTGTAATCCACCCTGTAACTATGCCTAAGCACATGCACATCTTGCTTCCCTGCTTACCACTGTACCTCTTTTCCTCCTTGTTACCTGTTGTTCCTGCACCTCAGAGCAGGAACCTTATATACTCTTGTACTTCTTATAGCACCTTACACACCAGTGTTGTTATGCCATCAAATAAAGGCAACAATGAAAAACAGGCATAACTTATGCACAAGCTGACCCTGCGGCCCTGTCAAACATACAAATCAACGAAAAGATGTTCTACAAGGGTGACTAACCATCAGTGACAATCAGTCATTAAGTCTGCAATTCTAACCCCACTTATCTGCAAGTAAGACCCACTTAATCCAATAGGATTTAGCTTTGAGAAGACATGGTTAGGATTGCACTGTTAACCTCTCAGTAACATACACAGCCCTACAGTTTCAGTACCTGCCAAAGGCCTGAATGAATAAATGTACTTTCAGGTGCTGCTGGAAGGACAATACTGGGGGGGGGGGGCAACTGTATCTCCAAAGAAAAGGAGCTGCATAATTGGGGTATGACTGTGGAGAAGGCCTTGCCATGAGTTACCACTGAATGGGCAACAAATACAGAATAAGGCACACAGAAATGGCAGCACAGCCCACCCTGAGTTCAAAGCAACCCGGGCAGCTCTCCCAACAATGATCGTGTCTCAGGGATCAGATGCCCTCACAGTGTGATCTCAGCAATGAAGAACGGCATTAGAGGCCTTGTGTATGGGCACCATACTCAATTTACACAGGAAAACCAACCTGAAGAAGACTCTGAAGAAGGAAACTCTGTCTATGTGACCAGTGGCTTGGACCTCGCCAACGTAGAACGTGCACCATTTTGCCATTCAACAGGTAACTCTGGTTCCTTTTCAAAGCCTGCAAAATGGTGAAGGCACTCCTAGAAGTCCAGAGAAACTGGGAGCACAATTCCAAGCAGTGCTCTTCCAATTCACAATTGAGGAGAGGGGCTCAGGCTGCCATCAGTGTCCATGTTTCAGAAGTGCTTCAGCTCTGATTCTTATTGGACCAATACATGCACTTTGTAGTGGCTGTCCTAGGTCCTGTACATGCAGTGTTTTGGAGACCAAAACCAGACACTGCTTTAATAGTATGGCTCATAGATATACATGGGGCTTAAAAAAAAATCCATGATGCATCCCACTGTAATTTTCATGGCCATCTCTCCTTAGCAACAATCCAATGAAAACCCCACACCCTGGTGCCCCAATGTACCTGGGTAAAAGCTGGGTTATTGCTGCTCCTGGGTCCTGGTATGCTCAAACTATGACAAAAACATGGCATGGATCTCTAAACATTGCAAGCAGTTGTCTGAAAATAAAATCAGGGGACAGAGTTAAGGACACACTTTCAAGCTCAGCTCTGCATTTCTTGCATACTGAGTTCTCCGTGTCTCCTCTGCAGTTGTGCCTGAATGCTAATACATAGAATGTTGTCGTTGGAACAGATAAGTTACCTCCTAGTCAGTTTTCATTGGACTAGCTTGAAATAGTAATGGGGGGGGGGGAAGCTGGCAGGAAGAGGTTTAAATTACATAAACTGGTGCCAGTTGGACCCTTTAATTACCTGAGGGACCGGCCGTGTCAGGCAGAGCAAGTGGTATTGTTACCACTCACCCGTTGGGTGGCTGCCTAAGATGAGAGCATTCTTAATCTGCCTCCGAGTTCCATAGGACCTCTGCCAGCAGGAAATGCTTGGCTCACACTCTCCACCAAATTGCGATGCCCATTGCGTTCACCCTACCCATCGCTGGTCTCTCCTTCCACGCAGAGAAAGCAATAGCCCCTTTTGCACTCAGCTGCTCAGTGGTCGTTTTAACAGCGTCTGTTGGGTGACCCCTAGAGAGAATCTAGGGCCTATCCTTTTATCTCCTGGGCAGACTGATCCTGCAAAGTGAACTGGCCTCCGTGGCCAGGATTAGATGTTCTCTGTGCCGAAAAAGGCTCCTGAAATCATTCCCGACAGGCTTTGAAGCTTGTGCTGTAGGAATGACTGGAATGTATATATCTAGGTTACCAGCAGGCTGCTTTGATGGCACAAGAGAAAATGTAAGCTGAGTAGCAGCAGTTGACAATGTTCTTTGGGGAGAGAGGGGAGATTCCTGTATTATTTTAGCATGGCACTTTAAATACTTATTTTTAAAAAGGCACCCACGCTTATTTTGAATCTCAGCAGACAAATTAGAACACAGGGGTTCTAATTAACAGGGTTAATTAGAATAATCTTTGGTCTTGATGTGCACCAGAGTGCTAAAAATGAATAATACGTGCAGATTGCTGCCTTGGTTAATACATGTCCCAAACTACCACAAATCATGCATCTTAGTAATTTTGCAAAGAATCAGGGAGGGGGAAAGGCAACCAAAAGAATAGGATTTTCTCTCTCCCCCCAGCCTGATCAGAATGTGTGAATGTCTTCTGAATGTTATATCCTCCCTATAACAAGAAATCAACTCCTTAAAATAATTCACAGTTCTATTATATGCTAGAAACAACTGTAACAAAAAAGGGAAAGACTCAGACATTTATGTTATGTATGTGCCACCCTCCAGACAGATTTGAAAAACCTCAAGATAATAACTAGGTAAGTAGAGCACACCCTATAAAAGAGGTAGGTCCAGACTCCCTTGACTGGCGGCTCTCACTCAAAAGTCTTCTCCTCCAGTGTGCCTCCTTCGATCCGTGCCCCAGGCTGTACCCAAGAGTTCGAAAGCCTTGAATTTCCTTAAAGTAACAGGTTTAATGAAGCCATATAGATTACATATAGGCACAGGTTTTGCTTCAAACAGGACTGCAAATCTTAAATCACAGAGTCTAGAGGGCAACATCTAATTCGGTATTTTGTTTTCCCCAAACAGAATTTAAAGGGCACTTGGGGGCAGGGGATTAAAAAGGACTGCGGGAATTTTGCCCACACTTAATAAGTCCTAGGTGCTGAGGTTTTACCCACAGCGCCACCCGTGTCCCAATAAGTTTCCCAATAAGTTTGATAAAATGCCCCAAATACAGGAACTGCAATTCAGTTCAGTAGTGCCAACTCCAGAAAATGATATACTGCAACCACAGCATTTGACTTTTACCGATTGGCTTCCCCACGACTGAATTCACTCTTGATTTCAGGCATGTTTGGTTCCACCCAGTTGCAAATTCACATTGGAAATGTCTTCTGCTGGTCTGTTTTTTGCAGTTTCCATACCAGATTTGAAGGTTTGTTCTGAACTGAGAAAATTTTAAAAAACAACAACAGTTTTTTTCACTTTTCGAGTGTGTGTGTGTTTTTTTCTGGAGGGGACAGACACAGGGTACGCATACCCCTAAACATTTTGTGAATCTAAGTTTGGCCTCATTGCGGGGCAGTATTTCAACATGAGTAGGAAAATGAGAGTACCCCTAAACATTTTTGTTAGGAAAAAAAGCCATATATATATATAAACTCTGCAGACACCAGAAAAATGTCACCAGGAAGTTGGGCCAGTTTGTGAGAAAAGTTTAATCTCAACAGAGATCAGGAAAGCCCACCAGCATCATTTTCACTGGAGCACAAAGTGCCTATTCTTGATGACTTGACCAAAGGAAGCGAAAGCAGGGTGACTCCTAGCAAAGCACATCTGTGGGGCTGTATTTCACAGGAAGCAACTCAGCTCCTCTGCAGATATGTTTCACTGAGGAACAAAGAATTATTTTGTTTGGGGCCTCTGGAATGATGCAGTGAACCTGGTTTTAGCCCTTTTTCTTTCTTTCTTAAAAAAAAAAAGTTCCTGAAAGCAAGGCTCAGAAAATGAAAACTATTCTGCCCCCCCTCCACCTTAGGCTAAAAACTTTTCAAATTAGCATCTCCTTCCCACATGAAGCAAGCTTTTGAAATGCACTAATCTTTTTCTTTAACCCAAGAAATGACCATACTGGAGAAAAACAATTCTGCAATAATAGGAAAGTCATTTATTGAAAATATATCCAAAGATTCCTTGAGTAACAAAGTAGTCACAGTCAAAAACAAGGACAGAAGCATAATATATTGTCAGAAAGGACTGCTGTCAATTTTGATACTTTTGGATTTTAAATTGTGTCTCTATGTCATAACTTCTGAAGTACCATCTATTGGAACAGGCTTTTGAGTAGGTCAGTCTTTAGCCACTGAAAATAAGGTGTGCTTCTGCATGCTATAAAGGTAAAGGTACCCCTGCCCGTACGGGCCAGTCTTGACAGACTCTGGGGTTGTGCGCCCATCTCACTTAAGAGGCCAGGGGCCAGCGCTGTCCGGAGACACTTCCGGGTCACGTGGCCAGCGTGACATCGCTGCTCTGGCCAGAGCCAGAGCCGCACACGGAAACACCGTTTACCTTCCCGCTGGTAAGCGGTCCCTATTTATCTACTTGCACCCGGAGGTGCTTTCGAACTGCTAGGTTGGCAGGCGCTGGGACCGAGCAGCGGGAGCGCACCCCGCCGCAGGGATTCGAACCGCCGACCTTTCGATCGGCAAGCCCTAGGCGCTGAGGCTTTAACCCACAGCGCCACCAGTCTGATGTAGTTGGGAGGCAGAAGTATGATCATATTAAAAGGAAAGAGAAGGGCAAAGACTACTTCCATCTCTCTTTTCTCTCTCACACTTTTTTTTTTTGCTTGTACAGCATCTTATGATTGGTACTGAAAACACACTGTCAGGTACTTCTTTATAGTTTCATTTCCCTTTTTCATCTCCATTGCTTTGCAGTGCCCTTGCCCTCTAGAGCCTGAAAAACAAAATTCCTTTCTCGATCAATTTTGTCCTTTGCTTTTCTGCAGGAAAGTGAAATAAAGCATACTTTCCTAAATTGCATCTATCAGGTTTCTGCTTTTTAAAGAGGGGTTAGAAGCAGTTGGGTGGTTAATGTCCATTTTTAAAGAAAAAACCAGGTTTTTCAAAATTAATACAGTTCATCTATGCAAATATATATAGCGTGTTTGTATTTTTTTGGGTTTAACATATATGCAACTTCAGAGAAGTCTCCACATTATATCTACACCCCCCCCCCAGATTATCACACAATGATGCATTTCAATCCAGCTTCAACCCTGTTTTCAACATCCTAACTGTTGTGGTTGTGTTGACTTTTGTCAGGTTAGAGGCAAGAGTGTGTGGCCCTATTTATTCCTGATCTCTCAGTAGCTTTTGATACTATGGACCGTGGCAAACCTCTGGATCTGCTCTGCAGATTGAAAGCTGGGGGCATTGTGTTACAGTTTTCTGTTGCTGTCTGCAGGACAGGTACCAGAAAACAGCATTCTGCTCTGGTCGTGGGGTTTCACAAGCTTGTGTTCTGTCCCTTTAGGAAGCCACTGGGGAAAATCATCTAGGGATTTGAAGTGCAGTGACCTCAGTATGAGATGCTGTTCAGGGGCTGGATCAGTGTCTAGAGACAGTAGAGGACTGGATGAGGGCCATCATTTCCTTTTGCTGTTGTTGTTGTTTAGTCGTTTAGTCATGTCTAACTCTTCGTGACCCCATGGACCAGAGCATGCCAGGCACTCCTGTCTTCCACTTCCTCCCACAGTTTGGTCAAGTTCTTGTTGGTAGCTTCGAGAGCACTGCCCAACCATCTCGTCCTCTGCCGCCCCCTTCTCCTTGTGCCCTCAATCTTTCCCAACATCAGGGTCTTTTCCAGGGAGTCTTCTCTTCTCATGAGGTGGCCAAAGTATTGGAGCCTCAACTTCAGGATCTGTCCTTCCAGTGAGCACTCAGGGCTGATTTCCTTAAGAATGGATAGGTTTGATCTTCTTGCAGTCCATGGGACTCTGAAGAGTCTCCTCCAGCTCCATAATTCAAAAGCACTAATCCTTTGGCGATCAACCTTCTTCATGTTCCAGCTCTCACTTCCATACATCACTACTGGGAAAACCATAGCTTTAACTATACGGACCTTTGTTGGCAAAGTGATGTCTCTGGCTAAGATCAAGTGTAGTACCATTTCCTTTACTGCCTCTCAATGCTGTATTGACTGAAGATGTTGACTGTGCAGGGCCCCTATCTGCCAGCATATATATTTTTAAAACACACACATTCCATGGATAAACCTCCTCCATGCATTCTGATGGTGGTTCTACTCTGTGTCCTCCTCCTCCATCAAGCTAATGTGGTTTTCATTTCAAAGAGGAAATGAAGCCATAGGCCAAATTAGTAGGGGAAATGGAAACTCCAGTTTGCCTGGACAAATCAGTTTTAATGTTCCATGTGGGCTGGATATCATTAGGGGAAAGGATAGCTCTGATCACTTGGATCACTTTTTCCAAAGATATCCATATTCCGGTGGGGGTGGGGAAGAGGGGAGGAAAGCATGTAGAGGCTTTAATTTAACACAAACATAACATATACTGTAAGTTAAAAACTCTTAAGAACAGACTGAGATTTCAAAATAAAAATGTACATGAGAGGATTCTCACATTACACAATATTGACATTGGGCCAGGGTATATAATTTTTTAAAATTTTTTTTGGACAAGATGGTTGAGCAGACAGCTGCAGCAGTTCTTGGATTTTCTTGACTCATACCAGCTAGACACCAGGGTAAGATTCAGGAACAAGACTGCTTGGGTTGCCCTGATTAACAGTCTGAGACTGCATTCAGACATGTGGTTCGTTGTGTTAGTTTTACTGGTTATAATGCTAGTGCTTCTGTGCTGACTACTAATGTTCCTTTTAAACTGCAATACCTGCAGATGCGGGTGGCACTGTGGGTTAAACCACAGAGCCTAGGACTTGCCGATCAGAAGGTCAGTGGTTCGAATCCCCGCGCCGGGGTGAGCTCCTGTTACTCGGTCCCTGCTCCTGCCAACCTAGCAGTTCAAAAGCACGTCAAAGTGCAAGTAGATGAATAGGTACCGCTCCGATGGGAAGGTAAACAGCATTTCCGGGTGCTGCTCTGGTTTGCCAGAAGCGGCTTAGTCCTGCTGGCCACATGACCCAGAAGCTGTACGCCAGCTCCCTCGGCCAATAAAGCGAGATGAGCGCTGCAACCCCAGAGTCGGTCACGATTGGACCTAATGGTCAGGGGTCCCTTTACCTGCTGTGTCATAGAACTGTGACTGGAAGAGAGCAGGAATGAATGGACCATTCTCCCAATGGAGGGGTATAGAAAGTGAAGGCCTGTCCTCTTTAACATGTTTATAAATGGCTTAGATTTAGGGGTGAGGAGCGAAGTGGCCAAGTTTGCTCAGGATCATTAAAACAAACAAAAATATTGTGAAGAGCTCCAGAAGGAATTCTCAGAATCAAGTGAATGGGTTGTAAAATGGCATATGTAATTCAGTGTAAACAATTGTAAAGTTAAGAAGGTGTTTTCTGCAGAGGCTGTAGAGCAGGCACCCCCAAACTCGGCCCTCCACTTGTTTTGGGACTACAACTCCCATCATCCCTAGCTAACAGGACCAGTGGTCATGGATGATGGGAATTGTAGTCCCAAAACAGCTGGAGGGCCGAGTTTGGGGGTCCCTGCTGTAGAGGGAAGTGAGGGCTAGATGGGACTAGTCAACCTGGGAAGGTAGCCTATTTAGGAGAAGGAAAACTCTGATCCTAAACCACCGCTTCCTTGTGGGATGTCTTTGGAAGAAGAAAAGGCTAAGGTGTAAACCGTACACAAATGTGGGGTCCCTAAGACGGTTGGGTGGTGTCTGGTATGCCTCCTTCTGGCAACTCTGGCAGTCAGATTGGTGCCAAATATATTACTCTGGTTTCTTTTGACCACATCAGTGAGGCTGAGGGTGGGGGTGTCTTGTTGTCTGGGCAGCCCAGGACCGCCATACCTTGTGCTCCAAGGAGGTCACTTTGGTGCTGCTAACACCTGAAGGCATATTCCATTGTCTCTTGAGACAGACGAACTACAATGGAGGATGTGGATAGAGAACAGTTTTTTTCCTCCCTCTTTCACAACATTAGAACTCATGGACCTTCAATGAAGATGAATGTTGGAAGATGAAAGAGTGATAAAAGGAAACAGCACATAGTTAAACTATGGAGATTGTTCTAAGAGGAGGCAGTACTGTCAGAGACGGTATGTTTCTGAATATCAGTTGCTGAAAACCGCAGGATAGAAGACTGCTCTTGTGCTCAGGCCCCATTTGCAGGATTCCCACGTCATACCTGGTTGGCTACTGTGAGAGCAGGATGCTGGACTAGATGGGCCACTGCAAGCTCTTCTTATGCTCTTATGTTCATAGCTTTAAAAAATATATTTTGCATTTTGGAAAAAGCCAATTTAAAATGTGACTAACCTTAAAACTCACTGAGCTACTCATCTGGAATTTGGCAAGATTATTCCCCTCTGCAGGGACCATCCTTTTCTCCAGATTTCATGTTTCTGTGTGAAAAAACGTAAAAGTTGTGTCCATTTTAACTTCAACACATTGTAAACTTTAAAGGTACCTATCACAAAGACCACTGCAGCTATCCATCTGAAAAATGGCAGGGTTAATCTCCTCTATTGTGGCTAACTGTGTCTTCAGTGAGACACAGTTGTGACACACTGTGTCTCCCGTGTGACACAGTGTGACACAGTGTGACACCAGACTCCAGCCAGTGTGGTGTAGTGGTTAAGAACAGTGGACTCGTAATCTGGAGAACCGGGTTCGCGTCTCCGCTCCTCCACATGCAGCTGCTGGGTGACCTTGGGCTAGTCACACTTCTCTGAAGTCTCTCAGCCCCACTCACCTCACAGAGTGTTTGTTGTGGGGGAGGAGGGGAAAAGAGATTGTTAGCCGCTTTGAGACTCCTTAGGGTAGTGATAAAGCGGGATATCAAATCCAAACTCTTCTTCTTCTTCTTCCAAATGTCATGTTCCTGTGTGAAAGAACAAGAAATATATCACCTATGGCCCTTTTTTTGGTTTTGAGATGCAAGTCAACAGGATTTCTGGAGATATGTATTTTCCCCAGTCATGATCCAGGTTGAACTGAATCTATAACGGTCCAAACCAAATAAGGTCAGATCTGAATTTTAAAAATCAGGTCCATGAATCAAATCTGGGGGGTGGGGTCTGTGCACATCTGCAGGGGAAGTGTTGCTTCAGATTCTGACTTTACAGAGGAGAGCTCCTATGGCATGGAGTTGTATTTTGTGGTGGACCCCACACTTCATAATACTTCCCTTTAGAGTCTTCCATTTTGGCAGTATTTTAAGACTGAGGCATTACTGGTTGTTTGTACTTCTGATGCTTTATAGGATGCCTTTTGGAGCTTTTTTTTTTTTTTAAAGGCATTTCTGAGTTCTCAGTCTGTGTGCTACAATTTCCCCCCATCACTATTTGTTGCTCATTGTGTCAGACGCTGCTTTCAGCAGAGAAGCAAGACAGTTATGCTAAACAATCGATCAATAAAGTACAATATCTGTATATTTACTATTGTTTGCTATTTGCGGCAAACATCTTACACTGTGGTTAATAGGCTTCTACAGATTTTAGTTTAAAATGAGCCATGAACATTCTGAATGATACTGTTTGCTTTATGGAGCAATCAGAATTTGGAAAGCAAAGTGTGAATCTGCTTATGGCGTCAGAAACTGCAAACCACAATGAGTGGATGTGGTTATGCTGACATAACCAATGTTGGGCACACAGGAGAACAATGTTTGTCCTGGCTTAGACATTAAATCCTGGGGAAGTAGAAGAACAGGAAAAAAAGATAATTGTGTTTTATCAGCTTTTGACAGAGATCATCAGCAAGATTAAGAACATGAAGTGAACAGCAGGGGAATTTGTATGTATTTCAGTTGAACTGGTACAAGCGAAGGAAGCACGTGGTCTCCTGCATCACCTTGACTTTCCCAACCTACCTATTGGATCACATCCACATTTGACATCGTGAGGAATGCAGCCAGTTGTTTGATGCGATCTAAGGCCTCGTGTGTGTGTGTGTGTGTGTGTGTGTGTGTTATATTCAGTTAGCTGCCACCCCTCTAACAACCACACCACAATCTTCTCTTTTATTGAATCACCCAATAGAAGAGTTTCCTCCTCTGATGGAAAAACAAAGTGTATACAGCAAAAAATATTCAAGGTAATTACCTATTTACTGAGGGCTTATTGCTTATTTCTGGTTGTTCTCCAGGAGAACAGGAGGATCCCCCCCTTGTCCTAAAATTTACTTTATTTATTCATTACATTTATAGCCCACTTTTCCTCCAAGGAGCTCAAGGTGGTGTACATCGCTTTCTCCATTTTATCAACGCAGCAACCCTGTGACTGTCCCAAGGTCACCCAGTGAGCTTCATGGCCAGGTGGGACAAGAACCATGGTCTTGGACACTCTTATGACTACAACACACTGACTCTCTGGGTTCTGACCCTCATATATATACCTGAAACATCATAAGCTTCGCAAGCAATCATTAACTTTAAAGGAGAAGCTCTGGGCTGCTTCCAACATATATAAAAACATAACAAAACATAAACCATTAAAAAAACTTCCCTATACAGGGATGCCTTCAGGTGTATTCTAAAAGTTGTATAGTTACTTCTCTCCTTGGCTCAAGGGTTGCCTAACTCCATACCTTCCCACCTTTCTCCGATTAAAATAGGGACACCCTAAGGAAAAGTGGGACATTCTGAGATTAAATCAGAAACCGAGACAGCTTCTGTAAATCTGGGGCTGTCCCTGGAAAATAGGGACAGTCAGAGGGTCTGACTGCATGTTGTGGATTTGCCCTTAAATTGCACAGAACTCTGGTGAAGTCAAATAGCTTCTCAGATTGTGGTTCGAGGACCCGATCCCCGCATAGTGGAATGAAAACACACGGACACGTGATATAAGGTTAATGGGCAAGAAAAGGCCACAACTTTATTGATTACAGCAAGTGAAAAGGTATTGGCTTAGGCATTGGATTACGTCAGTTGACTCCACCCACTCAGAGAGGGGTGAGTCTAGAGAAGGGGGTTTATTCACCAGTAGGTGGAGCCTGTTGATGCTAACCCAACTATCTGATGTCACCGAGGGTCGTGCCATGGCCTCCCGCCACGCAGGCATCGGACAGAATACATGACCGCCGGATTCCTTTAACGGAATACCCAAAAATTGAAGGCATAGGCGATGGCCACACCTAGCCCTTCCACACACCACAACACATTATTCCAATGCCTAACCTATCCACCAATACCACAAAAATTGTGACGATTGCTACGAGGTAGGCGAAAAACCCACAAAGCCTAATGCCAAATGGAAAAATTCCTACCAGGCCCCCCGGACAACCTAAGGTCCATAGCAAGGCCAAAAGAAACTGAGACCCTGATCTCTAAGGGAGTGGAGGGTGGGTGACTCGCGACGGGACGACGAAGAGTGAGGGCCACGTGGCTGGCGCAGCAGCGATTTAAGCTGCCATCCACACCCCTTCGAAGGCACCTGGTTGGGTGCCTGCCCATGGGCGTGGTGCGCCAGCCAGGTGAGAGGAGGCAGGGGGCTAACGCCCCCTGCTTGAGGCGGGGTCCAGCTCCCACACACAACCACTCCCCTCTTTTGCAGGAGGAGAGTCTTTGTCAGAACTGCATGAGTGCTGAGTAAGGGTACCTGAGGACAGCGGTGGAGTGTATGCTTGTGCTGCCCAGGGTGCGTGCATAGGACATGCCCCCCCAGGAAAAAGTGAGCACCCACAAAGGGGGAAGGGTCTGGAGGGTGCCCTCCCGGGTGCCACCGTCCAGGGAGAGAGAGGGATGGGGAATTTGCTGCCCACTCTCTCCCTGCTCTCCGGCCCTGGATTAGGCCTGACCCTGGGTGCCCCAGCCTAGGAGCAGCTCCTTCCCACATGGAACCAGGTTCCAATGAAGGAGCCTGCTGTGTGGGCACCTGTTTGCACCCCCTCACAAAATTGCGCCCGGGACCACGGCCCCCATGCCCACCATGCTACGCTTCTGCCTGAGCACAGCCATCATCATATTTCCTGTACCATATGAGAAAGCAGCTGAGGAAGATAAAACGAAAGGGCAAGGAAAAGCAGAAATGGAGGTGTATTCATATTCATTCCCTTTTCTAAATTCTACAGAGCAATTATTCTCAAAAGGCCTAAAATTCTATGGTGTGCTTTCCAGAGTTAGAATCCAATATCAGACACAGGATTTAAATACTGAGATCAACAATAATAGTTCCTTATAGTAATTAATTTTCAATTCCTTCTTCAAGTTTAACACTGCTGGTTTTGATGGACACAGTGTCTGACTAATCTTGCTATATTAATGCGGTTCTGCACTTGGTGACACCATTTTCTTTTAGCCCCCCCCTTAAAAACACACTTTGAAATAGCTACAAATGGATTTGTCCTGGGATTCTGTCATGCAGAATTTGGCCCCATAAATCTTTCTATTTCCCAGGTGTTAATTAATCTTTCTCTAAGAAGTGCCTCATTAATTTCACATGGCCAGGAATAGAATTGCAAAACACTAGCTGCCTTACATGTGTGTCTTCCTCCTAGGCTGGTGACTATATGTTTATCTTCCGTCCCACTATACTGTGCCTTTAAATTGTTGGCACCGGCTTCTATAACACTGGCAGCTGGAGTCAGTTTTCTTCAATAACGTTAACAAAGGGAGCAAGGAAGAAGGAGCTGGCTGAATATAAATAAGCATCTGTATGAACAACATTGTACTGACTTCATGGAGCAGCACTGACAATTCATTTGTTATTTGCACCTAGGCTGATTCTGCTTCAGAAGCATTCCACGGTGCTGTGTAATCACCAAACCTTTGCCAAAAAAACCCTTCCTCTATTAGTTCTATTGAGCCCCAGCATACAGGAGAGAAAAAAACTAATCACAAGACCCAAACAAGATTGTCAAGGTGTTCTTGGCTGAAGCACAATCGAAGCTGTGCTGCAACAGTTCTGCTGCCATTGCGAAGATTGTGTCAGCATTTCTGCTGTGAGCTCTTATTTCCAGGCATAATGGATTAACTTGGTGATAGAAATTCACTTGTGGCTGAAACTTGGCAATTGGGCTTCCAAAAAAAATGCTAGTTAGTTAGTTTGTAATACACAAAACCCTGCAAAACATCAGTCTTGTGATAATACATTGGTTTTTCTCAGTACCAGTTTAAGTTGCACCTTTTTGTAGAATAATGCAAAAAAATATAAATAACTGTGGGTAAGTTGCTCAATTTACCCCTTCCCTATGGATCTCCTAGTCTTCAGGCTGATTCACGCATGTCTGTGGGATTTTCCCCAGGAAGTAGTGGAAGACACTGAAGGATAGAGTTGATTACAGTAGTACCTCGGGTTACAGATGCTTCAGGTTACAGACTCTGCTAACCCAGAAATATTACCTTGGGTTTGCTTCAGGATGAGAACAGAAATCGTGCTCCGGAGGCACAGCAGCAGCGGGAGGCCCCATTAGCTAAAGTGGTGCTTCAGGTTAAGAACAGTTTCAGGTTAAGAATGGACCTCCAGAACGAATTAAGTACTTAACCCAAGGTACCACTGTAGTCGCTCACTAAAGCCATTTCTGAGCTTGGGAGGAGAGGGTGTTGCGGGCAATCCCCTCCCACACACGCGGGGGCTGGCCTTTTGCCCCCGCTAGAACAGGGAATCCCCGGGTGTGCCTTTGACCCAGCCCGCCAATCGACGGGCTGGGGAGGCGGGGCCTAGCCTATTTAAGGCCAGTCACGCCCAGGGACTGCCCTCTTTCCCCTTTCCAGCTGAGTGGTTTTTCCCATCCCACCCACCCTTTAGGCTTAGCTAGCTATGACCTTGCTATGGACTCCGGTTGGTCGCTGCAAGGGGCCTGGTAGGAATTTTTCCAATTTGGCGCACTTCTAGCCTTTTGGTTTTTTCGCCTACCTCGTAGCAAACGTCACAACTTCTGCGGTATTGGCGGTTAGGCATTGGCAGGGGGTTAATTGTTATGCAAATGAAGGGGGGAAGGAAGCGCCATCACCTTCCCCCTATGAAAAGGGTAGTCCGGTAGAGGACTCCGGGGGGGCGTTGCCTTGTCCGAAACCTAGGGAGGTAAGGGCCTCCGGCACGCCCCCGAGCGGTGACACCCGTGGGATCCTAGTTGGCGTACTTCAACAGGACTCCCACAGCTTGTGGGTAACCCTTCCTGGTTTCCATGCCGGGTAGTCGATGGGAACCAATGCCTAAGGCCAATACCTTTCAATTCTGTAATCAATAAAGTTGTGGCCTTTTTATGCCCATTAACCTTAAATAATGTGTCCAGTGTCTTCATTTCACATGGGGGAGGGGAATTGCCACGCAACTAAAGAGAAGAATAGTGCCTGCACATTTTGTATATTTCAGGTTCTATAAATGCTCGAAACTTATACTTTTTGAAACTGAAAGTTGGGAATTTGGAGAGTATGGTTCACTAGAGTGGGGGGTTGCTCCCCCCCCACATGGCTGATTGGTCAACCTTTCACTTCCTGCTGTCATCACAAAGTTCTTCAGGTTTTGAACTCGAGAAAAGTTGTATTCACAGAAAAAGGGAGGTGAGGGTCTAGCAATATGGAAATGAAGCATTCTTCAGGTCTAAATGAGCCACTGTTGTGACGAAGACACAGTTTCCATAATAAATAGTTCCCAAATATGCATTTTGCATGAGAGGTCAGGCTTTTGAACAGCCGGTAAAGTGTCAGCAATTCAGAGAAGATTACCTCATCCTCTCAGCCAAGTTTCCTCAACTCTGCCTGGCAACAGACTTCCACTTTTACGCAGGATAGGCTAGGAAAGGATAGAACATTTACCTGACAACTGCTGAGTAAAATCCTAATTTACATTTCATCCATTTAATTCCAGAGAGAAAGCTGACGGACGAACATGCCACAGCTTTCCCTCTCTAAGACAGATATAATTCAGAAAAATAAATGGAGCATAGTTGCACACAAACTAGCTGGAATTATCTGTTTTGCTTGCATGTTAGCTTCGGTAATAAAGTTTGGAGACCAGACCATAAAGCCAGACCATAGCAATTGTGGCATAAAGGTCTGCTTCAAATAGCTCCCTCTTGTGGCAGCCTCAGCACACCAAGCAGCTATTGTGCAGGATTTCAGGCCAAGGGAGACAATTAAAAACGAGTTCTACATGGCAGCTGTTTTATATGAATCAGTTTAAAATGCCCAAATAAGTTTTAATGAATTTCATGACACTAATCTTTGCATATGTATTTGAGATTGTCATGGGGGGGGGAGTGTGTGTGTGTGTGTGTGTTTGGAATAAGGCCCAGATAAGCCCTGGGGTATGTGTTTCTGAACTCAAGAAGAAAATTGCCAAAGAATCAATGGTTGCAACCAGTATGCATGCTGCAAGTGAAAGCATTGACTTCAGCGCAGCTATTTCATATTGAGTAGTTTTTTTAAAAAAATTGCTGTCTAGAATAAATATTTGTTGTTGCTGTTTAGTCGTTTAGTCATGTCCGACTCTTCGTGACCCCATGGACCAGAGAACGCCAGGCACTCCTGTCCTCCACTGCCCCCCGCAGCTTGGTCAGACTCATGCTGGCAACCTCGAAAACACTATCCAACCATCTCGTCCTCTGTCGCCCCCTTCTCCTTGTGCCCTCCATCTTTCCCAACATCAGGGTCTTCTCCAGGGAGTCTTCTCTTCTCATGAGGTGGCCAAAGTACTGGAGCCTCAGCTTCACAATCTGTCCTTCCAGTGAGCACTCAGGGCTGATTTCCTTCAGAATGGAGAGGTTTGATCTTCTTGCAGTCCATGGGACTCTCAAGAGTCTCCTCCAGCAAGAATAAATATAAACAAAATTAAAAAAAATTGACGAAAATTGCATTTTGAATTATTATTATTTTGACAGCACAAAAAAGGTAATCCTAGAAGGTCAATTTAGAAAAGTTGAAAAACACTCCTAAAGCTATTCTCCTTCCACATAAATAAAAATGCTTCACTTAACTTGTGTGTGTTTAGAAACATGGTGTAAAAGAAATACTAAATTAGTAGGCTGCTATTCTTCTTTCTAATGATTAAAGCTAATAAAGAAATAAAATGTTCTAACATTTTTGTCTTAGAATAGTCCCATTGTTTAGATCTCAGTGAAGCACTGTGCGTATGGCATTTCCTTGGGTAAATCATCTGCAAGATTGCTCCTTGTGTTTGAAAAATATTTGACAGTCTATTCCCAGAGAAGGATGACACAATCACTTTGATGTGGTTAATTTTCTAAAACTGCATAATATATTATATTTAGTTTATAATGAGCGAAATTATTGGAAATGTTCAGTAATTTCCCCCTTGCAATATTAGGGGTGTAGATGGTTCACTATATCTTCCAGAATTTTTCCCAAGGATAGAAACCCACCTTTGTTTTGCAGACATTAATTCTTCTTATTAAAACGGCCAAAAAAATCCACATGTACCTTCTGTGTGTTTACATAAGGCTGTAGTGCTGTATTCCAGGTTCAGACTTATTTGAAGGCTTGACTGATGCAATGTGTTCACTACTGGACTTCCCATGAAGATGATTCAGCCAGTACTTCATCATGAGCAGATTTTATCACAAGCCTGGCCAGTAGAATGGCTTCCTCTAACCTTCTGGACACCAGGGCTGGCCCCACCTTTGAGAGGGTCCTGGGAAAAGCAACCTGCGGGAGGCTTCTCCTCCACTGGTGGGCGCTAGTGGGCTTACCTGAAAGTGAGTAACAATACTCAATGGGGCACTGAGCTCTTGCTGCCACTTTAATTTCTCACAGTGCTCATCACTGTCACTCTGGGCCATTGTGGTAGACTAAGATGGATGTGAGATGCAGCCATCTGATGGGGTTTGGGGCATCAGGAAAGGTTCTGTAGGAGTCCTAGGCATTTGTAGCATCTTTTGGGGAGCTAGGTACCCAGAAGCTGACTGAGGATGCCAGTTGCTGACATCATATTCCAGATGTTGGCTTCAAATAAAATTCAAGAAGTTAGCTTTAGCTTAAGACCAAGCTCATCTTCTCCCTTCACACCCCTTCCACAGGGCCATTCATTCTGCTGTGAAGATGGTGAAATACTGGTGACTTTTGGTAAAAATGAGTTTCCCTTTGAATAAAAGTCCCCCCCCTTTTAATTGAAAAAGAAGCTTCAATACCACTTCATCCCGACTGAACATAAATTTTCCCCATGTGTGAAAATGACACAGCCATCAATCCACCCCCATAATGGCCCAAGAATGAGCACTGTGTTCAAATGCTGGCAGTTACTAAGGGCCATCTTGAAATGCCACTTGAAATGGTGGCAAAGCTCTCCCCCTCCTGCAAAGCAAAAAAACCCTCCTGCCATCTTGTTTTTGAAGGTTAGATTACCTGACACCTGAAAGTTGTGGGTTTTCTAATTTAAGCATATAAAGCAAACGCTATTGTAAAGGAAGAGTCTGAAACATTTTTTGAACACTCATCTGAGCAGCACTAGAGCTGTTGGGCACCACCAGAAATGGACACCAAGCCTAGAATAACAGTGTAAACTTGAGCATATTTACTCAAGTAAATCCCATTAGACTCAGTGGTGCCTCCTCCCTGGTAAGTATATTTAAGAACGCAAACTTAACCTAAATGGACCCATGTCCCAGACTGACACAGTCACAGCCAATTCTCTACTTTTGTAATTTCTATCATGGATTCAAGACATGGGTTACGGATGTAGATTTATGGCTGGTCTTCTGCAATCCCTGTAAAGTCAGAAAGCGATGTAAGAATTAGTTGTGCCAGCAAAGATTTTGGGGCTTGTAATTCCAAACCTTAAAGACTACGCAAGAGGTATATGAGACCCCTATCAAGCATCGATGAAGAAGAGGAGCCCTAAGTCATGAGAGGTTCCCCACAGCTGCAATACAGGGAGGGGTCATGTCTGTGAGTCTCTGTTCCATCTGGATACTTTAGGGGGAAAGAAAAGAAAACTAAAACAGAGTCACCATTCTACTTTTGGATAATCTTTCTAGAGTAATGTCTGAGCAATTAGTGCTCTGAGCTGAAGGACAAAACGACTTTGACAAAGTCAGGCCCATGGGCTAGTGAGTGACAAGTGCAGTGTTGGGGATTTTCAGTGTATGCCTGAAACTGACAGTGATTCAATATAGAAGGATGCATAGTTTCAGATTGGCATGTGTGATTATCTTCAATTTGTTGGCACTGTAATAGGCTGTCTTTTAAACTAATTTAAAGAGCTGTCCACACTAAGATGAAGTCCCCACCATTTTGAATATCAAGTTAGGACCAAGATTGTAGTGACAGGCGAAGGCCAGCATGTCCAAACTGGATCCTACCTGCTTTGTAATATTTATCCAGTTTTCAAGCGCAATTCTTAAAGATGTAGCTGATACACGTTGCACAGAGTTGCACTGTGGTGAATTTTCCTGAACACTACGGATTTCTGCATACCTGCATACCCAGGGTTCTCATTTTAACTAGACACCATGTACAAAACAGGCACGTCTGATGTTCCTTCCCTTTCCTCCATTGCACCTGCAATGATAGCTATTATTAGAGCATCTTCAATGGATTTACCTCAAATAGAAGCCAATGCTACATTTCCTGGCAGCTCTTGACTTGTGATAAGTCCTGGTTTCTGTCCCTGGCCTTTTGATATACACTGCCATCTTCTAACATTCAGTGGCTACTCTGATGCTTCTACTGGTTTCCTCATTCATTCATTCATATTTCTGCATTCCTCCAAAGCTCACATTAGATGAGTGAGAACAGAGACGTACAATGACTCAGAAAGAAATAACTTTTAGGTCGTGATGTGCATTTGTCCAGCAGTTAACAGAAAGCATACTTCCTTTCAGGACAGGAGATTATGCTTCCCTTTATGCTCTTGTGCTGTTCTTTGGGGAGCAAAGTTAAAACTCTTGGCCGCCAATACTCTATAACATGTGTCATACAGCATATGGTCTCTTGTCCGTTTTCAGTGCCAGCAAATAGAATTGCAGCCAGTGTAAATGAAACAATGCATCAGCCAGACCATTAACCTTTGCTCGTACATACTCAGCTCTGAAGTGGATATTATTTATCAAGCGGTGTGCAGGGAAGCATCCTTAGCAGACCTGATTAATATGTCCAATGGCACTACACTAAATAGGTGTGCAGCACCCAGTGTAACACACAAAAGGCTAAGCCACTAATGCCTGTTTGCTTGAAATCTTTTTACAAAAATGATCGATATAACAGCAAGAGCAAGTCCAGATTCACTTTGCAAAACTGCATTCCAAATAATGTCAGAGGGGGAGCCCACACTTAACCCCCCTGCAAAAGCACACATATACAGTGTAAATTGTTGTGTGTGTTTGCATATACAGGCATCTTTTTGAAAAGCATCTAAATTAGCATTGTTTTTTAATCCCAACCGTGGCATACTGTGGAAGAAGGGCCATAAATGATTAACAGCCCATGACTCAAAAGTGCTCTACTGGCACCATCGGGGCTCTGTAATATGCTAACATTTGTCATATTAAACCAATGAAAGTACTTTCCCATGATGCCGAGTTATACTTGGAGCTTGTTTGACCTGTCATGAAACCTATGCAGAAGCTGCTGCAAGCAGTGCGTCCCAGAGTACAATGGCTGTAATGTGCAGCACAGCTTGCTATGAGGATCCTAGTAGCTGGTAGAGAGGCTTTGCTTGCTATGCAGCAGCTCCATATGGTAAGGTTCAGCCAAGGATCTGGACTGTTCACTTGTGTGGAGGAGCTGCGGACCAATTCATGTGGCCGTTGAATGCACATCCACCAGAAAGAGTACCCAGCCTGTATGTGGCAGCACAGAGCTACGCCACAGGTCTCTGGGATCCCCTCAAGTATTATCTGACAGGCTTCAAACAGTCCATGAATAAAATGTAAACTCCATAATAATTACAACGGGAAAGGAATAATTAAAAACTGCTCTTGCAACTTATTCTCCCACTTCCCTCTCATACTTCTTTTCATGCTCAAAGGGAATGCGTGATGAAAGGAAGTGTTGGCATCCTCTTTCCATGTGCATTTGGAACTTCTCCATCTTGCTACAGAGAACCAAAATAAGCTCTGCATTTACATCAAACCATCTAGTAGTGTACAGCACATGCACCCCTGCTTTTCTCCACTTTTCATAACACACCAAACAACTCTCATTCGTTCCTTTTTCGGTTTTCGGTTTTTTGTTTGCAGGATCCAGATCATTACGTTTGAACGATTATAAAAGGCAACACTGGCAAAGATTCAAACCAGTTCTTTATTTATCCCAACTCATTTGTAGTCTTCTTGTGCCCCGTGTGGAATCTGGATATAACTACAGAAACATCTGAATCGCAGTGCAGGCTGGCAGAGGTCTAAGTACTGTGATCTATATGAATGGTGGCACTCAGTAGCCATTAGATAGGAAATAATGCTATTTGACCCTGTACAGATGACATAGCTCTGAAGGACATCCAAGTGCTTGCGTACAGTAAAAACTATAACTGAGACCAGCATTATTAAATATTTTGATGATCATGTCCATGTCCCACCTCTAATTCCTTATATATTTAGCTGTCATGTGCTGAGTTAGCTCCATTTATCCCCATACCAGCCTTTCCCAACCTCATGCTCTCCATATATTTTGGAATGCAACTCCCACCAGCCTCAGCCAGCAAGACTGGTTTATGCCAACAAGCTGCAGTAACTTTCCAACATTTGAAGGAGAGGGCTTCTCTTTGACTTCCCTTCAACGGTAGAAGATCTTGGGACCTTCTGTATGACTGACATGTGCTTTACCATTGAACTGCAGCTCTTTCCCTAACTACCGGAGTGCTCTGTGTGGTATTGTACAACTCATTTGGGATCTGAATATGATCATTGTTGGGGAAATGAGAGATGATGTATTTAAAGGAGCATTGATCCTTTCATTATTCTTAGCAGTCAGTACGAGCATTAGCCATTTGTTCTATACAGATAAATCAATGCAGTATAACAACAGAGGACAAGAGTGTATAGAAACAGTAAAAATAAAATAAACCCAACCTTTTTTTTTAAAAAAAGAAAATATTAGCTTGATACGGTTTACCTATCCAGAAGTCTATTAATGTAAGATCCCTTCCATTTTTGAACATTTTCTTTGGGTTAGCTCTTGTTTCTTTTTCAGTTGCATGGTTGAATGTGTCATGAAACTTATGTTCAGTATTTTTCATACCTCCTTCCGACTCTTGGGTTTAATTAGTGTGGCTTTCTTTATTTTCAAACTAGCCTATTGGCTTATATCCAAATAGCACGCTTACTACTTTTAGAATATACTATGTGACTGAGAATGATAAACTGGGAGGAAATGGAAGAGACTAGATGAAGCTGAGTCTTGTTTATTATTCTGTGGAAACACTTTTGTTTGACTCTCTATCATATGAAAACTGGTTCACATACTGTCATGGGCTTGAATTTTGTCTGCGTGAGCATAAATCTGTTGGTGGGGAAATTATGGCGCTCCCGATGTTGCTAGATTTAAACCCCCTTAATCCTTGACCATTAGCCATGGTAGTTGAACCTTAGTTCTGTGAAGTAGGCCACAATATACTATGCCTTGCTATGTACTATAGCAAGGTCCTCTGGCCACATGATCGGCCAATTTGAAATCTCAGGGATGGCAGGCTATCCCACAATCCTTTGTGGCCGCTCAGGGGAATTCCCCAACTGCCATCCACACAATGGGGAGGCCTTTTGCTCTGTGGAGCTGAGGGCCTGCCACAATGGGCCGCAACCACCAGCCACCTAGAGACTGGGTGAGCAGCCATTCCAGGATAGCTAACAACATGCAAATACCAATAAAATAACACACAACGTCCAATTAAAACAATCACAAAGTTAAAAATCTAAAAACAGAAACAGCATAGCAGATCATAAAAACATCAGTTGGTTAAGGTTAATGAAAAGTCACTGGAACAATGTTGTTGTTGTTGTTGTTGTTGTTGTTGTTGTTGTTGTTGTTGTTGTTGTTATACTGCCCTTCATCCGAAGATTCCAGGGTGGTTCAAAACAAAAATACAAAATGAGAATACAAAGTTATCTTTATGCAGTGACAGAAGTTTAAAAGAAAGGAGGGGGGACACAAATACACCTTCCACAGGAGGTTGTTCCACAGTTGGGTTGTGGCTCCAAAAAATTCTCCTTTCATGCTTCCCAACTAAATTAGCACCCATTACCTCCATTATTATTACCTGTTGAGCCCAAGTGACTTCATCTGCATTATCCCCATCAAAATGATGGATTTTGTCCATCTGTATCTATTACATGCTGAACTGAGATCTCAAAGACATATTTCTCCCACAACACTTTCCCATTTTAAAAACATAATAATCACATTATGTAAATAGCATTAAAAATGACACAAAACTGCTGGATCAAAAGTCAATGGTGATAACTGCTGAAACATCTTTGAAGGAAGTCCATTTCTAGCGACAACAGCATCCCAGAGTTTCACATTTGCACCCTGGGTCCCCATATGCTGCGATTCCTCTGCACAAGTCCATAATGCTAATGGAAACCCATGTCAGCAGGAGCCAGAGGGAGCATAGCACGAAAGTCTGATTTGTAAATATCACTGGATCACTCTGAAGTAGTCTCATTTCTGGCTTTGCCTCCAGCTCTGTTTGAAGGGCCAATTCTGTTTCATTTCTCTCTGTTTTCAGCTATTTAGCATAATTAATTTGACCAGTCCAGTGAGAAGAAGGCTTCTTTCTTTAATGCTGCAGCAGTCTGAATTCTTTGGCCCTTATTTCCTCATGTATAAAGTGTGGTGCTGTGGTAGTGATGTCAATGGTGTCACACAAAAAGCCAAACGTTTTTGTGATACAGTGTGCTGGTATCCCTGCTGTTTTTCGTCCAGTCAATATCCTTGCTTCACAGTAAGGTAAAGGTAAAGGTACCCCTGCCCGTACGGGCCAGTCTTGACAGACTCTGGGGTTGTGCGCCCATCTCACTTAAGAGGCCAGGGGCCAGCGCTGTCTGGAGACACTTCCGGGTCACGTGGCCAGCGTGACATCGCTGCTCTGGCCAGAGCCAGAGCCAGAGCCGCACACGGAAACGCCGTTTACCTTCCCGCTGGTAAGCGGTCCCTATTTATCTACTTGCACCCGGAGGTGCTTTCGAACTGCTAGGTTGGCAGGCGCTGGGACCGAGCAGCGGGAGCGCACCCCGCCGCAGGGATTCGAACCGCCGACCTTTCGATCGGCAAGCCCTAGGCGCTGAGGCTTTAACCCACAGCGCCACCTGCATCCCATTGCTTCACAGTATTATGTAACAATTAATATATGAAAATGTGAACCAACCACGCAGCACCTCCCGCCATCCCACATCCTGTAGCATAGCGGTAACTAATATGATGTATCCCAGCTCTTGGTTGTAATACTACTTCCATCATCCCTGCCCATTGGGGTTGGTGAAAATTGCAGTGCATCTGGAGGGCACTACATTGGCTAGCCCGTTTTTGTTGTTGTTTAAGGATGCAACTCCATGGAGTTTTCTTGGCAGGGATACTGGAGTGGCTTGCCAGTTCCTACTGGAGTGGCTTGCCGGTTCCTGCGGGAGGCAGTGGAAGACAGGGGTGCCTGGCGTGCTCTGGTCCATGGGGTCACGAAGAGTCGGACACGACTAAACGACTAAACAACAACAATAAGGATGCAAGGTCTTTCCTCTCAGGCTTTCCCAGTTTTCTCACCTTGGCAGTCCTGTTTTGTAAAGCCAATGTACTTCCAGTGGAGTTTTGCACCTGAAAATAGGTAGAGAGGGGTTGCTCACGTGCCAGTAATAATCTCTGTGTTCCCCAACCTGGGGATGCTAAAAATGTCTGTGATCCGGTATTATTTAATGGGCTTGTGAAGTGTCTTACTGACAGCTGGCTTGGTGCTCCTGCGCTAAGCAGCCATTTGCTCTCCATTATATCCCTATTTCCCCATCCCTCACATCTTGTGATGCCATAAGAAATATCCGAAGCTATTGGCATATACTTGTAAACCTCACCTATCACCTGTTTTCTTGGACTGATGACCAAATCCCATCATTCACCAAGGCATGTTGCTAAAAGTCCAAAGCAAGTCTATTGCCATAATAATGTCTGACATTCTCTGATGAATCTTGACTTTTCAGAAGCCTTCAACACATGCGGCAAATCGCACATTGTTCGAGGAAACCTGTGGTTTATTCTCTGGGAGGGGCAGAGGTGTATTTTCAGCTCACGCAGTGGATTTGGCCATAAGTGGGATAGTGTTAAATGCTGCGGTAAAATAAAAGAAATGTTGTTTATTACCCCCAAGGTTAATGAAGCACTCAGTGGGGACCATTTAAATGAGAACGAATCCATTTAAGATTATATGTAACCAATGGTAACTGTGCAAGGCCCACAGGTTTCCTGGAAAGGTGCTAAAAGTGCTTTCTCTCTCGCACATACAAAATCTAATGCTACACAGCATAGTAAATTGCACTGTAATGCATTCAAGGGATAGGTACTATTTATTATCTAATCTAAGCACTTAGTACTGGCATCTGCTTACAAATCACCGCATTCTGCATTAGGCATCCTTCAAAATATCTGCCCAGATGAATACTGTAGGCATTAATGCAAATAGGCTTGGTGAACAGACATGGAACATAACCAAGCATTTTTGTCATGCAAGTTTCATTGACATGAGTGATGGTCTGTTCCCATAGTTCCTACTAGCACACAGCCTGGGTAGATAAAGAAATTTAATGTTTAGCTTCCCTATTATCTTTTGACAGGTTTTAGAAATAAGATCTAATAGATTAAGGGGGACATGTAGATCTCCCCTCCCCATGCAAGTTAACTTTGCAGGTTTAAATTCATATTTTTATGTATTTAGAGATTTCTACCTTGCTTTTTCAAATGCACAAAAATCACTAAATTACTAAAACAGATTAAAACCATAAACAGAACAATAAAAAACCACTATAAAATAAAAGCAGGCTAAAACAACTTTAGACACATCACACCACTTTAAAAATTCAGTGGGACAGAAAAGTCCTAGCGGCACTCCTGAAATTTGGATGGTAACGCAACATCTAAGAAAGAGGTGTTGACACGTCCCGCCACCAAATCATTAATTCTAATCTAAATTTGTAGTTTAAGGCTGCATACATCCTAACGAGGGCTATGCGATAACTGGTTTTCAATATCTTGACATATCACAATATCTGAAATAAGGAAGGAGCTACGCAGAGGCGAATGGACAATGTCCTGGCAACTGCTGCTCCTTAAGGGTTTAAAACTAGACCCTTATATTATCAATCACCTCGCGGTCACTTTCAGCAGCTTTCTGCTTTAATTACAATTCTTAATTATTACGAATAAAAGAATAAATTAGAATTAGCAAGAAAACAGTGATGATGAAACAATTATGTTTACTAGGGAGGAAAAGCTGGTGAGGAAATCAGAAGCTATTTCTGAACTTAAAAAAAGTTTGTATGATAGGTCAACTATTACACATTATATAGCATTGTTTTTAATGTTATACAATCCCCATTTTGTATTTATACATGTGATTAAATATAAATTTGATTTATGCATTGATACAGTGGAAATAAACAAGGTTAATACATGCAAGGTGAGGTTAAAGAGGGGTGATATAAGCAATCATGGCCTCATATGTGCTTTCCAAATGCTGTATTAGAAATGTGGCCACATAAATTGAGTTGTCCCTGTTGGGCATCTCATGAAACAGTCATGCTTAAAAACTCCAGCTTGCGTTAGCCATATTGGTGCTCCTGAGGCTCTCGCTCTTCAGGATATGTTGCATTCATTGAACAAAGCTGCCTGATAGATTTTATAGTTATCTATGAGGACTCCCATAGAAGGCCTGGAACCCTCTGCACATTGTACAAAATACGCTATTTAAGACATGAGATTGTTAAAATGCTCTGAGGCTTCTGAGGTCTGCTGGTGGTACCTGCTCCCGGAGGAATTTATGTTTATACGAAATACAAAGCAGAATCGTGTTGGGAGGAGTAGGTGCTTTTATCAGACAAAGCAGATTGTTCTTTCAAATCCCAGCCTCCAAAAATTAAAATGCAGGTTTCATTCCGCTTCTGCATATACATATGGGCAATACATTAGGTGCTCAGAACTACTTACATCTGTGATACAAAGCTGTGAGCTGACAGAAAAGTGATAGCAGTTGAATCTGCAAAGAAAGAGGGGAAGGAAGTTTTAATGAAGCCAGAAATCAAGGACACCTTCCATGTGCTAATTACCTGAAGAAATTATAATGGTCTGCAGTGCTGCACTGCTGGCCCTGCCCGTGAAGCACCACTGACTGTGCCTCTGGTGTCCACACAGCGAGGGTGGACATTTGCGAGTGGGAAGCCACTGCACTTACAGGTCTATGGTTGAGAGCAGTTTTGGGCACCAGGATTTTTTAAAGGTAGATTTTACAACTGCCCAAATTACTCAGACATTAAAGGTAAAGGTACCCCTGCCCGTACGGGCCAGCCTTGACAGACTCTGGGGTTGTGCGCCCATCTCACTTAAGAGGCCAGGGGCCAGCACTGTCCGGAGACACTTCCGGGTCACGTGGCCAGCGTGACATCGCTGCTCTGGCCAGAGCCAGAGCCAGAGCCAGAGCCAGAGCCAGAGCCAGAGCCAGAGCCGCACACGGAAACGCCGTTTACCTTCCCGCTGGTAAGCGGTCCCTATTTATCTACTTGCACCCGGAGGTGCTTTCAAACTGCTAGGTTGGCAGGCGCTGGGACCGAGCAGCGGGAGCGTACCCCGCCGCAGGGATTCGAACCGCCAACCTTTCGATCGGCAAGCCCTAGGCGCTGAGGCTTTAACCCACAGCGCCACCTGCGTCATTAAAACCCCCCAAAACAATAACTAACAAATGCAAAGTGTGCTTGATGCTTCAGTGTATGCTTCTCCACAGCAATCAGTAGTTCTTATCTACTGTATAGTGACAACTGTATTTACAGAATAATTTACCACAATTTGCCCTCCCAGGTTACTGCATCTCCCCGCCCTGTGGCTAGCTGACTTCATAGCCATTCAGCAAGAGGCTCCAGCAGTCTGGTGGAATTCTGAGGGGCTGCAGCACTAGACTCTGGTCTGACTCTGCTCACAGCAATAGTTCAGTAATAATAATAATAATAATAATAATAATAATAATAATAATATAACTTATTACGTATTTATACCCAGCCCATCTGGCTGGGTTTCCCCAGCAACTCTGGGCAGCTTCCAACTGAATATTAAAAACACAATACAGCATTAAACATTAAAAATGTCCCTAAGTTTAGGTTCTATACTAGGGATATTTTAAGGGTATTTATAAGGCTGTGATAAAGTATTACCTGCCTGAAGATGAAGGTGAAGAAGAGGAGGTTCCAGCCAAAGAAAATAAGGTGTTTTTACCATGCTTTGGGAGGTTTAAGTATGGAAACTGAGCACATCCTACATTTATACAACTGGCGTACCTGCTGTTCCTTACATTGACTGTCTTTAAGTGCTTAATAACACATATGCCTAACAAGCCTAACACCCTCCCTCCATTTTTCAAACTTCACATTATCAGCTTTCCAATGAACCACTTACTCTAGTCCTTCCATCTTGTCTGGATTCAGCTGCAGTTTACTTGCATTCATCCAGTCTATTGTTGCAGCAAGGCTCTGGTTTAGCACTTCCACTTTAGTGCTTCATTTGAATTTGATGAAAAGCAGGAATAGATCTGGGTGTCATCTGCATACTGATGGCACTTCATCACAAACCTCTGGATGATCTCAGTAGTTTTATGTAGATCTTCATTAACATGGGGGACAAAAATAGACCCCATGGGATTCATAGCATAACTGCCAAGTAGCAGTCTCCCAGAGCATGCTTCTGGAACTGGCCACCCATGTAGGAACACGACAACTTGAACACAGTCCCCCAGTTCCCACTGTAGTCAGCCCATCCAGAGGGATAACGTGGTTGGAGGTACTGAAACTCCTTGAGATGATAGAAGCATCAACATGGTCATACTGTCTCTGCCTTTCTTCTGCCAAAGGTGACCAAAGCAATCTAGGGTGCCCAACGCAGCCTGAATCCCAACTGAAATAGATATACAAACACACTCATCCAAAAAACATCCAGGATTGAATAGCAGACATGAGCTCAAGCATCCAGTGAAACAAGGAATTATTAGCAACTGGCCAACAATCATTGAAATCTGCTGGGTGCAGAGTAAGTTTTTTCAGGAGCAGTTAAAAAACTACCAGTACTGTCAGAGGTGCCTCTAGGTCCCAGCTCACAGAGGACCAACGCCAGGCTGTCGTTATGTACAAAAGTCTTTATTGAGGTTTAGTTTCCATTTCAAAGCCGCAGCGCGCAGCTCTACGTCTAAAGCCTAGACCGGCGAAGTCCCGTCTGAGTCTCCGCCCCTTCCACACCAGTTTAAGACTCTCGCCTTGCTCCACCTCTTCCTAAGTTCCTTTCTCCTCTGGGCCCTCCTGCCCGCTAGGGTTTCATCCTTTCTGGACTCCTCTGACGCTGACCCTGATGATTCTTCCCCCTCCTTCCGGCGGGCTTTAGGACCTGGTTCCCTATCCGGGCTACCTTCTGTGCCGCTCGCCTGTACATTTGAACTTGGCGCGCGCGCCCAGCCTGCAACTTTCCTCTTGACCATTCCCTCGCTCTCCGATGGAGGCGTGGCCACCCCTGACTCATCTTCTCTCGCTGGTGGTGAATATGTGGGCTCTGATACCTGGGACTCCTCCCCCCCACTACGCTCTGGTGGGGAAGCTGGTCCTGATTTCCAACTGCTGCTCTGGGAGTCCCCGCTGACCCCTTGTTTCTGGGGTGTCCCCGTTGGGTCCCCCCTTGCCCTGCCCATCGGCGCCCCCTTCTGTGAATCTTCCGATTCGCTGGAGAGGCTCACGGAATCTATTGGGCTGCTGTCATCCTCTCCTACGCTGCCCTCGGATTGCTCCCCCTCGCTCTCCATCTCCTCTCCTCCCTGCGCTCCCGCTGAGTCCCTGACAGGTACCTATTTTATAACAGATGGGACCACTCCTTCTTGCAAGGGTACATTTATCATTTCCTGAACCCAACCAGTCAATCCCTTCCTGTTTGATGTAATGAGTCATGAGGGAAAAGGGCTATCATACACTAAATGGGCCACACTAGTCCAAGCGGTTTCAAGTACACATGAAATGGAAAGCCGTTATCCAAGAAGTCTTCAGGCCTCAAAAACGGATATCTATCAACAATATAGGACAAAATGGTGCTCTGGACACTTACATAGACTGATCTGATTCAGTTCCTATGCCTGAATCACTTAATTTTATCCTCAGATGCTTTGTGAACATGTCACAGCAGAATTCTGAGAGCTATCTGAACATCAGCAGAAGATGCAGATTGCAGAAGTCCCAAGCCCCTTGGGAAAGCTCTGCTGGAGACCACAGTGAAGATGTGATGGTATCAGACAAAAACTGCTTCTTTGTCAATAATGAGAGTGCTAAATAGGTGTGATGATAAGGAGTTTGAATGTCCCATATGGCTTTTGACTTTTACTTGTTAAAAGGTCTTCATTGGACCTGACAATGTACCCAATCTAGTATTACTGTTTTTAAAATCCCTAAAAGGGTACACCACAGCTCATTAGTACAACATGTAAGAATGCCAGTTGTCCACATTTTTAACATGTGGTTTCATGCACTAATTAATAAATCATGCATGTGAATTGCTTAATAGTTATCCTAACTGAGGTACATGGCTGAAATTACAGAAATGTTAGAAAACGTTCTGGGTGGCCCAGCTTAAGTGCAGGGTATCAGGAGGAATAGGAAAAGCACAAAAGACCATGGATTCTTGAAATTGAAATACAGATTCCACATCAAACGTACGTTTGTCATTTTCCAGGCTAAGTTGTCAGGTTATATAGTCAGCTTTGATGTTGATTCTGTATTTCAATTGCAAAAACATAAAGCCTATGGCTTCTTCACAGAGTGGTTTCACATAGCAAATCTGCCCCATTCCAGTCTCTTTTTCTTTTTAGTGCTAATTGAAATAAACAAAGCCTTCTCAACAAAATACCAGCACGGAGAATGTGGCATTAAATTTATAGAGGAAGGAAAGAAATGGTTTAGTTGCCCTAAAGGGAATGCGAGGCTGACAGTAGGAACTGAGCAGCGTGTTCAAATTATGGCAATTAAATATAATTGTAGATTTGGTTAATCTGTATCAGGATGGCATCATTCCACTATGTTCATAGGAGCTTCTTCTATAATTCTTTGAGCTATATGAATTGAGCGAAGTCTCCTGAAGAAGTTCAGTTCCAGGTCTTAATATCTACTCTAATTCTGCATGTCAATTATGCTGCAGCCAAGAGTTCAAATAAAGGTCTGGGGATCTAGAGGACGCAGCTATCTCTATTAAAGCGCCTCTACTGTAAGCATATAGATAGGTCAGTAGACGGTTGATGGTTTGGTCTTATTATTTTTTATGAGCCTGCTGCTCTTAGACAAGACCCCTGTGTATCATGATTTAGATGTGCAATGGAATCCTCTTTGGAAAGGGAATTGCAAAGTACTTTAGCAAAAACATTTGTCTCTCCCTCTTTTTGGCTGAATCCTTTTGACCTCTATAATGCATATACATACACATGCCTTTAACAATAGTGCGCTATATCTCATCTATGGCTCCTCAGTGTTAAATTTCCATGCCCGTTTTTGGAAGCCACACAATCTGACATGGAATCCTATTTTACTTAGGGATAAACTGGACAATTGTTATGTATTTTGCCCTTGTATTGTGGATCTTTTTCTTTTCTTTTAAAGAAATATCCAGCTTTGTGGAGTGGGATAATTTTGATCAGGAAAATGGTGGGGGGTGGGGGGTGGGGCAAGGGGAGAGAAGCTTTAGCTTGGCCCCACCATGGTATTGAACAGCATTGCCCCACTCCTGTAGAGTTTGCAGTGGGAGGAAACCTCCCAGTGGTGCTAATTCTTCCCCTGTGCTTGCATTTTTTAATTAAAAAAAAATAGCAACTATGAAAGGACAACCTACATGGCAAACATCAGATCTAGTTCAGCCCTAATTCCAGGAACATTCTGAAAAGTCATTCTGCACTGGCTCAGTTGCACTCTTTTTTATTGCCTCCTTTCCCCCTTGGATCACTTTCCCCTGCCTCCTGCTAATCCCGTATTCCTTGTTTTACAGAATCCTGGCCCAGAATATGGCAAGAATGCAGAATGAGATCAAAGTCCTGTCATGCCCTCCTATCAACAGAATATTTCTTTCTACAGACAGCACATGCTCTTTTAGTGCTATACCTGTGACTGTCTATGTGTCCACAGAATCTGGGTCTTTTGGTGAAGAATACTTGTTACAAGCCCTAATGACATAAGAAGTAATTACTTGGACCCAAAACAGGCTGTTCCAGGAAGGGGCTTGGATCCACTGGTCATGCTGTTGTGGATGTGTCTCATTGTTTTCAACAGGAAGGGTGATTTTTAAAACAAGTTTTTTAAAAAATCAAACCCCAGAAATGAATGGAAGAATACAGGGCATTCCTCCACTCACATTTCTGCCCTGCCATTGAGCAGTTAAATTCCCTTTGTAATTACCCCCCTATCAGTGATAGGACAGCACCCCAAAATCCAGCCTAGACATTCTCCCTTAAATGCGGTGATATTTGTCTTTCACAATCAAAAGTGATTTTCAGTACTCTTATTAATTTCTGTCTAACCATGTGCACAGTAACCTAATCATCTCAATGCATCACTTTATAGGATATAGTAGAGAAGACTACAGTTTTGCAGTACATCTCAGAGCCATTTCCCCTCTCTAAACTTTACCAGACATTGTCTGGTTTAATTTATTTTTATGGCTGGTTCCTTAGCTTCTGGCAAAGCAAGTATTTAAAAAATGAACATATGTTGCATAAAACGACAATGCATTTAAATTAGGCAAAAGTTACTTAGTTTTGACATGTGTTGCCAGCATAACCCTGTTTGTGCAGAATAAAACTATGGTTTTTTTGTTTTTTTTTAACCACATTATTTTATTAGGTTTGAGTTCTTCCAGCACTCTGTGTTATGTTTAAAGTTACATATTGGAGAAAAAGAAGAAGGGGGGAATCTACAAATCAGTCATATATAAGTTCCAAGGCACATTTTTCCTCCTTGCATGTAGAACTCATATATGTTTAGGGATAAGTGCAATAATTTGTACAACGCATACATTTTTGCTTTGTACAAGAGAACAGTAATAAGAAACTGGTCTTTTACCTGCAGACTTAACATCTGAAAAGGGACGAGAAGGGAAAAAAGACACAGAAGAGGAAAGAAGAGGAAAAGTCTTGGCAAAAAAATAATTCTTTCAAATGTTGTTTAAACATAATAATACTTGATCTGAGCTTAAACTGAGTGAAAGTTATTGGACCATTTAGCTCAGAAGCATCTACACATACTGGCAGCAGCTTGCCAGGGTTCCAGGCAGGGGTCTTTCCTTCAGAATTCTGGCGGTGCCAGAACTGAGCCTGGGACCTTCTGCTTGTAAATCATGCCTTTTGTCACTGGTCAAAGGAATGGCTCTGGTGAGCTGTGGCGGCAAGTTAAGTACTGATAGCTGGTTAGAGTAGATAGTGGTTGTGGGTTACACAGAGACACTCTGATTCTAGGCTAGACTGTGATGTAGTTTTTAGTACTGACAATGACTTTTATTTTACTTTATTTGTTCTGCGGTGTCCCTGACTCTGCAGTTACATACCAAGCCAAATCACTGTTTTCTTTCACGCTGAAATCATTTACAGGAGATCTTGGACTCTTTGGTGTTGTTCACACTGAGCTGTAGTACTGGGGAGCAAAATATGACTTCATTATTTTATGCTTAACTGCATTCATTTAAGCAGAAAGGTATTTTTTTAAAAATTGGCAAAATCAAGAAACCTAGGTCCCTTCACAACTTAACATACAGTGGTACCTCTGGTTACGTACTTAATTTGTTCTGGAGGTCCGTTCTTAACCTGAAACTGTTCTTAACCTGAAGCACCACTTTAGCCAATGAGGCCTCCCGCTGCCGCCGTGCCCCCGCCAGGCAATTTCTGTTCTCATCCTGAAGCAAAGTTCTTAACCTGAGGTACTATTTCTGGGTTAGCTGAGTCTGTAACCTGAAACGTATGTAACCTGAACTGTATGTAACCCAAGGTACCACTGTACTCCTCACACAGAGATCTTATCTGGATATAACAGTTTACAGAGAGGTAGCTGTAGTTGTCTGTTGGAGGAAACAAAGAACAACAGAGGGTAAGATTCAGACTTCACATCTGGCAGTGGAAGCATCTCTGCAGGAGAGTCTTCTGGAGATGCACAGGGGAAGTGACTTTTGTTGATTCATCTTCCTCCCTGCAGCTCTTGGTGGCATTGTCTACCCTTCAGTTGAGGGACCTTTCAGGACAATGAAGGAAAGTGGCACTGAAGGGGGAAGGCAAACAGGCAAATGTTGTCTCCTCCATCCACCATCATGATCCCTCTTGCTGGATCTTTCCATCCATGGACGATGGAGTAAGTAGCTGAAAGTAAGCGAGGGAAAACAAGCTGCTTGAAAGAAGAGGAGCACGTCTTGGAGATCTGACAGATGGACGTAATAAATGGAGTAGTGTATGGAAGTACTGAAATGAGCCTGAGCAGCATGTTAGTCGAGAACAATCAGATTCAAATTTGTATTGTTGAAGCTTCCATGCTGGTAGTTAAACCTTACAACTTTGTGATTTGGTGGATGAGTCAGATGGCAGATGAGAGCCAGAAAGTAGAGCGTAAACCACAGATGCAGCATAAGGAAAAGTGAAACAACTCACAATGATGGTTTCACTTGTGATGTGACTGGGGAAATGATTGTGACATTAACCAATACTCCAAAATATGTAAGAGAAACCATAAATAGCACCAGAAGAATCACAGAGTATTTCATTACTCATCATTGAACATAATTAAATTCTAATGAGATTAAGAAATCTCATGTATGATAAACATTAATTATAATTGTACTTGAAGTCCTAGAGTCAGAGTGAATCTGATGTAAAATGTAGCAGCTCTGTGAGAGGAGGAGAGAATGAGTGGATGTCCACTTTTTCTCTCTGGCAGTAGAATAATCTATGTCTTGCCACTGAATCACATTTCCAGCATCATGGCATTTAGGGAAAACTTGAGCTTGATAAGCATATAATGTACTAATCTTTTTTACCATTATATAGTAAGAGAGATGAAGATGGTCTTGGGTTCAGATTCCACTGAAGTTATTATTTATTAACTTCTTTTTAATGACAATGATCTTGAAAACCATTTACAATGATAACAAATAAGTTATTATTTATTAAATTTCTATACTGCCATTTAGTTTAGGATTGCAGGGCAGTTTACAGCATAAAAAACAAAAACATTACCTACCCACCCACCCACACCCAGCAGTTTTAAAGGTCATAGATTGTTTAATTAATCAAAGGCCTTGGATAAGAGCAATGTTTTTGCCTGGTGCCTAAAAATATGTAATGAAGGTGCCAGGCGAGCCTCACTAGGGAGAGCATTCCACAAGCAGAAAAGGCCCATTCTTGTGTTGCCACCCTCTGGACCTCTCATGGAGAAAGTGCATGAAGAAGGGCCTCAGATGAAGAAGAAGAAGAAGAGGAGGAGGAGTTTGGATTTGATATCCGGCTTTATCGCTCCCCTTAAGGAGTCTCAAAGCGGCTAACATTCTCCTTTCCCTTCCTCCCCCACAACAAACACTCTGTGAGGTGAGTGAGGCTGAGAGACTTCAGATAAGTGTGACTGGCCCAAGGTCACCCAGCAGCTGCAGGTGGAGGATTGGGGAAGCAAACCCGGTTCATCAGGTTACGATTCCACGTTCTAAACCACTTAACCACTACACCACGCTTAACCACTACAATTTAAAGCTGCAGGCATCAGTTGTCTTGGGATGGGGCACTTATCCTGCAGAATCATTGCTGGATGAGCAATATTGTAAGCTAGAGTCCAGCTAGACCTGATGAGAATGTTTGACTAGAAGTGTTTTCTCTGGCTATGGTCTGAAGATATACTTTCATTTATTCCATAGCTATGGCCTGTATCCAGTGCTCTAGCTCTGCTCAAGCAACAGACTTCCGTGCACACACCTGAACGTCCGGCTCCTCTCTTGGCCCTTCCAGCCCAATGTGTGTCCTTAAAATCAGCTCCAGAGAATTGGTGAAGTGCTTTTCCATGAGCAACCCAACATAAGAGCAGCAGGTACAACCAGATGCCTGTTACCCTCTGCTTTTCAAAGCCACCTTAAGACTGGACTTGCACTCTCTTCTGTTTTATTAAGAGACAGTGCAAAGGAAAAAGTGGTCCGTACTTAGTATTTATTTTCCTTTCAGCAGAATGTAAGAAAACACACTGCCAGTTTCATAATCAGCAACTTTGTAGAAAACTAAATGGATTGGATCCTGACAGTCATACTTAGAGTCGATCCATTGATATCAGTGGTACTTCCTCTATATTCATGGGACTAAGTCTGGGTCCAACTCACCCTCCTCAATGCTTGTAAAATATTTTGAGTAACCGAGGCAAGCATGGCTCACCGGAAAATTATAATAATAGCTCCATTCAGCACAGAACACCCAGGAGAAATGCTGAGCTCTGCTGAAATGCTCCAGTTGCATTGCATAGTGTCTGGAATACACTAGGTTAAGCTGTTCCCTCTGATGTTATGTGGCCAACCATAGTCTTATGGCCTATAAAATAGCTTGTGAAACAAGCTTGCTTTAACCTAGGAATGCAGGTTGCTCAGTTAGGACTCGTTCCAGTCATTACAGGTCTCCTGCTAAGATAGCAGTGCAAGATGGCAGGGTGTATGGGAAGCATTTAAAAAGATCTTTTGGTAGTCTTACCACAGGCTGGCTACAAAAGAAGCCATAAAATAATAACAGCCCATGCAGAACAGGCTGTATTATACTGATTGCTGAGGCCAACATTTCTAAGCATTAAAAAAGGCAAAGAACTATGCATGTATCATTTACAATCTGTTAGTACCTCCCCCCACCCCACTACCCCACCCCACAAAGCACATATGTATACAGTGTTCTTCCGTATGAGATACTGTGTTTTTATGCATTTCCCCATAAACCAGCTTCAATTTGAATTGAGAAAACCCCCCAAATCTAGCTGTGTTTTAAACTGGTAAAGCGTGTTCTCCTTCATGGAGAGCACGTGTTGCGGTGGGGGCCGCCAGGACACTCCAAAGTTGGGGGGCGGGCTAATTGATCGTTGGCCACTGATGCGATTGGGGCTTCCCTTGTTGTTGGGAAGAAGTTAATGTTGCCATTTATTATTGACAGCCAGAAATACTAAAACTCCTTGCACGAGGCTAGGGCTTCCTCTTTTCGCCCATGCATCGGATTGCCCGTTCCTCCCTCCCTAGAATAGGGTTGTTCGCTTTGACCTTGCTATGCCTGTCATGGGGTCGTCTGCTTTGGAGCGGGAGCCTGGTAGGAATTTTGTTCATCTGGCTGATTGGCTGGGGCCATTTGGTTTTTGCCTACTGCGTAGCAAATCGTCACAACTTGTAAGGTTCGCGGTTAGGCATTGGTTTATGGTTTGGTTGGTTGAGGGGCATGGATTGGCTGTGCCTGCCCCTCTAATGCTGCTGCTGCAAGGGATTCCGTTAAAGGAATTGGGAGCTAACTATTGCTTGTCCACTCTGTCAAGGGGGCTCGGGCCATAGCAATGAGCTCCTGGTTGCATTTGGGGTGAGGGCAGGTTCCCTGCTCCGCGTAACCCCCAAGTGTATTCCCCCATTCTGACTTTCGCATCGTGTGGAATGTCAGTCTGTCCCCCATGGTGGGGGCAGATAGTCGCAACCAATGCCTATGCAACCACTCACAAATTTGTATTTTAATAAAGTTGTGGCCAAAATTATGCCAAAAATCTTAAACAAATTTTTTTGTGTGATGTGTGAGTTATTGGGGTGGACCTGGGGACCTCGACACGCAAAGCGTACACAGCCAGAGATGATGCAGTTTTTCATTCTACCTGGGGATTGCTAATTTGTGTACCAAAAAAGAGTAACATTTGAGATTTATGCAAAATTTGAGATTTGATGGGGGGGGGAAATAGAAAGGGGGGAGGAACTAATACAGATGAAAGCTTTGCTTAATTAACCGATTCAATATATTTATAGCACTATTCTTAAAAAGTTTTGCACTATGGTGCTGTAATTAAGGCTGTGCAGGACACAAACTTTAGCCTTCATACTCCTTAAGAGAAATCTACTGGACTACTGGCTGCAGACTTTCCAGTTCCCTTTGCAAACCTGGCTAGAACCAATAGCCAGGCTATAAATCAAAAGCAGATATTGCTTATTAATATCTGGAGGCTACCCTGTGTAATTCCAAGTGATGTGTTATAATTAATGAAAAGAGTAGTCTAAATTCAAATGTGTATCTGCTACCTATTGGAGTAATATACCCATAGTTTTTTATGGCCTATTAGATTATCAGAAGGCCTCTGTAAAAGATCTAATCCACTGGTAACGATATAAATCTTGAAGGTTAGACTAAAACTTTCACCATTGAAATTTATGTCTTTATTACTATTGATATTAAATATTCTTGTAATATGTGTTACTTTCCAAGGATGGCTTGTTGCATCTCACCCCCACTTTCTATTTGCAGGTGCCTTCTTGAATTTCACCTTGGGGCAAATGTATTCTATAGTGGAACACATGAGTAAGTTCCAGTGAGTTCCACTGAACTTTCTAACTAACTAACTAACTAGTAAGCATGCTTAAGGACTGCAGCCTTACAGAGCAGTCCAGGCCTCAAGTTATGACCACTGAAATAGACTTGCTACTAGAATTCTGACATTAGTCTAACACCAATCCAGCACACTTAGGACTGTATCTAACAACATCACCCCATTCCTACAAGGACTTCTGCTTGTACAGGAGAACGCTTCCCTCTTCTCTTGCTGTGCCTCCTCTCACCTGTTTGGGTGATGCACAGAGGCAGGGAAGGGAAGTTCTGTTGTGCAAGTGGAGGTCCTTTGAATAGGTGGGGCAACTCTGTTGGATACAACCCTTTTGGACGTTACCTCAGAAAGACAGAAGAAGCATAATGTACTTGCTGACTCTTCCACAGCTTTGCCCCCAAACGTGAAGCCACTCTTTAGATCTCTGATTTTTTTAGTGAAGCAGTGAAGACAAATTGTCTCTTTTGGTTCTTCTCCAGTTTGTTGGGTCAAACCTATCTTGTGGCCTGCCAGGTTTGTAAGATATGACTCTTGAGAATGCTACATTTATTCCAGTGAATAGCTTCATTCTCTATAGATGTTTGAACACTGAATAAAATATCACTTGCTTTTCTTTTGCTGATCCAGGTATTTCTGAGCATTAAAAGGGACAACTAACTAGGTATGTATATGTCATTTACAACACATTAGTTCCGCCCCCTTACAAATAAAAGAGAAACTAATAGTAAGATTCCTTGTTCAAATGAGGCTATGTACACCCTCCTGTTTACTCTGCACCCAGTGTGCTCCCACCACTGGTGTGGAACAGGGTGTATACATGATGCTGGCCACAATCTGCACCTATCCTGTTTCTTTCCTGCTCTTTCTTATGAAATTTTGTGTTTTGATGCATGTCTCCTCAAACGATCTCCAATCCATAGAATCATAGAATCATAGAGTTGGAAGAGACCACAAGGGCCATTGAGTCCAACTCCCTGCCAAACAGGAAACACCATCAGAGCACTCCTGACATATGGTTGTCAAGCCTCTGCTTAAAGACCTCCAAAGAAGGAGACTCCACCACACTCCTTGGCAGCAAATTCCACTGTCGAACAGCTCTTACTGTCAGGAAGTTCTTCCTAATGTTTAGGTGGAATCTTCTTTCTTGTAGTTTGGAACCATTGCTCCGTGTCCGCTTCTCTGGAGCAGCAGAAAACAACCTTTCTCCCTCCTCTATGTGACATCCTTTTATATATTTGAACATGGCTATCATATCACCCCTTAACCTCCTCTTCTCCAGGCTAAACATGCCCAGCTCCCTTAGCCGTTCCTCATAAGGCATCGTTTCCAGGCCTTTGACCATTTTGGTTGCCCTCCTCTGGACATGTTCCAGTTTGTCAGTGTCCTTCTTGAACTGTGGTGCCCAGAACTGGACACAGTACTCCAGGTGAGGTCTGACCAGAGCAGAATACAGTGGCACTATTACTTCCCTTGATCTAGATGCTATACTCCTATTGATGCAGCCCAGAATTGCATTGGCTTTTTTAGCTGCCGCGTCACACTGTTGGCTCATGTCAAGTTTGTGGTCAACCAAGACTCCTAGATCCTTTTCACATGTACTGCTCTCAAGCCAGGTGTCACCCATCTTGTATTTGTGCCTCTCATTTTTTTTGCCCAAGTGCAATACTTTACATTTCTCCCTGTTAAAATTCATCTTGTTTTGGCCCAGTTCTCTAATCTGTCAAGGTCGTTTTGAAGTGTGATCCTGTCCTCTGGGCTGTTAGCCACCCCTCCCAGTTTGGTGCCATCTGCAAATTTGATCAGGATGCCCTTGAGTCCATCATTCAAGTCGTTGATAAAGATGTTGAATAAGACCGGGCCCAAGACAGAACCCTGTGGCACTCCACTAGTCACTCTTCTCCAGGATGAAGAGGAACCATTGATGAGCACCCTTTGGGTTCGGTCAGTCAGCCAGTTACAAATCCACTGAGTGGTAGCATAGTCAAGACTGCATTTTACCAGCTTCTTTACAAGAATATCATGGGGCACCTTGTCAAATGCCTTGCTGAAATCAAGGTAGGCTACATCCACTGCATTCCCTTCATCTACCAGGCTTGTAATTCTGTCAAAAAATGAGATCAGGTTAGTCTGACATGACTTATTTTTGAGAAATCCATGCTGACTATTGGTGATCACAGCATTCCTTTCTAGGTGCTCACAGACTGTTTGCTTAATGATCTGCTCCAGAATCTTCCCTGGTATTGATGTCAGACTGACTGGGCGGTAATTATTTGGGTCCTCTCTTTTCCCCTTTTTGAAAATAGGGACAACATTTGCCCTCCTCCAGTCTGCTGGGACTGCTGTTCTCCAGGAATTCTCAAAGATGACTGCCAGTGGTTCTGAGATCGCATCTGCCAGTTCTTTTAATACTCTTGGATGCAGTTCATCTGGCCCTGGAGACTTGAATACATCTAAACTAGCCAAGTATTCTTGTAATATCTCCTTAGTTATTTGGGCTGTGTTTCCTCTGCTGAATCATTTGCTCCAAATTCTTCAGGTCGGGCATTGTTTTCTTTATCGGAGAAGACTGAGGCAAAGAAGGCATTAAGGAGTTCAGCCCTTTCTGTGTCCCCTGTTTGCATTTCACCTTCTTCTCCTCTGAGTGACCCCACTGTTTCTTTGTTCTTCCTTTTGCTACGAACATACCCATAAAAGCCTTTTTTGTTGCTTTTAACCTCTCTAGCAAGCCTGAGTTCATTCTGTGCTTTAGCTTTTCTGACTTTGTGTCTACACGTGCTGGCTATTTGTTTGAATTCCTCTTTGGTGGTTTCCCCCCTTTTCCATTTTTTGTACACATCCTTTTTTAATCTTAACTCAGTTAAAAGTTATTTAGATAGCCACCCTGGCTTCTTTAGGCACCTTCCATGTTTCCATCTCATTGGTATTGCCTGAAGTTGTGCTTTTACTGTCTCCCTCTTAACAAACTCCCAGCCATCATGAACTCCCTTTCCTTTTAGCCATCATGAACTCCCTTTCCTTTTAGCCATCATGAACTCCCTTTCCTTTTAGTATTACTGTCCATGGGATCTCACCCAGCACTTCCCTAAGTTTTATGAAGTCGGCTTTCTTAAAGTCAAGAAATTGAGTCCTAGTATGCTTGGCTGCTCCTTTCTGCTGTATGGTAAACTTCAGAAGAGCATGATCACTTGCGCCTAATGATCCTTCCACTTCTACCCCATTAACCAGGTCATCAACATTGGTTAGGACCAGATCTAAAATGGCTGTTCCTCTTGTTGCTTCTCCCACTTTCTGGACAATGAAGTTGTCTGCAAGGCCAAATTGAAACTGGCTGTGTTTTCAGCCAGTGATGTGTACACAGTATGAGATGCTGCAATTTGGTATTCTACCCAGGAATTGTTAATTCTTGTACTGTATACAATTTGTTGAAGAAGAAAAAAAGACAGAGAAGGGGGGAAATTAGTCTAAATAAAAGCTTTGCTTAATTAACTCACTAGATATATTTCTAGCATTTTTTCTCTGCTACCTGCTTACACTTTCTTAAAACACACACACACACACACACACAAAACCCCACTACAAAAATATCCTGACCTCTGTGTGCAACGATAGCACTCATCCTACGTTAAAACAATCCCAACACCTGTTCCTTTGTCAGGTTCCACAAAGCTATCTGACTAATAACGTGATGGGGCTGATGGTAAAATAATCCCTTTTGCTATGTGAATGTTTTTTGATTGAGTAGGATGCAACATGGGACATGCTGCAGTTTTTGTGACAGCATGAAATGAAGGGGGAAACGTTGGATAGAAAAAGAATAGAAACGTGTGTTGGGTGCCAGCAACACAACCAAAGCAAGAGTGAAAAATAAATTATATGTTTTCAGGGTGGGATTCTGTTGGAATAGGTTTATACAGTTGCACCTTCCACAAATTTAGTTTCTACTACATTATGTGCTTAGGTTGCTGTGATTGATCTACTGGCCCCCCCTTTTATTATAATCTTATACATAAGAGGCTGTTCATCTTTTGTAAGAACTGGTATCAACTCTCTGATCAGAAAGCTGTAAAGTGCTATGCAATCTGGAACAAACCACGTCACAACTTTCCCCAACCCCAGATCACTGGCAAGGGTGACCATTGGAACTGGGAGCACTTTGCTCTGAACCTCCTGCTCAACATCAATATCAGTAGAAAATCAAACAAAACTAGAACTTGGAAGTAGAACTAAGAAAACTCTTCTTTTGCATATACCAGGCCATACACCTTCAGATCTTCCAGTCTGAACTCAGCCCAGCTCAGCTATGTAGTGTGTCCTGCCATTTGGACAATTCTGAAAGAGAATGCATTGTGGAAGGTGCAACTGTATAAACCTATTCCAACAGAATCCCACCCTGAAAACATATAATTTATTTTTCACCATTTGGACAATTCTGAAAGAGAATGCATTAAAGGACCTAGTAATAATGATATTACTAGCAAAAACTGAGAACTATTGTCTATCTCAGAGCCATATGTACAATAAGATCCAAATCTTATGAAGACAATGAGTCTTCCCAATCAATTTCTTTTCTTTTTGCAAATTGTGACACAAATGTGCATCCTCAGTCTATTCCTGAGTGTTCTTTTTTGATTTGGCCTTTGAAGTGCTTCTGTTTACTTTTTCTCCCTTCCAGAACAAGAAACACAAGGAATTAGATTGCTTATAGCAGCAATCCCACGATGAATCTGTTGAGCTCTTCCAATTTTGAGAGACTGGTAATAGGTGTTGAGATGATAAATGTGGTGGAAAAGTTTGCCCATAAAGGGGGGGGGGGGACCCACAAGGTATTGCTTGCTGACTCATTAGTTCAATCAGTATCTAGCAATGAGTAGTTTCTTCCGCATCATAAAAGAGCTGAAATGGTGACTTGCAAGTTTCTTATGACATGACAATCCACTTTTTAAAGTAACAGGGCCTCTTCTAATTGAGGTTAATAACATTCCATTCTGTCCTCCTCCACCTACTCAAAGGCAAAAAAGAAAATGAAAAGAAAAGAAAGCTGCAGGAGAATGTCTTCCTCTGTCCTGAAATATAGTGAAAAGTGGTAGGAAGAAAGGAATGCTTGTTGGGATAGAAAATGGCATGGTTCAGAATTTCCAATTATGGCAACAGAGGACAGATAAGAGCACTGTGTTCATAAGTAGTGTTCAAACAGCTTCTCTGAAGAATGGCAATGCCTCAGGTAGGCCCTCAAAAGCAAGACCTCACAAAATTATTACCGTTATATTCCTAGAAGAGCCCTGGCAATCACGGCAAAGAAAGAATGATTGCAGCTTGGTTGTAGCCAGAACAAAATCATTTGTAAGTGATTCCATTAACCTGCAGCTTCTTCAATGCAAGGTTCTTCCTTCAGAATCATGGTATGGGACAGAAAAGTGTTGAGCACTGTGTACTGTTGGAGGATATCCAGAAAGTGGCTGAAGGGATGTGCCAGTGACGCTCTGGTGAGGTCAGAGTGTGGGCATGGCTAAGAGAACAAAGCATAGCTGGGTATGTGTATGAAATGCTAGTTCTTTATAATGTGAGATGCTCAAGGCCAAAGCAAAAAGTAATGTGGCCTGCCTGGAAATTTGATAAACAACTACGAAGTATGTTCCATTGTATTCTTCTTGCAAAGTTTTATAGCGAAGCATTTCTAATTACTGGAAGGCACTCTAGGGCTCGGATAATCAAATAATTTACACCTAGATGCTTTGACAGCACTCGGCCTTTGGCCTTGTGCCTAACACCACAATAAAGCGTAAATCATTACAGGGTGATTCACACACTGTCATGTCTTATTGCTTAATTAATTTGTCTGAAATCACTTTCTCTAAGAAGTCAAGGCAAATGGGATGTGTTGTATGCATTTCTTGAACAAAAGGATCAACACATAGCCCCCACACTGTCATGTTAAATGAAAGACTCTTATTTCAGTCCTTCATTATTAATTTTGGAATAAAGAATCTGCATAGCTGAGTTGAAACACAGTTACAAGCACCCATCATGCATATTACTCATGATACGATTACAGTTTTATTAACAGTATTTTATTATTTGCTGAGATGTAAGATCCACCTTCTTCAGTGGGACTGCCTTCTGTGCAGGTGCTATTAGGACCAAAGCTTTGAATTCATCCTGCAGCCACTCAGTCCTCCCCCCTGGCCAACCTACTCATCTTTCTCCACTTTCCCATGTGTGGGGTGGTCATGTATGCCTTGTCAAAAAATGACAAGGTATCACCAAAAACATGATACAGGAGGATGCAGATTTGCACAAATTTTGTTTAGTCTGGACACTGAGGTCCTGCTTTGAGGGCCTTCTGGTAGTTCTCTCACTGCCTACCCTGTGGAAAGTCCTCCCATCAGATGTCAAGGAGATAAAAATCTATACAATATTTGAAGTCAGTCCTGTACCAGGATTTTTAATGTTTGATATTTTATTATGTGTGTTGGAAGCCATTCAGTGTGACTGGGACAACCAAGCCAGCTGAGCAGGGTATTATCATCATCATCATCATCATCATCGATGTAAACATATGCATACCTACTATGATTTAAATGGAAATGCAATACATCTCACCATAGTGAAGAAATGCACACCTGCCCAGTTTACCTGTCCAGGTGTTAACTGTGGATGGACAACTTCAAGCTTCCTGCTCTCCTTCCACATGGTTCTTTATCTTTCAACTTGACTGGATAGGTGTTGAAATAGAGGACTGTCCTCTATTAGACCTTCAGATAGTGACCTCAGCAAAGTAAGACACATGACCCTACTCATGCGCTTGAATGCTGCACAAGCTGTTTTGTAGGTCACTGTGACTATTGTGGATCTATAATATTGAGGTACAGTATCTGGAAATAAGACCAAGTGCAAGTACATCCACTTGAATTATTTGAGGGTTGTCCTCATGAGATGCAAACTGTACGCTACACTCATCGTTCACAGTCCAGGATAAAGGCTATATAGGGTATAGTCCAGAAAAATCCATAGATAAAGGAAAGAGAGGAGAAACAAAGGAACACTGGAAGCTTCCTTATACTGACACCACTGGTCCATCTAGAATAACATTGTCTGATCAAGGGCTGGTTCTCTGGGGTTTCAGGCAGAGAACCATTCCTAGCCCTACCTGCAGATGCTGGGGGTTGAACTGAGCACCTTCTGCATGCAAAGCAGATGCTCTTAGCTATGCACACTCCCCATGCAAAAGTTCTGACAAAGGATGAAGTGGCCAGCAGTAAAAAGGAAGTAAGAAGTGACTGATCTTAAAAGCCTTTCAAAGCGAAACAGTTTATGGAGGCGCTTACAGTTCAGCTGTGCTTCAGGTCTAAAAAACATAGGGTGATATCCAATTATGTCATACTCAGGGAAGACCCATTGAAATCAATGGGCTGAAGTCCATTTATTAGACCCCCTATTATGCTGGGAGATCTGTGCAGACTTCATTTTACTTTTACTACATTGAACAATCAGAGGGTGAGGATCAAACAATGGCATAGAGATGGGGGCATTTATTCCTTTCTCCCTGTACCAGTTTCCCTAAGCGAGCCAGAGACTAAAGTGTTACCCTTGCTGAAGAAAACAAGGTGTTATTTTGGGCTAATTCTTTTTTTTTACTGTACCATTTGCAAATATTAGCATCTCCAATCTCCAACCACTGCATTTAGTAAAAGCAAACAAACCAAAGTGACATATTTCTCTACATAGTGTACAGTTTGGCCCTTAGGAATTAGGTTTTTAAGACAGCGTTTACATAACAGTTGTGATTATATAGTTAAGGCCATTAACAGGGAGGCGGGAGGAATGTTTCATGTGAGAGTCCACTGTCAGAATAACAAGCTGATGTCATACAGAACTCCAAATAAACATCAGATGTGAACATCCTTCAGTGATTATCTCCCTGGGATAAATCTAAACCAGAGACCTAGAATCTGGAAGCTTTTTATCGCGCAATCAGCCCTTCAATTGCCCAGGCCTCTTGATATTTTTTATTAACAGCATTATGAATGCAAACAACATTTTGGAGTCAGTAATAAAAAGACACAACTGTGCTCTAAGCTTGCAAGAGTCTCATTTCTTCCTATTTTTTTTAAACTATATAGGTCAGAGGTACTGAGCTTATATTTAAAAATAAACACCTGCAAAATGTAGATGTTGGCCTCTGTTTTCCCTCTGTTTCACATGTCAGCTAAAAATTGGACATCTGGTAATAGTAACCCAGAACATGCTAGTTGGAAGCTTGATTATTTTTATAACTGAATATAATTTTTTTCTTTAAAGACTGTTCCAAAGTATAACAAAATGTATAAAAGCTACTTTTTAGAGAAAATCTCTCTCTCTCTCTCTCTCTCTCTCTCTCTCTCACACACACACACACACACACATATACAAACGTGTCTTAAAAATTAACTCATTGTTAAGACTTGTTTTCTTTATCTGGAATAACATACCATGGTACTAACTATGGTGTGGCTATAACCAAAAGATCTAGGCCACAGGACATTCTCCTGCCAAGTTTAACAGTACAGTGGTACCTTGGTACTCAAATGCCTTGGTTCCCAGTACAACAGGAAGGTCTTCACCTGCCAGCAGCAGGACGACAAGGAGGGAGCCAGTTTAGTTTCTCCAGGGAGGGAATTCCAAAGTCTGGGAGCAGCCACCAATAAGGCCTTCTCCTGCATCCCCACTAACTGTGCCTGTGAGGGTCGTGGGACCAAGAGAAGGGCCTCTCCTGGAGATTTCAAAACTTGGGCAGCTTCTTATGAGGGAATACAGCCTTTCAGATAGCTTGGAGCTTAGCTGTGTAGGGCTTTAGAGATCATAACAATCACTTTGAATTCTGCCCGGAAATACACTGGTAGCCAGCAGAGCTGTTCTAGCAAGGGACCCTAGGGCTGGCTATGTCTGCTTGCAGTATCTTTCTGTGGACCCCACCCCCGTCCCAATGCATTATAATGTACATTACAATATTTTCAACAAGAGGTTAGGCCTCTTTTTTTGTTTTGTTTTCTGGAGCATTTTAAAGAAGTTACATTTGTGATTTGTTTTTAGCTTTTTTATTCTTTTAGGATACAATATAATGTTTTGCTTTTATTGTGTTTTATTGTTGTTGTATCCTGCACTTACATATGTCTGGATGATGGGTGGTTTACATTTTTTTATATAAAATAAAAATACATACAAATAAATAAAACTACATTTCCAGGGAAAGATGCATGGGAAAATGTAAGAACATGACCCTAGAGATATTAAAATGTAACAATTGTCCAACAGTTAATAAAGTGCGGTTGCAATTAGACAAATTACTGTTGATTATTCATATATACTGTGCTGTTCAGTTACATTTAACCTGCAGAGATAGACTGGAGCATACAAAGAGTAGAGAATTTTTTTTTAAGGAGCTAAATTTTTGCTTGGATTTATTATATCATTTTGATGTTGTTGTTGTTTTAATTATGGATTGTAGTGTTCCCCAAAGTGTGCTACTTTTGTACAGTAGTAAACATTTGCCTACTAAATATATTTACCTTCCTCATAGCTGTCCTTAACTGTCTTTATCCATCATTCCTCAATAGCTCATTTAGTGTTACAAGAATAGAGTTCAGGATCAAACCAGCCTCTAACAGAAACAGTTGATATTCTCTATTGCTATAAACTATTGAGGGCAAGGAATGTTCAGCTGATGACAGGCACATTATATTCTGCAATAACTGTCGCTGTGGTTATGGTTCATCTGTAAAAATAAAAATAAAAAACAAAGGTACTACCAAAAGAACTTTATAATACCATAAGAAGCACCAAGAAGGGGGGAAAGAATAGATTTAAACCAGTGCTATAGCAATGGCTACAAAGATCAGTTTCTCTGCACAGCTAATGCTTACAAATTTCAGTGCTTGCTTATATTTGATCTCAGTCCTGAATTTCTTGAAAGACGACACCAACTGTATGTTAAGCCTCATGCTTTCTTTTCTTTTTCCCTGTAGAACTGGGAACCATATGGGTGCAGGCCTGGGTGCAGTGAGCCCTAGGGTGCCTTTAGCCAGTTCAGTTGAAATTTAGAGTCTGTCCCATCCTATCACCCAGCAGCAATAGAACATTTGTTCCCTGAAGGCCTGGCACGCTGCCAGCAGCAGGTGTTAGGCTGTCCTCTGGGAAGGAGGCAGCAGGCACAGGCATTGATGTGTGCCTGCGACAAGATGTTGCGAATCTGCTCTGGTAGCGGCGGTGACAGCATCTGGGACAGGGTGCTGTGAGTCACTATTCTGTAACCATTAAAAACCAGTTGCCGTCTCCTTTCCAAGAAAGAAATTAAAATCACACTCCAAAACAGCGCTAGCTGAACACAAACGTGTGTGTGTGTGTGTGTGCGCGTGCGCACACACACACACACACTCAGATAAGAAAAAAGTTACTTTATGCTGAGAAAAGAAAGCCACTGGACCACATGGTATCAGAGAGAGGTTGTTCATAGGAACAGGAGAGTTGTTGCAGGAAATCTGCGCAGCAAAACCAAATGGTTTTTAATCTAATGCACATAATATCTGTTTAAAACCACCTTTGTTTTAGAAAGCAGGCCATTTTGCTGGGATAGTGGCAGGCTGGATGTATAACATATTTTGCTTTCTTTCTTTCTAACAGCAGCTCTGAAGAAGACTTCTATGTAATCCAACTGTTTGCTATGATCATTTTCTGGTTGTCCTGCTCCAGACTCTAGATTAAACACAAACCTCAAGGCATTTGGCACAGTTCATTGAGCCGGTCCACACATTCAGACATGCTCCTGAATTGCCTACATACAGACATCAAGTGGTTCTCACTTGCTCATATTCCTGTATATTATTGCTTTTATTGCTGTCATGTAACAAACCATTTTTTTCCATTTCTATGTTATTCATGTAATTTCTTTACTGTCTCTGTGTTCAAAGAATACACAAAGTGGTGTTCAACTATTTTTTGGATCTACCATAATCACAAGCAATCACAGTAATTGCCTGTAAATGTAGATCTGTGTCCTTCTGTTTCACATGTTATTTCATTCAAGGTCCAGTGTATGGACATGTATGAAACTGAAGACCCCCTCCCACAAAAAGTCCCATTTGCTTTAAATGGGGATGATAATTTCTTCATGCAAGGCCATTTTCCATTTAGAAACACAGCTTTCAAAAGCTGCAAATACCCAGAGGGGATTGATAGGCTGAGGGCAGAGAGATTTACTATAGCAAGCCACTAGAATGCCTGTTTAATGTAGCAGCCATAGTACTACCCTTTAAAAACAATCTTTGCTGTAAATCTCGAAGCTCTGGAATGGGAATGAGTAAACGAATTAAACAAAAATATTATTCAAAACGTAAGCAGGGCTCTGTGGGATCCTTGTCAAAATATCCACACTACACCGTAATACTGTCATATTACAAAGTATTGCAGGGTTTTAATAAAATAAATAAATTGGGGGCAACATGCTTGAAGGAGTCTTCCCACTGATATTCCAATGGTTATGTGAACTTCATATATCATGGTATGATTCATGTTAAATTGGTAGCTACTCTCTGTGTATTATAACTGTAGCTGCTACACTTGGATAGAATTCAGCAAACAGTTCTATCCCTCTCCTTAAGTGAGGACCAAGAGACACCAGTGGAGAATGACAATGTTCTTCTCACCACTCATTTTCTCCTTTCAAAGTACAGTCCTGTGCAGGTTTACTGAGAAGCAGCGGCAGAGCAAGCTGATCGGACCCCTGGACCCCTGGGGCGCGCGTGCATGCCCTGTGCCCAGGGGTGGGGCCAGCAGGATGTTTCGTGGGGCCTCCGTGGAGTCTGCCTGCCTCCTCCCACTCAGCTGCCCTACAGCTGAGGGGGAGGCGGTGGGTGGACCGTTTGGGGCAGCGCAGAGCCTGTGGGTGGCCAAGTCACTGCATCACTCCCAGGAATGCACTGCAGGCCCCGTGGTGTGTGCCGCCCGCCATTTTGACACCCCCTCAGTGGTGACACGTGGGGTGGACCACCCCCACCGTACCCCCTTCCTTTCAGCCCCTGCTGAAAAGTAGGTGTTCATGTGTTTAGGGTTACAGACTCAGTGTGCTCGTGGGCTTCAGCCAGGAACCAAATGATATTTATTTATTTTTAACATTTATAAGGTTTCTTACCCATCCTTCAATGCCACATCCAAGGCCAGATTACAATCATAAAACATGCAATAATAAAGACAGATAAAATCATTTCTAAAATGCAAAAGTTATTCCAAATGGAACAGAACAATAATGGTTCATCAAAACAAGTGACATGTGACATGTGATGAAATAATGGGAAATGTCCACTTGCGCAATGGGATTCCCCTCTCCCCATGCATGTCCTGCACCCTCCCTAAAATAGCTCTAGATGGTTGGGAGAACCTCTGTAACAGATGTGGGGGTGTGGAAAAGAGAGGGGAGGGGAGAATGCTGAGCATGCAGAAATCCTTGCACTGATAGGGTGTATCCAACTTAGCTCTGAATGAACATTCCTCTGTGATATGTGTTGCAGACTGTGGAGCCCACTTCTGGTACAGAAGAAATCTTCAGCATCTGTGCCTACAATCAGCAAGAAGTATGAAGCTTATGGAATAACCATGCCTGCTATACCTTACCTTCTTGTTTTGCTTATTCCGCAGATCCGACTACTGATTCATCTGAAGACTGATGAATGGATATCACAAGAATGTGTTCCCCTGTGGTGGGAATGTTTACATCAGAAATCTAGGATGCCTTGGAATCAACTTTTATCCAGTACCACCTAACCTCAGCTGAAACCACATTCTGAAATGGGTTCTTAAGTGGCCCTGACAGCAACTTTCAGTGAGAGACAACATGCATACCACCATCTCTCAACAGAACATGAAAAACAGTTTGGAAAAGAGGGTGCAATATTGGCTACCTTTGGCCAATATTGAAAGCAAATTCATTAATATCCCATGAAACAGGTTCTGGAGTTGAGCTCTGAAAGGTTGTAAATTCTTCCAAAAGCCAGAGTGAAAGGCCAAAGGTAGCCTGGAATGGATTGCCCAAGAGTGCTCCCTGCTGCATGAAGGAAGCTGCCTTGACTCAAAGCCAAGACCAATGGACTGTGTTTATTTTGCTGCTCTGTGGAAAACTGCAGAGGTTGTGTTTCTGGCACTGAAAACTGGAAGACTACAGGGGTGGAAAAAGAAACCCCCAAAGAAGGTGAAGAGATGAAAATGTAAATAAACAACAGAAGCTACTATTAGCTTATTGCCCATGTTGTATGTTTTTCAAAGCTCTTTCTCCTTTAAAAAAAACCCTCTTTAAGATCAATAAAAGCTACAATTTTCCAAAAGGCACCTGTACATTTGACAGGCTAAAATTGCCTCTGGCTAATCTGGCAATGATTCTAATAAGCTTTAGTGAAAGAAACCTCTTCCCACTGTTTTAAAGTAGATAAACTGCAGTGATATCTAATATGACCCCATGTTCATACTAGAGGAAAGCAACTTTAATGGTTTAAAAACCTCTATCCACAATCGAATTTGAAGTCATATAAAATCTGAGGAAGGGAATTAATTTGTCATTTGGAGTATCAGATGTAGCGATTTTGTTGTTTGTTTGTAGACTGGTTTAAACATTTAAAATATTCTGTGAAAGATCACATGAAATACTAGCTTTGTGCCTAAATGTCCAATATTTGCAAATAAAAGGGAGGCGGTTGTGACTGAAGGATTTGATATTCACTCTTTTATCAACCCCTTCTCCCTTTGCTTCACAATCTGCTAGTTAGGCCCTACTCAGGGTGACATCTTTAGTAGATGTGAGCATAGTTTTCACAAAGTGCAGAACCTTTTCAGTGGCTGCCTTCATACTGTGGCATTTCCTCCACTAGGAGATTGGTTTGGGCCTGATGTAGACTTCTTTTCTGGAGACAGGTCAAAAGAAGACTTGAAGCCCTGTTTGCTGATAGATACTTGATCTTGTCCCTAGTTTTAATTCCATTAGTTGTTGTTTTTTAAGTGGATTTCAGTTTGTTTTTAATGATGTAAACTGTTTGGCAATTGCACATTGATGATAAAAGTTAAAGCTCTGGCCTTATGTACATAGCTCCCTTTAATTTAACTACCCTTCCCTTCTACAAATGCCAAGATAAGAATGATGTGTTGAAGAAAAGGTTAAAGCTGTTTTTCTCAAGTTGTATTTTAATGCCTTCTCACTTAAGCTACAAGAACACTTATTTATCAAGCAGTGTCAACGATGGTTCCAGTTTCTCACTCAGATGTACCCCTTGTTCCTTTAACATCAGGGCAGTGAGGCACACAGGGGGCTCGCAAGAACTCAAGTCCTGCTTTATATGGGGAAGGTAGGAAAACATACCATTTATAGCAGGAACAATGTGTCACGGGTTGTGTTAAAGCAACAAACTATGTCTCCAGGACTGGATTCCAACATCAATCATTTTCTTTGGTTAAGTAGGAACATAGGAAGTTGCCACACGCTGAATCAGACCATTGGTCCATCTTTCTCCGTATTGACTACATTACCTGGTAGTGGTTCTAAAGACAGGAGTCTTTGTCAGCCCTGCCTGGAGATATACAGTACTGTACTAGACATACAGTATACTCTATTTTTGTTTAGCTGCAAGAGGTGGGGGAACTAAACCAAGACAGTGTGGCCTAAAATGCTCAGGAACTTAGTCCATTATTGTTGTCACCGATGGCACATGAAGTGAACCTGACAGAAATATTTAAATAGATAAAGAACATCAGCATATATCTAAATACACACAGGTACATGCAGTGACAAGTGTTATCTGTAAAACCTCACAGTAGCACACAAACCACATGCAAATACACAAACAGATGTCCCACAATCTACAAATATGCAGGCATACAGATGGTCCACACTCTTACAAATGCAGACCACTGCAGCCTGCTCATTTCAGCAGCAGCCGCCATTTTCTTTTTGGGAAGCAGGTCTCAACAGTGAAGCAGCTATCTGCTTTTAAAATTGTATTCTGGTTTAGGCGCATGTGAAGACGATTGAGTGAAAAGACAAATAGTGGATCAAGAAGGTTGTAACTGTAGAGGGAATGAGGAGCAGATGGGGCTTGTCAACCTGGGAAGGTAGCCCATCTAGGAGATTGAAAACTCTGATCCTAAACCTCCACTGCCTTGAGTCTATACTCTTTGGGAGTAAACCTTGAGGAAAAAATCTGTACTTGTAACCTTGTGGGAGTACAGACTTTATCTTCGGGAGAAGACTACAGAGTAAACCCTATCCAAATCCGGTGTGGAGTACCTAAGACATCTTGTATGCCTCTTTCTGGCAACTTCTGCAACCAAGCTAGTGCCAGATGTATTCTTGTGGACTACATCAGCGAGGCTGAAGTGTTCATTTCAGTGCTGCTAACATAGCAAAAACAATGCAGGAGACAGCAGTTATGAGTTACCAGTTTCTGCACCCACAGCAGGTGCTGTGATTCTTCAGTGGCTTGTCTTCACTCCCAGAGGTGCACTTCATTGTCTCTCAAGACAGATGGATGCGAACAACATTGTTGTAAATCCCTTTATGATTTTTTTTGCATGAAAAGCAACCAACACGTTTTTAAAGAATAAATAAATAAGAACCCACTGAACAGATCTGAGTTCCACCACTTGCCCTTAGCAAAACAAGTGGTTTAAATGGGAACTATAAAATGTTAAAAATGTTTGGAATACATAATTGATTTTTTTTGTATTTTAAAATAGATGGCATCACAATAAGAAATGCAGCAGTTGTCTTCAAGTTAATAAAGTTATTTCCTTAATGCTATATGGTAATGACTTTCTGCAACTGATTACCATTTCACAATCCAGGATAGGTGCTCTGATCTTTGTTTTAAAGTTTTTAGATCCCCAAACCCTTTAGTAATTCAGGACCAGTTTACTGAAAAGACATACAGTACTTATATGCATAAATTTGCTTTACTGAGAGATTTCCCTGCATTAATTGTTATTGAATAAGGACATGATTGTAGCCATAAATCATGTTTAAAAGGATAAAGTCAAGCCAAAGTAAATGGCTATGTCATTTGCTTGTGATAAAGTACATAATAATGCATATATCTACTGTAAAGAGCTTAATCTATATGTTGCTGAGGAGTTTAAACATAGATCCAATGGTTTAGTGGAACTGGAGCTCAGTTTAACATATTATAAAGCATCCTGCACACTACACCTTAAGAGCAATGCAAAGCCAGGGATGATTCCAGGTAAGCGTTCTGCTCCAACATTTGGATTTCCCCCTCTTTTGTTTGTATTTTCAATGCCCATTTCTATAGCAACTCCAGCTATATGACCTTATTTCTTTAGAGTTTAAAAGCCCAAAAGTCTTCTCAGCATTAGTATGAAAGCCCTCGTGAACATAGGAAAACCAGAACTCTGGGCAGACTGGTATATGGGGCCAGAGTGAACAATAGATGCAGGAAGACTTAAACTAATTTCATATTTCTGAAGCTTAGCCTGCTTGGATTCCTCAGGAAGCTTTTTATAAAACAGGACTGGGCACTGGATTTGGGTTAAGCCTGAATGCCAAACAACACTGGGAAGATTTGTGACAATCTGGGCTTCGGCCAAGTAGAGGTAAGTAACAGGGGAAAGTTCCATTCTCACAATACAGAAGACAGAGTTAAGGCGATATACTCAGTTGTGCCTTACATATCTGAAAATTACTTTTAATATTCTGTAAGTATACACTACATAATGCATCCTTATGTTCTGCTGATAGGATAAATAGCAATTAAAAATGAGTGCTCCTTCGATGAATAGGCCAGACGCGTGTCAACATAAAGTCCTTTTCAGCTGCCAAACATTTGTAATCCTTATAGACTTCATTATGAAAAATTCATAGCTTGAGTGGATATAAAACTTGTTCAAATACAGGACAGTTAAATCTCCTTTAGTTTCTTTGAGCCCAATACAGACATCTGAGTAAATGAAGAAGTTGTAGGGTCCCTTGAGTTTGGGTTGGGCCTCATGGAGAATCAGGGCCCAAGACTGGGTTGAAGGCAGAGCAGTGCACAGTCCTACTATATAATCAGAGGACACAACCAGGCTGCAAGAGACAATAACTGGAACTGAAGAAACTGGAAGTCTATGAGGTCCACAGCCATAAATATGAAGGACTCAGATCCAATGGCATATCCATTGTTCAAAACACAGGAAGTCACCTTCTTGCCTCCTTTCCTATTGTAATGACACAACTCTGTTTATAGATTTGGTAACACGCTGTTTCAGAAAATCCTGGTTGGACCTAAGTGATGCTTGAGGAAGAGAGCATGAAAGCAGGCAAACAGCATTATAACAGTAGGCATATGTGTGTGTTGCATGTGTGTGTTTTATGGAACATAACAAATGAATGGCAAAACAACAACAACACACTAGACTATAGTTTTGATTTCAGTAATTTTTCTCCCTGCATCTTATACACAGGTGCACAAGCTACTTTTCTTGGAAAAAAATAAATAGAAAGACCATGACATTACGGAGAATGTAGCAAAATTTCTGAGATATGCCATGAAACTACATCACTATAAGATTTGAGAGAGACTTTTTAACCTTATTGTTTCTGTTTTATCTGAAAGCATCTTCTTTTATGAACAGATACCAACTTTATGTTTTGATTTATATACTTTTGTACCCTCTGTATACCAATAAAGGAGACTGAATGATGATGATCGCCCAGTTGACCATTGCATAAGAATTCAGAAAAGCCCTGCTGCATCAGACCCATCTCCTTGAGCAGCCTCTTCTCACAGCTAGGTGCCCCTGGGTAGCCTGCAAGCACACTCCATCACTTATGATTACCAACCACTGGAGCACTCACTGATAGCCTTCTCCTTCATCATTCTGATGTTACTCTGTACGAGAGATATTTTGCTACAGTCATTTGCTGTTCTTAATTGCAAGCAGCATGTTTATTTATTGTCAGGTATCTGAAAAATAAGCAAGAGCACTTCGGATGAAGCACAAGAGACCAGTAGCTAATGAGGATGCAAGAGAAATGAAAATATTTATTTTTATTTTGCTTCATTGTTGGTGAAATGACAAATTCCCAGTGATCTATGGTTAAAATGCTACAGTCAGATTTACCTAAAATGGCAATTATACGTCCTGGTTTTTGTTTTGTCATGTAGCAGTCTGTTGTTACTTCATGCTGTCAAGGATTAACAGGCTAATAAAATCAATTATGGAGCTTACTTGTTTACTGTGTAGACAGTGTGTTTAGATAAAACTACTAATTCTTGTTCTGTGATGTGATTTTTTTTTTTTAATGAATGCCTTTCTCAAAATAAGAAGTGGTTGACATTACTCATTAGCTTGTGATGATGAGGAAAGTTATTTTGGCAAAGATGCCCCCCCCCCCCCGCTATTTTTATGCAGTCACTTATTGTAATTCATTTAAAAAAGAGATTCAAAGGAGTATAACTAATTAGAAAAAATAAGCTATTGATGTAGTTTTCCATTATTATATTATTTTGTTAAATAGGCGAAAAAATGCTGCTCCTTTGATGCAATTGTTATGGTTTTAAAACAAACAAAATCCATTTGTCTGCCTTACACATCATTGTCTAACAGGATGCAAAATTGGGAGAGAACTATATTGACCATGAATTGAAATAACAGAAGTAAATGCCTTTCATTAGTGAAAATATATTGTATATTAGGAGTGGGGGACCAATTGGTTATTTTTCTTTTTTAAAATCCTCATTAAAATTCTTCGATGCTTAAGTGCAAATTTTACTGAATAAACACAATTTGCATGCAGTTTTGACTAATGTAAACCTTTTCGCAAGAAATTTCTCCTAATCGAATTTATGTTCACTTATATATTTATTTTATGTGGCATTTCCCTTTATATGCATTTTTGTAAACATTGAGTGGAGAACTGCATTGCAAAATTCCAGGGGTGTCTGTCATAAGCCACACAGAAACCTTTTGGCTAGTGGGGGAGGAGGAATGTGACAAGAGTGGGCAACCTAATCTTGGGGTGAGACCCAGTGGTAGGGGAGGTCCTGATCTGGAACTGGGGAATGGACCAAGTGGGTTGTTGGGGAATATTTCCACCTCACTGACAGCAGATATCCCAAGTGCAGAGGAGGGAGTGTCTGATATGGCCCCGGTTTGAGCTCCTGATGGTGAGGGACTTCCCACCTCTGGGGAGGTGCCAGAGACTAGGTCAGACAGTGTCAACCCCTCCTTCATCGCCAAGGATGCAATTTCAGCTGACCTGGCATGACCAGATCCAGCCTAACCATAGAAGTGTGTGATTGCTTGCCTAGTCCCCAGTATGGAAGTGTTGTGACTGACTGTACCTACCTTGCTCTTCAAAAGGAGAGGTCAGGAAGTGGATCAAGTGTTGGGACAACATCTTAGCTTGTTCCTAGCCATGGACCTCACAGCTTTGGTTTAACCATTAACTTTTGCACCTGCTCCATGTTTGTGTCATGAGTCCCTGAGACAGGACAAAGTGCAAATTTGATAGATTTGGTTTTAAACTAAATTGATAGATTTGGTTTTAAACTAAATTGAATTCCCTCCATCCCTAACTTAAAATGGCTTGGTTCACACATCACAATAAGTCAAACTGTGGTGTACTGGGACCATGACAACAAACCTTGACTACAGATTGTGGTTTTATGAAGGACAGAGTGTAACTATGATCCTGAGTTCAGACCCACTAATCCAAGCCTTGGCATATAACTGCTATGTTACCTAGATATGGAGAGGAGCCAAGTGACTGTGATTTCCCTGGGAGTCAGCACATTTGTGCAGTATGTTGTTGCAACCCTTTCCCATCACACGTCAGTACTTTAAAGCCAATTAAAGATCCAGTTAAATGGAGAACCTCTGCTTCTTAATGGCAGTGTAGGAGGATATTCGCCAGGTGAAGTGCTTTTGCACTCAGCACCTCCCTGCCTCCCATAATGCATGCTGGAGTGAGAGCCAGGTACGAAGATGAACTGCATGTGAAGCCCATTCTCCCCATCCCTGGGGGGAATTTGCAAGGGTGTTTTACCCTTTCTCATCCTTGCTTTTCATTCGCTGACAATCCTTTGCTGTTGTGGGGGCTGCCTCCATTAAGGCATGTGGAACCGGAAACCCAGATGAGCAGATCTTTAAATCCAGTGTCTGATCTTCAGATATGGCAACCACGAACTTGAAAGAAGAGATAAAATCATAGAGTTGGAAAAGACCCAAAGGGTCATCTAGTCCCAGCTCCTGCAGTTCAGGATGTGGAAGTATTCTTGAAATAAAGCAACCTGATTTATGCGTATAAACTCACTCATTCATCCTTAGTAACACATGCCTTGAATGTATGTCCATAGTACAGTATAAATTAATATCAGGGCTGCTTTTCATGTTACAAAAAAGGTGTGCTTTTGTGGCTGTTCCTTTTTTTGCCTCCGGGCCGGTGCAAGAGAAGCATAGATAAGACCTGGCACTGGTAGTTGGACCAGTTTAGGATCCAGCATATCTTTAGCTAATCCAGTCCCCCCCGCCCAGGCCCCAGAAATACTTGATTTCAGGGGGTTCCACTGGCTACCACTGGCAGGGATACTGTCAACATTATCTTCCACAAGACTGTGCTTTCAGCAGTACAACAGAGACCTCCACAGTGATGAAGCCCACCACTGGCAGAGATGGGTAGAGGCACATATCCATGAAATTCAAGCACTGCCCAGCATGGGGTTTCCGGTTGTAAATCTGTGAACAAAATACTGTCGGCTATGTACTTAGTCCAGAAACTTCATTGCTGCCAACATTTTCTCTTTTAAAGTTGCTGCAACTTTTTCATAGTTAATATATATATATATTTGCAGATTGAGTAATTAAATATATCCAGACTTCATTTTAACCCAGCAGTAGTTTTTTGCTATAAATTAAGCAACCTTAGATTCAACAGCTGGCATTCCCTTCATGCCAAATACAGGATCTCAACAGATTACAACATTAATTTTGTTGTTGTTGTTTTACGCAGAGCAAGGGCGGTTAATTTACAGGCTGCAAGCTACACATGTCTCCACTCCACATGCACTTTCGCGCAATGAGTGGGCTCTTGTTAGGATGATAACTGCTTTGCCACTTTATTGCTTTCAGGCTGATCTATACAATCATTACATTTCACACGAAAGCATTAACATTAAATGTAACATTTGGTGAATGGTCCAACAAATGTCTGCATCAGAATTCATTATATATTACTCTGTTCCCCCTTTCTGCCCATTTTATGGTTTGATACTTTGATGACTTGTGGCTTTTCTTATGCTTACCCTCTCATGTTTTGTTTTATATTGTGATGACTTAAGGGAAGTGCAGGTGATTCAGCTATTAGTTGACTATCCAACAGTAATTTGTGTAGGTTTGTAACGAAAGGAGGCTTTTTCAAGATGGTGCTAATTAGTGGGAATCAGTGAAAGAATGGTACTCAGGACCAGCTTTCCTTAATTTGAAGAATGCTTCATGAGTGTCCATGAGAAAAGGAATACAGTGTTCCTTACTAAAATCTTCATTTTTGTGAGGCAATATGGATTTCTGAATTTGAGAGCCACCCCAGGGGATGTTATAATGGCTGATTATACACACTGAAGTGCTCTTAATCTTCATGAATTCTTTTGAGATATTTTTTCACTGACGTGGATATATTTAATTCCAAGCCCATGAGTTCTAGTGTTATGAAACATGGAGCAAAACTTTTCTGTATCCATTTTCTCAATGCCATGAGTAATCTTATAAGCATCTATCATGTTACCTCTTACTTGCCTTGTCTCTAAAGTAAAATGCCCCCAATGCTGTAACTGTTCTTCACAAAGGATTCGCTCTTTTCCTTTGATCATTTTCTGAACCTTTTCCAACTCTACAATGTCCTTTTTGAGATGAGGTGAGACAGAACACCCCTGCCTCTCACAGTTCTGGGGTACAATTTCTGTGAACACTTTTTTTTCAAAAACAACAACTTTATAAAAATTTGATGGTGCTTGAAGTAAATGCCTGAAGTAAAAGCTCTGAGTTCCAGTATTTGCCTTTTCTGGAGCTAGCTGAATAACTATCTGATCCGCTATAATGTCCTCAGGCATATAAGCCAGCCCTTTATTTTACCTGTTGGCTTCTGTACCAAGGAACAACTGCTGCTTTTACCCATACACAGCTGTTGGCTGCAATGCATTCAGAAGCACTTACTTCTGAGCAAAACATAGTTAGGTTGGTGTTGTCCGTAGCAGTATTTGATTAAGGTAGCAAAAGTGAAAACATGACTCTGCAAAATTTACAGGCTATCAAAAGCACCAACAATACAATTGCCCTGATTCAGGGGCTCTTTGTATTCACAGGAGCTAGGATACACACACCTGGATTTTCACCATGGATACAGACCTCCATTTTCACATTGCGGAGGAAGCATGTCTGTGTTCTGATCTTGTTGTACATGTTGAAATGGAATATAAATTTTCCTCAAGTGAAAGATGCATAGACTGGGGCCCTGAGGATTACAAGAGCTGGATTTATTCCAATCCCTTCTCCTGGTTCGGTTGTGCAATGTTCCTCCCCCCCCCTTCATTATTTCCAATCCCACTGTGATTTTAAACCTAGATGTGAATTGCACATTATCATGTTCAAATGCATTGCTTTCCACAAAGCAACCTCAGTCACAGTTGGATTGTTGTTGTTGCTGTTTAACTGCTACTGCAATACAAACACGGACTAATAACAGTCATTGGGAAATTGGTGGAAACAGAAATAGGAGGGATGTTTTCCTTCATTCCCTCGGTGTTGTCCCATTTCCTTTTTCTCAGAAAGCATACAGTCCCGATTAATGAAAAATTTTCTGGCTTCCTTTCAGTGTCTGGCTTTGGAACATTTGCTATTTGATATCTGAGATACGTACAACATGTTCACAGTGAATTCTCCGACTGAAAACAGCAGAGTTCAAACCAAGTCAATTAATTCACAGAGTGAATGGATTCGAGCCCAGAATCTCATGCCTTGTGGAGGCCTCTTTGATACTCCTGCCAAAAGATATCTGTTTATAAATGCAGTAAATGTAACTATTTGATACTTATAGCTCTTGCAGTCTTATGTGATCCACCCCCCCCCCCTTGTTATGGCTGATCTCCGATAATTGAGTTACATTTTGCAGACATTTCAGGCATTTTTCTCTCCCTCTGTAGTCTGCTTCCCCCCCCTTTCTCTCTCTCTGCCTCCCTCTCTCTGGCACTATAACTCAGCCAGTACCTTCAATGGTCTCACATTTCCTCCCCCTTCCCCCGCCCTCGTTGCCTTGGATATTCTGCTGAAGTCAGGCATAATAAAGTCCCATCCAGTATCCATACACCCAGCCAGGCTCCTTCTTGAACCTGTTTTTGTTGCTTTGGAATCTGAGAGAGCCTGGCTTATCTGGGAAAGCAGAACCATTTAGGCACATGACCTTGATGAAAGCTACCACGATAAATGCTCTAAAGCACCCATAAACTCATTCATTTACATGGTACACATTTATTCAATTTCTAGTATGCAGAGGAGCTGCCACTGAAATTCTGCCGCCTCTTGGGCAAGACAAATCAGATGCTTGGAAATGGCAATTTATTCCTGAAACCTGACATAAGCAGATGTTCAGGTGGGGGGTGGGGGAGAGGTAGGAATTAGTTAGGGAGCGGGTGGCGCTGCGGTCTAAACCACTGAGATTTTTGGGCTTGCTGATTGGAAGGTCAGAGGTTCGAAACTGTGCAATAGGGTGAGCTCCCATTGCTCTGTCCCAGCTTCTGCCAACCTAGGAGTTCGAAAGCATACCAGTGCAAGTAGATAAATAGATACCGCTGCTGCGGGAAGGTACATGGTGTTTCCGTGTGCTCTGGCTTCCGTCATGGTATTCTGTTGCACCAGAAGTGGTTTAGTCATGCTGGCCACATGACCCGAAAAGTTATCTGTGGACAAATGCCAGCTCCATTGGTCTGAAGTGAGATGAGTGCTGCACACCATGGTCACCTTTGACTGGACTTACCTTTTTTTCTACCTTTAGGGATTAATCAAAGTCCAAATTAAGAGGAAATATTACCCTGCCCAAGTGCAATGGAAAAGAAAGCAGCCATGTGCCCCAATGGCAGGGGAACTAGAAGACTTGAACGCTACAAGATATGCTGTGGTGCACTTTAAGGTCCCAAGGAAGCATCTCAAAAGAAGCAGAAAACTATGCAGCGTGCTACAAGTATGGTCAATGGCATTGAAATGGTGCTATGGTGACTGGAAAGATGATCTTTAGAGCTAATCTGCCTCCCAAGGGAGGAAGCAGCCCAAATGTTGCTCTTAAGAGTGCAGTTAAAAGCAGTGACCCCCTCAGTTGTGTTTTCTTATCCTAAAATAAGACAGACTTAAGTTCCCTCATAAGAAGCCATGTCTGCTTTTGATGGAACATCTGAGTCTCTTTGACCACAAGATAGCAGATCTCACACAAATTACATGGGAAAGGGGAAGTCCATGTTTCAATACTTGAAGGTGGGCATTTTGAGTTCTTGTTCCCATGCTGTGAAAGAGAAGAAGGAAAAAGTTGAAAGTAGGGATTTGAGCCTCTTCCTGCCCTTCTATTATTTAAATCCAATGTACATGGGTCTCTAAAAAGCTGGAAACAGTAGCATCAGGAGACGTTTGCTGCTAAGAAAATTTCTGTGAATGCCTAGGTCTTGTAAAATTCCACAATAAGGTGAAGTTGACTTAGTCTGTACTAAGGCTATGTATACACTAGTGGCTTAAAATGCAGTGAGGTTGTTTTCTGCTGCTACATTTCAAGTCACATTTGCACACTCTTGAAGCTACCCAAGAGGGGGCAGGGATGTTTTGACCTGATGCACATTCCCTGTTTTATTTGCCTGTCTCTGCAACCTCCTCAACTCTCATTCAAGATACTGTCATCTGTGCTTGCGCTGTCAGCTGTCCTTTCAGGTGGCAACTGGTTAGAGTGAAAATGCATCATACAGCAGCATTTCTCAAGAAACCACCGAATAGCTGTGCATTGTGGGCAACATCGTTCAAAAGCCAGTGATGGGAGTGCACTGGAGCCAGAGTAAATGGCAATTGGTATACAGCCTAGCAGAGGTATCTTTCCCCTGCCTGCTTAAAGGTAGAGGAAAGCCTATTAGAATTCCTCTAGCATTCAGACACAGACAATGGGTGATAGATATCCAAGGAAGATCCTTGCCTGCAGCTTAATGCCTGGGAAGTCATGGTCACAGTTCTCCTAGGACACTCTATTGAACTGATCTCCACAACAACAAATTAGGAATCCATATTGTTTTAATTACAACAGAAAGGTTACTGTTTAAATAGATGGGGAAAATACACTGGAGAATTTGTCTTATTTAGATGAACTCAATGCATCCAAGTCAGTCCATCTACATTCCAGGCCCTTTGACTGTAAATATTTGCTGGCTTGTGGCCATTCACTTTTGCATTTGGCCCAATAACTAAGCCCATTCAGCTCCTCATCATGATTGCATGCCTGGGTGTAATGCAACTATAATGGCAATTGCAACACACTCTGATTATGATGATCCTTCATTAAACACCAAGGATTTATTTCTGGAAAAGATCTGAAAGACTATAACATTCAGCAAGTTGTCATCTCTTAGGCAGAAGGTCTAGGAATCTGACTGGCTAAAATCGCACAGCAGCTAACATGAATTTCTAATGCAAAACTGGGCATCCTGCAAAGAATCAGGAGTCAGATTCATTTAGAACATGAAGTGAAGCTTCTAGTCTTTGTGATTGCCAAGTAAAGCCTGAAAACTTGTGGAAACTTTCTGCATATGCAATTGTGTTTTTTTTGTAGAGAACGCCCTTCAGTGTGGATGTGATAGCATTGGATGGAAAGAAGAAAAGAGCAATTTTCAAATTGAATGGACAAGTTGCCAATGCAGGCTCTTCATTTTGCTTTGAGATACAGAAAATGCAAAACCAAGGTAACTTTCATGTATAAAAAGAGCCACACGCTCCATCTTCTTTCTTGATATAAAAGTATGATAACAGGGACTCTATAAAACATGACAGAACTTTGACCTGACGGTATTTACACACAAAGCTTTAGAAGCCAGTGGTCATCTTAGCCAATATCTAATTGCACAGCCAAGTCCCAATGTTCTATATTGCATTGTCTCTAGCCCAACAATCCAGTTGCTTTTTCTACAAATTTTCTTGAGTTGCAAACCATCCCCCACCCAGTCCCTAATAAACTGGAAGAGAGGCCATCCAAATGAGCATAAATCTCAAATAAATGCAGTGTAAGACTTTGTCATATGACAAATGAGTCTGCAGCATTCAAGAATTGAAAATGGTAATCTGATGGAGGCACAGGTACAGTGGTACCTCGGGTTACAGACGTTTCAGGTTACAGACACTTCAGGTTACAGACTCCGCTAACCCAGAAATAGTACCTTGGGTTAAGAACTTTGCTTCAGGATGAGAACAGAAATCGTGCAGCGGCAACGGGAGGCCCCATTAGCTAAAGTGGTACCTCAGGTTAAGAACAGTTTCAGGTTAAGAACGGACCTCCAGAAGGAATGAAGTTCTTAACCCGAGGTACCACTGTATAATGTTCCAAATTAGTTATACAATTGGGAGCAGGCCACAAAACTGCACTAGCCTTCATCCCCCGCCCCACAAGTCCATTAGGAGGTGTTGTGGTTAATGTTGTTAGCTTGGATCCCGACAAAGTTAACTGAATCTTGGCCAATGGGATTGAAGTTGAACTAATTCTGTCGGGGTCCAACCCAAAATGAATAACCACAATTAAACTCAATGACATGGGAATTGGAAGGAATTGGAGAAGTGATGGGGGGGGGCAGCACCCACTCACAGTTGCTTACCCATGATTAAGCAATCAAGAATGTTTTATCTGCATCAGCCCTGTAGACACCACATTTCTTGAAATGCCTAATGGAATTCAAGGCTCATAAACAGGATGCATTTCAAACAATGCCACAGATTGTATCATGGTAGCTGTGGAAATCCCAGGATCTCAGTACCAAGTTAAAGGGTTCACTTTGAGGAAATAAAAGCTTAATTTCATTATCATAAGGATGATTATATGCAGCTTTGAACTGCACTGTTTCCTGTTTATCTTACTCACGGCCTTGATCTAAGCTGTGTTTACTATTTAGAGATAATTACTTATTTTTATTTTTATTTTTTTTCACAGTTAAGTGGAGCATTTTAGCACAGCTGAATTGCTGTGAGCCTTGGTGGAACAAATCTATTAGCGGTATGGCTTGAAACAATACACAAAAGAGCCCTGTGTGTGGTCTGCTCAACATGCTTTTCACTTCCTTATGTTAAACAATAAATCTCTGAGTCAGCTAGAAGTTGGGAGCCCAGCATCCAAGGAGAGCTGCATTTTATCTTTTATTCATTGGCAGGAGCATAGCTGTAGGAGGTATTCAAATCACACTTTTATTTAAACAAACACAGCTGGATCACATCCTCTTAATATAGCAATTCTCTAATGAAAAATAACAACATAGTAGTTATCTCCTTTCTTTTGTGCAGCTCTCAATTTGCTAAAATTAGGCAGGCTTCAATCCCATATAAAAATTGGCATGTTTTCATGACCAGAGCTCATAGCAACTAACTGCAAAATTAGAATGGGGATGCAATTATAATGAAGCATGTGCAATGCATGTCCTTGTGCTGCTGTATGCTATGCAAGGTTATATGATTATGTTGTAATAATAACCCTTCCTATAAGACTTCTTTGTCAGACAGCTCATTCCATTTACTTAATGCTGAGTTCTCCAGTTATATGCGAAATTGATTTAATATTAACTATGAGCATGATGTAATCCAGTGCTAGAAATCTGGAGCTGCCCTAGTTGAAACACTCCTATATGCTACGAAAGCTGTACACTCTGCTGGCTAAATCTTTGAGCAGCATTTGATTAGCACAGTTATTAAGTAATTGCAGATTACTGTGTGTAGTTGGAGACTTGGACTCAGTGAGCTCATTCAGTGCATCAACTCCCTGGAAGGCTGCCTTTCCCACACCAGGAATGAGGAATGTATGGCTTCCAGATGTTGTTAGACTCCAAGTCTCATCAGCCAATGTTCAGGGATTGTGGACATTGTAGTCCAGCTATATCAGCATGGCCACAGACTCCCCATCCCCGCTAAGAGGTTGACACTGGTTCTCTGCCTTCATGACAAAAATGGATTAGCTTGTGTGGTGTGCATTTTTCCCAGCAATCCAGTGTGTGGTGTATAGAAATTTAATAAATAATAATAATAACAACACAAAAATACATAACATAGTTAGAAACAAAAACAACACCCCCACAGTTCAAAAGACCATAGATTGTATTATTATAGAAGACATAGATATAGATATAGATATCTATGGTAAGATAAAGGACCCCTGGGCAGTTAAGTCCAGTCAAAGGTGACTATGGGGTTGTGGTGCTCATCTCACTTTCAGGCTGAAGGAGCCGGTGTTTGTCCACAGACAGCTTTCTGGGTCATGTGGCTAGCATGACTAAACTGCTTCTGGTGCAACAGAACGCCATGACAGAAGCCAGAGCACACGGAAACACAGTTTACCTTCCTCCCACAGCGATACCTATTTGTCTACTTGCACTGGTGTTTTTGAACTGCTAGGTTGGCAGGAGCTGGGGCAGAGCAACGGGAGTTCACTCCGCCATGGGGATTTGAACTGCGGACCTTCTGATGGGCAAGCCCAAGAGGCTCAGTGGTTTAGACCACAGAGCCACCAGCGTCCCTATTGTTATAGAAGATATATTGTTAGGTCAACCACACTTTCCTGAACTGTGAGAAGTCCATGGGAACAGCTTTAGGGTTCGTATGATAGAAGGAGAAACCAAGAGGCTTTATGTTAGAAGCAAAACATATTGGAAGCAAGGAAACTCCTAAAAACAAGTAGCAGATCTGCCAGTCCCACTTCACATTCCGAAAAAAGGAACTACGCCCAAGAATGCTTCAGGTTTTAGACAACTCCAGCTAAAAACTCTCAGTTCTGTCTCAATTTGTGTCCAAATCCAACTTGCTTTAGCTGCTTCTCTGTCTCTCCTGCTAGCTGAAGGGTGTCCTCTCCAAATAAGGGGAGAGAGTTTGCCATCCATCAATGAGCATTAATATTATTTTACTCAATCCATGACCATCAATTAGTTGTCCACTGATATGCATGTTCACAGTAATCAATACAGTCAAATTTATAGCAGCAATACCAAAACCTATCAAAGCGAGATGAATCATTGTGAGAACCATATTCAATCATTTTGTATCCTGTTCAATACCTTTAGTGCCCTGTGGAGATATAATGCCTATGTAAATGCAGAATTTGAATAACAGCAATCTAGGATAGCAAACACATATAAGGGTTACTTTGATTGGTTGTTTTAAACAATGTGCACACTATTTAACAATTTATATACCACTTAACTATATTAGTCTCTTGCAAGGATAGAACACAAAAATAAAAATCAATTAAGCCTTAAAAAAAACCACATCAGTTAAAATGTCTGCTAGAAGTTAAGTACTTTAGTAGGTATTGGAAGTTCAGTAGGAAGAAGGGCCTATCAGACCTCAAGTGGGCCTAGAATACTAAACACATGGCTCCTGGTGGATGCAAGCCACTGGAGAAACCTATTACTAAAAGATCTCAGTGATCAGGCAGGAATATAATACATTTGGGTTCAAGCTCAGTTTATTAGATCTCATTCAGTCTACCACTGCACCCAGACAACAGTCCAGCTCATGCACAGTCTTCCCTGACTCAGGTATTATGGGTAAGTAGAGCTGTGGTCAGACATGGTCTCAACCCCTAGGAACAGATGTCCTAGAATTACCACCTCCTCTGCAATCAGGTACAATTTGGAAAGTTTGCTTTTCTTTGGAAGCTATCTGTACCCCATGCATGCATTTTAGTCTAAAGAACCACAGTGTCCAGGACTGAGACACTGATGCAAATTGGCAAGACACAGCGAAGGGCATGGTGGAACTGATAAGAAAAAGAGTTAGAACTTAGCAAGGTTCTTTGAAAGAATGGACAGACTCCGTGTGGCTCAGAGGCCACCCATTGAAGAATAGGAATGTGCAGGATGGCACCATGCAGAAGATATTTGGCAAAGAAGACAAGTCTTCCAGCAATTGTCCACCCACGACTGATGGCGTAAAAACAAATAAGTAACCTTGGCATTGACCTTCAGGAATACAGCCCAGTCAAAATAATTTCCTTACAATGACAAGTAAAAAGTCTGGGCACAGTGACAACTTGTAGATTTTGCCTATTGATGTGCATCTTCTTTGGAGACAACACTCATGTCTGCCAGTATAGCCTGTCAGTAAGATCTGTGTCTAAAATTATCATGATTCTCGCCAGTGGTATGCAAACAAAGAGGAAGCGATTTAAACAAAGATTAGCACCCAACAATTGTCATCTTTAAGCTCAAAAATCTTTTAAATTAACAATTCCACCGTTTAATTTTTTTACAAAATTTTTGTCAGCTCTATATTCTTGCTTAACTTCACAAGAATTCTGTGATGTGGGTTAGTAAGATTTTTATTTTACAGGTAAGCATAAAAGCCAAGAAATAATGACCACCCCAAGTTTACACAATGAGGCTGCTACAGAGGTGTGACATCAATTCATCTTTTCAGCAGTTGAGCCACATTATTTACCGTAGTTAACCCCATAGCACTGGCCATGTTAACTTGATCCTTGGAAAATCCCCAAGATTCTCATAAACTCATGCGGTATTCCAACATAATCCAATGTTATAGGGCTTGATGGAGGGGCACCATAATTGGACTTTGTGCGTCCTATTGGTGGCCAAAATGCTGGTGTTCTCGATATGGAAGGAATATACTCCTTAGTACATACTCACAGTAGGCTCTGCTGGAGCCTATTCTTCTCCCTTCCTCTCTCCCTCCCTCACCAAATGCCTTCCCCACTTTAGTTTTGTTCTTTCATTGAACTGTATGAAACTGCTAATTTCCCCTTTTCCCTTTATTATTCTGATTCATTGATTGTATAGCTGAGGGAAAACCAAAAATAAAAAGCATGTCAAAAATGCATTGCAGGAACTGATTTTTCATGTAATCTAAATTCATGGTAATCTGTCGCTTTGAAATTCCCAAACAGGAACCTCGCAAGCAGGTCACTGATTTGCAAGCTGTGCAAGAGATCAGCCCTTTGAAAACCTTACATGTGAAAATGTGCAACTTTTGGCCAATAGATAGGACCAAGCAGTATATCTGGCATAAAAATGGTGTCCTTTAGATGGGGCTATGTAGCAAATACTTTGGGACCATTCCATTGGATCAGAATTATTTTTTAAAAGAAGAATGATATTATTAGGCAGGAAAGTGAAAATGTTGTAATGGACTCCCGAAGTGTGGATGACCACGGCAATTCTTGGGAAAGTCACCTAAGGTCTGTGTTTATGTGAGGGAGGCCAGACACCAGCGACACCAGCGACTTGTTAAACTCACTGGCAGGCCAATGTTGTCTTGGCTGATCTGCTTTCCAATGTCAGACAAAGAGGAAAAGCAATTGGCATTGCTTCTGCTGCAGTAAACACTCAGTGGAGCTTTGCCTGTAGATTTAGGTCATGCTTGGCCAGCTTCAAAACCGCTGGAAGAATTTCTGATGTTGTTTTGCTGCGTGGATCTGAGAAATTAGATGTAGGCAAAAAGCCCTGCCGTGTGTGTTCCCGGTTTTCAATGTTAACCTACCTTACTGCTAAGGCACAGAGGTGGATACAGTCATTCAGAAATGGTTCACTGACAGAAGAGTTTATTTTGTATGGATTGTTGAAACTCCACAAGAAAAAGAGCATAGAAGAACCCCTAGACAGAAACACAACAACCTTAAGAGTGTGTAAGTGAAAGTGTGCAGCTGAAACCGTCTTCCATTCCCCATTGACTCAGACAAAGCTGGCTTCACTTCATCCTCTTTGTATACAGAGCTCTCTGTTCTCGTGCACCTTTGGAAAAATATGTAGCTGTGTTACATTTTAAAATTATGAAGTCATCATGCACGTCCTCCTCTATGGTTTTGGCATGTTGACCAATTCTGCGCTAGCTTCAAATGCCCTAAAATCCACTGAAAAAAAATGCCCGTGGATACGAAGAGCGAATATGAAGCATTCTTAAGGCAAATTCAACACACCTAATCCCACAGCCTTGTGAATTTATGGCTGCTTAACAGATACTGCACCCAGTTGCATCTATTTTTTTCAGATTGCATGCCAAAAAGCAACGAGTACAAAGAATAAGAAAGAAATGCTTTTTTAAAATTGGGCTTCAGCAAGGCTAAGGGGGTCAGCTTTGACCAACTCACCATTATGTTTTATATTTCAAGGGCATACTTCAAAACATGGTGCCGTACATTAAAAAAAGAGCATCAAAATTTATTGCAGAGCCCAGTGTAAGAATAAGGTTCAGTTCTGACCTGGAGGGTTGTGCTCAAACTCTGGAATGGTATGGGAGGTGGTACTGGGGGCTGCAGGGGAAAGGAGAAATTGGCCAAAATCACATCCTTCCCTTTCTACTTCTGGCAGCATGCTGAGCTGAGCTGCATTCAGAGCATTCTACCACAGGCAGGAGCAAATTCTGGATCCAGTTCTATATAAGCTGATACTTTGGTTAGAAGTAGCTTAATTTTTGTCGCCAGCTCCTATCAAGACTGGGCATACATAGACCATTGAAATGAATATCCATGAATTCTGCATTATGCTCTGTAGGTGTTTCCAAAGACTTCTATAGGGCTACAACCCAAGTGATATCGAAATTCTTTTAAACAAAATTCTTTTAAACAAATCTTTATAGTAATAATAATAATAATAATAATAATAATAATAATAATAATAATTTATTATTTGTACCCTGCCCATCTGGCTGGATTTCCCCAGCCACTCTGGGCGGCTTCCAACAGAGATGAAAAATGTCACATATTAAAAACTTCCCTGAACAGGGCTGCCTTCAGATGTTTTCTGGATGTCAGGTAGTTATAGTAGGAGAAAGGGGCTCCAAATTTGATCAGACTGGTGATATTAGGGGAGGGGTGTTCAACCATTTCAGAGCTATGTGGATGGATTTTGATCAGTAAAATGGAAATGAAATGAACAGTCCCTCTGCTACCACTATTGCTCCAGTTAAATTCAGAGTCCCCTGTACTTGCTTAGCACTTAAAACACACACACACACACACACACACACACACACACACACACGTGTGCCTACCGAGAGATTTAATAATAGTTCTCTTGGATCTTATGTGGTTTGGCCCCCAGTCAGGCTTCCATTTTTGATCTACATCATTCAGGCATTCCCTTCTGCTTCAGGGTTGCATGTGGCACAGTGATATATCAGGTTTTTGAGGCTGCCAATCTAATATTTTGTCATAATTGAATAATACTTGCAATTTTGTTAAACACTCAGTTCATTCTGTTTTTGTTATGCTTTCAGAATTAATAGCCAATTCAGTTTGGGACATGATAAATGACCATGTCAAACACTAATCACTTCTAGTTTTTGTTCCAACATATTCTGGGGGCAGGTGGGCGAGCATTCTCACAGTCTACACATTTTTCAAAATTCAGGAATGAAAATGGCACTTACCCAGTCCGTAGAATGATATTCGTGGTTTTTTTTTTTTTTTTTATAATCACCAGTACTGTTGGTTCTCATATTACTCCACAGTTCCTACTGTTCCTTTTCATGATAAAAATGGAGACACTGGCCTTAGTTAATAAAAGTTAGTCATACTTAAGTCCCATTGAGAGGTGGTAAATAACTTGTTTTAGCTGGGTTGGTACATTAGAATGATTCCAGCCATTTCAATTTAGACATAATGGGCTGCATCCAAAGTTCTTTGCCCATCAACTCAAGAGCCTTTGGTGAGTTTTAATGTTGCACAGCAAAAGTGTTCCAATGTAACAGTTGTAATAGCAGAAACTTATAATATGCAACAGATTGCACAGACTAGAGTCTAGACTCTATTGTTTAACAAAGTTACCAGTAGAACAAGCATACCCTGAAGTTACTTTAACATAGTGTTACATTGAATACAGCCATATATCTCTATATACTGTATACACTTTCTTCCTAATTCAGGAATTTCATAAAATGTGGAACTGAATGCCTGTGTTATCTCTGGAGGATTAAAACTGTACATTTCACACCATGTTACACAAGCATGAATAGATCCTTTTAATTTCCCCTTCATGACTATGGCCTATAACTATTCAAATAATCAATTATCTACAAATTCTAGTGCAAAATAAACTGATCCACATTTTCTGGACTACTGGGTTAATGGGAACTTCATTAGCCACTAGCTCTCACATTTTCTGCATCTTCCAGTGCAGAACTTGGTAAAAAAAAAAAAAAAAGGTATCAAAAAGCATCTACTTCAAATGCATCCACTTCAAAGGACGGAATCGGGCGTGTGCTCCTGGTTCTTCCCTTTCTTCCTTTGCAGTTGTAGATTGGAATGAGCTGTGTCCTCAAAGGAAGAGTACAAGACCCGCGTATGGAAGGGATCAGCTCCACTTAGCAGCTCCAATTGGGAGCTCCCAAATGGAGTCAACCCCGTTTGGCTTGCAATCAATTCTGAATTTAAATCCCATGCTGAATGCAAGGCCCAGATGCAGCAGGGATTGGGAGTTATGGTTGAGAGCTCCCGAGTGGAGCTGAGCCAAGCTAAATTTAAAAGGTGCTTAATGCAAGCCCTGCTTGCAGAGGAACAATATTTTTGATCGCATTTTTGCAGCCATTACTTTACCTGTCCCACAGCTGAAATCAGTTGTGGGGCAGGTGAACATGGCTGAAGTAAAAGATCCCTGACCCAATTAGGACCCCTGGATGGCCTAATGTGGCCCATGAATCAGAGGTTCCCCATGTCTGATCTATTATGTGACTGCCAATTGATCCTAATTAATGGATCAACAAACTTCTACTATTGGGTGGCGGTGGGGCATCACAATGAGTGCCTGCGCTTCAAAATGTACTGCTGCACTGCTGACTACATGAAGAGTAGTTTATCAGTTTGTTTTCATGTATAGCCATGGATATAATTCAATGGAAGTCAACTAAGCATAATTCTCAGATAATGCAAAGATTAATTCAGTTAAAAACAGGTTGAAGAAGTTGCTTTACAACCTACCAGGTACTAACTGTTTGGGTTGGTGATGTTATATTTTCTGTACTTTGGTTATAGAAAATAGAACCAAACTCTATACTTATTTGGTCATTGAAACACTTATATAATGACAATATAGGTGTAACTTTTACAAACAACAACAGCCAGGTACTGGTATATTCTAGCATTCTAACTCTATACATCTCCAGCATTCTAACCCTATACTTTAGTTACTACTGACAGGTAGAGGGCAAATTTGCATAATGAACTGTTTAAATATTCAGTTTTATCAGGGCTTCAAGGCACTATTTGTCCTCAGCCTCTTCAATAGCTAGTGACCCTAATGAAATCAACATCATTGTCAAATCAAATTAGTCTTCTTGTTAATTTCAGACAGTGATGTTCATCTTTTTGATGCTTTCAAACAACTCTTTGGTAAATTCTTGTGACATCATGCTACTTAAATATGCTAAATGAGTCACTTGTTCAACGCTGCAATTGTCAGAAAAATATGAAACTTTGCTCTAAGGTAAATATTGTTGGGTCACTTGAAATATATGCAAATTTGACATTTCTTAACTGATTAGCATATCCACACATCAAAGATTCCTATATATCACATCAGATATGTTTGATTCAGGAGAGTTAAGGTCAGTGACACTTGGCATACTCTTTCTTTTCCATCAGGCAAGATAGAAGATGAAAGGCATTTTGAAGGAAATGTGAGGAATGAAATTGTTTTGCTTAGGAGGAGAACATTTTGTTGCAAGAGGATGAAAATATGGTACGTAGCAGAGGAAGGCTAAACCATGGTTTACAGTACTTAGTCATAAAGAAGGAAAAGGAACATTGTCCACTGGGCTTTGAAAATGTTCACACACATAAAGGGAGAAATTCCAAGTGAATGCAGGCAGAGCAATCCTTTGGTCCCGTTACGCTAGAGCAGTGTTTTCCAACCTTGGGTCCCCAGCTGGTTTTGGACTACAACTCCCATCATCCCTAGCTAGCAATACCATTGGTCAGGGATGATGGGAATTGTAGTCCAAAAACAGCTGGGGACCCAAGGTTGGGAAACACTGCGCTAGAGCAAATGGTGATGGAATCGAGTCACAATCTGATGAACGTCAGCATCGCAACAATAACTATAGAAACAAAATAGAACAAACACACCAACATCATCTTTAAAAACTGCCACACATACCAGTCTTGATAGCAAGGTGATGTTTCCATCTTGGCCACAAAGAGAAGGGACTAATCAGCATGCAGCACCATGAGGACCTCATTCCCCTACCCATTCTACACCTTCTCACACAATGCACACACAAGCAAAGACATGCAGAGCTCTTCATGCAAAGGAACACAGGAAGCTGCCTTCTACTAAGTAAGATCACTGGTCAGTTTCATCTGCTGTTGACTCTGGTTGCAAATGCTGGGCTCCACTCAGGTGGGATTCAGCTAGTGTGCAAGCCAACTCTTTCCTGCTCAGCCAGTGGTTTACTTCCAGTGTTTTCCTCTCTCTTCCTGAGCCATGACCTTCACAGAAAGGAGTGAAGAAAAAGCCACCTGTGCCCCAAGGCCCTTCAGCTTCCTATCCAGAGTATCATAGTCCCTCACTATATGTTGAAAGCTGTGTGTGGCAGTATTATTTGTACCCACATGCATAAGAAGGAAGGGGTTGTGGTCAGTGGGTTTTGGCAACTTCTCTGTCACATCTTGAATCTTTGCACCTGGAAGACAACAAACCTCCTGTTTTCTCTGCATACTACTGCGGGACAGAGTTCAAGCAGCTGTCCCTCTCCTGCTGGGATGTCCAGCACTGTTGGGGCAGGGCTGTTTTCTGTCAGATTACTCAACCCTTTCCTAATGTTCAACACTCTCATCCCCTCTCTCTGACCAACCCAGCCAAGAGGTCTCCATGTGCTCATGGTACCCATGGGTCATACTCATGACCCCTGGCTTGTCCTATCCCCATGCATGGGATAATTCAAGAACTGCAACATGGTCAAATATAAATTTTCTAAGAAATGCTTTAGATATTTAAGAGAGTAACTACAGTAACTTCAAATGTCTCCAATAGAGATTTTAAAAAAAGAATATGTCACATGACCAGTGGCTTGGGTTTATTTTAGTTTATGTCTTGCTAGATTGTCATTCTGTTCCAAAGTTGTGTCAATCTTTTTCTTCCTGAAACTAGGAGTGGGTGTACTGGGCGGTGGAACAAAACTTATATATATATATATATATAATTATTAGCTTGGGTGGGTGGGGGTATGCTGTATGCCTAAGACCCCTTCTAATGCCTGGATCCAGCAAGGTTAAAATCTAAGCCAGGATTCAAATTATTGAAATAGCCAGACAAGTTTATTGGTAATGGCCCTCTAAGTATGGTTCATTAACATAACAAAGGATGTGGCTCTGTGCCAGGCAGTCAGTGCATGGGTCCTCTCCCTCAACTTGCTGGTAGTTAGAAATGCAAAAGTCAGAGTTGAGGTGTGTGCAAAGCAGAAGCTAGAACAGGGGTCAGCAACCTTTTTCAGCCGTGGGCTGGTCCACCGTCCCTCAGATGATGCAGTGGGCCAGATGGAAATACCATATTTTTTGCTCTATAAGACTCACTTTTTCCCTCCTAAAAAGTAAGGGGAAATGTGTGTGCGTCTTATGGAGAGAATGCAGGATGCGCAGCTATCCCAGAAGCCAGAACAGCAAGAAGGATCACTGCTCTTGCTGCTCAGCGATCCCTCTTGTTGTTCTGGCTTCTGAGATTCAGAATATTTTTTTCCTTGTTTTCCTCCTCCAAAAACTAGGTGCGTCTTATGGTCTGGTGAGTCTTATAGAGTGAAAAATATGGTATTTTTTTTTTTGGGGGGGGAATGAATTCCTATGCCCCACAAATAACCCAAAGATGCATTTTAAATAAAAGGACACATTCTATTCATTGTAAAAACATGCTGATTCCCAGACAGTCCATGGGCCAGACTGAGAAGGCGATTGGGCCGCATCTGGCCCATGGACCTTAGGTTGCCTACCCCTGAGCTAGAAGCAAGGCTGGGGACCTCGGAGACAGAACCATGCCTGATTTTTGCTGGGATCCAAGGCTGTGGCTATGGAAGAAGCAAGACCTTCTTGGGGTGTTAATGCTGTGAGCCCCTCTATCATAGGCTCAGGTTGTATTTATATGCAAATAAACCATATATCATGAAGACACCACAGTCTCTGCTGCCCCTCATTCTGAGGAAACTGAACTGGAATCCATGGAATCTTGCATTGCTCAGAGGCTGAAGTGGTGGAAGTGGGGAAAGCAGGAGCAAACCATTGATTGTTTTGGAATTGATCTGATTGCTTGAAGCACAGTAGTTACACATACCCAACACTTCTGTACCCAAAAATGCTCCATTCGGTGGGGATGAATCCAATCAAAATGAAACTCAAAACAATGGATTTTAATCAGGTGTGAATATATTAAGGAAATTAAAGAATACAATAAATGATCTATTTAATTATCAATACTTTCAAATCCGAATTTTTATCATGGTGAAATAACTGCCACACTAGCCATTTTAGTTTGAAAGTCAGGGTGTGCATGGACTTTACAAGATGTTCCAAATGAAAATAACATTTTTTTTTGTTTAAATGAAAAACATACATTTTTAGAAATTATTGGAGCAGAAAGAGTGTCAGACACCACTAACATATGTTTATTTCCCCTCTTGTAACTGAAATATAGGCAAACATTTCTCTACACGCTCTGCTCTCTCCCTGCTCCCCACAATCTACATTTTGTATAGATATATTTACTCACACCCTGTGACCTCGCATACTAAGTTCTAAGGTGAATTGAATGGTTGACTTACTAGACCCCAGAAAATTAAGGACAAGAATGCTGATGGATCCATTTTTACTGCAGGGCAAACAGAACCACTATAATAAATTAGTTGTTGATGTTTGACAATAAATCAATAACCAGTTTTATCTTCCAAGTAAAATATATTTTATTTTTGCCTCCTCTCGCCCCAGACTTGGAGCACTGTATAAAATAAAGATATTGAATGCATATTCTTAAGGCAAGATTTCCAAATGGCATCGGTGCAAGATTCACATTTGCAAGCTGCCCATGCTTTCCCCATATTGGCAATGAGTTTGACAAATGAAAAAAGTCACTAATATTTTGACACCTTCACTGCCCAAGCATGATACCAGCTGGCTGTGAATTCGGGTGCTCATTGTTCTGCTGTATTTTAAAGACTGGTCTACAGCCAATGTACTGGACCAGCTCCATTCATTCATTTTGAAGAGTGGGGTTTCAGTAACGGCCATTAAAAAAAAAAAGGTTTGGAAACTGCTTCAAATTTAACAGCATCCTACAGATTACTGGAACTCAAGTGTGTTTTCCGACTCAAAGCCACTTCCTCCAACGCGAAATATTATTTTTCCATCCAATATATCACTAGCTGAAGGATTTATGAATTCAGAGTTATTTAGGTTGTTTTTTTGGTTGCTTTGAAACATTCTGCCCAATAAGCACAAGAAATAAATAGTTCTTTATGTTGATTAGTTGCCTGTCATGTGAATTCAGTCCGGGTTTTTTTGTTTTGTTTTGTTTTACTTTAAAGATGGTTGGGGTGGGTTATGCAAATAAACTAAACATATATTGCACATGTGGCTTCGGGAAAGAAACTGTAAGTTTGAATGGAAGAGTTGAATTACCATCAATCCATATTGCAGTTCAGTTGGAACAAATTCTTTTTCAGAACTGTGCTTTTCTGCTTACCATGTACTGGAGAAAGGTGAAAGCGCCTTACAGAAGGAACATTTTTTTCTTTTTTTGAATCACTTTCCAGAATTTAAAAGAAAATGATGCTTACCTTGCAAAGTCTTCCTTTACTGTGCCTGCAAAGAGTTTTATATAACCCCCCCCCCAAGTCAATAACCATATTTAAACCCTCTGGCTTGCAAACTCGCTGATTAAAAAACAGATTGCCAGCAGTCATCTGCTATTGTCTGTCTTCTTAAATTCTGTTTCTGGTTTAATTTACTTGATTGTCCCATACACTATTCATGAGTTCTATAATATTCCAAACTTTAATTTCAACAGATTAATTCTTGCTAATTATTCAACATATGAACCTGCACACGAGAATTCTACTGTATGTACCATCCTGAGGCTCAGGCTGCAATGTCGAATCGTTTTCTGATTTCAAGTGGAAAACAAACTAATTATGTGGAAATATGATAATATATTGTGCTGCAGGGACCAGCCCTTTGTCTGTTTAGAAATGTTTGCTTATGATCTGCTCCCTGTGTTATTTCTTCCAGGAGGAGATGCCCTTTCTTAATGCATAAACATTATTGACTGGTCCATGATTCTTTACTTCATGTAAAGCTGATTTACATAATTTTATATTACTTCCATCTGATGGAAGCAAGCAAGACATCTAAGAAATCTAATAGTTGAGCTAGCCCCAAGCACTGAAGTGCAGAGATAAGGGTGAAGCCAGTCCTCTTCTAAATCCGGTATATTTTCTCTCTTGTTTCATGTCTTTCCCCTCCTTTTATGTCAATTTGCTAAGTAGCAAATTCTAGCACCTCATCACAATACTCTGATAAATCAAAATCAGCTATCAAAAATGAAGTAATTTGTCCCACAATGATAGCAATCACTCTAGTGAAATAAAATGCTGAGTTTGAGTCAGAGGGCCAAGGATTCCAATGTCAATTAGACTAGAAAACTGATGTTAATTGAACTTTGATGGTTTATACCATCGGAAGGTCTGAGACATTATGAGTACTGTAGTTCACAGATATATAATGAACTAGTTTTAGAAAGGCAGTCAATTCAGAAAAAACCAACAATATTACAGTGGTACCTCGGGTTACATACGCTTCAGGTTACATACGCTTCAGGTTACTGACTCCGCTAACCCAGAAATAGTGCTTCAGGTTAAGAACTTTGCTTCAGGATAAGAACAGAAATAGTGCTCTGGCGGTGCGGTGGCAGCGGGAGGTCCCATTAGCTAAAGTGGTGCTTCAGGTTAAGAATAGTTTCAGGTTAAGAACGGACCTCCGGAACGAATTAAGTACTCAACCCAAGGTACCACTGTATATTGAAGTTCAGCAAAGCAGAAAAAAGCAGAATTCAGGATACGAATGTTTTAGACCATACATACCACAGGAAGAGCTAAATCTTAAAATGGAGAGAGTAAAGGGCTTCCTCATGCAAAAAAAGTTCTTTAAAATTGGTGATTAGATGATATAATAATTTTATTATTATTATTATCCTGCCTTTTTCTTAGACCCAGGACTCAAGTTGGCTCACAAAAATTAAAACACAAACAAAACACATATAACTAAAACCAATAGGTTATTGTTAAAAAGTAACTATCCATAAACAATGTAAAAAATGAATCTATTAAATTAGTACAGCACACTATTAAGAGCTCTTTCCCTAAAAGAAGTTTGTTCCCCAAAAACTACAGAAATTAAAAAAAGTCTTCAACTGCCAGCAGAAAGACAAGGAGGGAGACTTTAACCCACTGAAATTGCAGACATTTTTCTAATTAAAAATGAATTTCATTATGGATTAATTTCTCTCTTCTGTGCCTATGCAGTTTAAGCAGTTGGCATGATGAACTCAGACAACTCAGGGAAACTGGGGCAATGTTGCTGCTGCTACCAGCTCTGACTGGGTTCTTCATGCTGATCTACTCAGTTTGTAAATAAAGCCTATCTGATAACTACATGAAATGCAGGGATAGAAAAAGATCATCACACCAAGCACACCACATTCCCCATATGCATTTTGGTAATTTTATCTTCAAGGAACTGGCCTTACTCATTATATTTGAATGTTACAGATGTGTGCTTGTTTTTAGTTGTAAAAACACGTTTTAAGAATTGTATCAACCAATTACTGTGCCCTTTGCTTTAGAAAACTAGTGGTTTAATTTGGTGTTTTCCCTTGCTGATTTACAACAGTGATTTATATGGCCTTAATTTAAAACCAATCAAGCTTGCTGCGAGGAAAGAAAAATATGGTTGTGCTGCATTGAGGCCCACAAACAGCAAACCACCTCATTTAATGCTAAGGAATATTACCTCCTCTCTTGAGAAGAGAAAGCTTGGTCAACCATCTTCAATCCACATACTACTTTATTATTATTATTATTATTATTATTATTATTATTATTTTAAAGCTAGCAGAGGAAAATCACAGAAATAACTTGCTTTTCCTTACAGTCCTTGATTCACTATTGTAGATATAAAGGCCCAGGTCAGATGTAATAAAAAATGATGGTTCCTTGCTACAAGAGTGGACTGGCACACTCCCCCTCCCCTTCATGCATGAGGGAGATCTGATTGGGGTTCAATAACTTGGTTTGTTATCTTTGGTACAGACCAATGTTTCCTCAGCTTGGACAAAACTGGAAACTTTGATTTAAAACAAACAAGGTGTTTCCCTCAAGAGAGGGTGAAATGGGGTATAGCTTAATAAGGTGGCTTGGCCTGCTAAAAGACCTGGTGACCTGATAAATGTCTTGGAGGGCTACATTCAGCCTTCAGGCCTGATGTTCCTGACATGTTTTAGATGTGTGCGGTCTTTTTAAATGTAATTGTTCAGAAGCCAAACTCATAATGGCTGTTGCAGTGATGCTTTTCATAGCATTTAAATAATTGAAGTTTATATATCACTTCAACTTGAAAAAAACTGTGTTTTCCCCCCTCTCTCTGCATCGATGGTTAGCATGTTTAGAAATGCACTAAAAACGCAGGGAAAGGAAACCATGTTTGTGGTCCCAGGACACTCCACTGATTCTGCTATGGCCTAAAGCCATACAGTTCATGGCATACTGAGATGTCTGCTGATTTTAATCCACATGTTGCTAAATTAGAATCCGATCTGAATCCAAGATTTCCAAGGAAAATGTGGGTGTTGCTGAAAGCAGTATTGGAAAGTGTAAGCAATGCTGTCCACACATCTCTGGAAGAGCCCCAGATAACAGCCCTGGTGACCCCCTGCAGCTGCGTAACACTAGTGTCTATGATTTTGTTGTTCCAAGTCCCAGAAATAATCTCAAAGGCCCAGGTGTACTGGGGAAAGTTTTTACTCAAAGCCTTGTGAAGACTCCCATTAGATTGGCCAGATATCAGAACTTGACCCAGACAATTTAGACTCTTAACACATTGCCCAGGTCCCCAAGCCATGGTCCCCAAGCCATCCCCTAAATAAATTACAATTCACACAGAATTTTTGTTTAAGGTTTTTGGCATAATTTTGGCCACAACTTTATTAAAATACATAATGTGAGTGGTTGCTTAGGCAATGGTTACAACTATGTGTTCCCACCCCAGGACAGAACTGACTACCAGATTCCAGCGAAAGCCAGTAAGGGAAAACAATATTGGGGAGAGAATGGGGCTGGGCACCATACCCTCCCCCCTCCCCGAATGCTTGTGCGGCCAGGGATTCTGACAAAAGCATGGCAAACCCCTGGATTCCTTTAACGGAATTCCCTTGCAGCAGCAGCATTGGAGGGGCAGGCACAGCCAACCCTTACCCCTCCACCAACCAAATTTTAACCAGTGCCTAACCACAACCTTACAAGTTGTGACAGTTTGCTACACAGCAGGCAAAAACCAAATGGCACCAGCCAATCTGCCAAATGGACAAAATTCCTACCAGGCCCCTGCCCCAAAATGAGATGACCCCATGACAGGCATAGCAATATCAAACACAACAGCCGTAAAATTAGGGTGGGCGGGTGATCCAATGCATGCAGCAAAAGAGACTGCACCAAGCTGCATGCCAAGAATATATAACCTTCGGGCCAACCCTCTAAATGGTAACATCAAAATCTCCCCAACAACCCAAATTAACCCAATCACAGTCATGGCCATCCAAACGGTCCCGCCCAGCAACCAAGAGGGGGTGTCCTGCTGGACCCCACCGCAACACATGCGCTCCATGAAGGAGAACACGTTTTCCCAGATCATGTGAACTAAAAGCTACTGTCCTGGTTTGTGTCTAGTGACACCTAGTGAGTCTATTCTCCATTGTGATTTGCAACAAGCCATTTAGTTGTTGTTTGCACAGAACACAGCAAGGCAACGTCCAGTGTTGGGGTTTGGAAAGGGAGGGGGCATAGAGCGCAAATACATTATCCACATGCTGAAAGAATCTGAAATGAAAATACATTAAAAATTTAACAGGCTGCTGAAAATGGTCTCGTGGCAGGGGAAAGAGGTAAGGGGGGAAAGTGTATTATTTTAATATGCACCAGACAAAGGCAGCCCAATGTCACATCAGCAAAGTATGCTGCGATCTTGGCTCAGAACCATGTTTGGTTGTTGTTTTTCTCCCTCTGAACAAATATCATGGCTTTAAGTAGGCCAAGGAAGCCAAAGGAGATCTGCTTAGAGTCAGTGGGCACGTGTAATGCCAGCATACAGCGACTGTTCGTGACCTGAGTTTATGCAGCTGCTTGAAATAAGCAAGAATAACAAGTGAGAGACCACAAACATTGATGGAAAGGTTCATTCAAAATGCGGGCCTCTTCTCATTTCTTCCCACCTACAGATGCATGTGCTCCTGTAAGACTCTTCTACAGAATTAGAAGGCGCATAGGGGCTATCAGGGTGCGAAACGAAATTCGCTACAGTGAATACTGGGTGCAATTCAGGTATAACAACCAGTGTCCCCCAAGCATCTGGAATGCTATTGGAGATGATGCTGGAATGTGTACAAGGCAGGGGAACACCAAAAGTTGGAGCATCCCCTGATATAACCTATATATTTGCATGGTTCAAAAAGCTTTGAACTGTGCATTCATTTTGTATTTTCTTTAAAGGTTTTTCCTGTATTGTGTTGCCTTGCTTTTTCAATTCCCAGACCTCATACTCATCATATTCTCAGGAGCAATTTACAGAAGTCTCATCATCACAGTCTCTTAGCTCCTTCTACAACTGAGAATGGGTTCAGCCAGCTGACATTCTTAATATGGCTTTCCCTGCTAACACCTGTTATGCAATCAAGTGATGTGTAATGCTAATAGATAAAAGTTGCAAGTTGCTATAAATATGAAATACGTATTCCATGCTGGGATGAAAAAGCCTCTCTCACACGCACAACAAAGCCCAAGCTCATTTTCCTAATGGAAGGTATGCGAGGAAGAGAATCCCCAGTCCATCAAAGACATCTATTTGCACAGGGTTTCATGCACCTGTTTTTAAGGCAACAGCAAATGCTTCCCACAGTGGAAGCTGCATCACACAGTACATATGCTACTCCTGACATTCATAACACCTCTTTAAGGAAACACATGGCCCCATATGTCCCAGGAACTTGTTTGCATTTTGTAATGCTGGAAAAGGAAATATGTTCCATGATAAATGTTTTCCTCCTTTTTGTATGTGCAGAGAATTTGGTCTGCTTTATCCATACAGTGGCACCTCGGTTTAAGAACAGTCCGGTTTAAGAATGATTGTGTCAATTCTTGTATAAATGTTTGCTTATTCATTCATTTTCATTTGCTCCAGTGGCATCATTAATATGTGATGAACTATACTGAACACTGATGTCATCCTGTTCTCCAAAAGGAGAAAGAAACAACCAGCACAGGAGAATGGGATTGTTACTAAAGTAGTAGCAACCACCAGGGAACCAATGATGCCAAACAAGGCAAATATTACTGTTGTTATTATTCTATTCTGGCCTTCCCCCCAAAGGAACCCAGTGCGTGTTATGCATGTGTTGGTTCTCTAACTGAGTTCTGGTGTGAGAAGTTGGCTGTTGGCTTGTGAGATGTCAAAGGCAGAAAGGGAGGTGGGCTCAGGTACCCTAGCTGGATCCTGCCCAAAGATGGTGCAAAGAAAGAGGGAGGGAGCAGAGAGAAGGAAGGAGATGGGAGAGAAGCCAACCCTGTGGGGAATGTTTCCCATTCAGAGAAAATATGTCAAGTGGCAGAGGGAACTTGGTAGAGGGAAAAGGCATCTAGAAGACCCAGAGTCTGTTTTTTCAATAAATCATAGATGGAAGAGCCTAGAATCAGGAGAAGGACTGAACTAGGGAGCAAGAAAGAGAGAACATCTGGAGACTGAAGAACTGAGAAGCAGCTGTCAGGCACCTTCTTCCTTGGACTAATACTAGCATGCCCTGCCATAAGTTGGTCTCTGATCTCCAGAATTGTCATACACCCACCCACCCACTTATTTCTAGTTACAGGTAGGTAGCTGTGTTGGTCTGCCGTAGTTGAAACAAAATTTTAAAAATCCTTCTAGTAGCACCTTAGAGACCAACTAAGTTTGTTATTGCTATGAGCTTTTGTGTGCATGGTATCTGAAGAAGTGTGCATGCACATGAAAGCTCATACCAATAACAAACTTAGGTGGTCTCTAAGGTGCTACTGGAAGGATTTTTTTTATTTTGTTTCGACAGACTTATTTGTTACATTACAGTGGTACCTCGGGTTACAGATGCTTCAGGTTACATGCACTTCAGGTTACAGACTCCGCTAACCCAGAAATAGTGCCTCAAGTTAAGAAATTTGCTTCATGATGCGAACAGAAATCGTGCTCTGGCGGCGCGGCGGCAGCAGGAGGCCCCATTAGCTAAAGTGGTGCTTCAGGTTAAGAACAGTTTCAGGTTAAGAACGGACCTCCGGATCAAATTAAGTACTTAAGTACTTAACCCGAGGTACCACTGTACTATCTCATCTTTCCACCTAAGAGCTCAAGGTGGTTTACATGGTTCTCTGTGACCCTGGTTTATCTTCTCAAGAAGCATTCTGAGAGGCAGTGACTGGCCTAAGGTCACCCAGTGAGCTTCATGGCTGAGTGAGGATTTGGACCTGGGTCGCTCAGGTCCTAGTTCAGCGCTCTGACTATTGCACCACAGTATACTTCCCCCAAGAGAGGGAGAGGCCATCAATGAGATCCTCTAATCTTCCTGGAAATTGAGGCCAGACTAGGGGCATGCTTTCTTCCATCCTGAGATCCAGAAGGGGATTTCTGCCTTAATGCTCACTGAAAGGAGGATCTCTCCTTTATGTTAAATTCATTGGTGAGTAGAATTTTTAACTGGGACTTCCCACTCCTAACACAAATATGCAATCCACTAATGGGTCCAAATCGTGGGTGCATTTTCCCTAGAACCAATGCATCTAGTAAAACAGCTAGTATCTTTCCGAATGACCACTTCATAGATAAATGCAATTTATTTAACTTTCTTCATTTCAGTATTTTTGAGCACAATAAAGAAATGGACAAACCCAAAATGATGGGAACTAGTATTGATTGGGAAATCTCCAAAGCCATGCCTGAGAAATGTCTCACTAAGATTCTTTTTCATTGCCCAAAATGATACTCCAAGGAAGAGATTCAGTCTTAAAACATGCCAGAAATATGTTGTTGACGTTTAGTCGTTTAGTTGTGCCCGACTCTTCGTGACCCCATGGACCAGAGCACGCCAGGCACTTCTGTCTTCCACTGCCTCCCGCAGTTTGGTCAGACTCATGTTTGTAGCTTTGAGAACACTGTCTAACCATCTCATCCTCTGTCGTCCCCTTCTTTTGTGCCCTCAATCTTTCCCAACATCAGGGTCTTTTCCAGGGAGTCTTCTCTTCTCATGACGTGGCGAAAGTATTGGAGCCTCAGCTTCACAATCTGTCCTTCCAGTGAGCACTCAGGGCTGATTTCCTTAAGAATGGATAAGTTTGATCTTCTTGCAGTCCATGGGACTCTCAAGAGTCTTCTCCAGCACCATAATTCAAAAGCATCAATTCTTCGGCGATCAGCCTTCTTTATGGTCCAGCTCTCGCTTCCATACATCACTACTGGGAAAACCATGGCTTTTACAATATGGACCTTTGTTGGCAAGGTGATGTCTCTGCTTTTTAAGATGTTGTCTAGGTTTGCCATCGCCTTTCTCCCAAGGAGCAGGCGTCTTTTAATTTCGTGGCTGCTGTCACCATCTGCAGTGATCATGGAGCCCAAGAAAGTAAAATCTCTCACTGCCTCCATTTCTTCCCCTTCTATTTGCCAGGAGGTGATGGGCCCAGTGGCCATGATCTTCGTTTTTTTGATGTTGAGCTTCAGACCATATTTTGCGCTCTCCTCTTTCACCCTCATTAAAAGGTTCTTTAATTCCTCCTCACTTTCTGCCATCAAGGTTGTGTCATCTGCATATCTGAGGTTGTTGATATTTCTTCCAGCGATCTTAATTCTGGCTTGGGATTCATCCAGCCCAGCGTTTCGCATGATGAATTCTGCATATAAGTTAAATAAGCAGGGAGACAATATACAGCCTTGCCGTACTCCTTTCCCAATTTTGAACCAATCAGTTGTTCCATATCCAGTTCTAACTGTAGCTTCTTGTCCCACATAGAGATTTCTCAGGAGACTTCTCACAAGAGAAATATGTACATTTTCTAATAAATATTGGTTTGTAGAATTCTGGGATCCTCTCACCTTGGCAGTGTTGACATCATCCTCCCATGTTATCTAAACAATATCATTTTTAACACCATGAGATCATTTTCTTTGAGCAGAGAAAAACCATGAACATATTTCTTTTCATTAAATATCCTCTATGTTCATAAACTATCCTGATATAGGTTCTCCTTATCCCTGCCCCACCCCTATAATAGGTTTGCTTGTGTTGAAAAGACCTGGCCCTAGGGTACCATTTATTTTTAATTTAAAAAAAAAGTATGAGAAAAACACAGTTCCCACATTTCATTTGGGATTGTGATTCATGAGCAGACATCTTTTAGTTTAACCGCACACTTGACATGATTGTATTATTCATTAAGGGTCCTTGAATAGAGGCCTTTATGTCTTATTTTATTGTCAGTGGGACAAATATTTTATTACATAATAGGCTAGTGTATCTCATTTCCTTTGAAAACTGGGTGAAGTTTTCAGTGCCTTCAACTACAAAAGGAAAAGAAGGTGTGGGGGGTATTCCACCAGGTGCCATTTAAAATAGTATTTATCGTTACTACATCATGACTATTAAATGTGCTACTGAAAGTAAAATGAAGTCACATATTAATTTCTTCTACGAACTGTATAAACAGAACTAATGGCAAATTACTTAGTCTTTGCTTTGAACAGTGGGGTTTATGAGTGGGAGAATGGCATAATTTGAAAAGAAAAGAGCCCACCAAAACCAAGGTTTACTCTCTAAGGAAGAGGAACATTGCAACTTGGCCAGAGGAGCATACATTGTTCCTTCATTCTGAAGCCAACTTTGCTTGATTTATGCCTTTCCTAAAGGGAAAAATCAGGAACAATATGGTAAACACTTATGGAGACCTGGCACGGTATGAAGATAATCGTTTGTCCAGCAACATCTGAACAGGTCATATAACACAAATCAAATGAAAGGATTAAAAATAATAAGAAGAAAGACAGGAGTATTTTAGTTTTCCTTTTCAGGTGCTGGAAGGGATTTCTGGGAAATATTGTTTCTTCGCTGCCTTGAAGTTCTTAATACCAAAGCCAAGTAAAAATTTAAAAAATTGTTTTTGTAATGTTTACTCAGTGAGATCATTTTTTTTTGTCCTGATGAAATACAGGTGCAAAGACTAAACACAATGGTCCCAGTAGTCCTATTTCTCAACCATTTCCCTTCCCAGCAGATTTAGCAGCAATAGCAAACTCAGCCAGACAAGCATTTAAAAAAGAAAAAAGAAAAAAAGGAGGAGGGGAGAGCTGCAAAAATAGAGAAATCTTCCTGTTCTTTATAATTTAAAACAAAATAAAAACAAAACTGGTCATATTTTATTTTCAAAGTCCACTTTCAGCCACCATGCAGGCATCATCTGGGTCCTAAGTGAGGCAGCAGACTCGAAGAGCGATTGTCAGTGTATGTGCCTATGTCAGCTTGCAGACCAGATGGTAAAAATGCCTGATTTTCATAGGGCTAGGAGGAGCTTCTCTTGTGCTCAAAAGAAAGGAGGCAGCACCCTCTAGCACTGAGACTTTGCTACCACTCTGGTGTCAGCAACTGCCAAGCACAAATCAAGAGCGGCAAAAGCCCTTGCTGAGGATTTTCAGACCCTACTTCTTCCCCCACCCCTCCAGCCCTGAAAAGGAAATCTTTCCCAGTTTCTTAATTCAATCACACATCCAACTGGCAACCTGACGTATCAAAATAGGAATCCAGGGAAGCTGCTCAAGGATGCAGATCAACAGAAGCTAATTAGCATTTAGTCACAGCCATCCTTAACTGATTGGCAGAACAGCTGTGGGGACCAAACAAAACATGCTGAGTTGCATATTTCTGAGGCCACCTGCCACTTGGCAGAAGCCAAAATAGGGTAAACTACCATTTCATAGTAGCTCAGCGCCGACCTTAGTTTTGAAGCAATTCTGAACAGACGTATTTGGATAAGTGTATAATTAGTACTTGTTTCACCTGACACACAGTTCAACAATAGACCGTACAGCCTGCCGTACCTGTTAGTTTGACATGCTGATGTCTTAATTGAGATTGACAACTTGCTAAAGTGAGCATTTTTTTCTAGCCGTACAGGCAGGATCAGCCCCTTTTGAAATAAGGCACATTTATGCTGCATTCAAAATTAAGCAAGTATATGTTAACGGGTTCCTTTTGATGCAGAGTAAAAAAACTCGTTCTCAGAAAATACTGTTGGGGGCTCATGTGGATAAATTGGGTAGAAATCAAAAAAATTATCAAAAAGTGTGAAGAAGCAAGGACTGCAAATAAAGAACAGAGATATGGCGGGATGTATTTGGGAAAGCAGCTATAGGGGAAAAAATGCCACCATTTTAGATACTGTAGGGATATGGTGGCATAGCAAAATTTAATAATCATGATTTACAGTTCAAGAGAGAGAAAATATGTCTGCGTTCCAAATCTCTAAACCAGGGATCTGGTTCACACATGTGCATAAATTATCAGGGTGCACACCAGCCACAAGATTTGATTAATATTTGCATCTGTAGCTTTGGGATTCAATTCAGTCCGTTTTGGAACCACTCTGTATTGTTCCAATTCAGCTCATTATGTCAGACCAAATTAGCTCTGTTAAAAACTTAGCACTGTTTTCTCCCCATTAACTATGAAGAGGGAACTAAAATTGATGTATTTACCCCCCTTTTTTACAGAAGTGAATGGAATTTGCAGACATAAGAGCTTCTTCAGAATGGATTAATCCTAGAAAATTGTAGGCAGATACATTAAGGGATTTTCATAAAGGGCATATTTAAAATCTGATGTCTTCGTCACTCCATCTGAGGGTTTGAAGCCTGTTCAATTTCATAATGATAACTGTTGTGGCTCACCCACAAGGGCAGATGTTACTGTTTAGTGTGGGTAGGAATCATAAGGGGGCAGGAAGTGGAGGTTGATGGGAGAGACACATGGAAAGACTGGGGTAGGGAGAAATGTCAGCACCTAGCAACAATGCTGTTACACCAAGGGTCACTAATGGAGGGTGGGCTTCTTCTTCCCCCTTATATTTGGGGGGATATCATCTATACTCCCCAAGGAAGAAAGACTTGCATAGAGAAATGGTTGGTAGAGGAAAAATAGTTTAGATTCCAGGAAAGACTAGGGGTAGGAAATGGACTTCCACAGATCCATGTGAGAAACAATCATATTTCAACATTCCTCCCCCAGATCAGTGTGTTTGGAGTTCATTGTAATGCCTGAGTCAATTTGGAGTTACAGCTGATTGTCCATTAAACCTCTTTATTTATTCCAACATCTGTTTTGTTCCTATACCATGAAATCTGAAATGGTGCCCCTTGGACTGAGCTTTTGCATAAGTTTTATTTACTTTCTCACATTTATACCCCACTTTAATCCAATCTGGAACCCAAGGCAGTATGCATGTGGCTCCCATATAGGCACTGATGAAATCCAGACCTGCTTAGCTTCAGCAAGGCAATGGCTTCATATGCCATCAGATCATATAAAATCATAGAATCATAGAATCATAGAGTTGGAAGAGACCACAAGGGCCATCGAGTCCAACCCCCTGCCAAGCAGGAAACACCATCAGAGCACTCCTGACATATGGTTGTCAAGCCTCTGCTTAAAGACCTCTAAAGAAGGAGACTCCATCACACTCCTTGGCAGCAAATTCCACTGTCAAACAGCTCTTACTGTCAGGAAGTTCTTCCTAATGTTTAGGTAGAATCTTCTTTCTTGTAGTTTGGATCCATTGCTCCGTGTCCGCTTCTCTGGAGCAGCAGAAAACAACCTTTCTCCCTCCTCTATGTGACATCCTTTTATATATTTGAACATGGCTATCATATCACCCCTTAACCTCCTCTTCTCCAGGCTAAACATGCCCAGCTCCCTTAGCCGTTCCTCATAAGGCATCGTTTCCAGGCCTTTGACCATTTTGGTTGCCCTCCTCTGGACACGTTCCAGTTTGTCAGTGTCCTTCTTGAACTGTGGTGCCCAGAACTGGACACAGTACTCCAGGTGAGGTCTGACCAGAGCAGAATACAGTGGCACTGTTACTTCCCTTGATCTAGATGCTATACTCCTATTGATGCAGCCCAGAATTGCATTGGCTTTTTTAGCTGCCGCGTCACACTGTTGGCTCATGTCAAGTTTGTGGTCAACCAAGACTCCTAGATCCTTTTCACATGTACTGCTCTCAAGCCAGGTGTCACCCATCTTGTATTTGTGCCTCTCATTTTTTTTGCCCAAGTGCAATACTTTACATTTCTCCCTGTTAAAATTCATCTTGTTTTGGCCCAGTTCTCTAATCTGTCAAGGTCGTTTTGAAGTGTGATCCTGTCCTCTGGGGTGTTAGCCACCCCTCCCAGTTTGGTGTCATCTGCAAATTTGATCAGGATGCCCTTGAGTCCATCATCCAAGTCGTTGATAAAGATGTTGAATAAGACCGGGGCCAAGACAGAACCCTGTGGCACCCCACTAGTCACTCTTTTCCAGGATGAAGAGGAACCATTGATGAGCACCCTTTGGGTTCGGTCAGTCAGCCAGTTACAAATCCACTGAGTGGTAGCATAGTCAAGACCGCATTTTACCAGCTTCTTTACAAGAATATCATGGGGCACCTTGTCAAATGCCTTGCTGAAATCAAGGTAGGCTACATCCACTGCGTTCCCTTCATCTACCAGGCTTGTAATTCTGTCAAAAAACGAGATCAGGTTAGTCTGACATGACTTATTTTTCAGAAATCCATGCTGACTATTGGTGATCACAGCATTCCTTTCTAGGTGCTCACAGACTGTTTGCTTAATGATCTGCTCCAGAATCTTCCCTGGTATTGATGTCAGACTGACTGGGCGGTAATTATTTGGGTCCTCTCTTTCCCCCTTTTTGAAAATCCCATGAGAAAGTTTCGTTTTTCATTCAGAATGAATATAATGCATCATTTGGTTTTAAATATCATTGCATCGACACTCATGTTTGCTTCTGTCCATGTTACAAAGTATATGCAATTGTGAGATCACAAGATACTGAAATTTACAAAGGTATGGACTTTCAGGGTGGCATGCAATGTGCTTGTTCTGTTAGCGCAAGGATTTATGTTTGCTCAATGGAAGTTTTCCCCTCTCTCCTCCCCACTGGTGGAAGAAGAGAGGGGCGGGGGGAGCGCACCGCCCCTGGCAGCGTGATCCCGATGGGGTTCCATCAGAGCACCCCGCCCCCTCAGGTGGCATGCCCCACCCCCAGGATGTGACCACGCCCCTGCGGGCAGTGCACCCTGCACCCGGGATGCGCGCCAGCCCCGTCCTTGCCTGCTCTCTGCCCCCGGTGCCAGAGCACGAAGCTCCGCCACTGCTCCTCCCCGTGTGTGTGCCCCTTGCCTGCTCCCAATCTGCTCTGGAGGTGGTGGGAGCCCCCAGATCAAATGTAGTGGGCAAGTGAGGGAAGGGGAGGGGAAAGTCCCATTGCATAAGCAGAAATCCTTGCTCAGACAGAATGAGTCACTTAGCGCTACATTGGATGCAACCCATTTGGTTAACAATAACTGTGGGCTTCTCTGGCCTTAAAGATGCTTAGTTCACAAAACCAAAACAGCTCACACAGGCAGCGGATTTTCTGTTACTGGCACATATTTCCCTATTGTATAATACAGTTCAAATATGAATCCCATTATCAGCAGCTTCTTCATTATGATTCAGTCTGAGCTTTGTTGAGGCTGTGACTTGGCAGTGCAAGGGCTCCCTTGGAATGGATGGCACTCTAGCAATTAACCTAAGTGGGTCCACCATATAGAATTTTATTTAACCACTTAAAAAGCGTTGGTCTTATTATTGTAGCCTGCAAAATGAAAAGGCTAATCTTTGGAATGATCTTAATGAATGTAAACCTAGTTATTAGCAGCGGTAAACAAGAATCCATTTACTCATAACTTGTCATATCAGTGTAATAAATTAGCCAGGAACACATTACCATTTGACAGTTTAAACAATGCAGGAGAACAGAAAAATCCAACCCTCTCAGGGCCCAAGTGAAGCCTGCTGGCAGTTTAACAGACATTTGGAGATGGAAAGACATAGATCAACCTTCCTCAGTACAGTCTTGATAACTCTTTTTCCAGCATGCACCAAAACATGGCTTCCCGAAGGCTAATGAGTTCCAGATTTGTTTATCTTTGGTGGCTCAGGCAGATTCACAAGCCCCCTGACCCCACTTTGCAGAGGTCATGTGATACCATTGTAAAACAGCAGAGGCAGGAATTTATCTCTTAAGTTGATGAATAAATATATGAGGTTATTTTAGAAAGTAACTAAAGGGTCTTCAACCAATATTTGCTCCTGCAAATTCCCTTTCCCCAACTACTGAATAAGTGTACTACAGGAAAGAATTTCTCTCCTTCCATGTTTGAAGTAGACGTCACCCATCTCTTCTTCTCCATTCCAGTTGCCATGGCTGTCACTGAGGATGCTGTGGTCCTGCCTTCATTCTGCTTCTACTTTGGTTTTGGCGTGTTTGCTTTCATATTCTTCCTAAGTAAGTATTGGATTACTCCTCTCTGCCTCAGTCATAAGACCTGACGTAGCGGCGGCCATTTCACCCCAACCATAGAATCAGTCAATAGATTAGAATGTCCTTCTTTCCCACTTCAGTTTTGCCGGAAAAGAATAGACACGGGGCTGTGTTTCAAAGCTGTTTAATTTTGGTTATATCTCTTCCGTATTCCTGTCCCACACAGCACTTTTGCACAGCAGTAAAAACAACTGCCACCGCCATCTCCAATTACCACTACCCATAAACATTTAATTCCTAAACACGGCCTTGTGTTTCTTTAACAGCCCTCACTGCATCCTATGCATTTGAATGTCTTTCCTTTGCTGCCCTGACTCAATGGAGATTGATGATTTATATTCAGCGTTGCCCCAGTTCCACTACAGTGTGCCTTTCCCTCCTCATTGCTTCAACAAAGCCCCCTTTATAAAAGTTAATCACTTTCTGTATAAGCAATTCCATACTAGTTTATATTCTGTTGTTAATGGGGAGTGATGCTCTGAAAGTTGGTATCCATTGCAACAGCAGGTGTTAAGACAGAGGAGTAGGAAACAAAAGCATTTACTGCATGGAAAAGCCTAATAATAGACAATTTATTCACCTGGCTCAGGCTGCATTTGCATTTGAGATGAGTTCATTGTTATTTGGCAATCAGCTTATTGTGGGTCCCAGAGGAAGTACATGGAAAAATCCAAGTTGAGGCAATAAGGTTTTGCTGATATTAGAGTTACATTATACGGAATAGAAACGAAAAGCTCTGTTCTGGATTAAATACTTGATTTGCTGGTAAAACTTTCAATGGTTTTGAAAGAGGCTTTAGGACTCACCCATTGCCTTTTGAAAAAAGTAGAAATATTCCAAGGTGGTAGTTAGGGGAGTAATCAGGGAAGACTGAATCATATCATCATTTCTTGCAAGAGTGCGCACAAAGTACATCTGAGATCTCACTTTAGAGTTTGGGAAGCCCTCCAGTGCAGTTCTGCAGTGTGCAGCAAAATATGAGTTGGTTAAGTGTGTGGTGATTAGACAAGTAAACTCCATACAAAAAAGCAAAAGAAATCAATGAATTCTAAATGGAATCATTAAGCATGGTGGTCCACACTCTTCTAAGCATGAGAACTACCAGATGAATGCAGGCACCATATTTATTTCATTTCATATTTTTATCCTTTCTTTCCAAAAGGAGAGCCAGTCTAGCTGATAAAAGCCATGAAATCAGCATACAGCTGTTATCACAGATAACAATCAGCATACAGTTGGTTATCACAGATAACCAACATAAAGAGAGTCTGGATCAGGCCAATGACCCTCCCAAATCAGCATCCTGTTCTCACGGAGACCAACCAGATACCAGTGAGACACCCACAAGCGGGAGCCAAGCACAAGAGCACTTGTCAACCTCTCCTGCAGTTTACAGCAGCTGATATTCAGGAGCACTGTAGCCTCTGATCATGGAGACAGTGCAAAGCTAGGACCACGGATAGCCTTATCCTCCATGAATTTGTCCAATCCTCTTCCAAAGTTGGTGGCCATCACTGTCTCCAGTGGGAGGGAGTTCCATAGCTTAACTGTGCTAAGTGATACTAACCAGTATCAGAGCAACAAGTCATAGTCCTAGAACCATAAGTATCTGGGAATTTATTTATTTAATGTTTTTAATCAAGTAGGAGAGCCAACATTTAATGTTCATCATGTCTTCCATTCTTCTTTGACATCCGCACTTTGCTAACACCAACAGTGCTGCTGCCTGAATCATTGTGGTATTGAATTGAATTCAATATTTTAATACTGGAAGCTAGCTTTCTAGTCCTCTCCTGGCTATTTAATAGAGTCTCTAGCTGCATTATTCCTGCATGGCAGGGGGCTGGACTAGATGACCCTTGGGGTCACTTCCAGCTTCTACAATTCTATGTTTCTACCTCTAAACAAGTTCTAATATCAAAGAGTGCATTTTCTTTTTGCTTTTTTTGCATATTTGTACTTCTGTTATGTTTATTGTTCTGATTTGTTTGATTTCCTTTAATAAAAAAAACCACCCCTAGTGGATTAAATGTCTACCCTTCTCTTCATAGTTGCACAAAACGTGTTACATCTATGCAATTTGACCTGCTTTGGAAACACTAGTTTTATTAAACGATGCCTACCTACTTGAATACTGTCCTTATTCCATGGTTATTGCTATGATTTATGAGAGAAATTCAGCATTGCACTGTTATGATCCTTCTGTCAGTGCAAGCATTTCTGCCAGACAGAATAATCTCCCCTCCCCGCTGTGTTGTTCTGTTTCCCCCCCCCCCAACCCTCACCCCAAGCTGACTTGGGGGGGCATGGGGGGAGGAGAAAAGGGAAGGCCCTGTTGCACTAGCAGGACTTCTTGTGCTGGCTTCTGCTAGCACAACTGTTGGAGTTTAACCCAGCCCGGGAAGTATTGATCTGTCTTTCCTTTCCAAGAAGTTCCGTTTGCACCGCTTAAAGAAACTTTTACAAAAGTATTTTCCAGCGTATATATATATTCCTTCAATTCATTAAGGATCAGCCTCCAAACAATACATTCTTTAAGCCCTTTGGGTTCTTACCTTTGAAACTTGATATTGGAATCCCTAACGCTTACGGCTTTCTCGCCATGTACAGAAATGCATTCCCATTAATCAAAAGAAAAGCTGAGTAAAGCGGTACAAGCGGTAGTCTCATTCAAGCAAATTAAAAGGCAGAATCATTATTAAATGGCAGTTCTGCTAAACATCTTCTGATGGAAGGAGTAATGGGGCACACTACACAGCATTGGGTGACTTTGCCAAAAATGTGACACCGAGCGACACAGTAAATGAATGCATAAATAGTTATTGTTCAGAAGGGATAGTCATAAATCACCAAGCGAGCCACAGGACGTTTCCCCCCCACCCTTTTTTCAGTCAGGCTTCAAATGTGATCAACCTTCAGCTATAATATTAGTAAGAGCAACACCCGCCTTTCTTGTTGCATTAAAAATGAGGCAGCCATGGAGAACATGCCATCTTTCCACAGTAGTATATGATATGTGAAACCTGAAGCTCAGCAGTAAACTTTAGACCAGCCAACAGAATCTGCAGACAGGAGAGAATTTTTGAGGAATACAAGCAAGTATTTGGTTGTTCTAAGAGGCTATTAATCATAAAATATTTAACAACCCGTGAGATGGCAGTGTCACCATTGTGAAATTAGCTGAGCATTGTGATAAATAGGTATGTATGGACAAAATAAGTTGATCAATATAACTTTTCTGCAAACCCTTCATATCTTCAGTACATGAGCTCCTCGCAGTTGATCCTACTGATTTATATTGAAATCCTGTTCATGTATACTCAGAAATAAGCCCCACTGAGTACGACTTACTCCCCCCCCCCCCCAGTAATCATGTATAGGATTGTAGAATTAAAGAACATTCAGCCTGCATCCATTGTACTATACTTAGGCAAAGTGTTTGAGCATATTTTGGCAGCCCAACTCTAGGTATCTCTGGACAAACCTGATTGCTTGCATGCTTTCTACTTGGGTTTCTGTCCTGTTTTGGGGGCCAAGTGCCTCAGGTGTTGTGTTCATAGGTGCCAACTCTGAGGGGCCCTGGGTTCTTTGCCACCCACAAAATTTCCACTGTAGGTGCCTAAGCGCGTCCACAGCTGCAGTGGGCCCCAACAGAGGCCCCACCGGGGAGGGGGAGGCCCTGGCCCAGTTGCTGCTACCGGAGAGCCACCGGAGACAAGGTAGCGGGTGGGAGGCAGAACATGCATGCACATGATGGCGTGAGTGATGTCATGACATCACATCGTGCGCGTGCACCATTGGGCACCCACAATCTGGGGCCCAGGTCGGCGCCACTGGTCCTGTTGATGGCTACAAGGCTCCCACAATGTTCACGTAACCCCCTATCATGGTCTGTTTAGGTCATGCTGGCTGGAGCTGATAGGAGTTGGAGTCCAATAAGTCTTGAAGGCCACAGGTTCCCCACTTTTGCATAAGCAGTATAGTGGGAGACAAACATGATACATTCGAGGACTGTTTGGAGCTAAAGCCGAGAGGTATGGAGAGATCACTCAGCAAAGCACATTTCACAATGCACCCTAAGCTCCCACCAATACAAAAAGAAATACTTGTTTTGTAATGGTATTGCGTGTATATGATAGTGGCTGTGGGTCGTCCAGCTTGGCTTGCCTCAGTCTGACTCCTGAATTGTTCTTAACTAATAGGATTCAAACCAATTATTTTGGCAGCTGTTGCTTACTCAGAAAGCAGAGTCCCTCCTTTGTGTAGTTCTTTCGGAGAGAGGCTGTTTTTAATCCTCCAGACATGGATCCACTCCACTGCATCAACAGATGAAAGTAGCGATTCAGCTTTCACAAGAATGCCACTGCCTTGGAGTTCAAGGGACCAAAGGTGACTGGCGGTCTTTGTTTGAGAGCAATGACAGGAAGCCACCTGAAAAAATAATGGCATAGTGCTCTTTGTTCTAAGAGAGATTTTAAGGAAATGACTTTTTTCTCTCAGGATAGCGTTTATATTTTCCCCAAATGTATATTTCTTCCTCAGTTACTCTAAACTAAAATTTAGTCATGTAGAAATTATATATGTGCTCTGCTTCATAATTTAGAATAAAAAAAGGGTGGGGGAGAATGACCTATGGATTTTGTGCATTCAAAGTTGAGTACTTTATGTCCCCTTTGTTTTCAGTGGAAAGGTTAAGAGCATGCTTAACTTTGACTTCAAAAAAGTTTCACTTTAACTGTGATGTGCATTCTGTCTGTTTTAGGATTTGCTTTCTTGCTGCTGAAAATTTGGTATGATGATGAAAGATTCTCCTGCTTTCACTGCTGTTCTAAAGACTGCATAGCATGTTAAGGTACTCCCTGATGGAGGTTTTTCTTGTGGCACCCACTGCCTCAAATCTGCCTTTGAGATGCCCACCACTCCTAGTTCAAATGGTAAACTTGGGACAAGCAGGTCAGTGAAGATCAGCTGGCTCAGGCCCTTAAAGCAAGTGGTACAAAACCCCCAGATGCTTTATATCTTGCATGCAATTCTTTTTCTGGGAGAGCACTTGCGTTTTTAATAGCAGAACGACAAAAGACATTCTGCAAGTGACATTTCTATGCAATGTGGGTGCATTGATAGAAAAGCTGCCACCTGCCCGTACACATTAGAAATTGCCCAGGCTTGTGAAAGAGTGTTTTTTTTAAAAAGCATGCCCTGATAATTTCAAATGCATAAATTCATATTTAAATATGTATAGGCTAAAATTCAGAACTGGAAGGCTAGGGCAAAATGTCTTACTCATCTACTACATGAAACATTTGAAGCATGGAGTTTTAAAAAATTTGACTAAGAGTGCTTTGTTGTTTATTTCCATGTTTAATGGTTTTAAAAATGCACGTTAAGCTCAGTTACTAAGTTGCCGCTGCACTTCTTCAGGTAGTTAGCCTGAAACTAGGTAGTTTAGCTTGGATCATTCTCCGTGATACAGCTGGTCCCCCACCTCAGCTGCCTTGCGTGCTCCCTCAGGCAAAGTTAATTCTTTATCTGCCATGGGAATTGTCTGTGGTAGGGGGAGTGTCAGCCTTACTGAAGTTTTTTATGATGAGTCATGACATGCTGACACTCCAGTTCAGTACACAACAGTCAGAGAAGTGTATAAATTAGCTGTTGCCTTCTGGAGAGTAGCTTCTGGTACACAATTCTTTGAAGACTGTTCACTTCATCCTTTAATATTAACTCTCTCTATGTAAGTATCATGATTAGCTCGCTGGTGTATTATGTGTATCATGCCACCTACTTACACATTGGTTGATAACTATTGTACATGTTTTTGGAGCGTCATTCAGTCACGTGGGTTGTTCTGTTTTATCAAGTTCCACCACTTTGCTTCTGATAAGGTTTCTAATAAGGACTCATCCCATTAGTCCCTCTGTGTCTATGACCTAGAGGTAGCTCTTTTTGACAAACTGGTTTTTTTAAAAAATGGACCAAGAAATTAGCAGAATTGCACCTCGTCCAAGCTGGGTGCATTTTTAAAAACAGGTATAAAGTTCTAAAATAAACAATCCTAGCGAAAATCTACATGTGTGTTTAGAGAGACACTGCATTGTACTACTGCCTGTGAAAATACTGGTTGAGTGTGCAAAGCCGCTATGTGTGAACAGGCATTTCATAAGTCAGCAGACAAGAATATTATTGGATGCTTTGTATAACTTGTTCTGAGCTCTTTATTGCACTGCAATGTAACTTTCTGCACTCGTTATGAACTAATTATTAAACACATATCCAGTGTGTTCCTAGTGAACTTTTTTTTCCAAATGTGAAATCCTATGTGACCAAAATGGCTATATCTACACACAAGAGGGAGGGATCAACAGGCTTGGGAAAATCTCAAGTTTGATAAAGTAGGAAAAGTTTTTAGGGAGAGAAAACCACCACCACCACCAGAGGGGGGGAAAGTCATCTCTCCAAACATCCCAAGGAAGAGTGATCATACTCAAGAGTGTAAAGAATGTCAACTGACCATGGTGGAGGGGAGAACATAAAACGTGGGAGACAGTAGAATGGAATATTCTAAGAAAGGCTTTGGGTGGTTGGTTGGAGACCTGAACCAGAGCTCCTCACATTTTGTTGCAGAACTCCCTCCCTCCCTCTCATCTATAATAGCCTGGTGCTATTTGGACTGATAGTGACTAGTCCTCCTTGCAACAGTGGGGGATCAATTACAACGTTCAGCCCTTGAGGAAATGTGGAACCTGAATGAATTCTGACAGCTGTGATGGGGCAATCAGCCTGCTCAATTGTTTGGGCCACCAGAAGCAAAATGGCTAAGCTGTGCTAGGCAGGGAACAAAGAGAGGCAGGAGTGCAGTGATAGAAACCACCTACCAAAATGTCAGCACGCAAGCAAACAAGCACTTATGACTTGTAGTGATGGTTAGGTGTTTTTGAATGGATTTTCCAGAGTGAGGTGATTAAATGCTTTTAAAAGTACAGGATGGAATTCTGAAATCATCCTTGTCGAGTAGATGCTGTGAAAAACCTGTGTGTGAGAGCAGCACTGATTCCACAACAAGCTCCCACATGGAAGCAACCTTGCAGAATTAGGCTCAGATCCAGAGTGACTTCAGTGGACCCAGCAGTGCTTTCAGAAGTAGGCTCTCCTCTCATGGCTTGACATTCTGCTTCCAAAAGGAACTTCAGAACTGGCTTCTAATACAGCTAAACTTGCTGCCAAAAGGGTAAAAATAAAAATAAAAATACCATTTGTATTCTCAAACAGGGAGTGGACTTTGGATACATCAAGATTCCTTAAATTGGGTCTCAATAAACTATCCTGGTAAGTTTAAGATCTGCTACAAAATTACAATGGAGGCAGGGGAAAGAGAACATGAAGGCAATTTAATAATATCACACTGTTTCCCTTCATGTTGGCCTTGTTTTCTTAATGGTTCAAGCCCCATTAAGCCCTCAAAAATATTCTGAAATACTTCTAACACATTCTAGGACTGAAGTTAGAATTTGTGCTGTGTGGCTCTTAATCATGTTTACTCAGAAGTTGGCCCCCCTGAGGTTAAGGTGGCTTCATGACTAGTAGGCAGGTTTTGGATTTCAGCCTTCACTTCTTGTATCTTTTCTGCAAAAGAGGTCAGCTGAATCCCTATTTGTCACGATTCCTTAATTATCATGGAGCCTCTAATCCAGGCCACAAATTCCTCACTGCCCATTCTCCCTGAGTCTGTCTGTCTCTCTCTCTTTTCCCCCCTTCAGAATGCGTATCTAATAGCAACCAATGACTTTTCCTATTTTCTCACTTGGAATCTGTTTTGGAGCTTGGAATTGCTATCTCACTTGAATCAGTAACATCTGTGAGTAGTGGGCCAGCTTGACTTAGACAGATTTCCTGCATTTTAAGGTTTTGTTTTTTTCCTTCCCCCTCTGAGGAGATTGCTCTGGGACAATTACATTTAATGCCTCTTATTTCTTTCCCTTGCTCTGGATTAGCTTGACTTGAAGGATTTGAAAGTGACTTTGAGGAACATTACCACCATTTTGAAAAAAAGTTCCACTTTCAAAGCACTTGAAAAGAAAAAGTTTGAGGGGGATTCCTAAAGCTGTATTGCAGCTTGCAGGTATGGCTTTGATTTTTCCTTTTCTTGGCAGGCTTGCTAGCTTTCCATTCCCTTTCAGAAACATTATTGGGTGACTAGAGGACAGGCATTTAAAAAAGGAAGAAAGAAAAACTGTTATATTAGACAAGAGCAGACAGAAAAGGTGCTGCAATTTCACGCTAAGAATTAAGTAGGCACTTTGACTTAAAATGCCAGTTAGAAAATATGCTTTTCAGTACAAATAGCATGATTGTGTACTTTTAAAATATATACTGTATCTGGTGTTTACAAAAGACAGAAGAGCATTATTTTATTAAATCCAAAATATGTTGAGATGTCTCCTCTCTCTGCCATAGGAATATCCTCTAGCAACACCCCCCCCCCAATTAAATGATTGTGCATTGGCAGACTAAAGGATGTGTTTGCTGCTATCCAAACTGCAGCTTTTCTGTTTTGAAGACTTCTTTGTCGTGGCAAGTGATCTTCTTGTTGCTGGTTCAGCAGACAACAAAGGTGTCACTCTCCCTTTCTAGATGGCTGTTAATAAATTATTCATGCAACTAGCTAGGAATCTGGATTTTCATGTGAATTGCAGTGGCATTTTTTTCTTCTTCTCCTGTAGACTCCCACCATTTAAATAGACTTTTTTTTTTTACACACCTGCATGCTTCAGGCAATCAGGTGTTTAAAATCACAGATGGGCTGTTCTGCTCTGTCTCTCTCCCCCTCCCCTCCAGCGAGTTGCTTATCAAAGGAGTCCTGTGGATACTTTTGTCTTTTTATCCATTCTTGTGTGGGAATTCTACCCACCCCCTAAACTAATTAGCATGAGGGGAAAGGGGACTCTAACGGGACTCTGCTAATTAGCATTGGGGATCCCGTAACTTGGCTTATTAATTTTAAACTTAAAAGATGCAGGTGCATTTTCAGCCTTGCTCTGTAGGAGAGGGAAGCTTTAGAACTCCTGTATTGCCCCTTGCAATTGAGAATAACTGGTTTGTGTGTGTAAAGTCTGTCAGCAAATTGTCTAACTGCTACTGGAACTGAGAACTGTGTACAATGAAAGGACTGATTATGTTCATACTACTCTGTTTTCCCATGGCAAAAAAAGAGTGAGCCCTGCAGCTAACAACAAAAGGTGGGTTACTAGCAGCCTCAGTGTCTCGAGGAAACAGATATTTTGCATAAGAGGATTTTTTAAAATCCAGATTTGTGAAAGGCACATAACTGCTGTTTGAGTTGTTGTTGTTTTAAGTTGGAAGGTGAAAAGTGAACATTAGAAAGCATAACCAGTTTCCTAGATGTGGTAATGAAGTAAAATAACTGTATGATAAAGGTGGATAAGATGTTGTTTTACAGCAGCAACAATATACAGCAATTAGAGATGCCCATATCAGCAGGGAGCCGCAGTGCACCTCATAAATGAGCAAGGCTTCTCTGACCGCTTTTGTACTGTAACAGGAATCATCAGTGTGTTGTACTTCCTGTTTTGGTGCTTCATCTGTAACATTCAAAAATGGAAAGTTTCCATCTTGTTCCCCCATATGAAGATACATGTAATGACTTAATGGAGGAGACTCATTGACTCTGTTTTTGAACTTTACAGAAGCAGTGGTATGCTTCCTGTTTTTAGCACTTAATGGAATGTGTGCAATCATCAGCCACACTCAGTTGATTTCCTGAAGGCACAAAGGCTTAAAGAGGTGGTGGGAATACACATGCAACTATTACCCACAACCTTCCCTTGTCTTGTGGACTGCTTTTCACACCTTCACGTGTTCAGCATTAAGATCTGCAGTGGGTTTAAAAATATGTTCAGTTCAGAAGCATCCCTGCAATTGAGAACTTTGCCTTATCAGAGTTTCCAAATGTGGGGAGGTTTCTGCATGTGTTCTGCTGAACACATGTGGAAACTCCCTTTGGGTGTGTGGAGATCTGAACAGTCAGCTGTATGTGGGGATGTTGGAACGACTACAGTTTTACTTCAACTCAAACACAGCAGGGACCTACCCATTCCTGACATCAGGCTTGGGAAAACGTAGACTTGGTTTGCCAGAAATGGCCTGGGCAGGCAAATCTCCAAGCCCTCTTGGGCCTAATTTGGCTCCTCACTGCTGACTTAGGCAATCTATGATTGTCATAGATGACAACCTGTGTGTTCTTTGCCTTTAAATGAACTTATGTGTTTTATATTTGGTCACTTTAAAAAATTGTGATACTTGGAGTTTATGCATTTGTATGTACATAATTGTGTTTTGGAGTCAAGATGCATTCATGCCAAACTCGGAGACTTATCTTCTGAAAACTAGGGGGATGGCCTAAAGGCAAAGGCCTGAAGGAAACAGATACATATATATACCAAAATTGTTTTCTCAAAATGTATTCTCAAACTCTCCCTGAAAGCCGAACAATGGGGGAAATAATTGACAAGGGATAAGTGCAAGATAGTAGGAACTCCCCACACTTATTTCTTTTAAGAAAAGATTGGGATTGGGGAGGATTTCAATTTGCTCCATAATTTGGAGTGAACTCCACTGATATAAATCTGACAGGCCATTCTTGGATCATAATATAGACATGTGCAGTGCTTTTTTTTCTAAAAAAAATGTTTAGGGGTATTCTAATTTTGACTCAAGAAAGTCACCCTTTTATAGTTCAAATTGAGAAAAATAAATACAGTAAATGGACAAAAGTACAAAGATTCACAAAATGTTTAGGGGTATGCATACCTCTGCGTGTCCCCAGAAAAAGAGCACTGGACGTGTCTATTGGATCACACCTAGCATGTTCAGGTCCTAGACAGAATTAATTTTCTCAACACTCCTAGTCCATAAAGAATAGGAGAGCAATTAAATGGTTTTCATTTTGGGGGGTCTTGGTAGCATGTAAATTAGTTCTCAGAGTGGGAGGAAATGGGAGGATTCTACAAATTAATTATACTATAAAGTAGTTACAATTTAATACTCTCTTTTACCATTAAATCTTATGGAATTGTAACAACCTGTCTGCATATTATTTATTGTGGCAGTAAAATAAATGTTGGACAAAATAATCTCTTATATTGTCTCATAAATGGTAAAAGGAGGAAGTATTTTTAAATATTACACCAATGTGTCTTGTCATTTATTTATGATAGTCGGGGAAGAATGGCTTGAGGAGCACACTACAGTGAAAACACCTCAGAAGGAGAACGGCCTTCTGGGTTTGTCTTCATTCCTGCTCTTGTTATCAAATGGCGTGATAATGGAAAGAGGAAGAAATAAAGTCACCACCTATACAGGCACATCCTGGGCTTCCAGAAATAGTTGACAATATTTAAGCACAATCAAATAAAAATAGTCAATTGATGGGTCAGTTTAGTTCAGCCTCTCATTTTTCTCACCCTTTGTTAGGACCAGATAAGCACAAGCTATATCCTGGGTGGAATATAGCGAGGAACTGTGTCAGAGACAAACTGTGGTTCTAGTTGACTCCCAAGCAATGGACACCAGCAGACTGGGATGGTTGCCAGCCTTGCTGAATGTGGAATAATATTTGAAAGGCATTTAGCTGTTTGTTTTTTACCGATAAGCAAGTGTTAAAACAGATGCAATAATAAAGCTGAAGGACATAATGGAGTTCATGTTGTCAAATAGCTTTAAACATGTTTTGTTGGAGGGCCTTTTACAGTGGCCTAGGAAAATGCATGTTGCATCTGCCTTCCAAACCTATTTCCCTCAGTATGTTCTTTCATGAAAAGAGGCAATGACATTTCCCACTAGGTGGAGTGAGGGAAAACATTGCAAGTATAATGGAAACCAACTTTCTCTGCCTTCTTGAGTGTGATTGCATCCTCATTGTAACTGAGTATTCATTTCATTATTATTATTTAAACATCCTTAATAAGATTACCTTGCTATTCACCCCACCGCAAATGACATTGTGTGTCTGCTGCATTCTGTGAGTTTTAGGGCACAATCTCAACCCACAACCCAGCAGAGGCAGGCGGGTAGAGCTGCTGTGCCCCAGAGACTTGAAGCTTTCTTCTGTGCCTCCTCTGTCCAAAGTCTATGAGAAATAAAATCCTCATTCCCCAAGTCGATAGGGAACAACAGCACGGGCAGAAGTCTTAAAAAAGGAATGATGTTGGCAGAGTGGAAGCAGAGAAACGTTGCATGGAAATTGGACCCAACTCATAGTAAACTTTCTCGTCGCATGTCTTCTAAGCTACTGTTCTGCATTTGCGTTACCTCTTCTTGTTCAAGTAGAGTAACTCTGATTTCTTTGAATAACAGGGGAGCGTTTGCTGTCCGCTGAACACTGTCAATTGGCACATGTGAATCACTCCATTGTAACATCCTAGCTCCTGAACTGCCTTAGAGAAAAGCATTACTGCTAAGTAACTTCGTTTTATTTCTTGAAGATAAAATGAGCCAAAGCACATTTAATCCAAGGGATAGCGGAAGTTCTATTTCTTGAGCAAAAGAGAACAGTAGTCCCAAAATACTATTGTAGCAATTCTTGCTTTGAATGACTTAAAGGAAGCAGCAGCACCAAGAAGATGGAAATTATGAATGCTTTCGTAGCATTGACTATTTTTATTGTCCTTGAGAATCTTGAACCTCTAAGAGGAGCCAAGCTGGTCCTGGTGAATAAAGAAATCCATGTTGAAAGAGGACGTGCTGTGTACATAACTGAAAATGAACTACAGTTCAATATTTCTAATGAGAGAGATTCTTGCAAGGTAGAGGTGGTTTTAAATGAGCCTGTGACACAAAGAGTTGGGAAACTTACACCTCAGGTAAGTATCATTAGTCCAGTTTCTTATTGGCTTAATTTCTAATTAGATATGAAATGCAAGTCAGTTTGAATGGAACAGCCATGTTAGCTTAGCCGTTCTCATGTTTATGGCTCCATTGTCTCTGTTCGAATCAAGTCATGTCACCAATCTCAGTTTGAATCAAGTCACATCCTTGCCCAACATTCACACACCATAAAATTGCCTCCTGAATATGAGCAAATTGTGAATGCCAATGTGTGGGCATGGAAAAACAGCTTGCACATGAGTGGTCTCACCCTGTTCTCCTTGGGTTGGCTCAGAAACGAGCAGAAGTCCCCCCCCCAACATCATAAATAACCCATCTCCAGTTCACAAGCCAATTCAGCATTTGCAAATAACCTACACGTTCACCCAATCTCCTCCTCTCACAACCCGCCTATTCCTTTCAACACAACTTTCCCATCTTGGACAGCAGAAGTGGTGCTCCAGGAACAGCAGAAGGTATCTCTATACCCTCCCTTCCCCTCTTCTGCTCAGCATCTTGTTTATGACCTCGGAGGGGAGGGGAAACCCCAGTTGCACTTGGGAAACCTATTATTCAAGAGTAATAGGGTTTTGTAGGGTTTGAGGAATTGAGAAGCTGGAGCCTAGGGGCACTAAGAGTAAGGGGTTTAAGGGCTGCTGGAGGGTAAGTGAATAATTTTCTGCCTTGGCTTTTCATTTGTGGTCCTGTACAGCTTGCCTCACTTTTGAATTGGGCTTTTACAAGCTTCATTCACTAGGCCTGAGCACTGAATTTTTGTGGAACAAGTCCATTTTGCTCATTATTTGTTTCTGTTTCTCCTGTTAGGTATTTGATTGCCATTTCTTACCCAATGAAGTGAAATACATCCACAATGGTTGTCCACTGCTAAATGAAGACCGTGTGATGTTGAGAGTATACAGGTTTTGCCTCATTTTCCTTGAATGCAGTTCTGCATGTATAATTATTTTAGGAGGATACATATATTTGTTAGCATTCCAGGCTCTTAAACAAGGGGGTGCATATTGCCTTGCTATAGATAGCGCCCCCCTCAGAGGGCAAAAAGCAGCTTCAGGGGGCCATTCTAGTGGAATAATTGCATTAAAGCAAAGGGTTAAGGGCAGTCTCCTTTACTAGTTTTCTGCTTTAGATTGCAACCTCCAAAGCTGCATTCTGTCTAAGATACATTTTTGTTGTTGTAAATTTTTGTCTGCAGTTCTATGTCATTTATCCATCCATAGCTTTTTCTTCTGTCATTTCAGGAGTGGCTGCTGAGCCTATAAATAATTCTGTCAAAGGGGTGGGGAGTTATTCCCCATAACAGTAATGGAGCTTTGCTTTTCTGGATTGGAATTTTGACCCAAACCAAATAAGGCAACCTCCAAAGCCAGGCATCCCCAAACTTGGCCCTCCAGCTGTTTTGGGACTACAACTCCCATCATCCCTGACCACTGGTCTTGTTAGCTAGGGATGATGGGAATTGTAGTCCCAAAACAGCTGGAGGGCTGAGTTTGGGGGTGCCTGTCCAAAGCACTTCAAGATCAAATCAGACTTGTTTCCAATATGCTGAACTGGGATCCGGACTGCAGCTTGTGTCCAATGCACACCCCTACTATCAATGGCTACTAGCTATGTTGGCTATGTGCTGTCTCTAGTACCAGAGGCTGTTATGCCTCTGGTCTGATCCAGCAGAGCTCTTTCTATATCATTATGTTTGTAATTTATTAACTGGTATTCTGTTGGAAAAATCAAAGTATATATTCTCTGTGCAGAATAATAAAAACAGCAGTCAAAAAGCTGATTCCTAGAATCAAGCAACCCTTAAAACTTTGTATATGGTACCCCTAAAATGTTAGGAGGGAAAGTTTTGTACTTACAGTCTTCTAAATTTCCATGCAAAGATTGTCACTGCTCACCAGGAAGTATTTGCCGTCTCTCTTTTACAGGTTTACAGAACTGGAGACCGCTGTAGAGACGTTTACTCTTCATATAGTGATAAGAAGCCCAAAACCAAGTCTTGTTCAGTTTGGACAAGTGTCTCTAGAAGTTCCAGAATTCTTCGGGATTTCTCAGCCAATTGACAGAAACATTTTGACTTTCAAGTATAACGGTTTAGGTAAAGCCTGCACAGTGAGGATCTTGTCGTCTGAATTACTGTTTCCTGCTGTTGGGCAAGTAGTTGTTGAGGACTCTAAAATACAAAAAAGTGAAGATGTGTCAACATACACCAAACAAAAAAAAGGTGATTTTTAATCTTATTTAACTCTCTCTCCCCTCCCCAGCTGTAAGCTCTTTCCCCAGAATTGCCTCCCTCTTTCTCACACTCAAAAATGTATTTCATCTTGAAACAGCTTGGTGTTGGCTTAGATGGAAGGCTTATTTCAAGCATCTGAGGGGACAGGGTGGCAGGATGGGACTCTACAGACACCCTGTTGGGATATGTGAGCTTGTAGACACTGAACTGGCATTACATGGCCTGCACTATGTACAGCAGATCTGGGGGGGGGGGGGAATCCCTGATCCCTCACCATTGTCCAGCATGCACGATTCAATCCTTTAGACCAACTGTCTAGTTAAAAGGGGACAGTAAGATGCTGGGAGACAACATTAATTGGGTTCTTTTTCAGTTGGAAGGAGAATGAAGAAGAATGCATTCCCACTGTCCTGGTGGGAATATCTACCCATGAATTATGAAAGTTTTGATCCAGATTAAAGCAAGGATGTATTAAATAGATAGTGTTTTATTTTATCTAGAGATCTTCTGTTAACCCAGTCATTTAGATAAAAGAGGTTCTGCTGAATATGCAAATACTGTAGGTCATCACTACTGAGCTAGAAGTTAAGTCTTGTGGCACTTCAGGGCATCAGAATTGCCACTGGATTGGCCATGGTTCTCTGGCATGCAGATCTGTGTCTTTCTTGTGCACAACCCCCTGTTTCAAAGATTGTGTAGCTTAAATTAGAAGATTGTGTAGTTTAAATTACAAGGTCATCCAAAGTTTTCATTCAATATTCAGAATATGTAAATCCCTTAAAGGTTGCTTGTGTTATTAAATAAAAGAAAGATCATTTAGAAGGTCAGAAATAGTTTGTTCTAAAGTTGTGTTTCCGCCTTAGCTGGACAATCCAAACCACCTTGTCCCAGCAATGGTGCCTGCCATTCGGGATTGAAAGAAATACACCTTCTAAAGATGAGCTGTGAAGACTTTCTGGAGATGAGACTTAGGTACCAACACCTCAGTCCCCCATCACCTGATAAGGATTATATATCCATACAAGTAGAAATCAGAGACAAAAAGAGCAGATTTCAGCTACAGGTGAGGATAATGCAGCGAATCATATTTTCCACACAACTTTCTGTTGTTGTTCCATACTCCCAACCTCCCTCCAAAAAAACTCTAGGAAAAAATTACTTGCATGTTAATTTCCCTGGCTGTGTTTCAGATTCAGTACATGCTGATTGTGTGGCAAGATGGACACTTTATTGAACCCAGGAGGAGGAGGAACTAAATATAGCATCTCTCTCTCAGCGGAGCTGATGAAGTGACCCTGCTTCCCATTCTGCCCCCTACCTCACCCACTGCTGCACCTTAATGGGATGTAATATTACTATTACAATAGTATTTGGAAATTCAGTATAGTTCGCGGATTCATTGCATTAGTCATGTATCTGTCATGAAATTTGTACTGAGAAGTGCAAATTTCAAAGGATGTCTGTTTTTTTCAGTTTGCATATTGTGAATTGGGTGTTTTTGCCTTTTAATGCCAAGCTGAATTCAATTTCTCCCCAGTCCTACTTGGAGCACATTATTCCAGACAAATGACTACCAGATACCACAAAATATATGTCTTAGCATTTGCTCCAAATGTTCTAAAACGGACCCTATTGATCATTTCCTCCTCCTCTGAAAACCAGACTTTTGAATCTGATAACTAATAGTTGTTTTCAATAGTTATCTTTTTTTTTGTAATAATACCCAGTTGAACCCAAATAAAGTTCCTTGAACTACATTTAAAAGCAATATATTAATGCCCCTCTTCTGCACTGACTGTGAAGAGACATTTGGTTTCCTTGTTTGTAGGCAGAAAATGTGTGGATTCCTGTAAGGATAAAAGGGACCATTCCAAACAGACAACCTCAAGCTGCATTCATGTCCATGTTCATCTTGGAGATAGATGAGTTCATTCTTACTCCTCTCACGACAGTGACTTTGGATGCCGAAGATGAAGAAACCCCGAGGGAAAGATTGCTATTCAACATTACTAAACCTCCTCCTCAGGGATATGTTACCCACCTGGATGACCACTCCAAGGCCATTACGTCTTTCACTTGGCAGGATTTGTATGATATAAAAGTTGCTTTTCAGCCATCTAATATCTCTCATTCTGAGAGACAGAACTATGAGGTGAGAGATGGGATGTGGCTGCTCCCCTCCCCTGGTGCTCACAAGCTAGTCTATGCCTACAGCTCAACAGTCACAAAGGGACTGAATTAATCTTTTCTCTCTCGCTCGCTAGGTTGAGTTTCAAGCAATTGATAGCCTCTTCATGAACAGCTTCCCTATCATGGTCCATTTTTCAATTCGAAGTGCAGTAACAAATGCTCCTAGAGTTGCATGGAACACAGGTAAGGAAAATCCCCTTTCAGATTTTCTTCACAGATGGGATGGTACAAATAAATTTGATTTCAAAGAGAAAAGCATTCTACAGTGGTAACTGGACATATTTATCATCCATATGAAAGATGTGCTTTATACTTACAGTATAGTGGCCCCATCTGAACTATACATCTGAACTATACCACAACTTTAGTTCATTCGGGTTGCTGAGAGTTGTTTGGCCGTCCCCTATTCCCTTCTAACAGCTACAGTTCTGACAGTGAACAATCAATTCCCCTACCCAGGGAACTCTGGGAATCTTAGCTCTCGGGAGGGGAAAAAATGTGAGTTCCCAGGAATATTTGGGTGAAGCAATGACTGTTTTAAGTGGTATGATACTGCTTGAATTGTGATGGGGCCAGTGACAGGATTACAGTAACAACCCTATTATCCAAATATGACAAACCCATGTTACTATCAGTACTTCCAGATGGGTCTTAAGTGTGGAATTGGTGTTACTCATGCATGGAAGTTTTTCCAGTGCGGACACAAAATGCCAGCCCATATTTCCCTCCCAATTTAAGCTGGATTTACCTTTTCCAGGGAATGTCTGACATGTAAAAAAAGAGAACCTACAAACCTATTGGCAGTGACCCATTTGCAATATCTCAATGACCTGCTTGCTAATTAAACATCCCTGAATAGGATCCTGCCTCTTGCTTTTGTCTCGCCATGTTTTTTAAACTGTACTCCTAAGTATCAAACCAGTTAACTTTTCTGAATTTCCCCCACAATTGCATCACTTTTCCACCTAGTGCAATTGCTTACGCTGAAAGCAAAGCTCATGGTGCCTTTAATGCTGAATTGCTCTATGAGCTCATTCAGAGCCACATGACTTCATTGTGTTTGAAATACCTGCTTATATAGGGCTTGACTTGTTGGAAGGACAGTCTCGTCCAATTACCTGGGAGTCTCTTCAGATTGTAGATAATGATAACCTTGATGCTGTTCAGCTGCTTGTGGTGGAAGGCTTATATCATGGCTGGCTCACAATCAGAGGTATGTAGCTTCTTAGTCTCAAATTTGTGGAATTTAAAATTGAAAGTTCCCATGTGTCTCTCCCCCCCCCCCCCCCCCCCCGGAATTAGAGTACAAAATAAAAATTAGAACTTTTCAACCAGACCTTTGCTTGAAGCAAAATAGATGGTTTCATTGTGGTGGAAAGTGCATCCTTTTTTTGGATGTGGAGGAAAACATTATGAAGATACTGCTAGAAACCGAGTTGAGCTTTAACTTGCCTAAGTGGCAAGACAGATGACAATATTTTCATCTGTAATAATGTTCAGTTATTGATCTATTTCCTTCATTTGTAAAGGCACTCAACGGTGTCAGTATTTTGCAGAAGGCATTTAAGAACATACCGGGAAATTTAGGTTTGTGCAATTAAAGTACTTTGTTATTCTAGCACAAAAATACCCCACTTTAAAAAGGGAACAGACTTTTTGAGTTTAGGAAAGTGACAGAGAAATGCATTGAAAAGTGTGGAGTGAGTTAATGATTCATGCAAAGATGTATAGACATCCTGCAAACAAACCAGAACAAATGCTCAATAAAGACAAGATACAAACTAACCTCTGTGTAACCTTTGTGCAAGTAAGTCAGGGCTCCTACATGTAAGTAAATGTGACCTGGATTCAATGGGTTGTCAAATCAAATTATCCCACTACTTTTTCAGCATGGATATTAATATTATGTCAGCTAATATATCCATGCTACAAGCATGTTATCCTAGGGTTATCAGATGTCCCCGTCCCCGGATTTGCAAATCTGTCCCTGGACAAACTCCATCCCTGGAATGTCCCCAGATTTGAAAATCTGTCCTTGGGAAATGAGGCAGCCTCAGCAGCCCGGTGCCAGCTCTGGCTGGCTTCAGGAGTTGCTCACTGCCTGCTGCCGTGGCGCCCGCCATTTTTTCTTGCTGGAACTTCCGGTGAGGAAAAATGGCTGGTGTCATGGCAGTGAGCAGCTCCTGAAGCCAGCCAGAGCCAACTGTGCTACCAGGTTGACTCCGGGCTGCTGACTGCCGCTGCTGCCGCCACTGCTGAAGGGGAACCGGGGACGTCTGGTGGTACAGATATCCTGTCCCCTTCCCCCTTTGTTTTGACTGATCAGGGGAAGCTCGGGAGTTGCAGGTGGGCGGCTGTTGCCCAGTTTTTTAAAAACTCTGTGCATTTATGTTTCACAGGGTGCAAAAGAAGGGCTTTGCACCTTTATATAACATGCACGTGTGCTTGGGCCCAGGGTCTTTGGCCTCACCATCCCCACTTCTGACTCCCTGTTGCTACTCAGCTTAAAAAAAAATAATTAAAAAAATGTGTCCCCGGATTCATTGAAAAAAATCTGGTAACCATATGCTATCCAATCCATCCAGTTTTGCTACATAACGACAGCATAGTACCAGGCTCCCATTCACTGGAGAATATGTGCATAGGCATCAAATTATATGTATCCAATCTATTAAATTGACTAGTCTTTAGGGAAAGAAACTATATCTAAACATAGGTAACTACAGCCATGCTGCTCCACTGTATTAAATAGATGCATGTTAACCAGTAGCGAGAAGAACTGCTGTTTTTCTTCTTTCGTCTTGTGTAGGTAACAAAGGCTTCAGGTTTGCAGTGAAAGATCTCAGGGATGGAGTTGTCCGTTACCATCATGATGACAGTGATACAACCAAGGATGACATAGTCTTCAGAATTTTTGATGAAAAGCACAGTGCTAGACACAGATTTCCTATTAACATTCTTCCAAAAGACGACACCCCACCATTCCTAGTGAACAATCTTGTCTTTGAGTTGGAAGAAGGCAGCACAGTTCTTATTGAAAACCATATGCTTATGGCTACTGATTTTGATTCGAGTGATGATTATATCCTCTACAAAATATCCAAGCCACCCAGTGCTGGAGAACTTATTAAGCAACACTTCCCAGATGGACCAGGTAGTGCTGGGGTTGGGAACCTCAGACCTGGGATCAAATGTTTCTCTTTTCAGCCCTTGAGCCCCTGACCAGGCCATATCCTCTCCCAAGACCACACCCCTCACTAGTCTTGCTCTATGCTCTCCTTGATTGCTTTTGTCTGGCTGAAAATGCACTTGGACTGTAATAAGACCTTTTCCTTATATGGATGGAGGATGAGAATATGTGGGTGGGAATCTGTAGAAATCTGTCTTTTGATTGGCTGGAATACACCCTAATATATATAGGTAAGAGTCTCATCCATTGCTCTGCCTTGAAAGTTACTGGGAATGTGACCCTCATTCTGAAAAAAGGTAGAGTAACTATGTCTATTAAAATGAACATGCCATTATTAATCAGAACAATAGCTGTTAATATATTAATCCAGATAGCTGGTTGTTGAACCAGTCATGCAATATTTCTAGGGTGAGATTAGAAGGCATGGAAGGAGGAGACCCAGCTGTTTATATTCAAAAGATGATTTTAAAAGGACAGAACATGCTTCAAACATAGAAGAGCTGCTGATAATCAGTGTAGATGGCATTAGGGATACAAGAGCCAATGGTCTGGTTCCAATATGAAACCTTAATGTGAAGGAGAAAAATGAAATGCAGTATTTTCTGAAATTGGTTTTTGTGCTTTGTTGGATTCTCAAGGTATCCCTGTGTTTAGCTTTTACCAAAGAGATCTCTTCCACGGGCTTATTTACTACCATCATTTTGGAGGGGAAATTTTTCAAGACTCGTTTGAGTTTAACTTAGCTGACAGCCAGGAACCACCGAATCTCTCAGATCCTCAGGTAATTTGTTTTACAATTTCTTGTGAAAAACCAAGTAGCAGCAGAGGAGAATCCTAGAGGAAAGATCTAAATAACTTGATTTGAGCTCCATGGGAATATCTCCATGGATGTTTCTTCTAATTCTCATCTTATTCCTTAACTTAGATGAGAAGTCAGCTCCCCACCCTGGCTCCAATTAAAAATATGGATGATACTCTCATATTATAGTGCATACATGACTATGCATAAAGTATCAATATGCATACTATTTATTTTATTTTAAAAAGAAATTTATATACTGTCCTTTGTCAAGCAAGATAATGTAAATACATATACAAAAATTAAGAAGCAGTGCTGTATAAGGTCAGAACCCAAAAAATCTCCATCCTTAGCATTGGACAAAAGTTTAGGGTTCTATGATAAATGTGTGCATCCTTTCACTACAAGAAGAGGTCCAGCCTGAAACATACACGAACTTGTGATCTTTACACCTCTAGCAGGAATAATGATTGCCTACCTTTTTAGATATTTGACATTTCTTCCATTCAGCTATTTACCTGCTGGAAAACAGAAGGAACTGTATCTTTCTCTCCTTCCCTCTCCAAAATCTCCAGAGCTCTGCAGGCAATGTGGCCAACAGCAAAAGCTCTGGTTCTGTTGCCTCTGCTTAATTCAGATACCATCTATGTCAGGGGTCAGCAATCTTTTTCAGCCGTAGGCCGGTCTACCATCCCTCAGACCATGTGGGCGGCCAGACTATATTTTTTTGGGGAAATGAACGAATTCCTATGCCCCACAAATAACTCAGAGATGCATTTTAAATAAAAGCACGCATTCTACTCATGTAAAAACACGCTGATTCCCAGACCATCTGCGGGCTGGATTGAGAAGGCGATTGGGCTGCATCTGGCCCCCGGGCCTTAGGTTGCCTACCCCTGATCTATGTTATGCACAGTCTTCCTGGTACTCCTCAGCTTGTATATCTGACACTACCCTAGAAGAAGGTTTGAACAAAGATGTTGCCTCTTTACAGGGCCGTGTGTGTGTGTGTGTGTGTGTGTCTTAGGGTGCAAACACTGTGAAGCTTATGACACACAAAGTGAAGCTTGCAGAGAAGATGATTTCTATGAGAACCATCTTTGCTCGAAGAAATGTTATAATTCATACCCTTTCTTCTCTTTTTATATTACTAACTGCAGTAGCACTGTTGGCTTCCTGAATTATTAATCAAAACAATTTGGAACTGACACTAAAGACTAAAGGTTATTTGGTTATTCTTCACGTTGGAAAAACCACAAAAACAAACTATATGAGTACCTGATGCTACACTTAGGCAATCTTTGTGATTTATATGGTGGTGCAAGATGTTCTCAAGCAGTAAATGCTGTTTTTAAGGCATATATCCATGTTCTCCCAAGCCATTTAATTACAGTCTAAGTGCTTCAGGTTTTTGCACTAAGCTCCCCTTGCTGGGTTTCATGCTGCTTTTGTTTTAATTATGTTTTTGTGCTTTTTTTCCTGACTGAGCTTTCTGCTTTGAGACATTTGTTTGTTTTACGGGTTTTTATTGCAAATTATATTTTCCATTACATTGTCTACACAAACATCCCATTACTGAATGGGTGGTATACAAGTGAAACAGATCAATAAACAGGGTTTTGCGACTGTCTTATAGATTGTGATGATTCACATCATGCCAGTGAAAGACCATTTGCCAGAAGAAGTCCCTGGGACAATAAGGCACCTTGTGGTCAAAGAAACAGAGATAGTACACATCACAAAGGACCACCTCCATTTTACAGATGCTGAATCCCCAGACAGCCAACTTATGTATACAGTTACAAAGCCATGTTTCTCTCCCGCTTCCCCTGGGTATGTAAGTCTCTATGCATCAACGAAGGAAGAAACTCTCAAAGGATGTATCTAAGCGAAAAGGCATTTGTGTGTACATTAACACTATACAGGTGTTGCTATCCTCAGGTGAATGCTAATTGTAAAACAAGTAGTCTCAGTCTCCTTCAGGACGGATACCTACGCTGGGTAAATTTCACCTCTCCTTTCGCTTAACTAACCCATTTTGTAGTAAAAGCTCACCCACTCCCAGGGAGTGGAAATAATTCTTCTGTGGAGCTGCTCCTGCCTGCAGCCACTGTTGAGGGAACTCTTGAGTACTCTGCTCTGTAAAGGAAGAATGACAAATATAGTCAATTTCGCTTCCTTTCTTCTCTCTCCCACCCCCCGCCCCCTGGGCCTCACCCCTAAATCATAGCAGAACTGATTTCAGAAGTGAATTGGGGGTGGGGGCAATATCAACTTTTCCCATCGAAAGCAGTGTCTCTCTGTGTGACATGGTGTATACTAAATGTTTTTTCTTTAGGAGAGATTTATGAACTTCCCACTTCTTAATCTCTGGAGGCTAGTTCAAGGCAAGTGACACTGGCAAAATGTGTTGTCAATGTCACTTCAGTTTGGCCTGAAGCTGTAGCAAGACTCGCTATCCTTTGTACTTAGTGCAGGGCTAGCTTTTTAGGTAAGGTAATAGGAGAGGGTCCTCAGGAAAGGGAAACTGTATTCCACCAGGCTACACCTCCAAACCAACTGGGACAGGAGGACTACATCAAGCACCTGGAAAGGCTGGCTGAACTAAAATGAGGATAGAAGCTTCAAAAATCACTACATACATATTCTTCTTTTAAAAAAAAGAAAAAAAGAGGAGACCTGGAAGATAAAAAATGCAATGGTTTAGGAGGAACAAAATTTGGATTCTGAGAAGTGAATGGGTGTCATAGGGGTTCCCATACTAGAGAAAAAGTCTAGTGTGCAAATGTCCAAGAAGTCTTGCAACATGAACTTCCATGAGATGTGAAGCCCACTTTATTAGTTACATGGTAGAATTTTAACACTTTCTGGCCCATATATTATATCTCTAGCAATTCATTTCAATTTGCTCTGAAAAACTGCTTTTCCTCTCTTGTATTTAATATACTTGCCCCAACTGTTGAGACTAATTGATACAGATGCGTCAATTGTCTTAGCCTAAAAGCTCATGTGCCAATAAGTGTGTTTTAAGATGCTGTTGCAGTCCGTGTCAATTTTAGACATGTCTACTCTTTTAAATATATATTAAAAATTGTAATTCTCCCCCTTACCTCCTGTTCTATAGAGTGTATGATGCAGGAAAGCTTATTTTCACAGACAGCATGAAAAATTTTGTGAAAAATTCTTCCATTCCTTTCCTGTCATCTTTCACACAGGTAAGTGGACCTAACAATAACTGTTGTCTTGCTTCAAGTCCCTTGCGATCTGTCATTCTCAGAGACCCCAATAGCCACAGTTATACAGAGCGTGCTTGACGAAGTGTCCTGGGTGCAATGATTCTTCAGAATTGTAATGAGGATCGAGACTTTCTTGGGAACTACGATGCAGCTGTAGGTTACAGAAGCCCCCTCACCTTTTAGGAAGCAGGGCAGGATAGCTATGAAAGGGCTGAGCCCAAGGCCAAACCAATGAGCTAAGTCCAAACTTCAGAGAGGTTTAGCCTAGAAGTTTCAGGTTGGACTTTGAACTCATCATGTCCCAACTTTGCTTAGATCATTGATCATCACCACTAGGGAAAATTAAAGAATTCTACTTCCCAAACCTAGAACATGATAAGACTACTCACCTCACAGTGGGTCTGTGTAATTAAGTAGAAGGGGAGTATCTGGAGGTGTTGCTGGACTCCAAATCCTATCAGCCCCGGAAAACAACTGAAAATCACCAGGGCAATCTGGTTTTGATACGCTATGGAACCTAATTTACTGCTGCATTGTTTAACATGCTGTTGATGACATCTCTCAGCTTATGCACTAAGGGAGTGATATATGATTAAATGACAAAATGAATTGGGTGGTTGCAGTAGCTGCAAAGTGGAGATTTAAATTTATGAGACTCACGCAATGCAATCACTTCCATTTCCTACAACCAGCATGCCATAACGCATATGAAAGTGGCATACATGCCCCCATTGATGGAGATGGGCCCTGACCCATTGTTTGTACAGTTTGAATTCTCTGTCAGTGACCAGCAGGAAGGAGTGATGACTGGTCTCCTCTTTAACATCACAGTGATGCCTGTGGATGATGAAGCACCTGAGGTATTTATCAAGAATCTTAATTAACTGCTTGCCTGTGATGCCGTCTTAATGATCATTAAGCTTGTAAAGCAGAGGTGGGGAACCTGTGACTCTCCTCAGTTTGTTATACTCCAACTGCCATCAGCCAGCAGGACTAATGGTCAGGGATAATGGGAGTTGTAATCCCATGAATATCTTGAGGAACACAGATTCCCCATCCATGCTGTAGAGCAGGGATGTCCAATAGGTCGATCACGATCTACTGGTCGATCCCTGTGAGGTTTTGGTCAATTGCGGTTGATCGCTGGCCCCCTTGCGGCCCCGGCCCCTCGCCCTGCCTTCCATTGTTGGAGAATGGAAGACAGAGTTTACAAACCGAGGCTGTCCCGCCTGCCCCCCAGCGATCCTTCGGTGAGTTGCTGTTTCTCTTTGACCCCAAAATAATGCAAAAATGGGGTTTCCCCCCTCCCTAAAAAAAGCTGAACAACTTTGACCTGAACCCTAATAAAATGGGGCCTTTCCCCTCCCTTTAAAAAACTCCTTTCATAGAACTACTAAAATGGTGTTAAAAGAATAAACACTTGAATAGACAAGAGGCTTCTCTGTTCTTGATCCTTCAGATTATTTTGAGCTAAAACCCTGTTTGGATGGCAGATTTCAAATTTCCTAATGATCGTGGTATTAGAAACTTTGCAGATCTGCTACAAGGGTACACTTAAACTATTTTAAAAAGCAACAACAATCTATTATTTCTGATAACTGGGAGACCAAAGATTGCCATCCATGCAGAAGCCAATGTAATTCCAAGTTCAAATTGTTAAAAACAACAACAACAACAACAACAACAACAACAAACAATCATACACAGATTGTGCAGAGTACTTGCCCCACGCTCATTCCTTGGTCACCCTGCTCTCCTGGTACTATCACTGCATTGTTTGCTTTCCCTATTCACAAATATTTCATTTGGAAATACATAAACAGAGCAAGAGGCTGAGTTCATTGGGTTATGTGTTGTGATTTCTTCAGGCAGCTGTAGGAAGTGGAAAGATTTATAGTGTTAAATTATTTACTCTATTCCCTGAATAATACTTAAGGGTTCGTTCAAATGGAAAACGGTGTGTTCAGCTTTCCTCCTTTTCTCCTTCCCCTTCCCCCTGCTCCTTTTTATATATATATAAAAACCCCACCACCACAACAAACCCTATAAAATGCTTTAAGTACCTCTGAAGCCATCCTGTGAGCTGGTTTTCTCAAAGTCATCCTTCTAACTGTGCCCTTTTTGGCTTCAGTCACAATAATTGCTCGTTATGTAGGTTAGCTTATTTCCACAAATCCATAAGCTTCTAGACTTTAAAAACCACCACACGGGAAGAGAGCATTTCATATGAAATAGAAAAGCTTCTTTGCTGTAGTTTTAGGACAGAGCTTAAAGCAGCTTCAGTTCTGAATTCAAGATAACTGGACCTGCGTATCTAGTGTCTCTGCTTATTTTCTTTTTTTTTCTTAATTCCTGGGAGGTAGCAATCTTTCCGTTTTTTAAAGAGAAAGCACCTTTCCACACAGTCTCCCTTGAGCATCACTGGGTAGCCCATGGCCTCTAGTTGCCTCAGTACCTGTTAGGAGACAATAATATAAAGACTGAAAGATACCAAATCTTCTGTAATGAGTAAAACAAACTAGGAAAGTGTTCTATCCTTCTGAGTTGGAGGCCAAGAGGAAGACAGGCAGCTCTGTATTTTAAATTATCAGTATATGAGATTGCTCTGTAAGAACAGCATTTCCATGAGCAGCACGACAAAAACAAGTGCATCTTAAATGGTTTTCTTCTACCTGCTGTTTGATTAATGACTCAAGGTCAGACATATTATGGCTCACCTGCCAGTGTTAAATGCCTTTCCTAAAAGGATTGTCCTCCTGAGAGAGCTAGCATCCTTTTTAGCACAGGTTTTCCAGCTACATGCTGAAGGTAATGGTTAGGCTTGCCAGCTGGCTTTTGGGAAATGCTGTAAAGTTCCAAGAAATGGACTCACAGCTTTTTGGACACAAACTATAAGCCAGCTCGAAGAATACCCCAGTTACTCAATCCTTCCTAAGTTTTCTAGAAGCCTGAGAAGTGGGTTTGGCGTAAGGTAAGGATTATGGAGGGGAGAGAAATTCACGTTGGTTCACATTTTAATGTCAACCTAGCTAATTTCCACTTCCTAAGGCAATACATGAACCCAAACACAGCTATCTTTTGAAATGTACACATTTCTGAATTTTGCAGTCCAGTTCTTCAACGGAAAAATGTGTAGAAAACGTGTAGAAAGTGCCCTTAAAAATACATATCAGTTGATATAACATGCAAAAATGTAGTATATTAGGAAAATTGCCTGCAATGTGTATATTAGGCAAAAGAGCATACAAGGCTTGCTATTCACTCACAATGTGTTCTTAAGAAATCATCTGTCAGGCAAGTGTTCACATAACGAATCAACACTTTCTATTGATTCCTATGGGAGAATTTATAATGCATTCCCAAACATGGAATTTTGACCCCAAACGATGATAAAACAAGGGGAAACCCAGTAAAACTCTCTGAAACCTCGCAAAAGGCAAACAAAGGAGGAGATAATGCTATATTTGTCCAATCTTTGTGCCTCCCTCCATGGTTTCTGGCAAAATGGCTGCTATGGACCAGTAACACTGAAACAAGTAAGACTTGTTTAAGACTGCTTATTTACAGTACTACATGCAGGTCTGGCTGAATCTGAATCTGTGATGTGTATAGCAAGGTTTGGGTACTACTTCCTCTTGTTTGGATAAAAGGATTTATAATATAACGGCTAGAAATAACTCAGAAGTCCTTGCAGTCTCTGGAGAGACTGCCAGCTATAGTAGGCTGTAGCAGCACCAGGTTAGATGGTCCAATAGTCTGACTTAATATTACAACTCCAGATTCTCATTGTTCTATAGTTGTATTGTGGTTTTATCCCATGTATATTGGCATGCTGTGTCTTGAAGTACTTGAGTGCATTTTGTGAACTTATGACTGTTTTAGATTTTCACCAATCATCTGAAAATAGAGGAAGGTACAAGCACATTCATCACTGAAGAACATCTAATGGTAACGGATGTGGACACTAAGAACAGTGATATCCAAATTGAATTGAAGAAATTGCCTTTACATGGACACATTGAACTACATGGACTTGTTATGTCAGAAGGGGATAAATTTACCCTTTGGGATTTACACTCTTCCAAAGTTCGGTAATTTTAATCTTTTTATGTATTGTATATAATGGCTCGAGCCAGTAACATGATCCACTCTTCTTTTAGCTGTTGTTTTTTTAAGGATTACAACAAAGATGGGGAAATTATGGTCCATGGGCTTCCCCATTTGATCTACAAGGCCATTTTGGGCAAGCCACACACACCAACCTACATGTGATGTCATACATGATGTCATCTGTGAGGCTGGTAAGGGTGTAGCTTCAGAGGAACAATTGGGAGATTAAAGTGAGCTCACGATGGCTCCTTTGCTCCTGGAGGGAAGAGTATTTTCAATAGAAATCTTTTTTAAATGAAGGAAAATCTCCATTCTAGCAGCAATTTCAGTGGAAACCTCTCCTCCCTCCCAGTGCTGCTCCTTGAAGCTCTGAAGTTTATAGTGCAGGGCAGCTTTCAAACTGCCCCACATTGCTTACAAAAAAGGCTTTCGAATAGTGCAGTGGTGCTCTTTGACGTTCTATCAGTCGGGGCTTCAAAGCACAGCATCACCTAGCATTGTGGTGATGTCAGGTGATTGGCAGGTAGGTGGTGCTGCTCACCTGTGAAATTTGCCCCAGCATGGGTGAAGAGATAAGGATCTAGCCCAGAGCTGGCCCACCAATGTGGCGGGGTGAAGCAGCTGCCTTGGGTGGCGGAAGCCCATGAGTCTGCATCTCCTTGGGCACCCCACCCACCACATCACCCCACCCACCACATCACCACATCACCGGCAGCATTGGTACCAATTTCCAGTGAGATCTCAATGGAATCTGCTGCCGTCCTTGCCAAGTCATGCTACCACAGTGCAAACTAGGTAAGGGATGCTTCAGCAGGGGCAGGGCAGGAATGCAGCATTTTGGTTTTAGAACTTAGCTTAAATGTAGAGGGTTTTTAAAGGGATGCTTACCTGCCACGACTGATCTTCCCACTGAGGAAGGAATCTCAAGGCTGCCCAGAATATAGTTTGAACACTGCCACTCTGGTCCTCAGTAATCAAATTAAAGAAGGCAAAGTCCTCTAACTCAGTGGCAGAACATCTGCTTAGCATGCCAAAAGTCCAAAATTCAATCCCCAGAATCTCCAGGTAAGGCTAGAAATGTCTGAAATCCTGGAAAGCCCATGTCAGCCAGAGCATACCAGGTATAAGAAACCTTTTCAAGAAAAGGTTTTCTTTTCTAGCCCCATTCTCCTCTGGGCAACCTCTGGGGTGGGGTGGTGATGGTCACATGCCAGGGGAGGGGGACAGATGCAAAACTTAATAGAGTAATGTCAACTCTGTGCAGTAGGTTGGCTTCTGCACACTCTTGTGATCTGAGTTGAAAGGCAAATGCCAGCCAGGTGCAAAAGCAGAGCTGGGGGGAGATGTGGCCTGGGGGTGGGGGTGGGATATCTGTGGGGGTAATCTGGGGAGAAATTCACACCCCTGTTGTAGACAATGGACCAATGGTCTGGCTCAGCATAGAGCAGATTCCTATGTCCCAAATCTTTCCTGTTACCTGGGTTTGTTTATATAGCTCCCATGTAGATGCATGTCAGAGTAAGCCAACAGCTGTTCCTTATCTCTGACTTCTCTCCAAGAAAAAAAAATGCACTGTGGTCATTGCCATATTCCCATATCGCCAGCTGATGTAACTCATTTAGCATCACTGAATCCTGCTAGAGCCGAGCAGATTCTCTCAAGTGGAGATGTGGCCAAGACCCAAGAGTGTCAAGGCTATGAGCTGTAAATATGGAAGTTGATGGCCCTTGTTCTTTCCCAGCTTGCTTGTTCCAGCCTTTAATGAATGAATGCCCAACTCCTCTGTAATTGTGTTTAAAAGGTATCAGCATGACAGTTCGGAAACCCTTGAAGACAGAATAATATTTTCAGCAACAGATGGATTTAACACTGCAGATGGAACACTGAGAGTACAGGTAATAACCAACTCAGCAATGAACTTTACCAGCGTATAATTGAAAGGTATTAATCACGTACTGGCTTATTCAGCTTCACCAAGTAGGTTTTTAACTTTCATTAATCTTCCCTTTAGATTCACACCAAGTTCTCCATTTAGATTAGGTTTTATGCCTGGATTAAATAGGTTCATGATGCCTACAGATTACCAAGTCAAGGCCAATTTAGTTGCGGTTGCAGTAGACCTACATATTTAAAACCAGGACTGTTGCCAGATATATAAAGGGGGGAGAAAGGAGAGGACAGGGAATGACTGAAGTTGCATTGCAATGGGGAGTCATGAGCTGAACACTTCTCTAATGCATGCTACCCCACCCTATGCTGAATCCCAGATGTTTGGGGTTTTTTGTCTCAGTGGGGCTCCATATCATGCACAATGCGGATGCATTTTCTTGAAATTGGCACCCATACTTTCAGACATAAGTACACTTATGTGTGTAGGGAGGCAATTTTAATGCAATTTGGGTCAATAGTTTGTGGAATTCTGGCCCCTAAAAATCACACACATGTTTACATGGTAGATAGACAGTTCCAGGGCCAGCATGAGCTATGCTATGCGTTAACCATGTTGCTTTATTTATTTAACAAATTTGTATACTGTTCAATTGAAGAAGAAGAAGAAGAAGAAGAACCAGAACCGCCTTTACATCCTTATAAATAAAACATGTTGTCAGGGACTGGACTGAACAGGAGGAATGGGAAATGTGTCCTCAGTCTGATTGGCTCCTCTCAGAAGAAGAGGGGGGTGGGAAGTTTCTCCCTGCTTGCCTTCAGCAGTTTCAGGAGGAGAGGGAGACAGGGATGATGCACAGCTGAATGAGGAAATGCCTAGTTACGAAATAGTTGAGGAAGAGAGAGAAGTGAGAGAGCAGCCAGCAGAGACCTCCCTGGAGAGTATGGGAGACCCTCCTAGTTCAAGGGTTTGCGGGTCCCTCTGCATTCAAGAACGGAGAATGCGGAGGGATGTGCCTCCTGTCACTTTCCGTAGGGTTTCAGGATGTTGCTGGGGATGGAAGAAGTAGCCAGCGTAGCCAACGTCTCGTATGCGTGGAGACATGGATCTTTTGTCTTGGAACCAGATGACTGAATAAAAAACCATGAAATACAAACTGTTTGTTCTTCTTGCCTCTGAGGCTACGGGGGAGGAGAGGATACTCAACGCCTGACACATGTACACTGACAGTTGAAAACCGTTAAAAAGATGGATAAACAGTAGCACTGAAGCGTACGCTGAAGGTGTCAGTAGGCAGGGAGTTCCAAAGTGTAGGTGCTGCCACAGTAAAAGATGGATTTCTTAAATGTGTGGAATGAGTATTAGGTGGCACCTGTAGCAGTGCCAGTTCCGCAGATCAAAGAGTCCAGGTCTCTGAGGAGGGCTGTTATATGCTGACAGGGTCTCATTCCTGTCAGTGGCTGTGCTGCAGCATTTTGCACCAATTCCATCTTCTGGATCAAGTGCAAGGGAAGCCCTGTATCGAGTGCATTGCAGTAATCCCTTCTTGAAGTCAACCATGCCTAAACTATGATGGTCAAATTCTCCTGATTGCAGCTGGCCAAAGGTGTTTCTAGCCATTGAGGTGACCTGGACCTCCAGTGACAGGGCTGGATCCAGAAGCACTTCTAAGCTACATACCTGCAACCTCATCCAGCCGGCAAGAGGCCAGTTTCTTAGGCACGAGAACCACTCGCCCAGAGTGCCTGTATCTAGTCAGGATTCAAGCTCAGTTTATTTTCCTTCTTCCTCAACTTTTGGTTTAAGACAAACTTCAGTTCCCTGCTAGGTACAAATATGGGGAATTGTGCCCCCTGCCTGTGACTACTGTGACAAACAGCGGCCAATAAAATGCTTGTTGGGGATCCATGCTACTACTGACCTGGAAGAGACTTGACTCTTCAGAATAGAATATTGATGTTGATCAAAGAACTAGTGCAGTTGTAGATCAGCTGGCCAACATGAATGATGTACCAATCTAGCAAAAGCAAGCACCTGACAGATTGCAGTTTTTGCAAAACACAACTATGGAATTTTTGGATATGCCATCCTAATTGAGGGCACTGGTTTAAGACATTCAGACAGTCTATTGGCCTTCCTTCCAGCCATGTGTTATGTCTCTTCTTTCTCCCTCATTCAAGATCATACCAGTAAATGATGAGCCACCAGAGCTGCAACCTGGTTTAAGATCAAGTCTGGAGTGCCTGGAAGGAGAGCAAGTCTTCATCACGGCTGAATACCTCTATGCAACAGATGCTGACAGTGAAGACTCCAGACTCATCTATATGATTGCCAGGGCTCCAAAGCATGGGGTTATTCAAAAGGATGGCTTTGTGGTGGAGAAGTTCTCTCAACATGACATCATTCAAGGATCCATCTCCTATGTGCACACAGGTAATTAGCAGCAGCAGCTGTGTTTACTTTCAACAGTCTCTTCCAGGTGTCCATGCACTTTACTAGGTATACCCTCTTATATTCCTTAATGAGTGCCTTTTGCAGACTAATCTTTGCTTTAAGCTTTATTATTTTGTACAGAGAGGTTTTCCATGTTGTGTTTTCATTCATGATCAATAATTTTGTTTCCCACGAGAACATGCCATACTAGAAAACTCGGGCTGCTGCTTCTGCTCCCAAGTCTCTCATACGGCTCAGCCTTCCGCTTAATCACAGTGGTATTCAGAAGACAAAGACTAAAAATGAGCTAAAACTATAAAATCAGAATTCATTGAGAAAGTCTGCTGGAATAATAAAAAAAATGTATTCAGTAGGCTCTGGAAGTTCAACAGGGTGGAGGCTTGTCTGACTTCAACTCGAAGGCAGTTTCATAAAATTGGGCCCACAATACTGAATGAAGGGGTCCTTGTGATATCATTCCATAAAACCAGTCATTGTGGATAGAAGCTGGGCATCTGAGTCACTAACAGTTATTCCCCTGAAGGTATCAGTGTTTGTGCAGGAATATAAGGGATCCCTGAGGTATCCTTGACCCAAGCTGTTAAGCGACCTGCAAATTAATGCCAGAACCTTGAACCTGGCCTACTACGCAGCTTCCCAAACACTAGCCTTATGTTTAGTGTGATGAATTTACTTATCTCTCAACTCTTTTATTCACTCTTCTATTTTGAGATTTTACATATTTGAGCATTTCCCCCCTAGTAGCGACAAGGTCTTTTTTTTTTTTAATAGATGCAAACCACAAGCAACTTTAAAGGAACCTGCCTATGAAAATGCCACCTTGGTTTTTTAAAATATCTTTTTCTTGAAAATCATCTGGTCAGCATATTTAGTTACTGATTAACTTTTTATTAAAATATTATGTGAGCAATTTAGCCAGAGGTAAGCATTTTAAATCTCATTACTTTTAGTTTCAGGAATTAAGTATGCCTTTAAATCTTTCTCAGGAAAATTAGTGGGCCATTGGAGCTCCTTCAGAATGGTTGGGATTCCTTCTTAAGTCTGCCAGCACTCCGTAATGTATGGAGTGTATTGTGACTATAAAGATGGGTTGTAGCTGAGTGTCTCAGTCTCCTTTCTTTGTTGTCTTTACCCCACCTTTCTGCCTCCTCCTCTCTTGACCTCCTTCCCCTCTTCTGCCTAGTCCTGTTGAATTTGTAGCTTGTCCCTCGGGCAAGTAGCAAGATAATCGCCACATGGTGGTTTCATATATGGAAATGCAGGCTTGAGGTGGGATATCCATGCATAATGTGCACAATTTGTTTTTGTTTTTCATTTGTCTCTCTGCAGTCAGCACAGATGTTGTGTGTGTGCTACCCTGCATTTCTATTTACAGATGCTGCATTTGTATATCATGCTGAGCCAGACCATGGCTTACAGTTGCCACACAAATGGGCTGACTCCCAGGGTGGAGCTTTCACCTTCTTAGCTCCTCCCTGATCCTTGTAGCTCAATGTGGTGCAGGTATTGCTAAACCAGGTATTGACTTAACCAAGATCCCAGCTTCAGCTGATATGCTGATTTCTGCTGCCACGCTGTGCTGAGCTAAAAGGGCCAGGGAAGAGGAATGTGAGTGCAAGGTCCTCTCTAGAAGCCAGCCAGTCATTGTTAACCATAGTTTGGCTTAATGTGATGTGCAAAGCAGGTCAGAGAATAGTTGTGCTGAAAATACATGGATTTGTCCCTCTCCCCTCAAGCCGGGATAGCCAGCAGGACTGGGATTTCTCTGCCCCCTTGCTTACTCATCTATACTTTTGATTTTTACATAAATAACTTTTGCTTTTTACATAAATATTCAGCCTGGTGATTTCTTTCTTTTCTTTTCAAGCTGCTGTAAAATAACGTATGTCTATCCTAAAAGCCACAGCCTACTGCTACAGACAACTACAAGGTCCTTAGTCTGCTCTTATGCTTTCTGAAACTGTACTGTACAAGATGCCTAGTGGTGGAGTCATTTCCTAGACTTGTTTTGTTTTTCTTAAGCAGCAACCTGTGTGAGAAGGTGGGGCATGTCTGACCACTGCTGGTTTTTTTCTTTTTTCTTTTTTTAGAAATGAGAGAAAAAATTAAATTATAAAATCTAGCACTCTGTGGAACATAATTTATAGTGAATTAGATTTTGGTTTTCTGCTTGTATTATAATGTATGCGCTATGCATGTTAAACAAAGTGATAATTCTCATTGTTCGTCTCCTGATGCGCTGTCTGCCATAAATATGATTTATTTAAAATTGTGCATTACAAGAGAAAGCTTGCTAAGTGCAACTAGGCTTTATTTACTTTGTGCTGTGTGCTGTGTGCTGTTCAGACTGTCCACCTATTTTTATAGGGTAACCTTCTGACAAGATGGGCATCTGTGTGATGTTAACCAGTGGCTGTTTTAACATAAATGGTGGCAACACATTTTATTACATATGTGAACCACTAGTTGAGGCTGCTTAAGACAATGACTCCATTTCCTGTGTGCAAATGTCTTAAACCCAAACCCATCCCCTTACTGCTCTCTTTCTGTCCGCCATGGGGTGGGGTGGGGGAAAGTTACTACCTCATGTTTATTTTAAAGCCTGGTAGCTTATTTAAAGTGCCTTAATTTGTGTCTATGTGTTTTCCAGGAGGAGAAATAGGTCATAGTTACCTGACGGACAGCGTAACTTTGATAATCTCAGATGGAGAAGCTGGAACAGTGGATGGTTGTTGTGCTGACGCAAATTTCCCGCCACCTGTACCACTTCATCCCAGTTTACCAGTGTATGATCTAAACATCTCTGTGGTGCCCATTAACAACCAGAGGCCAACCATTCAAACTGGTATGTATTTACTAAACCGCTTCTTCTCTTCAGAGCACTGAGGTTAAAATCTTGACTTTATCCTTTAGGGGTTCAGATTGCACAGTTTGCTCTTCACTGAGTAATCTAGAACTGTTGAAATCAGCGGGAAGGTTGTGGTTCGAGGACCCGACCCCGCGAAGTGAAATGAAGACACAAGGACACGTGATATAAGGTTAATGGGCTAGAAAAGGCCACAACTTTATTGATTACAGCAATGAAAAGGTATTGGCTTAGGCATTGGATCGAAACAAGTGGGTTTATTCACCAGTAGGTGGAGCCTGTTGATGCTGATCCAACTATAGGCTCACCTCCTGCTGTCACCGAGGGTCGTGCCATGGCCTCCCGCCAAGCAGGCATCGGACAGAATACACGCCCGCCAGATTCCTTTAACAGAATACCCCTAAACATTGAAGGCATAGGCGTGACTCGCAACGGGACAACAAGGAATGAGGCCAGGGAAAGGCTGGCGCTGCAGCAAAAGGCTGCTGAACACGCCCCCTCCGTGGCACCTGGTTGGATGGCCACAGGGGGGGGCGTGAGCGCCAGCCAGGTGAGCTGGGCGGTGCTCGGGCTCCCGCCCACAACCACTCCCCTCTCTTTCAGGGAGGAGAGTCTTTGCTTTACGAGTTCTGTGGAATGTGGATTGCAAGCTGAGCCTTTCCTGCGCACAGCTGCATAAGTTAAACAGAACTAGTAGCTATCTGCTATGTGTGACCTGAACCTAGGTTCAAGCATGAGATTTTACAAACCTCCTCAACTTGTAGAATCAGTTTCCAATAGGTTTATTTTTTAATAGAAAAGCAGACACAGAGACAGACAGAAATGTCAGGTATTGCTTGCCATCACCTCAAACAGAACCTGAAGGGAACAGCATTCCTTCATTCCATGCACCTAAAATCTGGTATTTAGGGAGACACTGGCTCCAAGCAGTGGTTCCTTATTCTATCATCGTTACAGCTATTGACAGATTAATCTTTGGATCTGACTTAATCTTATGGCATTAAATTGAATAAACTAATTTTAATGTCCATGTGTTGCTCACTTGTAGGGTATTATTCATGTAAGGTGTTAATCTGGTGGTGCAGGTATAGCCCCTATGTGTGAGTAGGAGCTCGTGTGTTGGACTTCTACTTCAGACAAATGCGGGAGATGCATGGTTCTTTGAGGAAGTAGATGTGGCATTGAGGATGGGGCTAAGGGCATGTGACCATGTTGATATAAATTTTTGGAGGGCCTCCCCGAATGCACAATATTCCCCATACACAATATTCCAACTTCATCTTCATCACAGATTAATGTCATTCCTGCTACACACTAAGCCAGTGATTTCAGCTTGCTGGTGTAGATTCGCCCCCCCCCCGAGTAGTTTCAATAAATTCTGAGTCATTGTAAGTATTTACAAAGTTAGAATTTTTGCCTTACTTTGCATTTAACACTTGTTCTGATTTGCTTCTTTTTATTCTCTCTCTGCTCATTCACTCAATTTGCAGTTTGGTTATTTGTTTTAGATATTTCTAGGCTACCTTTCAAGTCGATGGCCTTCCCAATGCGGCTTACATTAATAACAAATACACAGTTCCAATAAAAACAGACAGTAAAACATGCAATTTAATTTGCAATAAAACAGTCAGTTAATAAAATTAAAGGCCCACAGAAACCTCACAGCAGTTTACACAATCAAACCTTTCAATTAAAAGCCAAGGAAAACAGTTTGAGGTGTGTGTGTAACTGACTCTCAAAACCTAAACTGAAGAAATCAGCTGTACCTCTCAGCTGTACCTCTCTTAAAGGTAAATGTATAGGGAAGAAGCCACTGAGGACGCTGTTTGGAAATTAACCAGCCAAAAGAAAGAACACAAAAGAGGTATTGGGTACACCTATCTAAAAGTAAAATAAAAATTGAAACCCTTCAGGATTTCCCACCCACTCCTCGTGATGTGGACCAATCAATAATGTACAAGAGCAAGAGGCAGGCCTTGTGTAAAAGCCAGTCAGGAAGTATAAGAGGTTCCATTCCTCATGCTATGCTAATGAAGGGTTATTGGTTTCTATACAGTAACAAACTTTTAAGCAGCCCCCACAACATTCCCCATGAAGGGGCTGGGCACCCACAGTTTTTTGCTCTGGGGCCGTGCATACCCCCGCAGGGGCATGTCAGCACACCCGCCAGCATGCATGGCCCTGGGCACCCATGGTCCCAGGACCAAGCTGACGGGCCTAAGGAGCACTTTCCAAAACAATACTCAAACTGAAACACACACAAATTTCAAAATTCAGGCTTCTCCAAATTTTGCAATGCAGCTCTGCAGTCAAGTAATGTGTACACATATATGTTTATTGGACAAAATGTTATTAGTGAAAATAACATACAAAAATACATATATATATATTTACTTTGCAAGACTTGTATATTGAGCAAAACCGCATACAAAATTGCATATTGGGAGAAATTCACTATACAATGCTGGTGAATTTCCTGGATGACATCTTTTCCCCCGATGCAAATGGATATGGAATTGTGGATAATGGAAGATTAGGAAAAAGGGACATTAAGAGTAACTAAAAATGACAGATTTACCTATCTCTGTTCCCTGGTGTGTAGAACACATCATTGGGGGCTGACTAGTTTTTCTGGTTTTTGTTTCGGTGGCAATGGAATCCACAAAACTCTTGGGACTGGATTCAATGCTGCCTGCCAAAGTGAGGTTTTGCCACGTTGGGTTAACCTTAGAAAATCAGGGTAAATGCAGCCCAAGATCATCATAGTGAGAATGACTCTGAGATGGTCTCACTGCAGTCTGACTATAATACTAAGTGAAATTAATTTTCACAATTAATTTATGCCCCATGTAATATGAATGCACATTTTCCCCCCAGTGCAGGCTGGTGTGGGATTTTTGTACTTTGAATCCTAATCCATAACTAGATCTCCATCTGGATCCATTGCTAAACACAGATGTACAAAAACAAATGTTTGGCATGGGGTTTGCCTCTGAAAATCCAAGTACAAAATATTAGGGTCAGCATTTTACTGCCAAAGATGGATTTGGAGCACCCGAGTCTCTTTTGGACTACCAAAATGAAGTGTCACTGAAATTTCAGTATTTTAACCATCCATTTGAAGCTTCAGAAATCGAAACATGAAGCTGGCTAATAAATTAGCAGAAAAAGATTCTTGTTTGCAGACAGTGCTGTTTTGCTATGACTTCATTTGTTGTTCAACATCTTGGATGGTTTAGTTCCTAGTATTTGAAAACAGACAGCATCTAAACCAAGTTTTTCCAGTTAGTAGTGGATGTATTATTCACAGATAAAAAACAATATTTCATTCAACTAAGTATTTTGGCTTGCATTAAATTTAGCTTGATGTCTAGAATATCTAACTTCTTTGGGGTTGGGGAGGGAAGGGAAGGAAGGAGCAGTCTATTTCTGCTCCATTTCCCTTCTACATGTGCTCTCACATCACATTTCTGCATTATTCTGTGAATTTTTAGAAATCTGGGAAAATGCAGTTAAATGCATTTAGCTGTGCTATGATTGTGGCAGGCCTCTGGTGATGGTGATTCTGAGAAAAGTCAGTGTCTTCAGCTCTGAACTAACTCATGATTTTATGTTGCTTTGCCCACCTATATCAAATGGACAATGATCGTTAGCACAGTATCCTGGGAAACGGGTCTCAAACTCAGCTCACAAGAATCTTGGTCAGAAGCTTTCCCACCTGAGATCTCTAACTAGATCAAGCTAGGATCTTGCATGTTTGTACACTCGTACCTACACAGTATGATATCTAGGAGTAAAAAGAAAAGAAAAGAGGCATTTCTAGGTTAAGATATAGCAATGTTGTTTTTTCCTGAGCTTCACACTGGTAAGGCACAATACAACTGAGATTGGAAATTCCATAGTTCCAATAGAAGGCTAGAACTTGGAAAAATTCAACTGGTGCGGAAGAGTGAGCAAGGTCACTGGTGACACAGCTCCATTCCATCTGTGCAGGCTCCCTCTTAGCAGAAGGAATTCAGAAACATGATATTTGTAGCTTTATTCATTGGCTTATTGCTTCCCAATTTTGTAGTTCTGGGTTGTTACTAGCATTATTTTAAAAAGCAGGTTATTTACACATGCTTAGCAATGAAATAAAGCTGTTCTTTCTTAACTAATTAAGTGCAACAGTCGTTTAATAGAGAAATTAAATGCGATCCTGCCTCTATGACAGCAAGGCACGTAACTATCATGCCTGTCTCCAGGGCAAGGTATTGTTTATTGTTTATAGCAGAAGCTACTAGTGCTTGGCATGTGTCAAAAAATTAGGTATCCCAAAAGTGGGCATGCAACTATAACTATTTATTTATTTATTAGTAAATGAGCAAACTGAGGTGAGGTTGGTGTTAGTTGACAGCACTGAGGTCACATTGGTTTGTTGAATGAAATCTAGAAATGAAACCTTGCTACAATATATATAGGCAAATCCAGAGTTATGGTGTATATGGTTCACTGTGTGTATGTTGCTGCTAGGGCAGGAGGCTGGTGCAGATAAAGGCATCAAAAGGCATCAATGAACTTAACTCCTTATTCAAAGGAATAAAAGCAGATCATGCGCAATAAGCACAGCAACTCTGTTCCCAGGAGGTCTTGCCCCAATGAGGAAGTTGCAAGAACTGAAGGTTCTTGCCTTCCCACAGTTCCCAAAGTCTCCTCCTCTCCTGGGTCCTTCCCAAGCAACCTGAGGCTTCTTTGCATGGTCTGTCTTTGCTCTATCCTCTTCATACCTCTGCAAGTTCTGGGAGACCAGGGCGGAGGGGAGCTGGTCAAAGCAGGAGGGGGAGACTCCCTGGCTTCTTCAGCAGTGTGCCTCATCTCTGCCTCTTGGCCCCACTCCAGCCTCTGCTTCCGCCTCTGCCACAGCCTCTTCCTGCTTACTAAACCATGTTATCTCTTCAGCTTCCCACACCTCTTCCTCCCAGTCTGCTCCCTCTTCTCTCTGACCATGCACCATCATCCCACCACCAATCCCCTGGATTTGAGCCTTCTTCTCTTGGGGGTTCCCTTGTTTTCTGCAAGCAACTAACTTGCCTGTAGACAGTGTTGGACTCAAGAGAATTTGGTTCACTAGACCTAGAATATACATACAAGCTGCCGTCTTTAAATGTCAGTTCAATGTCTGTTAAATAGGTTTGATGCTTCCCTTTCTGACAGGGTGGTTGAGAGGGTGAATGATCTAAGAAAGTGTTATTCATCCCGAGTCTATCAGGGATTGGACAGAGGAGGAATGGTGGAGGCCGCCTCTCCAGCCTGACCCTTCCAGAGAAGAGGAAGACAGTATAGATTTACAACAGTGTTTTGTGGGAGGTCACAGTTCAGAGGCAGAAGAGGGGGGAAGCTGGGAAATGATGGGAGAGGAGCAAGAAGAAGAAGAAGCACCAGGGGAGAGACAGCTGACAGACTCCGTGTCTTTAGAAAGCCTTCTCCCAGAACCTGGCGGGCATTGAAAGTAGGAGAGCAGAGAGCTCAGAGGCAGAAGGCACAGATCAGCCACTGTAGGAATAACGTATAATGGGAGAGACGGAGGGGGTGGGGTTTCACTTGGAGCAACATCATTACTCTAGCCCCTCTCTGTGAATATTGTATAAACAATATTGGTAAGAACTTCCTTGTCTTATCCATTCCTGGCAACCTGCTGTGGGTGGGTGGGGTGGATCCTTTGAAGCCTGACAGAGTCTTACAAATACTTTGCACATTACTATACACTTAATTATTAAAGCAATATGAATTTGTAAGAAATATTCTGCTTCAAAAGGATTTATTTTGCATATCATGAATGCTTAAATTACAAAATGCTGCTAACCTCCAACTTGACATTCCCCATTCCTGGCTCTTCACAACATCTTGACCCCTCACTGCATTCCAGTATTCTATTTGTGGTTGTTCATTTTGTGCAAATTGTTTCTGTGACTTGTCCAAGACTTTTACCACTGTCTTTCTGAACTCCTTATGAGAAGCATTGTGTCTTCCTTGTGCAGAAACCCTGGACAGATGACTTGTCAGATTCTGTTCTGCCTGTGGAGCTGTGTGTGGGGTGAAGTCATGGAAATTATAACATTGCCCCATACCTCCAACCCTGTGGGATAGCCAAATTTTACAAAGGGGAGTTTAAAGCAATTTAGTTACATCATTGATTGCATCTATTTTGAACACCAAGCTATATAAACACCATAGAAATTGATTAGAGGAGAATAGTTTGGATTATGCAAATATCAATTGAACCCATGCTTTATAGCTTTCCACACCTGTCAGGCACTGTGAGAAGAATGACTGCTTAATGTTTGCTACCATCTAGAGATACACAGCAGCCCAGTACTGCTGAGTAAGTTATCTTGAGCTGAAACTAGTGCTTTTCTCAGCAGCTACTGACCGGATCAATAGCCGATTATGTTGAGGTGCTAGACAGGCAGGCTATGATGACTTAGCAGCCTCTTAGTTATGAACAAAGTAGAGTTGGGATTAGCAACATTCTTCTTCTGCCCTTTTTTAAAGGGGAGATGTTTGTGGTGGAAGAGGGGTCGTCAGCATGCATCAGTTTAAAATATCTGGATGCCTCAGATGAAGACACAACTCCAGAGAAGCTAACTTTCTTCTTGGAAACCAGTCCTCAGTATGGATACTTGGAGAACATTCTTCCTACACCTGGACATGAGAAGAGCAATGCTGGAGTTAATATAAGTGAGTTACAGACTTGTTGCTCTACTTCTGCCCCCCCCCACTGGCCTCAAAACTCACGGGCAACAATTATGAAGGAGAAACTGATAAGCAGAAGGTTAGACTCTCTCCCCAGGCCCAAACACTAATATTGGGCCAAAATATGGTTTTGGTATTTTTCATCAACCCTGTAGATACATTCCAAAGAACTAAGGTTGCTTTGAAATGATTTCTAGGCTGTCATCGCCTTTCTCTACATTTTCTTAAGCTTTTTTGGGGTGTGTGGGGTATATATTTTAAGTGACTCTGAAACTAAGGAAGGAAAAAGCTTACGTGACTCTGGATCTGGAGCCTTTCAAGAAACACACCCCACTCCCTCCCACAAAAGATTTATATTCAAATGCTTCCCACCCCCATCTGTACTACACTGATTCAGAAAGTAGACCCATGCTTAACCTCTTTGCACAAAATGCTCATATACAGGGTTAGGTAATGTATCAGAGAAGAACTTGGCACTTCCTTAGAATCTCCTATGTTTCCACAGAAAGTCGGACAAGGGATTTCCCCTGCAGTTCCCCACTTCCATGTATACGTTCCAAGTGTAAGCAGAGCAAGACACTGTAGTTGGTTCCACCTTCCCCTCTCCTCTCCCTATACTTTAGGGAAGAGGGAGATGGTAGTAGGTGGCAGAAGACTGCTACAGTGGCAGACTTGGGTGCTATGGTGCCCTGTGCAAAGCCAAAGTTTGGTGCCTTCCCAAAGGATGGGTAAGGAGGGAGCCTGCTTTGGGAAGGAGGTGTGAGGGCTCTGGCAGGGTCCTAGAGCCCCACTCACCTCCTTCCCAAAGCTGGTAAAGCTCTAACTAGGCTAACCTGGGCTTTCAGAAAACACCCCCTCAGCTCATTGCCCAATGCACAGCCCTAAATTTGCCCCTCACTGCTATCACACAGTGGAACCTTTCTGCAGGGACATTTCCTGCCCAAGATTTTGGGTTTTGATTAGCAGAAGGAAATTATGCTCTGTGCACCGTTTTCAGTTTTCACAAAACCCTTTGCTGCCTGTTTCTCATTTCTGCAAAGTAAGGCTTTTTTTTAGTTACTTATTTATAAATGCATTTATATACTGTTAAATCACAACACATTTCAAAGCAGTTTGCAACATTAAGAAGATAAAAATCATACAATAAAAGCACAAGAAGTTAGAAACAATTTTTAAAACTAATTTTAAAAATAAGCATCAATATTCTATTGTGGAGGGTGGACTCTTAATTACCTGCATAGGCCTGGCAAAATAAAAAAACCTTTCGGCAGGCTTTTAAAAACTGGAATGGAAGGAGCCTGCTGGGAAAGGCAAGGAACTGGCAAGAACAGCTGATGTGTGAGCCCCAATTTGAGTTGGGCTCTGCCTGAAGGAGATTTGTATCCAAATCAAATTTGGCATATTGTATTATTTGTTTGTTACATTTATACCCAGCTTGTCTCCAAGGACCTGAAGTTGATATGCATAGTTTTCTGCCTCCTCTCCATATTTTCCTCATAACAACCCTGTGTGGTAGGTTAGGCTAAGAGGGAAGTGAGTGGCCCAAGGCCAAGCTTCATGAGCTAGTGGGTATTTGAACACTGGTCTCCCAGGTCCTAGAGGGACACGGGTGGCGCTGTGGGTTAAACCACAGAGCTTAGGACTCGCCGATCAGAAGGTCGGCAGTTCGAATCCAAGCGACAGGGTGAGGTCCCGTTGCTTGGTCCCAGCTCCTGCCAACCAAGCAGTTCGGAAGCATGTCAAAGTGCAAGTAGATAAATTGGTACCGCTCTGGCGGGAAGGTAAACGGCGTTTCCGTGCGCTGCTCTGGTTTGCCAGAAGCGGCTTAGTCATGCTAGCCACATGACCTGGAAGCTGTACACCGGCTCCCTCGGCCAATAAAGCGAGATGAGCACCGCAACCCCAGAGTCAGCCATGACTGGACCTAACGGTCAGGGGTCCCTTTACCTTTACCTCCCACGTCCTGGTCTGACACTCTCACCACCACACTGCAGAAGAAACTTGAGAAGCCCGTTTCAAAATCCACTCCATCTGCGCATGTCTCTTCAGATGCTCCTGGGCTGTTAATATTTTGTGGGAGCAATTCAGTTGCATACCAAAATGTTAGCTTTGTGTGCGTTTGAAGTAGATTGAAGTGCTCTTTTACCCAACAAATCCACTTAGAAAACAAAAACAAAACTGGACTGAATAATCAGGTTGTCCAACGGAGCCCTCCCTTCCTCCCAGTCTTAATGGTCAGGAAGATTAGATATGGCAAAAGCTGTTTTCTTATGGACACTGGCTATATTCAGTAGAGTTCTTCGCTGTATATGCAAGATGATTTACGTGTATACTTAAAATATGAAATACAAGTTTGACAAGAAATCAAGACTGGCCTTCACTTCTGTTGCATACACTCTCAGCAGTAAATGTGAAAAATAATAGAATGGATTTAATTCTCTGCTTTTAACACTTTGACTCTCTCCAAAGGTGTGTTCACTTTTCAGAGTCTCCAGGCTGGTTACATCAATTACGTTCAGTCAAAGCACAAGCATTTAGAACCCTCCTCTGATCACTTCATGGTGTCTGTTAGTGATGGCTTTCATAAATCTTTGGCAATGCCTTTCTACATCATCATTGATCCGGTAAATGATGAAATCCCAAGCCTGCAACTTAGGAACTTAACAGTAAGTCTGAGAACTTCTGCCACGGCAATTCTTTGCTTTCTGTAATCTATTTGCACAAAATGAAAGCCAGGTATAAAAACATGAGAGATATCGGACAATGTTATAATAGGCGGACCATGGTAGACAGCAATTCATTGGATGTGCCAGGTATATCACCTCTGTGCAGATGTACTCTGCCATCTGTCTTAAATGTATGTTTCATGAAAGCTATTGGAAGAAATGTAGAAAATACCATAGAATATGCCAAAAGGTTTCCAATGTATTTGTCATTTACTGGGGAACCCCTCCACAATACACTTTATTTGCTGAATTGTGTGTCTAGTCAAGAAAACTCCCAGTTTCTCCCATTTGTTTTGTAGCCTCGTTTTGCATCTGTTTTCACATTCACTCCCATGTCTGTGCCTTCTTCCTCCCTCCTTTTCTGCAACCCTCCTTTTGCACAGACCATCTCCTGTATCCTCCTCTTCTGATACATTGTAACTGCTAAGCACTCTTTTTACCTTCCACCCAATTATGTGTGGAATGTAATCCACTGAGAGCAGTTAAGTACAACATTCCTTGTTTTCCTAGAGTGGACATGCAAGGGAATGTTTGGTTCACCAGTCGAAACTTCCTGTTCCTCCTGGCCTGGAGCATCCTTCCTTGCATGTTACTAGTGGGTGGGTGTGACCTTTCCAGACCTGGTAAAAGGACAAGGCATGTTGCTACTCTCTCCTTTTCCACCACCTTTTCGTTCTGCAAACTTCCTGGAATGAACTGCTGGCTGCCAGCTAAGCAGTCCCTCAGGTCATCTCCCTTATGGGGTAAACCTGTTTTGTAACTTTAAGCCTAAAGCCTGCCTTCTGGGATCACACTGTGCTCTGCCTGATCGTGTGTAAACTTTCTTTTTATTGCTTATGAATAAGACTGTGGTGTCCTTATTCTTTTAGGAGGGATTCAAGGGGTCTTACCAGGAAAATATTAGAACACATTTCAATCTGGACAAGCCAGATTGAATTGCGTATTGTCTTAAGAAACTCACACAAGTTTGCAACTAGTTTTCTGCTGTGTAAAGGGGAATGTAAACTCTGCTAAGTAAATGAACTAGTGCAAGTTAGGAAGGATATTAATAAACAATATATCCTCTCTTGCCACCCTGAAGATTCCCAGATTATGAAGCCTCCATCCCCTCCTATTCTGCAACCCCTTCCATACCCTTGCTTTCATCTTCACCCCACTCCTTCCTGGTTTACAACCCCCCTTTGCATTCCCCCATTTTCACCTTCACCTTCACCTTTTCCCTTCTTCCTTTCCCCAACTACTCCTTGCATACAGGCCACACTCTCCACTCCGTTTCCTTCACTCTCCTATTCTCAGCCTGCTTTGCATACTCCCTACCTTTTCCTTTCGTCCATCCATACACCCATCCTCCATCTTTAAGAAGAATAGGATCTTGAGAGTAATCCTGTACATATATTGGTGTTTGCTTTTTTAATAAAAAAACTTCTTGAAATTACTACATTGGGAAGAATTCTGCACCATGCAATGGTGAAGGTGGGTGAATCTACACGCGGGGGGGGGGGGGGATGCTATAAATAAATCAGAAATTACATTGTTACAACAAAAGAAAGAAAAAACGCTATGTAAAAATTGCAAAGAAATTTCTTTTGCTCTCTGGCCCCATCTGGTGTTGCATATTTACAATGCATTCAAACATGTTTTTTGACTAATGTAGCTGAGTCCGGTCTCATCAGCTTGCCAGACAGAGTGACCCACTGCTCTTGCCCCTGGGGCATGCTGTTTCTCACCTGGTCATCATGGTTTTTTAAATGAGGCGGCGGCCATGGGAGGGGTGGGAGGGAGGGAATTATTGCACTCAGACTGGTAACTTGTTTAACTACCAGTGTCCAATAGGGGTACATGCAACTCAGACTTGAATAGGAAACGGAAAGGAAAGGAAGAATTAAATGATTAATGCCAAATTAGACAGGAAACATGCGGGGTGAGGGGAAGAATTAGGATAATGAAATCCTTGAAACGAAGCAGATTTATTTTTGATAGTGCAGTTGCAGATGCGATTTCTTAATCCTCTGTCTCCAGTAGGCATGGACACCACCATAAACACTCCATATTTGCAGTGTGTGTGTGTTTCTTGTCGACTTCCATGGCACAAAATAAAAGCTCAGTAAATATGGGCCTCCATATGTGGTTCTCAGCTGGTGTAAGTCCCTGAATGAGAAACATGTGAAGGGAGGAATTAATGCTGCACACATGGTGGCTGAACTTGAAAGCAATAGAAATTGCACCTGAGAATATTTTACACTGCGTTATGGAACGTTTGAAGATGAATGGGAGCTTGAACCCTCCTTAATGTATTGCATCATTGGTGTTTCCAGGGGGGCAAGGGATTATAAATGTGTGAGCTTGACACATGAGAGAGATAGCACTTCCTTCAAGTGAACAGCAAACTGCATCAGGCTTAAATAAAACCACTCACAGGAAGATGAAAAGAATTTGTAGAGAACGTATCTGGACAAACTCCTCCTGTAACAGTGGTTGGACTGTTGTTTGGCTTTGACCTGGATCCAAAAAGAGCTTAGTAAATGCTACCTTGCAGCCTTTGTAAAACTCAAAAGAGACCTACCTCACAGTTTATTGTAAGGATGATTGGGGACAGAATTATTTAAAAAACACAAGTTAATTTATTGTAATTGAAAATTGATTTTTGTATAGCATAAACATTACAGTATATCATATTGTAATAATGGAAAAAAATGACCCTAAGTATCATTCTAAAATTGTTCGAAACATCTCATTTATCCGCAAACCTTTGTTGGTTTTTTTTTTTTTTGGGGGGGGGGTTAATTTTAGTATTAGTATTTCATTTTATAATGTATATAAAACAGAGAGAACAATTATAACAACGGACAAACATTAAAAGATGAAAAGCAAAACTATGAAATAGGCATGTAGAATGAGTAGTTGCTCATGAGCTAAAATAAAACGCAAAGGCTATCAGCTTGAGGGTCTGATAAAGATAGTTCCAGATTCTCCAGGCTTTTTATGAGGGTTGTCTTGGAAAAGAGGGTTCTACAGTGGTACCTCAGGTTAAGAACTTAATTCATTCTGGAGGTCTGTTCTTAACCTGAAACTGTTCTTAACTTGAAGCACCACTTTAGCTAATGGGGCCTCCTGCTGCTGCCGCGCCGCTGGAGCATGATTTCTGTTCTTAACCTGAGGTACTATTTCTGGGTTAGCGGAGTCTGTAACCTGAAGCGTATGTAACCTGAGCCGTCTGTAACCCTGTAACCCCGTCTGTATCATTGTACTATATATGTCATAATGGAATGCCAAATCATATAAAAAGTATATGGAGGCTCTAGTCATTATTAGGTGTGGTTTTCTTCATTCTACTCCACAAACCTTAGTTGCATTCGTAATTCATGGTTGGCTCAAACAACCAACATCGTTTTTTTTTCCTTCAGAAAAGCAAGTGTGTCCCAGAGCTTAATCATCCCTCATATTTTGGATTTGTTTAAACTTCCAGTATTTATTGTATACAATTGTAGGTTCAATCTTCAAGTGGAAAAATAACACTCTTTAGCCTTCTTCATGTTCTAAACCAATTTTCTTTCCTGGAATATTTATTTATCGCTTTCAGGATCTTTATTTCAAGAAAGGGGAATTTGTAGCCATCCATATTTTGAGGAGCTCCAACTCCCATCACCCTCAGCCAGCTTGGCCAATGGTCGGGGTGATTGAAGCCCTATCGCTTCGGGTGGCCCACAGATTTCCCAGCCTGTTTTTCTTCTTCACAATCCTAGAAACAAAGGGAAAAGACTCCCCCTTGCCTTAGAACATTTCCAAATCTGGGATCAATCTAGTTGGCTCATTATAGACAACTTCACTGGGGTCCTATACCAATGAGCCGTCATTTTAACATAATTTAACATCATTTTAACAGAGTGATAGCAGTATGAGTCTGTTGCAACAAAACCAGCGAAGCGTCCAGTAGCATCTTAAAGATTAAGGCAGCAGCATCCAGTCATGTTCTCTCTGCCAATGGAAGGCATCTGCCAATGCAGCAGTGAGATAGGAAAAAAATGTGACTCATCCTCCTTTCTGCAGTTGTCTATACACCCCAAATTTATCCCAGAGGGACCTAAAACCCTCCCGATCAGTTTTAGTGGTGAGAGGACTGTGGGGAGGTTTGATAAAAATGGCCTCCCTACCCACTTTCCTAAGGCTAATAATAATAATAATAATAATAATAATAATAATAATAATAATAATAATAATTTATTCTTTGTACCCTGTCCATCTGGCTGGGTTTCCCCAGCCAGTCTGGGTGGCTTCCAAGAAAGATTAAAAATACTTCAAAATGTCACACATTAAAAACTTCCCTGAACAGAGCTGCTTTCAGATGTTTTCTAAATAGTTGTCTTCCAGGGAACAGAACTGAACACAGCCTAATGGACATATTATGGCATAAACCTTTGATCCAGTTATTATTATTTAAATCAACGCAGACATGAATTCTGAGCACAATTCAAAGTGTTGGTGCTGACCTTTAAAGCCCTAAACGGCCTCGGTCCAGTATACCTGAAGGAGTGTCTCCACCTCCATTGTTCTGCCCAGACACTGAGGTCCAGCGCCGAGGGCCTTCTGGCGGTTCCCTTGCTGCGAAGCCAAGTTACAGAGAACCAGGCAGAGGGCCTTCTTGGTAGTGGCACCCACCCTGTGGAACGCCCTCCCACCAGATGTCAAAGAGAAAAAACTTTTCTCTCCCCTCCCCCAAGACTTTTAGAAGACGTCTGTTTATGGAAGCTTTTAATGTTTAATAGATTATTGTATTTTAATATTCTGTTGAAAGCCACCCAGAGTGGCTGGGGAAACCCAGCCAGATGGGCAGGGTATAAATAATAAATTATTATTGGTATTATTATTATAAATTGTTCCACATATAATGCCATGCATGTACATTGAACTGTAAACCTGAGCTCCATGTTCAGGCATACTTCAGAAAAGCCTTCAGCTGTGTGTGCACATGTAGATTTCTAGGATTGTAACCCCAATGAGCACTGGGCCAGTGCTTGCAATGTATAGCGTACATTAAAGTCCTAGTAAAAGACTTCGTTTCCTTTGGCTAGGTTTTTAGAAAAGCAAACTAGTTTGGGATCACCCGTACGTGCTGCTCTTCCCAATTAGAGTTGCTGAAAGAAAGAAGGAAAAGCTCTACTTTCTAATGGAATTGAACCAACATACCAGATGAGCCATGTAACTAGGTATCTGAATTGTTTAGACACATTGGTTTGCTTCTTCATGACATGAAAGTAAACAATCTACAAATAGAGAAAAGAGACAGCTCCACACTCTGTATTATATGTTAGTTGAAGTGCAAAAAAACTGTGGTGGGACATATGCAGTATGGCTTCTTTTTAAACAAATATGTGTGCATATGTTGGGGAGCAGGCAAGGAAGTTTATGCCAGAAGTTTTCTTGTTTATCCTACAACTCTTAGGCGAAAGCAGAACTGGTGCAAACTAATAGGGGACATTCCTATGGAACCGTCCATTTGCAGAGTGAAAACATTAGAACTGAAATGAATGTGGGGTGGCGATGATGAGATTCTAAGTAATTTCCCCTAACTTGAATTTCCTTGGGTATATTCAAAACTGATAACTGTTATGCATGCACTGTAGTGTTGTTTTTGAGGCAGGTGGAACTACAGTGCCCTAGTATTGCACTTTGATAGCTGATACCTTAGCATCCATCAAGAGAACTTCATTTAAGCAAATTCAAGATAAATCTCAAATGTGGACATTCAGTTGACAATTCATTTTCACATGGAACTGGAATGTTGATTGTCCGTTCAGTTTCAGGTGTTGTATGATACTTTCCTTTCATCTTTAAAACAGAGCCTCCTTATTTGTGATGCAAGCAATCTGCCAATGGGCAGGACTGCCAGTTAGCAAGTCTGGATGAAACAGTTCCTCTTCGGGTCCTCCTGTCTGCATGCAGACATTCACTAAAGCCACTATATTAACAGGGTTATTGCAGGGCAATAAGCCTAAAAGATATATGTCCAGATAAAAGAAATAACCAGTCTAGAAGCTAACTTCTTTTGGGGCACATTGACTGTTCTACATCTGAAGACTAGTTGCTGCTTGCTCCCCGTGATACATGTGGTGTTGTATTAGAACTGAAATGCTTTAAAAAGTAGGTTCGCTTAGCAAAGATTTTCTTGTTTCTTAATTCTGTAATTTCCAATTCTTTTTTCTTTTTTGAAATTCATGTTTTCCTCTAGGTAATGGAAGGTGACATTAAGGCAATGGGTCCAGGCACCATCAATGTTGAAGATTTTGATGTCCCTCAAGATGTGCTGAGATTCTACATTGCTACTCCACCTCGCCATGGTGTGATACTAAATGGAATTTACGGCAGAGATACTGGACGTTACAAACAACTAAGCCCAGCGGTACTCCATAAAGATTTAGAAATCCACAGCTTTACACTGGAAGAACTTAAACAAGGTTGGGGCATCATTTTATTGCCTGTCTTTGGAGAATATGAAATGCACTTTCATAGTTTATACAGGGATGTGTGTGTGTGTGTGTGTGTGTTGTACAGCTTGAAACTGACCTTGAGAGGGACAATGTATCTTTGTGAACTGTGAACAAGAGAACAAATGATATTCACATATGGAAACAGCCTGTAGAAATATGTTATAGGTCTACGGTTATAGGACAGTATCTGAGCAAGGTAATATCTAAACATAGTTTGCTCCATCATAAGGCAAAGTCCGTGATTGCCTGCCCCTGCCCCTCTCCACTCCCAGCTTAAAAAGCACTTACAGTCCTCCTCAAACAGAACCCAAATGTAGCCTTTTTATTGGGTAATAAAAATAGCACATGATATTGTGTGTCAAATGGTCACTTTTTTCTTTTTTGCAGTCCACGCCACAGGGCTCACTCCTAACTGACACTGGTCAACTCCAACTGTCCATCAACCAGCAGGCGGGCTGATTGAATTTTGGGTACATGCCCAATGCCTATGCCAAACCTGCTTCATCTGTAATCATTATAGTTGCGGCCTAGCTTGATCCCCAATACTTGTCTCCTATATTGTATGTACTATTTTGCACACACATCCCACAACCTTCGCTGTGCCTATGGTTCGCAACCGTGAGATGAAGATGATGGGTGCTCCAAACGTAGCAATGGGGTGCTCTGAGCACAGCAGCAGGCAGAACAGTTCTTCCAGGATAAAGAACTGTTTCAGTGATAAATTTTCACCAGCAAATTAATAGTCCTAAAGGTACATCAAATGGCCATGGATCAGCTATCACTCTAAAGTGTAGTAAGAGAAAGGGCTTTACAACGCAGCATCTTTGTCTCCTGGCTTATTGTTGCTTCCTATTCTTTTCCTTGGGGCATAGGGTCATAGCTTGGCAGCAGAGGATCTGCTTTGCTTGCAGAAGACCCCATGTTCAGTCCCCAGCATGTCTAGGCAGGGCTGGAGAGTCCCCTGTCTGAAATCCTTCATAATCAATTCCAGTCAGAGCAAATCATGCTAAGCTAGAATAAACCAATGGTCTGACTCAGTATAAGACAGCTTCCCATGTATTGCAGGGATAACTGGAACTTTCTCAGTGGGTAAGTCCAACTAAAATTGGAAGAACTCTAATAGAACTGTGGTTGCAGATAATACAAGTAGATGCAAAATTAAAAGTAAATTTCTTGTAAGTGAATATGGAACAGATGCAGTTGCGAAAACATCAGTATGACATATTCCGGTATGCTACTTCTCACATGATGAATGGGGGCTCACATGGTTATTTGCCGAGAACAGCAAAAAAATAAAATCTTGAGTGGGAACAAGGACAAATAATTTATCAGGTGTTATGTAAGCATGGATGAAACTTGTAAATCTTTGAAGGAGAAAGAAATGAAATTATTTGTTTTGAATGTTTCACAATGATCAATTATAAGCTTCTTAGTTTGCTTTAGCAAGAAACTAGATTTATGTTGTATGAGCAACGGATGGCCTCTACTGGAAACCACAGTTCATTGCAGCACGTTGCTTTGAAAGAAAGAGATATAAAAATACTTGCACCCTCTAGTCCTCTGTGATACTTAAAAAACGAAAACAAAATGCAAAGGCTCCTCCAGATGACCTGTTCAATGAGCATACATCCTCATTTGCTTATGGGTTTAGACTATGCCCAGTCTGCATTGATCATTTTTTCTGATTTATTTACAATGAGCATACATCCTGATTTGCTCGTGGGGTCTTTATAAATATGCAGGTTAATCATTTGTTCATTCCACACTTTTCAATGCATTTGCCTGTCACTTCCCTAACTGCAAAAGGCTTTAAAAAAGAAGAAGTGGATTTGTTTTAGGGCAACAGAATGCTTCAATCCTCTTTCATTATGCAAACCTAAATTTCTGGTACATGCTTGAAACACTCCAGCAAAACCCCGACAGTCTAGAGGTGACCACAGAGAGATGTTTGTCCTTTACCAAGAGTAACACTGACCTAAATTCTTGCCATGGCAAAAATTATATAAGACTTGAACCTTGATTTCCTCAGCACTAATATTCTATTTTCCTCCTTGCTTACTTTAAGTTCTACAAACATTTCTGTGCAGATTGCACAGTATAACAATAACAATAACAATAACAATACCCTGCCTTTTTCCCTAGCAGGGAGTCAGCTTACAGATAAAAATAATGACGGCTAAAAACATGGGGGGGGGGGAGAATAATTAAACATAAAAACTCAATCAAAGATAAATAGAATAACTTACCACAACTCTTAAAATGTAATGTTTTATGCAACATATTGTTTAATATGAAAACAAATGTGAAATCCCAACACGTTGTGTGTTCCCATAATATTTCATCTTGAGCTGCGTCACACTGGCCAGTGACCAAAGCAAGTTGTGGCTCAAGTTTTCCCTGGCCAAGAGAGCTTTCTGAATAAAAGATCGTTCATAGTATATTTGCTTGTACTTTTGTGGTTAAAGATATCATCCTTTCTCTTGAAAAACAACAACAGAAAAGCACCTGTGAGCAAGAGACCCTGGCAGAGAGCTGGCAGTTGAATGTTGCACTCAGTGGCACCTCTGCTGCTAACACAACTGCTCACAGAATCAGCTTAGGAACTAGAAACAGCAGATCACATATCTCCTCAAGGTTGGCATCTGTGCCATGAGCTTACCAAGTATAGCAATGAAGCAATGCAGAGTGGATGGGCAGAAAAGAGCTAGAGGCAATCTGGCATTCCAGAAAATCCAGCATTATTGTGGTTTTACATTGCTATCATGTAGAAGGCCTAGACTAGGCTTTAAAGAAGTTCAGCTAAGCATTAGCATTTGAACCAATGGTTATATAGAGATGGCACCTGAAATGGTATGCAGCATGGTAAAAACAATATTGAAAACATCTCTTCTAACAATATAAAAAATTAAAGCCTCAGCTTTAACACGTGCTCTGTCTGAGAACATCATTAAAAATAAATCCAGGTCCAGTTGTCTTCAGCCAGCCTCAAAGACCTTCTGATAAAGCCAAGTTCTAGGCAGCTAACAGAATCCCTATCAATACCATGATAGCTAAGTACGGTATGTGCCTGCAGTTAGAGTGCATTCAACAGTTATGGGGTCACCAAACCCTGCCCTGAACTGTGTTTTCATGAGCCCAGAAAACCCATCTCATCCCAGAATCCTGAGTGTCTCACTGCTACCTGCTCTATGTGCTTGTCAAAAGAAGAGGGGAAAGTTTTAAAGTGATCTATGGTGGATAAAAGCTACCATGTCAAGTGAGTGTCTCTTCAAAAGCTAAGAAAACATCACTCAGAATCTTGAAAAAACAGGCTGTCCCCCAATGATCTATATACCACAGCTTCTATTTCTTAGTGTACAAAAACATACAAACTTACAAGTGGAGATCCAGAGTGCATGGGGAGTACAGTCTAGAAATAAAAACCATTAAAACAAAAATACAACATGGAAGTCTTCACAAGTGCAGGAAACAATCGTGCAAGCTCTCCCCACCTCATGGGTTTACTTTAGCCCTATTCAGAATACTTGTATAGGGCTTACACACACACCCTCTTCCCCACTATATCACACTGGCTCCAATATTGAGCCATAGGAATAAGCAGGATATGAATTGTCCCAGGCACTCATAGTATGGCTTCATGGTATCTGTATTTCAAATGCCCATGCATTTGATAAATGACAGCATTTAAACCAACATTTTCCCTTTCTTTCTTGGCAGTGCTTTGACAGTCTTCTGTGATGGAAGGAATGAAAGCACTTAAAACATTTTAGTTCTGCATCAAGGAAAAACATTAGTTATTCAGCTGACCTGATTGCTCCTAAAATATCTATATTTTAATACTCTTCCTTCAAATTCCACCGTATTTGCATTTTCTAAACATCTGTTCATACATTCAAGCTGCTTTGAAGTCATCCAGGATGCTCTGCAATTCTGTGACTCTCTTAATCGAAATGATGTCCTTTTCCATAAAAAGTCTGGTTTTGTTTTCTGTATGAGCCCAAGTGGGAAAGTTGAGTTGAATAGACCTTTTCAAAGAAACAAATGAGCCTCAAATGTTCATTTCACTTCCCACTGGTTGAGAACCTTGACCAACTCTGAGTGATTCACGGCTTTGCATTCATCCATTCATAACTTGGCTTTGCATTCATCCATTCATAACTTGGCAATTCATTATATTGATGTTTACACAACTAACTAGCTATGTAAACAGTGCCCAGTACCTTAGATACTTAAATATTCAATTAAAATAAAATAAAAATTGCAAACTACAAATTTTGAATTAAGTGACCATATGTAAGCAGACTGATAGCTGAATGCTGGAAATTTGGCAGACAGGACAGGCTCATAAATGCATCCTAGCAGCATTCTAAATAATTTAATACAAGAAATATTTTGACATATTCATAACTGTATGGCATTTATTAAAAATAGGCCAACTTCTCTTTTGTGTGATGTACTAATATTGCTAAGAGGATATAGTGAGTGTCCTGAAATAACAATTAGAACTGTTACAGATAGGTAGCCGTGTTGGTCTGCCATAGTCAAAACAAAAAAAATTCCTTCCAGTAGCACCTTAAAGACCAACTAAGTTAGTTCTTGGTATGAGCTTTCGTGTGCATGCACACTTCTTCAGATACACTGAAACAGAAGTTTCCAGACCCTTCTATATAGTGAGAAGGTGGGGAGGGGTATTACTCAGAAGGGTGGTGGGAATGGGTGATTGGCAGATAGCTGTGATGAGCCTGTTGACGACTCTTAACGACTGCAATAGGTCTTACAGGAAAAAGCAAGGGGTGAGAAGGTGAAAAATGGCTTTGTCATGTATAATGAGATAAGAATCCAAGGTCTTTGTTCAGACCAGACAAGGTCTTTGCAACTTATCACCAAACTTAAAACCATGGAGAGTCCTGGTCTGAACAAAGACCTTGGATTCTTATCTCATTATACATGACAAAGCCATTTTTCACCTTCTCACCCCTTGCTTTTTCCTGTAAGACCTATTGCAGTCGTTAAGAGTCGTCAACAGGCTCATCACAGCTATCTGCCAATCACCCATTCCCACCACCCTTCTGAGTAATACCCCTCCCCACCTTCTCACTATATAGAAGGGTCTGGAAACTTCTGTTTCAGTGTATCTGAAGAAGTGTGCATGCACACGAAAGCTCATACCAAGAACTAACTTAGTTGGTCTTTAAGGTGCTACTGGAAGGAATTTTTTTTAATTAGAACTGTGTGTGGCTAAGCCTGGTCTAGACGTGCATCAGAATGAGATGGTAGAATACTGAAAGTAGTAGAACGGGCTATTGGCTGCAGGTGGGGAGTGCTGTTTCCCCCTCTAATATAGTAAGTTCTTTTTGTTTTGGACTAGCCCCTAGAGTTAAGCAAGAGGGAGACTTTTTATTTAATTTTTTTTAAAAAAATACAACTGTGTTTTATACTCTGCATTTTCACCCCCCCCCCCAAAAAAAATGCAGTTGTATCTCCTGATGTTGGAATAGAGTAACATATTGTTTTAACTCTATTAAACACAAATAACTTTTCACATTTAGGACTGTAGCCCAAGCACATTTTCCAGATATGTTCTGTTATTGTTTTTGGACTCAGTAGGCTTTCATTGTTCATCTGTAAAATCATTCATGCTACATACTCTGTACAAGGGGCCGAATTTAACCAAGTTGTTGCACTAGCAGATGCCAGCACAACTCATCCCACTAGTGCAATGGGGCATCCCCTCCTCCTAACCCCCATGAGCCCTCCTTGCCCTCCCCGGTCTTCTTTGGGAGGGTCAGGAGAACCCCTAGAATAGGTGGAGGAGGTAGATGATGGTTCCACCTGGCAAGCAGAAATCCTTGGGCTGATGGAATGATCTCCTTACTGCAACATTGAATTCCACCCAAGAACTGTACAAGAAAATGTTAAAACTTGGTTAAAGGAGGGATCTGGGAAGCTGTTATAGCTTGCTGTAAGTATTTAGCTGAAAGAACTTTGTATCCAAACTTGCACTAAAATGTAGACACTTGCGTCCATCAGAGTTTTCCTAAACCAGTCCCTAACTAAAAATTTAAAAGCCATGTGAGTTAGTTTTTGCATTTTCAAGAACTCTTCGCTCAATGACCTCAGTGTTTAAAAGGACAGGAGGGAGCAGGATTTGTTATCAATAGAGGGCATGAGGTAACATAAACTCATGAAATCCCATCTTCAAGTGGTGATTAAGGGTCACTTTACAGACTTATGGGGGGGGGGCGGAAATGCACCCCATAGTTTACATACATCTAAATGTATTGGTCAACTGCCCGATTAATTCTGGGTTCTGTCCACTTCAAATTCTGATAATCCCAGCTGGCTAGCAATTCAGGGATTAAATGGGAAATAAATGATCTTAATGCCTCAAAAAGGCCATTTGGTGATATCAAGTTGTTCTTGGCAGTTCTGAAGTACCTTAATGGTATCCTGCTATAATTGTTTCGTTTGAAAGGAAAGAACACGTGCAAGCTGCAGGATAACTTAATCAGTTCCTTCGAGTTTATGTAGCTTTGATACCCTAAATTCCATTTGGATGTTGCTTGTCTTTAGAATGTGGCACTTGACTGCTGTGTTCAAAATACTCCGTTGTCTCTGGTACTTTCTCCGATAGGACTGATGCTTATGTACATGCATGATGACACAGAAAGCCTAGAGGATAGTTTCACCATTCAGCTGACAGATGGCAAGCACACAGTCCAAGGGACACTTTACATCTTCATCCTGCCAGTCAACGATGAAATCCCTCATCTTTCCAGGTTAGCTGTTGAAGTGACATTCTATGCAAAGTGACTTTAGGAGAGACAGGGGGGAAACATTTTATTTCTCTTTAATTGTTAACATGTTTGATGAATTGTTTATTGGCAAGAAGATGGATGCGTTGCTTGTCTCTTGGCAATTGTTAATTCTTTTCATTCTCGTTTCTTATGAAATTATGATCTTTTAATATAAATATTAAGGTCAGGATGCTGACATTAATTAATCCTCAACAAGTAGAACGAATAGGAAATATCAAAGCTGTGTTTCATGGATAGTAGGCTGGCTAGACACAACTACAGAGGGGAATTATGATGTCAGAATGGTTTGGAAGGAAGAGGCCCATTACGATTTCTAAAAATCACTTTATGCTATGGCAGGTGAATCTCTGTGATGTAATGTGTAAGGGCAATGCGTGTACAAAACAGATATGGACCCATAGGGAGGACATTGAGTGTTGTGGCTAGAGTGTCACACTAGGACCTGGGAGACCAGGGTTCAAATCGCACTTGGCCATGAAGCTCACTAGGTAACTCTCAGCCTAAGTTACCTCACAGGGTTGTTGTAGGGATTAAATGAGCAAAGAAAGAACCATGTATGCCACCTTGAGCTGCTCGGAGAAAAAGGTGGGATATAAATGCAATAAAATATATTTAAGTAAATTAATAAATCAAACATTTCAAAGAAAGCTGCCTTTACATCAGATCCAGCATATTATTTGTAGTGAATTAGTACTGGCACATTTCGTTCATTTAAAAATGGCTAGGTATTTCAATGTCAGTTCTGTAACAAAAGTGTGTTGTTGTAAAAGTAAGTCTGGGGTGTTTTTTTTTTTTTTGTTATCCAGAGTGAATTAACCACACCTGCCAACCCTATGGAGTAGGTGAAAAGGACCAAAGGCTGATTAAGTTGTCCTTCAGGAATGACTAATTAAACCCCAAACTGACAGTAGGAACAGGTGGGGTGGGGATGGGGTTGCAGTGCCAAAGTGAGGAAGCAGTGGGTGCCGCTGCCACCACCTTTCTCACTTGAAGAGAGCATGTTGTCACCTAACCAATGAGACACTCACCCAGTGGAGGAGGCAGCAGCTCTGCTATATTAGGTGGGGCCTTATTTTTGGCTTTACAAATGCCTCTACGCTGCTGAATGAGGTGGAGAGGACTTCCTGTTTTTAATAGTAGGGGACATCTGAAATGGAGTGTACCAGGGATCTGCCAGACTTCCATTTGTCTCAAGTAAGGGCAGTGTTATACGTGAGGCAGAAATTACATTTGTACTTCGTTTGAAAGATGATGTTGGATTCTGAATCTGTGTGTCTCCTCTCCCACCCCATGCAATATTTATTTCTCGCCCCTCAGGAACACAGGCTTGGAAGTTGAAGTTCACGAGACCAAAGTTATTTCCAGTGTGTCATTAGAAGTTGAAGACAAAGATTCTTTGAGGAATCAGCTGCATTATGTCATAAACAACAAGCCAAGATATGGACACCTGAAATTAAAGGTAATAATGATTCTCAGCGTTTTCTTCACACACAGCCCTGTCAACATGTGGTTGCAAAGCATAGGCACAGCGAAGGTTGTGGGATGTGTGTGCAAAATAGTACATACAATATAGGAGACAAGTATTGGGATCAAGCTAGGCCGCAACTATAATGATTACAGATGAAGCAGGTTTGGCATAGGCATTGGGCATGTACCCAAAATTCAATCAGCCCGCCTGCTGGTTGATGGACAGTTGGAGTTGACCAGTGTCAGTTAGGAGTGAGCCCTGTGGCGTGGACTGCAAAAAAGAAAAAAGTGACCATTTGACACACAATATCATGTGCTATTTTTATGAATTTTATTTCCACGCAAAACATCTTATATGTACTCATATGTGACACATGTGCATTTCTCTGTGCTGAGGAGCCAAACTTGTCAGTGCTTCTGTGTCAAATATACATTTGGGTGATAAATATTCTTGCTGCTATGTTGAAGATGCTTAAACTAAAGATAGACATGGCAGAACAGGATGGAAGTGTAGAAGTGTGAGACTTCCTCTCCTCTCCCCTTCTTAGTATGAAAGGCAAAAAGAAACTGTACGCACATGGCGTCTTTTAAGTTAACATATAATAATAGTGTCTGATAGCATAAAAGCAGTTAGCCTTGTCTCTTTCTCTCCTTTGCATTTGTTTTCTGTCCTCAAAAAGGTCCTATATATTAATAATGTCCTGTTCCGTTGCTCTTTGAGCCAACGCTCTGGAGCTATAGCAAAACGTTTTAACTGGCTTGTATATTGGCGTGCTAAACCACTAGGCTATAGTCTTCCTTTTATAATTAAGTAACTTGAGAAATCTGTTGGGATCAATAAATTTTGAGAACGCTTACATAAAACAGAATATAAAGTGGATAGTCTTGCCATCAGAAGCCCATAAAAGTCAGTCCCTTTATGTGACACCTCTACAAATGGCATTATGTCATTGCATAATATTAGTAGGAAACTAAGATTTTTGTGCAAAACCATAAAATGTAATGAGTTTCACATAATCTACTCATATAAACGGAAAAAAGAGTGAGAGCGGGGCTTTTTTGAAAGTGGACTTGCAGCTTTTTGGCATCCTGAAAACATAAGGAAATTTGGAAACTAGCTCAAAATAGAGATATGTTTCAGTAGTGGGCGGTTGATGTGATCTTTTTGCTTGGTGGGAACATGCACCTTGGCTGTTTTAACTGTTCAACTAGTGGTCTTAACTGGGGAAAGGGAATACCAAAAAGATCTGAAAATGGAAAATGGAAATAGTGCCAAAAGGGTTTTATTCCTAACTGAGCTAAAGTACTGTGTGTTGGTTTTTTGTGATCTCTAATAATGGAAGCTAGAGAATCCTTGCAGATTCCTGCCCCCACCCCTACTTTGGCATGAAGACTTGCAACCAGGAATGGGAGATAAATTCAATTTGGCTCCTTTCGTAATGCAAACCTGCGTAATTTGCAGTCCCCGAATCACACATACATCATTTTATTTGTAAGCTGCCTTTCCACAGCCAAAACCATGCTCGAGGTAGCTTACAACATCAAGAATTACATTATTACAAACATAGAAAGTAGTATAAACCACAAATAAAACAAAAAGTGCATGGCTGAATTGAACTATTTCCACATAAATCATAAGATACAAAACAAAGATACAAGAAATTAACATCTTAACAGCAAAAACCCACCACCACCAAAACCCCCTAAACAATACCCCAACCTAAGATTCTGCTCAGCAGCCTCAGCTTTTGTAGCTGGAGTCAGTCAGAGTCCCACTCTCCCAGGTCAGGTGGGAAAAGGCCTGCAAGGCAGGGAGCACGTCTTCCGGGACTCAAAGCAATACATAAACCGAAAGGTAGCTAACTTTTGAAATATACATTTCTCCAAATTTAGCGATGCAGTTCTCCAGCCAACTATTGCGTACAAAAATTGCACATATTAGGAGAAAACGTGCTTAAAACGCATGTATTAGTGAAAATAACATTTTTTAAAATGAAAACTTTATTTTTAAAAAATTCCAAACTGATGCAGGAATGTGGAGAACTAGACTTAAAACTAGAAAAAATGAAAGAAATGTAAATTGGCATTTTTGTCTATCCCAACTCAGGTTATGTCACATGCATTTAGTGTAAAGGTAAGAACTTTGCTAAAGATGCTTAAAGATTTGTAGGAAGGCATAGTCATTAACTGTGGGCTTGGAATGTGCTTAGAGCATAAAGTTCATGCAAATGCACTTATGTCTGGTCTTGGACAACAGCACTCAGCTTGAACTCTACACTTGTAGAGAGCCCCCTGTTGTTGTTTCTTCTTCTTCTTCTTCTTCTTCTTCTTCTTCTTCTTCTTCTTCTTCTTCTTCTTCTTCATCATTTTTACCCTACCCATCTGGCGGGGTTTTCCCAGCCACTCTGGGCGGCTCCCAACAGATTAAAAACAGAATAAAGCATCAAACATTAAAAACTTCCCTAAACAGGGCTGCCTTCAGATGTTTTCTAAAAGTCAGATAGTTGTTTATTTCCTTGACATCTGATGGGAGGGTGTTTCCACCGGGCAGGCGCCACCACCAAGAAGGCCCTCTGCCTGGTTCCCTGCAACCTCACATCTTTCAGTGAGGGAACCGGCAGAAGGCCCTCAGAGCTGGACCTCAGTGCCCGGGCAGAACAATGGGGGTGGAGACGTTCCTTCACCCACTGCCCAGTGTTTAGAAGGGTGGTTCCTTCAGGTCCCAAGAACATCTGACTAGGCAGCTCCTCAATCTGGACAGCAATGTTAGGTAGTTAGTCAGATACCATTCACTCAAGGGTGACTCAGGGAGCATAAAAAAGGTGCCCAGTACAATGAGCCACCTTGAGCTTGGCTAGGTGGCCTCCTATCATCTCCCAGTCACAAGGTCAAATAAACCTTACTGCCGATCCTACAACAAAATGTCTGACCTCTCAGTAGACCAACTGGACACCATCATCCCTAAACAGATACAGGAAAGAAATACAGATAAGACAAAGAAGCCACACCAGAAGCCATCTCTTGACCTCATGGCCAATGCACCATCTGGTCCTGTCAATCCAGCGTCTCTGATCACATCAAGACATCCATTCCACCATCTTCTCCAGGTCCTGCCCAATGGGCATGAATCAAAGAGGATGAATACATAGGATGCAGGGGATGGGGGATAGTGGACACAAGGTGACATAGGGTGCACAGCAATTTACCCCCATACCATTCCCCCTTTCTCCACCCAGCAGACAGAAGCCCATCTGTTCAATTGAAGCTGGGTTTCAGACCTGCCGAAGAAGAAGAAAATAATTAAACACTAAACTTAGCAACAGCTAACCTCAAAGAAGTGAGAAATTATCAATGCCCACCGGGGCTGCAGCTGTTGCTGTTCCAATGTAGAATGAATCTATGCCATTCCCAGAAGGATCGTGCTTAGAGTCCAAGGCACTGTGAACAATAACCCCAAATTGGAATTCTGTAAAAGGAGCACCATTAGCATAACAAAATAAACGTCTCAGATTTTTAGAGCACATTGCACAGTCAGTTTTAGACCTCCTGGTGCCCCTATCAAAGAACACTACATCCTCAATGGCGAGGGCCTAACCTGATGTATTATTTGTTGGATGTGCCAGGGACTCAGTAGTGTTCAGGGCTCTGGAAAATGCCACCCAGGCAACTGCTGCAAATAAAGAAACCTCAAAAGGTGAGAAATGCCACCAAAAGGACCTGAAAATGGAAAAGAGTAATAGTGCCAAAGGAGGTTTATGCTTGACTGAGCTAAAGTACTGCATGCTGCTTGTTATATTTTTGTTGATCCCAAATAAAGGAAGCTAGAATATCCTTGTAAATTCTTTAGCAATGATGAACGTGTTTTGCAGTACTTGTTTTTTTGCTTCTTTTAAACATATAAACTTTTAATGTGTCCGATCGGAAGAAATCCTGTTGGGTTTAGTGTTGAAATGTCACTAATTTAGCAAGAGGAAGGAAATGGTCATCACAGTTAGGTGTGTTTACACTTCTGAATACCTTGGATAGGTGTCAGAATTAAATATGGTCTGTGAAGTGGAGGGAAATGAGTTCACAGCTTCTCCATCATTTCAGTTCACCTACATAAACTTGTTTAATTCATGCAGTCAGTGAAAGGGTAATCCAAGTAAACATTTCCATGAGCTGGGACTGCATCACAAGAGCACTTGGTGAGTGGCTGCATGTGTCTGTTCACACTAGCACAGTTCTGCAGTAATAGAAAGCTGTGTGTTGCCCCTCTGTCAAGTAGCCTGGAGGAGCCGAAGGTTCCCGAGGTTCCTCCCCCTGCTTAAGTAATTGGGCTCTTCTGCAGCTCTCCCCACACCTCATTCCTCCACTGGCAGTGATACTCAGCTTCGAGACTGTAAACGAGCACAAATGACAGTCCCCACCAATCATTATTGGACTGGCAGCTTATATAAGAGCTAGAGGTTCCATCCTCTGCTCTCAACCAGGTCCTGATCCTGGCAGGTTCCTAGTTTCTTCCCTTCCCAGCTAACCTCACACACAGCTAGCTAGAGGGTAGCTCTTGAGCTTGTTTCTGGCTCACCAGCTCCTCTCCTGTGGCCTTTGGGGACAGGTGAGGGTGGGGCAGTCTGAGAGCCAGCCAGGATCCCTGGCTTCTGGTGTGATGACCTGCAGACCTGGGGCAGGAATGTCTGGACAATACTCCTTTCATGGTGGGGAGACACCATTTTGTGGTTCACCTCAGGTGCCAAAATGTGCTGGCCTGGCCCTAGCATAGACTGAAGAAGATCTCTTTGTTTTTGTATGAAAAAGGCCTTCAGTTCTCCACAGGGATTATATTTAGTCATAAACCTTAAATCTGTCTGATATTGCAAGACTGATTCATCTTTCTGGGTCTATAATGAATCCCACTTGGAAGAGATGGAGACACTATATGAATATAGGGCCACTACATTAGAGTGAAGAAAATGAATGTATATGCTTTCTGAAAGTCTTTCAAAAATTGCTTGCTTTTGGATAGAGAAACTAACAGCCATTAGAAAACAACAACTGAGCTAGTGACATAGCTTCAAGGGATAGACTTACTGTGGGACAACCATATTGGGTTGCTTTGTTGCATGTATTATTTCCATGTTTTGTTGCTTTCAGTTTTGGAATACAGTAATTGCAATGATGCACAACTCTAGTCCTGATTCATATGATTAGTCAGATCATAGATGCTGCGTTGAAATGAAATATTTGTGATATACTTAACCACTTGGAAATCAACCTTGCCCAGCTTGTTATATATGAAGTTGTGTTTTCTTTTTTTACATAAATGTATTATTAAGTAACAAACTCTATATAAAAATGAACCTAAACGAACAGGGAGGTAGAAGTCCTGAGTGTTCTATTTTCAAGTGGCAACCACACTACAGTGGTGCCCCACAAGACGAACGCCTCGCAAGACGGAAAACCCACTAGACGAAAGGGTTTTCCGTTTTGGAGGCGCTTCGCAAAACGAATTTCCCTATGGGCTTGCTTCGCAAGACGAAAATGTGTTGTGAGTTCCTGTGGGTTTTTTTCCCCTCCCCCCCTTTTCCTAAGCCGCTAAGCCGCTTATCAGCTGATCCGCTGATAAGCCACTTAACAGCTGATCGCTAAAAGCCGCTAAACCCCTAATAGCGCTAAGCCGCTAAGCTGTCAATGGGCTTGCTTCGTAAGACGAAAAAAACGCTATACGAAGAGCCTCACGGAACGGATTAATTTTGTCTTGCGAGGCACCACTGTACTACTAAATGTGTGAATTGGACCTTTGTTTTGTATTCATTGAATGGGCAGCAGATTAGGTGGCCTTGATACAAAGTGAGCAGGTTTTTACATCACACCTACTCTGCTCAGAAATGACTGAGGCATAAAGCTTTTTAGCCTTATGGTACCTGGCTCATGCTTCATGTAGGTGGTTGATTGCAATGTGAGACAGCATCAAACCCTGGCCTGGACAACATGCAATGTGTATGCAGATTGCATGTAGAACCCCTATATCAATGCCTGTTGTTGGAGAGAGTCTTTTATCTTCTTTCTAAGTGCTGCATTAATAGAAACCCTCTGGCTTATATTATGATGGCATCTAATTGTCTTGAACCTTCTCTTGGAATAAAACCAGCTTCTAGCTAGGTAAGCAAGCACAAGTTGAAACACCTGGGCATCAGCTATGGACATCAGGGTGTGCTACAATGGATCCATCTGCATCTCTTGGCATGCACCAGGGCTCCCCCCCCCCCCCGTGTGACAGGTTGGAAAGCAGGATCCAAGAAGAGACAGGTTGATGATGCTTGTCTAAAAGGCACACAGAAAAACACTGTTTTTTGGTGCACATGCTAATGGATTAGGCAGGTCTGTGTGTATTTTTAGAAATGTTAATGGTCAATAAATAACTAACTAATGGCTAATTACCCAAATAATTTTGAGCAAAAGGGGTATAATGAAGTGTCCATTTTATAGTAGTGTGGCAAGTCTTCAAAAGACTCAGTGAGCCAATACACAGCAATGACCTTGGAGAGGGAAGTCCTGGGTTCAAATCCCTACTCAACCATGACACTTCTTAGGCTACCATGGTTTTATGAGGATAAAAACTGGAAACAAACCCACACAAACCACCAAATGTTAAGTACTGGATACAAATGTGGTGGAGAAACTAATGTTATTTCTTTCAAATAAAGTCAATCTGAAACGACTTGTAACACTTGTAGATGGTTTAAGGATATGCAACAGGGTCAGTCACAAGTAACTAAATGCCATGCTAAAGGGTGGCTTCCTTTAGAAGGGTCAAAAAGTAGCTCAACACCCTTTTCTACCAGTGAAAGGCCATAGCTCAGTGGTAGAGCATTGCCTTTGTACACAGAAGGTTCTGGGTTCAATCTCTGGTATATTCACATAGGACTGGGAATGTCCCCTGTCTGAAGTCCAGGAGAGCTCCTGCCAGCCAGAACTAGATTGACCAATGGTCCAATGCTGTGTAAAGCAGCTTCTACACTGTATTCCTCACACTGACTCATGCCACAGCCTTCAGACTTGTCTAGGCCCATATTGTGGTAGCTAATGATGGACCTGCAGCTCCATCCCATTGGCTTTGGGCCTTGCTGTCGGTGAGTGAGACCTTAGACGGTACCACCTGCTGCTGCTTTTTCTGTCTTTTACCATTCTAGGTTCCAAGTGTATGTCGGGGCATTAAACCTTGGTCAGCCCCAGCTGTTCAGTAGCTCTTAAAAGTTAGCCATCTTCACAGCTGTTCAATATGTATATCTCTATAGCATGTGCAGCTTATGTGTGTGTGCATGCATTTGTTTCACCCACCCATTCCATGATGTTTTTCAGACTGCATCAGCTTGGAGCACTCTGCATCCTGGAATGAATTTCACTCAAGATGACGTGGACATGAACCGCCTCTGGTATTTCCATACGAACGTACTGAGTCCAGAAAGTCACGACAGCTTCCGATTTTTTGTGACAGATGGGAAGAACAGATCTCCACCAGAAAGCTTCTATATTTTCATAAAAAGTGTGGCTAAAGGTAGGAAATGAGGGTTGGAGAGTTTGGGGTTTTTACTTTCAGTGTATTATTAGTTCTTTTGGGGGACCAAGCTGTGTTGCATAACTACAGGGGAGCGGTAACTACAGAGGGGAGCGGTAGAAGGCCCTGTGTCTCCTTATGTGACACTGATGTGCTTTTAAATGCATGGGTGAAGTTTGTACGCCAGCAATCTCTAAAGGATGCCATCTCTTTCCAGGATTCTGATGAACCAGCTAATTAGAATCCAATCCATTATGCGCATAACTAATGGCACAAGTTTACAGATCTGTCGACTATTATGACTGCATTCCCCGGTGTCTGTTCGTGACTAGTGACCAAAAGGAAGAGTTCAGTTCTGAAACCTCTGAATGTGCAGAGAGCCAGGATTATATCCCAGTTGAATTTCAAAGCTATCAGGAGTCTAGGCAGTTCAAGGCTCAACGTTCTGAGGAGGTGTCCTTAGGAGATCTTGGAATCTTTTGCAGATGGGAGGAGGGGTATGTTACAAGCCAAGCTGACTCCTCTCACTATTCTGTCTTGAGGTGGGAGGGTGAAAGCCCACAGAATCGCATGAGGCCTGTTCCAACTATTGTTGCCGAGGCTTTTGGAAGTGAATAGAAATCACGTGGAGACACACAGGAGTCCTCTGAGTGTTAAATATTTCTAAATTTGTGCCAGGTGGCTTTAATTTATTGAACATAGGTTTTTGTGAAGTAGTGCTCCTGTCAGGAAGAAGATTGGCATAAGAGAAATGGAAGCAGCAAAATCTCAGGGGGTCTTCTTTGGCGAAAAACCTCTATTGAGTCCTCCTGTGACTTGTGCTCATAACTGCTGAGGAAAACAGGGATGCCATCTGTAAACTGTGATTCATAAACACTCTGTCAATCTGCCACGTTACCCTGACATCATGAAATAACAAGGAGCAGTATTGTAATAAAGAGGGGAGGTTTGCAATCAACCAATTAAATACATCTAATTTATTTTGGTTACAGCTGAGGCTTTATTTATTAGTAAACAGCTGCATTTATTATAGAGATTTTTATTTTTATTTAATCCGGACAAGTCAGTGCCAACTGGCACTTTTGATAATCTATTAATCCTAAATAATCTTCTGGGCTTTTCATGTATTTTTTAGGGGGTAGGCGGAAATAAAAATAATTCAAAATTAGACTACAGTATTTTAGCATTTCTTTTCAAGTGTTTCTATCAAAGCTGCTAGAATCAGTCAATGAGTTGTTGACATTTTATTAATTCATATTTACAAGAAAAGTGGGGTTTGAATCTATAAATGCTGTTCCTCCTTCCAACCTATGCCAATAGGAGCCTTAATCGAGCTCCACTTTTGTTTTTGTTGATGTGAGATCTATATGTGGGCTTAACAGAGCAATCCTGTAGTCACATTATACCTGGCCAGCAGATCCAGTCCTTCTGCACTAGTGGAATGGCCACTATATCCAGTTCAAGGAACAAAGAAAATGCACAACCCAAAGAAAATACAAAAATGGCATAAAAAACAACAGGACATCCAAGCTTCCCTGGAAGCACCGTGAAAGCCTACCATCCAGGGATTGTGCCACAAACATTAAGCTGCAACACTGCAAGAGATGGTGTCTGTGTTTTCTTTCAATGATGTGAATCTCTGATGACTTCTCACTCCTATGAAAGCTTCCCCAAGGGGCATTTTGAACAGTACTTTAAAGCTATACAGTCATACCTCGGGTTGAATACACTTCGAGTTGAGTGCATTCAAGTTGTGCTCTGCGGCAACCCGGAAGTAACGGAGCGCGTTACTTCTGGGTTGCACCGCTTGTGCATGCGCAGACGCTCAAAATGACATCATGCGCATGCGCAGAAGCGGTGAAAAGCGACGCGTGCATGCGCAGACATGCCGTCGCTGGTTATGTTTACCTCTAGATGCGAACGGGTCTCCAGAACGGATCATGTTTGTATCTAGAGGTACCACTGTAGTTTATAAGCACTTGACAGCAGCCCAGGTGCTCTCTGGGCAAACTCACACACAAAACGGTGCATCACTCCCAAGAAGACCTCATTTCCCAGAGTGAAGCTGGAAGCACCTGCCCCACAGCCACTGAAAGTGGGTGCGCGGGCAGGCAGGCAGGCAGGCAAGGAAGGAGGTATGGCAGCCTTGGGAGGGGCAGGAAGGAGCAGAATGGCAGGCAGTGGGATCACTGTAAAATTAAATCTGGATCTCACATGCCAATCAAGTTTGAAATATAAAGTTATAAATATGACAAGCCCAGCTCTACCTAGCACAGAGTCAAATAAAGGAAATGCAAACTTAAATCTAGGAATCTTCCTGCAAATAGGGGATTTAAGATTGCAAACATTTGCATTTCACTATTAATCTAATTTTTCTTGCCGTTAGGTCTTTTTTATGGTGCTTTGTGTCAAATGTAATGGGAATCAAGGAGTGCAATTCATTCTGAAGTTCTCCCACTGAATTCTCATTAAGCATTGCAAGCCAGAGCTAACCGTACCCTATTGATAGCACAGGGAGTCAAGACAACTGCAGTGATGCAGTTGCAGAGATGGCTGCTAGTATGTTTCTTTCTCATTATCTTTGGCACACTATGTAATGTAAAGCTTCAGAGATGTATATCTCTCTCCCCTCACCCCACAAGAGCCTTTCACATTGGCCCTAGCTAGAACCATGGGACAAGTCTGTTAGGAAACTGACCTGATACTGAGGTTATAGATGGAGCACTCTATCATCAGGCTTACACTGTTTACCAAGATGGTGCAGAAGGTTTGATCTTTTCACCACCACAGTTTTGGGGAAACTGTTGGAGACTGCAACAAAAGGTTGCGGAAGAACAAAAGTGAAAAAGAAAAAAGTTGTTTTGTTTTGGTTTGGTTTTGCCAGGGTCAGAGCATTCTAAAGCCAGTTGCTTTATGCTGAAAAAAGTAATGCAAACTAATTAAATGGTGAAAAATACATAGATGACTGACTGACTTTAGGCTCATCAGCTCCAAATCAGCCTCAAAGATACCAATATAGTTTTAAAAAAATGAAAATTTCAGAATGTTTTTCTTCGTATACTTTTGTAAGTTGATGTACAAATGGTTTTTTCTGATCTGTAAGCTGTTGGCCATCATCCATTTTTGCTACTGTGCTTTCTCGCCCAGCCTTTTGTGTTCTCATTTTTTTTAAAAAAAACCACTTTCATTAAAAAAAATAAATACTCTTGTTTGCCATCCTAGGTACACTTATTCGTAGTTGGAAATGGTGTTTCAATGCAAACCATTTCAACTCCTGATCCTAGTGGGCCAGCGATCCAAACGTGGACTGCTTAGACTTGTTTGGCTGCCCTTTGGCATATAACATAAGCACAGAGGGAGATCATAAGCAAGAAACGCGGACTGGGCTCTGCACTCATGCAGAAGTGCCTCCTCTCCCCTCCTCTCTGGTAGTAATTCTCCCTTCTCTTAAGTTATCATGGCATAGTGTTGCTTATGCAGCAGTGCTAATTGAGCCTAGATTACCTATTAGGGCCAAACTAGGGAAGACAGTATTCGTGAAATCCATAAAGAACTGTCCAGATTGAGATGCTGGTGGGCATGGAAGAGTGTTTTAACCCCTTTCCCCCTTCAATCTGGGTCTCCGCAAGCACAAATAGCAGGTGCAATGGGGTCTGATCCTGATTGGGAACACAGCAAGGGGCAAAGGGGTTAAAGGCTTCCTACTTTCCTATCAGGAGCCTATACAGCTTGGGGTCAGGATACCAAAAAGATTGTATCAACCATTATATAGCCAACCAATCACTGAAGGAAGAGGGTCTTCTGCAGATACCATCTCATTTGGATCAGTTCCATAGGATGTAGGAGTTGGACTTTTACTGTGGTTGCACCTACCCTCTGAAACTCCTTCCTGTTAAATCTTACTTATTTTTTGATTCATTAAATTAATATTCTGCCTTTCCTTCCAAAAGAATCTATTGTCTTTTGGTCACCTATTGAAGAACTTCCTTTTTCAGCAAGCCTTTAACCTGGGTATCTTATCTCTGTCTATATCTATATTAGATTTTAAATTGCTTTATATTGATGGGGTTTCTTTGCTAATTGCTTTGGAGTGTTTCATGCGATGCAATTTATAAATCACATAAATACATACATTAAATCTGGATTTGGCCCTCCTGCTATTTACTTTAAAGTCTAGTTTGGATCTTAGCCAGGATTTGCAAACCACTTTAAAACTAATTTATTTCAGATCCAAACTTGACAGGGGCATATTTCATGTGTCCTTGTCTTTCACCTATAAAGTGGGAGGCTGGACAAGTCTTTCTTTTAGAATAAAACGAGCATGTGAGAAAGGGATGCTGAAGTTTTCCCTTCCAGTCCCCTCCCAACCTCCTAAGCCTTTCCTCTTCAGGCCACTGCCTTGAGCACTGGTCTCTTCTTTACCTGGCTCTGAGACAAGTGGTTGCTGCAACCACCTGAGAGGACCGAAGGTGTGAGAGAAGGAGGTTCAATGCTATTCGGGTGATCTCAATACATTTTGCTGCCTGAGGCAAAAGGACAAGATGGCATCTTCCCCCCATGCCACATACAGAATCTGAAAGTACTGGCAGTTGAATTTTATTTTAACATTGGCAACAGAGCAACATTTCCCACTGTACCCACTGCAGCAAGCTAGTTTAAGAGGTGCAGAGCAAGTAAGCTTAAAGAACTCAAGGGATATGGCAAGGGGACTGCTGCTGCCCCTTGGCTTCCCTTTCCCAAGGCAGCTCCCTCATTCTGTCTAATGGTAGGGACAGCCCTGAGTGCCATTCTCCATATTTATTGTAAAAGTATGACACCCACCCACACCAATCTCCACTTTATCTGTGAATGCAGTAGACATGTAAAACAAAAATCCTGCCTACCACTGTCCAGCCAAGTTGATAAGATGAGAGCCCTTCTGAGGATTTGCTAGGCCCAATTGCCACCTCTGGTGCATCAATAATGTTAAACCCTGGTTGAGAGGAGGCAGAAATTGGTGCCAGAGAAAAGGGTGGTGGAGGAGAATGAAGTACATGTGTCTATGGTCCCCTTTGAATCTCTTAACCAGTGTTATGTCTGCCAATTTTTCATGCACTTTGGGGACTTTAAGGACTGCAACAAATCCAGTAGCAGGAGAATCACCCTTGGCAAGGTTACAGCATCACATAACCCCATCAGCTTAAAGTGTCATGCTGTGCTTAGCACATTAGGGTATTTTGTCCATCAGCCCATGTGGGCCTATTAACTTAATTGTTCTTTGTTGAAAGTGACCCATTTGTGTGTGAAGAGACAGTTTGTAATAATAATTATTCATGAAGGGGAGAATGTGTGGCCAAATTGTGCCTGTACCTGCATGTTAACCTCCCCCCCCACCTTTATGTACTCATGTGCATTGCTGAGCGTGCCCCCATGAGTGCTTATATACATTCTTCCCTAAACACAGAATTCCTAAGGAGGAAGGTACGTTCTGAAATCCCTTCCTTTACTCATGCAAGTCTCATGCCACACAAATGAAGATAAAGGTTTTCTTCAATAGCTTTTAGTTCTTATTTGGCACAGAGATCTTTACAGACACCAAAGGAATCCTTTCCTAGCCTGGTTTGGCCAAAGTCTCTTTTGTTAATCCCCGCAAAATGCTTCATCGCTGTGTTGCTCTTAACCACTTCTTAATGTCTGTTTCTCTGTGAGCTGATTTCACTGCCTCCCCCCCTCCAATCCAGTTCCCCCTATGGAATATTGAAGGACTGAGCCACCCCTCCCTCCGCAAACACCCACCCACATCCTTTAATTTCTCTTCCCCCCCCCATGCCTGATGCTTTTCTCTTTCTCTCCCTGCTCCCTCTCCCCCCTCCCTTTTATTTTAGGTGACATTGTTCTATTCACCAAACCTGTAACTTTAACAGAGGGTGACAGGGTGACCTTGACGACAGATGTTCTTATGGCAACAGATGGCACTGGCAAACCCGGGAAGCTGCTGTATGCCATTTCTGTGCCACCTGTGCATGGTCAGATTGAGTACATCAATTATCCCGGCGTGCCCATTTCCCGCTATAGCCAGTTGGATGTCGTGGCCCAGAAGGTTTGCTACGTTCACGACAATAGCCACGAGGCTAGTAAGGACTCATTCAGGTAAGAAGGCCTCCCCAATTATCTTCTCTTCTCCCTGCGCTCTCCGCTCACAAAACCTGGTTTTAAAACATGGGGAAACATATTTCAGGGGGCTAAATGTTAACATAACTTCTGCACGGCTCTCGGTGACCGTATTACAATGCTGAAATGCCTGGCATGAAAATGCAGAAAGTGTAATAAGTCCTCTCCTAAGTTCAGCAGCACATTTATTAACTGTAATGTTTTAAGGCCCCTAGTCAAGGGTAGTGGAAGATGCGCACGCATGGCATTGCAAGATTTTTGTACTGACTTTTTAATGAATTAGCATATGAATTCAGATCCATACATTTCAGTGCTCCTCCCAGCCACGCAGCCGCCACAGGTATCGGGGGGGGGGGGGCAGCAAAGAGAGACTGCTAATTCTGTTACTGTTATGCTCCATCTGAAACTGTAGTTGCTATCTGGGGTAGAGTTTTTCTTTTTTTCCAGTCGGGGGGGGGGGGGGAATCCACAATATTGTCTGAAATCATTGGTAGAAGTTAATCCAGATGGTGGTGTCGTTACTAAAGAAAAGCATATGTTGGCTATTATGGTACTTAAATGTAATGGTTTTATATACCTCGAGTGGGCAGAAGATTGGGGGGGGGGGGAAATACAGCAGAATCTCTCTCTCTCTCTCTCTCTCTCTCTCTCTCTCTCTTTCTATCTCTCTTTATACCAAGTACAGCAGAAAATAGATTTCATCTTCCCTTTCTGCTGAATTTCCCAACAGATGTGGCAAGTTTAATGGATTAGAAGCTCATTAATACCATCCTCCTGTAGGAAAGAAGCACCCATATTGCTTAAATCAGGAACAGGATAAGGACTTAATTTATAGCTCACTTGGGTATCGTCCTCTTCTAGGTACTTTGCTCTTTTTCACGTACATAGTCGCTAAGCATAAATTATATGCAAACATGAATATTAGGGTCCCGACACCATTTTTTTTGTTAGAAAAGCAGTTTTGGAAGATGATGACAGAGAGCAGGGAAGCGGGGGTGGGGTGAAGAGTTGGGGTGCTTAACTCTTTCCCTGCCTTGCTGAAAGCTTGCAGCTGAAACCCTGTGGATGTGGAAAGCTGCCTGGGACAATTTAGGAAACAAGAGGCAGGAAAGGTGTTTTACTCTCTCCCCATCGCATCCTCCCCCTCCTTTTCAATCACTGTCTCCTCTTGCTGCTTTTCTCAAAATAAAAATGGTGCTGGTCCCCTTAACTTGTTTCTTCTTCCCAGTTTAAAATTGAAAATTATTTATACTCCCTTTGCTACTAAATGGGCACTCTAACTAATTTTATTCTTGCAGTGATTAAGTGTGTATAATTTCCTAAGAAATGAGTTAAATTAACAAGGGGAAGAAGCAATCTGTAAATCATGTAAACGGTCTTTTTCTAAGTGAGGTTAAGACCATCATTAAATAAATCACAGGCCCTAAAGCATGGCCATTTTTTTCTTTTGCGTTTTTGGTATGTGGAAAATATTTTCTTCTTTTCTCCCTTCCTCATTAAACCTTCTCTCTCTCTGCTATGTGTGTGTGGGGTGGGGTGGGTCAGCTTCATTAGTGTGCTGGCTAATCCTGGTTTGTGGATTAAAAGGGTGCAGGTACTCTTCCTAAACTCTTAGGGAAGTTCTCCTCTGATATCTCTCTCTCTCTCTCTCTCTCTCTTTCCCCTCCCTCTCTCTCTCTCTCTCTCCCTCCCTCCCTCAGCTCTTCACCCCATTTCTTTCCTGCTTACCAACTTATCTTTCCACTCTTTCCCTGTCCCTAAACTTGCCACTATCATCAAGGTTGCCTTGTGGGGCAGGTGTGAGCATTGTGCAATCATAATGATTTTGTGCTCATGATGGTATCAGGGTGATTACAGTGGTACCTCGGGTTACATACGCTTCAGGTTACATACGCTTCAGGTTACAGACCCCGCTAACCCAGAAATAGTGCTTCAGGTTAAGAACTTTGCTTCAAGTTGAGAACAGAAATCGTGCTCCGGCGGCACGGCGGCAGTGGGAGGCCCCATTAGCTAAAGTGGTGCTTCAGGTTAAGAACAATTTCAGATTAAGAACAGACCCCCGGAACGAATTAAGTACTTAACCCGAGGTACCACTGTATATGCAATCCTGTTTTCAGTGCTCCCCCCCCCCATCTGCAAAAGCTGTGCTTGTTTTCCAGTCAGTGCATGCCCTGTAACTTTCTACTGAGATCCTGTAACTTTTTAGACCACAAATGTTCTGGGCTGGGTTGTCCCTCTTTGGTGTGTGAGTGCTTCAGGTGGCAGTAATGTGGTATCCTTGAGGAACCATCACAAAACAGCTGTTGTTGCTGTTTAGTCATTTAGTCGTGTCTGACTCTTCGTGACCCCATGGACCAGAGCACACCAGGCACTCCTGTCTTCCACTGCCTCCCACAGTTTGGTCAAACTCATGCTGGTAACTTCGAGAACACTGTCCAACCATCTTGTCTTCTGTCGTCCCCTTCTCCTTGTGCCCTCAATCTTTCCCAACATCAGGGTCTTTTCCAGGGAGCCTTCTCTTCCCACAAGGTGGCCAAAGTATTGGAGACTCAGCTTCACGATCTGTCCTTCCAGTGAGCACTCAGGGCTGATTTCCTTCAGAATGGATATGTTTGATGTTCTTACAGTCCATGGGACTCTCAAGAGTCTCCTCCAGCACCATAATTCAGAAGCATCAATTCTTTGGCGATCAGCCTTCTTTATGGTCCAGCTCTCACTTCCATACATCACTACTGGGAAAACCATAGCTTTAACTATACGGACCTTTGTTGGCAAGGTGATGTCTCTGCTTTTTAAGATGCTGTCTAAACAGCTAATAAAGCAGATTTTTTTTGTACACTGTCCACCCGAGCAGCTAGTTATGCTGCTGCACTAATGCACAAATATTGTGTCACTGGCATATTGCAGAATACACTAGCAACCCACTCACCACAACCAATCTGGAGGGGCCTATGGTTACTTATTGCCCTGTTCCATACAGGACTATGTCTCCCCACTCACTGAAATTAGACTTCAAAGAAAATTTAGATTGTAGTTGACATCTGAATTCATGCTGGCACTGAGTTAATCTCAACTCCTGCTTTAACTTTTGCTCTCTAACATGTGTTTGAGAAACCTGTAGGCAAAGAGGCCTGGGTGAGTGACTGTTGAGGTGGAAAACAATTCAAGTCTAATTTCAGTGAGTGGGGAGAGATGGGAGGAGACCATTGTGGGCAACAGGTGTGCCTACAGGTGCTTTCTTGGCATTTTCAGCCTTATAGGTGATCAGTAATGTGACTTGATTGAGACTGAGCTCGACCACCATCATGTTTAGATATGGCCCGCTGAGGTCAACTCTGGATCCAATGGAGAAATAGCGGCTGATATTTTATTTTGTCTGAGATTCAATAGAATTCATTTTTAATCTTCCGGGAGCTTCCAAAGCAATTGGGCAAGGAAACCCCTGTATTTTAGGATACAGTGCAATTTCATTTACTTGGATATAATACTGATGGCCTACACAGATATGAAGTGTGAGTTTCTGAATGGAGCTGTGACACTGAGGATGAGGGTGTTGAACTAGGGTTCATTCATGGGACTTTTGCCTTTGCACAAATTTGGAACGTATTAGAATTGCCCGTTTCCAGAGACAGACAGATCCAAATGCTCCTCTGATGACTCTTGGGGATTTCCCTCTCATATCTACAATGAAAGCCTTGGTTGACCTTTGGAATGCAGAAATGGTGTGAGTGATGGACACTATCCCTCTTCTGCTTAGTAGACCCAATCTACTCTCCACATCACATCTGATTTTGGCTCTTGGTATTTCAAAAGAGAGGTGTCCATATTCGCATCACCCCACTTGCACTGGGAATTTTACATCTTAATGTTAACTGGATGGGGGGGGGGTGCAGTGGGAAAAGAAAAGGATTCTGAAGACAATCTCAGCCAGTCTTCTTATTGTATATTCCAAGACTCATTCCTTCTGCTGAAAACCATTCCTGAGGCTGAGCTCCACCTCTGACACAAAACAAGCCCTATCCTGATGGCCTCTTTTATTCAGATGTCCTTCTGCCTGTTCAGAAAGTGTGGGTTTTATTGACATTGGATGATGTGGAAGGACACCCATGGAATTCAGACAGTTGTGAGATTTGGATAATTGAGGTTCAGATAATGGGAGATTTCATTTTGTCTACACATCTGTTCAGCATAAAACTTACGCTCTCTCCCATTTTAAGATTAAAAAATAAATGAATTCCCAATTGCTCTCACTTGGTAGCTTGGAAGCAAGCTGCTGCCATAATGTTGTCAGCTCTCAACCATGTAACTGGATCCAATATCCTCTCCTGAAATGGAGGTTGAGCACATGAAAGAGATTACGTGCTAAGTATTTGTAGGAGAGGACACCATCTGTATGGTCCTTCCAGTGCTCTGCATTGGATGATTTAACCAGGTACACAGGGAGGTCACTGTGGGGGTGGATATAGAAACATCTTTCCAGTGCCTACAAAGGGTTAAAAGGAGAGGGATTAAAATATCCTTTTATTTTTAATTTTTTTATATATATAAAAAAATGTGCACTCTAAATTAATTTCTGCTGGTAATCCTGATCAGGTTAAATAACTCCTCATTATTCTGCTACGCAGCTGAGGCTTCTCAAAATGTTTATCTTGTTTTGTAACTGGTACCTTCTGGCATATTCCAGTGCCAACTCTCGTAGCTCCTGCTATATTTCATTCTCACTATTTTTGGAATGGAGCTGCTGGTTCCAGGTGATTTAATAAATTGCTTTTGTGTGTGTGTGTGTGTGTGTGTGTGTTCCTTTTAACTTACCCATCTGCGCAACACATGCGTAACTTGCAATCTGTTGGCAGTTTGCAGAAAGACAAACTGTCAGAGCTGCGTGCATTTGACAACTTTGTTCCCAATTAGATTAGTGGTAATTTTAACAGATTTCAGGCCAGTCGGGAGAGTAGAGAGGGGGAGGGGAAAAAGAGAGAGAGAGAGAGGGAATGACATGTTATTAAAGCATCAATTTTGACAGACCTTGAGCACATAGAGCATCAGTGTAAATTATATTAAATGCTTTAATTAAAGCTATGAAAGATTTACCCTTTTAAGCAGTAAGTGATTGCACGGCAAATATAAAGGGAAAGTGGATAACAGTTTCCTAAATGGCTTATGCTGTTCGAGACGGTGCACCAGTCGCTTCCTCCACCGTAATCTATGAGTGTAATGTTGGAGGCATCGTTAATTATTCATAGCCACATCTATGTAGCAGATGTGATTAAAAACATGAAGAGTAGCAGTTGGAGACTGGAGCACTGCCTATTTCTTTCTTTCTTTTTTATAAAAAAAGGAAAAGAAAACGCCGTGGTTCAAGCTCCCTTTCAATACAAAGCTGCTTAAAAATTTCCAGAGAATATTTAGTGCTGCGGTTAGATATCTCTGGTTTTGTGTGCACGCACATGCGCACCCCATAATAAAGAAACTCTTATTGCTGCAGTACAGTGAATTCTTACTGATGCTGTATGAGCTCCAGGGCTCACTTGAAGTTGCCCTATTCATTTCAGCATAGGTAGCAGATCTTACTTACAAGTCTGTCCCTGTCCCTGTGATAAATGGATTGGCTCCTCTGTTGAAAGGAAGGTATCATTCCCCACACCCAAGAGCATAGACCAGGGCATATTGGGCTTGCAGAACTGAACCCTGGACTGCTCTGAATGTTTGTTTGTTTAAGGTATTCATATACAGTGGTACCTCGGGTTAAGTACTTAATTCGTTCCGGGGGTCTGTTCTTAACCTGAAACTGTGCTTAACCTGAAGCACCACTTTAGCTAATGAGGCCTCCTGCTGCCGCCGCGCCGCCGGAGCACGATTTCTGTTCTCATCCTGAAGCAAAGTTCTTAACCTGAAGCACTATTTCCAGGTTAGCGGAGTCTGTAACCTGAAGTGTATGTAACCTGAAGCGTATGTAACCCGAGGTACCACGGTACTGCGGAATTGTCAGAATTTGTTGCTTAGACTGAAGAGCAGAAGAGAAACTGGGTATCTAGATGTGTGCATCTTTGGGCACAGGGGTGAGCCGGGGCAGGACACTCCGCGGGGCCTCCAAGGAGTCTGCCTGCCTCCTCCCACTCAGCCACCCTACAGCTGAGGAGGAGGCGGTAGGCGGACTGTTTGGGGCAGCACGGAGCCTGCAGGTGCCCAAGCCACCACATCACTCCCAGGAGAGACATGTGGCTCAGTGCACTGCAGGCCCTGCGGTGAGTACCACCCGGCATTTTGTCACCCCCTCAGTGGTGACACCCGGGGTGGCCCACCTCCACCACACACCGCCTTCCTCCGCCCCTTTTTGGGCACTGGCTTTTAATCTATATCAGTATTCCATTACCTTCTGTTTCGTTCAGTATAATAGTCACAAACATTCTGTGACTGTATAAGAGCTCAGCCTATTGGCAGGAGTGGGATAGGGACTTGACAGACAGACAACAGACAGACAGACAACAAATGACCGAAAGATTATGGGATATGTACATGATGTATACGGCGTACCATAATGATGTATGGGAGCAAAGAAGGGGCAAGTAGAATTAGTTGGATATAATATGGGGGTACTGGGATGAGTGATTTATTTTGAGAGCATAATTTGGATTTCTACAGTTATAGACTAGGGGTGGGGTGCAGCTCTCAAATCAGTTGCCTGAGAACCAATACACATAAAAGTGCATCAAAGCATAATGACAATGTGTCAACTCCACTCAAGGATGTTCCTTGATTTTACAAACATGGATATTTGTGCGCAACAACTTTTGGTTTAGAAAAAGTTCTATTTTTATTTCTTTGTTTAAATATACCGCTTATTTATTGAAGTTGCTAAGCTGTCTTATTGCGAGAAGGTACAGTAGCCAGAAGTCTAAGCCTTCTGGTCTTTTTTAAAATAGTGAGCCCCTCATATCTCGAAGCAGGTCATGGATATAGTCAGCCCTGCATCCTGGGCGCGGTGAATGGGTGCACTGCCATGCTTCACACACACCCTGGAATATTTTTTTTCGGGTGGGGGGTTGTCTTTTTAATTGGTGGCATGACAGACAGTGACAGCCTGCATTTTAAAAATGACAGCTTGTTTGAAGAAGAGGAACAATATAAGAATAGGACCCAGTTATTATGAAGAGTAGAGCAGGATTGGGAGTCTATTTGGCTAAAGGGTGAAAGAAAGAGATAACTTAAAGTGAACTGAAAAATATGTACCCTAGATTACTAGGGATTTTTTTTTCTTCAGGTAAAAGCTACAGGCAGTCAAGCTTTTGAGTCTGGTATTCGTGTGAACCTCTACTTACTTGGGAGAAAGCCCCATTGAATTCAGTAGGTATACCTTTTGAGTAGGCATGGTTAGGATTGTGCTGTTTGTTAGCCTTTTTTTTGCTAACAGTAATAGAACCGGAGGAAACTCCAGGTTCTTCACTGGGTCAGGTGAATATTTATTTGCACCATACAGCAGTCAGAAGCTGTAATTGTAGAACACTACACTACACTATCAGCTCACTTTATTTTCTTACAGTAGCCCCTGGAAATGATGGTGTGTGTGTGTGTGTGTGTGTGTGTGTACTAAAGTAGCACTGATAGCAGACAACATTTCTCTTAATTAGCGCTAATGTGTGAGAAGTATCCAGAGAAGCAGCAGATAGTGACATACAGAGAAACCTGAAAGCAACTATAAGGAAATTAACCAGTGTGCCTGAAGATATGACATCTCCCAAGCTTTGTGTCTGAATAAATTCTTGGTTATTTGTTGAAAAGAACATAGTGAGAAAACTTAAATGGTGTTTCTGAAGACTAGGCAAGTGAAACGTATACTGAGGGCAACAGAACAAAATGAGAATATCTACTGACTAAATACCAAGAACCTATATTAAATCATCGTCCTGTGGGGCACAGTTCTGTGTTTGGGTGCTGTATATAAATAATGGATAACAAGTAGCATTTAGAGTTTGACAGTAACATCCTGTCTGCTCAGGGGAAAAGCTCTATTGAGGTCAATGGGATTTACTCCCAAATAGGCAGGTATAGGATTACAGCCTTAGAAGATTCAAATCATTCCTTGCTTATTGCCAGAACAATAATTGCAACAACCCTGTTAGGTAGATCACAATTCCCTTCTTGCTGATGGTGAGTTGTGGCTGAGAGATTGTGGTTCCCAGCTATGGCTGCCTAATGAGTTTATGGTAGAAGGAAGACTTGAACTGGGAACATCCTGAACTACAGTTCAGTGGAAAGGGGTGTGACTTGCAACCAGAACACATGATCTGCATGCAGAAGAACTGAGGTTGGATCCTGGTCATCTCCAGGTAGAGGATCCTGAGAGGATCCTGTCTGAAACCTTGTAGAGCCTGTGCCAGTCAGAAAGGACTGCACTGAGGTAGACAGAATAGTGAACCTGACCCTTGGAATAATGTTGCTTCCTACATTGTGTTTCACAAACTTATTGATCAGTTTCCAAAGCTGTTTGAAGGATGCAAAAATAGAAACTATTTAATAGAAACTATTAACTGCAAATTCTGTAGCTTTCCTGTAGTTATATAAAGAGCAGTATTGAAACTTATAGGCACTAAGGGATTTGTTGGTGGTGAATCCATTGACACTGAACATTTACTGTGCTGTTGTGGAGCGTTCATAAACATTCAATCTATTGCAAGAATGGAGCTCTACGCAGCAGGTTGCTTGAAACAGTCCCATGGCACACACCAGTCTTTACTTTTGTTGCCTTCCTCCTTCCATCCATAATAGCAGCATTGCTCTGCCTTTTAGACACTGCTGCCAACACCAAGAGAGGCAAGTGAACTGAAGAGCTCCAAGCCACTTTGGTTAGGCCTAACCCCCCTCAAGCCTACAGGCCATGGATGAGAGACAATGGTTCTCTTAGGCCTTTGGTTTCAGTTGAAAGAAGTAAACATGCAACTTCATTCATTCATAGCTTTGCTGCCTCCCCTCCCCTGGCTTCTGACTCAATCTATTTATTTATCTGACAGATCTATATGCTGACCTTCTGTCAAGGGACCACAGGCAGTTTACAATTTTAAAATATTAAACACAAATTTCAAAATATAGAACAGCAGAGATCTCACAGGCTGACTGATTGTCCCTTCAGGAGCCGACAACATGAGCAATTTGGCTGGGCTGTTTTTACTTCCTCTTCTTTTCATTCAGTTCTAGACTGCAAGCTTCTCAAAGTCCATTCACAGGACTGACATTGGAAGTTGGCATAACTGGGCACCTGCCAAGGTCCATTCACCAAGAATCCTCAGAGTCACCTGACCTTCCTCTTCCCTACCACCAGTCCCCAAGACCCCTTGACCTTAATTCTTTGTTGTTACTGACCGTTCCCCTACCTGCTACAAGGAGTAACTACTGTATTGGGAGGAGAAAAGGAAAGGACAAGTAACGTTTTGTCCTCCCCTTCTATGAAGTGGTACAAGTTGGCCCAGAGAGCAAAGCAAATGAATGAGCACACAGATAGCTGAGTCAACTGAGAGCATCATGACCAAGGGTGTCCTGAAACCAGGAACAGGGCACTGCCATTCAACTCTGTCTAATGCCATGTGTAACAACGGAACCATCTTTTAATAAATAAATAATCTTCCTCTCTTCTCTTTTTTTCTGAAATAGTTTTACCATCAGTAATGGTCATATGGAGAAAAAAGGCCTCCTAGAATTGAATATTGAGCACAACGACCAGATTCCGCCTACACTGCTCACAAACAAAGGACTCCATATTGTGGAAGGGAGTATAGGTTTTTTAACTTCCGATATTCTTCAGCTTACAGATGTAGACAGTCCAGTGAAAAACCTCACCTATATCATCACACAGTATCCACAATACGGACATTTATACATGGGGGAAACTGTCATCTACCCTGGCCAGTTTACACAGCTGGATGTGGATAATGCAAAGGTGTACTACAAGCACAATAGAGGAGGTGGGCACATTGATAAATTCTCATTTATAGCTACGGACAAAGTCAACCATGGATTTTTGGTTAATGGACAGCTGACAGACGCCTCCACAGAATTTACAATACAGGTGTGTATGGAAATTAAATATACTTCTTCTTTTTTCTAAACATGGTAAATACACTCACATGAGGCAAGACAGTATTTTACCACCTGAGAGGGGAAAGTTCATGAATTTATCATATCAAACATTATGGTGGGAATTGTGCCCAAACCGTTGACTTGGGTCCAGAATGTATCTTCTATCCATAAACATAATAAAAGTCTTCGGAATCAGGCCAACAACCCTTCTTGTTCAGCATCTGTTCTCACAGTGGCCAACAAAATAAATGCCAATAGTAAGTCCAAAAGAAGGACCTGAGCACCTGGGAGTCAAAGGCATACAGCCTCCAACAGTGGAGATAGAAACTAGCCATTGTTCATGGAAGGTTTGAGAGTCAACAAAAGCTCCCACTGGAGGAAGAGGGAGAGAGCCAATTTTCACAATTTATTTTTTTACTCTAGCAAACACAAGCATTGCCTCCCACACTGTTATGTAGGCTCCCCCAACCCTCCAGAACAAATTTTCAGGGGCGCAGGGAAGGAGAAATCAGCTATCGTAACCTCCCTTTTCTTCCTTCAGTTGGAGTGTCCTGTGATTCGAGTTCATCTCATGGGAAGTCTCAATCTGAGCCATTCTATTCTAACTGTGCCTATAGCTAGGAGGGCATGACCTTGGATGGAAATGGCCATGTAAGCTCAACAATGTGAGCCAAAGTACAAAGGAGAAAGGGTTCATAATAATTGCACAGAATGGGGGAAGAGAGAGCAGGTTTGGTTTCCTCTTCCTCATAAAATATGTGCCAAAATTCCATCTCCCGTGCAGCTGTTAAAGGTATAGGAGCTGTCTTTTGTGTCTGGTTAATCAAACCACAAATAACATTTTGGGAGTATTACTGTTATAATCATCAAAATCCAGATCCATGGGGTGGTCAGAGATGGACAGGAACATTCAAAACAACCTCTAAACTGGTTGCATGAATTGGTCCCAAGACCCACTGATTTCCATGGATTAAACATCAAAGTGTTGCTGTTTACCTGTGAAATTTAGCTCTGTGCCTTTAAACCTGCTGCTTGACATTGGGTACCCATTTAACTGCTTATTCAAGACTGAGAAGCTTAACATGTCTGGTAAATCAGCCTCAGTGGCCACCAGAGAGAGACACCTGGCAAAAGTTCAGAAATCAGTGTTTCGGAAAGATTGGTTTGACCAGCTCTCATGTGAGAACATGTTCCTGACCAAATGCAGTGAAATTCTAAATGACATTTAACTGATCCCTTGCTGCTCTTAACTATGGTCAAACCCTCCAAAACCTCACAGGGTGATCAGGTTCAGTCTATTTAGGTCTTTGCTTTTTGTGGCTTGCTGTTCCTGTTTTAAGGGTGCATTTTTGAGTAACCCAGTTTTGTCATGGTTTATTGAACAGTCTTGGGAGACACTTGCATTTTAAAATATGCTTTTATATGTTAAAACATGGAGTGGGGGGGTTTCTCTTTACTGTGAACAGCTGCAATGTGTACACCCCGATCCTGTGCTTTTTCTTTTATTACTTTGTAGTAAACACCACTGAGTTCAATGGAACTTACTCCAAAGTAAGTGTGTAGCCTTCAAGTTATAGGTTACCTTATAAATTCAAAACCTACCTTAATCTCTTATTGTTATAACTCATGGTGCAGTTTTAGGGAGAATTGCAGGTTTCGGAACACAAGGAGTTAATGGGAAGTAGCTCCTAAATAGCATGTTTCTTAAATCTCATGGCCTAGTTTACTAATCAGTTGTCATAAGATGTCAGATAGGGAACCATCACTTAAGGACTGCAGAATGCAGTCAGTCAAGCAACTAATTGGTTGGACAGTGGCATGAAGGTGTATCTCCCAGAGGATGGCGAATTATCAGAACAGGTGAAAAAAGTTTGGATAGATGAGCATCTCAGTGGTATAAAACTCAACACTTGGCCGAATTACAATAATGTCAACAGGGAAAGTAGGGTTGTTCCTTCTTTGGGGACCACACATCACCACAGTGGACTGAAATGCCGTCATTCCCCTTCTCTGGTCTAATTTCAGGTTGAAACTGCCAGTCAGCTGAATGCTTGAAGGAGCATGACCCAAGCTGTAGGGGGATGGCATACTTGGAGGGGTTTTTTTTTAAGCTGAAAAAGCTTGTGCTTTCTATTTCATGTCCCTTTTGCAACTTATCCCAGCCCTTGCATCCTTTCCCCCAGTCAACAAATCTAGCGATCCATCTTAATTCAGCCTCTGGCTGTAACCCACTTCCCTTTTTCTGGTTTCCCCCAAAACATCACCACCAGGAGTTACAGTACTATGCCCTGTGAAATCTTTCTGTAATTTCTCCTGCTTTCCAGTCATTCCCAAATATTAATCCCTCCTTTTCTCTTTTAGCACCTGTCCACCATTTTTAAGATGCTGTTCCTTCTTTTCAGAATAACCACATCAAATCTATACAATCTGTACTTAATTTTTGCATTTTATCACTAGATGATTTATTTTGCCAATGCATCAAAATCCAGATGCCCTTTGAAGCCATTCCCCAGTGTCCTGGTACATAAATAATAGCTCATTTGAAATCCCAGAATTCTTACAGCTATTAAAAATAAAAGTGGGAAATGGAGGGAGTACTGGGAACCTACTGCTGTGTGGTATGTCATGCTGGTTTTTGTGTTTTTCCAACTGTAGTAATACTACTAATAATATATTTATTTATACCCTGCCCATCTGGCTGGGTTTCCCCAGCCACTCTGGGCGGCTTCCAACAAAATATTAAAATACAGTAGTCTGTCGAACATTAAAAGCTTCACTAAACAGGGCTGCCTTCAGATGTCTTCTAAAAGTCTGGTAGTTGTTGTTCTCTTTGACATCTGGTGGGAGGGTGTTCCACAGGGCAGGTGCCACTACCGAGAAGGCCCTCTGCCTGGTTCCCTGTAACTTGGCTTCTCACAGTGAGGGAACCACCAGAAGGCCCTCGGCGCTGGACCTCAGTGTCCGGGCAGAACAATGGGGATGGAGACGCTCCTTCAGGTATACAGGACCGAGGCTGTTTAGGGCTTTAGAGGTCAGCACCAACACTTTGAATTGTGCTCGGAAACGTAGCAGACAATGTACTGTAGCAGACAACTGCAAGGGTGTCTGTATTTTCATGCAACTAACTTAATTATTAAGTGGAGCAAAATGCAATTTCATGTTTCATGTATAATATTCAAGTTGAATATATTGTATAGATCAGAAGGTGGGAATCCTCTGGCTCTCCAGATTCTCCCTAGGCCATTGGCCACAGCTTTAGAATTAACAAACAATACAAATTCTCCTTTTCACGTTAATTTTATTCCAAATGTGTTCTCTTAACAGGTAGAATGTCAAGATAAAATGGTTCCAAAACTCATTGTAAAGGCAAGCCCAACCACTATACAAAACCTGAAAGACGGGAGGTTTGCAGTACCGATCACTGTTCACAACTTGAAAGTCACAGATGCCAATAGCAGAGATGAGGAACTCGTCTTCAGTGTTCGGAGACATCCTTTCTTTGGACATCTTGAAAATTCTGGAACAGGTATTTTATTTCTTTAAACTCTGATTTAGGGGCTGGACCTATGAAGGTGAACAAAAAGGACAGGACAGCGTTCTGGGATTAGGCCACAACTTTGTTTCCAGATGTAGGTTGATTTTGGCTTAGGCCAGGCATAGGCAAACTTGGTCCTCCAGGTGTTTTGGGACTACAACTCCCATCATCCCTGACCACTGGTCTGAGTTTGCCTATGCCTGGCTTAGGCATTGGGTATATATCCCTCTCAGCCCTGTGGTGGAAGGCTGACATGTGACAGGGTCAAGCCTAGGTTCAGAGGGACCTCAGTAAGACTCAGGTCTACACGGATGGCCCTCCCAAGGTGCTGCCACACGCCATGGCTTTGGGATAGAGACCTCCAACTAGATCCCTCTAATAGGGTGCCATATTATCACACACTTCTGTGGGGGAGGTGATGTACCACATCACACCCACCCACCTGATGTTAGACTTAAAGGATTCCATCCAATGCCTTATCTGCTACCCAAGAGAGCCACTTGCTCCTCACACTGTTATATAGATCAATTTTAGTAGGAGAAAGAAATAGTAAACTATGCCAATTCTTTCATGACCCAAGGCTATTTCTTGACTACTGGTTTTGTGTGCTTCTCTTTCCATTTGTGCACATGGAGAACGGATTCTGTGACTCTTTCATTATGAGCACAAATCACCAGTATTAATGCCATAGATGTGGAAAGGACCACATGATGTATGGATTGCATGCTTGCCCTTCATGTGTTTTAATCATGTACATAATCAGCCTTTGCAGAGGCGGAAAGGTTGCACATATTAAAATAAGCAAAATTGTTACCATGTCAAGGATATGGGGGGACTTGTAGCCCTCCACATATTGTTGGACTCCAAATCCAGCCAGCATAGTTAGTGATGATAAGAGCTGTAATCCCAACACCTTTTGAAGGGTCACAGATTGTCCATCTCCCTCTTCAGTGGCATCTGTTTCCTGCCAGATCTGGTGAGGCAAGTTCAGGCACAATGAGAATTTAAAGAAAGAAAGAAATTATTTTACTCTATTTCTCTTCTGTACTGGATTAGTAAAGATTTGTGTGCACTCTTTACATGTGTTCAGGCTTTATTATGTGAGGAAAAATGGTTTGAATTGACAATTTTACGGACCTCACCTGTGAAATTCAACCTATTATTGTTGTATAAAAACATAATTCACATATGAATTAGAGGGCCATTTACATTTAAGTTAAATGCATAAGAGTCTATTTTGTTTCCAACAAGCATGGCAATTATGTGACTCACTGGTTATCTAATAAAGTAATTAACATTTGCCAGCCTCTGAAGCCTCTGAAACACTGTCTTAAAACATTTGTTTGAAAAGTTGCCTTGTCTCAGCTGTCATTTTTAACATGATGGAAATAATTATCTGGAATAAGGTTAGACAGCTTTAAAATAATTTGAGTTTCAAAGGGTTTGGAGCTATAACTGAATATCGTAATGTGAAGGCAAAAAATTGAAGTTACTGTTGAACATCCTGTATAGAAAAATATAAATTTATTTTATGCTGTTGCACACACTCTCTCTTTTACTCTACAACAGGCCATCTTCTGCAAAACTCTTTTACACAACATGACTTAAACCAGCATAATATTCGGTACATCTTAAATCCTGCCACTGAGGTAACTTCAGATACCTTTGAATTTGAAGCTTCAGACAGAGCAGGGAACACAATAGTTCCAGAAATGTAAGTATGAATGTGCTTAATAAGAAAATGTTTACTTCCTTACTTACTCCTTTTATAACCCATCTTTCCTACAAGCAGCTCATGTGGTGTACTCTGTTCTTTCTCCTTCCCCACAAGTTATGAAAAGATGGACACTTCATAGCTTGCATGGAAAAATGGTTCAAGGTACATACAACTCTGAATATTAGCATTGTACTAAAAGGAACTGGTTGATTCTGTGGTCTGCTCCATTGAGAAGGTTTAGTGCCTTTGGTTTGTGGTCCCCCCATAGGATTCAGATCATATTTCAATATAAATCTAGGGAAGTGACATGAAAAGTGCTATAAAGTGTTTTGTGCCCTTTTGTTCCTTATTCCAGCAAGAGGCCAGACTGTAGTAAAGTACTGCTCATATTTATTTACCTGGGCTGGTGTGTGTGTGTGACATGGAGTAGTGTGAGAAACTACAGATATGAAGCGACAACAAAGTTCAATCCTAAACGTAGTAGAACTGGTGAAGGAAAGAACTTCAAAAAGAAAGAAAGAAAGAAAGAAAGAAAGAAAGAAAGAAAGAAAGAAAGAAAGAAAGAAACACCACCCAGCCTGTTTCCCATTCCACCATCATTTTGGGTACTTCCAGGCAGGGGCTTAATATCGTAAATGCATCATTTGAATACTGCAAACAGGGCATTGGCAAAGTCCCTCCCTCCTACCCAAATATTGGAATTTCCTTGGAAAAGCTAAATCTGGATTAAGTGGTTGGAGAGGAAATATAGCCTGGCATATCAGGTCTCAACAATGGAATGAGAGGCACCTATCTGAAGTACCCAGAACTGGAGGAAGGGGTCTGAGAATCCTAACTATAGTAAGGAATAGCAGAGTGGGAAAGTGGAACAAGTCTGAGCTTCCTCTACCTGCTCATATGATACTATTTGCTTACAATGCTCTGCTGGAGGCTGTGCTAGGTGGGAGCATATGCAAGTCTCCTTGACAATCATACCTCTTATTAGGGGGAGCATAATGTGTGAGCTGTCTCTATCAGAATATCTAGATGAATTAATTTTAATTAATTGCAAATTTCGGATGTATTTTTTTGCTGTAGTACAGATGTAGCACAATAAGTGCTACAGTTCAGGACAGGCCTTTTTTTTTGCCTACAGTGGTACCTCTGGTTACGTACTTGATTCGTTCCAGAGGTCCGTTCTTAACCTGAAACTGTTCTTACCCTGAAGCACCAGTTTAGCTAATGGGGCCTCCTGCTACTGCCGCGCCATCAGAGCACAATTTCTATTCTCATCCTGAAGCAAAGTTCTTAACCTGAGGTATTATTTCTGGGTTAGCTGAGTCTGTAACCTGAAGCGTATGTAACCTGAAGCGTCTGTAACCCGAGGTACCACTGTAATCAGTTGGTAAGGAGTGGCCAGCAGAGGATATGTAGTCTGTGTCACAGCGGTTCTCCCTGCAGTGAGGGCAAAACAATCTTTACCAGGGACATTTCAAAAACTCACAATTCTGCAGTACAATATGCAACCAGGAGCCTTAGAAAATACTGTCTGGGCACGCTCTTTATCCCAGTCTCCTCCCATTTGCAACCCAATACATTTTAACTTCTCTGTTGCTCAAAAAATCATTGCTTCAGAACAATGATTTTAAATCCTTGCAAGGTACAGTTTTACTGCTTCTAAAGCAACTCAGAAATGACTATGAAGCTGTATATCATGTGGACAGAACACACTTTGCATTATGAAATGAAGCCTGGAAGCCAAACTTTTCAGGCTGTTTGTTGCTTGCCTCTGTTGTTATTTATTAAAGTCTCAAAGAATAAGTAAACCATTACCATGGCGTCTTAAATCTGCACTTATTCATATATCAGTGGGTGAATATATGATGGGAAGAAATTCAGATAGAGGAATGCATAAATACTGAAAATAAATAAAGAGCTCCACAGTCCTAGGAGGAAGGAAATAGCTCACGCACCTAAAAAGATGTTTTAGGTCCTTAAAATACAATCCCACTTCTTATATCCCCAATGGATCACTCTGTTCTGCAGGAGAAGGCATTCTTCATATACCAAAATGTCAAGAACTCTGTCTTTAATGTCGCCATCTCTGTTGTCTTTTCGGCAGCTATTGAAGACCTTCCTATTCCCACCAGGCTTTTGAGCAGAGATTTATATATATATATATATAAAAAAACTCAGTCTATATCTGAAATTGATTTGATGGTTTTTTATAGGCGAAATTGTTTTATTATTTAAATATTTACAGGTCACACTTTCCCTAAAATATATAGCAAGGCAGCATACAACATGCAAAATTACAGTAACTTTGAGAAAATGTCAATAAAAGTTTGTTGAGGGGGCGGGGAGGAAGGAATACATATTTCAAAGGCCTATCTGGATCACACTTCAGTATGTTTTTGTTGGTGGTGATGTTTTTATGATAGCCTATGATATTTCATAGGAAGCCATTCATGAATTGGAGTGAAATGAAATGAATGAAATGCACCATTTTGGCAGAATCACACTGGAACAGAGCAGCACTGGCTTTTTCTCCTGATACATTAGAACTGATCTGCAGTCTCAGGGGGGCAGGGACTTTCAAGCTGCTGCCAAGGGGTGACATCATGTGGGACTTTGTTTTCAAACAGTAGTTCAAAGCCCAAAAGTAAAGGTGTTTGCCTTATTTTAATTATTGTTTGTTATAAGAGGAAAACCGTATTTTCCCATGTATAAGACTAGGTTTCCTCCCGAAGAAAAAATGTCAAAAATTTGGGGGTGTCTTATACACAAATACATCTCCCCCCATTTTCTTAAATTGGAGTCCCCCAAAATAGGGGCATCTTATACATGGGGCATCTTATAGATGGAAAAATACGGTATGTTGTATTTTAACAGGGTGGAATGAGCTGCTGAGAATCATGCTCCACAGCAAAGGCTAAGGAATCAGGGGGAAGGGTGTAAGATGAAGCAAAATTTATAAACAGCTTTGAGGAGCCAATGAGTAGGATATAAATCTCATTTTAAAATTCGCAATTGTTTAAAAAGCAACCATTAAAAAGTAAACATTATTAAAATTATAATATATATATGCATATAAGAGATCACACACTGATTGTTGCAAGGAAAACACCGCAGCACCAGCCGTTTTTGTAAAACCAGCCAGTTCCTGTTGGAACAAGAAAGTCTTCTGCTGAAAGGAGGACAACCAGGAGGGAGCCAGTCTAGGCGGGGAGTTCCAAATTCTGAGAGAAGCCACCAATAAGACCCTTTCCCATGTTGTGAGGGCTGCAGAACCAAAAGAAGGGCCTCCCTGGAAGATCTCAGAGCCTGGGCAAATTCATGAGGGAATATGGTCTTTGAAGTTTGTACTTCTCTGAATTTTGCAATATAAGTTAAAATGCATATATTAGTTAAAATAGCATGAAAAATTCATTATATAAGGGCAAATTTGCTTTGCAAAAATATGTATACTAGATGGCATTATATACAAAGATGTATATATTAAAAGAAATGCAAACTGAAACGCTGCTGAATTTTCACAAGGACTTTTTTTTTGAGGTTGTATATGCTTCATATCTTTGCAGGAAGGTCTTGAGTTTGGAAAGAAGTGTCCATCTTTTCATAGCTTGTGGGGCTGGGAAAGAGCTGCTTGTAGGAAAGATGGGAACTATTGACAATCCTTAGCAATCCTCAGCACAAACTAGAATACATTTTAAGAAATATGATTGCTATAGAGAAAATGTCCATGGCTTTTCCCTTGAGAATGCACTATGTTCTAGCAATTTAGAGCCGCAGGTATATTCTTCAAATCACTTTAAGTCGATAAGTTATCCCATAACACACTTTTGACTATCCATTTATACACATGTTTAATGCAGTAAAGGAGTAGTAAGAGTATGAATGTTTGTTTTTCTAATTGCTTACTCTATGGGTGACAGAGAGATTCAAATCTATTTTATGTTGAATCTATAAGTTCAAGCTCTGGAGTCTAGACTAATTTTGAAGTAATACATTTTGAGGGCCATGCTCCCCCAAAATGTTTAAGGAAACAGTATAATGCAGGTAAGTGTTACGGGCACGACTACATGCATGCTGGCTTCAGTAATTCCATGTCTCTGGGAAGATAGCTTTATGAGGCGGCAAAGCTTTTTTATTCTTCCAACATTCAGTGCTAACGTCAGTTCCTACACACATTTCTACAAGTAGTAAATGGGATTCATTATTCTTTACCGTGCCTTTAATTACAGCAACAGAGATCATTGTGGCTCCAATATAATGTTTTCCTTTTAATACTGTTTCACCATCAGTCTTGAAATAAAATGGTCCCGTATAGAACTGGCAGAAACATGCTATCGAGTCTGTGAAAACATTGGGTCTCTTCCTATTAAGCTTCAACGAACAGGAGAGAGTGCAGAGCCCTCATTTGTTGGAATAAAGGTAAGAAAAGAGTCCCTAAACCTTTTTTAAAAAATGTTCTATTAAGAACATTTCATCTGTTTGGTAAGAAGGCTGCTTAATTGTGTGTTGTTATTTTTAAGGTCCAAGAAGTATCAGCAAGAGTTGGCTTGGACTTCAAACACAGTACAGCGAGATTAGTGCAGTTTGATCCTGGTAAGGCAATAATTTTAAACTTGTCTATTATGGCTTTTTACATTGAGAACTGCATCCAACATTGTGAGTGGTAGGTAGTTTGTACAACAGATCTTTCCCATTACCTCTTCTTTTCTGCATTCCCTTCAGAGGGTCTGGGAAGAAAAGCCAGGTGGTCTTGGGAACCTACTAAGCTTTGTGGCTGTGTTATAAAATCCTGAAGTGTGTTAGGGAACCATTCCAAAACAGGTGGAGAAATATTGTGCCAGTGGAGACGAACCCTGCCAGGTAACAGCAAGAAAAATTATGATGTCTAGTTCGCTGTCAACCATGTTCAGTTAAGGATTGGCTGCTGAAATCAAAGTTTGCTCATATTCTTCAGCAACCCATCCTCCCCAAAGTCTCACAACTACTGGTGTATCTGAGAAAAATATGTGTGAAATGAAAGATGGTCTGGTGGGCATGAGTGGAACCATCTTTGTTCCCTTCTATGAGCAATGGAAAGTTATATTCATTTAGCCTTCTAACTTCCATTTGTTTGAAACCCCAGGTTAGAAGAAAGTCACCAATGCTATTCTTTTTGTTCTTCTGATGTGGGTCATTTCTGCTGCCTTTTGTGGTTTGCTCACAGTGCAACCCAATGCATGTCTACCGAGAATTAATTCTTGTTGAATTCAGTGGGGTTTACTGCTAGGTAAGTGGGTATAGGACTGCAACCTTAGTTGATATGATCAACTCCAGATCATGCAGAATTAGGTGATGAGGCTGATGGTTTGCTAAGGCTCTTGAAAGGCATTGATAGTTGGATAGTTGAATTAGCACTGGAAATTTCACTTTCAGTTGTGGTCCACTTGATTTATTGTGAATAAAGGCATGAAAGCAGCCGAAAGATTTAGGGTAATTCTGTAGTGACCAATGAGACATTTGTAAGCTTCTATCAGGAGAACAGGCAATCCTTCTTAGCACTGGACTCAGGAAAACAATTGGGTGAGTCAACAAGCTCTCTGTAGGGAGCTCTCATGTGTGCCCAAACTCAGCACTGAAAAAGGAAGTGGGGGAATGTCTTCTGTTCCATTTTAAAACTAGCTTAAATGTTGCACATGCCAACATATTCTAAATTGGTTGCATTGTTGCGCTGTTACATTGATCACAATAAATGTTGCATGTAAAACACATTTTAGTTAATATCTCACCACATTTTCTTAATTCTAAGAACCTCAAAGAAGAGAATATTGTTAAAACATAAAGACTTTTCATTTCATTTTGTTGAGGGGAGGAGTTTTGTGACTAATGTAGCATGCTCTACCAGTGTAAGTTTTTTTTTGTCCTAAGCTCACCCAATTTTGTTCCTAACATAAAATTTCTTGTTATTTCACCAAATGAGAAAGCAAAACTATCACTACAATAAAGAGTTATTAACCTCTTCTCTATTTTCTTAGAGAGGTCTTAACTTTAGGAAAAATGGGAAATTCTGAGCCACCTTTCGTGTCACGCTTCTGGCTGTTTTACTCATGTGTAAAACGCCCTTTTGAAAACCTGCTGCCAGATAATGAAACTTTGGGAAATTATCTTCAACATGATATAGAACATGGTAACTATATATGAAGATGAAAAATGAGTCTGTAGGTTGACATTTTCATAGTGCTGCTGGAAGCCACGCTTCTAAGTGTTCTACAGCTGATACGCAAATCATCCCATGTGCCAGAATCCAATTTTATTGGCTTCGTATAATAGTTACCACACTAGCTTAACTTTATTGCTTATTTACAGAAAAACCATTGTTTTTCCATGGAATCTCTTGGCTAATTGCTATGTTACTTCACAGGAAAGGGTGTAATTAGACACTTACTAGTGTTACTGTTACCAAGTTAGCACTTGACAACTGTGTAATTTCTTGACACCACCATTTTATAGATTGTTAGGTGGGCCTCACTGCCTCCACCATTAGCTGATTTTTAACTTTTCACCTTCCTGGCACAGGCTGCTCAGAAGACAGGTGTGTGTTTCTGTCTATTTCATCAGTGATACTTTTGGCCTAGAGCAGGCTTTAGCACTATTAATTAAATTGGCATTTGAATGAGGAAGATTTTTCCTCTAGTGTCATTAACACCTCAATCTAAAATTATTTGGCCATGATCCACAAATACTCAAGCACAAGAACTTGTGTGAACATCCAGGTTTGTCTTTCCTTTTATTACCTCAGAAATTTTTTTTAAGGGGGGCTGACACGTGGAAGTGCTATGGGGGAGCTATGGGGAGAAGCCTGGATATTTCCATGTGCCTTATTAATCTCTGTGGGTCAGAGCCATGAGATGGACATAAGATGGCTGCAGTGAAATATATTTATCTATTCCAGTCCTAGGAGCCAACTCCTAGGGGCTGAGGTCCCTTTGGCCCTCCAATAAAATATTTGAGGGGGCTGGACCCCCCCCCAAAGTTGATGGACATTGCCATTCAAATGGTGTGCATGTGAATGATTATGTGGGGGACCTTACTTGCCCCGCATATTTTATTCAAGTTGGCACCCCCTGATTCCACTTATTTATAAGACTGTGGACATGCGTCTCTGACACAAGTATCACTGTATGCCTGTATGCTGATGAGGAGAGCAGGGGAGCAGCCGAGGCAGGGCTGTGTGAATGCGCAAAGGGAGCCAATCCGGTGCTCCTGCTTGTGTATGCATTCAGTCTCACACCCACATAAGCCAGTGTCACTGGTATAGGGAGCCTGGTTTTGCAGATCTGCACCTCCACACCAGTCACTACTGTTGTAGTCTGAAAGTGAGAACATAGTACAGGAGTAGCTAACATCATGCCTTCCATAATTTATTGAATTACAGACACCATCATTCTTGACCATTGGCCATGCTGGTGGGATTTGTAGTCTAGCAACATTTGAAGGGCTACCCCTGGTTTAGCAATACACCCCTTTTTCTTGCCAGATATGGGTGTGCAGGAGAGAGACTTCCTCCTTAGAGTTCTCTTTCTTTCAGATGTTTGTCTCTGCCCATAACAATGCCGAAAACCTTTCTTAATGAGTTTGCTTTCAAATATAATTTCATCATTGTTAGAGGATTCAGGTTACTCTTCTCTATTTACTGTAAGGAACGGAATATATATTCTGCAGTGCTTGGTGCTACAAAATCCTGATAGGTCTTAAGCATGTGGTTAAGTACTTTGTTGAACGGGAGCCCAAGATAGGAATAAAACTTCATCTGGATCCTGAAATCCTAAAATTGCTCCCGCTGTACTTGCCTGATTCTATTCAGTGGGACTGGTGCCAGCATTGTGCTTTGAAAATTAGGCTATAAGGCTCCTTTGTGGCACTAGCATATTAGAACTTGGGTTTAAGGATATATCACAAAATCATCTGCTGGGTTTGCATGCTGTTTCCCATAACGTGGTCGGCTCCTGCTCTGAAAATCCTGGAGCTCCAGGTGTAGAAATGTGTTTGTGGGACAGGATAAAGGAACAAGGATGGGCTGGCAGGGGTGGAATGTAAAAATCTGGGCACCCTTGATGTTCAGAAGTCTTCTTGCTCTCTTCTGCCAAGTTACTGCCAATAAGAATTGAGTTAGATGCTCCTTTGTGGCTTCTTCATTCATAAGTCCATGCTCAACACTTTTACCCAAAATACAGGATTATATGAAAATGATCTGATTGGGAAAATGTCTGCTTAACCTTAGTAAATGTAAGAAAAATAAACAAATCACTGTTAGCACTGTAGATTTTGAAGGTTGCTGAAACCGTTAATATTCATTGAGATAATAGTCCATAATTGCTTCATGAGAAAGTAAGCTGTGACTTTTGGCTTCTAATTGTGTAAAGCTGGGGTTGATGTGGCAGGAAGCAGGTGCCTTGTGGATGTGAAAGGAGGAAGAACTAGGCCTTGTACTGTTAATGAGCCAGCATATGCTACTCCTTGTTTGAAGACCTGCAAAAGAAGACACCAGAGAGATAGCTCTTTGGTAGAAACTTCCTAGACTTGATGCATTCTTCTGTTGAGGATTTACAGTGGTAACCCTGCAATTTTTGGTGGTGGAAACAGTTCATGTACGGAGCAAGTGTCTACAGCCACAACCTATAGTTGGCTCGGAAGTGTTGCTGCAGACTCTGACAGTTCTTATGTGCCTATGGTAAAACAATACAAAAGCTACTTTCAAATGTAACATAGGACTTGTAGATTTAGATCTTATGCTTTTGACAGGTGTTTCCTTCAAGATCTGGAATATCCTCCTTCAGGATGATGGCCTTGAAGAGAACAATGAAGTGTTTAAAATAACACTGAACAAGCCTAAAAATGCAATACTGGGACGCAAGAGGGAACTGACTGTTGAAATTCTCGATCCAAAGGATGGTAAGACAGGTTGTTGAATACATCTTCAGGAAGAACCAACCAAGTCCTTGCCTTTCTGGTCCATCAAATTTCCAAGCGCCACTTTAGTGTGCTGAGGGTTTCTTCTCATTTCAGTCCTCTGATCAGCATCTTTCAGGATAGCCAGTGAGATTATTATAAATTGAGGTGGGAAACATTCACCCTGAGGGCCACATTTCCTTCTAAGGCAGAGACTCTCAACCTGCTTGGGTCCACAGCTCCCTTGACCAACTCCATTCTTTCTGCAGCACCCCTGTGGGGCTCAGGAGCCCAGTTATGTCACCCCTTGCCTGCAGAGCTGGCAGGCCCTAAGCCCTTTTCGAACAGCCTCCCTTGTGGAATGTTCCCTCAGCCTCCTCTCCTCTCCCCTCTCCTTGGGAGTCCTCTGGGCAGCCATTGCTGTTGCCCCTGGTCTCTGAGCTGCTCCCTCTGCCCCCCAAATAAGTGCCTCCTCACACTGTCCCACAGGGGCCTGGGAAGCACCCCCAGCCTCAGATGCACCATTCACCTGCTGAACCTGTAGCCAGGGGTGCTGCAACAAACAGCTGTACTAGCTTTTGCATGAGTTTTCACTGCCAGTTTTTCTTCTTCACTCGGGCTTTGGACTGAATGTTCCTACTTGTATCTTGCATTTTGTACTTGTTTGGTTTGAAACCATTTCACTGCTTTGAATTTTAATTTGTGTAGTGTGTTTTTTTTTTAACCTGTTTTGCTTTGGTAGGCATATTGCCTCAGAAGTGGCATATAAACCAAAGAAACAGATAAAATAAACAAATAGGGGAGAGAGAAAAGAAAGTTTGTAACTGAATTTTTAAAAAAGCTTTCCATCCAAAGTTTGCACATTCCTGTCTCAACTCACTTCTTTTATACAGCTGTGATAGAATTTTGAAACCTTAAACTTCATTTAGAGTTTCCCCTTCTTCATGCAGCTGCTCTTCTGCTGAATCAACTTTTACTTAAACAATCCTTGACATTTTCCAATTTCTTTAAAAAAAATAAAAAAAGTCTTCCTGCTAGAGGCACTCTGCACCTTCAATTACAGCCCGGGTAACAATTATTCTCCTTTGGCTTCAAACCACCTGAGTTCCCTCCTTAAAGTCACTTCCCTTCCTCTTCTCTCTCCTCCTCCTTCTGGCCCCATATGTTTGTTTTCAGCTGAAATTTCTTGAAGGCTGCTGATCCAGGTGTTTCTGTTAATACAGATCACTTATAATTGAATCAAGAAGAAAGAGCAACACAGCACCAGGCCTCCAACTCTCAAGACGCCTGAGGTCAAAACATGTTCTGGGACAGCGCTACCTTTCTTTAAAATGTCTGTCTTCCTTTTTATACTTTCAGCTGCTGGTCACCATTATCTTTAGCTGAATTGCAATGCCTTAAGAGTTTGCCACGCAGGCTAACAAGAAGCGGGCAGTATATTTCATGTTTGGATATATAAATTCTCATGCTGAGATGAACTACCCACTGTTTTACTCTAGGAGACCCAGAGCGCCTGGTAATTCTGATGCTAAACCAAATTTCCAGCTGCCAGAAACAAAGGCATGGATGGACCCAATTTTGAGTCAAGAGTGACACCTTGTGGCCAACAGATTCCCTTCCCTATTCCTTTCTTGCGTGCACACTGGAACCACTTTCTTCAGTTGTCTTCCAGATTTTATATTTATGCATTTCTTTCACGTTGCTTGATTTAAAAAAGAGAAAAGAAAAGAAAAGAAAAGAAAAGAAAGAAACTCTTGACAGTGTAGATTTTTTGCATGACCCCTTCTATCCTAATCTTCGGCAACCTTCTCGGTCTGTCCTTGAAGGTTCCTAAAGTGACAATTGTAACCCGAGCTGACGTTGCAGTGGTGAATTTGAAAGCAAGACATTGTCCTGGCACAAAAAGCAGCACTGTTGTTTTGGGCTTTTGTCTGCAGCATCTGGCTTTGGGCCCTCTCAGAAATGAGTTCTCTGAAGATTAAGCTGAGATTGCAAAATTAATCTCATTTGTGGTTTATTTTAGATTTTGACCTTGAATTGCAAAGATTCAAAGACCACCATGTAGCAGCCTCTCAAGGGGTGCTGTTGTGGGGTCTCAACTCCTAGGTTTTCCACTCTTAAAATTTATTATCCAAAGAAAAGAAATCACTTGCAGAGGCTTCATGGCCTTTCATTTTCTTCACAGTTCAGCTCTCCTGTAACACAAAACCCCAAACCCTTCAGTCATTAATTTTGCTCGCTTGTGCTTCTAAACTCTGCTTTCCTCCTTGTTCATAATTAATTATTAGGCGACTGTGATTCTTCCACAACATTCCAAGATGGAGGCACTCAAAAGATGTTGGAAAGGACTAGTAGCAATTCAGGAAGTCTGCTGTCTGCTGGCCGTTCCCATAAAGCAAGCGAAAGAGCAGATGTCCTTCGTGAAGAACATCTGAACAATAAGAATCTTCCCCATAATCATCATGGTTCTTTGACCAGAGGATATATTCCACAGACAGGACACCTGCCTGATCATGTAATGATGGATTTCCAAGTTCTTGCTGATTCTAAGCATCAAGCAGTTCAACACAATCCTCCAGTGGTATGTACAGCTAATATCTAAATATATACAAAGTGTAGCAATGACTTATGTAAGCTGGAAGCAAGTAAGCTGTAGGATAGTTATAGGTGTCTGTATTCTTGAATTTTAATAGCTGAAGGGGAGGAGTTATTTACAGTCCAGTCCTATACCTGCTGACTCAAATGGAAGCTCCATTCAGTTCAGTGGGACTTACTTCTAGGTAACTGAGAATAGGATTTCAGCCACAGTCTACTTTAGTAAATGTACAAATCTGGAAACCTGATTTTAGGCTCTTGCTAGATCCAAAGTGATATAGCCCCATTGATTTAAGTGGGCCTCTTTTAATTTACACCAGCGAACAATGGAGCCAAATACATTTCCTCTACATTTTTCTTTTTCAGAAGCAAAACGGCCAGGATAATGATCCTTCAGTAGGAACAAATGTTATTACATAGCCTTCTCTACTACACGAGGGCAAAGAACGAAAAGATATCCTATTAATAACACTCCGTTTTCCTGCTGATGTTGCAAAATAGGCCGCCATAAAATTATGAATATCATTGCCTTTCTGGGCGAATTAACTACTTAGGAAAGTTGTAATGGGGGAACATGGAAGGATCTGCTAATGAAAGAGTGGAATGAAAAGGATGTACTCGGTGTTGTCCGTTGCACGTACCTGTCAAATTGGAGCTATTCCCTCCAGTATATATGATTAGTAATTACATTTTATGACTAAAAATTTACCAATGCTCTTAATGCCATTCTAAAAAATGTCATTAAGAGCTATGCCAACCCAAGAAAATATTTGTAGCCCAAGAGGCTGCTTCACATTTATCTGAGATGTCACTAAACCAAAGATCACAATAGGCAGGGCTGCAGGTTCGCAAATCATCCGTTTATCTCTGCACAGGGAAAGTGAGGCGGCAGGGAGGAGAGGAGGTACCATAAAGCACTATTTTGTTCCCCTTTTTCTGCTGCTTTTCACTGCTTGTTTCCCTCCTCTATTACGTCACTGACGCCTTCTTCCATGTGACACAATCCTAGCCAATCAGAGCCCAGACATTATGTAGTTAGCATGATGACACCATGAATCAAATTATCCATCCAACGCAGCTATGTGACCAGTTTATGAAGCTAATTCAATTTTACCAGAATGCTTTCCTCCCTGTGAACAGACTTTGTGATAATGTCATGACCAGAGCAGGGCTGCAGCTGCCTTGTTATGAATACAGCCTATGGCCTGGAAGATTGACAAAATGGGGCAGCACTTTTCAGAGGTGCTGAAAATGTTTGAGCTCCTCCTCTAGCTCAGCCTAAAGCACAATGTTTGTATGTTTTTCACCTGCAAGGTCTTCTCAAAGCTAGCAAAAAGCTGAAATGTTGAAGCAATACCAGTCTTCAGGGCCCATGTTTCACAGTCATTACGTTCCCTCCAAACCTACTCATTAGGTAACAGTTTTGCACTTGACACTTACAAGCTCTGGCAGTCCTATATTGAACTGGACAAGGATTAAGCGCAACCCTCAATCGTGTGTAAGGGGGGATGTAAATTGAGTGGTCAATATGCACCATAATTGGCCATTGTGCACATTCACCATTCGCCTCATGGAGAATGTACATGCAGTTTATCCATGTGCACATTTCGTCATCAGTATATATGTAATCTCAACAGGCCTTGGAGAATGTGCACATATGGACTGAATTTTTTACATTCTCTGGCTATTATGCATAATCTCCAACAGGCCTTTGTGGCATGTGATTAACTTACATTTCCCATAGCATATATACTGAAGCACAGATTTTATGAAATATCCCTGCAAAAATAAGCAGCACAATGCCACAGAAAAGTGAAGCTACTTAGCCGAAACATATTAACTTGTTGGGTCAAAAACTGAACCCAGGTCCAGAATTTCAGGCCATGCTGAAACTTTTACAATAATTGTTCAGCAGCAGTTCTTAGTGTTGGTGAAGTAGAATCCAGAGTTCCCAGTTGCCATATACGTAGAGTTGTCCTTGGGGGCAGCGGGGGGGGGGGGGGGGATTGGAAGGGAGATGCACTTGCTCTTTATTTTTTCTTGATCATTTCCAGTACCAAGGAATTACACCAACAGGAGCTGGTGGACAATTCATCTTGCCATCTGCCGTCAGGGCAGCTGCTAGAGAGCCTGTGCCTGTTTTACCTTTTCACCTACGACACCAAAGTGACCTTCCTCAGAGAGATTTGGGCATGAAGAATGAACCTGTCCCATTACAGTCGAGTACAAAGCAGGTAGAATTAGCTTCCCAGGTTGTACGGCAGCAGACGGGGATGGAATCCTGGGTGACAAGGGAAGGAGAGGGATATATTCTCTAGAGTGCAGTGCATATTATAAATCATTATATTCCTTGCTATATTTGAAATTATATAAAGGCTATAAATCCACAGCAGAATGTTTTCAGGGCAATCTGATGGTAGTGCCTCAGAGTCTCCTAACTAATTTTATTGCCTCTGCTAGAGACAAAGGATGGATTATCAATTAATCAGAACCCACATTTTAATCCGCAATCAAGGTTTTCTTTTAACTACGGTGCAGTATCGATTCAATGCTTCAAGAACTGATTTCATGTCCTGTTCCTCCTGCCCTGAACTTTAATAACACCCATAGAAATACTTGTGTGAGCATGCAACAGGAATAAGGAACTTCCCTTCTGCTTCAGATGTTTGTATTATTGCAAACTGAAACGATTCCTTATTGCCATTTAGTTGGATAGTGTATCGGCTTGAATTAAAATAGGTCCTTGCAAAAGTAGATTTAAAATCCTGTGACATGCCCGAGGCTACATTTGAGCTTTGTGGCTGGCCAGAAATTTAGCCTTGCAGGTCCCCACATTTGAACATGACTGCATCATGTTGACTTTCAATTGTAGCCTACTTAACTGCTAGATTTTGCTAGAGTTGCTTGCGACTTGTTAGCAACTTCGTTGTTCTGCTTCAAAGACCAACTAAGAGCACATTTGTATGAGTCTTTTGTAGGTCACATTAGGGATGAGTGGTACACAGTTGGACTTGACATTTCTGTGGACATCTGTGGTATCTGCAAATCCAGGTCTGGTGTCTTGGGGTCAGGGTAGCCAACAAGTCCTATTAGACTCCAAATCCCATCATCTCTAATCATAATCCATTCTGGCTGGGGTTCATGAAAATTGTAGCCCATCAACATCTGAGGGGCACCACAATGGCTACCCCTGCTATAGGTCATTGAGCAATATTTTTCCTCTTTTGCTGGGGAGGCAGCTTCTGGGCAGACCTCTTTTCCACCCTCAATTCCCTAAATGAAAACTTGTCCTCTCAAATGCTATTATGGGACAATTGCATACTCAGCTCCCTACCAATCAGATCAAAATGTAGCTTGATTATTATAACAGAGATGGGATATTAATTAGGATTTCTAGTCCTGGTATCCTGACTATAAAAATTTAACAAGCTGTCAGAACGAAGTGCAGCTTTTATCCACACCATTTCACAACTTTAAAAGCTTGTTTAAGGTTTAAAAGAATCTTAACCCTCCAGTTCACTCATTCCTACTTATAAATGGCTCTATTAAATCAAAATCTCATGAGGAAGAGAGCAGCACTGAATCAAATTAAAGCCAAAAGTTCCCATATCTTTATCGCCAAATGCTTATGAACAATTGCAATCCAAAAGCTAAGAAAGATCACATCACTACATCTGCATTTCTGCTCAGTGTTAGGCTCCTTATTCAATAAGATTTAGGCAATCTTTAAGCCCAAATGAGAATTTGAACTGTGCCGCCCAATCCTACACATGTTCACTTGGAAGCAAGTACAACTGAGTTTAATGGGTCTGCTTTCAAATAAATCCACAAAGGATGCTGCAACTATGGACCAAACTAGACAATGCATGGGAGACCTGCGACTCAGCCATACTGTTTTTAATTTACCGTAAATATAGCCCGAAAATGTGATCACGGCAATGTTAGGGCATGAGGTGCTTGAGCCTTTCCCTGTTAACGCCCCCCCAAATCACCCCCTTGTTTGCTTTTCTCCCTTTAGGGAAAAAATGCAGGGGCTCACAGGAAAAGTAGCTTGGGAGATGTTGCTGAACTGATCAAGTCTGTCCCCTATACAGCTGAGGTCAGTGAAACTGACTGGGTAAAGAGTGGGGTAGATCTCACTCTGGAGCTGACTGAGCATGTGTTCAGGCCCATAATCAGGCCTAACACACAGCTGTGAGGGAAATAAAGAGAGCCTACTTCACTGCCTCAGTTGCATCCTTGAGGAACTGCCCAGCAAAGTTGTTCCCTACAGTCCAGAGATTGGTTATTCCTGACCTCTGGAGTACATGGTAACCAAATGGCTAAATGCTTTGAGAATGAGGTTAGTTGGTTCCACAGTGACTTAGACACTGCTACTGCAGCAGTGCCAGTTGAGGTATCCAATGCAATGTTAAGCCCAGTGTTGTGGGACCAGCTCCAGTTAATGTGACCTGATGATAAGGACAGGTTACTTGCAGTGATGCACCCAGCCAACACCTCAGTAGATGTTTGCCTATCCTGTCGTATCTATCTACTCAGCTACCCACCCATATGTTTTTTATTGTTATTATTCTTTGTATGATTCTTGTAAACCACTCTGCTATTTTTATTTTATGAAAAGTGGTTTATAAATACGTTTATAAATGAATGAAAATAAAACATTTCAATGTGCTGTCTCTCCTTATGCACATGCACATCTAAATGTTGCATCTTTATTTCTCACTTAGACATGCCAGCCAACTTGTACTTTTCACACGTCTGTAAACTGCTTCCATACCTATCTTAAGAGGCATGAAATGGGAAGCATAATCTGAGAAGCCATATGTGCCCATTTATGCTCCTCAAAAGAGCAAGGGTATTTTTTTTGTGGGAAAGAGATCAGGCATGAAGTTCATCAGTGATGTATAATCATACTGTTTTGGGTCTATTTTCCCCCTTCTTAGAGAACTAAATCCAGGAAGTGCCCTTCCAGTTGGACGCTCAGAGACAAGCACTGCTACATTTTGAGCTCCATTAGAAATGCATCCTGGGACAGTGCTGAAAAAGCCTGCAGGAAATGGTATGGGAATCTTCAAAAGAAAAGGGTTGTCACTGATCACTCATTTGTTGAGGTTTGGCCATCTGTGAAGCGATTGGAGCACCAATGGTGACAGATCTTTTTTGGACTCAGGGCTGCAATGAGGGCTGCAATAGTTGGCATCCCTCACAAAAAAAAAAAAAATCTGTTTAAAGAACATGTTTGGGAGTCTTGAATGGGAGTGGTTACAAAAACATTTGGCCTCAGAGAATTATATACAGTGGTACCTCCATTTTCGAACGTAATCCATTCCAGAAGACCATTCGAGTTCTGAAACGTTTGAAAACCAAAAACTCAATATGGAAGCCTCAAAAGGGAAAACTCAATACAGAGGCCATGTGGCATGTTCGACTTGTTTGAAAACCAAGCATTTCGTCAACGGAGAAGTTCGAAAACTGAGGTACCACTGTATGAGCGGAGTAGAGCTTTTGCATCATATTATTATAGCAGTGAACCTATGGAGAAAGTCAATAATAAGTCATCATTAGTTTTTTTAACAAATATGAATACTTGAAGAAAACTTAGGAGGAACAAAATAATTGTGGGGCATCATAACATGGGACCCATGTGAGTACAAAACAAAAATGTGGGCTCAAAACCCTATTGAAGAGGTAGATACTATTTTAGAGTATGTTTGCTGATATCTATTTTTTTTTTTGCATATAATTTTTATTAATCAACATCAGCAAACAAAACAAAACAAAATACATTAATTTCACATCATTTTCATAACTTATTTCTCTTTTGGACTTCCCTCAGCTGTTCCGTAAATCATCCATAGTCATAATTTTAATTACACATTTCTCAAATTTATATTGACATTATTTATCTCTTTTTTCCTATTCCCTTTAGACAATATTTCTTGCTTTTTTACAGTGCTTCTTTAAATCCCTTAAGCGTCATCTGTCCTTCACTTAAATATTCCAGATATTCCACAAATTTTCCCCAGTCCTCGATGAACTTTTGGTCTCTTAAGTATCTAATCTTCCCTGTCAATTTATCTAACTCTGCGTAATCTAACAATTTCATTCTCCACTCTTCCACGGTCGGTATTTCTTGCTGTTTCCATTTCTGGGCCAGTAACACTCTTGCGGCTGTGATTGCATATCGAAAAAATTTGCAGTCTTTCCTTTTTATCTCATTTCCTACTATTCCCAACAGAAAGACTTCTGGCTTCTTTATAAATGTGTATTTTAAGATCTTCTTTAACTCATTATATATTTTCTCCCAGAAGTCTTTCACTTTCCTACATTCCCACCACATGTGGTAGAAAGTACCCTCTTTATCCCTACATTTCCAACACCTATTGCATGTCTTGTACATTTTTGCCAGTTTTACCGGTGTCATATACCATCTATAGAACATCTTCATCATATTTTCTTTTAACGTCATACAAGCAGTGAATTTTAGACCCTCCTTCCATAGTTTCTCCCAGTCCTCAAATTGTATATTATGACCCACATCCCTGGCCCAGCTAATCATCACCGACTTAATTTCTTCATCTTCCAAATTCCAGTCTAACAACAGCCTATACATTTTAGATAAATTTTTACCATCATTATCTATAACCTCACTTTGAAATTTCGATTCCTTATCCGTAAAACCTCGTTCTTTGCCATCTTTCTTAAACATCTCATTTATTTGGAAGTAGTGCATCCAATCATAAACATGTTCTTTTACCTGCTCATACGGTTTTATTTTCCATTTTCCTCCTTCTTTAAATAACAATTGACCATATGTTATCCATTTACTTCTCATATTAGTTCTCCTTACACTCATGACTTCTAGAGGTGATAACCAACGTGGTGTTCTAGGTTCTAATAGGTTTTTATACCTGTCCCATACCTCAATTAAAGGACCCCGGAAGATGTGGTTCTCAAAGCCTTTATGGACTCTCCTTTTCTCATGCCATAAATAGGCATGCCATCCAAATCTATTGTCGAACCCCTCTAGATCCAACAATTCGTTATTCTCTAGTTTAATCCACTCTTTCACCCAGCAAAGACATGATGCCTCATAATACAGTTTCAAATCTGGCAGGGCAAAGCCTCCTCTTTCCTTTATATCTGTTAGCAATTTATATCTGTTAGCAATTTAAATTGAATTCTCGGCTTTTTGCCCTGCCAGATGTATCTTGAAATCGCTCTTTGCCACTCTTTAAAAATCTTACTCCCCTTAATTATAGGGATAGTCTGGAATAAAAATAATATCTTTGGAAGCACATTCATTTTAATTGTAGAGATCCTTCCTCAGAGTGATAATTTCAGTTTTCCCCACACCTCTGTTTGCTGATATCTAACAGAGGGACAGAATGGGTCGGAATGTTGGGATTTCCAAAGGAATCAATCAAATACAACAGGACCACCAAAGGTACTGCTTTCTTTCACCACATAAGTCTATAGTGGAATACATGCTTTCAAAGCAGGAAGATTATGGCTTCATTCATATTCCTGAGACCCTGGAGAGAATAGGCAAAAGTGGTCTAGTTGGACAATTAGTATGGCCTACTGTTAAGCAGTGTTTCTGTGTTGCTGCTGAAAGGAAACAAAGAAATCTGATTGAAAATCGTATTGGTATATCTCCCTAGGAACAGTAACACCATTTGATTAAAATTCAGGTTTAACACATTCTTATTTTATTTATTGAATTTATATGTCGCCCTATCCCAGCACCCCCAAACTTGGCCCTCCAGTTGTTTTGGGACTACAGTTCCCATCATCCCTGACCACTGGTCCTGTTAGCTAGGGATGATGGGAGTTGTAGTCCCAAAACAGCTAGAGAGCCTAGTTTGGGAATGCCTGCCCTATACCCTATAAGGGCCCCTCCAGATGTCGTTTTGTGTGTGTGCATGATTATTTGTGCTTATGATGGTATTGCGGCAGTTATAGGTGATTCCCCTTTCATAACTGTTTGTGCCCATTCAGGACACAACTTCATTTGTAATCAGTGTGTGTCCTGTAACTTCTTGCTGAAATCCTGTAAAATTTTATACTGCAAATGTTCTGGTAGAGTTTTTATGTTCCACTTTCTTGTGCCACTCCAGAACAAAATAATGCAGTAACATTGCACAGGAACCACAGAACAGCTTTAAAAAGCAGAGTGATGTGCAGTTTAAAAACATACCCAGCAAACCATTTCCAATGCAATGAAAATAATAACACAAAGTAATTTTGTTTTCCCATATGTGATGAGTTCCCCTCCCCAAAGGCAGCCCACTATTTAATTGACTTTGTTTTAATCCACTTTCCTGAAGGTGTTGAGCTTTTTGCCCTATAACAGGCATCATAATATTCCGTGTAACTGGTTAAAAACCCCATGAGCATTTATGGTCTGTAGTTTTCATGCTTGCTGACAAACTGGAAACTGAAGTGGACAACAAGGGAATGGTTTAGTCACACTTGTTAATAAACTCCCCACTCCAGCATGAGGCTGGTCTGACCTTGCATTGAAAGCCTTTGAGGATAGTTATGAAAATAGTTCCACTAAACTGAAACAAAATATGTTGGCAAATCTGTTGCCCGGAAAGAACTGGAAGCAAATGAAGGCCTGAAATTGTATATTTCCGTAGTTAGAATGTTGTGCTGTTTACAGTACCTCATAAGAACTGAAGAACATTTTTCTTGTTTTGTTTCCTTCAAATGTTTTCCATAAAGAGAAATATCTGTGAAGCTTTAACTTTTTTATTAGATTCAAGCAGGAAAGGGAGAGGATGTGAGGTTTAAAACAACAACAACTGGATACTGCTTTATTCCATCTCTTAAGAAAAAAATGCCTTAAAAAAAAAATATTTAAGTGAAGTAAATTGGGGACTTCTAAAGAGGAGAGAAGGACTAATCATAATTGCTTGATGGATAAATTACAGCAATGTGGTCTACATTAAATTGAAAAGTAAACAGCAAGAGCAAGCTGTTTGGGTTTCTTTTTTTGCTGGGAAATGCATTCACAGGAACAGTGCAACCCTAAGCAGGTCTATTCAGAAGTAAGTCTCGTTGAAATTCAATGGTGCTTAATCCCAGGTAAGCGGGGTAATGATTGCTGTCATGATATACTGGTATATAAACAATGTAAAATACCTTTTTCCAATGACTATTTAAAACAGGGGGGGGGGGAAACCTGTTTGGAAGGTTCAGGGTCCCTTTTTAAATTTCTCTTACACTTTCTCCACTAGAATAGCAACAGTACAGTGTAGTAGCTTAAAGTTGAACAATGTTATAGTTTGTAATTCTATGTGCATCAGGAATTATCATGCTACATTAGAGGGTTGGGAAAGTTAATTTTTTTGTACTATGAAGCATTGCCCATAAAGTCGAGATGATTCAGCAATGCCAGATATATTTCTTATGAATTGGAATAATGTGGTCAGATCTGTCTGTCTGTCTACTGGAGATGACTAGAAAATCAACAGCAATTCTAAATTATGAAAGTGTATCACATTATCTTCCTTAGAATTCCAGTGAGAAAAATGCATTTTCAAATTAAAGTTAAAAGACTGGGCAAAAAACTTATACAATGTGTAGTATACCTTTTATGGAATAAGTTTTACAATCTGTGACCTTCAGAATTACACAATATGTTGTCCTTCTGATGATTCCCACAGAAGTAAGGCCTATTTGAATGATATGTTATGCAAATAAGATTCATTATTAAAAAGCCATACTAACAAATGTTCTGCTCTCCAAAGGTCAAACAGGCAAGGCACAAGATGAATGTATTTCCTTTCCTGTGACATGAGTGAAGATGGGATTGGAAATGTTATTCTCTACAATCAGCCACTTAAAACACATTACAGTACCTTTTGATTGCATAAATAATCACACTGAAAGTTAGTATCCCACACCTATCTCACTCTGGCGATTTTGCTCTAAAGTACCTAAGGTTATTTAATCTTATACAGTTTCAGAACATTGAATGACTGCTATAAAAGACAATACACATTCCTTGAATGAACTGAAGTGCCAGCCCGAGCCTATATTTTCTATTGTTTTCTCTTTTGTTTAAAGCTATGACATGATAGCTCCCATTTGTCAGCGCCCATGTAACATTGTTATCAGATTTCCCCACCCACCCTCAAACAAACCCAGTAGTGACTGGGTATCATTGTTATGCTTTGTTGTCTCATATACAGGTCCCAGGGCCATTTAGCCAGTGTTCATTCCTCAAGGGAGATGGCATGGCTTTGGAAATTTGCCAATAAGCAGCCATTTTGGATTGGTAAGTAAAAAAAAAACTATTCAGGATACTGTGGCATATGCCTTTGCTGTACTTCATTCAATAAATCTAAAAACTTGAGACATGGGAAACTTGTGGTTTCATTCTATAAAGACGGTAGTGCTACAGATCTAGCAGACCATCATATTTGGTCACAAAATAACTTTATATATCTTTATTGAATCTTTGTACAGAAGCAGGGTGCTTTGATTTCACAACTAATCAAAAGGGGGGGGGGAATCTCCCCGGCTAAACCTGCCACTTCATTCCCTTTCAGATTTGGCAGCTGTTCAACTTCTCTTAAGGCTTATCCTATTGATGTTTACTTAGAATTAAATCCCATGGTATCAGCAGGACTTGTTCCCAAATGTATATGCCCAAGATTTCCCCAAAGATTCCAGCTGTAATCCTATATGCACTTACCCATTGATTTTAATTGGACTTCCATCTGGGTGGATATGTATACCATTGATCTGTCGGTATTGCAGCAAACTGAGGTGATTTGGAATGCCATGCAAATACACTTTACTATATTGAATCTGACCAGTGCTCAATTCCATATAGCCCAGAGACCTTCCTTTTCTGACTGGCAACAGTTCCATCATTTCAGGCAGAGAATCTTTGACAGTCCTGTTATCTGAGATCGTTTTAACTGGAAGGGCCAGGTATTGACCTTTGACCTTATACATGTAAAGCTTGAGCTCTGTTTCTGAGCTAGTTTTCATTTCTTTTCCTAACTAAAGTTGATCTATTTTTTAGGAAGCATGAATCTGCCACCAGCAGGTCATTTGCATCTGCTGTTGGGTAAAATAATGCTGAAATCAAAGAGTCTGTCCTATGAATAATTGTATTGATGGGGCTTAATACAATTCCTGTAGCATTGCTTTATAGGCAGTGAATTTCACAATTGCCGGGTCTCCAATTTCAGGATTAAACGAAGGTAAAACGGGCAGCTGGATGTGGAGTAATGGCCGACCAGTGACTTTCCATAACGTCAAAAGCGGGCCGGAGCTAAGCAAGACTGCTGAACAGAAATGTGCTTTTGTGAAAAAGCAGAAGAAATGGGTTGCAAGGCTATGCAGACAAAGGCTGAAAGGAAGATATATTTGTTCCCTTCCTTCATTAACTGACACTTCTCTCGAAAATACAAAAACGGTTTAGCTCTTTTGTAAAGTTGGCAAGAAAATTGCACAAGATTATTACCAGGAGATGAGGAGAAACAAGGCTACAACAAATTCTAGCCATGAAGTCATGCAAGACACTCATTGTAAAACTGCTTTGGAAAACATCTCAAAGGAGAAATGTAAAGATTCTCAGTACATCAGTACTCATTTCTTGCCAGATTCTGCATATTCAAAGATTTACAAGTTGCTGAAGACATCTTTGCAATGAGCAGTATTGGAAAGGGTTGTTTTGTGTTTCTTTGTTTTTGAGAACATCCATTTATATCTGTGTAGATCCAGATAGCAGTGGGCCAGAAATTGGGCTTAGTGTTAGTCTTGCTGGTGGCCGTATCTCATAAAAAAATGAAAGTTATGCTGATATTCATGCTTCAGTGAAACAGAAGAGCATGAAGCCACAGGACAGAAAAAATAATGCTATTCAAATATAAAAGAAAAAAAATGTTCATAAGATAAGAGTGAGAAATACTGAAACTAATATTTTAGTTAATTATTAGCCTCGAGGTTTACCTGCTATTTTGGATAACTGTTAGCTTGGTGGTTTATATTTCCATGAAACATGCATAGAAGGGGGAATAAGATCTTGCCCAGCCATGTCTTCTGACCACACCTCCAATCCCTTGCTTTTATCATAACCTGTGAAACAGTCTACAGCCACAAACACTGTGAATGTGTTCTGGGACCATAGCTATTCAAGAGTCTCATAGTATGTATAACCCCCCCCCCCATTTTTTACAAACCTAATATGTGCATAGGCTGTCTTTTTTTATACTTATTTGAAATAGAAATGCCAACTAAAGTAAAAGGGATATCTAGAATGGAACATTGCAGAACAAATTTCCATACCAAATAAAGCATAACAGATCAACATCACAAGGTCCCAAGCACCACAAATGGGTTTATATTATCCTGCACCTTGTTGCTCCAGAAATGGCTTGGTTTCTCTCTAAAAACATTACCTTCCTGTCTACCTTCTCTGGTTCTAACCATGGATTATTGCAGGAAGGCAAGATCTCCCTTTACATAATTTATTTTTCTTTCTCGTTGGAAGTCAGCATTGTACACAAGCAGTTTGGCTTCTGGTTAATCATAAGAGTGGTGGGGCTCTGCATTTTAATCCTAAACCAATTATCAGGATTTGCTAGTGCACCATTAGATTCCAAGGAATAAAACTCAAGGGCAGCACAAAGGTCTCAGACAGGAGCTCAAAGCTCAGTCTGTGTCTTGCTGAAGGTGAAATCCCAGACTTTGCAATTTGGTAATTTAAAAATTAAACACAAGACTGCCTGCCGCATCCCAAACACACAAGTATCAGAGGCAAGGATCTCAGTTTAATTTCAATTTCAATTGGTCGTATGGCATTCTTTCCTTTTAATAAATAGGCATATTTAGTGAGATTTTAGGGCTTCAAAATACCATAAGAACATAAGAGCCGTGCTGGATCAGACCAAAGACCAAAGTCCAGCATCCTGTTCTCACAGTGACCGATCAGATGCCTAGGGGAAGCCTATAGGCAGGACCTGAGTGCAATTTGATCATAGTGTCAGCTTCCATATTATTGGCTAAAACTGCTAAAATTTAAGACACCTGAAATTTAAGTGCAAATCAACTTTGAAATAGGCTGAGGATCAAAATTGAAACAGCACCCAATAATGCTTTATAAAGGTAAAGGGACCCCTGACCATTAGGTCCAGTCATGGCCGACTCTGGGGTTGCGGCACTCATCTCGCATTATTGGCCGAGGGAGCTGGCATACAGCTTCCGGGTCATGTGGCCAGCATGACTAAGCCACTTCTGGCGAACCAGAGGAGCGCATGGAAACGCCAGAGCGGTACCTCTTTATCTACTTGCACTTTGAGGTGCTTTCGAACTGCTAGGTTGGCAGGAGCAGGGACTGAGCAACGGGAGCTCACCCCGTTGCGGGGATTCGAACCGCCGACCTTCTGATCGGCAAGTCCTAGGCTCTGTGGTTTAACTCACAGTGCCACCCATGTCCCTGGAATAATGCTTTATAGCTGACTATTATATACATAACTGTTGTGCTTTTATCCTGGGGTACTCAATGGTACCCAGTACTAGCACCCTTTCCCTGCATATCTGCATATACTGAGGTAGTGGATTGTTCTGCCCTTTATCATCAATAAGAAATGAAACTCAGGGCAGGTCATGAGATAAAAGGAATTAGGCTATGATGTTATGAAAACATGTTTTGCTCTTAGTGGGCTTCCAATCAGTTCAGTGGGACAAAGTAAATAACCTTTAATCTATCACACATTGTATTGCATTGGTGGGGGGAACCTGCCTTTGGCACTGGGGTCACAAGGGGGAGTTTGCAAGTTCAGCTCCAACCCCCATGGTGTCCCAAATTAATCTCTCTGGGGTTTTTCCTATTTAAAGGAGGAGCTACAATTTATCTTATACGGGCTGTAGTGAACAGAGGGCCCTGGATTTGCCTTCAAGGGCAGCCATCTCTGTAGTAGGGTTCAGTCCCTCTGGCCTACCTGCAAAAATTAGAGCAACATTCAAACTGAATGAACGATTTATGGCAGTCCTTTTAATGGGTTCTGTGATACCAATTATATGGCTGAAAGGGACTTGCAACATATGAAACAGGCAAAGCTACTTGATCTCAGATTCAGTTATTAGTGAGGTAGGTGATAGTAACTTTAGCAAACTACAATGATAAAATAATGGAAATTTGAAAATCAGTAATGAATTCACCACATATATTTGGCCAATGCACCATACATTTAAATTCAATTTCATAGTTATGGACTGTGAAGACAATTTAATTCTATTCAGTATGTTATACAATTCTATTCAACATGTTATACACTTACCAGTAGACAGATGTGGTGTCAATTTTATACTTACCAGCAGATGTGCTGTTAACTGCCTATTCTGGTAATACAATATGCAATGTAAAGCCCCTCAGATGGAAATTTATATAAGAGTTGAAATTGCCCCCCCCCCCTTAAAGCTGCAAATCACCAGAAGATACAGTAAAATTAACATATCATCTCTATTATTACTTTGTGGGACTTTTCATCTTGTTGAATTGCAGTTTTGAAGCTGAAAAAAAGTCCAATCCTGCAACTATTAAATAACTGCATCAAATTACTTGTGTCTACTCATGCTAGGAAGACGACTCCACTTTCTATAACATAATTTGGAGGGGAGGAACTGCCAAGGTGGTCTTTGAAACAAAACATATTCAGATTCAGTTTCTTCACATGTTCTAGGTTCATGAGGCTTAGCCTGAAAATGGCTACTCTAAAATGTAAATCAGAGGTATGCATATGATGTGGGTTAGAACTCATGAATTTCACCATAGGGGAGATGTAAGAGGTACCACTATGTACAAGAACCAGGGAAGAAAAGGTGGGTAACACTCTTGTATACCCCACATCTCTGTAAAGTTAACTTGAAAGTTATATGGTAAAGAAAAGAAGAAACAACCATTGATTTGAGCACTGGATGCTGAAATGCACCTCTAAACCTAAAAAATGCTAAATACAGTATGGATGGGATCGCATTCAATATGCATACATATGCATATATACATATGTATTTTTTCAGATCTGTGGCACTGAAGTAATAATCAGAGTTCTGATTTGTGCTCATGTTCATTAGCAACATGGGTTGCAAATCCCTATTTGTTCTTTACTGCATGTTGAAAATTTGCAGGACCACAATCAGCTCAGGAGGAGTTGAGTGTAATGCTTATTTTGAATTTATGCTGGCCAGCGTGAATCAGATCATGTGAATTGGATGCTATATTATCTTTGGTGATGCAATATGATTCTTCTTTACACATGAATGACTATTTAATTTGCAGTAAGTACTTCTACAGTGTCTGATAGGAAGGAATATAGTATTTTAACATATTTATCATCTCCAATGAATGAGAATTCTTACTAAACTGTTTATCAGTTAAGTGGGTCCTGTAAAGCTGAATCTGCTTCCAGATTTCTGAGTCCCCAAGGTATATCAGATAATTTATCTGGTAGGATTATGTTGATGTATTTATCAATCTTTAAAAATGAACACAGACATATGAAATGACACCTGTTGACAACTAGGTTGCATTGTGAACCTTGGGTTAAATATTCTCTATTTAGGTTATTCGCTGCTAGGTCAGACCAATAGTTCATCTAGCTCTGCATACTGCAAGCATAGGCAAACTCAGCCCTCCAGATGTTTAGAGGCTCCAATTCTCATCACCCCTGACCACTGGTCCTGTTAGGGATGATGGGAGTTGTAGTCCCAAAACATCTGGAGGGCCGAGTTTGCCTATGCCTGGCATACTGTTTCCAACAGTGATCAGCCAAATACGTCTGGGAATTGTACAGGTACAGTATGGTGGAAATGACGTTCCACTTTTGCTTCCTGTCTAACAGCTTTTGACAGATTCACCTTCCATGAATTCACCTAATACCGGGAATTGGGGAACCTGTAGATATAGGGTTGAGAAAACAACACCTGTCAAGCCCCAGCAAATAGGCCCAGTGGTCAGGGATGATAGACATTTCAGTCCAGCAACATCTGGACAGCCATATCTGGCCTAATCTTTTTTTTTTTTTTTAAGAAGTCATTTAAGATATTAAGAATTCAGGTGCGCCCTGTCCTGTGCATCTTGCAAAATGCATCATGGCTCCAGGGATGTAGATGTAATTTTGGAAGCTCATCATTTGCTCCCGGTGGCAAGAGTACCACAAAGCCTGTGTACCTCAGGCTGCTAATCCCATCAGCATTATAAAAGAATCATTAATATCCCGTATTCATAATCACACTAATGGATGGCATGCATAAGGAGCATGCATTATTAAAGGGAGAGTTCTGAATGTGTTGTAGGAGGGGAATTCATTTTTGACTGACAGTCATGTAAACCAAACATCCATATCCTTCACGGTTTCAATTTGGCAGAATGATCTTGGTGTTATAGCCCAGAGCGAAAACTCTACCGAACAGGTTTAGACTATTACATTTTAATCTTCCTTGCTACATTTCATTCACTTTCATAATTTTCTTTTCTGCCACCCTCTGAAAGGAATCTTCTCGTGGTTCTTTCCTTTCATTAGTGAAATCATAAAATAATAATAATACATTGCACTTAACATCTATCAACAGTGCCCATCACTCTGATATATGTACAGTCCCCCCAACCTCACACAGAAATGACCAGTCAGTAAAGTTTCCGAATATTTAAAAGGTCAAAGTACTACAAGGCTCTATTATTTTCACTTAGAAATATATGAGACATAAAAATGGTAGTGATGGGAAGGATGTAAAATGGAACATATTCCCTTGATGGCCCCAGCACTGTCACCATGCAATTTTTTTTACCCCTCAATCTATTTTTATTTTTTAAACACCCTATTTTAAGAGAATTATAATTAAACAGGCATATAGGCCCTCAGCAAAATGCACATTGGTAGTAACATAAAAATGAGAATATTCTTAGAGGTGTCCAATATAATAAATACATCAACCATGAGAATATCAAATACAAAAGTTAACATTAAAAAGGGCTCTAGAAAGCCTAGGCTGTATTTCACTAATAATGGATGTTACACGACACTTCTATTACACTAGTTGCACTTGCTGTATTAACTGTATACTTGTAGTCTAACTCAGGGTTCTTCAACCTTGGGTGTCCAGATATTGTTTGACTATACGTCCCATCATTCCTGACCATTGGCTAAACTAGTCATGGGTGTTGTAGTCCAACAATCCCGAACTCAGGCACAGCCAGGCCCTCTGGCTACCTGATTGGCTGATTCAAAACTATGGGCTGGCTGGCTATTGTGCCCTCCTTTGCAGCCAGTTGGGGGAATTCTCCAGCAGCTGATCACACAATGGAGAGGCATTTTGTTCTGTGGAGCCAAGGGCCTGCCATGAGGGGCCGCAACTGCCACCTACCCAAAGACTGGGTAAGCAGCCATTATCGTCTAACAGCATCTGGGAGACCCAAGGTCAAGGAACAATGGTCTACACAACCTTTCTCCCTTTCTATTAATGTACAACACATATTTTCCCACCTGCTGCTCTGTGTTACTTTCCTGTGAGAAGCTATTTGCCACACTTTTGCACTTCACCACATCAGACTCAATGATATGCTTTCCTGCTGCCTTATATAATAAATGTTCTTCACATCAAGATAATGCAGTGTTGCTTTGGTCTCTGCTGTTATAGAGTGTCAAGTTATGGTGTGAATAAGCTTGCTGTACAGAAGTCCAAAACCCTGTTAATTAAGCCACAATAATATCTACTGTTGCCTTGAGACAGACCCAATTTATTTTTTCAGCAAAAGAATGTTTTGTGTTTGTATTTTTTCCTTTGTACATCCATTACTGCTGGAAGCATTTGCAACATTAATTGGTGACCTGTGTCTTGAACATTATTTTTTTTATGCTGTGAAAAGAAATATAAAGGAATTAAGGCATTCTCTGGACTTAAAGAACAACTCTGTGCGTCCTTAAGTGGCTCTCTTTATTAATATGATATGGCAAATGTTTGTTCCTGTTTATTAAATCACATGAAAGGTTAATTATGCTAAGCGACTCTGGGTAGAAAACAATTCTTGGAAGAGGCTTTTTAAACAACAGGTTGGCAGCTTGCAGGAGCCATCTGTTTCCCACAAATGTTAAGGTACAATCTTAAACTTGTGAGGTTAAAAATTACAGTAGTTTGGGAGAAGGAAAATCCATGCTGCGATGATGATATGAAAATTCTGATTCTCCTTGACATGCAGCCTGGCAGGAATGCCAAGTTTCCTAAACATGGTGTTTGGTTGCTAATAACCATGAAAACTACAGGGGAACAAAGCAGCAAGGGGGCTCCTGTTATCCGTTTCCTTTCTAATATAAGGGCATTGGTGTCCTGGAATGATGTTGCCTGAAGCTTTTGCAAAACAGATCCATGCCTGATACTGTCATTTGCCTCTAACGGGTTCATATCATGATTTGAAGATGCACTCCTAAATTCTGCCTTGTGAGTCAACTGAGTTGGGCCAATGGCTTAAAAGTTCTCAACATATCTCTGTGTGGCAAAATTGTCCATGCAATGAGATGGGTCTACACTTTAAACTAATTATCCAGCACTGCCATTCCAATGGAGTATTTAAAAGCAAATTATAAAATTTGTAATTGAAGTGAAATACACCCATGCCTAGAAATAGGGTGGTAGTGACATGTTTCTCGGAGACTATGCATTCTGACTGGAGAATGTGCATACGGCCCAAAGAATGTACAAAATTCAGTTGAGATATGAACATTCCAGGCCTGTTGAGGATTATGTATATTGACCAGGAATGTGCACAATTCCCTTTTCATGGAAGGCGTTTGTGTACATTCTCCTTAAGGCTTGGTGAATGTGCCCAATGTGTGGTTATTATGTACATTAACTCCCCTTAACACACACACATGTATTTTGAAGGACAGGTAAGAAATATAAAATAATAATTATGATAATGTTATAAGGTCTTAATTTATAATACAGCCTTTTCACATTCTTCTCATATGTCATTCTTTTTTTATTTATATTGGCCTGGTTTGCATATCATACTAAGTCATAGTTTGGTTTACAATGAATGTGCAAGCATTCTCAGACAGGAGTTCCTAGCTGCTGCACACCTCCCCAATTGTCTTGCTGTTTCACCACAACAAACCATAGCCTAAACCAAATCATAACCTGGCTCAGGGGTGTAGCAAGGGGGTGCAGTCTGCCCCAGGTGTCCCCACTGAGGGGGGTGTCAAAATGGTGGGCAGCACTCACCGTGGGGCCTGCAGCACGCCCAAACCATGTGTCTCTCCTGGGAGTGACGCGGTGGCTTGGGTGCCCGCAGGCTCTGCGCCACCCCAGACAGTCTGCCCGTTGCCTCCCCCTCAGCTGTAGGGCGGCTGCGTGGGAGGAGGCAGACAGACTCCTCAGAGGCCCCGTGGTGCCCCTGTGGGTGACTGGCCCCGGCCCCAGGTGCCCGATCAGCTTGCTCTGCCGCTGACCTGACTTAGAGTGTCATCTGAACCTAGACTCCTGGACAAACCATGAGCTGTAAACCATGGAACAAACCTTGGTTACAGCTTGTGGTTAGTCTGTGGTGACTTTAAACAATGATCCTGGGTTCTGACAACACACTGAACCAAACCATGGCAGAACAGCAGGAGAACATCTGAGGAGGAGCAAAGTGGATGTGGTCTCCTATTCAGGAGCCTCCCCACTTCTGCATTTTTTTTCTGAGGCGTAGAATGGCCTGATTTGCGCATTACGCTATCTGCTGCTTCCCCAGGCCAGTCCCTCTATTTAACGTTGCATGTGGTTCCCAGAGGGTTGCCCACAAGGGAATGAAACCCTTGGGCTGAAAAAAGAATCCCACAACTCTGTTCAAATCCATTATCACAAACTTATCCTCTAGTATGAGGATGTGCATACAGCCCTGGCTAAATTCAGCATCATCAACCCATTGTGAAATAGTGCCAATGTACTAAATAATTTGTCCTGTATAAAAGAGGCATTAGCAATAATACTACATTCAGTGGCAAATAGTTTTCCTTCTTGCTCTTTGTTCCTGTTCTCAAAATTGTGGTTTTAGGTAATGAACCGAGACCCTAAAGTCAACTTTTGCTGAAGCTCTGATAGCCAACTTTCTTTTCTTTTTCATTTTTCTTTTTCTGATAGGCTCACTTGAATGGCTAATTCCTGTTCTTGTACACTTGGACAAACTCAGCTGTTTTCTAAATGCTCTAAATGCTCAGTCTGCTAGTTTTGCAGGAAAGGCTTTGTTGCCACCACTTGGGTAGCCAAACCCACAGGACTTCGGAGAATTTGGCATTTCAGAAACCAGGCAAACAATCTGCCAGCCCGATCAGTTGCAAGCTAACACATGCCTCCTGTGGGGCCGATTGTGAAGTGACAAGCTTAGCCCAGCCCAGCCCAGCAACAGCACTGCGTCCTTAGAAACAGCAGATTTGTCATCAGACTGAATGTGAAAAGCAGCTCACTCATTTGGGTGGTGGCTGCTGCTGCTACAGCTGGAAATCTTTTGCCTTCATCTTTATAAAAGGGCAAAGCTACACAGAGAATACACCAGAGGTGGGTGATATCGGACCGTGATGCAGGGATGTAGGAAAAGAAAAGTTGAAGAGCCTAATGCGATTGTTTTTCCTGAGAGTGATCTTGAGTATATGAGTGAAAGTTGAAGCTGCTCTGGCAGTGAGGACAATAAGTTGTTAGATCAGAGATGAGAAATCTGTGGCTCTCATGATGTTGTTGAACTCCCATCATCCCTGACCATTGGCTATGCTGGCTGGAGCTGATGGAAGTTGGAGACTGATAACATCTGGAGGTCCACAGGTTCCCCACCTCTGTGTTAGATAGTGTGCCAATGGCACAATCCAGTGGTTCAGAATAAGACAATCTGATTCCTGCAGTAGATACCAGCTGCCTGTCTCATTCAGCAATGGCCCTTGATAGAAAACAATTTATATGTGATTGTTGAATTGAGCACAAGAGGGTCATGGGGGGGGGGGGAATTGTATCTTCCTCTTCCCTAGTCACTTCTTGCAGGGCTACAGAATCAAACTAGGAGTTCTGAATATGCTGGCTTGTCTTTTCAGGGATTTCCCAGTAAACAGTTGGGGAGAGATGCTGCCATGCCATTTTGATTGGGGCAGTTTGGGGCTCTGATGATTTCCCCACCACAAAGGCCTACAGCTCTCTTCAATTTGCCATGACTGGTTCAAGCTGTTACATTACTAAGTGCAGACTGTGCTGTTCTGAGGAAGAAAGAGCCATCTTGTTCTCAACTTGTTAACTACTTCATGCAACAGCAACAACGAGAAGAATAGGTCGGGAGGGGTGTTAGAATTAACTGTCCATGCCAAATATACACAATATCAAGAGGTGAATGATCCTCCTGAAGGTGTTTTAACTGTTCAAAATATATAATTTAGCCTTCTAAAAGTGCAGGGTTTGAGGCAGAAACTGAACAACTGTTTTATATTGAATAGTATCCATAATTGAATCAGAATGTGCTGGCTTTGGGTCAATCATTGTAGTGGAAGACAGCTCCTACAGAAAGATATAGTTCTTTGAGGACAAATAGCATTGTTGTGCCTTGTCTGTTTGTGTTTCATCCAGTCTCTCACATGAAATTTAAATTGTAATTTCCTTGGGGTGTCGGCTCTCCCTCTCATGCCATATTGTTAACCCAATAGGTCACATGGAAAGATAGCCATGTGAAAATTAAGACCAACAGCATGAATAGATCCTTGCCCAAAAATATATATGGGAATCCTAACTATGAATTTTCAGTTCTCTTTTTAAAGAAAAAGGGATGATAGCGAGCCTCTAAATTCTTGCTTTTTGAAGTTACAGGGAAGTAGCCTTCCATAGCGAACAGGTGCTGGCAATGGCTTCAGTCAGAAACATTCCATATGGGTTCAATGCAAATTATGAGACTGTCATAAAAATCATTGGGAGCAAATATGTCCGGTGCCTTGTAGAAAAGACTGATGGGTAAGTATGCTATCTGGAAGAAACATTTTTGATATATATTAGTGGGGTTATATAATTTTATGTTGGATTCCCTCCTCACCACATTAGTTGTGGATAGGGAAAATCCAAATGAAATGGGGTGAGTATGTTGCAACCTGTATGAGGACAATGTCATGTGAACGACCCAAAAAAGATGCTCCCATGGGATGTATCAAATAGACTTTAAACTGTCAAGCATACACAGCCCTAGTCTACATCTTAAACAGCATATTACAAGAAAACCCTGTTCCTTTGGCTGTACCATTTCACTGAGGGGTTAAGACCCATTGGCTACCCTCACCTGGTTTAGCGAGCCAGTTGAAACCACTTCTTGGGGTGTGGCTGCTGTCACATGCTGACAGCTTCTAGGTGAGAGCTGAGTGCAGGGTAGGGACCAAAGGTGAACAAATTACCTCAGAAAGAGCACAACATGTCCCCCACTAGTGGCACTACCCCTCTCTTAACACTACATACACCCCGATGCAGTCTCAGAATAGTTTTTCAGCACAGGGTCTGCTGCTTGTGTACCAGCCGCCAGGGGAAAGATATATATTGCACTATAGCCAGTATAACAGAAGGCAATATTCAACAACATAGTTGTGTTGGTGCAAGGATTAGCACTACCGCAACAGGATTCCCCCACTCTCCTTGTGGAGATACACACTCCTCACCACCCCTCAATCTGCTCATGAAAGTTTTGGGGGGACCCATGAGAGGAGAGAAGATAGAAATAGCTTTCCACTGCACAAAGAAAAAACCCTTGTGCTGACAAGAGAGCTTTGCTTAGTGCTACCTCGAACACAACCCAAACACTCTCAAGTTAATAGAAAGGAGAAAATTGTTCTGGAATTGTTATTCTCACACATCCCTGACACTGATTTATAAAAAAACAAAGGTCTTTGGGCAAGTGTTTTTCAGACTGAGAAAGGCCAAATGGGAACACGGTGATATTTGTTAATATAAATGGCTTACCACCCCTGAACTTTCTTTTCTGGTTGATAAAGTATCAAAAGGTTTAATTGCACAGCTTGGTTTTATGCTTTAAAGAGAATGGCATTAATAATGGCCAGGATCCAAAGAGTTACTTAAGGTATGCCCAAGAGGTCCTGTTAGAATATGTCTCTTCCTCTGAGTGATAGGCCATAATGTAACCTGCTTTTGGAATTCCTCTCCATTTCAAAAGAGCTTGGTCATACAATGCGAGGAAGTATTTTTTAACAGTGCAGCACTATGCATATCTACTCAAAATAAGTCCTACTGAATAAGTGCTGAATCTGGGGGTGCTGCTGAAATAATAAAGACTGTTGTGGGACCTCTACCTGAAGGAGCGTCTCCACCCCCATCATTCAGCCTGGACACTGAGGTCCAAGCTCCAAGGGCCTTCTGGCTGTTTCCTCCCTGCGAGAAGTGAAGCTGCAGGGAACCAGGCAGAGGGCCTTCTCGGTAGTGGCACCCACCCTGTGGAACGCCCTCCCATCAGATGTTGAGGAAATAAACAGCTATCTGACTTTTAGAAGACATCTGAAGGCAGCCCTGTTTAGGGAAGTTTTTAATGACTGATGTTTTAATGTATTTTTAATCTTTTGTTGGAAGCCGCACAGAGTGGCTGGGGAAACCCCACCAGATGGGTGGGGTATGTATGTGTATATATATATATATATATAGCCGGCTGTAAGAGCCACGACTATCAACCAAGCACCTGATTACATGGAGGCCAGCCTCACACGATTATTTGCCACTTTCTTGTACAGAGGAGTAATTTCTAGCTGGGGGAAAAATGTGGACACCTGTGGTTTGCAGGCAATTTGGAGCTCCTCAGGCCTTACTTCCACCTTGCCCTCACCCATCCCTTTTTTGGTGACTGGTTGGTGGTTGCTGCTGGAAATTACACTAACTGGCCTCTGCACAATTTTCGCTGGAGGCTGTGTGACAATGGGATGGGACTTTCCTACTTCTTCACCATGTTATTTTGATCCTCCGCTGGCTGAACAAATGTGCTGAGACTCGATTTCTTTCATATTTGTTGTCTTGACTTGATTTTAGCAAGTCTTCTGCAAATCCCTCTTATGTCACACTGGGAAATTGTTTGTCTGCCATTTTGCACACAGCTCTGAGAAAAGTGAAATTCATAAACTGGTACCATTTTGTTGAAATTTGCATATAAACAAGGTTTAGTGGAACTGTATTAAGTTTCTTCCTTGAGATTATAGTATTCAGAACTGAACATAAAGTGATTATAACTATTATAGCACATACCTCCTTTATACTACATTTCTTTCTCACCAGCAAATGTTCCAGGAAACAAATATTTTTGGTGTTGCTCCACAACGCGAGTACGTATTTGCCTCTGTATACTGTAAAGATACTGTATGCTTGTTTCCTGACAGCAAAGCAAAGGAGGGTGTAAAAACTGAGACACAGTCCATGCTCAGGACACTAGCTCCACACAACGCAAGACAGGCACATGGAAACCCTCCAGGGCTCAATAGGCCTCCTTGTCAACAGATCCATTATGGTCTCAGGGATGAACAACAGAACAAAGGTGAAAAGGAAGAACAAAAGTCTAAACAAGGAGAGACAAGTGATAGCAGATCTGTGGACAACAAAGTGAGTCGCTGCAACTGTACTGGTTGCTTATTATAGGTTTCATACTCAGCATCAGACTTTACTCTTTAACTAACAACAACATAAATGGTTAATAGGTATCTTTTCTAATACTGTGGCTATTGTTATGACAGCTACTACTAATGATGATGATAATGACAGTGGTGTCCAGTTAAAAGAACATTCTGTTGCTACCAAATTCTGATGAGAGAACTCCTGTATCAAAAAACAATTGTCATCACAAAACTTTCAACTCCTCCAAACAGAATTGCCTTATATTAAAATTTTGACTGCTTATGCTTCCAGTTCATACCTGTTGCTTTTTTTTTACTTGGATCTTTCTCTTACTTTCCCATTCTGTAAACATCTCTTCTCATTCTTCGGTGTTTTGGCTCATAGACATCTGGATTTTACATTGGTTATAATATAAGGCCTGTATTATATTATAACTAACAGACTATTATAACATGGATGGGGAACCTGTGGTTAGCCCAGATGTTGCTGGTCTCCAACTCCCATCAACTCCAGTTGGCATGGCCAATGGTCAGTGATGATGGGAGTTGGAGTCTAGCAATGTCTGGAGTCTATAATCTAATATTGGCAGCCATGATCATATGGAATCACCATTTGTTTAGAGAGGGGACTGTATATTATCCAGTAGATCCAAACAGTGGACCTCCTCATATTAAGTTATAATCTGATCTGACTGGGATCCTGTATCTCCCCACCATCTTAATATATACATGCTCACAAATTAAAGCAAAAACTATCAGTTAATACAAATCAGAGCTGCAGCAAAATTTTATTATTATTTTTTAAATACTGTATGTAACAGTGTTGGAATATTTGCAACATGTGGCAGGAAAATAATTGGCATTGTTAGTATTTTGGTATTATGTGTTTGGTAAACTTCCTTCCTTCCTTCCTTCTGCAGAACAGGAGAACCAATGGATGGGCATTTATTTATTATTTACATGTATTATCACCAGTTAAGCTAGCCCCTGGGTTAGTTGCAAGGAAGGATATTTCAGCTAGGCATTAGGAAAACATTCCTAACCATAATAGACATTTGACCGTGGGGCAGCCTGCATCAGGAAGATGTGAGCTCTCCTCCACTGGAGATATTTAAGCAGAAGCTGGGTGGTTACCTGTCAAGCATGGGAGACTCCTTAGGCTGCCTTGAGACTCCTTAGGGTAGTGAAAAAGTAGGATATCAAATCCAAACTACTACTACTCCTACTCTTCTTCTTCTTCTTCTTCTTCTTCTTCTTCTTCTTCTTCTTCTTCTTCTTCTAGTTTCAGGATTACTGCATTGATCCGGGATGAGGAACATATTGGAATCCGAGAACAGATGAAGGATCACAGGTTCCTCATCCCTGGACTAGATTATCTCCAAGGTGTATTTCAGCTCTATAATTCTATTATATATTCTTATATCATGAATTCGGGACGCAGGTGGCGCTGTGGGTTAAAGCCTCAGCACCTAGGACTTGCCGATCGAAAGGTCGGCGGTTCGAATCCCTGCGGCGGGGTGCGCTCCCGCTGCTCAGTCCCAGCGCCTGCCAACCTAGCAGTTCGAAAGCACCTCCGGGTGCAAGTAGATAAATAGGGACCGCTTACCAGCGGGAAGGTAAATGGCGTTTCCGTGTGCGGCTCTGGCTCGCCAGAGCAGCGATGTCACGCTGGCCACGTGACCCGGAAGTGTCTCCGGACAGCGCTGGCCCCTGGCCTCTTAAGTGAGATGGGCGCACAACCCCAGAGTCTGTCAAGACTGGCCCGTACGGGCAGGGGTACCTTTACCTTTTATATCATGAGTTCTCACCTTCAAAGATTGATTTATACTGACAGCTTGGTAGTTCTGTATCTGGTCCTTTTAGTAAGCAAAATATTACCGGTAACTTTGAAAAATGAGCCATGGTTCATTGAGAGGGATAATTTCTGGATCAATCCTGGGTTCAATCCCAGGCAGTGCTTTTTTTCTAAAAAAAATATTTAGGGGTACTCTCCTTTTCCTACTCATATTGAAGTACTGCCCCTCAATGAGGCCAAACTTAGATTCACAAAATGTTTAGGGGTATGCGTCTCCCTGCAACCCCCCACCCAAAAGCACTGATCCCAAATAACTTAAAGAATGCTTGAAAGAAAGGATGGGGGGTATACCTCTTTCTGAGTAACTCCACCAGTTAAGTTACATATATGAAGCAGTGGAGAGTGTCATATTTGTGCAAGAAAGTCCTAGGAAATCTGCAAAGCTACAAAACAAAGCATTTATCTTTGGAGCAGTCACTATCATTTAGCCTAGAGAGATCTTAGGATTCCCTGAGTTCCTTGGCTAAGCCTAGAGTGGCTGGCCAAAGGTGAGTTTTATGACTGAACTGTTATTTAAATCCAGATCGCTCCAGTCCATGCATAACTCCTGTTTGTTTATAAAGAATATAATATTTGATATGCGAGAGGTTTTCTGAACTTTAGGGCTCTTTTTCCTCATGCAAAGTGTTTTCAATACCTACAGTTACTTTACAGAATGAATGTGTTTCTTGGATTGCTTCTTCTCTAACTGCTTGTTTGTTATCCAAGGGTTTAAAACCACTGAATACACATTGTGTCACTGCTCCCTCTGGTGACAAGTCTTTGTCCTACATTCATACTCTTCAAAAACCATCCATGGAAACTCAGATCTTAAAGCAACTTGAAAGACAACAGGTAACTGAATTTAAGTATAATCAAAGCAATTTGCAGTTTCAGGTGTTTGGCTTGTGACTATTGGGCATTTTTCATATTAGAGTGTTTTAAAATACTTAAGGCCAAATCAAGGGTTTGATCCAAAACTGACATTATCTGGGAAAAAGTTACACTATTTTTTTTTTACTTACTTGCAAGTAAATGCTATTAGGATCAGGGTGGTTGGCTGTTTTCAGATGCTTACAGCATAATCTGATGCATGTCACTCAGAAGTGGACCCTAGGGAGACTGCATACCTCACACATCTTAACTGTCCTTCCATACTTTCAATCAGGGAGGCTGAAGAGAATTAAAAGCGGGGGAGGGAAATTTCCAAAATTTCAGTGAAGAAAGTGAGGACTCAACTCTACAGGAGTTGATTACAGAAACTGTGGGTAACAGCTAGCTGCCTTGCAGGAAACTGGTATGGTGTTACTGTGTATGTGTAATGTCCCCCTCATCACCCTACCACACATGTAGGAATGCAAAACTTCATGGCTTTGCTATTTTGTCCCCAATTTCTGCCCAGAGAGTTTATAAAGCAGTTCACGTAAATGTAAATGCATTAAAAGTATGGAACCTTGGGGTAAATGAGAGATATGAAATCAAATAATAAATTTATTGCTAGACCTTACACATACTTTAAAGCATTCCTTTTCTCAGGATATCGCTCAAAAACCAATGGATGAAGAGAATGATTCTCTTCTGGGTATCCTCAGAAAAGAACTTGAGCAGTGCCCTTTGAACCTGACTACATTAGAAAAACTTCAGGAAGAATGTAAGGTTTTGGATCCCAGAGTTTCAAGACTTCTGTCTCAGGCACAGCTGAGCCACCTGCTTTTAAAGTACGAAGTCCCTCTGCAATTACCCACTGTCAAACTCCTTTTCAAGAGATTTTCAAAAGCAAATGACCAAGAACTGGTACGTTAATACAACATTTTAAACAAAAATAATGTTGAGCTCAATAGATTGGATTTCTTAAGACCTGCCTGTACTTTTGGAATATTGATGTTATAGGTCAGGGGAGATTCTAACTCTGAAATAAAGGTGGGCTATTTATTTTTTGGGTCAAAAACTATTTTCTCAGTCATTGTAAACCATTATATCCATGCAACCGTTTTAATTATGTACAGCAGAACTCAGCAACACCGTTTAAACTTAGAATGTTAATAGTGTTGTTATTAAAGATTTTCTTGGGTTACAGAAGTACATACATCATTTCTATTTTCAGATCATAAAGTCATTCTCACAGATCAGTTACATTTGATGTGAGACTTTGATGTTGTATACAGTATAGGGTTGGGGGAGAAGATAGGTGAGGAAAGAATGTTCTGCATAGTTGAACAGGAACAGACCTTGGTAATATGGCACCCTATGTGAGGCCAAAATTTGACACTCCTCCTCCAGCCCCTTTGCCACCTCCCCAAAGCTGGGTAAAGGAGACAGTAGGCTTTGGCAAGAAGGTGCAATGCTCAGGCAGGGTCCTAGAGCCCTCCTTCCTCCTTCCTAAAACTGGGAAAGGGCTAATTGGGCTTTGGGAAAGAGGTAGGAGGCCTCTAGGACCCTGTCAGATCCCTCACACCTCCTTCCCAAAGCCCAGCACTTACTAGGGTTTGGGAAGGGGACAGAAGGGTGCTTTTATTGGTTATAGTCACAAATATCTCAAAAATGTGATCAGTGAAGTTAATTCAATGAATGTTATCAGTCTTTTCCTACACCACTAGTTTTGTCTTTTCTTGACAGTTTCTTTTAAAACCCTGTTTTCAAGCTGTGTTTTGAAAATAAACCTTTTTGTCTTTCATGCAGGTAAATTATGAAAAATTGCTCCAGTTTTTAATGCCAGTGGCAGCAAGCAAGACACAGCAAACACAAGCCCTCCCAAGGAAGAGTCAAAATATGGAGAATCATTGCACAAGGTTCTATTTTAAATTTCACTATACTCCTTACAGTTAATAAATGAGCAATGTATCCAAACTCCTTCACCCTTCCAACAATCTTCCTGTCTTACTTTCCATCTGGTCAGGATCTAATAGGTGCAGTAATTATAAGCCACTCAAAAGGATTCCAAATGAAAAATTGGCTCACTTGTGACATTTACAAAAAACAACAACATGCAGTACTCAAGAGGACAGATTTTATCTTGCAGCCATCCAAAATCTCTGCTAAGGAAACATATTTGGAGTCTGTGAACACCTACGTTGCAGCCTGCTGGGATGCATCAGTGGAGATTATACAGACTTCCCTTAATTAACCTTGGCAAAGAAGACTGGCAAGGAGTTGTGTGCATTTATGTGAGATATATATATTGCTGCTTTGGCAGCTGAGCTCTGGAGCGTCTCTTAAAACATAAGTATAGCCAGGATGCTGGTCAGAGTCTGCGTATAAGTATTCATCCATCATAAACTGGCGTACCTCATCTGGATGGAAATGACCTTAGGGACATATTTGCTATATCACATACTTTCCTGGTCTCTGCTCTCATCATTAAGCATTGGCTGTAATATTCGCAGTAATGTCAATTGTTGTTATAAACCCACCATTTCACTAAATCAGTGATGGGGTTCCTGCATCCCCCTAGGTTCTACTCAGAGTAAATAATGTCTCTTGCTTGTTTGCAAAGAGATGGGTGTATAGAATCTTCTGGTTTGTGTTCAGCTGAGGGAATGCAGCCTGCTGTACAAAAGCACCGTAAGTGTTACACCTATTGTTCTGCCCACACTTTTTGCCTCTGGCCCTGCAGCCCCCAGAAGGTGGATTGGGAGGCTGAAAAAAGCTTCTCCAACTCTGGATTAAAGATTGTAGCTTCCAGGAAGCTTTGACGAGGCTTAGCCCTTCTCCTGTTCACAAGGAACTTCCTGCAGCTCCATGAGTGAATTGTAAGCTATGATGTCATAGCTGTCTGGAAGCCTAGATTTCTCGGCTGTTTTGTTTCACATCTAATCCTTCTTCACCTTGTGGTAATACTCTCTGGCTTTATTACCAGGTGCTCTACATTACTGAGTAAGTTGCCCCATTGGCCTCTCAGATGGAGGTCTTTCGGAAAGCACTCATACAACTTCTGAAAATGTCAAAAGTGAGCTATAGGGCTGTAACAGCAATTACCATTTTAATTGCCCCTTCGTTACATGCGTTATCATTCCACAGCTCTTGGACTCCGGAAGATGCCTTCCAGGCCTTGAAGCAGACCCTGAAGGAACATAAAGGAGAGCTGAGCCTACAAGATAAGACTTGCTCAGGTCTTCTTTCACCCTCTGAGGTAAAAAGGGATTCTGTGGCTTACAAGCCTAGTTGTATATTCAGGAAGTGCTTTCCCACTATAAAGGAATGGACTGGATTATCAGTAACAAAATGTTTTTTTTCTGCCATACAGCTTGTAGGGTTGCCATATTTCATATTTTTAGGGGTGTGTGCTAAGTTAACTCCCCTTTTATGCAAAATCTCAAAAAAATGAAGTTTTAAAACTTTTTTAAAGGGAAATTCGACAAAAACTACACTTCCGACATGGGTTGCCATATGTCCAGATTTTCCCGGACACTTAAGCAATTTCCACCTGAATGCTGTTACAGATGGCAGAATCCTGGCTATGTCATTGCCGGTAGCTAATGTTGATCGAATAAATAACTGAGGAACAGACCAATTCTCTCTTACCAGGTGAGGGAGAATTGAAGGTAGGTGATCTGTCAAGTATACACGTCTGCCTGGCTCACATAGGAGGGCAGAAAGTTTTTCTTCCTTTCTTTGCCTCCATCACCTGGGGGTTCTATCCTCCTTCAGGTTCTTATGGAGGGAAATTCAGTGTCCTTTTCACACTGCTTTGGGGGCATGTGCTGGAGGGATGAGGTAACTTAGGATCTTGTGGAACAAAGGTCTCCTTTCCATATCCACAGCAAGCCCTTCTCTTTCCCCATCAGAGCACCTCCGATGAAGGGGGAGGTCCATTCTTATCCCATGAGAACACACCTGGCTGATACCAAATATCACGAGAGCAGGATATAGACAAGACAACATGTACATACTCTACATAAAACAAAATATCCAACCTGAAGGAGAGAACTCAGAAGCTGGTCTGAACAAACAATTAAGTCCCTGTTCTACGCAATACTGTGTTAAATAGACCACTGTTCTGATTTGGTATTAAGTAGTTCCATGTGTTGCTGGTCCCAGTGTGAAAGGTGGGTTTAGCCTACCTAAAAAATGTTACCGACTGTAGTCCCTTAGAATCATAGAATCATAGAGTTGGAAGAGACCACAAGGGCCATCGAGTCCAACCCCCTGCCAAGCATTGTATTTATTTTACTTTGCACATAAAATCATAAACTTTTATGCAAAAACACACGGTATATAATCCTTTTACCAGGAGGCATTTTGCTAGTCTAACAAATATATATTTACAGGGGCAATTCATAGTTATACACAACATATGTAGAAGGTCTTAGTTTGGAGGTGGATGAAGTCAACAAGAGGTTCTCCAGGTTCTCTTTATTTCTGTCAGTCTCCATAGCTCAAAAGCACCAGCTTGGATTGGGACTATGATTTTCACATGACAGTTGCTTGAAAAAAAATACAATTTTCCCCAAACAATATTTTGTTATGCATTGCCATAGTTTGCTCTTCTTCATTGTGTATGCCCATTGACTATAGTACTTCATAGGAGCCTTATTTCTTAAAACTTGTTTTTATCTTGTGATGTGCTAGCAGTGTTCAGTAACAAAACATATCTTATTTGCAGACAGAGATCATTTGCAAAAAGCACGGACTGACTCTGCCCACTGGGATCTTGGAAGCTTTGGTTAGCACCTGTGAGTTTGGCAAAAGAGGCAAAATAGAGTGAGTTTTTATTGAGATGCTTCCTTCCTTTCAGTACGTTATGCATGCATCTTGATCCTACAGACCCGGAATGTGGCAATACAATTATAGAGTTGGGCTTCTGGAGAGAAAGCATAAGCCCATGTATTACTGGACTGAGAGCAGCTGGGTGGTTCTGTCCAAATGCCGCCAATTTTCCAGATAGCATGCGTTCCTTTCCTTGTTATTTCAGTCAGAGTGCGCAAAAGTTTGACTCCTACAAGGCCAAGAAGACATCCCATACAAAGGGTGGTGGGATGAGTTTTGTCTTGTCTGTCCACTAACCTTGTAGTCTGGTCCTTGTTGAGTGCAGCTGTGCCACACAGTGATGGAGAAAGAAGGAATGGCAAAAATGCAATGAGGAAGGGCCATAGCTCAGTGGTAGAGCATCTGCTTTCCATGCAGAAGATCCCAGTTTCAATCCCAGGTAGGGTTAGGAATGTCCCCAATCACTGAGGACAATATTGAGCTAGAACAGATGAACAAGTGGTTCTTTTTAATAGAGGGTTCCACTGATACCCACCACTTAAGATTTAGATCTGAAGGTTATCATACTTGTCATTGCCATGCATATCTGCAAAAGACTCCATCACATTTTTGCCCTTTTTCGAGGAGTCTGAAGGTGCAGTATAAGAGCTTAGTCCTGTGAGGTTCAAGGTTTAGTTCTCTCTGTACCACTTGGTTGGCACCTATATAGAGTGGCTATGAATCCTTAGTACAATATCAACCATTAATACTCCCTGCTAGTACTAGGTTGTAGTCAATGTTAGTTCTATTCAGAGCATACCCCATGAAATTAATTGTCATGACTAACTCATGTCCATTCATTGCAATGGGTCTACTCTGAGTAGAACCTACTTGGATGTGATCCACTGCCTATAACTTGGCTCATGCTAAATTAGAGGAATAAATTGTGTTTTCACCATATAGTATGACGGTGCCCTTCTGCTTAGTTTTTATTGCTGATTTTTTCAAGGGAAACTGTGGCTTCTTGAATGCTGCTGTCCATAATGCACAGATCTTACTATAGCTCTGTGTTAATGCCTATGTCTTCCTTTGCTAAATTAAACATATAATAGATAAGTTGCAACTGCACACTAGCTTGCCAAAGCTCCCCCCCCATCGCAACCCCCCCAAATATATTTAGCTTTGTGTGTTGAGGACCCCCAGGACCCGCTCAAATAAAGACACAGTTCACACAAAAGTTTTGGTTTGGTTTTTTGGCATAATTTTGGTCACAACTTTATTGATTACAGTATGTGAGTGGTTGCCTAGGCATTGGTTAGCAACTATCTGTTCCCACTTAGAGGTAGGAACAGAACTGACAACTGCAGGCCTGCGAAAGTCAGTAAGGGTAAACATTTTTGGGGAGAGAATAGAACTGGGCACCAGGCTCTCGTTGTTGTTGTTGTTGTTGTTTAGTCATTTAGTCGTGTCCAACTCTTTGTGACCCCATGGACCAGAGCACGCCAGGCACTTCTGTCTTCCACTGCCTCCCGCAGCTTGGTCAAACTCATGCTGGCCAGGCTCTCACCTCTCTCCAAATGCTCCCAGGGGCTTGTGTGGCCCTAGCCCCTTGCCAGGGGTTCGGACGAAAGCATGGCGAGCCTTTGGACTCCTTTACCAGAATACCCTTGCAGCAGCATCATTGGAGGTGCTGGCACAGCCAACCATGCCCCCTCCACCAACCAAAATTAACCAATGCCTAACCGCAACCTTACAAGTTGTGACGATTTGCTACGCAGTAGGCAAAAACCAAATGGCACCAGCCAATCAGCCAAATGGACAAAACTCCTACCAGGCCCCTGCCCCAAAGCAGACGACCCCATGACAGGCATAGCAGGCCACCACGAACAACCCTAAATATAGGGAGGATGGGCGGGTAATCTGATGCACGCAGTGAATAAATAGCACCCCAACAGTCAATCAACTTTGCAACATTAAATTCTCCCCAGTAACAATTGGAGGTGCCCTATCAGATTCTTGGACATCCATACTAACCCTCCCAGCAACAGGGGATGTCATGGTTGCCCCCACCACAACATGTGCTCTCCATGAAGGAGAACCCGCTTTGCTAAATGATTTTTCTTATAAGAAAAATCATTTAGCAAAGCAATACCCAGAATTACATTTTTAAAGATTTTAAATCCAATATAAACAAAATAAACCTATGGGGTGTGCCAGAGTCATTGGTTTAGTTATGCATTACCCATTTTAATCTCTGCTTCCACTGTGAATGAAACTCTTCAGTAATTAGCAAGAATCTAGCTCTGAGCCATTTTGTGATTAAATGTGCTTAAGATCAATACACCACCATGACTGATAGCAGTCATGCGAGATTAATCTCATTGCACAAAGTAATGCTCTCTCTTTAACCTGTCATGGAAAGTGAATACGATGTGAAAAAATAAGCTGAGAAACAACTCCAGGAGGAAGTCCATAGATTTCTTGACTGCATTAAATAGAATAACCAAAGGATTAACTTCTTAAGCACCATTGCTTCCTTTGTTATGGAGTCTGCCCTTGACTCCCTAGAAGGTTCTCCCATAAGGATCCTAGCTCATGAACAGATTATCTGCCTTGTGCAAAAGAGATTCTAGGTATGAATCATTTCTCTGTGTCCCTTGGGTCAGTTTCCAGGTAGCATAACTGGGAAAGACCATTGCTTGAACCTAGACAACACACCATCTGCTAAGAACAATGGGCAACACACTTCCTGATAATCATTACTGACAGACTAAATGAGCTACTGGTTTGACTAAAAAAGATATTTCAGCTTCTGGCAAAAATCAGGGGAACATAATATGTGTGCATGTTAGAGTAAATGCCAGACATGTAATCAAAAGCTGACAAAGTAATTCCTTGTATTTTAGTAGGCTTGTTCATTAACCTATGACCCCAAAATTCCGGAACAGCTCCCCTCCAAAACTGATGCCAAAGTCTGGTGCTGCAAATCCCACTTTTCCTGCCCTCCCAAACTGAGTAATCAACACTCACCCAGGGAGGCCATAAGGACACACCAAAACACAACCTCATCCAATTGACTCCAAACTGGATCCAAAGTGGAGTGCTGGCTTTATGCCTTCGGGGTCAAAGATTAATGAAGCTGTAGGAGACCAGTGGCAAACAGCAGAATTTTCCAACAATTATCAATTTATAAAGAACAAGTGTAGTAGAATGAAGCACAGGGAAGAGATTAGAAAAACATAAATAAATAAATAAATAAATAAATAAATAAATAAATAAATAAATAAATAAATAAATGATTAATAAGAAAATCTGCATAAGAAAGGACTTGCAGAAGAAGGAAAATTCAAAGTGTTGGTTTGGGACCAGAGGGCCTGTTTAGGTGTCCACCGGTGAATAGAATCAGATTTACAGGTACTTGTAACAGAGCCTTCATAATGGTTGCCCCACAACTATGGAATCTGATCTATTTCAATGTAGGCAGCCTCATCTTTCCCATCCTTTCACCAGGGTTTGTAGGCTTACATTTTTTGTCTGTGATCTTTACTAGCTAACTCAGGCTATAAATTGGGACTGGTATGCCAATGTCTGGCTGAATTTATTGTTATTGTTTTATCTCTGCTGGTTTTTAATATTGCTATAACATGTATATTAAAAAGATTTATTTTGTGTTTAAATAAGTTGTGAGCCACTTTGTAGAATATGTTCTCAAAAAATTCCCTTAAATAAATACCTGTACATAAATAGGAGAATGAGAAAAAGGTGAACATTTGAGAATGATAGAAGATTCACATAATGCAAAAACAAGAGAGCTAATCACAGAGCAAAGCAGGGCAATTTATATTACTGTATATCATATTATGTATATTATAATGAACATTACATTAATGTCTGGATTTTGCTTACATATAATCTCCCTCTATAACTATAATATGGAAAGATGTGAAGGAAAACCTAATGAACAGGAAATACACTTTCAAATATTGCATTTATCTTGAGATGTTTCCTCATGTAGATGGAAAACGTTTGTGGAGTTTCTGAAGAAAGTCCAGGCTGGGATCAACCCTGCTCTGCCCGTCTGCAGAAGTAAGCTATGCAGTTGCTGTTATTCTGGTCATACCTAAATATTACAAGGTGGCAACATTTTACATTTCTGGAGAAGGCTGTTGAAATATATCATTTGTAGCAAGTGGAAGAACCCATCAGGCCCCTTTCAGAGGGGTTAGAGAAACTTTGGATCCAGTTGATCCAGAGCTCTGTTCTGCCCTGCCATCACAGCACCCTCATTTCAGGCACCTGTGCTTGATACTACCAGTAGGAAGACAGCTGGTCACAGGTTCTCAATCACCATGGTTTCAGCAGAGCAGCAAGGTCCTCTCCAATGGTGGATGATCACTTCCACTATCTCCTAATACCCTCCTGCAGCAAAAATTAAAGAGTTAGGAAGATGAGTAGTACAATCCTAACAGCCAACAGTTTTCCTTGACTTGAGTTCAGATTCAATATATTAACAAAAATTAGCAATAGCTCTGCTAATCAGCTCTGAAGATGGAACATCTTCACTGAGAAGATAGTATGAATCTTGACAGTTTGCTGCTCCTTCAAACCACAGAAGCTCACTTTGGAATTTAACATCACAGTCCAGAACTTGCCTCAGACAGAATTAACAAATTATTGGGGATTTCCTACACCTACATCACTTTCTGCAAGAATTACATGGTATAATGACTAAGGAAATTTCATTGGGCTTTCTTAGAGGAGTTCCAGTTAGGGTACCACTCCCTGAAATTATCAGTAATTAAATGGGCAAGTTATTTTCACTAGACTGAAGCACTTCAACATGCACTGAGGAGTGTACTTGGAATCCATGTACTTGGAATGTACTTGGAATCCACTTGGAATGTACCTGGGAAGTCTCACCCAAGGAGGTGAAAGGTTTGCTTGAGGTGAAAGAATCCAGATGAGTTGTTAGTAATATAATACATTCATGCTACTAACATAATTAACAAATGAAAAATACTAACTTAGAGTGAGTCATCCTTGATAAATACTTCAGAAAGAGAGGCTATCATGTGAGAACTATGAACATCCTGTAAACATAATAATAGCCTTGTTCCTATGCATTACTTTGGGAGCAATCCAGAGAACATTTTGCCTATAAATAGCATTTTAAATATTAACCTGGATCAGGACAAAGATCTATCTGGGCCAGATTCATTTCCCAATATATTCAGCAAAGCTGTTCAGCGGGGAATGATGGTGACAACAATTCTCTCTCTACACCATCTGGCCATTCAAAGTGCTTCTCAACATGAAGACTCCATATAGGTCTATCTTCCATTAGCTTTCATATCTGAATCTAAACTTAGGTATTAAAAAGTAGAAGACAACTTTCAGACTTTGTTCTGGAATTGCTGGGTACTTCATGTTGCACTCTTAGAAAGATGGCAGAGGTGGTATTATAAAACACTTCCACAAGATCTATGAAATAGGTAGTATAATACTGCTCCTCAAGGCACTACAATGCACCTGTTAAAACAATTATAATGTTGGGCATGTGATTTACAGAGTACTAGCTAATTGTGGGTTTTTGGTTCTTTTTAAAGAAAATGGTGAAAGGAGTGATGGATGTGAGACATTGACTTAGGCAGTGAATTAATCTAATCATCTTTAGAAAGCTCTCTGGGATATTTAATATTCAGGAGGTGACTAAGCACAGAGTTGAGCCAATAGCCATCATTGCTACAGAGACTGATCAGCATGCAACAGTTGGGCTTGAACTTTAACCATCTGGCTGCAGGCAAACCAGCTGTCTTCTCAACTAGAAATGCTATTCATTCCTGGGAATTGATTCATCTTTCCCACAATTTAATTTTATGCCTCACAATCTGGCCTACCATCCATAACTTACTACATTGTCCAATCAGTGCAGATGAGAAATTACAGGTCTTTGCTCAAGGATCAAGCACCACAGGGCTTTAAATATAAACTGAAGGTTACGGAACTGAGTGCTACTAAACATTATAAGTGAAAGAGACAGATGTAGGTGAGGGTGACAGTTTAATAGGGAAAAAATGAACTAGTCTCCTTAAGAAGTCACAACAAGCTGCACTTGCAGAAGGCTACTAGTTGAGGACCTGTGGCTGCATCGTACATGACATCTTATAGGGCAGGGATGGGAAATCTGTGGCCTTCCACATGTTATTGACTCAGCTACTATCATCCCTGACCATTGGCCATATTAGATGGGGTTGGTGAGAGTTGGAGTCCAACATTATATGGAAGTCTACAGGTTTTCCACTTTTATAATGATCTGTTTTCTTGTATGCCATCCTAGTTTGCTACCATCACCATTGCTCCAACCTGTTTTGAAAACCTACCAGAGTTGCCTCTCCTTTAGTGGTTCAGCTAAAGGACATTCCTAATTCAGATTTAGCTCCTTGACCTGGTCCAGGATATGGTATCTCCCATTGCCCAAGGCAAATTCACATCTTGGCTAGAAGTCCTGTAAGCATTCCCTAAGCCCAGGCATGTGCTACTATTTACACACACACACACAGACACACACACACACTTCTTCCCTCTTAACTGAAATACACACCCTGCTGCCATGCCATATAGTCCAAAGAGGTATAAGCAAGTGAAACGTAGGTTTTCAGATATGACAGTGTTATTGGATCTACAACGGTAATGGCCAGTGATGTGGGATGGAAAACCATCAATGGCTGCAACTGAGAGGAAAGATGACAAATGGAATTGTGTTCTACATGTAAGTATTTGCTGGTTTTAGTTTGAGGCACGAGTCGGTTCACAAAGCACTGTGCAGGCACACACAAAACTCCATTGGTGAATAGTAAATGGAACCCCGTATTGGCATAGGCCAATTTGCTATGGAGGAGAGCAGAGGATCTAAATCTTGACCCCTTCCAAATACCTGATAGTCTCAATTGGAAAATTGGTGATGATAAAGCCTATGTGCATGGAGGGTTGGACCATGAACCTCCTACCCCCACAACATTCATTTGCTTGCACTCATGGCTTTTTGGCCACCTAGTGCTATGCACACAAAATCTAGCTTCTTTTTTGCATGCGTTTCCACATTTGATTGCAACTGGAGTTTTGACTGTGACTGCCATCTGTAAATCCTATGCCAATTGTGCTACTTGCTGCTAGTCTGAGGGCCAGAGGTTGTTGCAGGTCAGATTTTGTAGGTACAAATGACACATGACAGGTCAATGTAGTGCATTCTAGATGTCTTAGAATACAGCTCCCATCTCTGACAATCAGCCAGGCTGGCTGAGGCTGGTAGGCATTGTAGTCCAAAATATCTGGAGGTTGCATCTCATAGAACAGGGGTCCCCAAGCTAAGGTCCACGGGCTGGATAAGGCCCAAGGGACTCGTTTATCTGGCCTGCGGCGACCGCCGCCACCCACTGCTACCACCAGCTCTTACCGGCGCTGTGCGGCTGCCCACTTCCAGGTCAGAGGAGCACCAGAAATAGCTTGTCCGCATGCGCAAGCGTTATTTCCGGTGCACATCCAGGTTGGAGGAGGCCCATGTACATGCGCAGAAGCTATTTCCGGTGCTCCTCTGACCCGGAAGTGCACTGGAAATAGCGTGTTCACACCCGTATGGGCATGCGCTCCCCTGCCCTCCGGCCCACCACGCAGTTGGCGCTGGAGACACCAGCCCCTGTCATAGAACAAGAAGCAACTTAGTGTGGTTCAGCCACTGGAGAGCACAGTTTGCTCATTGAAGTCTGGTGATGATTAACACATTTCCCCAACATTTTTCTAGAAAGGTAACTCAAGGTCAAGGTGGCTGAAAACCAAATCAAAGTTGAGCTTATCCAATCATATTAGTGTTAAGAGTTCACAGGACTAGTTTTCATGTCATATCTGAGAGTGGCCTGTTCCAAATAAATGGAAATCATACAACTTCAACTACTAATAAACAATAAAATACCTCACAATTGTTTTCATCTTAGGAGGAAACAAGGAGAAAAGCGAAGATGACTCTCAGGTATTTTCAAAACTATATTGTTTCATCCACAAATTGTTAAGAAAGTCTGGTTTGTAAAATGGGACTGTGAAATTGTACTTGAAAGCTTTAATACTGCTTAGAACCTTGTCTAGCAAAAGAACTCAGAAATTATTAATAGTAGTAGTAGCAGTAATTAAATTTGTATCACTCTTCTTTCCAAAGGAGTTTATCACATTCATCTGCTCCCATCCTGAATGCAACTATGTAAAGAGACCATTGTTGTCTGCCTTGTTTCTCTGAAGAGGGAAATGAGGTTGATAGCAATTTGCCCAGTACTGTCTAGGGCTACATTCATATGACAATTTCCCTGAGGTTTCTGCATTACAATGTAAAAGCCACTTCTTGAAAACTAATGGAATGTAGTGCACATTTAGTATTTATTCCCAAGTTATTTGATTCCAGGAGAAAAGAAATATGTTTGCTGCCCCTTTAACCAAGAAAATTGCAGGAGTAAAGCAATGAAATTTGGGGCAGCATACCGGCATAATAGGGACATGGGTGGCGCTGTGGCTTAAACCACTGTGCTGTTTGGACTTGCCGATCGGAAGGTTGGCAGTTTGAGGCCCCGTGACGGGATGAGCTCCCGTTGTTCAGTCCCAGTTCCTGCCAACCTAGCAGTTCAAAAGCACGCAGTAAATAGGTATAGGTACTGCACTACAGTAAATAGGTATAAAAGGTAAAGGTAAAGGTACCCCTGCCCATACGGGCCAGTCTTGGCAGACTCTGGGGTTGTGCGCCCATCTCACTTAAGAGGCCAGGGGCCAGCGCTGTCCGGAGACACTTCCGGGTCACGTGGCCAGCGTGACATTGCTGCTCTGGCGAGCCAGAGCCGCACACGGAAACGCCGTTTACCTTCCCGCTGGTAAGCGGTCCCTATTTATCTACTTGCACCCGGAGATGCTTTCGAACTGCTAGGTTGGCAGGCGCTGGGACCAAGCAGCGGGAGCGCACCCCGCCGCAGGGATTCGAACCGCCGACCTTTCGATCGGCAAGTCCTAGGCACTGAGGCTTTAACCCACAGCACCACCTAGGTATAGGTAAATAAATAGGTACTGCTCCGGCGGGATACCTTCTGTGCACTGCTCTGGTTTCACCAGACACGGCTTAGTCACGCTGGCTACATGACTTGGAAAAACTGTCTGCGGACAAACGCCAGCTCCCTCGGCCTGTAAAGCGAGAAGAGCGCCGCAACCTCAGAGTAGTTAGGAGCTGGACTTAACTGTCAGGGGTCCCTTTACCGGCATAATGTTCCTCTCTGCTGTTTTCATGAGGGAACAGAAGCATGCAGATGTGGAAAGGCTTGGAGGAATATCAATTAGGTTCAATGACATTCATTGTTCTGTCAACCACACCTACAGTGTGAATGAAATTTGGTGCAACAAGCCAGTATTTAGGTCAACAAGTCATGATTCCACAGCACAACAGGTAGTGCTGTGTGAAAGGAACATTATAAAATCTGAAAGAACCACAGCATTATAATCAGGAAAACTAACAATATTCCCCACATCTGAACGCACTCTTAGAGAAAGATGGGAAATCTCATGGCCCTCCAGATATTTTTATTGGATTCTAATTCCCATAACCTGTGTCTGGACTCCAATTTCCAAATCACACAAATGACTGTGTCATAGAAGCAAAACATAATGTAATCTCCCAATTTTTAACCAATAAATTGACCCAAATATTCTAGTGAGGATCTGAAGGAGCCAATACTTTAAACAGAATGCTATCCCCTCCTCCATCTTCATAGAAAGTTAACAACTACTAAACTTTTGAAAATTTGATGTAATTTGGACAAAGGACAAAGAGTGGTCCAACCGTTGTGCTGGCAAGACTTGGGAGCAAATGAAGGAGGTCACATACGACTCCATTGATGCTGAGGAACAAGATGCCTGGATAGACCGGTTCAGAAAACTGGAGAGGGCTCTTTATTTGTGTGATGTGAAAAACACAGGTAAGAATAGTTATGGTTGGAGAAGGGGCTGCTGCACTAAGGAGATGGCTTTTGTATTTGGCTTGTATTTCATGTCAACCTCATATTTATCCATTAATGTCTGAAGGGAAGAAAATAGGCAGTAGCACATTATCGGCCTATAATTATGAGCACAGAGGATCAACTCACTCCTTGGCAGTATTTAGGTTGACACAATAAATATTTTTGTTCCAAATTGCTTTTAATGAGGGGTCCAACAGCAGCCTGTTTTTAATCTTCAACTGGCTGTGATGTAAAGAATTGAAATATAGCACAAGGGTAGCCATGTGATGCCCTCCAGATGTTATTGGGACTAAAACTCCCATCACCCCTGTCCATTGGCCATGTTGGCTGGGGCTGATGGGAGCTTTAGTCTAACATCAGGAGCGCACCACATTGGCTAACCCTGTGCTTTGATATTATGTGTGAACAGACTACCAGGGTTGCATTTGCTCAATAGTCAAGTCTGATTTTGTCCAAAGGGGAAGATAATATTTTCTCTCTTTCTTTTCCTCTTTCCTTTCCTCTTTCTCTCTTTTCCTCTCTAATACATACAGGCAAGTTGGAAAAAGAAAAAGCCAAGCGTCTAATCCATAACTACAATCAAATTTATGATCTGTGCCTTAGTCCACTGAAAATTGATAAAGCTTTTCGACCTTTCCGTCCTGGACAAGACATACCTCTGGAACCTTTGCTGGATTACTTAAAGGAGCTGTAACTGTTGCTAGTAATACAGTGCTCATGAGTGTACATGCCTAATAATGTTCATTCACCCACTGGTGTTCTTACTGAGTCAGTATCTGAAAAGTTTATACTTCTAATTAATTCTTCATTTCCAAATGAGCTGAAGGTACTCACTCCATCTTCCACTTGTGCTCTTTTAATAAAGCTTACTGTCTGAAATATTAGTGAATATGATGATTGTTCTCTAGATCTTGTACATCAAATATGCAATTCGTTCTCTGTTTCTCATAATGGTGTTATTTTGAGAAGTCGATTATCAATGAAATTTTGTACCCAAGAAGTCGCAGGGCAAGCAAAGAGTTACTGGAACTTGTAAAAATGCATCTTCAAAATTACACATTCTTCTGGTGGACTTTTTCATATTCAGATTTAAAATCTTACTAAGAGTCACTGTGCTTGCAAACAGTGCAAAACATTCATTAGAATGTAAACACACAAACATTGTGATCAAGTACTAATTTTGGTACACTTATGCCATCAAAAAACTAGAGTAAGTCATTCCCTTGAAATGACCCAATTGTAGTTTAAGTGTGCAAAACAAACTTAACATTCCCAGGATTCTTTGGGGAAAGTAATGCACTTTAAATGTGTATTGGGTGCACTTTAAATTTATCATGTGGATCTGCACATAGTTCACTGCCCTGGGAGTCCCAATTACAGAAAGAAGATTCTGTTAACATGGGCTAACAGTAATCCCTGCGGGGGCTTTGGTAGTGTGGCACCCTGAGCAAGGACAAAATTTGGCACCACTCACTTAATATTTCATATTTTCACAATAATTCCTTTTGGAATAGTTGCTTTGGTATGGATATTCTCAGTAGGTATCTGTATAAATACAAATTTATTATTATCATTATTACTACTGCTACTACGACTAATACTAATTTGCACCCCCTCAGCTTGGCACCTGTGGTGGGGAATCACCTGCACCACCCTAAATTTGGTGCTGGTCCCAGTGTGCTGTAAATGTATTGTTTAGAGTGGCAGGGGGCAGATGGACACAAAAAAAATTACTAAGTGGTTGTAGTTCTGGTGATATAAAATATATTCAACTGAGAAACAAATATAGCTTCCCTATCTCATACGCTTCACACTTTACAATTCTTTAAAATTGTATTTTGCACAGTATATATAGCACTGTTAGGGATTTAGGATTTTATAGCTACTGATGCAGTATCTATTCAAAGTACCTTAAATTTTACATACCACCCCCGCTTTTTTGGAAGCAAAGTTTTTTTTCCATCTGTTTGTCCCACTTTCCCATCTGTTCTTGAGGTCTCACAGTTTTGTTCAATATGTTTACAAGTGCTGATTTTTAAAAGGAAATCTAATAGTGTAGTGCTTTTCTACTTGAATTAGAAAAAGATTTTGAAATGAATGGACCCAAATTGTGAACCAAATCAGAATTCATACAAAACGGCAGGTATAGCTATAGGGACAATATCAGAGGAGCAAAGGAAGGGAAGTTGCCTTCACATTAAAAAACTAAATCAGAGCAATTCCATAAGCAATAATTCTGTACAGTACTGAGTCCACTCTCTTGTTACCATATAACAAATTACAGATTTTTCTACACTAGTTACTCAGGATATAAAGGCCTGGGATGGGGGGCAGGGATGGAAAGCTTCAGAGGGGAGGGAAAATTTCCACAAAATTTCCAGAAAAAAACATTCCAGGGTTGGGGTAAAGATCCCCCCATACCTGGAGGTAGGTTCCTCTGGTATGCACAATCCCAAGGGCAACGCTAGAGGGTAGTTATTCTAAAATATCAACAAACAGTCCAAAGTCAAACAGGGCAGGTTCTCATCTTTGCGGAAGCTCCAGGATCAAAAAAACCTGGGGTCAGTCTCAAAGTCACACTCCAGTGGAGCTCCCGAAGCAGCCAAGCCATGGTCCATCAATGGAGAAAGTTGAGCAGACCCAGAGCTTCTGCCTTGCTTCCCTTTCAGCCTTCCAATTTGGATTGGCATATCTGGGTTTGCTCCAGCTGAGCAGCTGTGTGTCTCCACTTAATGGGCATGTAACCCTCACCTGCCCTAAACCTCATCCAGCTGAACAACCACAAACTCCTCCCTGACCTAATGAGCCCCATGATCTCCACCTGGTCAACTAGTGAGCTGGGCTGTGTTCCCTTGCCTGCCTCAGTTTCCTGGAGTGCACTTCCTGCTGTTCCCGGTGCCTTGTGCCTCTGCTGTGTCTGCAGAGATGTGTCACCTCACCAGGCTCCTGTGAACTGTCAGCTGCCCCTTCACTGTTCTCTGATGTTCTGTGATTACCTAAGTCCCCAAACCTCCCTTTCCCCATCGTCAGCTTGCCCTGGTGTGTTCCAGTCATGGCTACACCCCTTGCCAGGATCCTCTTCCTTGGTGTTCTGCTGGTTCATGACACTGAGCAATAATTCAGATTTGTTTGTGGTGAGCTTATATGACAATGAGCATTCAGCCTGATTTCATCTGGATTTGTTTGACCATCAACTGATCATTATCCTATACCAGACATCCCCAACCTGCAGCCCTCCAGATGTTTTGGCCTACAACTCCCATGATCTCTAGCTAACAGGACCAGTGGTCAGGGATGATGGGAACTGTAGTCCAAAACATCTGGAGAGCCGAAGGTTGGGGATGCCTGTCCTATACTTTTTAATGCATTTCATCCCTTTGCTAACCATAAAATGTCTGGGAGGGGTTCAAGTGGATTTGTTGCACCACTTCACTAAATTTTCAGTTGAATGTTTCAGTCTTGAGGTGACCTGATTTAACTGTGATGGCTTCGCTCATCTATGGAACTGTGGGGACTGTTTGTGAATGGACTCAGACATTCCATCAAGTACTTTTTTTACATATACACAGTTCTCAAAAGGTCCTCATGGAGGAGCCATGATAATCTTTAGAAGGGTCAACAAAGGTATGGATACATATGTCTTATTTGGATGACAACTGGACTCAGGGCACACTAGGCTCTGTAGTTCTCTATAGTTCTCAGCCCTGCCATCTGCTTAAATATGAGGGTAGTTCATCCCTGGCCATATGCTGTAATAATAAGGGTGCCTATCTTCACACATTAGTAATAATCAGCCTTCACACATTTGGGATTAGTGGGGAAAGGTTGCAGATCACATGCCAGCCTAGAATCAGACCTTTTTGATATACGTATCACTTTTGACCATTAATCCCACTCAGTATTATTTTTTAAAAAATAATATTTATTAAAATTTTCAAGGATTACAAAAAGCAAAAGCAAAAACAATAATAACACCAGGCAAAAACAAAACAACACATCACAACAAAAGAAAAGAAAAAAGAAAAAACACACACAACTAATCTTCCCAACTTATTTTTCATTCGCTTATTTCCTCGACCTCCTCACACCTCCCTTTTTTGTATTCTAATTCAATTATCTATTTCAGCAAATCCTTTCCATCTTTTCTTATTTTTGTTCTGTAATTAATCTCAATATAATATAACTTTACTTTCCCTCCTTTCACCATTTTTTTCTTTTTTCTTCTTCTTCCCTTAATCTTATTTTAACATTAAAACTAAAATGCTTGTGTGTGTTTAATTCCTTATAACATTTCTGCTAAATCCATAAAATATCAATCCATCATTTTTCTATCACTCATTAATTTTGCGATATTTCTATATATAAACTTTAAATTTTCCAATCTTCTTCCATCAACTCCTCTCCCTGGTTTCGGATTCTGCCAGTCCTTTCTGTCAATTCCATTCCATCAACCTGGGGATCTTATGTCCAAGGCTCTTAACTCTTTTCCATGTCCCTTCTGCAGATCTTCTTCATATCCTTTAATGCTTGGGTGCAAGTCTCGAGAGAGCTCCATCCTAACATTACTTTTATTCCTTCTGGACAGTTCAACCAAATTTCCATAGTTGAAGCTAGGGTCTGTACAGTGTTTCAGAACATATTTCAAGATTCCTCCAGATCCAAAGGCTCCCAAAACTTCAATCTCCTTCAAATCCAAGTCCATATCCCAAAAGTCAATTAATCCCTGGATAAAGAGATCTTTCCAACTTTCCTTCTTCAGTCCAAGCCGGGATCCAATCCTCAAAATCTGGCTTTTTCTAAATTCAATCATAGAAGGCCTTGATTTATAGTCCTCAATTTGCTTCTGTAGAACTAAGGATCCCGCTTGTGTTATTTTAGGTTCAAAAACAACAACTTTCTCCTTTTCCTCCACCATTTGTTCTGCCAGGGTAGATTCCTGTGCCAGGTCCTGAATTATTTCTGTGTTAGTACTCGCTTGTCCCATATTAGTCACTTTCTGTTCCAAATTATCCATTTTAAAAGTCATATCATCCATCTTTCCATGAATCTCTTCCAGCAAATAGTTCGTCTTGCATAATGCAGCCAAAATAGCTTCTCCTATCAACATTTTGAATGGTCCAAGGTCAATCTCTGGTTCTCAGAATCCTTATCTTGCAGCTGGAGGCCTCCCAGTCACACTCCTGTGACAATTTCAAAGGCTCCCTCTAGAGGGAAACAGTCTCCACTTGTATCAGTTCTTTCAAGCACAGCTCAGGCAATAATCATAGTTTCAATTTTCAGTTGCTTTTTCTCCATTTTAAATGCAGAAGAGGACAATGGAAACAGTATCTTGCTCTTATTTTAGCTAGCTGTCAAATCCGTTCTGTCAGTAAACTTTCCCAAGCGTCATCCCAGCCGTTCCCAGGTTCAGAGCTGAGGTAATTTGATCTTCCCCTCACTCCTGCAGGCTTACTAGGTTCAAAATTTCCCCCCTCTTCACCTGCTTCCAAGGGGGGTTTTGTACTTTTAACCGATGGAAATTTAATCCTTTATCAAAAGCTTTCAAAGACTTTAGCTTGTAACGTCTTTGCTTCAGTCTATTTACAAAAGCGGAAGGCGGACTTCCTGTTTATGACCTTCCCGCTTCGGCGCCGAATTAAGATACTTTAAAATCCAATTTTCCGTTCTACTCACGGGTAGTTGTTTAAAATCCAATTGTCCACAGGAAAAAGTCAGCACTCTCCAGCAACAGCAATGCAGCTTCACTCCGTGAAAGAAGCGGTCGATTCAAGGCACCGCGCCGCTCACCCCACGTCGCTCCGGATCCCCTAAGCAGGGTTTCCCTGTGAGTAGGGGAGGCGCAAAAGGTGCCAGCCGAATCCCAGGTTCACAGGTTTCTTCCACCTGTGATTTCAGTGGGTCTCCGCCTTCGCCGTGGCGGTCAGACCCTGTTTTTCATGGAGTAAGTTCCTCCTGATTGGAGGAGCTCCGCCATTGCCGGAAGCGCCAACCCGGAAGTCCCATTAGTCCTACTCAGTAGCACAACAAATTGGGGTTTAAACTCTTTATGTTGCCTGTATGCAAAGCCTGAAATAATTGTTTTAGGATTCTGTATGCTAGGATGGGCTGGTGGCACTAGGCACCGCAGAGGCCTCATGGCCAACCCTCAACCTGCATTGTTGTTGCTGTTCTTTAATTTAATTTAAAGTATTTATAATCCTACATTTCTATCCCCTCGTGGTCCTTTGCAACTCTAGGGTTCCATGATTCTATCTCAGGCAGAGGCAGCTGAAGCAGCTACTCCTCACCATCCTCACTGACTTGCCCTTTGGGGCAGGCAGAGGAGAAAGCAGGAAAGTAGGGATAATGGCAGGAAGCCACCATCTACCCTGTTCACCTGCCATTTTCCTCTGGGCAGGGATGAAGGTTGGGTCTCCATCATGCTGCCACCAGTTTGCTTGCCTCCCCCTTGCCTGGTTGAGTGAGTGCATGGAAGGAAAAGCAGCTGCCACCACCAAAAGCAGCAACACTGAGGGATGGGGGCAATGAGGACATTGTCAAAGCTCCCCAAAACCTCATTTTGTCATTGCCCAGCAAGCCACAACTGCTCTGCCAAGGTTTCTAGGCAACCGTGAGAAACAACAGCACAGTGCTAGGGCAGATTTAACTGATTCGGGCCTAAGTCAAGCCACACTAAAGCCATGTTTTTATTCAGTCAGCCATCTTGATTCAAAATGGCATCTAACTATAACCAAACATAGACAAAAACCTGCTCCAGGGGCCACCATGTAAAATTTGGTTATGATATTTATGATTTGGTTATGATTCTAGGTGTCCAAATGCACAGAGAACAGACAAACTACTTTCCAAAACATATACAATATGAAAATTGTGGTGGTGGTTGAGCTCACCCTGACTCACGTCAAATTGGCTCAAATAAGATAGGAAGCTTTCTCTGAAATGGGGGGCGGGGGACAGACCTTCCATGTGTCATATTTTCCAGGGACAGTCTCGGATTTATAGAAGTCTTCCCAGTTTCTAATTTGATCCTGGAATGTCTCATTTTCCCATAGGACATCCCTATTTTCATCAGAGAAATGTTGGAGGGCATGGAATTATCCAATCCCCGAGCCATCTGAAGACAGCTCTGTACAGGGCAGGTTTTTAATGCTTGTTTATGTTTTTATATGTGTTGGAAACTGCCCAGAGTGGCTGAGGCAACCCAGTCAGATGGGCAGGGTATAAATAGTGAAATTATTATTATGGAATAGGACGTCTGTATTTTCATGGGATAAATCTTGGAGCTTATGGGGATCAGAGTGCTTGCCTTGTATTTCAGGTGATCCCTAGGTACAATTATTTATTTTCAAGTCCAGAAATAGAAGTTGTGCTGCTATCAATAGCCATAAGTCTGCATCTTAAGGCCTTTGTCCTTTTAAAAAAATATGTCGAATGTAGCACTTTAAATGGTTCTCAAGATTTGGATCGCAAGCTGCTGTGGATTGGGGGGGGAGTGTAAGGGTAATACATGCCGCGTCTCTGTGCCAAATCAATTGAATATTCCACTCCACATTGCGAATATTCAGAATTCATGCTGTTTAAATAGGCCAAACATCTGCTCCGGCTCTTTAGAGTTCCTCAGCAGCAGTCACACTCTTGTACGTCACCATCACCAGGGTTTGGAATAATCATGGTGCCAAAAACACCCCTTCCAAAATCTGTGAAAAATCCAGTTGCATTTCAGACTCCCATTCAGGCGTCCACAGATGCTGGCGTTATCATAACATCCTCTCCCTCCCTTTTTTGCAATTCAGAGGTAGCTTTAAAACATGCTGTTCCCAAAAGCCGCACTTTCTGCTCCCCCCCTTTTCCCCAGTGCATATTATTCATTAGGAGCCTAATGTGAGTTTCAGACTGCACCATGCGTCTTTGACAGAAGGGCATATGTGCCTGGCCATGTGCTTGAGACAGATAAGTACATAAACAGCATATTGGCACCAGACAGACATCTGTGCCTGGGGGCGGGGGCGGGAAATGCTTGTGATATGTACATGAATGACATTTTAGCTTTAATTAAATCCACGTAACATTGAAATGAAGGCTTGATTCCCCCCCCCCCCCTTACATGTAAATATCAGGAAGAAGGGGTTGGTTTTTGTTTTGGAGTTTTGCAATATTTTCATGCCTCTGTCACAATATAACCTTAGGCCTTGCAATAAAGTACTAATTAAGTGCCTGTCATGACATGTAGTTGGGTGGGTATGTACTCTATTCTCTTAGTGTATTAATTAAAGATTAGTCTGTTTAGGATAATTCCTTTACTCCAACTTCTATTCCCCATTTCCAGGGCTATTCTTCATCCTTGCTGTGCCACTTGGTTAGCAAATAGACATTTCAACCTTCATTTTTGGTCTGGTTGTTTGTCCTGGTGTCCCCGCATTCACCTTTTGCAAAGAAAAGATCTATATCTCATATTTGATCAAGTTGGCATACATTACACAATTGTTGTTTGAAGTTCACAGTCAAGTTCTATCCCAAACTGGGTTTGCATGCTCTTCAAGTGTCCTGATTTTCCCAGGACATTCCCAGAGTTACAGAAGCCATCCCAGCTTCTGATTTTATCACGGAATGTCCTGTTTCCCCCCTCCAAGCAGTGCCTCTGCTCAGCTCGGAGGAGAATTTCCCCAAACTACCAGCATCTCTGGTAACTTAACACAATCCTTTAACCTAGGGCTCAGCTACCCTCATCATTATAACTGCATTGTAAACATGAGACACCAGATAGCGCTGTAGAGCAGTGATCCGTCACCAATGGGATTTTCCATTAAGAGCATTTATAACGTGTTTTTCTGTAGCTTTTTCTATGTGTGTAGATCCAGCCCTAGTCTACCACACATATCCTATTCACAACTGATATTGTAACTGCTCAGGGTGAAGTATAGTGTCTCAAGATGCTTGTGTGCTGCTAGGAATTGCTACTGTGGCTTCTGTCCATTGGTGTCCTTGACTATCTCAGTGTAGCCATACACAACGGAATCAGCTTTAAAGGCTTGGGGGCTATGAGATCCCATATATCTGTTCCACCAGTGCTCACACAGACAGACACATGCATTTTCTTTCATATGGGTCACAGCTCCCATTATTCACAGTAATCAGAATGTGGCCATTTTACCTTTAATCTTGGGGGAATTTAACACAGTTGGGGTCAGGTGCTACTGTTTCCCTTTCATGAGAAGAGAAACTCAGGCTTTCCTCCCAGACAGAACTCAGTTCTAGCACTTCTCTGTTGGGCACTATTGCCATTATAAGAGAGCAAGGGAGGCATTTATGCCGAGTTCCTGCACCTTTTTCTCTAGAAAAACAGCACTGGATATAACTATATAATTATTTTGACATGTATATTGATACATGTATTGCACAGAGATGGATTTAGGGAAGTGTGACCGGTTTGGTTGCATCGGGCATAGAGGTTTGGAGGTGCCACTGGGGACACCACAATTATGGTTTACATTGGAACAAGAGGGGGGAGGGGTGCTGAATGTTGGAGTCGCACAGGGTGCTGCTGAAATTTGAGACCCTAATACCTGCCATGTGGGCATTGAGCTAGTGGGGTTCATTTTGCTGGCTTGAATCAGGCCCAATGTGTCAGAATTCCTCATAGCCACAAACCTGACATGTTTTAGCCAACTTTTCCATAGAGTTAGGGTTCCCATCTGCACTATGCATGCATTATCATACCACTTTAAACAATAATGACTTCCTCCAAAGAAGCCTGGGAAGCATAGTTTGTTAAGGGCATTGAGAATGGTTAGGAAACCCCTCTTTCCCTCGCCAGGGCTTGCCCAAGACATTTTGACACCTGAGGCAAGTCACAAAATGCCTCCCCACTAGGGAAGAACGGGTGAGTGAAGATCTGCATCACGAACAAGGGGAGGGAGAGAAATCAGGATCTGCTGCCACCATGGATTCTGCTACCTGAGGTAGTTGCCTCACTGGTTGGTCACAGAGCTACAATTCTCAGAGTTCCCTGGGAAGAGGAAGTGCCTGATTTCCCCATGCTGTTTTCTTGTATTGTATTCTTAGCAGGTGCTGCCAATCCACCAGTTATTAACTTGGTTCCAATGTACACTGAGGTTAATTAAGATGTAAAGTGCTTACTGCAGGTCACAGCAAATTTGCTGGAGGACACCTTCAGGTTATCCTCATGACCTTTCAAGAAGCACAGATTTTCCCATATATGCTATCTTTGCAAGGGCGTTCTTCTGTTCCAACAGATGCAAAGAAGGATGAAGGTGAGAGTGAACAATTAGGTGCTGATTTCAAACCTGAACAGACAAGTCGTGGCTGCACCTCGGTGGGGGGAAAGGCACTGGTTTGCTGGTAGGAAGGGGTACAATTCAATATAGAGGTCTATTGGAATGTTTTGCGTATATTTATAAAATCAGAATATTTCTCATATGTTAACTGCATCAACGCATCTGAATCAATGTACATGCACTTTCCCTTGCACATAACTAGTTCTACCCTAACACAGAGTTTAAATGTGCTTTGTAAATATAATGAAATCAATGGGCTTTAAAAATACAACTCCAAATTGGATTGCGACCAATGAATTGTACATAGGTTTTATTATTTTTTTGAAAGTATCATTGTCATGATTTAATAAACATAGGGGATAACAGCATGAAAACTGAGTCAGCAATTCTGATTTCCATTGAAAAGTTAAAAGTATCCTTTCCATATTATACCGCAACAACATCTTATGTTAAAAGCATAGCAGTTGCTAATGGCTGAAACTGTTCACTTGTAGCTCTGTTTCATTCCAGTTAATAAATAGTGTTTTAAAGTAAAATTGCCAGAGTTGGCCGCTATTGGTTCTGTCAAGTTAAAAGGAATACAGACAACATAAGATGAACTACTGGCTTGTTATTCAGGAAGGAGGAGAATTTTCAGGGAGCTTTAGGTAGAAATAGGATGCAAGCAAGGAATCACAAGATTTTTGAGCTCCCAAAACCTTCAGTCTTTTTCCTGTCACCCACAGTCTTTATTAATTCACTTCTACCGACAGAGAGGTTGCCTAGACACTTCTGCCTATTTCAGTGGCTTAGCCAATCAAAACAACCACTGCCTGCATGTCCCTCCCGTCTTCAGTTTCTCTTTCCCATAGAAATGACTTGTTGGTGTGTGAGCAACTCTTGGATTTTCTTTTCTTTCTGCAGCAGAGTTCTTTTTACAAAGAACTCCATCTTTTACTTCTTTACTGCAGCAGCAGCATTCCAGCTATCTCTTAGTGAAATGCCCATTACGAGAATAAACACCATTTGGTTCTGTTTCTGAGTCTTTATTATTTACAAAACTTTACACTGGTCATTAATAAAGAAAAAACAAATAAAGAAACAAACACAGTCTTTCCCTCTTTTTAGCCATCTGGCTAGAGACCTAATGCTGACTTATTCACATACTCATTTACACTGATCCAGACTTAGTTGATTGCATGCCCTGAGGAGGACACCTGTTGCTGGGGAAATTCCCCGTTGCCTAGCAACTTGTTCAGGGCCATTTACAAGTTTCAAGTTTCAACAGCCCTCCTAACTTGAAATGCTGCCTTGAACACCTGGTAATTTTATTTTATTTTAATTTTACTCAGTAAGACACAATTCCATTGTCAGCATTTTAAATTTTACAGCTGTCAAAGGCTTTGTAAAAATGTCTGCAATCATAAACTCTGTGGATCAATACCTGAGCTTAACCCACCCTTTAAAAATGCAGTCTTTCATATGTGCATAGCGTATATTTAAGTGTTTTGTTTTATGTCTACATTTTTCTGATTCAGTCATACTTATACATGATTGATTATCCTCAAATACCATTGCAGCTTCTGGAAAATTTAAATATAGATAATTGAAAAGTTGCCTGTTAAGGAACCTGTTGCAGGGGAAATTTTCTGTTGCCTAGCAACTTGTTCAATTAACAAGTTTTTTTTCTAGAATATTCCAGCAGGGCAGTGGGTTATTTTATCCAGTCCCTCACCTTGTTTCTCAGTAAGGCATCACAAAGCAGGGGCAAGCAAGCTAAAGATTGTAGCAAGCTAGGGTGGGCAGGACAATGGTAGCCCTCCATGTCAATCAGCCTACCTAAGCCAATCAAAACCATGTATTCTTCCTGGGATGTGGTGAGAAGCCTTTTTGGAGAGAAAAGTGTGACTCCACACAAGGTGAGGGTCCTGCCAGATGAGATGCTACAGGGGGTTGAAAGTGATCAAGGAGCCCAGCTGCAAGGCACCCAGATGGAAGGGGTGGCCAAAGTGATCCAGTGTGGATGAGGGGCTGGGACTGCAAAGAGATGCAGACAGTGGCTGAAGGAAAGGGGGGGGGGAAATGCCTTGGCTGGAGCCGAGGAGCTGCTTCTGATTGATTTCTCCATCCCCTGGGAGCCTGTGGAAGAGCAGGTGCAGGAGGAAAGTGCCTCAGAGGAGTGTGAGCTGCAAGATGGATGTGAAGAGCTGCTCTCCATGTGTGCTAGCAGTGCAGGGGGAGATGCAAGAGGTGTGTCTGCATTGGCAAGGGGAATCTGTGTCTCCAGAGATTCCAGAAGATGAGGTGCAGCAGGAGGAATGGAAGGTGCATGTAACATGCAGGAGGAGAAGCTGGCACCTGAGGAAATGGTGGTGGAGGAACCAGTGGCGTAGCATGGGGGGTGCAGGGGGGGCCGGCCGCATCGGGCACAACAACTGGGGGTTAGGGTTAGGGGGTGCAAATCCACGGGTTAGGGGGCGCAAATTACTTGCCTTGCCCTGGGTGCTGACAACCCACGCTACGCCACTGGGAGGAACACATGCAAGAAGAGCTTGCGGCCCATGTGCATGTGCCAGAGAATCAGCAAGCTCTGTTGGGTGAGATAAAACCTTCCAATCAGTTTGCCCCATGGGTGCCCCAAGGTGGCCTTGCAGGATGGGGACCAGCCCCTATACTGGGTGCAGCCCAGGGCCCCACGGACTCACCTTCTAGTTCCATGAGTTTGGGAGGCAAGAGCTGGGCTTTGGGAAGGAGGCATGAAGCTCTGACAGAGTCCTCGAGTCCTCCTGCCTCCTTCCCAAAGCCTAGTTAGTGCTTTCCCAGCTTTGAGAAGAAGCGGGGGGGGGGGGGCTAGAGGGGGTGCCAAATTTTGGACTTGCACAGGGTGCCATAGTACCCAAGTGCACCCCCAAGTGCTGTAGCACACGTCTTCCTGTGCAGCTCCAATCCATCCTGTTCAGGAAGAGCTCAGGAAGAGTTTCCTGAGCTCTTCTTGGGGGCCCTGGCTGTAAGCTAGCACAAGCCATGGCTGTGTTGAGGTTGTGGTTTGCTTGCAGGAGTGAGTGTGGTCACAACTCGTGATAAAATTCTAATGGAATGTACTGCATATGCTTATAAAATTAGAATATTTTGCAAGGAACGTTCTGCAATGAAGTGGTAAACAGTTAACTTGAATCAACAGCTGCACGAATGAACGTGTACCTCCCTTGGCAAGTAACCAGTTTCTGTTGTTCTGAACTGTTGGCCTTGATCCCACCACAGAGTTTCAATGTGCTTATAAATATAGAAGAAGGCAGGCAGTAGGTGGTGGTGCTGTTGCTGCAGGTTGGGTCCAACACATTGGGGTCCTGAGAGCTGTTGGGGGCCCTGGCTGTAAGCTAGCACCAGCCATGGCTGTGGTGAGGGTGTGGTTTGCTTTCAGGAATGAGTGTGGTCACAACTCACGATAAAATTCTAATGGAATGCCCTGCTAATAATAATAATAATGATAAATTATTTTATTTCAAGGGACGCAGGTGGCGCTGTGGGTTAAAGCCTCAGCGCCTAGGACTTGCCGATCGAAAGGTCGGCGGTTCGAATCCCTGCGGCGGGGTGCGCTCCCGCTGCTCGGTCCCAGCGCCTGCCAACCTAGCAGTTCGAAAGCACCTCTGGGTGCAAGTAGATAAATAGGGACCGCTTACCAGCGGGAAGGTAAACGGCGTTTCCGTGTGTGGCTCTGGCTCTGGCCAGAGCAGCGATGTCACGCTGGCCACGTGACCCGGAAGTGTCTCCGGACAGCGCTGGCCCCTGGCCTCTTAAGTGAGATGGGCGCACAACCCCAGAGTCTGTCAAGACTGGCCCGTACGGGCAGGGGTACCTTTACCTTTACCTATTTTATTTTATTTTATTTAATCCCCACCCTTCCTGGTTTAAAAACCAGGCTCAAGGTGGCTAACAGCAAATATAAAACACTAATTAAAATGTGGCTTAAAAACAGCATAAAACAGCATAAAATACAACATAAAATGCAGCATCGGTATCAATAAAGTTCAAGAATTCAGGGGTCATTTTTTTTGGGGGGGGGGAGGGAACCCAGTAAGTAGACATCTATGATCACCAGGGCTAACTGGCCAAGTTGGTCCTACTAGGGCCAGCAAGGAGACAGGGAAGAATTTAAATGTGGGGTCCCAGAAAGGGTTTATTCATAGAAGAGGAAAGGGGTAAAGGGAATAGATGATCAGGCTAATTCAAATTGAAGGCCAGGCAGAATAACTCTGTCTTACAGGCCCTGCGGAAGGAGATCGAGTCCTGCAGGGCCCTAGTGTCGTGGGACAGAGCATTCCACCAGGTTGGAGCCATCACTGAAAAAGCCCTGGCCCTGGTGGAGGATAGTCTAGCTTCCGTAGGGCCCGGGACCTTTAAGCTATTATTATTCATGGACCTTAGGGTCCTCTGCGGGACATACCAGGAGAGGCAGACCCATAAGTAAGAGGGTCCTAGGCCGCATAGGGCTTAGAATATTTTACAAGGCATGTTCTGCAATGAAGTGGTAGAGAGTTAACATGGATCAACAGCTGCATGAATGGACATGCACCTCCCTTGGCATGTAACCAGTTTCTGTTGTTCTGAACTGTTGGTCTCAATCCCAACACAGAGTTTAAATGTGCTTATAAATATAGTGAGATCAATGGGCTTTAAGATGAATTGTGGTTCCTGAATTTCCCATAGGTTATATTACTTTCCAGATTAGTTGTTGCCATGATTTTAAAAAGTTGTGCATCTTGGGCCAAGGATGATGGGAGTTGCAATTGAAGGCTGCTTCAGCCTGTATTGCTGACATTCCCAGAGGCCTGAGCTGACATACAATGACCTCCCGCAGCAGCAGTCCAGGCTGCCTCAGCTTGCAGACACTGGTTCTTCACCTTTCACCTGCAATGCATTCAAAAGTATGGGCAGGTCCCCCAGGCACACAGAGGCAGTAGCAATTAAGCACAGCATTTAAGCGATTATTGCAGTTCAGTACAGTTGTACCTTGACTCCTGAATGCCTTGAGAGTCAAACGTTCCAGCTTTCGAATGATCAATGTTGGAGCCTGCCGTTACAAGTGGCACTTCTTTAGGGTAAAATAAAGACCCAGAAAGCCAGCATATTTCCATAATATGAGAGAGCAGCTCGTTCAGACTCCTTCTCCTCTCCGGTAACTTTTTATTGTCCTTTGTTCTGTCCAGCTGCATGGCTGTTTGCCAATCTCATGTTACCTCAGCCGGTCAAGCTTTTATTACCCCTTTACCATATAAGGTAATCATTGCCCAAAGGAATGTCAGGGGGCTCCCTGCCGTATTTACAAGCCTCTGCCTTAGCTTTATGACTCCCACATGCCCTCTTTCTTTATTTTATTATTCAGAGTCATAAATGTCCGTTCCAATATGATTATATCGAGTGCGATAAGCGACTCTTGTGAAACCGGAAGCGGGCCGCGGACTGGACAACCATGCAGTACATATAGAGATTAAAGAAGGAATACATTGAATACATCAACACAAAATAACGCAAATAACTACTATAATGATCACTAAAATTAATAAATGTCGAAGCCAACTTCCATCCGGAAGCCAAGAATATAAGAATTCTGATTCCAAGCTGCATGGTAGGCTTCCTTTCTAGTTTATAGCCATGCACTTGTGTCACTCCTACAGCACTGAGATTGGTCACTGTATGTTCCTGTAAGAGAACAAGAGCTATTAAAAATGAATTTCAATGTATATTGATAGTTTGGATATATGCCCCATGATTCTTTCCCCTCTTTAATTTGGAAACAAATGGAGGCAGGCTCATGGGGGGTCAATTGTACTGGAGGCCAAAAAGTTTGGTTAGGGGATATAACATTTGTAAATTGAAAAGATCCATTAATAGGCACACCATGAAGCATTAAGCCTGAATGAAGGGTAAAAGGGGGCATATTTTACACAACCAGCATCTAGAAGCATACAATAAACTGGTAAACATAATCGTATCTTGTACAAAAATATCATCCCTCCATATCTTACGATAATTTTCTCCCCTAAAAGTCTTATTCAACAACACTGTTCTTATAGTTCGAGAGTGGCTGAGCCGTGGATGCTGCCAGCCAGAGTAGGATTCTGACGACTGCGGCTTGCCAGCTGATAAAGTGAAATATGGTGGTTTCAATTGGACTGTGTCGTCTGCTTCTCTTGTATAACGGTGCAGCAAAGGATGGTGAGGCAAATGATGAGGAAGGCAAACACTGCCAGATGCAGTTCGTGTGTAGTACCTCTAGGTGGCGCATGCGGAAAGGTTTCGGTGCTTCATCCACAAAATGCTGACAAAGTGTAGGGGAGTTCCGCATGCTGTGAGACAGGACAACCCACTGATATCGCTGGGTGGGCTGCAAATTGTTATATACTGGCAATGTAAAAGCAAACTGTTCCTGTCTGCTGGGGCCAGTGGGATGAAGATGGTTCAATGTGGGCGAAAGTCAATTGTTCAGAAATGTGCTGTTCAGAAACGAGATGGTGCCATTGCTGCGGATTTTTCTTTTGGTGGAGGCCACTGTCCTACCCACACTGAGGTATCAGTGATCTTGGTTTGCCACGCTGGAAACGTTGTATCGGTGGCTACAGGCTGGTTTTTATTTTGCGCTGCTGCTAACAGATGAGCTGCTGTACCTACAGACTGACAAATGCGAAGCATGGCTGCTGTATCTGTGGCAGGATTGCGTATTATCGGGCGCAACGCAACCTTACAATCCTCATTTGCATTTTCAAAGGCCAATTGTTTGATAATTATTTGTTTGGCTTCAGGATTTTCAATTTGTCTACTCACTGCTGTAATCAGCCTGTCCATAAAGGAAGAATATGATTCTCTAGGTTCTTGTCTGATTGAACCCCACCTAGACTGAATACTGGAGGCTCCCTGCCGTATTTACAAGCCTCTGCCTTAGCTTTATGACTCCCACAGATCAAAAACTGAGTGTTCCAGTTTTCAAACTTTTTTTGGAAGCTGAGCATCTGGTGCAACTTCCGCTATAGTTTCTGGTGCACCTGTGGCTTGTTTTCCAAACATTTTGGAAGTTGAACGGACTTCTGGAATGGATTCTGTTGGACTTCCGAGGTACAGCGGTAGTTGGAATTCCACCTCCTCTCCAGCTGATGGTGATGAGTATTAAGATTCTTCTATTTGACACGGGGAAGGAAAGCTGAAAGCTAATGACTTGGCATGATGGGGTAGCACTACCCTGACCTCCCAAGAGCAGAGTTGCTGCTGCTTTCTGCAAGGGACAGTAAACTCTCCCCATCCCTGATTATGGGATGTTCTGGTTGGCACTACTTAGAGCTGGAGTCCAAAAACATCTGGAGAGTCACTGGTTCCCCACCCCTGATTTCATCTCTTTGTGGCCAAGGCAAAATCTGTCCCAGATATCGCTGTCGCCTACCTGATTAAGACCCAATATGCTTCTTTCCCCTATATAATGGACTATTACCACTCTAGAAAATGGAGTAGGCTACTAGGCAGTCCTCATATGGTTCTGCTAGTTACAATCTTCCTCAAATGATCCAGCCTAAGACTGTTTCTAATCTATGCAGTATTGAACAGAAGGCAAGCAAGATGATTCCTCTGACTATTTACCAAGAGGACAGAGTTGCTGAACCTGTTCTGATCTGAAATATCAAAGCGCTAGTATCGATTTGCACTTGCAGATAATTCTTCTACAAATGTCAGCTAAGATACTAATCTTTACTCTTCAAAACAAGTGAAATTTAACTTGTTGGGTCTGAGCAGCCGGAGGCAAGATGAGTCCTTCATCTTTTTTTTTTTTTTTTGTAATATCTATCCTATATGAGATGAGATGATCAATCAAGACACACTCCCCAGACCCTCAGAATCTTTTTTTTGTAACACCTGGGATCCACTCTTCTCCTGTATGAGACGAGACGATTGATCGGGGGTTTCACTAGATGACCCTTGGTTCCCTTCCAACTCTAAGATTCTAAGATTCTCTAAGATTCTATGAACCAACCCAGACCCACAGAAACGCCTACAGTAACTGTATTGGTTAGAGACTTTAATATGCATCATAAACGTGTTTTAAATAGTGGTTCCAACTTTAAGGCGCTATTATGCTTTTTTCCAAGAAATGACAGACTAACTGCTATTGTTGTTGCTTATGGAATTTTAAGTAAAGTTTATTTCCTGTGGAAAAATTAATAGAATATATTCGTTTTTAATAAAAGTGAAAACAAGAAGGAAATGTTCTGATTCAGAAAGCTACCTTCCCTCTCCTGTCTAAGAAGAGTTACTCATTAGGCCATCTCACTTCTATCTCTTTGTGGGTGCGATGTACAACAATGTACGGATTGCATACTCCTGTTTCTCAGAGGAGCCCTAGCCTGGAGGAGAGGTGTGACTGCTTTCCTGGGATCAGATTTCTGTTCTCCCAACAGAAAACAGTCTGCTCTGACAAAGGAAGGCTTGAAAGGTTCCAAGATGCTGCTCCAGTTGCTCTCTGTCCTCTGGGAGGCCTTGTCCCTGCAAATCGTTCTGGTGTTTCTGGCAGCATTTCTACTTCTTGCTGATTACAAGAAAAGGATTCGCCCAAGGGATTTCCCCCCAGGGCCCAGGCCTCTTCCCTTGCTGGGTAATATACCACATTTTGGTGCAAAGGACCCACATTTGGCAGCACAGAAGGTAAGAATGAAGGAATGAACCAGATGATGAGAAAACAGGTGACGTTGCAGTGGAAAGGAGCATAGAAACCTCACTGGAAAATGAGGCTTAGATGCCCTAGTCTAGCATCCTAATTCCAAGAGTAGGCAGCCAGAGGTCTCTGAGCAGCCCACAGCTGGGGCATGAAGGCAAATGCATCTCCTGTGGTTTGTTCCATCCAGATGTGTATGGCCTCTGAATCTGGGGGATCTATTTTGCCTAACAGTCATTGGTAACAAGCCTGTGTCCACACCTGCCATAAAATGTAGGATGGTTGTTTGCATGATTCTATTTTCTTAGCAGGTTATTTCCACCACTTCGACCTTTTACCTCTAGCTCTGGGCAGGGGGGAAAAAAAGTCCAGAGCTATGAGCCACATATTTGCATGAGTAAGGTAATGAGTTCTGTCCAGTTCCTTGGTCCAGAGGTCAGTTTGCTTTCCTTGTATTTGACCCTTATGCTCAAGTAGATCATACAATGCCAAGCAGCTTCGCAGGTGCAGTGTGTGAGTTCAGGTGGGCTATAGGTCAGGGTATCTCTTACCTTGCTCACGAACTCAGTCCCAAACCTCAGGTCTAAATTAAGGAACAGCGTGTTTTTAAAGAAAATAGCAAGAAGATAAAATGGACAGATACTTCTAAGGAAAACAAATATTAAGAAGCTTGCTATGGTTAATATTAGCAGTGAATTCACAGAGGTGTGTTTGTCCTGTATTAGAAAGTGGGATTTTAGTGTTGCAACTCCAGCTCTCGAGAATCAGTTACCAACTGAAATCCAACAGCAACCCAACATGTATTTATATTCCTACAAGATAATTTTGTTTAGATTGTAAGCCAGTAATTATGTGATGAAATTGTTGTTTTATTTTTGAATTTGCTTTAATGTTACGGGAGCTTGTGTTTGTGTGTCCTGTTCTGTTTTTGTCTCGTGCACTGTTTTGATGGATTAGCAAAAACCACGAGTGATGCCATGAAATCAGAATAATTAGCATCCTTAAGCTTTCTTCTCCTGTTGCTTTATCTTCAGACCATGTATTTCCAGGGCTGCTAATGCGCTTGCCAGAATTTGTGGATTGCAACTCCCATCATCCCCCACCGCTGCCCATCTTCACTGGGTTTCATGAGAGTTGTGGTCCAAAACACATTGGCTATCCCTTGGAGTTGCTGACAGACGGGTATAGGGTTGCTACCTATCCTGTGTAATGCAAGATCACCCTGTATTTCAATGTAAAATGTGACGTCCTCAATACTGGACACAGTGTGTCCTGTATTTGCTGCACTCCCTCTCCCTGCCATGTTAGGGATCCTCTCCAAATGCTCACCCACACTTCTACGGGAAAGGCATTGCCAGCTGGACTGGAGAAAAACGTCTTTCGCTTCTTTCCTTTCCTTTTTTCTCCTTGCTCCCTCTCTTCATTCCACCCCTGAGGAGGAGCAAGGCTTTCATGTAGCTGCTTCCAGTTCCCAGCCTAGGATCACTGAGCCCTATCTCTCAGACATCAACAGCTTCCAAGGCTCTAGGAACAAGTAGTTTTCTGTCAGTGTAGCCCAGAAACACCAGTTCTGAACATAGTTATCTGCATGATATTTGAAAGAGGAGGGTGGGGGAGAGGTAGCTCCCCACAAGTCTTGTCCTTCACCCCACCACCTAATATTCCCTCTCTTTCAGAAATTTAACATGTGGAACAAAGTCATCACCTCTTCAGAATATGACTCTTTGTTTGTTTATTGCCCAGGCCTGCATCTGTTGCTGTGCAGTACTGCATATATGTGAAAAGTCATGTATTTAAGCTCTGGGTAGGAAAGCACAGACAGATTTACAAATTTGTTTGTATGTGTGTGTGCTCATGTGACAAATTCCAGAGGGGCCATAGTGTTTGGCTGCAATAGATTGTAATGAATTGCTTTGAAGTCATTTCAGCACTGGGTGAAAAAACAACAACCACCAATTCCTCCCTCATCCTCTCCTGTATTTTGCCAGAACCAAGGTAATAACTCTAGAGGGCTACAGGGGGTACCTATGTACAGGACTCCAAGCCAGCAGGGACCCCAAGCTGTCTTTTTGAAATAAATCAGACATTTCTAAAGGAAGTTATAAACAAAACAGTTGAAGCTTCTTGTTGCTGCTGCTGCTGGATGGATGGATGGAGGACACTTGAGTACATAAAGCATTTTTCTTGTGTTTACATTATTTCCTCCACTCCCTTAGTGTGCAGCCTTTATAGAATAAAACATAATTGACTGGCTTGAAAAGGTTTTGCTCAGAATTAACTCCCTTACAAAAAGAAGGGAGGAATATTGTGGTGTTCTCTATGTCCCATGTACTTTAGGATAAGGATTGTAGTTCTGTTCACATGTTATGTTGTACATTATTCTACCCGCCCCCTTTTATCTTTGCAACATTAGAGCATGATCCTGAGAAAGCCAAGGTTGCAGATTTGATCCCCATATGGAACAGCTGCATATACCTGCATTGCAGAGGGTTGGAATAGATAATCCTCAGGGTCCCCTCCAACTCTACATTTCTTTGGTTCTATGATCTCTGTGTGGTAGCTAGGCTAAATTAATATATGTGCAGAAGCAGCAGCTCTTGTCAGTAGATTGCAGGCGGAGAATGAAGGGGGTCTGTTCATGCACAGTGAACTGGGCCCAGGAAACACTTTTGACATCTCTGCTGCCCCACTGTACGTATTTGATTGCAACCAATTCTGCTTGTTCCATACAGTATTGGCATTCTATAAACATCAAAAAGGTAAATTAATATAGAATATCAATGTAGACTATATAGAGATATTTTGTTCTCTCTTGCATTATTCCTCTCCTTTTAGCTGGCTGAAAAATATGGCAATGTCTTCAGCATTCAGGTTGGGAAAATATGGATCGTGATTGTGAATGGATTGCATCTGGTGAAAGAAGCTCTTGTCCATCAGGGTGAAAACTTCATAGATCGTCCAGTTGATCCTCTTTCCAAGGAAATCACTAGGGGATTGGGTGAGTTACTTTAAATTACGGCCAATTGTTTAAATTTATTTATTTATTTCTAGCTCAGAAATGCGCTTCCGTATCATCATTTGGTATAACAGCATAATCCCATCATTTCCTGGTGAAGGTTCCCATCTAATCAAAAAGCCAAAAATAAATGGAGAGAAAAACAGAATTATCATTAAATAATCAAGGCCATATAAACAGGTACCATTAATCCAGAAAATGAATGCCAGAGTGGCCTAAAGGGCTTCAATGGAGAAGGGACATTTGTAAAATATATATATATATATATATTGACTGCTTTACGTGTTCCTATATATTTACTTCATTTTGTGTATTTCTAAACATATGCTGCCTTTCTATCAGAGTTCCCAAAAACTTTCAAAGGACAGCATAAAGTTAGTACAGGGAGCCAGCAACATTATGCAGGGTGGGGTGGGGTAGAATAAATAAGTAAATTTGCCATTTCCACTTACCATTTATTCTTTTTTCCTCCACCTACACACCCAGTCGGCTTTCCTTGCTTACCAGGCTTGGGGGAGGTATCAGGGGGCCCAAGGAAGCCCTTGGGGCTCCTTCCTACAGCCCAGTGGGTAGCCCCCCACTTTGTGGGGTGGTGTTGGCTCTTGGGATTCCTAGAATTTGCCTTTGCACACAGACCCCCAGAACCAAACTACCACATAATTGGTGGGTCAACTGTATTCCAAAAAGCAACCCAAACAGTAAAAAACAAAAACAAACCAACCCACAGACAATAATCAGACAGCAGCAGAACTAACGGCAATCAAATAAAAACAACCACCCTGCTTCAGTCTTTCCAAAGCAACACAAACAGGCAAGCAGAATAACCTAAAGCAAATAGCCCATGTTATAATTAAATGTTAAATGTTCTTCCTTGTGATATGCACTTGTTATTTCTTCCCCTCTAGGAGTGGTCTCCTCTAATGGTCTCACCTGGAAACAACAGAGAAAATTTGCCATATCAATGCTCAGAAACTTTGGTTTGGGTAAAAGGACTTTAGAAGAACGAATACAGGAAGAGAGCCAATACCTAAAGGAAGCTATTGAAGCTGAGAAAGGTGCGAAACAGTCAAAAAAGCCTATTTCCTATGAAAGGTTACATTGGTCATGGTATGAAGCTTTCAAGTGCTGCTTTGTGCAAATGCAGCTTTGCTTTAGATGGGCATCAATGTAAAACTCAGCCCAGGGGTATATCCATTGTGGGTCTTATTTCTCCCATAGCCACAAGCCTTGGATTCAAACAGAAATCAAACACTGTGCTCTGAAACTCTCCAGCTTGCTCTTTTACTTCTAGGTCACATCCCTGCAAAGTCTACCCTAGACTCTCTCACTGCAGTCTGATGGAGGGGCCTTTCCCCCAAGTGATCACCTCATGAGACAGCTAGCCTGCCTTATGTTTTAACGCTTGCTGCCTCCAGGGATTCAAGAGGGCTAGCACCCATAACCTCAAAACAACATAGATATAAAATCTCACAGAACAATGTGCTAGAAAGCTTATACCTATAGCTGTGCAGTTTTTCTTAGCATGTTCCCCTAAGTATAAAATTCATCCACTGTGCCGTCTAGACATCCTCTATCTGAAGAACATCTGCTGTGCCCCCCCCATACTCTGTCCAGACCCACCCACCCACTTCCTTCTGTTTTTGTTACATGGAAGCCATAAGCAGTCTTACTCCTTCTTCATTTCTCTCCTCTCTCTCTCTCTCTCTCTCTCTCTCTCTCTCTCTCTCTCTCCAGGGCAGCCATTTGACCCTAAACTTCAGATTAATAATGCTGTTTCAAATATCATTTGTTCTATCACTTTTGGGGACCGCTTTGATTACCATGACAGCAATTTCCAGAAATTATTGCTCTTCCTTGATGAGATAATGTATCTTCAGGGATGTATGTGGACTCAGGTAGGTCTTCTGGTCCCAGGCACACTCCCACATTTTTGTTGACTGTTCATTGATTTGCTTTTGGCCCTCATGTTTCTTTATGTTCTGATTTCTTTTCCCCATTTGTCTTGTCATTCAGGCATCACACACCATCTTATATCCCCTTGACATCTTGTCTTGTCTTCACATTATGTATTAAAATACCAAAGGTAGGGCATGTTCATAAACTGGATTTAAGATCCAGAGCATGTCTTGCAATGAACACCGTGATGCAATCCCAAATGACATACATGGGTTAATTCCACACTCCCCTCTTACCAGTTAGAATCTGTGCAAGGCCCCCTATGCAGATAGGCATCACCAAATGAGAAAACTACATTGGCACCATTTTCCTGATATCAGGCAAGGAGTGTGCATTTGTCAAGCAGGTAGCCATCTTCATGGGAAGGCATCACATGGATTGCTACCCCCTTTGATAGTAGCATGATCTTCAACTGTTATGAGAGGGCTTTCCCCGAACAAATCTGATGTTAGTATTTGTTTCCTCAGATGTACAATGCATTTCCCGCTCTCATGAAGCACTTGCCAGGGCCCCATCAGACTGTTCTTAAAAACTGGGGACAACTGAAATCCTTTGTGAGAGAAATCATTGAAAAACACGAAGAAGACCGGAACCCATCTGCACCCAAAGATTTCATAGATGCCTATCTAAATCAAATAGCCACGGTAAGAAACAAAAGGTATAGTTTGTGTAGTAGCAGTAATAGAAAGCAGGGACAAAATCTAAAGGACCAGAACTTACCCTGTTTTTCATTGGCTCTGTATGAAAGCAGCCAAAGAGGTGTGGGTGCATGTGTGTACAAGTGCATATACATGAATATGAAATAATGTGTATCCAGGGGTGACCCACCACCACTTGTCCTGAAATCCACTAGATTCACAGGGCTGTTGACTTGGCTGTGCTAGATCCAGGACACTTGTCAGGAATAGAGCTCATGAATCTCACTCATTGTCATCACTTGATATATAGGACTGAAACTGGGATGGTGTTTTTAATGACAGATGAACCCTTTGGTGCATTTTCTTTGTTTTAAGGAGGATGCTGCTTCCAGTTTTCATAAAGACAACCTCCTACAATCAACACTGGATCTCTTTCTTACTGGAACAGAAACATCTTCTACAACCCTGCGCTGGGCCTTGCTTTACATGGCCATTTTCCCGGAAATTCAAGGTAGAGCCATCATTTGCTTACTTGTCTTTGATTACTTTGGGTTTGGAATAAATCTACTGCAATTAAGGGATGTAACCTATAGGCTATTAAGTTCAATTTGTTTTCCATGAGTATGATTAACATTGAATAGCATCAGTACTTTGTTTCTAGAAAAAAAGGTGCCAGTACGCACCATGGAGTTGTTACAATAAGTGCCACACTTTTAACATATCCGTTAAAAAATTGCTGGTGGTTCGTACCTTTGAGTACCCCCAGGAAACAAAAGCTGAATTCCACTGTTCCCTATTTTGGATGAGCTCCCAATGCCGTGTTGGTATGTTACTATGCCAGATACACAGATATAGGATGGGAGATATCTGGCTTGACAGCAGAACTTGTGAAAAGGATCTGGGAGTCTTAACATGAATCAACAGTGTGATGCAGTAGCAGCAAAAGAAAAAGAAAAAGAAACCCTAATGCAATTCTAGGTTGCATCAACAGCAGTATAAGATCAAGTGAAGTAATAGAACCACTGTGTTCTGCCTTGGTCAGACTCCAACTGGACTACTGATTTCAGTTCTGGGCACCACAGTTTGAGAAGGCTATTGATATGCTGGAATGTGTGTAGAGGAGGGTGACACAGATGATCAAGGGTCTGGAACCAAGCCATCTGAGAGACGGTTGAGGGAGTTGGGTATGAGAGGACATATGATAGCTATCTTCTAATCTCTGAAGGGCTCTTATGCGGAAGATGGAGCAAGTTTGTTTTCTGTTACTGCAGAGGGTAAGACCTGAACTAGTGGATTCAAATATTAGGAGGAGCTTTCAGACATTGGAATGGGCTACCTCAGAAGGTGGTGGACTCTCTTGGATGACCATCTACCAAGGATTCTTTAGCTGTGATTCCTGTATTGCAGGGGTTGGAATACATGACCCTTGGAGTCCCTTCCAATTCTACAATTCTATGATTCCATGAATCCTTGCCTCTAGTGTAAGCTATAGGTTCAATAGTAACTACAATAAGGTAATTTCATAGCAAAATGTGGAAATGTTTTTGTTCTCTTAGGGATTCAAAATTAGAATGGGAGCTAGGTTGTATGAATGATGTTCTGTGGTCTGCCTCCGGATATTTTCTGGAGTGATTCAAAAATGCAGTAGGTCTACTCGTATTAATATGTTATTATATAAACTGATTAATTTATTTTGTTGAATCAACTCAAGCAAATACAGAAAGGAGATACATAGGATGGAATTCAAATTATGATTCCATTTCCTCATCGCCAGTGTTGAATAGTGGGTAGACATAGCAGACGACGCAGCGATTTCTCCAAAGCAGCTCTTTATTTGTAAGCTGGAACAAACAGCTCAGCCAGCCTGCTTTTATAGGCAGCCGGCTGTCAATATTGTAGCAACAACAACCCAGGGTTTCCCGCCTAAAGTAACTGACGTGGACCTGAGTGAAAACTATATACAGTGGTACCTCGGGTTACATACACTTCAGGTTACATACGCTTCAGGTTACAGACTCTGCTAACCAAGAAATAGTACCTCAGGTTAAGAACTTTGCTTCAGGATGAGAACAGAAATTGTGCTCCAGTGGCACGGCAGCAGAGGGAGGCCCCATTAGCTAAAGTGGTGCTTCAGGTTAAGAACAGTTTCAGGTTAAGTATGGACTTCAAAGAAATTCAAATGCGAACCATAGCATCCCTTACAAAAATGTCCTCAAGCTTTGCTTCCTGAATCATAATGTGATTTATGCCACACTGAAGCCAGTTAATATCATAGGTGTCTTTCACAACACTTCGTTTAGCAAGTAGTTGACCATAAAATGTACCTCTTTCAACATGACTTCTAAATGAAGATTGTTAACTCAGTTGCTAGCTGTTTTGCATTTGATCTGAATTGATTATATGTATGAGCTGATGTTCTTTTAAGTGTTATATCATATGCATATATAATTATTAATATGTAACTGTTTTTGTATATGGAACTGCTTTATGTACTTTAACTGTTTTTAATGTGTGATGTTTTGCTGTGGTTTTATAATTTGCTGGAAGCTGCCTAGAGTGGCTAGGGCAAACCAGTCAGATGGGCAGGATTTAAATAAATCTTCTATTATTTTTATTTTATTTTATTTTATTTTATTTTTGTTATTATTTGGACAGGATTCACTGAGGGAGTCCTGTCAGCAGAACCTGTGAGCATGGACTTCCACTTGTGCAAAAAGGCTTCCCTCCACTCCTCTCCCTGTACTACTCTCTCACACACCCTGAAATTGCTTCAAGGAGGTTGTGAGAGGCCACAGAACAGTGCAGAAGGGGAAAGGGGTGGACTTTCCTTCTGGCAAGCTGCAATAAACGGTGCAGTCAAAGCAATTCTATTTAGGCAGTAGATGGACCATTCCAACTAGAGATCTTCAGCTCTCAGTTTTTGTCTGTTCTTATTGTATTGAAGCTAATCTTCTTCATTTACAGCCAGAGTCCAAGCGGAAATAGATTCTGTGATTGGCCAGTCTCGCCAGCCAGCGATAGGTGACAAGGACAGCATGCCCTATACCAATGCGGTTGTTCATGAAGTTCAAAGGATGAGCAGCATTGTGCCACTGAATGTGCCCCGGATAACAACTAAGGACACTACACTGGCTGGGTTTCATGTGCCCAAAGTAAATGTTAAGAACATAAAGCTCTTCTTGTTTGTTTTTGCTCTTCCAGTAAAGAGCACAAGCTTTTAATGTTTGATGTTTTATTGTGTTTTTAATATTCTGTTGGGAACTGCCCAAATTGGCTAAGGAGACCCAGCCAGATGTGCAGGTTATAATTTATTTATTTATTTATTTATTTATTTATTTATTTATTTATTTATTTATTTATTTATTTTAGGCCAACATGGTGCCATCCAAATGTTGTTGGACTCCAACCGCCATCAGTTCCTGCCAGCATGACCAACAGGCAGGGATGATGAGGCTTTCCCCCCAAACATCTGGAGGGCACCATGTTGGTAACCTCTGGTCTAAATACAGAGTTGTACCAGTCTCAGTCTGAATGGGTAGCTAGTCTGTCAGAAATTAGCCAGTATCTGGTGTTGCTAACCTTGAATTTTATTAGTTCAGCAGGCTTTGAATGTCTTTTAAAATCTATATTGGAACTGTGCTTTTGTAGGAAATCTTTGAATGAATTACTTAATAATGAGAAGTAAATACTGCATTCAGAACATTTCCTTTCTCTGTCAGGAGATACAGGTTTAGTACTGCTGTATTTCAAAGAGAATACTTGAGAGCGCCTTGTCATTTTCATCTACTTTCTTCTCTGCTTCTCCTTTGGCAGGGAACCATATTGGTCACCAATTTGACCTCTGTGCTGTTTGACAAGGATGAGTGGGAAACACCCAATGAGTTTAATCCTGGCCATTTCCTAAAGAATGGTCAGTTCTGGAAAAGGGAAGCATTCCTGCCATTCTCTGCAGGTAACAAAAGTTGAGGAGCTGCTCACCCGAATTGCAACAGGGCCTATATGATGACGACTTACTTACTGAGAGCTGGGTATATTACTAACTGTATTGTGCATTTAAGGGTCACCAACTTTTTTGGACCAGTGAGTACATTTGGCATTTAAGAAAGTGCTATGGGCACCAATCACAAAATGGCTGCACTTGGGGCTGTGGTGTACACAAAAATAGTTTTGACATGACTCCCCACTCCCACCCCAGCAAAGTGTGGATTTTTGAGGGGGTGTTTACTGAGATCTTTAATGAGTGCCATAGGTGGCTCAGACAGTCCTTGAGGGCTAGGGCGTATTGTTTACAGCAGCGGTCAGCAAGGTTTATCTTGCCTGGGCCAGAACGGTCCTGCAGAGATACCTCCGTGGGCCGGGGCATGGAGCACCTGCGATTTTCGGTGTCTGCATCTGTGCAGGTGCAATTTTCGGCATCTGTTCATGGTGCTGCGGAAGCGAGTCCCTGCACAGTTCTGCTCTGGTTTAGCACAGTGTGCGAGCGGGCAGCTCATTTCAGGGGCGGCTCGTGGGCCAGTCAAACAACCTCTGCGAGCCACTTCCAGCCCATGGGCCTTAGGTTGCTGACCCCTGGTTTACAGGGTTTCCTTCCCCTCAGGGAATATGAGAAACATTATGTGTGCAAGCTTCCCTCTCCATGTTCACAGTTGTTTTCCTCTCTGCACCAAGAGAAAAGCACCGTATTTTTCGTTCCATAACACGCACCTGACCATAAGACGCTTTGTAACAACATTTTTGCACAATTGCAGCCCCAGGAAACAGTGGGTGCGTGATTTTGGTGCAGGCTGTAGCCATGGACATGCTATGTGATCTGATGGTGAATTTGGGGTGACCGAGGTAAAAATCCTGAGGATCCATGGGCTTTTACCTCCCCCCTCCTAGGCAGCCTCCGCTAGCATCCCTTATCTTTCTTCCAATCCCACCAATCAGCTGTTTCCTTTCAACATTCCCTTTCCACTTGTTTGCCCTAGTGTCTTTTCCTTAGGTGGAGCAGTTTTTTGCTCCTCCTTTTCTTCTAATTTCTCTCCTTATTGCTTTGGTCTTCCTGTTTTCCCCCTTTGCAAGTTTGCTGTCTTTACCTCTCCCCTCCCAGGCAGCATCCTTTATCTCTAGCATGCCTTATCTCTCTCCCTGATCAGCAAATGATCAGCGGCTTTGTTTTAATACCCACTTCCCTCTTTCAAAAAACAAAGCACAATCTGCTTTTCGCCCCTGGGGAATTCGGCACCTGGGACCACACATTCACTCCATAAGACGCACAGACATTTCCCCTTACTTTTTAGGAAGAAAAAAGTGTGTCTTACGGAGCAAAAAATACGGTACCTGCTTCTCACCATGCAGCTCAGAAAGTAAGCCACTTATGGGGGAAAGGGATCTGTTTCCCTGTAGGTGGATTGCTTTTGCCCTACCCTCCTCATCCTTTCAGCTTGCTGTCCTTCCCTCCTTCCAGCTTCTAGCATTGCTCTTTTTCTCCCACACGCCTTAACCTTACTCTCTGTCTCCTGTCCCAGCACCTCAACTTACCCTCACTGTGGTGTGTGTGTGTGTGTGACATTATGTCTACATTGTGGTCTGGTTCTTCCCACTGCTTGGTCCCTCCAACAGTTTGTTTGTTTGTTTGTTTGTTTGTTTGTTTGATTGATTGATCAACTGACTGACTTATTTTTTATTGCCTGTTCTATGCCAAATGTTTTCAGTTAGAATAATGTGGCCCTTTCTCCAAAAAACAAAAACACAAATTCCATCCTGAGTTCCTAAAGATTGATGAATTTTTCTGAAACATTTTTAAGATCTTTTTTTTTTTGGGGGGGGGGTCAAAGTGAATGCAGAGTTTTGGGTTAAGCCAGTTAACTGGATATTAACTGGATGATAGTTGGTTTTTATGATGTTTTCTATAATTTTATGAAATAAATAAATAAATAAATAAATAAATAAATAAATAAATCTCCACATCTTTGAAATGTGAGAGGGAAGCTGTAAGGTTAGGGATGGATGGATCTGTCAACTTTGGTTTCCTTCATTTTTCCAATCTTAAATTCAATTATCCACATTTCAGCAGCAATCTGCAGTAGAAAAGAAAACCCATTTAAGTGCATGTTTTTCTTATTGACACATTTTTAAAGCTCGCTGTGAGTCATTTACACAAGTTTGTAAACAGTTCCTCTAATATAATGAATCTTTGCATGTTCCTTTCTCTAATATATGAATATTTTTGGACATTTTCCCTTTATAAGTCTTTTTGTACACATGGGTTGGTTGGAGACTGCACTGTAAATATCAAATAATGGCTGTTTTGTGTGTATATTCATGTCTGTATTCATATTTAGGGAGATTGCTATGAAGATGTAAACTCTACTAACATAGTCTCTCTCTCTCTCTCTCTCTCTCTCTCCCCCCCCCCCCCCGTCTCTCCTTCCCTTTTAGGAAAGCGAGCTTGTCTTGGAGAGCAGTTGGCCAGGACTGAGCTTTTTCTTTTCTTCACTGCCCTACTTCAGAAGTTCACTTTCCAGCCTCCAAAAGGCGTGACATTAAGCCTTGACCATCGGTCAGGTCTTACGTTATCCCCCCAGCCCTACCGGATATGCGCAATCTCTCGCTGAGGAGACTCATTTTATGGCACTGCTCATTAAAAGAAGATGGTGAAGAATTTGACCAGCACTGCCTCCTTAGTTTCTGTCCTTAGGAGGACAGCTCAATAGTCATAGCTCAATAGTAATGCATGTCCGTTGTATTTAGAAGACCTCAGGTTCAATCTACACGACTGGTGTGTGGTTCTTCTCATGAATGATCTCAAGTATGTGACTTTTAAAATTGTCCTGGGGGCACAGCTAGGGCAATGTCTTATAAACCAGCAAAGCCTTGTACCTGAACCACTTCAACATTCAAATGCCAGATCAATAACTTACTATTGAGAAAGGTTGCAGATGTCTGGTAAATTGTAGACTTTGATACTCAAGCTGTAGTTGGTCTACAGGTCATGGCAAATTTTAATTTGGTTCAAACAGTTAATTTAATGAAAAAGGCTTACTAAAAAAGTTTTTGTAAGTTGACAGTGCAGAAGCACTGTGTACTTGGGCCAATATAGCAAGGGCCAATCTGTGTACTTGGCAATCTAGCAAGTTAATGTTTATTACAGACATCAGTGCTTATGAAATAGGTGCATAGAGTGATTTTAAAAGGATTGCTAGTCTGGATCCTTGGGGTGTGTTTATGTGAGATAAGATGGCGCTCGACACGCTTCCCCTGTGCCGATGGACACCTGTGCCGATAGAAAAAACTTGAGCTCTCTTAGCAAAGTCCTTAGCAGAGTTCTGCAGCGGTAGAAAGTGTTGCCTTGTGTGTGGATAATAAATCAGACTGAATGCAGGCTTCTTGCTAATCTCCAACAGCCTTTAATGAGAAGAAAAACATCATAAATCAGCCTGGCGAGAGAGCGGACATCCTTTCGTCTCTCAGCCAAAAACAAAAGGAAGCTCACACACAAAGAAAGATTCCCATATGTGAACATAACCACGCCTCAGAATGTGAGACCTCACACAGAACTGTTTAACCCTGTAAGTTCTGATTCTCCTCACAGTTTATTTATAACCCATCTTTTAAATGGTAGTCTGCCTTTGTAGGATAATTTCTTCATTCCAGTTTCTATTCCCTTCTCTCAGGACTTCTCTTCACTAGTGATAAAAAGTTCTAAATTGTGTAATACTTGATTTGGTAATAAAGCCTTGAACTTTCATTTTTGGGCTGGTTGATTACCCTGGTTGTTCTCCTTGCATTCCCCTTTGGCAAATAAAAGATCCCATGTGGTGTGTCTGAGGCCTCATCAAGAAGAAGAAGAAGAAGAGTTTGGATTTGATATCCCGGCTTTCACTCCCTTTAAGGAGTCTCAAAGCAGCTAACATTCTCCTTTCCCTTCCTCCCCCACAACAAACACTCTGTGAGGTGAGTGGGGCTGAGAGACTTCAAAGAAGTGTGACTAGCCCAAGGTCACCCAGCAGCTGTATGTGGAGGAGCGGAGACGCGAACCCGGTTCCCCAGATTATGATACTACCACTCTTAACCACTACACCACACTGGCTCTCACACTTGCAATACACTGCAAGATTGTTGTTTAAAGTTTGCATTCCAGTTCTACCCCAAACTGAGTCTGTGACAATAGGCAGTATCTGCACTATATACATATACAGCAGTATCATACAGTTTTATACAGTCATAGAATCCTGTTAAGGGCATGGAGAGTTGTGAGGAAACCCTTGTAGGAGTACATCTAAGATATATGGGGTGGGATTCTGCTTGCACAAGAGGGCTCCCCTACCCTCCTCCAGGGGAACCCCCCTAAAAACTTGGCTCAGGTGAGAGTATGGGGTGAGGGGGTAGGAATCTATTTGTCTGGCAATCTGAAAGACTTGCCCTACTGGAGCTTTTGCACATTGTTGAATTCCTCCCCTAATGTAGAAGTAGCCCTAGAGGGAAGCAGCGAGAAGACACTCTGAAAGGTCAGTGACTAATTTGTAGAACTAGAGACCTTCCTTTCAAGGGTGACTTAAAGCCTTCTTTTCCTAAAAAGAACCTGAGTTGTGTCCATGTTGTGGTCAAGACAGTGGTGGACTTTGGGGTCTCAAATTTCAAGAGCAGCCTGTGCAACGCCAAAAATGGTCTCTCCCCCCCCCCACTTATCTCACTCCATTCTAAATCACAGTTGCAGCATCCCTGCCACTTTCCCCTAAATCTACATCTGCTCAGGGCCAGCTTGAGAGTCGAGAGCTTCTCTCTCTCTTTACCGTCAGCTTGTTCACTTCTGCATCTTCTTTTCCGGAAGGTGGAGTAAGATGGAAGGATATTGTCAGGGGCTCAGGAGCAGAGGCACAGGGAAGAGAGGAGATGGAGAGCGAAGGGGAAGAATCCGAGGGGAGCGTAGGAGAAGAGGACAGTGGACCGAGGGATTCCATGAGCCTCTCCAGCGAATCGGAAGATTCACAGAAGGGGGCGCCAGTGGCCAGGGGTAGGGGGTTCCCAAGGGGAACGCCCCAGGAGCAAGGGGGCAGCAGGGACTCCCAGAGCAGTAGCTGGAAATCAGGACCAGCTTCCCCACCAGAGCAGAGTGGGGGGGAAGAGTCCCAAGGATCGGGGCCAGTGCATTCCCCACCAGGGAGAGAAGATTAGGCGGGGTGACCACGCCTCCACCAGAAAGTCGGACAACAGAGGAGAGGTCAGATCCGGCCAGTGTCCCGGAAGAGGGAAGCAGTGACCGAAGTAGTGTAACGGTTAGGAGAAAGGTCACTGGGCTGGCGCGAGAGGCAAGTTCAAATGTACAGGAGCGCGGGACAGCAGAGAATGAGGATTGGGAACCGGGTCCTAAAGCCCGCCGGAGGGAGGGGGAGGAGCTAAGCGACTCAGCGTCGGAAGAGTCCAGAAAGGGCAATGCCCCAGCGGGCAGGAGGACCCAGAGGAGGAGAGAGCAGCGTAAAAGGTGGAGCAGGGCTAGGATCTTAAACTGGTGTCATAGGGGAGGAGACTCAGACGGGACTTCGCCGATCTAGGGTTTAAGACGTAGGGCTGCACGCTGTGGCTTTGAAATGGAAACTGAACTTCAATAAAGACTTTTGTACATTACTACAGCCTAGTGTTGGTCCTCTGTGAGCTGGGACCTAGAGGCAGCTGTGACAGATATGAAGTGGACTACGACCTGGGCAACAAGAATTCAACTCCTCACTCAGCCATGAAACGCACTGGGTGATGATAAAAGGAGGAAGAGGAGAACCATTAATGCCACCATAGGTGGAATATAATCGTAATAATTTAAAAGTAAATATAAAATAAAGAAATAAAATATATCCAGCAATCTCACCCCACCCCACATCAGATTTTGGATTGTGTTTGTAGGAAACTGGCTTTAGAATTGGGAGTTGCTGAACCTGTTCTGGTCTGAAGATATCAAAGAACTAGCATTGATTTGCACTTGCAGATAATTCTTCTACAAATGTCAGATAAGATACTGATCTTTACTCTTCAAAACAAGTGAAATTTTACCTGTTGGGTCTGAGCAGCCAGAGGCAAGATGAGTCCTATCCTATATGAGATGAGATGATCCATTGAGACAACCTCCCCAGACCCTTAAAAAGAACTGGAGAAACCTGTTGGTTTAGAGTCTTTAATATGTGTCACAAACCTGTTTTAAGTAGTGGTTCCAACTTAAAGATGCTTTTACACCTTTTTCCAAGAAATGACAGACTAACTGTTGTTGCTTATGGTATTTTAAGCTACATTTAGTACATGTGAAAAAGGGGTGTGTGTGTGTTAAAAGAGAATAAGAAGGAAATATTCTGATTCAGAAAACGACTCTCCCCCTTCCCCCTAAGAACAGTTACTCAATAAGCCATCTCCTTTTGCCTCCTGGTTGGTGTGATGTAAAGCAATATATGGGTTGCAAACTTTGCCCTGGTTTCTTACAGAAACATTAACCAAGAGGAGAGGTATAGCTGCTCTCCTGGGATCAGATTTCTGTTCTCCCAACAGAAAACAGTCTGCTCTGACAAAGGAAGGCTTGAAAGGTTCCAAGATGCTGCTCCAGTTGCTCTCTGTCCTCTGGGAGGCCTTGTCCCTGCAAGTTGTTCTGGTGTTTCTGGCAACATTTCTACTTCTTGCTGATTACAAGAAAAGGATTCGCCCAAGGGATTTCCCCCCAGGGCCCAGGCCTCTTCCCTTGCTGGGTAATATACCACATTTTGGTGCAAAGGACCCACATTTGGCAGCACAGAAGGTAAGAATGAAGGAATGAACCAGATGATGAGAAAACAGGTGACGTTGCAGTGGAAAGAAGCGTAGAAACCTCACTGGAAAATAAGGCTTAGATGCCCCAGTCTAGCATCCTGATTCCAAGAGTAGGCAGCCAGAGGTCTCTGAGCAGCCCACAGCTGGGGCATGAAGGCAAATGCATCTCCTGTGGTTTGTTCTATCCAGATGTGTATGGCCTCTGAATCTGGGGGATCTATTTTGCCTAACAGTCATTGGTAACAAGCCTGTGTCCACACCTGCCATAAAAGGTAGGATGGTTGTTTGCATGATTCTATTTTGTTAGCAGGTTATTTCCACCACTTCTTCCTTTTCGCTCTAACTCTGGTCAGAAAAAAGTCACATATTTGTTATGAGCCACGTATTGCTTGGGTATGTTAATGACCAGCTAGCTCTGTCCAGCTCCCGTCCAGAGGTAAGTTCGCTTTTCTCGTGTTCTCCTCTTAAAAAGGATGCCAAACAGCTTCGCAGGTTTGCTTAGACTATATACCTGTGGAAGACAGGAGTGCCTGGCATGCTCTGGTCCATGGAGTCATGAAGAGTTGGAGACGACTAAACAATAACATATACCTGATAGACGTGACACATCAAACGCAACTTTCTGCTTGCTTGTTTGCTTGCTTGCTTGCTTGGGGTCAGTTAGTGCAATAGGTCATTTCTTTTAAAAAAGACACTTTCTGAATCTAAGGAGGCAGGAAGAGGACAGCAGGAAGCTGGGAAGTCCCATCATTTTTTCTTACTTTTTTCTGTCCCCCTCACACTATGGCACTGACGACACAATATTGGCTATCCCTTACAACTGCTGACAGCGTACATATGTACAAGGCTCCAAGCCAACAGGGACCCAAAGCACTCTCTCTCTTTCTCCCTCTCTTAAAGTAAATCAGACATTTCTAAAGAAACTTATAATAAGAAGTAGAAGCTGGATGAGTGGAGAAGAACACTTGTGTACACAAAGCATTTTTTTGTGTCTATGTTATTTCCTTCTTTCCCCTAGTGTGTTGCTTTTATAGAATAAAATGTTTTAAATTATTTAACTCCCTTGAAAAAAATAACTTCATACTGAGAAGAACTTGATGATATGCAGTGCTCCCTGATCTTCCACGTCCCACAAAACCACAACTGGCAAGCAAATTAAAATTCCTATAGACGATGCTTTACTATAAGGATCCCCTCACCCTTATCAAGACTGGAAAAATGTGTGTGTGTGCTTTTGTTTGTGTGTTTTGTTGTACGTTAGCCTACCCTCCTGCTCTTATATTTGCAACATTCCTGTGTGGTGGGCTAGCCTAAGTTAATATATGTGCAGAAGCAGCAGCTCTTGCAATAGATTGCAGGAGGAGAATGAAGGGGGCCTGTCCATGTACTGGGCCCAGGCAACCCTTTTGTTTTTTGTTTAAATGAATTTTTATTAAGATTTTAAAGGTTACAGAAAAAAATAAAAAGATAACAATCGAAGAAAAAACAGAAAAAACAGTACATATAAAAAGGAAAAAAAGAAAAAACATCATCAAAAAACAGAAAAAAGAAGTAAAAAACAAGTCAAACCTTTAACTCACTTAGTTACATTCATTTGTTTCCTTGACTTCCTCACGCCTCCAATTTTTGTATTCTAATTCAATTAGATATTCCAGCAAATTCTTCCAACTTTGTTTTTATCCTAATAATTTAACTTAGCATACTATAATTTCCCTCTTTGTATTCTAATTCATATAGGTATTTCAGCAAATCCTTCATCTTATTTTTATCCTTATATCTTATCTTAATATACTATAATTTTCTATTCTTTCTTTCACCAAATAACCACCCACTTTTACTTTATTTAATCTTATTTCTCATTAAAACTTATATATCTGTACTTATTCTTAAAACGTTTCCCCTAGGGTAAAAAAGATTCCAATCCACGATTTTCCCATTTCTCATTAAAAGAAAAGAAAAAACAAATTATATTATATACACTTTAAATTCCCAATTTTCTTCCACCAGATCCTCTCCCCAGTTTCGGCCCCTGGCAATAGTTCCATCAATCTCAAAAAACCATCAACCCGGAGATCTTAAGTCCGAGTCTCTTAAGTCTCTTTCATGTCCCCTCTGCCGGTCTTTTTGATAATCTTTGGTGTTGAAAACCAGATCTCGGGGAAGCTCCAATCCAACGGTAACCATATTCCTTCCTGCCAAACTTCCATAGTTGAAAATAGGGCCTATAGGATATTCCAAATCTTGTTTCACACTCCTTTCAAATCCAAAGGCCCCCGAAGCTCCAACCTCCACCTGGCTCAGATTTGTATCCCAAAGGTCATTTGATCTCCACATAGGGTGATCTCTCCATCTTTCATTTTCCAAACCAATCCAGGCTTCCATCTCCAAAAATTTACTTCTCCTAGTTGCCATCATATAAGGCCTCAAGTTGTAGTCCACCATTTGCCTCTGTAGGGTTACGGATCCCCCTTTCATCACTTTAATCACAACATGATTCTCCTTCTCAAATTTTTCAATTTGTTCAGTTGGAAGAGGTTCCTGTGCCAAGTTCTTGTCAACTTCTTTACTAATACCCACTTTTGTTCCCAAGATTACAATATTAGTAGCCATAACATTTATCTGGTCTTGCAGCTTTCCCAAGAGATAAAATGTCTTGTTCAGTTCACACTCGATTTCCTTCCCGACCACCATCCTTAAACAGTCCAAGGTCAAAAACTAGTTTCTCAAGGCTTTTATCTTTAAGATCAATTTCCCAGCTGCTTCCTTCCGACAATATCCCACAGCTCCCTCTAGAGGGATTCAAGTTCCTTTTCACTCCTTCCAGCACAGACCCAAAGGTCCCATACGTTAAATTGTAACAGTTCCTTCCTTCTTTTTAAACGTAAGGTTGTAACAAAAACAGACAGTAGAAACAAAGTCCTTCTTTTGTATCTTGACAGCTAACTTGACAGCTGTCAAATTTATCTATTCACCGTCAGCGGGTTCTCACAGACCACTCCTGGGTTTAGGGAAGTGGTGCTTCAATTCCCGAATTTTAACCTTCTCCTGCAGGCTCCTCTGCTTCCAAAAAGCATATTGATGGTGGTTTCAATCAGTGGAATTTAAATCCTTTACATAAGACTCTCCACGACCTTAGTTGACAGGTTCTTTGCTTCAGTTTATTTACAGAAAGGGGAGGCGGACTTCCTGTTTAGACCTTCCCCGATCGGTGCCAATTTAAAAATACTTTAAAAAAATACTTTAAAAATCCAATTTCCATTCTACTCACGGGTTGTTGTTTGAAATCCAATTGTCCACAAGAAAAAGTCAGTGCTCTCTGGCAACGGCTGTGCGGCTTCACTCCGTAAAAATAACGGTCGATTCAAAACACCGTGCTGCTCACCCCACGTCACTTCGGAACCCCAAAAAAGGGGTTTCCCTGTGGGTAGGGGGGGCGCTCCTGGTGTCAGTCGAATCCCACGTTCCCAGGCTTCATCCGCCTGGGATTTCTAAAGGGTCTCCGCCTTCGCCGCGGCGGCACGACCCGAATTCCACGGAGCGGGTTCCTCTTAGTCAGAGGAACACCGCCATTGCCGATGGCGCTAACCCGGAAGACCCCAGGCAACCCTTTTGGCATCTCTGATGTCCCTGATGTATTTGAGAGAAACCAAGATTACATCTTCCATACAGGCATTCTATAAACATCAAGCAGGCAAATTAATATAGAATACACTGGGCAACATTTTTTTACTTTTTGAATGTTGTCTAGCTTTCTACAACTGATTTAGGGTATTTTTTGCACTGCTGAATCAGGAAAAGGCATCCGTTTCTCTCCATCAGGTCAGGTTTACTGTAAACTGAATGGTGGGCATTGATAAATGTAAGTACACGTAAATTGCATGTCGCTTCACCATTTTTCAAACTTCAGGGCTTGAACCTCCGTTTCTTGGAACTCCTGGAATGTTCAGTGGCAGGGAGGTCTCTCTTCAGAGTCCAACAGTAGCCATCATGACTGTGTCCCAGCGACCCTGATACCTGGTCTCCATCTCTTTCATGTCCTGGTGGAATCTCTCCCCCTGCTCGTCACTCATTGAACCCTGGTTCTCAGGAAACCAGTCCATATGTGAAAATAGGTAGTGCATCTTGACGCTCATGTTGCAGCCCAGGTTTCTGAAAGCAGTCAGCATGTTGTTGACAAGTTCTGCGTAGTTTCTGGCCTTATTGTTGGCAAGAAATTTCTTCACTACCAGAACAAATGCTTTCCACGCTTCCAGTTCCACTTCGTTCATTGACTTTCCGAACTCTGGGTCTCTGATGAGCTGATGGATCTGAGGACCGTCAAAGATGCCAGGTTTCAACTTCTCCATGGTCAATCCTGGGAAAGCCTGGCACAAGTAAGTGAAGCAGTCACCATCCTTGTCCAGAGCCTTGGTGAACTGCTTGATTAAGCCGAGCTTGATGTGCAGCGGTGGGAAGAGTATTCTGTCTCTGTCCACCAGAGGGTCGTTGATGACGTTCCTTTCTTTGCAAGACACCAATTCCTCCCACACAGGCCTGTCCTTCTTCGTGTAATGCTGAGCACGGTCCCTACTATCCCACATGCACAGAAAACATGGGTACTTGGTGAAGCCAGACTGTTGTCCCAACAAAAAGTTCACCATATTCAGGTCAACACAAATAAACCACTTATGCTGATCATAACCAATTTTCTCCAGCACATACTTCACCGCTTCATAGTTCTCCTTCAGTGTACTCGAGTGAGCCAGGGGTATAGAGGCAAACTGGTTGCCGTTGTGTAGCAGAACACATTTCAGTGATCGCTTGCTGCTGTCAATGAACAGTCTCCAATCTTTGGGTTCGTACTGTGACACTCCAAGCTTGAGCAGAAGCTGCACAATATCTGCACAGTACACCAAGTCCTTCTCTTCCGAGAAAAAATGGAGGTACTCTTGATGCCTGTTGCGGAGGAAGCTGATGCGAGCACTGTCAGAGAGGAGGTTTTTCCCTTCAATCTGGATGCCAACAGTTCGGCAGAGTCCTTTGACAAGCTGAGGTCGCGAACTAGATCATTCAACTCCTTTGGGGAAAATGGATGTGGAGCATCATCTTCAAGAACCACTTCTTCTTCTTCATGTCCTTCAACACTGGAGGCATCTTTGTCACTAATGTCAGGAAGTTCTCCGAAGATAGGCACTGGAATTTCATCACAATGAGCTACAGGACGATGTGCTGATTGAAGATCAGGATACTTCGTGGGGCGGCTGCTCCATTAACTTAGTTTTGATCCCCCAACTTTATGCTTTGCCGCACCAATTTATGGAAGATTTCGAGGTTTTATGACTTCAAACTGATCCCTTTGCGACAGAATCACCCAGAACTATCAGACCTAAATACTTCTTGTTATTAAAATAATCATTTCCAATCAAAACAATTATTCGACATGGCATTTTACCCCCACCAACTTCTTCTAAAATGCTCCACATAAGCGTACATGTGAACAAAAACGTAAAAAAAATGACATTTGGCCATAGCTCAAAAACTTGACCTGATTGAGCAAAACCAATGTGATTTTTGGATTCAGCGCATCAGATTCGTCCTAAATCAACTGAAAAAACGCAGACAACAAATTTGTTGTTGACCAGTGATATTAATAAAGACCACATAGGGATATTTTATCCTGTCTTGCGTTCTTCCTCTCCTTCTAGCTGGCAGAAAAATATGGCAATGTCTTCAGCATTCAGGTTGGGAAAACATGGATTGTGATTGTGAATGGATTGCGTCTGGTGAAAGAAGCTCTTGTTCATCAGGGTGAAAACTTCATAGATCGTCCAAATCTTCCTTTTACCAAGGAAATCACTAGGGGATTGGGTGAGTTACTTTTAATTATGGTCAATTGTTTAAATAACATTATCTCATCATTTCCTATTGCCTATCTAATCAAAAAGCCAAAAATAAATGAAAAAACCCCCAGAAATATCATTAAATAATCAAGACCATATAAACATTAAACAGGTACCATTAATCCAGAAAAGCAATTCCAGAGTGTCCTAAAGGGCTTCAGTGCAGAAGGGACATTTGTAAAATATATATTGACTGCTTTACGTGTTCCTATACGTTTACTTCATTTTGTGTATTTCAAACATATGCTGCCTTTCCATCACAGTTCCCAATTTTTTTCACAGGGCAAAGTTAGTACAGTGGGCTAACAACCTCCATTTATTTTACATATGGGAGTGCAACCTTATGTGGGGGGAGGGTAAATAAATAAATAAATAAATGGTGGGGGACACTTCCCATGCTCCCTCTTCATTTCCTCCCACCTGCACACCCAGTGGATTTTTGTTGCTTACTGGGAAGTCCATTTCACTGTCAAAAAGTTCTTACTGTCACAAAGTTTTTCCTGGTGTCTAGTCAGAATCTCCTTTTTTGTAACTTGAAGCCATTGGTTTGGGTTCTCCAGAGAGGGAGAGAACAAACTTCCTCAATCTTCCATGTGACAGTCCTAAGATGGTTATCATATCTCCTCTCAAGTTTCCTCTTTTCCAGGCTAAACTTGCCCAGCTACCTCAGGCATTGCTCATAAGACTTCCGTTCTAGACCCTTAATCATCTTGGTTGCCCTGCTCTGCTTGCTATTTCTTCTCATCTAGGAGTGTTGACCTCTAATGGTCTTACCTGGAAACAACAGAGACGATTTGCCATATCAACGCTCAGAAACTTTGGTTTGGGTAAAAGGACTTTAGAAGAACGAATACAGGAGGAGAGCCGATACCTAAAGGAAGCTATTGAAGTTGAGAAAGGTGCGAACCAGAGTCAAAAAAGCCTATTTCATATGAAAGGTTAAAAAATACATTTGTCGTGGTATGAAGCTTTCAAGTGCTGCTTTGTGCAAATGCAGCTCTGCATAAGCTGGGACATCCCCATGGTTAGATGGGTGTCAATGCAAAACTCAGTCCATTGTGGCACGTAGGAGTTCAGCTGCCATTAAAACGCAGAAGCCTCTGCTAATGTCAGGCTCCATGTATGCAGTGAGACCTGCAGTTGAAACTCAAAGTCACTCAACTAGTACAGGAGAGCAATAGAATTGCTACGCTCATTTATGATATATGGTTTATTTACACATGTATACAACATGAGCCTAGGATATGACAGGGGAGTCACAATATTAACACTCCCAATGGGAGTGCTTGCAGTCTCCCACAGAGGTCCTTTCCTTTGTTTCCCATAATAGCCCATCCCCCAGGTGATCACCTCATAAGGAAGGTAGCCTGGCTTATGTTTTAACACTTGCTGCATCCAGGGATTGTGGGGGTCTGGCCCCGACAACCTCAAAACATCATCTCACAGAACAATGTGCTAGATAGCTTATACCTATAGCATGTGCCACTAAGGGTATAAAACTCCATCACTGCGCCATCTAAACATCCTCTATCTGAAGAACCTCTGCTGTCCCCCCCCCATACTCTGTCCAGACCCACTCACTTCCCCCACCTTCTGTTTTTGTTACATGGAAGCCATAAGCAGTCTTATTCCTTCTCCATTTTCTTCTTCTCTCCCTCTCCAGGGCAGCCATTTGACCCTCACTTTCAGATTAATAATGCTGTTTCAAATATCATTTGTTCTGTCACTTTTGGGGACCGCTTTGATTACCATGACAGCAATTTCCAGAAGTTTCTGCGCTTCTTTGATGAGATAATGTATCTTCAGGGAAGTATTTGGATTCAGGTACATCTTCTGTGAGATCTTATGGGTAACCACAACAGAGTCGCTCTGGTTCCAGGCACACTCCCACATTCTTGTTGACTGTTCATTCATTCGCTTTGGGCCATCATTGTTCTTTGTGTTCTGGTTTCTTTTTCTCCCTTGAACTTGTAATTCAAGCATCTCACCCCATACCAAGTCCCTTTGACATCTTGTTTTTATTTAACATTGTCTATCATAATACTGAGGATGTATGAGTTGGGGTGTCTTCAGTATTATAAAGCAGGCATCACAACTAAAAATCATGTGCTACGATACATTTTAGGCCTTTAAGTGGGGAATCACATGAGTGACTGAATAAAATCAAAGAATTTGGACAAGTAGCACATATCATGAGAAGGCTAGTTAGTTTTATTTTCCATATTGGGAACATTCTCACACTGTGCTGGAATATTTATGTAGCTAAATAACACTGGGTATTGAGTGGTGTTCATAAGCAGGACTTAAGATCCAGAGCATGTCTTGCAATGAACACAGTGATGCAATCCCAAGTGACATACATGGCTTAATTCCATACTCTCCACCTACCAATTAGAATCTGTGAAAGGCCACCCCATGCAGATAAGCATCATCAAATGAGAAAGCTACATTGGCATCATTTTCCTGATATCATCAGGCAAGGTGCATGCATTTTTCAAACAGGTAGCCATCTTCATGGGAAGCCATCGCATGGATTGCTACCTCCTTTGATAGTAGCATGATCTGCAACTGTTATGAGAGGGCTTTCCCCACACAAATCTGATGCTAGTATTTGTTTCCTCAGCTGTACAATGCATTTCCCACTCTCATGAAGCACTTGCCAGGGCCCCATCAGACCGTTAAAAGAAACTGGGGAGAACTGAAATCCTTTGCGAGAGAAATCATTGAAAAACATGAAGAAGACTGGAACCCATCTGAACCCAGAGACTTAATAGATGCGTACCTGAATCAAATGGCCACGGTAAGAAACAAAAAGTATAGTTTGTGGTAGTATTAATAGTAGTAATAGTTAATAACAGAAAGCAGAGACACAATCTAAAGGATCAGAACTTACCATATAGTTTCCATTGGCTCTGTATGAAAGCAGACAAACTGGTGAGGTGTTTATTTGTGTGTGTATGAGCGTGTGTGCACGTGTGCGCGCACACACACACACACACACACACACACACACACACACACACAAAAGTGCATATACATGAATAGGAAATAATGTATATCACCACTTGTCCAGTGCCTGAATTTCACCAGATTCACAGGGCTTTTGACTTGGCTGTGCTAGATGCAGGACACTTGTCAGGAATAGAGCTCATGAATCTCATTGCCATCACTTGATATATAGGACTGAAACTGGGATGGTGTTTTTAATGACAGATGAACCCTTTGGTGCATTTTCTTTGTTTTAAGGAGGATGCTGCTTCCAGTTTTCATAAAGACAACCTCCTACATTCAACATTGGATCTCTTTTTTGCTGGAACAGACTCAACTTCCACAACCCTGCGCTGGGCCTTGCTGTACATGGCCATTTTCCCGGAAATTCAAGGTAGAACCATCCTTTGCCTACTTGTCTTTCATTACTTTGGGTTGCACTCAACAAATCCTCTATTGAAATCAAAGTATCTGACTTATTGGCTATATAACTTCAATGTGCCTGCCGTAAATTCGACTAACATTGAGTACCAACCACCCTTCTCTTTTTTCGATCGATTCCCAATGCCATATTGCTATGTCACTTTGCAATATATGTGCTGTTGTTCTTTTAAGCTGTTGTGTATTAAAAATGTGCGATGAAAGCATCCAAAACACTAAGTAAAGGGTTATTGCACACAAGGGCTGTAGAACTCTGTGATGTCATATGTCTGAGGTTGCTATTTTCTGTTGGTTCAGTTTTGGCAGTTATTAACAGTCTTAACAGCTAGGGCAGCAGTTATGTTCTGTGGTGTTGCTGTCTGTCTCAAAGCTAGTCAGTGTGTAGCACCGTTAGTCATTCTTCGATACAAATCTATGTAATATGTATTAGTTAACATAAGGAACACCTACCTGAATTGTATGTTTAATCTAACAAGGGCAAGTACACTGAGTAAAAGTTATTCTAACTTTTAAAAAGAGTGTATTGTGTAGTTTTTATAGGAGGGACAAGGCAAAGGGTCAAACGACTTGGGCTCTCTTCCACATAACTCTGTAAAGTTTAATTTCCACACAAAAATTATATATGCATATGCTATAAATGTTTTTATATATAAAAGCAGAAGCTCTGTGCAAGGACTTCACTTGTGCAACAGAGCATCCTGCCACTGTACTTCTCTCTCACACACCTTCAAATTGGTCCAAGGAGGTTGGGAGAGGCCACAGAACAGTGCAGAAAGAGAAGGGGAAAGGGAACTTTCTATCTGGCAAACTGCAATTCTTCCGTTTAATGAGCAATCAGAAGAGCAAGAATTTCCCCCATATGTTTTTATTATATTGCAAATTACTTTGGGGTGCCCGCTGGGAAGTGATCCTTAACTGAACTGGAATGATAAGAAAATAATTAATAAATGGTACAGCCAAAACAATTCTATTTCGGCAGAAGATGAACCATTCCAACTAAAGATCTTGGGTGGGGAAAAAGGAGTCTTGAATCAATGCTGGCACTCTGGTGGCAAAGGGCACCCAGAGGTGGAACGGCGAGATGGGCCTCCTCTGCAGATATTTATGTCTGTTCCTCTTCTATTTATAGCAGATGTTCCCTCTCTTTTTGCAGCAACGGTCCAAGAGGAAATAGATTCTGTGATTGGCCAGTCTCGCCAGCCAGCGATTGATGACAGGGACAGCATGCCCTATACCAATGCGGTTGTTCATGAAATTCAAAGAAAAAGCAGCATTGTGCCTTTGAATGGGACCCGGATGACAACTAAGGACACGACACTGGCTGGGTTTCATGTGCCCAAAGTAAATGTTAAGAACATATTGCTCTTCTTGTCTGTCTTTGCTCTTCCATTAAACTGCACACACTTTAATCCAAAGTTTAAACTAGGGGTAGCCAACATTGTGCTGTTGAAGGGGAACAGTTAGGATTACCCCAAGAAACCTTAAAAAACTGTTTGTGAATTCTGCCCCCCCCCCCAGCCAGGCCTCAAAGCCTCGCCTCAAGCATTTTTAAAACTGCATTTCCTCTTAAGACAAAAAGCATTAGCTAAGCATATTCCTCTTGCTGTAACTAAAAGACTGCAACAAAAGGTAGGGAACAGAGTCCATTGTTTTCTTAGAGCCTTTGGCCTTGCTAAAACCAGATTGCAACTTACTTTCTGTCCGGGAACCATGCCAAAGCACGAGAATGAAACATAACTGGAACACTCTGAACCCCCCTTGGTTTCTCACCCCCTTTCCTGGGAAGAGTCCAAAAATGGTCCCAAGACAGGAACTTTCTGTTCATGCTCAGGAGACACATGGGAGGAGAAAGGGGAGGGAACTAGAAGGGGATATATACTCTGTGCAATGGCTGTGAACCTAGTGCTTGTTTTGTGACTTTATCACACTTGCTCCTCTGCCCCCCCCCCCAGGATGGCAGAATAAAAGCTCTTTCTCTGGATTTAACCCCTTGGTGTCATTTGGCTCCTTTCATCCCTGCTCAGGTGCAACATTTTCCTATCCATGGTTAAAAGGGCCTAGAAAGGCTACATTTCTTGGTGCGTTGGCCAGAAATCGAACCCGGGCCTCCCGCGTGGCAGGCGAGAATTCAGGGATGATGAGGCTGTATCCCCAAACATCTGGAGGGCACCATGTGGGAACCTGTGGTCTAAATACAGAGTTGTACCAGTCTCAGTTTGAATGGGTAGCTAGTCTGTCAGAAATTAGCCAGTATCTGGTGTTGCTAACCCTGAATTTTCATAGTCCAGCAGACTTTGAATGTCTTTTAAAATCTATATTGGAACTGTGCTTTTGTGGTAAATCTTTGAATGAATTACTTAATAATGAGAAGTAGATACTGCATTCAGAACATATTCTTTTTCTGTCAGGGGATAGAGGCTTAGTACTGCTATAAATTCAAATATATGTGAAAGCGCCTTGCCATTTCTAATCTACTTCTCTGCTTTTTATTTGGCAGGGAACCATATTGATCACCAACCTGACCTCAGTGCTCTTTGATGAGGATGAGTGGGAAACACCCAATATGTTTAATCCTGGCCATTTTCTAGAGAACAGTCAGTTCCGGAGAAGGGAAGCATTCCCGCCGTTCTCTGCAGGTAACAAAAGTTGAAGGGCTATATGATGGCAGCTTAGTTACTGAGACCTTGGTATATTGCTAACTATATTGTGTATTGCAGTGGTCACCAACCTCCTAGAGCCAGTGGGCACATCTGGCATTAAAGAAAGTGCTGTGGGCACCAGTCACAAAATGGCTGCCCTTTGGGGTGTATGGTGTAACACAAAATGGTGCTGACACTAGCACAGTGTGGATTTTTGAGGGGGTGTTTCCTGATATCTTTCATGAGCAGCCCACAGGGAGTTAGGCTGTATTGTTAAAGTGTTTCCCCTCTCCATGGTCACGAAGTTGTTTTCTTCACTGCACCCTGAGAATAGGAGCCTGCTTCTCACTACGCAGCTCAGAAAGTAAGCAACTTCTTGGGGCATTATTACCAGTAACTGAATCATAATTATGATGTTTTCTACAATCAAATGGTATATAAATTTTATGAAATAAATAAAACCTGTTTGCCTTCTTCACATTTTTGGAATGTGAGAGGGAAGCTGTAAGGCTAGGGATGGATAGATCTGTCAACTTTGGTTTCCTTCATTTTCCCAATCTTAAGTTCAGTTTCCCACATTTCAGCTGCCATCCGCAATTGAAAAGAAAACCCATTTTGGTGCATGTTTTTCTTATTGACACATTTTAAAATCTAACTGTGACTAATATACACAATTTTGTAAACAAGTCCCCTAATATAATGGATTTTTGTATGTTCTTTTCTCTGATATAGGCATTTTTTTTACACTTTCCCTTAATATGCATTTTTGTACACATTGGTTGGTTGGAGAACAACACTGTAAATTTCAAAGAATGGCTGTATTTTGTGTGTGTTCATGTATTGGTTTGAGAAGTATGATTTATAGAGATTGCTATGAAGATGTAAACCAGGGGTAGGCAACCTATGGCCCATGGGCCAGATGTTGCCCAACCGCCTTCTCAATCTGGCCCACGGACGGTCCAGGAATCAGTGTGTTTTTACATGAGTAGAATGTGTGCTTTTATTTAAAATGCATCTCTGGTTTATTTGTGGGGCATAGGAATTTGTTCATTCCCCTCCCCCCAAAAAATATAGTCCAGCCCACTACATGGTCTGAGGGACAATGGACCGGCCCATGGCTGAAAAAGGTTGCTGAACCCTGATGTAAACTCTCTACTAACATAGTCTCTCTCTCTCTCTCTCTCTCTCTCTCTCTCTCTCTCTCCCCTCCCCTCTTAGGAAAGCGAGCTTGTCTTGGAGAGCAGTTGGCCAGGACTGAGCTTTTTCTTTTCTTCACTGCCCTACTTCAGAAGTTCACTTTCCAGCCTCCAAAAGGCGTGACATTAAGCCTTGACCATCGGTCAGGTCTTACATTATCCCCCCAGCCCTACCGGATATGCGCAATCTCTCGCTGAGGGGACTCATTTTATGGCACTGCTCATTAAAAGAAGATGGTGAAGAATTTGACCAGCACTGCCTCCTTAGTTTCTGTCCTTAGGAGGACAGCTCAATAGTCATAGCTCAATAGTAATGCATGTCCGTTGTATTTAGAAGACCTCAGGTTCAATCTACACGACTGGTGTGTGGTTCTTCTCATAAATGATCTCAAGTATGTGGCTTTTAAAATTGTCTTGGGGGCACAGCTAGAGCAATGTCTTATAAGTATCGCAATAAAAGAGCTCAGTTGGAACTCCAAGTTGTAGACTTTGATGCTCAAGCTTGCACAAGACGGTTACCCCCCACTTCTCCAGGGGCACCCCCCAAAAAAATGGCTTAAGTGTGAGTATACCGGGGTGCAGGGAGACAGCAGGTGGTCTGTCTGCCTGGCAAGCTGAAATGCTTGCCCTATTGGCGTTATTGCACATTATTGAATTCCTCCCCTAATGTGGAAGTAGCCCTAGCAGAAGACACGACAAAAGGTCAGTGACTTATTGATAAAACAAGAGACCTTCCAAGAACCTTCCAAGGATGACTGAAAGCCTTCTTGTCCTAAAAGAAGTATCTGCTTATCTCAGAGCTGAGCAGACAAGTTGTGTCCATATTGTGGTCAGGGCAGTGGCAGACCTTGGCGCCCTGCATGATGCCAATGTTCAGCACCCCCTGCCTCTCACGCTCCATTCTAAATCATAGTTTCAACGTCCCCTGCAGTGCCCTTGAGGCTGCATGCCCAGTGCCACCAAACAGTTCATGCTCTCCTAAATCTGTATCTGCATCTCCTGGTTTCTGTTGTCCCTTGACACAGGACATCTGTGGTCCCTTTGGTTCCTCTAGCCATACCACTCCCTCTTGGCCTCATCCCTTTGAACTAATTGTTTATATCAATTATGGCAATCTCCTGTTATTCAAGAAACCTCACAAACCTCTGTATTTCAGTAGTTACATTTATATTTTGTCAAGAGGCAATTTAATCTGCTATCTGTCCTCTACACACTTGGAGCCATAGAACCGTAGAGTTGCAAAAGACCCCCAGGGGCATATAGTTCAACCCCCTGAAATGCAGGAATCTCAACTAAAGCATCAATGACTGATGGCCAGCTAACCTCTGTCTGCAAGGAAGGAGAGCCCACAACCTCCGAAGGAAGTCCATTGCCCTGATGAACAGCTCTTACTGTCAGAAAGTTCTTTCTGAAGTTTTGTCAGAATCTCCTTTCTTGTAATTTGATACCCACCAGAGCAGGAGAGAAAAAACGCTTATTCCATCATTCATGTGACAGCCCTTGAGATATTCGAAGATGGCTATCTTATCTCCTCTTGGTCTCCTCTTTTCGAGGCTAAACATACCCATCTGCTGTTGACCTCATTGGAGCTTTCAGAATTGTCATCTCCCACTCAGTGCTATGTAAATATAGACCTGATGGCTATATAAATTCTAACAAGAAAAATAAATAATGATAAAAAACCCGGAATGTAACCAAATACAACAGCAGCTGCACATAGCTCTATGCGCCTTAGGTCCAAGCTATCTGAAAAACTATTCTATTGTAAGAGCTGCCCAGGCTTTGTGGTCTTCAGGGAAGGCCCCTTTCTTGGTCCTGCCACCCTCATAGGCACAGTTGGTGGGGACACAGAAGAGGGCCTTCTTGGTAGCTGCTCCCAGAGTTTGGAACTCCCTTCCTGAAGAAGCTAAGCTGGTTCCCTCCTTGTGGTCCTTCCAGTGCAGGTGAAGATCTTCCTGTTCCAACAGGCTTCTTGGAACTGACTACTTTTAATGAAAGGGCTGGTACCCTGCTTTTTCTTACTGTAATTTTTAGTAGATTTTATACAGATTTTACATATCATTTTAATTCTATTAATGTTTAATTGATTTTAATGTCAATTTTCCTATGTTTTTAGTGATTCTTGTTTTTATTGGTTAACTTCCTTGAGTCCCATCGGGAGAAAAGGTGGGGTACAAATATAACAACAACAACAACAACAACAACAACAACAACAACAACAACAACAACAACAACAACAACATACCTCCTGCATTAAGATTGAGACTGCAACCCTATATACCATATTTTTCTGTGTATAAACCACACACCCCCGTATATTAGACGCCCCCTATTTTTGGAGACTCCTAATTAAGAAAATGGGGGGAGATTGCCCAGAGTTGTTGAGCTTTTTTGGGGGGGGGGATTGCAAAAAATCGCTCACCCAACGCTGACCTACGCTGACTCATGCATGCATCACTGAAGCCACCTATCGTCTGCCCCCTCAATGCCAGCTGCCACCAATCGGCCAACCACTTACCACAGAGACAGCCAATCAACACCAGCCCTTGCCAAAGCCAGCAATCACCCACCCAATCACCACTGACAATCTCCTGCTTGTGGCAGGTCCCCCCTATGCACTATTCATGTATAAGCAACCCTCATTTTTTTAGATGATTCTATAATTAAAAACCCATCATCTGATACAAGGAAAACTACAGTATGTTGCCCATATGCAAGCTTCATTGAACACATTGGAATTTACTTCTGAGTAAACAGGCACAGAAGTGGAAAGTTTCACTTGAATGTCTTGATGGGGTTGGGGGATGAAAGACAGCAAACAGAAAGGTAAGCAAGACTGAAGGGACATCTTTTTCTTTCCCCTGCCCCCAACAATTTAGTAGAGCTTAAATTCTTCAACTCTAGTTTGATTACTGCAATCCCATACCCAATTTGATTTATTGGGGAGTATGTCCATTGAACATGAAAGCCTTAACCTCTGAGCTTAACCTCTGTAAGTTAACTGTGCACTGAATTCTAAATAAATTCCTGGACCTTAGCCTATCCTATCCTCCAGCACAATATTTGCACAAAATAGCTTCCAGCAGTGCCTTTTCCCCTGTAAAAAAATGTTTAGGGGTACTCTCATTTTGACTCAAGAAAATCACCATTTTATAGTTCAAATCAGGGAAAATAAATATAGTAAATGGAGAAAAGTAGAAAGATTCACAAAGAGTTTAGGAGTTTGCGTACCCTTGCAGGAAAAAAGCACTGGCTTCTAGGGAGGAGTACCTGTCTCAGACTCATCCTAGCTGCTATGCAAAATGAACAGCAAGACAAAGGCAGGATAGAAAACTTCAATCAGCATCTGTTTAGGACCCTGCGGTGTTGCTAGCTGGTGTGCAATCATTGCAGTTTTGCTCATTGGCTGAAAGCAGGGGGGGCTTTGCTTGTTTTTTCTCTCTTCTCTCAGGAGAAGGGAACCCAGTGGCTTGCTTTTTCTTTCTTAAAAGGAAGTTCCGAGTTGGCGGTCCTGTCTCCAAGACACTGTGGGCTCTCTTCAGAAGAGCCTGCATCCCATGTCTTTACTCTAACCTGTCTTCTCCAGGAGGAGGGCAGCTGGTAGGTGCTATTGCTGTAGGCTTGGGTCCAAAGTGCTGGGCTCCTGGGAACCTGCCTGGTTGTCCTCTGGTATTGTCCTTGGCTGTGGTGAAGAAAAGGCATTGGTTTGCTTGTAGGAATGTGGGTGATCCCAACTCAAGATGAGAGTCTAATGGAATGTCCTGGCTGTGTTTCTATAATTAGAATGTTTTGCAATAAACATTTTGCTGTGAAATGAACTGGCAAAGAGTTTCATACGTTAACTGCATCAACACACTGGAATTAACCATTCATGCACTTTGTTCTCTGTTGTTGGCCCCAATCCCAACACAAAGTTTAAATGTGCTTATAAATATAGTAAAATCAAACTTTCACATATAATTCTTAAACGTGGCCAAGGAATTTTCCATATGTTTTATTCTTTTCTGAAAGCATTGTTGTTATTAACATAGTGGGTAACAGCGTGAAAACTGAATCAGCCGTTAGAAAATAGACACATCAATTTGGTGGTTGGTGCGCAATTACAAGTTAAAACCACAAGAGGGTATCCTTTTGACAGTTGACCGCAACATCTTATATTAGAGCGCGGCAACTAGTAGCAACCAACTGATCATTTGTAGCTACCTTTTCATTCCTAATCATGAATAGTGAATTTGCCAGAGTCAGACTCTAGTCCACTGTTTTAAATAGAACAAAAACAATGTAAGATGAATCATTTACTGGAACTACTGGCTTGTCATTCAGGAAGAATGAAAATTTTCCGGGAGATTTAGGTAGAAATAGTTTGTAATGGTAAATATGAAATACCTTAGCAAGTAAGGCTGAGGATTTGGAAAGGTTTTTTCTTTCTTGGCCTGCCATTGTCATTTTAGTGCAGAGTTCTCCAGCCTTGGGTCTCCAGTTTCTGCAGGACTACAACTCCCATGGTCCACAACCAGCTTGGTCAGTGACCAAGGATGATTCGAGCAGGGATCTAAAAATATTTGAGGCTGAATTAGCAGGTATTGCTCATTTTCACAGGGGCTGGAGCAGAAACGGATCCAGCTCAGAAGAGATGTGTCTCCTTTCCATCAGTTCTGTTGTGTGCAGCTTTAAAAAGCCCAATTGAAAAAAATTAATGCAGATATTTCTTGGGGACATTGTGCCTGAAGTTCTTAGAGAGTCTTGAACCAGATAAATGTTTGGCCTGAACTAATCTCATGTCTAGTGTTCTTTTAAAAAATAATACTTTTGAGACACCAGTATGGAATTAAAAAAATGACCCAGTAAGAGGTATGAAATATAATAAAGAAAAAAAGAATAACTGTAAAAAAGCAGGGTTCCTGCCCATTACCTCATAAAATAAAGTCCATTTTCAGGAGACTACACATTTAATTAGATGTTACAACAAAATCCTACCTGATACAGAAACTACAAAAACAAATGTTATGAATACAAATTAATGCCATATTTCATTGGGACTTGCTATCCTTGAGATTGGCCTATTATATAAGTAAGGAATGCCTGCCAACGGAGCAAAATTCACAGGTCTATTTGCACCCTAACATACCCTTGGTTTAAGTCAGTTTCTCAGGTATGAGTATAAACATTGTATTATGCAGCCAAATATTTAAAGAAAAACCTAAGAATTCCTTCCAGCCCTGTGAGACTGTCAAATAAACAGCTACTAATAGAAAAACTATATATTGTTTACATATCAAGTCTGTACTCTCATAGGACTTAGTAAGGTCTCATAGAAACATCCTCCAGAGAAGAAGTTGAGAGAGAGAGAGAGAGAGAGAGAGAGAGAGAGAGAGAGAGAGTGTTTTGATATGCACTTGAAGAGAATTCTTATAAATGTTGGGATGGAAACTTTTCAAATAAGTGAAAACACAAATGATAGATTCTATATAAGAAAACTAATCTCTCTCTCCCCCCCCCCACTCTTCACTGTAGGTAGAATTACTCAACCAATGAGTAATCTCGGTTCTTCCTCTTTATGTGCGTGATTTAAAACAATATGTGCAGACTTTGCCCTTGTTTCTCACAGGAACATTGACCAAGAGGGCAGGTGTGGTTGCTCTAGCTGGATCAGAATCAAGTTTCCCTCGACACAGAGCAGTCTGTTCTGACATAGGAAGGGTTTGAAAATGCTGCTCCAGTTTCTCCTTGTCCTCTGGGAGGCCTTGTCCCTGCAGGTCATTCTGGTGTTTCTGGCTACATTTCTACTTCTTTCTGGTTACAAGAGTCGCCCAAAGGATTTCCCCCCAGGGCCCATAGCTCTTCCTTTGCTGGGCAATGCACTCAGTTTGGATTTGAAGAAGACTCATCTTTCAGTACAAAAGGTAAGGATGAAGGAAATGGTCGGTTTGATGAAGGACTCAGCTGACATGAGATAAATACAAAATTGCAGCAGAAGGGAGCAGGCTGAGATGCTCCCTGGTCTGGAAAACTGATTCCGAGAGTCAGTATCCAGATGTCTTGGAGAAGACCACAAATGGGGCATGAAGACAAATGCATTTTCTGTTTGTTAAAAGCATCTGGTATCCAGAGGTATATTTTCTAAAGCTTAAGTAAGTCAGTTGATGTATGCTTCTATTTTGTTAGCAGGCTCCTTTCACTCCCCCTGCCTTTTCCCTCTCTGCCCAAGAAGGAAGTCCTGATCTCTGCTTGCGTAGCATAGCGACCAGCTAGATCTCTCTCGGCTCCTCAATCCAGCGGAAAGTTTGCTTTTCTCAAATTTTGCCTTAGGCCCAAATATACAGCACGATCTGGTACAGCTTTGCAGCTGCATTGTGTATTTGCAGGGGGCTTTGTGTGTGTGTGTGAGGGGATGTCCCCTGCCCTTGCCACAAACTCATTTTCAAATTTCAGGTCAAAATTAAGAAAAATAATACTTTATTTTTGTTTTTAAAAAGAAGATAGAATCAGAGATAAGAAACCTGTGCTTTAATAAAAATAAATAAATGTTAAGAAGCTAGCTTTCCAGTGCAATGGTTCTTAAAACAGAATGCCAGAGGTGTGCTTAGTTCATAGCTGTCAACTTTTTCCTTTTTAAAAGGGAAATTCCCTTATTCCGAATAGGATTCCTCACAAGAAAAGGGAAAAATTGACAGCTATGGCTTAGTTTCCATTAGAAACTGGGCCTTTAATGTTGCAGCTCCAGCTGCCTCAGATCAGCTCTGTGATCTGGGGTGAGAGTTCGGTTGGCAAACTGTTTTGGTTTAGTTCCGTATTTTGCTATAAATAGCAGGATCATAAAATATTGCAGTTAAAGCAAGGCGGCTGCTTTTCCAGCTTTTTTTTTTTTTTTACATAATCTGTAATTGACATATATTTGTATCTTGTATACACACACAAACACACACACACACACACACACACACACACACAAACGTTACATATTTGTTTCTTGATTTTTCACATGGGAGCTCAAGGTTGTACACATTATCCTTCTGTTCTGTCTTTTATCTTTGCAACAACTCTCAATGGTAGGCTAAAGGTAAAGGTAACCCTGCTGTTAGGTCCAGTTGCGGATGACTCTGGGGTTGTGGCACTCATCTCGCTTTATTGGCCGAGGGAGCCGGCATACAGCTTCTGGGTCATGTGGCCAGCATGACTAAGCTGCTTCTGGCGAACCAGAGCAGCGCACAGAAACGCCGTTTACCTTCCCGCCGGAGCGGTACCTATTTATCTACTTGCACACTGATGTGCTTTCGAACTGCTAGGTTGGCAGGAGCAGGGGCTGAACAATGAGAGCTCACCCCGTTGCGGGGATTCGAACCACCGAACCTCCGATCAGCAAGCCCTAGGCTCAGTGGTTTAGACCACAGTGCCACCTGCTTCCCTATAAGGTAGGCTAGACTACCATAAATGGCCCATCTTGTTAATAGATTTCAGGAGGGGACTCATTCAGACACAGCATCCCAGCCCAGGAAATCCTGTAGGCATTCCTGCTATTTCTGATGAATTTGATGGCGGTCAAAGTTTCCTCCTTCCATACCGGCATTCAATAAGCATCAAGCAGATAGATTAACACAGTCGTACCTTGATTGTCGAACACCTTGTGACTCAAACATTTTGGCTCCCGAACGCCACAAACCTGGAAGTGAGTGATCTGGTTTGCGAACGTTCTTTGGAACCTGAACATCCGATGTGGCTTCCGCAGCTTCCGACTGAGTGCAGGAAGCTCCTGCAGCCAATCTGAAGCCTCACCTTTGTTTTGGAACGTTTGGAAGTATAACGGACTTCCAGAAAGTATTCTGTTCAAGAACCAAGGTATGACTGTATAAAGGATTACATACTCTTTCTAACTTTCTTCCCCCCTCTCCATTCAGCTTTCAGAAAAATATGGCAATGTCATCAGCATTCAGTTTGGAAATCTGTGGTTTGTAATTGTGAATGGATTGCACCTGGTAAAGGAGGTTCTTGTCCATCAGGGTGAAAACTTTGTTGATCGTCCAAGCGTTCCTCTTGATGATGAAGTATTTAAGAAGCTTGGTGAGTTTCTTACAATATGGTCAACTGTTTAAACTTATAGAACTTTTTAAAGCCTGCCCTAATTGTACAAGCCCTTAGAATGTTTAATAACATTATATTTTCACAACTGAGGATTAGATTTTTTTTATTTGCATTTCCTGTTTCATTGCACCAAATGAAAGCAGTAGCATTAATGTGCGTCAGAGAAGCATACCCTCTCAACTGTTCAGATTGACTGAGCTTACTATACATTGGGTGGCAAGTCCAGATTTTTGCAGTTTTCTCTGCCATAATGCTTTTTTGAATATTGTATATTGTTTTTAATAACATTTGCATTTTCATGCCTTTTTGTGTCTTTTTGTTTTTTAAGTGGATAGCTTCATTTCAGTTCATTTGTTCTTTAAAAAAGTGAGAAAAGTGTTGCATTACAAAGCAATCTAATAAAGAACAATATCCTTGAAATTCGTGTTGGGAGCCTTGGAAATGGATCCACATAATCTCTCTCCCCCCCCCCCCACTATTCTACATTCTCTCTAAGTTTGTGGCATGCTGGTGGCCTGAAAGGAGCTGGAAACCAGTTTCTTTACTAAGTTACTTCCTTAGCAGAATGGCTGATCAGGCGATTTGTGCCTACAGTTCAGTGAATTTCAGATGACCATGGTACATGCCTGCTTATTTAGCCTAACTGCTGTGAATTTGTGACAAAGGCACCAGAATGTCAGATTCAGCAGTTCACCCTCATACCTGCTCTGGGGTTTTACTTAGGCCCTCATCAGGCATCATGCCACTCCTGAGATAAAGGAGAAAGCGCATTTGGGGAATATGCACACTATCTCCATCTCCTGTGTTCCACCAGCCTGCCCAAACCCACTGGCCCTCCATGGAGAACAAACTTCTGTGGCAGAAAGTCAGTTGTAGTCATGTACATTCCTTTTGCATTTTAGAGCACCGCATGATCAGGGCTCCAAATGGCACAGGCAGCCTACGACTATCTCCATTTGCCCTCCAGCACAGTTAGTCTTCAGGTACACTTGAAAGGCTTAGTTCCTCCAAAAGCAGGTCTCAGCAGGTCCTGTGGTCACTCTCTGCCACTACCCCCTCCCTCCTAGACATTGCCTTTTTGACAATGCCAGGAACTCTCCAACCACAAAGTCTGACCTTTTGACTTCCATGAAAAGCATCAACACTACCAGGAAACCTCCAACCACAAGATCTGTTCAGTTCAACATTTCCTAAGAAGAGCAGGTATCAGCTAAGGGGGTCATGCTGCTTGCAAGCTGAGTCTGACTGAGAGAGAAGCAATCATGGTTGCACTGACCCCTACAACTGCACTTACTACTTGCATAAGTGGTCATGAGTGGGGTCACTGGCATGGACTGGGGTATGGAAAGAGTGCTGGAACACCTAATGCCTCATTAAAGCTGCTGAGTTAAGCCTTCCCTGTAACTCTGACTATCTGTATAAAGGATGGAGAGGGCAGTGGGAATGGAAGCAGTGTCCTTTGAGATGTCCAGGTCCATGGATGCTCCATGTATTCAAATGGCAGAAGAGCCCTACAGATAAAATATTTTGGATTTTTTACATGTTCTCATTCTCCCAAATTTTTTTTTTTTTAAATGCTGCACTTTTGCTCTATCAGTGTTCCCAAAACCTTTCCCACAGTGAAATAAAGTTAGTATTAAAATACTATACAAACAGTAAAGCAAATGAAAAGCAACAATGAAACAGCTGCAGCAGATGAAACAGCAAAGTCAACTTTGCAATCTCTTCAGTATGATATAAGCAGGCAAGCCAGATAGCTTAGGGGAGAGAGGAGTCCTCTTTTATAATTAGAAGGTCTGTTAACTCTCCTAACTTACTATTTGCTCATTTTAAAAGTCCTTATTTGCTAAATGATGACAATTCTTCCTATTTAGGATTGCTCTTCTCTAATGGCCCTGGTTGGAAACAACAAAGACGATTTGCCTTATCAACTCTCAGAAACTTTGGTTTGGGCAAAAGGTCTTTAGAAGAACGAATACAGGAGGAGAGCCGATACCTAACAGATGCAATTGAAGCTGAGAATGGTGAGCACCAGAGCCCATAAACCAGTGGCACTATCTGTGATATTAAAGAATTTGGGTGCGGGACACTGCTTTGCAGTGGTTTTGTCCCTACCTGTATGGTCATTTCCAGAGGATGATTCTTAGGGAGTGCAGTTCAGCCCCATGTGGGGTTCCCCAGCGTTCAGTTTTATCCCCCATGATGATTAACATCTACATGAAATTACTGAGGGGGGTCATCCTGAGCTTTGGAGTACATTGTCAGCGATATGCTGAAGACACACAGCTCTGCTTCTCCTTTACATCTGCAGGTGTGGCAGTGGATGTGCTGTTTTGTTCTATTGTGCATCTTTTTTCTGCCTCCGATTAAGATGGTCCAGGCCATACTAGTTAGCCACTTCTACAGAAATGCCCTTTCCTAACCTCCTGCCTTGGCCAGATCTTGACTGATGATCTCACAGATGAGTATGCTAGAAAGTCGTATAAAACTCCAACACTGCACCTTTATATTTAAGATACCTTCCACCTGCAGAATATTAGCTATGTCCTCCTTTCGCGGAATAATCCCAGCCTATAAAGAAATATAAAGAAGGCAAATGCTCACTTGAAAGCACAGTGTGCCTAATGTCTTATGCATAACTCTATCCCACAGAGTCTTGAATTACTGGATTTAACATTCATACTAAATGGTTTCTTCTGTTCAAAGATCCAACCCTATCCACACCCACCTACATTCCCCACATTTTGCTCTTGTTATATGGAAGCCATAAGCACTCTTATTTCTCTTCTACCATCTTTTCCTCCCTCCAGGGCAGCCATTTAACCCTCACTTTCAGATTAATAATGCTGTTTCAAATATCATTTGTTCTATCACTTTTGGGAACCGCTTTGAATACCATGACAGTCGTTTCCAGAAGTTATTGAAATTGCTTGATGAGGCAACGTACCTTCAAGGAAGTCGGGGTCAGGTAGGTCTTCTGTCAGATCTTGTGGGTAATGAAAACAGAAACGCTCTGGCCCAGACAGACTCCCACATGCTGGTTGAATGTTAATTCACGTGCTGTGGGTTTTTCATGTTATGATTTCTTTCTCCCACATTCTAGTCACCCAAGCATCTCTTCCTATTCATATCCCTTTGCCATCTTGCTTTGATTTAGCATTGTCTGTTGGTTGGGATGCCTTCAGTATTATAAAACATTCATAAAAAAAAAGAACCATGTGCTAAAACACAGTTTAGGCTATTGAATTGGTAATCACATGTGTAACTGAATAAAAATCTCTGCATATGAAAAAGTAGCACACACCATGAGAAGGCTAAAACCTTCTCTGCTAGCTTTCCACAGGGAAGGAATTGGTTTTTTATTACTTGTAGGGGACATTCAAGCGTTGTTCCTGAATATTTACAGAAATAATACTAGATGGTGCACAAAACTAATGTTTATTAATCATTTATTGTTGTTGTTATTTAATATACATACATATACTCCATACATATATGTGATGTTAGTGTTTGTTTCCTCAGCTGTACGATCTCTTTCCCACTCTCATGAAGCACCTGCCAGGATCCCATCAGACTATTTTAAAAAACTGGGAGCAACTGAGATCCTTTGTGAAAGAAATCATTGAAGAACACAAAAAAGACTGGAACCCATCTGAACCCAGAGACTTCATAGATGCCTACCTAAATGAAATGGCCAAGGTAAGAGACGTAAAGGACAACAAGTATATAGTTGTTGTTCTTTTTAAAAAGAATAATGATACTAGAAGAAGGCAGAGGTACAATCTAAAAGGCCAGACCTAGCTAAGTGGTTTGTCTAAGCAGCCTTTAGTGCTGGCCATATTGTTTTTGCTGACTCTGTATTTAATTTGACAAACAGGTGAAGTGTGTGTGCACTTGCGTGCACAAGTGCATATATAAATATGATTTCATGCCTTTCATGGGGTGGCATTTCCCCATTTGCCCACTAAATTTCACCACTTGTTTGTGATTTGTCAGAGCAGACAGTCAACATCACCCAAAGCATTGTTGTAGAGGCATATCATGAGGTGCCATTTCCTCAGTTGTCTGTCTGAATATACTCTGTAGTCCAGACCAAACTTTGACAAGACCAAACCCATACTTTATCCCAACTTCAATAATGTACAGGATTGTTGATGTGACCCTGCTGGGTTCTGGATACTCTTCAAGAATAGAGCTGAGGAATTCCATGGTGATCACTTGACAGATGGAACTGGAACTGGAATGATGGTGTTCGATGGCCTCTTAACACGCTGGTGCATTTTCTTTGCTTCAAGGGGGATGCTGCTCCCAGTTTCCATGAAGAAAACCTCCTACATTCTACACAGGATCTGTTTTTTGCTGGAACGGAAACAACTTCTACAACCCTGCGCTGGGCTTTGCTGTACATGGCCATATATCCAGAAATTCAAGGTAAAATTGTAATTGGCTTCTTTCCTTTTCATTACTTTGGGTTGGATTCAGTTAAGTCCTACCCACAGTTAACCCAATGAATTTAACAAACTCAGACATGCCTATACCCAATGCTTTTTTCTGGGGGCACGCAGGGGTATGCATACCCCTAAAAAATTTGTGAATCTAATGGGAGAAGAAACATTTTTTTAAAAAAAATAAGTTCCTCCCCCACGATAGCGAATCATCAGTTCCATTGAATAGCATGGTGAGTCATCAGTTCCGTTGCTACCACAGATGGCAGCCTATAAAATGGTGATTTTCTTGAGACAAAATGAGAGTACCCCTCAACATTTTTTAAGAAAAAAGCACTGTCTATACCCATCAGATGTGTAAAAAAAGATAGATAAGTGAAGGGAAGAATGTGAAATTCTGGCAGCTAACATGCTAAATAAAGCATAAACAGAAATTGCTGGAATACATATAGGAAAAAAACTAACGAAGAAAATAAGAGACGTTTATGATTATCAATGGAGAAACAGAGCAGTACAGTAACAGAGAAACTACAAGATTTATATAAAAGAAATAATGTATTTATATTTAAAGAAAGTCAATCACTTGTTACAGAGTGGCAGGAATTATATTTGTCCTTTTGGGGAGAATAACAGTTATTAAAATGATAAAAATATTGAAAAGCCAGTTTTAATTTCAACATTTACCAATTCAATTAACCACACATGGCTGAAAGCTGAAATTATGTATGATGAGAAAGCAAGAAAAAGAGTTCAAGTTCCAGTTTTAAAATTATTGTATGTCACAAACTGCAAAAAACAGTTGTAGAACCATGTTTGAATCATCGTACTATATGTATATATTTATATGTCTGATATGTGGAAGATTCCACTACATGAAGCACTTGGAAAATAAAAATTAGGTCTGGGTGAAAAAATGAGTCCCAAGGCAATGCTGAAACTCTACCAGTGCAGCTGCTGTCTGCAACCCAAATAAAGGTGATTCCACAAATGGGCCACAATTGCACAGAAGCAACTTCCCTTCCCACCACACAATGGGCACCAAGTGATGGAACAACATGACAAGTCTCCCCTGCAATTCTGCTGCTCTTGTATTAACGACAAATCTTCTTTTCTTTGTAGCAAAAGTCCAAGCAGAAATAGATTCTGTGATTGGCCAGTCTCGCCAGCCAGCGATGGATGACAGGGACAGCATGCCCTATACCAATGCAGTTATTCATGAAGTTCAAAGAATAAGCAACATTGTACCTTTGAATGTGCCCCGGATGACAACTAAGGACACTATAGTGGCTGGGTTTCGTGTGCCCAAGGTAAATGTTAAGAAGATACAGCTTTCTTATCTGCCTTGACTCTTCCATTAAGATGTGAAGTCCAAGTTCTAAATGAGGGGTAGCTGATATTGTGCTGTCCAGATGTTGTTGGACTCCCAACTGTCATCAGTTCCAACCAGCTAATGGGCAGAAATGATGAGAGTTGTGTCCCAGGTTGCATCACCCCCATGTCTACCTGCAGAGTTGCACCATACCATTAGGCTGGCATTGGTTGGAGAGAAACTGGTTTGTCAGTTGTAAATCTGGACCCTTCCCACTATGGTGTTCTGCTTTGCCCATCATTTCACTCCTCTACTGCTTATGGAATTCTAGGCTTGTTCGGCATAACAGCGATGCTAGCCCTGGGGCAGATGCTAGAGTATTCTTGGGATACACCATGATCTGGAAAGGATAGAGGGATCTGAGCTAGTTAAGCTTTTGTTTTCTTCAAATTCCTCTGAAAAACCGGACCCAAACCACAGTCTCTGTTTGAATGGATAGCTAGTCAGTCTGAAATTTGCTAAAATCTGGTGTTTCTAACCATAAATTTTAGTAGTCCAGCAGACATTGAATATATTTTTAGATCTATATTGGAACCTGTGTTTTTGTGGAATGTAGTTGGATGAATTACTTAATAATGAAAAGCTAATCTCTCATTCAGAGCATATCTTTTCTGCACCAGAGAACAGAGTTTGACTGCTGTGATTACAAAAATATAACACAAAGAGTTCATGGACATTTTTAATCTAGCTTCTTCTTTGACAGGGAACCATAATGCTTGCCAACTTGACCTCTTTGCACTTTGACAAGGATGAATGGGAAACACCCAATGTGTTTAATCCTGGCCATTTCCTGGAGAACGGGCAGTTCAAGAAAAAGGAAGCATTTTTGCCATTCTCTGCAGGTAAAAAAAATCATGGACTCGTCATCAAAATTTCAAGAGTTACTAAATGGTGGAGGCCTAGTAGCTGAGAGCCTGGTGTAGTACTAACTATATTGTATATTGCAGAAGTTACCAAACTTTTTGGGCCAGTGGCCACATTTGACATATAAGAAAGTGATGTAGGCACCAGTCACAAAATGGCTCTCTTTGTGAGTGTGGTACAACACAAATGTTGTTGACATAGTCCCCTCCCCCAATTAGGCAGTGTGGGTTTTTGAGGGGATGTTCACAGGTGTCATAGGTGGCACTGACAGCCCACAGGGACTAGACTGGCCATCCCACATGTATTGTTAGTTTGCTATACCCTTAGCTTAGTTAGATGCAAATTAGGTAGTGTGAATGAGGTAGATTCCAATTAAAATATTTCTCTCCAACACTTCATATGATAGAAATTTATGTACCTCAAATGTATGTATTCCAGATTCTGGAAAGCTGTGATCATATTTGTTCAGTTTTCCCATTTACTTGAGTAGGAAATGGATAGGACCGGCGTCTTCATCTATTTTGCAACAACAGAATCCCTTTTACAGGTACAGTAGTACCTTGGTTGTCAAAAGGCTTGGCTCCCGATCAAATCGGCTCCCGAAAACCCCAAACTCGGAAGTAAGTGTTCCGGTTTGCAAACTTTTTTTGGAAACTGGACATTCGATGCAGCTTCAGCTGCTTCCTGCAGCCAATCAGAAGCCATGCCTTGATTTTCAAATGGTTCCAGAAGTCGAAGAGACCCCTGGAACAGATTAAGTTCAACAACCAAGGTACCACTGTATTTGGTTCCTAGTCTGCCAGGGTTATTTTAAACAAGCCACTGCCACTATTGCTTTAGCTACAACTAGTTACAAAAGGAGAAGTTACTGCAGCAAAAGCTCTCCACTAAAGCATTCTTTGTATCCTTGTCTTCTAGGAAAGCGAGTTTGTCTTGGAGAGCAGTTGGCGAGGACTGAGCTCTTCATTTTCTTCACTGCCCTAATTCAGAAGTTCACTTTCCAGGCTCCAAAGAATGAGACATTAAGCCGTGAATTTAGGATGGGTCTGACATTGTCTCCCCTGCCGTACTGCATATGTGCATTCTCTCGCTAAGGGGACTTACTTTATGTCATTGCCGTTTCTTTAAAAAATAGGATCAGTTTATGGTGCAGGAACAGATCTATGCCACTTGGAAGCCCTCAAGAAGTGGCAAAGTGACTCCCCCAGGTAGCCTCAGGTACCACAACCCCGCAGTCGGATCAGTCCATGCACGAGCTTCTCAGACGCTGCCCAATACTACCTGATTTATAGATGGCTAACTTGTTAGCCTGTGTGGCTTGCTCGACTGGCTATGTGCAGATTATTCATTAGCCACCTCTCCCAATGCCTCATGTTCTCCAAACAATGTCTAACATCAAAGAAGGTGAAGGTACCCAGCACTGTCACATCCTTCGACAGATTAGGACACTAAAAGTTGTTCTCAGCCATCAAAGAGCTGAACAAGAGATAGAGGGGGGGGGGAGGAGCAAACAGAGGCAGGAAGGATAACCATGTCAGATCACTATCTCCTAGAAATACAAATATCTTCCAGATAAATTACCCATACATCCACCCCCAAACAATTTGCACAAAATAGCTTCTAGGGAGCCCTATGCAGCCTAGGACCCACGTAGCTACGGGACCACCTCTCCTGGTATGCCCCGCGGAGGACCTTAAGGTCCACAAATGACAATATTTTGGAGGTCCCAAGTCACAAAGTGGTTAGGTTGGTCTCAACTAGGGCCAGAGCCTTTTCAGTACTGGCCCCAACTTGGTGGAACGCTCTGTCACAAGAGACTAGGGCCCTGTGGGACTTGACATCTTTCCACAGGGCCTGCAAGACAGAGCTGTTCTGCCTGGCCTTTGGTTTGGACTCAGTCTGATCCCTATGTTTCCCTCCCCTTATGGTTGACTTTTAAAATCAGGCTGCATTTTAAATTGCATTTTAACCTGTTGCCCCCCCCTTTCTTTCTTTCTTTCCTATTATGTTTTTACTGAAATTTTATTTGTGTTAGCCGCCCTGAGCCCGGCTCTAGCCGGGGAGGGTGGGGTGTAAATAAAATTTATTATTATTATTACCTGTCTCAGATGCCTCCAGGCTGCAGTGGAAAATGAACAGTAAGACAAGAAGCAGGATAGAAAACTGGAATTGCCAGCTCTTTAGGACCCTGGGGTCTTTCTATCAGCTAAAACATTGCCGTTTGCTCATTGGCTCAAAATAAGGAAGGAAGTTTTGCTGGTTTCTCTCTTATCTCTTGAGAGGGAGCAAACGCTTGCTTCTTTCTTTAAAGGAAGATCAGAATCAATGCTAAGGTCACCAAGAATTTGTGGGCTCTGGTGAGGTCCTGGGCCACAGCTGCTGATAGGCTTCTTCAGCTCCAACCCATTCTGTCCTGGAGGAGAGCTGCTGGTAGGTCTTTGTACTGCAGGTTTTCAATCTGTTGAATTTGTTTCCTGACATCCGAGAAGTCCTCCCTCAGATCTTCCACATCTATCATAGAATGGTATTCTACCTTAACACTTTTGACCTTTAGCATATTTTTTTAAAAATAGATTAGCTCCTTTACTCTTCCAGATTGTGTTTCTACATTTTGCCCATCTTTCTATCCTCTGGTTGCATCTGTTGTTTTTTTTTTTTTTGTCAGGGAGGTGGGGAGGCATCAACAAGTAGTACCAGGACTAAGTTCACAGTCAAATTTTGTTATGCATGTTCTGCTTGCTATTATGTATTTCTTACTTGCCTGAGAAGATTTCATTAAAAGCCAATGAAAAAACAACAACTGTGGATCCCTAGGAGCTTCTGCACCTGAGCCTGACCTGGTCATGAGCTTGTTCTGGTCCTGTTGTAGTGAAGAAAAGGCATTGTTTTGTTTATAGGAATGTGTGTGCTTTCAACTCAACATAAAACTCTAATGGAATTCCCGCCTATCTTTATAAAATTAGAAAATGTTGTTAGGCATGTTTTGTTCATAATGAACTTGCAAAGAGTTTGATATGCTAGCTGCATCAATGCATCTTAATGAACATACATGCACTTTCTCTTGTTAAATGACCAGTTATTGCCATTCTGTATTGGTGGCCCTGATTCGAATGCAGAGTTTAAATGTGCTTGTAAATACTGTAAAATCAGTGAAGCATGCAACTCTGAGTTGGTTTGTGGACGATGAATATTATTAGGTTTTATTATTTTCCAAAAACATTATTGTTGTGATTGAATAAACATAGTCAATGACAAGGTGAAAACTGAGTCTGCAAAGTGATTTCCATGAAAATAGTTAAGAGTGGCAATTTGGCTGTCTGGGAGCGCATAATGTTGACATTCACAGGGGCAGGGGCAGAGGAGAATGCCACACAGAAGAGACATTCCCCCTTTCCACCAGGACTATTGTATCCATTTGAAAAAGTTCAAGAAGACATTCCTGGGGATATTGTGCATGCACTTCTTAGAGGCTTGGGTTAGCTGCATGTTTGGCCTGAACCAATCTCTACTGTGGTGTCCCCCCCCCCAAAGAAGCAACACAGAGTCTTATGGCCTTTGAACAACTCTTAACAAGTACTGAAGGAGTAGATGAAGGTTTAATCCCAGTTCTTTATAAAGTTTAGAGTGTTAAAGGTGTTTTTGGGAAGTTCTAAAATAATGCAGCAAGATATATTCCTTACCCCAGGCTTGGTACTATTGAATCTGTTTGACAATTCAAATAGGATTTTAAAGAACAATAAACTTACTATTCATCTTCTTCTTGAGAGTAGGTGAATAGTAATGAATATTTGGAACAATTTCACCTGAATTGATCTGAAATATTAATATGATACATAAAGCCATCCTGTAAAAACTCTTTCATAAGCTACTAAGAGGGAGAATAGCAACACGGCAGTGAGGTTGATGTGCTGCATAAACATGGACAGAGCCATTCCAGAGCTCCTGGCAATGTGTTTACATTGCACCAACTTTTCTTCTGCCACGTGGCCTCCTATTAGCTAAAACTATGTAGTATTAGAGGGCTCTGGCCCTCTGAATGATCCTTCTCCCATCTTCGCTGACTATTGGCCATACTGGCTGGGGCTGCTGGGAGTTGGAGACCAAAAACATCATGATAGATGCTGGTACCTAGTCCCTGATCTAGTCAGTCTGTTGCCAAAAGAAAATCTATGTAGTATTGAACGGAGGTAAGCAGTTTCTCTCCTTTGGCCTCCTTAGCCAAAGGCAGTGGCGTCACAACAGGGGGTGCAGGGGTGTGTGGTACGCCCCAGGTTCCATGTCTGCAGGAGTGACCAGATGTCATCCTGTGGGGGCTCGTGGGGGCGCAAGCAGCCATCGCACCGCCGCAGCTGCCTTTGGAGGACCCTCCGTTCACGGCTGTAGCTGCGAACAGAGGATCCCGTGCCGGCAGCAATCTGCTAAGTACAGCGCATGTGCGGCGTTGCACGCATGCACTGTACATAGCAATGCCGCACATGCGCCATACAGCACTGGAGCGGCACTGGCGGCAAACCGCTAAATAGTGCATGTGCGGCGTTGCTATGTACAGTGCATGCGTGCAACACCGCACATGCACTGTCCTTAGCAGATTGCCGCCAGCGCCACTCCAGCGCTGTATGGACAGTGCCAGATCCTCCGTTCATGGCTGTAGCGGCACTGGAGGAATCCCGGCACCATCCGTACAGCGCTGGAGCAGTGCCGGCGGCAAACCACTATACAGCGCATGTGCAGTGTCACATGCATGCGCCGTACGTAGCGATGCTGCACATGTGCCCTACATCATGACGCCCACTGCGGGTGTCACGACACCTTCCCTCGACCCTGGCCAAAGGTCAGAGCTGCTGAAACTATAGCTGGTCCAAATGCCTCAGAAATGGAAGGCATCTCCCTTGGTAGAAGTTTTTAACTTCTTTATGCATTTGCAAAAAACCCTTCTTAGAAATGTCTTAAAGGAAATAAACGTTTACTGTTCCAAAGAAGTAAAAACAGGAAGGAAATATTCTAGTTCAGAAACTGCTCTCTCCCACTCTCTTTTTTCCCTCTGGGTAGGGTGACTCATTAGGTTATCTCCCTTCTGCCTATCTGTGGACATGATGTATAACTATGTGCACAAACTTTCCTTTCATTTCTTACAGGAACGTTAGCCAAGAGGGCAGGTGTGGCTGCTCTACCTGCATAAGGTTTTAGATTCCCATGACAGATAGCAATCCATTCTGACAAAGGAAGGCTAGAAGGCTTTGAAGATGCTGCTCCAGTTGCTCTCTGTCCTCTGGGAGGCCTTGTCCCTGAAGGTCGTTCTGGTGTTTCTGGCTGCATTTCTGCTTCTTGCTGATTACAAGAAAAAGATTCGCCCAAGGGATTTCCCCCCAGGGCCCATGCCTCTTCCCTTGCTGGGTAACATGCTAAACATGGATTTCAAGAAACCCCATTTTTCCATGCAAAAGGTAAAGATGACTGAAAGGTCCCTGACATGAGTTAAGCACAACATTACACTGGAAAGTAGTTTGTGACACTTGCTGGTAGAGCTGCCAGATGTGTATTGCTTCTGAACACAGAGGATCTATTTTACCTAACAATTATTTGTAACAGATCTGTCAACAGATTCTTTCTACCACCTCTGCCTTTTTGCTCCAACTCTGGCCCAGAGAAAGGTCCTGAGCTGAAAGGTCCCTGACATGAGGTAGATATCTGCTTGGACAAATAATTAAGCACCTTACAAATGCAGCCAGTTAAGATTCCCATTCAGAAACAGTAGCCCAGGACACCATGCAGACAGATTTATACACAATATTAATGTTTTACATATATATCCCCTCTTACATAGTTCCTCCTTCTCCATTCAGTTTGCAAAAAAATATGGCAACATCTTCAGCCTTCAGGTTGGAAACAGGCGGGTTGTGGTTGTGAATGGATTGCAGCTGGTGAAAGAGACTCTTGTCTATCAGGGTGAAAACTTCGTAGATCGTCCAGTCCTTCCTCTTGATAAAGAAATATTTACATCATTTGGTGAGTTTCTTTTAATGTGCTCAATTATTTAAATTTACTAAGTGTGATATTTTCCCAAGTCTGCCTTAATTGTACAAACCCTTAGGTTGTTTGATAATATTATGTTTTCATGCCTGACGATTAGATTTTTTTCATTTTCATTTCCTGTATCATTACACCAATCTCAAAATATTTCAGGAATAATTAAAGTTCCTATTAAAACCACAATCAAAAGAGTAAAACATGCAAAAAGCAACAGTGAAGCAGCATCTTAGCTCAATTCAAATGCTTTGCAGTCTCCTCAGTGTGGTATAATGGAAAGAGGAGTCCTTTTATAATTAGGTCTTTTAAATCTCCTTGCAATTTGCAGTTACTCCTTTTAAAAGTACATATCTGCTACATGATATTAATTCTTCCTATTTAGGATTGATCTTCTCTAATGGCCTTAGTTGGAAACAACAAAGACGATTTGCCTTATCAACTCTCAGAAACTTTGGTTTGGGCAAAAGGTCTTTAGAAGAACGAATACAGGAGGAGAGCCGATACCTAACGGATGCAATTGAAGCTGAGAATGGTGAGCACCAGAGCCCATAAACCAGTGGCATCATCTATTTAAGCTGCAATTTTGTATACACACTCAAGGTACAAAGCTGTGTGGCATTCCTTTCCACAAATGTAGCTCTGCTGGAGCTGGGAGAACCTCATAATTGGAAGGATGTTTTTTTAAAAACAACAACACAGATGCTTATCCATTGTGGGACTTGGAGCTTATTCTGAGTTTTGTTGCAACCCCAAACCACTAAGTAGGATAAAATAACAAGAACAAATAGGTACATGGAGTGTTTGGGCTGATGATGTGTTCCCCTTTTTGAGAGCTACAACAACCAAAGTCATAAATAAAGTCATACGTTTGGTATACAGTGGTACCTCGGGTTAAGTACTTAATTTGTTCCAGAGGTCCGTTCTTAACCTGAAACTGTTCTTAACCTGAAGCACCACTTTAGCTAATGGGGCCTCCCGCTGCCGCCGTGCCTCCGGAGCACGATTTGTGTTCTCATCCTGAAGCAAAGTACTTAACCTGAGGTACTATTTCTGGGTTAGGGGAGTCTGTAACCTGAAGTGTATGTAACCTGAAGCGTATGTAACCTGAAGCGTATGTAACCTGAGGTACCACTGTATTCTTTTGGTATATTGTGCCTCTTTTTTCTGTCTCTGATGGGGACTGGCCTTGCCATTCTTGTTAGCCAAAATGTCCTTTCCCAACCTCCTGCCTTGGCCAAACCATACCCACAGCTGTTCAGCATATGCAACCAAAGCTAGAGGACTCCACCACGGTGCTTTCATATTTACATCCTCCACCTGTAGAATATTACCTGTGCCCTCCTCCAGCTGAATAATCCTACCCTATGAAGAGGACAAAGGGTTATTTTAAAATATAAGTGTGCTTAACGTATTATATGATGTGTCCTAACTTAAATCATAGGATTTAACATTCATACTAAATGGTTTCTTCTGTTCATAGATCCTACCCTATCCACACCCCACCTATATTCCCCACATTTTCCTCTTGTTATATGGAAGTCATAAGCACTCTTATTTCTCTTCTACCCCTTTCCCCTCCCTTCTTCCAGGGCAGCCATTTAACCCTCACTTTCAGATTAATAATGCTGTTTCAAATATCATTTGTTCCATCACATTTGGAGACCGCTTTGATTACTATGACAGCCGTTTCCAGATGTTATTGCACTTGCTTGATGAGACGATGTACCTTCAAGCAACTATTTGGAGTCGGGTAGGTCTTGTGAGTAATGAAAACGAAACCGCTTTGGCCCAAAGAGACTTCCACACTTTGGTTGAACATTTATCCATCTACTTGGGTTTTCATGTTCTGATTTCTTTATTTTCTCATATTAGTAATTAGAGTATCTCTTCCCATGCATGTCCGTTTGCCATCTTGTCTTAACACTGTCCATTATAATACTGAAGGCATATTTGCTGGGATGCCTTTAATATTACAGAACCTCCTCTCTGCTTGCTTTCCCCAGAGAAGGTGTTGGTTTTATATTCCATGCAGGGGACATTCAAACATTGTTCCTGAATATTTACAAAACTAAATAATACTGGGTGGTGCACAAAACTAGCGCACACAATCTTTTATTATTTTTCCTTGGAAATAGCCCTAGTAGGCTTCCTCCTTGTATGGCATGATGTGAATGTATTTTGAGAGGGGTTTCTCTGTGCATATATGATATTAGTGTTTGTTTCCTCAGCTGTACAATATCTTTCCCACTCTCATGAAGCACTTGCCAGGGCCTCATAATACTGTTTTTAAAAACTGGGGAAAGCTGAAATCCTTTGTGAGAGGAATCATTGAAAAACACAAAGAAGACTGGAACCCATCTGAACCCAGAGACTTCATTGATGCCTACCTAAATGAAATGGCCAAGGTAGGAGATGAAAAGGACAAACAGTATATATCTTTAATAATAAAAGAGTAGTAGAAGGCAGAGAAGCAATATTAAAAACCAGAACTAGTCATGTGGCTTATCTAAATGGTCCTTAGTGGCTGACCATATTCCTTCTGTTGAGTTTATGACTTCAGCCAAAATACATTTCTGCATGCATGAATATAAAGTCATGTATTTTACCTCCCCAATAGTTCACTGTGATTTGTGAGAGCAAATAGTTGGCATGACTAAAAGCATCACTGCAATGAAGGCTTCTCATGACCATTGCCTCTGTTGCCTGAATAACCTCTCTCTGTGCCTACCTAAATGAAATGAGCAAGCTGAGATATAAAAAGAACAAAAAGTATATAATTTTTAAAATAATAATAATAATAATAATTTTATTATATTTTATTTATATCCCGCCCATCTGGCTTGGTTTTCCCAGCTACTCTAGGCAGCTTACAGCATATATAAAACCACAACAAAACATGAAACTTTAAGAAGCAGAATATCCTATACAAACCAATAAATCAACAGAAACTGATAATAACAACAATAATAAACTGTTTACAGTTATACCCAAATTAAAAGAACTGCCAACTCCAAGTAAACATTTAACCAAACACAACCTGACAAAAACATACCAGAGGAACCAAAATTGGAACTGCTTAAAACATTGTAAAACAATTTAGCTAGCTGCCCAAACCCAAGAGTTGTTCCAGCAATGTCCCATTGGCTCCCAGGAGCCTCTTTGGCTTTTTTAAGCCGGATCTGGGCCCCACCCCCCAGGCCAGCTGGAAATGGGCCTTGCAGCAGGGAGCAGTTCTCCCTCCAGCACTCATGGCAGCAGCAATGATAATAGGAGAAGGCAGAGATACAATATAAAATGCCAGAACTAGCTGCACAAGTGGTTTGTCTAAGAAGGCTTTAGTAGCTGGCTATATTGTTTTCATTGACTCTGTATGTATTCAGATGAACAGGCGAAGTATATGTGTGCATTTGCAAGTGTACATGTAAAAATGAAATCATGCATTTCAGAAGGTCCACTGCCCAAATTCTGGTCTACTGCCCAAATTCCACCACTTGTCTGTGATTTGTTAGAACAGACAGTTGATATGACTGAAAGCATAACTGTAGAGGCATCTCATGACCTACCATTGCCTCAGTTGTCTGTCTGAATCCACACTGTCTAGGAGTCTGTAGTTCAGACTAGGACCTTGACAAGGCTAAACCAATATCTATTCTAGATTCAGTGATCCAGGGGACTGTTGACCTGACCCTACTGTATTCTGGACACTCAGAAACAGAGCTGAGGAATCCCATGGTGATCATTTGACAGATAGGACTGATACTAGGATGATGGTTTTTAATGACATGGCATTTTTAATGACATGGTAGACTTGTGGGTCTGACAGGATGGTGTTTTTAATGGCAGCTTAACTCCCTGGTGCATTTTTGTTTTAAGGAGGATTCAGCTTCCAGTTTCCATGAAGAAAACCTTCTACATTCAACACTGGATCTGTTTTTTGCTGGAACAGAAACAACTTCTACAACATTGCGCTGGGCTTTACTTTACACGGCCATTTATCCAGAAATTCAAGGTAGAACTGTAGTTGGCTTATTTCCCTTTCATTACTTTCGGTTATATTCAACTAAGTCCTATCCAGAGTAAACCTACCGAGATTAATGAACATTACAGTGGTACCTTGGGATACATACACTTCAGGTTACAGACTCCATTAATCCAGAAATAGTATCTCAGGTTAAGAACTTTGCTTCAGAATGAGAACAGAAATCGTGCTCCGGCAGCGTGGTGGCAGCGGGAGGTGCTTCAGGTTAAGAACAGTTTCATGTTAAGAACGGACCTCCGGAACGAATTAAGTACTTAACCTGAGGTATCACTGTACTTAGACATGTTTATACCCATCAGTTGTGTAAAGGAGATAAGGAAATGGAAGATTCTGGCAAGTTATACACTAAATAAAGCAAAACCAGAAATTGTTGAAATAAACATAGAAAAAGATCAATGAAAACAAAAAGAGTAGTTTATGATTCCAAATTGAGATACAAATCAGTGCAGTAACAGAGAAAATAAAAGATTTGTATAAAAACAACTATGAAATGTTATTTAAAGAAAGCCAATTAATTCTTAGCAGGAATTATCTTTATCCTTTTCAGGATGAATAGCACTTATTAAAAAGATAAAAACACCAAAAAGCAAGTTGTTATTTCAACATTCACCATTACAATCAAACATACAGCAGTGATTCACAAATGAAACATAATAATAAAGCAGCAATTTATTAGGGTTGCCATGCGTCTGTAATTTCTTGGAGATGGTCCTCTTAAACAAATGTCTGGGAAAACCTGGGCTTGTGGCAGCCTATGTTGGAAGTGTAGATTTTGGCGAATTTAATAAAAAAAATGAAACTCGGAAATTCATTTTTTAGAAGAGATGGGGGGGGGAACTAAAAAGAGCTCAACAACTTTTGTCTTCAGGTTGCGCTATTAGACAACATGAGTATATCTACAGAGTAGTATATAATTCATTTGAATACAAGTTGGTTTTATTTGCAGATGATATTCTTTTGTTTATTTCTAAATCCTCATTTGCTGATGCAGATCATAGGTGCCTTTCCTAAAATATCAGGATACTCTGCTGACTGGTCCAAATGAAAATGGATTCCAATAAGTGAAAATTTGGTTACCCATTCATTTAAAGAGTATCAATTCTGTGTTTGTTCAAATCCATTAAATATTAAAGATGGGCCATCCCTACAGATCTTAGAAAAAGTCTATCCTTGTGTTGATAGGAGATTTTCTTTTATTTGCAGCAAAAGTCCAAGCGGAAATAGATTCTGTGATTGGCCAGTCTCGCCAGCCATCGATGGATGACCGGGACAGAATGCCCTATACCAATGCAGTTGTTCATGAAGTTCAAAGAATAAGCAGCATTGTGCCGTTGAATGTGCCCCGGATGACAACTAAGGACACTACACTCGCTGGGTTTCATATTCCCAAGGTAAATGTTAATAGCTTTCTTACCTCCTTTTCCTCTTCCCTTAAGATGTGGAAACTTGAAGCCAAGGTTCTTGATGAGGGTTAGCCATGATGAGGTTCTCCAGATGTTGTTCAACTCCAACTCTTACCAACTTGAGCCAGTATGACCAACAGGCAGGACTGGGGAGGGAGTCTTGGGTGTTCTTGGAGGGATGGATTTGGGATAGATAGACTTGGGTCTCCCCCCCCACACACACACACCCTGCAAAAATGGATTCCAACTGCAGTCTGAACCATTTGTATGGATAGCTAGTATCTTTCTTTACTTTCTTTTTTAGTGGTCATTACTAACCACACAAAATAGAAACAGCCAGCCTCTGGTGTTTCTAATTGTAAATCCCCTAAACACTCAGGTAAAGTCTGGTATTTTAAAATATATAGAGGTACCTGTGTTTTCATGAGCTGTGGTTCAATTAATTACCCGGAAGTCTCTCATTCAAAACATATCCTTTCTTATTTAATGGGCAGCATTGGTATTGGATCTAAGAGGCTCAGTACTACCGTAGATAGTTGCACAGATAAAAATACAGAGAGTTCTCTGCCAGTTTAATCTGCTGTCTTCTCTGCTTCTTCTTTGACAGGGAACCATAATGGTCCCCAACTTGACCTCTGTGCTGTTTGACAAGGATGAGTGGGAAACACCCAATGTGTTTAATCCTGGTCATTTCCTGGAGAATGGTCAGTTCAGGAAAAGGGAAGCGTTTCTGCCATTCTCTGCAGGTAACAAAAGTTGATGGGTGGCTCATTAGAATTGCAACCGTGACTACATGATAATGGCTTGGTTGGGGGAAGTCTGGTGTATTGCGTGGACAGGCAGAGTCCCCAGATCCCGAGTGGTCCCCCCCGTCATGTGGAATAACGACTCTAGACAACGCGCTATGGGATTAAATTGGCCACAACTTTATTAAATTTCAAATGTAGGTAGACCTTGGCTCAGGCATTGGGCGTTCTCCCTCCCTAGTCCCCAGCCGGGGACCTAGGGAGCATCAGGGTTATCCAGTGTGTGTGGGGGGGATGGGCCGGCTCTGGAGAACATATGTTCAAGCAGAGATAGCCGCCCCCGTTACACCGCCGCAGGGGAGAGCAATGACGACCTTTCGGCGTACGGCCAAAGCCTCCCTTCAAAAACCCCTTTAACGGGGAACCCTGGTATCGCCGCCGCTAAGAGGAAGATGGACTAAAGGATTCCGCCCAAGGCCTGATACCGCCAAAGTTGTGACGTTTTGCTACGGGAAAGGCGAAACCTGCCAATGCAGGGAAATTCCTTTCTGGCCCTTTAACAGCGACCTTATCGTAGCAGCGCCCGCATACCTGTGGAGACAGGTTAACCTGCAAAACCTATGAAGAAACGATAACCTGCAAAAGAAGGCATTAACTGAGGGTGGGTAGGGTGGGAGAAGCTCTGGAGCCAAGTGAGGATTAACAATTAAGATCCACCCTCTATTGTGTGGGCAGGTAATCCCTCCCCCTACCTGGCCTGGTTTCCCTGGCAACGCTTCCCCCAGGTGGGATTGGACAACTCACTGGGGTAGGCGGGGACCTCCAGGTATCCCACCTGAGGGAAGGCAAAGCCTATGCTGATGGGGCCACTCCAGATCCAGGGCTGCACGCGTCCCCGCAAAGGGCGCCCCCCGTTTTAAGTGGGGAGCGGTCATTGCTAAAATAGTTGTGCACTGTAGGGGTCCCCACCCTATTGAAGCCAGTGGTCATATCTGGCATTCTGAGGAAGTGCTCTGTGTGTAAGACACAAATGGCTGCCATAGGAGGTGTGATGTTACACAATACGGTGTTGACATGCTCTCTTCCCACTCCTCACTGAGCCGTGTGGTTTTTTGAGGGGATGAGGAAATAGATAGGACTGGTTTCTTCATTTTGAAACAACAGAATGTTTATAGGTATTTGGCTTCCTAGTCCACCAGTGTCGTTTTAAATAGGCCTCTGTCACTACGGCTTTAGCAACAGCTAGTTACAAAAGGAGAAGTTTACTGTAGCAAAAGCTTTCCACTGAAACAGTCTTTCTCCCTCTCTTCTAGGAAAGCGAGTTTGTCTTGGAGAGCAGTTGGCAAGGACCGAGCTCTTTCTTTTCTTCACTGCCCTAATTCAGAAGTTCACTTTCCAGGCTCCAAAGAATGTGGCATTAAGCCGTGAATTTAGGATGGGTGTGACATTGTCTCCTCTGCCATACCGGATATGCGCATTCTCTCGCTAACGGGACCCATCTTATAGCATTCTTTAAAAAGTATTATTAGTTTGTGGGATAGAAGCACACCTGAGGCTTAATCCTAATTATGTTGTTTTTAAAATGATTTTTATTGGTTTTACATGCAATCACATTACGTAACATTGTACCCTCTTATTTTATCTTTTTGGCTCAACTGAGCCTAATGACTTCCCTCCCTCTGATTTGATGGTTTATAAAATTAAACTTTACATCATTGCATTTCACTTTGTTTCCTATCGTTGTTATATCATTACCTAAAATTTGTATTACTCAATCTGAATAGGTAGCAGTTTCATCTTACAAATCTCCAAATAACCCTGCTAATGATGTTAATTGCTTACAGTTGTCTTTCAGATATAATATAAATTTGTTCCTTTGGAATGCTTTGGTCTCGCTGGTTCCAGATTCTTCCCGTCAGTTTTGTCAGTTATGCAAAGCCCATCAACTTCATCTGCCACTCTTCTTTTGTTGGTAGCTCCTGTTGTTTCCATCTTTGGGCTAACAAAATTCTTGCCACAATTGTTGCATATAAGAACATTTTTTAAATCTTGTCTCGGTATCTCTCTACCTACTATACCTAATAAAAAAAGCTTCTGGTATTATTTTTTTGTTTTTTTGGCGGGTTCTTTTTTTTAATAGATTTTTATTCAGTACAAATTAAAAAACATACATATTTACAACAAAAGAAAATGCAAAAGAAAAAGAAAATACATCTAACCAAGGAAAAAGAATTAGAGAATATTTTGTCTTTTTTCATATTTACAGTTATTTCTACCTCTATAAAATGCTATTCATGATAACACATTGAAATGATGAATAAGATATCAGAAAAAAGAAAAAAAGAACAAAGAAAGAACAAAGAATTAAAAGAAAAAATCATATGTGAAAATTTTCAAAAGTAGATAAGCATTCACAATACATAGCTGTCTCCCATCTACCTTTATATTCAATTGTATAATTTCATCTTGTCCCTATCCACCTCAAATAAATTGTTTCTTTTGAAGAAAAAAAAACAGAAAAAAGAAAAGGAAAGAAAGAAAGAAAAAGAAAGAAAAAGAAAAAGACTTCCACCGTTTACCTCACGCGTTTTTAATAATCCGTTCTTCAGAGCCTCTGTTTTTCATATTTTCCCTTTGGATTTCCTTAATGTCTCACTTTGTATTTTTTTATATTACGCACAAGATTATTCCAAACACAACCAGATTTTTGCAGTTGAGTCCTGGTTTTGTAAATAATCATTTAAGCACTCCCATTGCTTCATAACCATAGTTTTGGATTTTCTCCTTATTATATCTGTCAATTTTGCTAATTCCAGGTACTCGCAAAGTTTCCTCAACCATTCTCTTTTTGTTGGGATGCTTTCCTCTTTCCAGTAGCTAGCAATCAAAATTCTTGCCGCTGTTGTCGCGTATAGAAATAAGTTAATTTTATCTCTGGGGATATCTTTATCTAGGATTCCTAATAAATATGCCTGCCTTTTTTTGTATGTGATGTCCTTATCAATTTTTTTATTTCGTCATGGATCATGTCCCAAAAGGTTTTAATCTTTGGGCAAGTCCACCACATGTGGTATAACGTACCTTTTGTTCTGTTACATTTCCAACATTTGTCGTTGTTCCTTTTATTTATTTTTGACGGTCTGTCAGGAGTTAAGTACCACCTGTGGTGAATTTTAAAATTATTCTTGTCTTTCTATTTATATCCAATAGGTGGTGCTGTAGTCTCTATTAGTGTATTCTTCTGGTTGTAATTGCTTTTAACAGCCACACACGTCACAAGTTATTTTTCCTCAGCGGGTCTGTTTTTTAGTTGTTTATTTTCACTACAGTTTTTAGTCCATTATAAAGTCCTCCAATAGTTTACTCTTCTAGTTTTTCCTAATTTCTAGTTTCAGTTCGTTATTTTTGCTCAGTCTGGTGTATCTAGACACGCTTTTCTTAAAACACCTTGTGCAATTATTAGCAGAGGGTTTTCGCATGAGGCGCACGGCCCCCTTCTCTGTTGTCTGTTCAGTTCTGTAGTTCTGTCCACAAACTGTTTCTTCCTGCCTCCCCCTCCCTCCCCTGAACAGGCAGAGGTTTTCCAATTATTTTCTTTTCTTTCAATTATTTTACAGGGGAGGCATTTGCTTTTCACAGTCTCCTTTTTATAGGAGAGTTCAGCGCTGCTGTGCCGGGGAACTGGGGTGTTTGTACCAGAGAGTGGTTTTGCCTCTTTGCGCAAAGGTCTTCCCCTCGTCTTTCTATATCAGTTTTCTTTGTTCTATAATATTGGGAAACCTCTTCTTTTGCACTGCCTTAGGCTTCCGCCCTCAGCTTCCCCCCTGAAATCGAGGTGACTTACGCCTAGTCCCTCGTTTTTCCCTCTCTGGCACCAGGTCCGCCTTGAGATTGCAGGAGCGCGGATCTCCACCCGTCTCTCTAGTGGCTGCTCTGGAAGCTTCTGGTTTTTTAACAAAAGTGTTTTTAAACATTTTCTTTAGCTCATTATATATCATTTCCCAGAAAGCTTTTACCTCTTTACACGTCCACCACATATGGTAAAAAGTACCTTCTTTTTCCTTACATTTTGGCCAATTTAACTGGCGTTAAATACCAGTTAATACCACCTATACATCATTTTCATAACATTTTCTTTAAGCCTACTACATACTGTAAAATTACCGTATTTTTCGCCCTATAGGACGCACTTTTCCCCCTCCAAAAATGAAGGGGAAATGTGTGTGTGTCCTATGGGGCGAATGCAGGCTTTCGCTGAAGCCTGGAGAGCGAGAGGCATCGGTACGCACCGAACCCTCTCGCTCTCCAGGCTTCAGGAAGCTCTGCGCAAGCCTTGCGAGCCTGGGGGAGTTCCCGAGGGCTCGCAAGGCTTGCGGGCAGCAGCCTGCAGCCTGAAGCACAGGGCGCGCTGCGGAGAATGCCCCGTGCTTCGGGCAGATGTCCGCAGCCTGTTCTGGGGGCTGGGGGGGGAAATAAATTCTTTTTATTCATTTCCCCCCCCAAAAAAAACGAGGTGCGTCCTATGGGCCAGTGCGCCGTATAGGGCGAAAAATACGGTAATACCTTCATTCCATAACCTCTCCCAATCTTCTAACTGTATGCTATGTCCAATATCTTTAGCCCAATATATCATTACCAATTTTACCTCCAAATCCTAATTTTACCTCATAATCCTAATTATGTTTAGCCAGAATTCATTAGGGCTTAACCCAGGTAAGTAGGGTTGGGATTGCAGCATGTATCTTTAAAACACATTCAAAACAGACTTGCCCCCTCAATGAATCTGGGGAACTGTAGTTATTTTGGGAGTTGTAGTTTACCCCTGAGAGAGCAACATTTCCCAGAAAATCACATTTCAGGTGATTTTGTATGCAGATCATAATGATCCATTGATGAGGCTCCAGAGTCCCCATTCTCTGTCCTTGGTACGGGGGTCTCTCCCCCACCCCATTATTTTAATAATTATTTTATGTAATAACAATTTTATAGCTGCCAGTTATAGTTCTAACCCCCAATAATTTGTAAATACAGCATTGGTGTCTATGTAAATCCTAAAAACAAAAGTAAACAATAAAAAACCAAGAATGACACCATAGGAATGCAACAACAGCAGCGCATAGCTAAAACAGACTGTAAATGAACCCATGCCCCCTTAAGATGGAGCCTGTAAGCCTATACACATTACCTGAGAGTCCTCCTCATTGAGTACATTGGGACTTACTTCTGAGTAACCAGGCAGGGAAGTTTCATTTGATTGGGAGGAAGGAGGGAGAACAAAGGAGCAGCACTATTTAGTACAGTGGTACCTCAGGTTACACACGCTTCAGGTTAAAGACTCCAATAACCCAGAAATAGTGCTTCAGGTTAAGAACTTTGCTTCAGGATAAGAACAGAAATTGTGCTCCGGCAGCGCAGCAGCAGCAGGAGGCTCCATTAGCTAAAGTGGTGCTTCAGGTTAAGAACTTTGCTTCAGGATAAGAACAGAAATTGTGCTCCGGCAGCGCAGCAGCAGCAGGAGGCTCCATTAGCTAAAGTGGTGCTTCAGCTTAAGAAGAGTTTCAAGTTAAGTACGGACCTCCGGAACGAATTAAGTACTTAACCTGAGGTACCAATGTACAGTTATGATGCTTCAACTGTTCTTAATCTACCCTGACTACTATAATCCTATACCCAATTTGATTTACCTGAGACAAAGCCCCATTAAACATTATGAGAATTACATCTGAGTAAAGATGTGTACATTGTACTTAGAATTTGCTATATAGGGATCTTTGAGTGCCTGGACTTAAGCAGAACACTTTGCTTTTGCCACCCACCCACCCACCCACTATTTGCACAAAATAACTTCAAGGGAATACCTGTGCCAGCTGCTTCCCAGCTGCTATGAAAAGTTATCAGCAAGACAAGAAGCTGGATAGAAAAGCAGGAATCAGAAGGGCTTTAGGACCCTGGGGCATTTCTTTCAGCTTGTGTCCAAAACTTGCAGTTTGCTCATTGGCTCAAAACAGGGGAAAAGGTCTTGCTTGTCTCTCTTTCTCCCCTCTCGGGAGAGGGAACAAATAGCTTGCTTTCACCCTTTGTAAAGGAAGTTCAGAATCAAGGCCGGGGCCCCACGACACTGTGGGCTTCCTCTGGCTCTCTTCTAAAGAGCCTACTGAATAGGTCTTCCTGTGCAGCTCTAACTGGTTCCTGTCACTGAAGAGAGCAGCTGGTAAGTCATGTTACTGCAGGATTTCCATCTGTTGAATTTGTTTCCTGACAACAGGGAGCAGTCCTCCCCACAGATCTTCAGTGTCCATTATGCACTCGTGTTATACCTAAACACTTTAGATCTTGCTTTTCCAGATTGTTCTTTCTACACCTTACCTCTTCTTGTCTTATATGCATCAGCCAATAGTAGCAGGACTAAGTTCCTAGCCAAGTTTTGTTACACATGTTTTGTTTGTTATTATGCATTTCTTACTTTTTCCGAGAAAATGTCAATAAAAATCAATTGAAAACAACAACTGTGGATCCTTAGGAGCTTCTGGGTCTGACAGAACACAAGCTTGTTCTTGCTGCAGTGGAAAAAAGGCATCGGTTTGTTTATAGAAAAGGGTGTGCTCACAACTCAAGATCTAGCTCTAATGGAATTCCTGCCTATGTTTACAAAATTAGAAAGTGTTACAAGGTACATTTTGTTCATTGCGATCATGCAAAGAGCTTAATATGTTAGCTGCATCAATGCATCTTAATGAACATACAAGAACTCTCCCTTGTTACATAACCAGTTCTTGCTGTTCTGTATTGTTGGCCCCACTCTCAAGGCAGTGTTTAAATGTGCTTATAAAGGTAAAGGGACCCCTGACCATTAGGTCCAGTCGTGACTGACTCTGGGGTTGCGGTGCTCATCTCGCTTTATTGGCCGAGGGTGCTGGCGTACAGCTTCCGGGTCTTGTGGCCTGCATGACTAAGCCGCTTCTGGCAAACAAGAGGAGCGCACGGAAACGCCGTTTACCTTCCTGCTGGAGCGGTACCTATTTATCTACTTGCACTTTGATGTGCTTTCAAACTGCTAGGTTGGCAGGAGCAGGGACCGAGCAATGGGAGCTCACCCCGTTGCGGGGATTCGAACCGCTGACCTTCTGATCGGCAAGTCCTAGGCTTTGTGGTTTAACCCACAGCGCCGCCCGCGTCCCTAAATGTGCATATACATATAGTAATATTGGTGGGTTAAGCATACAACTCTGAGCTGGATTGTGGACGGTGAATATTCCATAGGTTTTATTGTTTTTCAAATGCATTTCTGTTCTGATTGAATAAACAAAGTCAATAACAAGGTGAAAACTGAGTTTGTAAAGTGATTTTGTAATGTTTTATAGGGGTTGCTCGTGCGCAAGCAGGCAAATATCTCCCTGGCTGGTTGCAAACACCTGGCTGGGCTGCCAAAGTAAACTTTATCTGTCCGGAGCGCCACTCACCCGTGGCTGACTCAGTCGCTGGCAGAATCCGTGAGTGGGCGTTTCTTAAACTTCTTCCAGTAAAGAAGCTCTTTGACGCCCAGTCTCCGCCTTCCCTCTCTGCGCGAAAGCCTTCTGCGCAAAGTGGGTGTGGGCAGCGGAGGACCCTTTCCCTCCCCGCTTGTCCCAGGCAAGGAGTCATGGGACCGCCTCGCCACTGCCGGCTCCTGCACCCCCTCTCCACTGGTGCTATGCTGATTCTCTTCCCCATCAGATGAGCTGCTTCTCCCGATCCCTGGACGCTCTCTATAATCCCTCTGGCTTTTGCTCTCTCCCTCTGGCACTGATGGCAGTTCCCTGACAGATTTCCATGAAAACATTTATGGAATTGTTTGGGATGTCCAATGCTTTGGGGGAGAAGATGTTTATAAAAAATTCTAGAATAATGCAACAGGATTTACTGCTTACCCCAAGCTTGGCACTATTGAACCTGTCACGATTCAAATCGGGTTTTAAAGAACAGTGTTTATCTGTTTATCTTCCTGTGACTAGGTGGACAATAACGAAAATCTGGAACAATTGCACCTGAACTGAACTGAATTATTAGTATGATATATTCTAGCATATAGCCTTCTGGGAGAAACTCCCTGATAAGCTATAGGTATTGGTGGTGGGGGGGGGGGAGGACAGAAAAGAGATCAAATTGTGGCCATTGTGTTTCCTTTTTTAAATTTTTTTTTTGTTTTGTTATACACATATGTTACAAATATACAAGCATACAAACATACATTTCATAGAATCCTTAAAAGTGTTCAAACATTACCTACACTCAATCCCACAAATAATTCCTTTTCCCATCACCATCCACCACCCCTCACCCCATCCTTGTGTTAGACTTCCAGTCTACTCAATTACAATTTCTTTCCACTACCATTACTTTCTTTCACACACCTTTAACCTAATTTCATACTTCTTTTTCTATTACACATTGTTATCCATCTTATTTAGTATTTCGGTATTTGAAATGGAACTTGTTTAGTCTAATAGGAGTTCTGATTTTTCTTTCTTTTTATTTTATTTTTATTAGGCTCTTTTTCAAAGGAAAAAAAACCGAACAAACAAAGAATAACATAAGAGAAAAAAAAAGGAGCAAACCCCACAACGTATCCACAAAAACATATAAACATATAAACATACAGCAACAACAACAAAAAAGAACACACACACCCAAAAACATAACATTAATTGACTTCCCTCCATCACGGTTTGAGCTTTACTCCCACATTATCTTCCTACAGTATCTTTTTATCACCTTTATTTACACCTCTCAGGCTTTATGTTACACCTACTGTAATTTTAATATTTCCTAAATTTGTTTCTATGTATGTAATGAATTTGCTCCAATCATTAATAAATTTTACGTTTTTTTTGATGCCTGATCTGTGTCATCCTTGCTAGCTTTATATACTCAAATAACTTAGATTGCCATTCTCTGATAGTTGGGATATTAGAGGTTTTCCAGTTTTGCGCTAGTAGTATCCTGGCAGCTACCGTTGCGTATTGGAACATAGTTTGATCTTCTTGCCTAATCTCCTCCCCTACCATCCCTAAAAGGAAGGCTTCAGGTTTTTTAGGGAAAGTATATTTCAAGATTTTTTTTAGTTCATCATAAATAAGTCGCCAAAACCTTTTCACTTCTTCACAAGCCCACCACATATGATGGAAATCACCTTCTTTTGACTTACACTTCCAGCAAGCTTTGTCCCCCGTCTTGTACATTTTTTCTAATTTCACAGGGGTGAGGTACCACCTGTACATCATTTTTTGTAAATTTTCTTGGAGGTCAACACATGCTGTGAATTTCATGTCCTTGTTCCAAAGTTTCACCCACCTGTCATAGTCTAAATTATATCCAAGGTCTATGGCCCATTTAATCATGACCTCCTTTATCTCCTCATCCTTGGTATCCCAGTCTAATAGTTGGTTATACATTTTGGATAAAAGTTTAGAGTTTCCTTCTATTATTTCCACCTGGTATCTGGACTTTTTCTTACTCATCCCTGTTTTTTTGTGTTCGTTCCATAAGGAATTAATTTGGTAAAATTGTAACCAGGTCGTTAATTTGTCTTTTAGTTCTTCATAAGGTCTAAGTTTCCACCCTTTGTCTGATTTTACCAATAGTTCCTCATAGGTCCATCTTTGACCTTCCATATTAGGTTTTTTAATTGTTAGGATGTCAACTGGTGATAACCACCATGGGGTGTCTTTTTCTATGAGTCTCTTATTTCTATTCCATACCTCAAGTAGCGCTCCTCTAATAATATGGTTGGAGAATCCTTTATGGGCCCTCTCCTTATCTTGCCATAGATACGCATGCCAACCAAATCTGGCGTCGAATCCCTCCAAATCCAACAAATCTGTATTTTTCCAAGCAATCCAGTCCTTGATCCAACACAGACACGCAGCTTCATAGTATAGTTTCAGGTTCGGAATGGCGAACCCTCCCCTATCTCTACGATCAGTAAGTAGTTTAAATTTGATTCTTGCTCTTTTGCCCTGCCAAATAAATCTGGACAGGGTTTTCTGCCAATCTTTAAATGATGTCATGCCTCTAATCACCGGGATGTTCTGAAATAGAAACAGCAACCTTGGGAGAATGCTCATCTTAACTGCTGCCATTCTACCCGACCAAGAAAGTTTTAGCCTACTCCAGGTGTCCAGGTCTTTTTTAATCTCTTTGCATGTCCTTGTATAATTATCTTCAACTAAATTTATATTTTTCGTGGAGATCCAGATGCCCAAATATTTCACCTTTTTCACCACCTTGATTCCCATTTTCAGCTCTAACTGGTTTCTTAGCTCTTCGGTTAAATTCTTTGTCAACATCTTAGTTTTAACTTTATTTAGTCTAAAGCCAGACAGTTTTCCAAATTCTTCAAGTAACTCTATAACTTTGCCGATACCCTCTACTGGGTCTCCTAACGATATTACCAAATCACCGGCATAAGCCTTTAATTTATATTCTTTGGCTCCTATTCTAATTCCTTTTATTTCCGAGGTTTCCCTTATTTTATTTGTAATTACTTCCAACACCATAATAAATAAGAGGGGGGATAGAGGGCATCCCTGTCTTGTACCCTTCGAGATCTCAAATGACTTAGTTAAATTATTGTTAATAATCAATTTGGCCCTTTGTTCTAAATATATCAGGAGTTCTGATTTTTCGATATGATTTTGCAAGTATCTTTCAAACACCTTCCAGTCCCTATCTATCTTCTCTTTTGAGATCCTTCCAATTTCTCCCATTGCTTTGGATATATTGTAGTACTCCAATAATTTGGCAAGCCGCTCTGTCTTTGTTGGTACAGTATCACTTTTCCAATTTTTTGCAATCAATAACCTTGCGGCTACCTTTGCATATAAATATAAGGTCTTGTCATCTTCCTTTAGGCTTCCTGGTACTATTCCCAATAAAAAACCTTCTGGTGTTTTCCTAAATGAATATCTAAATATTTTTTTCCATTTCATTATATATTGTTTGCCAAAATTGTTTGATGTTTAAACAATTCTGCCATATATGGATCATAGTACCTTTTCCAGTATTGCATCGCCAGCAGACATCACTACAATTCTTATTCATTTTTGCTATTCTTTCAGGTGTTAAATACCATCTATGTTGCATTTTAAGGTAATTTTCTTTCAGTATATAACACATGGTGAATTTCATATCTTCTTTCCACAATTTTTCCCATTGTTCAAACATAATAGTTTTCCCAATATCTTGCGCCCATTTAATCATTGATACTTTAACCAATTCATCCTTTGTTTCCCACTCTAAGATCGGATTATACAATTTAGATATACATTTTTATTTTTCTTGTATTAAGTATTTATCAAATTTTGATATTTCTTTTTCAAACCCTAACTTTTTGTCTTTCGCTAATCTATACTTAATTTGAATATATTGGAACCAATCACTAATATGAGCTTTAATTTCTGTATAATCCTTTAATTCCAATTCTCCATTTTCTTCCTTTAATACCATTTTGTAGGTAGCCCAATTTTCTTTCATATTTAATTTTTTCACTGCGACAATTTCTGCCGACGATGCCCACCAGGGAGTTTTCGGTTCTAGGAGTCTTTTATATTACTCCCATATTTGATATATAGACTTTCTGACTATCTGCCCTAGGAAGCCTTTATGTACTTTAACTTTTTCATCTATTAGATAGGCATGCCATCCAAATCTCGTCTCTACTCCCTCTAAATCCAATATATCCGAATCATCTAATTTGATCCATTCTTTTAGCCAGGTCAGACCCACCGCATCATGATATAACTCCATGTCAGGGAGACCAAATCCTCCTCTCTCCTTCTTATCTATCATTATTTTGTGTTTTATTCTTGGCTTTTTCCCTGACCGTACGAATTTAGCCAAATCTCTTTTCCAATTATTAAAACATTTATCTCCTCCTAGTATCGGGATACTGTGAAATAAAAACATCATCCTTGGTAATATGTTCATCTTTATTACCGATATTTTCCCTAGTAAGAAAAGATTTAATTTTCCCCATACTTGCAAATCATTTTTTATTTCATTCCATGTTTTCCCATAGTGTTTGTTGTTAAATTTATTCCAAGATACCTTATTTTCTTTTGATTTCCAATCCTGTAATTTCTTGTAATTTCACTTTATCTTTTTCTTCCATATTTTTCACTAACATTTTGGTTTTCCCATAGTTTAATTTAAATCCTGCTAATCTGCCATATTCGTTTATGCATTCCAATATTCTAGGTGTACATTGTAGGGGATTTTCGGTTGTGATCATAACATCATCTGCAAAGGCTCTTAACTTATATCTTTTTCCACCAACTGCTATTCATCTTATTTGGTTGTCCTGCCTTATTTTCTTTAATAGAACCTCTAATACTATTATAAATAACATTGGGGATAGGGGGCATCCTTGTCTTGTACCTTTAAAGATATTGATTTCTTCTCCAAACTCTCCATTAATAATAATTTTTGCTTTCTGTTGGTTATATATTGCATTTACAGTGGTACCTCGCAAGATGGAATTAATTCATTCTGCAAGTTTTTTCGTCTTGTGAATTTTTCGTCTTGCGAAGCACGGATTCCAACCCAAAATCCAAAACCCCCCAAAAAAGTTTTAAAAGTTTAACTTACCAAATGGCTGCAAAAGAAGTTTTGGAAAAGCTTCAAAAATCACCAAAGTCTTCAAAAACCTCAAAAAAGGCTCAAAAAAGGAAACAAACTTGCAAGACATTTTCGTCTTGCGAAGCAAGCCCATACGGAAATTCGTCTTGCGAAGCAACTCAAAAAACGAAAAACTCTTTTGTCTTGCAAGTTTTTCGTCTTACGAGGCATTCATCTTGCGAGGTACCACTGTATACCTTTTTGGAATTTTTATACCTTTTTGGAATTTTTCACCTAGACACAATTCTTTTAATAGTTTTTTTATAAATTCCCATGAGATTTTATCGAAAGCCTTCTCCGCATCGATTGAAATCAGGGCCGCTTGTTTATCTCTTCTTACTTGTAGATATTCCATTATGTCTATTATATTTCTAATATTATCCTTTATTTGTCTACCTTCCACAAATCCAGCCTGGTTTTTATGTACTATTTTTCCTATAAATTTTTTCAACCTGTTAGCCAATAATCCTGCATAAATTTTATAATCCGCATTTAACAATGAAATGGGTCTATAATTTGAGACAGATTCCAAGTCCGTACCTTGTTTTGGCAGGAGCATTATATACGCTTGAGTCCAAGAGTCTGGAATATTCCCCTTCTCTACCGCTTCCTCTATTACTTCTTTTAGTGGGTCGATTAATTCATTTAACATTTCTTTGTAGTATTCAGCTGGTATGCCATCTGGACCTGGGGATTTCCCTATTTTTAATTTTTGAATTGATTCCTTAATTTCTACGGTTGATATTGGTTCATTTAATAATTTATGGTCTTCTTCTGCTATCTCTATTAATTTATTTTTCTTTATATATTCCTCTATTTCTTCTATTGGCACTTCATCTTTTTGATATAATTTTTTGAAATATTTTTCAAATTCTTTTTTAATTTGTGTCATATCCCTTATTGTCCTCTCTTCTACTTTTATTTTATTTATTAATTTTTCATTTCTTTGTTTTTTTAATTGCCAGGCAAGGATCTTGCCTGGTTTATTTGCCCATTCAAAATTTTTATATTTCCAAAATTTGATTTGTTGTTCTACCTCCTGTTCTATAATTTTATTATATTCTACTCTCAGTAATTTAATTTCCTAATTTAATCTCTCTTTATTTTTGCTTGCATAGGCCAATTTTTCCTTCCTTTTAATTTCTTCTAAAAGCTCCCTTTTCTTTTTTTCTTTATTCTTATATGCTATTGAGTTAGGTTGTATGAAATATCCCCTAATAACTGCCTTCCCAGCATCCCACACTGTTTTAACATCTGTCCCTTTCCTCCAATTGTTTTCAAAATATTCCTTCTGAAACCTCTCTTTCTCGATCAGTGTTAAATTTTTCTCAAGAACCTTAGTTTTTAACTTGTTCAACTTAAATCCTGCCACCTGACCAAATTCCTAGATTAATTCCAAGACCCTTTTAGTCCTAGATTCTGGCTCCTGTAATGTCAGTACTAAGTCATCTGCAAAAGCTTTAAGTTTGTATTTTTTGACTCCGACCTGAATACCTTTGATCAGATGGTCCCTTCTAATCATATTTAACAGGACCTCCAGGACCGAAATAAAAAGCAATGGGGAAATTGGGCAGCCTTGTCGTGTCCCTTTCTCCATCTTAAATTCTTCTGTCACCACGTTATTGACTATCAATTTAGCCTTTTGTTCTGAGTAAATTGCACCTATACCATTTTCAAAGCCTTGACCAACCCCCATCCCCTGAAGATTTTTCTTCGTGAAGCTCCAAGAAATATTGTCGAAAGCTTTCTCTTCATATTTATACATGCACTTTACTTTGTCTTCTCCTGATCTTGTTCTTATTTTCCTTCCTTTGATGCTGAAGAGTAGATCTCGGGGAAATTCCCACCTAGCAATGTTTTTATTCCTTCTCGACAAGTCAGCCAAATCTCCATAGTTAAAACTAAGATTCAAAAGATATTTCAGGACGTATTTCAAAGTTCCTCCAAATCTGGCGGTCCCCACAACTCCAGTCTCCTCCTGACCCAAGTCCAGGTCCCAAAGGTCGGTAAATCCCTGCAATAAGGGATCTATCCAACTTTCCTTCTCCAGTCCAAGCGGGGCTCCAATCCTCAAAATCTGACTTTCTCTAAATTCAATCATAAAAGGCATCAACTTATAGTCATCAAATTGCATCTGTAAGGCTGGGGCTCTCTCCCTCTCCACTTGTGCTACTTTAGGTTCAACAACAACAACTTTCTCCCCCGCCTTCTCCACAATTTGCCATGTCAAAGTAGATCCCTGTATCGATTCCTGAATAGTTTCCGTATTAATATTCACTTTTTGTCCCAAATTAGTCACTTTTTATTCCAAGTTATCAATTTTTATAGTCATCGCATCCGTCTTCTTATGGAGCTGTTCCAGTGAATCATTTATCTTACATAATGCAACCACTAAGGCTTCTTCTGTCAACATTCTTAACACTCCAAGGTCAATCCCAGATTCTCACAGTTTTTTTATCTTGCAGCTGGAAATTCCCCCAGCTCAGCTCATGTAACAATTTCAAAGGCTTCCTCTAGGGGGAAACAATTTCTATTTGTATCAATCCTTTTAAGCACAGTTCAAGCAATAAAGTTAGTTTCAATTTTCAGTTACTTTTACTCCTTTTTAAACGCAGAAGGAGACAATGGAAACAATGTATTTCTCTTATTTAACTAGCTGTCAACAAACGATCTATTCACAGTCAATGAGCATTTCCAAAACGTCAGTCTTACTAGCAGCCCGTTTCCAGGTTCAGAGCGGTGGTAATTTGACTTTCTTCACTCTCTCCTGCAGGCTTACACGATCCAAAATTTCCCCCCTCTTCTCCTGCTTCCAAGGGGGGTTTGATGATTTTAGCTGATGGAAGTTTAATCCTTTACGGAAGGCTTTCCAAGACTTTAGCTTGCAGCCTCTTTGCTTCAGTCTATTTACAAAAGGGGAAGGCGGACTTCCTGTTTGAAACCTCCCCGTTTCGGTGCCAGATTAAGACGTTTAAAAATCCAATTTTCCGTTCTACTCATGGGTAGTTGTTTTAAGATCAAATTGTGCACAGGAAAAAGTCAGCGCTCTCCGGCAACAGCAATGCGGTTTCACTCTGTGAAAGAAGCAGTCAATTCGAAGCACCGCGCCACTCACCCCACGTCGCTCCAGATCCCCGAAACCGGGTTTCCCCGCGAGTAGGGGAGGCACAAAAGGTGCCAGCCGAATCCCACCTGTGATTTTTTGTGGGTCCCCGCCTTCGCCGTGGCGGCCAGACCCTAATTTCCACAAAGCAAATTCCTCCCGATCAGAGGAATTCAGCCATTACCGGAGGCGCTAACCCGGAAGTCCTCCCCAGGTGCCATCATGGAGGGGGGTGACAAATGATCAAGGAACAATTACTGCCCTACTAGGGCAGTTCATAAAAAAACTTTAAAAAAATAAATGCCTGCTCCAAAGGTCCTGTCTTACTACACTAGGGATTATATAGCTCCATATGAAATTTCATGCATGTCAGTTAATATCTTGACCCTCCTCCACAAAAATAGCTGTTTACTTGGCCGTTTTCCTGTGTCGTGAAGGCTGAAATTTCAACAAAGCACATGCCTTTGCTAGACTTTTTTTGCCACCTGCTAAAAGCATTATTCTTTAGGCAAGCATACCTAGATGCTTAGGAAGTTGAAGTAATTTTAATCTTGATATTTTAGCTTTTGTATGTTTTAAAGTAGGATTGTTAATTTTTCTTGATTTTACTGCTGTGGTGGTTTTTTGTTTTGGTAAACCACTTTGCATGTTTTTTAAAATAAATTTTATTAAATAAATAAACAATAGATATAAATAAAATAACACAATCCATCCTGTAGATATAAGTATTTGTCCATAGTCGCCTACTTGTTATCAGAGGCTCAGAATCCACATTCCTTTGTAAGAAAACATGAAATAACGTAAAACCATTTCTGCAGGCAAAAATCAATCAATCAATCAATGGGGGGGTGACAAGAAAGAAATGTTCCGCACCAGGTACCACCTGACCTTCCTACACCTCTGTATGAAAGGTGCCGGAATTGAGTTCTGGTGAGTTCTGGCTGGGGAAAAAAAGCCCTGGCTAAGACTAGTACTACATGATATGGTAGCACTCAATGGAAGTCACAAGAGCTGAGCTGCTGCTGCTTATGGAAGGGAGAGAAGCAACACTGCAGTGACGGAGCCAATCTGATGCTCTTGGCAACACATTTGCATTGCATCAATTTCTTCCCTTCTGCATGGTCTGCTGCTGGCTAAAACTGCCTAGTACTAGAGGGCTCTGGCGCTCTGAATGAGCCTTCTCCCATCATCCCTGTCTATTGGCCATACTGGCTGGGGCTGCTAGGAGTTGGAGACCAAAAATACCAGGAATCCGCGTTCACCATGCAGCCATCAATCAGCAACTGTCAGGGGTCCGTGGAACGTCCGTGGAACGCTGGGGCTGCTGGGAGTTGGAGACCGAAAATATCAGGAGAGGTGCTGGTTCCCAGTCCCAGATCTAGTCATACTGTTGCCAAAACAAAATATAATCTATGCAATATTGAACAGAAGGCAAGCAGATAGACTCCTCTGGCCTCCTTAGCCAGAGGTCAGAGTTGCTGAAACTACCCCAGATCCAAACCTTTCAGGAGCAGAAGGCATCCTGCTTAGTGTAAGTTTTTATTTTCTTTATTGACAGTGCTTTGATTTGCATGGGGAGAAAACCCTTCTTGGAAATGTCATGAAGGAAATTAACCTTTGCTGTTCCAAAGAAGTGAAAAAAGGAAGGAAATATTTTAATTCCAATTGCCGCTCTTCCCCACTCTCTTTTTCCTGATTGGTGGAATCATTCATTAGGTCATTTCCTGCCTCTTTATGGGCATGATGTACAGTAATATAGGCAGACTTTGTTCTCATTTCCTACAGGCGCATTAGCCAAGAACACAGGTGTGGCTGCTCTAGTGGTATCAGATTCGGGTTTCCCTCAGCAGACAGCAGACCAATCTGCAAAAGGAACACCTAGGTGGGTTTGAAGATGCTGCTGCAGCTGCTCTCTGTCCTCTGGGAGGCCTTGTCCCTGCAGGTCGTTCTGGTGTTTCTGGCTACATTTCTACTTCTTGCTGATTACAAGAGAAATATTCGCCCAAGGAATTACCCCCCAGGGCCCATGCCTCTTCCTTTGCTGGGTAATATGCTACATGTGGATTTCAAGAAGCCTCACATTTCATTACAAAAGGTAAGGATGAAGGAAAAACCTATGGCATGAATTAAATACTACACTGCTGTGCCAGATTTAGGGTGGTGCAAGTGGTTCCCTGGCATAGGGCACTGAGTCAAGTGGGCAAAGAATTGAGAGGATTGATCATTGTGAAGATCCATTTATGTGTGCCAGATTTTGGTCACTCTCAGGGTGCCATACTACCAAAATATGCCCCTACATTGCACTAGAAAGGAGTGTAAGACCCTGGCTGGAGAAGCAGGTTGAGATGCTTCCAGGTTTAGCATCCTGATTCTGAGAGAGGTCAGCCTGATGTCTGCGAGGAGCCCATATGTGGGGCACCAAGAAAAATGCCTTTCTTTTTGTTTGTTCCCAGAATATGGTATCCAGAAGTGTTTTGCCTCTGAACTTTGAGGATCTATTTTATTCTACAGTTATTTGTAACAAATCTGGGTCTTACAACTGCCTTTCACTTACCGTGGTTGGCAGAGTATTTTTTGTGTGTGTTTGTATGTTTTGTTGCTCCTTGTCCTACCTTCCCCACTTTTATCTTTGCAACAACTCTGTGTGGTAGACTAGGCAAAGTTACTACATGCAAATAAGCAGCAACTCTTGTGAATACATTGCAGGTGGAGGATGGAGGGGGCCTGTCCATGTACAGACCCTGGAAACCATTTTGGCATTTCTGATGTCCCCGATATATTGGATGGCAATCAAAGTTCCCTTCTTCCATATAGGCATTCAAGAAGCACCAAGCAGACAAATTAATATATAATATATAGAGAGGATTGTTGGGTGTAGTGAAGGGTTAACCTTCTATGCCTCGTGCTTGAGGGGATGGGCTTACAAGGGAAGTAAGCCAGGACTTGACGAAACCAGCTTGGAATGTTGTGAACTGAGTGGAAATCGAAAACATTCAGTTCAGCCGCTGCAAGGAGAGAGAGGAGACAGAGAAAATGCAGCTTAACACGGATGGCTGTTGTGGATTGTAAATGCGCTATTTTGTTTCCAGTAAAGAGATATAAGGACAGAAGAACCGTCCGGACTGATTTACTGCCCTTTCGACACACAGGCGCTGTGTAATTCTGCTAATTGCTTTACGACCGCTCCGAAGCCACACTGTGTAAACAGAAGCTGGAGAGGCTCGCAGGGGAAGCGTGGCTGGGCGCCAAACAATAAAGCAATAAAACTATCATTTCTTACATTCTACCTCAATCTCCATTCAGCTTATAGAAAAATACGGCAATGTCTACAGTCTTCAGGTTGGAAGCATGAGGTTTGTGGTTGTGAATGGATTGCATCTGGTGAAAGAGGCTCTTGTCCATCAGGGTGAAAACTTTGTAGATCGACCAAGTAGTCCTGGTTTCCAGGAAATATTTGGGACATCTGGTAAGTTTCTTTTAATGTTGTCAATTATTTAGATAATTAAATAATTCCTTTTTATTTTTTATTTTTAATGGTCTGCATTGATTGGGGAACCTTTTAGATTATTCCTCAAGTTTAAATATTCAGGAGTCATTGTTAGATCTTTCCTTAATCTTCATTTTCATTCCTTGCATCTTTAAACTACTACTAGTAAGCTGTGTCATAAAAGTATACCTACTAAACTGTTTAGATTAACTGAACTCACCATTCAGTATTGAGTACTGAAGATAAACAGCTTGTAAATAAGAACCTGGCATTTTTATGGATGGAGGAATCTGTCGGTTTTTATTTCAATCAGTTCTTCATTTTTCCAATCTTCAGTTTGAAACACTTACACATCAGTAACACTCCAGTTTGTGCATTGTTTCAGCAAGTGAGACTGAAGTAAGATTACATTTAAATTCAAGATGAACTGAATTTCTGTCCCATCACTAGTAGAGATGGAATAATAGTTAGTGCTTAAGCATGAAAGGAACAGGTAATATCTTCTTCATAGTCATTTATCTGTTGTTGTTGTTGTTGTTGTTTAGTCGTGTCCGACTCTCCATGACCCCATGGACCAGAGCATGCCAGGCACCCCTGCCTTCCACTGCCTCCCGCAGTTTGGTCGGATTCATGTTTGTAGCTTTGAGAACACTATCCAACCATCTTGTCCTCTGTCGTCCCCTTCTCCTTGTGCCCTCCATCTTTCCCAACATCAGGGTCTTTTCCAGGGAGTCTTCTCTTCTCATGAGGTGGCCAAAGTATTGGAGCCTCAGCTTCACGATATGTCCTTCCAGTGAGCACTCAGGGCTGATTTCCTTAAGAATGGACACGTTTGATCTTCTTGCAGTCCATGGGACTCTCAAGAGTCTCCTCCAGCACCATAATTCAAAAGCATCAATTCTTTGGCGATCAGCCTTCTTGATGGTCCAGCTCTCACTTCCATACATAACTACTGGGAAAACCATGGCTTTAACTATACGGACCTTTGTTGGTAAGGTGATGTCTCTGCTTTTTAAGATGCTGTCTAGGTTTCCCATCGCTTTTCTCCCAAGGAGAAGGCGTCTTTTAATTTCGTGACTGCTGTCACCATCTACAGTGATCATGGAGCCCAAGAAAGTAAAATCTCTCACTGCCTCCATTTCTTCCCCTTCTATTTGCCAGGAGGTGATGGGCCCAGTGGCCATGATCTTCATTTTTTTGATGTTGAGCTTCAGACCATATTTTGCGCTCTCCTCTTTCACCCTCATTAAAAGGTTCTTTAATTCCTCCTCACTTTCTGCCATCAAGGTTGTGTTATCTGCATATCTGAGGTTGTTGATATTTCTTCCGGCAATCTTAATTCCGGTTTGGGATTCATCCAGCCCAGCCTTTCGCATGATGAATTCTGCATATAAGTTAAATAAGCAGGGAGACAATATACAGCCTTGCCGTACTCCTTTCCCAATTTTGAACCAATCAGTTGTTCCATATCCAGTTCTAACTGTAGCTTCTTGTCCCACATAGAGAGTTCTCTTTTTTTTTATTTTATTAATTTTTTAGAAAAATTTTCTTTTACAGATTTAAATAACACATTCACATCAACCATAATGCCAAATTTCTTTTGGACTTCCCCCCGCTCCCTCCACAATCCTCATAATTTTATATTTATTTCACATTTCCTTTATAGTTGTATTGCCAGTTAATTAATCTTTACAACTCTTATCCCTCCCACAATACCCTTTCTCATCACAAAGCCTCTTTAAATCCAACTAGCGTTGTCTGTTCATCACAAATATTTTCCAGATAAATCGTAAACTTTCTCCAGTCCTGTGTGAACTTGTGATCTTTCTGGTATCTAATTTTTCCTGTCAGTTTGTCTAGTTCAGCAAAGTCCATCAATTTCCGTCTCCATTCTTCCAATGTTGGTAATTCTTCTTGTTTCCATTTTTGAGCCATTAAAATTCTTGCCGCAGTCACTGCATATTGAAAAAGTTTATAATCACTTCTATTTATTTCTCTTCCTGTAATTCCTAACAAGAAAGCTTCTGGTTTCTTCACAAACGTGTATTTAAACATCCTTTTCAGCTCATTATATATCATTTCCCAGAAGCCTTTTACTTTCTTACACTCCCACCACATATGATAAAATGTCCCTTCCCTCTCTTTACACTTCCAACATTTGTTACATGTCTTATACATTTTTGCTAATTTTACGGGAGTGATATACCATCTGTATACCATTTTCATAATATTTTCCTTTATCGTCATGCATGCAGTGAATTTCATATTTTCATTCCACACCTTCTCCCAGTCTGCTAACTGTATATTATAACCAAAATCCCTGGCCCAGTGTATCATAACTGACTTAACTTCTTCGTCCTTTGTTTGCCATTCCAGTAACATTTTGTACATTTTTGACAATACCTTGTAGTCATTATTAATTATTTCCTTCTGAAATCTAGACTCTCCTTCAATATATTTCCTCTCTTTACAATCCTTCTTAAACATATCATTTGTTTGGAAGTAGTGCAACCAATCATATACATATTTTTTAACTTGTTCATATGGCTTCAGTTTCCATTTCCCCCCTTCTTTAATTACAATATCTCCATAAGTCATCCAATCCTCTCTCATGTTTATCTTTTTAACACTCATGACCTCTAGTGGGGATAACCAATGTGGTACATTTGGTTCCAAAATATTTTGGTACCTGTCCCATATTTCTATAAGGGCACCATCACATAGAGAGTTCTCAGGAGACAGATGAGGTGATCAGGCACTCCTATTTCTTTAAGAACTTGCCATAGTTTGCTGTGGTCAATACAGTCAAAGGCTTTTACATAGTCAATGAAGCAGAAGTAGATGTCATTTATCTACTTATAGGGCAAATCCTGGAAAAAGGACTACAGTTCACAAGCCAACCTAAGGAGGGATAATGACGTTAACATAGCAAAATGAAACAAAAATAAAAAAGAAAATAAATCTATTAACCATGAGGAAAGGAAGGGTGTGAATAATTACAGAAGGGGCTAGAGTGGGACCCTCATTTTAAATCTAAACCAGTTAATTCGGGGGGGGGGGATGCCTGAGTGGCCTAAGGAGAGGAAGGAACAAAATATATTAACTGCATGACTTCTTCACCTGTCAGTATTTTTTTAATGCTGCTTTTCTATCGAGAGTTCCCACAGTGTTTAACAGGAGAAAATAAAATTAGTATTAAAAATTCTACCCAAACAGTGAAACACACAAAAAGCATCAATGAAACAGCAGTAACAGCAAACGGCAGAATTCAGAGCAAACAGATAAAAGCCACCAGCACAAATTGGCTAGTTTCTAATGCCTTGCAGTCTTTCCAAATGTCATCAGCAGGCAAGCAGAATAATGGAAAGCAAAGAGGAGTCCATCTTGGAATTAACAGGCTTGCTAAACCTACTTACTTGCTCTACGTACTTATTACTCCTTCCCATCTAGGAATAGTCTTCTCTAATGGTCTCATCTGGAAACAACAAAGACGATTTGCCTTATCAACACTCAGAAACTTTGGTTTGGGCAAAAGGTGTTTAGAAGAAAGAATACAGGAGGAGAGCCGTTACTTAAACGAAGCAATAGAAGCTGAGAAAGGTGAGAACCAGAGTCAACAATCCTGTGGCCCACCTATGATACTTACCTTAAGTTGCTACTTTGTATGAACTAGGTCAAGACTACATCAGCTAGGTGCAAAGCTCTGTGGCATTATTTCTTCACACAAATGTAGCTCTGCTTGGACTGGAATGACCCTGTGATGGCAAAGGGGGTGTTGATAGGAAGCTCCACAGAGGCTCGTTGGGGTGCAGCTCTGTGCGGGAACCTGCCATGGGAGCTAAAAGCCCTGAACTAGAACAGAATAAGAACAAAGGTTGGGTTTTGAGGATATCTGCAGATTTTTGATAATTTTGACAACCAACGTCACAAATAGAGTAGGGTTTGAAGTGCAATATTTTTGGTATATCAGTGTGTCTCTATACTGTCTCTGATGGGGATGGTCCTTATCCTTTTAGACAGCTATTGTTACAAAAATGCCCTTTCCTGACCTCCTGCCTCTCAGATCAATATCACCATACTGCAGAATAATCATTGCCTATAGAGAATAAATATAAATGGGCCTCAGAGTCCTGAGTGTCCCAGGTTAAATTACAAGATATAATGTTAATATAAAATGATTTCTTCAGCTAAAACAAATCCTGCCTCATCAACATCCAACCACTTTCCCCGCCTTCTGTTTTTGTTATATGGAAGCTAGAAGCACCCCAATTCCCTCTGCACCATTTTTTCTCTCTCTCCAGGGCAGCCATTTGACCCTCAATTTCAGATTCAGAATGCAGCTTCAAATATCATCTGTTCCATCACTTTTGGGGACCGCTTTGATTACCATGACAGCCGTTTCCATAATTTATTGCACCTGTTTGATGAGACAAACCGCCTTCAGGGAAGTTTTTGGAGTGTGGTAGGTCTTCTTTGAGTTCAATAGAATTGCTTTGATTCCAGACACATTCCCACATTCTTGCTGACTGTGCAATCATTTGCTTTGGGTCCTCCTGTTTCTTCATATTCTCATTCCTGTTTTCTCCCTTACTATTCATTCAAGTCTCTTGACTCATCCATATTCCTTTGCCTTCTAGCTTTTTTTATCAAGGCACTAAAGACTTTAGTATTGCAATGTGTATTACAGAAGAGGTTGTGTTTTTAAGTGGCTGGAGGTATGCGCATATCCATTCCTCATACGCAGGTGTCCAGTGACCCACATCCAGTGGAGCTGTGGGCATGCTATTAGCATTAGCAGAGTATCAGCAAAGAAGTGAGGCTGTAGGTATTTGGCATCACAAAAACTTCTTTATTTACAAAATATCAAAATAACAAACATGGCTGAGTGTGAGCAGCAGCTTCACATGTCTCCTCTGTCCGAGTCTGAGTTCTGTTCCCACACTCCTATAACTATGCAATGTAAATAGTGGATCACGAGATCCAGCAGCAAAAAGAGAATGAAATTACTAATAGGAGGGCTGTCACATGTGAACAGGGTGTGACTTGATCCTACACAAACCTGTTCTAATCTGTGAATGGAAGCCCCATGCAGATGCATAACATTAAAGGGAAACTCTACATATTCATGTTATTAGCAGGCATTGATAAAGGCCTTTTTCAAATGATGGCAATCATCTTCTTGAGAAGTCAATCAGTGAATTACAAGTTGTGTTCGTAGAACTAACCACAATGATGCCATTTGATTTGCAATCTGTACATTCTAACCAAGAAGTTTAGACATTGCCATGGGGTCCCATCGTAAGCAGTGGTGAATGCAATATTTGCTCTGGTTCCAAGAGAGTCTGCCATCTTTGAGCCTGTGCACACCAGCCTTTATTACTGCTAGCTCCTTTCCCATGACAATGACACGATGTGAATGCTTTTTTGAGAGGGTTTTTCCTTCACATATATGATATTAGTGTTTGTTTCCTCAGCTATACGATGCATTTCCTACTGTCATGAAGCACTTGCCAGGGCCCCATCAGACACTTTTTAAAAAATGGGGGCAGGTGAAATCCTTTGTGAGAGAAATCATTGAAAAACACAAAGAAGACTGGAACCCATCTGAACCCAGAGACTTCATTGACGCCTACCTAAATGAAATGGCCAAGGTGAGAGATGAAAAGGTAAAAAAGTATGTATCTTTAATAACAAAACAGTAGTAGAAGGCAGAGAAGCAATATTAAAAATCATAACTAGTCATGTGGCTTGTCTGAATGGTCCTTAGTGCCTGACCATATTCTTTCTGTTGAATTTATGACTTCAGACAAAATACATTTCTGCATGCACAGAATATGAGGTCATGTATTTTGTGGGGATACACCTCCCCACTTGTTCACTGCTGGGATTTCACCACTAATCGGTGGTTTGTGAGAGCACACAGTTGACATGACTAAAAGAATCACTGTAGTGGAGGCATCTCATGACCAAAGGATTCAGTTGCCTGAATAAACCCAGACCAGGAATTATTGACCAGAACAAACCCAAACTTTATGCCAGCACCAGAGAGTCACAGGACTCTTGACTCCTTCCTAGAGGCAGGATTGTTGTTGTTTAGTCGTTTAGTTGTGTACGACTCTCCGTGACCTCATGGACCAGAGCACGCCAGGCACTCCTGTCTTCCACTGCCTCCCGCAATTTGGTCAGATTCATGTTTGTAGCTTCGAAAACACTGTCCAACCATCTCGTCCTCTGTCGTCCCCTTCTCCTTGTGCCCTCCATCTTTCCCAACATCATGGTCTTTTCCAGGAATCTTCTCTTCTCATGAGGTGGCCAAAGTATTGGAGCCTCAGCTTCACGATCTGTCCTTCCAATGAGCACTCAAGGCTGATTTCCTTAAGAATGGATGCGTTTGATCTTCTTGCAGTTCATGGGACTCTCAAGAGTCTCCTCCAGCACCATAATTCAAAAGCATCAATTCTTTGGCGATCAGCCTTCTTGATGGTCCAGCTCTCACTTCCATACATCACTACTGGGAAAACCATGGCTTTAACTATACGGACCTTTGTTGGTAAAGTGATGTCTCTGCTTTTTAAGATGCTGTCTAGGTTTGCCATCGCTTTTCTCCCAAGGAGCAGGCGTCTTTTAATTTCGTGACTGCTGTCACCATCTGCAGTGATCATGGAGCCTAAGAAAGTAAAATCTCTCACTGCCTCCATTTCTTCCCCTTCTATTTGCCAGGAGGTGATGGGCCCAGTGGCCATGATCTTCGTTTTTTTGATGTTGAGCTTCAGACCATATTTTGCGCTCTCCTCTTTCACCCTCATTAAAAGGTTCTTTAATTCCTCCTCACTTTCTGCCATCAAGGTTGTGTCATCTGCATATCTGAGGTTGTTGATATTTCTTCCAGCGATCTTAATTCCGATTCATCTAGCCCAGCCTTTCGCATGATGAATTCTGCATATAAGTTAAATAAGCAGGGAGACAATATACAGCCTTGCCGTACTCCTTTCCCAATTTTGAACCAATCAGTTGTTCCATATCTAGTTCTAACTGTAGCTTCTTGTCTCACATAGAGATTTCTCAGGAGACAGATGAGGTGATCAGGCACTCCCATTTCTTTAAGAACTTGCCATAGTTTGCTGTGGTCGACACAGTCAAAGGCTTTTGCATAGTCAATGAAGCAGAAGTAGATGTCTTTCTGGAACTCTCTAGCTTTCTCTAGAGGCAGGATTAGAGTCACTGAATCCCCTGGTGATCTCTTGACATGTGGGGCTGTCAGTAGGATGGTGTTTTTAATGACAGCTGAACTCCCTGGTGCATTTTCTTTGCTTTAAGGAGGATGCCCCTTCCAGTTTCCATGAAGAAAGCCTCCTACAATCAACACTGGATCTGTTTTCTGCTGGAACAGAATCACTTTCTGCAACCCTGCGCTGGGCTTTGCTGTATATGGCCATATACCCAGACATTCAAGGTAGAACTGTAGTTGACTCATTTGCCTTTCATTACAGTCGGAATACTGCAGCTTCAGGTGGACTCGTCAGAAAACACACATTCCCCTCAATAAAAGAATGAAGTCTTAAGCCATTGCTGGAACTTGACTAGTGAAAGTCCTGTGTGCTTTTTCAGTTGAAGGGAATTTCACAAATGAGATACCGCTACTCAGGAGGGTCTATCCCTTGTCACCATCTACTGGGTACCCAGTTTCCTTGCAGATATTGGTTTATGTCTGTTCTCCTTGTAGTGATAGCAGATTTTCTTTTCTCTGCAGCAAAAGTCCAAGCAGAAATAGATTCTGTGATTGGCCAGTCTCGCCAGCCATCAATGGATGACAGGGACAGCATGCCGTATACCAATGCGGTTGTTCATGAAATTCAAAGAATAAGCAACATTGTGCCTGTGAATTCGCCCCGGATGACAACTAAGGACACTACAATTGCTGGGTTTCATATTCCCAAAGTAAGTATTAAGATGATACAATGGTACCTTGGGTTAAGAATTTAATTCATTCCGCAGGTCCGTTCTTAACCTGAAACTGTTCTTAACCTGAGGTACTAGGTTAATGGGGCCTCCCGCCTCTGCCGTGTGATTTCTGTTCTCATCCTGAAGCAAAGTTCTTAACCCGAGGTACTATTTCTGGGTTAGCAGAGTCTGTAACCTGAAGCGTCTGTAACTTGAAGCATCTGTAACCCAAGGTACCACTGTATACCATTCTTATTTTCCTTTCCTCTTTCTTCAAGATACAAAAACTTGAAGCCAGAGTTCTAAATGAGGGTTGGCCAACATGAGGTCCTCCAGATGTTGTTCAAGTCCAACTCTTACCAACCTGAGCCAGCATAAGCAATAGGCAAGAATGGTTGGACTTGGATCCAGGAGGCTCAGTACTGCTGTAGATAGTTGCACAGATAAAAACACAAAGAGTTCTCTGCCAGTTTAATCTACTATCTTCTCTTCTTTTTCTTTGAGAGGAAACCATATTGATTCCCAACCTGACTTTGAATGTCTTTAAAAATCTATATTGGAACTGTGCTTTTGTGGGACTTCATTGGATGAATGACTTAATAATGAGAAGTAAATATTGCTTTCAGAACATATCCTTGCTCTGTCAGGGGATAGAGGCTTAGTACTACTATAATTTCAAAGAGAATACAGTGGTACCTCTGGTTACGAACTTAATTCATTCCAAAGGTGTGTTCTTAACCTGAAACCGTTCTTAACCTGTGGTACCACCTTAGCTAATGGGGCTCCCCGCTGCCACCACACCACTACTGTGTGATTTCTGTTCTCATCCTGAGGTAAAGTTCTCAACCCGAGGTACTACTTCCTTGTTAGTGGAGTCTGTAACCTGAAGTATTTGTAAAACAAGGTGTTTGTAACCCGAGGTACCACTGTACTCGAAAGCGCCTTGTCATTTTTATCTACTTTCTTCTCTGCTTCTCCTTTGCCAGGGAACCATAATGCTCGCCAGTTTGACCTCTGTGCTGTTTGACAAGAATGAGTGGGAAACACCCAATGAGTTTAATCCTGGCCATTTCCTGGAAAATGATCAGTTCATGAAAAGGGAAGCGTTCTTGCCATTCTCTGCAGGTAAAAAAGTTCATGGGCTGCTCATCAGAACTGCAACAGTGACAATATGATGGTGATTTGGTTGCTGAGAGCCTTGTGTATTGCTGGGGTTACCACCCTATTGGGACCAGTGGTCACATTTGGGATTTTGAGGAAGTGCTCTGTGTGCATGTCACAAAATGGCTGCCATTCTCAGCTGCCCTAGAACAGAAACCTACTTCGATCTGGATCTTGAGCAACTAACTCTGTTTGCCACACCCTTAGATAATCTATATGCAGATTAGGGAGATGCCTAATAAAATAAACATGAAATTGAAATTTTCTCCAAAACTACATATGAGAGAAATTTATGTTAATTGAAATGTATCTATTCCAAATTCTCAAAAACCATGATCATATTTGTTCAGTGTTCCCATTTGCTTCACTAGGGAATACAGAGGACTGATTTTTATCTTTATTTTGCAACAACATACTGTTTTAAAGTATTTGTTCTCTCAGTGTTGTTTTAAACTGTGCAGCCGTTTACTGTAGCAAAAGCTCTCCACTGAAACAGTCTCTTTCTCCCTCTCTTCCAGGAAAGCGAGCTTGTCTGGGAGAGCAGTTGGCGAGGACTGAGCTCTTTCTTTTCTTCACTGCCCTAATTCAGAAATTCACTTTCCAAGCTCCAAAGAATGAGACATTAAGCCGTGAATATAGGATGGGTCTGACATTGTCTCCCCTGCCATACCGGATTTGTGCATTTTCTCGCTAAGGGACCCATCTTATAGCATTGCCATTCTTAAAAAAGTCGGATTAGTTTGTGGGGCAGAAACATGCCTGTGGCTTAGTATTAATTATGTGAAGCAAGAATTCATTAGGACTTCACCCAAGTAAGTAGGGTTGGGATTGCAGCCTGTACCTTTAAAAAAAGTGCATTCAATTCACATTTCCCCCCTCAAGGAATTCAGGCAACTGTAACTTAAGGCTGCTGGGAATTGTAGCTCTCTGAAGGGTAAACTACATTTCCCATGATTCTTGGGGTGTGTGTGTATGTATGCAAATAATATTGTTTCATTGGTGAGGATCCAAATTATCCCACTATTTTCAATATTATTATATTGCTGCTGTTGCTGCTCTGGTGAGTGCTGGGTGGACCGCTCCCTTTCCTGCTAACTCCATCTGGCCTAGGGGGCGGGGCCTGCACTCACCACTACAGTTTAGAGGCCTGAGCAGCTGCCTGTAGCAAGTGACAAAATGGTTTTAAATGTTTTAAGTGCTTTTAATTTGCTGCACCTTAAATGGTGGTGGTTGTTTTTTATAATATTTTATAATTTTATAATTTTATTTCTGCTTGCGGTTGGTTAAGTATTTAGTCAGGGTGGGGAGTGGTTTAATTTTAGTATTATTGTTTCTTGCTGTGCTTCTATTTTTATTATTCTGTTAAGTTATTATATAGTTTGTATATTGCCTTTTAAGGGGAAGGGTCAGGGCTGCCTGGGAGAGGGCCTCAGCCAATAGAATGGCTGGGGCAGGTTCCACAGGGGGGAATGTATTGGGACATCTGATCTCAGTGATCACGGGCAGGAGGAGGAGTTACGCTAAGACCAGACCATGTCATTACCAAGGAGGCAGGTTTAGTCGTTGTCTGAGGACTATCCCTGCCTCCAGGTCTGGTCCTGACTGGAAGGATACTGGAATAAGCAAGGGAAACCCACATGACCTGAAAGTGATGCTGTGCAATGCCAGGTCAATGATGAATAAAACCACTGCCATCCACAACCTGATTGTGGATGGAGGATTTGACCTGGCATGTGTGACAGAGACCTGGTTGGATGAAGCAGATGGGCCTGTCCTTGCCGCTGCTTGCCCACCAGGTTTCTCTTACGCACAGCAACCCAGGTCATGTAGGCGGGGAGGGGGGGGTTGCAGTGATTTTTAGGAAGTCATTAGTCTGCACCAGGTGTCCTATTGGGAAGACCCAGTTCTCTGAGTGCATGTTCTGGAAGTTGGGCAATAGGGGCAGTACAGGATTCCTGTTGGTGTACCGACCTCCCCGCTGCACCAAGGATTCCCTGCCCGAGCTGCTTCAGGTCGTGGCGGATATGCTCCTGGAGACACCTAGCTTGGTTGTCCTGGGGGATTTTAACATCCATGCCGACACGACCTTACAAGGGGCCGCTCGGGACTTCGTGGAAAGCATGGCCTCCATGGGGCTGTCCCTGAATAAGTCTGGCCCAACTCATAGCTGCGGACCTGCCTTAGACTTGGTGTTTACCTCTACGGATGTTAGTGATCTGACATTAACTAAAAGCGAAACAAAAGAAGTGCCATGGTCAGATCACTTCCTGGTGCAACTGGACTTCTCCGCGACCCTTCCCCTCTGCAGGGAGGTGGGACCGATTCGGATGGTCCGCCCCCACCACTTAATGGATCCAATTGGCTTCCAGAGAGTGGTAGGGGATTTTTATCCCAAGTTGATGGCCTTTCAGCTGATTCCCTGGTGGCCTGCTGGAATGTGGAGTTAACCAGGGCTATTGACTGTCTGGCTCTGAAGCGCCCTCTCCAATTGCATGGAGCCCGGACAGCCCCGTGGTTTTCCCCGGAGCTGAGGGTGATGAAACAATCGTTGAGACGGCTAGAGCGTCGGTGGCGGAAAACTCATTCTGAATCAGACCGGACACGGGCTAGAGCTCAACGTCGAGCCTACCAAGTGGCAATGGCGATGGCGAAGAGGGCCTTCTTCACCGCCTCCATTGCATCTGCAGAAAACAGCAGCAGGAAACTTTTTCAGGTGGTTCGCAATCTATCGGAACCACCTGCACCACCGGGGCCTGGTAGGGACCCCAAGATCTCCTGCAATGCTTTTGCAAAGTTTTTTGCAGATAAAGTCGCTCAGATTCAGAAGGAGGTAGACTCCACCGTGGGAGCAGAGCCAGGGTGGGAGAGTGCTAGAGTTCTGTCTAGTCCTGTTACATGGGATCAATTCCAATCTGTTACCTCCGAGGATGTGGACAGGCTGCTTGGACAAGTGAAACCGACCACCTGTCTCCTTGATCCTTGCCCATCCTGGCTGATAAAAGTGAGCCGGGAAGGGCTGGGCGATGGACTCTGCGGGGTGGTGAAAGCTTCCCTCTGTGAGGGAGCCTTCCCAGACCCGCTGAATGAGGCATCATTAAACCGCTTCTTAAAAAAACATCTTTAGACCCAGCCAATTTGGCCAACTATCGCCCAGTCTCAAATTTACCATTCTTGGGCAAGGTGATTGAGCGGGTGGTTGCCAAACAACTCCAAGCACGCCTGGAGGATGCGGACCATTTGGATCCCTTCCAATCAGGATTCAGGCCTCACCATGGGACTGAAACTACCTTGGTCGCGCTGGTTGATGATCTCCGGCGGGCTAGGGACAAAGGTGAAAGCTGTTTCCTAGTTCTGCTGGATCTCTCAGCGGCCTTTGACACCATCGACCATAAGATCCTTCTGGACCATCTAGAAGGGCTGGGAGCTGGGGGCACTGTTATACGGTGGTTTCGCTCCTTTCTCCTTGGCCGTGTCCAGAAAGCGGTGGTGGGGGATGAGTGTTCAGACCCCTGGGCTCTCACTTGTGGGGTGCCTCAGGGTTCCGTCCTCTCCCCAATGCTTTTTAATATCTATATGAAGCTGCTGGGAGAGATGATCAGGGGGTTTGGGCTGGGTGTTCATCAGTATCAATGACTTGGATGATGGACTCAAGGGCATCCTGATCAAATTTGCAGATGACACCAAACTGGGAGGGGTGGCTAACACCCCAGAGGACAGGATCACACTTCAAAACGACCTTGACAGATTAGAGAACTGGGCAAAAACAAACAAGATGAATTTTAACAGGGAGAAATGTAAAGTATTGCACTTGGGCAAAAAAAATGAGAGGCACAAATACAAGATGGGTGACACCTGGCTTGAGAGCAGTACATGTGAAAAGCATCTAGGAGTCTTGGTTGAGCACAAACTTGACATGAGCCAACAGTGTGACACGGCAGCTAAAAAAGCCAATGTAATTCTGGGCTGCATCAATAGGAGTATAGCATCTAGATCAAGGGAAGTAATAGTGCCACTGTATTCTGCTCTGGTCAGACCTCACCTGGAGTACTGTGTCCAGTTCTGGGCACCACAGTTCAAGAAGGACACTGACAAACTGGAACGTGTCCAGAGGAGGTCAACCAAAATGGTCAAAGGCCTGGAAACAATGCCTTATGAGGAATGGCTAAGGGAGCTGGGCATGTTTAGCCTGGAGAAGAGGAGGTTAAGGGGTGATATGATAGCCATGTTCAAATATATAAAAGGATGTCACATAGAGGAGGGAGAAAGGTTGTTTTCTGCTGCCCCAAAGAAGTGGACACGGAGCAATGGTTCCAAACTACAAGAAAGAAGATTCCACCTAAACATTAGGAAGAACTTCCTGACAGTAAGAGCTGTTCGACAGTGGAATTTGCTGCCACGTAGTGTGGTGGAGTCTCCTTCTTTGGAGGTCTTTAAGCAGAGGCTTGACAACCATATGTCAGGAGTGCTCTGATGGTGTTTCCTGCTTGGCAGGGGGTTGGACTCGATGCCCTTGTGGTCTCTTCCAACTCTATGATTCTATGATTCTATGATTCTATGAGTATGCAGATGACACCCAGCTCTACCTCTCCTTTAAATCAGAACCAGTGAAGGCAGTGAAGGTCCTGTGTGAGTGCCTGGAGGCTGTTGGAGGATGGATGGTGGCTAACAGATTGAGGTTGAATCCTGACAAGACAGAAGTACTGTTTTTGGGGGACAGGAGGCGGGCAGATGTGGAGGATTCCCTGGTCCTGAATGGGGTAATTGTGCCCCTGAAGGACCAGGTGCGCAGCCTGGGAGTCATTTTGGACTCACAGCTGTCCATGGAGGCACAGGTTAATTCTGTGTCCAGGGCAGCTGTCTACCAGCTCCACTTGGTATGCAGGCTAAGACCCTACCTGCCCACGGACTTTCTTGCCAGAGTGGTGCATGCTCTGGTTATCTCCCGCTTGGACTACTGCAATGCGCTCTACGTGGGGCTACCTTTGAAGGTGACTCGGAAACTGCAATTAATCCAGAATGCGGCAGCTAGACTAGTGACTGGGAGTGGCCGCCGGGACCACATAACACCGGTTCTGAGAGATCTGCATTGGCTCCCAGTACGTTTCCGAGCACAATTCAAAGTGTTGGTGCTGACCTTTAAAGCCCTAAAAGGCCTCGGTCCTGTATACCTGAAGGAGCGTCTCCACCCCCATTGTTCAGCTGAGATCCAGCGCTGAGGGCCTTCTGGTGGTTCCCTCATTGCAAGAGGTAAGGTTACAGGGAACCAGGCAGAGGGCATTCTCGGTAGTGGCACCTGCCCTGTGGAACGCCCTCCCAGCAGATGTCAAAGTAATAAACAACTAGGTAAAGGTAAAGGTACCCCTGCCCGTACGGGCCAGTCTTGACAGACTCTGGGGTTGTGCGCCCATCTCACTTAAGAGGCCAGGGGCCAGCGCTGTCCGGAGACACTTCCGGGTCACGTGGCCAGCGTGACATCGCTGCTCTGGCGAGCCAGAGCCGCACACGGAAACGCCATTTACCTTCCCGCTGGTAAGCGGCCCCTATTTATCTACTTGCACCCGGAGGTGCTTTCGAACTGCTAGGTTGGCAGGCGCTGGGACCGAGCAGCGGGAGCGCACCCCGCCGCAGGGATTCGAACCGCCGACCTTTCGATCGGCAAGCCCTAGGCGCTGAGGCTTTTACCCACAGCGCCACCTGCGTCCCTAATAAACAACTATTTTACTTTTAAAAGACAACTGAAGGCAGCCCTCTTTAGGGAAGTTTTTAATGTCTGATGCTGTACTGTTTTTAATATTCAGTTGGAAGCTGCCCAGAGTGACTGGGGAAACCCAGCCAGATGGGCGGGGTATAAATAATAAGTTGTTGTTGTTATTATTATTATTATTATTATTTATTATTATTATTATTATTATTATTATTATTATTATTATTATTATCATCATCATCATCATCATCATCATCAACTAGGGCTGCCATATATCTGGGTTTTTCCGGACACATCCAGGAATTGGGTTGCAAAATGATGTCTGGGCAGATTATTGCTGAATTGGCAAAATGTCTGAGAAAAGTAGGGACAATTTTTTAAACAACAACAACAAAATTTATAGATTAAATTAAACAACCCCCCCCCAAAAAAAAAGCTCAACAACGTAACGCTGGGGAAAATGGTCAACCCCCCCATCTTTCACGGAATGTGGGGCTCGAACCCATGACCTTGAGATTATCTCTGTTCTGTATTGTTGGGCCAAACCCCAAGGCAGAGTTTAAATGTGCTTCTAAATATAGTAAAATTGGTGGGTTAAGCATAGAACTCTTGAGTTGTATGGTGGACAATGAATATTCCCTAGGTTTTATTATTTTCCCAAAACAATTTTGTTGTTCTTTAATAAACATGGTGGCTAACAAGGTGAAAACTGAGTCTGCAAAGTGTTTTCCATGAAAATCGTTAAAAGTGGCAATTTGGCTGTCTGGGAGTGCATAGTGCTGACACTCACAGGGGCAGGGGCAGAGGAGAATGTCAAAACATACATGCTCCCTTTCCATCAGTACTATTGTGTCCAGTTGAAAACATTCAAGCAGAAATTTCCTGGGGATATTGTGCTTGCAGTTCTTTGGGAGTCTTGGGCTTGATGTGTGCTTGGCCTGAACCAATCTCTCCTGTGGTGTTCTTTGGGAGAAGGAACATGGAGTCTTAAGGCCTTTGAACAACAATTATTGAATAATAAAGGCTTACTCTCAGTTCTTTCTAAAATTATATTGGATGCCACTGTAGGTGGACCTGCTGATTAGAAGTTGTGCTGGGAACAAAATATCCAGCTTTCACTCAGTGATAGAGACTGGGAGGTTTTGTGGTGGAAATTGCCTTATAAATCAGTCTTTGCTTCTGTGAGGGAATTATCTTTGAAAGTATTGCAAAGCTGGTATTTGACACCCAGGTATTTGGCCCACACTGCATCAGTTTCCTCCTCCCTCTGTTGGATGGTGGGTGTCACCAGGTGGGCATGTATTGATACAAGTGGGTTTGGGAGAGAAGGAGCTTATAGAAATCTCTCAAATAATGCAACAGGATGTGCTCCTTACCCCACGTTTGGCAGTACTGAAACTAACAATTCAAACTGGGTTTTAAAGAACAATGAATTTATTGTCCACCTGGTCACAAGAAGATGAATAATAATGAAAGTTATTTTGTTGTTTTGTTCTGGGGAAGGAATTTTTCTGAGCATCACTATTATTCTGTGAAATACAGGTATTTCCTGGTCCCCACAATAGTTTCAGAAGTACCCCTGGGCCCAAAAGGTGGGAGCCTCTGGTTTCCACAGCAACATTTTAGTGACTGGGTGCTTTCATACTTGACCTCCCCCAGCAGACCTCCATGCGGTTGCAGCTTGCAGCCATTGATGCTCCACATGCACTGGGGCAGGAACAAGGGTTTCCTTGCCACTCAGCTCCACAGTAGACACAATTCCACCTGGCCACCTGATTATCATCAGTTTTAGTACTCTTGTATTTAAGATGGGTAACCAAGACTAAGAGATCATGGCTTGGCTAAGACCAGTATCCACCCCCCATGGTAAGGTGGCTCTCACTACACCTCCCAAGAGCTGAGTTGCTCCTGCTTACTTGGAGGGAGGAAAAGCAACTCAACGCACCAATGGAGCCAATCCAGAGCTCCTGCCAATGAATTTGCATTGCACAAAGTTTCCCTCTTCTACATGGTCTGCTGCTTTGTGAAACTATCTAGTCCTAGAGTGCTCTCCAGTGATGCCTGACTGTTGACCACACAACCTAGGGCTGTTGGGAGTTGGAGACCCAAAACATCTGGAGAGGTGCTGGTTTCCAGTTAGCCTGGTCAGTCTGTCACCAAAGCAAAATCTAACTCATGCAATACTGAACAGAAAGCAAGCAGGGTGACTTCTCTGACCTCCTTAGGCAGGGGTCAGAGCTGCAGAAGCTACCCCTGATCCAAACCTCTCAGGAACAGAAAGATCCTCCTTAGTGTAAGTTTTTATTTATTTATTTATTGACAGTGCTTTGATTTGCACTGGGAGAAAATCCTTCTTGGAAATGTCATGAAGGAAAATATCCTTTGCTGTTTCACAAAAGTGAAAATAGGAAGGAAATACTCTAAATCAGAAAGCTGCTGTTCTCCACTCTCTTTTGCCCCCTTGGTACGGTGAGTCATGATCTCTTTCCTGCCTCTGTGTGGGCGTGATATATAGCAATACACATAGACTTTGCCCTTATTTATTTCAGGAACTTTAGCCAAGAGGACAGGCGTGACTGCTCTAGCTGCCTGAGATTTGGGTTTCCATCCACACACAGCAATCTGTTTTGACAAAACCAGGCTAGAAGAATGTTGCTCCAGCTTTTCTCTGTCCTCTGGGAGGCCTTGTCCTTGCAGGTCGTTCTGGTGTTTCTGACTACATTTCTACTTCTTGCTGATTTCAAGAAAAAGATTCGCCCAAGGAATTTCCCCCCAGGGCCCATGTGTCCTCCTTTTTTGGGGTAACTTGCTACATATGGATTTAAAGAATCCTCAGAATGCAGTACGAAAGGTGAAGATGAAGGATAGAGCCATGGCATGAGTTGAAAACATTGCACCCCCAGATTTCGGGTGGTGGGGTCGGTTCCTTCGTTTAGGGTGCCAAGCCAAGTGGGCCAAAATTGAGAAGATCCATTTGGAGGCGCCAGATTTTGGCCTCACTCGGGGTGCCATACAACCAAAGATAAGCAAAGTTAACCCCTGTTTTGCGCTGGAAAGGCATGCAAGACCCTTGCAGGATAAGTTGCTTCCTAGTTTAGGATCCTGATTCCAAGAATGGTCAACTGGATGTCTGTGAGAAGCCCACACATGGGGCCGCAAGACAAATGCCTTTCTGTTTGTTTGTTCCCAGCATCTGGTATCCAGATGTGTATTACCTCTGAACCCAGAGGATCTGTTTTACCTAACTGTTATTTGTACCAAATCTGTGTCCACAACTTTCTTTTGCTTTCTGTGGTTTGCAAAGTATTTTGTGTGCTTTGCATGGACAGGCGGAGTCCCCCCATCCCCAGGCGACCCCCGGGTAGAGTAATGACTCAAGACACTATGCTATGGGATGAAAATGGGCCACAACATTATTAGAACTTCGGATGTAGGGAGACCTTGGCTTAGGCCTTGGGCGTTTATCCCTCCCAGTCCATGGCCAGGATGCTGGGGAACATCAGGGTTATCCAGAATGTGTGGGGATTGGGCTGGCTCTGGAGAATGTCTGTCAAGCAGAGAGCCCGCTCCCCATTTCTCTGTCGTCACAAGGGAAAGTAATGACAACCAATAGGCGTATAGCCAATGCCTTCTCTCTTACAACCCTTTTAACGTGGAACCCTGGGATCTCCGCCACAGGGGGGGGCATGGGTCACCGCTTAACATCCCCCCCCCCATTAGGGAAGGTAGACTAAAGGATTCCGCCAAAGGCCTGAAACCACCAAAGTTGTGACGTTTTGCTACAGGGAAGGTAAAACCTGCCAATGCAGGAAAATTCCTTTCCGGCCCTTCAACAGCGACCTTAGCATAGCAGCACCCGCATACCTGTAAAGAAGTTAGCCTGCAAAAGAAAACTTAACTGAGGGAGGGCAGGATGGGAGAAGCTCTGGAGTCAACTGAGGATCCCCAGGTAAGACCCTCCCTCTATTGTGTGGCCAGGGTGGTCCTTCCCCTTACCTGGCCAGGTCCCGCCCGGGACTGGATAACAGGCAGAGGTAGGCGGAGACCTCCAGGAGTCTGGCTGGGGAGAGAAGCCAGGATATACTCCCGGGAGCCGCTTAGGTCCAGGGGGTCTGCTCGCGACCACGCAAAAGGCGCCCCCCATTTGATGTGGAGAGCTGTCATTGGTGTACATTGTCCTACCCTCCCTCCCCTTTTATCTTTGCAACAACCCTGTGTGGTAGATGAGGCTAAGTTGCCACAAATACATAAGCCACAGCTCTTGTGAATAGAAGACAGGTGGAGGATGGAGGGGGCCTGTCCATGTACAGTCCCCAGAAACCCTTTCAGCATTTCTGATATCCCTGATATATTTGATGGCAACCAAAGTTTCCATCTTCCATATAAGCATCAAAGAAGAACCAGGTATGCGCATGTGTACGTGCACACATACACACACACACAATTCTTCTTTCTCGCTCTCCTTCCAGTTTTCCAAAAAAGACGGCAATGTGTTCAGCGTTCAGGTTGGAACCAAATGTATTGTGGTTGTGAGTGGACTGCAACTGGTGAAGGAAGCTCTTGTTCATCAGGGTGAAAACTTTGTAGACCGGCCCACATCTCCTGTTAGTGCTGAAATATTTGGGTCTTTTGGTAAGTTTCTTTTAACATGGTCAATTACTGAGATAGTTAAAGTTTGCGTTTCCCTTTTCTTTTCTTTTTTCTTTTCTTTCCTTTTTCATTCTCTGCACTGATTTTGCAATCTTTTGGATTGTTTCTCAAGTTTAAATTTTCAGAACTGATTATTTCCCTAATTTGCATTTGCATTTCTTGCATCTTTAAACCAAAATAAGGCAGTTGTAGTAAAGCTGTGGCATAGACGTATACCTGCTAAACTCTTTAGCTTAACTGAGCTCACTGTTCAGTGTTGGGTGGCAATCAAAGAGTCTGGCTGTGTAGTGCATCAAACAGCTTGTCATTATTAAGGGTGGAGGAATCTTTGAGCTTTTTCTTTCATTCAGTTCCTCATTTTTCCATTCTTCAGTTTGCCACACTATTGCATCTAATAACATTTCATTTAATGCATTGTTTCTGCAACTGAGAATACCATAAGATTGCATATAAATTGCAAGCTGAAGTGACTTTCTGCCCCATCCCTAGTAGTGATGGAATAATATGTCAACGTTAAGTAGTGCATGAATCCCTCCTACTATTGGTCCTCCCCAATACCAAGAAGAAGAGAGGTGTTGGGTGATACCAGGCTACACCTTTATTGACAGAACATGTAAGAAGTTTGGCATAGGCATTGGGTAGATTCCACCCCTTCCAGCCCACCTGCTAAAAGAACTTGTGTTTAGGGGTCAACCAGAAATGAGAGAGCTCCTGCCCTACATCAAGGGGTAACTCCCCCACTGGATTGCATATAGGGAATGCTGTAGCCCCTCGCTTTCACCTGGGTGTCTAGACTGAAGCATCTTCCCGGACCCAATTTCAGAAGGGCCAGACAGAGGCTATAACCTCCCTCCAATCAAGACTATGTCTATCTAATGCCTAAACTGCCAAAGTTCTGACAACTGCTATGAAGATGGAAAAACCAGAGGGCTGGAGCCAACTGGGAAAATCTCAACCTGGGCCCAAATATGGCAACTGGCTGTACCATAGCAAGGTCAAACAGAACAACATGCAACAGCAGTATATAAAGGATGGGAGATCCAACAGAAAGTGGCTGCAGAGAAAGCCACAGTCCTATGTCATATACGGGGTGACCCATGCCTGCTCACAGATTAGGTAAGTGGGCGGGACCAATTACTCAGGCAGCAAGCTCAACCCAGAGGCTTCCATTGCTGACTGGGAAACAGTCCCTGGGACTTCCCAAATCAGAACTTGTCACATGGGGGAATGCCAGCCCACAATGGCATCCAACAGGAAACATGAGTGGACTTCTTATTCAACCATAGCCAACCAGACAAGTTGCTTCACGCATACAGACCTGATCCATGAACCATTCTGGGGCAAGATGCAATTTAGATGACTGTTGGGTACATGCCAGGTTGCTTCTTTTCTGCTTAGGCCAGTAGTTGTGATTAAAGTAAATTTGTGCCAATTGCACCACAGTTTTCAATGCAAAGCTGCCAAGAAATGAATGGCCTTTATGAAACAACACTCCCCCTTAGCAGTAAGTAGAGGTCAAGAGTGGGGTCACTGGCATGGACTCAGGAATTTGGAATCTGTTGTGACACCTAATGCCCATTAAAAGCTGATGAGCTGAGCCGCCCCTGCAATTGCGTCCAACTATATAAAGAAAGGGGAAAGCAGTGGGAATGGAAGCAGGTCCCTTTGAGGTCCACAGGTGCCCAACACGTAGCAAAAAAGTTGTGCAAATGAAAAGGAAAAGAGAAATCTATTCATAGTGAGCAAATGAAGGGTGTGAATAGTTACAGAAGGGGCTAGAGTGGGACCCCCATTTAAAATTTAATGCCTCTTAATTCCAGAAAGGGGACACGGGTGGCGCTGTGGGTTAAACCACAGAGCCTAGGGCTTGCTGATCAGAAGGTCGGTGGTGACGGGGTGAGCTCCCGTTGCTCAGTCCCTGCTCCTGCCAACCTAGCAGTTCGAAAGCACGTCAAAGTGCAAGTAGATAAATAGGTACCACTCCGGCGGGAAGGTAAACGGCATTTTCGTGCGCTGCTCTGGTTTGCCAGAAGAGGCTTAGTCATGCTGGCCACATGACCCAGAAGCTGTACACCAGCTCCCTCGGCCAATAAAGCGAGATGAGTGCTGCAACCACAGAGTCAGCCACAACTGGATCTAATGGTCAGGGGTCCCTTTACCTTTACCTTTAATTCCAGAAAAGGAATACCAAAGTTGCCTAATGGACCTCAGAAATGAAGGAGTAAAATATATTGACTGTATGATTTTACAACTGTTAAAACTGTTGCTTTTTAAATAAAAAACTATATGCTGCCTTTCTATCAAGAGCTCCCACAGTGTTTCACAGGACAAAATAAAATTAGTATTAAAAATTCTACCCAAACAGTGAAACACACAAAAAGCAAATCAATGAAACAGCAAACAGCAGAATTCAGAGCAACCAGATAAAAGCCTCCAGCACAAATTAGCTAGTTTCTAATGCCTTGCAGTCTTTCCAACATGTCATGAGCAGGCAAGCAGAATAATGGAAAGCAGAGGGGAGTCCATCTTGGAATTAACAGAATTGCTAAATTTACTTACTTGCTGTACATACTTATTACTCCTTTCCATCTAGGAATAGTCTTCTCTAATGGTCTCATCTGGAAACAACAAAGACAATTTGCCTTATCATCTCTCAGAAACTTTGGTTTGGGCAAAAGGTCTTTAGAAGAAAGAATACAGGAGGAAAGCCGTTACTTAAACGAAGCAATAGAAGCTGAGAAAGGTGAGAACCAGAATCAACAATCCTGTGGCCCACCTATGATACTTACCTTAAGTTGCTACTTTGTATGAACTAGGTCAAGACTACATCAGCTAGGTTGCGAAGCTTTCTGGCATTATTTCTTCACACAAATGTAGCTCTGCTTGGACTGGAATGACCCTGTGATGGCAAAGGGGGTGTTGATAGGAAGCTCCACAGAGGCTTGTTGTGGTGCAGAAAAGTTCTAGTGTGAAGCTCAGTGCGGGAACCTGCCATGGGAGCTAAAACCCCCTGAACTAGAACAGAGTAAGAACAAAGGTTGGGTTTTGAGGATATCTGCAGATTTTTGATAATTTTGACAACCAACGTCGCAAATAGAGTAGGGTTTGAAGTGCATTTTTTTTGGTATATCAGTGTGTCTCTATATTGTCTCTGATGGGGATGGTCCCCTCCTGTTTTTGTTATTTGGAAGCTAGAAGCACCCCAATTCCTTCTGCACCATTTTCTCTCTCTCTCCAGGACAGCCATTTGACCCTCAATTTCAGATTCATAATGCTGTATCAAATATCATCTGTTCCATCACTTTTGGGGACCGCTTTGATTACCATGACAGCCGTTTCCACAAGTTATGGCACTTGCTTGTTGAGGCGTGCCATTTTCAGGGAAATCTTTGGAGTATGGTAGGTCTTCTTTGGGTTTTTTCGGATAACCACAACAGAATTGATTTGGCTCCTTCATTCTTGCTGACTGTTTATTCACTTGCTTTTAGTTTTCAGGTTTCTTCAGCACAGATTGTATTTTTAAAGGGTGAGAATAACATGTCTGGCTGAATAAAATCTTGGTATGGGAACAGAGGGATGTCATCACAAATGATATACATGAATTAATTCTATACACACAGCAGTTATGACCTGTAAATTGACACTCATGTCAATGGGTATCATTAAATAGAAATTCTACATATTTGTGACATGTTCAGGCATTGATACATGCCTTTTTCAAATGATGTCCCCTGTATTCCACTTTTTAACTCCAAAGTTTCTGAGCTATGGTCAGAAAGGGTTCTAGGTTGAATTTCACATTTTACTGCTCTTGTTGTTAATTCTCTTGAGACCCATATTTGGTCCAACCTAGCCCCGCTTTGGTGTGGTTCAGAAAAATGTGTGAATTGTTTCGTTGTTGGATTTTTATGTCTCCAGATACCTATCAGGTCTAGATTTTCCTCAAGATTATTAAATGTTCTTGGTAGCTTCCCTTGCTTCAATTTTCTTCTTTTCGCACTTCTGTCTAGTTCCGGTATTGGCACAGCATTCAAGTCTCCAAGTAAGATTAACTTATGATTCTCCAGATCTAATAACATTTGTTCCAATTTCTTAAAGAACTCTGCTTTATTTATATTTGGAGCATAAACAGTTACTACATTAAACTTTTCTCCCTGGTGATTAATTTGTATTCCCAGAATTCTTCCTTCGTCATCTTTACATGTTAATATTGGTTCCCATTTCTCCTTCACATATATCACTACCCCTCTTTTTTTGTTAATATCTGAATTGACAAATTCTCTCCCTAACCTTTTATTTGTCAAAATATGTTTGTGTTTCTTTGCCACATGTATTTCCTGACAACAAATCACATCAAAGTTTTTATTCTTTAACACCTTCTCAATTTTATTCCTTTTAGATTTTTCATTCAAACCGTTCACATTCCAAGACAATACCTTCAACATCATTGTAATATTTAATTACTATCTGCTCTGGTCTTTCTAATTTATATTCTTGTTGACCTCTTTCCAGTGATCTCTTCCTCTTCCTCCTCCTCTTCCTCTCCACCTACTGCTCCCTCCTCCTCCATGTCACCTTCTTCTTCCTCTCTCCCTCTCTCTTCCTTATCCGTATTTTCTTCCTTCTTTCCTTTCTTCCCTTCTGTGTATCTCTCTCCTCCTCCATACCTTTCTTCCACTTTTCCAAGATCTTTCTCGTATCTTCTTAGAAATTTTTTCACTTCTTGTGCATCTGTCAGTCTGAATCTTTTGTCTTTGTAATAAAAGGAGATTCCTTCAGGAAACTCCCATCTATATTGTATAGTATTCCTTTTTAAGACACTTATTATTTGTCTATATCCTTCTCTTTTACGCAAGAGTCTGATTGGAATTTCTTTAAAAATGATAATTGGCCTGCCTTCAATTATTAATTTTTTTCGATAACTCGTTCTTAACATTGTATTCTTCATCTCAATTGAGTTGAAGATCACTAAACAGTCACCGGAGAGTTTTTTTGACTTGAACTGTTGGGATTTCACCTTAATTCTGAAAGCATTTACTACCATATATGCTAGTTCTTCTTCTTTTATTTCCAACCATTTCGCTAGTTCCTTAATCATTTTTTCTTTTATATTCTCATTTGATTCTTCTCCCACTCCTCTAAATTTTAAATTAAGTTGTTTCTGTCGCATTTCTGCCATGGCTAGACTATCCCAAATTTGTTCTTGTGTTTTGTTCAGATCTCTTATTTCATCCTTTATTTTTTCTGTCTCCTTCTTATGTTCCTTCATTTCTTTTTGAATTTTCTTATTGGTATCTTCCATTGTTTTTGACCTAACTGTCAAATCTTGTATTTTACTAGAGAGTTCTCCTACAGTTCCTTCAATTTTTTTATCTATCTGTTCCTGCACCTCACCTAGTTTGCTTTCCATATGTAGTTTGCTCTGTTTAAATTCCTCTTTGATCTTTAGCCACAGAATGTCAAGATCTTTAATGTCCTCCTGTCGTGATGCCTTTCTATCTCCTGGGGTCCCTCCTACATTTTTTTCCATTTTTTCCTGACATTTTGTGGTTGTTTTCACAATTTGTCTATTTTAATTTTCTGTCTCTCCCCTAGGGGCGCACAATCTCTTTTTGCTTTCCTTATTTTTCCTATATCTTAACCAATCTCCTTTAATTTACAGTATTGTTCTCTTGCAATTATACTTTTCTTCTTTTATCTTCTTACAATTTTCTTTACACCTTTTAATGTCGTATTTTCCTTGTTTTCAAACAAAGTGATATCTCTAATATCAATTAATTCAGCTATCTCCTAAATACATCCAATATATATCCACTAGTCTATTGAAAAATGTCTACTAATATAAATTTGTAAATCTGTTTAAATGAATTAATACTTAAAATAAAAGAGTATGCCTTCAATTACAGCCCAAATACAACTCGACCTTGCCAATTTTCTCAAACCGTATGTCTTTAACTACAAAACATAAGTACATTCCCTATACTCTTATTTTTTCTTCAATTACTTCCACACTCTTAATGTATTCCTAATGACGTGTGACGATATGGTATATATATTCCCAAACCATCCCTTTAGGACCTTAACTTCTAATGAAGATTCAGTGAATTTTCCCCAGACTCAAATGACCATTATGTATATAAAAAATATTGCTATTAATGTAACTTTCTAGAGTCCACATGGATTCTGATAAGGGGGAGGTAATTTCCTTTTTTAGCTGGAAATAAAGCACTCAGTTCACATCAAAATCTTTAATCTTCAGCCACTTGTTGGCTTAATCCATATCGAATAAGGGCTATTCTATGGTTTGGACCTTGGTCCAAAGTCTGGTAGATCTAATAATCCAAGCCTTAATCTGCGGTTTAATAATTTGGACTGGACCAAATCTAAAAAGTAGTAAGTCCCAATTTCCTATTCATGTTCTCAAATCCAAGTAATGTCCTCCACTTTCCAGTTGATTCTGTTGTTTTTTGCTTCAGCACTTAAATGTAAATCTCTCCAAGAAGGGAAGAAAAGGGGGTTAACTTAAACCCAATTTTTCAACAGTTCTCAGCGGATTCCACCTTTCTTTATACTATATTCCTCCTTCCTTTATATTCTCTTTGTATAGTATTGGGGGGGGAGGTTTTTATTAATCGTACTATATTGATAAATCATTTAAGTTCCAACAAGGGGGAAGCAGAAGGAGTGAAAACAAAAAGGCACAAAAAATGAAAAGAATAGAAAAATATAAAGAGGGAATAATAATAGGACAGTCTAGCAGGAAATCCTGGGTGTGAGCATCCCTAGGACCCTTCTGATTTCTATAAAAAATTAGGAAACTTAAAGGTGGAATGGGGGCTAAGGCACAAAAGAATGTCGGAAGTTATAACTGTCAAATATATCCCTCTTTCTCAAGCAGTTCCAAATTAAAAGAAAAAGGCGTTCTTTCCAGTCTTCTCTTTTCTTATCTTTAGTGCGGCTTTCTTGTCTTTTGTGCAGCTTCTAAGCTTTCTTTCAGTCTTTCCGTTGTTGTTTTTTTGGTTGCTCTTCAGCTAGCCACCTCAAGCTGTTCTTTCAAACGGCTCTGTATTGTTGCGTTTCAAATTATCTCTTTCCCGAAAAGGGAGCAACAAAGTTTTCTAAATAATCTTTCATCTGTTACCTTGTATTTAATGCTTAAAAGTCTATTTGCTTCGACAAGTGTTGCCGTGGACTTTTATTTTGTACTCACACAGTCAGGCTAGAGGCTACTTCCTTCTTTATCCCTGCGACTTTGTATCCTGCGCCATCTTAACTCCTCTACCGGGATGGATTCCTTACTTTAATCCTTCAACATCCAGCGTTCACTTAGTGTGTTCTTCGAATTTTAAAAGTTAAAATGTTCTACTCACACTAAGGGTTCATTTTTAAGTTTATGGAGATTCGTCGCTTCTTTAGTGGGAGCCAGAGGCATCGCAACACAGGGTCGGTGCTTTCCTATTGCGCTTGCGATCCCGTCGTCTTTGAGCTCTTCAGCAGAAAAAACCCGAAAAAACGGCCAGACTGCTTCTGCGCTGCCGGTTAGCCACCCCTCAAGGGTACCCCCCTTGAGATTTTTTTGGGGCGCAGTGCCTTTGCAGCTCCCCCAAGCCCCTGTGTTGTTCGAAAAGCCCCCGGCGAGGCTTTCCACGCTCTCTTTCTATCCGCGACGGAAACCGGAAGTCTATTTATTTATCTCTTTTAAAAATTACTTGAGTATAGACATGACTAAGTTAGGTCCATTAATTTCAATAGGTTTGCTTTCAGTAGGCCTTTGTTATATACAACCCAAAGTAATGAAAGGCAAATGAGTCAACTACAATTCTACCTTGAATGCAGGCTTTCGCTGAAGCTTGGAGAGCGAGAAGCGTCGGTGTGCACCGAACCCTCTTGCTCTCCAGGCTTCAGGAAGACATCTGCAGCCTAGGCAGCCCTGCAGGAGGTCCGGCAGGGCTGTCTAGGCTGCGGATAGCAGCCTGCTTCCCGGAGCGTAGGGCGCCCTGAAAGCAGAGCGCCCGGCACTTCAGGAGCACATCCGCAGCCTGGGCAGCCCTGCAGGAGGTCCGGCAGGAATGTCTAGGCTGCGGATAGCAGCCTGCTTCCCGGAGTGTTGGGCGCCCTGAAAGCAGAGCACCCGGCGCTTTGGGAGCACATCTGCAGCCTGGGCAGCCCTGCAGGAGGTCCGGCAGGGATGTCTAGGCTGAGGATAGCAGCCTGCTTCCCGGAGCGTCGGGCGCCCTGAAAGCAGAGCACCCGGCGCTTCGGGAGCACATCCGCAGCCTGGGCAGCCCTGCAGGAGGTCCGGCAGGGATGTCTAGGCTGTGGATAGCAGCCTGCTTCCCAGAGCGTCGGGTGCCCTGAAAGCAGAGTGTCCGGCGCTTCGGGAACACATCCACAGCCTAGGCAGCCCTGTGGGAGTTCCCTGCAGGGCTCCCCACGCTGCGGATAGCAGCCTGCCGCCTGAGGCAGACATTGGCCAGCCCCACAAGCTCGGGGGACAGCAGGGAGGCGCAGCGCCGTTCCTCGACCTGGTTCGGTTTCCCCGACCTGCTTTTGGGGGGGAAATAAAGGGAAATTTTTTTTCCTTTATTTCCCCCCCAAAAAACTAGGTGCCTCCTATGGAACGGAGCGTCCTATGGGTACTTTTATTTATTTATTTTGGTTGTTATGTGCTTTTTCTTTTATAAAAACCTAATAAATATTTTTTTAAAAAAAGAAAAATACGGTACTTACTCAATTAAGAGAATGTGAAAAAAAAAAATCCAAGTGAAGTACAGATTAAACAAAGCTACAGAATGTTACATACACAATATTCAATTCTAATAGGTCAAGAAGTGGAATGGAGAATTAAGTCATGGAAACAAAAAATTTTTGAATCGGCTAACAAAACGGGGAAACATTTAGCATGGCAATTATGAAAAAACAAAGAACAAAATGTGATTAACAAAATAAAAATAGAAGAGCAAACTGTGGAAGACCCCAAGGAAATAAAGGAGAATTTTATTAAATTCTATGAAACACTATATAAAAGAGGAGAAGAAGATATAACAGAAATAAAGAAATATTTGGATGAAAATAGAGTGAAAGGATTAACAGAAGAAGAGAAAACACAACTAAACAAACCCATAAAAATTGAAGAAATCCAAGAGGCGATAAAAAAGATGAAATTGGGGAAAGCTCCAGGGCCTGATGGGTTATCCGCTAAGTATTATAAAGTATTAGAAGAACACCTAGCTCCTGTGCTGTGTGAAGTAACAAATAACATCCTAAGAGGAAGAAAGATACCAGACTCCTGGAAGGAAGCATATATTACATTGATATCTAAGCCGGATACAGACAAACTGAATATGAAAAATTATAGACCGATATCACTACTAAATAACGACTATAAAATCTTTGCAGAAGTAATGGCTAACCGTCTCAAGAAATGCTTAACATATTTTATCCATACAGATCAAGCCGGATATGGCACAACAAGGGAAAAGTACATAAAGGATTTTCCAATCACATCATTAGAGGACCACTGCTAGAGGTATGGGGAAGAAACAAAAATCTGCTTGAAAGGAATACTCCCTGGTGGTTGTCACCAATTGATATTTTAACAATTAAAAAAAATATATATGGAAGGTGAAAGATGGACATACGAAGATCTATTGGTCAGTACAGAAAAAGGATGGAAAATTAAACCATATGAAGAGTTGAGAGACAAATTAACGGGCTGGCTACAATTTCATCAAATTAACGCTCTGTGGACTGAAGACAAAAAGATAGGGATGAACGAAAAAAAATCTAGATTTCAGGTAGAAATATTAGAAGGGAATTCCAAACTCTTATCAAAAATGTATAAGCAATTGTTAGAATGGGACACTAAAGATGAGGAGATAAAAGAAGTTATGGTAAAATGGGCCATAGATTTGGGACATAATTTGGAATATGACAGTTGGATAAAGCTTTGGAATAAAGATATGAAATTCACAGCCTGTGTTGCACTTAGAGAAAATATGGAAAAAATGATGTACAGATGGTACATCACACCTGTAAAATTAGATAAAATTTATAAGACTGGAGACAAAGTGTGTTGGAAATGCAAAAATAAGGAAGGAAGTTTCTACCATATGTGGTGGACATGTGAAAAAATTAAAAAGCTTTGGGAACTCATTTATAACGAACTAAAAAAAATTATTTAAATACACCTTTGTCAAAAAACCTCACACAAAAAATTAGAGACCAGAAAGAAACAAAGTTTATTAAGGAATGGAACAAATTCATAACATATATCGAAGCAGATGTAAGAAATTAAAAAATCACAATAGGTGCAATATAACCCTACTTCGTGCAGATGTTATAAATCGAAACTGCGGGGGGAAAACCTTTTATTACATAATCTAAAACCGAGGTGGAGGGAAGTCAATTAGTTGTAGGATGTTCTTGTTTTTTCTTTCTTTTTGTTGTTTGTTTTCCTTTTTGTAATGATTTTGTTTTGTGGTTGTTTGTGTTTGACTGTTTTAATGGAAATTAATAAAGAGAATTAAAAAAAAAGAGAGAGATAAATAAATAAATTAAAAGCGGAAATTGTTGTGGGAAAATATCCAAAAAGACAGGGGGGAAACAATAGAAGCTTTCTATTATCAATGGACTACTAACCCAGTTCACTATCTGGGAACAAGGCTACTTAATGCCAAGTGGCATAAATTATTTTCAGCCTTTTCAGGGAGAATAGCAGCCATTAAAATAATAACACCAATCATTGTTTTCATTTCAAAAGTTATAATTATTAGTTTGAGTATCAAGGGTTTAGGAGTGTATTCGGTTATGAAAATGCCATTCCTCTGATACTGTGGCTTTATTCAAAGTCATGTTAGTAATGGTGATAATAAAAAGAAATAAATGAACTGATGATCCTAACTTCGTCATTAGTTTCAATTAACTTTAATGGGCCTATTGAGTGGGTCTAGCTGTGAATGCCACCCCTTATTTTTGCTGTTGTGTAATAGTTAAGATGTTTTGTCTTTTGCTTGGTTACTATGAATCTTTGCCTCTAAAATTAGACGCAATAATGATAAATAAAAATAATTAGAGCAGGTAATAAAACCGCGCAATAAAGGCAATTCCATTTCTGCGGCAGACGGAACATTTCCTCTTCAGGCAGACTAACCAAAAAACCTCACCTTCCCCCAAGGAAAGACCTGGGTGAAGAAACAAGTCTTAAGGCAATGCTGAAACTCCACTTGTGAAATCTCTGTGACCATCTCCAAGTGAAGGGAGTTCCAGTAATCTGATACTGCTACACATCATCACCACACAATGAGCAGCCAGTGGTGGGACATCAGGATTGGCCTCCCCTTCAGATCTTAGTTTAAGTCTCTTCTTCTGCTTCTTTTATTTATTTTTTAAACAACACTTAAAACAAACAAAATGGAATAAAAATTAAAAGTGAATACATGAAAAAAAAAATAAAGGTATACTACATTGCAGTGAGAATTAACAATTACAACTCCGTATATAGTTATCTAATACAGAGATATAAAAACCTCCAATGAAGGAGTGCCCACAACCTCCCAAGGGAGTCCATTCCACTGTAATTGGGTGACAGACATGAAAGGTTTCCTGTTTTGCTGTGGGCCATACTGTAAGATCTGGGCTCCCTGCATGGAGACTGAAGGTGTAAATAGGTGAATAAACCATATTTCTCAAAACAAAATAAAAAAATTCCTACTGGAATATCTGAAGAAGTGTGCATGCACACGAAAGCTCATACCTAGAACTAACTTAGTTGGTCTTTAAGGTGCTACTGGAAGGAATTTTTTTATTTTGTTTTGACTATGGCAGACCAACACGGCTACCTATCTGCAACTGGACATATTTCTCAAAGCACAACATTCTCCACCATGTCTTCTGTTCTCCAAAGGGACTCAGACCCTGTGCGTGTGCCTGTGGCCCCATGCACTCTTGCCACTGCTTGGAGGAGAGAAGGACAGGCACCGGGCTTCTGGAACAATATTATACGATTTGCTCACATCTACAATAATAGTAAATGCTATGTTTTCTGCTACTTTAGAGGCACTAGACAAGGATGTCCACTTTCACCTTTGCTTTTCAATATTTGTGTGGAACCCTTGGCTTGTGCTATTGGACAACATAGGTACTCATAGGTAGTGTTGATCTAGAGAAGTACATAATTCAGTTGATCTGCAGATTATATTCTTTTGTTTCTTTCTAAATTTCATGTTACTAGTCCTGTGCTGATGCAAATGATAGGTGCCTTTATTCAAATATCAGGATACTCTATTGATTGGTCCAAATCAAAAGTGATGCGAATAAGTGAAAATTTGGTTATCCATCCATTTAATTATTGAGTCTGTATTTGTTCAAATCCATTAAATTTTAAAGATAGGCCTCCCCTGCAGAACTTAGATCAAGTCTGTTCTTTTTTGTGTTGAAAGCAGATTTTCTTTTCTCTGCAGCCAAAGTCCAAGCGGAAATAGATTCTGTGATTGGCCAGTCTCGCCAGCCAGCCATGAGTGACAGGGACAGCATGCCATATACCAATGTGGTTGTTCATGAAATTCAAAGAATAAGCAACATTTTGCCTTCGAGTGTGCCCCGGGTGACAACCAAGGACACTATATTGGCTGGGTTTCATATTCCCAAAGTAAATATGAAGAAGAATCACCATTCTTCTCTTCCTTCCATCTTTCTTTAAGATGCAAAAGCTTGAAGCCAAAGTTGTTTGTTTATTATTATTATTATTATTATTATTATTATTATTATTATTATTTATACCCCACCCATCTGGCTGGGTTTCCCCAACCAACCTGAGCAGCTTATAGCATATATAAATCATAGTAAAATATCAAACATTAAAAACTTCCTGATAGAGGGCTGCCTTCAGATGTCTTCTAAAAGTTATGTAGTTCTTGATATCCTTGACATCTTAAAGGATGTCACAGGGAGGGCACCACTACCAAGGATTAGCCATCATGAGGTCCTCCAGATGTTAATGAACTCCGAAATCCTACCAGTTCCAGTCAGCATGGCCAATGGGCAGGACGGATAGAAGTCTTGGTTGTTCTTGGGGCACATCTAGATCTGGAGTGGAGGGAGGGATTTGGGCTAAATAGACTTTTAGGTCTTTTGAGCCCTCCCATTGCAAAAATGGATTCCAACCACAGTCTGAACCATTTGAATGGATAGCTAGTATTCTTCTTTGCTTTCTTTTTTAAATGACCATTACTAACCACTGAGCTAGCAGATGCCTGAGCCACACGTCACTCCCCAGGAGAGGGCACACTGCAGGCCATGCCCAGTGGTCACCCCCCTCAGTGATGACACCTGGGGTGGACCGCACCCACCGCATCCCCTTTCCTACGCCACTGGTTGCTGGGAGTCTGGTGTATTACAGGGTTCAGCACCCTATTGGGGCCAGTGGTCACGTGTGGGATTGTGAGGAAGTACTGTGGATGCAAGTCACAAAAGGACTACTATAGGAGGTGTGAAGTTACACAAAATGGTGTTAATACACTCCCCCCCCCCCCCAGTAAGCAGTGTGGATTTTTGAGGGAATAGTTTCAGAGATTTCTCAGGTGCCATAAGTGGGAGAGGTGCTCCACCAGCCGTTGGGTAGACAGCAGCTGATGTATTTTTTCATAGTTTCCCCAAGGAAGAGAAACCCACTTCCATCTTGACCTTGAGGAACTGAGCTCTGTTTGCCACGCCCTTAGCTAAATTATATGCAGATTAGGGAGATTCCTAATAAAATATTATTGAAATTTATCTCATATGCAGTTTTGGAGGAAAATATCAATTGATGTAACTCAAATATACAAGCTGGGGGGCAACACCTGGTGTACTTTTAAAATGGTGGAATCTAGACAAATATAAAAAAGCTTTGTGAAAATGCTTTTTAAAGAAATGTTTTGAGAAAGAATATAGAATTTGTCATAGCTTACCATCGCCATCTAATGTCACATTTGTATAATGCACCTTACAACACACTTTAAAAGTTTTAATTTCACCTGTATAGCTGATTCCACAATGTTTCCTCAAGGAACAGAAAACCCAGTTCCATCTGGAACTTGAACAACTAAACTCTGTTTGCCACACCCTTAGCTAAGATATATACAGATTAGGTTGATTCCTAATAAAAGATAATTCAATTTTGTTTCAAAACTGCTTATGAGATAAATTTATGTATCTCAAATGTATCATTTCCAAATTCTGTAAAACCATGATCATATTTGTTCAATGTTCCCATTTGCTTGACTGGGAAGTAGGAATGACTTCTATATTTATTTTGCAACAACATAATTACTTTTTAAATTATTTGATCTGCCCATGTTATTTAAATTGTACCACTCAGTGGAGAGCAAAAGCTCTCCACTGAAACAGTCTTTTTCCTCCTTGTCTTCTAGGGAAGCGAGCCTGTTTGGGAGAGCAGTTGGTGAGGACCGAGCTCTTTCTTTTCTTCACTGCCCTAATTCAGAAGTTCACTTTCCAGGCTCCAAAGAATGAGACATTAAGCCGTGAATTTAGGATGAGTCTGACATTCTCACCCCTGCCATACCGGATTTGTGCATTTTCTTGCTAAGGGGCCCCAATTTATAGCATTGCTGTTTCTTTAAAAAGTAGGATTTGTTTATGGGGTAGAAGCAGATCTATGGCTTAATCCTAATTGGGTTTAGCCAGAATTCAGTAGGGCTTAACCCAGGTAACCCAGGTGAGCAGGATTGGGATTGCAGCCTGTTCGTTTAAGCAGAGATTTCCACACTTTTTAGACATGCATCATTTTGCGACACAGTTATTCGGTTTTAATAGCAAACCAGAGGTTAAACTAACCCCTTATAAGAGATACGGACATATATCATGCAACACCCCTGAACACTGAACACCCCTGAACTGTGTCATGACACATGCTTTGGAAAGCTCTGTTTTAAAGCGTATTCAAAGCACATTTGCCCCCTTAAAGATTTTGGGCAACCAAAGTTTATGGGTGCTTGGAATTGAAGCTATCTGAGGGGTAAATTCAGTTTCCCAGAATTCTTGACAGAATTTGTGTATGCAGATAATGATACATTGATGAGGATCCAAATTCCACCCTCCCACTTCTTGTTCTGGTGTGTATGTCTATCCACCATCCCATTATTTTCAAATAATAATAATAATATCCTGGCTGTGGTGAAGAAAAGGCATTGCTTCGTTTGTAGGAATCTGTGTCCTTACGACTCAAAATAAACCCCTAATGTAATTCCTGCCTATGTTTATAAAATTTAAAAAAATGTTGCTTGGAAAATTTTGTTGCATAACCAGTTCATAGAACCATGGACTCATCGAATTTCAGAGTTGCAAGGGACCCCAAGTGTAATCTGTTTCAGCCCCCTGAAATGCAGGTATATTTTGCCCAATATTGGGCTTGAACCCATGAACCTGAGGTTCTTGCTGTTGTGTATTGGTGGCCCCAACCCCAAGGCAAATCCAAATGTGCTTATAATTACAGTAAAATGAATGGACTAAATTCTTGAATGTTGCCTAGGTTTTATTATTTTCCAAAAAACATTATTGTTGTGCTTTAATATACATAGTGGATAACAAGGTGCAAACTAAGTCTGTAAAGTGTTTTCCATGAAAATAGTTAAAAGTGGCAATTTGGCTGTCTGGGAACGCATAGTGCTGACGTTCACAGGGGCAGAGGCAGAGGAAAATGTCACTCAGAAGATACATGCTCCCTTTCCCTCAGTACTATTGTGTCCAGCTGAAAACATTCAAGCAGAAATTTCCTGGGGATATTGTGCCTGCAGTTCTTTGGAAGTCTTGGGCTTGATGTGTGCTTGGCCTGAACCAATTTCTCCTGTGATGTTCTTTGGGAGAAGGAACATGGAGTCTTAAGGCCTTTGAACAACAATTATTGAATAATAAAGGCTTACTCTCAGTTCTTTCTAAAATTATATTGGATGCCACTGTAGGTGGACCTGCTGGTTAGAAGTTGTGCTGGGAACAAAATATCCAGCTTTCGCTCAGTGATAGAGACTGGGAGGTTTTGTGGTAGAAATTGCCTTATAAATCAATCTTTGCTTCTGTGAGGGAATTATCTTTGAAAGTATTGCACAGCTGGTATTTGACACCCAGGTATTTGGCCCACACTGCATCAGTTTCCTCCTCCCTCTGTTGGATGGTGTGTGTCACCAGGCATGTATTGATACAAGTGGGTTTCGGGAGAAGGTGTTTTTAGAAATCTCTCAAATAATGCAGCAGGATGTACTCCTTACCCCAGGTTTGGCAGTACTGAAACTAACAATTCAAACTGGGTTTTAAAGAACAATGAACTTATTGTCCACCTGGTCACAAGAAGATGAATAATAATGAAAGTTATTTTGTTGTTTTGTTCTGGGGAAGGAATTTTTCTGACCATCACTATTATTTCTTCTGTGAAATAGGTATTTCCTCATCCCCACAATAGTTTCAGAAGTACCCCTGGGCCCCCAAAGGTGGGAGCCTCTGGTTTCCACAGCAACATTTTAGCGACTGTGTGCTTTCATACTTGACTTCCCCCAGCAGAAGTCCATGCTGTTGTAGCTTGCAGCCATTGATCTTCCACGTGCACAGAGGCAGGAATAAGGACTTGCCATTCAGCTCCACTGTAGACACAATTCCACCTGGCCACCTGATTACACTGGTCAACAACAAATTTGTTGTCTGCATTTTTTCAGTTGATTTAGGACGAATCTGATGCGCTGAATCCAAAAATCACATTGTTTTTGCTCAATCAGGTCAAGTTTTTGAGCTATGACCACACGTCATTTTTTTACGTTTTTGTTCACATGTACGCTTGTGTGGAGCATTTTAGAAGAAGTTGGTGGGGGTAAAATGCCATGTCGAATAATTGTTTTGATTGGAAATGATTATTTGAATGACAAGAAGTATTCAGGTCCAATAGTTCTGGGTGATTATGTTGAAAAGGGATCGGTTTGAAGTCATAAAACCTCGAAATCTTCCATAAATTGGTGCGGCAAAGCATAAAGTTGGGGTATCAAAACTAAGTTAATGGGGCAGCCGCCCCACGAAGTATCCTGATCTTCAATCAGCACATCGTCCTGTAGCTCATTGTGATGAAATTCCAGTGCCTATCTTCGGAGAACTTCCTGACATTAGTGACAAAGATGCCTCCAGTGTTGAAGGACATGAAGAAGAAGAAGTGGTTCTTGAAGATGATGCTCCACATCCATTTTCCCCAAAGGAGTTGAATGATCTAGTTCGCGACCTCAGCTTGTCAAAGGACTCTGCCGAACTGTTGGCATCCAGATTGAAGGGAAAAACCTCCTCTCTGACAGTGCTCGCATCAGCTTCCTCCGCAACAGGCATCAAGAGTACCTCCATTTTTTCTCGGAAGAGAAGGACTTGGTGTACTGTGCAGATATTGTGCAGCTTCTGCTCAAGCTTGGAGTGCCACAGTACGAACCCAAAGATTGGAGACTGTTCATTGACAGCAGCAAGTGATCACTGAAATGTGTTCTGCTACACAACGGCAACCAGTTTGCCTCTATACCCCTGGCTCACTCGAGTACACTGAAGGAGAACTATGAAGCGGTGAAGTATGTGCTGGAGAAAATTGGTTATGATCAGCATAAGTGGTTTATTTGTGTTGACCTGAATATGGTGAACTTTTTGTTGGGACAACAGTCTGGCTTCACCAAGTACCCATGTTTTCTGTGCATGTGGGATAGTAGGGACCGTGCTCAGCATTACACGAAGAAGGACAGGCCTGTGTGGGAGGAATTGGTGTCTTGCAAAGAAAGGAACGTCATCAATGACCCTCTGGTGGACAGAGACAGAATACTCTTCCCACCGCTGCACATCAAGCTCGGCTTAATCAAGCAGTTCACCAAGGCTCTGGACAAGGATGGTGACTGCTTCATTAGAGGCTGTCTTCTCTAATGGTCTCATCTGGAAACATCAAAGACGGTTTGCCTTAACAACACTCAGAAACTTTGGTTTGGGCAAAAGGTCTTTAGAAGAAAGAATACAGGAAGAAAGCCGTTACTTAAAGGAAGCAATAGAAGCTGAGAAAGGTGAGAACCAGAATCAATAAACCTGGGGCATATTTACGCTGCTATTTTCTATGAACACAGGGACGCAGGTGGCGCTGTGGGTTAAAGCCTCAGCGCCTAGGGCTTGCCGATCGAAAGGTCGGCGGTTCGAATCCCTGCGGCGGGGTGCGCTCCCGCTGCTCGGTCCCAGCGCCTGCCAACCTAGCAGTTCGAAAGCACCTCCGGGTGCAAGTAGATAAATAGGGACCGCTTACCAGCGGGAAGGTAAATGGCATTTCCGTGTGCGGCTCTGGCTCTGGCTCTGGCCAGAGCAGCGATGTCACGCTGGCCACGTGACCCGGAAGTGTCTCCGGACAGCGCTGGCCCCTGGCCTCTTAAGTGAGATGGGCGCACAACCCCAGAGTCTGTCAAGACTGGCCCGTACGGGCAGGGGTACCTTTACCTTTACCTTTTTTTCTATGAAAAAGATCAAAAATACATTAGCCAGGATGCGAAGCTCTGTGGCATTATTTCTTCACACAAATGTAGCACTGCTTGGACTGGAATGACCCTGTGATGGCAAAGGGGGTGTTGATAGGAAGCTCCACAGAGGCTCGTTATGGTGCAGAAAAGTTCTAGTGTGAAGCTCTGTGTTGGAACCTGCCATGGGAGCTAAAAGCCCCTGAACTAGAACAGACTTAAGAACAAAGATGGAGTGTTTGGGCTGAGGAGGTGTGCAGATTTTGATGATTTTGACAACCAACATCACAAATAGAATAGGGTTTGAAGTGCAATCATTATATTTTGGTATATACTGTCTTTGAGATGGTCGTTACCCTTTTTGACAGCCATTGTTACAGAATAATCCTTACTGCAGAATAATCCTTGTCTATGGAGAATATAAATACTCACTTGAAAATAAAATAAAAAAATTCCTTCCAGTAGCACCTTAAAGACCAACTAAGTTAGTTCTTGGTATGAGCTTTCGTGTGCATACCAAGAACTAACTTAGTTGGTCTTTAAGGTGCTACTGGAAGGAATTTTTTTATTTTGTTTTGACTATGGCAGACCAACATGGCTACCTATCTGTCACTTGAAAATATAAATGGATCTCAGAGTCCTGGGTGTCCCAGGTTAAATTACAGGATATGCTGTTAATACCGATGCTTTCTTTGGCTAAACCAAATTCTACCCCTTCCACACTCATCCACTTTCCCCTCCTCCTGTTTTTGTTATATGGAAGCTAGAAGCACCCAACACGGGTGGCGCTGTGGGTTAAACCACAGAGCCTAGGACTTGCCGATCGTATGGTCGGCGGTTCGAATCCCCGCGGCAGGGTGAGCTCCCATCCTTCGGTCCCAGCTCCTGCCCACCTAGCAGTTTGAAAGCACCCTTAAAAGTGCAAGTAGATAAATAGGTACTGCTTTATAGCGGGAAGGTAAACGGCGTTCCGTGTGCTGCGCTGGTGTAGGCTCGCCAGAGCAGCGATGTCACACTGACCATAATAAAAATAAATAATTAAATAAATATAATAATAATAATAATAATAAATAAATAAATAAATAAATATCAAAAAAGGAGTATATATAAATAAATAAGTTAAAATAAAATTAAAGTAACATACATTCAGTAAGTAATTGAATTCATACACATACACACACGCATAAATACACGCACAGCACAAGATTGATAACATGGCTAACAGGGGCAACTCCCAGTTACTGCAAACGGGTGGCGCATTAGTGCCGGTGGCACCCTGCAACCCGCAGGCCTTGGCTCAGTTTTTTGCTGCGATCCAAACCTTTTACGCACAATGCAGTCCTCCCGTCGCACCAAATCCAAATATAGTGGAGGTTTCTCAGGATTGCATTCCTGACACCCCCCCTAGCCAACAGGGCCAGGCAGGACCCTCAGCGGCCTCGGCGAGCACGTCACATCAGGGTTTGGTCAGATCAATAGGCCCCAAACACGTTCACAAACTGCACACGCGCATAAGTCCAAGGGTGTGGCGCAAAAGGCCATGTCTGGGGCTCAAAAGTCTAAGGCTTCGGGGCATAAGTCCAAGGCACCGCGGGCAGCTCCACCTAATTCTAGTCAACAGAGAATTGGTGTACCTAGTGTTTTTCAGGATTCTCATGCCATGCCAAGTCATTCGGAGGGCTCTTCTTCGGACGAGGAGCTACCTCCCCAGCAGGCAACCACAGCTGAGAATGATCCAGCACCGCAAGATAACAGTACCCGCGGTGGGAAGCGGAAGGCGAAGAAGAAACACGTGTCCAAGAAGAGCAGGAGAAGCGACCCATCTGACTCCGACGATGACACAGGTACCTCTTCCTCGGAGGACGATAGTGACACTCCCATGGAGACTTATTGGGGGGAGGGTGAAGAAACCGGTGTTCCTTTGTGGGTCCATGAGAGGAGGGCTAATTCACACAGGAAAACCTTTAATGGTACCCTCGAATGGAAAGATGGGGCCTTGGTGGAAGATGTTAAAACTTCAACTCACTTGTCCACTGATTTTATCCTGGGTAATCACCTGTCTAAGAGAAAGAGGGATAAGATACTGAATGGGGACTTTATAGACCTGTTTACCTTGCTGCCGCCAGCACAAATAAAGGGAAAAGGGGAGAAAAAGCGGTATTATGGTAATAAAAGATATAGGTCCCCTCGGGCCGAGCGTACTTTCGAGAACTGGCTCAATGGCTACCAGGTATTTATGGGGATAGTGGTAGGTTGTTATCCAAAACGTGGTTTGCACCTTGCATCTTATCTGGCGCACGTGAGAAGGGCTCGGGAATTAGCGGGAGACGAGGCTGCCATTTCGTACGACAAGGACTTTCGTAGGAATGCCTTGCTGTTGTCATCCACGCGCTGCGATCAGAGGGATAATAACTACTGGATGAAGCATGTGGGGCCTAACATCGAAAAGAAAACTCACGACCAAGCCAAATCCGGTAAGGTGGACACAAAGCGTCGCAGGCAATGCTGGGATTTCAATAAAGGGGCCTGCCAGCGCACCTCTTGTAAGTACTCGCATGAATGCGATAGGTGTTTGGGCAACCACCCGGCTGTTAACTGTTACAAGAGTAAACAACAGCCCTTTCGAGGTGGTAGGGGTCACCTCCACCAGGGAAATCGGGGTGCCCCCTCTGGCGTGACTGGACCCGCCCAAGGGGCAGCTGGGAATCGCTACTAATTTGTCCCTCGACCTAGCACGCTCGCCGATTAAGCTTCAACCCCTAAGAACCCTGTTAAATCTATATCCTAATATACAAGCCACCCTTCTCCTAGGGGAAGGGTTTTCCAAAGGTTTCAGAATTCCAGTGGCCTGCACCCCCAATTCTAGCTGCCCCCCAATCAGAAATCGGTCTTAGAGAGACCGTCGCCTCGTCCGAAACCTACGGAGGCTAGGGCCTAAAGCGCGCCCCCAAGTGGTAACCCCTTGGGGGGAGCGCCTAGGGATGTGCATCTCGGGTGGCTCCCCCTGTTGGTGCTTAACCCTTCCCAGTTAGACCGGATAGTCTGTTAGGGCCAATGCCTAAATGCCAATACCGCTCTTACCTGTAATCAATAAAGTTGTGGCCATTTACGCCCATTAACCTAAATTCTGGTGTCCAGTGTCTTTATTTACTCCATTTGTGGGAGGGGGCGGGTATCGCCACGCAACTGTATGCTATGTCCAATATCTTTAGCCCAATATATCATTACCAATTTTACCTCCAAATCCTAATTTTACCTCATAATCCTAATTATGTTTAGCCAGAATTCATTAGGGCTTAACCCAGGTAAGTAGGGTTGGGATTGCAGCATGTATCTTTAAAACACATTCAAAACAGACTTGCCCCCTCAATGAATCTGGGGAACTGTAGTTATTTTGGGAGTTGTAGTTTACCCCTGAGAGAGCAACATTTCCCAGAAAATCACATTTCAGGTGATTTTGTATGCAGATCATAATGATCCATTGATGAGGCTCCAGAGTCCCCATTCTCTGTCCTTGGTACGGGGGTCTCTCCCCCACCCCATTATTTTAATAATTATTTTATGTAATAACAATTTTATAGCTGCCAGTTATAGTTCTAACCCCCAATAATTTGTAAATACAGCATTGGTGTCTATGTAAATCCTAAAAACAAAAGTAAACAATAAAAAACCAAGAATGACACCATAGGAATGCAACAACAGCAGCGCATAGCTAAAACAGACTGTAAATGAACCCATGCCCCCTTAAGATGGAGCCTGTAAGCCTATACACATTACCTGAGAGTCCTCCTCATTGAGTACATTGGGACTTACTTCTGAGTAACCAGGCAGGGAAGTTTCATTTGATTGGGAGGAAGGAGGGAGAACAAAGGAGCAGCACTATTTAGTACAGTGGTACCTCAAGTTACATACGCTTCAGGTTAAAGACTCCACTAACCCAGAAATAGTGCTTCAGGTTAAGAACTTTGCTTCAGGATAAGAACAGAAATCGTGCTCCGGCGGCGAAGCAGCAGCAGGAGGCCCCATTAGCTAAAGTGGTGCTTCCGGTTAAGAACAGTTTCAGGTTAAGTACGGACCTCCGGAACGAATTAAGTACTTAACCTGAGGTACCAATGTACAGTTATGATGCTTCAACTGTTCTTAATTTACCCTGACTACTATAATCCTATACCCAATTTGATTTACCTGAGACAAAGCCCCATTAAACATTATGAGAATTACATCTGAGTAAAGATGTGTACATTGTACTTAGAATTTCCTATATAGGGATCTTTGAGTACCTGGACTTAAGCAGAACACTTTGCTTTTGCCACCCACCCACTATTTGCACAAAATAACTTCAAGGGAATACCTGTGCCAAATAATAATAATAATAATAATAATAATAATAATAATAATAAATTTTATTTATATCCCGCCCTCCCCAGCTGAAGCCGGGCTCAGGGCGGCTAACAACAATAAAACAGTACAAAAGTACAGCACAAACAACACTCTAAAATCATTCATTATAAAATTAATTAATTCAAGCCACTGGCAACCATTGGGCCAGAGCTCTGCGAAGATTGCCGAGGGAGGGAGTCAGGCTGTGCCCTGGCCAAAGGCCTGGCGGAACAGCTCTGTCTTGCAGGCCCTGCGGAAAGATGTCAAGTCCCGCAGGGCCCTGGTCTCTTGTGACAGAGTGTTCCACCAGATCGGAGCCACGGCCGAAAAAGCCCTGGCTCTAGTTGAGGCCAGCCTAACTTCTCTGTGGCCTGGGACCTTCAAGATGTTTTTATTTGAAGACCGTAAGTTTCGTGGGGCATACCAGGAGAGGCGGTCCCGTAGGTATGAGGGTCCTAGGCCGTATAGGGCTTTGAAGGTTAAAACCAGCACCTTAAACCTGATTCTGTACTCCACCAGGAGCCAGTGCAGCTGGTATAGCACCGGGTGAATGTGATCTCGCAGCGAAGACCCCGTAAGGAGTCTTGCTGCAGCATTCTGCACCCGCTGGAGTTTCTGGGTCAGTCTCAAGGGCAGCCCCACGTAGAGCGAGTTACAATAATCCAGTCTGGAGTTGACCGTCGCGTGGATCACAGTGGCTAGGTCAGGGCGAGAGAGGTAAGGAGCCAACTGCTTAGCTTGGCAGAGATGGAAAAATGCCGCCTTTGTTGTAGCTGCAATCTGCGCCTCCATGGATGCTTCCCAGTTGCTATGAAAAGTGAACAGCAAGACAAGAAGCTGGATAGAAAAGCAGGAATCAGAAGGTCTTTAGGACCCTGGGGCATTTCTATCAGCTTGTGTCCAAAACTTGCAGTTTGCTCATTGGCTCAAAACAGGGGAAAAGGTCTTGCTTGTCTCTCTTTCTCCCCTCTCGGGAGAGGGAACAAATAGCTTGCTTTCACCCTTTGTAAAGGAAGGTCAGAATCAAGGCCAGGGTCCCAAGACACTGTGGGCTTCCTCTGGCTCTCTTCTAAAGAGCCTACTGAATAGGTCTTCCTGTGCAGCTCTAACTGGTTCCTGTCACTGAAGAGAGCAGCTGGTAAGTCATGTTGCTGCAGGATTTCCATCTGCTGAATTTGTTTCCTGACAACAGGAAGCAGTCCTCCCCACAGATCTTCAATGTCCATTATGCACTCATGTTATACCTAAACACTTTAGATCTTTAGATCTTGCTTTTCCAGATTGTTCTTTCTACACCTTACCTCTTCTTGTCTTATATGCATCAGCCAGTAGTACCAGGACTAAGTTCCTAGCCAAGTTCTGTTACACATGTTTTGTTTGTTATTATGCATTTCTTACTTTTTCCGAGAAAATGTCAATAAAAATCAATTGAAAACAACAACTGTGGATCCTTAGGAGCTTCTGGTTCTGAGCCTGACAGAACACAACCTTGTTCTGGCTGCAGTGGAAAAAGGGCATCAGTTTGTTTATAGAAAAGGGTGTGCTCACAACTCAAGATCTAGCTCTAATGAAATTCCTGCCTATGTTTACAAAATTAGAAAGTTTTTACAAGGCACATTTTGTTCATTGAGATCATGCAAAGAGCTTAATATGTTAGCTGCATCAATGCATCTTTTTATTATTTATTTATTTATTTATTTATTTATTTATTTATACAACAAGAAAAAAACACACAAAAAAACACAAATACCAAATTACACACAAATTACAAAAATAACCATAGCCACATAATTTTCTTGGCAAACAATAAAATATCTATTGGTCTTAACACTAAAGACCCAACTTCCTGTCTATTCCATATTTCAAATTCATGTTACTTACTGCCACTACACATTTTTTTCATAATTAAACTTATTCTCAATAAATCTAATTTCTTCTATCTACCTAGCAACTATTACTGAAGTTCCTCGAATGCTGCAACAGAATTTAAACTACTATATTCATTTTTCAGATATTCTTTGCAAACCTCCCATTTAGAAACAAATTCCTGTTTTGGTTTATTCTTTATCTTTTCTGATAAACCATCTAATTCGGCATATTCTGTCAGCTTTTGGATCCAATCTTGTATAGAGGGGATTTCATTACTCTTCCATTTTGCTGCGATCAAAACTCTTGCTGCCGCCGTCGCATATAAAAAGATACCCTTCCTCTTTTGTGGAATATCCAAATCTGTTATTCCCAGGAGGTAGGCCTCTAGTTTTTTATTGAAAGAGATCTTTAGCATTTTTTGCAGTTCTGCATGTATACTCTCCCAGAATACCTGTATTTTCCTACATGTCCACCACATATGGTAGAATGTTCCTGAGTCTCCGCATCTCCAACAATTACTTGACACATTTTTATTCATTTTTTAAAGTTTCCATGGTGTTAGATACCATCGATGTTGCATTTTTTGAAAGTTCTCTCTAATCGTGTAACAGTTTGTGAATTTCCAATTGATCTTCCATAAATTTTCCCATTGGGCCATGGTTATTGAATGGCCAAAATCCTGGGACCACCTCACCATTGCCACAGTGGCAATGCATCAATGCATCTTAATGAACATACAAGAACTCTCCCTTGTTACCTGTATTGTTTAGTCTAATAGGAGTTCTGATTTTTCGATATGATTTTGCAAGTATCTTTCAAACACCTTCCAGTCCCTATCTATCTTCTCTTTTGAGATCCTTCCAATTTCTCCCATTGCTTTGGATATATTGTAGTACTCCAATAATTTGGCAAGACACTCTATTTTTGTCGGTACAATATTACTTTTCCAATTTTTCGAAGTCAATAGCCTTGCGGCTACTGTTGCATATAAATATAAGGTCTTGTCTTCTTCCTTTAGGCTTCCTGGTACTATTCCCAATAAAAAACCTTCTGGTGTTTTCCTAAATGAATAGCTAAACATTTTTTTTCATTTCATTATATATTGTTTCCCAAAATTGTTTGATATTTAAACAATTCCACCATATATTGATCATAGTACCTTTTCCAGTATTGCATCGCCAGCAGACATCGCTACAGTTCTTATTCATTTTTGCTATTCTTTCAGGTGTTAAATACCATCTATGTTGCATTTTAAGGTAATTTTCTTTCAGTATATAACACATGGTGAATTTCATATCTTCTTTCCACAAATTTTCGCATTGTTCAAACATATTATTTTTCCCAATATCTTGCGCCCATTTAATCATTGATACTTTAACCAATTCATCCTTTGTTTCCCACTCTAAGATCAGATTATACAATTTAGATATTTTTAAAAATTTTTCTTGTATTAAGTATTTATCAAATTTTGATATTTCTTTTTCAAACCCTAACTTTTTATCTTTCGCTAATCTATACTTAATTTGAATATATTGGAACCAATCACTAATATGAGCTTTAATTTCTGTATAATCCTTTAATTCCAATTCTCCATTTTCTTCCTTTAATACCATTTTGTAGGTAGCCCAATTTTCTTTCATATTTAATTTTTTCACTGCGACAATTTCTGCCGACGATGCCCACCAGGGAGTTTTCGGTTCTAGGAGTCTTTTATATTTCTCCCATATTTGATATATAGACTTTCTGACTATATGCCCTAGGACAATGTTTCCCAACCTTTGGTCTCCAGCTGTTTTCAGACTACAATTCCCATCATCCCTGACCATTGATCTTGCTAGCTAGGGATCATGGGAGTTGTAGTCCAAAAACAGCTGGAGATCCAAGGTTGGGAAACACTGCCCTAGGAAGCCTTTATGTACTTTAACTTTTTCATCTATTAGATAGGCATGCCATCCAAATCTCGTCTCTACTCCCTCTAAATCCAATACATCCGAATCATCTAATTTGATCCATTCTTTTAGCCAGGTCAGACCCACCGCATCATGATATAACTCCATGTCAGGGAGACCAAATCCTCCTCTCTCCTTCTTATCTATCATTATTTTGTGTTTTATTCTTGGCTTTTTCCCTGACCATACGAATTTAGCCAAATCTCTTTTCCAATTATTAAAACATTTATCTCCTCCTAGTATTGGGATACTTTGAAATAAAAACATCATCCTTGGTAATATGTTCATCTTTATTACCGATATTTTCCCTAGTAAGAAAAGATTTAATTTTCCCCATACTTGCAAATCATTTTTTATTTCATTCCATGTTTTCCCATAGTTCTCATTAAATCTATAGTGTTTGTTGTTAAATTTATTCCAAGATACCTTATTTTCTTTTTCATTTCCAATCCTGTAATTTCTTGTAATTTCACTTCATCTTTTTCTTCCATATTTTTCACTAACATTTTGGTTTTCCCATAGTTTAATTTAAATCCTGCTAATCTGCCATATTTGTTTATGCATTCCAATATTCTAGGTGTACATTGTAGGGGGTTTTCGGTTGTGATCATAACATCATCTGCAAAGGCTCTTAACTTATATCTTTTTTCACCAACTGCTATTCATCTTATTTGGTTGTCCTGCCTTATTTTCTTTAATAGAACCTCTAATACTATTATAAATAACATTGGGGATAGGGGGCATCCTTGTCTTGTACCTTTAAAGATATTGATTTCTTCTCCAAACTCTCCATTAATAATAATTTTTGCTTTCTGTTGGTTATATATTGCATTTATACCTTTTTGGAATTTTTCACCTAGACACAATTCTTTTAATAGTTTTTTTTATAAATTCACATGAGATTTTATCGAAAGCCTTCTCCGCATCGATTGAAATCAGGGCCGCTTGTTTATCTCTTCTTACTTGTAGATATTCCATTATGTCTATTATATTTCTAATATTATCCTTTATTTGTCTACCTTCCACAAATCCAGCCTGGTTTTTATTACTATTTTTCCTATAAATTTTTTCAACCTGTTAGCCAATAATCCTGCATAAATTTTATAATCCGCATTTAACAATGAAATGGGTCTATAATTTGAGACAGATTCCAAGTCCGTACCTTGTTTTGGCAGGAGCATTATATACGCTTGAGTCCAAGAGTCTGGAATATTCCCCTTCTCTACTGCTTCCTCTATTACTTCTTTTAGTGGGTCGATTAATTCATTTAACATTTCTTTGTAGTATTCAGCTGGTATGCCATCTGGACCTGTGGATTTCCCTATTTTTAATTTTTGAATTGATTCCTTAATTTCTACGGTTGATATTGGTTCATTTAATAATTTATGGTCTTCTTCTGCTATCTCTATTAATTTATTTTTCTTTATATATTCCTCTGTTTCTTCTATTGGCACTTCATCTTTTTGATATAATTTTTTGTAATATTTTTCAAATTCTTTTTTAATTTGTGTCATATCCCTTATTGTCCTCTCTTCTACTTTTATTTTATTTATTAATTTTTCATTTCTTTGTTTTTTTAATTGCCAGGCAAGGATCTTGCCTGGTTTATTTGCCCAGCCCATTCAAAATTTTTATATTTCCAAAATTTGATTTGTTGTTCTACCTCCTGTTCTATAATTTTATTATATTCTACTCTCAGTAATTTAATTTCCTAATTTAATCTCTCTTTATTTTTGCTTGCATAGGCCAATTTTTCCTTCCTTTTAATTTCTTCTAAAAGCTCCCTTTTCTTTTTTTCTTTATTCTTATATGCTATTGAGTTTTGTTGTATGAAATATCCCCTAATAACTGCCTTCCCAGCATCCCACACTGTTTTAACATCTGTCCCTTTCCTCCAATTGTTTTCAAAATATTCCTTCATCAACTTTCTGGCTCCTCGTATTACTTTTTGGTTTTTTAATAAGAAAACATTCATTCTCCACCTTTTTTTCCTTTTCTCCTCTTTTCCTTTAAGAGTTAATGATACTGGATTGTGATCTGTAAGAGTTTTTGGTAATATTTCGGCATTCTCTGCTTCAATTGTCATATCCTTAGTAATCCATATACTATCGATTCAACTATACGAATTTTTTGGTTCTGAGAAATATGTGAACTCCTTTTGGACAGGATATTTATATCTCCATATATCCACTAAATCAAAAATCTTTACCATTTCCACAAAGCTTTTTGGCAGCTTCCCTTCATTCCCCCCCCTCTTCTTCTGCAATCTATCCAATTCTGGTTCCATTGCTCCATTTAAATCCCCTAACACAATACTTTTCATATCTATATATTCCATTAATAGTGATCTTACTTTAACATAGAATTCTGATTTTCTTTTATTGATCCATAGATTCCCGCTACCACAATTGGTTCCCCTCTAGTGATATTTTGACTATTACAATCCTCCCCTCTTTATCTTCATATAACAATTCTGGTTCATATTTGCTTTTAACATACATTGCAACCCCCCTCTTTTTTCTTACATCAGATGCGATGAATTCTTCCCCTAACTTTGGTTTTACCAATAATCTTTTATGCTTAGTATTGATGTGGGTTTCTTGTAAACAAGCAAGGTCCCACTTCTGCCTCTCTAAGATATGTTCTATTTTCTGCCTCTTCCTCCTATTGTTTAGACCATTTACGTTCCAAGATAACAATTTGAATTTCATTCTTTGTTAGTTAAAAAATTATAAAGTTAGTAGAAAGAGTTAAAATTATCTGCAGTGGTGAAGGAGAAGGATTTTGTAATAGCTATTGGTCTGATTATTTACCACTGGCATAGTTCTTTATCCTTCCACCCTTTGCTGAGCTCTTTCTTCTTCTTCCACCTCATCCAATAGCTCTCCCTTTCTTCCTTCCTCATTTCTTACTTCTCTTTTCCCTCCTCCTAATTCTCCTCGATACTTCCTCCAAAACATATCTGCTTCCTCAAATGTCTCAAATTGTCTTCTTTTTCCTTTGAAATTGAAGGAAATCCTCACTGGGTATTCCCATCTGAAGGATATTGATTTGGCCTTTAGTGCTTTTGTTAGAAATTGGAATTGCTGTCTCTTTTTTATCAACCTGGGTGGGACTTCTCATAAAATTATTATTTCCTTTCCATCTATGGTTAATTTGTTCTTACTCTTTGCTTGGAGGATCTTATCTTTCATCCAATTCGATGTGAATACAATGATGCAGTCTGCCGGCCATTTGTTCATTTTTGCTTTCCTTGAGTTCACTCTGAAGATTTTCTCTGTCTGTTCTATTATGTCTTTTTCCTGTAAATGTAGCCACTTTGCTAAAGTTTCAGTCATCGTCTCCCAAATATCCTCCTTCTCCTCTTCTGGTACATTCCTGAATCTCAAGGTTTTCTCTTTAATCTGCATCTGTATCATTGCTAGCGCATCCCCAGTAGCTTCCTGGATTGCTTTTTGTTCCTACATCTCCTTTTTCAATTTGACCATTTCTTTTCTTTGTTCCCTTTGTTCTTTGCTAATTTTCTTCACCATCTCTTCCATTTGTTGATTTTTATTCTTAATTTCTTGTATTTTCTTATCTGTCTCCTTCATTCCTTCTAAGACTTCTGTTAATTTTTCCTTTATTTCTTCATTTTCTTTTTCATTTTTTTATTGTTTTCTAATTTTTCTAATTTCCCATCAATTGTGTTGATTTTTTCTTCCAACTCTTTTCTCAATCCTCCCATGTCCAATTTCAAACTAATAATATGCTCCTTCAAATCCATTTATTCAAGGCCTGAGTTTCTTCTTAGTTGTTGCTGTTGACTTCCAGTTCCAGTCATCTGGTTTTTAATTGCATGAGACATTTTGCATTCTCTTTTTCAACCACCAGATGTCCTTCTATTACTTCAAATTTCCTTTATTACTGCTTTTCCTACTTTGTCCACTGGGAATCACTGTGTTCTTATTTACTCAATTTGCCAGCTTCTGCCCTCCTTTAATCCTCTCTTTTACTATTTTGTCTTCGTCACTTCCTCCTCCTTCCTCCTTCTTGATGATTACTCAGTTTCTTCAGACTCTCGATGCCATCTTATCTGTTAAATTCCCCTCCTTTTCCCCACAGCATTCCTTATTCCTTTGCCCTGCTCCAAAGGTCCTGTCTTACTACACTAGGGATTATATAGCTCCATATGAAATTTCATGCATGTCAGTTAATATCTTGACCCTCCTCCACAAAAATAGCTGTTTACTTGGCCGTTTTCCTGTGTCGTGAAGGCTGAAATTTCAACAAAGCACATGCCTTTGCTAGACTTTTTTTGGCTACCTGCTAAAAGCATTATTCTTTTGGCAAGCATACCTAGGGCAGTTCAAGGACATTCAGCTTCAAAGCAGCTGCTTCACTCCACCCAGCTCCAACAACAGGCAGCCTGCACTGCTTTGCACTTTGTAGTAAGTCCGTTTCAGATAGTGTGCTTTTCAAATAGTTTGATTGCAATCTGAGTGATTTCTTTACACTCTCTCCATATTTTTTCCCATTCTTCTGTCTTCCCTTTACTTTTGTGGTAGCATTACTTCTCCTCCGCTATTTTTACTCTTTATTTTGTTTTGGGTTTACTCACTCCATGAGGGTTTCCCCCCCTGAGTTCCCTTTTTTCCCTTCGTCTTATTTCCTTTTAGGTTTTATTGCTGCTGCCGCCACTTTACGTTTATTTTAATATAGAAATAGAGATTTTACCATCTTGTCGCTGCTTCAGTGATGTGAGGCTTTTGACCAGTCTGTTTGATGTTCTTCTCTGTGCCTGGATTCTCCCCCACCTCAGCAGTATTTTTTCCCTTTTGGTGAGGGGTGCCGGGACTCCAAAAAGACACTGCTGAAGTTCCTTTTGACTTGAGCTTCCTTCCAAGCCTTTTCAGGGGTCGTTTAGCCAAACGTTGCCCCTCACAGTACCGGTGTACACCCCGACCTGCTTACTGCAGTCAGAGCTCACACTGTTGCAGCTGTGGTAAAAGCGGAAGTCCCCCATTGTGTTTCCTTTTGTTTGAGCATAAAGATGGACAGGGCATAGCTGGATACTTTCAACAATATATAAATCAGTGTAGATATCCTGACGTCCAAAGGGAAATACTTAAATTGTTTTCCAGAAATTTTGCAAGAACGTAACAGAAGAGGAAGACAACTAAATATTCAAGTGCTGCTTTTGTTTATATTAACTCTGTTGTCGTGTTTCATATCTTACCATGCTATGATCTGGATTATCTTTTTTGGTAGTTTGTTTATTTGTAGTAATATCTTATGGTTGAGTAATGACCTTGATATGATATAGCATAAAGACTCAGTGAAGATCTACTGTATATGTTTTTTAAAAAAGTTTTACTTTTCTTCTATAATCAAAAGATTTAATTTCCTCCTTGGAACTAACTGATCAGGAAAGTAGATTAAAAATCCCATTGACAACATGTTTACACAATCATAACCATCAACCCTTTGGCAAGTACAGTTTGCACATTCTTGTATTAAAGATGCAGGACCAAAATTAAGACCAGTGCTATTTTTCTAGAAAAAGGAAGTGCCAGAACTCACCATCAACACCTCCCTTGTTCTCTTATAATGGCAATGAGGCCCACATAAAAGCAGGGGCATAGGAAGGGGGCCGGGGGCAGGTCACCCCAGGTGCCATCATGGAGGGGGGTGACAAATGATGAAGGAACAATTACTGCCCTACTAGGGCAGTTCATAAAAAACTGTTGTTTTTTTTAAAAAAAATGCCTGCTCCAAAGGTCCTGTCTTACTACACTAGGGATTATATAGCTCCATATGAAATTTCATGCATGTCAGTTAATATCTTGACCCTCCTCCACAAAAATAGCTGTTTACTTGGCCATTTTCCTGTGTCGTGAAGGCTGAAATTTCAACAAAGCACATGCCTTTGCTAGACTTTTTTTGGCTACCTGCTAAAAGCATTATTCTTTAGGCAAGCATACCTAGATGCTTAGGGAGTAGAAGTAATTTTAATTGTGATATTTTAGCTTTTGTATGTTTTAGAGTAGGATTGTTAATTTTTCTTGATTTTACTGCTGTGGTGGTTTTTTGTTTTGGTAAACCGCTTTGCATGTTTTTTGAAATAAATTTTATTAAATAAATAAGCAGATAAAATAACACAATCCCTCCTGTAGATATAAGTATTTGTCCATAGTCGTCTACTTGTTATCAGAGGCTCAGAATCCACATTCCTTTGTAAGAAAACATGAAATAATGTAAAACCATTTCTGCAGGCAAAAATCAATCAATCAATCAATGGGGGGGGGGTGACAAGAAAGAAATGTTCCGCACCAGGTACCACCTGACCTTCCTACACCTCTGTATGAAAGGTGCCGGAATTGAGTTCTGGTGAGTTCTGGCTGGGGAAAAAAAGCCCTGGCTAAGACTAGTACTACATGATATGGTAGCACTCAATGGAAGTCACAAGAGCTGAGCTGCTGCTGCTTATGGAAGGGAGAGAAGCAACACTGCAGTGACGGAGCCAATCTGATGCTCTTGGCAACGCATTTGCATTGCATCAATTTCTTCCCTTCTGCATGGTCTGCTGCTGGCTAAAACTGCCTAGTACTAGAGGACTCTGGCGCTCTGAATGAGCCTTCTCCCATCATCCCTGTCTATTGGCCATACTGGCCCACTCTCTTTTTCCTGATTGGTGGAATCATTCATTAGGTCATTTCCTGCCTCTTTATGGGCATGATGTACAGTAATATAGGCAGACTTTGTTCTCATTTTCTACAGGCACATTAGCCAAGAACACAGGTGTGGCTGTTCTAGTGGTATCAGATTCGGGTTTCCACCAGCAGACAGCAGACCAATCTGCAAAAGGAACACCTAGGTGGGTTTGAAGATGCTGCTGCAGCTGCTCTCTGTCCTCTGGGAGGCCTTGTCCCTGCAGGTCGTTCTGGTGTTTCTGGCTACATTTCTACTTCTTGCTGATTACAAGAGAAATATTCGCCCAAGGAATTACCCCCCAGGGCCCATGCCTCTTCCTTTGCTGGGTAATATGCTACATGTGGATTTCAAGAAGCCTCACATTTCATTACAAAAGGTAAGGATGAAGGAAAAACCTATGGCATGAATTAAATACTACACTGCTGTGCCAGATTTAGGGTGGTGCAAGTGGTTCCCTGGCATAGGGCACTGAGTCAAGTGGGCAAAGAATTGAGAGGATTGATCATTGTGAAGATCCATTTATGTGTGCCAGATTTTGGTCACTCTCAGGGTGCCATACTACCAAAATATGCCCCTACATTGCACTAGAAAGGAGTGTAAGACCCTGGCTGGAGAAGCAGGTTGAGATGCTTCCAGGTTTAGCATCCTGATTCTGAGAGAGGTCAGCCTGATGTCTGCGAGGAGCCCATATGTGGGGCATCAAGAAAAATGCCTTTCTTTTTGTTTGTTCCCAGAATATGGTATCCAGAAGTGTTTTGCCTCTGAACTTTGAGGATCTATTTTATTCTACAGTTATTTGTAACAAATCTGGGTCTTACAACTGCCTTTCACTTACCGTGGTTGGCAGAGTATTTTTTGTGTGTGTTTGTATGTTTTGTTGCTCCTAGTCCTACCTTCCCCACTTTTATCTTTGCAACAACTCTGTGTGGTAGACTAGGCAAAGTTACTACATGCAAATAAGCAGCAACTCTTGTGAATACATTGCAGGTGGAGGATGGAGGGGGCCTGTCCATGTACAGACCCTGGAAACCATTTTGGCATTTCTGATGTCCCCGATATATTTGATGGCAATCAAAGTTCCCTTCTTCCATATAGGCATTCAAGAAGCACCAAGCAGACAAATTAATATATAATATATAGAGAGGATAAATCATTTCTTACATTCTTCCTCAATCTCCATTCAGCTTATAGAAAAATACGGCAATATCTACAGTCTTCAGGTTGGAAGCATGAGGTTTGTGGTTGTGAATGGATTGCATCTGGTGAAAGAGGTTCTTGTCCATCAGGGTGACAACTTTGTAGATCGACCAAGTAGTCCTGGTATCCAGGGAATATTTGGGTCATCTGGTAAGTTTCTTTTAATGTTGTCAATTATTTAGATAATTAAATGATTCCTTTTTATTTTTTATTTTTAATGGTCTGCATTGATTGGGGAACCTTTTAGATTATTTCTCAAGTTTAAATATTCAGGACTCATTGTTAGATCTTTCCTTAATCTTCATTTTCATTCCTTGCATCTTTAAACTACTACTAGTAAGCTGTGTCATAAAAGTATACCTACTAAACTGTTTAAATTAACTGAACTCACCATTCAGTATTGAGTACTGAAGATAAACAGCTTGTAAATAAGAACCTGGCATTATTATGGATGGAGGAATCTGTCGGTTTTTCTTTCAATCAGTTCTTCATTTTTCCATTCTTCAGTTTGCAATACTTACACATCAGTAACACTCCAGTTTGCTCATTGTTTCAGAAAGTGAGACTGAAGTAAGGTTACATTTAAATTCAAGATGAACTGAATTTCTGTCCCATCACTAGTAGAGATGGAATAATGGTTAGTGCTTAAGCATGAAAGGAACAGGTAATAGCTTCTTCACAGTCATTTATCTACTTATAGGGCAAATCCTGGAAAAAGGACTACAGTTCACAAGCCAACCTAAGGAGGGATAATGACGTTAACATAGCAAAATGAAACAAAAATAAAAAAGAAAATAAATCTATTAACCACAAGGAAAGGAAGGGTGTGAATAATTACAGAAGGGGCTAGAGTGGGACCCCCATTTTAAATCTAAACCAGTTAATTCCAGGGGGGGAAATGCCTGAGTGGCCTAAGGAGAGGAGGGAACAAAATATATTAACTGCATGACTTCTTCACTACACTTCTTCCACATTCTTTTAATGCTGCTTTTCTATCAAGAGTTCGCACAGTGTTTCACAGGACAAAATAAAATTAGTATTAAAAATTCTACCCAAACACCGAAACACACAAAAAGCATCAATGAAACAGCAGTAACAGCAAACAGCAGAATTCAGAGCAAACAGATAAAAGCCACCAGCACAAATTGGCTAGTTTCTAATGCCTTGCAGTCTTTCCAAATGTCATCAGCAGGCAAGCAGAATGATGGAAAGCAAAGAGGAGTCCATCTTGGAATTAACAGGACTGATAAATCTACTTACTTGCTGTATGTACTTATTACTCCTTTCCATCTAGGAATAGTCTTCTCTAATGGTCTCATCTGGAAACAACAAAGACAATTTGCCTTATCATTTCTCAGAAACTTTGGTTTGGGCAAAAGGTCTTTAGAAGAAAGAATACAGGAGGAGAGCCGTTACTTAACCGAAGCAATAGAAGCTGAGAAAGGTGAGAACCAGAGTTAACAATCCTGTGGCCCACCTATGATACTTACCTTAAGTTGCTACTTTGTATGAACTAGGTCAAAACTTCATTAGCTAGGTTGCGAAGCTTTCTGGCATTATTTCTTCACACAAATGTAGCCCTGCTTGGACTGGAATAACCCTGTGATGGCAAAGGGGGTGTTGATAGGAAGCTCCACAGAGGCTTGTTGTGGTGCAGAAAAGTTCTAGTGTGAAGCTCAGTGCGGGAACCTGCCATGGGAGCTAAAACCCCCTGAACTAGAACAGAGTAAGAACAAAGGTTGGGTTTTGAGGATATCTGCAGATTTTTGATAATTTCTACAACCAACGTCGCAAATAGAGTAGGGTTTGAAGTGCAATATTTTTGGTATATCAGTGTGTCTCTATACTGTCTCTGATGGGGATGGTCCTTATCCTTTTTGACAGCCATTGTTACAAAAATGCCCTTTCCTGACCTCCTGCCTCTCAGATCAATATCACCATACTGCAGAATAATCATTGCCTATGGAGAATAAATATAAATGGGCCTCAGACTCTTGTGTGTCCCAGGTTAAATTACAAGATATAATGTTAATATGAAATGATTTCTTCAGCTAAAACAAATCCTGCCTCATCAACATCCAACCACTTTCCCCGCCTTCTGTTTTTGTTATATGGAAGCTGGAAGCACCCCAATTCCTTCTGCACCATTTTCTTTCTCTCTCCAGGGCAGCCATTTGACCCTCAATTTCAGATTAATAATGCTGTTTCAAATATCATCTGTTCCATCACTTTTGGGGACCGCTTTGATTACCATGACAGCCGTTTCCATAATTTATTGCTCCTGTTTGATGACGCATTGCTTCTTCAAGGAAGTTTTTGGAGTGTGGTAGGCGTCTTTGATTTCAACAGAATTGCTTTGATTCTAGACACTCCCACATTCTTGCTGACTGTGCAATCATTTGCTTTGGGTCCTCCTGTTTCTTCATGTTCTCCTTCCTGTTTTCTCCCTTACTATTCATTCAAGTCTCTTGACTCATCCTTTTGCCTTCTAGCATTTTTTATCAATGCAATAAAGACTTTAGTATTGCAATGTGGGTTGTGAAATTGTTTATTACAGCAGAGGTTGTGTTTTTAAGTGGCTGGAGGTATGCGTATATCTGTTCCTCGTACGCAGGTGTCCAGTGACCCACATCCAGTGGAGCTGTGGGCACGCTATTAGCATTAGCAGAGTATCAGCAAAGAAGTGAGGCTGTAGGTATTTGGCATCACAAAAGCTTCTTTATTTACAAAAGATCAAAACAACAAACATGGCTGAGAGTGAGCAGCAGCTTCACACGTCTCCTCTGTCCGAAAGCAGAGAACAAAGAGTAAAAGTACAAAAGCACATAGAATGGAAGTACAGTGTCTGAGTTCTGTTCCCACACTCCTATTACTATGGAATGTAAACAGTGGATCACGAGATCCAGCAGCAAAAAGAGAATGAAATTACTAATAGGAGGGCTGTCACATGTGTGACTGAATAAAATCTCTGTGTATGTGAACAGGGTGTGACTTGATCCTACACAAACCTGTTCAAATCTGTGAATGGAAGCCCCATGCAGATGCATAACATTAAAGAGAAACTCTACATATTCATGACATGAGCAGGCATTGATATAGGCCTTTTTCAAATGATGGCAATCATCTTCTTGAGAAGTCAATCAGTGAATTACAAGTTGTGTTCGTAGAACTAACCACAATGATGCCATTTGATTTGCAATCTGTACATTCTAACCAAGAAGTTAAGACATTGCCATGGGGTCCCATCGTAAGCAGTGGTGAGTGCTATATTTGCTCTGGTTCCAAGAGACTCTGCCATCTTTGAGCCTGTGCACACCAGCCTTTATTACTGCTAGCCTCTTTCCCATGACAGCAGCATGATGTGAATGATTGTTGAGAGGGGTTTTCCTTCACATATATGATATTAGTGTTTGTTTCCTCAGCTGTACGATGCATTTCCTACTGTCATGAAGCACTTGCCAGGGCCCCATCAGACACTTTTTAAAAAATGGGGGCAGGTGAAATCCTTTGTGAGAGAAATCATTGAAAAACACAAAGAAGTCTGGAACCCATCTGAACCCAGAGACTTCATTGATGACTACCTAAATGAAATGGCCAAGGCGAGAGATGAAAAGGTAAAAAAAGTATGTATCTTTAATAACAAAACAGTAGTAGAAGGCAGAGAAGCAATAACTAGTCATGTGGCTTGTCTGAATGGTCCTTAGTGCCTGACCATATTCTTTCTGTTGAATTTATGACTTCAGACAAAATACATTTCTGCATGCAGAGAATATGAGGTCATGTATTTTGTGGGGAGACACCTCTCCACTTGTTCACTGCTGGGATTTCACCACTAGTCGGTGGTTTGTGAGAGCACACAGTTGACATGACTAAAAGAATCTCTGCAGTGGAGGCATCTCATGACCAAAGGAATCAGTTGCCTGAATAAACCCAGACCAGGAATTATTGACCAGAACAAACCCAAACTTTATGCCAGCACCAGAGAGTCACAGGACTCTTGACTGGATCTTCCTAGAGGCAGGATTAGAGTCACTGAATCCACTGGTGATCTCTTGACATATGGGGCTGACAGTAGGATGGTGTTTTTAATGACAGCTGAACTCCCTGGTGCATTTTCTTTGCTTTAAGGAGGATGCCCCTTCCAGTTTCCATGAAGAAAACCTCCTACAATCAACACTGGATCTGTTTTCTGCTGGAACAGAACCACCTTCTGTAACCCTGCGCTGGGCTTTGCTGTACATGGCCATATACCCAGACATTCAAGGTAGAATTGTAGTTGACTCATTTGCCTTTCATTACAGTCGGAATACTGCAGCTTCAGGTGGACTTGTCAGAAAACACACATTCCCCTCAATAAAAGAATGAAGTCTTAAGGCATTGCTGGAACTTGACTAGTGAAAGTCCTGTGTGCTTTTTCAGTTGAAGGGAATTTCACAAATGAGATACCACTACTCAGGAGGGTCTATCCCTTGTCACCATCTACTGGGTACCCAGTTTCCTTGCAGATATTGGTTTATGTCTGTTCTCCTTGTAGTGATAGCAGATTTTCTTTTCTCTGCAGCAAAAGTCCAAGCAGAAATAGATTCTGTGATTGGCCAGTCTCGCCAGCCATCAATGGATGACAGGGACAGCATGCCGTATACCAATGCGGTTATTCATGAAATTCAAAGATTAAGCAGCATTGTGCCTGCGAATTCGCCCCGGATGACAGCTAAGGACACTACACTCGCTGGGTTTCATATTCCCAAAGTAAGTATTAAGATGATACAATGGTACCTTGGGTTAAGAATTTAATTCATTCCGCAGGTCCGTTCTTAACCTGAAACTGTTCTTAACCTGAGGTACCACTTTAGCTAATGGGGCCTCCTGCCTCTGCCGTGTGATTTCTGTTCTCATCCTGAAGCAAAGTTCTTAACCCGAGGTACTATTTCTGGGTTAGCAGAGTCTGTAACCTGAAGCGTCTGTAACTTGAAGCATCTGTAACCCAAGGTACCACTGTATACCATTCTTAATTTCCTTTCCTCTTTCTTCAAGATACAAAAACTTGAAGCCAGAGTTCTAAATGAGGGTTGGCCAACATGAGGTCCTCCAGATGTTGTTCAAGTCCAACTCTTACCAACCTGAGCCAGCATAAGCAATAGGCAAGAATGGTTGGACTTGGATCCAGGAGGCTCAGTACTGCTGTAGATAGTTGCACAGATAAAAACACAAAGAGTTCTCTGCCAGTTTAATCTACTATCTTCTCTTCTTTTTCTTTGAGAGGAAACCATATTGATTCCCAACCTGACTTTGAATGTCTTTAAAAATCTATATTGGAACTGTGCTTTTGTGGGACTTCATTGGATGAATGACTTAATAATGAGAAGTAAATATTGCTTTCAGAACATATCCTTGCTCTGTCAGGGGATAGAGGCTTAGTACTGCTATAATTTCAAAGAGAATACAGTGGTACCTCTGGTTACGAACTTAATTCATTCCAAAGGTGTGTTCTAAACCTGAAACTGTTCTTAATCTGAGGTACCACCTTAGCTAATGGGGCCTCCCGCTGCCACCACGCCACTACTGTGTGATTTCTGTTCTCATCCTGAGGTAAAGTTCTCAATCCGAGGTACTACTTCCTTGTTAGTGGAGTCTGTAACCTGAAGTATTTGTAAAACAAGGTGTTTGTAACCCGAGGTACCACTGTACTCGAAAGCGCCTTGTCATTTTTATCTACTTTCTTCTCTGCTTCTCCTTTGCCAGGGAACCATAATGCTCGCCAGTTTGACCTCTGTGCTGTTTGACAAGAATGAGTGGGAAACACCCAATGAGTTTAATCCTGGCCATTTCCTGGAAAATGATCAGTTCATGAAAAGGGAAGCGTTCTTGCCATTCTCTGCAGGTAAAAAAGTTCATGGGCTGCTCATCAGAACTGCAACAGTGACAATATGATGGTGATTTGGTTGCTGAGAGCCTTGTGTATTGCTGGGGTTACCACCCTATTGGGACCAGTGGTCACATTTGGGATTTTGAGGAAGTGCTCTGTGTGCATGTCACAAAATGGCTGCCATTCTCAGCTGCCCTAGAACAGAAACCTACTTCGATCTGGATCTTGAGCAACTAACTCTGTTTGCCACACCCTTAGATAATCTATATGCAGATTAGGGAGATGCCTAATAAAATAAACATGAAATTGAAATTTTCTCCAAAACTACATATGAGAGAAATTTATGTTAATTGAAATGTATCTATTCCAAATTCTCAAAAACCATGATCATATTTGTTCAGTGTTCCCATTTGCTTCACTAGGGAATACAGAGGACTGATTTTTATCTTTATTTTGCAACAACATACTGTTTTAAAGTATTTGTTCTCTCAGTGTTGTTTTAAACTGTGCAGCCGTTTACTGTAGCAAAAGCTTTCCACTGAAACAGTCTCTTTCTCCCTCTCTTCCAGGAAAGCGAGCTTGTCTGGGAGAGCAGTTGGCGAGGACTGAGCTCTTTCTTTTCTTCACTGCCCTAATTCAGAAATTCACTTTCCAAGCTCCAAATAATGAGACATTAAGCCGTGAATATAGGATGGGTCTGACATTGTCTCCCCTGCCATACCGGATTTGTGCATTTTCTCGCTAAGGGACCCATCTTATAGCATTGCCATTCTTAAAAAAGTCGGATTAGTTTGTGGGGCAGAAACATGCCTGTGGCTTAGTATTAATTATGTTAAGCAAGAATTGATTAGGACTTCACCCAAGTAAGTAGGGTTGGGATTGCAGCCTGTACCTTTAAAAAAAGTGCATTCAATTCACATTTCCCCCCTCAAGGAATTCAGGCAACTGTAACTTAAGGCTGCTGGGAATTGTAGCTCTCTGAAGGGTAAACTACATTTCCCATGATTCTTGGGGTGTGTGTGTATGTATGCAAATAATATTGTTTCATTGGTGAGGATCCAAATTATCCCACTATTTTCAATATTATTATATTGCTGCTGTTGCTGCTCTGGTGAGTGCTGGGTGGACCGCTCCCTTTCCTGCTAACTCCATCTGGCCTAGGGGGCGGGGCCTGCACTCACCACTACAGTTTAGAGGCCTGAGCAGCTGCCTGTAGCAAGTGACAAAATGGTTTTAAATGTTTTAAGTGCTTTTAATTTGCTGCACCTTAAATGGTGGTGGTTGTTTTTTATAATATTTTATAATTTTATAATTTTATTTCTGCTTGCGGTTGGTTAAGTATTTAGTCAGGGTGGGGAGTGGTTTAATTTTAGTATTATTGTTTCTTGCTGTGCTTCTATTTTTATTATTCTGTTAAGTTATTATATAGTTTGTATATTGCCTTTTAAGGGGAAGGGTCAGGGCTGCCTGGGAGAGGGCCTCAGCCAATAGAATGGCTGGGGCAGGTTCCACAGGGGGGAATGTATTGGGACATCTGATCTCAGTGATCACGGGCAGGAGGAGGAGTTACGCTAAGACCAGACCATGTCATTACCAAGGAGGCAGGTTTAGTCGTTGTCTGAGGACTATCCCTGCCTCCAGGTCTGGTCCTGACCGGAAGGATACTGGAATAAGCAAGGGAAACCCACATGACCTGAAAGTGATGCTGTGCAATGCCAGGTCAATGATGAATAAAACCACTGCCATCCACAACCTGATTGTGGATGGAGGATTTGACCTGGCATGTGTGACAGAGACCTGGTTGGATGAAGCAGATGGGCCTGTCCTTGCCGCTGCTTGCCCACCAGGTTTCTCTTACGCACAGCAACCCAGGTCATGTGGGCGGGGAGGGGGGGTTGCAGTGATTTTTAGGAAGTCATTAGTCTGCACCAGGTGTCCTATTGGGAAGACCCAGTTCTCTGAGTGCATGTTCTGGAAGTTGGGCAATAGGGGCAGTACAGGATTCCTGTTGGTGTACCGACCTCCCCGCTGCACCAAGGATTCCCTGCCCGAGCTGCTTCAGGTCGTGGCGGATATGCTCCTGGAGACACCTAGCTTGGTTGTCCTGGGGGATTTTAACATCCATGCCGACACGACCTTACAAGGGGCCGCTCGGGACTTCGTGGAAAGCATGGCCTCCATGGGGCTGTCCCTGAATAAGTCTGGCCCAACTCATAGCTGCGGACCTGCCTTAGACTTGGTGTTTACCTCTACGGATGTTAGTGATCTGACATTAACTAAAAGCGAAACAAAAGAAGTGCCATGGTCAGATCACTTCCTGGTGCAACTGGACTTCTCCGCGACCCTTCCCCTCTGCAGGGAGGTGGGACCGATTCGGATGGTCCACCCCCACCACTTAATGGATCCAATTGGCTTCCAGAGAGTGGTAGGGGATTTTTATCCCAAGTTGATGGCCTTTCAGCTGATTCCCTGGTGGCCTGCTGGAATGTGGAGTTAACCAGGGCTATTGACTGTCTGGCTCTGAAGCGCCCTCTCCAATTGCATGGAGCCCGGACAGCCCCGTGGTTTTCCCCGGAGCTGAGGGTGATGAAACAATCGTTGAGACGGCTAGAGCGTCGGTGGCGGAAAACTCATTCTGAATCAGACCGGACACGGGCTAGAGCTCAACGTCGAGCCTACCAAGTGGCAATGGCGATGGCGAAGAGGGCCTTCTTCACCGCCTCCATTGCATCTGCAGAAAACAGCAGCAGGAAACTTTTTCAGGTGGTTCGCAATCTATCGGAACCACCTGCACCACCGGGGCCTGGTAGGGACCCCAAGATCTCCTGCAATGCTTTTGCAAAGTTTTTTGCAGATAAAGTCGCTCAGATTCAGAAGGAGGTAGACTCCACCGTGGGAGCAGAGCCAGGGTGGGAGAGTGCTAGAGTTCTGTCTAGTCCTGTTACATGGGATCAATTCCAATCTGTTACCTCCGAGGATGTGGACAGGCTGCTTGGACAAGTGAAACCGACCACCTGTCTCCTTGATCCTTGCCCATCCTGGCTGATAAAAGTGAGCCGGGAAGGGCTGGGCGATGGACTCTGCGGGGTGGTGAAAGCTTCCCTCTGTGAGGGAGCCTTCCCAGACCCGCTGAATGAGGCATCATTAAACCGCTTCTTAAAAAAACATCTTTAGACCCAGCCAATTTGGCCAACTATCGCCCAGTCTCAAATTTACCATTCTTGGGCAAGGTGATTGAGCGGGTGGTTGCCAAACAACTCCAAGCACGCCTGGAGGATGCGGACCATTTGGATCCCTTCCAATCAGGATTCAGGCCTCACCATGGGACTGAAACTACCTTGGTCGCGCTGGTTGATGATCTCCGGCGGGCTAGGGACAAAGGTGAAAGCTGTTTCCTAGTTCTGCTGGATCTCTCAGCGGCCTTTGACACCATCGACCATAAGATCCTTCTGGACCATCTAGAAGGGCTGGGAGCTGGGGGCACTGTTATACGGTGGTTTCGCTCCTTTCTCCTGGGCCGTGTCCAGAAAGCGGTGGTGGGGGATGAGTGTTCAGACCCCTGGGCTCTCACTTGTGGGGTGCCTCAGGGTTCCGTCCTCTCCCCAATGCTTTTTAATATCTATATGAAGCTGCTGGGAGAGATGATCAGGGGGTTTGGGCTGGGTGTTCATCAGTATCAATGACTTGGATGATGGACTCAAGGGCATCCTGATCAAATTTGCAGATGACACCAAACTGGGAGGGGTGGCTAACACCCCAGAGGACAGGATCACACTTCAAAACGACCTTGACAGATTAGAGAACTGGGCAAAAACAAACAAGATGAATTTTAACAGGGAGAAATGTAAAGTATTGCACTTGGGCAAAAAAAATGAGAGGCACAAATACAAGATGGGTGACACCTGGCTTGAGAGCAGTACATGTGAAAAGCATCTAGGAGTCTTGGTTGAGCACAAACTTGACATGAGCCAACAGTGTGACACGGCAGCTAAAAAAGCCAATGTAATTCTGGGCTGCATCAATAGGAGTATAGCATCTAGATCAAGGGAAGTAATAGTGCCACTGTATTCTGCTCTGGTCAGATCTCACCTGGAGTACTGTGTCCAGTTCTGGGCACCACAGTTCAAGAAGGACACTGACAAACTGGAACGTGTCCAGAGGAGGTCAACCAAAATGGTCAAAGGCCTGGAAACAATGCCTTATGAGGAATGGCTAAGGGAGCTGGGCATGTTTAGCCTGGAGAAGAGGAGGTTAAGGGGTGATATGATAGCCATGTTCAAATATATAAAAGGATGTCACATAGAGGAGGGAGAAAGGTTGTTTTCTGCTGCCCCAAAGAAGTGGACACGGAGCAATGGTTCCAAACTACAAGAAAGAAGATTCCACCTAAACATTAGGAAGAACTTCCTGACAGTAAGAGCTGTTCGACAGTGGAATTTGCTGCCACGTAGTGTGGTGGAGTCTCCTTCTTTGGAGGTCTTTAAGCAGAGGCTTGACAACCATATGTCAGGAGTGCTCTGATGGTGTTTCCTGCTTGGCAGGGGGTTGGACTCGATGCCCTTGTGGTCTCTTCCAACTCTATGATTCTATGATTCTATGATTCTATGAGTATGCAGATGACACCCAGCTCTACCTCTCCTTTAAATCAGAACCAGTGAAGGCAGTGAAGGTCCTGTGTGAGTGCCTGGAGGCTGTTGGAGGATGGATGGTGGCTAACAGATTGAGGTTGAATCCTGACAAGACAGAAGTACTGTTTTGGGGGGACAGGGGGCGGGCAGGTGTGCGGGATTCCCTGGTCCTGAATGGGGTAATTGTGCCCCTGAAGGACCAGGTGCGCAGCCTGGGAGTCATTTTGGACTCACAGCTGTCCATGGAGGCACAGGTTAATTCTGTGTCCAGGGCAGCTGTCTACCAGCTCCACTTGGTATGCAGGCTAAGACCCTACCTGCCCACGGACTTTCTTGCCAGAGTGGTGCATGCTCTGGTTATCTCCCGCTTGGACTACTGCAATGCGCTCTACGTGGAGCTACCTTTGAAGGTGACTCGGAAACTGCAATTAATCCAGAATGCGGCAGCTAGACTAGTGACTGGGAGTGGCCGCCGGGACCACATAACACCGGTTCTGAGAGATCTGCATTGGCTCCCAGTACGTTTCCGAGCACAATTCAAAGTGTTGGTGCTGACCTTTAAAGCCCTAAAAGGCCTCGGTCCTGTATACCTGAAGGAGCGTCTCCACCCCCATTGTTCAGCTGAGATCCAGCGCTGAGGGCCTTCTGGTGGTTCCCTCATTGCAAGAGGTAAGGTTACAGGGAACCAGGCAGAGGGCCTTCTCGGTAGTGGCACCTGCCCTGTGGAACGCCCTCCCAGCAGATGTCAAAGTAATAAACAACTATTTTACTTTTAAAAGACAACTGAAGGCAGCCCTCTTTAGGGAAGTTTTTAATGTCTGATGCTGTACTGTTTTTAATATTCAGTTGGAAGCTGCCCAGAGTGACTGGGGAAACCCAGCCAGATGGGCGGGGTATAAATAATAAGTTATTATTATTATTATTATTATTATTATTATTATTATTATTATTATTATCATCATCATCATCAACTAGGGCTGCCATATATCTGGGTTTTTCCGGACACATCCAGGAATTGGGTTGCAAAATGATGTCTGGGCAGATTATTGCTGAATTGGCAAAATGTCTGAGAAAAGTAGGGGCAATTTTTTAAACAACAACAACAAAATTTATAGATTAAATTAAACAACCCCCCCCCAAAAAAAGCTCAACAACGTAACGCTGGGGAAAATGGTCAACCCCCCCATCTTTCACGGAATGTGGGGCTTGAACCCATGACCTTGAGATTATCTCTGTTCTGTATTGTTGGGCCAAACCCCAAGGCAGAGTTTAAATGTGCTTCTAAATATAGTAAAATTGGTGGGTTAAGCATAGAACTCTTGAGTTGTATGGTGGACAATGAATATTCCCTAGGTTTTATTATTTTCCCAAAACAATTTTGTTGTTCTTTAATAAACATGGTGGCTAACAAGGTGAAAACTGAGTCTGCAAAGTGTTTTCCATGAAAATCGTTAAAAGTGGCAATTTGGCTGTCAGGGAGTGCTGACACTCACAGGGGCAGGGGCAGAGGAGAATGTCAAAACATACATGCTCCCTTTCCATCAGTACTATTGTGTCCAGTTGAAAACATTCAAGCAGAAATTTCCTGGGGATATTGTGCCTGCAGTTCTTTGGGAGTCTTGGGCTTGATGTGTGCTTGGCCTGAACCAATCTCTCCTGTGGTGTTCTTTGGGAGAAGGAACATGGAGTCTTAAGGCCTTTGAACAACAATTATTGAATAATAAAGGCTTACTCTCAGTTCTTTCTAAAATTATATTGGATGCCACTGTAGGTGGACCTGCTGATTAGAAGTTGTGCTGGGAACAAAATATCCAGCTTTCACTCAGTGATAGAGACTGGGAGGTTTTGTGGTGGAAATTGCCTTATAAATCAGTCTTTGCTTCTGTGAGGGAATTATCTTTGAAAGTATTGCAAAGCTGGTATTTGACACCCAGGTATTTGGCCCACACTGCATCAGTTTCCTCCTCCCTCTGTTGGATGGTGGGTGTCACCAGGTGGGCATGTATTGATACAAGTGGGTTTGGGAGAGAAGGAGCTTATAGAAATCTCTCAAATAATGCAACAGGATGTGCTCCTTACCCCACGTTTGGCAGTACTGAAACTAACAATTCAAACTGGGTTTTAAAGAACAATGAATTTATTGTCCACCTGGTCACAAGAAGATGAATAATAATGAAAGTTATTTTGTTGTTTTGTTCTGGGGAAGGAATTTTTCTGAGCATCACTATTATTCTGTGAAATACAGGTATTTCCTGGTCCCCACAATAGTTTCAGAAGTACCCCTGGGCCAAAAAGGTGGGAGCCTCTGGTTTCCACAGCAACATTTTAGTGACTGGGTGCTTTCATACTTGACCTCCCCCAGCAGACCTCCATGCGGTTGCAGCTTGCAGCCATTGATGCTCCACATGCACTGGGGCAGGAACAAGGGTTTCCTTGCCACTCAGCTCCACAGTAGACACAATTCCACCTGGCCACCTGATTATCATCAGTTTTAGTACTCTTGTATTTAAGATGGGTAACCAAGACTAAGAGATCATGGCTTGGCTAAGACCAGTATCCACCCCCCATGGTAAGGTGGCTCTCACTACACCTCCCAAGAGCTGAGTTGCTCCTGCTTACTTGGAGGGAGGAAAAGCAACTCAACGCACCAATGGAGCCAATCCAGAGCTCCTGCCAATGAATTTGCATTGCACAAAGTTTCCCTCTTCTACATGGTCTGCTGCTTTGTGAAACTATCTAGTCCTAGAGTGCTCTCCAGTGATGCCTGACTGTTGACCACACAACCTAGGGCTGTTGGGAGTTGGAGAACCAAAACATCTGGAGAGGTGCTGGTTCCCAGTCAGTCAGGTCAGTCTGTTGCCAAAGCAAAATCTAACTCATGCAATACTGTACAGAAGTCAAGCAGGGTGACTTCTCTGACCTCCTTAGGCAGGGGTCAGAGCTGCAGAAGCTACCCCTGATCCAAACCTCTCAGGAACAGAAAGATCCTCCTTAGTGTAAGTTTTTATTTTCTTTATTGACAGTGCTTTGATTTGCACTGGGAGAAAATCCTTCTTGGAAATGTCATGAAGGAAAATATCCTTTGCTCTTTCACAAAAGTGAAAACAGGAAGGAAATACTCTAAATCAGAAAGCTGCTGTTCTCCACTCTCTTTTGCCCCCTTGGTACGGTGAGTCATGATCTCTTTCCTGCCTCTGTGTGGGCGTGATATATAGCAATACACATAGACTTTGCCCTTATTTATTTCAGGAATTTTAGCCAAGAGGACAGGTGTGACTGCGCTAGCTGCCTGAGATTTGGGTTTCCATCCACACACAGCAATCTGTTTTGACAAAACCAGGCTAGAAGAATGTTGCTCCAGCTTCTCTCTGTCTTCTGGGAGGCCTTGTCCTTGCAGGTCGTTCTGGTGTTTCTGACTACATTTCTACTTCTTGCTGATTTCAAGAAAAAGATTCGCCCAAGGAATTTCCCCCCAGGGCCCATGTGTCTTCCTTTTTTGGGTAACTTGCTACATATGGATTTCAAGAATCCTCAGAATGCAGTACGAAAGGTAAGGATGAAGGATAGAGCCATGGCATGAGTTGAAAACATTGCACCCTCAGATTTCGGGTGGTGGGGTCGGTTCCTTCGTTTAGGGTGCCAAGCCAAGTGGGCCAAAATTGAGAAGATCCATTTGAAGGCGCCAGATTTTGGCCTCACTCAGGGTGCCATACAACCAAAGATTAGCAAAGTTAACCCCTGTTTTGCGCTGGAAAGGTATGCAAGACCTTTGCAGGATAAGTTGCTTCCTAGTTTAGCATCCTGATTCCAAGAATGGTCAGCTGGATGTCTGTGAGAAGCCCACACATGGGGCCGCAAGACAAATGCCTTTCTGTTTGTTTGTTCCCAGCATCTGGTATCCAGATGTGTATTACCTCTGAACCCAGAGGATCTGTTTTACCTAACAGTTATTTGTACCAAATCTGTGTCCACAACTTTCTTTTACTTACTATGGATTGCAAAGTATTTTGTGTGTTTTGCATGGACAGGCGGAGTCCCCCCATCCCCAGGCGACCCCCGGGTAGAGTAATGACTCAAGACACTGCTATGGGATGAAAATTGGCCACAATTTTATTAGAACTTCAGATGTAGGGAGACCTTGGCTCAGGCCTTGGGCGTTTATCCCTCCCAGTCCATGGCCAGGGAGCTGGGGAACATCAGGGTTATCCAGAATGTGTGGGGATTGGGCTGGCTCTGGAGAATGTCTGTCAAACAGAGAGCCCGCCCCCCATTTCTCTGTCGTCACAGGGGAGAGTAATGACAACCAATAGGTGTATGGCCAATGCCTTCCCTCTTACAACCCCTTTAATGGGGAACCCTGGGATCACCGCCACAGGGGGGGCATGGGTCACCGCTTAACGTCTCCCCCCATTAGGGAAGGTAGACTAAAGGATTCCGTCAAAGGCCTGAAACCACCAAAGTTGTGACATTTTGCTACAGGGAAGGTAAAACCTGCCAATACAGGAAAATTCCTTTCCAGCCCTTCAACAGTGACCTTATGTCAGGGAACTGCCATCAGGGCCAGAGGGAGAGAGTGGGCTCCAGAGGGATTCCAGAGAGCGTCCCGGGATGGGGAGAGGCAGCCCATCTTCTGGGGAAGGGAATCAGCGTAGCACCAGTGGAGAAGGGGGGCAGATGGGGGAATCGGCGAGGCGGTCCCATGACTCCTCACGGGGGACCAGCGGGGAGAGTAAGGGTCCTCCGCTGCCCACACCCTCCTTGCGCAGAAGGCTTCCGCGCAGGGAGAGTAGGCGGAGACTAGGCGTCAAAGAGCTTCTTTGCTGGAAGAAGTTCAAGAAACGCCCACTGACGGATTCTGCCAGTGATTGAGACAGCCACGGGCGAGTGGCTGTCCAGACAGAAAAGGTTCACTCAGGCAACCCAGCCAGGTGTGGCGCCGGTTTACGCACGAGCAACCCCTAGAACCATTACAGCAATCCATCAGTCTCTGACGTTGCTTGTGCGCAGCCCCAGAGAGGCAGCACGATGAGCCAAACAGGGACAGCCGGAGAGACGGAGCAACAAGCCGTGGTGCGAGGTCTGGTCGAGAGGAACCGAGACCTGGAGGCGCATGTAGCTACCCTGACGGCGTGGCTGGAGGAGAGACGGACTCAGGATGCACAGGTCAGAACCACTCCCATCACAAGGAAGGTACCAGGGATGGTACACAAGTTTGGGGGAAAGCCCCAAGACTACAATGCTTTCCAAACGGAAGTTCAGTACGCTTTGGAACTGCAGAAAAATGACTTTGCTGATGACAGGGAGAGGGTGGCTTACATTGTGGAACATCTGCAGGATGGGGCGCGCGAATGGATCAGGCCCCTAATGGCGATGCAGAATGATGCCTTGAAGGACCTTAAGAAATTCTACCAGGTAATGGACGCGATGTTCTCCAGCGAGGTTGAGCAAAGTGTGACACGGCGGGAACTGATGGGGTGCAAGCAGGGGGCCAGTCCGTCAGAAACTACTGGTCGCATTTTGCGATGTTAGTCCACAGACTCGGGTGGGATCTGGACTCTGAACTGATACAAATGTTGTTTGAGGTGGGTTTATCCCCCGAAGTGAAAGATGAGTTGTCCCAAGCGCCCCGGCCGTGGTCGAAGGATGAACTCACAAAGGCTGTGCTTGTGATCGGCGTACGCCAGGAAGCGCGGGCTCAGGAGAAGCGGGAGATAAGAGGGGAATGTTTCCATGACAACCGCATTCCTGAGATGCCGAGGGAGCCTTCCCAGGCGGCGGAGCCGATGGAAATTGATGGCGCGTGCACGAAGTTCCAAACGCTGGTGAAGGTCGGAAAAGGGAGGGAAAGGAGTGGAAAACTACCAAGAAGTGTTTCCTCTGTCAACGACCGGGACATTTTGCTAAGGTCTGCCCTCAATGAAAAGCCTGGCAAGGCATGGTGGGGGCTGCAGGCCACGACAAGAAGGGGGAGGAAGGGCAGGTGCAGGGAAACGACAATGCCTGGCTGTCAACCAGCAGGGGCAGCAGCCAGGCCAGTGACCAATAGAAGTGCCCCAGCCTGACCCCCCCCAAGGCAGCTATAGCCATAGAAGTGGTCTAGAACTCCCGAATGGGCACCCCGTCAAAGTGAAGGGACTGCTAGATTCGGGCAGCTCGTGTAATTTCTTCAGCAGAGACTTCGCTCTGGAGCACCAACTCCACCTGTTACCACTAGATTTTCCCTTGCAGGTGACCACCATCGATGGCAGGGAACTTATGGGAGGGGAGGTGACACACCAGACACCGCCAATGCGAATGAGGGTCTCCAGGCACACGGAAACCATTGCCTTTCACATGGCCACACTGGCAGGACCCCAATAATACTGGGAATGAGCTGGCTGGCAATACATGATCCAGTAGTGTCGTGGCATCAGCAGTCAGTCACCTTTGGGTCAGCTTACTGCTTAGAACACTATCTGGGGGGGAAGCAACCAAGAATGATGGTGGCCAGGGTGGCTGGGCTGGCCTTGGAACAAAAAGGGGAGGTGCCACCACAATATGCTGACTTGAAGGAGGTCTTCAGCGAGAGGGAGGCAGATAGACTACCCCCCACAGGCCCTTTGACTGCCAAATCAACCTACTCAGTTGCCGGTGGGTAAGCTGTATGCCATGTCCAACCGGGAGATGCAGGAGTTGCAGCAGTTTATTGACAAGAACCTGAAGAGAGGGTTCATAAGGGAATCAAAGGCGGTGGGGGGCAGTCCAGTGTTCTTTGTGGACAAAAAAGAGACTAATCAGCCCAGACTAGTCGTGGATTACCGGGCCCTGAACCTGGTGTCAGAACCCGTGACTTTCCCAATGCCCAGGATTGACGACATTTTAACACGGGTGAGGCAGGGGAAGATTTTTACCAAGCTGGACCTCAGGGGAGCATACAATTTGATTAGGATAAGGGAGGGGGACGAATGGAAAACAACCATGTTCACCCCCCGTGGGGGCTTTTGAGTACTTAGTCATGCCATTTGGATTACAATCGGGGTCCGCCTGCTTTCAAGCATTCATGTACCATGTGTTGGGGCCCCTGCTGTACAAGAATTGCGTAGCCTTTTTGGATGACGTCTTAATCTATTCGGACAATGAGAAGCAACACTTCAAAGACGTCAGGGAGGTGCTACAGAGATGGCAGAAGCTTCAGTTGTGGGTCAAGCTGGAAAAATGACAATTCCATGCCAGGGAGGTTGAGTTTCTGGGGTACAAGTTGTCAGACAAAGGCCTAGCTATGGACCCAGGCAAAGTGAAGGCAGTGTTGGAATGGAAAGCCCCCCAAAACCGAAAGGATGTGCAGAGGTTCCTAGGCTTCAGCAACTTCTACAGGAAGTTCATAAAGAACGCTCACTTGACAGCGCCCATAACGGATTGTCTTAGTAGCAAAAAGAAGTTCGTGTGGACAGAGAGTGCACAGCAATCCTTTGAAAGGCTGAAGAAGGTGTTTGCCTCGGAAGAGCAGCTCCTGCACGTGGATCTGGAGAAGCCCATGAGACTGGAGATGGACGCATCCGACCGAGCCATTGGAGCGGTCCTTTTGCAGCCCGGGGCCAAGCAGAGCTGGAGGCCGTGTGCCTTTTTCTCAAGGAAGATGAGCAAGTCAGAGCAAAACTACACAGTGTATGACCGAGAACTGCTTGCAATCTATGCAGCGTTTCAGCAATGGAGACATCTATTGATAGGGGCGCGGCACAAGATCCAGGTCCGAACTGACCACAAGAACTTGGAATACTGGCGGACCGCGCGAGTGCTCAACCAGAGACAGATTCGATGGGCCCAGTAGTTTGCCAAGTTTTCCTTCAAGATCAGATACGTGCCGGGAGAGGAAAACGTAAGGGCAGATGCTCTCTCCCGGAAACCAGAGTACATGGAAGGAGAGGGACCACTGGAGACCCGACACGTGTTTCCCAAGGACCGGTGGGTGTGTGGGGGAGCATTGGTTGGGAAACGAGAACTGGCAGGGCTTACTAGAGACGACGCGTTCGCTCAGACAAAAATCAGGGAACTCCGAGACAGAAGGGAAGACAATGGAGGGTTTGAGGAAAAGGAAGGGCTACTGTACTATAAGGGGGCACTGTATGTACCGGGGGGAGACCTTGAGGGGGAAGGTACTTAAACAACTCCACGACAACCCAACAGCTGGGCACTTTGGACAGCACAAGACCATGCTGCTTGTCACCAGGCAGTTCTGGTGGCCAAAGGTGAGGGAAGATGTACGAGAATATGTACGAGGGTGCGACCGATGCCAGAGGGCAAATGGGGAGACGGCTGCCCCCGCAGAGTTACTGGAACCCTTACCTACACTGGGAAGGCCCTGGGAGGTGGTGTCCATTGATTTTATGACAGATCTGCCCAAGTCAAGGGGAAAGACAGCAGTCATGGTAGTAGTCGATCTACTGACAAAAATGTGCCATTTCATAGCTTGCTCACATGCGGCAATGGCAGAGGAGACAGCCAGGCTGTTTGTGGATCACATTTTTAGACTGCATGGGGTTCCCTTGAGGGTAATCTCGGATCGCAGGAAACAATTTACTTCCTGGTTCTGGAGGAAGCTCATGAGCTTGCTACAGGTCGAGGTGAGTTTCTCGACAGCGAGGCACCCAGAGACCAATGGACAAGCAGAAAGAGCGAATGGTATACTCCAGCAATACCTACGCTGCTACGTCAGCGAGAGACAGAACGACTGGGTAGAGAAATTAGCTTTGGCTGAATTTGCGTACAATAACGCTGAACATGTGTCCACGGGAATGAGCCCTTTCATGGCCAATTATGGGTGTCACCCCAGGGCCTTCCCGGGGCGGGGGGAGGAAGGTGGAGTGTACCTGCGGCTGAGCAATTTGTGGAGGAAATGGAGGCCTTGCACCAGCAACTCAGGATGAAGTTGGAGCGGGCCAAGGAAGTTTACAAGAGGCAGGCGGACAGGCACCGTCGGGTGGGGAGGCCATGCGGGTGGGAGACCGGGTGTGGTTGTCAACCCAAGGGTTACCCCTAAAGGGAGGGTGCAAGAAGTTGCAGCCGAGGTGGCTGGGGCCTTTTGAGGTAATACAGCAGGTGAACCCAGTGGCATTCAAACTCAAGTTGCCTGACAGCATGAAGATACATCCGGTGTTCCATAGGTCCCTACTTTCACCGTACAGGGAGGGGCGGGAATTTCCGGGGCAGGAGGGAGGAGTCACTGAAGAGGAGAGGGAACACTGTAACCAAGCCACGGAAATACTCGATTCAAGGTGGCGAGGTCGCCAGGTGGAGTACTTGGTAGCTTGGGAGGGAGAACCCAGGTCGGAAAACACATGGGTCCCCGCTGAATCAATCAATGACAGGTATCTGGTGGAAGAATTCCACAGTTTGTTCCCAGATAAGCCAAAACCACTAGCTAGATTCTGGGAGGAAGAATTTGGACCCACAGACGACGAAGGGGACTTTGTGGGTTTTCCTGCCTCCGAAGAGGAGGGAGGGGAGGTGTCAGAGGGAGAAGAATCAGACAGGGAGGTTCAACCTGCGGGAAGAGATCTGAGCGGATGGGAGGCTGGTTTTGAATCCTCAGAGGATGATGACAGCTCCTTCAGGGGATTCCCCGCATTGTCGGCCGAGGAGAGAGAAGAGGTTGTATTGGAAAATCGCGCCGGGGTGGAGGGGGTCCTGGGGAGGAGGTGGATGTCAGGGAACTGCCATCAGGGCCAGAGGGAGAGAGCGGGCTCCAGAGGGATTCCAGAGAGCGTCTCGGGATGGGGAGAGGCAGTCCATCTTCTGGGGAAGGGAATCAGTGTAGCACCAGTGGAGAAGGGGGGCAGATGGGGGAATTGGCGAGGCAGTCTCATGACTCCTTGCCGGGGACCAGCGGGGAGAGTAAGGGTCCTCCGCTGCCCACACACTACTTGCGCAGAAGGCTTCCGCGCAGGGAGAGTAGGCGGAGACTAGGTGTCAAAGAGCTTCTTTGCTGGAAGAAGTTCAAGAAACAGCCACAGACGGATTCTGCCAGCAATTGAGACAGCCACGGGCGAGTGGCTGTCCGGACAGAAAAGGTTCACTCAGGCAACCCAGCCAGGTGTGGTGCCGGTTTAGCACAATCAACCCCTAGAACCATTACACCTTAGCATAGCAGCGCCCGCATACCTGTAAAGAAGAAGTTAACCTGCAAAAGAAAACTTAACTGAGGGAGGGCAGGATGGGAGAAGCTCTGGAGTCAACTGAGGATCCCCAGGTAAGACCCTCCCTCTATTGTGTGGCCAGGGTGGTCCTTCCCCTTACCTGGCCAGGTCCCGCCCGGGACTGGATAACAGGCAGAGGTAGGCGGAGACCTCCAGGAGTCTGGCTGGGGAGAGAAGCCAGGATATACTCCCGGGAGCCGCTTAGGTCCAGGGGGTCTGCTCGCGACCACGCAAAAGGCGCCCCCATTTGATGTGGAGAGCTGTCATTGGTGTACATTGTCCTACCCTCCCTCCCCTTTTATCTTTGCAACAACCCTGTGTGGTAGATGAGGCTAAGTTGCCACAAATACATAAGCCGCAGCTCTTGTGAATAGAAGACAGGTGGAGGATGGAGGGGGCCTGTCCATGTACAGTCCCCGGACACCCTTTCAGCATTTCTGATATCCCTGATATATTTGATGGCAACCAAAGTTTCCATCTTCCATATAAGCATCAAAGAAGAACCAGGTATGCGCATGTGCGTGCGTGCGCGCGCGCGCGCGCACACACACACACACACACACACACACAATTCTTCTTTCTCGCTCTCCTTCCAGTTTTCCAAAAAATACGGCAATGTGTTCAGCGTTCAGGTTGGAAGCAAATGTATTGTGGTTGTGAGTGGACTGCAACTAGTGAAGGAAGCTCTTGTTCATCAGGGTGAAAACTTTGTAGACCGGCCCACATCTCCTGTTAGTGCTGAAATATTTGGGTCTTTTGGTAAGTTTCTTTTAACATGGTCAATTACTGAGATAGTTAAAGTTTGCATTTCCCTTTTCTTTTCTTTTTTCTTTTCTTTCCTTTTTCATTCTCTGCACTGATTTTGCAATCTTTTGGATTGTTTCTCAAGTTTAAATTTTCAGAACTGATTATTTCCCTAATTTGCATTTGCATTTCTTGCATCTTTAAACCAAAATAAGGCAGTTGTAGTAAAGCTGTGGCATAGACGTATACCTGCTAAACTCTTTAGCTTAACTGAGCTCACTGTTCAGTGTTGGGTGGCAATCAAAGAGTCTGGCTGTGTAGTGCATCAAACAGCTTGTCATTATTAAGGGTGGAGGAATCTGTGAGCTTTTTCTTTCATTCAGTTCCTCATTTTTCCATTCTTCAGTTTGCCACACTATTGCATCTAATAACATTTCATTTAATGCATTGTTTCTGCAACTGAGAATACCATAAGATTGCATTTAAATTGCAAGCTGAAGTGACTTTCTGCCCCATCCCTAGTAGTGATGGAATAATATGTCAACGTTAAGTAGTGCATGAATCCCTCCTACTATTGGTCCTCCCCAATACCAAGAATAAGAGAGGTGTTGGGTGATACCAGGCTACACCTTTATTGACAGCACATGTAAGAAGTTTGGCATAGGCATTGGGTAGATTCCACCCCTTCCAGCCCACCTGCTAAAAGAACTTGTGTTTAGGGGTCAACCAGAAATGAGAGAGCTCCTGCCCTACATCAAGGGGTAACTCCCCCACTGGATTGCATATAGGGAATGCTGTAGCCCCTCGCTTTCACCTGGGTATCTAGACTGAAGCATCTTCCCGGACCCAATTTCAGAAGGGCCAGACAGAGGCTATAACCTCCCTCCAAGCAAGACTATGTCTATCTAATGCCTAAACTGCCAAAGTTCTGACAACTGCTATGAAGATGGAAAAACCAGAGGGCTGGAGCCAACTGGGAAAATCTCAACCTGGGCCCAAATATGGGCTATTAAACTGTTAAAACTGTTGCTTTTTAAGTAAAAAACTGTATGCTGCCTTTCTATCAAGAGCTCCCACAGTGTTTCACAGGACAAAATAAAATTAGTATTAAAAATTCTACCCAAACAGTGAAACACACAAAAAGCAAATCAATGAAACAGCAAACAGCAGAATTCAGAGCAACCAGATAAAAGCCTCCAGCACAAATTAGCTAGTTTCTAATGCCTTGCAGTCTTTCCAACATGTCATGAGCAGGAAAGCAGAATAATGGAAAGCAGAGGGGAGTCCATCTTGGAATTAACAGGATTGCTAAATTTACTTACTTGCTGTACATACTTATTACTCCTTCCTATCTAGGACTGGTCTTCTCTAATGGTCTCATCTGGAAACAACAAAGACGATTTGCCTTATCAACACTCAGAAACTTTGGTTTGGGCAAAAGGTCTTTAGAAGAAAGAATACAGGAGGAAAGCTGTTACTTAAATGAAGCAATAGAAGCTGAGAAAGGTGAGAACCAAAATCAACAATCCTGTGGCCCACCTATGATACTTACCTTAAGTTGCTACTTTGTATGAACTAGGTCAAAACTTCATTAGCTAGGTTGCGAAGCTTTCTGGCATTATTTCTTCACACAAATGTAGCTCTGCTTGGACTGGAATAGCCCTGTGATGGCAAAGGGGGTGTTGATAGGAAGCTCCACAGAGGCTCGTTGGGGTGCAGAAAAGTTCTAGTGTGAAGCTCAGTGCGGGAACCTGCCATGGGAGCTAAAACCCCCTGAACTAGAACAGAGTAAGAACAAAGGTTGGGTTTTGAGGATATCTGCAGATTTTTGATAATTTTGACAACCAACGTCGCAAATAGAGTAGGGTTTGAAGTGCATTTTTTTTGGTATATCAGTGTGTCTCTATATTGTCTCTGATGGGGATGGTCCCCTCCTGTTTTTGTTATATGGAAGCTAGAAGCACCCCAATTCCTTCTGCACCATTTTCTCTCTCTCTCCAGGACAGCCATTTGACCCTCAATTTCAGATTCATAATGCTGTATCAAATATCATCTGTTCCATCACTTTTGGGGACCGCTTTGATTACCATAACAGCCGTTTCCACAAGTTATTGCACTTGCTTGTTGACGCGTGCCATTTTCAGGGAAATCTTTGGAGCATGGTAGGTCTTCTTTGGGTTTTTTCGGATAACCACAACAGAATTGATTTGGCTCCTTCATTCTTGCTGACTGTTTATTCACTTGCTTTCAGTTTTCAGGTTTCTTCAGCACAGATTGTATTTTTAAAGGGTGAGAATAACATGTTTGGCTGAATAAAATCTTGGCATGGGAACAGAGGGATGTCATCACAAATGATATACATGAATTAATTCTACACACACAGCAGTTATGACCTGTAAATTGACACTCATGTCAATGGGTATCATTAAATAGAAATTCTACATATTTGTGACATGTTCAGGCATTGATACATGCCTTTTTCAAATGATGGTAATCATCTTCATGGGAAGTCAATCAGTGAATTACAAGTTGTGCTTGCAGAACTGAGCACCATGGTGCCATTTGATTTGCAGTCCAAACATTTCTAACCAAGAAGTTAAGACATTGCCATAGGGTCCCATCATAAGCAATGGTGAGTGCAATATTTGCTCTGGTTTCAGGAGAGTCTGCCATCTTTGAGCCTGTGCACACCAGCCTTTATTACTGCTAGCTTCTTTCCCATGACAGCAGCATAATGTGAATGATTGTTGAGAGGGTTTTCCCTGCACATACATGATATTAGTGTTTGTTTCCTCAGCTGTACGATGCATTTCCTACTGTCATGAAGCACTTGCCAGGGCCCCATCAGACACTTTTTAAAAAATGGGGGCAGTTGAAATCCTTTGTGAGAGAAATCATTGAAAAACACAAAGAAGACTGGAACCCATCTGAACCCAGAGACTTCATTGACGCCTACCTAAATGAAATGGCCAAGGTGAGAGATGAAAAGGTAAAAAAGTATGTATCTTTAATAACAAAACAGTAGTAGAAGGCAGAGAAGCAATATTAAAAACCAGAACTAGTCATGTGGCTTGTCCTTAGTGCCTGACCATATTCTTTCTGTTGAATTTATGACTTCAGACAAAATACATTTCTGCATGCACAGAATATGAGGTCATGTATTTTGTGGGGATACACCTCCCCACTTGTTCACTGCTTGGATTTCACCACTAGTCGGTGGTTTGTGAGAGCGCACAGTTGACATGACTAAAAGAATCTCTGCAGTGGAGGCATCTCATGACCAAAGGATTCAGTTGCCTGAATAAACCCAGACCAGGAATTATTGACCAGAACAAACCCAAACTTTATGCCAGCACCAGAGAGTCACAGGACTCTTGACTGGATCTTCCTAGAGGCAGGATTAGAGTCACTGAATCCCTTGGTGATCTCTTGACATATGGGGCTGACAGTAGGATGGAGTTTTTAATGACAGCTGAACTCCCTGGTGCATTTTCTTTGCTTTAAGGAGGATGCCCCTTCCAGTTTCCATGAAGAAAGCCTCCTACAATCAACACTGGATCTGTTTTTTGCTGGAACAGAAACAACTTCTACAACCCTGCACTGGGCTTTGCTGTACATGGCCATTTACCCAGACATTCAAGGTAGAATTGTAGTTGACTCATTTGCCTTTCATTACTTTGGGTTGTATATAACAAAGGCCTACTGAAAGCAAACCTATTGAAATTAATGGACCTAACTTAGTCATGTCTATACTCAAGTAATTTTTAAAAGAGATAAATAAATAGACTTCCTGTAGTAATGCTCACCCCCAACCGCTTGCCCCTCCCTTCTCCTGTCTCTGCTCTCCGGCCAGACTAGGACGCCCAGGGCAAGGTTGGCGGGTGAATTACTTTTTCCAGAACAGAACAAACCCGACCCGGTAGGGCTGCCACCACTCCCTATGTCCAGGGGACCCAGAATCACAACCCAGGGAGAAGGTTGTGACCCATTTAACCTGGCTATCCCCCTGTTCCACAAGCTGCATCCACAGACTTGCAGGCAGAAGTTCTACGGTAGAGCGTAACCAAGCGTAAGGCTAGGACTTAGCTATTTCCTCCGGAAAGGCACACAACTAAAACAGTTTCATTCTTAAAAGGTTTATTTTAAAAATAACATAAAAAACATGCTAGAATAGCAGGCACTCTTTTGAACGTTACAGATAAGAAAATAAGAACATTGCATAGTATAACTAGCTATACATACTCACAAGCTCTAACACACAATGGGATAGTTGAAACCTTTAGGACTCTGCAAGTTGAAGGCTTTTGAAGATCTCCATTTCAAAAGACAAAACGACGGCTGATAAGATGGGACATCAGAGCCGGGCCTCTATGCGGATTGCAGAGCAATGGCAGAGAGCGCAATTTCTCAAACAATTCCCTGATCCTTTATTCACAATTCGCATGAGGCGTCGTAACTTTCAAGCCAATCATAAGACTCAAATTATTTTTGAATACACCAATGACCGGCTTGCTGGTCAATCAATTTACCCCTTGACAGCTGGGCCAATTTGGAATCCAAACTTTAAATCAAAGGGTTTCCTCCCTTCTGTGGAAATTAGCCAGAGACACATTCCCAAGCAACTCAAGGACAGATAGCATCACTGAGGGGGGATGTTTACACCCTCAAACTCAGGTGTTAGATCTTTTCATTAAATCAAGGCTTCCTCGGTTCCCATAAAGCTTTCAACTAAGGAGCCATTTAGTCTAGAGTTTAAAGATACACACTTCTTTCCCAGGGTCCTTGTGGCTGATGAAACTCCCACAAGGCTTCACTCCCTTTGCTTGACCAAAGAATAATTTTCTAAATAAGACTAACTTTACTACACCCTCCCCTCTAAGATGAAATTATAGGGTGAAGTCCCATAATTTCATCAAAGAAAATTATTTACATACTGAGGTAGATCATCCGGTCCAGGGGGCTCCAGCAGCTTTTAAAACATACATTACTAGCAGCACCCCCCTAATCCGATTTTTCACAGTTCTTAGGCAATACTCAATAATAACATCTCATGGAACAGATTGGTACATCCTAGACAAAGTATCAGCAACAACGTTGCTCTTTCCTGCGATGTGAGTGACTTTAAACTGAAAATCCTGAAGGGCCATACTCCACCTAAGCAATTTCTGGTTGGATGATTTTACCCTTTCCAGCCAACACAGTGGAGAATGGTCAGTTTGAACCTCAAAGGTGTTACCCCACAGATAAGGACGCAGTTTGGTCAGAGCCCAGACCAAAGCAAAACACTCCTTCTCTATGGTTGAATAATTTTGTTCAGAAGTGATCAACTTTTTACTCAAGTAAACCACGGGACGCCAATTTCCTTTTTCATCTTCTTGGAGCAAAACTGCTCCTAGTCCAGTCTGACTGGCATCAGTTTGCACTATAAACGGACGTCTCTGATCTGGGGCCAGCATGACTTGGGAGCTCATAAGGGCATGTTTTAACAAATCAAAGGCCCTTTGGCACTCCTCGGTCCAATTTACTCTAACTGGCAGAGACTTCTTACAAAGGTTGGTGAGCGGAGCAGCTAAAGTTGCAAAATGGTTGACGAAGCGCCTATAATAATTCACCAACCCGATAAAAGACTGCACATCCTTCTTCACGATGGGGCGAGGCCATTCTTGAATGCACTGCACCTTGGCCTCTAAAGTCTTGATGTTTCCTGACCCCACTCTAAATCCTAAGTACACTACTTCCCCTTGGGCAAACTGGCATTTTGATATTTTAACAGTCAGGTTTGCCTCTTGCAACCGGGCCAAAACTCTCTGCACATGCTTAAGGTGTTCTGGCCACAATTCAGAAAAAATTGCTAGGTCATCCAAATAAGCACAGCAAAACTCATTCAGGTCATGAATCAAGGAGTTGATTAACCGTTGGAAAGCTGCAGGAGCATTTCGTAATCCAAACGGCAGCACTTTAAACTGGTACAAGCCTACATGAGTGACGAAAGCAGACTTTTCAGAAGCTTCTGGGGACAGCGGGATTTGCCAATACCCTTTTGTCAAATCCATGACAGTGATGAATCTCGCCCGTCCCAACTTCTCAATCAAGGTGTCAATTCTAGGTAAGGGAAACACATCAGGGACAGTAACTAGGTTAATTTTTCGATAGTCTATGCAAAAACGAATAGATCCATCTGGTTTTGGAACCAGGACTATGGGAGAAGCCCAAGCACTCTTACTAGGTTCTATAACTCCCAACTCCAGCATTTCTTTCAATTCAGTCTCAATATTCTGCGCATGTGCCTCACCAACTCGGTATGGACGTGAGGAAATGGGGGGAGTGTCCCCCGTAACAAAATGATGTTGAGCCAAGTGAGTCTTACCAGGCTTGGTGCTAAATGTGTTGCTATAAGGTTGCAGTGCCTCATAGAGCTCTTTAGCCTGAGTCTCACTTAAAGTCGGCAGCTGCAATACATCAGAAATACTTCCAGCCTGTTTGGAATGACCGGCTTGCTGGTCAATCAATTTACCCCTTGACAGCTGGGCCAATTTGGAATCCAAACTTTAAATCAAAGGGTTTCCTCCCTTCTGTGGAAATTAGCCAGAGACACATTCCCAAGCAACTCAAGGACAGATAGCATCACTGAGGGGGGATGTTTACACCCTCAAACTCAGGTGTTAGATCTTTTCATTAAATCAAGGCTTCCTCGGTTCCCATAAAGCTTTCAACTAAGGAGCCATTTAGTCTAGAGTTTAAAGATACACACTTCTTTCCCAGGGTCCTTGTGGCTGATGAAACTCCCACAAGGCTTCACTCCCTTTGCTTGACCAAAGAATAATTTTCTAAATAAGACTAACTTTACTACACTTCCGGTTTCCGTCGCGGATAGAATGGGAGCGTGGAAAGCCTCGTTGGGGGCTTTTCGAACAACACAGGGGCTTGGGGGAGCTGCAAAGGCACTGCGCCCCAAAAAAATCTCAAGGGGGGTCGCAAGCGCAATAGGAAAGCACCGACCTTGTGTTGCGATGCCTCTGGCTCCCACTAAAGAAGCAATGAATCTCCATAAACTTAAAAATGAACCCTTAGTGTGAGTAGAACATTTTAACTTTAAAAATTCGAAGAACACACTAAGTGAACACTGGATGTTGAAGGATTAAAGTAAGGAATCCATCCCGGTAGAGGAGTTAAAATGGCGCAGGATACAAAGTCGCAGGGATAAAGAAGGAAGTAGCCTCTAGCCTGTGTGAGTACAAAATAAAAGTCCACGGCAACACTTGTTGAAGCAAATAGACTTTTAAGCATTAAATACAAGGTAACAGATGAAAGACTATTTAGAAAACTTTGTTGCTCCCTTTTCGGGAAAGAGATAATTTGAAACGCAACAATACAGAGCCGTTTGAAAGAACAGCTTGAGGTGGCTAGCTGAAGAGCAACCAAAAAAACAACAATGGAAAGACTGAAAGAAAGCTTAGAAGCTGCACAAAAGACAAGAAAGCCGCACTAAAGATAAGAAAAGAGAAGACTGGAAAGAACACCTTTTTCTTTTAATTTGGAACTGCTTGAGAAAGAGGGATATATTTGAGTTATAACTTCCGACATTCTTTTGTGCCTTAGCCCCCATTCCACCTTTAAGTTTCCTAATTTTTTATAGAAATCAGGGGGGTCCTAGGGATGCTCACACCCAGGATTTCCTGCTAGACTGTCCTATTATTATTCCCTCTTTATATTTTTCTATTCTTTTCATTTTTTGTGCCTTTTTGTTTTCACTCCTTCTGCTTCCCCCTTGTTGGAACTTAAATGATTTATCAATATAGTATGATTAATAAAAACCTCCCCCCCCCCAATACTATACAAAGAGAATATAAAGGAAGGAGGAATATAGTATAAAGAAAGGTGGAATCCGCTGAGAACTGTTGAAAAATTGGGTTTAAGTTAACCCCCTTTTCTTCCCTTCTTGGAGAGATTTACATTTAAGTGCTGAAGCAAAAAACAACAGAATCAACTGGAAAGTGGAGGACATTACTTGGATTTGAGAACATGAATAGGAAATTGGGACTTACTACTTTTTAGATTTGGTCCAGTCCAAATTATTAAACCGCGGATTAAGGCTTGGATTATTAGATCTACCAGACTTTGGACCAAGGTCCAAACCATAGAATAGCCCTTATTCGATATGGATTATGCCAACAAGTGGCTGAAGATTAAAGATTTTGATGTGAACTGAGTGCTTTATTTCCAGCTAAAAAAGGAAATTACCTTCCCCTTATCAGAATCCACGTGGACTCTAGAAAGTTACATTAATAGGAATATTTTTTATATACATAATGGTCATTTGAGTCTGGGGGAAATTCACTGAATCTTCATTAGAAGTTAAGGTCCTAAAGGGATGGTTTGGGAATATATATACCATATCGTCACACGTCATTAGGAATACATTAAGAGTGTGGAAGTAATTGAAGAAAAAATAAGAGTATAGGGAATGTACTTATGTTTTGTAGTTAAAGACATACAGTTTGAGAAAACTGGCAAGGTCGAGTTGTATTTGGGCTGTAATTGAAGGCATACTCTTTTATTTTAAGTATTAATTCATTTAAACGGATTTACAAATTTATATTAGTAGACATTTTTCAATAGACTAGTGGATATATATTGGATGTATTTAGGAGATAGCTGAATTAATTGATATTAGAGATATCACTTTGTTTGAAAACAAGGAAAATACGACATTAAAAGGTATAAAGAAAATTGTAAGAAGATAAAAGAAGAAAAGTATAATTGCAAGAGAACAATACTGTAAATTAAAGGAGATTGGTTAAGATATAGGAAAAATAAGGAAAGCAAAAAGAGATTGTGCGCCCCTAGGGGAGAGACAGAAAATTAAAATAGACAAATTGTGAAAACAACCACAAAATGTCAGGAAAAAATGGGAAAAAATGTAGGAGGGACCCCAGGAGATAGAAAGGCATCACGACAGGAGGAAATTAAAGATCTTGACATTCTGTGGCTAAAGATCAAAGAGGAATTTAAACAGAGCGAACTACATATGGAAAGCAAACTAGGTGAGGTGCAGGAACAGATAGATAAAAAAATTGAAGGAATTGTAGGAGAACTCTCTAGTAAAATACAAGATTTGACAGTTAGGTCAAAAACAATGGAAGATACCAATAAGAAAATTCAAAAAGAAATGAAGGAACATAAGAAGGAGACAGAAAAAATAAAGGATGAAATAAGAGATCTGAACAAAACACAAGAACAAATTTGGGATAGTCTAGCCATGGCAGAAATGCGACAGAAACAACTTAGTTTAAAATTTAGAGGAGTGGGAGAAGAATCAAATGAGAATATAAAAGAAAAAATGATTAAGGAACTAGCGAAATGGTTGGAAATAAAAGAAGAACTAGCATATATGGTAGTAAATGCTTTCAGAATTAAGGTGAAATCCCAACAGTTCAAGTCAAAAAAACTCTCCGGTGACTGTTTAGTGATCTTCAACTCAACTGAGATGAAGAATACAATGTTAAGAACGAGTTATCGAAAAAAATTAATAATTGAAGGCAGGCCAATTATCATTTTTAAAGAAATTCCAATCAGACTCTTGCGTAAAAGAGAAGGATATAGACAAATAATAAGTGTCTTAAAAAGGAATACTATACAATATAGATGGGAGTTTCCTGAAGGAATCTCCTTTTATTACAAAGACAAAAGATTCAGACTGACAGATGCACAAGAAGTGAAAAAATTCCTAAGAAGATACGAGAAAGATCTTGGAAATGTGCAAGAAAGGTATGGAGGAGGAGAGAGATACACAGAAGGGAAGAAAGGAAAGAAGGAAGAAAATACGGATAAGGAAGAGAGAGGGAGAGAGGAAGAAGAAGGTGACATGGAGGAGGAGGGAGCAGTAGGTGGAGAGGCAGAGGAGGAGGAAGAGGAAGAGATCACTGGAAAGAGGTCGACAAGAATATAAATTAGAAAGACCAGAGCAGATAGCAATTAAATATTACAATGATGTTGAAGGTATTGTCTTGGAATGTGAACGGTTTGAATGAAAAATCTAAAAGGAATAAAATTGAGAAGGTGTTAAAGAATAAAAACTTTGATGTGATTTGTTGTCAGGAAATACATGTGGCAAAGAAACACAAACATATTTTGACAAATAAAAGGTTAGGGAGAGAATTTGTCAATTCAGATATTAACAAAAAAAGAGGGGTAGTGATATATGTGAAGGAGAAATGGGAACCAATATTAACATGTAAAGATGACGAAGGAAGAATTCTGGGAATACAAATTAATCACCAGGGAGAAAAGTTTAATGTAGTAACTGTTTATGCTCCAAATATAAATAAAGCAGAGTTCTTTAAGAAATTGGAACAAATGTTATTAGATCTGGAGAATCATAAGTTAATCTTACTTGGAGACTTGAATGCTGTGCCAATACTGGAACTAGACAGAAGTGCGAAAAGAAGAAAATTGAAGCAAGGGAAGCTACCAAGAACATTTAATAATCTTGAGGAAAATCTAGACCTGATAGGTATCTGGAGACATAAAAATCAAACAACGAAACAATTCACACATTTTTCTGAACCACACCAAAGTGGGGCTAGGTTGGACCAAATATGGGTCTCAAGAGAATTAACAACAAGAGCAGTAAAATGTGAAATTCAACCTAGAACCCTTTCTGACCATAGCTCAGAAACTTTGGAGTTAAAAAGTGGAATACAGGGGACATACAGATGGAGAATGAACGAGTACCTTTTTGAAAACGATGAGGTAATTGAGAAGGCCAAAATAACTATAAAAGATTACTTTGATTTGAACATTAATAATAATAATAATAATAATAATAATAATAATAATAATAATAATAATAAATTTTATTTATATCCCGCCCTCCCCAGCCGAAGCCGGGCTCAGGGCGGCTAACAACATTAAAACAGTATGACATTATAAAACATTATAAAAATGAATTAAAATCAAAATTGATGGCAACCATAAACTAAAGCTTTGTAAAGATTGCCAGAGGAGGGGGTCAGGCTGCGCCCTGACCAAATGCCAGGTGGAACAGCTCTGTCTTGCAGGCCTTGCGGAAAGATGTCAAGTCCTGCAGGGCCCTTGTCTCTTGTGACAGAGCGTTCCACCAGGTTGGAGCCGCAGCCGAAAAAGCCCTGGCTCTAGTTGAGGCCAGCCTAACCTCTCTGAGGCCTGGGACCCTCAAGGTGTTTTTATTTGAAGATCGTAAGTTCCTCTGTGGGGCATACCAGGAGAGGCGGTCCCGTAGGTACGAGGGCCCTAGGCCGTATAGGGCTTTGAAGGTTAAAACCAGCACCTTAAACCTGATCCTGTACTCCACCGGGAGCCAGTGCAGCTGGTATAGCACCGGATGAATGTGATCTCTAAGCGAAGACCCCGTAAGGAGTCTCGCTGCGGCATTCTGCACCCGCTGGAGTTTCTGGGTCAGTCTCAAGGGCAGCCCCACGTAGAGCGAGTTACAATAATCCAGTCTGGAGGTGACCGTCGCGTGGATCACAGTGGCTAGGTCAGGGCAAGAGAGGTAAGGAGCCAACTGCTTAGCTTGGCGGAGATGAAAAAATGCCGCCTTTGTTGTAGCTGCAATCTGCGCCTCCATGGAGAGGGAGGTATCGAAGATTACACCCAAACTCTTAACGGACAGTGCTGGCACTAATTGCACCCCCGCAAGAGATGGGAGTTGCCCCCTCAGTCCCATGTCATCCCGTCCCAGCCAGAGGACCTCTGTCTTTGAAGGGTTTAACTTCAGCCGGCTCCCACGTAACCATCCAGCCACAGCCTCCAAGCATCTGATCAGTGTGTCTGGGGCCGAGTCCGGGTGGCCGTCCATCAACAAATAGAGTTGGGTGTCATCAGCATACTGATGGCAGCCCAGCCCAAAACTCCGGACAAGCTGGGCGAGGGGGTGCATAAAGATGTTAAAAAGCATCGGGGAGAGTATTGCACCCTGAGGCACACCACACACCAAGGAGTGGCGGGATGACAATTCCCCCCCAAGCGCCACCCTCTGTCCCCGACCAGAGAGAAACGAGCGCAGCCATTGAAGGACTGTGCCCTGGATCCCCACGTCGGCAAGGCGGTGGTCCAGGAGTTCGTGATCGACCATGTCGAAGGCTGCTGACAGGTCTAGAAGAATCAGCAGCCCCGACCCGCCTCGATCCAGCTGCCTGCGGAGATCATCTGTTAGGGCGACCAGAGCCGTCTCGGTCCCATGACCAGCGCGGAAGCCGGACTGGAATGGATCCAGAGCTGATGTTTCATCCAGAAACCTACCAAGCTGTTCAGCAACCGCTCTCTCAATCACCTTACCCAGGAATGGAAGATTCGAGACTGGGCGGTAATTGGATAGATCTAAGGGATCTAATGATGTTTTTTTAAGAGCGGGCGCACCACTGCCTCCTCAGTTCCCCTGGGAATGTCCCGGTGCCAAGGGACAGATTGATGATATCCCCCAGGGGGCCCCGCACCTCTTCTGGACACGCTCTAATCAGCCAGGATGGGCACGGGTCGAGAGGACAGGTGGTGGGCTTTCCAGCTCGGAGGAATCTGTCTACATCAGCTGGGGATATCCAGTCAAAGTGGTCCAATACTGAACCCGAGGACAGTCGAGGGGCCTCCAGTTCCTTTATTGTATCCAAATTGGCAGGGAGGTCATGGCGGAGCAACAAGACCTTCTCCGCAAAAAAGCTCGCAAATGCCTCACAGCTGTGTGTCAAATTGTTATTTAAATTTGGCTGTCCTTCGAGGGACGTTAAAGACCGAATTATACTAAATAATTGCGCCGGGCGAGAGCTAGCGGATGCAATGGAGGCCGAGAAGTAGGACATTTTAGCGGCCTTCACTGCCATCTCATAGGTTTTCATAAAAACCCTATAAGATGTTCTTGAGGCTCCGTCACGGGCACCCCGCCATACTCGCTCTAGCCGTCTGAGGTCCCGCTTCATTTTCCGGAGCTCCTCGGTAAACCAGGGAGCCCGGTTTCTGCGGGGTCGCAGAGGGCGCTTAGGTGCGATCTCATTGATGGCTGCCAGGAGCTGGGTATTCCAGGCCTCAACAAGCTCAGTCAATGAGTCGCCAGGGGGAGAAAGGTCCCGCAAGGCTTGACGGAATCTATCAGGGTCCATCAGCCTCTGCGGGCGAGCCCAAATTGGCTCGCCACCCAAGCAGGGTGGGGGTGGAACGTCAATCCTGGCTTTCAGAGCATAGTGATCAGACCATGGCACCTTCATCGAAGGAAACATGATCACATCTATACCGACGCCAAAGATCAAATCCAGCGTGTGGCCTGCTTGATGTGTGGGGCCCGAAACAAACTGGGAGAGCCCTAGTGTCGCCATGGAAGACACCAGGTCCAGAGCCTGTGAGGAGGGAGTGGCATCAGCATGGATGTTGAAGTCCCCCAATACCAATAGGTTAGGGAACTCCAAGGCCCAGCCGGCCACCGCCTCCAGCAGGCCTGACAGGGTGGCTGCTGGTGCGCTAGGTGGCCGGTACACCAGCCAGACAGCCAAGCTCACCTCGGAGCCCCACACTAGGCCAACACATTCAATGCCGGGGATCGATGGCGATGGTAGAGCCCTGAAAGAACAATCTTCCCGGATTAATAACGCCACCCCTCCCCCCCGGCCCACAGTCCGCGACTGGTGAAGGACGGAGAAACCCGGGGGCGCCATCTCTCGTAAGGTAACAGTATCCCTTTCGCGCACCCAGGTCTCAGTCACACATGCCAGGTCAACCCCCTGCGAGGTGAAGAAATCTCGCAGGGTGGCGGTTTTGTTGCCTATAGACCTGGCATTGCAGAACACCAGTGACGGAGGTGAGTAATCCTTGCTCACCCTACCCTCGTCTCTCGGGATGGGGTGCAGATTGGAAGGGGTACGAGCATATCCGTATCTCGATCCCCTTCGCCTATGACATCTGCCCCCACCGCCATACCTCCCTCGCCCCTCCACAGTAGGAATCCCAAGCCTCATACTTGCCTCCATTTACAGAATATAAAAGCAAACAAACAAAACAATTACATGAAAACAAAACCAATCCCCACCCCACTCCCCAACCACCCCACCCCAACCCAAAATAAATCAAAACAAAATAAAAGTACATGGATAAAAACCACCGCTTATGGTGGTACAACAAAGCAAAAAATAAAAACAGTTTAAAACATATAAGAACACTTCCAACAACCGCTGCAGCAGCACCAGTGTCCCCGAGGCTGCGGCGGTGGTGAGCGTGGGCCCCGCCCCCTGGCCTGGTGGAGAGTGGGCCTGCAGGGGGAAGAGCCCTCCCCACAAACGCACGGCAAAGCGGCAGCAGCAATGTTCCGAGGCCTCCGTGGAGCCTTATATGCTGAGGTGGAGTCTGGGGCCCGCCCCCAGGCCCAAGATGGAGAATGGGCTTGCAGGGGGAGCGGTCCTCCCCAAGACTCACCGGCAAAGTGGCAGCAGCAGTGTCCCGGGCCTCCTTGGAGTCCTTCACGCTGAGGTGGAGTATGGGCCCGTCCCCAAGCCGGGGATGGAGAATGGGCTAGCAGGGGGAAGAGCCCTCCCCACAAACGCACGGCAAAGCGGCAGCAGCGATGTTCCGAGGCCTCCGTGGAGCCTTATATGCTGAGGTGGAGTCTGGGGCCCGCCCCCAGGCCCAAGGTGGAGAATGGGCTTGCAGGGGGAGCGGTCCTCCCCAAGACTCACCGGCAAAGCGGCAGCAGCAGTGTCCCGGGCCTCCTTGGAGTCCTTCACGCTGAGGTGGAGTATGGGCCCGTCCCCAAGCCCAAGATGGAGAATGGGCTAGCAGGGGGAAGAGCCCTCCCCACAAACGCACGGCAAAGCGGCAGCAGCAATGTTCCGAGGCCTCCTTGGAGCCTTATATGCTGAGGTGGAGTCTGGGGCCCGCCCCTAGGCCCAAGGTGGAAAATGGGCTTGCAGGGGGAGCGGTCCTCCCCAAGACTCACCGGCAAAGTGGCAGCAGCAGTGTCCCGGGCCTCCTTGGAGTCCTTCACGCTGAGGTGGAGTATGGGCCCGTCCCCAAGCCCAAGATGGAGAGTGGGCCTGCAGGGGGAAGAGCCCTCCCCACAAACGCACGGCAAAGCGGCAGCAGCGATGTTCCGAGGCCTCCTTGGAGCCTTATATGCTGAGGTGGAGTCTGGGGCCCGCCCCCAGGCCCAAGGTGGAAAATGGGCTTGCAGGGGGAGCGGTCCTCCCCAAGACTCACCAGCAAAGTGGCAGCAGCAGTGTCCCGGGCCTCCTTGGAGTCCTTCACGCTGAGGTGGAGTATGGGCCCGTCCCCAAGCCCAAGATGGAGAATGGGCTAGCAGGGGGAAGAGCCCTCCCCACAAACGCACGGCAAAGCGGCAGCAGCGATGTTCCGAGGCCTCCGTGGAGCCTTATATGCTGAGGTGGAGTCTGGGGCCCGCCCCCAGGCCCAAGGTGGAAAATGGGCTTGCAGGGGGAGCGGTCCTCCCCAAGACTCACCGGCAAAGCGGCAGCAGCAGTGTCCCGGGCCTCCTTGGAGTCCTTCACGCTGAGGTGGAGTATGGGCCCGTCCCCAAGCCCAAGATGGAGAATGGGCTAGCAGGGGGAAGAGCCCTCCCCACAAACGCACGGCAAAGCGGCATTGACATTGACATTGTCTGGGATGCTAGTAAAGTCTGGGATGCTAGTAAAGCAGTGCTAAGAGGGTTTCTAATTAATCAGAATAGTTATAGGAAAAAGTTAAGAGAACAAAAAAAGAAGAAATACTGTATTTTTCACTCCATAGGACGCACTTTTTCCCCTCCAAAAATGAAGGGGAAATCTGGGTGCGTCCTATGGGGCGAATGCAGGCTTTCGCTGAAGCTTGGAGAGCGAGAAGCGTCGGTGTGCACCGAACCCTCTTGCTCTGCAGCCTTCAGGAAGACATCTGCAGCCTAGGCAGCCCTGCAGGAGGTCCGGCAGGGCTGTCTAGGCTGCGGATAGCAGCCTGCTTCCCGGAGCGTCGGGCGCCCTGAAAGCAGAGCGCCCGGTGCTTCAGGAGCACATCCATAGCCTGGGGAGCCCTGCAGGAGGTCCGGCAGGGCTGTCTAGGCTGCGGATAGCAGCCTGTTTCCCGGAGCGTAGGGCGCCCTGAAAGCAGAGCGCCCGGCGCTTCAGGAGCACATCCGCAGCCTGGGCAGCCCTGCAGGAGGTCCGGCAGGAATGTCTAGGCTGCGGATAGCAGCCTGCTTCCCGGAGCGTCGGGCGCCCTGAAAGCAGAGCGCCCGGCACTTCGGGAGCACATCCGCAGCCTGGGCAGCCCTGCAGGAGGTCCGGCAGGGCTGTCTAGGCTGCGGGTAGCAGCCTGCTTCCCGGAGCGTAGGGCGCCCTGAAAGCAGAGCGCCCGGCGCTTCAGGAGCACATCCGCAGCCTGGGCAGCCCTGCAGGAGGTCCGGCAGGGATGTCTAGGCTGTGGATAGCAGCCTGCTTCCCGGAGCGTCGGGCGCCCTGAAAGCAGAGCGCCTGGCGCTTCGGGAGCACATCCGCAGCCTGGGCAGCCCTGCAGGAGGTCCGGCAGGGATGTCTAGGCTGTGGATAGCAGCCTGCTTCCCGGAGCGTCGGGCGCCCTGAAAGCAGAGCGCCCGGCACTTCGGGAGCACATCCGCAGCCTGGGCAGCCCTGCAGGAGGTCCGGCAGGGCTGTCTAGGCTGCGGATAGCAGCCTGCTTCCCGGAGCGTAGGGCGCCCTGAAAGCAGAGCGCCCGGCGCTTCAGGAGCACATCCGCAGCCTGGGCAGCCCTGCAGGAGGTCCGGCAGGGATGTCTAGGCTGTGGATAGCAGCCTGCTTCCCGGAGCGTCGGGCGCCCTGAAAGCAGAGCGCCTGGCGCTTCGGGAGCACATCCGCAGCCTGGGCAGCCCTGCAGGAGGTCCGGCAGGGATGTCTAGGCTGTGGATAGCAGCCTGCTTCCCGGAGCGTCGGGCGCCCTGAAAGCAGAGCGCCTGGCGCTTCGGGAGCACATCCGCAGCCTGGGCAGCCCTGCAGGAGGTCCGGCAGGGATGTCTAGGCTGTGGATAGCAGCCTGCTTCCCGGAGCGTAGGGCGCCCTGAAAGCAGAGCGCCCGGCGCTTCAGGAGCACATCCGCAGCCTGGGCAGCCCTGCAGGAGGTCCGGCAGGGATGTCTAGGCTGTGGATAGCAGCCTGCTTCCCGGAGCGTCGGGCGCCCTGAAAGCAGAGCGCCTGGCGCTTCGGGAGCACATCCGCAGCCTGGGCAGCCCTGCAGGAGGTCTCCGCAGGGCTCCCCACGCTGCGGATAGCAGCCTGCCACCCGGCAGGCGAGGCGCCCTGAAGCAAAGCGCCCCGCGCGCCGGGCAGACATCCGCAGCGTGGGGAGCCCTGCAGGAGTTCCCCGCAGGGTTCCCCACACTGCGGATAGCAGCCTGCCGCCTGAGGCAGACATTGGCCAGCCCCACAAGCTCGGGGGACAGCAGCGAGGCGCAGCACCGTTCCTCGACCTGGTTCGGTTTCCCCGACCTGCTTTTGGGGGGGAAATAAAGGGGAAAATTTTTTCCTTTATTTCCCCCCCAAAAAACTAGGTGCCTCCTATGGGACGGAGCGTCCTATGGGACAAAAATACGGTACTTTTATTTATTTATTTTGGTTGTTATGTGCTTTTTCTTTTATAAAAACCTAATAAATATTTTTTTTAAAAAAAGAAAAATACGGTACTTACTCAATTAAGAGAATGTGAAAAAAAATTAATAATAAATCCAAGTGAAGTACAGATTAAACAAACCTACAGAATGTTACATACGCAATATTCAATTCTAATAGGTCAAGAAGTGGAATGGAGAATTAAGTCATGGAAACAAAAAAATTTTGAATCGGCTAACAAAACGGGGAAACATTTAGCATGGCAATTATGAAAAAACAAAAAACAAAATGTGATTAACAAAATAAAAATAGAAGAGCAAACTGTGGAAGACCCCAAGGAAATAAAGGAGAATTTTATTAAATTCTATGAAACGCTATATAAAAGAGAAGAAGAAGATATAACAGAAATAAAGAAATATTTGGATGAAAATAGAGTGAAAGGATTAACAGAAGAAGAGAAAACACAACTAAACAAACCCATAAAAATTGAAGAAATCCAAGAGGTGATAAAAAAGATGAAATTGGGGAAAGCTCCAGGGCCTGATGGGTTATCCGCTAAGTATTATAAAGTATTAGAAGAACACCTAGCTCCTGTGCTGTGTGAAGTAACAAATAACATCCTAAGAGGAAGAAAGATACCAGACTCCTGGAAGGAAGCATATATTACATTGATATCTAAGCCGGATACAGACAAACTGAATATGAAAAATTATAGACCGATATCACTACTAAATAACGACTATAAAAGCTTTGCAGAAGTAATGGCTAACCGTCTCAAGAAATGCTTAACATATTTTATCCATACAGATCAAGCCGGATTTTTACCTAACAGACAATTAAAAGATAATATAAGACACATAATAAACATTATCGAATATCTGGAATGTAAGAATGAAATCCCTGTGGCACTAATCTTTATTGATGCCGAAAAGGCTTTTGACAATGTATCCTGGCAATTTTTATTAAGATGCATGGAAACAGTAGGGATAGAGGGCACCTTCTTGGAGGGAATAAAGGCAATCTACTCAAGCCAAAGAGCTAAACTGATCATTAACAATGACGTAACTGAACCATTTGAAATCTCAAAGGGCACGAGACAGGGATGCCCTCTGTCACCTCTTTTGTTTATTATGGTATTAGAAATAATCGCAAACAAGATTAGAGTAACACCAGAGATACGTGGAATTAAAATTGGGACAAAAGAATATAAATTGAAAGCGTACGCTGATGATTTGATGTTATCATTAGAAGATGCACAAAAAAGTGTCGGCAGGGTAATAGAATTATTAGAGGAATTTGGAAAGTTATCGGGCTTTAAGTTAAATAAATTAAAAACTAAAATGATGACAAAAAACATGGAGGAAGTCTTGAAAAACCAGTTAGAGTCACAGATTGGAATTAAGGCGGTAAAAAAGGTAAAATACTTGGGAATATGGTTAACCATGAAAAATATAAATCTAATGGCGGACAATTACTTAAATACCTGGAAAGAAATAAAAAAGAACTTAGATACTTGGAACAGGATAAAACTATCATGGTCAGGAAGGATGGCGGCAATTAAAATGAATATACTTTGGCAGGGGAAAAGGCCAAGAATTAAATTTAAATTACTTACAGACAGTAGAGAGAGAGAAGGATTTGCGGTACTGAACCTAAAATTATATTATGAAGCCTCATGCCTTTGTTGGATTAAAGAATGGTTTGTCATAAAGAATACAGACTTATTAGATTTAGAAGGTTTCAACATCAGATTCGGATGGCACGCATATTTATGGCACAACAAGGGAAAAGTACATAAAGGATTTTCCAATCACATCATTAGAGGACCACTGCTAGAGGTATGGGGAAGAAACAAAAATCTGCTTGAAAGGAATACTCCCTGGTGGTTGTCACCAATTGATATTTTAACAATTAAAAAAAATAAATATGGAAGGTGAAAGATGGACATACGAAGATCTATTGGTCAGTACAGAAAAAGGATGGAAAATTAAACCATATGAAGAGTTGAGAGACAAATTAACGGGCTGGCTACAATTTCATCAAATTAACGCTCTGTGGACTGAAGACAAAAAGATAGGGATGAACGAAAAAAAATCTAGATTTCAGGTAGAAATATTAGAAGGGAATTCCAAACTCTTATCAAAAATGTATAAGCAATTGTTAGAATGGGACACTAAAGATGAGGAGATAAAAGAAGTTATGGTAAAATGGGCCATAGATTTGGGACATAATTTGGAATATGACAGTTGGATAAAGCTTTGGAATAAAGATATGAAATTCACAGCCTGTGTTGCACTTAGAGAAAATATGGAAAAAATGATGTACAGATGGTACATCACACCTGTAAAATTAGATAAAATTTATAAGACTGGAGACAAAGTGTGTTGGAAATGCAAAAATAAGGAAGGAAGTTTCTACCATATGTGGTGGACATGTGAAAAAATTAAAAAGCTTTGGGAACTCATTTATAACGAACTAAAAAAAATTATTTAAATACACCTTTGTCAAAAAACCTCACACAAAAAATTAGAGACCAGAAAGAAACAAAGTTTATTAAGGAATGGAACAAATTCATAACATATATCGAAGCAGATGTAAGAAATTAAAAAATCACAATAGGTGCAATATAACCCTACGACGTGCAGATGTTATAAATCGAAACTGCGGGGGAAAAACCTTTTATTACATAATCTTTTTTTTTTTATAATAATTTTTATTCGTTTTTCAAACAGATAACAAAAGTACCACAAAACAACATAATTTCCAACTGATCGTTTCATACCCTTCTTTCTTTTGACTTCCCCATACCTCCCCATCCCTGCATTCTTGTTTAGTGATTCTTTAGCAACCCTTAGGTCCATTATCTTAATTCCCTTTCATAAAAGTTCCTTTAGTTTTTTTTTGATTACTGCTGCAATTTCTTTACCTCTTACCCCCTGACATCTTAACATTCGTCAATTTTACAATTGTTCTTGAGATATATTTTAAATTTCTTCCAGTCCTCTTCCACTGTCTCTTTCCCCTGGTCACGGATTCTGCCCGTCATCTCGGCCAGTCCCATAAAGTCAATCACCTTTGTTTGCCATTCTTCCAGAGTAGGTAGTTCTTGCGTCTTCCAATACTTTGCCAGTAGAATTATTGCTGCTGTGGTGGCATACATAAAGAAAATCCTATCCTTCTTTAACACCAATCTTTAACCATGCCCAAGAGAAAAGCCTCTGGTTTCTTAGGAAAAGTCCACCTAAGGACCTTCTTAATTTCATTATAGATCATTTCCCAGAAAGCTTTAATCTTTGGGCAGGTCCACCAAAGGTGATAAAAAGTGCCTTCAGTCTCATTACATTTCCAACACTTATTGTTAGGCAAATGATAAATTTTTGCAAGCTTGACTGGGGTCATGTACCACCGATAGATCATTTTCATAATATTTTCTTTTAAAGCATTACATGCAGTAAATTTGATACCGGTGGTCCATAACTGTTCCCAGTCAGCAAACATAATATCATGACTGATATCTTGTGCCCATTTAATCATAGCTGATTTCACCGTTTCATCCTGTGTGTTCCATTTCAACAGCAAGTTATACATTTTTGATAAATTCTTAGTATTGGGTTCCAACAGTTCTGTTTCTAATTTTGACTTCTCTTTCTGAAATCCTATTTTTCTGTCCTGTTTAAATGTCTCATTTATCTGATGATAATGCAACCAATCTCGAACCTTAGGCTTTAGTTTCTCATAACTCTGAAGTTTCACCCTTTCACCATCATATTCTAAAATTTCATGATATTTTGGCCATTTAGAGTCCATATTAAGCTTTTTTACTTCCCTAGCTTCCATTGGTGACACCCACCTAGGGGTTTTACTTTCCAGCAGATCTTTATATCTAGTCCAAACGTTATACAATGCTTTCCTCACAATATGGTTTTTAAAACTTTTGTACACCTTTACCTTGTCATACCATAAATATGCATGCCAACCAAAACTATTGTCGTACCCTTCCAGGTCCAAAATATCAGTGTTCTCCAGAAGTAGCCAGTGTTTCAACCAGCAGAAAGCTGCCGATTCATAGTAAAGTCTTAAGTCCGGCAGGGCAAACCCCCCTCTATCCTTTGCATCAGTTAAAATCTTAAATTTAATTCTGGGCTTTTTGCCCTGCCAGACAAATTTTGATATGTCTTTCTGCCACTTCTTGAAACAATCCATCCTGTCCAAAATCTGTAACGTCTGAAATAAAAACAGCATTCTAGGCAATACATTCATCTTAATAGTAGCAATTCGGCCTAACAAGGAAAGTTTCAACCTTGACCATATTTCCAGATCTTTCTTGACCTCTGCCCAAGTTTTTTCATAATTATCCTTAAATAAATTCACATTCTTGGATGTTAAGTTTAACCCCAGGTATTTTACCCTTTTTGTTATTTCCAGGCCTGTTTCATTCTGAAAACTCTCTCTTTCTTCCATTGTTAAGTTTTTTTCCAACACTTTCGTTTTTTGTTTGTTCAATTTAAAACCTGCTACTCGACCAAATATTTCAATTAATTCTAATACTCTTTTAGTACTAGTGTCTGGCTGTTGCAAAGTCAATACTAGGTCTATTACATAATCTAAAACCGAGGTGGAGGGAAGTCAATTAGTTGTAGGATGTTCTTGTTTTTTCTTTCTTTTTGTTGTTTGTTTTCCTTTTTGTAATGATTTTGTTTTGTGGTTGTTTGTGTTTGACTGTTTTAATGGAAATTAATAAAGAGAATTAAAAAAAAAAGAGAGAGATAAATAAATAAATTAAAAGCGGAAATTGTTGTGGGAAAATATCCAAAAAGACAGGGGGAAAACAAGAGAAGCTTTCTATTATCAATGGACTACTAACCCAGTTCACTATCTGGGAACAAGGCTACTTAATGTCAAGTGGCATAAATTATTTTCAACCTTTTCAGGGAGAATAGCAGCCATTAAAATAATAACACCAATCATTGTTTTCATTTCAAAAGTTATAATTATTAGTTTGAGTATCAAGGGTTTAGGAGTGTATTCGGTTATGAAAATGCCATTCCTCTGATACTGTGGCTTTATTCAAAGTCATGTTAGTAATGGTGATAATAAAAAGAAATAAATGAATTGATGATCCTAACTTCGTCATTAGTTTCAATTAACTTTAATGGGCCTATTGAGTGGGTCTAGCTGTGAATGCCACCCCTTATTTTTGCTGTTGTGTAATAGTTAAGATGTTTTGTCTTTTGCTTGGTTACTATGAATCTTTGCCTCTAAAATTAGACGCAATAATGATAAATAAAAATAATTAGAGCAGGTAATAAAACCGTGCAATAAAGGCAATTCCATTTCTGCGGCAGACGGAACATTTCCTCTTCAGGCAGACTAACCAAAAAACCTCACCTTCCCCCAAGGAAAGACCTGGGTGAAGAAACAAGTCTTAAGGCAATGCTGAAACTCCACTTGTGAAATCTCTGTGACCATCTCCAAGTGAAGGGAGTTCCAGTAATCTGATACTGCTACACATCATCACCACACAATGAGCAGCCAGTGGTGGGACATCAGGATTGGCCTCCCCTTCAGATCTTAGTTTAAGTCTCTTCTTCTGCTCCTTTTATTTATTTTTTAAACAACACTTAAAACAAACAAGATAGAATAAAAATTAAAAGTGAATACATGAAAAAAAAAATAAAGGTATACTACATTGCAGTGAGAATTAACAATTACAACTCCGTATATAGTTATCTAATACAGAGATATAAAAACCTCCAATGAAGGAGTGCCCACAACCTCCCAAGGGAGTCCATTCCACTGTAATTGGGTGACAGACATGAAAGGTTTCCTGTTTTGCTGTGGGCCATACTGTAAGATCTGGGCTCCCTGCATGGAGACTGAAGGTGTAAATAAGTGAATAAACCATATTTCTCAAAACACAACATTCTCCACCATGTCTTCTGTTCTCCAAAGGGACTCAGACCCTGTGCGTGTGCCTGCGGCCCCATGCACTCTTGCCACTGGTTGGAGGAGAGAAGGACAGGCACCGGGCTTCTGTAACAATATTATACGATTTGCTCACATCTACAATAATAGTAAATGCTATGTTTTCTGCTACTTTAGAGGCACTAGACAAGGATGTCCATTTTCACTTTTGCTTTTCAATATTTGTGTGGAACCCTTGGCTTGTGCTATTGGACAACATAGGTACTCATAGGTACTGTTGATCTATGGAGCAGTACATAATTCAGTTGAATATAAATCGGTTTCATCTGCAGATGATATTCTTTTGTTTATTTCTAAATTTCATGTTACTATTCCTGTGCTGATGCAAATGATAGATGCCTTTATTCAAATATTTTAAAATGTTTTTAAAAATTTCTTTTGAATTTTTTGTATGTGGGGGGTGGGGGTGGGGTGGATGTTTGGTTGGGCTTGGGGGATTTTTTTATTTTGTTGTTTTTGTAATTTTTACAGATTTTTGTTTGTATTGTTTTATTGGTTTTGTTTGTTTGTTTGTTTGTTTAAGGTGTTATTTTGTTCTTAAGGGGAGGGGTCAGGGCTGCCGGGGAGTGGGCCCCAGATCACAAAATGGCTGGGGCATGTTCCACGGGGGGGGGGGTGCACTGGGACAACCGATCTCAGTGATCACGGGTAGGAGGAGGAGTTACGCTAAGACTAGACCATGTCATTACGGAGGGGGCAGGTTTAGTCGATGTCTGAGGACTATTCCTGCCTCCGGGTCTGGTCCTGACCGGATGGATACTAGAATGAGCAAGGGATACCCACATGACCTGAAGGTTTTGCTGTGCAATGCCAGGTCAATGATTCATAAGACCACTGCCATCCATGACTTGATCATGGATGGAGGATTTGACCTGGCATGTGTAACAGAGACTTGGTTGGATGAAGCAGATGGGCCTGTCCTTGCCGCTGCTTGTCCACCAGCAACCCAGGTCATGTGGGCGGGGAGGGGGGGTTGCAGTGATTTTTAGGAAGTCATTAGTTTGCACCAGGCGTCCTATTGAGAAGACCCAGTTTTTCGAGTGCATGTTCTGGAAGTTGGGCAATAGGGGCAGTACAGGATTCCTTTTGGTGTACCGACCTCCCCGCTGCACCAAGGATTCCCTGCCCGAGCTGCTTCAGGTCATGGCGGATGTTCTCCTGGAGACACCTAGTTTGGTCGTCCTAGGGGATTTTAACATCCATGCCGACACGACCTTACAAGGGGCTGCTGGGGACTTCGTGGAAAGCATGGCCTCCATGGGGCTGTCCCTGAATAAGTCTGGCCCAACCCATAGCCGCGGACATGCCTTGGACCTGGTGTTTACCTCTATGGATGTTGGTAATCTGACACTAAGTAAAAGTGAAACGAAAGAAGTGCCATGGTCAGATCACTTCCTGGTGCAACTGGACTTCTCTGTGACCCATCCCCTCTGCAGGGAGGTGGGACTGATTCAGATGGTCCGCCCCCACCACTTAATGGGTCCAAATGGTTTCCAGAGAGTGGTAGGGGATGCTTTATCCCATGTTGATGGCCTTTCAGCTGATTCCCTGGTGGCCTGCTGGAATGTGGAGTTAACCAGGGCTATTGACTGTTTGGCTCCGAAGCACGCTCTCCAATTGCATGGAGCCCAGACAGCCCCGTGGTTTTCCATGGATCTGAGAGCAATGAAACAATCGTTGAGACGGCTAGAGCGCCGGTGGTGGATAACTCAATCCGAATCTGATCGGACACAGGTTAGAGCTCAACGTCGAGCCTACCAAGTGGCGATAGCGACGGCGAAGAAGAAGTTCTTCACCGCCTCTATTGCATCTGCAGAAAACAGCAGCAGGAGACTTTTTCAGGTGGTTCACAGTTTAGCGGAACCACCTGCAACATCGGGGCCCAGTACGGGCCACATGTTCTCCTGCAATGATTTTGCAAAGTTTTCTGCAGATAAAATCGCTCAGATTCAGAAAGAAGTAGACTCCACCATGGGGGCAGGGCCGGGGTGGGAGAGTGCTAGAGTCCTGTCTAGTCAAGTTGCGTGGGATCAATTCCAATCTGTTACCTCCGAGGATGTGGACAGGCTGCTTGGACGAGTGAAGCCAACCACCTGTCTCCTGGATCCTTGCCCATCCTGGCTTATAAAAGCTAGCCGGGAAGGACTGGGCGATGGGCTTTGTGGGGTGGTGAATGCTTCCCTCCGTGAGGGAGCCTTCCCAGACCCGCTGAAAGAGGCGGTTATTAAACCGCTTCTTAAAAAACCATTTTAGACACAGCCACAATGGCCAACTATCGCCCAGTCTCAAATCTTCCATTCTTGGGCAAGGTGATTGAGCGGGTGGTTGCCAAACAACTCCAGGCATGCCTGGAAGAAGCGGACCATTTGGATCCCTTCCAGTCGGGATTAAGGCCTCATCATGGGACCGAAACTGCCTTGGTCACACTGGTTGATGATCTCCGGCGGGCTAGGGATAAAGGTGAGAGCTGTTTCCTAGTTCTGCTGGATCTCTCAGCGGCGTTTGATACCATCGACCATAACATCCTTCTGGACCGTCTTGAGGGGCTGGGAGCTGGGGGCACTGTCATACAGTGGTTCCGCTCCTTCCTCCTGGGCCGTGTTCAGAAAGTGGTGGGGGGGATGAGTGTTCAGACCCCTGGGGTCTCACTTGTGGGGTGCCTCAGGGTTCTGTCCTCTCCCCAATGCTTTTCAACATTTACATGCAGCCACTGGGAGAGATCATCAGGAGGTTTGGGCTGGGTGTTCATCAGTATGCAGATGATACCCAGCTCTACCTCTCTTTTAAATCAGAACCAGTGAAGGCGGTGAAGGTCCTGTGTGAGTGCCTGGAGGCTGTTGGAGGATGGATGGCGGCTAACAGATTGAGGTTGAATCCTGACAAGACAGAAGTACTGTTTTTGGGGGACAGGAGGCGGGCAGGTGTGGAGGATTCCCTGGTCCTGAATGGGGTAACTGTGCCCCTGAAGGACCAGGTGCGCAGCCTGGGAGTCATTTTGGACTCACAGCTGTCCATGGAGGCACAGGTCAAATCTGTGTCCAGGGCAGCTGTTTACCAGCTCCATCTGGTACGTAGGCTGAGACCCTATCTGCCTGCGGACTGTCTTGCCAGAGTGGTGCATGCTCTGGTTATCTCCTGCTTGGACTACTGCAATGCGCTCTACGTGGGGCTACCTTTGAAGGTGACTCGGAAACTACAACTAATCCAGAATGCGGCAGCTAGACTGGTGACTGGGGGCGGCCACCGAGACCATATAACACCGGTCTTGAAAGACCTACATTGGCTTCCAGTACGTTTCCGAGCACAATTCAAAGTGTTGGTGCTGACCTTTAAAGCCCTAAACGGCCTTGGTCCTGAAGGAGCGTCTCCACCCCCATTGTTCTGCCCGGACGCTGAGGTCCAGCGCCAAGGGCCTTCTGGTGGTTCCCTCATTGCGAGAAGCAAAACTACAGGGAACCAGGCAGAGGGCCTTCTCGGTAGTGGCGCCCGCCCTGCGGAACGCCCTTCCAGCAGATGTCAAAGCGATAAACAACTACCTGACATTCAGAAGACATCTTAAGGCAGCCCTGTTCAGGGAAGTTTTTAACGTGTGATATTTTAGTGTATTTTTGGTTTCTATGGAAGCCACCCAGAGTGGCTGGGGAGGCCCAGCCAGATGGGCGGGGTATAAATAATAAATTATTATTATTATTATTATTATTATTATTATTATTATTATTATATCAGGATACTCTGTTGATTGGTCCAAATCAAAAGTGATGTCAATAAGTGAAAATTTGTTTATTTATCCATTTAATTATTGAGTCTGTATTTGTTCAAATCCATTAAATTTTAAGGATAGGCCTCCCCTACAGAACTAAGATCAAGTCTGTTCTTTTTGTGTTGAAAGCAAATTTTCTTTTCTCTGCAGCCAAAGTCCAAGCGGAAATAGATTCTGTGATTGGCCAGTCTCGCCAGCCAGCGATGGATGACAGGGACAGCATGCCATATACCAATGCGGTTGTTCATGAAATTCAAAGAATAAGCAACATTTTGCCTTCGAGTGTGCCCCGGGTGACAACCAAGGACACTATATTGGCTGGGTTTCATATTCCCAAAGTAAATATGAAAAAGATTCACCATTCTTTGCTTCCTTCCATCTTTCTTTAAGATGCAAAAACTTGAAGCCAAAGTTGTTTAATAATAATAATAATAATACCCCACCCATCTGGCTGGGTTTCCCCAGCCAACCTGGGCAGCTTATAGTATATATAAAACATAGTAAAATATCAAACATTAAAGGCTTCCTGATAGAGGGCTGCCTTCAGATGTCTTCTAAAAGTTATGTAGTTCTTGATATCCTTGACATCTTAAAGGATGTCACAGGGAGGGCACCACTACCAAGGATTAGCCATCATGAGGTCCTCCAGATGTTATTGAACTCCAACTCCTACTAGTTCCAGTCAGCATGGCCAATGGGCAGGACGGATAGGAGTCTTGGTTGTTCTTGGGGCACATCCAGATCTGGAGTGGAGGGAGGGATTTGGGCTAAATAGACTTTTAGGTCTTTTGACCCCTCCCATTGCAAAAATGGATTCCAACCACAGTCTGAACCATTTGAATGGATAGCTAGTATTCTTCTTTGCTTTCTTTTTTAAATGACCATTACTAACCACCCAAAACTACTACCCAAAACGGGCATCTGGCGTTTTTTATTCTAAAACTAAATGCCCTGGCAAAGTCTGGTATTATACAATCTATAAAGGAGCCTGTGTTTTCTTGAGTTGTGCATAGGAAATCTCTCATTCAAAACATATCCTTTCTGAATTGGCAGGCAGAACTGGAGGCTTGGTATTGCTGTAGTTGCACAGATCAAAACAGAAAGATTTCTATGCTAGTTTTAATCTGGTGTCTTCTCTGCTTCTTCTTTGGCAGGGAACCATGCTGCTTACCAACCTGACCTCACTGCTCTTTGATGAGGATGAGTGGGAAACTCCAGATATGTTTAATCCTGGCCATTTCCTGGAGAATGGTCAGTTCAGGAAAAGGGAAGCATTCCTGCCATTCTCTACAGGTAACAAAAGTTCATGGGCTGCTCATCAGAATTGCAGCAGTGGCTATATGGTGGTGGCTTGGTTTCTGGCAGTGGCGTAGCTAGCTGCCCAGACGCCCAGGGTGGCACAAATATCCTGCACCCGGGGACAGGGCAAACTGGTGCAGAGCACTCTGGGCAGAACCTCCATGGAGTCCGCAAGCCCCATGTTGCTAATTTGGGCAGCACTGAGCTAGCAGATGCCCGAGCCACGCATCACTCCCCAGGAGAGATATGTGGCTCGGGCACACTACAGGCCATGCCCAGTGGTTACCCCCCCTCAGTGATGACACCTGGGGTGGACCGCAACCACTGCAACCCCTTTCCTATGCCACTGGTTGCTGGGAGTCTGGTGTATTACAGGGTTCAGCACCCTACTGTGGATGCAAGTCACAAAAGGACTACTATAGGAGGTGTGAAGTTTCACAAAATGGTGTTAATACACTCCCCCCCCCCCCCCAGTAAGCAGTGTGGATTTTTGAGGAAATAGTTTCAGAGCTTTCTCAGGTGCCATAAGTGGGAGAGGTGCTCCACCAGCCGTTGGGTAAACAGCAGCTGATGTATTTTTTCATAGTTTCCCCAAGGAAGAGAAACCCACTTCCATCTGGACCTTGAGGAACTGAGCTCTGTTTGCCACGCCCTTAGCTAAGTTATATGCAGCTTAGGGAGATTCCTAATAAAATATTATTGAAATTTATCTCATATGCAGTTTTGGAGGAAAATATCAATTGATGTAACTCAAATATACAAGCTGGGGGGCAACACCTGGTGTACTTTTACAATGGTGGAATCTAGACAAATATTAAAAAGCTTTGTGAAAATGCTTTTTAAAGAAATGTTTTGAGAAAGAATATTGAATTTGCCATAGCTTACCATCGCCATCTAATGTCACATTTGTATAATGCACCTTACAACACACTTAAAAAGTTTTAATTTCACCTGTATAGCTGATTCCACAATGTTTCCTCAAGGAACAGAAAACCCAGTTCCATCTGGAACTTGAACAACTAAACTCTGTTTGCCACACCTTTAGCTAAGCTATATACAGATTAGGTTGATTCCTAATAAAAGATAATTGAATTTTGTTTCAAAACAGCTTATGACATAAATTTATGTATCTCAAATGTATCATTTCCAAATTCTGTAAAACCATGATCTTTTTCCTTCTTGTCTTCTAGGAAAGCGAGCCTGTTTGGGAGAGCAGTTGGCGAGGACTGAGCTCTTTCTTTTCTTCACTGCCCTAATTCAGAAGTTCACTTTCCAGGCTCCAAAGAATGAGACATTAAGCCGTGAATTTAGGATGGGTGTGACATTGTCTCCTCTGCCATACCGGATTTGTGCATTTTCTCGCTAAGGGGACCCGATTTATAGCATTGCTGTTTCTTTAAAAAGTAGGATTTGTTTATGGGGTAGAAGCAGATCTATGGTTTAATCCTAATTGTGTTTAGCCAGAATTCAGTAGGGCTTAACCCAGGTAACCCAGGTGAGCAGGATTGGGACTGCAGCCTGTTCGTTTAAGCAGAGATTTCCACACTTTTTAGACATGCATCATTTTGCGACACAGTTATTTGGTTTTAATAGCAAACCAGAGGTTAAACTAACCCCTTATAAGAGATACGAACATATATCATGCAACACCCCTGAACACTGCAGTTGATTCACTAATGTGCCATGACACATGCTTTGGAAAGCTCTGTTTTAAAGCCTATTCAAAGCACATTTGCCCCCTTAAAGAATTTGGGCAAATTCAGTTTCCCAGAATTCTTGACAGAATTTGTGTATGCAGATCATAATGATACATTGATGAGGATCCAAATTCCATCCTCCCACTTCTTGTTCTGGTGTGTATGCCTATCCACCATCCCATTAATTTCAAAACGTAATAATAATGTCCTGGCTGCGGTGACAAAAAGGCTTTGCTTCATTTGTAAGAATCTGTGTGCTTATGACTCAGGATAAAACCCTAATGTAATTCCTGCCTATGTTTATAAAATTAAAAGAAATGTTGCTTGGAAAATTTTGTTACATAACCAGTTCATAGAACCATAGACTCATCAAATTTTGCAAGGGACCCCAAGTGTAATCTATTTCAACCCCCTGCAATGAAGGTATATTTTGCCGAATGTTGGGCTGTTGTGTATTGGTGGCCCCAACCCCAAGGCAAATCCAAATGTGCTTATAATTACAGCAAAATGAATGGACTAAATTCTTGAATGTTGCCTAGATTTTATTATTTTCCAAAAACATTATTGTTGTGCTTTAATATACATAGTGGATAACAAGGTGCAAACTAAGTCTGCAAAGTGTTTTCCATGAAAATAGTTAAAAGTGACAATTTGGCTGTCTGGGAGCGTATAGTGCTGACGTTCACAGGGGCAGAGGCAGAGGAAAATGTCACTCAGAAGATACATGCTCCCTTTCCATCAGTACTATTGTGTCCAGCTGAAAACATTCAAGCAGAAATTTCCTGGGGATATTGTGCCTGCAGTTCTTTGGGAGTCTTGGGCTTGATGTGTGCTTGGCCTGAACCAATTTCTCCTGTGGTGTTCTTTGGGAGAAGGAACATGGAGTCTTAAGGCCTTTGAACAACAATTATTGAATAATAAAGGCTTACTCTCAGTTCTTTCTAAAATTATATTGGATGCCACTGTAGGTGGACCTGCTGATTAGAAGTTGTGCTGGGAACAAAATATACAGCTTTCGCTCAGTGATAGAGACTGGGAGGTTTTGTGGTGGAAATTGCCTTATAAATCAGTCTTTGCTTCTGTGAGGGAATTATCTTTGAAAGTATTTCACAGCTGGTATTTGACACCCAGGTATTTGGCCCACACTGCAACAGTTTCCTCCCCCCTCTGTTGGATGGTGTGTGTTACCAGGTGGGCATGTATTGATACAAGTGGGTTTCGGGAGAAGGTGTTTTTAGAAATCTCTCAAATAATGCAGCAGGATGTACTCCTTACCCCAGGTTTGGCAGTACTGAAACTAACAATTCAAACTGGGTTTTAAAGAACAATGAACTTATTGTCCACCTGGTCACAAGAAGATGAATAATAATGAAAGTTATTTTGTTGTTTTGTTCTGGGGAAGGAATTTTTCTGACCATCACTATTATTTCTTCTGTGAAATAGGTATTTCCTCATCCCCACAATAGTTTCAGAAAGACTCTCCTCCCTGAAAGAGAGGGGAGTGGTTGTGGGCGGGAGCCCGAGCACCGCCCTAGCAGGGGGCATTTGCCCCCTGCCTCCAGCTCACCTGGCTGGCGCTCACGCCCCCCCTGTGGCCATCCAACCAGGTGCCACGGAGGGGGCGTGTTCAGCAGCCTTTTGCTGCAGCGCCAGCCTCTCCCTGGCCTCATTCCTCGTCACCGTCCCGCTGCGAGTCACCCACCCTCCACTCCCTTTGAGTTAGGGCTTAGGTCATTGGCCTTGCTATGGACCTTAGGTTGGTCACCCTGATTGCCCGGGGGGGCCTGGTGGGAGTTTTTCCATTTGGCATTAGGCTTTTTGGTTTTTTCACCTACCTCGTAGCAATCGTCACAACTTTTGTGGTATTGGTGGGTAGGTTAGGCATTGGAATAATATGTTGTGGTGTGTCGAAGTGCTAGGTGTGGCCATCGCCTATGCCTTCAATTTTTAGGGGTATTCCGTTAAAGGAATCTGGCGGTCGTGTATTCTGTCTGATGCCTGCTTGGCGGGAGGCCATGGCACGACCCTCGGTGACAGCAAGGGTGAGCCTATAGTTGAATTAGCATCAACAGGCTCCACCTACTGGTGAATAAACCCACCTGTTTTGTGATCCAATGCCTAAGCCAATACCTTTTCACTGCTGTAATCAATAAAGTTGTGGCCTTTACTAGCCCATTAACCTTATATCACGTGTCCTTGTGTCCTCATTTCACTTTGTGGGGGTCGGGTCCTCGAACCACAAGTACCCCTGGGCCCCCGAAGGTGGGAGCCTCTGGTTTCCACAGCAACATTTTAGCAGCTGGGTTCTTTCATAGCTTGACCTCCCCCAGCAGAAGTCCATGCTGTTGTAGCTTGCAGCCATTGATCCTCAACGTGCGCTGAGGCAGGAATAAGGACTTGCCATTCAGCTCCACTGTAGACACAATTCCACCTGGCCACCTGATTATCATCAGTTTTAGTATTTAAGTATTTGTATTTAAGATGGGGAACCAAGGCTAAGAGATCATGGCTTGGCTAAGAGTAGAACTAGATGGTATGGTAGCACTCACTGGACCTCCCAAGAGCTCAGTTGCTGCTGCTTACTGGGAGGAAAAAAATCAACACAGCAGTGATGTTAGTGTGCTGTAAACACACTGATGGAGCCAATCCAGAGCTCCTGGTAATGTGTTTGCCTTGCACCAACTTCTCTTCTTCACATGGTCTGCTACTGGAGAAGACTATCTAGTACTAGAGGGCTCTGGCCCTCTGAATGATCCTTCTCCCATCATCCCTGTCTATTGGCCATACTGGCTGGGGCTGCTGGGAGTTGGAGACCCAAAACAGCTGGAGAGGTACCGGTTTCCAGTCGCAGATCAAGTCACTCTGTTGCTGGAACAAAATGTAATCTATGTAATATTGAACAGAAGGCAAGCAGGTTGACTCCTCTGGCCTCCTTAGCCATTGGTTATAGCTGTTGAAATCACCACTGGTCCAAATGTGTCAGGAACAAAAGTCACCCTCCATAGTAAAAGTTTTAAATTTCTTTATTGAGAGTGCTTTGATTTGCACTGCCAGAAACGCCTTCTTAGAAATGTCCGGAAGGAAAATAACCTAAAAAGGGAAAACAGGAAGGAAATATCATAACTCTTGGTAGAGTTACTCATTAAGTCATCACCTTGCCTATTTGTGGGCATGATGCATGTGGACTTTGCCCTCATTTCCTGTAGGAGCATTAGCCACGCGGGCGGGTGTGGTAACGTGGCTCTCGCTAGACCTCCCAAGAGCTGAGTTGCTCCTGCTTCCTGGGAGGGGGGAAAGCAACATGACAGTGAAGTTGGTGTGCTGTAAACACACTGATGGAGCCAATCCAGAACTCCTGGCAATGCATTTGCATTGCACAAACTCTCCCCCTTCTACATGGTCTGCTACTGGCTAAAACTATCTTAGTACAAGATGTCTGTCCAGTGATCCCTGACTGTTGACCATACAACCTAGGGCTGTTGGGAGTTGGAGACCAAAAACATCTGGAGAGGTGTTGGTTCCCAGCCAGTCAGGTCAGTCTGTTGCCAAAACAAAATCTAACCCATGCAATACTCAACAGAAGGCATCAGGTTGACTTCTCTGGCTCTTAGGCAGCGGTCAGAGCTGCTGAAACTACCACTGGTCCAAACATGTCAGGAACAGAAGACATCCTCCATAGTAAACGTTTTTAATTTCTTTATGGATAGTGCTTTGATTTGTAGTGGCAGAAAACCCCTTAGAAATGTCATGAAGGAAAGTATCCTTTACTGTTTCACAAAAGTGAAAACAGGAAGGAAATATTCTAATTCAGAAAGCGGCTGTTCTCCACTCTCTTCCCCGCCCCCCTTGGTATAGTGAGTGATTAAGTATCTCCTTCCTGCCTCTTTGTGGGTGTGATATATAATATATGCAAACTTTGCCCTTATTTCAGGAACTTTAGCCAAGAGGGCTGTAGATGGAGCAGAATCAAGTTTCCCTTGACACAATGCCGTCTGTGTTGACATAAGAACACCTAGAAGGGTTTGAAGATGTTGCTCCAGCTGCTCTCTTTCCTCTGGGAGGCCTTGTCCCTGCAAGTTGTTCTGGTGTTTCTGGCAACATTTCTACTTATTGCTGATTACAAGAAACAGATTCGCCCAAGGAATTACCCCCCAGGGCCCAGGCCTCTTCCTTTTGTGGGTAACATGCTGCATACGGATTTCAAGAAGCCTCAGATTTCAGTAGGAAAGGTAAGGATGGAGGAAAGGGCTTTAGGGTGGTGTGGGACATTTCTACCTATAAGGTGCCCAGCCAAGTGGGCGCAAAATTGAGAAGATCCATTTGGGGGTACCAGATTTGGGCCTCACTCACTACCTAACAGCTATTTGTAACAAATTTGTGTCCTTAACTCCCATTTGCTTTCTATGGCTGGCAGAATATTGTGGGTGTGGATGTGTATGTATGTGTTGTTGTACATTGCCCTACCTTCACTCCCCCTTTATCTTTGCAACAGCTTTGTGTGGTAGACTAGGCTAAGTTATAGGTAAAGGTAAAGGGACATCTGACCATTAGGTCCAAGAAGCCTCAGATTTCAGCACGAAAGGTAAGGATGGAGGAAAGAGCTTTAGGGTGGTGTGGGAAGTTTCTCCCTATAAGATGCCCAGAAAAATCTATTTGAGGGTGCCAGATTTTGGCCTCACTCACCACCTAACAGCTATTTATAACAAACCTGTGTCCATAACTGCCATTTGCTTTCTATGGCTGGCAGAATATTGTGTGTGTGCATGTACATAGGTACATAGGTACATTACATGTAGGTAGGTGTGTGTGCATGTACATAGGTACATAGGTACATTACATGTAGGTAGGTACATTGCCCTACCTTCACTCCCCCTTTATCTTTGCAACACCTTTACTACATGCAAATAAGCAGCAACTCTTGTGAATAGATTGCAGGTGAAGGATGGAGGGGGCCTGTCCATTTACAGCCCCTGGAAACCATTTGACAGCAATCAAAGCCTCCTTCTGCCATATTTCTTTCTCCCTCTCCCTCCAGTCTGCCAACAAATTAATATATAATATATTAGATAGGATATTATATATTCTTCCTCCAACTCCATTCGGGTTCTAGGGCTGCTCAGTGATGCTAATACTCCAGTGACACATAATGTGGCATTTTTGTGCTGGTGGCAAGAAAGATCAGGGAGAAGAACCTGGACAAAACTGCAGTAAACTGTAAGGGAGATTCAGAGGTCTAAACTGGAAAAAAAAACCTATGTTGTGTGGAGTCCCCAATCTACACATGCATTTGCACTTTATAGTTTTGACAATTCAGGCAGTGGCTCTGTTTTTTATATACAATTAATATAGTTATGTTGATACATCTTCTCCTGATAGTATTTTGTCATGGACTTTGGCTAGTACAATAAAGCTTATTCCCCTTACTGTCTCCATTCAGCTTGCAGAAAAATATGGCAATGTATTCGGCCTTCAGACTGGAAACATAAGGATTGTGGTTGTGAATGGATTACACCTGGTGAAAGAGGCTCTTGTCCATCAGGGAGAATATTTTGTAGATCGACCAAAATCCCCTGTTCTTGATAAGATATTTGGGTCACTTGGTAAGTTTCCTTTACTATGGTCAATGATTTAGATGATTAAAATTGCTTTTTTAATTATATGCACTGATTGTACAACCTTTTAGATTATTAGATGTTTTCTTAATTTAGGGTTACCAGACGTCCCCGTTTCCAGGGGACAGTCCCCGGATTTGCTAATAAGTCCCTCAACAAATTCCATCCCCGGAATGTCCCCAGATTTCATCTAATGTCCCCAGGAAATGCAGCCTATCGGAGCAGCCTCCCAACATCTGTGAAGATAGGCTTCATGCTGCCTATGAGAGCTTGCATGCAAGCAGGAGGGGGCAGGGATCTCTCAGTTAGGCAACAGGAAGGGGAGGGGATCCCTGCCTCCTCCTGCTTGCACGTAAGTAGGAATGGAATTGGGGCTGTTCCGATGGGAATGGAGGCATCGCACTGCCTGAGCCTCGCCGCCTCTCACAGCCCTCCTTCTCCACCTTCCATTGCTGACCCACCGTGCACCGCCTCCCCACCCACCCCCACCACCAAAGAACCAACAACTCAGGGGCTGCCTAGGCCTGAGAAAGGAGATAGAAGCATAGGAGGAAGGGGAAACATGGTGGTTGAGGTCAAGGCAGCGGCGGCCCCTCTCCTACTGCCATCACTGCAGCATCACTGTCCTGAACATGTAGTATGTATGTATGTATGTATGTATGTATGTATTTAAAGTGTCCCCAGATTCATTGGAAAAAATCTGGTAACCTTATCTTAATTCACTTTTCCATTTCTTGCATCTTTAAACAAAAGTAAACTAATAAGATTTGTCATAGATGTAGACCTGCAAAACTAGATTAACAGCTCACAGTTCAGTGTTGGGTAGCAATCAGAGTCTGGCTGTGTAGTGCATCAAACAGCTTGTCATTATTGGTCTGCAATTGTTAGAGGTGGAGGAATATGGGAGTTTTTCTTTCATTCAGTTCCTCATTTATCTGTTGTTCAGTTTGCCACACTTCTACATCCAATAATGTTTCAGTTACTGTATTGTTTCAGGCAGTGAGAATGAATTAAAATTGCATTAAATTGCACCTGAGCTGACTTTCTGCCTCATCCCTAGTAGTGATGGAGTAATATGCTGTCGTTAAGCACTATATGGAAGCAGCAGGTAGTATCTTTTTCACAGCCATTTTTGAGTCCACAGCTGCCTTGACCAACTACATTCTTTCCATGGTACCCCTGTGGGGTTCAGGAGCCCAGTTATGTCACCCCTTGCCTGCAGAGCTGGCAGCCTCTCACCCTTTTTTGAGCACTCTCCCTTGTGGAGTGTTCCCTCAGCCTCCTCTCCTCTCCCCTCTCCTTGGGAGTCCTCTAGGCAGCCACTACTGCCATCCTTGGTCTCTGAGCTCCCCCACCTCCTTGCCAAAGAGAGGTGCCTCCTCACACTGCCCCACAGGGGCCTGGAACTTGTCTGTCCCAACAGCAAGGACTGGCTGGCTGGGCTCCCTAACCCACTTGCTTCCTTGTTCTGTGGCCGCCTCAGCTCCTGACAACCAGCACACCCAGAACATTCACTCGCGGAGCTCGTAACCAGGGCTGCTGCAACAAACAGCCACACAAGCCTTTGGGAGGCAGAGATGCTAGAGGGCATCAGAGGAGGGAGGGAAGGAAAGAGGGTCAGAGTCCAGTGTTGCCCGCAGCACTCTTAACCATAATTCAAGGCACCCTAGGGTACCATGGCACTCTGGTTGCAAACCACTGAGCTAAGACTTCCCTGTGATTGTGTCCATTTAGGAAAGGGAGGGCATTGGGAAGTGAAACAGGTCCAGTTCAGAGGTCACTGTCCACAGATGCCCAACATATAGACCTCCAGGTATAGGGCAGTATATAAATTCAAACAACAACAACAACATATAGCAAAAATGTTATGCAAATGAAACAGCAAAGAAAAATATGTTAATAGTGAGCAGAACCCAAGTGGGGATGCAGCATGCTGGAACTCATGTCAAGTGGGCCTGTGGCCAAGGTCCAGGTCACATTTTCAAATGCCTTGCAGTCTTTCCAACATAATAAGTAGGCAAGCAGAATAAAGGGAAAGAGACAGGAATCCATCTTGGAATTGAAAGGACTGCTAAATCTTACTTACTTGCTGTATGTACTTATTACTCCTTCCCATCTAGGACTGGTCTTCTCTAATGGTCTCATCTGGAAACATCAAAGACGGTTTGCCTTATCAACACTCAGAAACTTTGGTTTGGGCAAAAGGTCTTTAGAAGAAAGAATACAGGAAGAAAGCCGTTACTTAAAGGAAGCAATAGAAGCTGAGAAAGGTGAGAACCAGAATCAACAAACCTGGGGCATATTTACGCTGCTATTTTCTATGAACAAGATCAAAAATACATTAGCCAGGGTGCGAAGCTCTGTGGCATTATTTCTTCACGTAAACATAGCTCTGCTTGGACTGGAATAACCCTGTGATGGCGAAGGGGGTGTTGATAGGAAGCTCCACAGAGGCTCATTATGGTGCAGAAAAGTTCTAGTGTGAAGCTCTGTGTTGGAACCTGCCATGGGAGCTAAAAGCCCCTGAACTAGAACAGACTTAAGAACAAAGATGGAGTGTTTGGGCTGAGAAGGTGTGCAGATTTTGATGATTTTGTCAACCAACATCACAAATAGAATAGGGTTTGAAGTGCAATCATTTTGGTATATTTTGGTATATACTGTCTTTGAGACTGTCCTTACCCTTTTTGACAGCCATTGTTACAGAATAATCCTTGTCTATGGAGAATATAAATACTCACTTGAAAATATAAATAGATCTCAGAGTCCTGGGTGTCCCAGGTTAAATTACAGGATATGATGTTAATACCAATGCTTTCTTTGGCTAAAACAAATTCTACCCCTTCCACACTCATCCACTTTCCCCTCCTTCTGTTTTTGTTATATGGAAGCTAGAAGCACCCCAATTCCTTCTGCACCATTTTCTCTCTCTCCCCAGGGCAGCCATTTGACCCTCACTTTCAGATTAATAATGCTGTTTCAAATATCATCTGTTCCATCACTTTTGGGGACCGCTTTGATTACCATGACAGTCGTTTCCAGAAGCTACTGCACTTGCTCGATGAGGCATTGCTTCTTCAGGGAAGTGTTTGGAGTATGGTAGGTCTTCTCTGAGTTCTTTTGCATATAACCACAACACAATTGCTTGGGCTCCAGTGACATTCCCACATTATTGTTGACTGTGAAATCATTTGCTTTGGTCCTCCTTTTTCTTCATGCTCAGATTTCTGTTTTTCCTGTATTCAAGCATCTTGTTCCACCCATTTTCCTTTGCCCCCTAGTGTTGTTTATAAAAGCACTGAAGATGAAAAGGTTGGAATGTGTTCAGTAACGTAAAGTGGGAGGCCAAATCATGTGTTACAGCACAAATCATATTTTTATTGGGGGGAAATAACATGTGTGACTGAATAAAATCAAGGTGTGTGAACAGAGTGAGGCCATCACAAATGGTATACATAGAGTGAGCTGCCATTGTTCTGCCCCAGCTCCTGACAACCTAGGAGTTCAAAAGCATACCAGCGCAAGTATATAAATAGGTACTGCTGTAGTAGGAAGGTAAACGGCATTTCCGTACACTCAGGCGTCCATCACGGTGACCTGTTACACTGGAAGTGGTTTAATCATGTTGGCCACATGACCCGGAAAGCTGTCTGTGGACAAATGCCGGCTCGTTGGCCTGAAAAGACAGATGAGCGCCACCACCTCATAGTCGCCTTTGACTGGACTTAACTGTCCAGGGGTGCTTTACTTTACCTACATGGACTAATTCTACACACACACCATTTACAATCTGTGAATTGACACCCCATGCAGATGCATAACATTAAAGGGAAACTCTACATATTCATGACATGAGCAGGCATTGATACATGCAGTTTTCAAAATGGCAATCATCTTCATAGGAAGTTGATCAGTGAATTAGGTGTGCTTGCAGAAATTAGCACCATGATGCGATTTAATCTGCAATCCATACATTTCTAACCAAGAAGTGAAGACATTGCCATGGGGTCCCATCATAAGCAGTGGTGAGTACAATATTTGCTCTGGTTCCAAGAGAGTCTGCCATCTTTGAACCTGTGCACACCAGCCTTTATTACTGCTAGCCTCTTTCCCATGACAAGAGCATGATGTGAATGTTTTTGGAGAGGGCTTTCCCTGCACATACATGATATTAGTGTTTGTTTCCTCAGATGTATGATCTCTTTCCCTATGTCATGAAATACCTGCCGGGGCCACATCACACACTTTTTAAAAAATGGGGGCAGCTGAAATACTTTGTGAGAGAAATCATTGAAAAACACAAAGAAGACTGGAACCCATCTGAACCTAGAGACTTCATAGATGCCTACCTAAATGAAATGGCCAAGGTGAGAGATGAAAAGCATAGAAGGTAGATATAATTTTGATAAGAAAAATGATAGTAGCAGAAGGCAGAGAAACAATTTTAAAAACCAGAAATAACCATGTGGGCCATAATGGCTGACCACATTTCAATGTTTCGATTGAGTTTATTATTGTAGAAAAAATAAATTTCTGCATATGCATGAATATGAACTCATGTATTTTGTGGGGAGACAATTCTCCATTCTTTCACTGCTGGGATTTTACCACTTGTCAGTGGTAAGTGAGAGCAAACAGTTGACATGACCAAAAGAATCATTGTAGTAAAGGCCATCCATTGCCTCAGTTGTCTGAATAAACCTCCTCTAGGGCTTTGGCATCCTTGACCAGAACAATCGCAAACTTCATGCCAGCATCAGTGATTCACAGGACTGTTGTCTTGACCTTCCTAGATGCAGGATTAGAGTCGCTGAATCCCCTAGTGATCTCTTGACTTGTGGGTCTGACAGGATGGTGTTTTTAATGGCAGCTTAACTCCCTGGTGCATTTTTGTTTTAAGGAGGATTCTGCTTCCAGTTTCCATGAAGAAAACCTTCTACATTCAGCACTGGATCTGTTTCTTGCTGGAACGGAAACAACTTCTACAACCCTGCGTTGGGGTTTGCTGTATATGGCCATTTATCCAGATATTCAAGGTAGAACTGTAGTTGGCTCATTTGTCTTTCATTACTTTGGGTTGTGCATAACAAAGGCCTACTGAAAGCAAACATCAATATATAATATTATCATTAGATGCTGAAAAGGTCTTTGACAAAATATATAAACAGAATATGGTGGCTGTACTAAACTAATGGTGGCTGGATTTCCTTTGGAATGCAAAAAAATGGATTAAGATATCATATGATTCACCCTCATCTAGAGTAAAAGTAAATGCCATGTTTTCTGCTACTATAGAGGAGCTAGACAGGAACGTCCACTTTCACCTTTGTTTTTCAATATTTGCATGGAACCCTTAGCTTGCGCTATTAGACAACATAGGTACTGTTGATCTATGGAGAAATACATAATTCAGTTTAATACAAATTGGTTTCATCTGCATATGATATTCTTTTGTTTATTTCTAAATCCTCATTTGCCAATGCAGATCATAGGTGCCTTTCCTAAAATATCCAGATACTCTGTTGACTGGTCCAAATGAAAATGGATTCCAATAAGTGAAAATTTGGTTACCTATTCATTTAAGGAGTATCAATTCTGTATCTGCTCAAATCCGTTAAATATTATAGATGGGCCATCCCTACAGATCTTAGAAAAAGTCTATCCTTGTGTTGATGGGAGATTTTATTTTGTTTGCAGCAAAAGTCCAAGCGGAAATAGATTCTGTGATTGGCCAGTCTCGCCAGCCAGCGATGGATGACAGGGACAGAATGCCCTATACCAATGCAGTTGTTCATGAAGTTCAAAGAATAAGCAACATTATACCTTTGAATGTGCCTCGGTTGACAACAAAGGACACTACACTGGCTGGGTTTCATATTCCCAAAGTAAACATTAAGAAGATATACCTTTCTTATAAGCCTTTCCTCTTCTCTTGAGATGTGAAAACTTGATGCCAAAGTTCTAAGTCAGGGATAGCCAGTGTGCTGCTCCCAAGATGCTGTTGAACTCCTTCTGCTTGAGCCAGCATGGCCACTGGGCAGGGTCTGGGGTGTTCTTTGGGCACATCAAGATCTGGAGTGGAGGGAAGGGGTTATGGCTAGATAGACTTTTGGTTCTTTCCAACCCCTGGCAAAAATGGATTCCAAGCGCAGTCTGTACCATTTGTATGGATAGCTAGTTACTTTATTTTCTTTTTGCTTTTTAAAAAATGACCATTACTAATAACCCAAACTGCAACACCTGGCATCTGGTGTTTCCTATCCTACTTTGAATATACAGTCATACCTCGGGTTGAATATGCTTCGAGTTGAGCGTGTTCAAGTTGCACTCCGTGGCAAGCTGGAAGTAATGTAGTGTGTTACGCCCGGGTTTCGCCGCTTGCGCATGCGCAGATGCTCAAAATGACGTCACGTGCATGCGCAGAAGCGGCAAAAAGTAATATGTGTGCGTGTGCAGACATGCCGTTGCTAGTTACGTTTACCTGTAGATGCGAACAGGGCTCCGGAATGGATCCCATTCGTATCTAGAGGTACCACTGTATTCTAAAATTGAACCTGTGTTTTTGTGAGATGCGGTTCAATGAATTACTTAATAATGCACAAAAAATATCACATTCAAAACATTCTTTCTGAGTTGGACTTGGATCTAGGAGGCTTAGGACTGCAGTAGTTGCACAGATCAAAACACAAAGATTTCTTTTCAAGTTTTATTCTACCACTTTTCTCTGCTTCTTCTTTGGCAGGACACTATATTACTCACCAACTTGACCTCACTGCTCTTTGATGAGGATGAGTGGGAAACACCCAATGTGTTTAATCCTGGTCATTTCCTAGAGAATGGTCAGTTCAGGAAAAGGGAAGCGTTCCTGCCATTCTCTGCAGGTAACAAATGTTGATGGGTGGCTTCTTAGAATTGCAACAGAGACTGCATGATGATGGCTTGGTTGTGGGAAGTCTGGTGTATTACAGGGCTCAGCACCCAATTGAGGCCAGTGGTCACATTTGAGATTATGAGGAAGTACTGTGGATGCAAGTCACAAAATGACTACTATAGGAGGTGTGATTTTACACAAAATGGTGTTGGTATACTCTTCCCCCTCCCCCCACACCCAGTAAGCAGTGTGGATTTTTGAGGGAATATTTCCAGAGCTTTCTCAGGTGTCCTAAGTGGGAGAGGTGCTCCACAAGGCATTGGGTGGACAGCAGCTGATGTATTTTTTCATAGTTTCCTCAAGGAAGAGAAACCCACTTCCATCTTGACCTTGAGGAACTGAGCTCTGTTTGCCACACCCTTAGCTAAGATTAGGGAGATTCCTAATAAAATATATTTGAAATTTATATCATATGCAGTTTTAGAGAAAAAATAAATTCATGTAACTCAAATATATCTATTCCAAATTCAGTAAAACCATGATCATATTTGTTCAGTATTCCTATTTGCTTGACTGAGAAGTAGGAACGACTTCTATGTTTATTTTGAAACAACATAATTACTTTTTAAATTATTTGATCTGCCCATGTTATTTAAATTGTGCCACTCAGTGGAGAGCAAAAGCTCTCCACTGAAACAGTCTTTTTCCTCCTTGTCTTCTAGGAAAGCGAGCCTGTTTGGGAGAGCAGCTGGCGAGGACTGAGCTCTTCATTTTCTTCACTGCCCTAATTCAGAAGTTCACTTTCCAGGCTCCAAAGAATGAGACATTAAGCCGTGAATTTAGGATAGGTTTGACCGTGTCTCCCCTGCCATACCGGATATGTGCATTCTCTCGCTAAGGGGACTTACTTTATGTCATTGCTGTTTCTTTTAAAAGTAGGATCAGTTTATGGTGCAGGAACAGATCTATGGTTTAATCCTAATTGTGTTTAGCCAGAGTTCAGTAGGGCTTAGCCCAGGTGAGCAGGATTGGGACTGCAGCATGTTCCTTTAAAGCAGAGATTTCCACACTTTTTAGACACGCATCATTTCGCAACACAATTATTCAGTTTTAATAGCAAACCAGAAGTTAAACTAACCCCTTATAAGAGATACGGACATATATCATGGAACACCCCTGAACACTGCAGTTGACTCACTAATGATGACACATGCTTTGGAAAGCTCTGCTTTAAAGTCTATTCAAAGCACATTTGCCCCCTCAAAGAATTTGGGCAACTAGGGTTTATGGGTACTTGGAATTGGAGCTCTCTGAAGGATAAATTCAATTTCCGAGGATTCTTGTGGGAATGTGTGTATGCAGATCATAATGATACATCGATGAGGATGCAAATTCCATCCTCCCACTTCTTGTTCCAGGGTGTATGTCTACCCACCATCCCATTATTTTCAAAAAATAATAATAATGTCCTGGCTGTGGTGAAGAAAATGCTTTCCTTTGTTTGTAGGAATCTGTGTGCTTACAACTCAAGATAAAACCCTAATGTAATTCCTTCCTTTGTTTATAAAATAATAATAAAAATGTTGCTTGGAATTTTTTGTTACATAACCAGTTCATAGAACCATAAACTCATCAAATTTTGCAAGGGACCCCAAGTGTATTCTATTTCAAACCCCTGCAATGCAGGTATCTTTTGCCCAATATTGGGCTTGAACCCATGAACCTGAGGTTCTTGCAGTTGTGTATTGGTGGCCCCAACCCCAAGGCAAATCTTACAGTAAATGTGCTTATAAATACAGTAAAATTGATGGGTTTAACTCTTGAATGTTGCCTAGGTTTTATTATTTTCCAAAAACATTATTGTTGTGCTTTAATATACAGTGGTACCTTGGGTTACATACGCTTCAGGTTACAGACTCCGCTAACCCAGAAATAGTGCTTCAGGTTAAGAACTTTGCTTCAAGATGAGAACAGAAATAGTGCTCCTGCGGCGTGGCAGCAGCAGGAGGCCCCATTAGCTAAAGTGGTGCTTCAGGTTAAGAACAGTTTCAGGTGAAGTACGGACCTCCGGAACGAATTAAGTACTTAACCCGAGGTACCACTGTACTACATAGTGGATAACAAGGTGAAAACTGAGTCTGCAAAGGGTTTTCCATGAAAATAGTTAAAAGTGGCAATTTGGCTGTCTGGGAGCGCATAGTGCTGACATTCACAGGAGCAGGGGCAGAGGAAAATGCCACAGAGAAGATACACACTCCCTTTCCTTATGATTGTGTGCAGATTTAAAAGTCCACTTGGAAAAGTTCAAGTTGAAATTTCCTTGGGATATTGCACCTACAGTTCTTCAAGAGTTTTGGGCTCGATGTATGCTTGGCCAGAACCAATCTCTGCTGTGGTGTTCTTTGGGAGAAGGAACGTGGAGTCTTATTATTGAATAATCATGGAGCAGATAAAGGCTTACTGTCATCTCTTTATAAAATTATATTGGATGCCACTGTAGGTGGACCAGCTGGTTAGAAGTTGTGCTGGGAACAAAATATCCAGCTTGACCAATATAGCTGGCCATGTATTGATACAAATGGGTTTGGGGAGAAGATGCATATAGAAAACTCTCAAATAATGCAACGGGATGTACTCCTTACTCCAACTTATTATTCATTTTCTTCCAGTGAGTAAGGACAATAATGAAAGTTTGGAACAATTTCACCTGTATTGATCTGAATTCTAGCATATAGCCTTCCTGGAGAAACTTTCTCATAGATTACAGGTGTTGTGGGGGGACAGAAAAGAGATCAAATTCCAGCTATTTGGTTTCCTTTCATTTGAACATAAGAATGGACTTGGCATAGCTGGATAGCTCAAACAATATATAAATTGGTGAAGATATCCTGACGTCCATTGGGAAATATTGTTTGCCAGTAAGAAATTTTGCAAGAAGGTGACAGAAGAGGAAAACAACTCCTAAATATTAAGGTGCTGCTTTTGATAACTTACTAAGTTTATATCAATTCTATTGTCATGTGTCATATCTCATCTTGAATTACCATTGTGCGGTCCGGATAAAGATAGCAGATGCAAAATCTCTTTGACAACATGTTCCCGCAACCATAACTATCAACACTTTGACAACAGACAATTCAAAATGTGAAGGACTTCTCAATGCATATGCTTTACGTTGACATTTGTGGCCTCCAAGATGGTACCAATAAGCACTAAATTGATCTCAGGCACCTTTCCTACACACCAAGGCCTCGTTCCCCCACATTTATTTTTTATTTTAAATGAGGATTTTTTAAAAGCTCGGTTGTTTGGTTGGAAGTGAGGGTCTGTAATTTTTTTGTGCTTTGGTGTGTCTAGTTTATCTGCTTTTGGGTGGGTGCAAGTGGCTTGTTTGGTTCTGGGGACAGAGCTTTTCTGAGCATCACTATTATTTCTTCTGTGAAATAGCTATTTCCTGGTTCCCACAATAGTTTCAGAAATATCCCTGGGTCCTAAAAGGTGGGAGCGACTGGTTTCCACAGCAATAATTTAGCAACAGGGTTCTTTCATACCTTGACCTCCAGCAGAAGAAGTCCATGCTGTTGTAGCTTGCAGCCATTGTGCCGCCACATGCACAGGGGCAGGAACAAGGGTTTCCTTCAGCTCCACAGAAGACACAATTCCACCTGTCCAGCTGATTATCATCAGTTTTCGTATTCTTGTATTTAAGATGGGGAACCAAGGCTAAGAGATCATGGCTTGGCTAAGACTAGTACTAGATAGTATAGTAGCACTCACTGGACCTCCCAAGAGCTCAGTTGCTCCTGCTTACTGGGAGCCAACCTAGCAGATCAAAAGCATATCAAAGTGCATGTAGATAAATAGGTACTGCTCCGGCGGGAAGGTAAACGGCGTTTCCATGCGCTGCTCTGGTTTCGCCAGAAGTGGCTTAGTCATGCTGGCCACATGACCTGGAAAAACTGTCTGCGGACAAATGTCAGCTCCCTTGGCCAATAAAGTGAGATGAGCACCACAACTCCAGAGTTGTCTGCAACTGGATTTAACTGTCCGGGGTCCTTTACCTTTAATGGGAGGGAAAAAGCAACACAACGGTGATGTTGGTGTGCTGTAAACACACCGATGAAGCCAATGCATTTGCATTGCACAAAGTTTCGCTCTTCTACATGGTCTGCTACTGGCTAAAACTATCTTAGTACAAGATGTCTGTCCAGTGATCCCTGACTGTTGACCATACAACCTAGAGCTGTTGGGAGTTGGAGACCAAAAACATCTGGAGAGGTGCTGGTTCCCAGTCAGTCAGGTCAGTCTGTTGCCAAAGCAAAATCTAACCTATGCAATACTGAACAGAAGGCAAGCAGGGTGACTTCTCTGGCTCCTTAGGCAGCGGGCAGAGCTGCTGAAACTACCACCGGTCCAAACATGTCAGGAACAGAAGACATCCTCCATAGTAAATGTTTTTAATATCTTTATGGACAGTGCTTTGATTTGTAGTGGCAGAAAACCCCTTAGAAATATCATGAAGGAAAGTATCCTTTACTGTTTTACAAAAGTGATAACAGGAAGGAAATATTCTAATTCAGAAAGTGGCTGTTCTCCACTCTCTTCCCCGCCCCCTTGGTACAGTGATTAAGTCATCTCCTTCCTGCATTTTTGTGGGCGTGATACATAATATATACAAACTTTGCCCTTATTTCAGGAACTTTAGCCAAGAGGGCGGGTGTGGCTGCTGTAGTGGAGCCGCATAAAGCTTCCCTTGACACACAGCAGACTGTTCTGACATAAAAACACCTAGAAGGGTTTGAAGATGTTGATCCAGCTGCTCTCTGTCCTCTGGGAGGCCTTGTCCCTGCAGGTCGCTCTGGTGTTTCTGGCAACATTTCTACTTATTGCTGATTACAAGAAACAAATTGGTCCAAGGAATTTCCCCCCAGGGCCCAGGCCTCTTCCTTTTGTGGGTAACATGGTGCATACGGATTTCAAGAAGCCTCATATTTCAGTAGGAAAGGTAAGGATGGAGGAAAGGGCTTTAGGGTGGTGTGGGACGTTTCTACCTATAAGGTGCCCAGCCAAGTGGGCGCAAAATTGAGAAGATCCATTTGGGGGTACCAGATTTGGGCCTCACTCACTACCTAACAGCTATTTGTAACAAATTTGTGTCCTTAACTCCCATTTGCTTTCTATGGCTGGCAGAATATTGTGGGTGTGGATGTGTATGTATGTGTTGTTGTACATTGCCCTACCTTCACTCCCCCTTTATCTTTGCAACAGCTTTGTGTGGTAGACTAGGCTAAGTTATAGGTAAAGGTAAAGGGACACCTGACCATTAGGTCCAGTCGTGACTGACTCTGGGGTTGTGGTGCTCATCTTGCTTTATTGGCTGAGGGAGCCGGCGTACAGCTTCCAGGTCATGTGGCCAGCATGACTAAATCACTTCTGGCGAACCAGAGCAGTGCACAGAAACACCGTTTACCTTCCTGCCGGATCGGTACATATTTATCTACTTGCACTTTGATGTGCTTTCAAACTGCTAGGTTGGCAGGAGCAGGGACTGAACAATGGGAGCTCACCCTGTCGCAGGTATTCGAACCGCCGACCTTCTGATCGGCAAGCCCTAAGCTCTGTGGTTTAACCCACAGCGCCACCCACATCCCTAGGCTAAGTTACTACATGCAAATAAGCAGCAAGTCTTGTGAATAGATTGCAGGTGAAGAATGGAGGGGGCCTGTCCATTTACAGCCCCGGGAAACCATTTTGGCAACTCTTCTGTCCCTGATATATTTGATGGCAATCAAAGTTTCCTTCTTCTAAACAGGCATTCAAGAAACCTCAGGTACACACACATAAAATCTCAATTCTTTCTCACTCTGCCTCCAGTCTGCCAACAGATTAATATATAACATATTAGATAGGATATTATATATTCTTCCTCCATCTCCATTCGGGTTCTAGGGCTGCTCAGTGATGCTAATACTCCAGTGACACATAATGTGGCATTTTTGTGCTGGTGGCAAAAAAGATCAGGGAGAAGAACCTGGACAAAACTGCAGTAAACTGTAAGGGAGATTCAGAGGTCTAATCTGGAAACCCCCCCCCCCCATGTTGTGTGGAGCCCCCAAACTACACATGCGTCTGCACTTTATAGTTTTGACAATTCAGGCAGTGACTCTGTTTTTTATACACAATTATATAGATATGTTGATACATCTTCTCCTGATAGTATTTTGTAATGGACTTTGGCTAGTACACTAAAGCTTATTCACCTTACTGTCTCCATTCAGCTTGCAGAAAAATATGGCAATGTATTCGGCCTTCGTTATGGAAGCACAAGGGTTGTGGTTGTGAATGGATTACACCTGGTGAAAGAGGCTCTTGTCCATCAGGGAGAATATTTTGTAGATCGACCAAAAGCCCCTGTTATTGATAAGTTATTTGGGTCACTTGGTAAGTTTCCTTTACTATGGTCAATGATTTGGATAATTAAAATTCCTTTTTTAATGATATGCACTGATTGCTAAATCTACTTACTTGCTGTACGTACTTATTACTCCTTCCCATCTAGGGCTGGTCTTCTCTAATGGTCTCATCTGGAAACAACAAAGACGATTTGCCTTATCAACACTCAGAAACTTTGGTTTGGGCAAAAGGTCTTTAGAAGAAAGAATACAGGAGGAAAGCCGTTACTTAAAGGAAGCAATAGAAGCTGAGAAAGGTGAGAACCAGAATCAATAAACCTGGGGAATATTTACGCTGCTATTTTCTATGAACAAGATCAAAAATGCATTAGCCAGGGTGCGAAGCTCTTTAGCATTATTTCTTCACGCAAATGTAGCTCTGCTTGGACTGGAATGACCCTGTGATGGCGAAGCGGGTGTTGATAGGAAGCTCTTTGTGGTGCACAAAAGTTCTAGTGTGAAGCTTTGTGCTGGAACCTCAAGGCCACTGAACTAGAACAGACTTAAGAACAATGATGGAGTGTTTGGGCTGAGAAGATGTGCAGATTTTGATGATTTGACAACAAACATCACAAATAGAATAGGGTTTGAAGTGCAATCATTTTGGTATATTTAGGTATATACTATCTTTGAGACTGTCCTTACCCTTTTTGACAGCCATTGTTACAGAATAATCCTTACTGTGGAATAATCCTTGTCTATGGAGAATATAAATGCTCACTTGAAGATATAAATGGGCCGCAGAGTCCTGGGTGTCCCAGGTTAAATTACAATATATAATGTTAATACGAAATGCTTTCTTTGGCTAAAACAAATCCTGCCTCATCAACACGCAACCACTTTCCCCACTTTCTGTTTTTGTTATATGGAAGCTAGAAGCACCCAAATTCCTTCTGCACCATTTTCTCTCTCTCCCCAGGGCAGCCATTTGACCCTCACTTTCAGATTAATAATGCTGTTTCAAATATCATCTGTTCCATCACTTTTGGGGACCGCTTTGATTACCATGACAGTCGTTTCCAGAAGCTACTGCACTTGCTCGATGAGGCATTGCTTATTCAGGGAAGTGTTTGGAGTATGGTAGGTCTTCTCTGAGTTCTTCTGCATATAACCACAAAACAATTGCTTGGGCTCCAGTCACATTCCCACATTATTGCTGACTGTGAAATCATTTGCTTTGGTCCTCCTTTTTCTTCATGTCTAGATTTCTGTTTTCCCCGTCCGGTTCATTCAAGCATCTTGTTCCATCCATTTTCCTTTTCCCCCTAGCATTGTTTATTAAAGCACTGAATATGTAAAGGTTGGGATGTGTTCAGTAACGTAAAGTGGGAGGCCGAATCATGTGTTACAGCACAGATCATATTTTTAATGGGGAGAATAACATGTGTGGCTGAATAAAATCAAGGTGTGTGAACAGAGTGAGGCCATCACAAATTATATACATAGAGTGAGCTGCCATTGTTCTGTCCCAGCTTCTGCCAACCTAGCACTTCAAAAGAATACAAGTAGATAAATAGGTACTGTTGTGGCAGGAAGGTAAACGGCATTTCTGTACGCTCTGGCACTCATCATGGTGACCTTTTGCACCAGAAGTGGTTTATTCATGCTGGCCACATGACCCAGAAAGCTGTTTGTGGAGAAATGCCAGCTCCCTCGGCCTGAAAAGTAAGATGAATGCTGCATCCCATAGTCACCTTTGACTGGACTTAACTGTCCAGGGGTCCTTTGCCTTTACATGGATTAATTCTACACATACACCACTTAGAATCTCTGTGTGAAGATGCATATCATTAAAGGGAAAATCTACATATTCATGAGATGAGCTGACATTGATACATACAATTTTCAAAATGGTAATCATCTTCATGGGAATTACAAGTTGTGCTTGTAGAACTAACCGCGATGTTGCCATTTGATTTGCAATCTGTACATTCTATCCAAGAAGTGACGACATTGCCATGGGTTCCCACAATAAGCAGTGGTGAGTGCGATATTTGCTCTGGTTCCAAGAGAGTCTGCCATCTTTGAGCCTGTGCACACCAGCCTTTATTACTGCTAGCCTATTTCCCATGACAGCAGCATGATGTGAATGTTTTTGAGAGGGTTTTCCCTTCACATATGTGATGTTAGTGTTTGTTTCCTCAGCTGTACAATATCATCCCCTCTGTCATGAAATACCTGCCAGGGCCCCATCATACACTTTTTAAAAAATGGGAGCAGTTGAAATCCTTTGTGAGAGGAATCATTGAAAAACACAAAGAAGACTGGAACCCATCTGAACCCAGAGACTTCATAGATGCCTACCTAAATGAAATGGCCAAGGTAAGAGAAATAAAGGACAAAATGTATATGTATATATTTAATAATAAAATAGTAGCAGAAGGCAGAGAAACAATATTAAAACCAGAACTAGTCTCGTGGTTTATCTGAGTTGCCCCTAATGGCTGACCACATTTCAATATTTCCATTGAGTTTATGACTTCAGACAAAATATATTTCTGCATGAACAGGTCAATATATTTTGTGGGGAGACACCTCCCCACTTGTTCACTGCTGGGATTTCACCACTTGTCTGTGGTTTGTGAGATCAAACAGTTGACATGACTAAAAGAATCACTGCCTCAGTTGTCTGAATAAACCTCCTCTAGGGCTTTGGCGTCCTTGACCAGAACAAACCCATACTTTATGCCAGCATCAGTGATTCACAGGATTGTTGCCTTGAGCTTCCTATATCCTGGACACTCTTCAGGAGTAGAGCCCTTGCATCCCCTCGTGATCTCTTGACATGTGGGTCTGACAGTAGGATGGTGTTTTTAATGGCTGCTTAACTCCTTGGTGCATTTCTGTTTTAAGGAGGATTCTGCTTCCAGTTTCCATGAAGAAAACCTTCTACATTCAGCACTGGATTTATTTCTTGCTGGAACGGAAACAACTTCTACAACCCTGCGTTGGGGTTTGCTGTATATGGCCATCTATCCAGATATTCAAGGTAGAACTGTAGTTGGCTCATTTGTCTTTCATTACTTTGGGTTGTACATAAGAAAGGCCTACTGAAAGCAAACATCAATATATAATTTTATCATTAGATGCTGAAAAGGTCTTTGACAAAATATATAAACAGTATATGGTGGCTGTACTAAACTAATGGTGGCTGGATTTCCTTTGCAAAAAATGGTTTAAGATATTATGTGATTTGCCCACATCTAGACTAAAGTAAATGCCATGTTTTCTGCTACTTTAGAGGAACTAGACAAGGATTTCCATTTTCACCATTACTTTTCAATATTTACATGGAACCCTTAGCTTGCGCAACATGAGTAGATCTACAGAGTAGTACATAATTCAGTTGAATACAAATTGGTTTTATTTGCAGATGATATTCTTTTGTTTATTTCTAAATCCTCATTTGCTGATGCAGATCATACGTTCCTTTCCTAAAATATCAGGATACTCTGCTGACTGGTCCAAATGAAAATTGATTCCAATAAGTGAAAATTTGGTTACCCATCCATTTAAGGAGTATCAATTCTGTGTCTGCTCAAATCCATTAAATATTAAAGATGGGCCTCCCCTACAGATCTTAGAAAAAGTCTATCCTTGTGTTGATGGGAGATTTTCTCTTATTTGCAGCAAAAGTCCAAGCGGAAATAGATTCTGTGATTGGCCAGTCTCGCCAGCCAGCAATGGATGACAGGGACAGAATGCCATACACCAATGCAGTTGTTCATGAAATTCAAAGAATAAGCAATATTATTCCTTTAAATGTGCCTCGGTTGACAACAAAGGACACTACACTGGCTGGGTTTCATATTCCCAAAGTAAACATTAAGAAGATATACCTTTCTTATAAGCCTTTCCTCTTCTCTTGAGATGTGAAAACTTGATGCCAAAGTTCTAAGTCAGGGATAGCCAGTGTGCTGCTCCCAAGATGCTGTTGAACTCCTTCTGCTTGAGCCAGCATGGCCACTGGGCAGGGTCTGGGGTGTTCTTTGGGCACATCAAGATCTGGAGTGGAGGGAAGGGGTTATGGCTAGATAGACTTTTGGTTCTTTCCAACCCCTGGCAAAAATGGATTCCAAGCGCAGTCCGTACCATTTGCATGGATAGCTAGTTTCTTTTTTAATGACCATTACTAATAACCCAGACTGCAGCACCTGGCATCTGGTGTTTCCTATCCTAATTTGAATATATTTTAAAATCTAACCTGTGTTTTCAAAACATCCTTTCTGAGTTGGACTTGGATCTAGGAAGCTTAGTACAGCTATAGTTGCACAGATCTAAACACAAAGTTTTCTCTGCTCGTTCTAATCTGCCGTCTTCTTTGCTTCTTCTTTGTCAGGGAAGCTTCTTGGCCACCAACTTGACCTCACTGCACTTTGATGAGGATGAGTGGGAAACACCCAATGTGTTTAATCCTGGTCATTTCCTAGAGAATGGTCAGTTCAGGAAAAGGGAAGCGTTCCTGCCATTCTCTGCAGGTAACAAAAGTTGATCCATGGCTCCTTAGAATTGCAACAGAGACTGCATGATGATGGCTTGGTTGCTTGGAGCCTGGTGTACTACAGGGGTCGCCTCCCTATTGGGGCCTGTGGTCACATTTGGGATTGGGAGGAAGTACTGTGGATGCAGGGGACGCGGGTGGCCCTGTGCGTTAAACCACAGAGCCTAGGACTTGCTGATCGGAAGGTTGGCGGTTCGAATCCCCACAATGGGGTGAGTTCCCGTTGCTCGGTCCCTGCTCCTGCCAACTTCCTACTAAATAGATGGATTTTGTCAGGGGACTGATTTATAAATCAGTGCCCAGGAAACGGGGATGTCTGGTAACCTTACCATAGGAGGTGTGAAGTTACACAAAATGGTGTTTCTATACTCTTCCCCCCCCCCCCCACCAAGTAAGCCATGTGGATTTTTGAGGGAATATCTGCAGACATTTTTCTCAGGTGCCATAAGTGGCACAGGTGCTCCAGAAGTGGACAACAGCTGACATATTTTTTCATAGTTTCCCCAAGGAAGAGAAACCCACTTCCATCTTGAATTTGAGGAACTGTTTGCCCACACCCTTAGCTAAGATATATGCAGATTAGGTAGATTCCTAATAAAATATAATTCAAATTGGGGTTTTTTTCTCCAAAACTGCACATGAGATAAATTTATGTAACTCGGTTATATCTATTCCAAATTCAGTAAAACCATGATCATATTTGTTCAGTGTTCCCATTTGCTTGACTAGGAAGTAGGAACGGCTTCTATGTTTATTTTGCAACAACATAATTATTTTTTAAATTATTTGGTCTGCCCGTGTTGTTTAAATTGTGCCACTCTTCACAGTAGCAAAAGCTCTCGACTGATACAGTCTTTTTCTCCCCCACCCCCTTCTAGGAAAGCGAGCTTGTCTGGGAGAGCAGCTGGCGAGGACCGAGCTCTTCATTTTCTTCACTGCCCTAATTCAGAGGTTCACTTTCCAGGCTCCAAAGGATGTGATATTAAGCTGTGAATTTAGGATAGGTCTGACCGTGTCTCCCCTGCCATACCGGATATGTGCATTCTCTCGCTAAGAGGGCCCACTTTACATCATTGCCATTTCTTCAATAAGTAGGATTAATTTATGGTGTAGGAACAGAACTTTGGCTTAATCCTAATTGATTGATTTGAATAACAGAATTTGAATGAGGGGGTGGAGCGGAGATAGCAAACAAGAAGTGAAACTAGACAAAGAGTCCTGTTTTCCTTTCCTCCCTCACAATGCAGTAGTTTCAATGTTTCAACTTCCTTCTTAATCTAGCTGAGTAGACTTGTGTACATTGTAAGGTTAGTTAACTATCCAGGCAATTCTCTTTGAGTGCCTGGACTTTAGCCCAACTCCTAGCCTTTGACATCCATCCACCCACCCACTTCTTATTTGCAGAGAACAGTTTCTATGGAATACCTGTCTCAGGTGTGTCCAGGCAAGTTAACACAGACAACTGGAATTAGCAGCTCTTTAGGAACCTGGGGTTTTTTCTTTCACCAGGTGTCCCAAACATCTCAGATTGGCTGAAAGCATAGAAGCAGGTGTTGCTTGTTTTACTCTCTCTTTCCTTGGGAGAGAGAACAAATGGCTTGCTGCTTTTACCCCCTTTCCTTTAAGGAAGGTCAAGACAATGGTGGGGTCCCCTAGCTGACACTGGTCTAGTTCAAAAGAGCGTAGAGCACACATCTTCCTGCGTAGCTCTGACGCGTCTTGTCCAGGAGGAAGACAGCTGGTAGGTGCTGCTGCTGCTGCTGCTGGGGGGGGGGCTCCAAAATGGGGGGCTCCTGGGAGGTTGTGGGCTTATGCTGGCCCTAGCAGTGGTGAGAAAAAGCCACTGCTTTCCTTGTAAGGATATGTGTGATCACAACTGAAGATAAAAATCTAATGGAATGCCCAGCATATGTTTATAAAATCAAAATGCAAAGTTTTATTGTTCTTCTAAATATCCTAAGGTAAGGTAAAAAGGTAAAGGACCCCTGGATGATTAAGTCCAGTGGAATTTGACAATGGGATGCGGCGCTCATCTCTGCTTTCAGGTTGCTCAGAGTTGGATGGTAGTCAATGGATTTTCCACAGGTTGTATTGTTTTTCAGAAGCATTATTGTTGTGATTCAATAAACATAGTGGATAACAAGGTTAAAACCGAGTCTGCAAAGTGATTTCCATAAAAATAGTTAAAAGTGGCAATTTGGTTGTTAGTGGGAAATTGCAAGTTTAAACCACAAGGGAGTATTAGTTCCACATTATACTGCAACATCATATGCCATAAGCATAAAAAGGTAAAGGTACCCCTGCCCGTACGGGCCAGTCTTGACAGACTATGGGGTTGTGCGCCCATCTCACTCAAGAGGCCGGGGGCCAGCGCTGTCCGGAGACACTTCCGGGTCACGTGGCCAGCGTGACAAAGCTGCATCTGGCGAGCCAGCGCAGCACACGGAAACGCCGTTTACCTTCCCACCAGTAAGTGGTCCCTATTTATCTACTTGCACCCGGGGGTGCTTTCGAACTGCTAGGTTGGCAGGCGCTGGGACCAAGCAGCGGGAGCGCATCCCGCCACGGGGATTCGAACCGCTGACCTTTCGATCGGCAAGCCCTAGGCGCTGAGGCTTTTACCCACAGCGCTAAAGACTGACTGATTTTGTAGCTCTGTTTCATTTCTAATTAATGAATGGTGTTCTAAAGTGAAATTCCCACAGCCGGGCTCTATTCTGTTAAGCTAAAAGGAACACAAACAATTGTAAAAGATGGACCATTTACTGGGACTACTGGCTTGTTACTCAGAGGGATTTAGATAGAAATAACTTGTAGCTGCAAACATGAAATATCTTAACAAGTAAGGACCAGGATTTGGGAAGACCTTTCTTTCTTGGCCTGACTTTTCATTTTAGTGCAGAGTTCTTCAGTCATGGGTCTCTGTATGTTGCTGTACTACAACTCCCATCATCCACACCTTGCTTAATCAATGAACAAGGATGATTGGAGCTGTAATCCAGCAACATTTGAGGCTACTTTAGCATGCATTGCTGTCATTCACAGGGCAAGCAGCAATGTCACTCTGAAGACATGCCCTCTTTCTATCAGTACTACTGAGTGCAGCTTTACAAAGTCCTGTTGAAAAAGTTGAAGCAGATGTTTAGTGGGGCTGTTGTGCCTGCACTTCTTGGAAAGTCTTGGGCTAGATGCATATTTGTCCTGAGCCAACCTCTGCTGTAGTGTTTTTTGGAAGAAGGAACACAGTCTCTTAAGCCTTTTGAACAAATATTATTGAATAATGATGGTGTGGATAAAGGTTGACTCTCAGCTCTTTATAAAATTATATTGGGTGTACCACTGTAGGTGGCTGTGCTGGGGTCAAGCTCTGCAGTTTTCACTAGATGACAGAGATGGGGAAGGGTTGTGGGGAAAGTCACCTCATAAACCAATCTTTGTTTCTGTGAGGGAATTATCTTTACTACACAGCTGAAATTCAACACCCAAGCATTTGGCCCACAGTGCATCAGTTTCTTCCCCCGTGTATTTGTCACCAGGTGGGCATGTATTGATACACATGGTGGGATTGTTTGAGGGTCGAATGCTTTGGGGAGAAGTTGTTTCTAGAAATTTCTAAAATCATGCAACAGGATGCAGTCCTTTACCCCAAGTTTGGTACCATTGAATCTGTTCAAAGATCCAAATAAAGTTTTAAAGAATGAGGAACTTATCATTCACCTTTTTCTTGTGACTGGGTGGACAATAACAAAAGCTTGGAAGGATCTGATTTACTGGCATCTTAAATTCTGGCATATAGCATTTTGCTAGAGAATGTTTTTCATAAACTAGTTATTGCACGATGGGGCAATTGGGAAAAAAATCAAATTGCAGCCATTTGCTTTTTGGGGGTATAGTGGTTTAATTTGCTGAAATGGGAATGTATAAATGTGTCCTGCTGTTTGTTTACAGAAAGCACTTTGAGTTTTGAGTGGTTAAATATTTAATTCTAGTATGTTCCCTAGTAGCTCTCATGGGGTTGGTTAATTTTGGTCACATAAGAAGCACTAAGTCACAGGCTCCGTTTTGGGTGAGTTCACTGTGATGACACAGCGTTGGAAGATGGGTGAGTAATCTGTTAGGAACCCTGCAGGAGACAGTGTCAGAAATCCTCCTTGGACGCTGCTCGAAGTACAGCAGCGAATGCTTCTTTCTACGAAGGAGAGAGAGAGAGAGAGAGAGAGAGAGAGAGAGAGAGAGAGAGAGCGCGCAATGCATCAGTTAATGAGAGCTATCCGAAGGCAGCTGAGCTGAAGACTGCTGGAACTTGAAAGCCATCTCTTCAAAGAGCTGTGCAGCCTAGGTAAAGTACAGGGTGAGTGCAAAGCTAGAAGAGGGAGAGGCACAGTTCGACTGAATGTTTAAGCAAGCAGCTGTAGTACTCTGCAGCTAAGTGAAGCTATGCCCATGCTTGGATAAGCATGTGTCTTGTAAATATTCTGTGTATATTTTTCTTTTTATCATCTGTTCTGCAAATAAAGCTTTAGAATATTTAATGAGGGTCTGGTCAATGCTTTAATTCCTAAAGGGGAGTCAGTCTTACATATGATTTAGTTTCTGAGCTGCTAAATATCGCTACTCTGCAACAGGTTTCCCTCTATTCCAAGTTGTGTATCCATGGTAGGGACTGGAGGAAAAATGACCCCTGGGAGGAATGCAGAGAAAAGAAGTGCCATGGTGCATCTGAAGCAACAGAACTGGACGCCTTCATCTGCCCCAGCTGCAACAAGACATGTCTCTCCCACATCAGTCTCTACAGCCACAGCAGCCACTGTCACCTTCCAATAGCTTGACCTCACCCCCAAAGCGCAATCCTCCATTGTCTTCTGAGACAGATGGATGCCAGCCAACATTTGAACATACAGATGGACAGGGGCATGGCAAGAGAGTAAAAGTTTTTAACTTCTTTCAAGTTCTCAATCCTTGATCTAGTCAGTTTGTGACTGAGGCACAGGACCAGTTCTACCATTGGGCTGTGTGAGGTGACATATACTGGCAGGAGGTGCTGATAGCAGGAAGACTTTAGCGAACAGCAGGCCCCTACTCCCATGATAAGGAAACTTCAAGGCATGCTCTTCTGCCAACCCGAAGAAGAAGAAGAAAGCATTTCCTTCTCTCCCACTTGTTGCTCCACTCTGTCTGGATGCTTATGTGCAGCTGCTGCTTGGCCACGCTGAGAGGGACTCAGGGATGGGTGTCTGCCACTGTGGCAAGTCAGGTGTCTGGGCAGGCAAGGCCTGGGGCCTGGACAAGCGCACAAAGCTCTCTGAGGCATATTGGCTGGAAGTGAGAGGGGTGGAGGCAAGTAGGCAGACAGGCAAGCATAGTTGGCACCTGGACGAGCTCAGCTCCTGCAGGTGTGCATGCTGCGGTGCCATCTCACCTAGCAAGCCTCACTGACTGTGCTTGGAGGGGGAAGAAATGGAGTTCCTGGTTTCAGGGCCCAGTCTACCTCTGACTACCGGCAGTGCCATTTTCTCATTTGCCTCAGACAGCAAGATGTCTTGAGCCAGGCCTGCCGAGGCAAAATTTAACCTATGCAGTATAGAACAGAAGGCCATTGAATTGATTCCTCTGACCCCTTATCAAGATATCAGTCCAAAGGTCTCAGGAACAGGATCATACTCCACGGCAGAAGTTAATTATTTATGCACAGGGCACAGACTTTGAAGAGAATTCTAGAAATGTCAGGAAGGATATTTACTGTAGTTTTCTTCCGCAGAATTGTGAAAACAAGAAGGAAATATTCTGACTGAGAAAGCTACGCTTCCCCCTAGGAAGAGTTACTCATTAGGTCATCTCCCTTCTACCTCTTTGTGGGAATGATGTATAATATGGTTACCAGATTTTTTTCAATGAATCCGGGGACTTTTTCTTTTTCTTTTTCTTTTTTTTTTTTGGAAGCTGAGTAGCAAGAGGGAGTCAGTAGTGGGGATGGAAAGGCAAAAGACCCTGGGCCCAAGCATACATGCATATTGTATAAAGGTGCAAAGCTCTTCTTTCACACCCTGTGAAACATAAATGCACAGAGTTTTAAAAAAACTGGGCAACGGCTGCGACTCCAGAACCTCCCCTGATCAGTCAAAACAAAGGGGGAAGGGGACAGGAGATTGCACAAGGCACATCATATGCGCACAAGACACATCATATGGGGACTTTCGGCGAGGAAAAATGTTGGGTGCCATGGCAGTGAGCAGCTCTTGAAGCCAGCCAGAACCAACTGTGCTACCAGACTGGCTTCGGGCTGCTGAGGCTGCTGCTGTCACATTTCCCGGGGACAGATTTGCAAGTCTGGGGACATTCTGGGGACAGAATTTGTCTGGTGAAAGATTTGCAAATCTGGGGACAGTCCCCAGGAACCGAGGATGTCTCGTAACCCTAATGTATAATGATGTGTGGAAACTTTGCCCTCAGTTCTTACAGGAACGTTAGCCAAGAGGGCAGGTGTGGCTTCTCTACCTGCATGAGATTTTGGATTCCTTTGACAGATAGCAATCCATTCTGACAAAGGAAGGCTAGAAGGGTTTGAAGATGCTGCTCCAGCTGCTCTCTGTCCTCTGGGAGGCCTTGTCCCTGCAGGTCATTTTGGTGTTTCTGGCTACATTTCTAGTTCTTACTGATTGTAAGAAACAGATTCACCCAAGGAATTTCCCCCCAGGGCCCAGGCCTCTTTCTTTTCTGGGTAATATGCTACATATAGATAAGAAGCCCCATTTGAAACTTTGCAAGGTGAGGATGAGGAATCATGACATGAGTTTAGCCTGACATTGCACTGTATAGGAGTGTAAGAGCTTCACTGGAGGTTAAGGCTAAGATCCCCCCCCCCCCAAATCTAGCATCCATAGACTGGTAAGCCAGATGTCTCTGAGAAGACCACAAACAGGGCACAAAGACAGATGCCTCTACTGTCGTTTGTTCCCAGCATCTGGTATCCAGATATGTATTGCCTCTGAACACAGGATCTATTTTACCCAACAGTTATTTATAACAATTCTGTACCCACAATTGCCTTTAAAGGTTGGGTGGTTCTTTGCATGTTTCATTAGTAGGTTTTTCATGCCACTTTTGCCTTTATCCTTTGGTTACCAGACGTTCCTGGTTCTCGGGGACAGCCCCCAGATTTACCAATCTGTCCCCAGACAAAATCCATCCACGGAATGTCTCCAGATTTCATGTAATGTCCCCGGATTAATCATATGCCTGGGGACTTCGGAACCCTCCCCAGAGCCTGAAGCAATCATCCACTCTCTGTCAGCTCTGCAAACAGCCCTGTTCCTCCTGCTTGCTTGCTTGAGCCAGAGAGGCAAGGCTGCTCTTTGGACTGGCAGAGCTGAGTTGCAGGGAAGAAGCCTCCCTGCATGACATCTCTGCAGTCTACCCTGTCTCTCCTGCTTGCTCATGAGGAAGGAGCACTTTTTCATGCTTTATAGCCCCCTTTGCTGCATTCTGCCGGCTTGTGAACTGAGCTACCAAGCCGGCAGAAAGCAGGACGCTGCCTCCAGCCTTCCCTTCACTCTCCCAGACAGAGGCTGTTGCTTCAAAGTTAAGGGTGGTGGGGAAAGTTGTCTTGCCTCTTTTGCTCCATTCTGCATGTTTGTGAGCTACATTGGACTGCCTTCCCTCCCCCCTTCTCTCTGTGTTATTGTCTGTCTCCCCATTTTTTCCCTCCTTACCCATAAACTCTTCCCAATTCTCCCTTGGTCTTTTAACATATTTGGTTCCCCAACCCTGTACATCATTATGTGCTGCTGCTTCATTTTTCTTCCCTGACACCCACCCTCACTAGCAAAAAATAAAAGGGGAGGAATGTTTTATGTTTGGTTTGGGGGTGTTTATGTTGGTTCCCCCCAAACAGCTTTCCTGTTCCCTTCTTATTAAGAAATGAACCTTAAAAAAATGGTGTAAATGGAGCAAGGAAGCCTTATGTTCTTTTAAGTTGTGGCTGCTCTTGTTGAGGTACCTACATTGCAGGGGGTTGACCTAGATGCCCCTCAGAGGTCCTTTCCAAATCTATGATTCTGTGATCATCCCACAGTCGTATTCTCAAACTCCCCTGATGCCTGCACAGGAGACGCCCACAGGCGGCAGGGCAGCAGCAGGAGGAAGGGGTTTCTGCTGACGCTTACTCCCGAGTAAGCCTGTAGGGGATCACAGTGCAAGGAGGGAGAGTGAGGGAGTGGAAGCACGGCTAGCACTCCAAGAAAGCAGGCCAGGACCCAGAGGAAGACCGCACAACAGAGGAGACCACAGAAGATATTACTTCTTAATTTTTTAAAATAACTTTATACACACACACACAAAAATATTATTGTTTGTTTGTTTGTTTGTTTGTTTGTTTGTTTGTTTGTTTGTTTAAAGTGTCCCTGGATTCATTGAAAAAAATCTGGTAACCTTTCTTTATCCTCTAACTCTGTCCTGTAAAAGGTCCAGAGCTACAAGCCAATTACCGGTATCTGCTTGGACAAGGCAGCAACCAGCTAGATCTCTCCTAGCTCCTCAGTCCAGAGGCAGTTTGCTTTCCCCTTAGGCACAAGAGGACAGCACAATATGAAAGAGCTTAGAAGATGCAGTGTGGGTGAGGGGAGACCCTAGCCCTTCCCACAAACTCAATCCCAGACTTCAGGTCTTAATTAGCAATTATCATCATATTTTAAAAAAACAAAATAGAAATTATTCTTCCTCACTCTCCATCCAGCTTACTGAAAAATATGGCAATGTCTTCAGCCTTCAGATTGGAAGCATGTGGATTGGAAGCATGTGGATTCCATCTGATGAAAGAGGCTCTTGTCCATCAGGGCGAAAACTTTACAGATCGTCCAAAAGCCCCAGTTGCCAATGAAATATTTAGGTAAGTGGGTGAGGGTTTTTTTTAATATGGGCAATTATTTAAATGATTAAAATTTCTCAAGTTTAAATTTTCAAGGCTGATGAGATCTTTCCTTCATTTGTATTTGTATTTCTTCAATCTGGTTTGAAGAGTATGAATTAGGTAGATTCCCATTTAAATGAAAGCAAAATTGAATTTCCCTCCATCCGTACACACAATAGAAATCTATGTACCTGAAATGTGTCTATTCCAAAATCCTAGAAACATTATCAAAGCTGTTCAGTGTTCCCATTTGCCTGACTGGCAAAATGAGATTCACTGTAGCTCTCCACTAGCACAGTCTATTCTCCCTCTCCGCTAGGAAAGCAAGCTTGCCCTGGAGAGCAGTTGGTGAGGACTGAGTTTTTCCTTTTCTTTGCTGTCCTGATTCAGAAGTTTGCTCTCCAGGCTCCAAAGGATGCGATGTTAAGCCTTCGCTTTAGGCTGGGAATTACGTTGTCCCCACTGCCGTAAAAGGTGTGTGCATCCTGTCGCTAAGGTGGGGGAACATATTTTATGCTGTTTTATTTTAAGTAGGTTTAGCAGGATTACCTCCTCAGTTTTTGTTCTTATTGCCCATTGGTTCCAATTACCAATGTCTTTTCATGATAACAGTAGTCAGTTGAAAGTGACCGTGGTTAGTTAGAAACAGACATGCAGTGCTAGCTTAAGCATGTCTACCCAAAAGTCCCAGGTAAGTAGGCTTAGGGTGCTGCTTAGTCCAATAAGACTTTAAAGCTGCTCTTCTCCGAAGCAGCAAATTGTGGAAGTAAAAGACTCATTTCTTAGCCATGCTAGATGTTTATATATCCGGTACTTAGAATCATGGAATTGGAGTGTTGGAAGGGCTCCCATGGGTCCAACCCCCGGCAATGCACGAATCAAACTTGTAGTGCATTGAGGATGATCCAAGGGGATGGGAGGCAAGCGCTACATGCTAAGCAAAATACACACAAACACTGTAATTTACCAGTGCTGACATATTTATTATACAATTTGTTCGGCGCCGTTTAAAATAAGCATTCTCAACATTCAGAGCAATTTATCTAACTCGCTTGGAACAAACTGTCCAGTGGAGCATGCTCAAATTTGTATACAGTGGTACCTCGGGTTAAGAACTTAATTCGTTCTGGAGGTCTGTTCTTAACCTGAAACTGTTCTTAACCTGAAGCATCACTTTAGCTAATGGGGCCTCCCACTGCCGCCACACTGCTGGAGCATGATTTCTGTTCTCATCCTGAAGCAAAGTTCTTAACCTGAGGTACTATTTCTGGGTTAGCGGAGTCTGTAACCTGAAGCATATGTAACCTGAAGCGTCTGTAATCCAAGGTACCACTGTACAATTTACAAAGTGTATTGGACCCCTGTAGAGCTGCTAGAAGTTCTCATTTTCAGCAAGTACTGAGTTGTTTTCTCTGATTTTATATATTAAACAGGATTTATATACTGCTTAATCATAAAAAAACCAAGCAGTTTACAGAAAGTTTGTGTTATGTACTCAGTGGCCCAGACTAGGATTCTGTGCCAGTGTGGTGTAGTGGTTAAGAGCGGTAGTCACGTAATCTGGGGAACCGGGTTCGCGTCTCCGCTCCTCCACATGCAGCTGCTGGGTGACCTTGGGCTAGTCACACTTCTTTGAAGTCTCTCAGCCCCACTCACCTCACAGAGTGTTTGTTGTGGGGGAGGAAGGGAAAGGAGATTGTTAGCCGCTTTGAGACTCCTGAAGGGGAGTGAAAGGCGGGATATCAAATCCAAACTCTTCTTCTTCTTCTTCTTCTGTTCTGATTCGATACATGATATCCAATCAAATAGCATTGTCAGGGTTTGGGTTACTGGCATTGGCTCTTAAGCTCTGAGTTACGATTCGCAGCTTGGGGGTTTAGACAGCCAATCATGTTGAGAGTGTGAGTGGCCCAGGCCTTTAGAAATATGTACATTATTAGTTGCTTTGCCCCTGTTGCTCTGTTCTGTTTGCTCAATAAAGTCTTTCGCTGTAATCACTACGTCTCACCTCGTAGAAACTCACGTATACTTCAGCATGCATTCAAATTAGTGCATTAACATGTAACATGGAAACTGTGTGCCCTACTTTAATGAGAACACTGTTGTAGGACAGGACTGCAGAGCTCAAATGCTAGTGCTACTAAAGACAAGTGTGTGTGTCCTCCTATATGGAAACTGTATGGCCATAGCTCAGTGCTGGTGCATCTGGATTGCATGTAGAAGGCACCAGATTCTATCTCCAGATATGTAGGGAAATATCCCTTGCCTGCCAGTGAAATGCTTGCCTGAAAACAGCTATTGTGTTCCCAATCTGTTGTTCCAGTCTGCAGGGAAGTCCAGGGCTGGCAGCTTCAGACCCCTGGGCTGGCTGTGGCTCTCCTGCTTGTTCTGTGCCACCCTTGGGCTATGCCCCTCTCCAGGCGACATTGCTCACTGGCTGTGCTGTTCAAACTGGAGAGCTTTTGCTTGGTTAGAATGTGTACTTTGAGATATACTGTAGTGCCTTTTGCTTGCCCAGAGGATGAAGCAATGTGTCTGACTTTTGCAGAGCTGGAATGCAGCCTACTGTGCAAAAGTAACAGAGGTTTCTATGCACCCATTACTTTGTTCGTTTGCAAGCTACTACATGCCTCCTGTATCACTGACAGGAAATTCTGCTCAGGGGTAACAGCATCACAGCCTTTGTAACAGCAGATCCCCACCCTCCCCGCCCACAGGGTGGTGAATAGCTCCACAGTGCTTTCTGTATTCAAGCCAAGATTTTTGTCTGTGCTTGCTTACTTGTTCTGTAGAAAGCTAGCAGTTTCAATAATTAAGGCATTTTATAATGTCATGGTGACATTATAAAGAGGCTTAGCAGCTACAAACAAGTTTCTGGCTACTCAGAATCTGGCTACATTACTTCTTCCAGATGTTGCTTAACCACCCACATTTTAGGTGGGAGAGCAAGTGTGGAGGGACTGCATCACACTTGTAGAAACCTAGGCCACAAAGCACTGACAGAGGTGAGTGCATGCATAAACAGAGGTTCAGTGACCCAAGATAGCATGGCACAAGCATTCATCCAATGGCAATGCTCTGATGGCTCCATCTTGTTTGATGAAAACAAGAAAACGTGTGTTATGATCTGCTTAGTTGCTGTGTAAAGCTCCTGTAGGACACATGGTTTTAATACAAAGGAGGCACATGACAAAGTTTACAGTTACTGGTGTACTGTGCTTCTGAGGCGCTTAATAATACTTATTTTCTGCAGCTCTCACAAATTAGTTTTGTAGTTTTGGGAGTAAACATTAGGCTGCAGCTGGTAGGAGTATGCAGTGGGTTTGACAAGACTGCAACGCAAAGGGTGACACTGCTGATAAAATAACCAGAGACCACAAAATTAATGTCAAAAGGTTTTAATGTGAATATAAAAGAATATTTCTTGAATCAAGAGTAAAACCATGTTTACAAATTAGTGCAATTTCTTCCTCTATTTCTATACAGCCCATTTGCTTTGCACAGGATCAGACTTGTACACGTCAAATAGATTAGACCCTGACAAGTCTAACAGAAAACTCAAAGTCAGGCTATTTATCCTTACTGAAGAAAAAACATTGGTATTGCTTACATTATGTGAATCCAAGCAAATGGTTATTGTAGAAAAGAACACTTTTTATTAATATAAAGTAAAAGCAGTATTGAACTAAAACTTTTCATTAATTCTACTGCATGTTTTAGTCTGGTCGCGTTCTTACAGAAACTTGTCTAAATGTATGCATGATTTTTAAAAGTTGGTGAAATCACATATCCCATAATTAACCATAGTGTCAATTCATAAATTGTTATACAAACAAAGTGCTTTTACTCTAATGAAAATAAACATGCAATCAATACAGGGGACAAAGTGTTTAAGCACCACTTGAGGTTTTTACACAATCCCCACTGAAAGGAATGGAGATTGGAAAGGAATGGAGTAGTGTAACCTGATTAAAATATGACTGCAAGGTTTTGTGGGACCAACACTTGGTGAACCAGTTTCTATGCTACATTTTTAATTAATGAAGAGTTACAGATGAAGGGTGATTGCAAGTCTCCATCAGCTCAAGTAATTCTGTATCTGACATAAATTAATATTAGTTTATTAGAGAGACTGCTTTTTCAGTCATAGTGTGTATGCATCAACATTTTCATCCCATCTAAGCACAGCACATTTTAAGGACTTAACATAGATAAGTAACTCCTTTGCATTATGTTCAAATCAAAGAAATATTCCACACTAAGGCTGCAATCCTATACATACTTACATGAGAGTAAGTACCATTGAACTCAGTGGGGCTTACTTCTGAGTAGACATGTATAGTATTGCCCTGTAAGCAAAACACAAGAGATACTAACTCAACTCATAGTTAAATAAAATCAGGAGAATCAAAATTCTGAATTCAATTGCTGGTGATCAAATATCTGAATTTTATTACTCAAAGGAGGTAGTTTAAGTTTAGAAACTAAACACCAAGTAGTCCACCACAAATTCAGTTGCACACAATTACTACATAAAATTGCTATGGCTGCAGATTCACAAGTTTACCTGTGCAATGATTGAGCTGCTATGCCTCCATGGACACTCAGTGCAATCCAGTAGCATGAAAAGATGCACATAAAGGGGTTGCCCACACATTTCCTCTGGCCAAACAGCCAAGCCTAGGAGCTGGGTATATAGCCTGTGAATGGCCAGGTCACATAGGTGGCAATGGGCACAATCTAGCAACAATTCTACCAGGATAGCTGAAAAATCTCTCTCTCTCTCCTTTTAGATTAATCCTTGTGAAGTTCAGCATCCTGAAAGATGGCTGCAAAACGGTAAGTGGTAACATTTTCTTAAACAACTTTGGACTAAATAGAACACATAGTAGTAAATATGCTTCTCTGCCAAAAAAAACTCCCCATCGAGTTCTTCCACAGATGTCTAATTGAATTCACTGACATAGCTACTTTGTCTCTTAGTTCGTTAAAGAGCTCAAACTTTCTAAGATTACAGGGGATGTGGCCCTCTGCTGACAGAACACTCTTTTTAATCCAGTAGATTGTGAGCAGAAAGTGAGGGCGGATGAGATTTAAGATTCCCCTCTTCCTTCTGCAATCCCTCCAGAGGATTGGGAGGTCCTTTGGACTAGTACTTGAAAGTGGCATAGGGGACTGAAGGAGGAATATGTGGAAATAAACTTCTGCTCCCATGTACTCATAGGAGCTTTCACAAGATCAAAGGCCCTTCCATCAGCCAGAGGACATGACTGGCTGCAACCCATGGAATTTGTAATTAAAAATAATGTTACCACCATCATTCTCTTCCATCTAATAGAGCAGTGATGGCCAAACTTGGCCCTCCAGCTGTTTTGGGACTACAATTCCCACCATCCCTGATCACTGGTTCTGTTAGCTAGGGATGATAGGAGTTGTAGTCCCAAAACAGCTGGAGGGCAAAGTTTGGCCATCACTGTAATAGAGCAATGCCAAACTACCACAGAAAAGTAATTTAAGATAAAGTACAGCCATATTTTCCTGGCTCTTTGACATGGAGGTAGACAGTACCAAGACACATATGCAGCAGAGTTGCATCAGCTAGCATCCAACTCAGCCGCTCAAGTTAGCTGACACCAAGTCCCATAGAAATTAGTCAGTCCTGGCTATTTATTTTTTTTTTAAATCACTGCTTACAACAGAATGTACAGCACAATCTAAACTATGCCCACTTGGAATGGCACTTGGACTGCAGCTTTAGTTGTTACTAACTTGAGATGGATTGGGCCCTTGATGATGACTTTCCTGTACTAGCAGTAGTTGTCATACAGAACACACTATAAATTAAAGCCACTGAAGAAAAGCATCGTATGTTTGTGAATTGTTATCTGTGGAGACTACTCACTGCGACCATATTTGATTACAAGAATATAGTATAGTATCAAAACATTAAGCAACATGCTACAAAATTTGTATTCACCATTTCTCCCTACAAATTCAGATCAGGGAAAAACCTACCAAAAACACAAGTCAGCAGGTTGAACAGAACAGTAAGAGCTTAATACCAAGGAGGTAGTCAACAGACATGAAATCTTGAAAAACAGCTTGAAAGACTGAAGGCTCAGACAGTAGCACACTATAACTTTACAGTGCTGGTATTAAGTATAGCACGTCATTAAAAGACAGAATTGTTAGACATTTGTAGTATCAGTTTCTACATAAAAGCATGTAATACTGTAGTCACATCATCAGATATTTTAGGCCAGTTTTAATAAAATGCTAAAAATTTTGAAGTCTAAGCTGCAGTTATTGATTATGTTAGTCCTCACCCCACCAAAAAAACCCTGCAACTCAGATTTCAGACTTCATTTTATTTGCAGTAATGTTCAAGGATGCATTACATTTTATAAACATAATTCTGGCCCATGTGCAAGTAACTTTTTAAACACAGAGTCCACCTTAAAAAATAACCATGCATTCCACCCTGTGAACATGCACTTAAGTCTGCTCTTTGTGTCTGGAATTATTGCTATCGGCCTAAATAATAATGTGCCTCAATTTTTAAAATTACAAAATGGCTAATTGCAGCACAAAGTACAATGGTCTACTTCATCAGATGCACAAAGTAAACAGCACACACAAACAACTGTGAGAATCTTCCCTACTGCTTTTGTTCTCTGACCTGATAATGATAGTTTTTAAATGTTAATAGCATTTTGGAAGGCTTTAAAAGCAACCCTAGCAGCTTCTTACTAGGTAACTTTCTCCAGTGACTCACCGTTCTCTGGAATAGACTTCAAGCTCTTATTCTGCAAAAGATACAGCAACAAATGTTGTCTACCTAATGCCATCAAGCTACTCCCTTGGAGTTCAAGCCAGTACCTAGCCGTACCACAATGGAGGGCTAGACACACAAGTGTCTGGGGCATCTGCAACCAGTCCTCAGGAGCAGCATAGGATCAGAGCTTTCCTCTCACTGCACCACAGCTGAACACACTGCATCCCTGCATGAGCAGGACATTACACAGCAGAGACAAAAGCACACACCACTCAGTAGTCTGGGCTCAAAACCTACTAAGGAGACTTCAGTCAAGGTTAATTTTGCAACCTTTAAAAAGGCTGTAATTTTACATTTTTTAAAATAAAGACATCACTAGTTGAGTGCAAATACATAGACATTTTGTCTTTCCTGAATCCTTTTCATTACATAAAATGGCGATTGAAGGCTGCAGTCCAAACCCTGGCCAGGGGGCAGCAGAACCTAATGGAGTAGCAGTCCCATTGTTATATCTATAGCCCAGCAGGCAAAGAGCTGTCTCAGCTTGGGGCTGGTGAAGTGATTGAGTCCTCACCAGGCCCAATGATGTCACATCAAGGCAGTGTTGCTGGCTTGGATTCCAGTTCCTTCCAGGCCAGCTAGCTCAGCTCTTCCCCACAACACTCTTTTTCAGGGTTTTCTACCACCGAGTGACCCCACTGACGACACTCCTAGCTCCCTCCTCCAACCCCCCCCCCCAGGGGTGTTTGGATTGCAGCCCCAATAGTTATTACAAAACTGATTGGGAGTCCAATAAAGCTTGAATGGACTTGAATGGCAGAACTGCACCATTAGGTGGACAGTCCTGAAATTAGTAAATCATTTTGGTTACAATTTGCTTGCAGTCAAAAATCCCTCATGCCATGAATGCTGAAAAATAATGACGGATTTTCTAATTTGGTCCTTGTTATTTTTGTAAAATAGCAGAAGGCCCCGGGGGGGGGGGTTGGGGGGTTACTTTTCTTTGTGCAGATGACAATCATAAAAATGTACTCCCACTAAAATCAGTACACATCCTAGACTAAAACATTAAATAGAATTTTAAATAGGATGCCAATTTTGGTATTTCTATATACATTATGAAGACAAATAAAACTCCTTTTGAGCTGTGCTTATCGACACATACATCAGATCCGTTTAAAATCAAGAAAAGTAATTTGACATATGTTGCTTTTTATAGTCATCACTGGCCAAATCAAATTTACCAGCCTTATGGGTCTCAGATGTAAAATAGCTGATGCCCAGCATCACAATCACGCTCTTCGTCAGGTAGTTAAAAACAAAAGTTACAAAATAAGTTAAGGACACTTTAGTGCACGAATATCCTCTGTGGTTTAATCTGATGTTGCAGGTGGTACTTTAACAGAAAGATTCCTTCGGGTATTGGTCACGTGCCGTTGCTGTGCAAGGAAAGAGCGCCCAGGTGTGCAGGGACCAGCGTCTTTGTAGGCAGCATTCCCACTTAGGAGTCTAGATTCCATGCCCAGTTTATGAAACGCTAAGCTCTGGAATGAAGCAAGATTAAACATGATTCCTTGCATTCCTTCCTGAAAACAGTTAAGAGATTCTGGCAGCTATTATAGCCACTATTACTCAAAATTATTATTCATACATATACCATTTTCTGAAAGAAATCATACAAAGTAGGACATTAAAGGTAAAGGTACGCCTGACCTATAGGCCGAGGGAGCCGGCGTTTGTCCACAGACAGCTTCCGGGTCATGTGGCCAGCATTACTAAGCCGCTTCTGGCGAACCAGAGCAGCGCACGGAAACGCAGTTTACCTTCCCGCCGGAAGGTATTTATCTAGAATTTATCTACTTGCGCTTTGATGAGCTTTCGAACTGCTAGGTTGGCAGGAGCAGGGACCGAGCAACGGGAGCTCACCCTGTCGTGGGGATTCGAACTGCCGACCTTCCGATCGGCAAGTCCTAGGCTCTTGTCCACAGAGTAAGACATTGAAAGTACGTAATTTCGTATTTTAAATGCAGATTGTAAACCAAATTTTAAATGCAGATTATAAATCTAAAAGGAAACATTATGTATGACCACGGGGTTGTATCTGATGCTGCTGTTCTACTTGCATGGCAGATTTCTGCTTGCATAATGAAACTTCCCCTGCAGCCCTCGCTGCCTGCCCCCTTAAAAATCTCCAAAGGAAGAGAGGAAGGAAAATACCATTGTGTGAGCAGACCTCTGTGCATGCAGTGCTGGATTCAACCCACCATCTTCTCAGAAGTCTGACTGGCTGCAGTGGTACAATCTACCAAGCCCCCCCCCCCCCCCCGCCGCCGCCGCCCATGCCACAGGACAGCTTGCAAATATGTCAGAAAAGTGGGATGGGGGAAAGTTGTTATATAGTGTTTAGCACACTGCTGATGCTAAATACATGGTGGTTACAGTACCACTAGAGATATGGACCATCTTCATTTCTCAACATAGAAAACAATCCCTCATTTCAATAAATGGGCATTTCTTAAATTTCAAAATTCAGTAATTGGTTTCTGACTATTTTGGCTTCTGAGAAGTATTAATATTTATTTTCACATATTCACTCTCTCACACAAACAAGACCCACTGTAGCTCACCTTGTTGTACCATGCAGACACAATTAACTTTTCTTCATGGTCATGTAGCCTGGCCAATTTACATTCTCCCTACAAAGAATTTACAAATTGTTAAGATATAGGCAAAGGAAATTATATTGGCCCCAACATTCAAAGTTAACCAAGTGATCCATGTTTACATAATTTTGTAAGATGCTTCATAAATCTCAATGAATACTGGAGCTTGTACTGAATGCTCTGTTCTCTATATACTTTCCTACTATGTATGGTTATAAACAATGGTTTTTGATTTTTTAAATAACTGTTCTCCTGGCTCTTCTGTATAGCAGTTCCTGTAATTAAATTGGAAACAACATCCAGAGGAGATGCTAAAATTGTTCTTACCTCAAGTGCTTCAATTCTTTTATCTTTCTCTGTCAGCTGTTTCCTCAGCAACATGATTTCAGCAGATGCAGGATTTAATTTGGGGTCCAATGTTTTTATCACCTGCATAAAAATGAACATAAATGAAATTGGCAAACCTACCTCCTAGACAATCAAAATATTTCAGCAGTAAGATGTGCAATGCTTCATTAAAAAAGCAAAAGAACCAGCACAATGTATTGTATCCAACTAAGTTAAGTAACAGACGAGACCCACTAAAATTAATGGACCTAAGTTAGTCATGCCAATTGATTCCAATAGGTCTGCTCTAACACTGGTTAAAAATGTCAACCATATAAAAGCATGTGTAAGCATTTTGGGTGATGTTGCTGAATGAAAGCCAAAACAACAGAACTAGAAAAGCTGAACACAAAATATAGAATGAATCCACCTTTAAACATGATGGTACAGTTGTACCTTGGATCCCGAACGCCTTGGTACTCCGATGTTTTGGCTCCCGAACGCCGCAAACCCGGAAGTGAGTGTTCCGGTTTGCAAACGTTCTTTGGAACCTGAACGTCTGACCTGGGTTCCATGGCTTCCAATTGGCTGCAGGAGCTTCCTGCAGCCAATCAGAAGCCGAACCTTGGTTTCTGAACCTTTTGGAAGTCGAATGGACTTCTGGAATGGATTCCGTTCGACTTCCGAGGTACAACTGTAGTTAGCACGAGAGAGGGGCTTCCAGTTCCAGATTTGTAGGGAAAAAAACCTGACATTTTAGAAAATACTCACACTTCTTGCTTTTTCCAGGTACATTTTATACCTCTCCTCCATCGATTTCATATCTTCATCTTTCTTATGCAGAGCTGCTTCCAGTTCTTCAATTTTTTGTGCTGTTTATCAGAAAACCAAATGTCATTATTAATGGAGCCTCTTATCGAAGCCTCAAATAATTGATGAACTTGAGTTGGGATACAGTAGGCTCCAGAAGGGTTCACAACCATTTAATTATTTCTATCCATAATAGGAACAACTAGGAGTTCCAGGCAAGTACCATCGAATGATAGCCAAGGAAGTCTGGCTTGTGGCGGCTTTTCTCTCTACTTTCACATGGAGCTTCATCATTGTCCTTCGAGAAGCACAGTATGACACCATCTCATGGACACCAACTCAATCATTTAAGATTTAGTTATCAGAGCAAGAGGAAAAGGACACCATCTTCCCATGTACCAGGTACCGTTCTGCAGTATTTTACAGACTAATGGAATAAGATACCAAGCACGTAGCCTAGCCCAGGCATGAGGAGAAACTGTAATGAAACAATATTGGTGATAAAAATTAACATTCACATCAAATCACTCACCATTTTGATTTAGATCTGGCTGCAGGTCTGCGAGAAGCGCCTCCTTCTTCTGCAATTCATCATGGACTTCACTCAATTTTTCCCTGTAAGATTCAAAATCAGAGATCAGGCCACATCAGCATTTCATATTCTCACGAGCCCAAAATAGCCAGATAAACTGCTCTATACCAGATACAGTCAAACCTCAGTTGTCAAACATAATCCATTCCGGAAGCCCGTTTAGTTTCCAAAATGTTGCACAACCGAGGTGCAGCGTCTGATTGGATGCAAGAGCCTCCTGCACTCAAGCAGAAGCCACGTCAGACGTTTGGCTTCCGAAAAATGTTCAAAAACCGGAGCATTTACTTCCAGGTTTTTGGCGTTCGGGAGTCGAGGTTTGGCTGTATTACTATATTTTCAAAAACGAACTGGAAGCAAGAAACACTAACATATTAGCTGTAAGGCAAACTATCCCAAATCAAATATATAAATTTTCAGAGCAGACACTTAGGAAACAGAAGATACTCAATGGTTTTCTATGACAAATATTGTAGGTCTTGTCTACACAAAGAACTGGAAAGCTTTTTTAAAAAAGTAGTGAAGGTTTTAAAAAAAGTTGTTGGTATATTCAATCCTGCTTTGGGACAATATGCAATTTAATTGCTGGAGTTCTGAGTGACTACAGAACATTACAAATACCATGCTGGATATGGAGTGATGCAGGGGAAGACAAGTGAATGAATGAGATCATCAATCAGGCAGGAGCATTCGGTGGCGTCCTGGAAACAGGATCATTGCTACTGACTGAGACAGTGGGGGCAGGGCAGACAGGGCAGTGCTGGCATACCAGCAGAGCCAACCTGGTGCTCCCGCCCCACCCCAATCTCATACTGCCCTGCCCCCACACAATCATGGTAAGTGGAAGTGACACAACTGCTGGCAGGCCAGTTCCATGGCACCACCCTACTGGCTCCTCCAACAGGGTTATGAAGCTGTCTGCTTGCATCAAGAATGTAGAGTATTGCAGGGAGGGCTGATACGGGTTGGAATAACTTCTTTAATGCCCATGGCAGCATCACTCCCTCTCCTTCCACAGCAGGGAAGAGACAGAAGACATGAATCAACTTGCATATAGTCAAAAAGAATCTCTCATGCTTTATGTTTACACACATAAAGGTAAAGGTAAAGGTACCCCTGCCCGTACGGGCCAGTCTTGACAGACTCTGGGGTTGTGCGCCCATCTCACTTAAGAGGCCAGGGGCCAGCGCTGTCCGGAGACACTTCCGGGTCACGTGGCCAGCGTGACAAAGCTGCATCTGGCGAGCCAGAGCCACACACGGAAAAGCCGTTTACCTTCCCGCTGGTAAGCAGTCCCTATTTATCTACTTGCACCCGGAGGTGCTTTCGAACTGCTAGGTTGGCAGGCGCTGGGACCGAGCAGCGGGAGCGCACCCCGCCGCAGGGATTCGAACCGCCGACGTTTCAATCGGCAAGTCCTAGGCGCTGAGGCTTTAACCCACAGCGCCACCTACAGCACACTAAAATAAAGTATATGCTAATCTTGTAACTTACATATGTGCTGCTATCTTCTGCTTCAGCTTGCTGGACTATAAAAACAAGTAACATTTATTAGGTCTTATCAGTCATATACAGGACAGTAATATATTCCCAACAGTAACCAGTTCTAGTAGCTGCAGATGACACACACAGGTGCTAGTTTAGTGCTTAATGATTGCTTCCAACAATGTAATGTTGGGAGGCCTCTCTCCAAAGATGACTTAAGCAAAAGGTGTTTTTAAATTTTCTTTATCACTTATTCTCACCATCACTCAGGAGGACTAAAGGGATTGTTTTGCATGTGAAACTCAGATTCAAGTTCCCCACCTCCTTTTTCAAAAGCTTTTTCTAATCATTTCAGAATGTTTGCTTTTCAGTTTGTTTTTACATTTTACATGGCTAAAGATATATTTTCATTGTAAACAGAGCCTTCAGCAACAAAACCATGGTGCTAGGTCAACAAACAGCAGGAAGCTGTATTATGAAAACTATCCCCATCTAATACCTACCCCTTCCCCTTCAGTCTTGGATTCTTGTTCCTGCAAGGTCTTCTGGAGGTCCTCAATCTGCTGCTGCAGCTCTCCAACCCGCTCCTTGCTCAGCCTACAGAGAAGCATTTTTTAAAGAACACAAATATTATATGTACATCTAACAGTCCAATTGCTAATCGTCAGAATTCAAGTATAAGAAATAAAAGTAAACTTTCTGGCAGATTTGACAGCTGCTTTGTCCTTTTTATTTTGCGTTTTTGCACTTATTCGGTATTTATCATCCACTGCTTGTATGCTATATGTTTGGTTATGAGTCCTGCACCCATTCTATGGAAGGTTTCCCCCAAAAATCAGTCAACAAACTTTGGGTGGAAGTCAGTGTCATGCTAGAAGAATGTTCTGCCTGTGCAAGCACTGCAGCTTGCTAGGCGGAATGACCCCCCTGTTCCCACATGCTGTTTTGGGAGTTCTCCCAAACCCCCATGCCCTGAGCCAATTTCGGGGGGCTTACAGCGGGGAGCAGAGAGGGGAAAGACCAGTCATGCAAGGGAAAGTCCTGGTGCAGGGCTCCAGCAGACGGGGTTCATTAGTCGAATCCTGCCCTTTTTAGTGTTTGTGTGGTGGGGGAAGGATCACCTGTTTTCAGTCTCTAATTCATTTATTGTTCGATGCTTTTGTTCTAGCTTCTCTTGAAGCTCCACAATTTGTTCATTTTCTGATCCCTCTTGTTGCAAGTGGAGCATCTTGTTTTCATGCTGCAGCCGGATGAACATTTCTCTGAGGTTCAAACACAAAATTATAAACAAAGGTGTTTTACAAGAAGTTTAGCTTTTATCAGTGGCATTTTCCCCACAAATATATATAACGAGGCATTCTACATTACAATGTACAAGTATCAAGTATGGTTGTAGAACAGGTCATATGATATTATTTCAATTTCACTCCAGTAAAAAAGCCTTGACTCAGAAATTCAAGGCTGTTAATACTATACAGTGGTACCTCATGTTACGGATGGCATCTGTCCTGGAGGCCCGTCCATAACATGAAATGACCACAGCTCGCGATTTAGCACTTCTGCACATGTGCAAGCAGCGAAACCCAGAAGTAACACGTTCCGGTACATCCGGGTTGCCATGGGACGTAACGTGAAAAGATGCAACTTGAAGTGGATGCAACACAAGGTATGACTGTACTTTTACCTAGGAATAAGTCTCACTGAATTCAATGGCCCTTACTTCTGAGTAAGCATGCACCCAATTGCACTAAGTGGTAGTGATAGAACAGTTCAAGTACTGTAGAGCTTTTTAACACTCGCTTCCTGCTTTAAAGCAGCTCCTAATTAAAAGAAAAGAAAAGTTTGAACACTAAGTTGGAAGGGGTGAAATCAAAGAAGCAGCTGGGAAGTGGGGCTGGATATCTTTTTCTCCAGGAAGGAAATTTAAAATGATATTGCCTTCTGGATTTGGGCCCTAGAAGTAAAGTTTCACACTGCAAAGAAATGTATGAAGTTGTCCATAAGAATCCAGTGGAACTTTCTATATTTCATTACAGGACAAGTTTATACAGCGAATGCATTATGAGATATGCAAGTTTAAAACATTCACTTTTTCCATTTATGGGAGTATGTCTTTTCAATTATTCAGTCACACAACTGCATTCCAGCTCTCATTCTGCAAACATTCTAGGCTCCTTTCTTACCTATATTCCACAGGCAGAATTTCAGCAGCAAGATTTTCGTAACTTTTCACAGCAGATGCATCTGAAAAGATAATAGTAAAGTAATAAAGCTATCTATAGCTTAAAGAATAACATGATTCCACAGGAAGGAAACACATATACCCGTTTGGTTCAGGTGATCCTGCTGCATCTGTGAACACCTGAGCTCTTCATTTGTCTCTTTCAGTGCATCACGCTGAACTATCAATCTCTGAAAATAAAACAAAGTTTAAGAGTGGTAAATGTGAGATACATTTTTTTCTCTGTCTATGTTCTATCTGTTTTCCTCCCGGGGTGTCAAGTGAGGCTCCTGCAAAATTCCAAAATGGCTGCCCCCGCCCCAAGTTCCATGGTGGCCCCGTGAGCAAGCCACAAGGTGTGCTGGCATCAGGCATGACACGTCTGCATTCCCCACAGCTTGCATGAATGAACTGCCATGGAAAAAATCCTGTAATAAGTCACTGCGAATTGGGCAGCTCCCAGTACTGGCACCACCACCAAGGTCTCCCCTGGTGATCGTAGAGTACAAGATCGTAGAGTACCTGGAAGTGTTTAGAGTTAAGGAAGCTCTTAAATCTGGTGGGACTATGAAACATGTTGACAATTACTTTTTGGACAACCACTTTTTGGATTACAAAGATGACGAGAGGGAGTGGGACTGTGGGGAATGGGCTGGCTTGATGAAGGAAAATGGAACTTATTACCGGTTGGAATCCCCCGGAGACCTACTCCCCAAGGAGAAAGGGAAAAAAATAAGAAAGAAACCAACAAAAGACAAGGAAGAGTGCAACTACAAACAAGAACAAGAAAATCGGCAGAAGGGGCATAGAAGAGACTTAAGGGCCTCGGATATAAGATCACCAGATTGATGGACTGGATGGAATGTATAGAAAGGACTGACATAACCCAAAACCAGGAAGAAGGGACGTTGGATATCAATTTTAGAATTAGTGTAATATTAATGAAATATCAGGGGAAATGCTGGAAAGGAATTAATTGGCTTTAGCAGAAAGGATTTAAGGAGTTATGTATAAATATGGTTTAAACTTTGAATTTTTAAGGTTTTTAAGGTAAGATAAGGTTAAATAAATTAAGGTAAATTGAATTACAGAATATGGTAAAAGACGGAAAGGATATGTTGAATTAATTAATAAGATAGATTGTTAAGACAAATTATTTAAATAAAAATTGAGAAATATGGGAAGAATTTGCTGAAACAACGAATGAAGTTAGAATACAAAAAGGGAGGTGTGAGGAGGTCTAAGAAACAAGCAAATGAAAAGATGTAATACGGGATGTGTATTTTTCTTTTTTTTTCTTTTACTTTTTTAGTTTTTTCTCTTCTTTTTTCTGTTGCGTTTCTCTGTTTTTTATTGTATTTATGTATTTTTGAAACTTTGAATAAATATTATTTTTAAAAAATGTAATGGATAAGGAGACCTGAAAACCTGAAATCTTACAGACGTTTCATTCCATTTTGTCTCACCTCAAATAGTTTGGGGCCTATAGCTGGTAGAAGGCTGGCAGAAACATTTACAAACACTTTAACTAAATTGACCTAAATATAAACCTTGGCTTTTTCTGGTTAAACCACTGTTTAAACAACTATTCAATGTTTAAGAGCTCATAAACCAACATACAATCTGCTTCAACTAGGAATGGGAGCGAAATTAAGTTTAGTTCACGCTTAAAGGCGAATCTATCAAATTTGCAAATTCAGAAACAATATGAGAACTGAAGCACAGCCACCCTTCAAAACTTTGCAATGTAGCTCTCCAACCAAAATGTTTTTGACAGCACATGTATTAGGGGAAAGTACATAAAAGTGAATATGCTAGTGAAAATAACATGCAATAATACATTATATTAGGATAAATTGCTTGCAAAAAAATAGTTTTGACACTAGTCAAAACTGCATACAAAAATGTGTTAGGAGAAATGCACACTATAATGCTAATGAATTTTTATGAGCTTTTTTTATAATTGCAAATTGCTGTAGAAATATGGAGAACTGAAGACTGGAAAAATGAGAAACTGAGCGATTTGAAACTGGCACATCCTGTCAGCCCTGGCTTCAAGCAGTATATTTGCTGTGTTTAGCAAATCTCATTTTTATACTATTTAATAACTATTTTAATTACAGCATTGCTACCTTCTGCCTCTCAATCTCTGCAGTTAAATCCCTTGAGATTCAGAGGGTTACATTACTTGGCAAGAAGAGAAAATGGTCCCCATCAATATGACATCCTACCTATCTTGCATCCCAGGTATTTGGAGAAAAACATACGAATACATTTCTATTACACTTTTAGAAGCTGTACCTCTTTCTCTTTAAATAACGCTTCATGCTTCTCTTCCAGTCGCTTCTGTTCAAATGCTAGTGTATCAGCTCTTTTGGATTCTTCAGAAAGTTTGTTATGAAGTTCTTGGACCTTGTTTGAAAAGGCAAACACATGTTGTCTTAAAGGGCTTCTAAATTGGTTTATTTAAAAATTGTTCTAAGGGTGGGAGTGGGGAAGAAAGAATACCACCATCAGAATTTAAGTGCCATTTAACACAAATGCCTTCATGAGTTCTAATAACCAGGTTCTCCCTTTCAGCAACATTACAAACATCCTGTTTTAATCTAATAATGACTTTGTGTCCAACATTTAGCTGTTCATTTAAAACATTTCAGATGTACCCCTGACCACTATCTCTTTAGCAAGCAGACAAATACCACACTGTATCTTCAACTTCCAAGTCACCAGATTCAGCTGGTATCATTTGAATTCTTTAGTGGAATATTCTACAAAGAAATATCCTTTTAATTTCTTTGGAGCTAAGTACCCTGATCCAGCTGCTGGCTGTAGGCATGCAAACTTTTGTGGGCACACTCAGCACACTTATAGGGGTTGTGTCATTCATTTTCGTGATGGGGCAGCTCTGTGTGTGTTCTTCCATAAACACAGAGTCCACCTCTGCAGTGGAGTACACTTCTAGGATTCAAAAGGAAAACAGAAAAAGGCCTCACAACAATATATTTGGATTTAATACATGCAAACTGCCGCCCCTGTGCTGCCTCATTAAAGATACGAGGGTAAATATTGGAGCCACTGTGCACTGGCAAGTGTTCCATTGGGGGAAATAACATACTATATAAATGTGTGGCAGGAATGGAAGCTGCTGCAAATTTGGGGTTGGCATGGTGGCGAGGCTTAAATTTACATTTGAATCAATTCTGATCCAAACACCACAACTTTTTAAGAGCTGAAATAATAAGGAAAAACAGAAGTACAAAGAGGATGTAAGCAAAGCTTATCTCTTACCTGCCTTTTGTATGTTTCTAGCTGTGCACGGGCTGCGTTGGCTTTCTTCAGCTCTTCCTCTAGGCTAACGGTATTGTGCATATACATCATATTTGTTTCCTGAAGCGATTTCACCTGTCTGCGAAAGTCATTCAGGTCCTCCAGTTTTTTGCGGTAAACCTCAACGGTTGACTCCAGCTTGTTTGTCTTGTCAGCAAGCGTCCTGTAGGAGCAAAGCGTCCTGTGTGTGTCTTTCTCAGAAATATGGGCACTACAAAAGTCGAGTTCTTTAAAAAACCATGTCTCTAACTGCTTCTAGTGCCCAAGAGTAGAATGTGAACTAATGTGACAAACATTCATTTTTTAGAATTTTGTTTTTCATAGAATTATACAGGCCATGGGGCTCAAGCAGAGAAAGCTCCCAGTTGAGATATTAGGACTTTTCAATTACATAACACTATTTGATGTCGATAAATCCTCAAGCAGAATTCATGATGGATCACCAATGTAAATGAAATATGCATATGGGCCTCAAGAGAAAGGTTAGGCCTCTATTCTCAAAACGGGTTATTACACAAAACAGCTGTTGTACAACAACAAATACAAGAGCAGGCAATATTTTTTTTCCTACATCCTCTCAGGCATATGCTAGAGCTGATGATGGGTGGAGCTGGAGACAAAAGAGTTCTGGTTAACAGATCTAGAATAAAGATGGCCCTGCTTCAATTGTCACTATGGACCCTCAGATTAGCATTCTCAATCCTATTCAGGTAGACTCTGAAGCAAGTTCCCACTGGGTTGGATAGGGTTACCTTCAACAAAGTATACAGAATGTTTTTTTTAGTACAACATGCCAATAGAGCTCGCTCCGTCTCCCTCTCCCTCACACACACTTCATGGGGTCTCCACTTACTGTTACTGAATCAGGATATAAGAAACTCAGGTAGCCAATATTTTGGTGCAACATGGAAATGGAATCAGTAAATTTATTTATCCTAATGAAGTTTAATCTATGGTATAACACTAAACAATTTACCTTTGCTTTGACTCCCACACAGTTGTGGGAAATAGGATATGGTGGTTGTGAGATATTACTTTTCATGGCGTACAAGGTATCCTATTTTCTTAAGTTATCAGTTACATGCATGAAGACATATAAATAAAAAATCCATGATAACATCTCTTAGTTCTTGGGATATTTTTCATTTTCAGGACTAGGACATTAAATATCACTTAGAATAGTATTGGCAGCTTCAGTGATACAAACCCTTAATTAACATGTACTATATTACAATGTAATGTTCTCTATTGATCTCTTTAAATTTGCTCATTCATGCAAAATAGAGTACTGCAGTTTATAAGAAATCCCAAGCTTTTTCAAACTGTAGCACTGACACAGCCTTCAGCAGGAGTGAAATTTGATTTTTAGCATACCTAAGTACATCAATCTCATCTTTTAGAGCCCTTGATTCTTCTGCCAGAGAGGTCAGTTCATCATTTCGATGCTGAAGCTCAACCAGTTGTTTCTCAAGTTCTTCACAATGAACACGATAATCATCTTTTGCAGTTTCAAGCCTTTACATAAACAAAATAGGATTACTGAAAAGATTTCCCATTAGTCCCTTCTTTAAACACAAGTCATGTGTATTCTTTTACCTTACTGCACATTTATTGCAGTGGTGGAACAAGAATATTTAACAGTGCTTTATCATGCAAAGGGCATTTACAAAATTCCTTATGCACATGAATACAAAGGGCAAGTTTATATAGATTGGCTGTCCTGTCTAAATAACAACATTTTTAAAATGTAGGTTTTGCATCTAGTCTGTTCCTAGTCTACTCATAAATTAGATTAAGATGATGGATAAACTAAAGCTATTAAGACATAAAATAAAAATAAATAAGATAAAACAACAGAATACAATAATTAAAAGCAGCATAATTATGGTAGATAGGGCCACAATAGTAGGGGGAAGGATATTTCCTTTGCCAACAGCCTGGTGGAAAATGTATATATTTTTTACACAAGGCAAGAAGAAGAAGAAGAAGAAGAAGAAGAAGAAGAAGAAGAAGACGACGACCACCACCACCAAGTAGTCTCTCTAGCTTTTCTACAGATTGCATTCCACAGCTTAGGTGGAACCACTGAACAGGTGGTATCATTGATTCCTAAACTATGAACTGCCCTTAGCGGCAGAACCCTAAGCAAGGCCTCTTCAAGAGATATTCACGAAAGAGCAGGTAAATATGAGAGCAGGTATTCCATGAGCACACTTGGCCCAGGCTGTTCTGACTTTATAAGCAATGCCACTGCAGCTACACAAAAATTAGAGTAACATGATATGACTGGTTTACTTCTACTAAGAACAATCAGGCTGCAGTTTCTGTATGAGTTGTAGTTTCTGAACTGTTTTCAATGACAGCACCACAGAGTGCATTAAAAGAGTCCATTTAAGAGTTTACTGGAAGTGATAGGACTATCAAATGACAACAATCCATACCTGAAATTTTCCTCCTGTAGTTGCTCTAGTTGCATTTGTGCATTGAAATACTTCTTTGCAACTGCAGTATTTGTATCATCAAGAGAACCATCCAGCTGGTCCAATCTGTCATTCATAATCTCATTTTCAGACATCAAACTGCTCTTTTCTTCTTGAAGGGCAGCTACCTAAAGAGGTAGAACCCACTTCAGGATTATGGTTCATCCATCAAAACAGCTGACGAAAATGTACAGGTAACTGACCCCAGTGAAATAATGTGTTTCACAGACAAAGTGCAGCTTAGCAGCAAAAAAGATTTTTAAGTGGTTGCCTTTGCTAAAGTTTTGTTATCTTGTATTAAATTATAGCATGCTTGTTTTTATGTACATAATCAAATTTTGTAGAAGCAAGTCCCATTGATTTTATTTCAGTGGATTTGTGTCTTTAGGGCTTTGGGCTTAGGCTGAGTTCCAAAGTAGATCTTCAGTTCATAAGACAGCTACTGCCACTGTGCTCTTACCCCAGACAGTTGTAGTAAAACCTTTCATGAGACAAAAAGCCTAATCACTCAGGCTTCCATATGCTTATGAGCGGCAATTCTACTGCCTTGTGTGGCTCAAATTCTTGTGTTGCTCTTTGCAAATCTACACACGGAACTGTCATGTGGTTATTTTCTCTTCACTTGCAGCAATTCAGATCTTGGTTGGAGATACCTTAACTTTGATTACACTGCAAGTCCTATCAGCCACAGTAGCAAAACATTATCTGCATGGAAAGAGACATTGCACTTCTGCATATTAGATGCTGGGATAATCAACAAGGGGAAGACTTCACCACCATGCTTTGCTTTTGAATGAAAAACCAGAAGGACTCTAGTCTGATCCAGTTTCCAGGCAATTTCCATTTGCTCTGCATAAGGATGCAGGAACTGCCATGCTAGATCAGGCCAGAGTCCATTCAGATAAGGTTTCCAGGGTACAGCATAAGTAGAAATAAAATGGCATGAAGAAGTCTTAGAGAGAAAAATATTCCCAGGTTGGTAAACTGAAGATATAAAAGCTACATGGTACTAATACTCAGCCGTAAATGGCTATGGCAAAAATGAACTCCTGGAGCCATAAGACAGCATCATATACAAGAACATGCATTTTGCAATTATTTCTGAAAACGCTGCTAGCTAAGAAATGGGAACACAACAGTAAGTATATTAACAGTCATAAAGGAGCCGCAGATTAAAAGAACAGAGCTCTTAAGCCTTTTCTAGTAAAAGCCATTGTGTTAATTTTAAAATATCAAACGTCAGAGCAAGTCACATGTTAGTTCATTGGTACTTAGAATGCATTGTGCTCTTTGGGTTACTTTTCCCTGAAACAAAAAGAAACCTACCTTTCATAAATTCTTGTAAAGTATCATGGGAGACTGAGACCTTATAAGTGAATTTATTAACAATTAGTTTAAGCAAGAAGCAATTTTTTTCTTGATTTTCAAATAAACATATATTCAGTATATCACAGAGGCATTCGTTAATTGTGCCAGGCTAGCCAAAATATATTTTACATTTTTTAGACTAGAGACAAGCAAGGTCAGGGTCAGGATAGACATTCAGCACTATTATTATTATTATTATTATTATTATTATTATTATTATTATTATTAAAAATCTACATTTCCCAAAAAACCTAAGGTGGATTACATAGGCATACTGCCCCTCCCTTTAAATACTCAGCCTATTTCTTTACTTCTCCTATATAAGAAAGGAAGAAACTTACAGTCCAATCCTATGTGTGTTTACACAAAAAAAGTTTTACTAAATTCAACAGTGCCAATTCCCAATTAAGTGTGGGCAGAATTGCAATCACTGTCATTTCTTCCTTCTGCCAGTTTAAATAACAGGAAATGTGTCCCTTTTGCAATGTTGGGTCAACTAGCCTTGCTAGTCAGAATTCAGGCAGAAAAGGTATTTAGTGCATTTGATCTATAAATTCCTAATTAAAAACTCAATTGCACAAACTACTAACCGTAATGCAAGACAGAATCAAATGGTTGCCACAATGGACAATATTACACAGTAAATAAGGTACATCCAACAATGGCAGTGAGGAGCACAGATGGACATGTCTGGTTAGCAGATGCTATTAGAAAACTAATGGCTCTTCCTGTTCCCTGAAAACAATGGATCTCTGAACAGAGCATTACAGAGCACTACTGAAACTGCTAGGGACGCGGGTGGCGCTGTGGGTAAAACCTCAGCGCCTAGGACTTGCTGATCGTCAGGTCGGCGGTTCGAATCCCCGCGGCAGAGTGCGCTTCCGTCGTTCGGTCCCAGCGCCTGCCAACCTAGCAGTTCGAAAGCACCCCCAGGTGCAAGTAGATAAATAGGGACCGCTTACCAGCGGGAAGGTAAACGGCGTTCCGTGTGCTGCGCTGGCTTGCCAGATGCAGCTTGTCACACTGGCCACGTGACCCGGAAGTGTCTGCGGACAGCGCTGGCTCCTGGCCTATAGAGTGAGATGAGCGCACAACCCTAGAGTCTGGCAAGACTGGCCCATACGGGCAGGGGTACCTTTACCTTTTACTGAAACTGCTACAGCCTTTTGAACCATTGCACGAGCACTTTAAAGCATCAGTGAATAATTCTTCTGCTGGCATAAAGTCACAGATGGTGACCTTATGCTGCTGCCCAAACCCCAGCCAGAAAACAGCACTGCAGCTACATGGAATAAAGTGATAATACATATTATCCAAGTTTCCACAATGAAACTCTGGCCTCAGGAATGCAAGAAGAACCTGATATACAATCTTCTTCGCTAAAAGCAGAGATGAGGCATTGCACGATGAACAGCACAACTCACAAAAAACTGTAGAACAGAAGAATCAACTATGTGAATGCTATAAAGGGGAAACTGGCAGAAATGTGATTTTGAAAAACTACCAAATTTATAAGATTAATCTGCTTATAGAAAAGCACTGGGGAACAAAATATGAGCTTACCTGTAGGTCTAGTTCTTGGCATCTTTGTTTCAGCTCTTCTTTTTCTGCTAGTACTTCATTGAGTTCTTCCAATGTTCTTTTCAGCTTCAAAATGTTGGAGAGTTTTTGTTTTCAGTGATTTAGCAACATATATTTAATGACCATACATACCCAGCATCCCCCCTACTGTGAAGATGATAGACAGGCACCAAATAACTAACGCAGAACGCTGGGTAAATAGAAACTAAGTCTTAGGAAGTGTGACCCCTCCCCTCCCCTTCGATATTTGGTTCAAATCTGCTTCCTTTGAAGGCATTAGCCTGAATTTCACCTATCCTCAGATTATGGTGCTTTTAGTTATTCTAGAACCGAGACATCCAGACCTTCAGGCTGTGAGAAATCTGAAAACCAGCCACACCTTGCGGTCATGGTCCTGGGCAATTCCCACTGCAGAACTCAAAGATCATTTCATTCAGTGACCACTGTGTGGCTCTTAGGACAGAGGGAAATGACTGGGTGAACACAATGATAAATCCACTAGGTGGAAACTTATGGTAAAAATAAAATAAGGGCTTAAACATTGCTGGAAACATTACATATAAAAATTACCTGTTGCTCCAGATCGCCAGGCAACTCACTTACAAAGCCCACTATTTCTTTGCTCATCAACTGCAATATTTAAAAAAGAAGAAGTGATGTACAAAGTTTTAAACTAATTGTCTAAAACCTTGAGCCCAACTAACAGTGCCCATCAAAAACACACATAACCTCTTTATCGGTTTCTAGGTTAGAGGCAGTTCCAGTTGTGTTCTTAAATCTTCTCAAATAAAAATAGCCTTTTTGCTATTGATTATATGAGGTATACTTTATGCTGACCCACAAGACATGTGTTAGCTAAAAGCCATCAAAAATTTTCATTTGTCTTGTCATGTTTTGTCTTCGAGATGCCAAACTGGCACAAACAATCTGAATCAGTCCAGTTCATAGATCGAATTGCATTTCCCCCTTTAATAACACTTTATTGGAGATTTTCTAAAAATATCAAAACATAAAACACACACATCCAAATTTAGATAAATATAACATGGCACTTCCTATTTGAAGTTTAAAAAGTGCAATGCTCACTAAAGCTAGATACATTTATGCATATGTGTGCCCTCTTTACACCAAATCCCTCAAAATAGTGCCTGCAAAGAAACCAGACTTTGGTCAAACAACTTATTTTAAACTATGTAGAAGACAGTAGGGTAACGAGAGATTCTGAGATAACCAGGATCAATTGTTTTGTTACTATTGCAGCCCTGGAGATCCCCTACCCTATGAATTTTTTTAGAAAAGAAAATGATTTCATTTTTGGTGTGTATTATAACTACTTCTTACCTCTTGAATAGCAGCCATAACAACGTGTTGGACAGACTCCTCTAGTGTCATTATAACTTGTATATGCTCTACAAGATAAAATTAGCAAAAGTTTGTTTTCTGTAAGAAGAAATATCCTAAAAAACCTGGATACAGAAATTACCCCTTTCATATTTGCTCTACCCCTCCACCCCGCCCCACAACCTTACTTCTAACCAAGTATTAACATTTCTGTAGTACTCATTATGGAAAATACTGTAGCAGGTTAAAGTATCATTATTAACATTTTAGCCAGACTGCACTTCCTTTAACTATAGCTGTAGTTAATTCCCTCTAAAATGCAGAAATACTCATCACCAAACATGTGGCTGTGGGATGGGTTCAGTTATATGACATTCAGAGTTACTCCATCATCAGAATTCTCTGTCATTCTATTTGAGGGTACAGATTAACAAGCTGTCAAGGTAATTTACACCCTTGGTTCTAAACACATTTTCTTAGATGTTCGTCAAGAATTTAACTCCAAGAAAAAGCATTTTGGATTGCAGTTTTGGGTTGGTCAGAAGACTGAAAACAAAAATTAGAGCACACTGGAATTCTGAGTCTCACATTTGATTTTATTTTTAAAATTATTATTTATTAAAATAGCATCCATTCTGTTAACCAAAAGTTTTAAAACATGTTGAGAACTCACATGCAGAGTTTAAGCTTTAAAAAAATATTTTTTTAGCTATGGGAGGGTGTTGGGCATGCACTGCAGGTAAGAGGGGGGAAAGTTCCATAGCCCAAGCATAAATCCTTGCACTGATGAGATGGTTTAAAAGGGTGGTATCCCAACTAACCTAAGTTTCACTTCACTTCACAAATCATACAGAATAGAGGCTGTGTGCCCTTTCAGTTTCATCTCTGCAAGCTATTTCATAACTTCTCCATGCAAGCTAGCATGATCCTTAAAACTCAGCAGGTGGCTGATTCACAGGAAAAGCATTTACCTTGTTTCTTTTCACAGTTGACCGCACAGCCTAAAATAAGCTGCAGTAACCTGCCCAGCTCTACTGGATCAGAATGTTCAGATATCTGGCTTAAATCAGGAAGGAGATCTTCTGAAATCTGCTGACCTAAAAACTGCAGAGGAAATCTGTCATTATAATTTCATAATGACATGAGGAGGAAATTAGTCCATGAAGGCAGAATTTGTCAGATTATTTGGAAGGCAGGCAGAAGTTAAAACCCTCTAGCTTTTTTGTGGTAAAGGACACTTTCTTTCTTTCTTTTATCATGCATGCACCAAGTACATTTTACAGGGTCTGCTGGAATTTATTAAAGTATACAAGTACATTAGAACAAGTCCAGTCAGGAAAAAACTAGAGGGGAAACCCCACACACACACTTGAAAAAAATCTGGCTAATGATCCGTGTCTGTCATTACTTGATGATTAAGGGTGAGTAGGAAGTGAGAAAACAATTGTACGGCCTGCCCTCAAGAGTTTTCAGCAACTAGCATGTCCCTGAACCAGTACCACCAAGTCAGGCTTGATGCTGCAAACTCTGCAGTGAGTGTAGGAAGAGGAGTGGTGGTAGCAGAGATTTGGAACAAGGGGCTGCTAAAGAAGGGAGGCAAAGCAGCATTGACTTAGCCTGTAAATCTTGGCTTAGGATCTTGCTCATTTCACTAAATATTTTTATATATCTGTACTAGCTTCTAAATAGTACAACATCCTGCAAAATAATGCATGAATAAGCACTTTTAGAAAGTGATTCCATTTTCAGGTGACAGAGTGCAGGGTGTGTTCAAGTTAGAAAAATGCAGAAAACCCCACCCAGATCAATTTTGCATGTACTGTATCTATTTTACATATGAAGCAATGCCCGTGAGAAGATTTAACAAAAACACTACCAAATAAATTGAGATTTAGACTATAGTGAACCAAGTATTACTTTAACAGCTGCTGTTTTTTCTATACCTCATGATAATAATCTGTAATTCCTTGAAGAACCTTCTTCAAATTGCTGGCCTAAGAAGGTTTAAAAGAAAACATTGGTTATGACTGTGAATTCATTTTCCAAAGATTTTCCTGTATTTCACATTTGGCATTAAATGTATCAATGACAGCCTTTACTGAACAAATTTTTACACATATGAAGATGATTGGCTCAGGTGGACACTGCAGTGTACTACTTAATATTACTATTATTACCATAAAACCAGACAGCCTCAGGTGAAAGCAAAAAATAAATAATAATAATAATAACAAAAAATTACAAGTCCTTCGAAGAACACTTGGGTTCCTGTAAGAGATCAGTGTAAGCTGTGGGTATCTGAGAGATGGGGACAACAATGCCATGCAACTTTTCCAATGCAGAAGTCTAAAGTGGGATTTCCAAGCTTTCTGTTTTCAATGAGTTTCCTGGTCACCAACATGCCTCCTCTATAGTGGATCAATATTACCGCTCCTTCCAGCAACCTCTCAGACTGCTAAATACTGGCTGTAGGATTGCTAAGTGACAGTTCTTAAATATTTTATTTAAGGCAGTTGTGGCAAGTTACTACACACTTCAGGCACAGTCTCAAATGTTCAGATCTTATGACTATAAGCTGTAACCCTGCTCACATCTGCAGTATGACAACATTAACAGCGGGTTAAATTACACTGCAGTATTACTATGAGTCTCCTGTCTCAAATCTCTCTCCCCTCCTCTCCTCCATCTGCAATATGAGGGTGGGGAAAGAATACTGAAAAGTTACATTTCTCCCCACCCCACCCCTCAAATGAATTTACAATGCTTTAAAAAACATTTAAAAATTGTATTTTTTGTACATATGAATTCATCTTGAAGGAAATGCAATACTATATCCCTTGTTGCTTCTACATTTTGCTGGTGAAGAGATGTGAACACTGCTGCTGAATCATTGCAACAACGGAAGTTCACAATTTTTCCACTGTTGCATATGAAGAGCGGTCAATGTTAGCACTTCAATGAGAGAATACCATGACATCAAAATTAAGCAAATAAAATATAGTTGATAGAAGGTAATAATCTATAAAAGCAATCTGGGACATCCCTCAAGTGTACACACTGTTTTACACAGAAGGTCACAGAGCAAGAACTAGCCTTTGATTCGGAATTTAACTTGCTAGACCAAGTGCACTTAAAAGGAATAAGATGTATTCTTTTTTTCTTTTTTTTGGTATACCGTATTTTCCGCCCTATAGGACGCACTTTTTCCCCTCCAAAAATGAAGGGGAAATCTGTGTGCGTCCTATGGGGCGAATACAGGCTTTCGCTGAAGCTTGGAGAGCGAGAGGGGTCGGTGCGCACCGACCCCTCTCGCTCTCCAGGCTTCAGGAAGCTATCAGCAAGCCTGGGGAGCCTTGCGGGAGTTCCCGCAGGGCTCCCCACGCTGTGGATAGCAGCCTGCCGCCCGGCGCGTGTGGCGCCCTGTTGCAGAGCGCCCCTCGCGCCGGGTAGACATCGGCCAGTGCGCTTCTCCCCAGCGCCAGCCCCACAAGCTCGGGGGACAGCGGGGAGGCGGAGCACTGCCATACCGCTGTTCCTCGACCTGGTTTTGGGGGGGAAATAAAGGGGGGAAATTTCCTTTATTTCCCCCCCAAAAAACTAGGTGCGTGCTATAGGACGGAGCGTCCTATGGGACGAAAAATACGGTAGTTTTAACTTTGAAATGTTATCTTTTGTACACACACATTGACATTTTCAATTACCTTTATTCTCCAGTTGTCACCAACATCTTCTTTAATACGGCTTAGCCAAACTTTGTCAAACCAAGCAGCATCACTAAAATAAAATTAATCCATTTTTATTAAATATCACAAAGGTGTTTGTAGTTCACGACTGAATTCCAGTCCTATTTTTATTATAAAAGTATGTAGGAAAAGACTGCTGGTAAGGCAAAGTAGAGTTTCACATATAAAAGTTTACACAATTACTGATCCCGTGTACCGGTAAGTTTAACAGACAAACACACATCTTTTGCCTCCCATCGTATTTAAAAATTTGAATTGCAAGATAACACAAGTCGGGTACCTTATAAAGGAAGAAGGGTAAAGTGATTATGAAGAAAGCTCAGATGATCAGTTACAAAAAAAATGTGATTTATTTTGCGAATATATTTTGCAAATGGGATCTGCAATGAAACACTGCTGTGTAAAAGAAAGAGAAAAACAAACATATATACAAGAAAACCAAAATAATTCAACACACATACTTTAAAGTAACTTACATTTCATGAAGTACTTGTGCCATGGCAACACCATTAGTTAAGTCCTGAACATCTTTACAGGATTCAGCAGTATTAAATGTTTGTAACTAAAGGGAAGAAAGAATATATATAACTATTTCTATCTAATTTGAAACAAAAGAAAATGCATACATTTCAGTACATTTTTGGCCCACCCATATTCCAGTTCTCAGGTAAGGTTACAAAATGTTAAAACACCAATAATACACCCACATTTATTAAAAATAGCAGGTTAAAAAAAAAACAGTTCAAATTACCAATTAAAATATCTAGCAGATGCCTGGACAAAACACATATCTCAGTCAGGCACCCAAAAGCAAGGGTGTTAGCACCTGCCATACATCCAAAGGAGGGCATTCCTTAATTGCAGTTCCACTGTGGAGAAGATCCTAGTCCTCATTACCATGTGATGTATCACCCCCGGTTGTGGAACAATGAGAAGGAACCAGGCAGGCTGACAGAGAGAGAGGCACTCCTTCAGATACCTGGCCCTCAAATCATTTAGAAATTTATAAGTCAACACCAGCACCTTAAATTCAGCCCAGAAATAATTATGCAATCACCAAAAATACCGTATTTTTTGCTCTATAAGACTCACTTTTTCCCTCCTAAAAAGTAAGGGGAAATGTGTGTGCGTCTTATGGAGCAAATGCAGGCTGCGCAGCTATCCCAGAAGCCAGAACAGCAAGAGGGATTGCTGCTTTCACTGTGCAGCGATCCCTCTTGCTGTTCTGGCTTCTGAGATTCAGAATATTTTTCCTCTTGTTTTCCTTCTCCAAAAACTAGGTGCGTCTTGTGGTCTGGTGCGTCTTAAAGAGCGAAAAATACGGTATTTTAGGATCTGTGTAATGTGATCCCTGCTGGCTGCCCTGGTCATCATATGGAAGGCCACATTCTGCACTAACTGAAGTTTCTGGGCTGTCTTTAAGGGCAGGCCTACATAGAGCACAGTACAATAATCCAAAATAATCCTATCACATTAAGTATGTGTATAAATAAGATAGTAGCCCAATCACCTGCCTGTGTCACAAGGCAGTCTGAATGCTGAGTATAGCAAGCAGTTTGCCTGGAAACACTTTTTATTCAACCTAAGCAAGATTCACCATATATTGATATCCAGATGAATGGTACTCACAGCAAACCCCTCATGTGCAAATCACACACTAAGAGTAAGCCCAGTGAAACAGCCGCACAATACATTTAAAACAGTTTCTCCCAAAGAATCCAGGAAACGGTAGTTTTCCCTTCACATAGCTTAATAAACCATAGTTCCCAGAATTCTTTGTAGGTGGGGAATGAGGTTCAAATTTATGGTGTGGATGTGACCTGATGCCTGTGCAAGGACTTCAAACAGCACAACAGACTCCCCCTCCGTGTCTTCCCCATGCCCCTGAAATTGGCATGGAGGGATCAGGAGAACCCCCAGAAGAGCATGCAGGAGGAAAAGGGGGGATTGTTGTGTCTGGAAAGCTGAAGTGCCTGTTCTGATGGAATGTTTGCCAGCAAATTCTTCCTTTTATTTTCAGAAATCTACAACCAGACTGCTGCTTAGGTTAGACACCCCAAAAAGGTATCTCTATGTGATACAGGGAGTTACAAATCACTTCCCTGTTTGCAAGAAAGGTTAATGCTGACCTATCTTGCACAGCTGTTGGAAGGCTACTTAGATAACTTAAGCGAAGCAAAATGAACAATCTCAAATTCATATAAAGGTCTATTATTATTAAGAAAGCAGGGTTTTTTCTTAGGCAAAGGGAATCATTAAAACAAATACATTTGTACATAAGGGGTCCAAACCAACTAAGTCATACTTAATAAATAAACTGAAATAAATATGAGTAATTTAACTGATTTCAATGGGTCTATTCAAAGTATGGATTTAACAAAATTTATACACCACCTGATTGTAAAAACAAACCCACACCACCTTCTAAGTAATTTACAAAAATATATAAAAAAAAGTTTAGTATGATTTTGTTGGATACCATCTAGAGAACTATTGCTAACTTGAAAGTAAGGGCTTCAGTGTGAGAGTTCTGTTATGAACAAGTTGCAGAAGACAGTCCTAGGTTGCATTCCTGAACATATTTATTAAGGTTATGTAATTTAAGAAGGGTGTTCCTGTATACCACAACTATGCTTTATATGGCATTAAGTGAAGCATGAATCAAGTCTTTGACAGCCATACTTTTTCTTTTTTGCTTCTGAAGACTGATTCAATAATCTTGAACTTTTCAACTAGATTAGTGCACTGTAAGGATATATCTTTAAATACTGACTTTTCAACAAAATTTGTACAAAAATGCAGCAGCTAGGTTCTTAAAGCTGGACAGTCAACACTGATCACAACTTTATTCCTTATGATATTCATTGGCTACAAGTTTAACTTGGTAAAACAACTTCCAACTGTACCCAGAAATATATATGCAAGGAAAATGCAATGTATGTAGGCTACACCAATAAGACGAAACAACAGCTGGCTTCATGTCATGGTTTCTGGGTCTGGGATCCATCTTGGAACCACTCCTAAAAGCACAGGCCTAGAGCATGCTCAACTCACTTTTCTAAAGAAGCATTTCCATCTTTTATCCACTAGGTGTCAACCACATGAACATATCTTACAGAAAACTTGTTCATGGTTTTGCTATTCCAGGAACTCTGAAAGAACATAAAAACAAGCTATTCTGTTTTTGTGACGAATGCAGTATTTGATTTGTGGTGTATAATTCAGTAGTATTTCTTAATAATGCAGTATAAATGATGGGAGGTACTGATCAGCAAGACAATATGCACAATAAAAGAGCCTGGAATTATACACTATGATTCAAATCAGCACAATAATATTTCAAAATACTGGTACTGTGTTTCAATAGGAATTATCAGTATGTTGGTGTTTTTAAAATAACTAAAGTTTACGTAGTAATAATATTTTGTTAAAAATAAGGAAAGGGGGGAAAAATACTTAGGAAAGAAACACTGTTGCCAGTTTTTTGTAAGTATTGGGCTCAGGTTGTAAATATGTGTAAATAAACCATATACTGTATCCTAAAGACACCAGAATCTCTGCTGTCACTCATTCCAATTAAACAGGGCTCTGAGCAAATGCCTGGAATCCCTGGAATCTTGTACCGCTCGGAGATTGGGATGGCATGCAACCATATTATTAAATTTTAAATATTGTATTCCTTAGGACAGCTGTGCAAATGATATAGATAAGCAAACAAAAATATATGAATGCTAGTCATTTTCCATAAATAATTTAAACTGCAGTTCTATTCTAAGTCTCTCCCCTCCTCTTTATTAAAGGAGATCCTTTGAACTGTATCATAGAAAATGCAATTTGGGAGAAATATGCAATATCGGGAAATACTTCCTTAATTCAACTAAAATGACAATATGCTGGTTGTGGTATGATCAGTAAAGTATCCTCAGGTGATCTTAAAGTTCACCTGGACTGGAGGAGGTGGTCTGCTAGATATCCTGGTCTCAAGTTGTTTAGGACTTTAAACGTCAGCAGCCAAATTTTGAACTCCCTTGTAGCTTAAAAGTAAGCCAGTGCAGACATTCTGACACCAGTGTAATATGCCAAAAATTAGGGTTACCCATTAAACACCCTAGCAGGTGGGTTTTGCACCAGCTACAGCTTCTGAACCAGGTACAAGGGTAGCACTATAAACCAGTCTAATGGTTTAATTTATACCTAGAAGAAAATGTGGCTATATCTGTGCAGCTGCAAACAAATGGGGTGCAAACCTGACCCTGAGAAATCAAGAGGAAAATGGAAGTTCAGGTGTCTGGTTTAAGTTTCACAAGGAAGCTAAGCTGAAACAGAGTGTTTTTCCCCTGTTCAAAGTGGTAACTCTCAGTATGGTAGGTACAGAAAAGATGCCTCAAAGAGTATATACGACGACTGTAGCAATTAATACGGGCAGGCACTTGAACTCTTTCTGCTAATCACACAGCTTTAGGTTTCAGTTATCTAATAAGAATTCCTTCAAATAAAAATCTCTTTATTTCTTCATCAAGAGTAAATCATTAAGGAGAATTAAAGCTGCACAGACTGAAGCAACATATGGCTGTAAATAATGTTAAGCTTCATAAACTAATACAGAGGGGAAGAAAACTGTTGAACAGCCAACACAAAGCAGCAAAGGATGACCATTCCCTTTGATATTATGGAAGCCAAGTGACACTGCACCAGTCAGTGAAATGGGATCTTCCAGAAAGAAGGGCGGCTTCTGTATACCTGGGGAGTATTCTAGGCTTACAAACATAAATTGGTATTTAAGGGATGGAGATGGGAAGATCAAGAGCTACAGTTGTGCTGCCATGTAGCCATCAGGCTGATACTAGAGTCCTAATGTCTTGCTTCCCTTTAGTCTAGGGCAGGGATGGGGAACCTCAAATTTCCAGGACTTTCCCCAGGCCACACTCCTCACCAGCCCTGACTAGAAGTATCCCTTAAGTGTGATGCTGCCTTCTTCTTCCCTGTACATAAGTTAGGGAGATGTGGTGGGTGTGTAAACCCCTGACTTTTGTAATCCTGGACTGTAACCTACTGTAGAAAAGAAAGAATCAAATCCAAAGCTCCACTCACTTTTGCCTTTGAAAAGCTAGCTGCTATGCAGATCCATGAGAAAATGTGGCCTTCAGATTTTTAAAAACCCTCCTCTGACCTAGACCCCCAAAACAATGGATGAAGGGGGCTATGTACCCACCTCCATGCACTGTTATTGGTTGGACATGAATGATCATCACAGCCCCTCACTCCATTTTCTTCATCTCACCCTCTACAACACAGTTCCTTGTAGGCAATGAACTTGTGCACATTTAATCAGTGGCACTGCAAGTAATGGGCACACTTTTTAATATCTGACAGTATATTGGTTCTGGTTGAAATGAAAGATAATATACTAACAAGAGTAGTAGCTTTATGTTTTGTCCATTACTTTATATTCCCATCAATCTATCCAAAAGCCACCTATATGAAAAAAAGTGAAGAGCATGGGGACTACTTCTTTTTCTCTCGTCCCCACTTATGATTGCTAGTAATAAAACTCCAAAATGTGTGTTTTAACACAAGAAACTGCTAAGGTTTCCAGATTTCCAGACTAGATTTGTCTCTTGTTCCATGACCTTGATAAATATACTATTACCTTTAAAATATCTTTGTTTGTTATGGCAGCTTATTTTTCAATTGATTGTTTTTCCAGTGGCAATTTAATAAAGTTAGTACTCTAGGTTACAGCGAAGTTCAGTTTAACCCATATAAGAATACATTGTCACTATCAACCTTTGATCACCGAGCACTCCTCGGTCTTCATGATGCATGGCATAAGGGATTCTTGAAATGACCTTTGGTTTTGATGAAACAGGACTGCCAACTTCCTCATTATTAGACAGAAGCAAAAATCCTCTTGTAAGCTGGCTCCTTAGCAACATGCACAATTATATAAACTGCTCCTGGCATATTTACTTGAACTCAATGATAAACACACTGAAAAAACATGCACAGAGATAAGGTGCATGGCGGCAGTATTGGGGAGGAAACTGCACTGAATGAAGCATAACGGTAAAGGTAAAGGTACCCCTGCCCGTACGGGCTAGTCTTGACAGACTCTGGGGTTGTGCGCCCATCTCACTTAAGAGGCCAGGGGCCAGCGCTGTCCGGAGACACTTCCGGGTCACGTGGCCAGCGTGACATCGCTGCTCTGGCGAGCCAGAGCCGCACACGGAAACGCCGTTTACCTTCCCGCTGGTAAGCGGTCCCTATTTATCTACTTGCACCCGGAGGTGCTTTGGAACTGCTAGGTTGGCAGGCGCTGGGACTGAGCAGCGGGAGCGCACCCCGCCGCAGGGATTCGAACCGCCGACCTTTCGATCGGCAAGCCCTAGGCGCTGAGGCTTTAACCCACAGCGCCACCTGCGTCCCTCAAATGAATGAATGAATGAAGCATACGTTTGGGTAAATAAGGTGTAATCTGGGCCACACATCAGATTTGTTTATGTGACTGAACTGAACATACTGACTGATTGTACATTATGGCAGGGCCGGCCCAAGACATTTCAGGACTTCAGGCGGGTTCTGAAATGCCACCCTACTTCTGATGTCAAGAAAGAATGGGTGAGGGAAGATCTACATCAGGAAGACCTACATCAGGAACAAGGGTGGGAGAAAGCTGGACATTAGGATCTGCTGTCCCTGTGGATCCTGCCACCTGAGGCCAGCCGTCCCACCTTGCCTACTGCGTGGGCTGGCCCACAGTGGGGAAAGGACCCCATCCTTAGCTGCTCTATGGATAAGTGACCGTGCACACTTACATACATTCAACTGTACATACAGCGTACGCTTGTACCAACATGGCACGTGCTAAAAGGTTGCTAAAAGAATCGGTGCGCTGTTACGTAAGGGCGCCTGCATTACAGAAATGGGGCATAAGGGAAGCGAGCACAGGAGGAGGGCTCCACAGGTTGCAGCGGGTGAGGTGTCAGGCTCCGAGCCCCGCGGAGCAAAAGTCTTCTGGCTGCTTCTTCAGGGTGGCGTGAAGCAGCAGCCGCGAATGGCTTCGCAGCCGGAACTCCCGCCTGGACTCGAGCTCCCTTCGGCCCCAGAGGAGCGCCGCCATCACCTGAGACGACGGGGCGGCAGGTGAGAGGAAGGGGCAGGCGGAGGGCGAGGCGGGTGGGATGGTGACAGGCGAAGCGACCGCGACCCCCAACCGACGACCCGCCCTCCCCCTCTCCGAGCCCGGCCGCCCCTCACTTGCCCAGAGAATGAGGCTGTCGCACAGCGGCTGCTCGCCCGGCTTCCCTTCCATGGCGACGGCGGCGGTTTTCTTCTCCCCTCAGCAGCAGCTGCAGCGCCGCCGCCGCCGCGCTCTTCTGCGGAACGCACAATGCACCAACCTCACTTACGCCCGGAACAATGCGCAAGTTACGTGCCCGGCGGCCGCCGCTTGTGTCACCTGAACCCTGACACCCGCCTCTCCATCTGCCTCGGCCTCGTACCCCGCCCCCTCGGCCAGGGCCCTCCTCTTGGCTGTTTGACGCGCCGGCTGGCCAATCCTGCGCGGGGGGTGTGAACCAAGCCGGCGCTGCGTTGTGGGTTATTTTTTTCCCCCGGGACCGCGTAAGCGAGGCGTTCTGGCCCAATCAAGGTGGCGGCCGCAGAAGGTTGGTAAGCAGCCGCAGCCGGGCGTTGCTTATGGCGCCACCTGCAGGAGGCGGGTGGAAAGTGCGCCGAGGAGGATTCCTCTCTGACCCAGTTAAGCTGTGGCTGGCGCGCAGGGGCGGGGAGGGGGGACGTATTATTAGATCCATGCGCGCATCCACCGCGCTCCACCCACTGCTGTCATAGTTTAGTGGGACGTCTCTCCTTTTTCTTTCTATGCTCTTGCACCGTTTCACTTTTTCACCGCCGTCCTTTGGAGGAAATTTTCTCCCCGGGATCCCCCACCAACCAGCTCAGCTGTTCAGGTGCTAATAACGCCAAGGTTGCAGGTTCGATCCCAGCAGGGGACAGCTGCACATTTCTGCATTGCAGGGGGTTCGACTAGATGACCGTCAGGGTCCCTTCCAGCTCTCCGATTCTATGAAACACCCGCGTTCACACGGCAGCCTAGCACCGCCTCAGGCACCCGCCTTCCAAAACTTTGGAAACGTTTCCTGTTCCTGCCTCGAACTGTTTAGTAGTCGCTCCTGTCGCTGCCTGGGTCCTTCGCGGGCAGCTGAGGACTAGAGCATTACAGTTACTGCCTTCATAAGTACCTTAACGACCAAGCAAAGAAACGGGGGTTCCTCCAAACTCATGCATTTGGCTCGATGCTAAACAAAGCAGAAATGAAAAAGGGAGGCTGTTGTGGATGCTTTAGCTGAGATTCTTGCATTGCAGGAGGTGGACTAGATGATCCGCGGGGTCCCTTCCAACTCTACAATTCTGCAACTTTATGATGCTATGAAAGAAAAAAAAATTGCCGCCAAAGACCGTCTTGCTTTTCACCCTTGCACAGTGTCAAAACAAAACAAAACTTAAATCTTAAATTTTAGTATCTAATCTGAATTTTTAGGAACTCAAAAGCATGCTTATGCACCTGTTAATCATACAGGAGTCTCTCCCCCCCCACCTCACCCCTGGTTTTAAATGTGCATAAAAAGCAAAGTACCACTACAGTATGATATACAAATCCAGTATCCTGTAAGCATAAAAAATGGAAAGCATTTTTAGTTTTAGTGCCAGAAGAACAAAGGTATGGTTATCTTTTTTCATTTCATTGCTCCTTAGCACCCCTTTCCTTGAACTATATTAAGACTTCCAATTCCTTCCATGGGCATAGCCAGGATTTATCTTAGGGGGGCAGGCTTTATGTTTGGGGGCAGGGCAGAACTGAGTTATCTTCAACACAATTGGTAGGTTAGTTAAGTATTTTTATTTATTTACTTGGATGGGGGGGCAGCTACCCCCCTGCACCTGGCTACGCCCATGGTTCCTTGATTCAGATAAATTTACGAGTATTCTCATACAAAATAATGGAGAAATTATAGAGAAGAATTGCAGCTTGCTACGTGTGGAATTGGGGGATTAAGCCCAGATTTCTCAGACTACAAACTAACCTTTAAGGCAAAACACATATTTGATAATGGCAGCCCAGGATCTGTTCACAACATCATCCCCCTGTATGGATCAGCATCTTGTTTCTGAGCAGGAAAGATTGCATTTCTGCAGCTCTCAACAGCTGTCCTGTAAGCTTTACTTTTGACTACAGTACATTCACAGCTCTCCCAGCCGCTGAAAAAAAGTTCACCTCAGTTAATTGCCCTACAGCATCACAGGGACCTCACTGTCTTATCCTATTCAGCTAGTGATCTTCTTCGATCACACTCATTTGGGGTGGCTGATCTGGGACAGCCTGGGTATGATTTTCAGTTGTGTACCGACTGACAACTTCAATTGATTTCATTATGAGCCGCCGTACACAGTCTAGTCTCGAAAAAGTAGGTCATACAGTTGCTGGAACTAGGCAACCAAAGTGGTCACGGTGATTACAGTGAAAGATGTGAATGGCAATGTTTCACTGGGGCTTAGGGATGTGAGAAAATTAACTGGAAAAAAATCAAGTACAGCTTAAGCCAATAGGATAATTCAAAATACAAAATCTTAAAACTGGACAAGGACAAGAAATAGCACCAAGAAACTACTAGAATATGAGAGGCATAAGGAAATGATGTGAACTATTGTGGCATTCCTATTACCCTGAGATTTCCTTTGCATATACCCCATACATGGAATATGTGTACCATGGGCCCAGATTCTGCCCCAGGTGATTCAACACTCTTGTCGCTCTCAGAATTGCTCTTGGGTTTGGTTTCATTTAGTTTTAACATAGGCTGGTCAGGCTATTTTTATTGGCTAATACATGGGTCAGCAAACTAAGGCCCGAGGCTGGATCTGGACCAATTGCCTTCTGGATCCGGCCCGCGGACGGTCTGGGAATTGCCGCGTGGATTGGCGTGGATCTGATTCTGATTGTTAGGGCTGCGCCATTCCCCCCCCCCACACACACACACCGCGAAGGTGCCTCCTCCCTCCCTCCCTCCTGGCTTCTCCCTGCCCTGCCTAGAGGAGGAAGGGGGCTGGGCTTTGTTGAGCACCATTTTAAGCAGCCCCTCTCCGTAGGCAGCCCTTTTGCGCTGCTCATTGTGCTGCCGCCACCACCGCCAGCCCCTGCTGCTTGCAAGGCACAGGTAAGCAGTTACCGGGGCTTGTCCGGTGCTGTGGAGGGGGGGGGGAGAGTCGGTGGGGTGTTTTTTTTCAAAATATAGTCCGGCCCCCCCACAAGGTCTGAGAGACAGTAGACCGGCCCCCTCCGGAAAACGTTTGCTGACCCCTGGGCTAATATCACCACACTTAGAATGAATGCAATGATGGATCCTAGTCATGAATAATGCTGATGCAACTCTGTGTAAGTCTGCTTGTACACCCAGGTCCTGCTTTCAGGCTTCCCATAGAGACCTGGTTGGCCACTGTGAGAACAGGATGGTGGACTAGTGGAGCCTGTTCTAGTTGGGGTTTTTTTTTTTTTTTTACATTCTTACATTTCTTCATTAGTCAGTTCCACTGGCCATGGGGCTGACACTGAAGCGAGTAAAGCTGTAGAGAAAAACAAAAGCCACCCTGTGGTTGAGTCTGGTAGTGCACTCTTCTTGTAGGAAACCCAAAGGTACATCACTGTGCAGGATTTGCGTGTTGGCTAGAGCTGCAGCATATACTTGTATCTCTTGTAGCACGTTGGCCAACAAGCGGTAGTGGAGACATTTGTGCTTCCTCTGCAGCCTCTCTTAATGGGTCAGGGAAAGTATGAGCCTGTTTCAACTGAGCACAACGAGGAGCACAGGAATGCATCTGTGGCCAGAAACGCAGATCAAGCTGGAGAGCCATTTTCTTCCCTAGTGGGGTGAAGATATTTGTTACTCTAAGCTGTACACCAGGGGTAGGTGACCTAAGGCCCAGGGGCCAGATGCGGCCCAATCACCTTCTCAATCCGGCCCGCGGACGGTCCGGGAATCAGCGTGTTTTTACATGAGTATAATGTGTCCTTTTGTTTAAAGTGCATCTCTGGGTTATTTGTGGGGCATAGAAATTCATTCATATTTTTTTCCCCAAAATATAGTCCAGCCCACCACATGGTCTGAGGGATGGTGGACCGGCCCACGGTTGAAAAAGGTTGCTTACGCCTGCTGTACACATTACCATTTACCCTGGCCCCAGTGTTATCCCACCGCTGGTGTTTGAAGCTCAGTATACAAGATGACCGTGAAAATCCGGGACCAAGATGAAAAAAAAAGTTTATACAAGACTAGACTAAATTTATAGACTATCTTAAGGTCCACTGTAAAGACTTAAAAACCATTAGCAGAATTGACATAGCATCTATGAAGTAATGTGAATTAGGGTTATCAATGGACTTGTAACTGAACGGAAAACTAAAGATGTGTAAGGTAATAAAGGGGAGGAATTGGAAACCAGGGGTGGGGTAGGGGGAAGTCTAGAAGGGATGAATAAGTAAGTAAGTTGGATGTTAAATTGTAAAATTATTGAAAATTGAAAATAAAATATAGAAAAAAGAAGCTGAGTACCCATGACATTAGCCACATAAATCCCGTATCCATATGCATTCTGTAGTTTCTTGAGAAATTCTGCAGTTTGATGCATCCACACCCCCCCCCCGCAACCCAGCTTCTGTCCAATATGAAAACATAAGGCGTCGTTAAGCTGAGTTGCAAAGCTGAATTGCACATGTGCAGGTGACAGTGTCCTTGAATAGGCACAGAGAAACAAATCAGGTAATGTGCATCAGGTGAAGACATCGCCATCCGCTCGCTGGTATGTTCAGCAACGTGAAAAAGTGACTTGAAACACAGCAATAAAGATCTTATTGACTGAAATAACTTCAAATGGGCTAAGCTTTCCTGACCAAGATCTCTGTTGTTGTTGTTGTTTAGTCGTTTAGTCATGTCTGACTCTTCATGACCCCATGGACCAGACCATGCCAGGCACTCCTGTCTTCCACTGCCTCCCGCACTTTGGTCAAACTCATGCTGGTAGCTTCGAGAACACTATCCAACCATCTCGTCCTCTGTCGTCCCCTTCTCCTTGTGCCCTCCATCTTTCCCAACATCAGGGTCTTTTCCAGGGAGTCTTCTCTTCTCAAGAAGATCCATGAAGATCCCTTCATGGATCACTGCCTTGCCGTGGCGAAGGGGCTTGAATAACTCAGAGAAGCTATGAACTATGCCAAGTAGGGCACCCTAGATGGACAGGTCATAGTGGAGAGTTTTAACCAAACGTGATCCACCTGGAGCAGGAACCGGCAAGCCACTCCAGTATCCCTGCCAAGAAAACTCCATGGACAAAGACAACAGGCATATAAAAAGATCTCTATTAGGATCAAGGTTTTTGGGCAGTGGGCAGGATCTCTGACTTGCTGATTATGTAGAAAGCAAAAGGAGAACTGCAGTCTTACAGTTTTATCCCACTTCATTTATTTGATTCCATTTATGAATTGCTTACCACAAAATATATTGGAAATGATTTCAGAGTGTTTTGTAAGGAGGATTATGCGAAATATTGAAGGAAGATTATGAAGAGACTTATTAGTTAAAGATAATTAAAAGCAATAGAAAAATTAAGAAATGCAGATTAAGTGATTAAGAATGGAAAATCTTCAGAGGTAGACGACGGAAGTCCAAAATATTGTAGAAGATAAGAAATTGTGTTAAATGACTGTTGGAAATGATATGTTAAAAAAAAATATATATATATTTTTAAAAAGAAAACGATTTCACAGTAAAAGAAAAAAACCTTGATAAAAACAATTCCCACACAGAAAAACTATTTCAAATCCAAATTTGATAATGATCTTCACTTGAAAATTATTAAATGCATATAATGCTTAGCATTAAAGAAAATCAGAGAGGCATATAACAAAAGAATAAGACATAAAAAAATCAATATAAAACATTTAGGATTAAGTGAATGGCTTTATTCAATACTGTTGGTGCTTCTCTAGTATCAGTAGAGAGGGAGTCTCATCAGGCAGGTGCTGCAACACTGAACACCTTGTTTCTGATGACCTTAGAGTGGTCATCTGGAATATGGGCATTCAAGTACAGGACCAAGAAAACAAAAACAATGTATTTTGCATGCCAACAGTAGACGGGACTTGCAAAAGGTATGCATTCTAGAGAACAGAACGTACAGCATTCCCTTCCCTCCATTTAGAAATGTCAAGCTCTTCCTGTAATTTGTATTTAGCAAGCCTGTAAGCACGCTTTTATTCCCCCCAAATAATCCCTAACCCTTCCTTTTCTTTTTTCTTTCTTTTGCTCTTCAGATTGTAAACAGGATAGATTATATACCTTCCTTACAGGCTGCCATCAATTCTGTTCCAAAAGAGTGTCAGTTTGTTGGGCCCCAAGGGGTGGCACAATCTGTTCCCTCTTTCTTCTGCTTCCAGCAAGTGAGAATATTCTGTGACAGGAGAGCTCGGTGAGCAGATGAGCTGAACTGCTGCCGCTGAACTCGCCTCACCTCTCCACATGGTAATATCTGGCAAAACAGCCTAGTCACCACAGGTAGCTGTATAATTACAGCTTATTTACTATCAAAACAACATGGAAGACAAAAATCATATTTCTCTTCTATTTCACTACTAACATCAGATTTCTTTTTTAGGTTTCCTTCCCTGGAAAACTTAAAATGAAAGAGACAAGTGCAGCAGTCTGCAGACAAAGGCTGGGGAAACCAGGGTTCAAATCACTGGGTGAACTTGGGTCAGTTACTATTTCACAGTCTTTCTTTGCAGGGTTGTTGTGAGGGTAACAAAGGGGAGGTGGACCATGTTTACTTCCCTGGGCTTTGTGGAGGAAGGGTAGCCTGTAAATGTTATAAATGAACCAAATAACAGGGCGGGTGGTGCTGGTTTCCATTCCAGAGATTTAACTATTTAACTTCTGCTCCATTGCAGTAGTTTTGTGTTAGCCTTAAAGGTAAAGGTAAAGGTACCCCTGCCCGTACGGGCCAGTCTTGACAGACTCTGGGGTTGTGCGCCCATCTCACTTAAGAGGCCAGGGGCCAGCGCTGTCCGGAGACACTTCCGGGTCACGTGGCCAGTGTGACATCGCTGCTCTGGCGAGCCAGAGCCGCACACGGAAACGCCGTTTACCTTCCCGCTGGTAAGCGGTCCCTATTTATCTACTTGCACCCGGAGGTGCTTTCGAACTGCTAGGTTGGCAGGCGCTGGGACCGAGCAGCGGGAGCGCACCCCGCCGCAGGGATTCGAACCGCCGACCTTTCGATCGGCAAGCCCTAGGCGCTGAGGCTTTAACCCACAGCGCCACCTGCGTCCCTTGTGTTAGCCTTATTTCTTAATTATTCTGATAATTGCTTTTCAAAGAGAAAAGTTATCTCCGACTGGTTATAACATTAGCGTTTGTCTTGAATTAGGTAAACACCTTGAGGAGGTCTCTCAGCTGGTGCCAGATAAGGAGATTTTAGTAGCAATGTTTTAATACTGCACAAATGCATAGTTTAACTCGCATATCGCTTACAGCTTGACTTGTGAATGCACAAAACCACAGGTATTCACAAGTTTGTACAACAGTTCTCTGAATCTAGTGTCAAGACAGTGCTTCATCAATTGTGCATTGTATGCAATTATTGCATTTTTTCTGCAAAGCTGTCATGTGAGAGAGCATGGGGGTGGGGAATGGTCCATGGTTACTCAGTGAGCTTCTTGGCTGAGCAGAGATTTAAACCATGTATCTCCAATCTAAGTACAAAATTCTGAAGACCAGCCCACACCTTAAACCCGAAGAGACCCACCTCTTAGAGCATGTCTGGGATCAACATGTCTGGAACCAAGAGAATCAACATTCCCTGGCAGACAATAAACAAGAACATGTTCTGTTCATCCACCCGTTACATTACCTATGGCTTTCTGTGTGCAGAGTTTGCACCTAATTCTGGTTGGGTACAACAGCATTTCTTGCACTGACACTAAATTCAAGCAATACTTCCAATGGACACAAACTTGTGAAATTTTGAGAAAGAGCTGAGGCATATTTATGCTAGCTTAGATTTAAAATGAATTGGATAGATCTTCAGGTGAGGGGACTGAATATATGACAATGCCTGCCTATAACATGCCAGGGAGCAAGGCCAGAACCTTCTCACTAGACACACAACTTTTGTCTGTACATTTGCTCTCCCACTTGCTGTCTGAATTGCCACTGTCCGGTAAGCGTTACATGACATGTGGCTGCTGGTTGTGCAGCTTGGCTAAGTGAGACACAGAGAAGCCCAATACTTCACGTATCATATTGTGCTGAACTTCCTACTAGTAAGATACACTCATATGGAAATTTACCAGACATGTAGATTATAATATATGACCATCTACAATTGCTTCCTATGTAGAAAAGGGTGCAAAGGGTGACATATCCCTCATTTATTTATTCTACTTCCACCTTGCCCTTCCTCCTGTTTAGGGTGGTTCTGAAATCTGAAAGCTGAAAAGTGGTTATATCAGTTCTTCAGAACCGGCAGTTTAATAGATTCAGAACTGTAATTTTAAACCAAGGTCTACAGAAGCTTTAACCCAATATTATTTTTGGTAAAACTCAACAAATTAACGGTTGATTCCCAGGGTTGAGTACCAATCTGTCCATGATTTGTTGAAGATTTTTGAGGATAATGATTTATAAAACCTTCCCTAGAATCCTAAAGGGTGACAGTGTCATTATTTTAAGTATTTCTAGTTAGATATAAATATCTGAACAAATGTGGTGAATTGGCTGGAAGAGATAATAGCTGCCTTGTGATGTCAATAAAATACATGTGAGTTCCACATGCAGGCTTGGCTGAATAAAACTGCTGACTCACCATGGTTCCTTGTGACTTGGCAGACTGCAAGGCTGAGCTTTATCCCCCTTACTTCTGTTACACATGGGGGCAGTGCAGCCAAGACACTGTAATGCTCTCTGGATTTGGTTCATCAAAGACTCAGTGAGAGTCGGTGGGAGAGAAAAGAACTGGAACCACTTATATAAAAGACAGCAGGTTTTCTTGGCCATGGACATTAGTAGAAGCTCTTCACATGTGATGCAATGCATGTGATAGCCAACCAGCAGATTTAAGTTTGTGTGCCAATCTAGATTAGAAATACCTTGACCTACATTAATGTTCCAATCAAGGGAAGGACAAGTTTGTACTTTTGGCAGCCTCTGGAGTTTAATCACAAGATGCCTGGCTGCCACTTATATGAATGCTTTCCTCTCTCGTCTTCTACAGATTTTTAAATTTACTTTCTGGCAGAAATGGAGTGTTTTGTTAGTCACATCCCTGCGTCTTTAAGGAAGCCTACTGACCTGCTGTTGGGGACATTCTAGCCAGCACCACTGACAGATTTGCCTGTGCAATGAATATAGAAGAAGCAAATAATCTGCAGGCTTTTCCGTGTGTGCTTTTAGGATTCCTCAGAGTAGGCTAAGTACCCATTAAAAACTGTCAGCTGTGCTTTTGTAAAAGCTGGTTGTTTTCTACTCATTCAGCCATGTTTAAGTAGTCATTTTAAGCTGCATCAATGGTTGTGAACGCAAATCCCGGCAGGATGGAAATCATTTAAGAATAATTAATCTGGAACAAACAAGAGGTTTCATTAACAGTTTTAGTAAACCAGCCTACCTTGCTAATCCTGAATTTAGATCTGATTGGCTTGTCTTACCTGAAGAGTTTTCATTACTGATGGCAGCTGAATCAATGATATAAGTTATTTATATTTGTAAATAACTTAAATATAAATAAATATATAAATATATAAATAAATATAAATATACAATATAAATATACTAAAGCTTTCTAATTTAGGAACAAGAAAGACTAAAAGGCTAAAAAGTTGCATCTTTTTTAAATGTTTGCAAGCAATATGAGAGATGCTGTCTCACAGAGCCCAGATGTGAGCCAGTTTCCAAAAAAGAAAATGGTCCTAAAATGTAAGTGTGGAAGCCTATCACAGAGTATAAGTCCTGCTCTGCAGAACAGGATATTCCACACTTCACTCTCCTCTCCAGTAATCTTTAGAATGCTCAGTATGGATTTTTCTTTTTAAAAGAAATGATCAGTCCTGATTTTATGCTCCCAGGTCAAGAAAGCAGTCCTCCCAAACCACCTAAAGCAAAATGGCCCCTTTAAAATAACAACTGAATATTTCCTTATTTATTATTTCTGTTCAAATATGAAATGGGAACCTGCCAGAAAATGTTGCTGTGTTTATTTTGCTCCTATGTTTGGTTACATCTCCACATTTTAAAAGTACAAACGAAGACACAAAAATGTTTTTATTTTAATCATTGCTTTTAAACGTATAATTTGCATGCGTATTCACCCTACAAGACATTTTGAATGTATCTAGTATTGTTTCTAGCAACATATATTTAAGCACTTATTGGATGATACTGAATGATACCCACCAGCAGAATGGAAACTGTGGACTGTGGAACAAACCAATTCCCTCTCCCCTGCGGCCCCACCCCTGCAAAACTGATCCAGAAGGTTAGGGGACTCTCAGGAATACATATATATAGAGAGAGAGTGTGTGTTTGAAGAGGTGGCAAACACAGTGCAGAATGCTTTCAGGATGAGAGTGAAAACGATCAAATCAAGGAAATTTCCAGGAGATTGTCTTATAACTTTTAAGGACAGAGAAATGAGAAATTTGATACTTCAGAAAAACAGAGAAAAAAGATTATGCATTGATGGAAGTTACATGATCATTTTTAAAGACATCCCAATCAGATTGTTGAAGCGAAGAGACCCATATAAGCCCCTGGTACAAATCCTTAAGAAGAATAACATTGAATTCAGATGGGAATATCCTGAAGGGATTTCCTTTGTTTACAAAAGTAAGAGACACAGGCTGACCAGTCCAGAGGAGATAGGTAAATTTCAGAGAAAATACAAGGAATTAACAACAGAAGAAGAAGTGAAAGGTGCAGTAGGAGGAATTGGAGCCACAGGCGGGACGGATTCAGATGAAAAGGAGGAGAAGAATGGAGAAAAGGCAGATGAGGAACGGGAAGAAGAAGTAGATGAATTATAGAAAAATAAATTTAAAAATTTTTTAATCAGGAAACATCATGGCGTTAAAATTATGGAATTGGAATATTAATGGGATGTATGAAAGGAGTAAACAGAACAAAGTGGAACAATATTTGAAAAAGAAAAATTTGGATATTATCTGTCTACAAGAAACACACGTGGCAAGAAGACATAGAAAAATTTTGATTAATAAGACTTGGAAATGAATTTATATCTTCGGATAAAGAGAAGAAAAGAGGAGTTGTTTTGTATATAAAAAGTAAAATTGAAGCCCAGCGAATTTTCAAAGATGAAGAAGGGAGAATCATTGCTGTTCAGATTATCTGGCAAGGCGAAAAATTAATAATTGTCGGGATCTATGCACCTAACGGAAATAAGACTGATTTTTACCAAAATTTGGAAGAAAGGTTGTTAGAATATATGGACCAAAAGATAATTGTGATGGGAGATATGAATGGTGTAGTTTCAACAGAAATGGACAGACTAAGAGATAAAGGGACTAAAGAAGGCAAACTACCCAAAACCTTTTTTGAAATGTCAAGAAATTGTAACCTGATTGATATTTGGAGACTGAGACATCCACTTGAGAAACAGTTTACATTTTATTCAGAACCAAATCAGTCAATGCCGAGAATCGATCAAATTTGGATTTCTAATGAATTAACTCCAAGAATCCTTCAAATTGAAATCCAACCAAGAGTAATTTCAGATCACAGACCGATTAAATTGGAGATGAAAGGTTTTGAAGAAAGAACATTTAGATGGAGAATGATCTCTTTGACGACCAAAAAATTGTACAAGATGCGAAAAAGAAGCTGACGGAATACTTTGTGGACAATTGTAACAAAGGTACGAAGATGAGTACAGTTTGGGATGCAAGCAAGGCAGTGATGAGATGTTTTTTTATACAACAGAATTCAATCAAAAAGAAGAACAGAGAGAAAGAAAAGAAAGAAATTTTAAAACAGATAATGGACAATGAGCAAAAATTAATTAAAAAACCAAACAATTCAAAAATCAAACAAAGTATCAAGGTTTTGCAAACACAATTTGCTATGAAAATAAATAAAGAGGTGGAGTGGAATATTAAAAAGTTAAGACAAAGAAATTTTGAATTCGCTAATAAATCTGGTAAATGGCTTGCCTGGCAAATTAAGAAAAGAAAAGAACAAAGCACAATCAATAAAATCACGGTGGAAGGAGAAGAGATAAACCGAATGGTATTAGAAAAGGATTCCTGGATTTTTATAGACAATTGTACAGAAGCAAAGAAAAGAACAATATGAGGAAAATAGAGAGATTTTTAAAAGAAAAAGAGGTGCAAAAGATCCCGACAGAAAACAAAGACAGACTGAACACCCCAATTGATAACGAAGAGATAAAAGAGATTATAAGAGAGCTGAAAAAAGGGAAGGCCCCGGGACCAGATGGATTTACTGCAAGTTACTATAAAGAGCTGAGACACACCCTGACGGTACCATTGAGAGAAGTTATAAATAATATTTTGAAAGAAAGAGACATACCAGAGACTTGGAAAGAAGCTTTTATAACCTTTATTCCAAAGCAAGATGCAGATTTAACACAAGTAAAGAATTACAGGCCAATTTCATTGTTGAATACAGATTATAAAATCTTTGCAGGAATAATGGCAAAAAAAATGAAAAAGGTACTACAAGAAATCATTCATGAAGATCAAGCAGGTTTCCTTCCAGGCAGGCAGATGAAAGACAATGTTAGGAATATAATAATAATAATAATAATAATTTATTATTTATACCCCGCCCATCTGGCTGGGCCTCCCCAGCCACTCTGGGCGGCTTCCAAAAGAATATTAAAATACTATGATACATCAAACATTAAAAGCATCCCTGAACAGGGCTGCCTTCAGATGTCTTCTAAAAGTCTGGTAGTTGTTGTTCTCTTTGACATCTGGTGGGAGGGCATTCCACAAGGAGGGCGCCACTACCGAAAAGGCCCTCTGCCTGGTTCCCTGTAACTTGGCTTCTCGCAGTGAGAGAACCGCCAGAAGGCCCTTGGTGCTGGACCTCAGTGTCCGGGTAGAACGATGGGGGTGGAGACGCTCCTTCAGGTATACTGGACCGAGGCCGTTTAGGGCTTTAAAGGTCAGCACCAACACTTTGAATTGTGCTCGGAAACGTACTGGGAGCCAATGTAGGTCTTTCAAGACCGGTGTTATATGGTCTCGGTGGCCGCTCCCTGTCACCAGTCTGGCTGCTGCGTTCTGGATTAGTTGTAGTTTCCGGGTCACCTTCAAAGGTAGCCCCACGTAGAGTGCATTGCAGTAATCCAAGCGGGAGATAACCAGAGCATGCACCACTCTGGCGAGGCAGTCCACAGGCAGATAGGGTCTCAGCCTGCGTACCAGATGGAGCTGGTACACAGCTGCCCTGGACACGGATTTAACCTGTACCTCCATGGACAGCTGTGAGTCCAAAATGACTCCCAGGCTGCGCACCTGATCCTTCAGGGGCACAGTTACCCCATTCAGGACCAGGGAGTCCTCCACACCTGCCCGCCTCCTGTCCCCCAGAAACAGTACTTCTGTCTTGTCAGGATTCAATCTCAATCTGTTAGCCGCCATCCATCCTCCAACCGCCTCCAGACACTCACACAGGACCTTCACCGCCTTCACTGGTTCTGATTTGAAAGAGAGGTAGAGCTGGGTATCATCCGCATACTGATGAACACCCAGCCCAAACCCCCTGATGATCTCTCCCAGCGGCTGCATGTAAATGTTGAAAAGCATGGGGGAGAGGACAGAACCCTGAGGCACCCCACAAGTGAGAGCCCAGGGGTCTGAACACTCATCCCCCACCACCACTTTCTGAACACGGCCCAGGAGGAAGGAGCGGAACCACTGTAGGACAGTGCCCCCAGCTCCCAGCCCCTCAAGACGGTCCAGAAGGATGTTATGGTCGATGGTATCAAACGCCGCTGAGAGATCCAGCAGAACTAGGAAACAGCTCTCACCTTTGTCCCTAGCCCGCCGGAGATCATCAACCAGTGCGACCAAGGCAGTTTCAGTCCCATGATGAGGCCTGAATCCCGACTGGAAGGGATCCAAATGGTCCGCTTCTTCCAGGCGTGCCTGGAGTTGTTCAGCAACCACTCGCTCAATCACCTTGCCCAAGAATGGAAGATTTGAGACTGGGCGATAGCTGGCCATCGTGGCCGCATCTAAAGATGGTTTTTTAAGAAGTGGTTTGATAACCGCCTCTTTCAGCGGGTCTGGGAAGGCTCCCTCACGGAGGAAAGCATTCACCACCCCACGAAGCCCATCGCCCAGTCCTTCCCGGCTAGCTTTTATAAGCCAGGATGGGCAAGGATCAAGGAGACAGGTGGTTGGTTTCACTCGTCCAAGCAGCCTGTCCACATCCTCGGAGGTAACAGATTGGAATTGATCCCATGCAATTTGACTAGACAGGACTCTAGCACTCTCCCGCCCCGGCCCTGCTCCCACGGTGGCGTCTACCTCTTCCCGAATCTGAGCAACTTTATCTGCAAAAAACTTTGCAAAATCATTGCAGGAGATCATGTGGCCCGTACTGGGCCCTGATGTAGCAGGTGGTTCCGCTAAATTGCGGACCACCTGAAAAAGTCTCCTGCTGCTGTTTTCTGCAGATGCAATAGAGGCGGTGAAGAAAGTCTTCTTCGCCGTCGCTACCGCCACTTGGTAGGCTCGACATTGAGCTCTAACCTGTGTCCGGTCAGCTTCAGAATGAGTTATCCGCCACCGGCGCTCTAGCCGTCTCAACGATTGTTTCATTGCCCTCAGATCCGTGGAAAACCACGGGGCTCTCCGGGCTCCATGCAATCGGAGAGGGCGCTTCGGAGCCAAACAGTCAATAGCCCTGGTTAACTCCACATTCCAGCGGGCCACCAGGGAATCAGCTGAAAGGCCATCAACATGGGATAAAGCATCCCCTACCACTCTCTGGAAACCATTTGGATCCATTAAGTGGCGGGGGCGGACCATCCGAATCGGTCCCACCTCCCTGCAGAGGGGAAGGGTCGCGGAGAAGTCCAGTTGCACCAGGAAGTGATCTGACCATGGCACTTCTTTTGTTTCACTTTTAGTTAGTGTCAGGTCACCAACATCCGTAGAGGTAAACACCAGGTCCAAGGCATGTCCGCGGCTATGGGTTGGGCCAAACTTATTCAGGGACAGCCCCATGGAGGCCATGCTTTCCATGAAGTCCCGAGCGGGACTATATATAATCAATATTTTGGAATATCTGACAGCCAGGAATGAGAAACAAGCAATTTTGATGTTTGTGGATGCCGAAAAGGCATTCGATAACATATCATGGGATTTTATGTTAAAAAATTTAGAACATATGGCAATTTATACGGAACAAAGAGCAAAATTGATTGTGAACAATGTAATTACGGAAGAGGTGAAAATATCGAAAGGTACAAGACAGGGATGTCCGCTCTCACCACTCTTGTTCATACTGGTTCTGGAAGTCTTTCTTAATTCAGTTAGGAAAAATGAGAAAATAAAAGGGGTGACAGTAGGTCAGAATGAATATAAAGTGAAAGCCTTTGCAGATGACTTGGTAATAATGATGGAGGATCCGATGAAGAGTGTAACTGAAGTGTTAGAAGAAATTGAACAATTTGGTAAAGTGGCAGGATTTATACTAAATAGGGAAAATACTAAAGTTATAGTAAAAAAATATGGATCAAACCACGGCAGAAGCAATGCAACAACAAATAGGCATTGAAGTAGCGAAAATAATAAAATACTTGGGAATATGGCTAACCCCCCAAAATATTGATTTGTTTCAGAACAATTATATACCGGTGTGGAACGGAATTAAGAAAGATTTGGAGGTGTGGGAAAGGTTGAAACTATCCTTTTGGGGTAGAATCTCAACAATTAAGATGTGTGTACTCCCAAAGGTGTTATTTTTATTTCAGACGATCCCGATACTTAAAGGGACAATGATTTTTAAAGAGTGGCAAAGAGTGATTTCAGGGCAAAAAGCCAAGAATTCAATATAAGTTATTAACAGATGCAAAAGAAAGAGGAGGCTTTGCTCTGCCAGACTTGAAACTTTATTATGAAGCATCATGTCTGTTGGTTAAAAGAATGGATAAAACTAAAGAATACAAAATTGTTGGATTTAGAAGGATTTGATAACAGATTTGGGTGACACGCATATTTATGTTTGGAGAAGAGGAAGAGTCATAAAGCTTTTGAAAACCACATCTTCCGAAGATTGTTAATTGAAGTATGGGATAGATATAAAAGTTTACTGGAATCAGGAGTTCCACACTGGTTGTCCCCACTAGAGGTTATGAGTGTTATGAAAACTAATATGAGGGAATTGGATTACATATGGAGAATTGGTGATTAAAGAAGGAGAGAAATGGAAAATGAAGCCATATGAACAAGTAAAAGAAAATGTATTCGATTGGTTGCACTACTATCAGGGAAATGATATGTTTAAAAAAGATGTGAAAGAGAAGGGTTATATAGAAAAAGATTCAAAATTCCAAACAGAAATAGTAAATAATGATTGTAAGGTAATCTAAAAAATGTACAAAATGTTATTGGAATGGTATACGATGGACGAGGAAGTTAAGTCGGTAATGATTCACTGGGCCAGAGATTTTGGTTATAATATATATTTTAAAGATTGGGTTAAAGTATGGAATGATAACTTGAAGTTTACAGCATGTACCACCTTAAAGGAAAATGTTATGCAAATGGTATATAGATGGTACATTACACCAGTTAAATTAGCAAAAATGTTTAAAACTTGTAACAAGTGTTGGAAATGTAAAGAGAAAGAAGGAACATTTTTTCACATGTGGTGGGAATGTAAGAAAGTGAAGGGGTTCTGGGAGATGATATATAATGAGTTAAAGAAGATGTTGAAATATAATTTTGTAAAGAAACCAGAAGCCTTTCTTTTAGGAATAACAAGAAATGAAATAAATAGAAAGTACCATAAACTTTTTCAGTATGCAACAACTGCAGTGAGAATATTAATGGCCCAAAAATGGAAGCAGGAAGAACTACTGACTCTTGAGGAATGGAGAATGAAGTTAACGGACTATGCAGAACTGGACAAACTAACTGGAAAAATAAGATACCAACGAGATCACAAGTTCATTGAGGACTGGGGAAAATTTTCTGAGTATTTGAAGAGTGTATGTGATGAGCAAACAACGCTAGTGGGTTTTAAAGAAGCTTTGTGAAAGAATAAGGAATATTGCAAAAATGCAAATATGTTGGTAAAGGTATATTAAAAGGCGATATCAATTTTGGAAAATGCGGAGATAATAAATTTAAATACGGATGATTGTCAGAGAAGCTGAGGGAAGTCCAAAAGATTAAAATATGTTAATTGGGAAATTGTTAATTGGAGATATTTGTGTAAAACTTAATAAAAAAGAGAGTGTGTGTGTTACAAGCTTAATTCATTCTGGAGGTACGTTCTTAACCTGAGGTACCACTTTAGCTAATGGGGCCTCCCGCTGCCGCCGGCACATGATTTCTGTTCTCATCCTGAGGTAAAGTTCTTAACCCAAGGTACTACTTGTGGGTTAGCGGAGTCTGTAACCTGAAGTGTTTGTAACCTGGTGTTTGTAACCCGAGGTACCACTGTGTGTGTGTGTGTGTGTGTGTGTATTACTGTGTGTAGCACTTCAAAAATGCAGACATGCATAGTTCATTTATGCATATAATGTTGTATATTTACTTTAAAAATCTTCAAAAGCTTTTCGGATTATTTACTTATAAAAATACAGTGGTCTTGGTTTTCGAACAAAATCTATTTCAGAAATCCGTTGCGAGTTCTGAAATGTTGGAAAACCAAAAGCTGAAAGCGGAAGCCTCAAAACGGAAAACTCAAAAGAGAAGCCGCGTTTCCTGTTCAACTTCCGATGCGCATTCGAAAACCAAGGAACTTACTTCTGGGTTTTCGGTGTTAGAGTTCTGAAACATGTAACTACGGAGGCGTTCGAAAACTGAGGTACCACTGTATGTATAAAACACTATTCATACAAAATATCAAGATCCATTTACAATATGTCAAATTGTACAATAAAAGCATATAAAATTCTGACTAAGGCTCTGTTTACCCACCAAAGGAAATGGTATGCTTTCCTAATCTAAATTCATTCCCCCCAGATGCAACACTCCAATGGAGGGGAGAAACTGTAGGTATGCATCCCATGGTGCATACATTGCCTTTTGGGGGGAAATGGGTAGCTTCTCTTGTCCTCAGAGCTTTGTATATACATGATGCTTTGAGTTTGATTGCTCCCAAGCAAATAATTATTGTACCAATGGTGTCAGCTGGTTTTCAAGTTAGCACATTTTGACCTGTCAAGATCTAGCAGTAGCGCAAATGATTAACTTATAAAGAAAATCATCTACATAGGTTAAGGGTGTGTGTGTGTAAAATGCAACAGTCTGGTCAAATGCAAAGTGCTCTGTTTCTGCTGGAACTGTGCCTCGGCATGTGTACACACAATTTAATCATGCTCTTTTTCTCGTGCACCCGCTATCTATGCTTTTCTATTTTAAGGCAGTTTTTGTGTGTTTACACTTTCTATTTATAGATGCATTTCTATTTTGGTACTTGGAAGCTTTTTTTAAAGGACCAGACCAAGGTCTGAGTTTGGCCGATTAAACACCATCTGTAGCTTACTTCCGCTGACTTCTCCAAATTCCCACGCAACTCTCGGTATTTCGAATACCTCCTTTGCACTGAAGCTTTGTAGTCACCCAATCGTCAGATCTGCTTTATCACTGTGATGATACACCATTAAAGAAACTGTACAGGGGCCTCAAAAGGAAATGCCAGGGGCTCTTCTGCTTGGATAAAGGGGTAAAGGGGACCCCTGACCATTAGGTCCAGTTGTGATTGACTCTGGGGTTGCAGCGCTCATCTCGCTTTACTGGCCGAGGGAGCTGGCGTAATAAGCCGCTTCTGGTGTACCAGAGCAGCACACGGAAACACCGTTTACCTTCCCGCTGGAGTGGTACCTATTTATCTACTTGCACTTTGACATATTTTCGAACTGCTAGGTTGGCAAGAGCAGGGACCGGGCAATGGGAGCTCACCCCGTCGCGGGGATTCGAACCTCTGACCTTCTGATTGGCAAATCCTAGGCTCTGTGGTTTAACCCATAGTGCCACCCGCGTCCCTCTGCTTGGATAGTTTGGTGTAAAGTGGTGGAATGTCAGCTTTGCACCAACCCTGCTCTGTTGCCTCTCTATCGTATTTTGTTTCCTAGTAAGAGTTGAATCTAATGGGTGGTATTCAACTAAGAGCAGACCTAATAAATTAAGGGACCTAACTGAATCATGTTTATTAATTTTGGGGGGAGGAGATTCATTGAATGAGCCCCACCAGTGGGAACCTGCACAAAGGCTTCTGCTAGCCCAATGGAGCTTTCCCTCACTCTCTGTCCCCTGCGCGTGCACATACATGCACACACACATACATACACACACACACACAAAACAGGCTCATGGGAGTTTGCAGAACCCCCAGAAGAGCATGCAGGGTGAGTAAAGAGCTGATTGTTTCATCAGACAAGTAGGAATGCTTGTGCTTATGGAGGGATCTGCTTAGTGGTATGCTGAATTCCTACCAGTAGACCTGCTCCAAGTGAAACTTGGTAGTCTGCCACTCAAATATTCCAGAATATGGCACGTAAAGCAATCCCATCAGCACAGTGTTGGAATTACATTAGCATTTCATATTTCTGTGCCACACTGCCTCTATTTTTTGAAGGCAACTGCAAAAAGTCTACTCATAGCACTGATGTCCAGGAAAGGCATGCATAAGTTCTTGAATGGAGTTTGTTTGCTAAATTTGGAGTCAGGAATAGTTTCCTCTCTCCCAAACCCAACTGGTTTGGTATGTTTCATTCTTGCCCTTTCATTGACAGCTGGTGTCATGGTTTGCTCCTGCATAAGAAATAGGTTAATAGTTGTTCTAAAAGCCAAGCTTTCACACTCTTGCAAACACTCTTGCAAACTATTAGGCCTGCCCATGCATGCAAATAGTCAACGTTCTCCATTTACACTTCTCACAATGGAACAAGATCATGTGCCTAGGGGGAAGAATCTTCTCAATACAAACCCAGAATTCCTTTAAAGCTTTATTATGGAAATTCTTCAATTTTACTCTTTACTAAAACAGCAGGACCATGCTCAATTATTACACTTGTTTGCAGTAGGAAACAGAACGACAACACGATCTAGAATAATATATCTTTGGGCTTGTCTACAGTTCTGTTTGTCCCATGACTAGAACACTCAGGTCTGAGTGGGTTTCCCCCTTGCTCTGTTCTTTCCCAGGGAAAACCCACCATTTCGTGTCAAATCAGAGCAAATGTCAATGCAGAGAAAACCCGAACTGCCATTTGCTCCAATTGAGTGCTAAAGAGCAGTTTTCTCCAGGGACAAGCAGCAGGGCAAGAGGAAATGTGGATGAGACCTTGGTCTTGTACTCACTTTTATGCCTTGCTCAACGTATTGCGTGGACAGGCGGAGTCCCCAGATCCCGCACGGTCCTCCCTGTCATGTGGAACAACGACTCAAGACAACGTGCTATGGGATTAAATTGGCCACAACTTTATTAAATTTCAAATGTGGGTAGACCTTGGCTCAGGCATTGGGCGTTCTCCCTCCCCAGTCCCCAGCCGGGGACCTAGGGAGCATCAGGGTTATCCAGTGTGTGGGTGGGGGGGGATGGAGAACATATGTTCAAGCAGAGATAGCCGCCCCCGTTACGCCACCGCCGCAGGGGAGAGCAATGATGACCTTACGGCGTACGGTCAAAGCCTCCCTTCAGAAACCCCTTTAACGGGGAACCCTGGTATCGCCGCCACAAAGAGGAAGATGGACTAAAGGATTCCGCCCAAGGCCTGATACCGCCAAAGTTGTGACGTTTTGCTACGGGAAAGGCGAAACCTGCCAATGCAGGGAAATTCCTTTCCGGCCCTTTAACAGCGACCTTAACGTAGCAGCGCCCACATATCTGTGAAGAAAAGTTAACCTGCAAAACCTGTGAAGAAAAGTTAACCTGCAAAATAAGACATTAACTGAGGGTGGGTAGGGTGGGAGAAGCTCTGGAGCCAAGTGAGGATTCCCAGGTAAGATCCTCCCTCTATTGTGTGGGCAGGTAATCCCTCCCCTACCTGGCCTGGTCTCCTTGGCAACGCTTCCCCCAGGTGGGATTGGACAACTGACTGAGGTAGGCGGAGACCTCCAGGTATCCCACCTGAGGGAAGGCAAAGCCAAGCCTATGCTGTTGGATCCGCTCCAGATCTAGGGGCTGCACGCGTCCACGCAAAGGGCGACCCCCGTTTTAGGCGGGGAGCGGTCATTGTTGCTTACCCTTTCCACCCAACTTTTTCTTACATGATATTTAACACAGAATATTAGATCTAATCATTTTGAAGCATATTGGAACATAACTCTGTATAACTGATGACAAAAGTCAGTTACAGAAGTTCATATAGTGTCCAATTCATGAGAAAATTGGGGGAGGAAAGTATGGTCTATGGAAAAACCCCACCTTCTATTCTTTTGCACTTTTCCATGTCAGCTAGCAGCCATTGTTTCCCTGGTCTACTGCATATAAATCTAAGCTCACATAATCTGGAGCATCTGGTGCCAGGATTAGTCCATGGGCCAACTTTAGGCTGTATATTATAAGAACTGAGCTCAGTGATACTACTATTAGCTGGATTGCTTAGGGTTAAAATTTCCTGCTGTGTTAAAACGTGATTTTTTTTGTCTAACTATTAGCAAGCAAAGATCAAAGGAATTCATGCTGATCATATCTAGTACTTTATAATCCACATCTTCCTATCCCCACTTAGCCTTGCATATTAATACAGTACTGCCTGATAAAACTTTTGTATGCGTACTATTTCCCTCCTCACTCATAACTAGCCTTTATAGATTTATTAAAGTGCATTTCAGCTTTCTTGGCTGACTCATTTTACTGCTTTACTTTTACTAATTTCTTATCTGTACCGGTAATAGCGTGCTTCAATCGCTTCACCATCAAATATGTGGAATGTGTCCTTAAGAATCCTCATAGCTGAAAATAGTTATTTCTTGAGATCTTGTCATTTTGCTAGAGACACTCACGGCATTAAGGAAAAGGCTCTTCTTTCTGTAAAATCCCTCTCTTAGCAAATCTGGAAAGAGATGGTTCCCTCCACTAGTATTTAGAAACCCTGGCAAAACCTTGACATTAGTGAAGCCAATTAATAATTAACTGGAATGAATGGTCTGCTTTAATGGAGTGTGGGCTGAGACTCTGCTTCACAACACACTGCTGTCAGCCAAGCGCAGAGAGGAAGCCACAGGCTTTTAAAGAGGCTTCGGATGAAGTGAGGATGGTGCATGGTTCACTGTACAAATCTTCTGAGATCAGGTAAGATACTCTGATGGGTGGGCTGGAATGTGATTTTTGTAGGATCATAAATAAGTCACATTAAAAACACGGCAGTAGATTTAAACTGGCAATAATAATAATAATATTTCCACCTCTTTTGACTCACCAGAATGCTTTTTCACTGTTTCCATGTTAGCCTTATATTAGTTATTATAGTCATTAATCACTAGTGCATGAACTGATGCATTAAAACAAAACAATAAAATCAACAGAATTCTCTTCATTTGTCAAACTAAAGCAAGAAAGCATTGTACAAAGCAGCATAATGATGTAATCATTTTGCTAAAACTAAACTACTATACAAAGGGTGGCATCATAGCTGTCAACCTTCCCTTTTTTTGCGGGAAATTCCCTTATTCCAGCGCCGTTTCCTGCTGCTATCCCAGATTGTTAGATATCCCGTAGACTGTCCCCGGGACAGGTGAGGCTGCTGAGCCCTTATTTTTGAGGCTGCTGATCCCTTATTTTCAAATCTGAAAGTTGGCAGCTATAGGTGGTATCCAGCGGTGGTTTTGTGCTAGCAGATAGCACTTCCATTCAGAGAAGGTAGAGCACGTGATTTTTGCAGATTTGCCCCTATCTATTGTAGCCTTTTGCATCATAGCCCATACTGTCCTGGCGAGTGGGGTTTCCCTCAACCCTAAGTACCTTTCCAGGGCACACAGAGGGTTGCAGCCAATGGGGGAGGCTGTGGGCAACAACCAATGGGGGAGGCTGGCAGCAACTGTGCCACCATGGAGGAGCCACCTTCTTCTACCAAAGAATAGTAATTTATCTCTGACCTATTTTCCAAAAGGAACTGTCCAAGTGACATGGAGGAGACCTTGGGGGGCTCAGTCTCTCGATGAAAAAGCCAAAGTTTTCTCACTGCCAAGAAAAAAATAATCAGAGGTGGGATTTCCAATATGCCTCAAGTCCAAATGTGAGGGTTGACTTCTTAAAACCTTGAGTTCTTGTTCTGAGGGCCCTTACTTTTGAAGAGAGGCGGGCAGCACTGGCTACAGAGGAACTTACCTCGCAGAACAAATTGCCAAGTGACAGTGCATTCACTGCAAGGTTAACATGAGATTCCTTTCCCCAACATGTAGCGGTATTTTAATAGTTAAAGGGTGTACTGATACTGACCCTTCTTTAGTGGTTTTAACTGTAGAAATAGTTTGTGATACTGTATTTTGTATTTTTTTTTTTTTTAGTACATTTTTATGCTCAAAAGGCTGTGGAATCTTGTTTTAAACAAACATTTGCCTGCCAGTTCGATCAAATAGCAAATTCACCATTTAGGCAAAACATAATCCACTTTCCTCCCTAAAACTCTTTTCTGTTTTATTATTAACAGAAACCATTAGCTAGAATTTAAATGAACAAGCCGAATTAATTAAACACATGTGTTATTGCAATATCCAGATAAAAGCAGCTAACTGGCGGTGGGGAGATATTAGCGTTGGGTTTTAATATTAGAGCCCTGCATGCAGCTGCAGGGAGGTTTAAATATAAGAATTCAAAAAGCATACACATGCGTAAATGAAACTCTATCTCTTGTGCGATGCTCGTTTCTTTTTATAACCTTTTTGAGATGCTGGACTTAGTTCAAGATAAACAGTGGGCAGCTCTGTTGCTTTTTTAAAAAACCAACAGTCACTTAAACTACAAATGGGGTCTCAGGTCAAAGATAAGGAAGCAGCTTCTTTTGACCTGTGTGTGCTGACTGGGGGCTCCGAATATCCACAGACTCTTGCAATTTTGAAATATGTTCAGGGCTGCAGGCTCTGCTGGGATTCAGTCTGGACATTGCTTCATTACAAATTGAAGAGATGTTTTACTTGATGACCTTCACTTTGATCGAGACAAAAAATTCTGGTTAACCATGCCAAGGGGATAAATGCTATAAAGCAAAAAAGAGAGAAAAACCCTTGAGGTGTCTTCTAATTTTTAGACACATACACACACAGCTTGTGCCTAGTTTAAGCAAAACTTAATGGCTGCAATTTAGCGGAGACTATGCTGAAATACATGTTTTACGGATTCCGTAGAAAACAGGGGATTGTTATTACTTTCAAAACTGCCCACTTAAATGTTTATTTTGCATTGTCGGTACCTAAACAAGAACTTGACAATAATATGCACTCATAGAGCTCCAGGCAACTGTGAGCTTCCCCATTCACTTCAGTGGATGGGACAGCTCCATGTGCGCTGGAAGACTGTGCATGTGGGATGCCTGCCCCTTGCCATTGGAATGAATGGCAATGCTCCCCAATAGGAAAGCTCTGTATGCTTACTGGAGCCTCTGGTTTTAAGAGATCACTGGATTTATCAGCACCAGTTTAATATGATTTAAGGCAACAATATAACAGTGTTAACGATCATGTAAGGCACAATGTGATACCTTTTATGACACTTGTGGGCTTGTCTGTATTACATATTTACTGAGGGTGACTTAATTAGCATCTGACTAAAACACCTAGGCTGAAGGCATATGGGAACAGATAAAGGTATTACCTGAAGCAATGCTTGTACAGTTTAAATCTAAAGGATAAATAATTTGGGGGGGGGGTAAGGAAGGAAGAGGAGAAAGCATCACACTATTAAAACTGAGGAAAATCCTCTTTTGGGGCGGCATGGATTGGCAGGCTGCCATAGAAATTTGATATGTTTACTTGTTCTATGTATCTTTACTCAGTTTCTCTCTACGGAATATTACCCCATCTAAAGTTTTATAAACAATTTTTTTTAAAAAAAACCTTTTTACAGATTTCTTCATTTAAGTCAAGAGATGAGTCTGCTGGAAAAGAGTTTCCCCCATTTGTCCACGAGAAACCACTTAGTAAGTTTACTGATCTGCAACTCTTTAAAATACAGTATGAAAAACACAAAAGAAGTTTGATATGTGCCAGGGTCACGGGTGTCAGTAAAGCTTTTCAGACTTCCCCTACTCTCTGCAACAGCTGGATTTTCTTGGTCCAGGTTCTTCGCAACCTAATTAGAAACATACTCCATTTCCTACTTTTGTAAGATATGAAACTTAGAAAACAAAAAGCGGGATTACTTTTCAAAACAGAGGCTTGACACATGATATGCTGAATTTATAGGAACAGAATGACTTCATTAAACAGGTTTTCCTGTCTTGACAGCATATGGACTTGCCACACAACAAAAGCTTTTTTGTTTTTTGGTATTCTGATATTGGGTAGCCATGTGTCCTACTTTAGAGAGGAATCATGGAGTTGGAAGGGACCCTGAGGATCATCTAGTTCAACCCCCTGCAATGCAGGAATATGCAGCTGTCCCATACGGGGATCAAACCTGTAACCTTGGTGTTATCAGCACCACACTTTAACCAACTGAACTATCCAGGCATGCAGGATTCCTCTGTTTGAAGGGCTATCTAGTACAGGCATCTTCAACCTTGGCTCTCCAGATGTTTTGAGGCTACAATTCCCATCATCCCTGACCACTGGTCCTGCTAGCTAGGGATCATGGGTGTTGTGGGCCAAAAGCATCTGGAGGGCCGAGATTGAGGAAGCCTGGTCTAGTCTAAGCCTGCTTCAAAGAGAAAGAGCCATATGGAGGGAGAGTAGGAGCCTGGAAATTGCTCACTAACTGTTTTTAACGCCTGGACAGAAAACTCAGCAGGCACATAGGTCACCCAGTCACAGTCTTCCCCCTTTATAACGAGATGCATTGTATTTCTATTTAAATTAAAGCAGTTCTAGGTTTGCATCCTCACATAAAAATTTGCACCTGCAAATTTTATGCACGTTGGAGACTTTACAGAGGAAACCTACAGGGATGGGGAACCTGTGGCCCTCCATTTGTTGCTAAAATACAACTCCATTCATCCCGGACCATTAGCCATGCTATCTGGGGCTGATGGGAGCTGGCAGCTGGAAGACCCACTGGTTCCCCATTCCTGGCCTGAGTTGCTGAGTTGCACAAAAGTTGTAAATAAAGAACAAGATAGTGATTGTTTGTGCAAGGCAATTTTAGTTCTCCAGAGGTGTTTTTTTTAAGACAATTTATGAATCAACTGGAGTTTACATCTCTATCTCTTATCTCTCTAAAAACATATCCACACTGAGTAAAGTATTCCCTTTAAAAAAACATATTTCTCTCTCTTTTTCAATAGGAATCTCTTAGACAGTGGCAGCGATGTTACCACAGTGAGGTAAACTGCCCAATCTGCCTCCAGGCTACTACTTGCCCCGTAGAAACCAACTGTGGACATTTATTTTGTGGTAAGTAAATAGGATCATTATTTCCCCCACACATATATTCATTTTATAAACATATAGCTGCCTTCACATTGCACATAACTATAAAAGGAGAAGGGCATATAAAAGACAATGGATTGGCTCCAGACCCAGGTTGCAATCTTATCCACACTTACCACTGAGTAAGAGACCCTTTGAACTCAGCAAGACTTGTTTCTGAGTAAGCAGCCATGGGATTGCACTGTATGTTACTTGAACTTAGTTCCAACTGAAATAAAAACTTAAGTACAACTGATTTCAACAGGAGCCAAGTTCAACTAATTTAGTCTAGATCCATTTCAATCTTGTTTATTTGCCTGATTCTACATATCTTTTGTGCAGACAGGCTTTAAAGAAAAAAATGTAGACGAGACAGTAGGAAATTTCCCACTAAATAAATTAATTCAAATGGATTAATTTGATCCCACTTAATAAATACTGCTTTCTTTACTGTAAAAATATATATTTAACTAAATAAGGTTTTCAATATTTTGATAACTAACAGGACGGTAAGGCCCAGTACTCCTGCAGGTCCCCATACAGAATTGATATTTCCCTTGCAGACAAAAAAACCAAACTGCACCAAGAGATACTGTTCCACCTACAGACGTCTCTTCCACTTAATGCTCAAAGCTTGCCCAATGGCTTACACATCCAGGTATGAAATGACACAAGCTACATTTCCCCCCACTACACCTGGTCCTCTTTATCCTAGCCAAGGAAAGAGAGGCTCTTCAGAGAAAGAGAGAAAGAGAGGGAGAGGGAGAGGGAGAGAACTGACAGGCCCTGCCTTCATTTCTCTAAAGTTAAGGAATTACTTTCACTGGTGAATGATCCAGTTCTGAAAAATGCTTTTGCTAACCTTGATGTCCGGTGTGATTACACACATAACAGTTTTTGTCCTTTATATTTAAATAAGATGCAGCAACAACTTCCCTTTATCCATTGCTATAGTACCTACTAATGATGCATTAAGAAGTTCTATGATAGCCAGGAAGTCTTGTCGACAATAAACAGGAACCGGATACTTCTGAGCCCCTGAGTATCAGCTCTGTCCTTAGTAGCTCCAGTGGAGTTGACAGCGTTGGCAAAATGCCAAAAGAAACAGAAGCTATAGCAAAAGAGAACGAAAGCAACTTGCAGTCAAAACCATTATTCTAACCTAATAGCAAGTTTTTGAATTGAGGGCCCAGTAACTCAAAAGGACGTATTATTAGTTGGAAAACTGATAGGTAACAACTAACAAAACAAAACGGGAATAGGCAACACATTTAGTGCTACGTATCCCACAACTCCTTATACCTTAAATATAAAATATCCTGGATTTCACCCACACGTTCAATTTTCCCTCTTCAGAATCCCAAGTCCAAGCTCAGGGTGCAAAAGGCAACACCCACTTTAAAATTAACTCCCCTTCCCCCACGCCTAATATATTTGATAATTCACACTGGTTTTTGAGGGATTTGCAATAACGTGATGTTTTGAGGACTTGTGAATCAGTTTCTCCAACTGCTACCCCAAAGATGGCGACTGCAATCTCCCCATCATGGGTGCATCACCGAGAAACAACCACCAGTGGTATTCTGGTATCGTTAACAGTATCGATGCTACAATATCTGTGGACTTAATGTATGATTCTCAAACTCCACCAGGAGTTTGTTTCTGGGGAAGTAAATACTATAGTAAATATACATAAGGTTGCCTGTTACAGTCTGCCCAATAGAAAACAGCATTAGAGCAGATCTTACAGCAAAGATGGGGCTGAGGAACCTGTGGTTCTCCAGATATTGTGGGACTCCATGTCTCCAATGGGAGCTCCAGTCAGCTTGACCAATGACCAGGGGATGTGAGAACTGTAGTCCAACAGCATCTGGCAGAGCCCAAGAGGTCTGTCCCTGCTGCTCCCATTCCTGGTATAAAAACAGGCGCAAGGTTTCAAGTGCCAGAGCAAGATGAAACCTCATACCAACTCCAAAAAGCTTGAGTGAGTGAGCTGGAACTGCTGCAACACAGGGGTGTTGGTGGCTGCCACTGCCTCATTTCCTGTGCTAGGACAACAGCAGTGTTGGGTTGAAATAAACGACAGACGAGTGGTGGGTGTCATATGGGAGGCATCTCTCAAGCATGTCTCGGGGAGTCTCTTTTATTGAATATTACAGCATTGCCACATATGTGCTTGTTGCTGATTGGTTAACACAAATACAGAGCATTGCCACATATGTGCTTGTTGCTGATTGGTTAACGCAAGTACAAAGCAAAGGTTACATATAGACATTAATCATCAATAGATTAAAGGGTGGGAAAGGGAACACAAAATTGGACAGGCGTGAAAGCTTCCTTATTAAATTATAACTAGTGATTAATATGGCAAGACAAACAATTACTAGTGATTAATATATAGCATTCATCCGTAGATATGGTCAACCAAGCACTAAAAACAGGTCAGACTAAGAACAAGTCAGAATGCAATGTTTTCATGAACTCATGGTGAACTGAACATTCTAGGGTGATGTGCAGAAACAAAACTTTCCTTCAAGCAGCCAGCAATATTACTGTTTTAAAGCACCACTGCACCATGCTACTAGCATTTTAGACCACAGCTATTTCTGGCGCCTTGAACCATGTCCTAAGGGTTCACAGACAAGTCCCATCCCTCCAGGACCACAGCAGTGCAGTAGCAGTAAAATACTGTAAGGTAACAGTGGGAACTCTAGCCTTTTGGAATGTGAAGTGGAAGAGGCAGCAAGAGTTCTTATCGCTACAAAATGGAAGAGCGATGAAATCCCCTCTATTCTATTCATGAATGGATCCAAAAGCTAACAGATTATGCGGAGTTAGACAGTTTATCAGAAAAAATTAAGAACAAACCAAAACAGGAATTTATCTCAAAATGGGAAGTCTTCAAAGTTTATTTCGAAAACAGTTACAGCAGCATTTGAATAATTTTAGTAGTAGCTTTAAGAAAGATATGAAACTTAAGATAAACCAATAATTAGTTAATTTAAGATACAAGTGTGTGTTGGCAACCAATAATATATAATTGAAATAAGGAATGGACGGGAGGTCGGGTCTATAGTCTAAGGACCACTTTTTGCTTTATTGATTTGTAATTAATATTGTCTTTATCACTGTTTTTATTTGTATTTTTTCCTTTTTTGGTGTATCATTTTTTTTTTTTAAAAAAAAAGGAATGTGAAGTGGAAGAGAACTGCCCATCTCTGTTGCACTTTACAACTGCGGCATAAGCCTCTCCCTGTTGTTTTAGCAGCTAAAGTGGGGGAGCCGTAAGTCTGTGACATAGCTGGAACTGCCATGGGCGAGACAGGTCAAGGTTAGGAGGCCCTGTTTACTCCCACAATGTGTGAGGCTACTCTTAAAGCCATAAGCTCCAGCCTCATGCTTTCCTCACAGCTGGATTGAAGCTGTAGTCATTGGAGTTTTAAGGAAAACACTTATTCCTGCAGATAAAAGGTGCTTGCTCCAGTGCTTTTCACTGTGGTTACTGAAGCCCTTCTTAAAAAAAAAGAAAACGAGAATCAAAAAAGATTAAGGACTTAATGGAAAGATTAACAACAGCATCACATTAAAATCAGACTTCTTCCAGGGAGGGATAATGAAATGCTTGTTCTGTACAAATACAGTCAACTGTATTATAGATTTCAGAGGTTCAACGCACTGGTCTGCTTTTCTTCTGTATCATGTGATTCTCACAAAGGTGTCTTAATTTAGCTGGGATTTCTAGCTGGGAGGAAAACACAGCTTTTTACTAGATATAAAATATAGCAGGTCTAGGAAAAGTCAGATCTCCACAACAAATGACATTCTTGGGACCTATAGCAACAAATAAGCATTTAATCACATGAGACGACAACAATTTGGAAAAGTTCTTTGTCACAATTGTCCTTTATTCTTAAACCACGGCACCATCTATAACTCTAGCCTAAAACAAAAATTAATGATTTTCAGATCAGGCAGCTCTTAAGGGTGACTGAATCTGAGACACCAGCCAATCTCCAATATACAGCTCTACAAAATGGTTTTTTTTTAAAGTATATTACTCTCACTGCCCCACATTTATACAGCATTTGCCCCCAAATGACACTATGCCTATCTGAATCATATTGCAACCCATCTGCATGCAGTATATATGCCTCACAAAGCCAGAAAAGGGTTCTGATATAATCTGATTAAACTCTCTGCTGTAAAACAAGATCCTTCATGCATTTAATCACACCCGTACAGGAACCACTTCCTCTTCCCTTACATTCTTCATTCTGATGTTAGTATGGCACAAGTAAAAAGCAGAAATGAGTTAAGTGTCCAATAGTGGAAACTCCCACCCCAAAGACTAATTTGCTATAGCAAGTCCATATCGTTCTAGCAAACGAGTCAATATACATGGTACCAAGAAGAGATAGGATCAATAAATAATCTCAAGGGTTTTCCTTGACTCCTTTTTCAGAGTGGCCACAGTGACACGTACATTGGTCAAGTCTAGGTTAGATTACCGCAACATGCTTTCTGTGGGTCTGCCCTTGAAGAGGGCTTGGAAACTGTAGCTGGTGCAAAATGCAGCAGGAAGAATACTATCATCTGCACTTTGCAGATCATTACACCAGTCTTACATCAATTGTTCTGGCTTTAGGTTCATTCATGTGCTCATTTCAAGGTGTTGGTTCTTACCTATAATGCCCTAAGTTATTTAGGACCAGGTTATCTGAAGAACTGCCTTCTCTCATATTAACCTGCCTGTAGGTTAAAATCGAATTGGCAAGACTTGCAATCCAGCCAGGATCAGTGTACTATGTTCAAACCATCTTGCCCTGGTGAGCAACCTGGCTGCCGAATTCTGCACCAGCTGAATTTTTTGAACCATCTTCAGAGGCAGCGTATAACGCATTGCAGTAATCTAGCCAAGAGGTTACAAGAGCATAGACAACAGAGGTTAGGCTATCCCTTCTCCAGGTAGGGGCATAGCTGGGCCACCGGCTGAAGCTGATGGAAGGCACTCCACACCACTTTTAATATTTGCTAAAATGGTGCTTATAATAATTTGAATTATTTAATGGTTGCATTGCTTTATAGTATTGTAAAATGTGTCAGGGGCCTTTATTCAGGGCTGAAAAGGAATGCTCTCACAAATAAATAAATAAGCAAGCATTCGTCCCCCTGCCCAACCCAGTGCTGAACACTTTAAGTAAATAATTAAAATGAAATATATAGACATAGACATGTTTTGGATAGGCTATGTTTTCCTATGTCTCAAAACATTTTATTTGAAACCTATATTTGTAATTCAATTTGGCACTAAGAAGAGCAAAGGTGGGCAAGTGTCATATCTAAAACTCATATTGTTATTTGATGGCTTTAAATGATGATCGGCTATGACTTCTAGGGGGGAATGTATTATTGTTAGTCTGTATTATCGTCAGGAATTCCTATATTTCTTCCAAGATGTTTCAAATTTCACCTATATCTTGAACCATATGTCCAGGAAATGGGGTAGAAAGTTGAGCCTGGGCCAATATTATTTTTCTCTAATTGCTAATAGCCAACAGAGTGTTTCTTGGGGGGGGGCACACAAAACTCTGCAGCTTCCTGGATTAAAAGTAGATTTGAGGTCAGTTCTAAAAATGTGTATATATATATATACAGAAATAGCATGGAAAAAAGGGGGGACCTGCTCTTCCTCCCTGCTTTGTCACTGCAAATGAGTCAACAGAGGAAAATGATTTACAAAACATGATTTTTAAGTGCTTTGAAAAGCTGGTATGATTCTGTTTTGAGATCTGCATATGTGCCTATAATATGGTTACAAGCAGTATAGTTGACCCATATGGATCTCTAGCATTATTCATGAAAGCTTCAGTCTATTGAGCAGGGCTGCTGGTAGGTGCTTATAAGACTCTGGGCACCGCTGCCATGAAGCAAGAGGTGTGTGTGTGCCTTGGGTCTTGCTGGCACTGTTCTCCACATTGTGCCCAGCCACCCTGTAAACAAAAAAATGGCTAGGAAGGGAGAAGGGGGTAGGAGATCCAGGGGCCCTGGGATCACCCCTACCCATGTCCCTGATATTGGGAGTATCCCACGGTGTATGCATCTGCATTAATTTTTGAAATATACTCAGAGTCGAAAGTGGATTTCATGCTCTTTATTCAGCTCATAGAGGTGAGGAGGAGTGGAAGTTCCCCCAGAATGTCTGCTTTATATACATTATTTACACAATGGGCCCCACGTGATTGGCTAATTCCGGGATTCTCCTGTAGGCCACTCAGGTTGTGGATTCACTTCCACCCGGAGCTGGATTGGGTGGCTCCTGTGGACCAATCAGACTGCTGCATTCTGGATCCTATTGTTCTAGGACCAATCAGACTGCTGCATTCTGAATCCTATTCAACTCAGTACATAACAATTTTTATCTGACCTTTTCTGCCCATATCAGAACGGCTGTGAGAAAACCACGTGTATTGTCAAATCAAAGAATCATAGAGTGGGAATGGACCATGAGGGTCATCTAGTGCAATCCCTGCAATGCAGGAATCTTTTTGCCGAATGTGGGGCTCAACCCCACAACCCTAGGATTAAGAGTCTTATGCTCTATCACCTGAGGTATCTGAATAATTTCAGGGACAGAGTTGGTGAAGGCTTTGAAAAAAACACAACAACATCCTGTAGGATCAAGGTTTTAAATGTTGCTACTTTTCTGCAATCAACTACAGTGGTACCTCGGGTTAAGAACTTAATTCGTTCCGGAGGTCCGTTCTTAACCTGAAACTGTTCTTAACCTAAAGCACCACTTTATTTTTTTAAAAAAATAATTTTTATTGATTTTCCAACACAAATATACAATCTTATCGAAATTTCCACAAATTTAGTTCTTTTTGGACTTCCTTTGGCTTCTCTGACAATCATCCGTATTTACCTCTCAATTACGCATTTCTTCTGATTATATTGCCATTAAACTTCCCTCCCACTTCTATTTCTTTTTAACAATGTATCTCAGCTTTCACGGTGCTTCTTGAAACCCCACCAGTGTTGTTTGCACATCACATATTCTTTTCAGATATTCAACAAACTTCCCCCAGTCCTCAATGAACTTTTGGTCTCGAAGATATCTAATTTTCCTGGTTAGTCTGTCCAGCTTCAGTCTCCATTCTTCTATCGTCGGTATTTCCTCTTGTTTCCATTTCTGGGCCAGTAGAGTTCTTGCTGCTGTAACTGCATATTGAAAAAGTTTACAGTCTTTTCTTCTTATTTCCTTTCCTGTAATTCCTAAAAGAAAGGTCTCTGGTTTCTTTACAAATGTATATTTTAACATCTTTTTCATTTCATTATAAATCATCTCCCAGAAACCCTTCACTTTCTTACACTCCCACCACATGTGATAAAACGTTCCTTCTTTTTCCTTACATTTCCAACACTTATTACACGTCTTATACATTTTTGCTAATTTTACCGGTGTGATATACCATCTGTAAAACATTTTCATAACATTTTCTTTTAATGCCGTACAAGCAGTGAATCTTAAAGTCTCCTTCCACAGTTTTTCCCAATCCTCAAACTGTATATTGTACCCAAAATCTCTGGCCCATTGTACCATTACCGATTTGACTTCTTCATCTTTCGTATTCCATTCCAACAATATTTTATACATTTTTGACAAAATTTTACAATTATTATTTATCACATCTGTCTGGAACTTTGAGTCTTTTTCTGCATAACCACTTTCTTTAATGTCTTTTTTAAACATTTCATTAACCTGAAAATAATGCAACCAATCATAAACATGTTCTTTGACTTGTTCATATGACTTTAATTTCCATTTTCCTCCTTCTTTGGTTATCAATTCACCATATGTAATCCAAGAAGCACCACTTTAGCTAATGGGGCCTCCTGCGGCTGCCACACTGCCAGAGCACGATTTCTGTTCTAATCCTGAAGCAAAGTTCTTAACCCGAGGTACAGTGGTGCCCCGCAAGACGAACGCCTCGCAAGACGGAAAACCTGCTAGACGAAAGGGTTTTCCGTTTTGGAGGTGCTTCGCAAAACGAATTTCCCTATGGGCTTGCTTCGCAAGACGAATATGTCTTGCGAGTTCCTGCGGGTTTTTTCCCTTTTCCCCCTTTTCCTAAGCCGCTAAGCCGCTTATCAGCTGATCCGCTGATAAGCCGCTTAACAGCTGATCGCTAAAAGCCGCTAAACCGCTAATAGCGCTAATCCACTAAGCTGTCAATGGGCTTGCTTCGCAAGACGAAGAAAACGCTATACGAAGAGCCTCACGGAATGGATTAATTTCGTCTTGCGAGGCACCACTGTACTATTTCTGGGTTAGTGGAGTTTGTAACCTGAAGCGTCTGTAACCTGAAGCGTATGTAACCCAAGGTACCACTGTACACACCATATTTTCACGCACATTTTACTGAAAGTAGGTCACACCTGGGTGGCAAGTAACTCTGACAGCATCTGTTTCTGTCACTATCCCCAGCAGTGTCCCTAAACACTGAACAGCCTGGGGTTTTTTCCCCCTTTCCAATAGTTTTCAGGTAGAAATGTAATCTCAGTGTGGGAACTGGATCATGGTGACAAAGGGATTAATGGGTGATGAAGGAATCTTCGTGCTATGCAGGTTTTCAGTTCTCACAATACTACTTTTTCTTTCTTTTCTTTTTTTAGGTTCCTGTCTGATTGAATACTGGAAACATGGACCTTGGCTAGAAGCAATCAGCTGCCCAATCTGCAGACAGAAAGTAAGAGTTTTCTCTTGTGATCGTCTGCTCTTTGGCAGTCACAAGAGGAGGTGGAAATATGTACCAGGAATAATCCTTATAAATTTGCAGGCTACTACAAAACATCTGCATCTCTCATTTGATGCCTGTCAAATCAGCGAACACCTATCAAATATTAAACAATGCGCTTACAGCAGGCTTTTTATTACAGCTGGCTGGTTTCTTGCATTGCGTTCAGCTCACCCAAGATGAACTCCTTATACTCCTCTGATCTTGGCCGCTAGCTGCCTGCCTTGGCACAATGCGCAAAGGTAGCAGAATAAGGAAGGCAGCCTGCCGGGGAGGAAATTTACCCACTGGAGGAGAAAGCCTATGAGTCAGGGGTCAAAGACATAATAACAAAAGGCTTATTAAAAGCATAATACAGCACTGATTTGTCTTTTAGTTCTAATCTAAAGAGACGCTTCATGCTTTTTTCTTTTTTACCTGAAGGTCATTCTTTTGTATAACATGCCTTGTGAAAATCAGCCCGACAAGCCGAGCAAACAAATTGTGTATGACATCAGAGATTACAACAAACGCTTCTCAGGGCAGCCTCGGCCTGTAAGTAGCAACTTTTAGACATTCCTGGCTTAAAACGCAGCTAAGGTCGTTGTCTTTCTAAATTCTGATCGAAGCTGGTTTGGGGAAATACACTCTAGAACACAGTATTTCACAAGAGACAACAAGGTAGATACAGAATAGCTATGGATTGTGGTAAACACTGAGCATACACTGAGCTTCCCAAACCAGCAATAGGAGTGGACTGAACACAGAATAAATGGGAGTGTGTACACAGCGTGGGTTTCCTGTTTGAGTGTGCGCGCCACATAAAACGAACCAACTTCTTAAAAGTGGCACCCAGTATTCTCATTAGGCAAATTTGCACAATGCAAAACATGTATTTTTAATGGGGCAATAAGGAAAGAATCACTACTGGATGAGGGTGATTAGGAAAAAAGGAGGAAGAAGGATTCTTGCTGGCAGATTTTTAGTCATCCCTATAATTCTCGTCTTCTTACTTAACAAATCCAAAACAGCAGCATGAGGAAAAATAGAGAGTTTCATAACCTTACCCAAATTTTATGTCCAGTTCACAGATTATCTTTATGACATGCCGCTTCTCATCAACCTGGCCGTACGAGGGATCTTCACGCTGGGCGGTTTGGTGTGGATCTTCTTCCTCAGAGTTGTCATCTGTTGTTTTGGAACCTTCATGTGCTTGACTTCTTCATTGGATCTGATGCCAGAACCTCTTTGTGGAATTCTGGGTGTGTTTGATGACCTAGTTGTTGTTTTCCTACTTTTAATCTGTATGATAAACATTTGCTCTCAGATGGAATCAGAAGGGGTGAACATGACGAGCTCTACAACGCAAAACATTTTGTTGGAATCATAACGGGCTGAAGCGCCGGCTATTCATAATGGGGAAACCAACCAGACAACAGTGGATTTTCCTAGTCTCTGGAAGCGACACAGAATGGCCTTAGCTTTGAAGAATGCTAAGGGTTGGTGTGCAGCGCTGGAGTTTATGGAAGAGCAACAGTTGGGTGGAGGCTGTAATGTTAATCATGGGTTAACACCCAACAATGTCCACAAGTCTCTAGAAGTGCACTGCTGCCATTCTAAAATGACAATTTCGCATTTGTGGTACTTAAGACTGACTCCTAGAAGGCACAGTGGTCAGTATCTGATCCAACTGTTTCAGAGCTCAACAGCTCAGATATGGCTAGAAAACATGAAGTACATATAAACATGAAAATACCGTACTGCAACTCTGATTAATGTGGAGCCCTCAAAACGACAAACGATTTTTTGCACATCATTAAAAGACTATAGGGAGACAAAGAGGAACAGGCAGACTTGTGTGTGCTTGGCGCACACAGGGGGAAAACGTTGTCCGCTAGAAGGTCCAGTACAGACCTCCAGATTCAGCAGCTTACTGATCTAAGATAATCCTTTGCCATGTGCAGTATTACAGATACATGTACAGGGATTATGGTTTGGATATGCTTGCCAATAGTTGCAACAGTCCTCATATTGCCAGCCATCAATAAATGCTCCCCAAAACTGGCACAAGGGTATTCGAATGGATCAGAAAAGGCACCTTGGAGCACCGTTATCTGAGTCTTTTGGATATAAGCATGCTCTTTGAAAGTCACTTCCTTATGCTTAGGCTCCCAGTTGTGCTTTGGTTTCAAGGTGGCTTTGTGTACTGTAAGCAGGTTTCATACACATCCTTATAGTAACTTAGGACAAAACCAAATGAAAATCCATGCTATCTGATATAAGCACTGATGTCTTGAGCAGCATGGGGCTATATAAATACAAAGGAAATAAAAATGACCAGGAAGTTCACCTCCTCTTGGAGATCTCTATGGAAACCTTAGAATCCCCTTCAAGCTTCCTGCCCCGAGTGCCTCCCAGTGAAGACAGGCAGGTGACTACCAAGGAGAGGGACTTTTTTGGTACTGACACTTCAGCTATGGAATTGCCTCCTCAGAGAGGCTTACCTGGCACCTTCCCTCTTCCAGTGCAGTTAGTACAGTTAAACCTGAGTGAATAAAGAAGTTGTACATCAAGGCTTTAAAACTAGGTTTTAAATCCCGACTGTATGCAAGGACGTTTTGTTTTTTGTTTTGCTGTCTTTTATTGTCTATGTTTGCTTTTTAAATTATGATTATATATTGTGTTTTGAATATATTGTTGCAAGCCACCTGGGGAATATTTATTGGTGGGCGGCTATAGAAATCTAATAAATAAATAACCAATGAAAACACTATGAATCCAGTTTATATGTAGCCTGTTACGTGTTTGCATGGTGGAAAGGAATTCGGGCTTTTATGTGTTAGCTGTGCGTAAGAATGAATGCATATAAATATTTGTTGTTCATGGTGTTCTGAAACTTGTCATGCATTTCTTCTTCTAGCACGTGCACACATCCTAATATTTATTTGTTTATGAAGTCCCTGGTGATACGATTGCTACAATCCATGGGTTAGCAAGTGCAGGGCAAGAAAGAACAAATGCAATATGTGTTTACAGATACAAGGTTTGCAGCAGGAGTACAGAATCTCATAGATTGGTTGTTCTGGGCAGGATCTTTCCGGCCACCTACTGTAACAATTGCTTCCTGCTTCTTGTTGCTTGAGAGACTTCATATCCTGGGGGAGGCAGCAGGTGAAGGACTGCGATCTAACTGTGCCTCATTCTACCGCAAGGTGGTGCTATAGAGCACGAACGTTGAAATGCTGCCTGGGGCAACAGTGTTTAAAGCAGATCTAGTTAATTGAACCAGACATTTGTGCTATTTCTGGCTACCCATAAGATTAACCGGCTACTTCGCAACCTCATTATCTGAAATCCTTACCCTTCCTTTATGTTGCTAGGGAATAGCAACCTGGGGGAGAACTGTGTGTGTGTGTGTGTGTGTGTGTGTGTGTGTGTGTGCAAGGAAAAGCCCAGAGGTGAAAGTTAGACATAGAGTAGGAGAATGAGCCCAGGAAAATGGAGGAGGGCAATTTATTTAGGGACTCAGGGTATCCTGACCTTTGATGTGAACTATACCCACAGGGTGTAAATGGACATGTGTTTAACTCTTAGTGATGAGCTAAAATAAACTTATGAAATATTTAAGGAGAGGAATTTTATGGAAGTTCTAGATTAATTTTCCTGTAAATGTTGATGGTGGCGGGTTATAGCAGAAAGCTGATCCCAATCTAAGATGGTAGGAAGGAAAAATACAGGGTGAGTCCTTTAAAAGAGGCCCCATGGATACAGAGTACAGATGATCTGTGGGGCCTCTTGTATACTGTAAGACTTCATCTGACTTATCTCATAGCAATTTGTCATTTGCTTTCACTGGAGGTAAAAGCTCCTTCTTTGATTTGGTATTTGGCAGTAGCTTAGAGAACCTGCTCAACAGGCAATAAAGTATTCAACGTATTTTTATAACATTAGAAATGTAAGTACATTATGAAGCATCACTGATTTAGATAAAGGAATCAAGAAATAGAATGTGTGTGTGTGTGGGGGGAACACCACCACTCTTCCAACGCCATGAGTAATTCTCCTTCATGGTGTCTACAAACTCTGCATGATGGTTTTGTATTCCCGCTGATGTTCCACGAGTTTCAGAAACACCTGGTACTTCTTGTCATAAAATCTGTGGGGAAAGCACAAATTGAAGCAATGAAAACTCTAGGAAAGTACTGTACTTGTAATTAAAAAAAGAAAAGAAAATAAGAATCTACGATGACCCCTTTTGTGCAGGTCACATTCACCGAAGTGAAGAGGACTTGTGCAAGGGCACACAATTGTCTTTGTGCTGCTCCTGTGTCCTTTGAGAGAGCTTACCTGGAAAATGCCTATGGCCATAAACTTTACCCCTAGTTTGACACTAAAGATGCAGGTTGATTTGTTTAAAAGAAGAAATACCCTCTCTCACTCTTGCAGGCTCCCCATTCGCAGGCTGTAAAAGTGAGGTAGAGGGAATCTGGTAATTTCTGGGGAAGGGAGGGGGACGGGAAGCAAAAGAAATGTGTGTGAAATTGTCTTCATCAGCAGTGGCATTCCTCCTAATCTGTATATATATTGCACGTGTCTGGGCTGACATGTTAATAAAGACCAAGGTTTCAAAGGCATAGTTCAAAACATTCTAAACTAGGAAGCTGCCCTTCCTGCCCTTGTATTTCCCCCATGGCAAGTGACAATGTATCAGACTGCTAAAGCAATGGCTGTGCTGAATACACAATAGTAATACAAGCCCACTCCCCCAGCTTGTGGGAGTCAGGGGGGATTAAATTGTGAACACTTCCAACACATCTTTCATTAATTATTATTATTATTATCATTATTAAAAAACTGGATCCATCTTGCCCTGTCTCCATTTTAAAGTTTACGTTTTCTTATACTAAAAACTTACAACCAGATTAAAGTCTTCATTCCAAATTGAAAATAAAAATTGGAAGAATCAATTAGTACATCTGTAGACCTTCCACTAAGCCTGTAGATGGTGCTGTAGCACTTCTTGAATAAGTTCTCTCCCCCCCCCCCAACTGCTTTATATTATGAAGCAACATGTGCTGTAATTCATATCTGATTGGGGCACACAATATGGCATAGCACAGTAATGTAGCAAAGCTGCATTAAGAAAAAATGAAAGCTATTGTACAGCTTCGAAATAAAAAATATATTAAAGGTTTTCTTGGGTTACAAAAGTACGTACATGAGTAACCCTGAAATAGCCCTGCAGATGAGCATTTTAATAACCCACTCACAACAGTCTTGCATCCCAAACATCCCAGTTGCCATCTTTTGTTTTTCCAATATTATTTAACCTTGGTTCTTTGCAGTGATAGATTTCGGTTCTTGCTATAGCATCTCCTTCATTCAGGGACTTTTCTCCTCCTTTGAGAGCCAGTGTGGTGTAGTGGTTAAGAGCGGTAGTCTGCTAATCTGGGGAACCGGGTTTGCGTCTCCGCTCCTCCACATGCAGCTGCTGGGTGACCTTGGGCCAGTCACACTTCTTTGAAGTCTCTCAGCCCCACTCACCTCACAGAGTGTTTGTTGTGGGGGAGGAAGGGAAAGGAGAATGTTAGCCGCTTTGAGACTCCTTAAAGGGAGTGAAAGGCGGGATATCAAATCCAAACTCTTCTTCTTCTTCTTCTTTGACCTCCCTAACTCAACTTTTAGTCTTCTTTTGGGCCCATGAATACATCTTTCTGCACTTATTTGCTCTGTGAACTGTTTGCTAGTTTGCTGCCTCCTCATATCCCATTCCTAATTGCATGCCCCCCCCAAAAAAATCCCCCCCCACTCTCATTTACCTCCTAGCTGGCAACTGAAGCACCACACTAGGGAAACGCCAGCTCCTGAACAGCCACATAGATTTCTGCATTATCTGCAGTTTCTTTCTTTGTCTCAACATTCCCAAGTACTTGGGGTAGAGTTTTCACCATACGTAGAGGTTGCTATACTTTCAGATCTTTTTAACCTACCACATGGTGGCCAACACACATCTGCACACCCTGGCTATGATCAGGAGGTCTGCTTGCTTAATCGTTACCCTACTTCCTCCTTTACTCCATGTAGTCCCTTCCCCTTCCAGTGGCTCAAGTGACGCAGTAAATATGTATCAGGGTATACAACAAGTGGGGCGACAGCAGGGGGCGCAGGTGACTAAATGTGAAGGGCAGCAGAGGAAAAGCACTGGGTAGGGAAGAGTTTAAGCAGCTCCTGTTCACCCTTTCTGCCCTGCAAATTATCACCTTTACAGCAAAGAAGCATACCTAGGGTCTTCAAGCACTGTGTTGGCTGCCCTATGTTTGGCTGAAATACAGGTATTCTCCCCCCCCCACCCGCACTTATGTGAGCATTACGTTCTGGGCCTTCATGTGCATAAGTGAAAATCAAATAAGTGGGGAGCACCCCCCACAAAACCTCTCTCTTCAACTAGAATAGAAGCTTGGGCTAGCTGGAGGCTTGAGGACGTGCTGAAAATGGATGCTGCTGCTGTGCTACCACGCATGTCAGCTGCTAGGCGGGGAGGCTGAGCAGCCTAAACAAAGCCTTCTGTGCCTCTAGTTTCCTTCAGGGCTTCCTCCACTCACATTGAAGTTCTCTTTGGGCTCCAGGGAGGGTCTCCTTGCGAGCCACGGGGACTCTCCAGGTCTATCCTGCCATTTCCAGGTTTGAATTAAATTACTTATTTGTTTCCCAGTACCACACAAATACACAGTCGTGTGTGATGCCTAAGTGGGGGATGCCTGTATATATCTTGGTTTCACCTCAAAAGAACTTTCTGTACTTTGAAGCATTCAGATGGCAGAGATATTTGCACATCTAACTGATGTAGTTCCTTAAGTTTGTATGACCACCATGTTTTGATAAGTCCTGTGTCTTTCCCATTGGAGAGGCGAAGAAAGAAGGAAAATATGTTAATCTCTGTCCAGCACCATGCAAAAAGTCAAGAGTAGACAGCTTTAACTGTAGACAGTGTAGCTCTTTTACGCCGATAAGCTGAAGAAGAGAAAAACAAGACTCCATTACCTTTTATCCTTGTGGTTTGGCAGCACAACTCTCCCAACTCTTCCCATTTTCTCCATTGCATCCTGTTGAAAGATCGACAGTAGCTGCAGTGGCCTGTTTCAGTTTATCATTCTTAGTAAAAGAACAAGATGTTTCAGGAATCAAAGGGAACACCAATGAATAGTGTTGTTCTGGGTTAACACACCAGAGCACTTGAAATATGGCCTATCCCATTATGAGGCAGCAATGGGAATGCAGCAATGCAGACTGCTCAATAAGTCAGACACCCTTGCAGGGAGCTCTGGAGAAGAGCGAAATAATCTGATCACTATCACTCAAAAAGTACTTACAAGTGGTGGTTTGCTGATGTTTTGGTGAAGCCATGCTGGACAAATCCACCACTGTATTCGCAATAAAGAGGATGAACTGGAAAATATATCAAACTAGCCAGCCATGGCTGAGGCTCAATGAAAGCAATGGGATTTGACTTGAACTCAGGTCCCATTAACTTGCATCTGCCACATGTAGGATAAATGAGTGGCTTGATGTCTCCCTGGCAGTACTCCCCCCACCCCCAACAACTGCACATACATAGCAACATGTTTGCAAAAATCCTGAGGAATGTGTGGATGTTGCAGCCAGGGTGCAGGAACATCTGGGACAGGACCATGAGGCAAAGTCCCTCCCTCCCCTCCATGCATGTGGAATGAATCAACAAATGGATGAAAGAGGCCTTAGTTAGGAATATAAGGCGAGCTTTCCTGGACCAGACCAAAGCCCATCTAGGCTATGTTCCTACAGTGGCCAGCCAGCTGCCTATGGGAAGCCTCCAAGCCCAACCTGCTTCCCAGCAGCTGTCTCCAAAACTGGGCATAGTGCCTAGGTAGCATGGCTAGTGGTCACTGATAACTCCATCCTCCACGAATTTATCTGACCCCCTTTCAAAGCCATCAAAGGAGGTGGCCGTTACTACATTTGGGGATAGTGAATTCCATAATTTAACTACGTGCTGTGCAAAAAGTGCTTCCTTTTCGTACTGACACTTCCAATGCTTAGTCACATTGGATAGTCCCGGGTTCTAGTATTACAAGAGAGGGATAACTCCTATCTGCTTTCACCACCCCATGCACACATTTTGTGTACCCCTGTCATGTTCCACCTGGCCCTTTTCTCTAAACTAAAATTTTGTAACATCTCATGGCGGAGTTTGCTCTAGCTCCATGACCACCGGCAGGATTTTCTAAATCATTTGCAGCTGCCTAATATCCCTTTGAGGTGTGCCAACCAGAACCATATGCAGTATTCCAAGTCTGCATGCACTATAATTTGTATAATGGCCTTATGACATTGGCATTCCTCCCACCCCCACCCCAATTTTCAAACCCTTTCTAATGATCCCTAACAAGTAATTTGGTGTGTGTGTTTTTCTTGTTGTTTTTTTACAGTTGCCATGTGCTGGGTCAACATTTTCATTGAGCTATGCATCATTATCTCTTTTCTGGCCAGCCCCTGCCAGTTCAGACCCCATAAGCATATACAGGAACTTAGTCCTACCCAGACACCCACCCAAACATCACTTTGCACTTGCTTACACTGAGGGCTTATCTACACTTTATTTTGTCCCACTGCTTCCACCCCAGGGAAAACTGCTCTTTAGCGCTCAATAGGAACGAACAGCAATTCGGGTTCTCTCCGGATTGCTGTTTGTTCCAGTTCAGAGCAGGTTTTCCCCAGGAAAGGAGCAGGGCAAGGGGACAAGTTTAACTTTAGCTGTATTGGGCACTTGTTAATATTCTCAGTCATTCTGACTTTCACGGCTAGAACACAGTTCCGTTCTGTACACTGGCTAATCCGGCAGAATGTACTCAGGTGAGATTGGTCTGACTGTACAGCCATACTCCCAAATGTACAGTCAGACACACTCAAATAAGATTCAGGACCAAATGAACAACACGCTAGAAAAATCTGCGACAAAGGTCTTCCAAGATTTGCAGCCGTGGTACATTCTGTGCACTAAAGGAACCGGCTACAATTCAATGCAAAGTCTGTTTAAGACATTGATTTAAGCATGCTCAGCACTCCAGTGGATTGTGCCCATCATTATATCTAAAATATTAAGTGGGACCAACAACAGCAAAACATTGCACAGCAGAGTATTTCTGCTCACTGCCAGCCATGCTCTCTCCCATTCTTCTCCATTCCATTCTCCCCCTCAACAGGCAGCCAGCAGCCCATCACTACTGAGCAGGCCAAGTTGGCACTGCAGGCCCCCCCCCCCCAATGATTTTTTCTTTTCTTTTCTTTTTGGGTATTTCTGCAAACGTCAGAGTTCCACCAAACCTGCTGATACAAACTTTGGTGCTGTTTTGACTACACAAGAACAGCAGTCACACTTGAACGTTACAAGCAGACGTAATACTGGCTGCAATGATTATAAAACCTTTAGCATAAAATGCTGAAGCTTATTAGCAGAAAGGCATTGTTGATGAAAGATGGGTAACCAAATAATTGGCAGCAAAGGGAAGTGCAGAATTCTGGATTTGCAAGGGATGGCTATTCAAAATTTGTGCCCAGCAAAGCAGATTGCCCCTCAGCTTCCAAATGGATGGGTCAGAGGAAGCCACAAGATCCAAGCACATACCTGCTATTAATTAATCAGGCGCCCAAGTTTTTAGTGTCCTATGGCAACGGGAAGTACTGAAAAACGTTTGAAATCCGTTTTTCCTTTTTGGGTTTGGCAGAGCGCAGAACCCTTGAATTCCAAATATTGGCTTTTTTAAAGTATGCCCTTACTGACGCAACCTTTAGCAACTCCGGATTCAAAGTCTACCAACTTTTAGCAATTGTAAGTCTAGAGTCAAAGGCCTGAGATCTAGTTGACATATAATGGAAGGCAGGTGGCAGTCTTACTTGCAGAATAGGATGGTTGTGCTGTTTTGGAGAACCCTTTGATGTGCAAAAAGGGGACTTGCAAAAGAAACTAGACTCAAGGCAAAGTCTGAAGACTGGTTGCCTGGTTTCAACTTGACATGCATTTTTTTATTTTTTATTTTGCATTTTGCCTTGCTCAACTGCAGCTTCCATTCCAGTGCCCTCCCTGCAGGCTGAATATCACTATTTGCACTGCAGCATACAATAGGCACATGAGAGTTGGTTTTTCTCCCTCAGTTATCGGTAATGTCACAGGAACTATCCAATAGTTTCATGAAAACCATATTCCAGGCAGCACTATAATTTCCAACAGCTCTATGCTAGCTGGGAGGAAGAATCGCATTTCCCCAGCAATTATATCTTGCTCCGAGTGCTGGGAATATGGAATCCCTTCCCAACAAGAGCACTTCCTTGAGAGAAGATCTCTGATGCCCACAAAGCAAAGGGACGGTAAATGTGCACTTGCTGAGCTGCAAGCTGATTATGTGGGAGGCTTTATGTATCCTGGAAAGGAAGGAATCTAGTCTGAAAAGAGGACAGCTGGCAACTCCCTCGAGCAATCTAGTCTTTCCTCTCTGGGTCACAGGTATTGTACAGAGAACATTCTCTGCTTGGCTGAGGCACTCATTATTCTTTTGGAGATGATCCAGCCTTTCAGATAAATATATACTTGCACACGTTTTATTTAAAAGCAGTTATTCACTTAGCCTCAAAGCTTTCCCCCCTCCAGACTTCTGGGAAGAAGAAAACACCCACCCACACAAGCCATAAAAAGATGAAATGGCTTCTTTCAGAGGAGGGGGAGAGAAAATGCCATACTTAGTGCCTTGTCATGAAGCACCATTTTAGATCTATTTTTGTTATTTATTCAATCACTGTCTCTGCATTAATGTTGGCCGATATAACCTCTACGCTCTCCAGCAGGCATGCGGCTCAAGGGACGCCCTCCATGGTCCACTTCTAATTTTAAAAGAGAATATGAGCTGTGAAAAGGACTTTCCTCACCACCATTATTTCATTAATCCCCCAATTAGTCTTTATAACGACATGGAAAGGGAAAGGGTATTGGGAATGACTTGCGAAGGCTATGTCTTCAAAGGTGGCATATAAATAAACACACACACACACACATATAAATACCAAAGAACAACAATAGTATGAAATTCTAGAGCTTTGGAAAGCTTCCATGTCAAGTGCAATAGTGTGTCAAGGTCACATGGGAGTCAGCCAATAGCAGAGCCAAGACTGCAGTCTCTTCAGTTCTTGCTCAACTCAAAATATGCCCCGTGTTTAAAAAGTCACTGTCAATCAGGGTCATGGGAAATGCCAAAAGTGATCAGATCAGCAGTCTATTGAATTTGGGTGCTTATCTCCAAGTATAGCAAAATGACAAATATGTTCTTCAGGGATAAGGGCTTCATGTTCAGATCAGTATTTCCAGCTACCAAACTGATAGTACTCTCCTATACATGTGTAAGAAGTAGGCCCCACTGAGTTCAATAGATGTGTACAGTGGTACCTCGGGATACATACGCTTCAGGTTACATACGCTTCAGGTTACAGACTCCGCTAACCCAGAAATAGTACCTCAGGTTAAGAACTTTGCTTCAGGATGAGAACAGAAATCGTGCTCCGGCAGCGTGGCGGCAGCATGAGGCCCCATTAGCTAAAGTGGTGCTTCAGGTTAAGAAGAGTTTCAGGTTAAGAACGGACCTCTGGAACGAATTAAGTACTTAACCCGAGGTACGACTGTATAGAATTGCAGCCTTAATTTAAAGAACGTAGCAACTTATTTTTAGGCAGCTCAGTAAGAAGGGGCTCCCACAAAATATGGAAGTCATTCTCGTGTGTAGTTTGTCACATGGGATGTATACAGACAGGCCCATTTAGCCTTGTCTCTTGTTTGAAGCAGGCTTAAATAAAATCAAGAAAGTACAATGAATTCTTTTTTAAAAAATATTTTTTTGCTAAAATTACTTTTTTCTCATTTCATTTTTCATTTCCTGTAAATTCTGTGCTAAAAATAAAGACACAAATGTCCATGTTTGATCATAATTTGATCATAATTTTTAAAGGCTAGGCAAAATGCAAGTGAAGGGTTTTCTTTGCTGACAAAAATAGAGCCACTGTGGAGTATAAATAAATGGATGAATTCATAGCTTCTAGCTTTTGTTACAGTGTCAGAACTGAGTATGAGACAGAGACAGGCCAGTAAACAAGCTAGCTAGCGATGAAAGATTATCAGAATTGCAACGGCCACTTAACTTCATACGCAGGGGAAAACTGAGTTTAACAGATGTGAATTGCAAAAGAATTAGTATTGCAATCCTATACATGCCTACTTAAAGTAACCCCTTCAGTTCAGAAGGGACTTACCCCCAGAAAAGTGTGCATAGGATTTCAGCATAAGACAACAGAAGCACATACTATTTTGCTAACAAGAGTCAGCAGCAGTACTAATGTCCAGTGACCAGAATACAGTCGTACCCTGGAAGTCAAATGGAATCCGTTCCCAAAGTCCATTCGACTTCCAAAACATTTGGAAACCAAAGAGCAGCTTTTGATTGGCTGCAGGGAGCTCCTGCAGCCAATCGGGAGCCGCGGAAGCCCCACTGGACGTTCGGGTTCCAAAGAACGTTTGCAAACAGGAACACCCACTTCTAGGTTTGCAGTGTTTGAGAATCAAAATGTCTGAGTACCAAGGCATTCGGGATCCAAGGTACGACTGTAATACAACATGTCTAACAATGGGATTTCTACCTATACCATCTGCCATACATGTATGTGTGTATGTATGTATATACATGTGTGCAACACACACACACACACAAACGCTTCTCTTGCTCAAATGTTAAATAAGATTCTACACATGTACAATCAGAAGACAAAGCTGAATTCTTCCAGCTGCTTTAAGCATTTCTCAATTAAACTCTCATGGATGGCTATGAAACTACATAAACAACAAAGCCAGTTGCTTTTTAGGTGTATTTACAAAAGTTCTTTAAAGGTCTCCACATACTCTCAATGGAATTCCTATTGTCTAGAAATTACATGACCAGATTACCCTCATATGTATCTTTTTGTCTAGTGAGTATCTTTTGTTTGGATCATCAATTGCGTTTCTCATTTCTTGCCAGACAGTCGCTGCGTTCCACCCAGATGTAAAATTATCTATTATTCCCCTAGCGTTTTTTTGGGAGGGCTGGTGATGGTTGGCCTTCCCAGAAGTTCTCTGTGACTAGGGGCCAACATGATAAGGTACAGGATGATGTACAATCAATGAAAGCGCCAATATTATGAGCCAGAAGAGAATTCTCTGGAAAACAGATGCTTTCCCCACAAAGCACTTGTTGAGAAAGTTTATACCTGCTGAGCCAATCTGAATTGAGAGCAGGGGGAGTTCATCCCTCCTCACCAATCTAAAGTTGTCTGAAAACTTTTGGTCTCCCCTGAAATCTTGGCAAATGGATAGGAGTGGAGAGTAACTAAGTATTTGGCTGAGGGGCGCATGAAGAGTGTGGCCCACCTACCAGTGGCAAGTGGCCCTTGAAGGGTTGGCAATAAGGGAGTGAGGGCCGAGAGCCAAAAAGGTTCCTCACACCCACCCTAATAGAGCTACCCCCCCACACCTCTGCCCAATCCTCATAAGAAGCCAGTGACAAATTTAAAGCTTTGCAGTGCCAAAGAAAAGGCACAGTGCCATAGACATTTATATTCCCAAAGTGAACTTTCAAAATGGCATCTCTCCCTGTTTAATTTTTAAAAATGAAACAGGCAAGCAGGAAATGGTGCCCTTCCGGAAGCTGACACCAATAACAACCTCACTTCAAGGATATCCATTTGTAGATATATTTCTAAGATTAATATAGCATTCTGTCTTTCCTTTGTCCGCCCTTTTCTGTTTTCTGGGACCATTTATCTGTTGCAGATAAATGGTCTTTGGTCTGATTAAATGATTTGAAGCCATGCCAGCGTGTCATAGCTTTAGACTAATTAAAAGTCTTCACCAGCTTCTTCTGTCCACTGGCTCCCAATTAATTTCTGGGCACAATTCAAAGTGCAGTTATTTAAAGCCCTAAACAGCAGCCTTGTTCCATATTTACCTACAACATCTCTCTCACTTACACAGACATACACGTACAAGTAGGATAATGTCTGGGCACTGCTCCAAGCGCCAGAATCAGTGGAAATTAGATTCAAGTTGACAAAGCACAAGGCCTTTTTTACAGTGGCACCTTTACTGTGGAACTTCTCAGGGAGGCCAGTCAAACCAGCTCTGTTTTCCATCTCAGAAGAATGTTATTAAAAGCTTTTCCAGCAGGACTTTGGCTGGTGAGGCTTTAAATTTGTTTTACCTGCCTTTTGGTTTTGATGCATCAGAATAGTTTCCCTGTGGTTGCTGGATGCTGCATTGTCTTCCTGGTATAAATTCATGCTATTAAAACTGATAATGCTTCTAGCATTACTTTTTAAAATCAAGTTAGTAGTCTTCCTTATTCCTCTGCAGAGCCATGCTTACTGTTACATAGATGGCAATTGTTTTATTTGTGTTTTATTTGTGATTGCTTTACTGATGATTTGTTAAGTATTCTATACAATTTATGCTGTATTCGTGATGTTCCATTATGTTATTTTTATCTTTTGTTTGTAAGCCGCTTTGGGATTTATTTGAATAAAAAGTGGCATAGAAATAGAATCAATCAAAAAAATGCTTATGCACGATACCCTTTTAGAAAACAAATAATAAATAGAAATAATCAAAAAGAAGTCTACAAGACATTGGATAAGCAGAGGGCATGATGCTTCTCCCTTGAACAGTTAGCCTGACGAATCCCTCACCTTGTATTTGAAACACTACCATGCCTAAATAAAACATATTGTCCCACGTGCCCTCAGGGTTTCATGATTCACAGAATCAGAACAACACTTTGGGAAGAATAAAATGCCTTGTGATCGCCCCCTCACGTCCTCCCATGCTTTCCACAGAAAAAGAAAAGAGGGGGTTTATGCACATCACCACAAGCTCTTTTCACGGAAAGGGACAGTGAGGAAATGGGCTGAGGGCAGGAGAGAATTATTAGGGATCACTGCAGGACAAAGCAGAGCATGAAACTTTTCTAATGTATCAAAAGACACTCCAGGGGCAGTCCCCATGTAAACAGAGCCTTAGTTAGGCTGGGTAGAATCAAAAGGAGAGAAGGGTCAGCACAACTGAAGGCGGCATTTTTCTGCTGTGCCAGTCATGACGTTAGTCACTTCTCCAGAAAGCCAAATTTAGAAGCAGAATGAGTCGCGCCGGTTGTCAACCCACCATCCTTCAGTCGGAAAGCCTGCTTTGTGGTAACTCTGCTGTTAATATTAGGCATGTTTCTGTTCTAGTGCCTCCCCCTCAACACCCTGCAACTAACAAATAATTAAGCAATTGTATTTAATAACAGGCAGCTGACCACTCTGCTCAGACTCAAGTGGGTCAGGTGCCAGCCTGGCTGCCCAGCAGTGGGAGGCTCAGCTTACATGGGCAGTGGAAGGAGCCCAAGCAGCTTAACTCTGCTTTCAGCTCCCAACTTTTGCTGGCAAGCAGGCACAATGATTTAATGTGCTCTGGTCTCTGACTCAGCAGCGCTGGGGTTTGCACGCTGGGAGGGAACAGGTGCTCTTGAATGGGCCTGGTGACTCAGGATTGGGATGGGGTCAACTGTCTGTGGCAAGGGCCAGTACGCCGAGGTGGGAAGCCCCGGAATAAACGCTGCCTCTTTAACCTGTGAAGAAGCAGTGCAAAACGCCCACACTCTCTGCCTCATCCACAACTCCCAGCCCACTTGGGAAGGTTCTCACATTTCCTTCACATTAAAGGAGGCTGTTCAAAAGCTGTCGTATCAAATATACTAGTGGTGAGTAACCTGCGGCTCTCCAAATGCTGTTGAACTCAAATTGCTGGCACAGGCATGTGATGTCCAGAGTCTGGTGAGGGGTAGACCATAGAAAGGAACACAGGAGATTCGTATTGGGTTGAATTAGGCTACAACTTGATTGATTACAGATGCGAGTAGGTTTGGCTGACAGGAACCTAATGAGGTTGACCGGGTGCTGGGAGTCGCTCCCAACATTGATCGGGTGTAATGAACCTGTACAGGCCACTGTTGTGAGAGGTGTTTTGCCCCATCGACCCCCGTGTGGGCAACTGGGCAAAAATCTCTCCTTCTGGACCCCTCTAATGGGGTACCCACTCAACTGTGAAGGCAACCCAATGGCTTATCTACCACTCGAGCTGGCCCCTGCCAGTTAGCAAAGAGGACGGCCTACATGCAGTTGCCATAGTAAATACTGCAAGGAGAGCCTGGCCCAGCCCCTCACCCCTGCTTCTGATTCGCCTGTGGGGCCGGGCCTGCTCAGATGTGGTCTGTGGCTGCCAGAGGGGGCGGTGTCAAGCGACCATCCCCTCACCCAGGAAGATGGCGGACATCCCCGGGACCAGCCCATGGTTGTGCAGAGCAGCAAACGCCACTCTCCCAGATCAGCAACATCTCTAGGTTAAAGACCAGGGACCCCAACCTCATGCAGTTTCTAACTTGTAGTTGTATGACTCTTTCCAAAATAATAAATACAACTATTTCATCAGCCCATTGGGGACAAGATCAGGTCCATGGTATACAACTTACAAGCAAATGAAGAAACACACCTCTTTCCCCCTGCTGTGGTCCTGATTAAAATCATCTCTATGAAAACATTAGACCTGAGAGGAAAGCCCCTATAGCAGCTATTGGGGTGGGGAGGGTTAGCAGTAGCTTTCTGCCAATGGAAGCTTGCCTCCAATAGCAGCTGGTGGGGGGCGGTCCTTTAGGGCTGCAGCACAAAGAAAAAAGGGTTAACTCTGACCAGGGCCCATAGAAACTACTGGCTATACTTTTTACAAGAGAAAATGCAATGACAAGCGACACATTTAACCCTGTGGTTTGACCCGGTGAACAGGGCTAGCATGAGTCACTGTGCTGCCTGCCATAAGCCACCCTGGGGTTCTTTGGGGTGAAGGGAGTGCTATAAATAAATAACCAAAGCTGTTTCAATGCTTGCTTCCTGTTTCCCCTTTTTAAATTGTGAGCCTGTGGGCAGGGACTGTCTTATTTTTCAATATACCTAGAGTGCTTGGAGAATTGGGGTGGGGAATGTTTTCCAGCCTGAATGGCTTATTTCCTCAAGGGAAACTTTCAGGGGTGCAAACAAATGGTGGTTGGGACCAGATGAAAAAGAATACATTGTATGTTCCCTTACCTTTGTATAATAGGTTAAATTCAATTCCTGCAAACTTCAGGGGGTATTCCTCCTTCCCCAATGTTTATCGGTCTGTGCAGCGCTGTTTTTCTTCTTCAGGGGGTATTCAAGGGTACGCAGTACTGGCACCTCTTTTCGTTGTTGTTAAAAGGTGTGACACTTACTGTAACAACTTCATGGTGACTACCTGCACCTCTTTTTCTAGAAAAAAAACACTGGATCTGTGTATGACATTCTCCTTCCAGGAAAGCAGATGTTCAAGAACACATTCCAGCCACGCAAAAGCACGGAGGGGGAAGATGGTCTGAGGGAGAGGTTGTGGCTGGGAGAGCCCAGAGGTCCAGACACAGAGGAGCACATTTAGCTCCCAGGCCTGAGGTCCCACAGCACCATGTAATAATAATAATAATAATAATAATAATAATAATAATAATAATAATATGTAATATGTTCCAGGAAAAATCAGTACCCATGAATTTCTACGTGCATTATCACTTCACTGTGTGCTTTGCAGATGTTAGAAAGTTGATAGGGTGTCTTTCTTTAAAAAAAGAAAGAAAGAAGTTTATATTAAAAGGGTTTCAGAGAAGCTGCTTTTCAGCATGACTATAAAAGCAGGAAGAAATGCTTCTCCTCACTAGTTTTGCAACCTCCTCTGGGGCCAAATGAAGCAGGAGATCAACAGCATGTTTATGACAGCGGAGTAGGAAATCCAGAAGAATATCATGTCTACAAGAAACTCAGGCGGGGGCGGGGGCGATTGTGGAACAGATGCCAACGAATTCTAAAAGCTTCTTACAGGCAATCCCAGGATTGTGGGAAGGTTCTGTTTACAGATGATCTGCAATTGTTTTGCAATTCACTTGGGAACATTGTTCCCCACTGTGAAGGCCAGAGATAGATGGGTTCAGGATCTGAAGTAGGGAAAAAGTGAAGAGAGGGTGGTTCTGAGGAAATAAGACTTAAGATGCTCACACCTGAAAAATGCTACACTTTGAGTTTTGTGGAAAGCCACTTGAGCGAAGGTACACTCCGAAAACGTATCCCGTCAATTTCTCGTCACGTTCATAGCATACATTTTGCTTTCATCGCCTTTTCTTCACCATCTGGCGATCGGGTGTTTTTAAAAATCTGTATTTACTTTATGACCTACAGCTAGAGCACTGTTTACATATTAAAAGCTGGATGGGGTTTTCTCGATTCTTTCCATATGTTCATTTGCCCTCTCATAAAAATGTTTTGGATCTAGCCAGTTCACATGCATATAAGCTGCTTTGTCAAATCCCCAAGCACAGACCACAACACAGTTCTGAGCATCCAGCTGGGATTTTATCATGAGAACTGTTTCGGAGGCCACCATGCCTCATTGTTACTGCCATAAAAATACACAGCCATGCAGTTGTGTTTCCTCGCTTTCTGCCCAACAGGATGGTTTAATCATTCATTTCCATCTTTCCAGTACTAGCTCAGTGACGATAAATCTACCCCTCATGGTCTCTTCCCCAACATTTAGTGCCTTCCTCAAGCTAAGGGTTTGAAATCCCTGTTGCTGAATTGTTATTCATGTTCACTTCCAGCTGCAGTAGCCTGAGTGATGCCAAAGAGCCTGTTCGATTGTACAAAGGGCTAACATCTGCATCATGAATGATTTGTACTGTATTTCGTAACTTAAACCAGAAACTTGATCGTAAATGCAGAAGGAGCCAATCTTTTTAGTTCCATGGGCACATTATGATTTTTGAGAGAATGACATGGGCATCACTGCCTCAGGTAACTTCACTTCCTCCTTCCTGGATCAGACCAAGAAGCTGAAGGAAAACACACAAAACACACTTTGCCTTTCCAGGGGATCTAGGTAAAAGTTGGATCCGGAAGAATTCATCTGAGTATTGAAAAGCTCTTTCCCACTTCCTCTTTCAGCTTTTTGAACTTTTCAAGTCAGAAAAAAGTAATCACACTTACCAGCTCATGGAGCGAGCGAGGGACAATGAATTGGGTTGGGGGATTCGTTCAGCGGCTTTGTCGGAAATCAAGGGAAGACCTCAAGGGAACAGCGGTGCCCACAGGCACCATGTTGGAAATCTCTGACAAAAAGCATGGACTTTTTCTGATTTTTTAAATAAAAAAATTACTGTAAACAAGCACATATGAAAGATTAATAAGCAGTAAGAGGAGTTTACATGAGAATTAGGAAAGCCCCCCCGAAGAACATTTCAAATTTGCTTTAGATATGACATGACCAAAAACAAATTAGACTTAAGCTGGCTGATGGCATATGCTGCCAAATTTATCTGGTGGGAGGTGGAATGGGGCTGAAGAGGAGAGAATTCTGATCTTTCACAAGCATCCAGAGACTCTATGATTCATGCTGATAAAGACAATGAATAACAAATCAAAGAGGAAGAGCCGTAGCTCAGTGACAGAGCATGTGCTTTGCATGCAGGAGGTCCTGGGTTCAATCCCCGGCATTTCCAGGTAGGACTTGGAAAAGCTTCTGTCTAAAACCCTGGAAATCTGCTGCCCAGCAATGTAGGCAAGGAGTGGGCAACCAGTGGCCAACAGATGCTGTTAGACTAGTTTCCATAACGCTTGACCATTGGCCATTTGGGGCTGTTGCTCATGGAAATTGGAGTCCACAAGTTATCCATCCCTTGTGTAAACCATAATGAGCTATGTAATGGTTCTAGGGGTTGCTCGTGCGTAAGCCGGTGCAAACACCTGGCTGGGTTGCCTGAGTGAACCTTTTCTGCCCAGACAGCCACTCACCCGTGGCTGCCTCAATCGCTGGCAGAATCCTAGTCTCCTCCTACTCTCCCTGCGCGGAAGCCTTCTGCGCAAGGAGGGTGTAGGCAGTGGAGGACCCTTACTCTCCTTGCTGGTCCCTGGCAAGGAGTCATGGGACTGCCTCGCCGCTTCCCCCATCCGCCCCCCTTCTCCACTGGTGCTACGCTGATTCTCTTCCCCAGAAGATGGGCTGCCTCTCCCAATCCCGGGACGCTCTCTGGAATCTCTCTGGATTTTGCTCTCTCCCTCTGGCACTGATGGCAGTTCCCTGACAAGCTAGACGGACCATTGGTACGTTTTGGTACAAGGAACCTTCCTATGTTGCTAACACAGTAATCTCCTCCACCGAGAGCAATCATGCCTCACCAGTACCATTTTTGTAAAGTCCTGTAGAGGAAAGAAATGGTAAGTTATGCCTTTGGTAGATGTTTATGGGAGAAATAAAGTCAACTGAGGAAGAAGGAGAGGCTACATACTATGTATTTAAAGAGTAGCGTATATTCTCCCCACCCCACCCAGCAAATCATTGCTTTCTTCAATGTGGTCCTAAACCTTGGATGGAACAACAAGCACAGGAGAAGATCCACCATCCATTTTTGAGAATAGTACTGTATTTCTGGCAATGAAATGCCACTGTGGTTTCCAGCCCTTTTCAAATTCAGGTAGGATGATGAGGTTGCAGAGGACAAATCAGTGAAGGAAAAGATGGATTCAACAGACACTAGATGGTGGTTGTCTGAAATCAGACTCAAGGATGTGGTCAACCGTGAAAAAGAGATATGCAACAGCATCCTTTGGCATGACCTCTTGTCAGAAGATCAATTGATAATATAACTCTGGAAAGTAATTAAGGAAGGTAAGAAGGTATAGAATCATAGAACTATAGAGCTGGAAGGGGCCCCAAGGGTCATCTAGTCCAACCCCTGCAATGCAGGAATCTCAGCTAAAGTATCCATGACAAAAGGCCATCCAACCTCTGCTTAAAAACCTCCAAGGAAGGAAAGGTAAGAATGATGGTTTATTTTATATATTTTGATGCCACTTTCCTACTAGGGTGCCTAAGGTGATTAACAAAAACAAACAAACTACTACTACTACTACTTTTAAGGCCTACCAGGCTTTTTGTTCTTACTTGTCAAATATTTGCATAATTTGAGGATGAAAAATCCTTTAATCTATATTCTCTCTAGTGATAGAAGGACGTTTTCTGGAAATTTTCCTTACAGATATATGAAATGAATGCTGAGTTTGTTATTTATCTCCATTTCATCAATCCAATTCTAGTGAGCTTACCATGACTGTTTATCACATGCATTCCACACTGCTAATATAGGCAGCCATAAAACGTGCCTATATTAAGCCTATCCATAAAGACAACACAAAGCTTTCTGCAGGTGCTGCTGTGGGAACTGGAATGCATTTTGAACATTCCAAAGATTATAGAGCTGAACTCAACCATTTGAGAAAATAAAATTTATGCACCTCCTCATGGACAATTGTTTTTCCAAGATGTGACCTTCCCCCAATCTGTCATCCGTGAAACAATAAATCATGGCCCACGTTGGAGAGGATGTATTAGCAGAAAATTCAACTCTTCTGTTTTTGTAAGCTTTGCCTGCATGGGTATCTGTTTACATTTTACTGTGCTTTTCAGTATTCCAATAACTTTAAGTTCCACATTGTGTAAATAAAACTGAATAATCAGATTTCACAATCTTCTGAGATCGAAAAGAGCTAGCACCAACAGCTAAAACCCAAACCCTTGTAGCCTAGGCTTCATTTCTGAAAGAGTCTTGAAATATTTTTGACACAGTAGCCCTAATGAGGCGTTCTTAAATTCTACTGGTGGAGGGGCCATGCCCCATTCTTCCAACATCTTGTAGAAAGATCTGATGAGATGCTCAGAGTGTTTCCCATGGTCATGTAGGGTTCTCAGCCATGAGGGGGACTGAAGCACACTTGGCTAAATATGCTTACAGTCCTTCAGACCTTCTCACTCAACATGAAAAGGCTGTGGGGCCTGCCTGCTGAATAGGGCAAGTATCAGATCTGCTTGATTGTCATTTACAACATTTGAGATTGCTTGCTTATCAAAGATCCAACCACTCATAACTGCTGATGAGGAGCACTTGCTGAACAGCTCTGCAGTCAGACCTCAGGCCATGGTGGACACAAACAGTCAGCTATGTGATATACCACTGACCCAGAAGGGGTGGTAATCTGTGGGCCCTGGAATTGTAGCAGGGGCAGCGTGGGTGAAAGAAATGCCCTTGCACAGACCTCCAGTGTTGAGCTCTGACTAGTTCTCATACAGCACAGGACTAGAGATCCTCTGGGGATTAGGAAACCTTACACCTCCAGAGAAGAGAGCCTAAGAACAGTTTTCCCCTCAGGTTCCTCCAGAGCAAAAAAAAGAAGAAGCAGAAGAAGACTGTTGCCCCAACTCCTACAGCTGACAGGACAGTGTCTCAGAAGGGCTTGAACAGAACCTCTGCCTAGACAGGTGTTTACTAGGACTTCCTCCCAGGTAAGTGTGTACAGAATTGGCTTTGAATTTGTATAGAACTTGGCTAAAATCTGGACCTATTCAAGCATACTGTGCCAGGGCAACAGGTGCCAAAACTGCACGAATATGTCTTACTTAAGCTCTTATCCCTACAGGTGTTTCACCTCTCTCCACAGCTCTCATCTACTCTTTTTTTTTATTTATTAGCTGTCCTTTTGCAAAAACTAGTTAGCTGATCCAACACTGCACATTTCAAACCACACATTTCTTCCCATTAGCAGCAATTTCAGACTGTGAAAATGGCTTAATGGAACGAATCCGAAACACAACTAATCCCTAGTTCAAAGGTATTTTCTGAGAAAATAAACTGAAGCCACACAGAGAGGAGAGATCATTTATCCAAGAAAAAACAAGTTCTCATTGTCTTCCCTGTACCATTTTCAAGGTATTTTTTTTTTACTTGAGGCTATTTGAGTAAATTTGTCTTAAAGTTTAGTTCTGTTAACGACAGGTATCTTGAAGCAGATTAGAGCTGAACTGAAATTTCTCAGAAGACATTTTCCTTTTCCTCACCTCTTAGAAAATGGCCACTTTCAGAATTATATCTACCATATTTCTTGTATTGGCCCCACTCCAATGCCCAGGAATGACATTAGGGGACTTGTAGAGCAGCGCCTAGATTTAGGGTGGTGTGGGCAGTTCCCCTGAAGAGGGCTCTGAGTCAAAGAGGCATGACATAAAAAATACAAAAGTAATTATTGTGAAAATAAAAATTTTCCGGTGGAGGCCTACCAAATTTCGTCCTCACTCAGGGCACCATATTACCAAAGTCCACCCCTGCATGGAGGATGCTGCTACTAGCTGGGGCAATAACAAAAAACATGGTATAGCCATTGCAAATGGTGAGTCCAGACTTGAGAATCTTGAGAGACCATCTGTGAACCCTTCTAATGCAACTACAGTGTGTATATATTTTTGCCTGTATGCCCAAAACAAGGAACTTAAATCACATAATACAACTAACTGTGGAGATATGTGAACCCCAAAATTGCCTGACATTTCATTTTACCTGAGGAGAAACCTAATTTTAACATGAAAACTGTCAGGCTTTACAAAATAATGTCACTCTAGAACTGTTATCTAGAGGCATGTTGTATATTTCTTTCATTTACTTGCTGGGCTCTGGTTAAGCATTCTCTGGTTCAAACAGGAGGGCTCAGTGTTTCTAGGTTTGCCTCCAATAAATGAACCAAAGCCTTGGATCCATTACAGGGGCACCAACAATAGGGGGCTCTGGGTGCCTGAGCACCCAAAAAAAACAACAACAACCAAAAAAACACTACAGGGCCTCCAATGCAACTTCTGCTCACAAGACTTCGGAGTTGCTGTCCGAGGCCTTCCGAGACCTCAGAACCCAACTTCTGGCGACTTCTCAGAAAGCATCTCTGAGGCCTTGTAAGACCTTGGAGATGCTTTTCAAGGTCTCTCGATGATTTGTTTTGATGTTAATGCACAGCAGCATCTAAAGCTGGCTTCTAATACAACATTTCCCAGCGAAAGCATATCTTAAAACACAGCCTGCAGAAATATTTCTAAAGAGTTTTGCAAAAGATGGTTACAGCTTTAAGCATGAGTAGATACATTTGTCTGGAACAGGAATCTTGTACTGTATCATATTTCAGCCCTGCACAACAAATAAATGGACCTGAACACTAACCTTTTATTTTTTTATCACAGTTTTCAAAAGGACAAAGCTGCAATCCAAGACTCACAGTCATTGGGGGGGGGGGACGGCGACGTGAAGATGAAATGCTTCAGAGCAGGCACATGAAGCACACATGTGAACCATGGACCACATGTTTAACCACCACGAAGAGCCACAATGCGTAATGAAAGAGAAGGAATTACTCTTGGCAATGGGACCTAGGAGGCAAACCCTTTCATAAAGCGTGGGAACTTTTGTGCACACTCAGCTTTTGGGAGGAATAAAATAACTTCCTGTCTTGGCTTTAATACAATGTTTACCTCTTTCTTTCATGCTTACTTCTTACTACTCTGCGCTGGCAAAATGTGTACTGTCCAATACTTGCAATGCACCTCCAGCTGCAATGGCTGCTTTTGGCACTTGCTACTAAACAATGGGACCAAGTGCCGAGCCTGTAGCTATGCCACTGTAGCGAGATATGAATGAAATGAAAGAATCCAAAACTGGGGGCTTTTTTTCTTGTAAAAAGCTTATCTAAAAAGAGCTCCTAATGCTCATTACAATGAGCCAAGGATCCAACGGGGCAAAGGAAGGACTGTGAGCACCATGGAAGTGATGAGAGAGAAAGGAATGTTTTACCTGTATAGAAGTAGTCCTCTGAAACTTGCATTCAAATTTCTCCCCTAAAAATGCCTTTATGTGACTCTCAAATGATCTAAAATCAATCACCTTTTGTGCAGGGTAGAATTCAGATGCAGAGTGTGTCAAAGAGCCCGTTTCTGAAAGGGTCTGAAGCCATGACCACCTTATTCTCTATGGACTAGTCTTACTACAGGCTGTACCCACCTGCTAGCAATATGGTAGAAGACAGAATGAGCACCTCCTGAAACACAAGCACCATGTGGTTCCAGAATAAAATTTAGGACCTGACTCCTATGGCATTTCATAGGCAGAAAATAATTTACTACCCTACAGACATGGCACAAAAATGAAGAGAAACAGAAATACTGATTTATATGCCTGGGAAGTGGGACATCCCTATTATAAATGGGCTTCCTCCTTCCCCACAGAAGCATGTTTGCATAAGGACCCCAAAGCCTATCAAATACAGTTGCTACACATAGCTTAGTTTCCTCCCCTAAAATCAATCCAGAGTTTCCAGGAAAGATGGACTGATTTTTAAACCACTCTGGAAACTGTATCTCTGTGAGGAGACCAACTCTCAGCACTTTTAACAAGCTACTGTTCTCAGGAGTCTTTGGGGGAAGCCATGACTGCTTAATGTGGTATGATACAGCTTTAAATGTATATTGTGGATGGAGCCTGCCTAAGTTACACCTCCTGTGTAAATCTTGTGTCTGCTGTCTTGCTTTACTGCTTGCTTCTGCACAGATGTCCCCCCTCTTTTTCAAATACCCGCAATTTAAAAGCTAACTGGAAAAGCTGCTGCTAAAACTTTGCGTTGCACTTCAATTATTGTTCCACAGGTGGAGCTCCTGCGAAATTAATAGATTGCTCAGCCCCCATTTCCCGAAAATACAGAGAAATCGGTGCATCAAGTTTTGAAAATAAGATGAATAGCAAGTTCTTTATTATTTCCAAGAGCTTCAAGAATATGTCGCCTCTTTAGAGCAATTAATCATCCTGTTCCCCTAAGCTAAGTGACATCTCCCATCACAGAGGCTAACACATCTCATTTACCATCAATGCTCAGCTCTCGTCTCCTCCCTCCACCCTCCCCTTGTAACCTAATCTATGTGAAGTTAAAAGACAGATAATAAGCTATGTTGTGCCAATAAATAAAAGCCATTTGTACAGTGGAAAAAAACCAACCAACCAACCAACCAACCAACCAGTATTGTCCACAGTAAAATACCTGCAAAGTTGTTTTTGAGAGGTCAGAGCAGAGCTATAATACCAGAGGAATGAGCTGTATATAAAATGGGTTCAACTCTTAAGTATACTCAAATGGATGTAAATCCTAAGTACATAGAATCATAGGATTGTAGAATTGGAAGGGGCACTGAGGCTTATCTACTCCAACACCTTGCGATGCAGGAATTTTAACTAAATTCTATGTGCCAGGTGACCTTCCAACTTCTGCTTAAAAAACTCCATCATCTCCTGAATCAGTCTGTTCTACTGTTGAACAACCCTTACTATCAGAAAGTTCTTCCTGATGTTTAGTCAGAATCTCCTTTCTTGTAACTTAATTCCATTGGTTTGGATACTAGTCTCTGGAGCAGGAGAAAACAAGCTTGCTCCATCTTCCATGTGATAACCCGTTAAATGTTTGAAAATGGCTATCATATCTCCTCTCAGTTTCCTCTTTTCTGAGCTAAACATACCCAACTCTATCAACTGTTCCCTTTTTCATATTGGTTGCCCTCCTCTGAACACATTGCAGCTTGTCAATAACCTTCTTAAATTGTCAGTTTTGAGTAAATCTATCTATTCTAATCAATACCTTAAGTTTAAATGATTATGGTAAGTTTGTAGTAGGAAGACTAATAAGCTAGATACCATTTGTATTGCCCACTTTTTATTATGCAGTTGTGTATATTGTATATAATTATATTTGTAATAACTAATGCATTGTAAATTTTGTGGGATATTTCTTCTCTCTCTTGTAATATTTTGATACATATGCTTTGTTTTGTATTAATTGTGTAAAACAAACTAATAACAAAACAAAAGTCATCTATACCCAAAACAATCCCATAGATATGTGTGTCTCACCAAGTAGGTGATCTACTACCATATACAGATCCTTCATCTGGTCTGCTGACTAGCAGAAGAAACCACATCTCTCTTGACTGAGATTCTGGATTTGTGGTTCATGGTGTTCCTACTGAGAAGCAACAGAATAAGACAGACTTCACATAAGCAGAAATAATAACTAGCTATTATTTAAATGAAAAAAACCACACTGAAATAAGAGCCAGTGAAAAATAGCCATAGAAAATTAGTAGGGGAAGAAATAAGCGCTGAGGGGGCTAAGCAGACTTCTTCAGAGGAATTTCAAAGACTAGGTGCCAAACTCAAAAGGCCCTGTCTTGTGTGACCATTTATCTGATTTTAGGTGTGTGGCGGCGGTATAGAGCAAGGGTTATGAAGCTGATTTCTATGCCTGGGAGGAGACAACACTTAAAATATCAGCCAAAGGCTAGTCCACACATGTACAGTCATCATTAGATGGTTATGGCATCAAATGATGACAAGAGTCTAAACCACCTCACGTCCAATACATATTAATGGAGGAAGTTCATGTATTGAGCTACTAGTAACCCAGTAGTGCACTACAGAGCAATGTGCATGAATTTTTAATCAGCTGAGTATGAGTGTGCCAGATTTTCTGTCTCTTTTTATTGGAAATTTGCAGAACTCTCAATGGCCTCCTGGCCTGATCCATGCCTGCTCAGCTTCAACATGTTACAGAATCATGTGCTCCTAAGCCATTCACATTTCTGCCAAAGGAAGCTTCAGTGATTTCAGTAGGGCATGTTTCTGTGTATGGATGCTTAGAGCTGCAGCCTGACTGTCACCGCCACCTTCCAAGATAAAGAGCAGAAACTGTACGTGCGGGGTAGCAAACATCCTTATGAGGAAGGCTTGCCGAAGTATGTCCTGGTGGTTCGGATTGCTGGTGTCAAATCCCCAGACGAAGTAATCATCGTGTCCTTTGAAAAAAATTCATTAAAAAAACCCACACCCAGGCATTTCAGACAGCTAGCACAGTGACTCTACATGCCTGTGTTTCCTTACAGAACACTCTGATCTCCTGCACTGGCATTGCAAGAGTTCAAATCCCAGATGGGGAATTAATGTGGTGGATTGAGTTTCCAACTCTCTAGCATACGTCTTGAAGTTTCCCTTCAGCTTAGCTAGAGGGGAGGGCGGCCAGACTATTCAATTTGCCTGTAATACAGCACACATAATTAAGGAAGGCACTCTCTGAAAAAGAGACAGCTAACTTGGAGAAGCTATGAAACGACAACAACATCAGCTATCCTGCCCTACCCTCACTTTTGCAATTGCACTATTTTCTCAGTAGTTGAAAAAATGGTTCTCACAGTAAGGTATTTCAGAAGGAATTATGCCTCTATACAGAATAAATCCCAATACTTTACAAATTTTGGATAACTTCAATTAATCCCACAATACTTTAAACATGCAATTGTTTTAATATTCTGATAACATATTATTGGAATACACATTATATTTTAATCTAATTATGGAAACTGGTATGTTCTGGAGCAATGGTCTTCACTGATTTATATACAGTACTTTGTCTTAACAGTAACTCCACTCTCTCCTTTAGGGGGAGATTTATAGGCATACCTCTGTCATAAACAGGATGCTTGAACTATTTTATCCCAACACCCCTTTCTAAATGGGCTTTGTGGAATCAATGGCTCTGCCTACTGCTATGGAAAATGCCAGCGTTAAAGATGGAAAGAAGATAAAGTCCCTACCAGAGAAGAATGACAAATTAAACTGTTGGACTATGCCAAAATGGCAAAATACAGTGGTACCTCAGGTTAAGTACTTAATTCGTTCTGGAGGTCCGTTCTTAACCTGAAACTGTTCTTAACCTGAAGCACCACTTTAGCTAATGGGGCCTCCTGCTGCCACTGTGCCACCGCTGCACGATTTCTGTTCTCCACCTGAAGCAAAGTTCTTAACCCGAGGTACTATTCCTGGGTTAGCGGAGTCTGTAACCTGAAGCATATGTAACCTGAAGCGTATGTAACCTGAGGTACCACTATAGACCGGAAAGCTCAAGAACCAAGAAGAACCAAAACTTCAACAAAGAATGGGGAATTTTTTTTAATTTATCTTGGAGACCACTGTAGGCAGATGAAAACATTAGCCGGATTGCAGTAACACTTGTAATGTAGCAAGTATTATGGAGATAATGGAGTAATATAAAATATGGACTATTGAACTATTGAAAAAGATGCAGTAGAAAAGATTTAACAATAGGACCCATGGAGGGGAAGGTGGGAAGCCCAGAGACTAGGAGGAATCTTCAACTGTTGATGTGTGGTTGTATTGTTATAATTTTATATTTGTAAAATCAAATAAAAATTATTTTTTAAAAAAGGAAAATGCCAGTGTTACAACAGTGTTTCCTTATGCAGCAAACCATTGACTGTGGTTGTCATACAGGCTTGTAGTCACTTATCTTTAAGAATCTCATGTCCCCTAGTCTAGTCACTGTTATCAGACATGGGCTCGTGGGTGTGATTTCTGCAGGAAACACTGCTGTTACACCCGTGTTCCCTGCAACAAACATATCATGTGATTTCAAAGGGCACCGTGTTTCTGATTGGGGTGCTAGTTACTTTTCATGGGGTTCAACAACACCACACAGGCAGGATGAATAGTGAAGGAATAAAGCATTAGGGTCAAGAAGAGGAAGAACAAATGCAGGCCTCTTTCTTTCTTTGAAATGTTGCTCCATATGTAGAGCTACCACATTTGGGAAAAGGTGCTTGGCTTTGTCTGACAGGTGGACTTTGCAAGTGCATGAGAATTCTCTAGGAATGCTTTTATAACAATGGTGGTCCGCATACCTCTAATTCAGGCTGAACCAAGTGCCCTACTCATCATATAACCAGCAGTAAGGCTGAGAACCTAAAGTGTCTGTGCTTATAAAGACGTTTTGTAGCAACAGTGAGCATTACAGTGGTACCTTGGGTTACAGACGCTTCAGGTTACAGACACTTCAGGTTACAGACTCCACTAACCCAGAAATAGTATCTCGGGTTAAGAACCTTGCTTCAGGATGAGAACAGAAATCATGCAGCGTCAGCACAAAGCCCCCTTAGCTAAAGTGGTACCTCAGGTTAAGAACAGTTTCAGGTTAAGAACGGACCTCCAGAACGAATTAAGTTCTTAACCTGAGGTACCACTGTACTTTTAAGTAAAGGTGCTTAGGATTGCAATGTGTTTTTTTGCTACTTGGTTGGTCAGCATCTTGTTGCAACATATGAGTCCAAGTCCAAGAGGGCCTTGTCTCAAAACCAGGAAAGATTAAAATACATTTTAAAAAAACAAACAAACCTCTAAGCTAAGCTCAAATAAAACAAAATATACTTGGAACTGATGTGCCTCCATTACGCCTTGCAGAATACTGAGCAAACAGCTGGCACAGGGCTGTCATTGTTAAATAACAATAATGGCAGGATGACCTCCAACCCCTACTGAACCCTTACATGTTAAAAAAATGCAGTAAATGGATATCTGTAGCATTTTCCAATGATTTTATAGCCTGCTCAGTCCATAACTATAAATGGTAAGTAATAAATTGTGTGTGTGCGTTTTTTAAAAAAATCCTTAACTATTAAATGGTAAGTAATAAATTCAAAAATCTGCCTGCGTTAAAAACAAACAAACCCAAACACCCCAGAAATAACAAGCAGATATGTCAGACTGACCTCCAACTGCCAATACCAAAAACGTAATTTCAATGATACATTTTTTATGAGAGTTGCACATTTTACCATCTACTTTGAATACTTTCAATAGTCTCCACTGGTTTGCTTTACCATATTCCCAAGACTTTGGCATGCCCCATGTGAGTAGGCAGCACCAAATATCACACAGTTGCTTTTCAGGCATAATGCTAGTCAATGGCTTTGTACAGTGTTTACAAGCAGCAACTCTCAAGGCATGAGTGCTCCCCTCTCACCTCGGGCACAGTGACAAAATGGAAACTGGAAGCTTCCACTTGCACATTTAAACTCACCATGTACAAACTCAGGAAAACTCTGTTTAAACTTAGTTTAATAAAGCCAGGTTCAAACCACAGGTTGTGATCCCGACTTGCTCACTAACCACAATTCAAACTAACCCAAGTTCTTCAGAGTTTGAGTGTGATGATAAACTTTGATTAGCACAGAAGTAGAGCTGGTAAAAAAATTCTAAGTTTACCTCTGAAACTTGAAGTTGTCCCTTCACTACAAAAAAAACAAACAAAAACAAAACAGGGAGTGGCCATTTTGGCTGGTGGGAACCCAGCCTACTCTTTGCCAATTGGCACTAGAGGTTTGTGTTTTCCTTTAAAAAACTACAACTACTTTTTAATGCCAGCACCTCTGAGGACAGTGGGCTGTACTCCTTCACCTTTCCTCATGTGTCCCTTCTAATGCTTAAATTGGTGCCTTAAACTGAAGCAGAAGCAGTCTGTCAGAGCCCACCACCACTGCCCTCTGAAATGGCAGCATTAAGTTTTGTATATGTGTGTTTATTTGTGTTCGTGTGTAATACCATAAAATGTAATGATAAACTTAACTTTAAAACAGAGTAAAATGAAGTCGGTCCTTCCATTGGCTATTGGTTTATATATTACAATGTATGAAATCCAAACCTAATGCCTCCCTTCATTTCTTGGCTGTGTTCTTCACATTAACTCCAGAGTGCCTGGTGAGTAAATGCGGGGCTTCTCCCCTCTCCTTCTTGGCAACAAAAGACAGAAATGGGAACCTCAAATCACTCCTTAACCTTAAGGGCCTCTGCCTAACCTGAAACGGCAAAGTGAACCAGGGCTACATAATTCAGGAGGAAACACCCTGTCTTCAGTTTATTATTTGCAGACTGGGCTGGTGCTTTGGGTACAGCCCTATTTTACAATGGAAGCAGATGCTTCTGTTTGCCATATAACTGAGCCAGAGCAGTGGGGAGTACATGACCCCAAAGCTTGTGCAGGTACCACTAAACCATAGCTTACTATTACAGCTGAATCGGGCTACCGGAAAAGGTAGAAATCTGGCTGTAAATGTGCCATGTGGGGGTTATGTGCAGGTTTGCAGCATGCAAGAATGGCAGTGTAGGGTTAGTCCTTCCCTCCCTGGTTTCCATCTCCTGAAAACTGACCACACACATACAATAATTAAGCTTAGAGAAAAGGTCCCTTTCACATAAATGGGACTAATTGCCATGCACATTTCACAGCATGCAGGGAAAGCAGGGTTAGCCCCTCTCCAACTATCCCCGTGGCAATTATGTGTAGAGGGGGGGAAAGGCCCAAGCTGAAGTGAATGCAATTAATTCTTCTTTATAGGCACTGATTACTGTTGCGCTGCACTTTATAGTCCGGGACAACTGTGACCCACTGTTACAGCCTGCCGCTTTTGCTTAGAGAAGTTTTTATCTATTAATTGCTATAGGTATAAAATGGCTACAAATCATGCAGTGCAACAACTAACAAAACACTACTGTACAGCACGTACCAATCTGGTAATACATCAAGTGCATGACAGCACCTAACATAGATGACATAGCATTTTGATGGAAACGCTTTCGAGCCGGGGGACGTGTCGGCAGGGTTCTTTAAATTTCGCCCCTGATTCATTTGCTTAGGGGAGAAACCAGCATGACAGAATGTTGCCGAGCCTAACAAATTAGGGGTGACCTGCAAACTGCTTTTGCTCAAGAAGAACAGGGATAAAATATCTTTCTTTCTTCTCTGGTGGTGCTACCAGAGCACAGCCGTAAGTAAAGCAAAGCAAGTGCTCAGCAAGAGAGATGGGCAACAGATGTCAACCCGTATCGTATGTCAGGTAAACAGCAATGACACATGAGGATAATGATCTGAACCTGCTTGTGAGAACATCACGCTATCCTAAAGCCATGCTGAATCTGTAAATTGTAGGGACCTCCCATCACGCCTCCAGGTCAGTTGCTCCAGCAGACAAGGAATTGCTCATCCAATACCAGCACAAAGGAAAACCATATACCTAAAAAAAAACACAACCCCTCCTACAGAGCCCCATTAACACTGATGTGAGAGCTGAAATATATATGACTAAAACTGCAATGTTATATGAAAGGAAATGTCCATTTGCATACACACGTGGGGGAGCTGCAGATAAATCCCATCCGCTTGGTGCACGTATCACTATTACACTTACAGAACCAAAGCACACTTTTTCATGTGCGTACGAATGCACACGTGTGCTAAAAAAAATATTGAATTAGATGAATCTGCAATGGATGCACCAACACAAGTATTACAACCATACTGCAGAGGGGTCACTTTTAGAGCTCAAGTCATGTTATGAGTTTCTATTTTCTTGAAGAAAAACCGTGAAAGAAATAACAGCTATATTAAGATACCCCTAGGGAAGAGGACAGATAATACTACTTCCTCGCCTTCTTTAAAGTTCCATGTCAAGGGAATAGTTTTTGAGGAATTTAAGAAGATTCTGCTAGCGGTGAATCCAAGCACTTTTGAGATTTTGATTCTTGATGAACAGTTAGAGAAGCAGAGGTTCCTTTAATATCATGTCAAGATGCGAGCTACCAGAAGAATAAACCATTTTGCAATAGGGACTAGGTAGAATACAGGAAACAAACTAGTATCATTGTCAGAAATGTTTCTCATCTTTATTATTAGAAAAGAGTTCTCCCTGGCAAATCTGTTGCCAGACAAACCAGAAAACAAAGAACTTGATATGGAAACCAACAGGTGCATCAAAATAGCTGCCAGCAAAGGATGCACTAGTTCTACCTTGTGCCATTACAACGTCAGCTGGCCTCACTTAGGAAATCCTGAGTTTTGCGCTAAGTTATGAAAATGGTCCCTATATCCATACTGAGGCTGCTTTTTGTGATGTGCGCATTCACTTTCCCCATTTGGTCCGTAGTTAAAAAGAATGGCTTCTGCTTCTGTGGGGAAGGGTACTGACCAAATTAGTAAAAAGAAACCCAGAGTATCTATCCAGAGTGTTAAGGAAAAAAGAAAGCACTTGTTCTTATCCAAAATGTTCTTAGTTAACTCTGTTTTAAATTATAGCCTGACAATGCAAGTGTGAACTTAGCCCAGTTCTTGGCAAATAATGAAACAAGGTGATTAGGGCATCTTAACCTAGTTCTGCCTGCCAACACGACTTTTCAGAACCTGATCTCTCTCGTCTTTGCCCAACAACAGCCCCATGATTAAAGAAATAGAAATTAAGATACACCTTGACACTCTGGGAGACTTTCAGTAAGAGATGCATTAACAGCAAGCCAACAAAATGATTAATTAACTTTTCTTTTTCATTATTTTGTTTACACAAGATGATTACAGCAACTAATTAGGAATTTATCCTGGTTTATATAAGAGTTTTTTAGTTGTTGTTTTTTATGAGATGAGTGTAGGAGACTTGGACTGATTCAATAGACACAAGTCTATGGTTCTTCCAATGTGATCCAATGTGATCCAATGTGATTAAAACATGGTGCCTACCTCTTCCTCCTCTTTAAAGGTATACAGTCAAACAAAAGAAAAGAGTAGAGGTGGCTACAGATCAGGAGAACTGCTTGGCACTCTGGAAAAGTAATGGCAGCCTTGGGTTCATGTATCCTCATGATAACAAGGCTGTTAAATTTGCAGGAAAGTCTCAGTTTTGGAAGCGTTTCAACAAACAGCTTGCTTGGTGGAGCTGAAAATTCAGTGCAGAAAGCCACCCACCGTGAGAGGGGTCCTTCCACTCACTCAGCTGTCAGGGGACGTTCCATATGCACAACCTGTTGTGCGAATAGCACTGCCTGATACTGAAGCACAAAGGAGCAATATCTACTTGTTTGCCTGAGCATCCAAACCTCTTTATAGCCCAGCCAAATTGCCATTGTCATTAAACATCTTTCTAGAGGGGAAAGCTATTATTAAAATTAACTCTTTTGAACTGCAGTTAATGACTTAATAGATAAGTTGTTGTTAAGAGGCGTGCCAAAAGTTCACAGCGAGGAGGGAGGGGAAGGTCTATCACTGCAGGACTGGTACTTCCACCAGCCTTTGGAAGGAACGCTACCAATCTGCAATCAGCTTGCTCAAACTCCATGCTCTCTTCCTCTAATTTTCTGTCTCAACAAGCTCAAGGATTCCAGTAAATTACTATCAGTATCTCTTCTTCCCTCTACACAGCTCTCTAAATTCTAAGTAAGCAAAGTCCGCTTTAGGAAATCAAGATGAAAACAAAGCTGACCATTAGGTTGCATAAACGCAACTGAACTGATTTAATGCACAGTAGAAAAATAAATGGCATGGTTTGTTTTTTTTATAAAACAATAATAATCCTAACCCCAAATATATAAACTCTGTCCAAAAAAGTTAGTTACGGTGAAGAATAAAACTGGGCTATTGCCAAATAAGACAGGGTCTTGTTCTTTCCCCCGACATTGTCACTTGTATACTGTATATTAGAATTGTAGGAGTGGATTGCTTTGCAAAAGCTGGAGCTGGCTCTTTGGCAGCTAAACTGAGGGTGGAGCTACAGGTTCATTTCTGCACTTCCAGTGCGCCTTCAAAGGATATCCACAGAACCCTGCTGCCTGTGGATAAGCAAAGGGCACAAGAATGGTTCTTGACTCTTCAGCCTCACCTACTGCTTTCCTCCTCCAACAAACACTCTCTCCCTGCTGCCCACCTCCAGCAAGGGATCCAGGTCTGTTTCTATCATGGACATGGACCTGGGACCTGAGCTGGAGGAAAGCAACTGCTTGCGGGGAGGAGCTGAAGGAAGAAAATGATGGACAAGGAAAGAGTTCAGAGAAGGGAAATTGTAGACCTCCAGAGCAGCAGCAGCAAAAGATAAGTCTTGAAGAAACATAGTGGAGCTGGAGCATGCAATTCCATTCTGAAGAGCCCACTAAAATGTATACAATCATCCAGCTGTCGGGTAAAAGAAGCCACAGATGAATGATCACCAATTCAGGCCATTTAATGCACATTATCAGTCATCAGTTGTAGAGAAATGGGAATTTTTTGCTCATATTCCAGCTCACTCTCAGCCCACGTTCTCCACCTGAAAATATGAGCTATTGTCATCGAAACACTGGATAGGCTACTCTTATTTAAGAACCAACTGGGAAAAGATTTTTGGGAATGTGGCTGCAAAGCGCTTTCTTCACCAAGTATTATATAAAACATAACTGCCAATCCTTGACATGCTGCGTGGAATAAAGTGTTCAGCATCCAGGGTGTGTCAAGTATTTCTATTGAGCAACAAGACACCTGCATTGTGCTATGCAGGTCACAATCTGTCTCTTTTATTGCATTTCTAGAAAATGAATGAGAAGGCATTACCATGAAGGAAAGGCTTGGAGAAATGAAAAGAATAATATACGGCCAAACATTTGCTCAGGAAGGATTTTCTTCTCTTCTCCGGAAACTAAGAGATAATCCAGAGATTAAGGAAGGAGAGATTTTGGTCCCCCCACCCTCCCCGGGCGTTTTGCACGTGTGGGTGTGCATCAGTGAAGAGACACATCGTTTTCATTCCACTTTGTTACAACATTGCTTGTGGCACAGATATGGTGGCAAGAGATAAGAAAAAGAAGGCTTCCCAAAGTCTTTGAAAAGCAGCCATATGGAGACCAGATGTCCAAGGTAATTCTTCCTCGGCAAAATTACCCAAAGGTGGAGTTTTAATGTTCTAGTTAAAGCCTGGGTTTTATATCCACATACAGAAATCTGCCTAATTAGATAGTATACTTTACTGTAACAATTTTTTTTAGAGCAGTGTGAAATTCAAGCGAGTGGGTGGGCAAATACCCTGGGGCCAGACTCACCATTTTAACAGCAAAAAGGGCCAATTCCATCTTAATTCACCCATTACCATCCTGTTACGCTGTTTCCCTTTGGAGGAGGACGAGTGGAATGGAGTAGAAATGGAAAGGGCATGATAGGCTGGCTGGTGTCCTGAACAGGAGCATTCCACACCGTGACAGTTTGCTGCAGGTCCCAGTTGTAGTAAACTAATGTAATTGTTTGAGACCCATCTCCTTATTTAACCTAACCAGGCCAAGCTGGTTAATAGACCTATGGATGAAAGCGTTGGGCTTTGTGAGGAACAGAGCCTACAATTCCCCCCCACCCAGTCTAAATTATAATGTAGGCAAGGCCAAGCAGAAAAGTGCAGAGTTTAAGCTTTCACATCCAGACTTCCTCTGATTACATACCTGCAGAGAAGCAAAATCTTTAGAAGCACAGGCTCCGAGAATAGCAGCGCCCGTCAAAACAGACTCCACCTCGTGGGCCAGGACAACAGGCATGCCTAGACAAAAACAACACACATCTGTTAGAATGCTCAAAGTGGGGGTGGCATGAAGATGGTTAAAAGCAAAAAAAAAAAAAAAAAAACAGCTGGAGGATTATTATCTGTATACCCTCTGTTGACACGGTCGCCTGTGTGATTGCACTGGCACTTGGGTGGATCTATAAGGTACTTGGGACGCGGGTGGCACTGTGGTCTAAACCACAGAGCCTAGGACTTGCCGATCAGAAGGTCGGCGGTTCGAATCCCTGCGACAGGGTGAGCTCCCGTTGCTCGGTCCCTGCTCCTGCCAACCTAGCAGTTCGAAAGCATGTCAAAGTGCAAGTAGATAAATAGGCACCACTTCAGCGGGAAGGTAAAGCAGCGTTTCCGTGCGCTGCTCTTTTTCGCCAGAAGCGGCTTAGTCATGCTGGCCACATGACCCGGAAGCTGTACGCCGGCTCCCTTGGCAAATAAGGAGAGATGAGCGCCGCAACCCCAGAGTCAGCCAGGACTGGACCTAATGGTCAGGGGTCCTTTACCTTTATAAGGTGCTTGGGGGCATTTTCTGTGGTTGTAGAGACATGAGTGTCCTTTCGGGTTTTAACTATGCACCATGCCAGTGTGTAGAAAAATAGGAGCTGCCAGTTTGCCAAGACAATGATAAGGAACCAGAGAAGGTGACACGGAAACTTTAAAAAGGAAGACACAGGCTGGTTCTCAAATGACCCCATGAGATGTCCCTAGTCATACAGACATCTGGAGGACAAAGCTGCACTCATGTTCTGCCTATGGTCTTCCCATGGGCATCCTATCAGCCACTTTGAGAACAGAATGCTGAACTAGATGGGCCTTTGGTCTGATCCCGCAGGCCTCTTTTTACGTTGAGCAAGAAAGAAGAACTTAACTTTGCTGCTGCCCAGGAATTCTCCCCCAACCTCCCACTCAGGGTTATTTTGCTCCCAGGTGGCGCTGTGGGTTAAAGCCTCAGCGCCTAGGGCTTGCCGATCAAAAGGTCGGCGGTTCGAATCCCTGCAGCGGGGTGCGCTCCCGCTGCTCGGTCCCAGCGCCTGCCAACCTAGCAGTTCGAAAGCACCTCCGGGTGCAAGTAGATAAATAGGGACCGCTTACCAGCGGGAAGGTAAACGGCGTTTCCGTGTGCGGCTCTGGCTCTGGCTCTGGCTCTGGCCAGAGCAGCGATGTCACACTGGCCACGTGACCCGGAAGTGTCTCCGGACAGCGCTGGCCCCTGGCCTCTTAAGTGAGATGGGCGCACAACCCCAGAGTCTGTCAAGACTGGCCCGTACGGGCAGGGGTACCTTTACCTTTACCTAGTTCTGACACTGGAAAGCGGTGTGACCCTAGACAGTGCGTGGATGAAATATGGAGGTTCTCGGTGGCAAAAATGTTTTGACACAGAAACTTGTTTAAACTTATCAGAGAGCTAAATTAAGAATTGAGTTTACAGCTGGCACGTTTGAAATGTACTTTGAAACTTGGCTCCTTGTGTTGCTACTCTGCAAGTGCCTTCACAATGAATGCATTCATCTTACCATCTGAACAATATGAATCTGAGGCTTTTAAGTGGTCTATGAAATTATCTATTGGTAGCCTGCATAATTGGCTAATGGGAGCTTGCATTTAACAGTAATATATTCAGAATTTTCCTGGAAGAATAGGGGATTGATACAGGAATGTTAACTATTTTATCGGATAGATTTTAATGAGGGCAAGAGAACCCGGAGCATTCTAGTCAGATGAACTCTGACATCCCCCGTCAGTCACAGTTCCTACAAACAGGAAAAATTCCAAGGCCGCAGAAAGGCCTCTTTGTCCTACATTGTACATGGCCATTAGATACAGTCAAAGAACCTTGGTTTAAAATTTAATCAGAATTATCTATTAATAGAGCTTTAATTTTAGACATCAGAAAGCAGCTCTCAATTCCAAGGCTATTTGAATTAGATAAGGAAAGGTGTGGACTTGATAAAATCTTGTTTGACTAATAGAAAGCACCACTGTGGCAATAGTCTGTTGCGTACATCCAGCCTAGGTCAAGACCTTGTGTCATTTGATTCACCTTTTCTGCTTTTGTGAAATGTAATTACATAATGCTGATTTCCATCTTTCTTCCTGCATCAAGGTAGGAAGTCTGGTTTGATGTTCAAGTGATGCAAATCTCCCTGCTTAAATAGCTAGAATCCAAGATTTAAACTTGATCTAAACCACATTGGCTCTTCTTAAGAAGGGGGCAATGGGGGAGGAGAGAGGGGGGGAAAGAATCTGTATGGTTCATCGTTTTGTTTTTTCTCTCAAAGCTGTAGAACAAAGGAAAGATGTTTTCCACAGGTTAAAAACATATGATAACAGCATAATGGATGTTTAAAAGATAGCCATGGATAAAGGCTGGGTTTATCCTAATTTGGGACATGTTCTTCTTACAAACACTTAACTTCCTATAAGGTTTTTTGTCATGCAGGCCCAATAAAATACATCCCCTAAAGTAGGGCACATTGCATTTTATTAAGCAGTTTCTGCTGGTTAAAATGTGCAAAGTTTGAGTCTCAAAAAGTGCCAAAAGCTTGCAAATCAATTAACATTGCCATAAAATAAAGGCACCCCCTTACAAACCTACTGCCGCAGATTTGACGCACTCAAACCAACGGTATTAACTGACAATTGATGAAACTTAACAGATTTATTTTCAACCTATATATATGAGCTTGCTGGATCATGCCAATGGCCCATCAGATCCAGCATCCTCTTCTTACAGTGGCCAACCAGAGGCTTGTGAGAAACCTGCAAGCAGGACAAGAACACAAGAGCAGTCTCCCCTCCTGTGGTTCCCAGCAACTGGTATTCAGAAGCATTACTGTCTTCAATTGTGAAGTCACAGCATAGCCATCATGGCTAGTAACTGTCAATAAACCTTATTCTCCATGAACTGGTCTAATCCAGGCTTCCTCAACCTCGGCCCACCAGATGTTTTGAGACTACAATTCCCATCATCCCTGACCACTGGTCCTGTAGCTAGGGATCATGGGAGTTGTAGTCCCAAAACATCTGGAGGGCCGAGGTTGAGGAAGCCTGCTCTAATTAGCTAGGTTGATGGTCATCACTGATTCCTGTGGGAGTGAGTTTATCAATGTGCTCTGTGAAGTACTTTTCACGACCCACTTTCTGAATGTTGCCTCTCACTCACCTTTTCTCTAAACTAAAAGGTTCCAAATGTTGCAACCTTCCTTCATAGAAGAGTTGCTCAAGCCCTTGATAATTCTGGTTCTCCTTTTCAGAACCTCCAGAAACATCTCTTACACACAACCACTGCTCCTTGGCAACACCTATTCATATCAATGTGGGGTTATGTTGGAGAACATTCTGACGGGTTGGACTAAATATTTTCATACTGACTAAATATTTTCTGTGTAAATTATTCTAATGAGGCACAGATGGACAATGGTTTATAAAGTTATTAATAGGACTACAGCATTTTATTTATAAAACCTTCACAGCTGATCATACTAAAAGCCGGGACTGAAGAACATCAGGTCAGGTGGCCAAATGTGACCCACCAAGCTCTATTATTAATTATTATTATTATTATTTTCTATTCTGCCCTTCATGCGAAGATTACAGAGCGGTTTACAATAGAAAAACACAAAAATACACACCATAATAAAAAACAATACACCCCCAAGTTTAAAAAGCCATAGATTGCTTAATTAGCCAAAGGCCTGGGAGAAAAGGAATGTTTTTGCCCAGTGCTGCCCTAAAGATATTTAACAAAGCCACCAGACAAGCCTCCCTGGGGAGACTATTCCACAAACTTGGAACCACAGTAGAAAAGGCCTGTTCTTGTGTTACCACCCTCCAGACTTCTCATAGAAGAGGCACACAAAGAAGGGCCTCAGATGTTGATCTCATGGTCCGGGTCGGTTCATATGGAGAGAGGCAGCCCTTGAGGTATTGCGTTCCTGAGCCGTTTAAGGCTTTATAGATCAAAACCAGCACTTTGAATCAGGCCAGGAAACTAACTGGCAGCCAGTGCAGTCGGGCCAGGATTGGCGTGATGTGCTCAAACCATATTGTACTGGTGGGCATCCTGGCTGCTAAATTCTGCACCCGCTGAAGTTTCTGAACCATGAGGCTGCCCCACATATAATGTGTTACAGTAATCTAAATTTCTTTTTCTGCTCGTTTCAATTTTCCAGGCCGCATCCATCCTGCAAAGACCATACCCACCACTGGCCCTCCTTGCCCCTCCAAATGCTTTTGCCTGGCTCAAAGGTATCCAGAAACTCTGACAGTGTCTCTTGCTTGTCTGGACAGAGATGGCTGTGGGCGTCTGTATATAAACTAAGGTGCTGTAGACAGATAAAATTTGCATTAATTGCTCCACTCACTTTAGCTCTGGCCCTGCCTACCACTGGCATGTCGCCCCAGGAAGGCTGCCCAGAGGAGAATGCAGCTTTTGTACAGAACAGAGTTCCCCACCAGTGCTGTAGGCCTGTGTGTTCTCTTCCCCCTTAACAACGACAAGGTAGTAGATCCTGTTCCTTAACCATATCCTCAAAACTTACCAGTGATGTCTGCATGCATCTGCACAAAGAGAGGGTTCTTGCTCAGCCCACCACACATGAACAGAGTGTTGACATTGTGCCCTGCAGCTTGCATTGTTTCCACAATATGCCTTGTTCCCAGCTTGAGTGTGAAGAGAAAATAAAGAAACAATTAAGAAAAGAGGCTACAAGAAAAACAGCTGCTTAAAGAGTTGGGTTGTTGGCTATTAGCGTTGAAGAAAGGTAGAAAAACATTGAAAACACCTAGAAAAGATAATGGCTACAGTCAGATGTTGTGATTAACCATACTTTATCGTGACAAGAATGAGCTCAGGTGAGCCTTTGACTCACACTCTTCCCTTTCCTCCTCTGGTTCACATGCCAGGATGTGATCAAATGCTTTTGCATCTGATTTCAATTAAGCACAGTTTAGTGCTACAGCACAAACCTAAACCATGGTTACATTTTATCTATTGTTTACCGAAGCAAGCTAGCTTCATAACCCCATTTTTTTCCTGCTGACTGATACAATAAACTGTGGTTAATCAATAATGGAAATGAACACCTCTGAACTCCACCTTATTATGGTGTTGGGAGAGTGCAGCATTCAGACCAGAGGTTCACATAGACTTGTGCACATCATGGTAAATGCTTTATCATGTTCTGAAAGCAGCCAATGAGAACCAGTTCCAGTGACTCTGTATTAGTGAGCTTCCTGGTTTTTTCAGATTAAACGTCATATGCCCTAATCTTTCATGGTGAAATTCACAATGGAACAACCACATGCAGTACTTCTCCCATGACTGGTATCAGGCTTGGGACAAACACATACACAAGATTCTTTATGTAGCAAACAATTATTGATCCCCATAGCTCGTGATGGTGATGGCACACGTAGAAACAGCTACAGTGGTACCTCGGGTTAAGAACTTAATTTGTTCTGGAGGTCCGTTCTTAACCTGAAATTGTTCTTAACCTGAGGTACCACTTTAGCTAATGGGGCCTCCCACTGCTGCCGTGCGATTTCTGTTCTCATCCTGAAGCAAAGTTCTTAACCCGAGGTACTATTTTTGCGTTACCGAAGTCTGTAACCTGAAGCATCTGTAATGCAAGATACCACTGTATTTCAAAAAGGAAATTCAGGGAGGTTTCTACCCACTTCTCTTATTCCTGATAGCTAAATAGAACCTCCATATTCAAAGCCAAAATGCCACTGAAAATCAGGTGCTGGGGACAAACAAGAAGGGTATGACCATTACTTATATGCCTTGTTCATGAGTTTCCTGGGAATTTATATATGTGTACCATTCAAGATAGAAGCTGGGCAGTGGTTTTTTTTATTTTTTGGGTAGACAGGTGATTTTCAGTCTGATCCAGAGACATGCAAGTTACCCATTGAAGAAATAATTGATAGTACGGGGAAGAAGATTTATTTCACTGAGTGCCCCCACCCAAGCAGGGTACTATTGAAAGCACCAGAAGCACAATAGCAGGCAAACAGTCTTCTACCTTTTAGGAACCTTTTGATCAGAGCCATAACCACACATGGAACTGTAAGTTGCTGGGGCAATCTCTGCTTGGAAACCCGCTCTACTAATAGATCATATGTCACTGGCTTTGGAATTTTTCTACTCTTTTAACAAAGAACATCCACTTGCTGTTCAGAGAAATAGAACTGCAGAGAATCACCTTGGCACTTGCTCACCATTGTTTTTGTGACATTTAATATACATCTAAGGCTCACAAAATTCAAGATCAGACAAACAGTACTGAAAATACGCAAGTACTCAACAAAAGCCCATGCTGCCTTCTTTTTCATAACAGGAGTCTATGGATCTAGATATAAGGCAAATTAAGCCATGGAGGGGTCAACTAAACTAATAAAAAATGTTACTGTGACGTCCCACGTGTAAAAAACTGGGAAATTGCATTTCAAGATATAGTGGCGATGCCAACCAAATTCTGTTTTTTCTTCTTCCAGAATTCATTTAAGAATAGAATAGAATAGGACAAAATAAAATAAAATAGTTGTCCCTTTCACGTAGATACCACAAATCTGTTCTGGGGGTTCCCCTCAACCGTCCAGAGCATATGGAAGGGTAGAGAAAGAGGAGAGGGAGGGAAGTTCTGTTGCACAAGGGCAAGTATTTGCATGTACGGCACAACTTCATTGGTAACAACACTTAATATTTGGTCAGTTGTCCGGAGACATCCACTGCTGTATAAATGAACCAGGAATGCATGAGTTTCTCATGTCAGCTATGGGTGTTATTTGACAAACACAGTTGTTGCATGAACACTGGTGTTACTCTGCTACTTTAATTTCTGAGTTTCAACTCAACATTTAGGATTGAAGAAAGCCAAAATGTCAAAAGCAAAACTTCTGCTAAATCTACCCCTTGCCAGACCCAAACAGTAAGGAATTCCCTCAGCTTTTATGCCGAACCTCTTTTGAAGCATGGCCAAAGTTTACGGGAAGCTTTACAATCGGCAGAAAATGTTTCTTCAGACCCAGACTGGTTATTTAAGAAGGGGAAAGCAAGTTAAGCTTCAGCTGTTTATTATGGCAGGATTGTGTTTCAAGGGTATTTTGGTTTAAGATAGGTAGTTTTGGCAAACTGTAGCAACTATAAGCTCAGCTAATGAAATCTATAACATCTTTACTGACACTTAAGATGAGTGCTTTAAGCCAGAGGGCCGCAATTTCGATTATGGAAAGAATAAGCTTTTTAATATATTTTTTTTAATCTTGCCTTGAGAATACAAGTATAATTGCCCTTAACAGAAAGTTTCTCATGATCACCTCAATAATATCCTTTTCCTATCTCCACAATCCACATTTATGAACGTCTAGAGTATACCCCTGAATGTTAACATAGACAGAAATGACCACATATACATGTCACACCAAAGCCATGCCTGCCATGCCATGTTCCTCCTTTGACTTGCAAAAACATTTTTCACCAGCGGCATCTACCTCCCAGGCACCTGATGTCAGGTAAAGCCATAGGTACGAAGCAGCAACTGAAAGCATTGTGACTGTTCTCCAATCATCTCTTTGCAAACATGGTTTCCATTTGGCACAGTTTAAATTTGGCACCAAATGCAAGCTGTGCTGCTTTAAGTCCAGGCCAGACCACTTGGGAGCCGACAGGAGTTCCCAAATGGTGCCATTCCCTGCCAAAACCAGTGGAGCTTGTCTCCAGCAATGATTTTAAATTTAGCACTGAATACAAACCCTACTAGAATTGATTCCAATTATGAGCTTGGGATTGGAACTCCCCAGTGCAGCCAATGCCAGCAAGGCTTACATTCGAAGCAAATTTAAACAGCACCAAATGCAATCCCTGCTGCCAAAGGACCATTGGAACTACAGTGGTACCTCTGGTTAAGAACTGAGTTCTTTCCAGGGGTGCGTTCTTAACCTGAAACTGTTCTTAACCTGAAGCACCACTTTAGCTAATGGGGCCTCGGGCTGCCGCAGCACGAATTCTGTTCTCATCCTGAAGCAAAGTTCTTAACCCGAGGTACTATTTCTGGGTTGGCGGAATCTGTAACCTGACGTGTCTGTAACCCAAGGTACCACTGTACATGGCTTAGCACACACTCCTGCTTCGTCTCTTAGAACAGGTATTGCACAGAGCATTGTTTAAATTCGGCACCAATTGCAAGCCCCTCTGTTTTCCTAGCTTTCAGGTGGTTGACAGGTAGGCAGGTCCATGATGGGATGACCACTTTTGGATCTGGCACACCAGATCAAAGTGATCCTCAAGCCTGCATGATTCCCTACCTCTGGGCTCAGCCAGTGTTTGTTTAGCAAACTACAAACTGAAGATCAAACAAATCATGTCATGTTTAATGATGACTACCTTGAAAAACTTCAGAGCATCCATTTCCCCCCTCTACTGGGTGGCACTGAGGTGGCAGCCCCACTGGCAATCACCTCAGAGAGCCAATTGAAAATGGCATCTTTCCAAAACTGATGTGCAAATCTCTCCTGTATCCAGAGAACTATAAGCAGTACAACCTTCTCATCCGACCAGATTTTTGCCCTTCTTCTGTGGCATGGCATTTGACCACAGCTGAATGATGCTATGGATTGGGTAACCTGTGATTCCTTCTCAGGCAAGGAAGGGGCTGTGTCAAAAGACATTTGTGGGCCATATCATTTGTGTCTCTACTGCTGACAGAAACATTTGTTAGCTTATGGGATGAGCTGGGAAATGGAAAGCTTGGGAAGCAAGAAGTCAAAACTACCACTATGGGTCTGGCAAGCCTGCCTCAAAACAAAATAAGGCAGGGATGGAAACTGGATTTGGCCAGTAGGCCAGATCTGTAATTCCCCTCCTCTCCGCAGGTCAACTTTTGAGAAGTGGGCAGAAAAAGTTAAAAGGGGATCCCTGTAACCTTGGATCAGCTGACTGACAGTACAGCGAGCCCCTGTGAAGGCAAGTGCCCAGCACCAATCCAATTTGCCATCAATCCAGTTTGCTGTAACAGCCAATCAGCTGATCCACTGTTTTATAGGGAGTCTCCTTGAAAGCAAGCTCCCTGCACCATTGGGACTCCCTGACCGGCACTGACAGGGAACCCCACTTCCAAATGAACAATTGGAATTACACTCCATATGGCTTGTATGAGTCCTTTGTTTGTAGCTGTGCCAGTACTTGCCCCTCGCCAGATATCACATAGGGCATCAACTGTGGCACAGGTGGCTTTGGTTTGTGGGGAACAGTCTCGTGGGCCCATCCCAGGCCTAATTAGGCCTGCAGGCCAAACGTTCTCCAGTGCCAATGTATAAAAACTCCAGGTCAGCAAGGGCAGGGATTATGGTTTCTGGGTTTGTAAAAACAGAACTGAGAGTTCAGCGCACCATGTGGATTGTAAATCAGGTGTTTGCACAGGAGGTGCTAATTATGCTGTAGCCATGAATTGCAAATTGTAGGCAATCTTATGGGTAGAACTGAACTTTGATTGAAAGCTCATTGACTTTTTTCTCCCCCTGGGGACTGTATTTCTGTACTGTATGGAGCTTGAACAATTTAAAATATAACATTAAAAACAATTTAAAACAATTTAATGTTCTACAAGAAGACGCTCTAAAAACTATTCTTACAATTATCTGGGGGAGAAATGGTTTCCCTTAGAAATGAAGCCATTTCAATGCTGAACTAAGTTAATTTGACATAGGCATAGAAATATGCAAACTGTGAGACATCAAATGCAAAATTCTCCTTTTTTTTGCAATGTCTCTCACTGAAAGAAAACAGAAGGTCAGCAATAAGTGGCAAAAGTTACATTTTTTTTGCTAGATTTTAAAGTTAAACTCATGTTTAAGCATAGCAGGCAACATGCAGCTTTGACTAACGCAAATACCAACTGTAAATTGATGTGATGTGTCTGTATTTAGTGCCGATACAATGTGAACTATCTACTAAAAAAACACACCATGTTTTTTAAAAATAAAAAAATACCCAACATGGAAATTTGCACGTTCTGAGAATTAGAGAAAATTACAGCCTCTCATTAGTTGGGTTTTCTGTTGCCTTAATTTACACTGCTAATACAGTGGTAGCTTGGGTTAAGAACTTAATTCGTTCCGGAGGTCTGTTCTTAACCTGAAACTGGTCTTAACCTGAAGCACCACTTTAGCTAATGGGGCCTCCTGCTGCCGCTGTGTCACCGCTGCACGATTTCTGTTCTCATCCTGAAGCAAAGTTCTTAACCTGAGGTACTATTTCTGGGTTAGCGGAGTCTGTAACCTGAAGCGTATGTAACCTGAAGCGTATGTAACCCGAGTTACCACTGTACACAGAGAAAAGAAACATCTGTGAAGAAAAATCTAAGAAGACATCACCTTTAATTTTATATATTATATATTTTAATAATCGCTAAAGTGGGATACGGGAAAGGGGGACCAGTAGAGGCTTAATTTCAAAGCACAGTGCAGCCATGTGCAATGAAGCACTTGGAGAATAATAGATGGTTTTCCCAGGATATCCAACTGAGAAAGCTTCCACCTCATTAGCATAGAATAATGCCACGGTGCTTGTTTGGCATTGGAAAGTTGTTGCCTGCAATCTCTTTCATGAGACATTATCAGTAGTTCTCATTTTCCAAGAAAGCACTTGCATTTCTTATTTAAATTTAAAAGGGATGGTAAAGTACCAAGTGCACTGCCATTACGCTCACCAAAGAGGAGCAATAATAGGGCGAACAGTAATATATTCCAGGTTCAGTCGGAGTAATCCTGTTTTTGTCAAGAGAACTGTTAAAACAAGTGGAATTCACAGAATCTGCCCTCACTGCTGGGCTTCGTGGAGTGCCATGATGTAAGGAAATGCGAAAACTAATCTGTATTGCCTGCACACCTTTGTGTGTGCCCCTCCCCATCAGCGAACAACAACAACTGGTATCGTCCAAGGTGACACAAAAATATGGCTGACTTGGACAGCAGGAAGCTAAAGAATTTCCGTTCCATAGCACGCCTTATCTCGCATTTGTAATGTGCTTGGAAGGCTGAAGATTTGCATTTCAATTGAACAGAATTCAGTTATACAGTTGACGACAAACAACATAATAGTACTAATAGTTCACAGGCAACAGTTCAGACAGAAACAGAGAGGTGGACAAATGTACTCCACTTACACCATCAGTCTTTAAGAAGGGCAGAAAAGAATGCTGACTATTTTCATTCTGAAAAATATACTAGAAATTAAAAATAGCAACAAAGACTAGCAACCCATCGGAAGCCAACAAGGCTCAGCTGTCAGGAAGACCTACTAGCCGTCATTCCATCCCTTGTGGAAAAGTAAGATGAAAGTCTAATTAATTCCTAATAATTAAGAGTGTGCTTCTTATCTCTTCCCATGTTTGTTGAATGGGAAAGTGTGGTGGCCTCTTAATTATTGCTGTCACTAGGGTCTGAAGTGGCGCTGTGGGTTAAACCACAGAGCCTAGGACTTGCTGATCGAAAGGTTGGCGGTTCGAATCCCCGCAGCGGGGTGAGCTCCCGTTGTTCGGTCCCAGCTCCTGCCCACCTAGCAGTTCGAAAGCACGTTAAAGTGCAAGTAGATAAATAGGGACCGCTTTCTAGCGGGAAGGTAAACGGTGTTTCTGTGTGCAGCGCTGGTGCTGGCTCACCAGATGCAGCTTCGTCACGCTGGCCACGTGAACTGGAAGTGTCTTCGGACAGCGCCGGCTCCCGGCCTCTTGAGCGAGATGAGCGCGCAACCCTAGAGTCGGTCACGACTGGCCCTGACGGGCGGGGGTACCTTTACCTTTTACCTTTAGGGACTGAAGTAACAGTATCTCACTCCTCAAAAGTGAGTGAAATTCAGTTTCTTATATTTTACATTACTGTCCTGAGAAGAAGTAGTCTGCCTTCTGGAGGTTGCCCCTAAAGAATGTAACTAAAAAAAAAAAGAAGTAAAACCAATAGCCCATGTAGACCAGTCATGAGGCAGAGGAGTTGTTTTTTTTGTTTTGTGTTTTATTATGTACTTTGTGTTTAATATCTTGTATTTTTATGTTGTGAACCACCTTGAGATCTACAGATGAAGGAAAGGTACACAAATTTAATTAATTAATTAATTAATTACTTTGGTCTCCAGCATAACTAAACTGATATTTTTCACAACATTTCTCAGTAAACAGAAATTTCCTGGTTGAACTCTTTCTTGCAACAACTTCAGAGGAGAGACAACTTTGCAAACTTAGGGAAATAAGGATTAATTTTTTATTTTTTTGGCGAGCAATCTTTAATATGAACAAAAGAATGAAATTTCCAAAATCCTGGGGGAACTTACTTTGAGAGGAAATTTCTTGGGAAATTTACTTTTTTTATCGGGTCTGCTTGGTAAATAAATTCATAATTCATAACTACAAACCAGTTTTGCAGTTGAAAACGGGATGAAGTAACATTGGTTTAAGTTCTTTAAAGGGAATAACGAAGGGAAGCATTGTAAAAGTGCCAGTTTTCAGTGACTTACTGCAATAGCCTGAATTGTGGCCAAGTAGATAAGAGCAAGATCATCCAGGCCTTGAGATAATGTCAGTCCAACCACCTGCAGAGAAAATGAGGAGAAAAACTTCCTGATGTGAGAATTCAGTACTTCCCAGTTCTCTCGCTAAACAAAGTTCTAAAGTGAGTCCTAGGCTTGTTGCTGCAAGTTGCACCCAAACAGTCATAGGGTAGCACCTTTCCCCCCTCTCCTGAGATGGGCTACTGCATACTTAGATAGTCACCAGTTTAATGAGCAATAACACAAATCAATCTGGTAATATTTTCCTGGTCAATTGCATTTTGAAACATTATTCTCATCCCCATCCCCTACATCCAACATACTTTCCAATGAAATCAGTATATAGGTTCACAAACAGAGAACTGTTCATTTTACTGTGAATCCATCTTGGTGCCTCTCCAGATGTTTGGGACTATCATACTCAACAGCCCCAGACTGAGACTGATGGGAGTTGTGCAAGCCTGCCTTATTCTGCTACTTCGAATTGTCACATTATACTTTATAGGTGGGATTCGCCTAAGGAACACCAGCAAGTGGAATCCAGAATGCAGCAGCTAGACTGATGACTGGGAGTGGCCGCCAAGACCATATAACACCAGTCCTGAAAGACTGGCTCCCAGTACGTTTCCGAGCAAATTCAAAGTGTTGGTGCTGACCTTTAAAGCCCTAAATGGACTCAGCCCAGTATACATGAAGGATCATCTCCACCCCCATTGTTCAGCCCGGACACTGAGGTCCAGCTTCGAGGGCCTTCTGGCTGTTCCCTCACTGTGAGAAGTGAGATTACAGGGAACCAGGCTGAGGGCCTTCTCGGTAGTGGCACCCGCACTGTGGAATGCCCTCCCATCAGATGACAAAGAAATAAACAACTATCTGACTTTTAGAAGGCACCTGAAGGCAGCCCTGTTTAGTGAAGTTTTTAATGATTGATGTTTTATTGTGTTTGTAATATTCTGTTGGGAGCCGCCCAGAGCGGCTGAGGAAACCCAGCCAGATGGGCAGGGTATAAATAACAAATTATTATTATTATAAATTATTATATTATTACATGTGCAATGGGGTTTTCTTCCTTCCATCCCTGGGCATCCCGAAATTGGCTACTGGGGAGAGAACCCCCACAAAAAAAAAACAATGCACAAGAGTTTACACTTGTTAATGTTAAGTGTGGATTTAACATTTAATTGCTTTCTCTGGAAGAAAGCAAACTGCTTTGGCAGAGAAGGTATTACTTGTGCAAGCCTAATGGCTCATGGGTCAAAATAAGGATGCAGGAAGTGGACAGTATGGGAAAGTAGCCTTTCAGATGGGATAGCACTCTCTTTGTTTTCTCTGCTAACATTTAATGTGCCTTCTCATCTGAAATTTGTTGCTTTTCTATACTTCAGCTGCTTGGCCAGTCCTACAGAAACGTATGAAGCTGTGCAAAGCTCAAAACTAATGTGATTAAAAATTTAAAATGTGTCAAAACATACCTCCTTACGTTTCAGTCATATGATATGGGAAGTATCCTGAACTTTTGCATCCTCAAAAAAGTTCCAATTTCAACAGCAACAAATGAAAGGAAAATCCCTAAACTCAGTGGGATTTCTATTAAAGAAGGATGGTAATGTTCAAAATACAAATGCTCATTTCAAGCTCTCATTTTATCCCATTGTTCTGTTCTGACCCGTTTTCAAAGGCAGGCTGTTTCTTACCATGCCCTTTAGTGTAATATCTGCAAGGGGAGATCTGTTGCCATGGAAATCTGGCCAAACATGTAAATCAACAGTGAGGAAACCCACAGGCAAAGATTTCTTAATCAGATCCAGGTGACCGTTCAAGTATGTATATATACTTTGAGCACTGCAAGAAAAACAAGTAGAAAAGAAAAAGGGGTGTGGGAGAGAGGTTATTCCTCGAACATATTGCATGATCTGTACTCCTAAAACAGATATACACACAAATTATCAAAAGGCCTACAAAGCCAAATTAAAATATGGAGAGGGAGGTGAAGAGAAGGAGAAGACAATATCAATACAGTATATTACTTTTCAGGTATGCACTGTTGAACAGCATGGGTAAGAATCAAAAGTGGAACTAGGATCTCATCATAGCAACACTTAAGAAGAGGTTTGCATCCTGATCCCAAGCACATTTGTTTAATCTCATTTAATTTGAGTCAGGCACTTGCAAAAGCATCAGCTAAGTCTCACTGACCACATAGATCAACGGCTAGCCCTTCTCCGGCTACACCTACATGGCAAGCTTGAGAATTGCCACATCTCGTGAAATCACCAGAGAGCTAGCTGCATGCATGGGATTTAAACACAGAACGTTTGCACGTGAAATAAATCAAGGGAATTTCTCATGAGTATTAATGGCATTTTGCAAGCACAGTGCAAGCACAGCATGCTCAGCAACGGAAGCCTTGGGTGCAATCCAGAGAATCCTCAGAGTGCTTAATTTCCATTCATATCAGTGGAACTTAAAAGTGTGCTTAGTTTTCTCTGGAATGTACCCAGAGGGTGAAATCCAAAGAAAGTGAAAACAAGCCAAATCCTACTGAAATCCATGGGAATTGCAATCTAGCCTTCGATTGCATGCACTGACATGCCAGTAAAACTATGCTACTATTACCACACTTTATAAAGCTCTAGGAAAAAACCTTGGGAATAGGCTTTTACAAACATCAGGGATGGATTTTTAAAATTCTACTGTTAGTTTTGCCTTCCAGGGAGTACCGAGAAGACTTCATTTTCAGAAAGAATGGTCAATAGGAGAGCATCTTCCTCTAATTACAATTGATTAGTCATTGTCTCAGTTTTGGAGGTCCAAATAGTGATATTCATTTAGCCTCTGCATGTATATTCAGTCATGCACTAATGAGCTCCCTGAGGGAATTTGGCATGTGTTTACTACTCTGACTTATGACCTCCTTGCAGCTGTATATTTATATTCTGCATTTAAGCATTCAGCTGCACATTGTTTCAATTAGGGCTTACCATGTGTTTGCTATCTGAGGATATCATTCAAAATGAAGTGCACTTGGAAAGCATTAAAATAACTAATTCATATCATTATTCACATACTTTAAAGGTTGTTTTATGTGACAGCAATAGTTTTGTAAGTTACTACAATTCCTTAGTTGCCTTATTTGTCTCTTTATACCCATAGCCCTTCAACGAGGAAGATGGCAAGCAGAAGGGAGAAGAGGACTTTCCCCAGAATAAGTGCGCAAAGGATAGAAGACTCAGCTGAGAAACAGCACGCTTCCATTGAGATGGAGGAATAGGGGAAACCTGGTGGGAATATCTTGTCTCAAGGCAATATCCTAGCCTTAATCTTAAGTCACTAGATAGTTTGAGTTTAAATCGTTTAGGAAATATAAGGAAAAACAAAACTTCAGTTTGTAGGAGGCCACTTCCCCAATCCACAACAGCTATGTAAGATTTATATAGCACTGTAGGCTGTTTACTTTGAAAAGCTTCACATAGGTATGAAAATATAAAATGGCCTTACAGTAAGCCATGTTGACCAGCCTTCCCCAACCTGGTGGTATTGAACTACAATCACATCAGCCACAGTGAGCATGTTGCAGATTGAGCTAACTGTAGTCCAAAACATCTGGAGGGCACCCAGCTGATGCAGACTATTACTCTCTAATCCAAATGGCAAATCCGCTTCAGATCTCAAAGCTACTGAATACCCTTTCAAAAACAAGTACACTCTGCAGATGCTAGAACATGAACCTCAAGTCTTTTGTTATTGCAGCTATGATATATGCACATCATTTCTATGCTTATATTGTAGAATGGGAGTTGTTGGTGGGCGATCATCTCCTGTCTTAGTTCATAACAGCAGCAAGCTTTGAACTACAGACTGCTCAAATTCTTAACACGTTAACTCCTTAATGCACTAGGACAGAGGTTTTCAACCTTTTTGGGTCCATGGCTCCCTTGACCAACTACATTCTTTCCGTGGCACCCCTGTGGGGCTCAGGAGCCTAATTATGTCACCCCTTGCCTGCAGAGCCGGCAGCCCCTCTCCCCTTTTTGAACACCCTCCCTTGTGGAGGGTTCCCTCAGCCTCCTCTCCTTGGGAGTCCTCTGGGCAGCCACGGCTGTTGCCCCTGGTCTCTGAGCTGCCCCCTCTGCCCCCAAAAGAAGTGCCTCCTCATACTGCCCCACAGGGACCTGGGAAGCACTCCTTGGCCAGCCCCAGAGGCACCATTCGCCTGGGCAGCTTGTAACCAGGGCTGCTGCAACAAACAGCTATGCAAGCCTTTGGGAGGCAGAGATGTGAGAAGGCATCAGAGGAGGGAGGGAAGGAAAGGGGGACAGAGACCAGTGTTGCCCGCAGCACTCCTGACCATCATTGAAGGCACCGTTGCACTAGGAACATCAACAGCAACATCAACAAAACAATGCCACTTTCCCCATCATTTACCAAAAAAAAACTACTAACCAGAGTATGATTCTCCATTGCTTTTCACTTTCTGACTCGGATAAATTAGCAAATTCCAAGCTTGACTAAAATTTCCTCCATGCACCCCAGCAAAGATGTCTGACTCAACCTTGCAAAAGTGGTCATAGGTGCCTTAACAGGTGGGTATAACATGATCTACCGTAGATGTAATGTTCAAACTTAGCTACTCAGGACCCTCCTGGCTTCTTTCCATTCAACACAGCTACTTGATGTTCAAAGTAATATATAGAGAGAAAGGATGGTAATTTTATGTGACTTGTTTGCTGTGTTTGCAACTATAAACTCACATCCTTAAAGAACAGTCATCTGGAAAGCATTATAGAACTGCAATTGAGCACATGCCTGTGACAGTAAGTGCTATAAGTCTCTTTACCAACAAACTTCTGTCCAGCATCTTTGGACAGAACTAAGTGCAGCATCTCAAATGCACTTGCTGGCAGTGCAAGAGCTTCTTCTCTGTCTTATTTTCACTATGCTAAGAAATATAGATATCACAGAGATTCATATTTCCTGTATTGGAATACATGTCTTGAGAGGATCTTACATTTGCAACACAAGGCAAGAATTCCAACCCCTGAATTTATCTCTGGGCATGGCTGTCCACAGAAATAATTGGGCAGGGAACAAGGTCTATGACTTGGCCTGACTATTCACAGCCTTTATATGACTGAACCCTATGCACCATTACGTTACATGGTTCTGAAGAGAACCATATAATGTTTTATTGTAAATTTGTTTAATTATATTACCGCTTTAAAATGGTTGTTGCCTGCTCTGGGCTCATGAAAGCGATGAAGGGAAGGATATAATTCTAAGTAATAAATGAATTAGACACGTGGCAAAATGATTGACTGGCCACTGATTAATAGAAGGATGAGAACTACAATCATTTCCAACATGTAAACCACAGTGTAATAGGCTGTCAGAATTAACATGGCTGTACTGTTGCTTTTTCTTCTCTTATGCTTAACAACCACACAGGATGAACATATGTAATGCCTTTGTTTCTTTCTTTTTTTCTAGACATCTACTCATGTCTAGAGCAAAATGTCAATAGCAAGGTAGCTCAAGTTATACCTCACCCCTAGAATTTAACACCTTCACATTTGAAACGTGAAATTCTGCTAGCCTGAGGCTGCCTAAGGTTTGGTGCATATGCTGTCCTACATGGAAACCCGATCTTGACTTAGAGAAGTCTTTGATGTGCAAAGCAAAAAGGCCAGGCATACTATTTGGCATTAGGACAAAAGTATTGTAGCCTGAAGGTGAATGTTCAGAGGACCAGAGTTTCAACCATTTATTCTTGCATTACCTCTATTATTACATTTGTAAAAGCTCAGATGGAAAGCTGACTATAGAAATGATTTCTACGGTGGCAATTTGATACGTGAAGCCATTTTGCAAAGGCAAAATTTGTGTCCAGGTAAACAGCTCCAGAAAAACACTCGAAACCTAGACTGCCCAAACATTCCTAAGGGTATTTTACAAGGACAAAATGGCTGGAAAAAGTCAACTTCTGGTGACGTCAGCACGTCAGAAATGCCCACGTGAATCAGTCCTCAGGTGTTCAAAACAAGAAAGATTGTATTCCAGAATGGGAAGGTTGAAAAGCCAGTTGGAAAGGGAAACAACTTAATATGGTGAGAAGCAGCCCAACCCACATCCCAGCTAAGCTGGAACATTCCAGCTGAACTAGTTTCTGGAAGGCTGCCAAACTGCTGTTTCTAAGACAGACTGTAAAATGATGAAGAAATAAGGATGGTGACCTGGCTGCAGATTTTGTCTGTAGCTCTGGGAACGCAGCGTGTCCTTGGACGACATGCTCTATCTTTGGGGGGAAAAGAAAAGTAAGTCAGAGATGAGTGTTCATATCAGTCCATGATATATGGTAAGAGTTTCATGTGTCTTGACTTTTTTAAAAAAAATAAATAAATCTAATTTAACTGTATTTAATCCGGTTTTCTAGTGAACTTAAAGGAAAACTAAATACTGTGTGTATTGCCGAGTTGTGTGCAGTTACAATGTTAGCAGCCAGTTACATGGATCACAGAGACGTGTTTCATGGTTTTCTTGCAACTATGCATTCAAAAGATGCGCACAGAAATTAACTTCTGGCTTGCTTCATCCTATGCGCCAGTCCAAGCTACAGCAGCATATACAGCGCAAGCAGGGACTTGCACACCTACTGCTGGAGAAATGAGACGCTATGCCTAAGAACGGGCTAGCTTTGCTCCGCATTCCAGGACACACTCCCTTACTATCAAACATAAATGTGTGTGCCAATTGACACACACACAAAAGCAACAACAACCACCACAACTCTCCAGATTAAAAGTGCTGGAAATTCTGCCCCACTCAGTTCCACTAAGCACAAGGTAAGCAGGCAGGTAATTAAACTAACATATAACTGCCCCCCATCCCCATCTAAAATGACCCATTTTTAATGCATACCCTTTGACCTCAGCAACTCTCCTGGTAAGAAAGCCTAGCGCACGTTCATTACCAACAGAACAGTCCGAGCAAAATAATGATTAGAATAGGATGGGTGGAACTGCGGCCCATGGGCACTTTCATGCTTTTATTTTAAATAGTTTATGTCTCAGGTTTTTAAAAAGTTAATAACTATACAAGTATTTGTTCTGGCTCCTTTATCTCCTGATGTAGGGAGAAGAGGCTATTTTGCCTCAATCTTCTGTTGAGAATCAGAAGGACATACCATGATAACATGGACAAAGCTTCCCATGGCTTATGAGGAACCAACATTATAACTTCTATAATTACCAGTAATGCATCAGTTCTAGGTGATTGGATGATTATAAGATTTGAACGGACACGTTCCCTTATCACAACTAGCTCCAGCTAGCTTGTAGCTTTATCAGAATTACTGGGATTCCCATTGCAGTTCATACGATCCCACTAGCTCCCAACACATTTGGAGCTTAGCGGCGATTCTTTTTTAACTCAGACTCTTTACTGTGAAGAGAAAGCCAAACTCACCAGCTTTCCTGTAGCACTCTGGCCTCCCTCGTTTAGCCAGAATCCTTGCACCATAGCTGAGTCATAGGGCCCCCAAACTCCAGGGACAAACACAGGGGACTTGCTTATCTGAAGAGGGAAATTAAAATCCAGATACTTAAAAGTTTCACACACATCATGTTCATGTTAAACCAGGCATAGGCAAAAGCCCTCCTTTTCGGACTGCAATTCCCACCATCCCTGGCCACTGATCCTGTTAGCTAGGGATCATGGGAGCTGTAGTCCCAAAACATCTGGAGGGCCGAGTTTGCCTATGCCTGTGTTAAACACTATCTACCTATGTAATTGGCTCCTCGTGGTGGCAGTTACCATGAAGCAGCATGATCAGCATCAACAGGGAAGAAAACATGATGGCAAAACATGTGGAAAAAAGCATCTGAGGAAATAAACTTATCTGGACAACTTCTGTGGCAGCAGCAAATAAATAATAAACTGGGCATGAAGTTAGAGGCATAAAGATACTGACTCACTACTAAAGCTAGCCCAGTTCCCCCCATATTTTGTTAAAATTGGCACCAATGTCAGAAGCTGTCTTTGAAACATTGACTTTCTACTTACTTAACTTTGAAAACGGAACAGAAAGAGTTCCTGCAATTATTTCAAAAGGTAATACTGTACCTTTCCTGAAACTGGATTTTTTAATTATTATTTTAAAAAAATGAAACCCTCCTTCCAGTTATGCTTAGGGACAGTGGCTGTAAATATGAATCTAAAATGTGTTTTCTGAGCAGTTTCAGGAAGGTCTAAATATTATGTGTCCTACTCCATTATTTAACCACATTCCATAAATTATTATTGCACTGTTCCCAAAGCTACCTTGTGCCTCTGCCAGCACTCAAAGGGAAAGTCCAATTAAAAGACTAACTGGTACTTCTGGGAAACCATCAGGTTTTGAATATCTCCAGCCAGGCTTGGTATTTTAGAGGATACCCACAAGAATTTGCCAGGACAGGATATTTCCGTCTCCCTAGCTTGGCTCTAGTTACACACTTAGATGTTCATATCATCTTACAACTGAAATACCATTTGTATGCATTCCAAAAAACTATCAACAAACGTGTGGCGCAATTAAGATTTGCACATCAATACATCTTTGGGCACAGACAATGGGTGTGGACATTTTATTCTTCACTAGGGATCATTTTGTCCTTCTCCCAGAAAATCTACAGGGATAAAAGGAGGTTCTGGGATCTGGCTGAGGGCCATTTGCTCTTTCCAGTAAATCACTCCAGAGTTTCAGATACACCCACTCACCCCAGATTTCCCTTTCCCACAATATGTGATCACTTTCACTGAGGATCTGCCCAGTCAGAAAGAGATAAATGCATGTCCTTAAAGAGTAACTGATATTACAATATTATTTGTACAATATTTTGTGGCCTACAGTGGTACCTCAGGTTAAGTACTTAATTCATTCCAGAGGTCCGTACTTAACCTGAAACTGTTCTTAACCTGAAGCACCACTTTAGCTAATGGGGCCTCCTGCTGCTGCCGTGCTGCCAGAGCACAATTTCTGTTCTCATCCTGAAGCAAAGTTCTTAACCTGAAACACTATTTTTGGGTTAGCGGAGTCTATAACCTGAAGCATATGTAACCTGAGGTACCACTGTATTTGCACACTTTATTCATGTTCACTGTTACCTGAGAAGGAGAATCCCAGAAAGCAGCAGAATAAAGGCTGAAATTACATTAGATCTAGGTCTTTAAATTGCTACTATTTTACAGTAAGACAAAGATGCAATTTGCTACTCAGCCTAACAAACTCAATCAGCCTTACCTCTTCCTGCTTCTGACATCTACAGTGTACTTTGAGGGCATTTAGGGGTATTTGTAGCTTAGCAAGTTAAAATGCACATAAATATCGAAGTAGAAGTAATTCAAATTTATGTTAAATCTTTCACCCAGTAAAATTAAGACTACCAATGGTTCCAAGAGATTTTACAATCTCCAGGAAAAAGTGTATTTTGGGATTGGGTGGGGGCAGATAGCAAGATTTCCCTCATCCACCGCTTCAATTAAAAAACAAGGGATAAGGTATTTAACAGGTGGTGATATGAAGTCTGAGTAATTGGCTCCTGGTTTCTTTCTTGCCACTATTTTAAACAAACATGAAAAGTGATTCAATAAATATTCAACCCCAGCCATGTACCAGCTGCAGTCTGGTTGTCTATTATAAAGAGCCAATGTCTGTCTAATCTGAGGTCAATAATTTGTGCAAGTTAGGGAATTAAATAGTAAATACGTGAAGTAGCAGCCTAGGAGTTGCTTCAATTCCACTGACAAGGAAACATGTTAACAGGCTCAAACAGAGGACACTTTTATGAAACAGCACTGGATCATTATCTGATTATTGTGCTAGTAGGAGTGGGTCAGTAGTAACTTCTGACTCTGTTCTCATCCTGAAGCAAAGTTCTTAACCTGAAACACTATTTTTGGTTTAGCGGAGTCTATAACCTGAAGCATATGTAACCTGAGGTACCACTGTCAGTAGTACAGAGTCAGATAATTACCATGTCTTACACGCTTTTAAGTCTTCGCCCTAGACAAGCCCACCCATATTTCACATTACATATGATCAAACTTGCAATCCCCAGTTGAGGAAGGCGGAAACTGGGGAGGGCAGAAAAACTCAAGCTTTACCATTTCTATTTTTCTTTTCCCTTCCCCAACCCGTTAATGAGTAAAGAGTTAACCTTTTACTACTATTCCACAATGCAGTGGAAGAAGAGCTGGTGGTGGCAAGACTATGGCTAATGTACATCTCGCAGGGACTACGTTATTTCCAACAATAAGGTTCTCTCCCATGCAGGAATGTATTCCCACACCACTAGCATAATCCTAGTTATCACTGGTTCACAAGAAAGAGCATGATGATTGAGAAACCCTACAGCTGGTTCCTTGTGCTGCCATTTCATCTCTGTTGGTCAGTGATAGAGAAACTCATAAGGTCTTAGAGCAAAACCAAGTTCTATGCTGGATCTTTCTTTATTAAAGGTAATAAGAAATGGCAACCATTGCTTCAACAAGAAAGTGTTCAAGACATTTGGCGTGATCCACTATCTTTTATGAAGTGGAAGATTCCAGGTCAAGTGTATGTATCTACCAGTCATCTTCTGTTTGAAGATAGCTGAGAAACTCTGGGGAACTGGATTTCACCAGTAGGCCAGATCATTACCCCCAGCAGCCAAATTTGATGTTAGATGACCCATTTTGTCACAATGACGCCAGTTTTGTCTGAACAGTTTAAAATCAAGCTGTGAGAGCAAAGGTACAACCCACAAAATCCGGGCAATCAGCTAATCACTGGCATTCACAAATCCCCTTTTGGCTGAGTCACGGCTTGATCGGCTCTGCACTTGACATAATATGACATCAGGTGCAGGCCAGGTGGGCATGACTTGGCTGAAATGGGCCAAATGGTCAAAGGTTCTCTACTGCCACCTTGGAAGAACACACACACACATTAGGAATTGCTGGATCAAAGCCACTGCACTTACAGCCACAAGAACAGTACAATATTGTTTCATAATGAGTCGCTCATAGGCACCCTTGGATTATCTGATCACCAATTAGCATCAACTGTTTTAGCAGGAAGATTTCTATCCGTTAAATGGAGAGAGGCATTGTTGCCATTGAGGTTGTATGCAAACCCTTTTCAACCACTGAATTATCCCAAGGATTTCTCTCTCTTTTTGGTTCAGAGTATTTCAACTCTTATAAAAGTTCAACGCTTTCTAGCGAGATGAAGAAATGAAAAAGAACTCTGTGTGGGAGGATTTAACCTCAGTCAGTACTCCCTGCAAGATTTAAACTAATATGCAAGATATGTAAACATTATAGAGCAGTCAGAAACAAATGAAATGATGAATCCAGTTTAACAGTATTCAGCTGTGATACAAGTGCCAGAAGGCAAGGTTTGTTATGAGTAAATCATCTGGATGAGGTACAGTCCTCGGTTCAACCTCAGCGTGCCCTACTGAAAATCAGTGTCAAACTCTTGAGGATCAAAAGTACATCAGATAACTCGGACCTGCAAAACTCTAGAAAGCTAGAAAAACGTAATTCTATGTAGAAACAACTGCAAAATGAAAGGATGAGTTGTCTTGTTTATTTTAGCTTTACAGAATCATAACTGTGCACATTTACAGAAGGAAGAAAGCTCGAAACTAAACTCGTATGTGGTTTTAAATGCCATCTCCTGGTGCAGACAACAAAATGAACCCCGTCACCTTCCCACCAAGATAAAAGCAATGTTCTGGTTTATGGATTTTCAAAAGCAAGGAAGGAAGGCAGGAGGGAGGGAGGTTTCAACGGAGACACAGACATTTGAAAGCAGAAGCTTAAATATGTGTGTGTGTATCTGTCTTGATTGGAGTCAGGGATCAGTGCCTGGGATCAATGGAAAACCATATTTTCTCCAGAAGCGTTTTGTACTGGCACCTTAAAAGCATTCTGTGGTCTCATGAACCTCTGCCCCTCCTGCACTATTTTAATCTACTTGATCCTTGCTCCTTCTTGATTTGTCTCAATCTTGGGAACATTTGGGGGGAAAGTGCAGAAATTTTGTTGTTAGAGAGATTCAAAGCCCTTTCCCTCAGTAGCATATTTGGCATGGGAGAACTCAAATGCCCCTTCCCCAGATGGCATTTGTTTGCGGGGAAAATGGTTTAATTAATAGGGAATTGAATTTAGAGAATGCCATGGATTTGTCAAAAGTGAGTTCTACATTTACAAGTTGTTCAGTGTACATGAATTGCCAGTAATAAAAAGTCCCAAATGTAGAGTTTTTATAACTAACCTGGTAGCTGACTTCAATATTTATCTGTATCTGATGAACCTGGCAATAAAGCAAATGGGGTACGGTGTCCCTCTGCTCTGGCTGTGTTGGTGAAGGAAACCAAATGCACCCAGCTAAACGGCAGACAGGTGAAAGCTATTGCCAGTAGAAAGCCTCAAAACAGGCTGTTTGTGGGCACAGTACTTGCTGGCAATGGGCCTGATCCAGGTCTCTTCACTACCTTGGCTGGTGAGCCAAGGAGCTGGAACAGCAATGGGTCATTTTTCCTTGTTCCCCACCTTCCATCCTGGTTTCTGCAACAGTAGAGGTATGGATGTGGCTACTGAGCCCTGACCCTGGTGGTCAGGGTTTGGATTGCCCTCTAAGGCAACCATATTAGAGAGTTCATTTTCACCCATGTATATTTATGAGAGGGACACGGGTGGCACTGTGGGTTAAACAACAGAACCTAGGACTTGCCAATCAGAAGGTCGGCGGTTCGAATCCCCGAAATGGGGTGAGCTCCCATTGCTCGGTCCCTGCTCCTGCCAACCTAGCAATTCAAAAGCACGTCAAAGTGCAAGTAGATAAATAGGAAGGTAAACGGCAGGAAGGTAAACAGCATTTCCGTGCGCTGCTCTGGTTCGCCAGAAGCGGCTTAGTCATGCTAGCCACATGACCTGGAAGCTGTAAGCCGGTTCCCTCGGCCAATAAAGCGAGATGAGCGCCGCAACCCCAGAATTGGTCACGACTGGACCTAATGGTCAGGGGTCCTTTTACCTTTTTATATTTATGAGAATGCTACAATAGTATTAACTGCAAGTTAATTAATCCTTATTTAAATATATTAATTGAGAATAAATACATTTCAGTACAGATTAAGCTGCACGTTTCTCAAAGCCACAACTGGATGTTCTTACACTCACCAATAGAGGCTCTTTTAAAGCTATCTTTGGAAGAACATATTAAGTCCTCATATGTTACCATTCTTTGATCCAATCCAGACATTACAGTGGTGTGTGAACCACTTCATGATCTGCTTCCACAACACTATTATTATAATTATTAAAATCTATTATTTGGAGAGAGAGAAAGAATACATGCACAAGGCAAGTGACATTCTTCCTCCTCCATAGTCTTGTTCCATGTAGCCTTGCTAACAGGTGATCATAGCATCCAAATGTTATTTCCCACAACAGCAACCCCAGCATCTGATGTCTGGACATCATTAGCAAAGATAGTAAAAAAAAGAGGTCAGTGTTTCCAAGCGATCAGAATTTCCAAGTGTTCTCAAGGTTCTATGGAACACAGATACAAGGGTGTGTGTTTTTGGTTATTGCCGTACCTTCTCAGAAACATCCGAATTGGATCTACGCAGAATAGGTGGAGGGGGGATTATTAAATGTGGTCAAGTGTTACCAATTAGTGTTCAGTCATCTTGAAAGCACCTATGTAGTGTTACAAAGCAATAATGGTTTCGACTGAGTGAAGTGACATGGTCACAAGACTGGTGTAAATGTGAGTGGATTCTTGGCTTCATAGCGTAATCATCTTGGAGGCTCTTTGGTTGGGATAGTGCAATGAAAATTGAGAAAGGTACACATACAGCTCTGCACCCTATTAATACTTAGATTTACTTTCCAGGTGATAGCCAAGTTCTCAAAATAGGATCAGAGTAGGAATTTATGTAAGTCTATACCGCCAGAAAATGTGGTAGATGAAAGATGTAAGTTCTCGTAATTTGTCACTTCCTTAAAACTGTATGTGCTGATGAGATCCATTTTATTGTCTCTAATTACTATAAATCCAAAAAGGTACTACGTATGCATGTCTTTGCATTTCTGGATCTATAGAACAGATAATTGTTACTGACAAATTAGTTGTGCAAAACTATTACAGACTCTCAAGGTTTTGCTTCAGCTATCAGCAACAAAATGTTAGCTGTCCAGATTAAGACACTGTTGGTCCTCCAAATTTATCCATCCTATTAAATGGTTCCATCTTATTGATTGTTATCTACTTTAATTTCTTTTTATGCTTTGAACATTTGTACTAAATGAAGTTTCTAAGAAACTTTCAAATCTTAACTTAAATTGAGTTTTTAAAACTTTTAAAACTCAACTTTAATCTGTATGTGGGCAGGCATTTACCAAGTGAAAGATTATATTTTAAAAGATTTTCAGCTCTTCATGTATCATATTTTATAGGACAAATATAATATGAAATCTCTAGGATTTGTGATTTTTTTTCTAAGTTTAGTACTTCCTAATTGAGACTAAGATTTTTTTGCCCTGCACTTTAGAGTGCACATTTCTTCGCTGTTGTTGTTCTTTAAAATCATTTCATTTAATGAAATTGTCTGAGTACAAAATAACCTTCACCCCTCTACTATTTACTGTGCCACCTGCCATGAAATGGAAGCAGAGTGCTTTGATAAATGGACGCAAAGGTTGTCTGGGTACACTTCCACAGGCAGTGTTGTCTTGTGCACTGAAATGCCTTTTTGTACCCTTCTAAAGTAATATACCACTTACAGCAGACACTGCTGCACATACTAGAAACCCTATACAGAGCAGCAACCCTATATGCCTATTAGTAGGATTTTCAGATGTCTGTTATATTAAGGTACCTTTAAAAAAACAAAAACACACTCCTATTTTCAGGACAGAACAGCACTAAATACCCTGATGATGATTACTTTCAAATATCCCAATTCCAAACCAACTTCATAAAGCAGAAGGTACAGCTTCAATGCCCAAATTATCTCATGTATTTTTCATCTAGATATCCACTCTTGGGTATATTATTTCATTCACGTTCATTCACTGCAACAGATGCTATCCAGATTTACAAACACTCCAAATATAATTCCACAATTTCTACAACTGAAAATACAAACTTGGCCTGCTGCTGAAAGATCAAACTTCAAAACATCCAATTTGGGAAAACAAATAAGATATTATCAATTACTTTATCTTTGCTTCCAAATTGTAGAGCACGAGGATCTTAACTGATTCTAAATATTTGATAAGGTTTGCCTATTCAAAATCTATAAAAATCCTCAGTATAATTTTATGATTATTCTATAAACATTTAATGTGGTCTAGTAGTATGTGCGGGGTGTGTGTGTGTTATTTTTTTAAAAAGATTCAGATTACAGCGAAAATACTGCATGTACATATCATAAGCATATGCATGTTTACAACGACAATTTATACTGGCTAAAGAAGAAAATGGCTAACTCTTTGCAATAAATGGCAAAGACAAAAAAATGGATTGATACATAACCTAAATACCTTAAGTAAGGATACACTGAGATAAGCCATTGGTTGCTATTTAATGTGTAATAAAAACTTAGTTTGTGCATGCAATTCTCAGAATGTGGACTGCTGTCACCTGATGGAAGACTCGACCATCGCATGACAAAGCAATCATTACTGGGAAAACATGGCAAAGTAAATTGACTGAAGTGATAGTGTAGTTCTATGGATCCACAGTACAGGCGGTTCTTCAACTTACAGTACTCTAGTGCCTATTGGGGAAACCCTGCCTCCTATAGCAAACTCAGCTGGTGACGGCCAACAGGACCAAATGCTATGCTCAAAGGGAAAAGTATGGTTTGTAGCACTAAAAAAAAACCACCCATGAAAAACTATATCAGGGGAACCCTCCTCCTCAAAAAACAGGCTAATGAGGACTGAACCTGTTTTGTGTCCATGGGAGTGACAGGTGAAAAAAAGGCACCTGAGGAGGGGTAGCAATGGACGAGAAGAATGTTCTGCTTAGAGGGAACTGCTGGCTAGAACCCAGAACTGCACACTTTTTAGGAAGGAGATAAACAGCAACATATTGTTTTTGTTTCGGTTGTGACCAACTGAAGGTGGTACAAGGCTACACCATCAGCCGGTAAGCCTGAATGCCCCTCAGACAAGAACATTTTGTGCCCTGTACTCATTCTAACACCTGGCAAATTGGCAGGGGGGTTTCTATGCAGAATTTCTATACTTGGGCAGAAACAGAATCATGCTAGAGCAATTCAGCCCCACAGGCTCTGGTGTGACAGCCGTGACAAGTCGGGCTAAGCAAACAGCAACAGTTTGCTGGATGCCAAGATGGGGAGTACTGGTTTGAACCAAGTCTCAGGGAGTGGGTGAATAGTGAGTGAAGAACCTCTGTTATTTTCTGTCTTTATAGAAAATTACCTCAGAGCAAACTGCAATTCAAAGCACAATACCCACATACACGGAGGGAAGAAATAACACATTAACAATGCATTTTGCTCAATCAAATAGGTCCCACTCTGGCAAAAAGGTTTGTCACTAGGTTTTGTACTTAGAGCTGCAAAATTAATCTCATGTTCTGTGACCATAAAAAGACGTAAATTTACAAATAGCAAGAGCTTTGACAGTAAGAGCTGTTCGACAGTGGAACAGTCTCCCTTGGGAGGTTGTGGACTCTCCTTCCTTGTAGGTTTTTAGGCAGAGGTTGGATGGCCATCTGTCATGGATGCTTTAACTGTGATTTCTGTGTTGCAGGGGGTTGGACTAGATGACCCTTGGGTGCCTTCCAACGCTAAGATTCTATGATTCTATTATTCCATTCTAATTTTGTTCAGAAAGTGGAGATAATATGTGTGTAGGGAGATACCTTTTAAGAAGCTATACCTGCACTGTACATTTAAAGCAGTTACCACATCACTTTGATAACTCATAGCTTCCCCCAAAGAATTCTGGCAACTGTTGTTTGCTAAAAGTGCTAAGAGTTGTTAAGTGACCCCAATTTCCCCACAGAGCTACAATTCTCAGAGTGGTTTAACAACCCCTCTCTCTTCCTGGGGAATTCTGGGAATTTTAGTCCTGTGAGGGCAAAAGACATATCCTAGCCAGTGGCGGGGGAAGGGGGTGCGGGTCACCCCAAGTGTCATCACTGAGGGGGGGGGGTAACAAAATGACAAAAATTTTAAGTTGTGGGGTTTTTTTGTAATTAAGCTCACAAAACTTTCTAGTTCTATCCACAAAGGTTACAAAACACGGCTGGCACTGGGCACCACACCGCAGGGGCCTACAGCGTGCCCAAGCCACGCGACTCTCCTGGGAGTGACGTGGTGGCTTAGGCGCCTGTAGGCTCCACGCTGCCTAAAATGGCAGCGTTGGACTTGCACCTGCCCACCGCCTCTCCCTCAGCCGCCCTACAGCTGAGGGGAAGGTGGCAGAGAGGCTCCATGCAGCGCGCCCCACCCCTGGCTGCTGGAGGTGCGTACCGCACCTGGCACCCGAGTGGCTAGCTATGCCGCTGATCCTAACTACACTCAGCACCCTTAAAAAACTACATTTCCCAAGTTTCTTTAGTGAAGCCATGACCACAAATTATGCAGTCAGGTTTCCAGTATTTGGGGACAACGCAGGGATCAGTACACGCAGAGTCTAATGGTTGAGCCTCACCCAGGGAAAATATTAGTTACTAGAAACTGCTGGTCTTGTGCTCTGGTCATGTTTGTGGGATCCCCCACAGGCATCTGGCTGTGAGGACGGGATACTGGACTAGACGTGTCATTGGTCTCATCCAGAAGGCTCTTCTCATAACTGTTTAAAGTGGCATGATGCTGCTTTAAATGTATGGTGCAAATGTGCCTGAAATTTATAGTTTCTTAAGGGAAAATGTAGAAAGTTTCAGAAGCCAGGAAATGGATAGACCATTTGAATCAGTTTAAATGTAGGTTGTAAAATTGGTGAATTAAAGTGCCTGAAAAATGAGGTCAGTTCAATATTTGATCCACAACTCATAGCTTATCTTTCCTCTCTCATGCTAGTAGGTTACAATGGTGTTCTTTCCAGATTTCGGTTTAATGTGATTTCAGTGTTCTCTCTGTCAATTAAACTGCATAACTGTCTATGAAACTCTCCTAAGCCAATGGAGTTGCTGTGGTCCTCAACAGTCTGAAGTATTTGTAAAACCTTACTAGCAAACCCAGACCAATTTATATCTCATGTGCTTATCCATGATTACGGGCCCAGTTGTCCTGTGGTACTTCATCTTCCACTTTTCTTTCTTTCTTTCCTTCTTTCTTTTTACCGAGACTGCAAATCTCCGGCTGCCATCACCAGAGCTATTGCCACATCTGCAACCTGGTCACTCACTGTGGCAAAAGGTGCGGGGGGGGGGGGAAGGTTAGTAGTTCAGTTAAGGGACTGGCTTTGTGCCCAATTGTTCACAAATTCTGCTGATCTTGAGGACTGCTTATATGTTTCTCCATGTGGGCAAGAAAGTGCTGAAAGGACAGAATGGTTGTATTTGTTTCTATGGGCACAAAGAAATGCCAGACAGTTCTTATTCTGCAAGATAGAATTCCGCCACCTTTTATCTGGCACCAAAGGCACACATATTCCTACAGGGTGACTAAGAAAATGTAACAGTTTGAAGCAGCTCTACAGGTGTCTTTGTGTGAGAAGGTGGAATTGCTGTCCAAACATCTGCACTGGTTGTTTAGTCGTTTAGTCGTGTCCGACTCTTCGTGACCCCATGGACCAGAGCACGCCAGGCACTTCTGTCTTCCACAGCCTCCCGCAGTTTGGTCAGACTCATGCTGGTAGCTTCGAGAACACTATCCAACCATCTCGTCCTCTGTCGTCCCCTTCTCCTTGTGCCCTCCATCTTTCCCAACATCAAGGTCTTTTCCAGGGAGTCTTCTCTTCTCATGAGGTGGCCAAAGTACTGGAGCCTCAGCTTCACGATCTGTCCTTCCAGTGAGCACTCAGGGCTGATTTCCTTAAGAATGGATAGGTTTGATCTTCTTGCAGTCCATGGGACTCTCAAGAGTTTCCTCCAGCACCATAATTCAAAAGCATCAATTCTTTGGCGATCAGCCTTCTTTATGGTCCAGCTCTCACTTCCATACATCACTACTGGGAAAACCATAGCTTTTACTATACGGACCTTTGTTGGCAATGTAATATCTCTACTTTTTAAGATGCTGAAACATCTGCACTATGTATATTTAATTGTTAGCTATTCAAGATTTCTCCCCACCACCTTTAGCAGGAGAGAGGCTGTGTCCTTGGAAAAGTATCCCTGTGCTTTAATTTCTACCGGGACCAGACCTACCATAGGACAATGAATGACAATTTTTAGATTATATGTTTTATTTTTTCATTCCCAAGCAGATATGTCCAGGAGATTTTCCACTTGGTCAGCCTTGGGCACTATGCGTGTTTACTTATGAGGGATCTGATGTTCTGCTTCAGGCAGTATAATGTCTTGGGCTAACCCTGCGCAGTTCCGCTATTATGCCCCTGTAAAACTGCATTTCTCTGCAATCACAGAGAGATTCATGCCCATCATATCAGTTAAATTAAATAACTAGGCCGCAGTCTGACTTTTAAAAGGCTACATTTGAAAATGCATTCTGCCACTTGTGAACCAAAAAGCAGGGAGATAGAAGATGGTGTGGCTTGTTTGCAGTAGTTTTGCTTTTGTTTTCATTTGCCTGCAACACCCCTCACCCCACCCCTCTCTACTGATCTGGAGGAGGACAAATTGCTGCCTTTGCAAACTGCTGGGCTGCAGCCAGCTGGCAGAGAAATCCATTGCCCTGGGCATTCGGCTCCATCCCCTTGGAGACAGCACGTTTCAACTCCCTAACTCAAGCAGAGTGGAAGGGCCAGCGGTGCCTGAAGAATACAAGGTGAAAATCCAGAAAGCAGCTTTTGGATGTTCTCTCTGAAAGCACTTTGCCAAGTGCCGCTACATAAAACGCAAAACGCGATGTAGCACACGAGCCCAATAGCGTGGTGTGCTGCGTTTTGCCTCTGTGCAGACATTTACCGGCACGGCAAAGGACTCCTTTGCAATAAACATTCAAGGAGTCTGATGCTTTAACTATGTGGCATGTTCTGCTCTCGAATCTCAGCCAACATATACTGAAACCACTTGCTGGTCTGGCTCCCACTGAGATTACAGAGATCAGCTTGTAGGAACACTTTGAGCCAGCGTGCCTCTGCGGTCTCCACCCCAGGATGTTCTGCAAAGGACACGTACTGTGCAAGCTCTCAGGCTGGAAACGTGCTCCAGACTCTATTTGTGTAAACAAAGCTGGCAGCTTGGGTGGATATTGTGGAGCAAGAACAGCGCTGTTTTATATACGCTAGTTGCTAAGAGGAGCAGATGAACCAATTCAAAGTAAGCACATTTTGCCTGAAGTTGCTCTTTAAGCCAACAAAGAAACAAAAACAGGCAGAGAACATGCCTTTGAACTCAACTGAGAACCTTTTACAATATTTATAGCATACAGATTCACCCAAGCAATCCCTTAATGCTTATATCCTGTTGATCTTAAAAGGACCGTTAGAAAACCCAGGAAAGATAGAATCACACAACAGATAAATTTAACTGCAGCAGGTTATTCGGGCCAATTGTCAACAACTCCAGAGTGAAAACGCAGATCGATGGCAGAAGCTGGGCGTGGTGCATGCAAAAATTGCATGATCTAATCATTGCCCATTTCAGCTTGTTAAAGTGTGCAGATCTTAAAAACACACATGGGGGGGGGGAACATGACGGGGGGTTAAAAGATAAAGATATGGAACTTGGGAGAAGGAGAAAGCTGTTTGCAAAAATTGTTGGAAGAATAAACTGAGAACACCATAGAATCAAGCATGCCTTGTAGAAGGGCTGGATACAAACAAGAGAAGAAAATATTTAAAATAGTATTGTAACAGTAGGAATGCTGTGTCACAGTGGATTCCCATGCTGATTACGTCTGGTCATGTCCTCCTTCCAACTGTCAACTGTTAAAACTCCTACTGCCACCACCCCAGTTGTCATTTCGTACTCTAAGTGATCTCCTCCACATTCCCAACAGAAGAGCCTAATGGTTCATTACAGATTGACTTCTATACCACTCAAAATACCAGAGGCATGACCAATAAAAGTATTTCCTTTAATTTCTTAGACTTTTTTTTTTAAAGCAGGGGATGTAATGGGGCATCTTTCATAATTTTACAAGCCCATACCGAAGGCCTACTCGTCTGATTCATGGCACGTTGAGCCACTCATTGCAACCCCTCCTCTTCCACAACCCTCTCTCCCGCCCCCACTCCCCCAGAAAATAAAGTAACCCAGCAAATTATTTTGAGTGCTTTGTTGTTAAGATCCTTTGAAAGAAACCCACTACTCGACCATTGCACTTTCACCCTGCTTTATGTTCGCTGAATTTCTCCTGACAGTTGACTTTTTCGTTTGCCAGAACCACAACAAAGGAAAGCCTTGAGTTTCCATACAGGCCATTCCCCCCTCCCCTTGGTCTCTCTGTTTCGCTCTATACTCTGATCATCTCACAAAGATATTATTGTTGCTGGCTCGCTGGGGCTCAGTGCACCTGAAGCAGATCAAAGGCACTTTTTTATGCCAGCCTGACCACACAGGTCTCTCTCCCACTGCATTAAATTAAACCTGATGATTCATCTCTATTGCCCTTGGGGTCCCTTGGTACAAAGAGAAGGAGAAATATATATATATATATATATATATATATATATATATATATATGGAGAGAGAGATTTCTAACAAAAACATAGAGGATAATAAATTTAGATTTTATGGCTCTAATTAAAAAAAGGTACAGTTAATTTCAACCAACTGCAGCTGCAAATACATATCATTAAAAAGGCACACACAACTGCCCTATGTCGTCGGCGCAGTATATAAACAGGTACAGATAAAAGACTCCTTCAACCAAAGAGTTTTCATATATTCATTCCTTTGACAATGCAATATGGTGAAAAGACGTGCGGGGGGGGGGGCGGAATAGTAGTTTTGGTATTTTGAAACTGAAACAGATTTCGCAGCGCATTCCTATGTTTGATTTCTTGCACGTACACTCAGAGGGCTTACAGCTAACTTACTCTGCATTGGACTGTAGCATCAGTTATCTATTGATAGAGAACACCAACTTTTAAGTGGGATTCTAACATTAGCACAATTTACATTATCACTATTATTTGTCCCAAATGTGCCACTTTGGCCTTGATCATAGTGCCCTGTTACTGAGTCCCGCTGCACAAACAAACGAGGCATTCTATAGGGTGTACCAAGTACCTCACTTATTTTGTAATCCTCACAACAAACTTGTAACCCTTATCATAGATGGGAGAGAGAGAACTTGGATGGCTTTATAAGGGGACTGGAAACAAGTGTGGAGAGTAACGAATATTAACATGATGGCTCCAGTGTCGGAGGAAGTATACCAGCTGCATGAAGTGTCATCCTGTTTCTATACTTTACTTCCTTTGCCTCTAACACCACAGTTTATAATTTCCCACCCCTAAATTCATATGTTTGTTTGTGTGTGTCTGTATAAATACAAACACACACAAATCCAAAAATGTGTACACTGTCATTTGTGAATAACGCACATATTATTTATTTTGCTGCATATATTTTAGTGAAATCCTATCTAATGATTCAGTCTACATTTAAGCAACTTAACAAGTTTTAAATGAAACAAAAATGACTGAATAAGATCACTGGATAAGACAGACAAGAAAACAGAATGCTTTCAGGCATGCGTGTATATATATATATATATATATATATATATATATATGCATGCCTGAAGAGAGAGAAAGAGAGACAGTAAACTTTAATTGCAATCCCAGGAAAAAGCATTCCCACTAATTCAGTGAGAAAAAATATTGAAGCAAAAATTGCTTATCTGGGCTCTTTTGGAGCCGCAATGCAACTCATAATTCTATAGATCATTAGAGTGCTCAGCACAAGATGGATTTATATTGATTGAGAGAAGAGGTGAGAGAGATGAAGGCTAAAGGGGATTTTCTAAAGACACTGAGTACTCAGTTATACATTAGTGACATGCTCATCATGGGTTACTCTAAGCGAGAGTCTCCGGCTCCAATTTCACACTATCCAGTTGAAATCGCAGTAGAATAATTTCTGACTTTGCTTTTACATTTTGTGCCTTTCCCTTAGTATTGATTTCTACTACTATTAAAGATGTTTCTCAGTAGCAGATGTATGGTGATCTATAAGAAGTCTCTCAAAGTACTTCATAATATACAGGATACACAAGGGCAAATAAATTAAAAGAGGTGTTTAAAGGGCAGCTTCTCATCAGCTGGATTTATGTGACTGGCATAATGATTCTGCTCCCAACTTACCGCCATGTGGCATGAAGACGTTCCACATATCACAACGGCTCGGGATGTAATTGGCTGGTTTTCACAGGGCAAGTTATGTCCTTGCACTCTGGCTCCGATCATGCCTGGTACGGAGAGACAAAAAATATATAAGAAACCCCATTTTTAAAGACATAACTCTGAGAAGGCTGTCAAACAGTGTTATCAGAGAAGCCGATTTCTCTACTTCTACTTGGCTAATACATTGCCGCCGCCCCCCCCCAATAAAAGTATTGATCAATCTAATGGAAGAGAGAACAATCATCATCAATCAGGATTCACAGCTGGAGTGACAGCCACAGATCCACGGCTTCAGATGCAGCTACAGAGGGTGTTTGGGCACCCACACAGGGGTCCCCTGAGTTTTAAACAGAAAATGGCTGGGGGCAAAATGGGGGTGCTAAACACTTTGTTTGCCTGCAGTCTTCCGCCTTCCAATTCTTACTCCCCCCACAGTCCATTTTTATACTAGCTGTGCTTATATACAGTCTTACATCCCACCTAAAAAAGTAGATGTGGGGAATGACACCAGGTTGGGAGCAATCGCCAAGGACAGAGGAAGAGACTGGCACTTTTCTCCTGCCTGCTGATTTCTGCTCAAAATTGCCACCCCTCACCCCCATTTCACAGCCATTCAATACAATTTGAAGGCACAGAGCTATTGTCACTCTGCATTCCACCCATACCCATTGGCTTTTCTGCAGGTGAATTGGCCAAAGCCACACAAGGAGGTAACAATCCAATTCATTTTCCTTCCTTTGCACTGTTCCCCTTATTACAGACAACACCAAACACTATATCTGTCACAATTAAATTCAGTCTCTTAAATATGGTGAATGTCGATGAATGAATGATTGACAGTAACTGAAATGAGGCTTTCAGCATTCACCAGTGTTTGTCTCACAAACAAGGACATACTGTAGTGAGCACTGACATTCAAAAGGTTCATCTGGGATTTCCAACATTCATGTGAATGCCAATAGTCATTGTCTCCCCCTGCCCCACTAAATTGGATATATAATTCATATATATATATATATATATATATATATATTCCATCTGACAATGCAATACTATACCTGTTAACATAATAATAATAATAATAATAATAATAATAATAATACAACAACTCTGGTATCCCTTATTATATCCCTTCCTTAAACAATGAATTTCTATAGTGGAATCCGTCATTAAAGAAGAACAAATCTGCATATTATCCTCCCATATGCAACATTATGGAGAATAGTCTTCCCTATGTCTGTTATCATGGACTGCACTAGCCAGACAGTTTTTAGTCATGTAAATGTTCTTAACAAAATCGGAAATTATGCCAAGCCATGTTTGATAAAGGTGGCAAAACACAATGGTCTGTTGTGATATGTGGATATACACTCTTAAACTGAAAGTTCTCTCTTTGATTAAGTGCCCGCTTGCACTCTGTATGACAGCTCTTGTTGTTATCTGATTTTACAGATAAAATTGTAGGCATGGGGACCAAATGGGGCATATCAAAACACCAATGCCTAGAGCAGAGCTTTCCAAACTGTGTGTCACGACACGTTAGTGTGTCGGCCGCAGTGTGTAGGTGTGTCGCATGAATGTTCCCCATGCTCCTTCCAGGGCTGGAATGGGGTTAGTTTACCCTCTGGTTTGCTAGTAAAACTGAATTACTGTGTTGCAAAATGATGTAAGTATAAAAAGTGTGCCATCAACATGAAAAGTTTGGAAAGCTCTGGCCTACAGCAAAAGTGGCAACATAATCCAAAATTTGAATTATCCTTTATAACATCATATTTTACATGGCAATCTTTCTTAAGAAATTAAACAAATTATTTATTGTGAGTACAGGGGCCTAAATATTTTGATCACTACTACAGTCTTGTTGATGTCTGTGCATCAACGTGAATCACTCCCAGTAGGTATGGTGAAAGATACCCTCTTCATAACTGGAGGGTCATGCAAGGAATGTATCATATGCACCTGAGATTTATTCCTTTGTGAAGAACAGAAACAATTAGAACTTCTGCTAATGGTTCAGCTTTCCTTATTTTACCATGAGGCCAAGCAAATATTCCACATTGTGTTAAGGGTATTGCATAGAGAATATCTGCAAGGAATTTCCTGTACAAATACGTGCTATATTTAGAAGTGTACAAGGATGTTTAAAACCTTTTATGTATTTCAAAATGTGTATGTCAAGTTAAGCAAGGTTAATCTCAACTTGAAGAAATGTGTATTCATCACATTGTTATTAATGAGTCACGTGGCAAAATATATATTAACCGCATAGAAAATGTGCATTGAGTAGAATGCATGCTGCCTTCATAGTCCTTGAACTTTAGTCAAGAAGTCTTCATAAGTTTGTAGCAGCATTTGTACACTCTGGTGTTTGCCACAGAGCTGAAATCCTGAGAAAACCCACCTCTTTCGCCAGGCCTTTGACACCTGAGATAGATGTTTTTAGGGCCCACCTTATTCCTGTGATTGTAATTTGTTTAAACTGTTTTTAACTACCAAATTCTGAATACCTGGCTCATCACAAATCCACACACGTTGAGAAGTGGATGAAAACGTAACATTTACGAGGGCAAACAGAATTTTCACAGATTCCAGATGCAAGTTCCTCAGTCCTCCACATGCTGCACCAGACTGGGCTGGCAGAATGACTTCTTACTCAGTTTTGGTTTCCTTTCAAAAGAAATTGTGGGATGGATTGTCCAAAGGCAAAATGACAGCAAGGAAAATTAAACTCGTTTTCCAGGTGGGATTTACCCACAACTAAGCATGTACAGAATTCAGCTCAAGACTGCTTTACACCTGGGCTTGTGAGAAACATGCCAACAAGACCCAGCTGCATCCTGTCTCATTTGGTTCCAGCTTCCCAGCCGTTCTAAAAATGGAAGAAGCTGGCAGTAGGCTGGCAAAGGCTTGCTTCAGTTCTATATTCCTTCCTGCTCTGCATTTCTAATCATCTGCCTACCTTATACTGTTTGTCCGGATTTTTTGAAACCTTATTTGAGCAGCAATAAAATATGTTGGGCACTCTGAGAACTTTTTCTCTTAGGCTTATTCCTTTGAGAAAAGACCATAGCTCAGAGGAAGAGTATCTGCTTTAGTCCCAGCTAGATGGGCAGGGGTAAAAATAATAAAATTATTATTATTAATCTTCAGGTAGGGCTGGGACAGACTGCTGTCTGAAACCCTGGAGTGCTATTGACAGTCACTGTAGACAGACAGTCACTATAGACATGAGTGGTGCTGTGGTCTAAACCACTGAGCCTCTTGGGTTTGCCTATTGAAAGGTTGTCGGTTCGAATCCATGCAACAGAGTGAGCTTCCGCTGCTCTCTCCCAGCTCCTGCCAACCTAGCAGTTTGAAAGTACACCAGCGCAAGTAGATAAATAGGTAGCCCTCTGGCTTCCGTCACAACCTGGAAAGCTCTCTACGGACAGACACCAGCTCCATCGGCCTGAAAAGTTAGGTGAACACCGCAACCCCATAATTGCCTTTGACTGGACTTAACCGTCTAGGGGTCCTTTACCTTTACCTTACCTTCTAGACAGTAATGAACTGGGTGGATCAATGGTCTGACTTAGTATAAGGCAACTTCCTTCCTATGTTCCTCTCTATTCAATGCCTTCCCTCTCCTTTTTTGGCTCCCTAATTTTGTTAGGAGTGCAGCATGGTGGGAGGGAAGGTTTAACCCTTTCTGTTCCTGCCATACACATACACACATGTATCCTGGAAGAGATGCTTGCATTGGCAACAGTGTAAGCTTCCCTTCAAGGGTTCAAAGTAGGGAGTGTGAGATACAATATTTTCTGGTGGGGAGGCATGATGGAAGAAAAGAATGAAGCCTTCCCTCTTCATGTACTGCTGTGGCGACAATAATCACCCCACCCCTATTCTTGTCCCCCCCCCAAAAAAAACCAAACACTAATTTCATTGCTATTTACGTGTCCCATGTCATGTCAAGTTTGGTCCTCGTGCCATTTCCCCTGCATTTTGCAGGTGCAGGAACCTAGGAAGCAGCCTTAAGAGTGGATCAGAGCATTAGTCCATCAGTACTGTCCACCTTGACAGGCAGTGGCCTCTCTGAGGGTTAACCAAATGTCAAAATTAACATGTGAAAAGGAAAACAGCTGGGAAGATTTTTAGTAGCCCTAAACTCTGGCATGGCATCTTCCGTCTCTAAAATAAACACACGTACACACACATGCCTTCCATACCAAAACAGGCAGAGTTTGAAAAGGGAATCACATCGGATTACTAATGAAATGCACATTAAAATATTTAATGTGTCTATTATGGAGAGAGTATCAAATCTCTTGAGTCTACTGTGGGCAAATATTTTCACCCCTTGGGGCTTAGCATTCAAAACCTAAGTTCATATCTGGCATTTAAAATCAAGTGGCCTCATATGCTCCGGCCTCTTCCACTGTGGTTTCTCTGTATATCCCTGAGTTTGCATTCAGATCAACTTCACATAAACTTGCAGTAGTGCAAAACAAATACCCTGCCCTTTGCTGAGGCCACGTTTTGCTGGGGTTGCCAAGAACACAGCCTCTTATTAATCCTTCTAACTGATATTAGTTTGTTAAAAGTAGTACACTCTGTTTTTGGAATGTATGTTTGGGAGAGCTTTGGTACAGTTGTTCTCTCGTGGTTACGTCCCAGCTATCAAAATGTGAAACTGGTTTTTACTTGGGAATTTCTTATCTTGAAGAGACGGGCAGCTCCATTTCGAATTTCTGAAGGAAATATCCCCCCGCCCCATACACACTCAGCTGGATAAGTGTGTGTTGTACATGTTGCCTTCCCTCTCTTCCACACACTGGAGTGATCTACATTGTGAGACACATGTAGGTCGAGCAGGTGTGCAAAATGGGAAGGTCTGCTCCAAATCACAGAACATAACAGAATCCTCTGTAACGCTGCTTAGCGTACCAAATGTCTAACACTCTTCACCTTCCACGTAGAAACTTCCATGCTACCACTCATGAAGCAAGGCCTGCAAGTTGTGCCGACATTAGGTTAAACTAGTAGGTGGCAAACTGATAAAAGGAGCTGGGTTTCCACACATGAAACATAAAGCATGTCAAAGAGAAGAGGCTGACAAGGCAAAGGACAAGTCAACATGTAAGGATTTTTGTTTTGTTTTCAATTCCGCTATTTCATTCAGACTTCAAAATCATAACCAGGAGAAGGTTTGCAGCCTTGCCTTTTCCCAAATCTAAAGGCTGCCAATGTATTTCAAGCTAACAGAAGATGGAAATTGTTGGGATGCACCGAGCAAGATCACATGATCAGAGACTTGAAGGACAGCAATTACTCTCAAAAACTATTTAATCCAGTCTCCTACATGCAGCCAGGATTCTCTATTCCCCCACATCCAGAACAGATTAGCCGTGTTGTCCAGGGTAACATACCAGAACAGTTTTATACATACTGTCATATTCCTCATAATAGCTCCCTTAAAGGCTCCCGTGCTATAAGGCTTCCTTAGTTGATTATGCCTACCTGGCAACCAATACTGAAAATGCATATGGAATGTAGCCTTTGTAGCAAGCCTCTACTTATAATATGGAAGTGTAACAGAGAAAAAACAGCTACCCTTTTAGAGAATACCTATTCCTCCAGCATGTGCATCAATAAGAGACGCGCCTACTGCAGTCCCCTTAGCAAGGCCAAGGGCTTCAGCAGCCTCTGACGTCAGACCATTTCCAACTGGAGCTCCTGGAGTGAGAACTTCATTTCCTAAGAAAACAAAAGGAGAAAAACAAAATAAAATTCACTAGTCTCATCGTGACGGCCACCAACCTAGATGGCTACTAGTCATGATATAGCTATGCATTATGTCTGGTATATGAAGCAATGTGTCTCTGGCAGGACTAAGCAATAACTGGTTTTCAACATCGCGATATATCACTAGCTAAACATCACGATATATTGATATATAACGATATCAGAAATAAGGAAAGAACTACATAGAAATGAAAGGGACAATGTCCTGGAAACTGCTGCTACTTAAGGGTCTAAAACTCATGATGATATTAACAATCACCTCATGGCCACTTTCATCAGCAGGCAAGCCAAATGCATCCCACCGTTACTACCACCACCTCCTGTGGCCTTGCAGGGTGCTGCCACTGCCACCGCTCCCTGTCACTGCCGCAAGGTATTGCAAGCTGCTACTGTTGCCGCCTCCCATCACTGCTGTGAGTCCTTGCAGGCTGCCACCACTACTGCTGCCCCATCGCCATCACAAGGACTCGCAGGCCACCACTCACTGTGCCGCAGCCGTAAGGCCTTGCAGGTTGTTGCCACTACTGCCAACACAGACCACGGTCATGGCAAGCTGTTTCTGCCACTGCTGCTTCTGCCTCCTAGTAGGCCTGCTGGCAATCTGGCAGTCCCAGGTTATTTGTATTAACTATGACTCATTGCCGTACTTTGGATTGTCCTGAATACAACCATTTGGTAGCCAAGCCCCAAACCAAAAGTCCTGTGGGGATTCATTTTGGCTTGCCTGCTGATAAAACTGAGTGTATGATGATTGACAATATTGTCATTTAGGCAGACTGAGAGGTATACCTTACCATTGTGGTAGATTGCAGTGTTTAGCTAGTGAGTTATCACAATGTTTAGCTGGTTAGTTATTGCGATGCTGAAAACCAGTTATCACCTGGCCCTTATAAACATTGTGATTCACAATATACTGACAGCTCAATATTATGAAACAATTATCACGATGTGAACTTCAAACCGGTTTTGGACAATATATCAATGTATCGCCTAGCCCTAGTCTCTGGATGCCAGTTGTTGGTAATCACAAGTGGGCAGAGCTCAGATTCTGCTTGCCAAACATAGCTGGTTGGTCAGTGTAAAAAACAGGGTGTAGGATGCTTTGGTTTGACCCAGCAAGTCTCGTTTTATGTTCAATCTGTTGGGAGGCAAATGCTACTTTTTCTGTGCTTGAAAGTGATCCTTTGCCCTCTTCTCCCTGACCTGATATGCCCTTCATTCTATTTACCAAGCACCAATAATATTGCTTTTTAATTTTAAAGCACGCACATGTTGTGTAACGTTTATCATAACAATGTAACCCCTTGTATCAACAGTACAATTGCATTTATCCAGGAATAGGATAAACATGGATGCTATATTTGCAAAGCTACACTCATGGGGTTTTCGAAAGGACCATTAGTGAGGTTTTAATAGTATTCAATGGCTGGGTAAAAAGCAGCTACTACAATTCTTTCTAAGAAATCAGCTTAATATTCTGTACTCTTTAAAGCTAGTCTCATGTACAGTGGTACCTCAGGTTACACACGCTTCAGGTTACATATGCTTCAGGTTACAGACTCCGCTAACTCAGAAATAGTACCTCGGGTTAAGAACTTTGCTTCAGGATGAGAACAGAAATCACGCGGCAGCAGCACAGCAGGCCCCATTAGCTAAAGTGGTGCTTCAGGTTAAGAAGAGTTTCAGGTTAAGAACGGACCTCTGGAACGAATTAAGTACGTAACCAGAGGTACCACTGTATGCCTGAAAGTATTCTCTTGAGTTCTCTGTGAACCGATGGATTAACTCACTGTAAGCCAGCTTTCTATGTTCCTTCCCCTGCAGCCTCCTGTTGGCCCCCAAAATCTGTTCCCCCAGCCATCTGGAGCAGATTCTCAGAGTGTGCAGTGGGGAGGAGAAGAAAGGGAAGTCTGCTCCACTCTCACAACAGCAACACCATTTGCTAGGAACAGGAGCAAAGAGTGCTCTTGTGCTCTAGTCCTAATTTCCCACAGGTGTCTGGTTGGGATTTTTAGAAGAGAACTCCATCCACCCCCCGCCCCCCGTTGAGCGAGAAACAAGTTTACCAAAGGAAAAAGCTGTCTGAAACTTTTCCTTCCTTTTTATCCTAAAGACTAGTTCCGGAATTTGCTCATGTTTGGTTTAAAGAAAGTTATGTGGTACCAATGACCCACCACCTTTCCAGGCAGTTGTCACGGCAACCGGCTATTTACCAGACGTAACACTAAGCGGTTAACAATACATCTTTAGTCAACCTGAGTAACTTAATCGCAAGGTCCAAAGTCATACTGATATTGAATGGAATTGGAAGCTTTAGTGCTCGTTGGCCCTTAAAAAAAATAAAATAACAAAGGGAAAACCGAGCAAGGCAGTACAGCTGACTCAGCTATGACACATTCAGTCATTCAAAAGCTGCTTTTAACCTGTCATGCAGAACCAGTTGTGTTTTATGTGAAACTGCAATTTGCCACATTTCAATGATGGAAAGGAGGTGGAAAATACAAAAAGGGGATGAAGACTAAAGGAATTCTCTTTCTTAACTAATGTGACATATGTACCGGAGGGGGGAGGCTTTAAAGAAGTAAATGCATTCTAGTGTAACCACCATTGAATTTTGGCAACTAAACTTACTGGAAATGTATGTTGCATACTATGCCAAAGGCGTATTTTTGTGTTAAGTTCCTACTAAGTTAGGACTATTCATCAACCCAGTAAACTCTAAGGCTAAAGCTAAGGAAAGATTGTGAATACCCAGGGAATCCTGTAATTGGAAAGTTAGGGACAATGCACACACTTTCAGGCCAAAGAGTCTATGCAAACGGAGGGTTAAAAGGGTGTGTATATTCCACCCTCCTTAAACATGAGCAGCTACATGGGATGCAGGCAGTATGTGTGTATACTTTTATATATGCAAATATCCAAAAATGGGTTAAATGCAGTTTCACTATAGAACCTTCACTCTGCTTGTGAAGAAGGTTCGAAACAAGTTATAAGCCTGAGGAACTTGTCGGCGGAGCAAGGGGAAGTCGTGGAGTAACACACCCCGTACATAGCTGTCAACTTACAGATTTGGAAATAAGGGACCAGCAGCCTTGAAAATAAGGGACCTGCAGCCTCACCTGTTCCAGGCACTCCAGTCTTCCTGTCCTCCTGCAATCTGGTCAAACTCATGCTGGTAGCTTCGAGAACACTGTCCAACCAACTTTGTAACCAGAGGTTCAACTGAATAGAATCTGAATCACATGCACCACAAGGCCTATGCAGCCTCAGCTTAAGATGGCTCCCCGGCCTGGCTTTGCACTGCAAAGTTTGCAGCAGCACGTGCAACAAAATGGCATCAAGCATTCAAAAGCCCCCTCAGCTTGCATTAACTAGCCACACACAAGGCATGCAAGCTCCACCCCCCAGTTATTCCTAGACTTCTTATTGAGTGAGCAACACAGCCAAGCAACACAGTTGGAGCCTCCCTCCTCCCTGGCCGGCAGGAAGGGAGGGAGAGGAGCTGCTTCCTTTGAAATTTAAGGGACATAATTTAAGGGACATTTAAGGGACATCCATCAATAAGGGACAGCAGCGGGACATGGCGCTGGAATAAGGGACTGTCCCTTCAAATAAGGGACACTTGACAGCTATGACCCCGTACCTGCAAAAAAACAAGGAAACAAGCCAAAATTTTACCATGTTTTTCTGAATGCAGCTTTGAATTGAATTCTATACTTTTATATATGTGGATGCCTGATGGACATAATCTTTACTGTTAATTGAGCATGCTCTAATATAATTGTGTACCAATAACATTCGTGTTACAAGTGTCCTTCTAAGTGTCTTAAGGGAATGTGTGTCCCAGCCACAAGTAGCTTTAGTGCATTGTAGGGTTTAAGAAAGTAAATAGGAAGATGCTGTTATATGTTACTTAAATTCAGCTCACCTCAATGCCCAGGAAAGGTATTAAGAAACTGGTGTAACACTTCTACTGCAGAATGATTATTCCTGCTACACTTAAAAGACATTTAGCTAAATCCTGCAAAAGTATTTGTGGGACATAATATACAATGGATTGTGCATAATGCTTAGAGGCAGCATGTACACTGAAACAATTCATCTTTGACAGTTACTAAAAATGAGAACTGGCATGTATTTTGAAAAAGTGCCCTTGCACTTCATTCTAAACAGGAAGGGAAAGTTTAAATAGGCATAATTTTAGCTTCAGAACACCACTCATTGTTACAATGCTACGGAGCAGATCATATGATCATAACCATGCTTGCAAGGGGAATATGTAATAATAAATGTGTTCCGAAACAGTAGTTGACAAACAACCTACACAGATGGGAGATACCATAGGATGCTTCTTAGCAAGATGGCAATGGCACTATTGTGCCATCATGAAATTCACGTGGGGGCAAAATTACAGGAAGCCAAGCCAACGCCAGCATTTTTAAAGCATTGCTTGCAATGTTCATCCCATAAGGGGCCAAAGAAATACACTCCATATGAGTCAGGCCTTTAAATAAAACATACTTGAAAGAAACACTCACTTGAGAGCCACAATTTTTTTCATGAAGGCACTTTGTTTTATGAATCCCCCCTCCAACTGCTAAGGACTCTTCCACATACAAATCTGTTGTTTCCATTAAAATATAGCCAGGAGCGGGAGTCCACCATGCAGAAATACAGAATCACAAACAGGAAACCAAACTTCTCTCTCCACTATTCTTTCAAAACACAGCTGGTTAGGGAGGGACTATGTTCAAATGAGCCAATATCGTATAAACCCTTCACTTCTTATTTTTTCCCTTTTGGGGTGGAAGGAGAAAGGAGCATGAGAGGACACAAGACTCAGATTAGACTTCTCCCTCAGCAATAGGTGACAAGGCCCAGGGATTATTTAGAAGTAGTATTTCCCCCCACACAAAAATGTTTGTTTTCAAGACTTGCGGAGATTTGTTTTGAATTCCAAGTGAAGCCTGAAAGTATATAGTTTCATCACAGATTTAGTGGGAAAATATTCAGAAAAGAGTCTTTGTGTTACCTTTTAAAATATAAGGTACTGACAACCCCAGAAATAGCTATATCATATCTACAACATTTTCTACTTTGGGGAAAATGCACATTGCTTTGGGAGTGGTGTGGGAAGGACCAGGCAACGCATAAAGCCTTGCTATTCAGTGAAAAATCATTATTTGGTCCCTTAAGTAGCCCCTTAAGTATGAGAATGAGGACGAAAATTTATCAGGCCATTTAAAAAACAGATTGCAGCCTTCAGCACCTCAAAGATCTATAGTTCATGAAAATTTAACAGATGTTGCTTCCCCACTAGCCATTTTCTCTGGAATTGGCAATCTTGTTTGCTTACTCTTTATGAAGAATCTAGACGACAATGTAAAATTGTTGCAGTCTATGTTTTCTGCAGGGTCCCTATCTATCCCCCCACCTTGATTTGCAGCAAATCTTGTACATCTTTTGTGCAGATTGTGTTCCAAAGTCAGTGCTTAAGGGGGAAATCATGTACTGTACAGTTAGCATTACCTTAAATCATCCATAACATACATTCTCCTTCCAAATTACTCTCCCTCCCCTGTCTGGCTGTGAGATGCCACTGCTTGTTTGCCTGTGCCTCTGCCTATTCCACCCTTGGTCCCTGTGCCTCCCTAGCCAGTGAGCAGGAACTGGATGAATCAGTGGAAGTGGGAGAGAGGCTTTCCCACCTTCTCCTCCCACTGGTGGGGCTGTGGTAGGCACTGACTGACAAGGGGGGAGACCTTCCCCTTCTCTCTGAGGCCTCCCTTCTTCTCCTCCACGGCAAACCTGGAGGGCAGGCGGAAAGAGCTCTCTTCAAGGGGGAGAAATCCAGGAATTTTATTTTTTTTAAGGGAGGATTAAGGAGGGAGGTAGAGAGAGATGGAGGCAAGAGGGAGATAGATTAAAACTCCAGAGTTTTGAAAAACTAAAAAACAAAGTGCGAGATTGGCTTCATTATTACCAAATAATGGAGGTTTACAATTTGGACAAGAAAATTGGCTTCCGGGTGGAAAAATCAAAATTGGAAATAGAACTGTTAGATCCCAAAACTAAGAACTTGCCAAGAATGTATAACTTGCTGTTGAAATGGGGCACTCAGGATGAAACGGTAAAATCGGTTATGGTTAAATGGGCACAAGATGTTGGACATAATATTATGATGGCTGACTGGGAACAGTTATGGACCACAGGTATGAAGTTTATGGTATGTAATGCCTTAAGAGAGAACATAATGAAAATGATCTATAGGTGGTACATGACACCAGTCAAGCTTGCAAAAATTTATCATTTGCCCGAAAATAAATGTTGGAAATGCAAAGAGACTGAAGGTACATTATTTCACCTTTGGTGGACATGCCCAAGGATTAAGACTTTCTGGGAGATGATCTATAACGAAATGAAAAAAAATATTTAAATATACCTTTCTGAAGAAACCAGAGGCCTTTCTCCTGGGCATGGTCGGCCAATTGGTGTTAAAGAAGGATAGAACCTTCTTTATGTATGCCACAACAGCAGCAAGAATACTTATTGCAAAGTATTGGAAGACACAAGATTTACCCACCCGGGAAGAATGGCAGATGAAGGTGATGGACTACATGGAACTGGCGGAAATGACTGGCAGAATCCGAGACCAGGGAGAAGAGTCAGTGGAAGAAGACTGGAAAAAAATTAAAGTTTATCTACAGAAACATTGTAAAATTAAGGAATGTTAGAAGGATGTTGGAATGAAGCTATGTGGTTTTAGCAGAAATGTTATAAAGGATTAAGTAAAAATGGATTGGTAATTAGGGAAGAGGAGAATGTAAAATTATAGTATATCAAGATAAATTTTTAGGATAAAAACAAAGATGGAAAGGATTTGCTGAAATATCTAATTGAACTAGAATACAAAAAAGGGAGGTGTGAGGAGGTCAAGGAAATAAGCAAAGGAAAGAAAGTTATGTAAAGGTTGGATTTGTGTTTTTTTGTGCTTTGTTTGTTTAACTTTTTCTATTTTTCTTTCTGTAACCTTCAAAACTTTAATAAAATCTATTATAAAAAAGAGAGAGAGAGAGATGGAGGCAGGCAGGTTCTTGTCACTGAGGCAGAAGGAAAAGGTTGGAATGGATCCTTAAACTGGATGGGGTCCTGGTAGAGGAAAGGGGGGACAAGGCAAATGAAGGAGTTCCTCGCTGCCTTTCCATGTGCTACAGCAGCCTTTCTCAACCTGTGTGTCCCCAGATGTTGTTGAACTACAACTCCCATCAACCCTAGCTAGCAAGGCCAGAGCTCAGGGATGATGGGAGTTGTAGTCCAACAACATCTGGGGACCTACAGGTTGAGAACTGCTGTGCTACAGGGACAGGTGTCCTACTGTGGAGCACTTTTTGTTTTTCGGTCGACCATGCATAGTTGAATTTGCCTAAGTTAAATCCGCAATGACTGCATTATACAGTGCTATGCTATCACAGCATCAGCCTGACCAGTGTAGCAATGCAAAGTACACTTGATGCTTTGGGGGGCTCCTGTACCTTTAAATAAAAGTACACAGTCCTGCCCGTTTTATTGCTTTCTGTTTATCATAGCTGGTGGATTACCAATGAGTAAGTTTTTTTTTAATTGTCTCACTGTCAGTTCCTGTTCCTGTAGGGAGGCGGTAGACAAGACTTTACTGACTTATTGTATCCAGAAAAGTAATTGTGTAAGCAGATGGATTTCTGCTTGTGCATCAAAACTTTGCCTTCCTTTTGCTTCCAGTGAACCATATCAAATCTGTTCTGGGAGTTCCCTGACCCCACCCTCTGGAGCAAATTTAGGGGTGTGGGGAGAAAGAGGGTGAAATTATGTTTGGTGGAATGAAAGTTGTTCTGTTCACATAATGACATAATTTAATTGGTGTCATAGAATCATAGAATCATAGAATCATAGAGTTGGAAGAGACCACAAGGGCCATCGAGTCCAACCCCCTGCCAAGCAGGAAACACCATCAGAGCACTCCTGACATATGGTCGTCAAGCCTCTGCTTAAAGACCTCCAAAGAAGGAAACTCCACCACACCCCTTGGCAGCAAATTCCACTGTCAAACAGCTCTTACTGTCAGGAAGTTCTTCCTAATGTTTAGGTGGAATCTTTTTTCTTGTAGTTTGGAACCATTGCTCCGTGTCCGCTTCTCTGGAGCAGCAGAAAACAACCTTTCTCCCTCCTCTATGTGACATCCTTTTATATATTTGAACATGGCTATCATATCACCCCTTAACCTCCTCTTCTCCAGGCTAAACATGCCCAGCTCCCTTAGCCGTTCCTCATAAGGCATCGTTTCCAGGCCTTTGACCATTTTGGTTGACCTCCTCTGGACACGTTCCAGTTTGTCAGTGTCCTTCTTGAACTGTGGTGCCCAGAACTGGACACAGTACTCCAGGTGAGGTCTGACCAGAGCAGAATACAGTGGCACTATTACTTCCCTTGATCTAGATGCTATACTCCTATTGATGCAGTCCAGAATTGCATTGGCTTTTTTAGCTGCCGCGTCACACTGTTGGCTCATGTCAAGTTTGTGGTCAACCAAGACTCCTAGATCCTTTTCACATGTACTGCTCTCAAGCCAGGTGTCACCCATCTTGTATTTGTGCCTCTCATTTTTTTTGCCCAAGTGCAATACTTACATTTCTCCCTGTTAAAATTCATCTTGTTTGTTTTGGCCCAGTTCTCTAATCTGTCAAGGTCGTTTTGAAGTGTGATCCTGTCCTCTGGGGTGTTAGCCACCCCTCCCAGTTTGTCAACCTTTCCTTTTCAGGTAATGATGGAAAAGCAATGCTTCAGCACAGCAAAGCACACCTCATGTGGAAACAACTGGATCAGTTAATATTAATGTAGGTTATATAATGCCATAACACTTCGGGTTTCATCACCAGAAAAAAATGAATGCTAGTGTCCACCATTTTGTGAGAATTTTCCCTTTCATGAGCCACCTTTTTCTACTACAAAAACAAATGGATTTAATCTATAAAGTTCACAGCAATTCAAAACTTAATTTTATACCCTTAACATATAGCTTTAAAAGGAGATTGGATAAAATCATGGAGAATAAGGCTATCAATGGCTACTTGCCATGATGGCTATGTTCTATCTCGACTACCAGTTTCTGGGAATCAGAGGTTGGCCACTGTGAGAACAGGATGCCAGACTGGATGTAACTTATTACATTTAATCTGCTAAATATATATATATATATATATATATATATATATATATATATGTTGTGAGGTGAGTTATGGTTGACAACGCAATTTCAAAAACAAAACAAGAACTGAACAAAGTGTCCTGGAATTTATGTACGTGTGTGTGTGTGTGTGTGTGTGTGTTTGCAATTTAAGCAGCAGCAATAAATGATCCCCGCCCCCCCCCCCGAATGTATAAAAGGGTGGTTTTCAAATTGGCGTCCTATTATTGCTGGTTTTTCATTTTTCTCATCCTAATTTCCCTGTATTGAACTGTCAGGTTTTTAAAGAGAATTTGCTCTTGTTGGCAACATGCACATTTAGTTGTTTGGGGAAAAAATGGGGGGGGGGAGCTTTTCCCTGTCCTTGAAATGCACTATATAAATATTGTATTCAATCCTTAGCTTGCACTTCGTAAATAATTTATGTTAAAAATTTCTCTTCGTGGGGCTCGTCAGCCATTAGGGTGCTCACATTTCTGTTAAAACATTTATTTACTGCTTATACTCTTTTAGTGTGGGGGGTGGGAGGTGGGGGAGGGGATTCTAAAAGGTGCATCTGGTAATAGCTACCAAGGCTGCATTAAAGCAAGAAGAAAATCTCAAAAACTCTAAAGGTTTAGGATACTCTGCTTATACTCTGCTACAGGAAAAACAATGGATTAGGTTCAGAGCTTGCAAGGTTGTCAGAAAGGAATCCTTGCCCCCTCATTCCTGCTCTAGGCTCTGCCTACCACCTGTATGGAAGCAGGAGTAGCCACCTGCCACTTCAGGCCAGGGCTGGGTGGGAAAAGCAAGAAGCACAGGACTTGTTTATAGCATTGGAGGAGCAGACTACCAATGGGTCTATGAGATCCATCCAGCAACGGAGGAAGCCACTTGGGAGCCAGGGGTGGGGCGGGGCGCACCATGGGACCTCCAGAGTCTGCCTGCCTCCTCCCACTCAGGCGCCCTACAGCTGGGGGGGGGGGCAGCAGGCAGACTGCTTGGGCCGCATGGAGCCTGCGCGCACCCAAGTCACCATGTCTCTCCCAGGAGAGAAGTGTGGCTCGGGGGCACTGCAGGCCCCACAGTTAGTGTCGCCCAGTGTTTTGCCACCCCCCTCAGTGGTGGCACTCGGGGCAACCCACACCCACCACAACCCCCTTCCTCCACCCCTGGATCCATCCTAAGTCCTGCCCAGCAACTGCTAACTACAGCCAAGGATGACTTCCTGTCACTTTTGAAAGCAAGCAAGGTTGAGCCATCAAGGTTTATTCTGCACATCCCACAAAGAATGCAGTAGAAGCTAAACTGGTCTCTTAGGGACACATCACATACAGAAGAGGTCAGGATTTGCTGCCAGAGGATATTGGACTACAGAGTGTCAGAGACGAATAGAAAATGTAATTCTTTGATCAAGGAAACAGAATACACACAGAGAAACCTAGGGTACGACTGGCCCCAGTAAAGACAACCTGAGTCTCCCACTTCCTCCTCAGCCTCCTCTCAATCCGGCTATCTTCCTAGCACTCTTAAGCTACGCCAGGGAGGGGCCCTCTGAGCTCTCTGTGCTCTTTGCTTTGTAACATGCAGAACCCTCCAGGTTCTCAGAGACAAGGGTGAAGAAGAGCTAAAGACAGTAGGACTTGCAGGCTCCTGTGAATCTGTCACAGCCTATGCCACCACCTCCTTCTCAGCTGTCTGTTCTACATCTGCAGTGTTCTCTCTCTCTCTCTCTCTCTCTCTCTCTCTCTCTCTCCTGTTGCTTGTCCAGCATCCCCCCCCCATTCCTCCTCTGATCTGTCTTCCTTGTCCCACCACCACTCCCCCAGCTCAGAGCCTTCCTCTTCTGAGGCTTCCCTATAGGGTTCTCCAGCTGGAATCTCCCACCACTCCTCATTGACCAGCCAGTCCCTGACAATCATACAGAAGGGACTTTTTTTACCTGCAGTTGTAAAAAGTAATTTTTCGACACCTAATGCATCTATTTCGAAACTTTATGGATTTCATTACTGATATCAAATTATTTCCATTTAGTGCTGCTGCATTAAACTGTTATAGAAACTTGTTCTCTAAGTGGTGGTGTGTGTGTGGGGGGGAGAATCAGGTAATTAACTTTGAGGGATGAGGGGTTTGGGGTTCTTTTTTACACTAATGTTCTCATTAATGGCATGCCTGCTTAGGACAGCCATTAAAAGTCCATTAACTGAACAAGGAAACTTGAATAATGCTATCCTGGAAAATTTCTAGTAAATGAACATTACGGTCTTTTAATGGAAATCTGCTATAAGAATCTTGCAATTAGCAAGTCTAAAATTCTAATTATACATAGGCTTCAGGAAAGTTCAAAGCAACTTAAATATAGTGTAACAAGCTGGTGAAAGGAGTGTGGGACAAGCCAAGAGTTGAGTTTAGTACACTGTTTTAAGCTTGCTGATTCTGTGGATTAGCAGCATTGCACATGCAGGGGTATAACAAACTAAAGCAAAATAATGATGTTTGCATATTCCTTGCCGCTGGTCTAAAGATCTGCCTTGTATCCAATCAAGTGTGCTTAGCAGCAAAAGATACACACACACACAAACCTATACACAGACACACATGGATATATGATACAGTGGTGCCCCGCAAGACGAATGCCTCACAAGACGAAAAACCCGCTAGACGAAAGGGTTTTCCGTTTTGGAGGTGCTTCGCAAGACGAATTTCCCTATGGGCTTGCTTCGCAAGACGAAAATGTCTGCCCACATTTCCCCAGGGAAACCTAAACAACCTACTTTTGAAAGTTAGCGTTGTGCATAATTAAGGACAAATTGTCGTGATGCACCCAAAATTGCTCACTTTTAAAGCAGTCCTCTGATAGATATAATATTGCCAAAATATATAATGGGAAATCATGCATGCAAACACAGAGCAGTGAGAATCAGGCTCAAGTGCTTTACATAAGACATTGAAGTTCTGTTTTTAAGCAGTCACAGTTCCTTGTTATTTCAGGCCTAAGGGAACTGTGGCTTGTTAAAACAAACCAAGATCAAGGTTTGGTTAAGTTTCAAAGTCCTTTCCTCGTGCAGTAGAGGGAGAACTGCACAAATGCACGGCTTACCACAGCATGCTCTCCTAACAGGAAACCACTGTTTCCCACTGTGTCTGAACTGGGCTATTACCTAATTAGATGAAGTCTTTTTTAAAAATGTTAAAAAGTAGGCAATATACATTTACCTATTTTTGCATAGTTATTTGCCACCAAATCTTCCAATCCAACCAGCTTCCAAAAACTATCATCCCAGCCTTTCTCCGAAGAGTATGTCCATTTACATACCAAAGTGCACAGAGATCTGTGGAGGAAAAGAAACTCACATTACATTTCATTATCAACTCTACCTCCCTATCTACTCAGGCAAAACTCTTACAGGACCCAAAAATCAACACTCCTTTAACATTCAGTAGCAGTTTAGATCAAAACTCTAAAGAAGAATTAAGCTTTCTTCAATTATACAAACAAAAACAACTATAAATACTGGATCCCCTCTTAAAAACTTTCAGCTGTTTGAGAAGTCTGTCTTTGACTTGACGATTCCCAGTATACTGATGGGATTCTAGGAGTCAATATATAGCCGCTTAAAAGTTTTCTATGCAAAACAGGAGGGAAAGAACATAAATCCTTAATACAAAAAGCCATGAAAAGAGATTCTTAATGTTTCACTTTTCAGATCTGATCCCACCTTTTCAAGTTTTTTTCTTCAGTCATGAGAACAAAGGGTTTGGGTAAAGAATCTTGATCACCATCCCTGAGATCACTAACCTTTTAAAAACGTGCTGTATGGGGCTGTCAGTCAATGCTTAGAGAGGTTTCAAGTTTGACATTCCAACATTGCAGCAACTACTCATAACCAAAGGGACATGGTCAGGCTGGATTTACCACAGGCCCAGAATCTAAAGGTGACACTATCTCTTCCTGCAATTGCAGCCACCATGTAATATGGGAAAGACACAGCCCACATGAAACCTATTTTGTAATGTGCTTTATGAATTATATATCTATATAATTTTTTAGATACATTTCTGCAGGAAATACATCTCTGACAGCAGTGGAGTCACTTGACTCATGGACACACCAAAAATGAAGACAACCGAAGGCAGGGCTGTGCAAACAACGCCTTGAATTGAGGTTTCTAAGAACATCAGCCTTCATGTAGCATATTTTACAAGGCACTGGAATTTGTATTTCCAAGATGCATTAAGTTTGACTACGCACTTCGTTTTGCCGCTCTTAGGAAAACCATGTCTACGGTTTTCTTGTTTGAATGTGGCCGTTTACCCAAGCCAGGAAACTGCATGTGCTCTCTCAGAACGCTGTGTTTAATCTCCTTTCAAGAGAGAAACCCCTATTATTTCAGAAAACTGCAAGCAGAAGACTATAAGCAGCAACATGCAGATCATTGAGTCACTGGTTTAACCTCTGTAGGAGCTTGGGAGTTGCCTCAAAAGGCAGAGGGACGAAGGTGGCAAGTACCTTTACAAGGAAGGGTGCAGACCTTTGCTGTTCCAGTCAGTCATAATAGAAGCACGAGAATAAAAATCATAAGCACAAAAACATGCTTTTAAAAAAGTAAGAGGAAATCCCTGCGGGTATGGATAAAAATATGGGCAGTATGTGGTAAAAGTTTTAGGAACAAAAGGAACCTTTGGCAGGAGACAGGGCTTTCAACACACAGGATGGCTATATAACAAAAGAAGCCCAGAGCTGCTTCAGCACAGACCTATAGAAGTACCAGTATTCCCTCTACCCCACCCAATGTCGTCCCAGACAGAACATTCAGCACATTTAAACCCTCTGGCAAGCCTTTGTTTTAAATAGAACTGGGCGTTGGTGCTGTGGAAGCCTTGAAAGAGCCACAGGTCATCACGTGGAAGAATGTAAAAAGCAGCAACTATTCCCTACAGCACTACAGTTAATGACAAGCATATTCATTTCAGGAAGAGCCGGCATTACAGTTAGATACAAGGCATGGATAGATGTCATTTGTGTCTAATGGAGGCACCAGGGGATTGGCTGGAGGAGAAAAGAAGAGGGGATAAGTTTGCTGCAGGCCAGTCAACATCACCAGCTGCATTACAAAGAACACTTGGTGTCAGAGCTGCCTCCAGGTCCCAGCTCCCTTGCGATGAGATATTCGACTCCCTCTTCCCCCCATCTCGAGTCCAAAATCTCCGTCACCTCGTTGAGTGGCCCCGCCCTCGGCGACCCCCCTGTCATGGGTGCATCTCTAAGCGGACTGGGAGCTGTTCCTGGCTCCTGAAACCTGTGAGGTGCCTTGTAGGGCGTTAGCACCGATCTATGAAAGACCGGGTGCATTCTGGAACCCTCCGGTAGTGTCAAACGGAAAGCCACTGGGTTGATCTGTGCCTCGACTAGGTAAGGGCCCAACTGCTTGTGTCCTAGCTTCTTCTTAGCTAAGGACCTGGCCGGCACTGCCTGGGCCGCTAACCAGACCCAGTCCCCTACCCGTATGTCCTCCCCCACTCTTCTGTGTTTGTCTGCTTGCATCTTGTATACGTGTTTTGCTAGGTCTAACTGTCTACGGAGCTGTTCATGGACCTCCTGTAACTCCTCTGCCAATGCCTCTGCTCCCTGTGGCTCCCCCTCCCCCTCTTTCTCTAAGCCCGGGAAGGTCCTGGGATGTCGCCCGTGGTTGGCAAAAAACGGTGTCACCCCCGTGGACACGTGTTGTGTGTTGTTGTAGGCAAACTCGGCCAGGGGCAGATAGTCCACCCAGGTCGAGGGCTGCTGGTTGGCGTAACATCTCAGGTACTGCTGCATGACGGCGTTGACCCTCTCCGCTTGTCCGTTGGTCTGCGGGTGTCTTGCCGACGCTAGGTTGACCTTGACGTTCAGGATCCCCATCAGCTTCCGCCAGAAACTCGAGATGAACTGGCGCCCCCTGTCAGACAGGATAGACCGTGGCAGGCCGTGTACCTTGAACACGTGGTCTATGAACAGCTTGGCTGTCTGTTCCGCTGTGGCCACCTTCGCGCAAGGAATGAAGTGCGCCATCTTGGTGAACATGTCGACTACCACAAGTACTGCTATTTTGCCCCTCGAGCTGGGCAGGTCAGTGACAAAGTCCAAGGCTACCCTCTCCCACGGTTCGGACGGGGTCTGTAGCGGTTCTAACAGTCCCGCCGGCGGTCTGTGTACTGGCTTGGCCCTTTGGCAGGTGTCGCACCTCGTGACGTATTCCGCGACTTCTCCCCGCATCTTGGGCCACCAAAAGTCTCTGGCTACTAATTCCACTGTCTTTTCCCTGCCGAAATGTCCGGCGCTGGGTGCGTCGTGTAGCTGTTGCAGTACTGTCGCGCGGAGTTCATCTCCCGGTACGTAGATGGCCCCCTTGCGGAGGAGCAGTCCGTCGCGTATCTGGAACTCGTCGTCCTTTGCCGTGCCGCTGCGCACCTCCTCCATCTTGGAGCGCGCGAAGGAATCTGTTCGCAGCTCGCGCCGTATCGCTTCCAGGTCTATTGTGGCAGAAGCGCATGCCCACGCCTTGGGTGCGAAAATGTGTTTGGCCGCTACCGGTGCTGCTTCCTCCAGATACTGCGGCTTCCTGGATAGCGCATCAGCCATGACGTTGTTGTCTCCGGGGATATATTCTATCCTGAAGTCGAAATCCGCAAAGAACTCCGCCCAGCGGATGTGTCTCTGGTTCAGGAACCGCGCCGTGCGCCAGTACTCCAGGTTCTTATGGTCCGTGCGAACTTGCACCGTGTGTTTGGCTCCGATGAGGAAGTGCCGCCACGCCTTGAATGCTGCATGAATGGCCAGCAACTCTCTGTCCCAGATGGTGTAGTTCTGCTCCGACTTGCTGAGCTTCCTGGAGTAGAAAGCACACGGCCTCCAATCCCCTTGCGGGTCTCGCTGCAACAGGACTGCCCCCACGGCTCTGTCGGAGGCATCCGTCTCCACCCTCATGGGCTTGCTGGGGTTCACATGCAGCAGTTGTTCCTCGGAAGCGAAGAGACGCTTGAGTTTCTGAAAGGACTGCTCCGCCTGGTCCGTCCAGGTGAACTTCTTCTTCTTGGAGCTGAGGGTGTCCGTGATGGCCGCCGTGTGCATAGCGAAACCCTTGATGAACTTGCGATAAAAGTTAGCAAAGCCGACAAACCTCTGGACCTCCTTCCGATTGCGCGGGCTCTTCCAGTCCAGTACTGATCGTACCTTGGCGCTGTCCATGGCGATTCCCTTGTCGGACAGCTTGTAGCCCAGGAAATCCACCTCCGTCATGTCGAACTGGCATTTCTCCAGCTTGGCGTAAAGCCTGTGCTCCCGTAGTCTTTGCAGGACTTCCTTGACATCTCTCTCGTGAGCCTCCTGCGATTCCGAGAAGATCAGAATGTCGTCCAGGAAGCAGACGCACTTCTTGTATAGGAGCCCCGCTAACACGTGATGCATGAAGGCTTGGAAGCAGTGGGAGCCATTTTGTAAACCGAAAGGCATAACCCTATACTCATAGGTGCCCAAGGGCGTGAACATGGCCGTCTTCCACTCGTCGCCCTCCCGCATGCGTATAAGATTGTACGCCCCTCGTAGATCCAGCTTGGTGAAGATGCGTCCCTTTCTCACCGTCGCGAGCAAGTCGTCGATCTTGGGCATCGGGAAAGCCGTGGGCTTGGTTTTCGAATTTAAAATTCTGAAATCAACTACAAGCCTCTTCTGGGGCGTGTCTTTTTTCTTCACAAAGAAAACAGGACTGCCCCCCACTGCTTTGGATTCTCGGATGAATCCCCGCTTCAAATTGTGATCTATGAACTCCCTGAGCTCTTGCAGTTCATCTTCAGACATGGAGTACAGTTTTCCGGTCGGCAGCGTTGCCCCCGGCAGGAGGTCAATCTTGCAGTCGTAGGGTCTGTGGGGAGGCAGCTTGTCCGCTTCCTTCTCGCAGAAGACCTCCAAAAACGCCTTGTACTTGTCGGGTACAGCTTGCAGCATGCCCAGTTGTAGCTGTGGGTCATCCTCTTGCCCCTCGTCCTCCTGGTTAGTCATGATGCAATGTTCTGCGCAGTAGGAGGAGCAGAAGGTCAATTTACGCTGGTACCATGCCAATGCCGGGCTGTGCCTGTCCAACCAGCTCATGCCCAACACTATGGGCGTGTCTGACAGTTGGGTGACGTTGAAGCTGATGACTTCGCGGTGATTTCCAATGCGCATCACCATTGGCGGCGTTTGCTGTACCACCTGTCCCCCCAGCAATTCTCTTCCATCGACTGTCACTACTTTCAGGGGCATCGTGGCAGGCAGGAGCGCTATGCTATGTTGCTTGATGAAATCCACCCCCATAAAGTCTGCATTGCTACCAGAGTCAATGGTAATAGGCACTTCCATGGTGAGCCCATTGGGAAGCTGGAGTGTTGCGGTGAGCTGCACCACTGGTTTGGGCGGGAGGGGGTCTGTGGGCTGTAAGATTCCTGGGGACTGCTTCACTGATTCGTCTGGCTGGGCCCCAGCGGCTCTGCTTCCAGCCAGACTTCGTCGTTTCCCTGCTGTGGTTCCCTCTGCTGAGCTGCTTCTGTTACTTTTGCTGAGGCTGCATTGTGCTTGTGGAGCCTCTGGGGGCACTCTTTTGCCATATGCTGAGCACTTTCGCAGATGTAACACTTCCTGTTCCCTCTAGGAGGCTTCACCTTGGCTGCTCCTGGTGTGAGGGCTCTGGTCGCTGACTGAGCCTTGGCACCACCTATCTCCATCGGCTCCTCTCCCCCTCCCAGTGGAGGCGTGGATTGAGCGCGCGCTGAGTCTCTGGGGAAGAAAGGAGGTGCCCTTGCTGGCGTGCGTCCCCAACGCCCTTCATCTTTGCTCCAGGGACGTTCTTCCAGCCGCACACCAATCGTCAACGCCTTCTGGACCACTTCTTGAGTGCTCCGTGGCCTCTCCCCCCTTGCGATTTCGTCTTTCACAGCCCCGTTCAGCCCCTCCCAGAACAGGTCCCTGACGGACGCTGAGTCTTTTTCCCATCCCAGCGCGTTGACCAATGCAAAAAAGCGGGAATGATATTGCCTTACAGTGGCTCTGCCTTGTTTCAGACCGTGAATCTCTTTTCTAGCGACATCGACATCTATCTCCGATAAAAAACAATCGTCCATCGCCTTAATGAAGGCTTTTGCGTTTTGGAGGGCTGGATCATTATCTCTCCACAGATTGCGCAACCACGCTTTAGCTTCTCCATGGAGATGCGTTAGTATGAAGCCTACTTTCTCCTGCTCATCTCTAAAGTCCTTCTCCAGCAACTTTAGCGCAAAAACTACGTCTGCTCTGAAGTTAGGATATTGCTGCAGACTCCCATCGAAATGCAACACCAGGCTCCCCCCTCTCTTCCCGAGCCCGATCCCTTCTGATTTGGCTGCCGGTGGCCCCTGTTTAGTCAACATTTCCAACCTGTTTTGCAGATCCTTGCAGACAGCATCTGATTCCTCTTCTCTCCTCCTTGCCGCTCGTATTTCTGCGTTAAGTTGTACCACGGCTTCTTGCAAAGCTGCCAGTCGTTCTTCTGTAGTCATCTTGTGCTGCTTTTGTGAGCTCGCGAAGCACCAATCTTCGCCCCTCGCTGCGTCCTCTCACGTTGCGAGGTTCTTTGAAATTTGAGACAGGACTTACTGTCAGAGCTGCCTCCAGGTCCCAGCTCACAGAGGACCAACGCTAGGCTGTAGTTATGTACAAAAGTCTTTATTGAGATTCAGTCTCCATTTCAAAGCCGCAGCGTGCAGCTCTACGTCCCGAGCTTAGACCGGCGAAGTCCTGTCTGAGTCTCCTCCCCCTCCACACCAGTTTAAGACTCTCGCTTTGCTCCACCTCTTCCTAAATTCCTTTCTCCTCTGGGCCCTCCTGCCCGCTAGGGTCTCATCCTTCCTCGACTCCTCTGACGCTGACCCTGACGATTCTTGCCCCTCCTTCCGGCGGGCTTTAGGACCTGGTTCCCTATCCGGGCTACCTTCTGTGCCGCTCGCCTGTACCTTTGAACTTGGCGCGCGCGCCCAGCCTGCAACTTTCCTCTTAACCGTTAACTCGCTCTCCGATGGAGGCGTGGTCCACCCTGACTCATCTTCTCTCGCTGGTGGTGCATATGTGGGCTCTGACACCTGGGACTCCTCCCCCCCACTACGCTCTGGTGGGGAAGCTGGTCCTGATTTGCAACTGGTGCTCTGGGAGTCCCCGCTGGCCCCTTGCTTCTGGGGTGTCCCCCTTGGGTCGCCCCTTGCCCTGCCCATCGGCGCCCCCTTCTGTGAATCCTCCGATTCGCTGGAGAGGCTCATGGAATCTATCGGGCTGCTGTCATATTCTCCTACGCTGCCCTCGGATTGCTCCCCCTCGCTTTCCATCTCCTCTCCTCCCTGCGCTCCCGCTGAGTCCCTGACACTTGGATACACAGAGCCATCCTTCACAAGCAGATTTATAAATGAGAGACATAAAGCTTCCAGGTATCAGCTGATACTTAACATGAGTTAAGTATCATTACATAAAACTCCAATGGCACTGGTCCGTCCATTATTGCCTTCAGCTTTTTACTCATTGTGGAGCATCAATTTCACACACACACACACACACACACACACACACACACCTGGGTATGAGAGCTAGTACAGAATGGTAAAGGCAGGCTCTAGGGAAAGGGAAACAAATAATACGTTGGTCCAAGCTTTCGAAGTAAGGTTTAGCTAGGAAAACCACAGACGCCCAAGGCAATTAGGAGTTTAGGGCCAATCCAAACCCTAAACTCTGCTGCTCAGCAGGAATTAATGGAGCAGCTAGGCCACGAACACATCCTTAGCCCTGCCACACATGCTGACTGGTGTGTCTGTTATCACATGACAGTAGCACGGCTGGCCCAGCCCCTCCCTGCCCCTGGAGTACCCCACTTTGGAGCTTTCCACTGGCTGCCACCATGGGGAGGGGTACCCTCCCAGAGGCAGTTCTGCCTGCATCTTCATCTGGTATGACTCAAGAAACGGTGGCTGACAGGGTTGGGTGGGGAGACACTTCTGGCCAGTGCACAAAGACGCTGGAGTGTACCCTTAGCCAGTAAGGAAGGGGAGAGGGGAGGCAAGCTGGTTAAGACGAGGGTGAGAAGGGAAGCAGCTATCAGCTCTGTTGAGGGACAGCAAATTTCCATTCCTTCCTTCCTGGAACTGTTGCTATTCCAGTTGGTCATTATAAGAATTTTGTAAGGAAGATCATTGGATCAAGTTTGCTCTTTTTTCCTTGCTCCTCCCAATCCCTTTAACCTCTGTGCCATGTATTTCAGATTGTAAACTTCAGAGGCTGTCCTATTATTGATATTCATATGCCACTCCAGGAGCCTTTCTCAGTTGAAGAGCAGATTTAAAATGAATGAAAAATCTGTGAATGAATGAATGAAATCTGGATCATGTAAATAAATAGGAAACAGCACATAAGTGACAGGATTAAGCAGGAACAGATCCGGTTTCTATACTTCCCCACATTTTTAAAAGTCACTTCCCATTTGTTAAACCATGAACCGAAATCTAAGTATTTGTACCTTGAAGCAATTCTCAGATTTCAAGCACATGTATTTAGGATTCGGGACATTAGATTTTAGACAGGGATAGACCTTCTTTGGTGCTGCTCCCTCCAAGGCCTTCCTTTGAAAAACTTGCATAATATTTGAATAAATGGATGAAGTCAGAACCATATAGCTGAGATGTTGACAATTCGTATCAGTTGATACTTTTTGTTGGTGTTTTGTGGAACAGATTTCAGATTATAAATGTCGATTCCCACCTTCCCCTTTTGCTTTCGGAACCAAATGGTGATCTGGGTATGGGAAAGTTGTTTCCATATGGAAAACAACCTTACTGATTCAGTCTGTTGTCTATTTCAGTGGTTCCCAATTGGGGGGGGGGGTCTGCGTAACTCATCCAGGCAGCCTGTGGCACCATTCACATAACAAAAACCATGGGAAATTGAATTTTCAAAAGTGGCTTGGCTTCTGAAAAACAGGGGGTCCGCAGTTCTTAGCTAATTGAGAACCACCGGTCTATATGATGCTTTCGTATAAGTTAAAATATGGCATATGGTATCAGTATGGCATGGTTTTACTAAAATTCTCACTTAATAGCACTCAAAAATATATTTCACAGCATGCAATCAATGTTTGCATCTGTGCTGTATATCCTTAACAGGAAACAGGGTTTCTTCTACTTGTCAGAAGAAACCTATGCAAAAAAAGGGAAGCAGGCACCCTAGGAAATACCGAAACAGATGTAATCCAGCTGCTGCACTCCAGGTTCACCAAGGAAGTCCATGTGTACCAAGGATATCTTGGCTCTGGTTTAAGGCAGCCTAGAAACGATCATAATTAACATCAATAAATCAAACAGCTCCAAATCACAGTGCCAGCTCCTCAACTTTTTGTATTTATTTTTTGAATGACTAAAGGCAAACTCGGACCTTTCTCAAGTTTTGAAAAATAAAATAAAAATGAAGAGAACACAAAAAGAACACCTAGTGGATTGTGCTGGGATTTCATCTCGTCTAGTGTTCCAATTCCCCCATTGGCCAGCCAGGTGCATCTATGAAGCTCATAAGTAGAACACAAAGGCAACCCACCCCCACCCCCCAAAATTACCTCTATCTACTGATATTCAGGGGCACAGAGACTCTTAGCAATGAAGGCTTTATTCGGCTACTGTGATTGTTAGCCATTGAAAGACCAAACCTTCATGGATTCTCTTTAAAAGAGAATTTTCAGAAGATAAAATTCACAGCAGATGAGGTGGGATATCACTGCCCACTAACTACACAGGAGGATATCTAAGAAGACAACACTTAATGAAAAATATTCCCCGAAATCAGGAAGCTATGACACTGTTTTAACATGGTGAGCATTGCTCCATCTACCAAGTGCAACATTTTATGCCCTAGAGGGTATTCTGCTGTAGTCAGTGCTGCCAATAGTGACCTCAGTTAGTGAACAATTAAGGTGTAGTCTCCAACATACGAAGTCCTAAACAGCTCAGGATCCTAACTTGACTCAAACCGGGTCACCAGAAAAGAAAAGTGCCTGAGGCCTGAATAATGAAGGAATCTTCAGCCACCTGGGTGCACCTCAACTCCCAAGCAAATATCAAGAGTCATGTGTCAAAGGTTAATGACAGCCTATACAAAATGTAATGAAGCCAGTCTATTCTGCCTTTACAGAGATCTCTGGGCCATACCCAATGGTGGCTTTCCGCTAGCTGAAGGAGGGGCACCCGATTTCCACAAATGCCCCCTTGTCAATTGCAGCCCTCCATGAAATATCCCATAGTGTTCCATAGAGTCACCCAACCTTCAAGAGAACCTTGGTGAAGCAGGGGGCTGTATTGAGTATAAGGAACTGGTGAACATCAGGTGCCCTGCCTTGTAAAAATATTACTGGGTACAAACTCCCTGTGTCTACTAGAAAAAAATTCCAGGAAATCCTTGAATTCCACAGGACCATAAAGGTTAGAATTTTTCAGACATCTGCATGGTAACCTAGCATTCTTCTTCGTCCTAAAACAAAATATTCCATACACTACTTTTGAAAAATACTATCCCACTACTTTATGAGTATTCTTCAAGCAGACATGCTGTTTCACAAAGTCAAAGGTTTTCCTGTCAGGGTAGGAGAACACCCTTGCAATTTTCTACACCCACATGTGCAATTAATCTTCTCTAATTTCAGCCACTCCCTGGCAAGAGTCCATGTTATATTTAACACTGGACATAGTTTCAGAAACGGATACTGTACACAACCAGATTGTTTTCAAAGACAATGTAACAAGATAAACAGAACCCTTTGATCTTTGGGAATTCTCTCGCAGTCTTTCTTTCACCCAAATTTGGAAGTGACCTTCAATTAACTTCTTTAAGCAAACAACGTTATCCAGAGTGCAATTTGGGTGAAAACAGACCACCATTGCAACCACGGACACGCTCACCTAATCAAAAGCATACAAACAGTACTTGTTTTGTTTTTTGAAAAAATGTGGACTTCTATTTATCCATACAGCCACATCTTAAAATTCCAGAAACTTGCGTATTTGCGAGAGCCCGAAATCCACCCTATGATGGATTCAAATTGCAGGCCTCCTGAACTGTGTCCTCTCATAACCAGCCTATACCGTATTTTTTGTCCCATAGGACGCTCTGTCCCATAGGACGCACCTAGTTTTTTTGGGGGGAAATAAAGGAATTTTTTTTTCCCTTTATCCCCCCCCCAAAGCAGGTCGGGGAAACCGAACCAGGTCGAGGAACAGCAAGATGGCGGCGCTGCGCCTCCCTGCTGTCCCCCGAGCTTGTGGGGCCGGCCGATGTCTGCCCGGCGCGAGGGGCGCTCTGCTTCACGGCGCCCCGCCCGCCGGGCAGCAGGCTGCTATCTGCAGCATGGGGAGCCGTACAGGGACCTCCCGCAGGGCTGCCTAGGCTGCGGATGTGTTCCCGAAGCACCGGGCGCTCTGCTTTCAGGGCGCCCGACGCTCCGGGAAGCAGGCTGCTATCCACAGCCTAGACATCCTTGTGGGACCTAATACGGTATATTACAGCTACATGTGGAAAACACTTTACATTGCAGCTGTTATGTGTGCTGAGCTGTTCGTGGGCAACAGTCCACGAGTTTGATTGCTTTACGTCACCAAAAATGTATACGAGGATCCATTTGCTAAACATAAATCGCTTTGCATGGCATAACAGAACTATTGTAATAATTGGGCAGAATGCCTAAACTGTGAACCAGGAAGACCCCAGTTTAAATCTTGACTCTGCCCTAAAATGTGCAAAGTAGCAAACAGCCTCCCAGCATTACCACTGCACAGTATGGATGTAACTGCAGACCCTCCTTAACTGCAGACAGGCTGACTAACCTTTGGGGTGCTCCCAGTTTTATTTATGTTACTTAACAATATTTAGGGCAATCCTGTAAGCGGGGATAAGGCTGGGAAGTTGTTTTGCAACCCTGCAAATTTTACGGCAGAGTCAATATTTGAACTTGGATCTTCTTTGTTCACAGTTTAAGCATTTAGCCCAATTATTACAATTATTATTTTTCTTTAAAGCACCACATGAACATTCACACATTTATCTATGGTACTTTCAAAAAGAAAACACAGAGCAGGTGAGATGGTTTCTTGGTGACATTATGAAGACCAGCTACACACCAGTGCTATGCATAGCTAGTTTCTAAAAACTGTGTTATTTACAACCAAACACTGCAGTCAATACATATGACTGAACAAAATATACAGGAATGGTACTTCTAGAGCAGCCTGACTGTTCTAAAAATGTTGTGTAGCTTTATTCAAAGTCTGAAAGTACAGAACCAAACAGTGCTGGCCACCATCTTTGATATTTGACAGATGTCTGATACAAGAGGAAATAAATTATTCATAATGAAGATGACTCTTGCTAGTCGAAAGCTGTCAAAATTCATCTTCCTTTTCTTTATTTGTGCATTTATCACTGAGGGCAAGTGTCAAACTACACATATGAGAATAAAAAAAATGTTATCTTTAAACTAATGAGAGAAATTTCTTTTGACAACCATAGCAGCTGCTAATGGAAAGTGTTTCTCTACCAAAGGGCAGATCAATCTTGAGCACCTCAAATCATTTTCATAATTCCGATGCCCATGTACTGACAACAATACTCAAATAACTGGGTAAGCATTCACTTTTTAAAGGTAATGTTTGTTTGTTTTTAACAAGATTTATATACTGCTTGACTAGAAACTAAAACGCTAAAACTCTTGATAACCCATTAAAAACAGGTTGTTGTTGCATCAGTCTGTTTTGAGAGACAATGGAGTGTGCCTCCGGGGGTGTTAGTAGCACTGAAGTGATCTCCTCCGGGCGCAAGCCTGGGGAGTATGTGTATATAGGTCTAGGGCTGCCAAAGGGACAAGACCCGCCCCCCTTGCCTTGCTTGTTGTTGTTTAGTCGTTTAGTCGTGTCCGACTCTTCATGACCCCATGGACCAGAGCACGCCAGGCCCTCCTGTCTTCCACTGCCTCCCACAGTTTGGTCAGACTCATGTTTGTAGCTTCGAAGACACTATCCAACCATCTCGTCCTCTGTCGTCCTCTTCTCCTTGTGCCCTCCATCTTTCCCAACATCAGGGTCTTTTCCAGGGAGTCTTCTCTTCTCATGAGGTGGCCAAAGTATTGGAGCCTCAGCTTCACGATCTGTCCTTCCAGTGAGCACTCAGGGCTGATTTCCTTAAGAATGGATCGGTTTGTTCTTCTTGCAGTCCATGGGACTCTCAAGAGTCTCCTCCAGCACCATAATTCAAAGGAATCAATTCTTCGGCGATCTGCCTTCTTTATGGTCCAGCTCTCACTTCCATACATCACTACTGGGAAAACCATAGCTTTTACTATACGGACCTTTGTTGGCAAGGTGATGTCTCTACTTTTTAAGATGCTGTCTAGGTTTGTCATTGCTTTCCTCCCAAGAAGCAGGCGTCTCTTAATTTCGTGGCTGCTGTCACCATCTGCAGTGATCATGGAGCCCAAGAAAGTAAAATCTCTCACTGCCTCCATTTCTTCTCCTTCTATTTGCCAGAAGGTGATGGGACCAGTGGCCATGATCTTTGTTTTTTTGATGTTGAGCTTCAGACCATATTTTGCGCTCTCCTCTTTCACCCTCAATAAAAGCTTCTTTAATTCCTCCTCACTTTCTGCCATCAAGGTTGTGTCATCTGCATATCTGAGGTTGTTGATATTTCTTCCGGCAATCTTAATTCCGGCTTCGGATTCATCCAGCCCAGCCTTTCGCATGATGAATTCTGCATATAAGTTAAATAAGCAGGGAGACAATATACAGCCTTGTCGTACTCCTTTCCCAATTTTGAACCAATCAGTTGTTCCATATCCAGTTCTAACTGTAGCTTCTTGTCCCACATAGAGATTTCTCAGGAGACAGATGAGGTGATCAGGCACTCCCATTTCTTTAAGAGCTTGCCATAGTTTGCTGTGGTCGACACAGTCAAAGGCTTTTGCATAGTCAATGAAGCAGAAGTAGATGTCTTTCTGGAACTCTCTAGCTTTCTCCATAATCCAGCGCATGTTTGCAATTTGGTCTCTGGTTCCTCTGCCTCTTCTAAATCCAGCTTGCACTTCTGGGAGTTCTCGGTCCACATACTGCTTGAGCCTTCCTTGTAGAATTTTAAGCATAACCTTGCTAGCGTGAGAAATTAGTGCAATTGTGCGATAGTTGGAGCATTCTTTGGCACTGCCCTTCTTTGGGATTGGGATGTAGACTGATCTTCTCCAATCCTCTTGCCTTGCTAGTGTGGTCCAAAAGAAAGCAGAGCAATACATTTCACACCAGCTTGGCTGCAGGAGATGGTGCAAGGTGCTATCCAACTGTATTAGGAACATCATTCCAGATTTGTGTAGGGTTTACTCCTCAGCATTTTCTTCTTCCGAAGATGTCCCACAAGGCAACCAGAAGTTTAAGATCAGTTTTCCTTCTCCTAGACGGGCTACCTTCCAAGGTTGATGAGCCCCATCTGCCCCTCACTTCCTTCTACAGCACTTGCAGAAACCACCTTCTTGACTGTTGGATCCACTATTAGTCTTGTCCACTCAATCCAAACAGTCTCAGAGAATCAAGCCAATGTAAAGATGTCCGTTCCTTAGCCACTGAACAAGAGGAACAAATAAATTCCAACACTATGATCCTAACAATGGGTCCATCCACACTTCCCTTTGTCCTGTGATTTCTTTCATTTGAACTGTGACTCCTAGGCATGGGTCCAAGAGGTTTTTCCTATGTCTCGCTGCTTTCCCTGGGGAAACCCACTGTTTACCACTGAGTCAGAACGAACATCAATCGGCAGCAAATCCAATTGATGTTTGCTCCAATTCAGCAGTACACAGCAGATTTTCCTGGGGTAAGCAGCAGGACAAAAGAAAAACCTCTTGCCTAGAAGTCACAGACTGAACAGAAAAGTGGATGAGCCCACCTCCTCAGAGGTAAATCCTACTGAGTTCAGTGTGGCTCACTCCCAGGCATGTGGGTTTAGGATTGCAGCCTAAGTATGTCTCAATAAGCAATCTGTTTCTTACTTTTTAAAAAGACAAACTCAAACAACAATAAAATCTACTGCAGTGTTATTAGCATAAAAAAGAGGCAAAGAACCCCCCCCCAAAAAAAACCTCTCTATCTCCTACTATAAAGGTAAAATTCAAATTGACCCTCAATAATGTGGTATGCTTGTTTGTTTTTAAACAACAAACTGTGACCTGAGGGCATGAGTACATATGCAGTCCTAAACCTCCCAGGTGAGTTAAGCAATGCCTGAACTTGTTTCACACTGAATGCTGTCAGACGTGGGTGAACCAAAAGGGTGGAGTTCACCACTACTACAACCTCTGGAGAACCCTCTTATGCAGCAGTTTAATTCAGACCGTTCCATTCCTCTTAATTATAAAACAATAATTGAAAGCAAGTGCAGAAGGAGTGCAGCAGTGAAGAAATGTCATAGGCCAAAGGTCAATTTGATTCTTCGGAATAAGGGAAAAACATGCCAATGCATTTTGGGAGCCTCTCAAAAATCCAGCCTTAGCCTTGCTGATGTTTATATTCCTTGCTCAGGATCTGAATTAAAGCACACACAAGAGACTAACATTATGGCCCCTGTCCTTCTCACCCGGGAGCCTTCCCATCTTCCCATCTCACTCATCTGGCTGATGGTGAGAGGAAAGGAGTTATTTCTTCCTCTCAGTAGCACTGCTTGGAAAGAGAGGGGTCCTGATCTCATTCTCATAATTCTCCTGAAGATCCTTCATTAGTACCACATGTCCCCATTCAGTTCAAAATTAGGCTTGACAAGTGAACTATTTTCATTGGGGCAGGGGGGAACAAGGTTTACACTGAGCCCAGTTTCAAGTCAAATCTGATCGATTCCCCATCTGATAGAGCAGGGGTCGGCAAGGTTTACCTCACCGGTTTACTCCAGTGGAGATCCCTCCATGGGCTGGATCATGTGCACGCATGAGCGTGCGCAGCAGCAATTTCTGGCATCTGTGTCTGCACAGACACGATTTCCGGTGTTGGTGTCTGCGCAGATGTGATTTTCGGCGTCTGAGCATGCGCAGACACGATTTCCGGCACTGCGGAAGCGAGTCCCCATGCCGCACTGCGCTGGTTTAGTTCAGTGCGCAGGGACTCGCCAAGCAGGCAGCACAGTTTGCAGGCGGCTTGTGGGCCGGTTAAATGACTCCCATGGGCTGCTTGAGGCCCATGGGCCTTAGGTTGCCTACCCCTGTGATAGAGGGTCCTTGCCTCTTCGCACCCACAAGGAAATCCCCTGCAGGGATTTCCACACTGGGAACCACTGATGTACAATACAACCATGTTCACACACTATATACACCCCTTGCAGTGCTAGCATTAGCCAACGTGGTTGATGTTTAAGTCTTTATGCATTGTGTGTGTATCTTTAAGCAACAGGTTGCAATGTTAGCATAAACAACAGGTAAAGTGATTTCCATTGTGTTTAATGTGTTTATTGCGCACACCAGTCAATACCCATGCACACCAACTGTTTTTCCATCTAGGACATGTTAAAGCAGGTGCGTGTATGGACTAGAAACACTGCAATAAAGAGCTTCTTTTCCAAACAAAACAAAAGCAAGCAGTCTGCAAAAATAGCATGGCCTATCATATAACACAGAATTGGTAAAAACATAGCAGGGAAAGCTGATAGTAGGGAAGAAAATAATATTTAACGAAAAAATAAAAGCCCTCAGAACAGATCGTATATTTGAAGCTCTGGAATTGTTGAACAGTTTTCCTGAGAAGGTGAATGGCAGAATAACTCACTTCGAAGCAGGAGTCAAAGTGGTTAAGTCTAAGGGCAAATAACTTGAAAAATTGAGGCACAAGCTGAAGTCAGAAAATTTAAAGGAATGCAGACTACCCCAAAAACACAGCGGCTTTGTTTGTTTTTTCTGCCACCTTTCCAAGGTTCACGTCTGGAATGAGGATAAACAGTTCTCTCTCCTCTCTTTTTCTTCTTCTTTTTTTAAGTTGCAGCATTCAGACTTTATGAAAATAAAACATCAGACTTGCATTTCACAGATTTTTTAAAAATGCATTTGATCTGACTGTAAATTTTCAGGTACAGCAAGATGAATGGTGTTAGGCTCCAGCATATTAAAGTTATTTCAGCCAGTCAGATATTCAAAAAGGTTGGCTCAAAGCAGTTTCCTTAAGTAACATTTTTCCAAGGGTGGGGGGGGGTGTTAAACGATATTTAATGAAATTAAATTGTTCTACCTGCCTTTTATCATATATAAAAACCAGAGGGGTTTTTTCTTTGCTTTAATAACTGGCATGTTAAAAAAAAGTCTGAATATAATGCTTGCAGATTTGCTTTCAGCATTAAAGATACAATATTCATAAGTTACTTTGGGCGAACTACTTGCACCTACAGTTCCCTCCTATTAAGATAATTCTAAGACAAACTCTGTGTGCAACCAACATTGGAAGGAGTAACTTGGCATACCCTGTAGAAATTTTGCTTTCACTATGAAGAAAAAACTTTAATTGGGAGGGGGTGGAGAGAGAGAGAGAGAGAGAGAGAGAGAGAGAGAGAGAGGATGCCACTAGAAGGAAAGAGTCATGTGCTTTGCTCCCCGAGAGGCGAGAGATTCCAGGGATACCAGGAACACTTACTAGGGTCTGTGTTTACTTCTGGACAATGAGGCACAGTGGAGACTGTGGTGTCTTTATGATATTCGTTTTATTTACACAAATATACAACCTGAGCCTAAGATAGTGGGGCTTCCAGATTTATACTCTCGACGGTCCTGTCCCCCCCACTGCTGCCACATTGGATTCAGACTGTCAGCCCACACTGTGCTGTGACCCCCTTTTCTCCAGCTTGTCATCTGCTACCCAAAATGAAACTATTTGTCCTCTTGCTTACATCAGCCCACTGCAATTCTGAAACTTCCCCACCCAACTCTGCATTGTATTTTGCCAACTACCCTGAGCCCAGAGCAGGAGTTCTCCCTCTGCATTAGCAGAGAGACTTTTTGTTGATGGCTTCCTTGATGGTCCATTCACCCTGTCTTTTATACTCTTCTTAATGGTCCATCTCTCCAGGCGATTATTTCATCAGGAAGACAGCCTGGCTTATTTTTTAACAGGTCTTATATTTTAAAATTCAATGTCTGGCACCCCAGAATTAGCTGAGAGAGCTCAGGCTCAGTGGCACAGCTCATGCACAGGCTAATTGGCTTAACTTATAGGAAACAGTGTCACACTTCATCTCAACGTGGACAGACACAAGAAATTGAACTTTCGGAACCAGTGATCTGGCTCAATATACATATGCCCTCATTTACTCAGGTTTATAAACTTTAAAATGTTCAGGATGGCTAGTGGGAAGTTGATGTTGTCAAAAGCTCTTGCATCAGTCAGCAGTTTTAGTAGAGTGAGTCAAAGCTTTGTTGTGGCTTCAAGGTCAAGTTCACATGGCCAACTGATCAGGAGGGAACTGTCCTTATTTCCTGGCAAGAATTCTAACAACCATTTTTGTAATGAGTTATACTTCTGTGCAATTAACTAACTGATCCAAGCCAACACACAAAGGCAACAGTGATCATTTACTTGGGATGACATACATCCTGAAGGGTGTTTTAGGCAGCATTTCCACTTCTAATTATCCCTTTAAAAGTGCACAGATCTATGCTGGCCTCTTTGCCTTCCCTCCTCCTTTGCATGCCATAGCAAGAGGTATTCTAGCCTTTCGTCCTGCAACAGGTAGGGATGGATGAAGGGACCAGTGAAGGAACCAACAGAGAGGCTCAATGGCTGTTTCTTCCCTTTGTCACATTTTGAAATTCCTGCTTTGCTAGGGGTTGGACTAGATGATCCTCAGAGTACCTTCCAGCTCAACCATTCTGTAGAGGGATTGAAAGTATAAATAAAAACAAAAACAAAAGCTGCTCCCAAAAATCCATTCCCTGGCCCACAGTTATGTATTCCCGTGCGATTCCAAGTTCTAAAGTTGAACAGGACAGCAAAAGTTCAGAGTCTTGGCCCAACTTCACGTTCAAGTGAATCCCTAACAAAATATGCTGTTTCTCAACACTTGTAAGATGAATTAATATTTCCAGCTGTAGATTTAGCTGAATTATTCTCAGAAGTGGAGAAGCAGATATAATAAATAATTATATCAGCCTCCTTTTTCACTGGCTATTTTTTCTTTTTGGGGGGAGACAGAATGGATTGAGGCTGCATTCCTATGCACACTTACTTGGCGTAGCAAACCCATGGAACTTACTTCTGAGTAAGTACTAAGAGGATTGCAGTTTATATTAGGCTTGAGAAACATTTCCAGGGAGATCCAGCTGAAATATTCATGGGCACCTTTTCTGTTACTAGATCAGATATAGTCTACTTGTAGCTGTAAGTTTTATTATCCTTGGTTTTAAAAATGAAAGCTATAATCATGCTTATATGATCAACCATAACATCTGCATACATCAGAAGCCTGAATGTTGTCACAGTAATGAATGCAACATTTAATCTTAGAAGTTTTCTGCACTACTTTTACTGTTCCATGCTGCTCTAAAGCCATACCCTAAGGGTCTTCTAATTAAAATGTAATTGCATGCTGCATGTAATAAAAAATAAACACTTGTGGAATGTCTTTGACTGCATATAATTTCTGTTGGTTGAACTGTGAGTTATAACCTTTCATATAAGGAACAGCTTAACAGAAAGGCATATTAGTGAAGGACAGAAAGAATTCTACACACTCCTCCACATATTATATATTTAGAAAGACCAGCTCTCAATATGTGGGAACATCCATTTACAACTGACAGTTAAAGGGTACAGTATCCTAATGAAAACAGAAGCCATATTCAGAGGCTTATAAAAAAATCAATAACTATCCTTTACTTAGTCGTAAGGTGGCAGATGGTCTACTACAACTCAGCAATGAAAACACACACAAGATATGTCAGTGCTTTAAAATGTATTATTGAAAGTCCTATGGCTTAGTATACAAAGATTTTATGGGCTTTTTTTGACAAGTCAAGCATAACAGTGTGTTATTTTAAAGGTTATGGAGCTGGACAAAACTGATATCCCTCTTGTGCACAAAAATGAGCTACTTCTGAAGTATGAGCTGCTAGGACACTTATCTTTTCCCAGTTAAAAGGCTGCTCTGGGCATAAAGGGAATGCAAACATAAATGGCATTCACACACATAGAAATACACACACACACACACACACACACACACACAGTGTTACCAAACTCTACTCTAAATACCATTTTTGTTGTTGTTGTTAAGCATGGCCTTTGCTGGCTGCTGATGCTGCCCACTGTAGTATTTTAAGTATATTTTTAACTGGCTGCTTGATTGCACTTGTTTTTAATTATATTTGTTTGTTTTTGTACTGCATATCACAACACTACCATACCTCGTCCTGAAATGCCAGCATAACAGTGTGGCATGTAAATACCTTAATAAACAAGCAGGTAAGTAAGATGACAATTCAAGCTAAACTCCAAAAGCAACACAGTGTGATAGCACTTAGAATATTCAAAAGACAATGTTAGAATTCTTAAATACCACACAATATTTGTGGCTACTGCTGTCACTGCAATGCATTTAAAGAACATATAAGTATTATGCAGAGGAAAAAGGCCAGAGTATCTGCATATACCAAGATCAGGTCAATGTCCCTCAGTTGCTTTGGGAAGTAGAATCCCCAGCAATCCTCAAAGCTGAATTGATAGTAGCCACATAATTTCCTTCACTAAATTGCTAACCTAACATTCAACTCCAAAACATGACTATAAACTGGGAAGAAACTCTGAACTGTTAAACCAAGCTTCTGTTTTGTTTGTTTGTTGTGATTGCACCAAATCCCCTTGTGACTGAAAAAAACCAGAAGCAACTAAGCAAGATGCATGCCCATTCAGATCTTCTTTGAAGACCAAAAGAGAAAGGAAGATCTTGCCCCAATTTCTTCACGTGGAACAGGAGGACTCATCGGGCACAAACTGACAGGCTCTGCCCTGATTCCCCTCTGAGTCGCTTAATATTTTTATTCATTTATTATTACATTTATATCCCACCTTTCCTCCAAGGACCTCAAGGTGACGTACAACGTTCTTCCTCCTCCCATTTTATCCTCCCAACAATGTGAGCTAGATTAGTTGAGCGGCTCTGATTGGCTGAAGGTTCCCATGAGAGCTTCATGGCTGAGTGCGGATTTCAGCCTTCCCCCACCCCCACCCTAGCCCAACCTCTCATCTTTCGTTGACCTGCTTGCACCAAACCATCATTTCCCTTCAATACAGACTCCTGACGCTACAGCTAAATTTTGGTACACAAAAATGTTTGGGTAGAGAATGAACTAAAACAGAAAAGGAGAGAAAAGGCAGAATATATTTCTACAATGCAGTAGCTTTCTAATTTTCCTTTACTAAGTGTAATGCATTCAAAGGAGAGGAGATGTAAAAAAAAGATTAAGAAATCCAATTTTTAAAGCAGGGAAGGAAAGAGAATGCCTAAATTCTGGTAAAAAAAAGGACTCTGGCACTTCTTACCCACTTTTTTTTTATTAAAAAAAACAAGCCACATTGGGCAAGAGCAAAGAGAGCCTCAGAGCCAACACCACACACACACACACACACACACACACACACACACACACACAGACTCAATCCCTGAGCTCATTTTCCTGAAATAGAAAACTACATACATTTCTCAAATTTCATATCAAGCCATTGCATAGCCCAAGAACTGCAGGGAAGAGCAGAGTGCCAAAGCTGTTCTTCAGCTTGGGGGAGTAAGTAACAGGAGAAGAAGAAGAAAGAGATGATTCTCTCATATCACTACATTTCTCATTCTCAATCAAAACTTACAAGCAGTGCCCCCTTCCCCGCATCATTTAACAACATTTTTAATAGGCCTGCTTATCAAGAAGTCTTTACTTTGTCAAATTAAGACACAGTGCTTTGGATTAGCGAGACTCCTTAAGTTCAGCATGACTTCATGGTTGGCTCAGAGTTCAATGTCTCAATGGCAGCCAGCCAGCCATACACCCACTACAATTCTGATTCCCTCGCCTTTTTAATAACAAACTAGTTCATTTTTTTTCTTTCCTCAAAGCAAAAGTGCATCATACAAACTGAAAGAGTGAACAACCATTGCTAAAAACAGAGGCCCGAAGCACCTGTTAAAAGAAACAAATAAAACCACAAAAAATATTTTTAGGTTGGCTAGACCTTATAAAGCAGCATCCTGATCAGATGTTTCTAATCTGTTAGAAAATGAGAATGAAGTTTCACTGTGAATTGTACAACTCTTTATGTTTTGCAATGAGGACAGAAGCAGTTCTCAGAGACAATTCAGGACAAAAGCAGTTCTACTAGGACAACTCATTGCTTGACTTTGATTTAGTAGCTTTTGATTCAACCCATGTAGTTTATAGAAAGCTAATTCCCTCAATTGTTCATTTGAGACCATTTTTGTCTATTATTCAATTTTACTATTGCATTTTATAACTTAAAATCTGGGTGTTTCCCTCTAGTTACTATTTCAATATAATCTGTGACTAAATATTGCTCTGTTGAATAAACTTTCAACTGAGTATCTCCCAAATCTGGATTGTGGGACAGAAGCTTCTGCCCATTTATTTTAAAAAACCTCCTCACTTTGATTTCAGAAGCTCATTGTGGGTTTTGCATTTTTAATACACTCATCCCTAGCTGAATCAGAGTATTATTATTACTACTAATAGCTTTAACCAGAGCACCATATAAAGTAAAATTTATTGGAGTTTATAGTTGGTGGGTGGTGAAGGGTGGTGAGTCATGCACTTGCTGAATACAAATGCTGAACTTTGAAGAAGATTACTAACACATTCGAGAAAAACAGCTCCCTATTCCCTTCATCTTCCAAATTTTGCTTAACCAAAGTCTAAACGAGTATCACAATGCAAATACATTTTAATCAAATTATTTGGTATATATATGGAGAGAGAGAGAAAGAACTCCAAGATCAGATAGTCACACTTTTTGCAGCTGGGATACTTGTAATTATGAGAACAGCACATTAACTGTTCTTTGGTCCAGATTAGCACTATCAGAAAACAGTATATATGTGTCAAATTTGTAATTGCTCTTGAGAGTTTCCAAATAGCTGGAGATCAAGACAACTCGTAAAGAGAGAGAGAGAGAGAGAGAGCCACTGCAGCTATGTACCTAGTAGTTAAGGCTCTGGAAATTGAAGATAAATGTCAACTAAATTTCAGTTCCAGGGGAAAGGCAGGCAAAGGTGACTTCAGAACCTGCCCCAGCTGGACTGCCCCCTAGCTTCCCAAGGCTAAATATCCTGAGGGATAAGATCCCCTTCCTCCCCAAGGCGAACTATCATCAACTGCCATGCAAGAAGGATCCTGGCATCTTTTTAACATGTTATTATTGTTTATTGTAGAGGGACGCGGGTGGCACTGTGGGTTAAACCACAGAGTTAGGATCAGAAGGTCGGCGGTTCAAATCCCTGCGACGGGGTGAGCTCCCGTTGCTCGGTCCCTGCTCCTGCCAACCTAGCAGTTCGAAGGCATGTAAAAGTGCAAGTAGATAAATAGGGACCGCTCCGGCGGGTAAACGGCGTTTCCATGTGCTGCTATGGTTCGCCAGAAGCGGCTTAGTCATGCTGGCCACATGACCTGTAAGCTGTCTGCGTACAAACGCCAGCTCCCTCGGCCTTTACAGCGAGATGAGCGCGCAACCCCAGAGTCGGTCACAACTGGACCTAATGGTCAGGGGTCCCTTTACCCTTACCTATTGTTTATTGTGCTTTTAAAATACGTACTTGAACGCTGCAAGCTGACTTGGTAGGTTTATTTTCTGAAACGCAAAACATAAAAAGCTGCAATCAATAATATCTGAATAAAATAACGCCAAGTTTGAAAGGAATAAAAGAAGAGGGGACTGAGCCACCTTTAAGCTAGGTGACAAGGAAAGGGACACAGTTCAGTAACAGCACATAGGCCTTGGATTAATGAAGTTCCCAGGCTTAGTCTCTCGCATTTCCAGGTACAACTGGAAAAGACTTCCTCCCACCTCAAAGCCTGGAGAACCCGGGCCAGTCGAGGGCAGTTCACACATCATAGTAAGCCGCTTAATCATTTGTCTCCTCCCTGCCAGGAAAGAAGCCACTATCCCTGGGCTTAGCAAAATGTCCCAAGAAGGGATTGTGGTTTCTTTTGCTCCAACGAATCATGCTAAGCAAGCCAAAAATAAATCCTGGGTAGAGATTGTGGGTTCCTGGGAGTGTAACAAATCCCTGGTTTGGATGTGGTGTGCTTCCTCCCTACTCAAAGTTGCCAAGATCAGTGCATTCATTGCACACCATTACCAATGGTTTGCTGTGATGTGCAAAAAAGGCCAATCAATCTGATTTGGTATTAGGCAGGACCCTAAGCTTGGCTAAATCTGCTTTTCAGTATTATACCTTTTCTGCCCTTAGGTCTCCCTCCTTACTTTCCCCCCTGTGTGCCCTGCTTTGGCGAAGACATTATGGTTTCTTAACCTAGGCTTTCCCATGAAATCCAACTGGAAAACTATGAATTAAGGGCTCCTGCTAAACAAGGATATAAAGCCATTTGGCCTGGCCTGCCCCTGCCCACTACCATATCTAATAGGACATGAGAAAAAGGAGCTGGCATGCTCAACCTCATGGAGTGCCACGATGGCTGGACACAAGGCACACAAGTGTGCTTGGCTCCTTTGTCGTCCTGCCTACTTTCATGGCTTGGTAACCAAATATGGGACACCCTAGTGGCATGTGGCCCCCAGAAAGTGGAACAGAAGAGAAAGCACTCCGAAGAGGACAAAGCGTTTTCTAGAGCTCAAAAGCTTGCACACTATTTTGCAGCATTTCAGCTGGCCTGATAAAGATCTGTCCTGATATGGATTTTTTGAATTCTTCATTTATTAGAATCACACAGACTTAATTGCACTGCTCGACTCCACAAGTAATTCCAAAAGGACTAGTATAAGGTGAAAATTCTGGCTTACTCAGACTTACTTGAACATTCAACAACAAAAAATTGCCATTGTATCTGTCAGATTGTTGGTGATCTACGGAACAGTTACAATAACTATTATAGTATGCATTACACATTCAGTATTACTACACTTATTCGAATGTGCTCAATTCACACATATATAGATCTGATTCATTAGGAAGATGTGAAGACTCTGTTTATGGGATGGGAGGCCTGCTGTGATGCTGAACATCATCTTAACGCAGAGCATTTCTGAAAGAGAGAGTCCCCAACAGGTAGATGCAATGGACAGACAGCAGAAGCTGCTGTATTTTATGTTTAGAGCAATAAACCACATCTGAAAGACACACAACTATTTCTCCATCACTGTAAAGGGAGTTTTAAGGATGTTTCCCTGAAACTGCACCAAGTTATGTTAGTTTTTTAATCCGTCTTTCTTCTTCACCAAAGCAGAAACAACACTTAAAATCCCCTTGAGTATTAGAAGTGGGAGGGCTGTGTAAACACTGCGTAAATTCTTGCAGTTTAATCCAATTGCTTATTTCCCAGCAGATTTAAAAGATTAAGTCGGTCAGTCAGTGATTGCATTCCCTGAGAAGAAGACTGCGGGAGAGAATAGATGCAGCTTCTCAGTTGCATACGTGTAATGTTATCTCCCAAAAGTGGGCACAACAACTTCTGCTTACAACGTCTGCTTTATTCTCCCTCCTTGCCCTCTCAGCAACACTCACACATAGAGGCTACAACAAACAGCATCAAAACGCAGATGCTCTGTGGTTTAAGAAATCAGTCTTCACCCGTTTTGAGTCTCCTTCTCTCGTTAGCAAGTATCCTGCTGGGGACAGGATAAGATTAAATTACAGTACATGCAACTAGTGCCCAGGTCTGGATGTTCCAGACAGGGAGGGTAGAAGCTGTTCAAAGAGGAAAGCGCCCCCCCCCCTCGGGGTGGGGAGCATTTCAAAGTTGGACTCTCTTTTGCACACAGAGATACTGCCAGTTTTGACTGTGGAAGGTGGTCTCCAGAGGGATGTGAAACTTAAACCTACTGCTACTATTAGATCTTATGCTCCGCCAAGATTAAAGATTTTTCAATATGCCCATCTCAAGTTACCCTTCAGATTGCCACCCAGAACTGATAATATTATTTGGTTTATGACTCCGTTTTAATCATGGCTAGGAAACAATAACGGGCAGAGTTCGTGCATGACTTCACTTAACAATAAACTCATGTGTGTAAGTATTACTTGTGCTAGGTTTTATCCCCCCTATTTGTGGAATGTGCAAAAAGGAAAGCTGCTACTTTCTGAAAGGTGAAAATCAACATCCACAAATCAACACAAGAGAAAACAGTTTCAAATATGTGTGTTCAATTCTGCTGGTGGCAGAAGTACAAGTTACCCAACAGTCACAAGCCATTTGTGGTACATTAGGCAATGCAAGAAAAACAATCCAAAACACTGAACTCCAAGCACACTGAATCAATTGGGCTGTGTTTTTTTATAATAATAAAAAAATCAATAACACCTACTTCTCAGTAAATGTGTTTAGGACTGAAGCGTCGGTGTACAAAACCTCTAACAGCAGCAAGAGATTTAAAACAAACAAAGCAATAACCACCTAATACTAAGCACAACGGACAATGATTTCCAAAACAGAGGTTTGTTATTTTGTATGTTTTCCAGTATTGTGAGGGGCTAGGAATGCTTGAGAGAGCTCTCTGGCTAGGTCTATTTATCAGTTTCCATCATGGATGGCCTTAGAACAAAAGCATTATTATTTTAATGGAATATGCATTTTCATTTTCATTCTATTTTTAAATGCTTTGACTGTTTTCTAGTGCTAGTATGTGCTTGGTTTTTTAAACACAGCTGTTCTAAGTATGGAACCTCAATAAGAAAGAGAGGACAACACAGAACCTTTACTGTGGAGGCTTAGCCTAGGTCTAAGGATCTAGGAGGTGTAGGCTCTACTAAAATATTATGAGTTTCTCTTTCACTGTCAACAGTGCTTAAGATTTCTCCTTCCTTCTACCATAACTAGCAGCCAACGGATTCTATCACAGAATCAAAGAATTGTAGAGTCAGTCCAACCCCCAGCAATCTCAACTAAATCGTACGTAACAGATGGCCATTCAACCTTTGCTTAAAAACCTCCAGAGAAGGAGAATCCACCACCTTCCATGGGAATCCATGCCACTGTCAAACAGCTCTTACCATCTGCTGGGTTTTATAAGACTTGGCAACTTCTCTGTCACATTGTGAATCTTTGCCCCTGAGGACAGCACCCCTTCCAGGACATCCTGTCTCTGTCCCTATCAGTAGTATAATTGCTATAATCTTGGTCCAATACCCACTAGAAGTGTTGTCTTTTATGGAAAGGGTACCTAGTTTTAAACTTAGTTTTCAGCATTCAAATGCAGGCATAGGCAAACTCCGGCCCTCCAGATGTTTGGGACTACAGTTCCCATCATCCCTAGCTAACCAGAACCAGTGGTCAGGGATGATGGGAATTGTAGTCCCAAACATCTGGAGGGCCGGAGTTTGCCTATGCCTGCATTTGAATGCTGAAAACTAAGTTTAAAACTAGGTACCCTTTCCATAAAAGACAACACTGCACACTTGAGGCAAGTTTTCAGTGCCACAAAATTTAAGTCTTCTTCGTTTAATTCTTCCATGACAAAAGAAAGCATATACTCTTGTCTCTGCCTCAGGCCACCCTCTTTTAGCACTCAAAGCTTAGAACAAGAAATCCAGATTCTCTTACCTTTAAAATGGTCAGGGATTTTGTAGGTCAGCCCAGTTTATATGAAACGTAAGGTGTAATGTGGCTAGCATCAAGTCTCACCTTCTATGATTCCCTCAACCACTTAGATCTCAAACATTTTTGTAGGTGAATTGAATACAAAACACCATGCAATGCAGACCTAAGTAGCATTTGGGCAACAGCTTTCATAGATGCATACCCATTTCTCCTTTGCAGTTTGATAGAAAGCTATTTGAGAAAGTGGTAATCTAGATAATTCCAGTTCTGGAAGGGTTGCTGTAGAATGCACTCTCACACACTTAAATGGAAACAAACCAACAAACCAGTTTCTTGATAAATTCTCCCTTGGGGAGGCTTGATAGAGTATACATTTTAGGGCACAACAGCATTTTGGCCATATTATGCATGTACTACTACCTAGAAAGAAAAGAATTATTTTTACTTATATCCAGAGCTGGGAGGTTTCAGAAAGCAGATATTCTACTCCATCTGAAGTCAGTCTTTGGATTCCAAGGGCTCCCTCTCTCGCCTTTTTTGCACCTAAACTGGAATGTTAAGATGCTTTTGTCTCTACGGAAATTATAAAGCCCTGGCAGTACTTTCAAAGAACAAAACTGGCATTGGCTTGGCTCAGGTTCCAGAAATGGAGTGCGAGACCAATAGTAATGACAACATACTAAGAATTAAAAGTGCTTACAAGAACCATTTTGTTCAGGAATGCACCATAGCAACAGAAGATAGGTTCAAGATGTTCCCAAGTAGCCTAAATCATATACAGATGTACATACATTGCATATAGTCAAAATGAATTAAGGCGAAAAACTAACACAAGAAAAGATATGGTAAAAAAAACCCCAAGCATGCAGTAGTGTTTCACATACCTTGCAGTGGCACCTGTTGCTTTCCACGATAAGAAATCCGGAAGATCAAAGAAGTACCCTGCTTTTTCCCAGCACGACTCTCGCAAATTCTAGCAATTTTTTTTTAAAGGGAAAAATATAAATATGCAGTTTTAGTCTACTGTAACTTCTTAACAAATGTAAATTATAAACAAATATCCAAGACATGAATAAGACCTCACCCATCCCTACACAAAGTAATCAGCATGTGCTTGAGACACGCATATACTAAAAGAATTTGGGCAGCTCATATCTGGCCCTTGTTCATGTCTTCTTTTCCAACATGTGGTGCTAACAAGAATCAACAATTGCCTTCCCCAATGATGTTTTCACAAATCCTATTTGCAACCACCACAGGATAAATATAAAGCCTGTACAGTACTACTGTTTGCCTTTATTCCTTGTATACGTGTTTGTGTGTGTGTGTGTGTGTGTGTGTGTGTATCATTCCCATGCACTCTGTGATAACCACCACAGGAATGGCACTCAGAACAGCCATACTTGCCCAGAGATATGGACTTAAGAGGTGCCATGGGGCTTTCAAGTTGCCTTTACTCATCCTGATATCACAGGAGAAAACTTGGTTTGGTTGAGGTTTCATTTGGGAGCTTTTATGCAGAAGGAAAAGTCCCAGGGGACAACCAACCACGGCATTATCACCAACTGAACTGAAACACCTAGTCATCTACTGGAGGATGGCTGAGGGAAGATAAGAGAATAAGACAATCAAGAATATAAAAAGGATTGGAAAACTTCTGTAGAGTATTTTAAAAATCAGTATAAACAGGTGAGCCGATTGGCAGGACTAGAATAAATTCAGCAGTGTAAGAGGAAGTAAGAGAAAATTATTAAGAGCAGAACTTGGCAACTTAGAATATGTGGAAGAGAAGGAAAAGGAAGGACACTGGAGAAGGAGAGGACGGGAAGTCCTTAGGTGTCTTGGGTTGTGTCCCTTTTTGGTTGTGGTTTTGTTTTCCTTTTTTCCTTTTAACTTTTACTTATTCTTTTGGAACTGTATGTAAAAAGTGCAAACAAAAATTATTATTTTAAAAAAGAGGATGGCTGAGGGTCCCCGTCCGCCACTTTTTTCGAAAGCAGTAGTGTTTTCACTATGAAAGTGAAATGCCACAGTTCTTTGAATTTAGCTGTACACACAGTAATAAATGACCTTTGGTATTTCCACCCTATGTATTTTTATTGTCTCTAAAATGTAAGCTTTTACTCTTAAAAAAGCCATTCTGTTTTATTTTGCAAAAATCATCATGCATTCCCAGTGTAACAGAAGCAGTATGAAATATTGAATTCATATCAATAAGCAACAAAACAATAAAAACATCTTTAAAACAATTCCAATACAGGTGCATTCCCATATGTAACTATAAGTCTTTAAGGAGTAGAAATGGCAGTAGGGGAAATCTACTTGGACAGAGATGAGGTACAATTCTAGGTAAGAGCTTTTCAACATTTTGGGGGCAGCTTATCCTAGTTTCCTCGAACAAAGGCCAAGCAGACCAGAGCAGCCATATTAGGCACTCAAGGCTGTGCCTAATGACAGCAAGTGGGACAGGACTGAGGAGCAATTCTCTTGTGATTTAGGGTCAAAAGGAACAGACTTTTGGTGAATATTAATCATGTAACCCTAAACAAACCCAGCTATTCAGTAGAGAGAGAAAAATAAGAAGTCACGGGATATTAATTTCACTACTGTGCATCCCCAAAAGCCACAAAAATATGACCCTTAAAGAGCATCTAAATGATTCATTGTTGTCATGAAAGTGATTTGTCATCACTGACTAGCGCAGACAAAGTACATCAGGCTCTGCAATATGCTTCCACACTAGGACAATTGTCTCCATGCATTCAGTGCTAATTATAATTCACTCTTCCATTTGTGCTACACCCACACAGTTAACAAGTATACCAAAATCCCGTGGGAAGGCCTCTTTTTATTATTATTAAAAAAGGGGGTTTAATGCTCCAATTCATATCATGCCACTTACCCTTCAGAGCCGCGGGCAAAGAAATTCTGTTTAGCTAGCCTGCCTCCCACCCCCAGGATGCAACTCTTTGTCCTCAGTCACTTTGCCAGATTCCACCCACTTCACTGCTCTTGCTAAAGCAGTGGTCAACCCCAATGCCGTTAAACAGCTGGAAATACTACCACAGCAGAGCACCATAAATTACTCTCTGCTCGGCTGTTTAATAGCCAATCCCTCTCCCCAGGAAACTCTGGAAATTGTAGCTCTGTGAGGGGAATAAGGGTCTCCTAACGAAGGCTGATCGCCAAACAATTGATGCTTTTGAATTATGGTGCTGGAGGAGACTCTTGAGAGTCCCATGGACAGCAAGAAGATCAAACCTATCCATTCTTAAGGAAATCAGCCCTGAGTGCTCACTGGAAGGACAGATCCTGAAGCTGAGGCTCCAGTACTTTGGCCACCTCATGAGAAGAGAAGACTCCCTGGAAAAGACCCTGATGCTGGGAAAGATGGAGGGCACAAGAAGAAGGGAACGACAGAGGAGGAGATGGTTGGACAGTGTTCTCGAAGCTACAAACATGAGTTTGACCAAACTGCGGGAGGCAGTGGAAGACAGGAGTGCCTGGCGTGCTCTGGTCCAGGGGGTCACGAAGAGTCGGACATGACTAAACAATAACAACAACAACAACAACAAAACAACAACAACGATTCTCAGGTCCCTTAACAGACCACAATTCCTAGAAGTTATTGGGACATATCAAGTATTCTGAAAACTACCCATCAGGAATCTTTGCAGCCTCCATCTTAGGGGTAAGGTGTTATTGCTCATCTGGAGGCCACATGACTAATTTACAAGTTGGATCATGGGTCAAAAGGAAACCCACACATGGGTAAGCCTGGCTCTCAACACATGTGCATATGAATAGCAATGATGAATCGCAGAAGAACAGTTATCACTAAAACCAATGGGTGAACCAGTTTAATTCTGTCCCTTCACGTACACCTGCCATCCTGGTTGCAGCATGGTGCAGCCATATTGATTTGCACACTTTATATCCATGTTGGGACTAAGATCCTGGTTACCACTAGATGTCATACATAATATACAGAAGCCCTAAACAGGGAGGGGGAACCTGTGACTTCCCAGATGTTGTTGAACTACAACTCCATCAGCCCCAGCCAGCACAGCCACTGGTGAGGAGAAATGGGAGCTGTAGGCCAGCAACATCTGGGAGGCCACAAATTCCCCCATCTCTGATCTCATGGCACTGGTGATGCAAGAGCAAGAGTCTGCCCACTGCAGAAACAGGACAGAAGAAAAGGCTGCACTCTTTCTGCAGGAGAGCATAGGAATTAAGAGAAGTTTTGTATCTGTATCCCTTTCTCAGTACAGTGGTACCTTGGGTTAAGAACTTAATTCATTCTGGAGGTCTGTTCTTAACCTGAAACTGTTCTTAACCTGAGGTACCACTTTAGCTAATGGGGCCCCCGCTGCCGCCGCACTGCCGCCATGTGATTTCTGTTCTCATCCTGAAGCAAAGTTCTTAACCCAAGGTACTATTTCTGGGTTAGTGGAGTCTGTAACCTGAAGCGTCTGAAACCCGAGGTACCACTGTATTAATGGCTTCTTGGAAAAGCACTTGGCAGGAAATCTACCAGCTCAGGAAATCTCTTGGCAGTTTCTGGGTGTACTTCCATAGACAAGATCTCTTCCTCACCATGCTATGGAAACGAGCTTGGAAGCACACCTGCAGCCAAAGAGACCTTAGGGAAGTTTTCAACTGATTGCAATGAGATGTGTAAAAGACCTGAGGTTCCACATCCATAACAAGTCAGTTCAAGTCCACAACCATTTCCAGTCTCCGACTGTTTCCTCGACAGCATTGGGGGGGGGGGGGCTTCATGGACTATCTGATACAGGAGTTATTTTAGGACTGCCATTGTTCGTTTGGACCTTGGCCTGACAGCATTTTCAACTTTTAATCTAGCCAGCACATGGAGGCATGAATGAGCAATCCATTTACCAGATGTCAGGCATATTTGAGGGTCATCACCAAGGGTGGATGGAAAAGGTGCAGTTGTTCTCAAATGTTTGGATTCAGTGCTCTCTCTTTTTAGTGATTTGTGTACTCAAGATACTATTTCTGGAAATATTCTTCTGGACATTTTCTTAACTGTTTTTGTCTTGCTTTAAAGACATGTGAGACACCAATTGATTACTTAAAGCTCTTTTTGAACTGAACAGATGATCAGTATTTTCTTCGATTTCTGGCCTTTCCCTTTGCCTATGTTTCTTACTTTCTTGATTCAGCTTTCTGCAGTTAGGGAAGATTTAATGTACTTAGGCCATGCCTGCAACATGCTTATCTTTCCTATTATAACCTCCAAGAAAAAGAGTAATAACAAAAACAATCGCCAGGTTCCTATCTCTCCTAAACATTTTATACCAAAGGTATCTTCTAGGCGTCTAAAATATTTTTCTAGCCCCTCTAATCTTAAAGGAAGTAGGCCTTGTTTATTTCAATGAATCTGATATTTGCTGTGTTTGCTTAAAACAGTGGTGAACTGGCAAGTATAAGAATGTCACAGGCAAGGAATTGATCTTGCTTTTCCCTTTCTTCCCCTTCCACATTAGTGAAAACTCATTTCACTGGAAGCCAAGAGGGGGGAAGTTATAGAGATTTCAGGACCCATCTACAATACCTGGTGATTGTTTGATGTTGAGACTATTTCTGATGCCTCAGAGGATGGGGACAAGGAGAACCACTCATCCCTCCCTCCTCATTCTCTCAACTATCCAAAGAATGTTTTTGATAGAAGGAATTTCTAGCATCTATGTTTTGCTAGTCATTGTGGGTCAAAGGTGACAAGAGGGAATAAAAGAAGCATGAAAAAAACTGCTTGTAAATGAAGAAGTGAACATCATAAATATGCCAGACTCCTTCAAACAAGGAAGGGAGAGAAAGAGAACTGGAGTGATTACAAAGTAGTTGCCATTTGGTTATTAATTGCCAAGATATTATGCTCTGGCCTTCTGCCCTGTGAAATAAAGCATGTGCAAGGGAATATCCCATTCCTCTCCGCTAATAAATGAAGTGTGAATGAAGCAGGCTAGATCAATGGGGAAACTAATCTAATTCCCGAAACACACGCCACAACTCAAGAACACCTCTCCGCAAACTAACCCCTGCCCACAATGCATCTCTGGTGTTGAAGCACAACAGGTAGAGCATGAGACTCAATCTCAGGGTTGTAAGTTTGAGCCCCACGTTGGGCAAAAGATTCCTGCATTCAGGTGGTTGGACTAGATGGTCCTCAGGGTCCCTTCCAATTCTATGATTCTATCTTTTGGATATAACTGCTGAACACCATGATCGTTACAGAAGGAAAGCATAACAGATGCCTTTTGGCACAATATGGCTCTCCAACTGGGATATAAAAACACAGTAATGAGTAACGAGCAGTGATTAATTTTTTAAAAACACAGCAAGCTTTTCATAGATGATATGGCAGGCAGGAAAAGGGTACTGAAGGCACATCATATGGGACAGCATCCAACATTATCTTCGTGGCACAGAGGTCTCTGGAGTGCCGTTTCATGGTGGAAGGAGATAACCATCAGAACCATTCATAAAGCAATTCCTTCCCATGAGAGCATTATCCCAGCGTCTGAAGAAGTGGGTGGTTTGTGAGTGAAAGAACTACATAAAGGAAAGGGCTGCAACTCAGTAGCAGAGCACCTGTTGTGCAGGCAGGAGGTAGCAGCTTCAATTCCTGGTAGGGCTGTATAAGGCGCCAATTTGAAACCTTGGAGAGTCACTGACAGTCGTTGTAGACAATACTAAGATGAATAGCCCAATAGCCTGACTCAGCATGGCACCTTTGTTTCTACAAGTCAAGACCTATGGTGTTTTACTTGCTTTCTTCTTTGGAGTAGGAGGAGAATCTGCAGGGGAGAATCTATGAAAGGAGTTGGGCTGTGATTGACCCAGTGGTGTGCAAGGTGGCAATTCCCCAGTGGACTTCATGACCAAGTGGTGATTTGAACCCAGGCCTCCCCAGTCATGGTCCAACATTCTAAGCCACAGAAGGTTATAGGAAAATGTGACCAGGTCCAAGTGCATTTTACACACATATTCTGCAAGTATAAGCTAAAACATGGCACTGTATCAAGAATCCTAAGAATCACAAGGGCCATTTCAAATACCTGACACAGCAAACAATTCTAACTAGGCTACAGCATATATACTATAAATTGCACACATACCAGATTGTGGCTTCACAACACATAACACACACACAAAAGAATAGTGTGTATCGGTCTACATAGTTAAGACTTTTCTGCTACACAGAAGTAATAATCAGATGCATAGAAAGTCACCACATTTGAAGCATTTCCCAGTCTGTTCGAAAAGTTGCTGTATGTCTCCATTCTATATATCACTGCTGTCTCTGTCCTTTACCATTTACCCATATATTAGTCAAACGTTACACACATTAAACTCATACCAAACTGAAATTATATTTTGAATATGAAATCTGGTATCAAGTACGCCATCCAAAATCCATTACTTGCTTTGCTAAATGAAAGACTCGCATGTTTGGGTTTTTTGTTTTACTTCTCTGTTGCACCAGGAGCCTAAACGCTTCGTTTAAAGGACAGATCTGGTTACAAGCCAGATTTAATTGCTCACAAATGGGGAGCAGCCATTGTTTCTTTATCCAAGAATTCTAGGTGTATAACTTGATATCTCTGTAGCACCTATAAGGGACCTGTGCAGTCTGCAATCTCCATCTTGGAACTGAGCCTACAAGCTGACCACACGGATACAAACATCAGCCTAATTTTTTTAATATATTTTTTCATCCTTGCCTTCCTCACTCCTATAGTATCTTGTCTGATTAAAGCATTCTAGAGAACTCAAATGGTTGTCACAAGTTTGTGACATTCTGATTGGTCCCAATAAAGGTACTGCTGAGCTGTGATTGATAAAAACAGCCCCGTCCAAAATTAAAAACACAAAACAAAACCCTGACTTCAAAATCATTCACAGTGGTGAGTTCAGCTGGGTTTTTCTCTTGGTTTACTTCCATATTTGTCTGGAGACAGGCAATGCAAAGAGCAGGAAGAACGAAGAAAGATGCTGCATCATGCAAAAGTGTGCAAATAAAATGAAAGAAAAGTATCAGAGGAGGTGTCTAATCTAGAATGGTAGAAAGCATGTGTGCAGATTTGGAAAACCAGAGAATAAACCTTAGGGTGATCCACTATAATATAAAATTCATCATAAAAAGAAAAGGCATCATACGATGCACCCATCCTGTTCCCTAGAGTGAAAGGAGTCATCTTAATCCTTTCCATATCTGAGTCATAGAAGTGGAAAACTACAGTTAGGTCATCATATCACATTCCCCTTGATCTGCTTCCTCACTGCCAAGAAATGTAAGGTGTGAGAGCTAAGATGTATTTGAAACATAACTTGTTATCACTCAACTGCTCAAGAGACGGAGGTTCGAAGATTTTCCACTTACTGAACTGGCCTGGTGCATGCATAAGCTGTCCCCAACTACAGACCACACCCTAGAAATGAGATTTTTTAAAATCACAGCTTCTCTGCCTATATGAGTTATAGGTCACACTCAGGTTTTATAAAAGACAGTTTTGGGGGGATGGGGAGTGGGGTGCAGCCTATGTTCAGACCAAAATGGTACATTATTTCTCTTGAATACGGGAGGGAGGCATTTCTCAATGTTGTTATGTATCCCTAACTCATAGGCATTTTATTCTACAGCCAGAATGGCCCATTTCACGGCATGGCACACTGAATACAATACTGCCAACTTTTCGTAACAAGCATGCTATTACAACCGAGTCATGTGCCTGGACACAAAACAATTACAGAATTATGGTGCTGGAGGAGACTCTTGAGAGTCCCATGGACTGCAAGAAGATCAAACCTATCAATTCTTAAGGAAATCAGCCCTGAGTGCTCACTGGAAGGACAGATCCTGAAGCTGAGGCTCCAGTACTTTGGCCACCTCATGAGAAGAGAAGACTTCCTGGAAAAGACCCTGATGCTGGGAAAGATTGAGGGCACAAGGAGAAGGGGACGGCAGAGGACGAGATGGTTGGACAGTGTTCTCGAAGCTACGAACATGAGTTTGACCAAACTGCGGGAAGCAGTGAAAGACAGGAGTGCCTGGCGTGCTCTGGTCCATGGGGTCACAAAGAGTCGGACACAACTAAACGACTAAACAACAACAACAACAAAATGCACTCGGAATACACACTTATTTTTCTCACGATTAAGTGGTTGGAATAAGCTTTTGGCATGAGGCGGGGGGGAGGCATGTGATCCCTCAGGCTCCAGAGCTATACCGCTGATGACAAAGGGTGGCACTGCATCACAACACAGCATCACTAATGGAAACCAATGGAAACCCTACAACCTGAAGGCTTCTCCCTGTAGATTTTGAAGCACAGAAGCTCTTCTTAAAACTACCTTGTCCTAGGCCAAGAACTGACTCAGCAGACGATGCCAACGCTCCCTTTCCCCCTGCAACGGTGCTGTACAGCAACCACAAGAAAACTGATACAACCCTAGATGGCTTTTCTAGTAACAAAGGATGAGGTAAGCAGATTTTCCTCAGCAACTCAGGGTGGAAAGATGCTGAGCAAGCCCTGGCAGAGTGTTTGTGCTGCCAACAGCATGCACTGAGGTGAGGTAGACACTTCAATTCAAGTGCCGGATATGAGTCTTCAATTTTAATATAGGACAGCTGCAAGAAAACCACTGCAGGGTGGAAAAGGGCAGTCATATAAATCTACTCTCAATCATAAGAAGTAACTGGGATGGTGAAAGGCAACAAGCATGCTTTAAGATGGCTAAACAAAATATTGCAAACATCTAGACATACAGGTGTCTATTGGACCTCTGCTGAGAGGCTTCTCACTGGACAGAAAGCAGCTTTCAAGACTTGTTGTGCAGCCTGAAGAGTAGTAACTGGTTTGTGGCACCAGTTTCCATGGACTAGATTCCACTTCAACGGATAGATGAACTGTGTGCCTCACTTGGCAGATGCATTTTTAAAGTGTTATTAGGCATATACACAGGTGTGGGGGCTGGGAGGGTCTGTAAACGATAGAAGAAAGAGACCAGAAAATGAAAAGGGGGCAGCAATAGTTTTGTCACATTTCATTTTTTTTTAATAATATTTATTAAAAATTTTCCAGAATAAAAAGGAAAGATAGCAAGAAAAAAAGAAAAAACAAATATGATTTACACTTGGTTTCAGTGGCATCTTTCCCGGACTTCCCCTCCCCCTCCCCCTCTTGTATTCCATTTCCCTTAAATTGATTCCACAGATTCTTACCCCAAATTTTAAAACCTTATTTGTAATTTTAAATAACCCATTTATTCCAAATTAATTTATCTTATTTATCTTAATGAACCATTTCTCCTTATATTTTATATAATTCCCTATAATTCGACCCCATTTCCCTTCCACGAATTCCCCTATTTTCAAACAACAAACATGAAAAAAGAAAAGAAAGAAATAATATATAATTTTACAGCCTTTGGATTCCAAATCTTCCCCCCCCCCTTCCCCGGTTCCAATCCCCAAAGTTCATCCATTGTCTACTGCCAGCCTGGTGTATCCACGTCTATATCTCAACTCCACTTTGCCGTCTTTTGATAGCTTTTAATTTCAGAAAGTCCAATCTCGAAAAAACTCTCAGAAAAAGTCATTGTTCTTCCATCCAGACCTCTATGTTTAAGAGTCTAACTTAAATTCTATTTCTTGGTCCTTTTAAAGTCTGGATGTTCCAAATACTCCGGCTTCAAATTTGGTCCAGCTCTTATTCCTCAGGTTGCTTTTTCCTGTTCTGCTGCAGAAACCTTCTAATTCAGAAACTTCTTGTTCTCCACAGAGGCTTTTGTTATTCAGGAACATAACTTGCGTCAAGTCCCTTCCTTTCTTCAATAGATAAATCCATTGTCTCCTTTAGTATAGAAACCTCTGTAGACAAAATAATGCTTCGTTTTTGCAGCTTTCCCAAGAGATAACAGATCCTGCTCAAATTCATAGTATTTTTCCACTTGCTGCTACTGTTGCAATGTCCCAGCCTCCCTCTAGAGGGAATATGGTAACTTAATTTCTTTCAAAATCAGACCCAAAAGTCAAATAACTTGTTGCCTTTATTTCCAATAATTTATGTCCAAATTGTAACAAATCTAACCAGCAAAGCCATCGTAACAAAGTTCTCTTTTATTTTCCTGCTTTGACAGCTACTTTGACAGCTGTCAAAGTTTCTGTGTCTCTTCACCAGTCTCTCATAGCGGATCGTTCCCGGTTCCCGGGGGGGTTGCATTTTAGTTCCCACAAATCAGTCTTCTCCTCCAGCACAATCATTGTAATTTCCCTTCGTGAAGTTAAAAATTTTTTTCAGGTAAACAAGTTCATCTCTCGATCTTAGTTGTCAAATCCTTGCGTTGAGCCATCTACAACAGGTGGGGGTGGACTTCCTTTTTGCACTCCCCCCGCTCACTCCAAATTCAAAGATCAAATTTCCCTTTTAAGTCCAATCAATTTACTCACGGGTTGTTCCTTTTAGTCCAAATCCAAAATTTTCAAAGAAGAAGTCGTTGCTCCCCGCCGAATGGCATGCGGCTTCGCTGGGCAGGGGAAGCATTGGACTCACAGCACCACACCCCCCCCCCCGTCACCCGCTCCGCAGCCTTTAAAAAGGCTCCTTCGCGGGTCGGGTGTTTTGTCACATTTCAAATGTCACAAGACAAAAAGGACGTACTCACGGAAGCAAATGGGAATATCATTTAATGCTTTGCAGCAGGAAGAGGGGATTAGACTCTGGAGAGTAAAAAAAAAAGAAACAAAAATCCACAAGGGAAGGCAGAAAAAAAGAGACAAACACTCTACTTGCTCAGTTCTTAAGAGAAATGTTTTTAATTCTTAAAGGAAATGTTTTCAATAGTGAGCTGGGTGACATTTTATCCCCTTGAAAACTGGAGGCTTAGAGAGGAAATCACAGCCAGACACCATGCAGACAGACACTGTGTAAACTTCTTTGCACAGGCCTGCCAAACACATCTTGCTCTTAATATATGGTTCATCCAAAAGTGCTCTCCTCTCACAAAGAAGGAAGAGAAATGGACTTCAGAAGATTTATTTTTTATGCTCTCTGAAAGGTGACCTGAGTAGGTCATTTCCCAAGAAAGTCACAATTCTCTGTCTGATTCCCATTTGCTCAAAAAGTACTTTACAAACCCTTACTTCAAGTAGGCTTAAGTGTTTATTTGATGTGCTTGTTTTGCTTCCTCTTACCTTCAGCATTGTCACTTTCAACATTGTGCTATGTAATACATTATTACAATGAGATGCTACATTCTGGTTGGTTATTTTGAAACAAAGCTACAACTTAATTTCTTCACACAGAACTATGCTTATTAGTGTAACAAAAACATACTTTAATTTCATCCCCAGGAAGACACCAAGGCCTAATGGCATATACTGCTGGTACATTAGTTCCTGGAAAGAAAAAAAAGCAGAACAAGACTCTGCAACTGGATATTCAATAATTTTTCAATTCACATTTGCATTTGACATGATCAAAACCATATCAAGTAAGTCTGGAGCCACTGTTTTTAGGAGATAGACCAAATATTTTGTGGCAGCCCATTGACATGGTTCAGCAGCAACCCCAAACCATGGTTTAGCATCAGATGCAAAACAAGGATCACAAACAGAAGATAAAATTAAATTCCCAGCTCATAAATAGATTTATTATGTATCCCTGGACAACACCTCCCTGTCCCCATTTCAGTTTCCCATCATTCTTTTATTTCCATTATTATAAATGACCAAACAAGTTGATCAGCTAAAGCATCAAAACATAACATATCCTTTAATTCTAGAATTGTTACTGTAGAACAGACATAGGCAAACTCGGCCATCCAGATGTTTTGGGACAACAACTCCCATTATCCCTAGCTAACAGGATCAGTGGTCAGGGATGATAGGAATTGTAGTCCCAAAACATCTGGAGGGCCGAGTTTGCCTATGCCTGCTGTAGAATAATTAGGATCCCTTACATATGAGGTCCAGCGCCGAGGGCCTTCTGGCGGTTCCCTCATTGCGAGAACAAAGCTACAGGGAACCAGGCAGAGGGCCTTCTCGGTAGTGGCGCCCACCCTGTGGAACGCCCTTCCAGCAGATGTCAAAGCGATAAACAACTACCTGACATTCAGAAGACATCTTAAGGCAGCCCTGTTCAGGGAAGTTTTTAACGTGTGATTTTACTGTATTTTTGGTTTTTATGGAAGCCGCCCAGAGTGGCTGGGAAGGCCCAGCCAGATGGGCGGGATATAAATAATAAATTATTATTATTATTATATGTGTATCATAGTTATTTAAAAGACAGGAAAAAAGAAACAAGTCCCTCCATTCATATAAAAAGGTAAAGGTACCCCTGCCCGTATGGGCCAGTCTTGACAGACTCTGGGGTTGTGCGCCCATCTCACTTAAGAGGCCAGGGGCCAGCGCTGTCCGGAGACACTTCCGGGTCACGTGGCCAGCGTGACATCGCTGCTCTGGCGAGCCAGAGCCGCACACGGAAACGCTGTTTACCTTCCCGCTGGTAAGCGGTCCCTATTTATCTACTTGCACCCGGAGGTGCTTTCGAACTGCTAGGTTGGCAGGCGCTGGGACCGAGCAGCGGGAGCGCACCCCGCCGCAGGGATTCGAACCGCCGACCTTTCGATCGGCAAGTCCTAGGCGCTGAGGCTTTAACCCACAGCGCCACCTGCGTCCCTTCCATTCATATAGATCTACTCAAAATAGTGGAGAAAATCTACCTTTCATGACAAATACAGAAGCAATAACTAATACTAATATATGCACCCTAATCAACATCTAATCAATTTCCACTGTTTCCAAGCAATTTTTAAAAATGAAACCAAAATCATGACCCTTCAAGATTTGGATACTCTGTAAACACAGTGGCCTTCCCCTCTCTCTGGTTATTTACCCCTTGCTTCTTTCCTTGGAGAACTCTTACCAACCACCAAGGGCCCTACTTTGGGTGATCTCAACCCACCACACGGTGCTGTTGCAAAAATAAGCATCCAAGACACTTTACATACCAAAAGGACAATATAAAAATGTTGAATAAAAATCTTCATTAGACCAAAGGCTCAAGCTAACCCATAGAATACAGAAGTATCATAACCAGAGAACACCCATGCAAACACACATGTCAAATTGTAGACCTATTTTAAACTACCGTATTATTCTGTGTATAAGACGTTTTTTGCTTTAAAAAAATAGTCAAAAATTGGGGGTCATCTTATACACGGATGGTGAATGCAGAGGGGTTTGGATTCGGCTTCTGGCCAGATTTCTTAATTTGGGGTTTTAAAAAAGGGGGGGTTGTCTTATACATGGGGGCGTCTTATACACAGAAAAATACAGTACTAGGGGAAAAGAAACTACACTAGCCCATCCATTTTTCTAGATATAGGTTGTTTTGCACTGATAGCCAGAAGTGACAAATCCTACTCCCCGAGCACTGGGAGGCAGACTATTGTCACAGAACTTCCCATTAACTACTCCACATCCACAACATCAATCCTGGCAAGCCACAGAGATCTTACATTTTCACACACACTTATTTCCCTACGTGGCCACATTCGTCTGCTTGGGGCTACTAGACTAAACATTTTTGTTGGCAACCTCCATTTGTTGATATTTCTGACTCCCATTTAAAAGACTGAGTATGAAATCCAACCTTTTCCTAAAACTATTATAAATAATTAGAAGACCACTGACGTATGGAATGGGAGTTTAAGTGAATATTCATATTTCATGACAAGGTCCACAAGCAATGCTAATTAACCCCTATTAACTTGAAGCTGTCACTATCAGCTTCTGCCAGTTAACTTCCTTGACCTTCTCTAGCCTCCACCTTGTTACTCTACGATGAGAGTCAGGAAAAGAGACTCCAGCTGTTGGACGCTGACAGGGGGCAATTTACATTTGGCCTTCATTAAGAGACAGAAAGCATCATTGAGACCAAATGTACAAGACAGACTGGTGGAGGTTATAAAAAATTCAAGTGGCACACATTTTTCCCTTTCATCTGACAGTTGGTATTAAGAAGCTATATATCAACCTCAGACACATAAAATTTAAGCTAAAGAGAGGGCATAAGAATTAGACTATGAAGACAGCGCCTTCTGTCTGCTCCACGGCTATTTCATGCATATGAAGCAAGACAGCCCAGGTGGCAATTTTGGAGGTATGATGAAAGTCACAGAAAATACAACACTGGTGGGGCTCGCTAAGATTAACAGGGATTCTTCAGGCTTTAGGAGGGGGAAAGTATGATATTATTTTTATAAATGGAAGAATACACACATAAGATCATCCCTGCCACTTATTTGCAACCATGCACTCTCAGCTTCACTGAAGGTGAAGATATATACCTCAAGGGTTCCTTCACTCAATCTTCTTGCCTCCATCCAAACTCAAACCAAATAGCTGTAGAACCTGCTTTCCAGAGAACCTCCAACTTTTCTTAAAATGAGAGAACACTAAGAGGTCCACCTGTTCGCTGAGAAGCAACCATGTCCTTAATCAAACAACTGCTGCCTACTTCTAGCTCACCTACCCACAAATACAGTTGCTGCATGCAATGAATTGCTCTCACAAGTCAACCAAAGGCCTGTCTAATCTAGTGTTCAATGCACAGAGAAGTAAAGATGAACATGAGGCCATCACAATTAAGGCACGATATACAGTAGTACCTCGGTTGTCAAACATCTCGGAAGTCAAACATTTCGGTTTTCGAATGCCAAAAAAACAGAAGTAAATGCTTCCATTTTCGAACGTGCCTTGGAAGTCGAACAGCTTCCGCTGAGTTTTTTTCAATTTTCTCTACTGAATTTGCAGGCCGCCCTTTGCACCTCGGTTTTCAAATGTTTCGGAACTCAAAACAGTCTTCTGGAATGGATTACGTTCGAAAACAACTTTCCTCTATTGTCCCCAGCATTTGGTAAGTAGACACTTTCAAGCTGAAAGTTCCATTCTAATCTATCACACCAAAGGTCAATGACTGACCTCCAGTTCATCACAACTGAAGGGGATGAATCCTGCAAATATTAGGTAAAGAAACATTTCCTTATGTTTGTCCGATTGACTAAATCATTTTAACTGGGTAAATTCAAGCCATAGTGTTTTAACAGTCCCCCAAACTTCATATAGTCACTGTTCCCCTTCTCTCCCTCATTCCACATTTATTTAAAATACTTTTCACCTTGGAAAGCAATGACTTAATAAAACTATTAAATATAACATACAATTAACAAGACAGATACAGCAATAACTATGTCAGACCCAACCATTAACAGCCAATTAAAGCCCAAGGGAACAACTCAGTCTTCTGAAAAGACTATGAAATCCTACATTATTTTGCTTCCCTTATATGGAGGATGCTCTTCCAGAGTTGGGGTGAACCCTAAAATGAGAGTGCCCTATCAGTTTATGACAATCTCTAGAAACACTTAAGAATGTGCAATGGAAGAAGAGTTCTGGAGTCAACTGGTTCCCCTTTGTTATCCGCAGCCAGGGTGACAAACTACAGTGTGACAGTTTCTTGCTCTTCCATCTATATTACTGTAAAGACGTTGCACATTCAGGCCACAGCAAATGAGAGAGAAAAGATGGCAGCTGCACTAGGAAAAAAGGTATGGAAGCAGATTTCCCACAACAGCTCTTTCCTGCTACACATCCCTTCAGTCAGCAAAGCACCAGTAGAATCAATTGCTAGGAATCCTAGTTGCAAACTCTGAAGTGGATAAACACACCCGCACAGCTGGATTGGGCCCTGGTTGCACCGCTCTCCAACGTACTAGGCTACAAAAGCTGGTGAACATTAACAACACTGTGCCCTACGGCCACATTTGTGCTTGGATGTAACATTTTCTTTAGTTAGCAAATCATACAGGCTTGATCTCACATTCCTAAAGCCAAATACACAAGATGCCAGGCTCTCCAGCTGAGAACAAAGGCTTGCAGAAAAATGAACAGGGAAAGCTGGCGTAAAAACAGAAAGCCTCAGAAGACTTCTCCCAAGGACTCACCATCGAAACCTTTCTTTTTGTCAATAGTTAGAACTCTCTCTTGACTTAATGAGAAGACTCCAAAGGTTTTTTTAAAACACACACACACACACACACCATGTTTCATTACAATTGAATGTAGGTTTGAGTTTAGGAGAACCAAAGCTTCTTGGCACATAACCAAAATTCTGTTGCCTTTTTAGACATACTCACTTCTTTCATCCACAGCAACTTAGGTGGCTGCATCTCGGCGGACATTGCGCCACCAACAAAGCACAAGACTCTGTGCCGTGTCCCGTTGATGCGTGCTACTTGGTCAGCTGCACGATGGTCCATCCACAGAATGATGTTTCTGTTGTGTTCTCCTTATAAAACAAGGCCAATCTTAGAGTTATTTCTAATTTAGATATGGGTAACCCACCTAGCCCCAAAATTATTTAATGAATTTATATCCTGACTTTCCTCAAGACCAACATGCGTGGGAAGGTCTCCTAGGTGGTCTCCCATCCAGACTCTGACGAGACCCAGACCTGCTCATTTTCAGTACAATGGTTGCTGCATGTGCCCCTGGCCTTTAGACCACAGCCCTGAGACCATAGTCCTCTAATCCTATAGCACAGATGGGAAGTCTGTGGCCCTCTGTGTGTTATTGGACCGCAACTCCCATCAGCCTTAGCCAACACAGGCAAAGAAGACTGTAGTCAAACAACCACTGGAAGGTCACAAGTTTCTCATCCCTCCCTTTCTGTTCCTAGAACTGTTTCACTTGACTTCTTCAAATTCAGCTAATATGTAACTTTAAGCAAAATCTTTCAACAACTCTTGTTTAATTCTTGCTAGATAAAGCAATGACTGTGGCCTTGGACACAAGCATTTCAAATAAAGCCATGCAGGAGATATCTCGGAGAACTTGTGGTACAAGTCTTTCCTATTTTAATTTCATAGCTACCTGCTGAATTGTTGTTAAATAGATTTCTTTCTCTTTTTTTTAACCTTGTATTTCACTTTAATGCTGGAAATCTCGGTGTTCTATTAGAAAGTCTTACCTTCAGAGTTGACCGCCAAGGGCTTGAAATGAGCATCCAAAACAACAAGCGAACAGGTAGCATCAAAGCCCAATCCTCGAATCTGAGAAACATCTATCCCACGGACAACTTTCTGTGAAGAACAAGTCAGTTATGTATTTTCAGAATTGCATACAGAAAAAACACAAACACAAATATGAATATCTAAAATAGGGTCATTGCTGAAAGGGTTTAGGTTCCTGAAAGATTACTTAAATACAAAATGTTAGTGTGGAAGGGGGAGTGGAAACCCAATTGCTCTTTCACATTACCATCATCCCTGGAGAGCATGTTCAAAAGCCCAGGGAGGGCATGCTCTTCCGCACAGACTTAAGACTGCTTATGTGACAGGCCCCCAAAGCTGCAGAGGCTGGTTTTCTCCTACTTCAGGATCACACATGGTTTTCTAAATCCCTGTATATGCTGAAAAACTAGTTAAGATTTTGATATGTGAATCAAGTAGTCTCCAAATTCCAAACCCCATCTCAGCTATAAACTTATGAGGAATAGTCATTATTACGGATTCTTAGCTTCACAACTGCAAAAGGAACCCAGTAGGGTCACAAATTATGTGCAGGTTATGTTCTGGGGATCACACTTAAAGCCAAAACGGTTTATAGTCAAAACACACTGGGTTCTATGGCAGGTAGAATAGCCAAAGTCTCTCTCCTCCACCACCCCGCTACATTTACTCCTTTTTCATTTGTGTGTGTATGATGGGTTTATTGTACTGAGCATCCAAAAAGTGCTAAACATTTGACCCATTCTATTTAATTGCAGCATTTTTATACCACCCATTAACAAAACAGTCTCTGGGCGGGGTACGAGATAGAGATAGAGATAGATATAAATATAGATAGATAGATAGATAGATAGATAGATAGATGATAGATAGATAGATAGATAGATAGATAAATAGATAGATAGACAGACAGACAGATAGAAATATGACAACTTGAAAATGTTATTATAATAGTTACAATTTAAGGCGGATGTTTCAAAGAATTACTTCAAATGCTGTAATGTCTACTGAGATGCTCCTACTTTATTACTTCTTTTTTTAAATCCACTTATCTTTCGGTGACCCTCAAAGAGGCTCACACCAAAATCAATCAATAAACACATGGCATGTACAAATGCATAGACATAGCTAATACAACTCAACTTTTCTTAGCTTGGTGAAGAGGTATTTGGCACTGGGGACAGATGCAGACTATGAGGTATTGTAAGACCACTATGGCAAATAACTCTTTTCCTGCCACCCCAAACTTAGCCAATGTTTGTCTTATATATAAACAGATCACTATAATATGCAGTCAGTACTACCTGGAGGTTCAAGTGCTCTTGATGGGCATGGGATTCTTAGTATACTTTGTTATTTGTTTTCAGCACACCTATTATTTAAACAATTTTAATGCCGCTTAATTACAGCCATTCCTAAGTGGTGTGCAGGAGACTCAATACAATGAAACAAAAATAGAGCTAACTATGAAAATCAGAATTCATTTTAAAAGCCTGCTGGAATTAATGTCGATAAACGTTCAATAGAGTGAATAAGAGTAAATGAAGAAATGCATGCTGTTTCATTATCCTCAGGCACACCCCCATCTTCCTCCATCTCCTTTAGGGCACTCACTGCAGAGAATGGCTCATTAATATTTGAAAATCCTGATCAATAACAAGCGAACGGTGAACTGTCCAACTATGAATTACCAGGCATCTCATGCATATTTGAAGAGCCAGCCTAAGAACGCCAAGCAGTCCAAACCCAGGACTTTTTTTGTAGAGGACTGAAGGTCCCCCTTCCCCACCCCAAGACCACCCTGACAATGCTGGCTGCCAAAGGAGGCCATAATACCCACAAAGAGATGCGAAGAACAGCTAAAGAAATTCAGGAGATGGAGCAACATCCTGATGTTTTACATTTCCCCTACCTAGGGTTTCCCTATTTCAAAAAGTAAAAATCCTGACACCCGCAAAGTTGCTGAGCTTTTTTAGGAAGCCCCCAAACCAGGACATGTCAGGACTTTTCCTGACTTATGGCAAGCCTACCCATACCATACTTCAGTACAAATGTCTGCTGTAGAGGGAAGGGTGCTTGCTAACTGAGATGTTGGCTTTACCTGCAGTTCCATTCTGAGCCAGCTCCATTTCTTTCTACCCCATAAGTAGATGCTACAAGACTAGCACCAGGTATCCATCACAGGAATCTTGTACTATATTTGTGACACTAACCAGAGTCTCTGATGGTGAAGGAAAGCTTTTCAAGCTGAATGAAAAGGTCTCTCTACCTTAGGTGTTCATTTCGCATTGTTTTAAAACCTCTGTTTAGTTTCTTTTGTACTGTTTTTGCAACACAAAAAACTGCAAGTACTCCTAACAGATCAACTGAGAAAAAACTTATAATTCTTCTCCCCAAAATGCAAAAAACAGTAAGCATACAAAATGATCCCCAAAAACAAAGGTGAAGTTATCTCAAGACACTGAGAAAATTAGGATTTGGTTTAAAACAACAACAGCCCAGCACATTTCAGCCTGTTGATGTTAAAGGCCTTTCTCAGGGGCCAGAATTAAAAACAACCTAAAATGTTAAGATAACTGGAGATATCTTCAGGCTGTTTTTCATTCTGACCCTTCAGGCCTTTAACAACAATAACAGCCCCAAATGTGCTGGGCTGCTTTAAAAAAAATTAAATTCACATTTTGTCACTATCCTGAGATATCATCTCCTTTGTTTTCACATACGTACACATAATACACATGTCCCACCCCCAGTGTGGTATGCTGTTAATTTCCTCTTGATTTCGCACACAGACATTTTCCTCCATATGATTTGTGTTAGGACACAATACCCTTTGCTTTCCAATATGTCCCTTGCAAAACAGGCTTGTATTGGAAAAACTGTCCAGATGCCCTTAGGCAACCAGGAAGTCCAAATGGCACATGAGTGAGCTAGCAGAGAATGGAGGATCTCTCTATTCCTCCCTCAAACAGCCCAATTGGTTTTTGTGCTAGCTCAAGAGGAAGGAAAACATCTTCCTCCATGTTCAAGTATGCAGGCAGAAAAGCAATAGATCACTCTGCCTCTCCTTGGCCATTCCACTGGCTAGAATGATATTTTTAATGAATGTGTTAAGAAGGTAGTAGCCTATATTTCCAGGCTGGCCACAGAACTGGAGTCTTCTTTTCCCCTGCAGTTAACATGAAACTGCAAGCTAGTAGCCAAAACTTTGTAGGCTAGCAGCTCATATGGACTAATTTTCAAGGCTGTTTATAGAAAGGGAGAGAGAGAGAATACCTGAAGCAAAAAACAGAGTAGTATACAGCTGATTAAGCTCATTCACTTTTTGGAGTTTGTTTTTTTTTCAAAAAACAGGTAATTGATGTTTTCTTTCTGGTTTCTACCATAAGCGAAAAACTTCTACCTCAAAGTTATAATTTTCTCCCACCCAAAAAACCACAACCCTTCTTCCAATCCTGAATGTTAAACCTAAAAACTCTTCCCGCAGTTTTTCAAAGAGCCACTTATCAGTATACATCCCCCCACCCCTCACAAAAAATAAAGAGAGGGATTAACTGAAACAGGGCAGCTTCAGTACCATTTAATAGAATGTGGCCAGATATACTAGAAGGAATACAAAGGTGTTTTTTGTGTGTGCTAGCAATAGAGGTATATATACAAAGGCAGCAGACAGAGAAATCAGAGAGATGTAGTTCTGGTTAGTATAAAGGTGTATATATCAGAAGCTGCTGTTAATCTTTGAACTTAATAACACGGCCATTATATAGTCAAATCTGGAACAGGAAGCCCCAATTTTTCCAAAATTAAAGGTAGAGATTAGCCAGAAAATGTCACTAGTTATATCAGCCCTCCTAGAATCTTGTATCTCTTGTGTGCGTGAAAATGGTTCGATGTGACAAAGGCAGTAGAGTCTGCCTCACCTCATTAGAAAAGCTGCCTCACAGTGTGTAGCATAAAATTCATAGCGAGCATTCATGTTTGTACCTTTGTGACTGTACAACACGCAGCCCAGATGTCATCAGAGGATTGCTCATAGTGGTCTGGTTGTGGTGCCCAAATTTGAATTGGCTGCTCTGCGTAAGCCACCAACGTCCCAAACTGGTCTACCAAAGCCGCACGGACGCTTGCTGTGCCAACGTCAATTCCAATGTAGTAATTTACCGGTTCCAGGTTCTCACTTTGCATTTTGAGCAGACCTCTGGGTGACAGGGAAACAAAAAGGGACTTTTTAAAATATGCTTCACTTGGATAAAACTTCATTCTCTCCTATCACTGCTCATCTTTGCAATGGACACTGCATACCAACAAATTCTACAGTTTGGGATCCAATGAGTTTTGCTACATGTTACAAATGCCAAGCCAAGGGACAATAAGGTAGCCACCTCACCAGTACAACCCTTGGTTTGAAGCACACACACACACACACACACACACACACACACAGACTCCCCAACCTTTGTCAGGCACAGACCATCAGAAGCGCTGCAGGCCAACTCATTTGGAAATAGTTTGTAAGCTGATAAGCCTACCTATAGCAAATTATTTAGACTCTGGTTGGATGACTTTTCTCTCCAATAAGCTTTCCACCATAAAAGTATCATAACGCATTCTCATTGCAATAACACGTTTTGGTTTCCTAATCCCACATTCAGGAAGTTACTGCTCCTTAACAGAAGTCAAATCAACAAATTGTGCAGGGTTTTATTTTAAAAGTTCCTGTTGTGTTCTTGTCATTGTTTTTACCAACTTCCAGTCACATGTAAGAAAGACAATTTCTCAATCTCATTCCAGGAAGTATAAATATTACAGGTATTCTCCCTCACACTAACAACAAGGTTCCTATATTTTATACCATTTCCCTACACAGTACACATCATTTTAAAGAGTGCCTAATGCCATTCAAGTTCTCAGACATCAAGATACTTGGAGTTCTCTTCTAACGTTTGCTTCCAGTGAAGAGGACCTGTTTTTTGGTAGTGGCACCATGGTTATAAAAAGTTGTCCAGATGAAGCCTGCAGGATCAGTCCACAGTTTGCCGATAATAAGATGATGTTGATGATGATGATGATGATGATGATGATGATGATTTATCATAGGTCATGGCTCCTCAAAAGACATCTAGAAGATAATTTTATAACATTGTTTCCTTTGCTGTGACTTTACAATTGCGAAGCAATTTAAACTGTTTTCTTAGTCTGCTGCTATAGTTTTCATGTTGATCATTTTGGGATGCCATGGTTTTACTGGAAGACACCATGTGGTCCCATCAGGTGGAAAGTCAGAGGAAAAATGAGTTAATAGTTTAATTCATTTCTGGAATAATATGAATAAATAAATTATGAATAAATAAAATGAATAAGAACTCACACGTGAACCACAATGCACAAGCCAAAGGAACCCACATTCATCATGAAGGAATGTACATGCTGGTTCAACCCATGTTTTATATAGGTTGCAAGCCTACATACACTTACCGGGGAACAAATCCTACAGGACAAGCCTAATATTGCACTGTTAAAACAATTTTATTGCATTGCTATGTGTAGTGTGCAACACTTTGGTTCTTACTATTCATCAACTGCCTCTAAACAAAGCAATAGAAAGAAAAGCATTACCAATGAGTATCAGCAGCAGTAGCAAAAACAGCTGCCAGTTGAGCAGTCCAAAGACTATAAATGCTATGCACTGCAGCCAGTCATATGCCAATCAGACTGTAGAGTGACAGTTTTTCATGCCCAAAGTGGACAGAGTGACATGGGTTTTGTGCACAAAGTGGGTGGGCCTTTATGACCTGTCAGTACAGGAAACTCCCATTTTGAATGCATTCTTGGTGCATGCATGCATCACTGCGAACCCAGAAGTGGCAGGGAAAGGGGGGCGTTACGGGGTATAATGGGAGTGCGGCAGGGCAGGCTTACAAGTGCACTGCCAACACACGTGATGACCCAGAACATAACCCCCATGCAAAATAGGGTTTTCCTGTATATAACCAGTAACTTTATGAACAATGATAAAACTGGGCTGCCATGGTATATGTCCATGGATGAACTCCTAGCAGGCGCCCCATCCTTTCCAAATAAATAAATATATTTTAACTATACAGACATACACATGCAGACACACCTTTGCCCAACATTGGGCCATAATAATTGGCTTTGGAAGCTCAAGCGTGTCTGTAATCCAACAGCTAGGATGCACTGCATTGTTTTGTTCTTCATCTCACAGTCTAACTTGCCGTTGACCAAAAAATCATTCAGTTTATAGATGCCTCCAACAATTGTTGATATAAGGTTTGTCTCTAGAGGAACTGTGTTTAAAAATATTATGCGTTCATTTATCATTCTGCATCACTTCAAAGTGCAACATTCCTGTAACTCAATCCAGTTTCCTTGCAAAAACATGACATCTGGATCTACGCACAAAAGCACTGAATTCTCCAGTGCATCTCTTTTTTTGAGGGTCAACAGTGACTAGAGTAAATATCCTAAAATCAGCAGAGTTCTCCTATAAGGCATAGTCAACAAGTTTTAACTAGGAAAAATACATTTTGGAGTAATGGGGCATTAGAAAAATTACAAAGGCAGACTGATTGCATTGGATGCCATGCTAAACCACAATTGAAGCATTATGTGAAGAAGCGTAAACAAGACACAGGGCTCATCCATACTTGCACTTGTCTAAGTGATTTTTCACTTGTCCCACAATTTCTAGGCATGAGTCTATGCAGTCTTGCCAGTGCCTGCCATTTTTCCCCAGAAAACCCATTCCTTAGCCATAAATCAGAAAAAAACATAAATCCAGAGGAAACCCAATTGGTGTTTGCTCCAATACAGAAGATCAGGTGGGGGGGGTGGTAATGAGGTGAGGCAAGGACAAGTCTGGATAAGCCCACAATAAGCCTTGAGCTTTCACACTACTCCCCGCCTCCCCATCTCCAAAGCGGCCAGGAATTTGGAAAACTGCAGTTTGTCTAGTTGCCTGGATCAACTATAGCTACTGAAGATAACTTGTTTAACCTAAGGGTAGATTAACCACAGTTTCTGGTCTGGACAGATTTCTGTTCTAAAGTCCAACTCTGTCCCATTATACCACATTGGCTTTTTCCTGTCTCCAATGTTATTGAAAGGGAAGGGGGTGGGGGTGTACCTTGTTTTTGAACTCTGGATAAACAAAAATCTCACCTGAGCAACAAGATGTTGCCCTGACAGATGTCAGCAAAAATCAAAATCCGTCCAACAAACTATAAAGTTGTTTCAGCTGATAATTCGAGATTAATGAAATCAATAAATAATGGACGATTAACATTTGGGCTTCTCTCTAAAGCTGTGCTCTCAAGTTTGCACTGGCTAATTCAAGCACTCAATAAATAATGCACAAATTTCTCAGTAAGTTAATCAGTTTGTCAGATTGCAGGAACAGAACTTGAAATGTAAAAAGGCTTGTTTACAAGTTCAGTTGTCACAGAGTAACTCCGGAATTCACTGGAACAAAAATCAACAACTCAGAGGTTTAAGGGAGTGAATGAGAAGCTGAAATAAGTTGAAAGAGAATTTAAAATCCCTGGAAAGATCAAGGGCTTCTTATTTTCATATTAAAAAAACCGGTAAGTGAACAGTTCAGTGAAGATACATGTTGACTTGTGAATAACACCATATAGTGACAGCAAAAGTGGAATAGTGGAGTTTCTTGTTCCCATTTAAAAGAGTTTCAAATATTTTATACATAGTATCAGCCCCATATTGATCGCTTTTGTTTGCTTTTTAATTTCTATTTTTTAAATATTTATTTTTATTGAAACTTGTCCAAAGGTATACAAAAGTTCATACCCAATACAAAGTATCTTTTTTTATAATACACCAGAATAAAATAAATGCTTTTACGATCTAATCTAAAAAGGAACAGAAGGGAACAGAAGGGGAAAGGGTAAAAAAAGAAATTGAAAGAAATAAAAAAGTCTTCCAGTTCTCTGTCCTGAAGCTACCCCCACTTATGCATGTACTACTCATGCACGGCCATGTATACAGTGATACCTTGGTTTAAGAACAGCTTAGTTCATGAACAACTAAGAGGGACTCACTTCCGAGCAGGAATGTATTGGATTGCACAGGAAGGCCACCATTTTGTTGCTGTCTTCAATAATGACCGCCATTTCCATGAGATAGGCAACACCATTTTGCCTGGCTCTTCTGAGAAAAGACTTAATGGTACAATCCCATACAACCCTACTCAGAGGTCCTACCGTGTTAAATATAAACTTTTTTTTTTTTTTACTCCCAGGGTAAATGTACAGTGGTACCTCAGGTTAAGTACTTAATTCGTTCTGGAGGTCCGTACTTAACCTGAAACTGTTCTTAACCTGAAGCACCACTTTAGCTAATGGGGCCTCCTGCTGCCGCCGCGCCGCCGGAGCACAATTTCTGTTCTCATCCTGAAGCAAAGTTCTTAACCCGAGGTACTATTTCTGGGTTAGCAGAGTCTGTAACCTGAAGCGTATATAACCTGAAGCATATGTAACCTGAGGTACCACTGTATATAGAAATACAACCTAAGTCAGCTGATGAAATAGGAGAGGGTGTAATGGCAACAGGAGCCTGGTAAATTGTGTCATTTCCATCACTTTTGGTCTTGAAACAGAACATAGCCTTCATCTTTTCTTGTTTATTACCCTACTGCTGATCGAAGTGTGAAACAGAATTCAACTTGGATTAAGGATGTTCAGGGGGCAAACTCCCTAAAGACATTTCAGGCACTTCAGGGATTAATTTGGTCCCTTGTGCTCAGTTGTATTAGCAAGTCATCCCACAAAATGATTTACGCTTTGTAAAGGAGTCTACAAAGTGACAGAACATCAACATTTGCATATTGGCTACAGTCCAGTGTGCTTCCCAGCAAAGCCATCCTATCAAACCAACACCTAAACCAAGTGTCTAATTATTTGCGACAGATACTGGAAAGCCTAGGCCAACAGTAAATTCAACAATTAAATCAAAAAATTTAATACATGCTACAAAACATGCTTTTGCAGACATTTTTCACCCAGCGGCGAGAATGTTTCAGTAACTAGTTTCCAAAATTTAATGCATTCAAGGGGACTTGTTCACCCTTGAATCGTAATTGTAAAGGAGGACAGCCCTAAGTAATTTGTCATCCTAAACTTAAAACATTTATTTAGATGGTTGGTACATCTGCAATTCTAACACACTGCTTCTGAGAGTTCCTGTCACATCTATTTAAAAGTAACTAGGGGCTCTCACGCCAGACCAGTCTTTTTATTTTTAACTGCACAGTCCTACACATGTCTACTCAGAAGCCCTACTGAGCTCAGTGGGACTTACACCCTGGTAAATATGTATAGGTTTGCAACATAACTGAACACTACACCAGGATTGGAGGTACAACACTACTTAGCAAAGGAACAGTTGTTTTACCCACATTATAATAACAATAATTTATTACTTACACCCCGCCCATCTGGCTGGGTCTCCCCAGCCACTCTGGGCAGCTTCCAACAGGAGATTAAAAATACATTAAAACATCAGTCACTAAAAAAACTTCCCTAAACAGGCCTGCCTTCAGATGTCTTTTAAATGTCAGATAGTTGTTTATTAATTTTGACATCTGATGGAAGGGCATTCCACAGGGCAGGAGCCACTACCGAGAAGGCCCTCTGCCTGGTTCCCTGTAACTTTGCTTCTCACAGTAAGGGAACCTCCAGAAGGCCCTCAGCACTGGACCTCAGTGTCTGGGCCAAATGATGGGGGTGGAGAAGGAGGCAGGCCTGGGCAAGATTACACACACATACACAGCCAGACACTCTGGAAACTCTTCCACAGCCCACTAATTAGAGACAGTACTAACACCAATATTCACACATGGAGATAGCCAATTAACTCACCACAGTTAGGGCATGCACCCCACTACATCCCCCAAAGTCAACAACACAGCACACTCAGTCCATAGCACAGCCAGCAACAACCACACTATTGCAAGTCCCCCTAGGAGTCCCTATAGGGGTTTGAATCTCCTTATGCTCCTCAAAACCATCCTTTTTTTAGCAGAGTGGAGCACAGCAAAGACATACAACATGGTGCTCACGAGACGCCTGCAAAAAACACGTGGGATGCCCTCCAGGAAAAGAGCAATGTTGGGATGACTACAGGTCAGTAGCAATGCTGGAGATACAGACTGAGGTGTCACCAACACTAGATAACGCCGAGCTCTATTATCTCCTTTTCATCAAATCAAGATGAACCAATAGGTGCTCTGAATCAGTGGCTGAGCACATTAACAGACTGGGTAAGAGCCAATAAACCAAGATTAAATCCAGACAAGATAGTGGTACTGTTAGCAGGTTGTTCATCTATTTGGCTGATTGAAGTTCAACCTGTTCTGGTTTTCTCCCTAAAGGATCAGGTTTGCAGTTCAGGGACAGTCTTGAATCTAGTTGTTAGCAAAGAGGCATGAGCAGCCTCAGAGGCTCACAGCACCGTTTATTGGCTTCAGCTGATAATACCAGCTGCAACCCTACCTGTACAGAGATACCTGCTCTGATTACTTCAATGCATTATATATACGGGCTTGACTTCAAAAACAGCCTAGAAACTTTAGTTAGCTCAAAACAGGGCAGCAAGACGGTTAACTGGAGCTCAACCATATGATCATATTATACGTTTTGTGATCGGGACTGTTTCCAATTAAGGTCTAATTAAGATGGCTGACATTAAGCTTTAAAGAGGATTTGAAGGATCACATCCTCCAACCTATCTGCTTGATCTCAAGATCTTTGGAGACCCTTGTCCAGTGCCCCTGCTATACAAAGTGTAGCAGATAACGTAGTAGAGAGATGGCCTTTTGAGTGTTGGCAACACAGGAGGTGCAACTGGTGCCCACGATGCCAACACACCAACACATGCTTAAGCCACACAGGACAATAGTCTAGTTCCTGCTTGATGCAGCCAGTCCTTTTGGCCCACTCCTCCCGCTGACAGCCCATGTGGCCAATCCAGCCCTCTAGTCCCAGCAGGCCTTGTCTTCTTGTCCTACCCAACTGCATTTCCTCTTACGCTTTGGAAGCAGTGGGTACTTCTTGTCTGTAGGAGGGCAGTACTGGAACAATTATGTTTGGGGAAAGCACAATACTCATATATGGCAAGAGGGTGTACAGCTACAGCAGTAATACATTACAGTGTGTGGGCTGTTATGTTTGGTGCTTCACATATTTATGATACTTGCATGGTGAAAGCTGCATAAGTATGTATTTTGCTCAGTGTACACACACTAGGAAACAGAAATCACAGCTTCCCATCACTTGTAATACGTACAGCAACACACACCTACCTCTGATGTTGTCACAAATAACAATCGACATGTGGACTGCAGGCTAATTTCCACAAAGAAATCATTTCCATGAAGGAATTCAGTAATGTTTAAACAGACCCTGTACTTTGCACCGTGTTCTAAATAATACACTGAGAAGGTGTCTCTCTTTGAAGAAGGCCCAGATTGGGGCTGCTTTCAGAATGCTTTCAGGTGGGATTTAACCACATACCAGCAAATTCAGGTTGCACAATTGTAGCTGATGAGGACAACAAACCGCTCCCCCCCCCAAAAAAAAAAAATAACCCTGCACTTTTTGCAGCAGGGAAACTAATTGGAAAGTGTGCAATAATGCTTTGATGCAATGTCATCTGTCAACCTCCCTGCAAACAAATGAATACTCCTTGAAAAGCCAACACCGTCGAATCTCCCAACAAAAATGAACGTCCAACAAACAGGTCAAGCAAAAGCACCCAGTGTGTCTGTCTTAGCTCTTCAGTAACCCTAAGACAGTATTTCCCAGCCTTGGGTCCCCAGATGTTGTTGGACTACAATCCCCATCATCCCCAACCACTGGGCCACTCCAGCTGGCGCTGATGGGAGCTGAAATACAACATCTGGTGACCCACAGAAACATTTCTGCAACTCGCATCAACTGCAAATGCTGGTGAAAGAGTGTCCATGACCCTTGGCTTCCTGAGACTCTCTTCTCACCCTTCACTTTTCCCAAGAAGAGTAACCATGTACACCAGGATAAGGCATCGTCTCAGGGATGTGGCAGTATTTGGCTGCCATTTTGCAAGGGGGGTGCGTTGGGCAGGGAACCTCCCATTTTCACTTCTTAGGTCCCACTGCATACTGGCCCCATACACAGGGGAACAAACCTGCAAAGCAGAAAAGTAAACACATGCCTCCACTTTAGGCAAACCTGGTGTTCAGGATCAAAACCTCAATCTCTCTCCCCATTTCCCCCAGAGTCAACCAAGGTAAGCCAGAAGGCAATCAAAGTACACCCAAAGAGGGAGGGGGAAAGGGACACGACCCCTTGGGCAAGGGATACAGAACAAAGCCCGAGGTGTTTTCTTTCCCCTCTGAAACGCAAAGGAAAGAAACATCTGCGCGAGGATTTCCTGAAACGGAACGCTCTGCTATAGAAGGCGATTCTTATTTGGGTTGGAGAGCAGAAGCCACTTACTTGCCCAGCAGTGAAATATGACCTGAGCTAGCAGTGGACAAGCCGCTCGCAGCACACGCTTTGCAGCAGAGAGAGAGGAAAACCCCCCGAGTTCCTGACAAGGCAATTTCCGGGCTTCTTGCACGGGAGCAAGAGCCTTTGCCGCGAGGGGGGAAAGGAAGGGGGAAAGAAGGAGGCCTCGCTCCTTTTCTCCTCTCTTGGCAGCGGCGCCTTGGTGCCGCTGATCCCGATTGGCCGGCTGGTCCGCGAGGCGGGATTTGGCGGTGGAGCCTGGAAGGCACTTAAACGGGCAGTAAATAAAAGGAGCTGCTCACCCCGTCCTGCTTTTTGTCTGTGTCTCTCCCCCAACCCTCCCATTCTCACTGCTTGTAAAAACCCATCTGTGGAAGTGTACTAGCGATGCCCGCCTCAGGGATAAAATGTGAAAGCCTATTTATGGCTCATTTGCCAGCAGAGACGATACGATAATCTTTATTGTCATTGTCCTATGCAGAACAACGAAATTGAAAATCTACATCAGACGTTCAGATGTCTGCAAGCCTGCAATATACTCCCGTAGGGACTACCTTAAAAAGGTAAAGGGACCCCTGACCATTAGGTCCAGTCGTGGCCGACTCTGAGGTTGTGGCATTCATCTCGCTTTATTGACCTTAAAGGTTTACCTTCTCACCAGAGCGGTACCTATTTATCTACTTGCACTTTGACGTGCTTTCGAACTGCTAGGTTGGCAGGAGCAGGGACCGAGCAACGGGGGGGGGGGGGGGGGGGTAAACTGCCGACCTTCTGATTGGCAAGTCCTAGGCTCTGTGGTTTAACCCACAGCGCCACCCGCGTCCCTTATTGGCCTTACACTGCGTTTAAAACCAAAATTGCATTTGAATAGAAACTTTTTCTTCAAGCAGCTAGTCCTAGTCCTAGACTCTCTTTCCCCCTCTCTCTGCCCCAAGAAACAAGCAATAAGATACTGTAAGAGAGTTTATAAGGATCTGCGCTCTGGCTTTAACAGCAGCCCTCCCCAAAATCCGACTCAGGGAGAACCAAGGAGCGGGGTGGAAAGAGGCTTGAAGACTGTGGGTGTCTACTCAGGTGTAAGCCCCCACTGACTCCAAAGGGCCTTGCTCCCAGGTGTGTTTATAAGGCTAAGCCTTGCAGGAAAAGGCTAAGCATCTGGAAGCCTTGCATGATTTGGGAGTCCAATCCTCAATGGAAGGGCTGTCGCAGGTGTAGTAGGGCATGCCTTCAATCTTGGCATCAGCCCTTAGGAACGGAGATATCCTCTGCCAGAAACCCTGGAGAGCCTCTGCCAGTCAGTGCAGACAATACTTGACTAGATGGATGGTCTAAATTGGTTTAAGGCACCACTTTCCTTCCTAACACCTTTTCCCATATTGAGCCAACTCTAGCCCTCAGGTCATCTTCGGAGCAAAGAACAGATGTACATAGGTGGTGACAAGACAGGCTTTTGGGTGGCGTCCCTTTGTTTCGGAATTCTCACCCAAAGATGCTGTCCTGGCACTCACTTTAGCATCTTTTCAGTACCAGGCAAAGGTATTTTCTCACAAATTCTGAATATTTTTATTGTATATAAAAAAATATGATACAGTGCTGTTAGTATTTATCCAACTGACTAATTTCAGTGATTGTGGTGATTGTGATGGAGTGGCGTTAATGGCTTATTGTCTTGTGTTTTATACTTTTCGCTGCTGTTTATAGTGTACTAAAGTCACAGAATTGTAAGCTGGAAGGGTTCCAAAGAATCATCTAGCCCAACCCCTTGCAATGCAGGAATCCTGCCCACAGTTTTCCCTGGGTGGGCTTGAACCACCAACCTTCTGGTTAACAGCCGAATGCTTTGACCAGTTGCACCACCTGAGGCTCTGTACAAGTTTTATTACTTTTTCATGTGTTTTGCCTTAAGGCTTCAAATGGATTGGAAGCAGTAGAGGTAGGTCAGTAGGAATTACACCCAGGAAAGGACATAGGATTGAAGTCTTAAATGTTAAAAAGTGATAGCAGCTGAAACTAAAAGCCAGCATCAATGCATCAAAAGAAACACAGATCATACTCGAAGTCCAAAAGCTGGCCGCAGTGAAGAAGTTTGTACAAGCATCTAAAAACAAGCAGAGAGAGCTTCTTCATACATCAAATTCCTACAGAAGAAAGTGACCCATGCAAAATAAAAAATACACACACACACAGAGAGAGAGAGAGAGAATACATGTAATCCATAGGTGATTGTGACACATAACAGCTCCACAGACCATGTTTTTCATTTCAAGTAGAATCTGTATACATGCATTAGGAAGCAGCAACAAATCATAGTTCCCTGTGCAACTATAATATGTGATTAGATTGTGTGAGGCGAAAACATTCCTCTATAACCAGGCCTTTGGCTGATTTAAAAATCTATGGCCTTTTAAATGTGTTTGCGGGAAGGGGGTTACTTTGTTGTTGTTGTTAAGTATTTGTATTTTTATGATGAAGGGCAGTATATAAATTTAATAAATAGTTATAATAACAATGCTAACTAAATACACAGTCTCCTTCTGTAAACAAATTTTGTAAATTTGAAATATGCTTAAGCTACACAGTTGTTCCAGATTAAAAAAAAATAAAAACAAAGATTTCTGTTTAACAATGTACTTAAATATTCAATCCAATCAAGCAGGAAACATGTGCATTTATGTACATATATGCAGATATCATAAATATAAAGGAATATAATCTCATTTTTACAATTCTGCTTTTGTCAGCTCCAAACTACTCATAAGAAGCATGATACGCAATATCCTCCCATCCAACTGACCACATTTAACAATAATAAAAAAGATGCAACTTAAATATTCTATTCATCTTTCCAAAAGTCATGAAAGCAGTGCCATTCTTCCTTCAATTGAGGAGATACTCTGGTTTACTTTTCCATGAATCTAACATTTTTACACATGGCATTACATGTTGGACTTGAAATGGCAGAATTCCATTCATTTTCGGTAAGAGGTGTACCCATAATCTTTCCACACCTCATTTTAAAGCAATTTCTCCATACCAGGCATGCTCTCAAAAGGAGAGGGCATGAAATAATCTAGTTGGGGGAGGGGAAGTGTAGGAAGGCAGAGATTTGGAGGAAAATATCATATGGACAACACCGTTAATTGTGGTACAGAAAGCTTAATATCCACATTAAACAACAGGAAGAATGAGCCCAAAGTTTCAAACCTATCTGGTTGGATTTTGCCATCTTATCCTTTGCCTCAGGCAGTAAAATGACTTGGATAGCCTTGCCTCTCTCTGATGCACTAGTTTTCTGTGTACTGTTTGGAAAGTGTTAAAACTCAAAGAGTATTCCTGTGGTGGACACAGTCCCTACAGTATGATATAGTATACTCTCAGAAGTCCTCTATTGTGTGATTTTGCTAAACATGTACATTGGCTCTGAGAGCACAGAGTTTCAGAATAATGGCAGATTCCATGCTGGGTGCCAGAGACATGCAGCAAGCTTATGGTGATGCAGATTACAGACTGTGAATTCAATTTGGTGTTCTTTTAGTTGTAAGAAGAGGCCATCCTAGGAAGATCTGAATGCTTTTCTAGTAGAGAGACAAAAACCTCCTCCCACTCGCCCTTTTCTCTTTTCCTTCATCACCCAAGTTTTGCCTGATGAATGAAAGTTCTTTGTTTTCCTGCTTTATAAGTGGAAAGAAAGCCAACATCAGCAGTGGTATAAATCAAAGTTGTTCCATTTTGGCCTGCTGCCGATTTGACCACTAATGTCAGATAATTTAGTGGTTCTAAATAAGAGGTGGCATCTTTGAAATATTCTTCCTTACAGAGCTAGACCTGATGTGACACTTGCTGGAGGAGAAACTATTTGCATAAATCTGTCTTAAAAGGCTCACTTAATCATATTACTTCACCAGCAGCAGTAGCCTTTGAAGGCTAAAGTCCATACATGATGGGAAATAAGAGAGAGAGTTCATAAAGGTGATGGTTCTATTAACTACTGCAGCACAGGGCTCCAGTCACATTGAAGACTCAGGAGCTGTGTATTTATTGGGAGTTATCTTCCCATTGTGGGAAGTGTATCTGCTTTGCTGTCTGAATTGATCTCCTTTGATATTATCTGCATTTCAGAACATGGTGCCAATTTAAAAAAAGACGTGTGCATACTTTTTTTTATTCTTCTTTGCAGCTGTCCTTAGAACTCTATGTCATGATTCTGAGATAGCTTTGAGGGTATCTACACTTCTCTTTGCTTCAGAAACCACGGGTAGTGAAGCAGAGCAGAACGGGTCATGCAGTGCGATTCTGTGCATCCTTTTTCTGAAGTAGGTCCCATGTGTTAACACAGTGGACTTACTCCCTAGTAAGTAGGTTTAGAGTTGCAGCCATAACAGCCAGTTTATCTGTTGCCTGAATGGGATGGGACCTGATAGGATGGCCATTTAACACAGCTCCCCCAAAATGGGCAGTTTTGCACAAAGTTAGCATGTGCTAAAATAGATACACATGTAGAAATAATTGCTATAATTAACCCTCCACTATGCCTGAATATAGCACTAGGTGAGAGCCTACTTTCCTCTAGCTACCAGCAGCCACTGCTGAGGACATCAGAGGGAAAGGAAGTAGCTCTAAGGCATCCTCCATGGTGCCCCAAGACATCTCCAGCTGAAATCCCCTCCTTAAGGAACGTCCTAATTGTACAAGCTGTTTGACACTGAAACAAATTGCCTTGGGATTTGGTGGGCTGTTTTGTGCTGAGGCAGATGGCCATCTGACAGGGATATTGTAGTTGTAGGATCCCCACACTGTAGGAGATGGGCTACAGGATCTCCAAAGTCCCTTACAACTTTAAAAGTCTATGATTCTGTGAAATGAGACTGGGACGCATTTATAGAGGATGGGTCTACAAAAAGCTATCGGTTACAGAGAAAGTATACCTTTGAATTGTTGTTCAGGGGATCCAAAGGGGCCCAGGAGATGATAATTTGGCTAAAACTGGGCAATGTATCAGGGAGGCTTGTGGATTTCATTAAGCCACCCCAACTTTCCCGAAATATTTATAGTACCATTCCAATATGCATGGGTAGCTGTACAAGCAATGGAGGAGTGTCATCAATTATATGCCTTGCTTGTTCCCAGAAGAATCTAACTGAGCTCTGTTGGAAACAGATGACTGAACTAGATGTCCTAGGGTTTTTGGTCTTATCTGGCAAGGTATTCTAACATTACAATCTGATGTGGCTTGTTTGTACAACATTGTTAACCTTGGCGAGCACTCCTGGACATCTGTGCACTGTAGCAACATGACTTATCATATTATCCTGCTAAATATTTCAGATAAGTCTTTGATCCTTCATACTCCATTAAGGACATCCCTAAAGGAAATGGAAATTTTCCTCATTGTATTAGTTAATCTTGCACAGAAAAAAGAACTAGCCACTCTTGCCTTCCCAGGGCAGTCAGTAGTTTCTGAGATCTTGGCATTAACTGATCTTCTAGATATAATATGTAGCATAAATCCTTCAGGCACTTTATGAAAGCAAGGCAGAAAGTGTGTCTCCTTTAGAAGTTCTGTTCTAACAAAGCCTAGTTTATCTGCTTGGGTTTCTTGTACAGATAGCCAGTTGCTTGCCTCTGTTTCTGATGCTTTACTTATCATGAAACATTCATCCAGCCTTGCTGCTCAAAGAACTTTACATAAGAAAAGCTTCTTTTTCTTCTTCTATCACATACCAGTGAATAGTGTCGATAACAAGATTTCAGTAATATCTGTTTACTTTTTTAATTAGGATTCGTTCCTCTTTTTTTCTTAGTTATTAGATGGTTAGCTGAGAAATATTCATCAATCACAATGAACAGTAATTTTTTATTGTGCTCACTAATTAGAAAATATACAGTAAGTAGCATTGCAAAGCCTGCTCTATAATTTTATTGTAAAATTTAAATTCAGCTGGGGACCGTTGAGAAACCAGATAAGATGTTCACAGCATTGCTGAATCTCTGGCAAGGCTTAGACTGGAGACCATAAGGCTGATGGGGAACCTTTGGGAACCTATGGCCCTCCCAGATATTGTAGGGTGACCTCTCTCATCATCACTGGCAGAGGAAGGGGGTGCAGGGGGTGCAGTCCGCCTCAGGTGTCATCCCTGAGGGGGGGTGACATCCCCACCCCACCCCCTGGGATGCTTGCCCTGCCCCGGGTGCACAGCATATGCGCCACTCCGGGTGCCAGAGCAGCTAGCTCTGCCTCTGCCCTATGCTGACTGGAGCTGATGGGAGCTGGAGTCCAGCCACACTGGAACAGGCACATGCTCCCCAACTCCTAGGTCAGTCAGTTAGAGTGTGGTGCTGATAACGTCAATGTTGCGGGTTCGATCCCCAAATGGGACAACTGCATATTCAGGCTGGACTAGATGATCCTCAGGGTCCCTTCCAACTCTATGATCTTTATCTCTGTGCCAAACAAAGGCCTAGATAAGAGTCGCTAGAATAGTGCCTAAATTTGACTATTGTGTGCTTAAGTGAATATAAAGATGTATAGATTTTATCATTCAATAGAGTGTTTGATTGTGATGAAAGGGCATGGGATGGCTCATTACACTGATTATCATTAGTATGGTAATTCTAGAATAAAGCTTTCAAACCCAGACTGATAGTGGCATGGTAAAAATGAGCTGTGAGGTGGGCATGTGGAGAAGTAATCATATGACAGTTTCACCAGAGGTCAAACTTGTCCCACCAAATTCTCCATACCAATTTGGCTGTGTGGACATTGGCTCTAATGTACATTAACTGACCTCGATTGTACATGCTTTCAGTTGGGTCCTTATTATATCTCGTGGGCTTTTATAGATGTGCAAATCTAAAAGTCTGCTTTGGCAGACAGTTTCATTTTATACATAGGCAACACAGCTTCAACAAATTTATCACAGAATAAACTGTGGGCTCTGCAACACGGTTTATTTCCTCATTCAGTTTTTGTCATAATTTGATTTTTGCATTGCAGGACGCTGCCAGACATTAGGTGGAAGCAACCTTGTCATTTATTCATTGAGGTAACTGCTTTTTCTCCTGGTTCTATCAGGTTAACAGTTAACATTATTTCTCTCCTTGAAATGCCCCTTTGGCTTGGCTGAGATGTATCATAGATCAGCGTAGCTTCCAGGACATTAAAACATTAGTCATCAATTAGTTTTAAACTCCTGCTATAATAATATATCATTTATCTAGCCTGCTGTGGCATTTTTGTGAACATTTAATTTTTTCCCCTTAAAGGGCATCTTGGTTTTCCTTTCAAGCTCACTGCTACATCTTTTCTTTGTCTCCCATACAGACACCATCTCCTTAAGGAACAATAAAAATTAGATTTGTTTGACCCGCACTGGGGGTTCATTTAAGCAGGATGGATTTAATTGCTCTGCCTGGTCTCCCAGACAACTTTTATGTAATATTCCAGACATTTACGCACTGTCTTTTGCGTGGCTGCAAGCAGGTGCATTTGACCAAGGATAGATGCCTATAAAGCAGGCCTTACAATTCATTGCCCATCTCCTTGGTAGTCCTCTGGGAAATTGCTGTACTCTTCAGTTAGCACTGGGATATCATTAAGGGCTCACATCATTGCCATGTCCTGGTTCCTAATAACATTTGCTTTTCTCTTTAATGTTCAAATTTATAGTGCAATTAAAGACATCAATACAGATGCCAATCCTTGTGTGACAATTCTTAAGCAATACTTCAGTATTTTCCCTTGCAATGAACCAGCCCTAAATATTATGGCATTTGGGTATTGCCCTGATTCTGTGCACTCCTCACTTCACTTCCACATCTTATATTTCATATCCTTGCCAATTTGCTCTCCATTATTAATCTACAGCACAGACTCCTGTTCATCTTTTTTGCTTTTACCTAAAGAGTTATGTACTGAAGTTCTCACCCTGGGCCAACAGGGGGATACTGTAGATAGTTTTCACTCAGGTCCGCATATGCAAATAAGGGATTGAAAGTGACATTCAGTGATTGGATAGTTACAGAAAGTTGTTACAGCTGCGTGGTACTGGAGCTCTATATAAGCAGGCTGGCTGAACCCTTCAGTTCAGTTCAGTTCTGGCCTATGAATAAACAAGAGCTGTTTGAGGAATCGCTGTGTCGTCTGATATGTTCACCCACAACTTAACATAAAGCACTTTTCACCTACAGCTTCCCCGGAAACACTGAGTCCAGTTTCTCTTATATTCCTACATGCGCCACCATTGACCCAGTCATTTTCATATAATACTAAAAAAAGAGGGAGGTACAATAGTATATTGCAACTGCTAAGCAAATGCAGGTCTCGGTTTCTCAAGATTGGTGGCTGTTGCAAGATCTTAGGAAGTGGCAGAGGAAAGGGGGTGCTGTGGGAGTGGGCCACCCTGGGTGTCACCATTGAGGGGGGTGACAAAATGCCGGTCCGCCCGCCGCCTCCCCCTCAGCTGTAGGGCAGCTAAGTGGGAGTAGGCAGGCAGACTCCTCAGAGGCCCCACAGAGCATCCTGCCCTGGCTTGCCCCACCCCCGCAGGTGGCTGGCCCTGCCCCTGGGCGCAGGGCACGCGCACCACCCCAGGAGCCCTATCAGCTTGCTCTGCCGCTGATCTTAGGAGCTGGGTGCTTACCACACCCTCCCAAACTGTTTCAAAACTGTCTCCTTTGTCCAAACAAGACGATGGGTTGGCCATGGAGTCTACATCCCTTGCTGTCAGTTATGAGTTTGACATAAGTACAGCTGTGTATTTTGTTCTCTTCTCCTGTTCTTAATGCATTGGGGGTGGGTTGCCTATAAGCTGCTAATGCTCTTGTTGAAAGTGCTGAAAAATCTCTAAATTCCTCTGATTATGTCCCACCCCCCTTAAAATGTACTCCATGCAACTGGCAAAATAAAATAAGAGACATCTAATAAAATCAAATATAGCTGGGTCCACCTCTGCATACTAGTGAAAGATAAGACCTTTCATATTAAATATATAAAATGGATATGTATCTTTAACTCACTAGCATATGCAGGGCAGCAAAAGCAGCTTAGAACACAACAAACACATATACCAGAAAAAGCAACTAGCGATGATCCAAAAGGCATGGATGGTTAATGAAGGCATTTTCCCTCTACCACATATTCAAACTCCCTGGTAACCCCCATGATACAAAAACTCACATATATTCCACCAAGGACTGGCAATGTATAAGAAGGTCAACAGCAGACCAAGAGAAATAAAACAGGGGTAGGGCTTGAAAAATCACAGCTGTAGCAATTCTGCCATTCCCATCAGACACCTGTGATTAAGGGGGGATTTGATTTGGTTTGTGTTTATGGTGAATCTCCCTACTCTACATTTTTCAAAATAATATTTGAATCGAAACAGGCACACTTTAAACTATACATTTCTCCAGATTTTGCCATGCACTTCTCCTGCTATGTCATATGCATTAAGATGCATTTACTGGAATAAAGCGTGCATATATTGGCAGACATACAAACATGCATTATATCAGGGGGAATTACAAAAAAAAGTCTATATTAGGCAAAATTGCATACAAAAATGTGTATAAGAGGAGAAAATTGCTCTAAAATGCTGGCAAATTCAGTGGCGGAGCTTCATGCTCTGGCACTGGGGGGCAGAGAGCAGGCGGGGCGGGGCTGGTGCGCATCCTGAGGGCATGGTGCGCCGCCCATAGGGGCGTGGTGCCCAGCGCAGGTGGGGGTCAGCCAGGATCGCACTGCCGGGGGCAGTGCGCTCCCCCCCCCAACGCCTCTTCCTCCGCCAGTGGGTGAATTTTCAAGATTTTTTAAAATAAAAAAAACACAAACTGATATGGAAATGTGGACAACTGAAAATTAGAAAAATGAGAAACAGACCATTGACAGATTCATTCATCACTAAGCAAACGCTGATCAAATATAGATGCTGTGTTCAGAGGGAGAAAAACAACAACAAAACCATTGGTATTTAATACTTTCACTTCAGGAACTCTTAACATAATGCATGAATGGAAAGATTAAGAACTGTAGCAATCCAAAGCAACTCTATTGAAATAATGCAACCTTTGTATCTGTTATCTGAGGATCTTGACTGTTTCTCAAAGTCTATTTCAAAGCAAAGTATTAGCTCGAAGTAAGCAAGGCTTTGTTGCTGCATGAATGCATCTATCTCATAGCATATGTGCCAATAGCCTTGAATTTGCCTTTGTTTTTGTTTCGTTTTTAAGTAATGCAAGACCTTGAGAGATATTTAGGCCTGGGAAAAAGTCTATCCTTTATCCTTAGTGGAATTGAAGTTCTCTTCTGGGCTTCACTACATTGACACCATTCAGGTTTACCCTCTTTTGCTTTCCACAAAATCATATCAACAAGGAGTCTGGTGTATCTTAAAGACTAACTCATTTTATTATAGTGTTCATGGACTTCAGCAGATGCATGAAGTGTAATCCTCTTCGCTTGTTTGTGTGTGCACACACACACACAGATGTAAGGCTGGCATCATACTGAAACTTGTGTGGCTGCTGATGTTGTCTACTAACCCGAAAACATTATTTTTTGTAATGCATTCCTCCACCCAAAACACGCCAACATTTCTTATGTTTAGTGGCTACCTATGGCTACCAGTGGTGAAGGAAAGCCGCTCTGAATATGGTCAAAGTCACTCTCCATATTATTATACAAGACCCTAGAACTGAGCTCCAGTTGAAAAAATTTGGATGGAAGCATTTAAGCCCTAACTATAAAGGCTCTGTAAAATCCCAGCTAATTGTGTAGTGGCTACACTATAACATTTCCACACTATTGATAACATTCAAGGAATGGGCCTAAAAGAGCCTGTGAGTGCAAACTCTTCACACCCATTAAAACTGTACAAAGATCCGCTTCTCTGTTGGAAGACATATGATACAATCTCTGAGTTAAAACATTATTAAGAGTATCATAAATGGCAGGTTCTTAGAAAAGGGATACAAAGAAAAATGAACCCCCAGCCATGGGAGAAAGGGAAGAGAAACAGCTGCCTTAAATATTCCACACTGACTTTATAAAAGAAAAGAAAAAAAACTGGTCAGCTGCCAAATTGTCCTTCCCACCTTAGAGAGCATTTGGAGTTGAAGGGAATATAAACAAATCTTTCCATTCTTTGTAATTAATGGTTGATCCGACTTGGTGTCCAGATGCGAGAATTTCAGTATTTGATTTGAACTTGATATGGCACCAATAGGGTGGGTTTTTTAATTATTATTTTCTGTTTTCTTTAAACTACACCCCCATTGTTGTTTAGTGTGCTCTTAAGCAGTTCACATGGGGGAAAGCATGTCGTGCCATATGGAAAATGTCAACCGTGTTTTGTTTTTTTTCTTCTAAATAGGGTTCATTCATTCACATCCCTCCTTCAGCGGCTGCAGGACGATAAAAGAAAGTGGAAAATAGAATGGATTTGTATTAACATCACACAGACTCAGGCCAAGTTTAAACTTTTAAGAACACTTTTATGTTAAATATAATGGAACGCTTGAATGTTTATTAAAAAAACCAACTCATTGAAATATAGAGTGTGCCACAGGGCTGAGAGTTCTCACCCTCAATGTTGGACGGAAGTGAAAACGGATTTAGAAATATGGTCAAATTTGAAGTTATCATTGCTAGGCCGAATTGCTGCAATAAAGATGAATGTATTGCCAAGGATGTTGTTTTTGTTTCAAACACTGCAAATTTTGGACAAAATGGATTGTTTCAAGAAGTGGCAGAGAGATATTTCTAGATTTGTCTGGCAGGGCAAGAAGCCTCAAATAAAATTTAAGATACTAACTGATGCTAAAGAAAGAGGTGGATTTGCCCTGCCAGACCTTAAGCTTTATTATGAATCAGCTGCATTTTGTTGGCTGAAAGAATGGCTGCTTCTTGAAAACACGGACATTTTGGACTTAGAAGGTTTTAATAATGTCTTTGGATGGCATGCATACTTGTGGTATGATAAGGTCAAAGCACATAAAGCGTTTAAAAATCATATTGTCAGGAAAGCACTGTTTAATGTCTGGATAAGATATAAGGATTTGCTTGAAAACAAAACTCCAAGGTGGTTGTCACCAATGGAAGCAAAGGCTCAGAAAAAGCTCAATATGGAGGCCAATTGGCCAAAATATTGGGAAATTTTGGAACAAGAAGGAGACAGATTAAAACTGCAGAGTTTTGAAAAACTAAAAAACAAAGTGCGAGATTGGCTTCATTATTACCAAATAATGGAGGCTTATAATTTGGATAAGAAAATTGGCTTTCAGGTGGAAAAATCAAAATTGGAAATAGAACTGTTAGACCCTAAAACTAAGAATTTGTCAAGAATGTATAACTTGCTGTTGAAATGGAATACACAGGATGAAACGGTGAAATCTGCTATGATTAAATGGGCACAAGATGTTGGACATAACATTATGATGGCTGACTGGGAACAGTTATGGACCACAGGTATGAAGTTTACGGCATGTAATGCCTTAAGAGAGAATATAATGAAAATGATCTACAGGTGGTACATGACACCAGTCAAGCTTGCAAAAATTTATCATTTGCCCGATAATAAATGTTGGAAGTGTAAAGAGATTGAAAGTACATTCTTTCACCTTTGGTGGACATGCCCAAGGATTAAGACTTTCTGGGAGATGATTTATAATGAAATGAAAAAGGTATTTAAATATACCTTTCAGAAGAAACCAGAGGCCTTTCTCCTGGGCATGGTCGGCCAATTGGTGTCAAAGAAGGATAGAATTTTCTTTATGTATGCCACAACAGCAGCAAGAATACTTATTGCAAAGTACTGGAAGACACAAGATTTACCCACCCGTGAAGAATGGCAGAAGAAGGTGATGGACTATATGGAACTGGCGGAAATGACTGGCAGAATCCGAGACCAAGGAGAAGAGTTGGTGGAAGAAAATTGGAAGAAATTTAAAGTTTACCTACAGAAACATTGTAAAATTAAGGAATGTTAGAAGGATGTTGGAATGAAGTAATGTGGTTTTAGCAGAAATGATGTAAAGGATTAAGTAAAAATGAATTGTTAATTGTAAAATGTAAAATGTAGAATGTAAAATTATAGTATATTAAGATAAATCATTAGGATAGAAATAAAGATGGAAAGGATTTGCTGAAATATCTAATTGAATTAGAATACAAAAAAGGGAGGTGTGAGGAGGTCAAGGAAATAAGCAAAGGAAAGAAAGTTATGTAAAGGATTGATTTGTTTTTTCCCCCTTTAATTATCTGCATCTTTTTTCTGTTTTTTTCCCCTTTGTTCTTGTATTGTTCTGTATTTTTTTTTCTGTTTAAATATGTTCTTTATTTTTTCTTTTTGTAACCTTTAAAATCTCAATAAAAATCTATTGGGGGAAAAAAAGAGAGTTCCCACCCTCAAGACTATTTCTTCATCATAAATTCCTCCCACTTGCTTTAGTCACATGGAGCCAGTCACATTCTGTGTTGCTGCTTAACTATGAGTCTCAGTAAGAATTTAAAATAACCTTATATGTGTACAATCCCTTTGGGCGAAACCTAGGTGGTATAGCGGGCAAGATCCATGATCAGATCTCCGGACATTTTTTCCTTTGCTTGGAAGAGGGCATGATGAGAACTTAGAAAGAGCCTTGTTAGATCAAACCACAGGCCAATCAAGTCTAGCAACGTTTTCTCACATTGACCAACCCATACCCTCCAAAATCCAGCAGAGGAAAATTGGGACGCATGCCTTTTAGAGCCATGCTCTTGCCAGAGGACTCGTGCAAGAACCTGCCCCCCCCCCCAAAGGGTGTCTTTCAGGGCACTGCTCTTGCGGCAACCAGGTGACTCGTGTCAGAGCATGGCCCTCAAAATGAGGTCACACTCTTGCAGGAGCCAAAACAGGACATCCTGGGATGCAATCAGAAGCTGGGGTGGCTTCTGTAGTTCTGGGATGTCCTGCTCAAAGCAGGAGAGTTGACGGGTATGCCAACCATGTTAAGTATAATTGTTTAAATGTACAATGACATGGAAAAAGACTCCATATGTGTATTGCTAATGGTTTAACATTGGAAAATTACATTGAGGTAAGCCAGAGCTCTGTAAGTGCCTAGCAAGTTAGCTGTTAGTGTACCTCTGCTCTGCTCTCTGACATAGTGTTTAACTTACTTAGATCACATGAGGGGAGGTGTTCAGTTGCAAATCTCCATTTTAAGAGAGTTGTCATTGTTCTCAAGCCACCAAAGACAAAGGTGTACAATTGATGTCCCTCCTGGAAAGAAAACAGCTCTAGGTTGTAATAGAGTCTGTGTGGGTTTTGATTTCAGTTCCCTTTTGGAGTAATTTTATATTTGTAAGATGCAGAACCTGTGATTGGACAAGCACATTATTTTATGTAACTATTTGGATGCATCATTATTGTTTTAAGTTTGTTTTGAAGAAAGTTCTGTTAGTAAAGCTTAGAAACTATATTTTTGGTCTGGACAATTTTTATTTCAGCAGCACTCTTCCTACTTATGCTCCTGGTATTCAGCAACTGGTATTCAGTATTCAGCAACTGATATCAGAGGCAGTATACAACCTTCTTGGCTAGTGGCCATTAATAAGCTTTACTCCATAATATGTTTGAGGAGGAAGATTAATTCACCATGTGGTTACTTTTTTCACTCAGAAACTGCTGTAGTCTATGTCCTTCAGATATTTCATTCCAGGGTTAGTGGTGGCGGTAACCCATTAAAGCCCTGTCTGTTATTGTACCCTGTCATCATCACACAGTCATACATCTTCTATACAGTTAGGTGCAAGGCATGCCAATGACTGGGGCAAGGTACAAGATGATAACCCTCCATTGGCTGCACACACACACCAATTCCGGTATATAGAAGCTGAGGAGGACTGATAGTTGAAGCTTAACTGCAGTACTGGTGATGGATGGCACACCAATCCTGCACTGCATGTCAGGGCAAACACCTAGCTTTAAGAGTGCAGGACAGACTACATAGTACACACATCACTTTTTCACCGCTCTCTTCCCTCAAGCATCTGCCGCCTGAGGCTGCCTTCTCATTCTACCTAATGGTAGGGCTAGGCCTGCTAATGTCTTCTATCCCCTATTGCTTTAAATCCCACCAAGACTTGGATCCTAAGCAACAACTCCTGTCCTAAATCAATCCAATTTTGTCCCATTGTGCTTTTCTAAGATAAGGTTTTCTTCCCACTAAAGTCTTCCATGTGAAATCTGCATATATTGGATCATTTAGTCATGGCTTCCCACGGTGTGCTTGTCGTCATAAAAATAATGTTGCGTATTTGTTAGATGGCATGGTTTTATATGCAGGCTTCATGCCAATGATTACACAGAAGAGCTTTTTCCTATAGAAATTTTGTGTTTTTACGACTGAAATCCAAAGGGACTAAAAGCGTTAAAGTTTCAGGACCCTGCTAATGTGGGAGTTCACTGAGCACTGAATGAGTTTGAACTACCAAATGGTAAAATGGATTAAAATGAATTTTGTTTTGAAGAAGTGGAAACTCTGTGGGCTAGGAACCCTAAAACTACCCACCATAAATTTTTATCTGCTGGTGGGAAGGAAAGATAAAACAGAAGAAAATTGATAGAGGGTTATGAGAAGCAGTAAACAATGGACAGAGAAACAGGGACAAAGCTGGGAATGGAGCTGTAAAGTGGGAAAGGAAATCCCCCCATATTAATTCTGTAACAATTGCTTGTACATTTTTGGAGCCCAAACTGGATTCCAAGCCAGTTTTGTCACTCAGCCAGGGCAACTTTTAAAGTTAACATCTTCATCATAATATCCATTATCTTTCTGCATAGTCCTGTCATTTGTTTCAGCTTCCACGGAACAGGCACAGTTTATAAAGTGTATTTGGGAGCAAGCTCCCTTGTGGAATTCGTGGGGAGAAATTTTGGTAAGCAAGTATGTCGTTGTCCTGTAGGGTAACCTTTTTCTAGAACACGCCCTCTTTTTCATGGGTAGAGTCGTCATAGAGTCAGCAGATGTGTCCGCTTCAAAATGTGTTGCGCTTCAAAATAAACTGGTTCTTTTCTGGCTTATAGGTATGAAAAAATGCCACAACCATTTTCTTTTTTGCTAACCCATTGATGCCCATTTATATTTTGGAGAACCATTGCAAGAATCTTCTGAGGCAAGTGTTCAGCCGTAAAGTCCTCTAAAGAAGGGGTGAGGAACCTGTGGTCCACCAGCTAGTGTCTGACTGCTGCTCTTATCAGGAATGATGGGATTTGTAGTCCAGCCAATACTTGGAAGGCCCAGAGGCCCCCCCAACCATACCCATTTCTGTTTCTAAAAGGGTATATGGATTAGCACCTGCACCTGCATGGTATCATGAATGTCACTTTTTCTCCCTAATGCATGTTGATTGATTTTTATTCATGGAAGCTGTCTCATAGTCATCATTATTTGTATAAAGTATCTGTCATTACTCATAATAGATTCCCCCTCCCAACATATTCTCTTGATCTGAAATTGTGACAATTTGCAACAAAACGTTCAATATATGCACAATATGGAGGCGTGATCAAAGAGGTGGCATAAGAAAATACGAGAAATGTGTTTTCCTTGTAGCAGCTCGTAGTTAGTGCCACATCAAATGAGCAGCATTAGTCACAAGCAACATTTGGTTCCTGGCAGTTAGGCACAGATCAAATGGCTGAGCACTTCTGAGTGCATTATCACAGTTAATTTCTATGAGGTTCTGTCAAATGCAAGCATGGATATTCTAATGGGCAGCTTCCAAATGCTCTTTCGAAAGCGAGACCTTTGCATCGTTCAAACTCCCATGCTATCCTTTCCCACTTCCTATGTCATCTTTGCTTTTTGCCCTCTGCTGTCAAACCAGCAAGGCCTCAGCCTCCTCAGTTTCACAAGTCCCTCACTTTCAGCTGCTCCTTAACTGATGATGGAGGGATCGGGCATCATTTACCTGCCTACTAGTGACCTTTTGAGTGGGTACAAATACCAAAGAACTCTTGGCAGCACAAACTTTTCCTCCACAAGACAGTCTCAGGCTAAAGCCACATCCAGACATCAGCACCCCATGAAACTGAGAAGATGGAAAGTACATTGGGGTAAGGTGGGTGGCTTTCCCTCCAGGATACATAAGACACACACACACACACACAGTTGGAATCCAGCCATGCAGGTGGTACATCTTGTGCTAGCCTCTGTCAACCAACCATTGCTGAATCATCCTGGCTTCCAGACAGTGATGACTTGAAGCCCTGAAACAGGCACCTGGCTGTGACCTCAGCCAAAACAGAGCTTGAAGGATACCGCAGCACCACCGCAGTGAGTGCTGGCTTCTGCAACAGGCTGTGAAGAATTCCCTCTTAGCCCTGAGGAGGAATCATCTGCAAAGCTCTTCACCACCTATTCCTAAGGTGGAGGCTCCAGATTGGAGCACATCCTACATCCTACACAGGGAAGTTCAAAAATAGTCTTCCCATTGCAATTTAACTTCCTTTATGGCTATAAAGGGATGTGGGTGGCGCTGTGGGTTAAACCACAGAACCTAGGACTTGCCGATCAGAAGGTCAGCAGTTCAAATCCCCGCGATGGGGTGAGCTCCCATTGCTCGGTCCTTGCTCCTGCCCACCTAGCAGTTCGAAAGCACGTCAAATGCAATTAGATAAATAGGTACCACTCCGGCGGGAAGGTAAACGGCGTTTCCGTGTGCTGATCTGGTTTGCCAGAAGTGTCTTAGTCATGCTGGCCACATGACCCTGAAGCTGTACACCGGCTCCCTCGGCCAATAAAGCGAGATGTGTGCCGCAACCCCAGAGTTGGTCACGACTGGACCTAATGGTCAGGGGTCCCTTTACCTTTATGGCTATAAAATGTGGAATTACTTACCTGGGATTGCCACCTTCATGTCATGGGTTTCCCATGTTCCCACTTACAGCTATCAAGAGAACAGAGAAAGGTGAAGATGACTTGGGAACTTCAACTGGTCCAAATTGCAGCAACCAGGTTACTGCCTTGGCTTCCATTTAGAATGTGCAGGACCCCTGCTTAACCAGCTCCACTTCCAGGCCAGTTCACTTCCAGGCACAATTTAAGGTGTTCACATTAATGTTTAAAGACCTAAACAACTTAGGCCCCAAATATCTGAATTTTTTTTTCATTCCTCTTGGGTGTTCAGATGGTAGTTGTGTGGCAACCGTAAGTTTGGAACATGGCAACTTGAAAAAGGGCAGCCCCTAAAACATTAGAATCCTTCCCCAGAGAGGTGCATCTGACACCTTCATTTGGTAGTTTCCATCCTATGCTGAAGACACGCCTCTTTATCCTGGCCTTTGACCCACCCTATTCTTGTGTCTTTTTAAATATTGTATTTTGAAATTGCTGCAAAGTGCCTGTGACCTTATGGTGAAGCATAGGTAAGAAATCAAAATAATGAATTGATGATGATGGTTCCCGTGGCAAGTAATTATACTGGCCTTGTTTGTATTAGAACGAATATTTTGAGGGAAAATTTCAAGGGATTGAACTTACTACTAGAGGTTTACTGATGGGTTGTGTATATGCCTTAATTTTAAACACAGTATTCCACTTCTAAGTAACAGGATACTCTTGTATGGCCTTTTTATTGATGTCTAGGAAGAATGTTGCTCCTAGTAAATTGTAGCGATGTCTGTGGTCATATATAGCGAGATCTGCTGTTCATGCCATAGAATTCAAGACCTATATACTCAAAAGGCTGACTCCCACTACAAACTCTGGCTGGCAACGGTCTCTTAAATATACTACCTATGTGCTAAATTCAACCAAATCAATGTTATTCACAGCTTCCCACCTCTCTGTTGCTCATGAGGATTTGCCAGTGTCCAAGTCTGGATATTTTGCTCCTTACAGGGTTTTTGTGACAGTTACTAAAATAATGCACACAAAGAACGAAGCACTGAACATTCAAAAATTGTTACATGCATTCTTATTATTGACACACAGTTTTATTAACCTCTCAAAAGCATGTATTTAAGGACATATAGGTCAAACTTTTCACATTCAGTTGCTAAAGAAACTTCTGAAGTATTACTAAACATGCTTTCAGCAGTCATTGGACCCAAAACAAAGCAACACAGAAGTAACACAAGTAGACTCCAAGTGGACTCTGGTCCATGAAAGATTATGCCATAATAAATTTATTTTCTCCAATAAAAATAACTCCCCGTATAAAATGAGGAGCACAGTTTCAAACTTCTGTGTCCCTTGACTGGGCTCACAGGCTGTGTCTTTCATCATGCCATGTCAGAAATGAACACTCACACAGAACAGTTTATTATGTCAAATAAGACATCTGCTGCTTGTTTGGATGGCAAATTGGCAAGTCTTTAATATTGTCATATTGATCCAAAAAGACAGTAAACAACCAAGTGGCCATGGAAACCGCACATAGTTTTTTCCTGTTGCTTTATTCCTAATTGTGAGTTTAATTCTGGCAAACGGAGATAGATTGGCAGCACTAGAGGACAAAGTCTTCTGCTTCCCCAGAGATCAGAGGCAGCCTGGATGAAAACAACACTGATTTCTCCCAAAACTTTCCCCTTAAACTGCCTCTCCTAGATAATTAAAGTTATGGGATATGGGGTGGTGGTGCTTTTATTACTCTGCTGAATTTTTCTTCTGGCTATCGTGCTTATGGTGCAAACAAAGGAATTAGGGAATTAATGCCAGGCATTCTAATAATTGTGTAATACGGGACACCTGCCTACTAAGAATGTTGCTGATGTCAGGAAGCCAAGTCAATAGGCCAAATCATTCTCTTCTCTCCCCTCCTATGTTATTAACCTTTTGTCTGCAAGTGCAACCTAAGCCTGCCTTTTTGTTCAGGCCATTGTGGAATATCTGTTCTGCTGAACAGAATGCTGATTTGTTCTCGTAGTTATAGCACATGCACACTTGAATGGCACCTTTTCTGTCTAAAAGTATCCAGCACCTTTTCTGCAAAGATTGGTATCTCACACAAAGTTGTTGCTTGTTAAATATTGGTCAAGAGAACAGGACGTTCCCCAGTTCTTTTGCTTGCGCGAAAGCAATAAGAAATAATAGTCTCGTCAAAACAAGACTGAAGACGCACGCTGCATGTTGTCACATGAAATTATGGGCTTCCTTGATTAGATCTGCAACATCTCATTTGGAAGAAATATGCTTAGTTCAATGATGGGGTGGGTGGGGAAACAGGGTTAAGGAAGTGGGAGAGCTTCCTTAAAAGCAATGGGGAAGGATCAGTCTTATGTGGAATGCAAGGCGAACAGTCAACAGACTATATCATGCTAAAATGCAGTTGCACACTTACTGTGGAATCACTTATGTCTTCCTAGAGTGATTCATCCCTTTAAAGGACAGATTGCAAGGTGTATATAGAAAACTAGTTGCAGTACCAGGTCTGTTGGAATCATCCAGCATATTGATTAAGCTGCATTTATTTTGTAAGTAAAGGTAAAGGGACCCCTGACCATTAGGTCCAGTCGTGGCTGACTCTGGGGTTGCGGCACTCATCTCGCTTTATTGGCTGAGGGAGCCGGTGTACAGCTTCCGGGTCATGTGGCCAGCATGACTAAGCCGCTTCTGGCAAACCAGAGCAGTGCACAGAAACGCCGTTTACCTTCCCGCCGGAGTGGTGCCTATTTATCTACTTGCACTTTGACATGCCTTCGAACTGCTAGGTTGGCAGGAGCAGGGACTGAGCAATGGGAGCTCACCCCGTCACGGGGATTTGAACCGCCGACCTTCTGATCGGCAAGCCCTAGGCTTTGTGGTTTAACCCACAGCGCCACCTGTGTACCATACCCCAAAAGCAGCAGTAGGGGACCTGTGGCTTCCGCATTCTGGTTGACTGCAACTCCCATCGCTATTTGCCATACTGCCTGGTGCCAATGGGTAGTGGAGTTCAACAATATCTAGGGGGCCGGGGCACAGGTTAGCCGCCTGTGCCCCAAACGAAAGGTTCTGGACACGTCATTGCCTAGGAATCTAGTGACCATAATGCATTCGCTTCAGTATACATTTTGGGAGGGGGCTAGCCTAGACAATTGCAGGGTGCAAGTGGTTCTTTCCTGCTGACAGGAGCAAAGCCCACTGAATTCCTGATGTCCTACGGGCAGACTAAAGGTGACAATATGGACAAGCAGTGCAAAATAACAACAATGTAACACAAGTACTACAGGAAAACATATAAAGAGGAAGATAAAACCTAACACTTTAGTCTCACATAACAGATGCTCATTCCAATTTAATTCTGGCCACTAAACACCAGCCCCAAAAGGAAATTCATGTAGTGCTCTGGGTGGTGTCTGAGCTTGATGGAGTATCCTAGAAGACTGCCAAGAACACCTGGCAATCTAGCATCATGTTACATTGATGTAATATCAAAGATGATGTTGTTTGGCCATTTTTAGACACTGTAATGGGCATAAGGGGAAGAAGCAACTCCTTGGGTGCTCAAGTTGCTGGAGCCTACTGGGGTTTGGTGGCCAAAGTCAGTATCTTCAGCTATGCCCAGGAGACAACAAGAAGCCAAATAAGACCTTGTAGTGCTGGTATTACGAGTTTCCATTTGCATACACACCTGCCAATTCTGCTGAAACCAACAAGGCTTACCATATGTCCACAGAACTGTGAGGGAGTGGAGTGTTCCAGAATAACATTTATGTGTGATATCCAGAGAACTTTGGTTTTGTGGTGGCATATGATCTAAACAATAAAAATATGAACATAAATCAGTAAACTCAGGCACAGGCAGGCTTTAAAATTTCAGCAAAACAGAGAATGGATATGGTCACTCTCCCACATCTTTCTCTCCACAGAAGTAATTCCTCAGGGCAATCAAGGCAGTTTCAGTCACAAGACCAGGCCCAAGTCCAAACTAAGATGGATCTAGAAAGCAGCATTACAAATAAACTAGTTTTTAAGCCTACAGCCTACAAATATATTTGTGACAAGAATTGCTGGAGAGAGAGAGAATATGTGCATATGTAGTAGAGAGGATGATCTAGAGCAAAAATTAGAAGCAGAATAGCTATGGTGAAACAAACATTTTATAAAAAGAAACACCTGTTAGCAGGAGGAATAAGTATACCTCTGGAAAAGAAATTTATTTTAAAAACATATGGAGTATAGTTCTGTATGGATGTGAAGCATGGGATATAGATAATATGGAAGAATGGAAATGAGAGGCATTTGAAATGTGGTATTTGAGAAGAATGTGTGGAGGTAGTTGGATAAAAAGGAAAAGAAAAAAAGAAAAACTGGATTGAATAGGAAAGGGATAAGGGCTGGTGTAAAGTGTGAGGAAGAGGCTATTAAGGATAACAGGACACATTCTGAGAAAAGGAGGGATAGTCAAAGATATAACTGAAGAGGAGTTGGAATGAAAAAGAAGAGCTTGGTTTAATAACATACAGAAAATTAAAGGGACAAAATAAGGCAGAGACACGCAGATGTGAAGAGGCTGACAGAGATGAGTGAAGAGTTGGCACGTGCAAGAGGGAGGAGTATTAATAATTGTGTATCTGATGTCTCTGTTGCCTTTTTTGACGAAAAAATAAATAAATGTTTTGTCACTGGATTGTCTGAGCACACGTTTCTTGAGAATACATGTGTATCCCCAGGGATTCAATTTGTAAACCAATAAGGAGACAATCTAAACTCTGGCCACTGACCAAAAGGGCTCACAGTGGCCAGAACAGAAGGTGGGAGGGGCAGAACAACGTGATCAGACTCAGAAGGGCCTGATACTGCCATGTAACAGCAGTGAGACCACATCGCAATCCAACTGCTCAGATGTTCCCTGACTCTAAAATGCACAGTTGGGGGGGGGGCTTTTTGATGCCTGCCACTGCTGGGAATGCCAGTAGCAGCCCCTCCAGCTTCATTGGTGGAGTGGTCATTGTGTCACCCCATCAGCATCATCAACTTTGGCAGAAGAGCTGGGTAGAACCACCTAATACAAGGACAAGTTGGATTGTTCAGTTAGTCCACATATTATGTTGCTAGTGGGCTACATGGCCAGCCCATCTAGGCTTGCAGTCATAGCCTGCATCACTGTTACACCTGTGCTACACTCTTGCATTTGTTTTTTTTAAAATAATAATAATAATATTTTATTATTTTTCCATATTTGCTACTCGAACAGTTATATTCCAATTCAACAAAACTAGTGACTTCCTGCTCACCCAACACCAATGCTTATAACCCAAATTGCATACAATTATGTTTTAGGGTTCTGTCTTATTTAATTTCATCCCCTTTAACATGTTTATTAATATATTCTGCTCTTTTACAACACTTCAAACCCTGCTGTGGTCTTTGCAAATGGGAAATAACTTTTCAAATAGACTAGAAACACTTTTGTATTTCTTCATTTGAAATTTGGCCATAGGCAGATTATCTCCACCTTGAGTTCCATAGCTCTCTGTGTTTCCTTCATCAGCTAATGCAGTCAGCCCACCTCATCCCACCATCATGACCACCATAGATCATAGCAGGCAAAGCCAACTGAGTTGAAAAGCTCTCTTTAGATCTTCATTAACAGTTTATGGGAGAAACATCACTTTCATATACCTAAGACAGTTGGTATTTATATAGTGCTTTCCCTAAGACTTCCATAACAGTTGACATTCTCAAAGTGGTGCTTGAAACACTCAATGAGGCAAGTTCAATAATCTCTCTGTGTTACAGATAGGAAGTTAGGGCTGAGATAAGAGTTTTCCGAAGGCCACCAATGACCTCCTGGCTGAGCCCAAGACCTGATCCAGAGGCGGCGGCTTCTTCTTCTTCTTCTTCTTCTTCTTCTTCTTCTTCTTCTTCTTCTTCTTCTTCTTCTTCTAGTATATTGCATGCATTTAACCACTACACTGCCTCTTCTTTCAAAATTCTGAGCAGTTCCCAATGCATCATTAATTCCCTTCCTGGGGTTTGGTGTGATTTCTTATGCCCGAGTTTTGGTTTCTTTCCCAAGGAACTACGGGAAGTTAAAACTTAATAAATTCCATGTGTCTCTTTTTAAAACCTCAACCCATGCTATCTTGTTTGCTGTTGTGTCACCACACAGTGGATTGAGTAATTTCTGACAGCAGGTTGGCCAACTGCTCAGAGGCAGCCTTTGAGAAACCATCTCCTACATTTTGGCTTCTGCTCTGCTGACATCTGTTGCAGAAAGGGAGTTCACCACACCCTCGTGTCAGTATGCAAACACTTGGATCCCAGGAGAAAGCTAATAAAGGGAGGGACTGCAGCATTTTGAGACCCATTTCTAAAAAGATAATTAAGTCTCAAGGTCAACAAGGGGGTGGGGGGAGACCACAACCCAACATAGAGAGTTAGTCAGTCTTGGTGATTTAAATGGGACTTGAGCTGCAGTCCTACACCTATTCAATTGGATTGACTTCTGAGTAGACATATACAGAGCTGCACTGTTGAATGCTTGTAACTTAATTGAAGTTGCTAAACATAATACAGTGGTACCTCGGGTTAAGTACTTAATTTGTTACAGAGGTCCATTCTTAACCTGAAGCACCACTTTAGCTAATGGGGCCTCCCGCTGCCACCGCACTGCTGGAGCACAATTTCTGTTCTCATCCTGAAGCAAAGTTCTTAACCTGAGGTAATATTTCTGGGTTAGCGGAGTCTGTAACCTGAAGCATCTGTAACCCGAGGTACCACTGTATACCATGGGAAACCAAAATAGTTCAAAAGCTGTTGGCCCATGACTTATATACGCTTCCGTGAGTAGGGATTGTGTCAATATCTATGGCTTGCAAACAGTGGCGTAGCATGGGGAGTGCAGGGGGGGCCGGCCGCACCGGGCGCAACATCTGGGGGGGCGCGCTCGCACTCGCAGCTCTCTGCCCCTACTAAAATCCATGGGTTAGGGGGCGCAAATTACTTGCTTTGCCCTGGGTGCTGACAACCCACGCTACGCCACTGCTTGCAAACATTGTTGATACTGTAGAACTACAGTATAAAGTAAGGAGAGTAGCGGAGGGACATGGGGGAAACAGGGCTTCACCTTTTCAACAGCTGCATTGCAAGCAGAAAAAACATCACAGCTGCTTTAAGCCTGGAGATGCAGTAACAGGAAAACTTTGCCTGTTGAATTTATGCATATCATTTTACCCTTAAAGTTTAACTCCCATTGAGGAAGAAGGAAAGAGGAGGGTGTTGGAAACCGTAAGCAGTGGTAAGCCATACCAATTCCACTATGGTTAATTAAATAAAAGGCAATATTCCTTTTGTTTTGTTTAAAATCCTTGACTCATATCGTAGCTGACTTGTATTTAATCCCAGCCACCCTGCCATGCTCAAGCTCACTCTTAAATCTTCCTGGAAGCAGGAAAGAGGCAACAATAAACCTGAAAGCTTTAATACTGTAACAGCAGGTAAGCTGGCAGATCATCATTAAAACTTATCAGTCGTGTCCCTCTGACTGCATTGTCAAGCTGTAAATTCACTCTGGATGTAAAGCATGTGCCTGCTGGTATATGCCTGAGGGGGTTCTGGGAATTAACTCTGCTCTCAAAAACTATTCCAGTTATTCATGTGACTCAGCTGCTGAAATCGGGATCCTTTTGTGGTCACATGGCGGCATGCTGATTCAGTCTCTGCTAGAGCAGCATGGGATACAGGAAAGAGACACCTCATCAAAGAAAAAGCCACTTTCTCTGTTCGTATTAAAAGGAAATAATTTCTGGTTAGGGATCTTTTAAAGAACAAAAGCCACAGCACCGTCAATTTGGCAGCATGAACGCTCCAGGTCGTACAGATAGAGGTAAATATTGTTTTATGCTTTCTGGACGAGGAAGAACTCCACAAATATAGATCCGTTTCTCAGCAGCTTCTGTGCTGTATTCTCCCCTCCCTATCTATTAAAGACATGGCAGGAGGATGGAAGCACCAAGCACACTTGCTGCCCACCTGAGGGTTGGTACTCTGTGCTGGATGCACCCTCCTCAGATGGCTCTGAGGACTGCCTCTGCTGACTATGCAGCCTTTTTATAAAGGGCCACAGCCTTCCTCAACCTGGTGCCCTCCAAATGTTTTTGAATGCATCTCCTATCTGCTCAAGCCAGTGCTTGGGTCCGCCAGGTTGCTGAAGGCTGCTGCAAAGCACCGGTCCAATCAAGGCAGGGGAGCCGATCTCATGCTCTGATTGGTTCCAACACTCTAACCACTATGCCACTCTGCCTCTCCCCATCACATTGGCTGCCTTAGTTTTGCTGACCCAGCTCTGGATTCTGCTAGGCAAGGCCCGCTAACAGCTCCCTAGATCTTGCCAGTCAGCCCCTTCTGGATAGCTGTTCCAGACCTCCGATTCAGACCCTGCTCTGATTTCTGGTGACCTCTCATCTGTGCACGGTTAGCAGCAGTGGATATTGCTGGAAAATAGCCTTAACAAGTAAACGGCACTAAGGAGCAGTAAGGATCAGGATTGACATTTCCTCTGCTGATGACCTGTCACCAAATCCACTGGTTCAAGCCTAGTGACATATTCCATGCCTAATTATTGAGGTCTCAAGCTCCACTCCCCAATTTTTTCTTGCTGGAAATCCTAGCTGTCTGTCACAAGCTAGAGAAGATTCCTGTATTTATAGTGAACCAGGGCAGCAGAGTCTTTGTGGAAAAGAAGCGTACAAATAGGTTGAATGTTGTAAAGTTTGTGCGCACACTCATGTTTAGAGACTGTGGCTGCATACTCACCATACAGCTAAAGCACATTACCCTCCAAGAAAATAATCTTGGGAACAGCAGTTTACCTATCACAGAACTACAATTCCCAGCACCCTTAAACTACAGCTCCCAGGATTTATGTGGTGTATACTTTAAATGTCTGGTGTTTGCAGAGCAGTAGAATATTATTGTCATAATTTTATGATTTAAATGTTTTATTTTATACCAACTATTCTTCTAAGGAATTCTATGGGATCAGTCAACCAGGGTTCCTTGTACGTTTCAATATTTATCTGAAACTGCCGAGTGACATGATATGGTGACTTGGCATGCGATGCTGTCAATACATCAACTACATACGGGCTCATTACCCCAAAACCAAGTGAAGAACAGAGTTTAGCCTGGTATCAGTACTGCACTCTAATAGCAGCAACAGAGTCCAACTCAGCCAGGGTTATTCTGAAGGAGGAGAATAGTGGAAGAAAGCAAACCTTCTTAGACCATTCCCTAAATGCAAATCTGTAAAAAAAAAATTAAAAAAAATACAATAGACATTTCAATTGCTCTGGAATATGCATTTGTATTAAAAAGCCACGAGGTACTGGAGAATTTAAGACATGCCAAAAAATCCTTGCCTGGGAAAATTAGGGGATTTCCATTCCTGCTGAAAAATGCAATGAGTGAAAGCTTTGAACTTCAGAAGGAGGGAAGTCCTTGAAAGGCAAGGGATGTCCAGATTTCTGAAAGAGGGGGCCTTTCATTATTAAAGCTACTGATAAATGTATCAGGAAAAGTGGGGGAGGGCTCTAGGTAAATATTAACTGTATATTAATTATTAAACCAGAAAGTAAATAGAAACCCTCTTAATCAACGAGAGAGAGAGAAGTTTTAAAAATACCCACTGCTGAATGCTCTCAAGGAGAAGGAAAATCCCTAGAGGGAAAACAATAATTGTTTTTGACCTTCCACAGTTAAGGAGGCATTGGTAAAGCCTAGACATAAACACAACCTGACAACCGTGAGCTCCAATGAAATTTAGAACTAGACGGAAATGGGATAAGCAAATTCCTTTTTGTTCATGACCCTTGTGTTGCTTTTTTTTCTGCTTCCACCCACCCCCTCCAGCCACTGCCCCCCGGCAGAATGACACATCAGAATCCCTCTTGTGCCCCATAAATCACTCTCGAGACAGCACCAGCCTTTGAAATGCTGCCTTGCATTACGCTCCGATCGCCCAGACAAGCCACATGAGCCCTGCCTCTGTCTACTTTGGAACTGCAATGTTAGAAGCAGCACAGGCAAGCCAGCTTCAACGTGCAATAAAGGAAGCAGCGTGGTTCCTTTATTGCTGGATTTAGCACGATGTGTAGTCTCTGAATGCAAGAGCAGTAGTCACCATTTCTGGAACAAGAATCATAGAATCATAGAAATGTAGAGTTGGAAGGGACCGTGAGGATCATCTAGCCCAACCCCCTGCAATGCAGGAATCTTTTGCCCCACGTGGGGCTCAAACCTATGGCCCTGAGATTAAGAGTCTCATGCTCTACAGAGTGAGCTATCCCAGAACAAAATGTGCTTTAATTTTGGTAGCACAAACTAGTCATCCCCCCCAAAAAAAAAGTATAACAAATATAACAAATAATAAACTTGCTTTTATCCGACTGTATTTTTAACCAAAGAGCATCCTTTCCAATGGCCTCCTCCAGTTCCTCTGGACAATATCCTGCCTCTCATTTCACATTGCTTGCGGACAGAGCATCCTACACTGATGTCCATGGAAACTCCAATAAAATCTGAAGCTCCCCATATGCTTCCTACCACTTGAACATGTCAATAGTCACCATTGCTCAGCCATGTTTTGAGGGCCTGCTGCCATCTATCTTGCCAGACCACCATCGAAGAATTGCATCTAACTACTTGCTAATCGCATTTGCACCATACCTTTAAAGCACTATTTATACCTTGCAAAGAATCAATGGGAATCAGAAGTGGGTTGAGTACTGATGTATTTGGGTCCTGATTGTGAGCTTTCCATAGGCATCTGACTGGGCATTGTGAGAATGGAATGTTGGACTCAATGGGCCTTTGGTTTGATTTCCTTATGTCCTTTATCCATTCATAAACAGGGAACTCTAGCCATAAAAACTATAGCTTGGGGAAATTCCTTTCCCAGATTTGACCAGATATGACCATTAAACCACACAGAAACTAGGGGAACGTCTTATCAGTTGATTAAAAGCTTGAAATTCATCACACATGAGAACATGTGGAAGAAAGAAAAATTCCTGACATGTGCAAATAAGACAGATGGTAGTGACCATGTGGTAACCAGAATGTTGTGTTGTATTCAGCATTGTCTACTGTCTAATACTTGCTCACAACATCATACATATATTATGGGCTAATCCTGAAACTCAAAGAAGCATGAATAGTAAATAGCTAAGTCCACATTAGTTGTGAGCATCTGACAAGGTCAGGATTCAGCCAATTTTGTTTTTCTGGGTTGACCAACCAATCAAAATAGGTTTGGCTGGTTTTGAGCAATTCTCAAAGTGGTGTCTTCTCAGACCACGACCACAAGCAAGTACTAGATGTATGTAAATAGTGAACTCAAAAGGTGTATCATTCTGCCTTCTGCATTTGACTGATTTGCTGTTTCAGAATTGGCTAGATATTTCAAAAATAGTTAGAAAATGGTTCCAGTGGTTGATGAACCACCAACACCAGCCAATAGATGCTGTCTGTAACTGACTTTTTTGTAGTATCAGCTGACTAGGGGAGAGCACTAAATTTTCCCCTAGCTGCAGTGCTGCATTTTCTAACTTTCCCCTGGACAGAAGAAGGTAATTTGTGCTAAATGCTGTGAATACACTTTCAAACAGTCCTCAGGGCAGTGTAGCCTATCTATTTATGAACTTGTAATAGCAAGTGTAGTCTGAGCCACTGCACATATCTGAACTGTGGGGTTTAGGATACCTGAAAGACCCTAACCAGCCCCCTAAATGAGTGCCTTTTGGAAAAGCTTCTGTTTGTGGTTCTACTCCAGATAACCTAGCAATGGCTATAATTGTCACATTGAGATGACAATCTGAAAACAGAAATGATGCCCCCAATTTCTTGGTATCAACACATCTAAAAGCAAATATAGTGGAGAAAATTATAGCATGTGCAAGTGCAAGACATCTAGGGAAATCATTTTATTTGCAAGGAAGGTTTGTTTAGCAGGGATTAAGAAATGTTTCGCACTGAAATGGAAAAGAAAGAAAAGGTAGCTCAAGAGACTTAGTCCTGAAGACTCCAACTTATAACTTGAATGTTTAGACAGCACTATTTGTTTATCTGTTGGGAGGCAACACTTGGTTTTGGCAGCAAACTTTCAACAGGTACCATCAAGGTGTCCTATAAATAGAATACGAACAATAGGTGTCTAAAAAATTCTGGGGAAGAAAAACCAAGATAAGAATCATGAGCAAATAAAGCCTTTTCCCCATAATGCAATCCTGTAAATAAACAAACCAACCTTTTCCATAAAAAAGCACGAACATTTTGCACCACCATTAATTGTAAAGCAAATCTTAATAACTCTATGTCACAAGTCATCATGCCTCTTAAAAAGAACAAATAGTATCCTGCACCATGTCTCAAAACAGCCACTACTTCCAAATCTGTGGGAGGAAAGAAAAATAACCTTTTGAAAACAGAAGGAATGTGGAAACACTCAGCTTGTCAGAACAGTCCTACACACTGCTCTGCTGTTCACTTCATTAGCTACGGAGGATAATCTGAAAAGCACACAAAATAGTTATGAAACTGCCACCACCACCCCTTGAAACTAAGGGACAAAAGTGATGCGATGTTGTTCATGCAACAAGCACCTGGACTGTTTGAAAAATAAATAGTTGCCCAGAAGGGGTGGGGCAGGGAGAGGAAGAAGACGGATTGCGACCCCAGGACTTTAACTCTTTGTCTCCATCTGCAGTTCTGATGAGCCTGGGAACTCCTTATAGCAGGGCAACATTTCTAGATCTGGAGAAAGAGATGCTACTGTATTTTTCGCTCTATAAGACGCACCAGACCACAAGAGACACCTAGTTTTTGGAGGAGGAAAACAAGAAAAAAAATATTCTGAATCTCAGAAGCCAGAACAGCAAGAGGGATCGCTGCGCAGTGAAAGCAGCAATCCCTCTTGCTGTTCTGGCTTCTGGGATAGCTGCGCAGCCTGCATTCGCTCCATAAGACGCACACACGTTTCCCCTTACTTTTTATGAGGGGAAAAGTGAGTCTTATAGACCAAAAAATACGGCAATTGCCTCATGATTGTTATTTTCCGAGCCTGAGCTAAATATATTAATCCAGCATAGAGGTTTTGGGACACTTCACTTTCTTAGTCTGTGGGCCATGCCTGACTTGTAAACTGTCACATATTTCTGAAGATGTTCAATGCTGATTGCCCCACCACCAGATGCACAACAGAATATCACATTTTGTGAAGTCATCTGGGGATATAGCCCAGACTCCTGGACAGGCTTTGCATGTTCCCCTGAAGAAGTGTGCATGCACACGAAATCTCATACCAGTAACAAACTTGGTTGTCTCTAAGGTGCTACTGGAAGGAATTTTTTTATTTTGTTTCAACTACGGCAGACCAACACAGCTATCCCCTGAAAATAGTCATTGTCTTGGTGTTTGTTGAACAGAGGCATTCTGGGAAGGAGAACTGCATGTCCCACTCTTGCCACCCTGGACTCCTTTGGGTCAGGACAGCAATAAAATGAATATGGTCTACATAAATGCATTCAGCAGATGTTGCATTACTCCTCTTTTAAAGAGGTGTCTACAGTCCATCTAATTCAGTGATGGCCAAACTTGGCCCTTGAGCTGTTTTGGGACTGCAACACCCTTCATCCCTAGCTAACAGGACCAGTGGTCAGGGATGATGGGAATTGTAGTCCCAAAACAGCTGGAGGGCCAAGTTTGGCTATCACTGATCTAATTCCTCTTTTTCAATAGGAGACCCCCCCCCCCTTTGGGCATTCCACCTGCTAAGCATGAAGGAAAATGCAAAGATTAGATGTCAGCTTTACTAAAAGTGCAGGTTGTTTTTGGGTTCTTTAAGACCCCAAAATTGCAGCCTCCTAAAATTGGGTGTGCCCTTTTAATAGCAAGAGATACACAAGGAGTTTGTTTTGGCATACTGTACTACCAAGGAAGAAAGCCAAGACAGCTGAAAGCTAATGTGGTTTAAAATACTATGCATCAACAAGAACACTGAGGACATTTCCCATTGGTCAGTTTTAAATACAATTGTTTAGGATCTTCTCTCAGGGTTGTACATCTATTGTAGGGAAATTGCGTCTTCCCTGCATTGAGCGCCCTATACTTTGCACCTGGGAAAATGTGGTTTTTGTCTTGATAAAAGTGTGCATATTCTTCTGCTGTAAAAACAATGGTGAGAGTGGCTTACATCATGTTGAAACTATCAACAAAATAGATAATAAAAACCAGCCATAAAACCAGGGACAGGTGAGCTCAATTTAAAAAAGAGGAGAAGAATCCCAACAGGATAAAAGCATGCCAAAACAAAAATGTCTTGGCCAAGCGGCAGAAGGCAAGAAGACAGTGAATCACACCAACCTTTCTAGTTAGGGAGTTCCATAACTTAGTTGTGGCCATCAAGAAGACTCTCTCCCATGGACCGGCAAGTTGCATCTCCTTTAAAGCAGAATGTGGCGACAAGGTGAGCTTTTCTAGCATATTGCACCTATCTTGGAGTACTTGCACTGGCATCCAGTTTGTTTCTGGGACAATTCTGAGTGCTGGGTGTGACTTTTATTTTTTATTTTTTTATATAAATATTTATTGAGATTTTTTAAATACAAAAATGCAAAAATAATAAACAATATGACATGTATCATAACATATTTTCAAAGCTTCTTTGGACTCCCTCACGTCTCCCGCTCCCACTTGCATCATTGTAAAACTTTTTCCAACAATTTATCAGCTTGTTTAGATTCTTAAGTCTCATTCATTTAATTTAGTCTAATAATTCTCCAAAAGGTTTATATTTTCCTCAATCTCATTTATCATCCAGATTACGTCTAATTTAGTGGTGCTCAATTGTTTATGATCTGGCATCCTTCTTAACATTCAACCAAATTACAGTGTTTTTGTAAATAAATCCTAAATTTCTTCCAGTCTTCTGCAACCCTTTCCTCTCCCAGGTCTCGGATTCTGCCGGTCATCTCAGCCAATTCCATATAGTCTATCAGTTGCATCTGCCATTCTTCCAGTGTGGGTAGATCTTGGGTTTTCCACTGCTTAGCGATGAGTATCCTTGCTGCCGTTGTTGCATACAGGAAAAAAATTCTGTCCTTCTTTATCACCCTCTGGTCGACAATACCCAGGAGGAAGGCCTCTGGTTTCTTGGGGAAAGTATACTTAAATACCTTTTTCAACTCGTTATATATCATTTCCCAGAAGGCCTTCACTCTAGGGCACGTCCACCAGAGGTGAAAGAATGTTCCTTCATTTCCTTTACATTTCCAGCATTTGTTATCAGACAAATGGTATATTTTGGCAAGTTTAACTGGGGTCATGTACCATCTATATATCATTTTCATTACATTTTCCTTCAAAGCATTACATGCAGTGAAGTTCAACCCAGTGGTCCACAACCTTTCCCAGTCCTCAAACATAATGTTGTACCCAATATCCTGTGCCCACTTTATCATAACCGATTTAACCATTTCATCTTGTGTGTTCCATTTTAACAGCAAGTTATACATTCTTGAAAGGCTGGGTGTGACTTTTAAATGAGGGCGGCCCAAGACATTTGCTTGCTAAAGGAGAGGGTGGTGCATCTACTTCACATCAATGGGTCTGGCTGGACTGGCTATGGAATCTTTATTCAGCATGGGCAATGGGGTGGCTTCCTCCACAGCACTTGAGGGCAACAAGCTAGCTTAGGGGGAAGGGCTGTAACTCAATGTTGGAGCATCTGCTTTGCATCCAGAGGCCCTAAATTCAATCCCTGGCATCTCTAGATGAGGGTGGGAGAGGCTCCCACCTAAAACCATGGAGAGTCATGGTCAATCGGTGTAGACAGTGCTGAGCTAGATGGCCAAGGGTGTGACAGTAATCCAATCGATTTGTAACTGTTACATCATTGCTAGTGATGAGATAACTCAGTTGGTGGCTCAGCTTCCATCTCTACCTATGAGTCAGGGCTCTCTGTATTGGGCAATGGTAGATGTGGCGTCATAAGGCCTGGTAGTCCTGGTTTTGCCTTACTGCTACCTGACCCCACCTGTTCCTCTGTAGGGTCCCCTTTGTAGAGGTCCACATCCCATAGCTGTCAACCATCCCTTATTTGGCTGGAAAGTCCCTTATCCCAGCTCTGTGTCCCACTGCTGTCCCTTATTGATATTGTCCCTTAAATTTCCCGGGTTTCAAAGGAAGCAGCTCCTCTCCCTCCCTCCCTGCCGGTCAGGGAGGAGGGAGGCTCCAACTGTGTTGCTTGGCTGCGTTGCTCACCCAATAAGGAGTCTAAGAACAACTGGGGGGTGGAGCTTGCATGTCTTGTGCTGATCAAGTTGGCCACGTTGCCCGGGGATTCGCCTTTGCTCAGCGCTTCCCAGCGGAGAGGTGACGGTAGTTTCCCTTGCTGCATCCCCTTTGCCAGGTTGCTGTGCTGTGGGAACCACCGCTTGAAGCTTCGTTTGGCTGCTGGCTGGACATTCTGCCAGCTATGCCAGATCCTCCTCTGACCTGAGTAGATCATGGATCCAGAGCTGGTTTGGGGAATGTGATTGATTTATATTTGACATATGTTTGGCCACAATCCAAAAACAGAGTCAATTCTGCTGAAATCAATGGGGAGATGGTTGCAGCCTTACTCTGTGTTTGGATTGTGGCCTTTGCTTTTATCACATACAGCTGGAGTGTAAGTGAAAATCATTTACAGGTGAGCATCTGGGAGACGTGCTAGATCACTGGAAATTATTTATTTATTTCCTCAAGACATTTCTCTGACACCCTGGGCTTGCAACAATTTTAAATCACTATGTCATTAAAATACAAGGGCAGAGACCACACATAACATGTGACCTTTGCTGCAGAAACTTAGCAGCAAAACAATAATATAGTTACTAACTAGCAACAGACATCCAGAGAAGAGGGCCATCCATCTCCCATGGGACAAGGTGTTCCACAATATTGGCCCAGCCACTGAAAAATGCCTATTGTTGCTATTAACTGTGCAGTGGGAAGCAGACAAAATCGTGTGGGAGGAGGCAATCCGCCGGGTATCCTGGGCTTTAAAGATAAATCACAAACACTTTAGATTCTGCCAGAACAAAATTGGCAGCCAGTGCAGATGGTGCAGGATAGGTGAATTATGGTCCCGTGGGCATACACCCACCCATCATTGCCCTTGCAGCTGCATTCTTGTTCAACTGTCGCAACTTTATTAATATGGTTCTCCAGTTTGATCAACATTATCAAAGCCAACTTTTTATGGAGTAGAATATTTCAGCACAGCTGATCTGAAAGGAGAAGTGCTGTTCAGCCGTTCTTCTTGCACTGCTCTGTTTTTGTTTCGTTATGTTGGCATTGGTCAGCTTGTTACACTATGAAGCTGCAAAATGAGTAACAAACAGCTCTTTTAGGCGCCTTTTAAAGAAATATTCTGTTTCCATCAATGAGGACCAATATTCATTGAGTTACAAAAGACCATATAGGGGGTAAAATAGCCATTCATAGATGTACTCTCTGGCCCAGGAACTATTCCGTTTCCCATTCCTGGAACTCAGGCTGAAGGCATCTCATCTGGAAGCCTCCATGTAATTGCTAGTGTTGAATAGCAGAGCTGAAACAGCCAGTGTACAGCAAGCTTGGCTAGACATGAAGAAATTCCTCATGTCCAGAATCCATACTGGCTTTAACTGAGTGAACAGGCAGGTTTCCATTCTTGATTAAATCCCCACTCCCATTTCCATTGGCTTATTCCAGGCTTGTCTTCAGGTTTGTGGGAGGCCTGAAAATAGTAAGTGGGTATCAGCATCCCAGATGTCATTCTTTCAAATATAGATATTAATACAGAAAAGTGGGCTTTTTCTTTATAGATTTTGCATGATCAAGCTGTCTTGTTATACTGAATGGTTGCAGAGTGCTGTTTGCCAAGGTCTGGAAAATACTAATTTTATATAAGAACTCTTCTAGCATAAGATAGTGGTCTTGTGGAATAAAAATATTTACAAGATCACTTAAACCTGCAAAATATCATGTGGGAAGGAACTGCATAGTGACCTTTTCTATGTCAAAAATAACTGCACAAATTGAAACTCCATGGAACCTTTTTTTTTTTTTTGGTCCGATCAACCTTCTGCATTTTTCTTTCAGGCTTTAAAAATTCATTTTGTCTCTCCATTGGTTCTTAGTTTGTTGATGTTCTTGTCTGCTGCTTTGATTTTTCTGTTTTAATAGGATTGATGTTTTTATATCTATTGATGTTAGCCACCTTTTATGCCTTTCAGGAAAGAAAAAAAACTTTCCAACAAAGCAGTCATGAGAATAGATACATTAAGCAAATTTAGAACAATATATAAAGCATTATCCTTTAAAACTATAAAAGTACAATTTAATTAATAAAAAGTAACATACAACATAGTAAAAACCATAAAACCACAGTCAAAGATAAAACAGTACCAAAACTGATTAATTCTTAAATTATGGGAAAGAGGCAGGGAACAGGTAAGCTTAAAGGGTTAGGTTGGTGGAGCCTGTCAAATCAAATGTGGAGTTCCACACATATGGAGTCAGTGCCACAAAAATCTGTCTCTCTTCTGCCTAATTATTCTCAGAATCAGACACTTCCAAGTAGGGCCTTGGAAGCAGATCTCAAAGCAGGCAGATATGGCTGAAGGTGGTCCTCCAGGTTCAAAACCATTTAGATGTTTAAAGGTCAGCAGGACCCAGAAATGTACGGTCCACCAAGGCAACTGGATAATACAGGTGACACATGTTCCAGGAAGCACCCAGATGGCTGCATTTTGCAGCAGGTGTTGCTTCCAAATTGTCTTTAGAAGCAGCTCAATGTGGAGATCCATGTCCAGCCTGGATGACACTAGTGTATGTATAGCTGACTCAAGGTCTGTCTTCTCCAGACAGAGCCAAAGATCTCTTCCTCCAGGCCCAGGAAAACATGGAACCTTCAGAAGTTATAGTTGGGCAAATCATCACGGAGCTTGAGAAGACATGAAAAGAGTGAACCTGGATCACAACTTCCAGCCCAGGAGCTGAGTTTTAAACAGAGGGCAAAGGACAATGTCCACCACCCCCCATGAGAAATCATAATTGATCATGAATCTGAAGTGAGACCACCAGATTTGTTTCATATATAGCTTACCTCTTTTTGTTTATTTTTAAGGTTGTGATCCATACCCAAGTACTTGCCCCCCTTGAATTCAGCTGAAAGTACTTCTGAATAGATATGTGTATGGTTGCACTGTTAGTAACTTCCCCAAAACATTAGAATTTGTCTTTGGCTTTTTAACCTAGAATGGTAGTGACTACATCAGAAAAGCGTGGAGGGCTAGTCCCTGTGCCCCCATCACTTGTGTTTTTAATGCATGAAATGTTTCACCTGAACCCCCATGAAGTCTGCATTCTGTTGCGAAAAAGTTTCACTATTTGTGTGTGTCAGCCCTGATGAGTGCTGAATTTCTGTGACATTTCTCCCTACCATTATTCAAGAAGTCATGAGAAAAGAAACTGATTTTGGAATTTATCAAAGGGGAAAGAACATATCTGTGAAAATATAATGGGTTGTTGAGGTACCTACTTTACTTATGGGGTGGCCAAGGGATATTCAGCCTGTCATTATGCACATCATCTTACTGGTGGTTTGCATTCTTCAGCCTTCCTGGGTGCCCACACTTGAGTCAGAACCCAGTGGATTATATTGTAAGGTAAACTCCTCCCATGGGGCTTTTCCAGATGGGGAAGCAGCCAGGGAGGTTGTGGGGTGCTGGGGAAATGCTCACGTAAAAAAAAAAAAGCAGACACAGACCACCCATGGCCACCTCACAGTGATATTGTAAGCTCAAAACCTTGCACTTTGAGAAATTCTAAAGACATTCTAACGTGCTCCAAGAATGAGGCAGAAAAATGGAAGCCTCTTTCACAGAGTGGGGGGGGGGACTTTCAAGAAACTGAAAAACAGATTTCCTCACAGCTCTAAATTCTACACAGATCTCCTCAAGTTTCATTCTCCACATGCACTCCATGTAACCCTCAGCAAGGCCAAGAAACATCCTCAGTGTTTTGAGGCGTCTGCAAAGGGTTTGACATTGCTCTGTTGCCACTTATCACCTTCAAAGTCCATAGGGGGTGGTGAAAGGTTTTCATTATGCCATGGACAGTTTGCCTTTTGAATCTGAACTCAGATGAAGCCTGTTATTTTGACGGTTTCCTTGGCAGCAACACATTCTCCTTTTGGGGTGTGGTGTGGCGGAATAGCCTGCACATCTGTCTACTCCTCACAAAGTTTGTACTCGAAACAGTAAGGCCACACAGCGAATGTGGAGCATCTGGCTCTGGCAGGCCCCAGCTATCATACCTTACTGCCAAAACACACAGATCTGCTGTCTATGTTTAGGAAAATCATTTGGTGTTTCCCTCTTTGATTGTGTTTTCCCCACGATGTTCTGAACCGCAATGACAAGGGAGGATCTGGTACAATGAAAAGCAAAGGGCAGGGCAAGTGAGAGGAGCGGGCTTGAAAGAGTGGTAATTTCAGGTTCAAGGGAAGAGGGTGGAGAATGTTTCTCGTGGCAGCGTCCAGCTGGCATAAAATGGGTCATCTGAATTGCACAGTAGAAGCACAAATAACTAGGAATGAATGAAGCTGTATTTGACAGGCAGCTGCTCTTGAAGGCCTCAGACCATTGGGGACTGGTCCATTAGGGCAAATGGGGTGCTGCCCCAACAGCCTCTGCCTGCCTGCCTGCCTAGTTATATAATCAGTCCAGGGGAATGGCACCACCAATCAGCATCCACCTCCTTCGTCTCTGTGTTGCACTGGTACAACTTAGTTGGGAGGAGGATGGGGACAATATTAGAATTTGTTGTCTCTATCATTGGTTCTGGATTCACATACTGTTGGTCTTCCTGCCTTCTGCCCTACTTGTCTCAATAGGCATCAGCTGCCACTGCCTCAGAGAGGGGCTTTATCAATTACAGTGATACCTCGGGTTACATACGCTTCAGGTTACATACGCTTCAGGTTACAGACTCCGCCAACCCAGAAATATTACCTCGGGTTAAGAACTTTGCTTCAGGATGAGATCAGAAATTGTGCAGTAGCGGTGCAGTGGCAGAAGGAGGCCCCATTAGCTAAAGTGGTACCTCAGGTTAAGAACAGTTTCAGGTTAAGAACAGACCTCCAGAGCGAATTAAATACTTAACCTGAGGTACCACTGTACTTAATCTTTTTAACTGGAAATGGCAGGGGTCTAGGACCTTGTGAATACAAAATCTCTGCCACTGATTTATGGCCCTTATCAGACTGCCATAGGGCATTCTTTATGGCAGACCATAAGTAGTGGAACTGTGTTTTCACAGAGGTGCATCTGGCATAATCCTGAGATGGGGAATCTATGGCCCTCTGATATCGTTGGACTCCAACTCCCATCAGCCCTAGCCAGCATGGCTGATGGTCAGGGTACTCAATAGCCCAGAAAAGTCTGGAGGATACCAAGATTTTGTGGACTACTCTTCATCAGATGCAGCCCAAAAGAATTCCTCCTCCATGAATTGTTTCAAGAATATATACAGGCCCTGCTATCCAAAAGTTTGTTATATGAAACATTCACTTATCCAAACACGAGGAATCAGTACCCAAACCCATCTATACACACCACAGATTCAGGTATCCTAACTGCTGGACCTGTGTGTAGTGCTGTAAACAAATAAGCAGCCTTTAACAAAAGCCTTAGGTTTGTTTGTTTTTTGTTCTGTTGGTCTGCAGCAACCATTTTGCCAGAAACCATGGTGGGTGAGAGGGAGGGGAGAGACTGGGCAAAGAAGGGAGGAATTCTCTTCCTTCCTTATTTGCATCTTGCAAGGTTCCAGAGGGTTTTAACTTCTTTTTTGTCATTTTGGGGTCAACATTCAATGGTCAGCAACACATCGGAAATTTTCCCATAGGTCTCAATGGAAATTGTCAACTCATTGCACAGTCACTGAACAGACAGTTTCCACAGAACATATTGTGTTTGGATAGTGGGACCTGACTGTATTTTGCAAGAAACTGTTTAAAAACCATTTTCACAAGTGCAGGACTAGCGCAAGACATTGCTACCTGAAAGAGCAATCAGAGACCAGGCCACAAACTTGACATGAGCCAACAGGGTTGACCACAAACTTGACATGAGCCAACAGTGTGACGCGGCAGCTAAAAAAGCCAATGCAATTCTGGGCTGCATCAATAGCAGTATAGCATCTAGATCAAGGGAAGTAATAGTGCCACTGTATTCTGCTCTGGTCAGACCTCACCTGGAGTACTGTGTCCAGTTCTGGGCACCACAGTTCAAGAAGGACACTGACAAACTGGAATGTGTCCAGAGGAGGGCAACCAAAATGGTCAAAGGCCTGGAAACGATGCCTTATGAGGAACGGCTAAGGGAGCTGGGCATGTTTAGCCTGGAGAAGAGGAGGTTAAGGGGTGATATGATAGCCATGTTCAAATATATAAAAGGATGTCACATAGGGGAGGGAGAAAGATTGTTTTCTGCTGCTCCAGAGAAGTGGACACGGAGCAATGGTTCCAAACTACAAGAAAGAAGATTCCACCTAAACATTAGGAAGAACTTCCTGACAGTAAGAGCTGTTCAACAGTGGAATTTGCTGCCAAGGCGTGTGGTGGAGTCTCCTTCTTTGGAGGTCTTTAAGCAGAGGCTTGACAACCATATGTCAGGAGTGCTCTGATGGTGTTTCCTGCTTGGCAGGGGGTTGGACTCGATGGCCCTTGTGGTCTCTTCCAACTCTATGATTCTATGATTCTATTCTATGATTCTACAGTGCCCCAGGATGCTGGGCTCGTCTCTTGGATTGTGTCTTTACATTTCTTAGGTGATTCCGGGGGCAATCTTCCAAGTGTCACACCACTTCCTTGGCACTCCTCATAATATTGTTGATATTTATCTGTAATTGACTCTAGAATCCTTTTAGAACTGAAGTGCGGAAATAAGTGACTCGAGCTGCCTCAACTGAACGCTTCAGTTGCTTGGGTAATGGGGCCAGGCCTGCACTGGGCTTAAACCTGGGATTTAATAACGTAAACCTAATGTAAAGAACATTAGATTTCTGTTCTTTGCTCTGTACCACATTCACAATGTGGGGTAGTGGTTAGGGCTTGGGAGATCATAGTTCAAATCCTGATTTAGACCTTGGCCTAGTCACTATCTCTCCCCCACAAGGTAAAATCAAGAGTGGGAGAACCACTTTGAACTGAATAAGCGACATTTGTATGTGGCTCAAATTAAGATGTGAGAAGTGCAAAAGGCTGTTTAGTGTTGCTTGTGGAAACAATCTTAAGTTACAGCAATATCACAACAGTTGTGATGATGAAGAGTTAAAAAAGAAAAAAGAAAAAGCCAGACAGGCCACTCTCTTCCCCTTTAAAGGGCAAGACACTCATTTTAAAAGAATGGACGTTCTTCCAAAACTAGATTCAGTGTTGCTTTGCCATGCTCAGAAGGAAGGCAGAAAGAAGATGCTGTCCATTGCCTTCTGTAGCTTTTGCCAAAAACGCTTTCTCACACAACATGGAGGAACACAACATGGTCTTCAGCAAGAACTCTCTTGGAGTTCTTCTAATTATAAAGCACAGGTAACAAAAATAATACTATGTGACTTTAAGCACTGGAATATTATGAGTAATGAGAGCTGCCTGAATGAAGAATTCTTTGAGAATTTCTGTTTCAGAGGATGCCATAATTAGTTATTTTTTTTAGGAATGCAATTTCATCCCGTTACTCATTCTCTATGAATGATTCACCTTGCTCTTGATCTGCTATAGAACTGCTGGATAAATTGCCCCAGAAACCCCCTTTTTCTATTTCTTGCCTCAGATATGGCACCACAGATAATGCAGAGTTCCACAGTTGCCAATTATAATGTACAAACCAGGATCTTGGGAACTTGAGTGACGGCTACTATCCAAGCTAATCATCACTTAATTAGCAGCTAATGTATCTTTCTGGTGAAAAAAACCCAGCTTATTTTTTTGAAGCTTCACCAGTTTAAACAGAATATAGTCATTTTAATTATTTATGAAGCTGCCACAAACTTTTTAATGGGGTGGAGAGCGAAAGCAACTGATACTCTATGGGTTTAAGACACTTATCTCGTTATTACTTTCACAGATTAAAAAAAAAAAAATTATTCCCAGCTACATCAGCCAAACATACAAAATAATATAGAACAGAAAGTAGGGTATAGCAGTCAGAGTATTAAAAAATTCAGTGCTCGCACCCATATTTCCCAAGCTGGTGTGGATGGTGAATGCTGAGCCGAAGCATAGGAAATAAATCTAAAATGATATAAAAGCATATTAGATCCTCCATCCACCCCCCGAAACTTATGTGCAAACCCCCACAATAGCCAAAGTCTGTAAATTCTTCTACCACAAAGACAAACATGGATTTTTCAAGGACAATTCTTTCCAATATTGTTTATTTCACTCTCAAAAATAACATCTCTAAGTTTTTGTGTAAGATTTAGAAAGCATTTAAATGAGAGAAGCTTTATATTCAATCTGGCAGTGAAGTGGAGATGGCTCGATTTATTATTTGCAGATTTTGTATGAATCTGCTTTCATAATCATATTGCAGTAACAACAATTTGCTTTCATGTGCTCAGTTTTCACTTACAAGTATTGCACAGGCATTGATAACTTTGCAAAGCCCATCCAAAGGATTAAGAGAATGAAAGTAAGAACTAAAGATCAATGACTGCAGTCACTGAATATCTCTGAGGTTGACCGCAAAGAATCCAAATTTTTATGGGCTCTATGGAAAAAAGTGATTTTCAGAATTATTGTCAAGATTGAGAGCTTTAAACTCCCAATCTGTCTCAACTGCTTGCCTAAAAGCATTGGCAATTCCAGACACTACCAGACATTTCTAGTAAAACATAAAAGGGGTCTGTGCATTGCTTGGAGCAAAAACATCAACAATCAGAGGCAACAAGAAAAATTGAAATCTTTGCTTAAATATTTTCCATTCCTTAGCTGCCTCGTTTGAGAGGGATAAAGGACACAGCCCTCAAATGTTCCATCATACCTTCACACAGCATATTTCTCTCCTAGTTCTGTGTGTCGTCTTCTCCATGGAATTCCCAAAATCAGTAGAGCAATTTAGACCAGATATTAGAACACACATAGATATACAACAAGCTTACATGGCTTTTTGAGCTCAGGACCACTCTCTCTTCCATGAAAACCATAGATTTCCCAGGCTCAAAACCTCAGAAATCCTCTGCCTTTCTCTACCGTTCCCTGGCACAACTGGTCACTGTCCTTTCATGTCCCAGTTTAGACATTCCCTGTCAGCAGGCTTGAAGGGTGCAATGAAGCACCTCCAGCGTGCAACTCAGACACACTGCCTTACATTTTCCCTGCCCACCTTGTCTTTACATATTGGGACACACAGGTACTGGACAATGTTCTCCAAGCCTTGGTTAGACAGACACATATGAACAGTGACTGGGGGCAGCTGAAGCCAGTGGAAAATTGCTGGGAAGCAGATTTGCAGGATGAGAACAGGTAACAGACACGGTGTCTAAAACCAGACCCAGGACCTAGCAAACCATGGACAGCTCCAAGAGTAGAAGACACTACCTCCTTTCCTAGCTTTGTAAGACCTCCTTCTGCCCAAGAGTTCTGTTATCCACTCCTTCCCACCAGGCTGATCAGGAAGACCTATTTGAAGGAAACTGAACTTGGCTTGGCCTCCTGTCTACTTGGTGAGCATGTGTAGCTTAGTGATAGAGCACATTATTTGCATACAGAAGGTTCACCGCCCACCTCCAGTGCCTCCCTGCTAATGATGTGTCTTTCCCTTCTAGGGAAGCCTCTTGAGAAATACCTGGCTCCAAGCTGGCTCCAACTCCACCCCATATCCAGGGACACAGTGGCTTCACCATAAATTTCACAGAGCCAGCCTCTACAAGTAGCTCCTTGTTTACCCAGTACTGACACTCAAGGTGTAAACCACATGGATAGAAATCTTCCCTCTGCTCTTTAAAAGGAGAGTGCAGAGGGCATGTCAAGTGTTGGACTGATGTCTGAGATATGCCTGGCCGTGTCCTGTTTTACTCTGCCATGCTTCACCTGTTTGTAACCGGTAGACTCATGTTAGGATGTTGTAGTGCAGGCTTCCTCAAACTCGGCCCTCCAGATGTTTTGAGACTACAATTCCCACCATCCCTGACCACTGGTCCTGCTAACTAGGGATCACGGGAGTTGTAGGCCAAAAACATCTAGAGGGCTGAGTTTAAGGAAGCCTGCTGTAGCGATTTGCTCAATAAACCTTTCAAAACTTCTTTTTTTATAATATAATTTTTATTAGTTTTTTTAACATATCATTTTCAACAGTAATTAAACATACTTTTACATCTTATTCAAATTTTTGACTTCCATCAATCCTGTCTGAAAATTTTCCAATCTAATCTCTCAGTATGCATTTCTTATCCTCCCTATTACATTTCAAACTCATTTTATACTTTTTATACTTTGTATATATATCTTTTTATACTTTGTAACACTTCGTATATTTCTCCTTACAAAACTTCTTGTAATCCTACTAGCGTAATTTGTTGATTACAGTTGCTCTTCAAATAATTCATATACTTCTTCCAATCTTCTGTAAATCTCTGGTCCCAGAGATTTAAAGCTTTCAAAACTTCTAGATGTGGTATTGAGTACATGTCTAAGTCCAAAGAGGAAAGCCAGGACAATGATAATTCATGATTATCTAGCTGCATGACAAAGCGATAAAGTCAACTGAGAGTGAGGGCAATGTTTCCTGAATTCACATTACACTCATGTGAATAACCAACTGAATGTGCTTTCCTATTGCGAGTAAGGGCCAGAGGATGTCAATATTCCCCCCCTAACCTGGTACTATTTTTAATATTCTTATTGTAGTTTTAAACAAATCATTAGTAATGGTGATTTCTTTTTATAATCATTGCACCATGGAAACATTCTGAGAGAACGAAATAACCACTCTAGTTTTGCAGAGTGCTATATTACCGATCTTAAGATGTGACCCTATTTCACACTTACCTGACAGTTAGTCCCATTGACTTCAGTACCACTTACTTCTGAGTTGACTGTCTGTAACTCTCTTTGTAGGAGCATTGTGGGCCCTCTGAAGTTCCTGCTTCAGAGAGACCCTCTCTAGCAGCTTACAAGACCATATGTTGGAGCATATACAGCTGTCATTCTTAGCACCACTGGTCTGCTGAAGTATTCATACCACACATGACAGCCTTGACATATTAACTATTATATTGTAAATTACTCTGGGATGCCTCGTGGGAAGTGATTCATAAATGAAATTGGTAACAACAACAACAGGAATAATAATAAATCTTTTTTTAGCAGGAAAAGGTTTCAGTGAGTATAAAAGGAATGACAGCAGTCAGGAAGGAGGTCAGCATGAGACTTTTGTGCAGACCAACTTCAGGAATAGTTGCTAGCATCTCTTGAAATATGTACAGTTTTTGCTTGTGGGTGTTTTGTAGAGGACTGAGCAAAACCAAACCAACCCTGCCAGTTTGGAAGAAGCAGCCTTTGTTATGGAAGTCCATCTGGAACAAGAGCAACCCTTACCCATAAACGTAAAACAGAATGTTCCGGCAGCAGAGAAACTTGCACCATGGGAAGAAAGTGGCTTCTTGGCCATTGAAAAAACCGATCAGCAACTTCCTCTTCCATTGCAGAGAATGAAACCTGCCCTGTCAGATGCCAACCAAGCTGCTGCTTGTTTTGTTGTGCACGTTGCTAAGCAACAAGGCTGTTTTTGCTTATTTGCCTCCCTTGGGCTGTTTCACAACACTTAGTAACATATGCTGCTCTCCCTCTTTTTTTTCCTTCCCCCCTGCACATCTGGTTTGGATTTTTTGATTTTTAGTACACTTTTTGCACAGTGGGCTATTAGCTTTCCAATCCATCATCTGGGCAATCTGCAACAGATAAACCACCCCAGCCATCCCAAGGGAATTCTTCCAGGACAGCACATTCAAACTTGACAGGAAGTTGCAGCGCTTGTCACAAAAGGCTGCTCCTCCCCAGTCAACAAAGCCAAGAAAGCTGAGCAGGCTTAGAGCCTGTGATTCTACTGCTAGCCTCTATTACTACTACTACTACCGCTGTAGACTCTCAAGACAGGTTTTCTTGGGTACATTAAATTAATCAGGCTTGGGAAGCAACTAAATTAAGAATTGTGTCAAGCTAGGAAAACCCACACAGCCACAGCTGTAGTGGGAATCAGGGGAATTGCCTCCCACTAGGAAACCTGGTCACTAGCTTTTGTCTCCATGCACTAGAATAATCAGAAAGGGCACATGCCAAAGCATGAGAGCCTGTGCTTAAATACTGCAAAAGCATTCCCCAGTACCTCTTCGTGGCAAGGAGTGAGCCCATCTGAAACACCATAGCAAATGACACCATGCTAGGACACAGCTTTCATTTTAGAAGCAGCAACTATTCAGTCCACATGGCAAGGCAGAAAATCTTGAGACACTGTCTGATTACCGGTAAGTTTCAGAAAACAAAGAGAAGGAGAGAGGAAGAACAAGAATATTTGGTGCTACAGAAGGAAGCAGTAATAGGTTTTTCGTTGCTATACTAGCACACTGTTGCTATACTAGCACAACTTAGTAGCCCCAAGTAGCCTATAAGCTTCATTCTGCTTTGTATAACATCAAACTATAGCACAAGCTTTCCGAATTCTTCTCCAAAATGCATTTCAAATAACTGGATTTCAGTCATGTACATCGTGTAGTTCCATTCCACATGTTAAGCTTTCTAGTTACATACCTACTTTGCAAGAGCTGCAGGAACAGTAGTGGCTCAGGCAGGCAAATGAGTGAAACCAGGGAGGTGGGCATGCACAAAAGTGGGCAACCACACCTTTACCACCACAGAGAGGAGGAGAGAGGGAGGGAGGGGAGGGAAGAGAGAAGTGGGGAACCAGTAGGCAGCAGAGCTGAATACCCATCCAGGATGTTGCCTCAAGAATACAGCACTTGAAAGCTTTACTAGAGTCTATAATGTATGAAAGTTGAATTCTGAATGTACTTCTATTCCATCCATGAGCCAAGATGCGTGTTTTGAACTTGAGATGGTGTAAAATGAAAGGCTTGGCTTCCCCTGGGAAGTAGATAGCAAACAGTGTTCAAACAAGTTTCCAGCTTTCAGCCAAACCTGTTGTCCATTCCCCTCCAGTATCCAGCCAGGTCTGTCTGAAGTTTGAAAGGTATGTGGTTGGCACAAAGCAACAACAACAACAACAAAAGTTTTCACCAAGGGTAGCTAACTAATTGCTAGGTCTGAAAAGAGCAAAGCTGGCACTCACTACAACGGTAAACAATAATATTGCTGTGATTGTGAACCGTAAGCTGTCAAGCAGAGCAAATAAAAGTTAGGTACACTTTTCACTTCCTTTCAAAATAACTAAAGAGATCACCTCCCCATCCCAACCCCCCAAAATAGTTTTCAATAGGTCATTTAGGCTGTAAACAGATACATTTTCCGAATGTTTTACCCCCTACTGCTTTGGGGGATTTAGCCACAGTCTTCCTCCAACAGCTGCATAACCAGGCAAACAAAATGAGAGAGAATGGGAGAGTGGGAAAGTGTGTGTGTGTGTGTTAGTTTGGTAGTTGTAGTTTGGATGCAAGGAGAGATGAGTACATGGAACAGGGCCTATTTGCTTACTTGCAAAAATTTTACATGGCAGTCGATGTTAATTCTAGTTCTGGAAAGGTGAAACTGCAATCTCTTCATTGGAAATATTTTCGAAAATAACCAAATAAGAAAACTTTTTTAAATGGTGGGTCATTGGTATGCAGGAAACCAAACAAACTTGGCTTGTTTCCATCTCTTATCTTTTTAAGAACCACAAACCATGTGCACATGTGTTCATCCTTCACTTTACTTTACAAAACACCCTTTAAAAAAGTTTCAAAGCTTTAAAAAAGTGAAAGTAAGTTTGTTGCTTGGTTCTACTGATGTCATAGTTTAGCTATCCAATAGATGCATTCTTCAGCCATGTCATCTCCCCTTCTCTCCCCCTTCCCCAGTCATTTCCTTGAAGGAAGGAGGGAGATATGTAGCTCAGTGGCGGAGCATTTGGCTTGCAAGCAGTGGGCTCAAGGTTCAGTCCTCACCATCTCCAGATAAGAAGAAAAGTTTTGGATTTGATATCCTGCTTTATCACTACCCGAAGGAATCTCAAAGCGGCTAACATTCTCCTTTCCCTTCCTCCCCCACAACAAACACTCTGTGAGGTGAGTGGGGCTGAGAGACTTCAGAGAAGTGTGACTAGCCCAAGGTCACCCAGCAGATGCATGTGGAGGAGCGGAGACGCGAACCCGGTTCCCCAGATTACAAGTCCACCGCTCTTAACCACTACACCACACTGGCTAAGGCTGGGAATATTCCCTTTCTGAAACCCTGCCTGTCAGTGTAGACAATACTGATCAGGATAGTCTAATGGGTCTGAATCACAGAACTGGCTTTGCTCAGACAATGAGAATATGCAAAATTAGTTTAGTCTGCAGGATAGGCAAAAAAAAATGCTTCTGGGTTGCGGATAGAAAATGGCATTAATCAAGGTGTCCCTGGGTCCTAACTGAGCAGAAGTATTATTGCATAAAGATACAATGCAAAAGCACAAAATACATGATAAAAACAAGAACAACAACAACCCCACAAACCAACAAGCCCCTCCCCCCCAGGTGGAAAGTTTCATGCAACTTCTGGTAATAATCTAAGAGGCGGATGTTCTGGGAAAGACTTGACCTGTGCCACAAATTCATGGAGACCTCTGTTACGACAAGCAGGTGTTGTTGTCACCCATTCCAAGAAGAGTGGAAAAGATGGGTACAGTATATGGCATCTCATGTCCCTGGACTAAGCTGTGCTTGTCTTGCAGGGCTTGTCTCCCAGGGCTTCCAATGCATGGATGAAACAGATCTTGGAATGAATCTGCTCTGCCAAGACTCCATTGTAGATTATCGAACTTGGAATGGATTTCACAACCCACTTTGAGCTTCATTACTTCATAAAATCACTAGATTTGCTATTATGGAGCCAATCGTACTTCACAGTGTTGCAAAACACCTTTACAAACCTTTCTCTTTCTTTCTTTCTTTCTTTCTTTCTTTCTTTCTTTCTTTCTTTCTTTCTAGTTAGAACTTCTTTGTGACCCAGAAAATTTTATTTTCTTATCATACCTATGGTTGCCGTCCATATCTAGAGGTTTTTCAGGGGGTGGGAGGCAAAATTGTTGACCCCAGATGCATCTGCAACCTACATCTCCACAGCAGTAGGTGCCCTGACTTACTGACCATGTTCAGTCAAGGACCTTTGCATGACTACTTTTCTCTGTTCATAGAAAGATCTTCACAAAATATGTTGCTGAGGTTGCCCTCAGGAATCTTTGTAACTAGCCATCCCCAGCAACTCAAAACCTAGGCCAGACCATGGTTAAGAAACAAACAACATATATTTACAGGGTTTTGGGTGGAATAGAATAACTGATAATTTTTTCATCAGTTTGCCACCAGACATGGGACTAAGCTGAGAAAAACCTGACTCTGGTTGGCACATTGAACCAAAATAAAGAAACAATAAGTTCCCCCAGATTTCCTTGCCCAGAAGTATCAACAGCAGCATTTTTTTAATATTAAAAAAAATCATTTTCAAGTAGATTTGACACTTGTACACTATGTACCAAAGAGCAGCAATTCTCTTTTCTTCAGTGCATGTTGATGCAGCAATCTCACACCCAAACTGCAGTCTTGAGCTTACACACTATACATACACACTATACCTTTGAAACACATGCAAAACACATGTTCACACCCAAAGAATTCTGAGCATTCTGTAGATTAATCCCCAGTGACTCTAAACAAACAAAGAAGGGAGCCTTTATGTATCTTAAAGGCTAGTTCCTATCTTGGCCTATTAGAGTGGTAGCCAATATGGTACTCTCCAGATGTTGTGGACTACAAATTCCATGAGCTCCAACCAGCCTGGTCAATGGGTAGGGATGATAAGATTTGTAGACCACAGATAAAGGGAAGGGAAGGGACCCCTGGACAGTTGACCATGGGGTGTGGGGCTCATCTCCACTTTCAGGCCGAGAGAGCCGGTGTTTGTCTGCAGACAGATTTTCCGGATCATATGGCCGGCATGACTAAACTGCTTCTTGTGCAATGGGACACCATGACAGAAGCTGGAGTGCACAGAAATGCATTTTACCTTCCCACTAGAGTGGTACCTATTTATCTACTCATGCTGGTATGCTTTCAAACTACTGGGTTGGCAGGAGCTGGGACAAAGCAACGGGAGCTCACCTAGTCACACAGATTTGAACTACCAACCTACAGAGGTTGTAGTCCACAACATCTGGAGAGCATCATGTTGACTACCTGTGGCTTATCAAGCTATGATTTTCCAAATTAGGCATTTGCCAAGTAAGCATTACATATTACTATAATCATTTTATATTCTGAGTCTAGATTCACTTTTGCCTTAAATGTACAAAGTGTGATGAAATGGCAATCAGAAGACCAGGTCCTTCAGATTTTTAAAGAACAAGTGGGTGCTTAGTCTACTCCAAAGGCCCGGCCTGCCATTTAGTCACAGATTGATGTGTTCCTACTGAAGATGCATAAAGAAGGTTCTGGGAGAGACCTGGGTTAAGCAAAAATCCTTAACATTCCTCTGTCATCTCTCTCTTTCTCCCTGGCTGTAAATAATAAAAGCAGCCCACATTTCAAACACCCTTGAGTATCATGCCTCTCCTCTCTTCTTTTGTTTTTTCTAGAGGTGTGGCGATTCCTTTTTCTCCCCACCCTCTGTCAGCAATTCGCTTCCACACCCCAGAAAGAAAGAAAGAATCCCTGCCCAGAATGCCGTCCCTCCTGGTGGAGTGAGCTCACTGTGAATTTTCCATTCAGCACAGCACTTCTTGACTGTTTACCAAGACTCTCCTTCCAAAGGGTTATTTTAAGCTCCTCATTCATTTCTTCTTTAACCTATTCTTAGTTCCATTTCCTTCAGAAACCATTCAAATCAAGGTTTAGGCCTGGTTATGGCACAGAAACTGCTCTGGTTGCCCTGTAAGATGACCTCTGGAGAGAGAGAGAGAGAGAGAGAGAGAGAGAGAGAAGGGAAACATGTCCCTGTTAATTCTTCTCAACCTCTCAGCGGATTTCGACCATGGTATCCTTCTGGAGTGACTGTCCGAACTAGGGGTGGGTGGAACCGCTTTGCGGTGGTTCCAGTCCTACTTGGATGTCCGTTCCCAAAAGATGTTGTTTGGAGAATGCTTTTCAGCCCCGTGGAACCTTCAATGTGGGGTTCCACAGGGCTCAATCCTATCCCCTATGTTGTTTAACATCTGCATGAAAACGCTGGGTGGGGTTATCCGGAGGTTTGGAGTACATTGCCAGCAGTATACTGATGAAACTCAGCTCTATTTCTCCATTACATTTGCTGGGGAGACAGTGGACAGTGGAAGTGTCTTGCCTCGGTAATGGACTGGATAAAAGCCAACAAACTGAAACTCGATCCAGATAAGACTGAGGCACTGTTAGTGGGTGGTTCCCCTAGATTGGATGGGAGGGAGATCGCCTGCTCTTCATGGGGTTACACTTGGAGGGGTGTTATTGGGTTGTTGTTTTTATTTTGATTATGTATTTTGTGGTTTTATATTTTGATTTTATTCTGTGAACTGCCCTGAGACCTCCAGGTATAGGGTGGTTGGTAAATAAATAAATAAATAAATAAATAAATAAATAAATAAATGGTACATGGTCTTGCAGAAGCCAAATATCTAGATGTTTAGCATTGAGAGAACAGAAGGTATTAGCAGTGCTTTTCTTCTAGAAAGAGAGGTGCTGGTACTCACCATGAACTTATTACAGCAAGTGCCACATTTTTAACCAGTGCTTTTCTTCTATGGAAAAAAGGTGCCAGTACTGCATACCCTTGAGTAACCCCCAGAGGGAAAAAGCACTGGGTCTTAGAAAAATTGCTAAGTGAGAAATACTGGGAATGATTCAGCCACCTTTGATAGGAGGGTAGTCACTGTATGCTCTACTAATGATTTCTACCTGACTTGACTCCTTCTCCTGGTACAGGGTAGCATGAATGGCACTCAGGTAGGCTAGGCTGTTCCCTTTGGACAGCACAGGGCTCCTCTAGCTATTGAAGAACAAAGATGGGATCTGAAGAAACTTTGATTTCCAATAATGATTTAGGTCTTGTGCTCTAGGAAAGAGGGGGCTAGACATGTTCCCACCGATGCTGAACTTCTCTTCCTGGAGAGCACAACTCTGTCTGCAATTATTTATAGAACATTTCAAAGACAAAGAATAAAAATGAGACATTTATATTCCATCAAGTGTCTGTTTCTTTAAATATAGCTTTTACATAATGTATGCACTACCAAAATCATTCAAGTGCAATACAGGATGTCTCAAAGTTCCTTCTCTTCCTAGACAGCACACAAAGAGACTCCCTCAAGAACTTGCTGGTTGGTGGCCAGTGACAGTGTGGATTTTTCCAGCGCTGACCAACTTGCAAGAGGAAGACTCCACTGGCAACATTTCCACATTTCATCCTGTGCAATTGCAAGCAGAACCACGCGTGACTAAAGGACCACCTGCCCCATATGAATGCAGGATGCTAAGGCTGGCTAAGGACCTTCTCTGATCACCCCCTTCTTCAGATACCATGCAAAAGACAACTGGAGGAAAGGCTTCTCAGTCGGCAAACAGAAGACTCTCCATGGACAAAGTTGTCTGGCACAGTTTAGAGCTGGCCCTCCCATTAAGCAAAATGAGGCAACCACCTCAGGGAGCAGATGCCAGGGGACGGTGATGGAAGCTCCCAACTATTCTCTTCTGTTGGAGGTCAGAGGTGTGTGTGCCATGTCTTGCACCACCTAAACTATATGACTTTCCTCAGGTGCAGAGGAGGATGCTAGTCCAAAGCCAATATTGAAGGAAGATACAATTGCCAAGCCGGCTGACCTCTGTATATGGAGCAGGAGCAGAGAGGAGATGCCATCTTCACTTCACCTAAAGCAATATAATGTCTTGTACCAGTCCTGAGAATTGTATATCGTGTCAGCCACAGACCTTTTTATTTCCCCAAACATTTCAAAATATTTATTAGACTTAGTGTAGAAATCATTATATGATTTTATGGTGCTGCTGTTTTAATAACATTCATCATGTTTTGGTCTTTTGTCATCTTAAATTCAAGTGGCAAGCCAATTAAGAAGCAGAGAAATGGAAAGGGAAATGCTCTCCCCAGGGAAATGTGCCTGGCACCATCACCACCAGTTTTTAGGTGCCAGGTGAAGATATTTTTGTTTCCCCAGGTGGATAAGTTAGGCTCTACAGTAGGACTTGCTCTTCTTATTGCACTGTTGAGTGAGCATTTTCGGAATTTCATATTCTATGTTGTCTTTAATTAATTATTTTTGCCTTGCTGTTAAGTAGCTTTGAGATTTCTTTTTAAACAAATGCAGGTGGTGGTTATGATGATGATGATGGCAGAGAAAGAGTTAGATCCCAATTCATGCACTTTCCAGGCAACAATCCAACATGCATGTAAGGCAGTCACGCCGCATAAAAGGCTTGCCACTTTAGGTGCATACTAAAGTCTGATTTATTCAGTTCTTTCTCCTCAAAAGAAATGAGGTGAAGATAGCTGACAAAACAGGGTTTTGGGGGTGGAGGGCTTCTGCATGAGTCACCTATGTTATGTTAAATGCATGGAGAATGGGCTATAGGTCCACTTCCTCACCCCAGAATTTGCATCATCACCAAGAAAGAAAATAACAGGCGCCAAAGATGGGCAAGGGAAGAAGGAAGATGTGGGGGAGGTAGACCTGCCAAGGCTAGTGGGGTGCTGCCCCATCATGCTTAGCCTTGAGTCCTCCAAGACCACTTGCCTTTTTATTTACAACCAGTCCAGGGGGTGTCCCTGCTTTCTCCTTTAGTCTCAGTGTTGACCTTGTAGATCTCAGAAGGGAGAAGGGCAGCAGCAGCAACAGCAAAAAGAATTAGTTGACTCTGCTTGTCACTGGCTCCTTGCCTCCCTCCCTGCCCCCATTTTTGTCCTAGTAGTCCCAGTGGGTTTAGAAATGTATGCCAAGACTCATTTCCAGCAGGAATCCAAGGCAGCTAACAAATCAAGAAAAACGAAAAAAGGTCATAAAAACCACCGTATAAACATCATAATGTACTCTAGCAAGCACACACATGTACACGAAACCAAAGGCTGCCCAGGACACAGCCTCAACTCCGGATCTGAGAATCTGCTTTCAAAGATGAGAGGAAGAAAACACAAACTTCTGCCCAAGGAAACTTACAAACCTCTTGAATGACACATGAGCCCAACAAACGGTACCATGTTGCCCACTCTGTGCCTCCCGTTTTCCTGGGCTGACACAACAACGGCAACACTTTTCATGAAATAAAAAACATGCCTACACCCAAAGCTTCAGCAGCAAACTCTGCTTTTCAGAACACACTGTACTCTATTCAGTGTGACCACAACAGGAACCAGAGCCAACGATCTGAGCTGGAACTGTGGCATGTGGGATGCCAATTTGGGCTGCACGTGTCTGGGGAATGCACATGTATGCATAATATTTCTGGATCAAGCAGTCTTTCCAGCCAGGATCATAATAAGATCTTGGATGGTGTTTGATTCAAGCAGAAAACTACAAGGCAATAAATATAGGTTTTGTGTAACTAATGGGATTAGACTCTGCCTGGTTTCCCCAGGTCCCAGATTTTTCCTAAGCAGAATCTCAACGCAACACAGCTTCAATCTCCTGAAAGCACAGTGTTGCGGAAATGCATAAAAATCAGGGATGTACTGAAAAGGTCCTCTAGTCCTAGCCTTTGTATACCAACATAGCCCAAGGAGGTTAACCAATTTAACCTATTACAGTGGGACCTCGGGTTAAGAACTTAATTCATTCTGGAGGTCCGTTCTTAACCTGAAACTCTTCTTAACCTGAGGTACCACTTTAGCTAATGGGGCCTTCCTCTGCCGCTGCACCGCTGCCACACGATTTCTGTTCCCATCCTGAAGCAAAGTTCTTAACCCGAGGTACTATTTCTGGGTTAGCAGAGTCTGTAACCTGAAGCGTCTGTAACCTGAAGTGTCTGTAACCCGAGGTACCACTGTAATATACAAAATGTAATAGGCAACAAAGCAAAGAGTGACTGGTAAAGCAGAACTGGTGTGGTCACTGCTGAACTGAGATCTGAATTCAAATTGCCCTTCAGAACCCTCAGTTGCCGTTTCTCAGGTGGTTCACAAAAACAAAGTAGCAATCAAATTTAAATAGAAGCGATTTCAATTATGACTAGCAATTCATTCCAGTAAATGAAAGCAATTTAAAATTACAAATGATCTATGTAACAGCCATCAGTCCAATAATAATAATAATTGTGGGAGACAAAGATGAATCTCCAAAAAAAGTTACAATGAGACTATTTATTTATTTAAAGCAAGGATGATGAACCAAGGGTCCATGGTGCCTGCCAAACTGTTCTTGATGGCCTGCCAACCTTCATTCACAATTAATCAACAGTGGTGTTGAAATCAGTGGCAGTGGAAAAATTGGCATCTGTTTCCCCTTGTGCACTGTGTCCCTGCGTGCAGGTCAGAGATGTCAAAATGGGAAGGAGCACTCTGATCTGCCCTGTTGTTTTCTGGACCATGAACTTTGGAGCTGATTGGAACACTCCTTCCTTCCTCTGGAGCCCTCTGACTTATTCACAATCAGCACCCAAGGGGGAACAGAAGACTCTGTGAAGATGGTGAGGGAATAGGGCAGTGAGAAGCTATCAAAACGGAGGAGACAAAAAGGTAACTTGTCCCCCTCTGTGTCCTGGTACAGCAGTGGGGAGGGAGGAGTTGTCAAGTATCTGTGTGTGTGTGTGTGTGTGTGTGTGAGAGAGAGAGAGAGAGAGAGAGAGAGAGAGAGAGAGAGAGAGAGAGTGTTTGCCCAACACTGACATGCGGTCCTTAGAGGGTTGGCCAACAGTGAATCCTGACCTTGGGCCAAATAGGTTCTCCATCCTTGATTTCCATGTTCATTTAGTCCACCTTTTAGCCAGAGACTTACTAGGTGGCTCACAAAACATGAAACTGTTCAAAACAGATTGGATGGACATCAGATAGGAGATAACAGTAAGACACAAATACAGCAGCAGCTAAAACAGCAGTGCAGTGATCAAATGACAATGTAAACAGGAATCAAGAAGACTAGAGACAGAAGAGGGCAATTCAAAAACAACAAAACTAACAGCAGCAAGAAAAGAAACGAAGGAAAGAAATGAAATGAAAAGCTCAGAAGAAAACAATGCTTTTACCTGGCACCAAAATAATAGTAGTGTCAGTGCCAGATACCAGTAATTATTCTTTGGGAGAGCTTTCTTCCAGGGCATCACCACTGAACAGTATCTGGTAACACTACCTTCTTCACTTCTGGAAATGGCACTAGAGAAGGTTCTCTGGTCTTAATGGAGGGACAGGCCATATGGGGACAGTTGTTCCCCAGAGAAATTGTGGTGGACAGTTCCCAACTGTCTCAGACAACTTGATTCATGCCAAGCAGAGACTAAGCTACAGACATTTGCTCACAATGATCCAACTAATCATAGTCAACCAAACAGAGGTTTTGAGCATTGGAATATTAGCCCAGCCAACGTTTAACGAAGGAAAAGATCACTGGGGCCAGGTTTTTATGTTTCAAGGTGCACAACGTATTTGCACTGCTGACTTTCATACCGGTTTCCTATTCCATCCTTGCTCCATATTAGTTATTCCTATGCGCACAAAGGAAACACAAGCTCCAGGCCAAATGAATCAAATCAGAGTCCAAGGGAGGGCTCTGTTCATTCCAAAATCCAAGTGGCCTGAAAGGAAAGGAAAGTCAATTGCCAAGCTTGGCGGTATAAACCAAAACACATCTCTAGCCACTGGAATTGATTATATGTGCATGAAAAGCAGTGATATGTAACATTCTCCTAACCATCAGGAACTGATGCCGCAGTGCGTACACACTGATTTGGCATCTGCTTGACCTTTTCTGATTGAGAGGGAGGAAGAGAAATGCCAATAGGCATTTCAATATAAAAATATTTGACCCAAAATTTGGGGAAAAGTTTAGCAATGTATACAAAAGAGCGGATATTTTTACACACAATAGCCAGATTCTATGCATGCTTTCAAATATGAAAACCCAACTAGCTCCACAAGACGTACTCCCAAGTAAGTGCTTACAGGACTGCAGCCACAGAAAGTTCCACAAGAGATGTGTGTTAGGGAGTGATACACATGTGTCTGTTATGGTTTCACTGACAAGCATGAAATATTGTTAAATCTCAGCCCCAGACCTTAGTGTTCTCCTGCAACTTGAGAAGCATGTAAGGTGCACCTCTGCCTTACAACATTTTACAGGGCAAGCAAGGAGCACCTGCCATCCAAGAGATACTGTGGGGTAAAACAAATTCAGGTAACTCTCGGGCAAAGTGTGTGGCATTTGACAGAGCAATAATAAAGGGAAAAAAAGGTGGGGACAAATATATCCAGTTTGGCCCGAGAGAAAATTCCTGCTTCAGACTGGGGAGTGGTTAAATAATCCTGAAAATGAAACCAACACCCACTTCTTAAGCATAAAATAAAAATAGCTTCTAAGCAGCCTGGAACCAGTTTCTTTCATCCAATAGACCACCACAATTTGTAGCAGACAGTGAGATGGAGGAATTCTTAAAAGTTGTGGTGGATTTTTCTTCATCCATTGCTTTTGAGGATGTGCACAGCAGACAGCCACTTCTGCTTTCAACTCAAAATTAGAAGTTAAATTGTACAGAACTGTAAAATAAAAATATTTTAAGGTGATATCCATTTACTTCCATTTTTACCTTGGCTCTCATAACCCGACAGAATTCCAGCACATTGGGTGTGAATTTTTCTTTGCAAATATTGCAGATAGTATGCCTGACATTTGGAGGGGGTGGGGGGAGGGAGTCCACTAACAAACACATATTGCACAAAAAACCACAATGGCTTCATACTGGTTTCTGAAAGATCTTCCTTTCTTCCTGTGCCCGCTTTTGCTAGTTTTGATGAAGTCCCACTTGTCGTCCCAGTTCTTGCTTTCCACCTCCTGATGGCATTGACCATCTGTTCCAACCATTTCCAAGATACAGACTCGTTGCCCGCAGCATGTTTATTCACTATCAATCAAGTATAGATGTAATTATTACAAACTGTTCTTTCAACAATCATGACTTTTTGTTTTCTCTTGACTCATGCCTCATCTCCCTTTGGAGTTCGTATATTTGACATTAGCAGTCTTACAGTTTTTCTTCACAGCATCATCTCTACACCCAGCAAACCTACAAAGTCAAGATCTTGATTTTCTTAATCATCCAAAGGGGAAAATGACAGCCCACCAAGCTATATTCCAGCTTGTGGGAGCTTTACACCACCTGGCTCCTAATTCACCTAGTTTGCTCCTGGCCATCTTTTCAGTGGATAAAGGACCCATGTTGTTTCCTCTTCAGCTTCATTCCCATCACCTTTCAAAGCTAGCCCAGGAAGTCTTCTAAGACTTGGTTTTTGCACCAAGCTGACACTATCACTGTTGTCTCTGCAACAGAAGTAGATGCTGCCAATACAGAATCAATCACAGCCAGGTGACTGCCCCTTGGTCTGCTCTGGAAGTCAATCCAGGCTGGAAAGCACCCCAGCCAGCTGGTATATGGTTTTTTCCCAGTGCAGAGGTTGGGCCCTTTGCCATACAATTTGCATATCAGATGTAGCCTTCAGGCTGAGAAGTTGGCCTGTTCTTCAATTAGTACGCTTTTGCAATGCAGGAAGAAACATTTCCATAGATTGTGTAGTGAAAAATTAACGATTGCCCATAACTTGAAGTCAACGTGCACCAAGCGTTAATGATTGGCACTTCGTTAACACAGCTGATTAACAAGACACTTTATACTGCAAGTGTCTTCAGCTACAGTGGAATACCTTCCTTTTTGTACAGTCTTTTTTTATGGCTACGTAGTATTTCAAACATAACCTTTCACGTAACCCACCATACATAGTAAACTCTTGTACTCTGTATATAAAATGAGCTGCCCAAGTAGACTCATTTTAAAAAGTGATTTCTCCACAGTACCTATGACAATTATCACCACCAGTGATTCAGCCAGGTCAGTGAGATCCAGGAGAAGGCTCAGTGCAAACACAGCTCTTCAGAGAAAATGGAAACCAGTCATTGACTTAGCCTGTGTTCCCAAGTCTCAAGACCCACTAGCTTTTGTGTCTTAACTGGATTCATCTTCGTTTGGTGTATGCCTTCCAAGATTGGGAAATTTTGCCACTCTAGATACATGTTATAGAATTCAGCACAATGGGGTTCTTAATGACACACTTTTGGTCTAATTTGGGAAACATGAAACAAATTTTAAGTAAGCAAATTTTAGCATAGATCTATTCCAAAAACCAGTTTTCCATGGCATAAGTTAGACCTCAGCCAGTGGCAGGACTGATGGACTTAATCAAAATTTGGCACTGAAATGTGTTGCTAACTTGGATTTATTTTGAGTGGTAGGAAAGCAGCCCAAGTTCAAAGAGCAGTATTGTTATTAAGAGAGGTGCACTCTTATATATGCCTTTGCTTTGCTTTGCTTTGCTTTGCTTTGCTTCTAAAGTCATATGAGCAAAGAGAGAGTAGATGAAAATATGTCATCCAGTGGCATAGCGTGGGGGGTGCAGGGGGGGCGGCCGCACTGGGCGCAACATCTGGGGGTTAGGGTTAGGGGGCGCAAATCCACGGGTTAGGGGGCGCAAATTACTTGCCTTGCCCCGGGTGCTGGCAACCCACGCTACGCCACTGATGTCATCTGAAAACAGGTCCCTGAAATGATTGGGGCCACAAGGAAAACATTAATTATGATACATTTTTTCGGCACTCATCTATCACAAATTTGGACTTACCCTCATAATGGCTTATAAAGGTAAAGGGACCCCTGACCATTAGGTCCAGTCATGGCCAACTCTAGGGTTGCGGCACTCATCTCACTTTATTGGCCGAGGGAGCCGGCGTACAGCTTCCGGGTCATGTGGCCAGCATGACTTCTGGCGAACCAGAGCAGCACACGGAAATGCCGTTTACCTTCCTGCTGGAGTGGTACCTATTTATCTACTTGCACTTTGACGTGCTTTCAAACTGCTAGGTTGGAAGGAGCAGGGACCGAGCAATGGGAGCTCACCCCGTCGCGGGGATTCAAACCGCCGACCTTCTGATTGGCAAGTTCTAGGCTCTGTGGTTTAACCCACAGTGCCACCCATGTCCCATATAATGGCTTATACTGACATACAAAGAAGGACTGGGGATGATATTACAATTCAGAACTCTTCCTCTGAATTATCAGTGTTTCTCTCTCTCTCTTCTCTATATGTACATTTGCTGTTGCTCTTGATTCCAGCCAAAAGGTCAGAAAACCACATGGGAATCTAAGTGACTGTAGCAGCAATCCTATACCCCTATACCCACTTAGTCTGGACTAAGCCCCATTGAATTCAGTGGGACTTGATGCTGAGTTGACATGTATTGGATTGCACTGAAAATATCTCTTTTGGTAATCACTAGTGTGCCTCAAGCCAAATGTAATTTAGATGAAAACTGTTATGGGGAATGTACTTTGCCTGCCTAAACAGAAATATTATAGCAACCACTTAAAATATAATTGATAAATGCATAAAAATTATTATCATTCAAACTGCAAAATCAGTTAGCAAAATCCAATGAAAGCTTAAACATTTTATTGCGTTAATGATATAAATGCATCAATTTACAGCAAACGACAACCAAGAATTTGGCAGCCTTCCACAGTATTTACTTAAAGGTGATAATGCATTTTAAAAAAGCACTTGAAGCAGAATTTGTATTAAACACCCGTGAACTTGCATAGATTTATTATCAAATGCTTTTAGACTGTCTGTACCCTGCAGCATTTTTTTTTATTTCTAGAAATTAAGGACAAATAATATATCATTTGGAGACCTCAAGTAGCATGACAATCTCTCTCTCTGCTCTCCCTCCCACTCCTTCTCAATCATGCTATTTTCTGTTGGGGCGGTAGTGGCAAAATTCACTTATGCAACACCCACAGATTGGCATGCACTTTGGCAAATGTAAACTCTACTGGCATTGCAAACGTGTGCCATTGCTTAATGCCTTCACCTTGGCCATTTCACTTCCATTTCAGGAGTCTTCTTTAGGAACCTCTTGTAGCCATTACCACATCTTCCCTTCAGCTGCTGCAACTTCTATTATGTCTGTTCTCTCCACATTTGGCCTTTTCATTATGAGAGGCTGAGACCATGGCAACAAACGTGTATGCAGTTTCTGAACCTGCTTTTTAAGTAGTTGGGTCAGGTCTCTTTCTTCTATAACTGAAACCCAAGTGCTAACCTTATTTCTTTGTTCCATCAGTGAACCTTTTATCCATATCAAGTGCTTGGAGGCACATTCAGCCATTGGTTGGTATCAAATTGTGTTTGCATGCTTGCACAATGGATTTCCATTCCTACAAATGGGGTTTCCCCTTCCTCTCCTCTCCCACCACCACAGCCCTGAAGTCTATAGCTATCCCACATGGCTGAAAGTTCTGCGAAACCAAGCAATGTGTCTATACATGATAGAAGACTGTAGTACAAATCATTCTTGGACAGCTCATACTCTAGCTGTGTCGTGTGCACAAGACAAGAAGTGAAAGAACGCAAGCATGTGAGTCCCACCTCTAGGTGCGTGCATAGCAAACTTGTATGACCAGAGCATGGAGGCATGCATGTGGAAAACAAAAATCAACAAACCAATTAAAGAAACATAGCATAGAAAGAGTGAAGGGGGGATTAAAAGCATATGGTGACCAGCCAAAAACTCAGAAAAAAGCAAGACAACTTGGCAAGTCTGAATAACAGCCCTGGCTTCACCCACAACACTGGGCTTTCACCCTAGCTCTTCATTCAAGATAAACCTTCAGTAGGGCCATTTTTCAGCACAGACTGGCACCACTAGACTATTGGGAGGGCCTTGATATTGTATATATCCCAGCAACTCGGGACCTACTCTTGAGAGTCCCACCCTGTTAGTTTGTTTTTGTTGCACTAGCTCAGGCCTGATGTTTGCTGTCTTCTGCCAGCTCGCTGATGAGCCAACAAGCCTCAAGGCTTTGATACGAGGCCACCAGATTCCTAATCACCACTATCGTTCTGCTCAGATGATTACTTTGGTAGTCTGAAGACATTGTAGTGCTGATCAAGAAGGTAGCCAGATGCCTATTAAGTGGTTATTATGTTAAACTCATAATTAATAAACCTGCGTGACAGATGCACAGATCTGTAAATAAAGCTAAAAACATTGCTGTGAAGTCGGTTGTCTTGATTGCTTTGAATGGGCAACTTGAGTGGGCAGGGGTTTGAAAAAAGAACCTTAGTGTTCCCCAGTGTTCCCTTCCAGAGTGCCTCAAATCACCCTTTGGCTTTTGGAAAGTGACACTCGCCAGCTATAAGGAGGGCAGAGAGAAGAGTGGAGCTAGTTTTGCAATCGGAATTTAGGGAGAGGCAGGCGGAGAACTGAAAGCTTGGCTAAAGCTAGCCAAAACTGGAGTGGTACAAAACACAGCCCCATACAGAAATTTTATATTATTATTTTTTATGGTGGCAGGTAGTGCAATAAGTCATAGACCAAACTGGAAGACTCTGACAGACACTGGAATCAGTAGTATTGTATGGAGTATAGCTCTTGCATGAAAACTAGCCAATCAGGTAAGACTGGCAAATGGACAAACTAGCACTGACAACTGCAATGCTTTATAGTATACAGAAATAAAAACAACAGACAATTGTAGTCACCAGGCACTCGTGGCAAGGTATGGACAGACATTTTGGAACAAGGATAAGTAGGCAACACTATAAGAGACTACTATACTTTCCCCCCCAAATGTACAACGCAGTGAAACATGCAATGAAAGTCTTTGTATCAAGCTATTAATGTTTCATGATTTGTAAATGATTTTTTAAAAAATCCTTTAAAAACCAAGGTTCATGCAGAATCAGTAGTTCTGTCCTCTGTTTTTAGGAGCCTGCTTGTATTATAAGGACAACACAAGTCTCCAGTGCTTTCTTATCTGAAGAAAGCATAATCCTTCAGTACTGTACATCCATATATGCTGCAATATATTTGAACTGGGCAACTTGAACAGATAGGCCAAAATGTATCAAAACCAAATTTATCACCTGTATCGCCCTTGGTCTATTTTAATATTCATTATTTCTTAGTAGTGACATAGTTTCTTCTGATGAATGGACTAGTATTATCTAAACATAAAAACCTGCATTTCAGCTTTCAGTTGCATTTTGGGATGGACATATTTGCAATAGTGTTTGTAAGACATTAATATTTAGGTCAGATTCTAGGCTGAGAAAAATTGCATTTCCATCATGTTTGTCTCAAGTAATTTCCAAATATGATCAAATGCCAGCCAACCTCTTAAGCAGAAGTGTGAATGTTCAGCTGTGTTCCCTCACCTGCATAACACAAGGTTAATTGCCATAATGGGCAGGTGGAAAGCAAACCATATTAATGGATAGCTGCCTGCTCCAAAGCCTCATGATCCCCACTGGCATCATATTACCAAGCAGGGTTTGTAGCTAAATTGTGCCCTCCCTAGTGATTTCACAATTAAAATGTACATGGTGTACTCTGGATCATGTTAATGAAATCATTGTCTGGGGAGGGACCAAATTTCTTTATGTCAAAGTACCAATTTGACTGTATGCCATTTATATAATAATTTCTCAGAGCTTCAGCCAGTCATCGTATTTCCCAAAATGGAGCTCAGCCAGTGCTGGTTTTATTGCAAGCACTAGCTACATGTTCATATGGCAGTAAATTGGTGGACAACAGAGGAAAGAGGATAGAATGGCAAACATATAGAGATACATAATTGGCATCTTCATACTTGGCTGTTGAACACTTGGCAAACGACACCAGTCAGAGGGGTTATTGGCCTAATCTAGGTTGAATTTTGATCCTGAGACTGTAACCATTATTTGATTATTTAATTTCTATACCGCTTAATATATTAAAAAATATATCTAAGCCGTACACAAAAAACTGAGGCAACAACAGACAAAAACAAAATATGACAAAAATTCATAGTTACATATAAAAATGTAACATTAATGCATATATATGAATCAATATCATAGATATGCATTAATGTTACATTTTTATATGTAACTATGAATTTTTGTCATATTTTGTTTGAATCAATATCAAGGACCCAGGTGGCGCTGTGGGTTAAACCACAGAGCCTAGGGCTTGCCGATCAGAAGGTCAGCGGTTCGAATCCTCGTGACGGGGTGAGCTCCTGTTGCTCGGTCCCTGCTCCTGCCAACCTAGCAGTTCGAAAGCACGTCAAAGTGCAAGTAGATAAATAGGTACCGCTCCAGCGGGAAGGTAAACGGCGTTTCCGTGCGCTGCTCTGGTTCACCAGAAGCGGCTTAGTCATGCTGGCCACATGACCCAGAAGCTGTACGCCAGCTCCCTCGGCCAAGAAAGCGAGATGAGCGCCGCAACCCCAGAGTCGGTCACAACTGGACCTAACAGTCAGGGGTCCCTTTACCCTTTACCTTTATGAATCAATATCAGAAGAAGAAGAAGAAGAAGAAGAGTTTGGATTTGATATCCTGCCTTTCACTCCCTTTAAGGAGTCTCAAAGCGGCTAACATTCTCCTTTCCCTTCCTCCCCCACAACAAACACTCTGTGAGGTGAGTGGGGCTGAGAGACTTCAAAGAAATGTGACTAGCCCAAGGTCACCCAGCAGTTGCATGTGGAGGAGCGGAGACTCGAACCCGGTTCCCCAGATTAGGAGACTACTGCTCTTAACCACTACACCACACTGGCTCTTCTGACACAAATAGATTTTGCTCACATGGCCTATTGAATTCAGTGGGACTTGCTCCGAGGTAAATGAGATTTCAGTCTTAGTCCATCCCATTATGTAGTAGGTGACAAATAAAGACTTAGACTAAAAACTGTGCTTCCTATTGCTAGCTGATTACAGTTATTACGTGCTTCAGGGTTAGCCAACATGCCCTTCAGATATTGCTGCACTACAACTACTATGTCTCTGATCATTAGCCACACTGGTTGGGACTGATGGGAGTTGTAGTCCAACAAACTCCTGGAGGCACCATGTTAGCTACCCCTTCTGTAAAGAAGGAGGTCCTGGTATTTACTATATTATTCAAGGTGCACATTGAGGCATTTGGTATGCAAGAGGAACTGGGTCCTTCTTGTGGTAAAAGGCTTGGAAACAGAAGCTCAATGATTAGGGGTTGAAACCCCAAGCACACTTACTAGGAAGTGAGCCCCACTGAACCATGATCACCTACACAGGATAGGGCTGCAAGACTACGAGCAGAAAAACCCCACGTTCAGTTAATGAGCAACTCACTGCCTTTCCTAGCCATTGACCTTTGGGCAGGTCGCTGTTATCTAAGGTTCAAAACCTGCCCCCTCACCTGCTCTGCAAAATGGAGATAGTACTTTAACTGGCTGATCCTAATTAATGACATGATTGCATGACATACTTTGGATACTTAGGAACAGTGCAGCGTAACCTATGACGTCGATCTGCCTACTTCTATTATGTAATAATCATCTAGTGCATGAATACTTGTGAAATATCGAAATACAGACATTTGCATATTTCCTCATGCTCAGGGATATGTTGTCATCATTATCTTACAGATTCAGAAATGAAAAGACAGATGGAAGTGGATGGCCTTGCTCAGTCATACAGGAAATCTGAAGCCAGACTAGAAAGTAAATGAACCCCCTGACCTCTAGTCTTGTTGGTAAGCCTTAAGCACAAGATACTCTTGCTTAAGAAGTTACACAGCTCTGGAGATACTGTAGACTGACAAGGGTTTCTCAGGCCCAGTGTGCTTTGGAATGAAACCTTCAGGAACTCTCTTGAATAACCATTGTTTGATTTAAGTAATATGAAATTCTCTAGAAAGCCAATAAATCAAGGCCAACCACTCCACAAGACAATGCTTGAAAATTTTGCTCTAAGGAGGACAACAGCAAGATGAAAGGCAGACTTTGCCCTCAGCCATAGCCAGAGTGATATAGAGGATAACATTCCTCCTCTCCTGGAGACAGCCAAATGGAGCCATGCCAATAGTGAGAGGAAAACCTCTTTTGCTCTCCTCTGTGTAGTGAAGCTTGGAAAGTAACATTTACTTTTTTAAAAAAATAATCACTGCTTTCCACTCCTCTCCAGTTCAATAAACCTCCTTATTCCCAATGGCTATCATCATCAGGCCATTAAATTGTTTGAGCCCTTTTAATTTCTGCACATCAGCTGGTTTTGTTGTGAATGAAGCAAATGCCTCACCATTATCAGGTCATTAATCTTATCACAAATATTTTTCTTACAGTTACGTTCAACGACAAACCTGAATCATTGCGAGCTAAAAATGCGTCAGGAGGAGTAAGCAGCATCCAGACATATCCAAGGCTGGCTGGCAGGATCCCATGTCAAAAAGGTAACAAATTAGCTAGGCTCACGGTTTTTCCATCAGCACCCAGGTAGATTAGTGGGCAATCATAGAATTGAAGAGTTGGAAAGGACTCTGAGGGCCCTTTGCAATGCCTGGGTGGGCTTGGACCACCAACCTTCTGGTTAACAGCCAGATGCACTTCCCCTTGCAGTCTTCAGAGTCACATCTCATGATGCTCTGGAAGGTCCCCCCAAACCCCTCAAGGCAGATTTTTCAGGGGCCACAATGGGTTGCGGGGTGGGGACGGAGGAGAATCAGCAACAATGGCCTTCCCCTGTTCTGGTGGCTGGAGCATCAGGTGAGTAGAACTCCACCTTGAGGATGATCTCACCAGTGGGAGCAAACCCAGAATCCCAGTCCAGAAGCACTCCTGTAGATCCACTCCATATGTGTGTGTGTGTGTGTGTGTGTGTGTGTATGTTTTTAACATAACATTTTCAACAATTTTTAAACATACTTTATATCTTACCCACTTTTTTTTTTACTTCCATCATCACATCTGAAAATTTCCAATCTTATCACTTAATTTACATTTCTTACTTTCACTATTGCATTTCAATATTATAACTAATCTCTCTCTACTTTCTCTTCTTTGCAATATTTCATATATTTCTCCTTACAAAACTTCTTGTAGTCCTACTAGAGTAATTTGTTGATTACAGTTGCTCTTCAAATAGTTCGTATATTTCTTCCAATCTTCTGTAAATCTCTGGTCCTTCCTGTCATTTTATCCAATTCTGCGTATTCCATTAATTTTGTCTGCCATTCTTCTTTCATCGGTATTTCTTCTTGCTTCCATTTCTGGGCCAACAATATTCTTGCTGCTGTTGTTGCATATAAAAACAATTTAACATCCTGTCTATTAATATCCTCTCTTATAATACCAAATAAAAATGCTTCTGGTTTAATAAAAAAACAACAACCTGTAGATCCACTTCCATATGATGGCCGCCCACATGTCCACCCTGATTCATGTATTCACAATGGCTATTTTCTGAGCTGCCATTACATGAGTATTGCTGATGGGCTGAAAACAGAGCAATAGACACCCCCCCCACCGGATCCTAAGAGACAACTTTGAAATAAGAAGTTGAGAAAAAGAACGTAGTTAGGCTTGACATTCCATTTGCCATTCTCAACATGATCAGTGTAGGGCTATAGCTCAGTGGTAGAGCACATGCTTGCCGAGGGTCTCAGGTTCAGTCCCTGACATCTTCAGAGAAAAAGGGGTCTGTATGATTTCCTGGAGAGCTGCTTCCAATCAGTGTAGACAGTAGTAAGCTAGATGGGCTAACGGTAGAAGGCAGCTTCTTTTTTAGGTACAAGTCAACTTTAGAAAACAAGAGCCCATGTCAAAAATTTTGGCCAACAGTGGGCATGCATCTCCCACTATTAAAGCAACTGGCTGTAACTCAAAAGATATGTCCCATTTCAAGCCAAGGACTCCTTTGCTGGAAAGCACACCCAGAGCCCACACTGGAAAATCTACTGAAGCATTAGAAATGAGAGAGGGAGGGAGGGCACTTTAGAGCGTCTTTAATCTTCAGGCTTTCTAATGGTTTTCACGCGTTCTGAACAGACTTTCACCAAGAAGCTGGCTTTTGATAATCCTGAGAGAACGTCTTGGACCTTGTGGGTGTGATAAATGAATCTGCGCCTGAAATCTTTTGGCAAGCCTTCCTGCACTTGGAGCTGCAGGGCTGACATGGTGAGATTGTTGCTTACACTTCAGAAGCCAGGTGCAGAAAGGATTCTATTGGCATCACATCCATGCTGGATTCTTCCCCCGGTATGAAGGAGAGTGAATTGGATTATATTTTTATTGGTAAGCAATACCCAGTAAAAGTGGATTTGAGCTGTGAGATGAGCTGTTTTTGTCAGCTCAGCAGTATCTATATATTCCTTCATCTCCCCACCTTAAAAAATAAATAAATCATGCATTGTTTGTACTGGTTTGTATTTTAGTATCCAACTGTAGATATGGCAATCTTAGTTGAATGAAGAAATCACAACAAAATAAAAGAAAAAAAATTCTTTCCAGTAGCACCTCAGAGACCAACTAAGTTAGTTCTAGGTATGAGCTTTCGTGTGCATGCACACTTCTTCAGATACACTGAAACAGAAGTCACCAGACCCTTCTATATAGTGAGAAGGTGGGGAGGGGTATTACTCAGAAGGGTGGTGGGAATGGGTGATTGGCAGAAGAAATCACATTTATGGCGTCAGAAACCAATGCCTGACTTTTGTGTGTCACCTTTCACCATAATTCATTGTGCTAGTGGAAATTTGTGACCATCCAGGAACTGCTTTCTCCTCACCCATTGGCTTACTAGCAGCATAGAGGCAGTCTTAAGACCATCTTGGTTGTGAATCCTGGAAGACCTGCTCCCTGCCATTTCCCACCTGTCCTGGTAGGGTGGGGCCCTGACTGCCTCCAGCTACAAAAGCTTAGGCTGAACGGAGTAAAAAAAAACAACCCAGGAAACATAAGTCCTTTCAAACACCACCCACTTCTCATGCAATTGCAACTAGATAGAATGAGGCATATCACAGATTTGCATAAGAATTACAGTGTGCTCCATGCACAGTAATTGCAGTTGTGGAAAATACCAGCACAGTGATTCTTTGCCAACCAAAGGGAATTACAACCCTTTGGGCTATCTGAAGTTTCTGCAGGACACTGTGGGGTCGGGTTTTTTTTACTTGAACTTCTCCTAACCTAATATTACTTGCCAAAATTAATTTTAAGTTGATGTACAGTAGAGAGTGCAAGTGACTGGCATTCTTTGTCAGATCCTGCTATACATCAGTTCCTTCTGAACGTATTGCCAAGGAATCTGTAATATTATATACTTCTGAAGAATCCTGCCGTATTCTAGGTCTGACTCTGCTCTGGGGCAGGCTACAATTGGGGAGGGAAAGCAGCAAGGATGGAACAGCCAGACGCTGAAGGCCTGATCAAAGTCAGGCTGAGGGTCAATTCCAGAGGAGGCAGATGGGAAAAACAAGTGCCAGAGACAGGCAACATGGACAAAGTCAGGCTGAGAGCAAAGAAATAAGTTGCTGAGACTGAACTGGCTTGGCCTCAAAGGTGTTAAGTGGCCTGGCATGTGCTGATTGGTTTGTGCATCTCGGTACCATTAAAGGTGCTTCCTGGCCTCATCTGCTAGGTGAGTCAAAGTCATGTTTTTTTAACTTGGCAAAGCAATGGGAAAGTCCACACCGCCAACTTTGGTTATGAATTGACATCTCTAGCTGCTAGGGAAACCCTGTGTTTGTCCTTGGATCTCACTCAGTTCCTTCCAGTCAAAGCTGACTTTATTCTACTGCATCTTTTTTGCCTTGATGGAAAGAGGGAATATAGAATCTGTAGCGCGGCAGTGAAGTCTCTTTGGCGTTCCTCTCTCTCTCCCTATACCTCTTGCTTTGCATGCTACTAACTTCTTACACACGTTGCACAGACTTTTGCAGTGTGTTAACAACCGTGATCTCTGTGTTTTGGATCCTAGCTTTGTGTTGAAGGCCCTGCTCATGATCTCTAAACATCTCGAGGCTCTGTCAGAAATACCACAGGCTTGAGCTAGCCTAGAGGAGGACTAGCGAATGAGCAAAGTCTTAAACATGCACACACTCCATCCCTCTGACCGAACTAATGCACAGAAGGCAGTAGCGCCTCAGACTGCAGGTTGCTATCAATTTAAGTCTTCTAAATGCAAAAGACACACTCTTCCCACAGTTAAAGAGCCCCATCAAAACTATCTTAACAGTGGGATGGAGCCATATAGATTCTTCCACCCAAGTCATGCAGCTTAATGAATGCTGTCCACCCTTGTGAAAAGGTATGTTGAGAGCAGTTATAAAATATCACAAACAGAGTTATTATCCTGGATTTATTAATAAGCCTATATATAATAGCCTATATATATTATTCTACACTGTGTGTATAGCTCATGGCATCCTTTTCTTTGTCTTGGGCTATTGGCTAAATAACCATTTTCCAATTATGAAGTATTATATATGCTTTTGTGTGCATGGCTTCAATTATAGCCACTTCACTTTAATTTGTCTTGCTGTGGAACCTTAGACAAAACGACTGCACTGGGGGCTTTACGTCAGAGGCATGGTTTTCTGTGAGATGGCTATCACACATCTGCATTCTTCTAAGCCTTGAAACACAGGACACACCATTTACTAGGCATGGAGATAGAAATCAGTTGTTGCTAAATAGCATAGAGTTGCAAAACCAAAACCAAACCAAAATGTAATTATTTGGTATTTTTTTAAAGGGATTATCCATGAATAATATAAATCCTTGGGAGAGAGGGACTGCCCAAAGTCCCTGTCCACATCTATGCAGTTTCTGCTCAGATCAAAGCAGACACTGTTGACATGCTTATGATTCCATAAGCATCTCCCTGTTAACACACAGCTGAAAAAAAATGTGTGATAGGATGTCACTATGCTTACATTTTATTGCCCCTTCTCCACTACATTATAAGTCACGTGTGTGTGTGTGTGTGTGCGCGCGCGCACGCAAGCACAGGAGGAGGGGAGGATGTGGAAATGCTAATACAATTATGCCACATCACTTTTTATATAATAAACATTGCCAGGGAGGCGTGGGTATATAGGTGTGGGCAGTTCAGATGTGGTTTAGCAGCACACACAATTCTTCCTGTAGCATAGAGTCTGGAAATTAGACACTTCCCATGGATGAATTTTTCTTTCAGGAATTAGCCTTGCTATTAGAATACGTGGAAAAATAAAACCGCCAGAATTCGGTTCAAGCAATGGTATCCTGCCATCTCTGGATTTTAAAAAATTCCAGCAACCATTCAAAATATGCTCTGCTTTGGCATAACCCACTTAAGAAATATGCGCAAACAAGCACCACATATTCTGGAGGCTATTCCTGCATTATTTCAACCTTTGCACACCAAGCCTTCTTCAGTTTTGCGTTAATTAAAAATTTAGAACAGTGGTGAGTATTACAGACTAGGCCTATGCAATCCACCACTCAGAATCCAGAAACTGAATGGGAAGATAAAAAATTCAGTACATTTTTCACTTGTGCAGTAGGAAACTGTGACCATTTCTCAGTTGCACAGAGTTTCTCTAATATTTAAGGTAAGTATACTTTATTCAAGTTGGTTTTGTTGGCCTCTTTCCTATTCCTCTGTAACAATGGAAAGGGGGAACTTTTTAATTGTTAATAGAAGGCTGTAAAGTATGTGAAAATGTTAACTTGTCTGCACTTGATCGTCTGTTCTCAAGTCTAGCCTTTTCCATTTCCTTCGAGATTTCCTCCTATGTACTGCCCAAGTGGAACACGAGACATTTTTAAGGATGTTATCAGTCAACCCATCTGCCAAATGCCTGTCTGGTAATAATGTCCCTGTCTGCTGAATGAAGGCTAAATAATGCATCATTAAATCAATTGTTAATAGGGATACAGGTCAACAAGTTCATGATTGTTGCAAACGAACCTGATCCAAGTGAAAGCTTACCTTTTGATTGGCAGCCCCACTGAGACAGAAGCTTTGTACTGTAATGGGGACAAAACTCCAATGAAGAAGGCACAATGAAGTTAAGTCCATGTTGTGCCACAATTATTCACAGAGGGTGCAAGCCACCAAGGGCTTCCTGCTCGTATTTAATGAGGATTATGAGGTAGGAGGGCTTGGCTGATTGTGCCCAAGGGCAATCTATTAAAACAACAAATCACAGGTTTTGGAATTGTACTGTTTTGAGACACCCTTCTATAATAGGCACTAAATGAGAGGTGGCCACTATCTGGTTCTGAGGGAAAGTCATCCGTTCTATTTCTGTCTGGAGCATTTAATGTGGGATGGCTTATGCACAAACAAATGATAGCCTGATATTGAAATGCAGGCATGTGCAAATAAAGAATATGCTCTGTCTTGGGAGCATTTAAAATGCTGCTTTGAGGCATATTAGTGAGAATTCTGTACCCATTTGTCAGTACAGCATCATCAGGAGCCACACTGGTTCTATAAAATAAGTCTGTTGCATCTCTGTTTTTTCCACCTCAGTAAAGCTAAGCATACCTTCACACATAGCCCCACAGAGCAGCGGGTCCTCAAAAAAGACCCAAGGGATACAGCACAAATTGTGGACAGGCTAAAACAGGACACTGCAAGAGCATGAATCCAAGGGCAAATAGGTCTACTCAGCCAATTGTTTTTGGAATTCAGTCTCGTTATACCTTTTAGTCTCCAGGAATCGCTTTTACAAATGGGGTGAGCAATCCTTTTTAGAATTAAAGCCAAAAGGTGAAACTGTAATAATCAAACTGGGCAAGACACAGGTGAAATCGCATGGCTGTACTGTAACTGGAGTTGACAGGTCTGCATTCCTTAAGTACTAAATTTCATTGCTAAATCTGCAGACTGAACCCTAGACTTAAATGTAAGGAATTTAGTACCATCAGAATCTGATTGCTGGATCAGGACATCAGTTTATGAAAACAAAAGCACAATCCTATTGTGTGGACTCTGCTGCTTCTTCCCCGAGTTTTGTTTCCTTTTATGTTTGAAACTAATTACAGAGGCATCCTTGTAAAAGAACTATGTGTGAGCAATAAGGTATAGATTGTTTTATATGGCCCAAGTATGTTTATATATAATTTGGCATCTGCTCAATCCATCATGTCAAGTCCAATTATCTTTGTAACATAAACATAACCCTATCTACTGAAGAGGCGCTATCTAACCCATAAGAGAAACTTAAAACTGAAAGTGAAAAAGAAACAGTTGGTTTTGATTATTATTTTTTAAATTGCAGCATAAGTTTGAGGCACAGTCTCTACTCAGGTTCATAGGAAGACTAGCTGTATCAGTGGGAATTGAGGTATGAAAGACATGCTGGTGGGGACTTCCGGAGGCGGCGCCATCGGTAATGGCGGATACCCTCTGAAACGGAGGGGGAAGCTCCGCAGAAATCGGGTCCACCGCTACAGTGAAGAGGACCCTTAAAAAACCCGCAGGCAGGAGAAGCCTGGGGCCGTGGGGCTCAGTGGGCACGCTTTGCGCCCCCCCGAACTGTCAAAGGAGCCCTGAAAAGAGCTCCGGAGCGGAGCGGGGGTGTAGCGCTGTGCTGGAGCCGATCGCTACTTCTGCAGAGTGAAGCTGCATAGCAGTTACCGGAGAGCGCTGGCCTTTTTCCTGTGAAACGTCGGATTAAAACAGCTATCCGTGAGTAAGAATTTGGAATCTGGAAAGATCAAAGTTAAGACCAAGTATTGGACTTTGAATTTGAACTTGAAACTTGAAACTTTGATCGGGACTTTGAACTTGAATTTAAATTCGGACCTGAAATCAGCAAAGTGCAAACAGGAAGTCCGCTTTGCTGATCTTGTAAATAGAATAAAAGCAAGGGACAAGGGAACTTTGAACCATTGACTTGTTTTTTATATAGAGCTAAATTTCACTGTCAGAGCAAAAGAACCCCCCCCCCAAGTAGGGAAGGGGGGAAATCCACCACTTTATTTTTGACATTGATCTGCTGGTCTGTCTTAAACAATTGCAAGGCTACCGTGAAAGCACCGTTTATGGACATTGTAACTTTTGCTGCTGAATGCTGAGGACTGGTAACAATTAAGGGAGCTTCCAAGTTTGTAACTCTTTTACTCTTTTACTCTTGCAACAAATTGGAAAGATAACTGGGGAGCTGATGAAGTGGACGAATACAAGGTACAATTTTCTTTGATTGAACTTAAAGAGAAACAGACCAACTTGAGAATCAGAGCGGTCCCAGAAACAGAAGAAGGAGACTTGATAGAACTGCTCACATCGGAATTTGAGGAGTGCTGGGACCTGGATCCAGAGAAAGAAGAATTTAAGATAGTGAGTGCTTTTCGATTGGGAAGGGTCAAAAGGAAAAATAGGCCGAGAGACTGCTTGATTGCCCTAAGGTCAAAAGAGGAAAGAGATAAAATACTGAGTCTACATTACCAGAAAGCACTCGATATCCAAGGGGTGAGAATTGAGATTTTTAAAGATATTCTGAAATACTTACTTGACCTTAGAACCAACTACGGAAATTTGGTGGACCTGCTAAAAAGAAACAGAATTTTGTTCAGGTGGGAATTTCCGCAAGGCCTCTCGTTTACATTTAAAGGAAAGAAAATTAAGATAAGATCAGAGGAAGATAAAGTGAGTTTTTTGAGAAATTTTGGAGAAGAATTACAAAGAGAGGCCAGAACAAAAGACTCGGAAATATTAGGACTGGGACCACTTGACTTAGGAAGAGCCCCCTTGGGACTGGACCAACTAGAGAAAGAGACACCGCCGACAAACCAAGAGCAACTTCTAGGAGCAACTGGTAGAACATCAGAATAACAACAACATGTCTCTGCAGATGTTAACTTGGAATATTCGAGGTTTGAACTCCCCCAGCAAAAGGAAGAGGATTTTTCATATTTTGAAAAAGGAACAATTGGACCTAATTTGCCTACAAGAAACACATATAACAAGACTCCAAAGGAAATTATTGATAAATAAAAAGTTAGGCCAAGACTTCATTTCATCAGACAAAGTAAAAAAAAGAGGAGTTGTGATCTACGCAAAAGAGAAACTATCACCAAAGTTCCTCCTTAAAGATGAACATGGATGATTCGTGGCAATTGAAATACAATTCCAAGGAGAGAAATTAGTAATGGAGTCTACGCACCTAACGAGGGGAAATCAGAGTTCTATAAGAAACTGCATGAGACGTTAATGGACTTCATAGACCAAAATATCATTTTGATGGGAGACATGAATGGCGTTGTCTCGACATATATGGATAAATCTGAAAGACAGGTAGTTACAAAAAAAAGGAAGACTACCAAAGACCTTTTTTGAACTGACAGACAATATGGACTTGATTGACATTTGGAGAACTAAAAATCCCCTAGGCAGAGAGGGGACTTTCTTCTCTGAAGCCAATTTGACTTGGACTAGAATAGACCAAATTTGGATTACAAGAGGGATGGCACCCAAGATCCGAAAGGTGGAAATCTGCCCAAAAATCTGCTCCGACCATAACCCAGTGAGGATGGATATGAAACTAACACCGACTGGTTCCTTTAGATGGAGAATGAATGACACCTTGTTTAGAGACTCTGAAATTGTGAAAAAGGCCCAAAAAACACTAAAAGACTACTTTGAAATAAATCTGAAGACTACTGTGGAGAAAAGAGTAATCTGGGATGCAAGTAAAGCTGTAATGAGGGGGTTTTTGATTCAGCAAAATGCCATAAAGAGGAAACTTCAAGAGGAGAAGAAAGAAAAGATTTTAGAGAAAATTAGAGAAGGCGAGAAGAGATTAAGGATTAAACCTAAGTCACAGGATATCCTACGAGAAATTAAATTACATCAGGCACAATATTTGAAAATGGTCAACCAGGACATAGAATGGAAAATTAAACAAATGAGACAAAAAACCTTTGAATCGGCCAATAAGTGTGGAAAGCTGCTAGCTTGGCAGCTGAAGAAAAGACAGAAATTAAATACTGTCACCAATCTTGAAGTAAATGGACGAAATATACAAAACCCACGGGAGATTCAAGACTGCTTCCAGAGATACTTTAAACAACTGTATTCACAAGGGCCACAGAATGAGATCAAAATCGAGAAATTTTTGGAAACAAATGGATTACAAAAAATATCTCAAGAGAATAAATTAACACTGAATGACAAAATTTCTGAACAGGAGGTCGAAGGTGCCATTAAGAACCTGCAACTAGGCAAGTCTCCAGGCCCGGATGGGCTAACCTCCAAATACTACAAAGACATGAAAGATTATTTAATTCAACCTCTAATGGAGGTTTGCAATGAAATTATGGAAGGGAAAAGAGCGCCGGAGTCGTGGAAAGAAGCTTACATCACGCTTATACCGAAAAATGAGACAGAAAAGACACAACTAAAGAACTACCGCCCCATATCCCTACTTAATGTGGATTATAAAATTTTTGCTGATATTCTGGCTAGAAGATTGAAAAAAGTCTTAGCAACAATGATTCATAAAGACCAAGCTGGCTTTCTCTCAGGCAGACAATTGTCAAATAACACGAGAAACTTAATTGACATTTTGGAAAAGCTACAAGTTAATATAAACACAAAAGCTGTCTTGATATTTATTGATGCGGAGAAAGCCTTTGACAATATTTCTTGGAGTTTTATGAGGAAAAACTTGCAAGGGATGGGGGTTGGAGAAAGCTTTGGAAACGGTATAGGTGCAATTTACTCAGAACAGAAGGCGAAATTAATAGTCAATAATGCAGTTATGGAAGAAGTTAAGATAGAGAAAGAGACACGACAAGGCTGCCCAATTTCCCCTTTGCTTTTTATTTCAGTCCTGGAGGTCTTGCTGAACATGATTAGAAGGGACCAACAGATTCAGGGTATACAGGTCGGAGTTAAACACTACAAACTTAAAGCCTACGCAGATGACCTAGTATTGACATTACAGGAGCCAATCCCTAGTTCTAAAAGAGCACTGGAAATAATACAAGAATTTGGTCAGGTGGCAGGTTTTAAATTGAATAAATCTAAAACTATGGTTTTAGAGAAAAATTTGACAGCAGTAGAGAAGGAAAGGTTTCAGGAAGAAACAGGTTTAACATTGGTGAAAAAAGTGAAATACCTAGGGGTGAACTTGACTTCGAAGAATGTAAATTTATTTAAAGATAATTACGAGAAGTGTTGGTCAGAAGTGAAAAAAGATCTTGAAATTTGGACAAATTTGAAACTTTCCTTACTGGGTAGAATTGCCGTTATCAAAATGAATGTATTGCCAAGAATGTTGTTTTTGTTTCAGACGCTACAAATCATTGACAAAATGGACTGTTTTGAGAAGTGGCAAAAAGAAATTTCTAGATTTGTCTGGCAGGGCAAAAAGCCCAGAATAAAATACAAAATTCTTACTGACGCAAAGGAAAGAGGGGGGTTTGCCCTGCCGGACTTTAAGTTATATTATGAAGCAGCAGCCTTTTGCTGGTTGAAGGATTGGCTACTACTTGAAAACACGGACATTTTAGACTTGGAAGGATATGATAACGTTTTTGGGTGGCATGCATATTTGTGGTACGGTAAGGCTAAAGTGTAGAAGACATTTAAAAACCATACTGTCAGGAAAGCATTGTTTAATGTCTGGATGAAATACAAAGATTTATTGGAAAATAAAACCCCTAGGTGGCTCTCACCTATGGAAGCAAAGGCCTTGAAAAAGCTTAATATGGAATCTAACTGGCCAAAATATTGGGAAATTCTGGAGCAGGAGGGAGATAAAGTGAAATTGCAAAGCTATGAGAAACATAAGGATAAGGTGCGAGACTGGTTACATTATTTTCAAGTAAGAGAGGCCTATCATTTGGACAGGAAAATTGGTTTCCAGGTGGAAAAATCAAAGTTGGAAACAGAATTGTTAGAACCCAATGCTAAGATATTGTCGAGAATGTATAACCTGCTGTTGAAGTGGAATACTGAGGATGAAACGGTAAAATCTGCTATGATAAAATGGGCACAAGATGTTGGTCATAACATTATGTTTGTTGACTGGGAACAGCTGTGGACCACCGGCATGAAATTCACGGCATGTAATGCCTTAAGAGAGAATATTATGAAAATGATATATAGGTGGTACATGACCCCAGTCAAACTTGCAAAAATTTATCACTTGCCCGATAATAAATGTTGGAAATGCAAAGAAACTGAAGGGACATTCTTTCACCTTTGGTGGACGTGCCCAAGGATTAAGGCTTTCTGGGAAATGATATATAATGAACTGAAAAAGGTATTTAAGTATACCTTCTTGAAGAAACCAGAGGCCTTTCTCCTGGGTATGGTCGGCCAATTGGTGCCAAAGAAGGACAGAACTTTTTTTATGTATGCTACAGCAGCAGCAAGAGTACTCATTGCAAAGCATTGGAAGACGCAAGATCTACCCACCTTGGAAGAATGGCAGATGCAAGTAATAGACTATATGGAACTGGCTGAAATGACCGGCAGAATTCGAGATCAAGGAGAAGAGCAGGTGGAAGAGAACTGGAAGAAGTTCAAACTTTACTTACAAAAACACTGTAAAATTTTTGAATGTTGAGGACATTGAAAAGGAAAAGAAGGGGTTCTAGTGATTAGGGTAATTAAGAGTACAAAGGGAGGGACGAAGGACGAAAATTAATAAGAATGATCTTGCTGAACTAATTATTACATAGAATACAAGACCGGGAGGCGGGTGGAAGGAAGGAAAATAAGGGTTTGAATGTTATAACTGGAATGTGAGTTCTTTTTTATATGTTAAAATTTTCTTTTTCTTTTTTATCTGTGTATCTTTTTTCCCCTCTCTTTTCTTTATTCTTATCTCATGTTTGTTTTTTACATGTTTTTTATTTGTGTAAAAACTTAATAAAACATTATACAAAAAAAGAAAAAAAAAGAAAGACATGCTGGTGGAACTCTTCAGAAGTGCTGGGAAGGAGTTTATTGTGCTTCTCATGCATGCAGGTTTTTTGTAGCATCTACACAATGTTGTTGGCATCAAGATGTCAATTTATCTCTCACCCCTCCTCAGCCCTCCAATTTTATCTTGACATACCCTGCCTGAGGGGAAATCAGATAAGTTGAAAAAACAAACAAACCATGTTGCAGATGATCTATTTGTGGTAGTTCGATGACCTGTTTGCAAATTAAGTCCCTATCTGGAAGCACCCTGGGTTTTTATATTCTATTCTGGACACAATCCAGCAAATGTTAACCATAACTACCTTCCATTGCAATTCATGGGCCATTTAAGTTAGTCATTATGACTAAGTCCCATTCTGTTTCTTTCAGTAGAGGCTTCCAGATGACCTGTTTATCGAGCATTCATCTTGATCTGTTAGCAGAGAGGTTAGCGAACACTGGCTATTTAAATCATTCTGATTTGTTTGCAGGGAGGTCAGACAATGTAGGGTCAAAGCAAATGCTATCCCACACTTCTCCCCCACCATTTCCTGTATCTCAAAAAGTCTGATCTTTCGGGGGAAGCAGGTTTGTTGCACAAGACCTCCCAATATTAGTTACGCTGAAAACCAACAAGCAAAAATTTCAGGAAAAGACCTCTTATGCCATTTATACCTTCCAGTTGGAGTTATGCTTGATTGCTTTGTTTCTCGCCCCCCCCCCATCTAAAATTCTACCACCATTACAGTGATTCTGTTGAAAATATAGATAATATATCCTAAGACATATCATCCACAAAGGCTCTATATTTCTCCAACAGATGCTGGAAAGAAAGGGAATAAAATAGTTCACTCTGGTCTCTTTTTTTGCACGTGCTGCCATTTGAGCCGGACTCCTTTGTTATCTATCCATATGTTAGCTGGGATTATTCTTCTCTATTCATGCCTCACAATCTTTTAATGGATTTAGGGCACAGCCCTTAAAAATGCATAAGTGGGACAGGCATCGCATGATTTTGCTATGGATATTTTATGAGCAAGTCTGGGTGCATGCTGTGTTCTCGAAACAAAAGACCAGATGATCCACTGCTGGACCAGAATGCATATTAGCATGGACTGTATGCAAGGTTTCTGAAAGCTTCGGGCTACACATGGAAAAAACACAACAGCCAAGGGCATGAGAAAGACTCCCTGTTCCAGCAAGTGGGTCAGCAGGCACCAGTCTGCCATATGTGCTGCCCCAAGGAGCTGTAATTCAATCGCTCAGAGAAAACAGAGATGGAAAGAAAGAAAAAAGCAGAATTCGGAAATCACAGCTTCCTCCTTACCCTCTTATTGTGTTTCAGACGGGGCTTGAATAGCACTGAACAGACGTAAATCCTTAACTTGCACTACCAGCATGGAAGATCAGATGCTGGCTTCCATCAAACTGACATCTTTCTCTGGCTGAGAGTGTTTCCCTGCTGCAAAGCTGCTAATTCAGTAACCAAATGGAGAGCAGTTGAGTAGATAGCCCTGGCCCTTGCATTTGAGGAGGGACAGGGTATGGGATAAACAACATACTTAAGTCCAATTGATGCATGAAGGGGTTAATGCCATAGAGTAAGCTGCCCTGCCAGGTTTAGCTAGGTCATTCCCTCTCATTTTGGCTGGAAGTCTCCCAGAGCAGCTCAACGGGTGAAGAGGGTTTGAGTTAGTTGCTGAAGCTCAGACCGCATGGCTCTTACAAGCCATTATTGTGTTCCTAGAACAATAATTTAGGAACTTTCACCACTGTAACTAAGCCAAGTTTTACTGCTTGCAGCTCTGTTCATTGAAGTATTTAATGGTTTATTGTGCTTAAATACTTTGTGGAAGCTACCCAGAGTGGCTGGGGCAATGCAGTCAGATGGATAATGATGATGATGATGATGATGATAATCATTATTATTATTTCTGAATGCTGTATGGAAAAGCACATGAATCTGACCTTTGGAGAGTTTGTAAGTAAACAATGATTAACTTCCCAAACATGTGGTATTTTTCTATGCTATGGGTTGAGCATTCCCTGAGAATGTGAGCCCATTAAGTATATTCTGAAAGTATTGAATGCTGCCTTGTCCCTGCTTCCTACATTTCTGAGATACAGGGAGTTACTATGTGTTGTCCAAGGTGATTAAGTTGTACTGCATTTGCATCCTGCTTTTTTAAGAGCTATTGTATCTGGACGTAAGAAGAGCTTGCTGGGTCAGGCCAGTGGCCCATCTAGTCCAGCTTCATGTTCTCACAGAGGCCAACCAGATGCCTGTGGGGAAACTTACAAGCAGGACCCGAGCCCAAGAGCGTTCTCCCTTCCTGCAGTTTCCAGCCACAGGTTTCCAGAAGCATTGCTGCCTCCAACCTGCCTTGGGAACATTGTTAAGTCTGGTTTGCAGACCACAATAATGAAAATCAATCAATCAGTATTCAGAGCTGTGTAGTACTAAGTGAGGATATATAGCTTGATTCCATTAACAGTGACTGGCAGAAGTCCTCTTGGATTTTAGACAGATGTCATTCCATGTGCAGCTGGCTGAGGTCCTTTTCAAACTTGATAGGCCACAGACTGAACCCTGAAGCTCATCCATACGAAGGATGTGCTTTGGTGCTAAGCTTTGCCACTCTTCTGCTTCTCTTCTATATCCCCACTGCTATCTTCAACTGCTTATCTGTGCATCGATAAGGACAGAGCCAGAGCTGATGCTAATAAATCCATAGATCTCACATACACATGAAACTCAAAGCACCTCTAGGCCGTCAGCCCAAATTAATCTCTAAATTCAAACGCTTTTGGAGATAATGAGATCCATTTCTGCTTATTGGTAATAAAGAACATCTGCAGTTTGTGTTTATGTGGGGCCTTTCAGACGTACAAAGGTCAGTAATAATAAATATCTAAATGCTAATGTGCAACTTATGTTGTAAAAGGAAACATATGAATTGGGAAAATCACAAGCAAGTCCACAATCTTTTATATGTTAGAACAGAGCCCCAAGAGAGCCTCTCAGCACTGGCTGCTGCCTTATATTAGCAGACTGTATGTCCACTTGGCCCAGTATTTGCCTGGTAGCAGGGTTTCAGGCAGAGGTCTTTCTCAGTCACTGGCCTTCAGATCACCCTTTAACCGGAAACACCAGAGCTGGAATCTGGGACCCTTCAGCATGCAGATAATGCACCCTATCACATATTTTGTACATTTTCTTATCCATTTGTTGGTCACAATCCACACCTTTTCCTTCAAAGTGTAGCAGAGAACAGAGAAATGTTTCATTCCCACCCCCCCACCCCCAGATGCTGCAACCCATTGTTTCTAACAAAATGCAGTAGTCCTTTTCCAAATGGTTCATTCATTGTTATTGTGATACTGGGTTGAGGAAGCACATCACAGGTTCTTGTTGGATACTGTGTATCAGATCATTAGGACCCCTCCAGACTGGTGGGGTTTTTTGCAAGTAAATTCTGCAACGTGTCACTGGTGGAATATTAGTGCATTGGTAGTGGCTTTAAAGCAACACAATTAAGCAGTAAATACAGTGGTACCTCGGGTTAAGAATTTAATTTGTTCCAGAGGTCCGTTCTTAACCTGAAACTGTTCTTAACTTGAGATACCACTTTAGCTAATGGGGCCTCCCGCTACCACCACCGCGCGATTTCTGTTCTCATCCTGAAGCAAAGTTCTTAACCTGAGGTACTAGTTCTGGGTTAGTGGAGTCTGTAACTTGAAACGTCTGTAACCTGAAGCATCTGTAACCCGAGGTACCACTGTATCTAAACAAGGTGCATACGTAAAATGAAAAACAAAAGTGAAATATACACAAAACAAAAATAGGGCAGTGGAATTAAGCTATATAGCTATAGAAAATCACATGACTATTACAGAAAAAAGCATCATCACATGGAATAATTAAAAAACCATATAGTCATGCCCACTCATTCAACTCACTGAACCCATCACATCACTCCATCCACTCAATTCTTACTTCAGCAAAGTACTCAAAAATTTAACAACCTATAACCATGTATAAATCCAACAGGCAGAAAGCCAAAACATCAACCAGTCCCTTCTCATCTCTCACCCTCTTCCCAACTCTCACCTAGGGAGATGAAGCACAGGAGGTCAAGCACAGCCACCCACAAATGTGACCCTCAAAATTTTGCAGGGAGTATTTCAGTCAATCAAATCCAAACAAAACACTTCTCTCTTATAAGAGCAATAATGCTCCAAGAACAACAAACTGAAAACAGGACAAATCCTAGTAGGACTAATATTACACACCCTTTGGCTAAACACCTTATTAGATATCAGTTGCAATAGAAACTTTATTATTTTCTTACTTTTGCTGACTTTCACCAATGCTGTCCATGGGCTGAACTGGATGCATGAACACCACCCCTTGCCAAATTCTGAGTTAAGTGATAAGGAGGATCATTTTGTCTGCAGGTGTAGGTGTTATGGCATGGTTGGCAGAAGAAAATTGCCTAGCTCAGTGATTATCTACAGGAGAGGCCTTTGGCTCATGCCTTTGTGCAAGCAGATCCCAGGTAAGTATCTGCAAATGGGCGACAGCAGCCCCCCCCCCCTGTTTCCCATAGAACTTCAACCCTCCCCAATGCTCCTGATTATGCTTGCCCCGGGACTTTGCCACCAGAGTCTTATGAAGAATATTTTCTTCTTCTGTTCAGGCGCCAGGCTAAGACAGGGCTTTGGGTCCTAATACAAGGTCTCTGAATTAGCCCAACTGTTCCCCCTCCCCCCACACACACACTTCAGCCCTCAGATCCCATTAAAAGCTGCAGTCTTCTGAAATCTCTCTCTCTCACCCCATTATCTAAGTGCCAGATCTCAGTTTTGCTAATAGTTTCACACATTTTTATCACTGTCATTCCTGATCCTGCACAGATGCTGCATATTAGCATTGAGATTAGGAATGTAGGAGTCCTTCCTCCTCCACACTCCATATGTCTTGCTTGTTTTGGTGTGTGTGGTTTTTTCTCCAAGGAGTTGTTATCTGATTGCTGGTGTCCCTTTTACAAACTCTAGTGTTTATGTGAAGACACAGGAGAATTTCCCAAAAATTAACAGAAAGACTACCAAGAGCTTGAAAACAAAGCTCATAAATGCCTACTTAAGTTCTCAGGCAGGACAATTAAAAACTCAACAGCTGGGAGTAAAAATGCTCAGACATGTTAGGTTTGTCAGCTCTTAACATAAGCTTGCAACTCCCTCTTAGAGCCTCAGCTGGAGCCCAACTGCAGCAACAAGCAAGCAGCCTCCAGTTTCTGAGGCCTTTTAATAAAATCTTATTACAAAATTGGCTACCTTCCAGTTTTGTTGCATATATGTTCAAAAAAAGCAGCTATGCTCCTTTCTTAAAGGCTTCCATCCTCTCTGTTTACTTAAAATATCACACATTAATTCAGGAATGTTTACCCATCAGAAGTTGAATTATGATTTGATGGGTGCCCTTTCCCCTTTAAGGTGGCCACTTCTTGCAAAAGGATGTCCTGTGTTTCAGGACACAGAGCCTCCCCATGCGAAATAACCATCTCTGCTATTGTATTTAATTTTACAACGTACACGGATTCACAGTTTCCCTTACCTTTGAACTACTCTAAATTGATTTAGGTCTTGTTACACTGACCTCTGCCATGTATGCCTCACAGCATCCAATCAAAAAGTATTTAATGTTATTCTGCAGAGTAGCCTTTATCGCATAGGATGGGGCAGGTGGGATTTCTTCTACCGATTGTCTTTGTGACATTGGGATATAGACAGAGCCACAACAAAAATTTCCTTCCTTGATGGCTCCCACAGGACCAGTCAAATGCCATCTTGCCTTGAGGGGAAGAGAGAGAGGAGGCAAAACAGCCTGCTCAGCTGCCCTCCCTTCCATTTAGATATATGGCATTAGATGCAGGGCATGTGGGCGTGGCTTGGCCAAAATGGCCTCATGAGCCTATCGGGGAGGCCCACAGCCTGGAGGTTACCCCACCTTTGCTCCAGCTTCTAGTGTTCCAGCTGAGGTGACCCTGCTTTCTCCCAGCTGCCACCACAGGGCCACTTAAGGACCATCTTGCCCCAAGGGGGCAAGATTGAACTTTCATAGTGTTTCTTTACTATTTTATTATAGGGCTTTATTATTTGTATTTATCCGTAGTGATGCCCGCCCTGTGGAATGCCCTCCCACCAGATGTCAAAGAGAAAAATAACTACCAAACTTTTAGAAGACATCTAAAGGCAGCCCTGTTTAGGGAAGCTTTTAATGTTTAATAGGTTATTGTATTTTAGTGTTTTGTTGGAAGCCGCCCAGAGTGGCTGGGAGGACCCAGCCAGATGAGCGGGGTATAAATAAATTATTATTATTATTATTATTATTATTATTATTATTATTATTAATGTTCAGTTGTATTTATTTATTTATATACCTACCTACCTGTTCGACAGTGGAACAGACTCCCTTGGGAGGATGTGGAGTTCCCCTCATTGGAGGTTTTTAAGCAGAGGTTGGATGGCCATCTGTCATGGATTCCTGCATTACAGGGGTTGGCCTAGATGACCCTACAATTATATGATTCTAATATTTTAACTAAGTTCTACTCAGAGAGGATCCATTGCAATTAATAGGCCTCAGTTACATCAATTAATTTCAGTGGGGTCTATACTGAGTATGCCTTACATTGGATACAGTCCTCAGTGTTGCTACCCAATAATTCAAGTTTCTAAACCGACAATTAAAGCATTACATAAATTTTCCAGTGGTGAGATTTACCAGACCACCATTTTAATAATGAAGACTTCTCTGGAACGCATGTATTGAAATAAGAGAGATTGTATTCAGCTGCAGCAGTCTAAGATATAAAACATTCCTTACGTTCTGTCAGTGGCCTGGCTGAACTTGTCTCTGCCTGCTTTTGGAAAACACGGCATGACATTCCTTTTTCAATACCATTTTTTTTACTTTAATTTTAAACAAGTGATGGTTTGGATAATAAGAATGTGGCTAGTATGTAGTTGATCATAAGTAGATGTAGTGGAATGTTTTTTCTTTTCTGCCCTCTATTTTTTATGTTAGCACTTTAATTTCATAAGCCAGTTGGAATCCTGAGGGGAAAATTATAAAAGAAGAAGAAGAAGAATCACCCCTAAGGCCATCCCACGGACAAACTCAGAATGTTGTGTCAAAAGTGCCATTGTGTGAAATACCACTATATTATAGAATATGTCTGCTCTTTGTACATTATAAGCTAAAACAAGCAATATCATAGTGCTGAGTTCAGAGGGATCTGTGGGCCCCATTGAGATAAGTCCACAGGATGCCAGTTTTGTGCTGTAGGCATAACAACATGAAAGGATCCACGGTGAACAATGTCTCGATTAGGTGGCATGATGTTTCAAAGGGAGGATGTTTCAATAGCTATGCTTTAGAGAGAATTCCTTTGATGGGTCCTCTTCAACAATAGTTTGGGAACCAAAGAAACAGAGAGTGAGAGAGAGAACACGTAACATTTAGTTTCATTAATTTGCTCTGCAGATCCTTGTTCTGGCTCATCCATCATCAGCTGTTGTTTAGGAGTGCAGAGTATTATTTACATAAGTAAATTCTGCCCTTGGTCAAGCCTATTCAGCTCTGATAGCTGGTGTTCATTTTTTTACCTGGACTGCTGTCATTTATTCTCACTGCACCCTATTCTTACTGACACCAGTTCTACATGAGTCACACTTTGATCCTGCCCAAGAAACCCTCGCAGCTTGAAAGTTTTTTGGTAAGGTTTAAGCACCTGCATAAACTGACCGGCAAAGTCATGCTATTACTCTCTTTGCAGCACATCAATCACACAACAAATGGCACATTGTTGCTTTTGTGCAGAACTCCCACGTGCTTATTTTCATAGCATTCATTCTTATAGCACTCATTACTTTTTAAATGAGGAGAATTAGTTGCTCATTCACTTTAAACCCCCATCCGACCCCGAACAAAAAGCAGTTTTATTAGTTCTGAGAAAGACACCATGGCAGATTCAGTATACTCCGTTTCAGAAAATCCTCATTGTTCAGAAGTACGCTTCATGGAATTATTTTAACATTTTGTCTTTCACACAAAAACTCGTAAGTCACAACCAGCCCTCTTTTCATCTTTGAACTGAAGAGGGAATTGATCATCAGATGCCTGAAATCTTCCCCCCTCCCTTCCCATTTTTTGACCAATCTCCATCAATTAATGAGAAAAGAATTTGCATTTGAGGATTTGCAAAGGGCTGAGAAAATGTTGGTGGAATTCTTAAGGTCAGGGTGCAGTGTTACTGTTGTGCTTACCTTACTTTTGAGGTGGTCATGGGGTGTTTGTATTTCCTCTTTCAATCCTACAAATCATCTCTCATGGTCAGCACTGTGCAGCCTTCCTGGATGCCCACATTTCAATTAAAGCCTAGTTGAAGGCCTCAGGAGGTAACTCCTCCCTGGGAGATTTTTCAGATCAGGAAGTGTGGGTAGCTGGGGAGGTTGCAGAGAGCTGGATAAATGTTTACTGGAAGGAAAAATACACTGCTACCCTCAGCCACATTGCAATGGTAAGGAAACCTCAAAAGCCCACACCCAATGAAATTCTAAAAAGCAGAAAAATAGAAGCTTCCTTCAGAGGAAAAAGACTTTTGAAAATTGGAGGACAGGGTTCAGCTCAGCACTGTTGAAATCTCAGGTAAGATGTTACTTTGCAGGATTAAGGGGGAAAGTAAGTGAGGAATCAAATTGCCTGAATCCTTACTTCTAGAAATGTGAGGCTACCCATGTTTCCTGGCCTCTGACTGCCTATCAAGTTGCAGACACAGAGGGTGAGGTGTGTGAGAGAGTCCAAGTTGAACTGCTATGGCCTGGTCTATTAGTCTTTTCCCTCAGGCATCTTCCTGACGTGAGGCATTTAACTCTCTCAGAATGGAACCCAAGCCTTTTCTGGTGGGGTCAGGGCCTGCTATTGTGGGTTTGACAGGTTTCATCGCTGTGTCTCAGTAGTGAGGGCATTCAGAAAATAATGTGAATATTTCTTCATGAATGTGGCTGTTCTGCTGAGCAGAAACCTGCTGGGATGGCATCAGACTAGTATGATGGAGAGTAAAGTTTGGCGTTGGAAAGGAAGAAAGAGGGAGCAGAGAATTTCCAGCTGGAATTGGGGTTGCTGCACAAGTTACCTCTGGTGCTAAGGTATCTCCTGAAGGAGAGTATTCTTACCTCTGTTATGCTCTGCTTGTATATTTGTAAATAAAGTTAATATTGCAAAGAAACAGTACTGAGGAACATGCAACATAGGAGAGGTTCAGGTGACCCTGCCCCCAAGGCAGTCAGAAAACACTTGAGGGGGTCTGTGTGTGCTAGCTCCTGGCCTTGCCCACAAGTACCTGTGTATGCATGCAGAGCTCCTCAGTGCAAAGAGGATCCTCTCTTTGTGTACTTCAGTAAGTGAATAGAGCACCTTCTATGCCTAAAAAGTGGGTGGGAAGAGGGCTTAGCATGCCCACAGTGTGGGGACTGGCATCTACTTTGAGTACATAAAAGGGGTCAGCCATTTGTAGCTTCCCATTGTATTATGCTTAACTGTAACAGGTTTAGTGAGAGGGGTTGAGGCCCGACATTGCCAGACATTTCACATTTTGACTGCTCAAGCCTTTACCCATTCCTTTCGGCAGCCCAGTTATCATTTACAAGTTACCGTAGCTTCCGCTTGTTCAGTGAAATAGTTATGGACAACACGTCATTCCCTGTTTTGTACTACCATGTCTGAATGCTTTAACGATGACAGATCTCATGCATGTTTACCTGACAGCAGGTACTTGCTTCTGAGTGAACTTGCCGAAAACTTAGCTGCAAGCCACATCTGAAGTGGTTGGTAGCTCTTCATACAAGGATACGGCTTGAAAGAGCTATGCGCCATCTGTTCTTGAATGTTCTTTCTTACCCAAGCTGATACATGTGATTCAGATATGAGCAGCACAAAACAAGAATTGCTAAGCACTGCTGTCACAGTGATAAAGGCACGCACACAAAAATATATGTGGGGGAGTTATGCATAAAACACCAGTCATTGTATTTGTCATGCCCATTTATGTTTGCACAAACTAAACCTGTGACCTTGCCATTGAAGATTTCAAAAACGTTCAAAGCATTGCTAGAAATGCTTTAACTGCAATCATTTTAATTTATTCTTTTTTTAGCCCAAATTAGTGACTCAGCGTCAAAGGAAAAACCTGATTTAAACAATACTTTAGTATTACAAAAATCCATGGAAAGATAAATTAAAATGGTTCTATACTCCCTCAGAATGACCACTCCTAGGACTATTCTTGGACTTCTTGCTGCCTGGAGATGGACTGGTAGTGGCAGTGGCCAGAAACTATGTGAAATGACAGGAATGGGCCTTGGATATGCCTGCTCTAGTTACCTCCAAACATGTCATGTTTAGGTGTGATGTCGTATTGTGTGTGTGTGTGTGTGTGTGTGAGAGAGAGAGAGAGAGAGAGAGAGAGAGAGAGAGAGAGAGAGAGAAGTTGCAGGACCATGGATAGCTCCAAATGAACAACTTCCTCAGACAAAGGTTGAGAACAGAGGAGCTTTTTAAAGCCCTTGCCCTCCAACTGACTCTTCCAGGGTCAGCCCTATTGCAGACAACTTTAGGATCTTAAAGGGCCAAACTTCTGGCTTGAGGACACTTCTCCCCCTCTGTTCCATTGTCTGCCTCTAGGTGCACTCCCTGTGTCGCTGGACTGGTGAGGAGCTGTAAGAAGCATTAGGTTCCTCAACAGAAGATTTCCATGAGGGTCCTGGCTATGGTCCTGCAGACCTTGGTGATCTGGGAAGTTGCTCAGTGGGCCCCCATCTATCTGCTCCAGATCTAGTGACCCCTAAATCTCCATAGGCAGACTCCGAGCCCCAAACTTGGTCTGATGATTTAGCAGGAGACTTTGCAGCCTCTGACTCTGAACCTTGATGGCTAGACTCTGACGTCATGATCGAGTCTGCAAGCATTCACAGGTTTACCAGCAACACAAAATGTTTCAGTCAGATATTTCTAACTGTGCTTTCCCTCCTCATAGGCAGTGATCATTGTGAAAATGCAGGCTGGGGTTGCTTTTAATGGGTTCCTGTTGAGTTTCACAGATTTTCAGACTTCTCAGTCCTTGAGAGGCTTGATGAATAGAAGACCCACAATTGATCTTTGGCCTGCCAGTGGAATCCAGGGCAACAAGAAACACATTGCCATTACTCCTTCTACGATAAAGGTACATAGATGAAGGAGGACCACTGAGTAGTAGGAAGAAAGGGATTGTAAATTAATTCAAAGGCCAAAAATGAGGGTCAAGTCATATCACCCTAAGACGTGACACTAGAATTTCTACCCCTGACCTGGACAACCATTTCTTTAACCCTGGTTGTTACTCCCCATGTAGAAAACCAAGCCAAGGAAAAAAGAAGCAGTTGCCTGAACGATACATTTATGTACATAAACAAAGCAGCTAACTGCTTAAAACAACATATTTCATTTAAAGAGGGTTGATTTGAAATAGTTGATTTAAAAAAAAAAAAAAAGATTAACAAAGAACATTTTGATCTGTTAATTTAAGGATCTATCTTCTCTTGTTATTTCATTTTCATCCTCCTCCCCTTTTTTACCCGTAATATTTTCTATCCTTATTGTGATGCATTCTTGTTTTGCTTTCTTATTTGAAATCTTAAAAAATAAAAGAACAAAGAACAAGTTTGTTTTTTGAGAAACAAATCAAATTAAGCAACTTGGGTCAAGACACAAATCTGCAACATCGGTAGTAATAAATTCATAAAATGAGATGTGTGGGCAATTAGATTTCCTTGAAAGCCACATTCTCCGCCTTGCTTTTGCATTCCTGGTGTGTGAAGGCAGACTATAGCTACTCATTGATGCAGGAACGTTACTCCATTCAAAGGTAGGTTCCTTTACAATTCTCTCCAATCCTTAAAATCTGAATGCTGGAAATTAAAGTTATGTGACTTAGCTGTGGTGAATCTTCACTCAGAATCAAAAGTTGCAGGAAACACGTGACATAAAAATAGCTAACTGGCTGCAAATAATAATAATAATATATCAGTCTTGTAGCTAAATCGTATAGCATTCTGCACAGCAATGACCACCATTTGCCACCATGCACAGAAGTCCCACTTGCATGTTATAAACTTGTTTGTAAGTGATGCCAGGTGAGTTTGAGCTTTGCAATTATTTCTAGCAGAAACATCCCCCCCCCACACACACACACAGAGAAATCCTTGGGTAATATATTAGGTGCTGAAAATAGTCTACTGAGTGTGTACATCAACTGGAAGAGGTGAGTGCAGCTTCTAAATTTCAAGGGTTGCCATTTTCTTCAGCCTAATCAGCCGCAGTATATGATGCTATAGAAGCCATTATAGAGGCAGTAGGTGATTATCAGAGGGACCTGGCTTTCATTTTATTTGTACAGGTGTATTGTAATGTAGCCTGTGGTGTGAACATTTTCCACTTCGTTACTCCTGGCACATGCTCAAAACTCTTCAAATGTTTCACCAATTTGTTTAGTTTCAGTGTTCCATTTTTGGTGTTTGTTTAAGCATGAACCAAGTCGTAAATTAGAAAGTTGTTTGACCCTTCATAATTAAATGAGAGGTCTACTAAATACACCTTTTGTCTGGGAATTCAAAGTTTAGTCGTCTGGCTCCCTTTGCCTTAACACCTCCTTTGCTCGAAATAAACAAGCTCCACACCACCTGGCAAGCAGGGCAGTGTCTTCTCAGAGTCCTGCCCATGAAGCTCAAGGGGACTTGCTCCCACCATGGCTGGGTTGCCAGCTGCAGACATTCTGAACTAGGATAGATCTGCCATAGTGATCCATGTGCTGGCATTCTTACTGCAAAGTACTCTACGGAAGCCTGCGTCTGAAGATGGTTCAGAGGCTGCAGGCACCTCAGCAACTCTGTGGTGTATTAAGTCAAAATCATGCGGCACCAATTCCCTGTGACCTGCACTGGCTGCCTGTTCAGTTCCAAGCCTACTTAAAGATATTGATATTGGCTTTGGGCCCAGGTTTATTGATATAAATAGCTCAGGGCCCAAGTACTTTATGAAATGCCTCTCCTGACATGCACCAGCTTTTGAGATCTGTGGAGGGGGTCCTCCTTGTGGTCCCACCCTTGGGCACTCTCTGTATGGAATTCCTTGCCTATGCTGGTGCATCAGGAACCTCCTTCATTTCAGTCTTACATCCTGCTTAAGATAAACCTTTCAAAGTCTTGAGAGCTTTGTGATGGTGTGGCAGGAGGCCTTCGAGACAGCTGATTTAATAGGCGGTGTCGTCTGTTGGATGCTGTTATTCCAGCTGTGTGTGTGTGGTGTATTTTAATGCTTTTGTTTGTGAACCGCTCTGTATTTTTAAAAATGAAGCGTGGGGTAAAAATGGAACAATAAATGCATAAATAAATAAGCCCTTCCATATATTCTTGTTATTGGATTTTGTAGTTTGCAAGACATTTTGAGCCTGTTTGTGAGCAACATGGGAGTAGCTTGGGAACAACAGGATGATGATAAATAAAGACCAGTCTCAAGCTGGAAGGGGAAGGAGAGAGATGAAACTCAGGAATAAGTGTGAGATCACTTGTGAAATAATGATGGAGTAGGCAGAAGAAATTCACTTCAGTATATTAGCATTATTGAGAGTCACAGAGGAGTTGAAAATGGGAGGGCATATCTCTAGATACTTGAGTATTCAGTGGTTGTGCTGATATGGTTAAAATCACCATGGGGAGCTGCTCACAGCAATGGTTCACGACCCAGATATTTGGTAGAAGCAGCTACCTATGTGTGTGGGTGCACACGAGAGAGCCTACAGTACAGTGAGGAAAACCGTATGTCACCATATGCACACCATTAGAGCATAGCCAAAAGAGAAAGAAATGAAAATACTAGTGTATATGAAAACAGATGCTGAATTTTGTGTTAAAAAAGGTAAAGGGACCCCTGACCATTAGGTCCAGTCGTGACCGACTCTGGGGTTGCGGCGCTCATCTCGCTTTATTGGCCGAGGGAGCCGGCATACAGCTTCCAGGTCATGTGGCCAGCATGACTAAGCCGCTTCTGGCGAACCAGAGCAGCACACGGAAACGCCGTTTACCTTCCCACTGGAGCGGTACCTATTTATCTACTTGCACTTTGACGTGCTTTCGAACTGCTAGGTTGGCAGGAGCAGGGACCGAGCAATGGGAGCTCACACCGTCATGGGGATTCGAACCACCGACCTTCTGATCGGCAAGTCCTAGGCTCTGTGGTCTAACCTTTGTGTTATCAAGGATTAAATGCCCAGCTCACTGCTTCTGCTCAGTGCCAGAGACAGGCAGTCAGAACCAGGAAACATCTAGAAAGCAAGGAAATACTATTATTGCAGGTAAAACTCCAGCCTAAGCAGAAAGCCTTTATAGCCACTGGACAGCTTGGATGGATGGAGTCACTCCAGCACCTTGGAGGGGTGGTCACTTCCAACCTGCAGCTCCTCATGCAGAACAGCTTTACAGGGTTTCCAAATCTAATCTAGGCAACTCAACCAAGAAGCACCTGGTCAACTATTTTCTCCGCACTTGTTATTCTAGCTGGTGCAAGAATGTAATTCTGAGACAGTGCTGTATCTGTGCATTTGGTTCAGTTGCTTTAGAGTGGTCTTACCTTGTGCAAGATGGTGCCACTGAAGAATAATCACTCTAGCAAACTTGTGTGCAGGAGATAGGAATGGTGCCATCTTGGAAGTAATTCCGAACATGTATGTTCTTATGGTTCCTTTGTATGACGCAGGGGATAACTTGTTTGAAAAGCATACAAAATCTATCATTTGTGGTGAAGCTACCTCCACAATGATGAGGAGCAGGAGAAGACTACAGTTTATTCTCATGAATGAAGTCCTAGTCAAAGAGTCAGGCATTGGAATGCACCCGTAGACATTCTACTACTTACTAACTTTCATTTGTAATGGGTGGTGCATTTTCCTTTTAATATTAAAAGATACCTAAAGCTTGATTGGAAAGGAGGACTAAAAGGATAGGTAGAAGAGGAGCCCAATGGAGAAGTTAAAAAAGCTCAAAACCTCACCAAAATGTTCCAAACCCTGCATATTCACGTAGCCTCAGCATTAAGCCGTCCTACTGTGGCTTGTTACCACAGAAACAGAGCAACAAATATTTGGAACTATGTAACACCTTCCACCAAAATTCCAGACAAGAATATTTTGGAAAGCACTGCTGTCAATCAGATCACTCCTGTTCATTGAATGGAAGCTTTGTGGGGCTGTTGTCTGCTCATGCCATGGCTTAAAAATGGAGAGCTCCCTCCCTACAGAACTCTTCGTTATTGCTAGGGAATCTATTTGTTCTGCGGCTATTTCCCAAACTGACAAGGCAATGTGAACGAACCTCTTGGAATGCCCAAAGTAAAGAATAAAACATGTTTGTATAGTTCATATTTTCCCCATAGCTGATTTGCTCCGCACTGGCAGTTTCTCAAACCATTTCACTTCAGGTGCCATGTGATCAATCTGGCTGCCTTCCAATGTTTTCTTTTCATCTCAAAAGTCATGGCCAAAGGTTATTTTTAATCTTACTGTGATAACCTGATCAGTCTCTTTATTATACCATCAGGGAGGGGTTGCTGTACGCTGCCAGGTATTTTTTACCTGAGGCTCCCCATCTGTCTAAATTTATAGTCCTGGGTGGGAGGCTGGAACCTATAACAGGTGCTGCTTTTGTCAAAATTGAAATTGCATCCTCTGATCTGTCCCTTCTCCTGCAGGCCACCTTAGCTGCACTCTCCTTAAATGGGAAAAGGATGCCGAAGCATTTTTCTTCATTTTGATGCTGAACTGGATCCAGGGCCCCAATAAAACTATGTTTTATTACTCACATGATCCTAGCCATTATGATATCACTACAAAATAAAAAAATTCCTTCCAGTAGCACCTTAAAGACCAACTAAGTTAGTTCTTGGTATGAGCTTTCGTGTGCATGCACACTTCTTCGCTCATACCAAGAACTAACTTAGTTGGTCTTTAAGGTGCTACTGGAAGGAATATTTTTATTTTGTTTTGACTATGGCAGACCAACACGGCTACCTATCTGTAACTGATATCACTACAGTTAGCCATGCCTTAGTAACAGGTCAGCTTGGTCACTGTAATGTGTTATAAAAGGGTCTGCCTCCAAAAAGTCTTCAGAAACTTCAACTCTTTCTAGCACTTTGCAGCCAGATTGTGCACTTGGTCCTGCTTTAATGAGCATGTTTCACCGGACTGTAAATAACTCCATTGACATCCACTTTATTTCCAGACAGTCTGAAGGGTTGGTTTCCCCCAATAAAACCCTACATCCTCTGGCACCAAAGAATTTTAAGGACCGTACCAGAGGAACTTGCCACTGAGCTGAGACCTTCATTTAGAGCAGTGTTTCCCAAACTTGGGTCTTCTTCTGTTGGACTACAACTCCCATGATCCCTAGCTAGAAAAGCCAGCGCTCATGGATGATGGAAATTGTAGTCCAAAAACAGCTGGAGACCCAAGTTTGAGAAACACTGATTTAGAGGCCTTTATCTGAATGGTCTTGTTTTTAAAGTTAAACGAGTGGCTACTGGAGAAAATAGCATTTTCTGAGGTTGTACCCTATTGTGGAACCTTCTCACCACAAATAATGTTGTTCGGATATCATCTTTGCTATCTTTCAGCCATTGGGTGAAGTCTTTTCAGTTAGCTTGTGCTTTTGGTGGTTCATCAAGTTCTTTAATATAAATGGTTTTTATGTTTTCTTTTGAACTGGGTTATATTTGGGGCTGTATGTTTACTTTCATGTGTTGGATCTCCCTCTAATATCCTCTGCAGTCGAGTGCAATTAGCAGTAGTCAGTATGAAGAAATTATGAAATAAACCAGGGGTAGACAGTGTGGTACACACCAAATGTTGTTGACTTGCAGCTACTTTCATCCCTGACTCTTGGCCATGCTGGCTAGGTCTGATGGGAATGTGAGTCCACTAATATCTGGAGGACATCATATTGGCTATACATGAATCACCAACATAGTGTCTCTCCCAGCTGCTTATGCTCTTAGCAGAGATGGATAGATTTGCACATAGTTCTTCCATCTCAGTTGCAACAATTAATCTCAGATACATAAGAAAACCCTGGCTGTCTGCTTTTAATATCCTACCCACCAGCTAGCTTCTCACTGTTGCAGAGGCACTGCCCTATGCCCTGTGAAGGAAGAGCAGAATACTACTAAAACTACTAGTAGTATTAGTACCAATAATAATAGGAGCTGGACTTTTTTTGTGGCACAGCATTCCTGCTAAAAATATGACAGGCACCCACTACCTGCATTTTCTGGAAACAACTGAAGACATTTCTGTTCCAACAAGCTCTCCCAGCTGGGTGAATGGGTCTCTACTTCTGTTTTTAAATTTATCTGATGTTATTTTCTGTGTTGTTTTAAACTGTTTAAACTGCTGTTTTTATTGTATTTTGTACATTGTTTTGAGACAGGTGTGTGAAAGGCTATTAAATGATAATCATAGAATCATAGAATCATAGAACTGGAAGAGACCACAAGGGCCATTGAGTCCAACCCCCTGCCAAGCAGGAAACACCATCAGAGCACTCCTGACATATGGTTGTCAAGCCTCTGCTTAAAGACCTCCAAAGAAGGAGACTCCACCACACTCCTTGGCAGCAAATGCCACTGTCGAACAGCTCTTACTGTCAGGTATAATGATAATGACAACGCTGATCTGTTTTGTTCTGTTGAGGAGTGTGTAACCTTCTCAAAATTATTGCTTCAACAGCAGAAAAAGACAACCCTGACAGCCCTTATTAAGTTCACAGTCCTATTCCTTGGGAGTGAGCCCCATTGAATCATTTCAGAAAAGCATGCATTTTTTGAGCTGTAACTCCTTGCAGAGTCCCTTATAGCAGGTGAAGAGAGACCTGTCTTTGCCGGGTGTTATGATACATACACTGCAGAGGGAGAGAGCCATTTCTTGAGAACTAGGAGGAAACTGAGCCAGGTCTCTGGCCTTGGAGTGGCAGGAGGAATTCCAGTGACTGGTGCAGGGCCCCATGGTTGAAAACCACTCTGCTAAACTAACCCACTCCTGGCAGTTGTTTCTCCAGACTACCCTTTAAAAGTGCCAGTGAAAGAGATTCCACAACTTCCGTAGGCAACTTGTTCCGTTGGCCAGGTGTTCTTACTGCTAGGAAGTTCCTTTCATAAATCTACACTGTAGGTATTCACATTCACTGTCTCCCGTCCACAGTTTCTGCATCAGTGCCCAAACCTCTGCCAACATCTAGATTAAAATGCTGCATTTGCACTATATTTTGATAACCGTTTGTACTTGCAAGTGCCAGCTGAAGCATTAGTTTAATGGTGCTCCAAGGTTTTTTGGGGAGAGATAATCCTATCTGCTGACCACAAAAATCAGCTGCACATATTGTACCAGGGCAATCTTTAGTAATGGAGAGGAAATAATACAGCACATGTGCGCTCCAGAAATAAAATTGCTGTGTTTTGTGCTTAGCCGGTGGCGGAGCTATTGTGCAATATTTAGACATCTCCAAAAACATTGGACAATCTGTCATTGTAACTCCTCAAACCATAAAGCTCTAATTAAAACCTCATAAAATGTTTTTCAGCAATGTTTGAAAATGTAAAGTAAAACTGCTTTTATGGCTTCACTTTATGAGCCTGTATAGTTGCTAAGGCTTCTCAAAAACATGGAGTATTCCCCCCCCCCCACAAAAAAAAAATGCAACTCATGAACTTTGGAGATATTTAGTAGATTTTGTCACTTTTTTTCTCCATAGGTTTTCACCAATTGCTACAACCCAAACCACAAATAAAGCATTAAAATTATTGATGTGAGCTAAGCAGTCAGGCCAGTGCCAAGAAAAGCACTATTCACTTTGGCTTTTTCTATGTAGCTTTGGAAAATTATTCCCAAGGCTGTAGCAAAGATCACATTTTTCCCTTTCTTCGCTAATAGCAAAAAATATTACCTTTCATGTGCTCTGCTATTTCTGCAGCTGCAGGGGGTGGGGGACTTGGGATGGAGCTGGGGGCAGCTTGCTGTGTTGCCAAGACTTGCCAGTCATCTTCATAATTCATTAACTAGCTCCTCCCGCCTCATTTCTTGGATTTGGTAATCAGACTTTTCATTGAAGAAGAAAATTATCAGGTGAACAAAAGGCATCATTTTATTTATTTATTTTTATTTCCTAAAACTGATACCCACACCATGCATTTAAAGCACTTTTAAAGCTTCCCACAAAGAATTCTGGAACCTGTAGTTCACCCTTTACAGAGCTACAATTCCCAGCACCCTTAACAAACTACAGTTCCCAGAATTCTTTGAGGGAAGCTGTGCGTTTTACATGTGTGGTGTAGATGTGACCTTGTTCTCTGCTGCTACAGGGTGAAAAAACAGCTCTAATGGGCTTAAGTTAGAAGGGGGTAAATTTCAGCTGAGTATCAGAAGAAACTTTCTAATGGTAAGCATCGCCTCTCTCCATATGAACCTACCCTGACCCTTTGGGTATCACCTGAGGCCCTTCTTTGTGTGCCTCCTCAACGAGAGGTCTGGAGGGTGGCAACATGAGAATGGGCCTTTTCTGTGGTGGTTCCCCATTTATGGAATACCGGTACTCTCCCCAGGGAGGTTCAGCTGACACCTTCATTATATACCTTTAGGTGCCAGGCGAAAACATTGGTTGTTAACCAGGCCTTTGGCTGATTGACATCTGATGCCCTTTTAAAATGTGTTGTGGAAGTGGGGGGGAATTATTGGGTTGTCTTTGTTTTTGTTTTAATTATGTATTTTGTGGTGTTTATATTGTGATTTTATGTTGTGAACTGCCCTGAGATCAATGGGTATAGGGCATAATAATAATAATAATAATAATAATAATAATAATAATAATAATATCAATTTGATGATGAAACTCACTGGTGATCTTCAAGCAGAAGTTGGGCAGCCATTTCTTGGGGATGCCCTTGCTCTGAAATGCCTACCCACAACAGGCGGTTGGGCTTGATGGCCTACAAAGTCCCTTCCCCCTCCATGTGCCTATGAAATCTTGGAAAGGAGCAAAATGCCAAATCAAGAACAAAACTCCATGACAGCTTAAAGAGGACTATTCCAAAGATCTGGTGAGCAGCAATTGCTTCTTGGCTCCTGCACCAACAGCATAAAAAGAAACACATGCCCTTCATTATTGTGGGCGTCCTCTCTCTCTCTCTCTCTCTCTCTCTCTCTCTCATTATATCAAAAGGACAGCAACCCCAGCAATCTGGCATTTGTGGCAAGGGCACAGCTGTTGAGAGTGGGAGGCTATCCAGTTGGGCAGCAACAAACCTTTGGGGAAAGGAGGAAGGGAATAGCCTGGGAGAAGGCTTAATGAAGAGTGGCTGTTAAGGGTAATGAAAAAGTAAGCACTTGTTCCATTGGGGCTATAGGGAGCAAGCTTGGTACACCCACTACAAGCAAGAGAGTAAGTTATGGAGAGCAACGTGTCCTGCAAGGTTACAACGTGCCTTGCAACAACAGGCGTGTTGCTGAGGGATGTGGCCGTCAGTTACATTCTGAATGGCCAAGGGGAGTGGCTGATTTTTAAAGAAATGTTGCAGTTCTCAAGGACAGCTAGCCGAAGAAACTTAAGTCATGGGGTTGGAAACTGGAAGTAAGCTCAGTACTGCCTGACTGAGCCCATTGACAAGTGACTTTTGAAGGAACCCCTAATTTGGGGTGTATGGGAGCTGGCTAATAAGTCAGCGGAGCGGAATAGGCACTCTGCACATGACCATTTTATTTCACACCTTCCGAGACCTCTGGCAAAATAGGCTTTTGGACTGAGCCCTAGCTGGGCTGCCATTTGGCAACCATGGCTAAATTTGACTTCAGTGGGAGCTGATGTTTGGCATTTGCAAGAGGAGACTGCTTCCGTCAAGATCCAGCTGCTCAGTCCCAGTCCCTTGCCTCAGAGGGAGCTGTTGTCTGGCAGCTACTAGCAAGGAAGACTTGACTCCATCATGAGCAAAGCCAAGTGCCAACTGCTCCGTCACAACCTTTTGCTGAAAATGCTGCCTGAATGATCCTGGTTCCATATGCATGCTGTGCAATTGCTGTCCCTTTACTAGAAGTGAGTCACAGTGTTTCTTACTTTTCATAATGTTGCGTAAGCCACTTCAAGAGCCTCTCAATGCTACAAGGTGGAATATAAGTATAATAAATCAACAAATAAACACATCTCTTAGAGAGGAAGAGCCCACTAAACCACAGCCAGGCACGGTAGTATTCTATAGGTCCAATAATACTGAAGAATGAAAACGAAATAATTGAACTTCAGGTAAAATAAATGAATCCTTAATAACCTTCCAGCACAAAATATCTCATCTGCCAGGGCTAATAGTTATTTGTCTGCAGCTTGAACACAAATGTAAAACTGTTTGCTTTATCTGTTTCATTAGTGACAAATCTCTGTCTAAGGTTTCATTTCTCTTCTTCTCCTTTGCCAGTGCTCAGCAGATAAAACTACTACATAGTAAAATTCCACCCAACCTTCCGATGCTTTCAATCACAGCAGTAAATGTTACTGTGTTGCAGCTACTGGCTTTTGCTAAATGGTCTTTCTCAGCACCTTAATTATAGCGTACACATCCTGATGGACTAGAAAGAAGGTTGACTCTCAAAGAACATAGATGTTGCAACTGCGGAATGCAGGGTTTTGTTTTTTTCTTTTGCGCTCTGTGTGTGTGTGTGTGTGTGTGTGTGTGTGTGTATGAAAGAGAGGACTTTGTAGAACAGAAGCAAAATAGTAAACAATATTGGTCTAAAAATATCCAGGACACAAGACACTACTTTATATTTGCCCCATCATTTTTGACATTAGCAAATTTTTTTAAAAGCAAGCTTGAGAGACCCAGATTTATTTATTTTTTTTAAAGGCCCCTCAAAATTGTTTTTTTTTTTTTTTGAAAAAAGTTGTTGTTGTTGTTTGGTAATCAAAATATGCCCCAGTGTGTCTATTTGGCCTACAAAATCACAGGCTGTTCCTGGAATGATTTTTATGGAATAACTTAGTTTCCAAACGACTTATACCAAATCATATACAGGGCAATCTATGACCACTGTGAGCTGATCACAACTCCTCACCTTGCACCAGCTTAGGCAGGGAAGCTCCAGCAAATCCTAAACATGCTGGGAAGCTGAATGATCCACCTGCCTCTCAACAAGAAGCCCTGAGGCCATTGCTACTTGTCTGTGACGGTTCCTGTGAAGAATGGAGTGTCACGGACCTGCACTTCCTAACCAGGCATTGTTGAAATAGCAGCGACCATGGGACATGGGGTGTTATATAACCCAAACCTGTTTGGAGGACCCCAGTGACTGACTGATTCTGCCAGAACAGAAACTTCTTCTTTTCCCTCCAGGACATTATGGCTTGGAATTATGGCCTTTGAGTACAGCAGATATTTTGGAGTATGTGGTGGGATAATGAGCAGCTTGTGCGTTAAAGCTGGATCCCTCAGAGCTCACTCTGTGTAGTGAAACCCTGCTTTGAGAAGAGCCCTTGAGCATGGCTCCCTCAGTCGCTGGTAGAATCTGACAGTGGGCGTTTGCGGAAACGTTTCCAACATAAGAGCTGTTTCACAGACATGCGCCTCCTGGATTCCCTGCGTGACAGCTTCCGGCGGGGGGTGGGAGTCCTTATGGGCTGTTCTGATACCTCCTCGCTGTTCTCACTGGAAGTATCCCAGAGCCTCCCCTCCGACTCCCTTTCCTTTGGAGCTCCCGCACTCCCCCTACTGGTTCCCTCTTCTCCTGAAGAAGAGGCTCTCCTATTCTGCTGAAGCCTTCTCACCACCTGTCCTTCCGATGGCAGTTCCCTGACATCCACCTCCCCCCCAGGGCCCCCTTCACCCCCTCCCGCCTCTTCTCCTACTGGCGGCGAGGACGGAAATCCCTGGAAGGAACTCCCCTCATCCTCCGAGGATTCAAACACTTCTAACCACGGCCTACCGCCTCTTTCCCCCTCTTCCTCTCCTTCGTCGGAATCTGTTTCCACCTCCACTTCCGACTCTGGGAACCCTTCAAATTCCCCTTCCTCATCTGTAGTCCCGAAGTGTTCCCTCCTAAACCTTGCCACTGGTTGTGGTTTACTTGGGAAACGCCGATGAAACGTTTCTATTAAAATCTCGTCCTTGACTTCCTCTGCCGGTACCCATGCGTTTTCTGACTCTTCCTCCCCCTCCCATTCTACCAAGTATTCCACCTGATTCCCCTTCCACCTGGAATCAATGATCCCTGCCACATCCATGTTGCGTTCTCTCTCTTCTATGACGGGTGTTCGGGTGACCTCCCTCTCACGTTCCCCCCACTCACACCCCTCTCTGTAGGGCGACAGTAATGACCTGTGAAATACTGGGTGCAATTTCATGTGACTGGGCAATCGGAGTTTGAATGCTACTGGGTTGACCTGCTGTATGACCTCAAAGGGTCCCAACCGTTTGGGTCTCAATTTCTTACACCCTCCCTTGAACGGCAGTCCTTGGGTGGATAGCCACACCCGGTTACCCACCCTTATGGTTTCGCCTTCCCTCCTATTTCTGTCAGCTTGCTTCTTATATTCTTCTTTGGCTTTCTCTAAGTTGAGTTGGAGCTGACGGTGGATCGCTTCCATCTCTTCAACAAAATTTTCCGCTGCAGGTACACTCCACCTTCCCCCGCCCTCTCCTGGAAACGCCCGAGGATGACACCCATAATTGGCTAAAAAGGGACTCATCCCTGTGGACGCGTTCTCCGCGTTGTTGTAGGCAAATTCTGCCAGAGGTAACCAGTCCACCCAATCAGTTTCTCTGTCCTTTACATAACACCTCAGATATTGTTGCAAAACCCCGTTTGCCCTTTCTGCTTGCCCATTTGTTTCTGGGTGCCTGGCGGTGGAAAAACTTACCTCCACATGCAACATGCTCATTAGTTTCCTCCAGAACCTAGAAGTAAATTGTTTTCCTCTGTCGCTCAAAACCCTCAAGGGGGCGCCATGCAACCTAAAAATGTGCTCCACAAACAACCTTGCGGTTTCTTCCGCTGTCACTGCATGTGAACAAGCTATAAAGTGGCACATCTTAGTTAGTAGATCTACCACCACCATGACCGCGGTTTTCCCTTTGGATCTCGGTAGATCGGTCATGAAGTCTATGGATACCATCTCCCATGGCCTTTCTGGGGTGGGTAAGGGTTCCAATAACCCCGCTGGCGCCAACCTCTCTCCCTTTGCTCTTTGGCACCTGTCGCATCCCCTGACATACTCCCGCACGTCCTCCCGCACCTTGGGCCACCAAAACTCCCTGGTAACCAACCACATGGTTTTGTGCTGCCCGAAGTGCCCGGCCGTGGGGCTGTCATGCAACTGCTTAAGCACTCGCCCTCTTAGTTCCCCACCTGGTATGTAGAGCGCCCCTTTGTAATATAGTTTTCCGTTCTTTTCCTCAAACCCCCCTGCGTTTTCACCTGTCTCCCTGAGTTCCCTAAGTTTCTCTTGGGCATATTCATCGTTTTCAATACCCTCTGCCAGTTCTCTTTGCCCCACCAATGCCGCCCCACAAACCCAGTGGTCCTCTGAGATGATATGTCTTTCTTCCGCCCCTCCTTCCCCCTCCAAGTACTCAGGTTTTCTGGAGAGAGCGTCCGCCCTGACATTCTCAGCCCCTGGCACGTAGCGAATCTCAAAATTGAACTTGGAGAACTCTTGCGCCCATCTTACTTGTCTCTGGTTCAACACTCGGGCTGTTCTCCAGTATTCTAGATTTTTGTGGTCTGTCCGTACTTGAACCTTGTGTTGCGCTCCAATCAACAGGTGTCTCCATCTCTTGAACGCTTCGTGGACAGCGAGTAATTCTCTGTCGTACACTGTATAATTCCTCTCAGACTTGTTCAATTTCCTCGAGAAGAAGGCACACGGCTTCCATTCCGACGTATTCGCTCCTGGCTGCAGAAGCACGGCCCCCACCGCTCTGTCAGATGCGTCGGTTTCCACCCTCATCGGCTGCTGCAGATCCACGTGTAAAAGTTGTTCTTCCGAAGCAAACGCCCTCTTTAAACTTTCGAAAGCTCGCTGCGCTTCTTCCGTCCAGACAAATTTCTTCTTACTGCTGAGACAATCCGTGATGGGGGCTGTTAAATGGGCGAAGTTCTTGATGAACTTCCGATAGAAGTTTCCGAACCCCAAAAACCTCTGCACATCTTTCTTAGTTTTCGGTGGCCTCCATTCCAGCACTGCTTGCACCTTGCTAGGATCCATGGCCAGCCCCTTGTCCGACAACCGGTACCCAAGGAATTCCACCTCCCTGGCGTGAAACTGACACTTCTCCAGTTTCACCCACAGCTGGTTTTCTTGCAGTTTGCTCAGTACTTCTCTTACATCTCGCACATGCTGCTCTTCATCCTCTGAGTACACCAGCACATCGTCCAAGAACGCAGCGCAGTTCTTGTACAGCAATGGTCCTAGTACGTGATTAATAAATGATTGAAATACTGCGGAACCCGCCTGGAGGCCGAAAGGCATAACGCAGTACTCAAATGCCCCCAAGGGGGTGAACATAGTGGTTTTCCACTCATCTCCCTTTCTCATACGTATCAAGTTATACGCCCCCCTCAGGTCCAGCTTGGTAAAAATCTTCCCTTTTCTCACCCGGGTCAAAATGTCATCGATTCTGGGCATAGGGAAGGTCACGGGTTCGGACACTGCGTTTAGGGCCCTGAAATCCACAATTAATCTCGGTTTGTCCGAGTTTTTTTTGTCTACAAAGAACACTGGGCTACCCCCCACCGCTCGTGACTCCCTGATGAACCCACGCTTGAGGTTTTTGTCAATAAACTCCCTTAGCTCCTGCATCTCTCTGTCAGACATTGCATACACCTTGCCCACTGGCAATTGCGCTCCTGGAAGTAAGTTGATTTGGCAGTCAAAGGCTCTGTGCGGGGGTAGTTTATCTGCTTCCCTTTCGCTGAAGACGTCGGCAAAATCTGCATATTGTCGTGGTACCCTACCTTGTTCCATTGCTTCTATCTTTGCTAACGTGGCCTGAGTGCCTGCTTGGCCCCCTTTTTCTGTGCAGTGTCCCATACAATGTGCTGACCCAAAGGAAACCACTCTCTGATGCCATCCCACAAGCGGATCATGCAGCGCTAGCCAGCTCATCCCCAAAATGATGGGCGCTCCTCCCAACGTGGCTATATTAAACGCTATCCGTTCCGTGTGTCTTGCCACCCTCATTGTCATGGGGACCGTCTGCTGGTCTACTTCTCCCCCCAACAGCGCCCTCCCATCAATCGTGGTCACCTGCAGGGGATTTTTTAAAGGAATGGTTTGTATCTGATGGGCGGCTGCAAACTCCTTACTCATAAAGTTGCAGGAGCTGCCTGAGTCTAATAGCGCCTTCACTTTTAGTGGGTGTCCGTTTGCCAGCTCCAGCAATACCTCTATTACAAGAGCTGGTCTTGGGGGTTCTGGCGTGGGCACATTTACTGTTCCTTGGCCTGGCTGCTGTGCCCCGTCGGTGGCAGCCAGGCGTTGGCTTTTACTTGCTCCTTAGCTCCTTCTCCCTCCTCCCCAACAGCTCCCGCCATTCCTTGCCATTCCTTTCTTTGCGGACAAACTCTGGCAAAATGACCTGGCTGTTGGCAGAGAAAACATTTCTTGGCGCCTTTCCCCTCCTTCTTCCTCCCTTCACTGGGGTTTGAAATTGCGCGCGCGCGCGCTGTTCCGATTTCCATCGGCTCTGCTGGCAGAGAAGGCTGCTCTGGCATCTCTGGAATGCGGAAATCCCTCCAACGCTCCCCTTTCCCTTCCCGCTTCTCCAAGGCTCTGGCCTCCTGGCGTGAGCCTATGGCCAGCGCTGATTTAGTCAGAAGGTCCATAGACTCCGCCCTGGGCCCCCGGGAAAGTTCGTCTTTCACTGCCGAAGATAGTCCTTCTTCGAACAGCATTTGTATCGGTTCCGCTGACAAATCCCATCCTAATTTATGGATCAACATGGTGAACTCAGTCCAGTACTCACGGACAGATCGGTTCCCTTGTTTACACGCCATTAACTGCCTGCGCGCCACTCCCTGCTCAATCTCGCTGGAAAACATCAGATCCATGGCGCGAAAAAACTTCCTTGTGTCCCTTAGGGCTTCATTATTGGCTGCCATTAGTGGTCTCACCCAATCTCGGGCTGTGCCTTCGAGATGCCCAATCACAAAACCAACCCTCGAATCCTCATCAGGAAAATCATCAAACTGCAGATTGAGGGCATATTGCATCTCTGTCCTGAAGGCTTGATAATTCCTGGGATCACCCCCAAACTTCTGCACCAGTCCTGGCACTTTCCTCGAGAGCTGGGCGGCTTTCCCCTTTTCTGCATCATGAGCCCTCCTCTCCTCCAGCCTCGCCGTTTGCAGAGCTAACTGTACCTCCAACATCCTGTACCTTTCTTCCAGGCTAGGACCGGCTGCAGCTGCTCCCCCATCTCCGCCTCCGGCTGGGTTGCTCATGATGCCTCTCTTTGCACAAGCTGCTTTCAGGGACTGTCAGATTGCTGTGGTGGGATAATGAGCAGCTTGTGCGTTAAAGCTGGATCCCTCAGAGCTCACTCTGTGTAGTGAAACCCTGCTTTGAGAAGAGCCCTTGAGCATGGCTCCCTCAGTCGCTGGTAGAATCTGACAGTGGGCGTTTGCGGAAACGTTTCCAACATAAGAGCTGTTTCACAGACATGCGCCTCCTGGATTCCCTGCGTGACAGCTTCCGGCGGGGGGTGGGAGTCCTTATGGGCTGTTCTGATACCTCCTCGCTGTTCTCACTGGAAGTATCCCAGAGCCTCCCCTCCGACTCCCTTTCCTTTGGAGCTCCCGCACTCCCCCTACTGGTTCCCTCTTCTCCTGAAGAAGAGGCTCTCCTATTCTGCTGAAGCCTTCTCACCACCTGTCCTTCCGATGGCAGTTCCCTGACAGAGTACAACTTCCATCAGCCACAGGGAGCTGTAGTTCAAAAAGATGTGGATGGCACCAGGTTGGCAGAGGCAGCCTTGTGATGGTTTAACTCATACAATTAACAGAACTGTTTGTAGTTTCATGTAAACTTATGATATATATATGCCTCAATTTCTAGTTTTGATTATCCACCTGTGCCATTGAGTCAAGTGGCCGGATCCAGTAGTCCCAGGGTGAATTCAAGTACAGATATTTAACTGCTGAGGTCAAAACACCAGCTGACTTTGTGTGGTTTGCACATGTCGTCCTGTTCTAGCAGAAGGCTTAAGATGTGCCCAGAAAGCATCTCAAAAACATTTCAACAATTGCCCATGGAAACTCATTTCCTAAGGATTTTTCCTGGCCTGTGGATCTGTATGTCAAGGTTTTCACAAGATGAGTGAAACTGCTAGCTTTGCCTGATGCAAAATGTCCATGTGAATGACATGCTATGTGAATGACAAGTTCCACAAGCCAGAGCAGATGGTTTCAGCATTACAGACTTGTTGCATCAAAGACCCATCGGAAACAAGCATGGAAACCTCCACTTCATTTAGCTGCTATCTGATCGGGTCCTCTCTGTCTGTGGAAAAAGACATTCCTTGCACCGTTAACCGGCATGACGCTGCAGCTGACGAAAACCAAACGGACTAACCAGCCAAACTAGGGCATTATTGCTTTGGGAGCTTGAAGCTGTAGCTGAATGCCCCCCAACCTCTTTCCATTCTCCCCTATGGAATTTTAGTAGGTCAGATCTAATATAAGAGCAAAGAGCATTTATTGGAAAGCCGTGTTCAACCTAACTCTGAAAACCGCAAGGCCCGGCAGTTCCAATACTTGGACTCTTTTTCTCACGCTTAATGGCAGGGGCTTTGGGTAGCAAGCCCAAGCTATCCTTGTCTCCTTGGCAGCCTGCCAGCTCCAAATAATAATCCATTAACGTCTGCCCCACTGGCATCCTTGCCAAATGCGAAGGATATCTTTTAAATAAACACTGGCAGTTCCCAGTCAGACGAAAGCAAGGGAGGAGAGGAAAAACAATCCTTGACATTTCAGTGACTTTGCAGGGCTAGCTGACACCTGGTACTACCCTGATCTGGTGGTGTTTATGCTGAGCTTCTCCTCTTGGCTCCTACGCGGACTTTAAATAGAACTGGAAAGGCATAATGATAGCAGTATCTTTCTTGGACATCCACCGCAGCTCTCTCTCCCTCTCTCTCTTTTTCCCCAAGCAAAAGGGAGAACCTGATGTTAACATCAACATCTGCGTTGCTGTCTTCCTCTGAAATTCAGAAAAACAGCTTAGCTGGCCAGCATGCCCCACGCCCTTTGTCAACAATTTTCCTTTTTTCCCACACTTAGCAGCTTGGATGGAGTCTGTTTTCACATGTTTTCACATGCCTTCTGTTGGACTAGATGACCCTCAAGATCCCTTCTGATCTGTGATTGATTCCTGCCTGTTGGTTCTCTTAGCCTACCTAGCTTAAACAGCCACACAGATCATTCTCAGAAGACCAGTTAGTATCTCTGCACATCTTCAGGGGTTCCCCAAACATATCACCCCTCCCCTTTCAGTTTGTTTTATTTCTACACACACACACACACACACACACACACACCTCATTTTGCCCTTGGTGACCTTTTAGAACAGTTTGACACATAATGCTCAATATAGGGTTTTTGCTTGAACTGGTTTGCAGCACGACTTAAAATGGCTAAGAATGTACATTTGACTTAAAACGTCTCTTTTCTTCTTGCACAAATGCTGTATTGGATACAATCCCATCTAATTCATATGTTACACCCTAGGAAAGTGTGTGTGTGTGTGTGTGTGTGTGTGTGTGTGTGTGTGTGTGTGTATTAGCTACTGAGAAATTAAAATTATATTTACAAACCAAAGAAACGTGTTCTCATACAATTTTAATCCAGCTGAACATAAATAAATGCAGCTTTCTATCTTCTATTAACATCATTCACAACAGCACAAATGCTTTTCATTTAATGTGTGAAAAAATGCCACATTATCCTAGCTCTTTATGCCCTTCAGTAACAACAAAATGAATTTTTAACAATGCTTGTCATTATAATGGGTGAAATGGGACAAAAGAAAGAGCTTGCATTTTACCAGGATTTGAGGTGGGAGGGAGGTGCAATCCTTCTATGATCACCCTCTGAATGGAAGTATCCTGCTTCCAAGTTCTTGAACACAGAGTAGAAAAGGATAGTTGCGTGGTAAATAGCTACACTGAACACCAAAATGGGTAAATCCTGATAGCAGATTTATCGCTATTTTCGGTGTGTCACCATCCCAATTACTCCCCCATATGACTCCTATTTAGAGCTTTTTATAAAGATGCCTGCAGCTTGACTGACACATTGAGCATCCCATGTAACTTAGTGCTTAGAATCCCATTTGATTTTTCTTTTAAAGTTACCAGGTCTTTCCTCTAGCATCAATGATTTCACTTCACTAAACAGGGTTAAATTTATGCCAAGGCTCAATTGGGCTTAAAACTTGTTTTGAACCCTATGGCTCAGTTGCAGAAATATAGTTGCTCTAAGCATGAGTGGCGTATCTCTCTTTCACAACCAGGTTAACAGCCTTGAGGGATCAGAGAGAAGAGATGGGGAGAAGATTAACAGCAGAAGGAGGCAGTGCATTGAAAGCTACCCGTCCTCTCACCTCCAAAAATACTAGAATAGGCAACTGCTAATCCCCTCTCCTTCCATTCTCTTCATGCAATTCTAGTTAATGACCACAGACCCTGCAACTCCAGGTCCTGCAAACACAGAAAACCTCCCAAGACAGAGGCAGAAGGAAAACTCAGAGTTTGTTGATATGCTACTCCGGTTTTGCCAAGTGTTTTTTGGACAAATGAGCCTGCTCAGCCCCACCTTTCTGAAATGCAACACCGCTCACTAAATGGGAGGAAAATGTCAGCAGCACTAGCAAGTTCTATCATTGCCCCTCACCTAGAAGCTCAGCTGCTGCCTGGCAGCGACTGTAGTTCTGCAAGGACCACAGGCATCGGGCAAAGCTTCTAGGGCATGCGCTAAGGCGACATAAAATTTGTGGGCGTGTGAAGCTGCCTACATGAAACAAGGTCATAGTAGTGCAACTCTCTCTGCACATATGGCATACCTTTGTGTGAAAGCTGAGAGGCCAGCATTTTATTTTTATTTTTTTAATGACACAACTGCTGGAGTTAGAAAAGGAAAAACAAGACAGCAGTGGCTGTTAGTACAAGATGATTTAATGGCATTCTGCCTTTGTTGTCAGGTTGGGTGTAGCCCCTCAGTCTATAATATAGGAGCCTCCCTGTTGATGAGAAGAAGAAAAAGTATAATCAGGGACAACAGTAGACTGGTTTCCCCCAGTTCTGTTGACCCACAATCAACACCATGTATTTAAAGAACATTCAGTGCACGTTTAAAGCATATTTTCCTCCCGCAAAGATTCCTGGGAATTGTAGTTTTCACAGACTGACCATTCCCATAACAAACTACACTTCCAGAAGAAGCAGATGATTCTTAAGTGTTTGTGAGACAATACAGGACCAGGGCAACATGGGGCATTTTTGCTGGTCTCAGGCACTCCATCATCCCCATCTGGATTTGGGTCTGAGAGGCCAAGGGAAAGTGGGGGTGCTTGTAGAGTAAGTTGTAAGCAAGCACAATCTGTGACATTGCACAGCATCATTACTCAGCATGGTGCATGTCTAGTAAGGCACCAGCCTTAGCTTACAATCCCCAGACTTTCAGAGCTTGAGCCAATATGAGATAGCTAGTTAACTCCCAGTTAACCCTGGCAGGGTTTTTATAACTGGATTTGGTTTTTTGGTTTCGAAAAAAAGAAATGTCTCAATATTCTATATTCTGTTAAGCATGAAAGATGTTGCTGGACTCCCATCAGCAAGGCCCACAGGTTCCACAGTCCTGGATTACTTGCATGCAAGCTTTCAGGTTTCACAAAACCCTGCATCAAACCAGAGATAGCAAAATTTCAGGAATAAGGGGATGAGGAATGAGACAGGCTTTTATTTCTTGTGTTGCCTTTCCATTGTGCCTGTCTAAAGCTTGCACCAATCTAAACTGAAGTAAAATGCATTATTTTACTAACTTCGTAGCCACAGTTATGCAAGTTTTCAATGAGAGGAAACAAAATGCTTCCTTGCTGAATGCCAAGAATGAGAGATTATATTTAATGCCATCGAAGTGTAGAAAGTAGGAATTGAGCCAAACTGAAAATAGAAGGCAGCTACATATCGTTGTATTTTTAGTCTGAACATGTTACTCCACACCCTGTGTGGCCCATATATGGCAATCTGTGTTAACTTCCTGTTTTGGTTTCTCAATACTGGTGTCACGTTAGTTTCAGTTTCTGAGGTAACACAAAACAGAGCCGGTGTGGGCAGAACGGAGCAGCTGGAAACATTCCCAAAAGATAACAGATTAGTCCCCTCTATGCACTTGAGAGATCTCTGGTGGAAAAGAAGAGAGAATTTGCAGAGTGAATACCAATGCGCTGAAGTGAATTGGAAGTGGTCTGGACAAAGTTTTGCTGTATTCTGAAAGATCTGCTTTCAAGGCAGAGAAACATCACTCTTGGTCTGCCTACAGATGCACATGCTTTGTGTGGTGAGATCTCAGTGCATCTACACTCCCAACCTGCTTTGAGTCAGCTATACAACCTTCCTCAGAGAACTGAGTTCAGGAGGAATCACTTATCCAAGTACAGTGGTGCCTCAGGTTACATACGCTTCAAGTTACAGACTCCACTAACCCAGAAATAGTGCTTTAGGTTAAGAACTTTGCTTTAGGATGAGAACAGAAATCGTGCTCCAGCAGCGCGGCGGCAGCAGGAGGTCCCATTAGCTAAAGTGGTGCTTCAGATTAAGAACAGTTTCAGGTTAAGAATGGACCTCCAGAGCGAATTAAGTACTTAACCCGAGGTACCACTGTAGAAGCAAGCAGAATCTTTCAGCTAAGTCATCTCAGTGGTCTGAATTTCTGCTAAGGAAGCCAGGCAGTCAAAAGTTGTTGCCTGCAGCTGATGTGCATTGTTCTGTGAGGGTTTGGTTTATGGTCACCTCAGGATAGCAGTTCTCCAGGAATATAGTTATCTCTAATCTAGTAGTTCTAATCTTCCAGTTCCTGGAGGGCCAGTGCTAGCTAACTGATGTCTGTCCATGGTCAAAGAGTACATTCTGTGCCATGCCTGTCATCAACTCACATTCACATGGGATCCGTTCAAATGTTTTCCTCTTTTTTTTTGCAGATGTGAGATTCAGCCCAGGAAAACGTACCATGCAAAGTGTCTGTCAGAGCTGCCTCACTGGCTGTGCACAAATCATACACTTAAAGCACATCCCTCCTTCACAAAGAATGCTGGGAACTGTAGTTTACCCCTCACCGAGTACACCTTCAACAGGCCACACTTCCCAGGATTCTTGGGGGGGTGTGTGCTTTAAATGCACGGTGTGTACACAGCCACTGTCTCCTCAATTGGTTTCTTCATTGTACATGTAGGGCATTTTCCCATTCAAAGAAGGGAGACTTGAGGAAGCTCAGTGGTAGTGGGCATGTTCTGTGTGCAAAAGGTCCCTGGATCAATCCCTGACTTGTCCATGTAGAACTGGGAATACCTCCTGCCTGAAACCCTGCTGGTAGTCACTGTCAACACTACTGAGCTTGATGGACCAAGGATGTGACTCAATATGAGGCAACTTCCTATGTTGCTGTGAAATGTTCTTGTATACCAGAGCACAGCTCTGTTCGTCAATTCTATTTGGAACTGGGACCTTCCACAAAACGTTGTAGTATGAAGTACTCTTGTTCAGGTTTCCAGCCAGCAAACCATGCCCCATTTCAGGATATTTATTTATTACATTAATATGCCACCTTTTCTTCCAAAGAGCTCAAAGTGCTGTCCCTGGTTCTCCCCCACCCCCCGCCATTTCATCCTTATGACAACCCTGTGGGGTAGGATAAGGCTGAGAAATGGTGACTGGCCCAAGGTCACCTAGTGAGCTTCATAGCTGAGTGGGGATTTGAACCCTGGTTTCTCAGGGCCTAGTCCAACACTCTAACCATTATTCCATCAATCTCCTTGCAATATTCACTCGGCATTCCAGTGCCAGCCCTGAGCATGCTCAGTCCTCATTGGGTCATTTTGAGGCTTGCCATAAGATTTTCTATTTTCTATTTCTGCAAACCTCGGAGTTTCCCCAAGCCTACTGACACCTCCGTCTTTTGTGCGGGTGTTGCTGCTTTGGCTGCCGAAAGAGAATAAGTTTGCTGTTAGAATAGGCTGAAGGATTATTGGTTCTCTATTTGTTCCAGGGCTAGGCTTTGGCATTGAGAATAAATCCCGAGCCTTGCTAAATCCCAGTTAAAATGTGACACTGGTCAGTGTCTCAAGAACACTACTAGTGTTTTTTCTTCTTCAGAAGGGTAAGTTTCCAGTTCAGCAGAACTTACTGACCTTCCAGATTACAGCAACAACAGCCTTGGTGATGAAGTGGCCAGTGTGATAATCGGAGGGAGATAAAGAGAAGTGTTTGACTGGAACAGCAATACCAGGAAGCGACTGAGACACCACATGACAAAGGATGCTCGCTCTGCAGGGAAGGGAAGTGTTTACTTAAGGGCTAGACTTTTACTAGTCTTCTCTAAGGGTGGTTTGAGTTACCTGACCCACTTGCATTAGCAAATTGTAATGCAGACACTGTAAATAGCCACCACACCCTTGAGCGGGCAGACAGGTTGTTTGTCAAATGGATCCAGCCCAGCACCTTTCAGTTTCACTCTAAATATACAGCTGCTTCAGGGCTAAGTGACGCTGCAAAGTCAGGAGAAGCAGCTTGTTTTCCAATCAGCTGCTCCAACTGCTGCCAAACAAACCAGAATGGAAAAAAACACTGAAGAGATGGCACCCAGTCAGTGGCGTAGCATGGGTTGTCAGCACCCGGGGCAAGGCAAGTAATTTGTGCCCCCTAACCCGTGGATTTGCGCCCCCTAACCCGTGGATTTGCCCTAACCCCAGATGTTGCGCCCGGTGCGGCCGGCCCCCCTGCACCCCCCACGCTACGCCACTGCACCCAGTTAGCCTAAAATTCAATGCTTGAACCCTATTTTCATCAGAGAAATGTTGGATGACATGCTATTGAGCATTACTGCACAACTGACCCCCAGAAAAAAACACCAGTCTGGAGGGGCCTTTCCCCACAGGACTTCTTCTGTGCTTATCCATCCTGACTCCTGTTCCTTTGGACCTTTGAGCATCATACCTTTTGTTTATTAGGAACCAGATATTGCAGGCCTGAGTCAGAAACTCCTGGGGTCTGAAGACTGATCAATGTATTTTGCCTCCCCACGTCTATATAGATTTCATGATTAGTGTAGACTGCCGTGCCCCCTCCCGCAATCACAAGCTGGCTTGACACAATTATTCTTGCATAAACACGATTTGCAGGTCCTGACAACTAGAAGCCCTGTTTACTTGTAGTTCATGTGGGTCCCCCCCACCCTTCCCTAAATGTACCTCATCAACCAGTCATTACCAGGCATGGTATTTGGTCTGATGGCTAAATTCCAAAATATTCTTCTGTTTCTACTTAGTCCATCCCTTTACTTAAATGATTACTTCTCTACTCCAACACTATTAAAAATATTCCTTTCTTAAGCAAAACAAAAGCGCATTGTTGGCTTTTTAAAAAAACGATAAAACAAAAGGTTATTATTCTCTTCTAATCTATGCAGAACTCTTTGCTAGGAGACAGGTTGTTTGTTCCATTTTTGTTTTACTCCTTTGAAACTACAAAATGCATGCATGTATGTGTGTGTGTGTGTTTGCACTTTCTATCCACCCCTCCACACAATAGGGAGTGAAGTTTCAAGGAACAAAAGCGGAATGCAATTTGACTTCAGTGAATGCTCAAGGCCTTTTGTAGGTAGGCTTCCTTTAAGAACTTAATCTGAGGACAACAAATCAACCTGTGAAACACTACTTGTGAATAGCAGCTGTAAGCAGCAAGAAAACAAGAGAGACTCTCTCAAAGTACACACCTTTCCTTGCATCAGGCCCTTGAATCGTTGAAGAAGGGATGTAGCAATCTCACAATCCTCAGACTATTTGATCCAATTTTCTGCAAGGGCAAGGAGGTGAAAGGGGAGGGTTTTTGCATCTATTTCCACTCACTCTGTAGGCAGAACCACAATTTTTCTTGTTCCTTTGAGCACTCACAGCCCATTCATGGTGGGAAGACACTGTTTATTGAATGACACAAGGTGTGGATAATGAGTCACACTGCCTAGGTTACATTTTTAGAAATATACTATCGGCAGCCCGTCTTTATTCTCCTTGCTCCCACATGAATGAATAAGATGATTGAAGGTGCCACTGTAACTCTTTACCAGGTAACACTTATGCAAACCATATGCAAAAGTTACCAGGAATTTGATTGCATCTATAAGTTACAAGAGATAGGGACTATGAGAAGTGCAAGTGTGCGTAAGACAAGCTCCACCCTAATTGTGGTTATTGCCATCACCAAGATCTTGGTCAGGAAGGAGATACTGCCATTGTGGTATCAAATGACAATGGACAAGGTGAAGGGGAAAGTTTGGGACATGAGGGACTCTTGGGAAGTATATTTTTGAACAGGGGATTTAGAAAAGAATTTTTCAAGGTCAGACTTAAAGCGACCCAAACATCTGGTTCTAAATACAACCTCCAAGTTCTTAAACTGCATACAGCCCCAAGAGTGGCAGGCTTTGAAATTCATCTCTGGCATATGACAGCGCCTTTGACATGGTTTATCCAGATGGACTTAATCTTATGTTCCAATATGATCACAGTATAAATATCTCCATCTTTCCCGACCTCCCCAGTGGTATGGTAGATTTCACTATAGAGCATGTTTTCTGTTTAGGGATTATATCCAGGTCTCTTAATGCATTGGGTTGGCTTTCCAGCCCCCCTTTTGTTGAACACTATAGGAGTAGTGTCACTTACAAGGGAGTAAGCCCTATTGGAGACCATGGGACTTAATCATAATAAATATGTCTTGGATTGCGTTGCTGCTGCTGTACAGCTTCCAGACAGGTAAACTGTAATTAGACCGTACCTATGAGATCTGAGAGTATTGGCAAGAGAGCGATAGCTCAGCTTGTTTGGCCTCAGATGTATTTGCTTTGTAAAAGGTTTAATCCATCATCAGGATTCGCTCCTGGAAGGCTTAAGAACATAGTGTAAAAGTAGAACATAACAAACGTCTCCTGCTGGTTCTGAGATTGCAGTGAATTCTAAAGAAGGGCACTTGAAGCTTTGCATCCTATGCATTCTAACTTAGAAGTAGTTCTTAATTTCTAGAAGAAATATGCCAGGGCTCAAGACTCATCATCTGATAGACCTTTGTGTTGTGTGGAGACTTGTAGTGAAGGAAATGCCGAACACATATAGCTGTATCTGTTTCATGGGTTCCAAGGTTAAGGATGAGCACAGAAAAGAGATGCTGGAACAGAGCCATGGCAGAAATAAAGCTCTACTTAATTAGTTCATCAGAACTACCCAGTGCTGTGCAACATCTGTCTGTTCACTTCAGAACTTGTCTCATTGGCTCAGTTAGTGTGTTGCCTGGGAGGCTAGAACAGTAGGGCTGACTTCATGCTTCACCTTAGAAATGAAATAGAGTCTCATCTTGTTTTCTGAATTCTCATTTGTTATTCGCACTTACAGTGATACCTCAGGTTAAGTACTTAATTCGTTCCGGAGGTCCATACTTAACCTGAAACTGTTCTTAACCTGAAGCACCACTTTAACTAATGGGGCCTCCTGCTGCTGCTGCGCCGCTGGAGCCCGATTTCTGTTCTCATCCTGAAGCAAAGTTCTTAACCTGAAGCACTATTTCTGGATTAGCAGAGTCTGTAACCTGAAGCGTATGTAACCTGAAGCGTATGTAACCTGAGGTACCACTGTACTAAGATGAGACATCAACAAACACCTGCATCTTTTTAATTGTTTGGCAGAACTGGCTGAAATTTGCAGGCATAGTAGCCCCTTGTGAGCGGATGAATCCTGTTAGCCACCCACTGAGCAGTGGGACACCATGTCCCAAGTAGTGGTGGCTTCAAAGCCATTTCTTTGGGGGCCTTGAGCATCGCTGCTGCTGCTGCTTCCAGAGAGATTCAATCACCTCAGACTACTTCAGACCCAAGTTGCTTCAGAAGCAGTCCAAATACCTCCAAAGTGAGGTAATCTGTCTCACATTCTTGCCTCATCCAAGGCTTTTGCATATGGTATGCATAAGTGTGCATATGGCTGCAACTTTAATTTCAGTTACTCTTGCCATGACTCTCTATTCTCCTTTCTTTAGTCACTGAGCATACTTATTAAATATTATTAAATATCTGGAGATTTCTAACAGCTCACTATATGTACGGTAAAGCTGTTTAAAATGCCTGCAGGTGTTACATAAATAGGTGCTTGGTTCACAGACGTTGCAAACAAAGCTACTGGGGCTAGGCATGTAAAATACCAATTTCAAAACATGGCAGGCATGTTTAGGCATTGTTATAGGGCACCATAAATACTCAGAAGATGACAAAAGATTCTCATGTGCTCCGAGGCTTTCTTGCTGTGCCTCATGATACACCCACAATCAGAGGCAGAATGACTCTCAATACCAGTGGCTGAATTCACAGGTGGGGAGAGTACAGCTGTTGTTCTCAGATCCTGCCTCTGGCCTTCCGAAAGGCCACTGTGTGACTAAAGTGCTGGTCCGTTGCCTTGATCCTGCAGGCTCTTCTTATGTTCTTAAATAATATGTATGTATTTATTTGTGACATATTAGAATGCTGCTATTATTGGTTGGTTGGTTTTGGTTGCTTGGTTTTTGTTATGCTATTGTATGCTGCTTTGTGAAGACTTGCCTGAAAAAGCAGGGAATAATTATGAATTATGAATAATGTCAATAAATACCCATGGTCTGTTGAGTAAATACTTGGGAGTTGTTTTGTACTGTGTACACTGATGATCCTCTGATCTATTCAGGGTGGATGGTGGTAGATTATCTGATTTACTAGGCGAAAGCCATTTGCTTAGAGCACTAAAACTTCCACCCTGGACTCACTTACCTGGAAGGAAGTGCTTTGAACATAATGAGATTTATTTGTGAATGTTAATTATTATTAATAAGATTAGACATGCATAGGATTTTGCTCTCATTTATAAATTGTGAGCCTTTTTCAAGCCTTGATAATGAACCTCAGAGTCTTTCACCTTCTACAAAGCCCACTAAAAACCACAGCCTTTAGCATAGGGGCCCTGCAGCTTCCACCAACTGCACCCCAGGGCTCCAACTATTCAAGATTTCTTCTCGTATCACATCAGTGGTTGTACTTCCTATTCAGTCATTCTCTAACAATTATTATATGTTTGATGTTAAGGATGTGGCTTTCCAATAAGAATGTATATATATATATGATCAAGTAGTAAATTCTAAAGGAATAAAGGCGCCCTTGCAGCTAGGCTGTAGCCAAGGCACTGGGTGGGAGTCCTGTGACAGCACTCCACAACCGACAGCATTAACACAGAACAATGTATCCTTTCCACACTTCAGTTTTCCTGTTTGATAAATGGAGCTCACTCTTGTGATGAAAACGGGACATAATGAGGCTTCAGGTGCCTTTTGATTCCCACATTAAGAGGTGATGTTCCAGTTCAAAGTGTGCGGCATTTGTAGTGGTTTCCAATTTCCTGAAAACATGTTATTCGTAATAACATGTGGTTAGTGGAAAGCGAGGAAGTATTAAATTTTGGACTCATATCAATTTGGCTGAAAATACCAGCTAAAGACATCCTCTTTGAGTATTTATTCCAATTTCCCACATCCAGGTAGCCCCAGCAGAGCAATAAAACTGAAGATCTATGGAAACGTGCCTGACAACAACAGGCCGTTCTCCAGCCTGCAAGCAGCTGGCCAACTGAAGACACCCTGGACTTGGCTTTTCTTTTAAAAAATGAGTGAAAGACAGGAACATTCCCCTATGTATCAATCCCATGTGCAATTTCATGCCTCCTATTTACCAGAAATGGTTGTTATTGTTTTTCTTTTTATATCCCTAATCTCAGACTGGGGGGTGGGGGGTGGATGCATTGGGGATCTAGTGCATATGGATATAAAATGCAGCCTGGGCGCAGAACTATGGAGCAATATATTGAGCAATTCATAACATTTGCTTATCTTGAATAAGAAAAGAAAACACCTTCTTTGCTCTTAATTTTTTTAAAAATCCTAGTGGAAATTAATCAGAATTTTAGTGTGAAGTTCTAATAAACACAATTTTAGATGCAGTTTTGACTATTAGTCTTTTTCTTTTTCATCTGAGAGGGTAAATTTCGGCAAGCAATTTTCCTTACCGTAATGCACATTTGTATGTCATATTCACTACGGTCTCTATTATTATTATTATTATTATTATTTGCACACTTCCCAAAATATATGCATTTTTGTAAATGTCGGTTGGAGAGCCACACTGCAAAATTAAGTGTGACTATCAAAGATTGGCTGTGTTTTGAGTGACTATATTGTTTTGGAAAGTGCGAATTTGATAGATTTGACTTTAAATGTGTACTGAATTGCATTTCTCCTCCACCCCTAGAAGATGACCAGAACTGAAGTGTGCAAGTCAGTGGCTGGCAAACTGAAGGGGCAGGTGCTAGGTGCAGGTCAGACAAGATGCTAACAACTCTGGTAGTCAGCAGCCAAACTGAGGAGACAGACGACATTCATGTGTGTTTCTTTCTGGGAACTGCGTGTCTTTTCAGTAGTCCTGGCTGGCACACTTTGTACTACAAAGCCAATGTCTGCCCTGAAGCGCAGTGAAGAAGAGAAGCAGACAGCTATGAGTGGTTGAAAACAAGCTACTTTTACATTCCTACACTGTGTCTCCCCCCCCCCCCCGAAGTCCTTAAGGTGAGAGAACATTCCAAAGCGTGTTCACGATGCTTGAGCAAAGCACAGCAACAAAATAGTTGTTAACAGTTGTGGCATAGTGTAATTAAGGAATTCCAAACCCCCTTCTCTTTAACTTGTTGGTTTTCTTTTTCATCTGAGGGGGTAGGTTTACATATCTGTATCCCTATATGTGTTGGAAACACCAATTGAAAAAAGGACTGTGTCATTCAAAGGTTGGGGGAGCACTCCCCACCTGAAAACAATGTGACGTCAGGACCTTGGAAACCTACAAAGCCTCTTTTCATGTGTGTATTTGCTGGGGGGGGGGGATGTAATACCAATGAAAAAAAATATACAGGGTCCCTATCTTCCTGCCAAGATCCCTGAAGTTCATTGGTGACTAACATGACTTGGGACTTACATGTTAAAATCACCCCTAGATAAAATTTCCCCTGCTGCTCCAAATCGTAATGAAAATGTATAAGCTTCTACTAAGCCACAGGTTGCTTATACTGGTCAGAATGTGAATTAAATGAATGTGATAATTTTCTGATTTCTGGTATTTCCCCCCTACCAACAATCTTGGATTAATGCCGTAAGTTGTATTTAAAAAACTAATCTGTCACCATTTTTAAAAGAGAGTGTTAAGAAACAATATTTATTATTTTTCCATGTACAGCATGTCCCAAACTGCCTTTTCATCCTATGTCAACACTTTTCTTGCTTTCCCATAAACATATACAGATGAAGGCATAGGAAAATGTTGATGGAGAAGGAAAGTATCATTACAGAAGCACATTAAGTCATAGCAAAGTAATGTGGCTACCAGCTGGTTTCTGTTAATGCCTGTGGTTTATCTCACTCATATAGGGGGTAGGTGCAAATCAATGTCTGCACCTCATTAATAATGCCACTTGAAATCTAATTGCTTACATTAAGTGGAAGTGAGCTTATGATGCAATAAGAGCCAAACTAGTTTTAATAGCAGACTTGGGGATGGGGAGGAGGGAATTCATATCAGAATCACAGCACTAGGGGATGAAGGAGGTTAACCCAGTAGTGGATGGCGTGGTGTGGCGACAGCACTCAGCTGACCTCACAGCTGAGTCGCTGCTGTTTACTGGGAGGGGGGGCAAGGCGTCAGGGAAGTCAACGTGGTGCAAATGCGCCCGCGGTGCCAATCCAGTGCTGCTGCTGTTGCATTTGCACTGCACTGATCTCCCACCACCACTATCCTCCCTATCCTCCTCAGTAAGCAGCAGTGATTAAGTGTTGGGAGGTCTGCTTTTCTCCATGTCTGGACCTTTTCTACGCTCAGTATCCACTAGAAGGGAAATTTCATGAAATTGAATGATGATGATGATGATGATGATATAATTTATTTGTACCCCACCCTCCCCGGCCAGAAGAGCGGCTGACATCATATAAATAATACAATATGCATAAAAATAAGCAATCAGTCGATTAAAATGCATCCCAAAATTAATTAAAATTAATTAAAATTAATTAAAATTAAAGTGAAAACTGGACAAATGACAATCTTCAGGTTAAAATTGAAAGCGGTTAATACTCACCAGGACCAGCTGTTTCCACTGATATTATAAGGTCCTGTGAGCGGGCTGGGAAACCTCCCTCATGCTTGTTTTTATACAAAGAGAAAATGAGTCAGACTGAACCCTGCCCAAAGGCCTGTCAAAACAGCTCCGTCTTGCAGGCCCTGCGGAAGGATGTCAAATCTCGCAGGGCCTTGGTCTCTTTTGAGAGAGCGTTCCACCAGGCTGGGGCCATGGCCGAAAAGGCCCTGGCTCTGGTCAAGGCTAGTCTAATCTTCCTGGGGCCCAGAATCCTCAGGGTGTTGTTATTTGCAGACCGTAAGGTCCTCCGTGGGACATACCAGGAGAGGCGGTCCTGTAGGTACAAGGGTCCTAGGCCTTAAGTTGTGGAAGGTGGGAGAGGAAGGTTTAGCAACCCCTACCAATTCACTCTCTGAATTGCTCTAAAATCGCCCCATCCACTTTTATATATGGCTGTCAACATAAAGTGTAGCTTGAGCCTTAGGCCATCATACATTGAAAGCTGCATCACACCATTTTAAACAGTTACAGCTTCCTCCCAAGAATCATGGGATAACCATAGCGTGCTAAAGGCTGATGAGAGCTGTTCGGAGATCCCAGTTCCACTCACAGAGCCATAGTTCCCAGTGTGGTTTTGCCATCAATCCCTCTCTCCAGGGAACTTTGGAAATTGTAAATCTGTGAGAAGAATACGCGGCTCCTAACAACTCTCAGCACCCTAAACAAATGACTATTCCCCGGATTTATTTGGGGGGAAAGCCATGACTCTTTAAACTGGTATACTAGTTCTTTAAATCTACAATGTGGACATAGGCCTTGTATTATGTGCTGAAAATAGCAACTTTTTCCTCCTTTAAAGGACAGATCAGGACAGGACTATGTTTGAGAAGTATTCCCTTATCTGGCTGATATCCGATGAGGCCAGCATAAATCTAGGTGAATTTCTTCCCTAGATGGAATCTTATTTGGCCTAATCCTGTATATTTGGTTTCTATCGCAAACCAAATATTTGCTATGCTGGGAGCAACCAGCACACTAATATCCTTTGGAGCTGTTTTGCAATCCTAAAGATTTCCATATGTACTTTCCAAACTGATTGGCTAAGCAGTATTCACTTTATTGTTCTCCGGGAACAAAAAACACACCGTCGATAAAATTTCTAACAAAGACCATTAGTGGCGGAGAAGATAGCAAGAGATAAGACAATAGAAGGAAGCCATTAAACCATTCCCTTCAGCCTCAGAGATGGGGGGGGGGACTCCATTGTGCAAGCCAAACCTCCCCGTTGCTATTACAAAGGGATACGGTTCAAGGATGGCCACAAAATATCATAAATAATACAGGCTTCAGTTCAGGCAGTTTAAAAGAAGCAGAAAACACTGAAATTTGCTTCTACTTTCCCCTTTGCTTTGCATTATGTCTTGTAGGAGAAATAGCCACCCGGGGAAACGTTCTAGATTCAGATCCACAGACTTGGGGCACATGTGGGCGTTATGGATGTGTTCAAGAGGGAAAGGACTATGCCATTTTTGTTATAGCCACATGGGAACTGCTTTTCTGTTTTGTGCTCCTACATGGTTTGGGGAATGAGGTAACCACATGGGCAGGGTATATCATGGCTTCTTTCTCCTTGGCACCAATGGTTTGAATAGAAAGAACCTTCCAATCTGCCCTGTCTGTATGACAGTGCCGGATTTAGTGGGACATGGGCAGTTACCCTGCACAGGACACCAAGCCAAGGGATGCAAAAGGACAATAACAACACTTATATTTATAAAGGTACCTATTGAGAAAATCCATAAAAAGTAACTGTACCAAAAGGAATTATTGTGAAAATAAGATTTGGGGAGGGGGGCAATTTTGTCCTCACTCAGGGCACTATATTACCAAAGTCAGCCCCTACATCTCAGCAAAAGTGGCTCCTGTACACCATTGTCATGGCCAGTCACATAACAAAATCTATTTTCATATAAGTGATCCTTAAATGTCCATTCCTCTAATGTTGATGCTAACCTTGCCCTCTATATTGTTGTGAGTTTGCGGGTTTGTGTGTGGTTTGAGTCCTTTGTAATTCCTGCATTCAGCAAGGATTCAATTGCTGGAATAGCCAGGACAGCTTCTTGGTAATGGCCTCCTAAGTATGGGTCATTAGGGTAACGAAGGAACTGGCAGTGTGCCAGAGGACAAATGGATGAGGTCCCTCCCCCAACTGGTCCCCACTCCACTCAGCTCTAATCTGTGGCTCCTAGAAGCAGTCCACACAGCAGCCACACCCCAGGAACAGCTTCGATTGGCTGGCTGAACCAGGTGAGGGTAGCTGATGGATCCCAAGTCCTCAGTAAGTTTGGGACTTCCCCTGCATACAGACACAGCTTCCAGTGGATTGACTGGATGAGACCAATAGTGGGTCTAATGGTCAAGAAGGTGGTTTCTGCATGTGCTTTAGAGGGAAGTGAGGGGCAGATGGGGCTCATCAACCTGGGAAGGTAGCCTATCTAGGAGAAGGAAAGCTCTGATCCTAAACCTCTGCTGCCTTGCGGGATATCTTTGGGAGAAGAAAAGGCGAAGGAGTAAACCCTACACAAATATGGACTCCCTAAGATAGCTCGATGATGCCTTGTATGCCTCCTTCCAGCAATTCCTGCAGCCAAGCTAGTGCCAAAAGTATTGTTCTGCTTTCCTTTAGACCACATTAGTGAGACCATGAGGAGGCTTGTGCCCCAGGCAGGTCACTTCCTGGTCACTGCTAACACAGTGGTTTGACTTCACCCCTAGAAGTGCACTCCATTGTCTCTCGAGACAGAAAGATGCCAACAAAAATGATATCTGACTTTCTGACATTCAGTGTACCTTAGGAACATGGGAAGGGAGTTGTATTATACTGACAGGCAGGAGGTATCATGCTCGCTTTGACAGCACGTATACTGAAATGAGAATGATACAGAGGAGGTATCCAGGTTTCAGGCAGAGTTCTCTCCCAGCCCTCCCTAGAAATGCCAGGGAGTGAAACCAGGACCTTCTGCATGCAAAGCAGATGCTCTACATGCTGAGTGACAGCCTTTTCCCCACTTAGAGCACATCTGTAGCAAATTTCAATTTTCTGTCTGTCACGGAAGTACAGTGGTACTTCGGGTTACAGACGCTTCAGGTTACAGACTCCACTAACCCAGAAATAGTACCTCAGGTTAAGAACTTTGCTTCAGGAAGAGAAGAGAAATCATGCGGCGGCAGCAGGAGGCCCCATTAGCTAAAGTGGTACCTCAGGTTAAGAACAGTTTCAGGTTAAGAACAGACCTCCAGAACGAATTAAGTTCTTAACCCGAGGTACTACTGTATTATTCCAGTTTTAATCACCCCTGCCTACCTTCCAGGACACATATCTGGAACTGATAAACCCACCTTTATTCCCTGAACACCAAAAGATCGGGTTTTAGGCCCCTCAGTCTGTAAGGATGTGTACAGCAATCTGACTTCGAAACAAAGGGAACTTCATGAAGTTGGAGGCAGCGGAAGCCTTTGAAGGATCACGCCGTGCGTGTGTGTTTGAACACTAACACAAATTTCAGATTACTCTGGAAACGAATTCCACTGCAAGTTACCAGGAGCTGCAGTAACCCGTGATGTATGAAACAAGCACTTCAGAGGTTAACCGAGCTTTCTAAAGAGGAAGCAGGTTTTGTCTCCCAGCCCCACCACTGGAAAATATTAAAACAATAAAAATAAGAAGCAGAGGAGTATGTTTTTGTAAAAGAAGCAAATTTCCTGCCTGCTGCGGCTCTGATAAATTTCAGTCAGGGATGACAAGAGAAGGGGGCTGGGGGAGACAAACGGACTTCCTGGAAAACCAGACAGGCTAGAATTAATTGAGGACATCTTCATCAGCAGAACAGCTGGTTCTGGGGCCTAATCATCAGCAAAAACAGAGCCATAAATTGAACAGGAAACAGAAAAGTCTGAATCAAACTTGCAGGATCCAAATGTGCAAAAGAAAAAGTAAAACACAGCCGAAGAACCAAGCCTTCCGGCAGGAAGGCAACCACCAAAAGGAAGTGCCAGTGGCCTGAGCAATGAAACAGCCTCTCAGGGCTCCCAGTCCTCATGCCAACTGCTGGCACATGTTCAGCAGTGAGTGGATGCCTGGCCCACTAAACAGAGGCTGCTGCTGGATGATCTTGACAGTTCAGCATGAGTCACAAAAGATGCCTTCAATCTCCACAGCACCAAATATAAGTCACCCGGCTCTTGGGGCTTTTTCTAGTAGAGGAACAAGAGCAGCACTTCCCATCCCAAATATTTCAAACAGCAGTCGGAGAGACAGTAGAAAGCGAATTGTTTCAAAAAGGAATGGCAAGATAAAATGTTAAGAGTATATTGAACTGGCTAGATTAAAAGAGGCAATTAGAGATCACACTAGACAAGAGTTTCAAAAAGCATGGGGAAAATGCAGAGAATGCTTCACAAAACAGCCCCCTAAAATTCATACCTGGACTTCTTTCAATTAATGTCTGCAGGAGACTTTGTGGATATTTAAGTTATAATTTGAAAAATCTTAATTATTATTCATAAAGGACACAGTTTATAGGAAGTAAATAAGGAGGTCAGATACAGGATAAAGGAAGTCTTTTATTTGGTTGTTTGTATTGTTGTATGTTATGTTCACTGTATGTTATGTTCATGTTTAATGTGTATTGGAGGGTGGGGGAGTTGTGTTATGTTGTAAATAAAATTCCAATAAAAATGTAAAATTAAAAAAAGAAAGAAAGAAAGTGAATTGTTTCAACTTTCGTTTATTTTATTTCTTCAATTAAGTGTCTCTCCCGCCTATCCTCCCAAAGGAGCCCAGGCAAGGCATCAAAGTAGTAAAACAATACAACTGAAGATAAAATAAAAACTTATTTAAAACATTTAAGAACAATTAAGAACATCTAAAAACGATCACATCTGCCCCACAGCTAATAATTTCAGGTTGCTGGGAATATCATTCAGTCAAAAAAATGACTGGGTAAATGAAAATGTTTTTCATGGGGTACGGGACCTTAGCTAGAATCATGCAGACTTCCATGGAACTAGATCCCACTGAACACAATGAGCCTTGCTTCTGGAAAAACAGGTTAGTGGCCCCTTATCTCATCTGGATGGCCCCCTCTCTTTTATCCTTTAGGGAAATGCTACGGTTGTTGGTTTTAAAGAACCATTTGATTTGACTGTTTCTTTAGAATATCCTGTAGTATATCTTATCCCAAAAAAGAGAAATCAGCTAAAAGAGCGTAGCCTTGCCTTGTCACAAGGATTCAGGAGCTTCTTAGCATATCAGGAGCAAAGCTATTATATTAGTGTGGCTGGCATACCAAGGGAGAATTCACATGCACCATGTATCCTGTTTCAACCAGGCTGCCATCCCACAGGGGACTGAGCTGGAAGTCACACAACAACAATTAGCTAGTACAGGCTCTAGAAACCAAGGGCAGGTCCTTCAGGACCTAGGATAACTCCCAAGGAAGACAGGTGCTGCTTTGACTCTGGCCTGAGCTTTGATGTGCCTGAAGAAGCAAAAAAAGAAAAAGAAAAAGAAAGAAAAAAAAAAAGACAGGCCTGTTCAGAGCCTGAGCCCTGTCCCTCATCTGAGTGCTAGCAAGAAGGCCTTGGCTTGGAGCTATGCATCTCCAATGTCACTGACTGACCTTCAGGTATTCTGCTTCTCTGCTGGAGAGTTGACATGCCTTTGGGTAGTCATGGCGGTGCCAGGGATGGGTAGGGGGCAAGTGCCACCCCAGGCAAGCAACACTTAAAAATTTATATGTGTTTTCTTTTGCTTTTCACTTGACAAAACATGTATTTATTTTTTTTGTTCCTGTACTTTGTTGTTGTTTAGTCGTTTAGTCGTGTCCGACTCTTCGTGACCCCATGGACCAGAGCACGCCAGGCACCCCTGTCTTCCACTGCCTCCCGCAGTTTGGTCAAACTCATGTTTGTAGCTTCGAGAACATCGTCCAACCATCTCGTCCTCTGTCATCCCCTTCTCCTTGTGCCCTCCATCTTTCCCAACATCAGGGTCTTTTCCAGGGAGTCTTCTCTTCTCATGAGGTGGCCAAAGTATTGGAGTCTCAGCTTCACGATCTGTCCTTCCAGTGAGCATTCTGGGCTGATTTCCTTAAGAATGGTTAGGTTTGATCTTCTTGCAGTCCATGGGACTCTCAAGAGTCTCCTCCAGCACCATAATTCAAAAGCATCAATTCTTCGGCGATCAGCCTTCTTTATGGTCCAGCTCTCACTTCCGTTCCTGTACTTAGGTCTTCTAAAAAGTGAGCTTGCAATTAAACAAATGACTTTAATACTGTCTTTTGTCACACAAGAGAAGGTATGCATCACTGCCTATTAAAACCAGGCAGGTACCTTTTTTTGTACTATGTCTATTGACTGCTAAAAACCTTTCTGTTTAGGCAAGCCTACCCAGATATGAAATATATATATTTGTTATATATATATTTGTTGATCGTATCTATATTTTGATAATTTTATTATGTCTTCTTTTCTCAGTAAGGTTTTATCGGTCTTTTCTGATGACTATTTTTATATTATTTTATGTAAACTGCTTGGAGCTTGTGGCATGCTTTTTAATCAAGCAGCATATAAATTGGGATAAATAAATAAATCACTGCCTGAGGTCTCTATTCAGATTTTCTGCCTTAGGCATCAAAAACCTATTAGGACAGGCCCTGATGGTCTGAAGGTGCTGCCAGTTATTGCAACTCAGTGCTAGGGGTGGGGAACCCTACCTTTAAGTTGTTCAGTTGTGCACTGTGAATAGTAATACGTTCCTGAACCGAGCTACTCTGCCAAGATAAACTCAGGAAACAATTGATGACGGATCAGAAGTGAAAGCGGGGGCAGAGAGTGGAGTATCTTTGGCATTAGTCACTGAAAGCTGTTTGTGCAAGAGCTAACTTATTTCCAAGGGTTATATTTCCAAGGAAATTCTGTCTCCAGTGCCTGCAGAACTGAATCACTTTGTTGTGTTGGGCCCAACAGGTGTTTAGTCTTTGCTCTTCATCTTTGGTTTTGGTGGCATGTGGTTAAACCACATCCTTTTGAGCCATCAGACATTTCGCTCCTCTTCAGAGTGATGTGACAGAAGTTGATCCTGCACACTGATTAGTCATTCCTAAATAGAAGAAAGCCCCGATTTTTACGAGGTCTCTGCAAACAAACAAAGCAAAAGTTTTGCTTCAATATTTCTTGGTGTTCTGGTCACCCAAGTGAGTACTTTCTCATGAGATGTGAGATTGTAGAGGATCATGAGAAACAATAACCTCCTTTTGTAGTTGTGGTTTTGACCAAACCAAGACTCATTTCCGTTTTTTAGAATAATAATAATAATCACAGAACATTATCTCTGCATCCTAAAACAATACTTCTGAAAGAGGAAAAAGAAAGTTTACTCAGAGTCCATTTGATGTTTCAAAATTCCAGACACACTATGAACAAAACCGCAGAGATGTAGTACAGCACACACACACACCCTCCATCCCGAGCACTCCTTTTTCCCCCTGCTCCAGCTTTGATGGACCACCACTTCAAACCTTAGCATTACTGACTGGCTTAGCAATTTGTTCCTCGTATCATATGGCAAGTTCCTGAAGCTTCAGATGTGTAGTGGCATTTGCTTCTTGTCTTAAAAGAGGAAGGGGGGGGGGAGAGAACACAGGGGTTGAACATGAGGATCCAATTGTCTGATAAACAGAAACATCTGTTGGAATCATGAACAGTTGATTAGTGGAGTTCATTTCCAGGGTACAGCTTTCAGTGAAACGCTCTCGTTTCTGAACGTTGCATGTGTCAGCGATCCCCAAATGGTGGGTCAAGACTCACAGCCGGCTCATGGGAGCCTTGTGGTCAAATCGCCAGGTTGTTGGCGGTGTAGGGTCAGTGGAAAGGGCTTCAGCAAGCTAACTGTAGCTGTGTGTTGTGCACTGTGGGACATCCCCTTCTGCTCTCTTGGAGCGGGACTTCCACTTCTCGACAACGAGTTGGTGAGACTTCGGGCCTGTGATAGCCTCAGTCCAGATTATAGGCCCCTGTGGGACTTTCATCTGGAATTTTCTAGACTTGAAGGCCTTACTGACAGCTACTGTAGAAGCCTGGCAAGTAGGAAGATCATCATACTCAGCATTCGTATGGCTCATTTCAAGTGTTCAAAGTTCTACGCAAATTTATCTGGGTCGTCCTTATGACTCAGTTCCTTTTTGACTCCTGATTGGCTGGCAGCCATGTATAGCCCTGTGTAGGATAGATCAAATTCCAGTCAGGGAAGGGCCACAGCTTTGTATTGGTTCAACACAAGCTTTGTAGGCAAAAGGTCCCTGATTCAATCTCTGGCATCTCTAGATAGGGCTGGAAAATACTTCTGTTTGAAACCCTGGAGAGCTACTGCTAATCAGTGCAGGCAGTAGTGAACTAGAAGCAGGAAAAGATGATCCAACTCAATATAAGGCAGTTTCCTATGTTCCAGTACTGTGCATTTTAAAAATATATACTTTTGGTGACTCCCCTACTCCCTCACCTGTTCCTCAAGTTCCAAATGGATCCTGACTCCAGCTCTTAGCACCATGGGCTACCATTGTTTCTAGCTTTCTACGCCAATTCTGCCTGTGGGAAGACAGACCTGATACATAAACAGCCTGCCTATTACCCCAAACCCCACAAGTGTCCCGGAAAACCATGGCACATCCCATTATTTCATGTGAGAGCATGGCAGCCATTTTGGGCACCATGATCTTGTGCAATTTTGTGCCAAGATCTCGCCCCAGAAAAAACACTTTGGGGGGGCGCAATCTCACACACGGCCCCAAAAATGTGTGTTTTGGGGTGCTGTGAGAGCACTGCCCTAAAAAGCATGTCTTTTGGGCTCTGTTGTCTTGTGTGGGTCACATGACTCGTGTGGGAGCTCAGACAGGAAGACATGCACCCCAGTTTTGGGACCCAACATGCTGGAGGGTATGCTACCCAGTAACGGAGATTAACTTCAATATCACAGCTGCAAGAAACCAAGCAAAATGTATTAATCAAGGTTACTTTTTTTTAATTTGGAACCAAGCCTTGGAGAAGCGGGCCACAACTCTACCTTGGTATTAAGGATCAGAGTTCATTACCACTCAATCATCCATATTTTTCAGTGTTTTGTATTGTAGTAGTTGCTGTTAATAATTAGCATTTCTATTCCACCTGGTACAAAGCCAAAACAAATGCTAACACAAACCTAAAAGCATAAAAAGCAGTAAAATTATTTAAAGCAACGAGGAGCAGCAGACACTGCAAATACAGTGGCAGCCAGTACTATGCTTCCAAGTGTCATTTGGAAGAATGATTTTCAAACATCCTTTACATCAGAACAGCAGGAAGACGACAAACAGGCTTCCCAGGGGAAAGAATTCCAAATTCTGAGAAGGCTGTTTCCTGTGTGGTCAGGAAAACATGGAGCAACAATCAGTGTGACTGGGCAGACTTAGATTGGACGAGAGAGCCCTTCAGTGATTCTGGGACCAGGCTATTGTATAGTTAATTTAGTGTTCTCTAAATGCAAAAGTGGTTCTAGTTTAGAAAATGCACAACAGGTTAGTCCCTCTGTGTGCATACTAATCCTGAAGTGAAGAAATGAAACAACACCTCTTAGTATTTTAGATTACAATGATTACAGTGATAACAAACAAACTAAAAACCTTAGAGGCTGCAGATTTAAGAATCTGAAGCAGCAAAGAGACAAACTGTTCTTAATATCAGTTAGTTATTTGACCAATTTCCTTTTGACTTCCAGAAATAAAGAATGGAAAGGAAACAAATTATAAATGCTGAATATTGCAAACTATTTTATACATTGAAGTGGCCCAATTCATCTATTATCCCAAAGAGACCAGATTTTTAACACAGTTCTGTAAATAATAATCAGATATTGTTTGGATTGTGGTCTGAGCAAAGCATATAATGGCTTATTATATTGTTTGTGTCATTTATTGTTTTCTCCAGAATGTTGTCTGCATCTCTTTTGATTTGTGAAATGTCAAATTGCAATGAGCAGCACTGATCTGTTGTTTAAAAACTTAATTTGTGAGATTGCAAAGGATAGTCCCTCACCCGACGAAAGTGTAGTGATGGTTGGCAGCAATCCAGAGGCCTGTGTATTATAGCATAATACTAGAGAAGACGTTTCAGAAACATGGGGTCCCAATGATTATGGAGATATGCTAGCATGTGTGATGGTGGGGTCAGGCGGTGCTCCCAGAATGGAGACCTCTAGTGCCACCTTGCTCTTTCACTGGAAGCAGTGTGCAAAATTCCAGTGGATATATTGCTTTGTGTGTTTGCCTAGCCTGCCAAGTAGTCCTCGCTACTGTTCAGGATATAATTGTGAGGCATGAGAGAGGCAATGCACCTGATCATGTCCCTTGAGCAGTTGGTATCAGCAGTTGCCGATTCTGGTCAGCATTTTTAATTTGCTAAAACTAAATTGTCACCTACAATTCTCACCAGGTTTAATTAAAAAATAAAAAGAGACAAAAAGGTAAGTTGAAACTGAATCTTTACTAACTGATTTGGAACAGATGCTACATGTTGAGTCCAAACAGTCCCGTCCCCGCAAGGTATGAAAGGCGAATAAAAAACTATAATCTTGACTGCCTTACATTTTTAACTAACTTCACTCCTAGGAAAGCTTGCACCTCTGAGGTGTTACATTCCACTACGATGGTACCATGAAAAGGAAGAACATGCAAAGAAACATTTTGTTGGCCTCTGCCAATAATACTGACATTTTCTGCTTCGTACCAAGATTTCCTAAGCATCTCTTGGCACTACAATAACATCTCCAACACAATATTCATTTGTTTCCTCCTCATACAACCAGCAGGAAGCAACAGGCAGCTCTTGGGAGAAATCCAGTCTGTGGGTGACTGATTTCTGTCTTGCCAGATTTGTCTGCTGCTGTTTCGTACCTGGAAGTGACAGAGAATCTGCCATTTCACAAACAGCCTCATTCCCGCCCCCCAGCTTCCTCTCACTTGCTTGGAATGGTTTTTGAGCCAACTTTTGGGATTCTAGCTTTAGAGAAAACTAAGGCTTTGGAGTGTGCATGTGTCTGTGTATGTAGATTGGGATGATAAAATAATGTAGTGGAAAAATGAAGGGAGGCAACTGCTTGTCCTTGGGAAGTACATTTTTCTAAGTATTCATTAGTTCAGACTATGCCTTTCGTTAGGATAACCACCTCATTTAATTGCTGGATTGTAAGAATGAACTTCAGTGTGGATCCTCAAACTACCATTATGATCTTATAGGAGGAAGGAAGCTGTTATAGGAGGAAAGAAGACAAGGACTGCTGTGTTGAGTCAGACCGATTCTTGCTCAATGTTAGCTTTCTATCAACAATGAGGATGAGATGGAGGAATTCTAGGAAGCAACAGTCAAAGATAGCCTATCTCTGGAAATGAAGACTGCATTTTTGGCAGTCATGGATTATAACCATATATGTTAGGTGGGCAGAATACATCCTAGGGCAGTTCCACAGATAAAGCCATGCATGTGTCTAATAAGCATTTCCTTTTGCTGGGTTTTTGTTGACCTTGTTCAACCTCAAGTGTTTTGTTCTGGATTACAGTGGTGGGGAGAGGTCATGCTCTACATTCTGGTAAAATGCATGGAACTTTGCCTTGCTATTTCTTTTAAGCCTTTCCAAGAGCCCATTTATCTAAAATAGGTCAGGGCAGTATAAATGAAGTTTTCAAAAGCAAACAGAGCTGAAGGCATGACACACTGGTAATGGTGGTCAAAGGTGAATACACAAAACCATTTCTCAAACGGAAAGCACTACCATATATGTAGCACAAATGTGCATCTTATCTTCATGCTACGCAACCAATAGACCATGTAGATATCTTGGAATCTGACTGTGTTATCTTAAGTGCACACCCTTTGAGGCGGTGACCCAGAACGTGTCCCTCACCTATTGACTTAATGCAAATGAGTATCATGATGGAACTCATGTTGAGTTTCACCTATGCCTTCCTCCTTTCTTCTTCTAACATTAGGGTATTCCTTGTGATGTGGATATTAACCTGTGGTATGGTTCTATTGGCTGATATGTTCCGTGACTGTGGAACTGCTCCACACAGGGCCAGAGGCGGGGGGGGGGGTGGTATGTGACTGCTCCACTTGGGACATATTAACTGGGCCACTGCCACAAGCTGTCTACCCAGAGGACAGTGTTCACTCATACCAAACATGGTCCTTGAGGTGGGTTAGGATGAAAAAAGACAGTAGGTCAGAGTTGTGCTTCTGCTTCTGGTAAGCAGCAAGGAAATGAGATAAATCCAAAAGGATGAGTAAATGTGGACATGCCAGTTATGATGCCATCACATTAGAGTTTTACTCATGAATATATAGTCACATTAAAATGAATTTGCAGTAATTATATTGGGAAGCTTATTGCACTCAGAGCATCCTTCTAGAAACCCTGACATCCCAGCATCTTCCATTTCACTTCCCCACAGCTGCTGCCCGAAATACTTCCTGTGTTGTCAAAAATAGGTGGCTTCTATTTTTGGTTGTCATTGACACTTGACAGGGCCTTTTCAGTGGTGGTTCCCCATTTGTGGCATGCCCTCCCTGGCAAGTTGTGTCTGTCTCTGTCATTATTGACTTTAGGAAGTTGAGCGGGACATTTTGCTTCAGGCAGCAAAATGTCTAGGGCTGCCCCTGCAATTCAGTATAAGGCAGCTTCCAACATCTGTAACTGAGATAAAATTTACCAAGTAGCTATCAGAAAAGGGAAGCTGAACAACTAATGGGGGGGGAGAGATGCCAATAACCGAGTTCCACCCAGGAAACAAGACTTTGTTGGAGATTGCTCTCTGTCATGGCCCTTAGCTACTGGGGCTGGGAAAGGTGTCCCAGGCAACTGAGTGTATTTGATGCCTTATACACACTTACCTGGGAGTAAGCCTCACTGAACAGCATGGGATTTATTTCTGAGCAAACATACATTGGGATTCAGGTGCCTTTGAATCACTCTTGTGACTCAGCAACACTCTTGTGTTATTATTGTGGAACCAATATTGGGAGAAATATTTTAAAATTATTATGTTGAATTTTACCATGCACGGCAGAGGCAGGAAATGCAAACTAAATAAGGAAGTGACAAGCACACTTTCAAGCCAGGGCTGCTTGTGATAAACCGCTCAGGTAGGTTGTCCTCTTTCTCGAACTTGAGCAAACTCCACAAAGCCTTAAGAGTACAATGAGCAGGGGAAGGAATTCTTCCAGTGAAAACCAGGCTGCTATCAGAGCTCAGGAAACCATTGTGAGAATCCCTGCCTCGTGTCTTCTCTCGAAGTTAGCACTGCAGACACATCCATACTACGTGCAGTGGCTCAGCTAGGCTGGGCTGTTGCAATCCTGTTGCAATCGCCACTGGGGAGAAGGAAAAGCTGTTAAGCCCGGCACGCTTACTCACACACCCTCGTCTTTGGAGGGAGCCTCTTCTCTTCTAAACTTCAATCTGTGGCACCTCTGAATGCAACACCCGATTTATTGACACAGCACCAAAGTCTTGAGAAGGGCTTTTGTTTAGCTAACACATTGACAGAATGCTGCTGCTGCTAGCCAAGATGCTGAATAAACAATGAAAGGGCAGAGCAGGTGGTAGGCAGGAGGGATGAAGATGATCACAAGCCTGGTGATGCCGCAGCAATTCGGTAGGGAATGGGTGGTGGCCCAGGAAGCTGGGACCTTGGGGATTGTATTGCAGACAGTTATTTCTGTGGGGGAATGGAAGAGACTGTCACCCAGACTGCTGTAGTGGCACTGGCAGGATGCAAGTTATTCAAACATCATGGGGGATGCAGAGGAGAGAACTGCTGATGTGGGAGAAGGACCCTGGCTCCTCTGGATTCCCTCTCCCCCTCCCAATAACAGGCACTATTGGCCTGGGGTAACTGACAAGCTTGGCTAGCAAGCAACTCCTTCTTCATCAATTTCACATCCAAGGGACGGTTTGCATGGTTTCCTACTCTCTTTTCTTTTAAAAATGAATACCTGGGTGAATATTTATTTATTTAAAAATGTATCCGATACAGGGGTGCCAACTTGAATAAAATATTGGGGGAGCAGGTAAGCCCCCCCCCATAATCGATCACATGACACAGTGCATGCATACCAGTTGAATGGCAATGCCCCTTCAAATAGTTTATGGGGGGGCTGCTGAAGACCCCTTGCCCCCTTGGAGTTGGCTCCTATGAATTACTCTGGACATTGCAGGGGAAATGGGTTATTGTCGGTCCTCACAAAGTAGAGGTAGTGATGGCTACCAACTTGGATGGCTTTAAAAGACAAATTCATGGAGGATAAGACTGTGAGGAGATACTAGCCACTATGGCTACTGAGAGCAGCAAGCCTCCAAATACCATTTACTGATCATGTCTGTTGCACTGAGGTTCTGCTTGCATCTTTCTCATAGGCATGTGGCTGGCCGATGTGCAAACGGGACCTTAGGGCTAGATGGGTCTTTGGCTTCATCCAGCTGGGCTCTTCTTATGCTCTGGTCATGTTTTTCAGAAGAGTCGTCTGTGTTGCAGGGGAAACAGTAACAACGAATTTGTTGCTCGCTTCATCAGAGGCATGGAATGACACCCTCAGCTGCAAGTACCGAGCAACGAGGTCAGACGAAAGTGAAATGTGACAATCCCAATGTATAGAAGGAATGTATGCAAAGAAAGCAGTGTTCCACCGCAGTTGTTATATTAATTCTGCATTAATAAGTTGAGTGTTTTTATCACCTTTCACTTCTTTAGAAAAGGGTTGCTATGCTTATTTTGCATGCATTCTAGTCCTAATTGAATTGTCACCATCTGTACTTTTTTACTTTTCATTTTCCCCTGATCACACTGCTTCCACACCCACGCACAAACACCACGGTCTATATACACCGACAACCAAGGATTACACTTCCTGCCTCATTCAGACAAAGTGGACACTAGACAATGAAAGTTTATGCCATAGTAAAGGTGCTTGTAAGGTGCTGCAAACCTTGCTCTTGCTTTACTGGTCATGGGCATTATTCCAATAAGTGTCTGCTACTGTCACTCTAACCAAAACTGCAGCGCCAGCCGTGTTTATGGGGGCAATTTTAGATTCTCCAGCATCTAGCTTAAAAACCCTGCAAAACTGGTTTGTCTAGAGACACAACAGCCTCTAGCCAAATAATGGAGCATGGCAACAATTCAGTTTCCAGCATGAACCTGTCGACACTGCTGCTCCCAGACACAACAATATTACAACAAGGAGCACAAAAGCAGGCCCTGACAACATCTGGTTCCCAGAAATTGTGTGTGTGTGTGTGTGTGTGTGTGTGTGTGTGTGTGTTTCTCCCCGAAGGCTAGAGGAGAGGGCTGAAATCTGTATACGGCTCTGTGGGGCAACAGTAAATAGCAAATATGGAGGCTCAGTCTCTTCATTGATTAAAGGTAAAGGGACCCCTGACCATTAGGTCCAGTCGTGACCGACTCTGTGGTTGCGGTGCTCATCTCGCTTTATTGGCCGAGGGAGCCGGCGTACAGCTTCTGGGTCATGTGGCCAGCATGACTAAGCTGCTTCTGGCAAACCAGAGCAGGACACGGAAATGCCGTTTACCTTCCCGCCGTAAGGTTATCTACTTGCACTTTGACGTGCTTTCGAACTGCTAGGTTGGCAGGAGATTAATAACCTACAAATCACCATTTCCAGCCCTAGAGCTCAGTGGCTGCCAGTCTAAGCTAACATACAAGGTTAACATTGTTTATTATTTTTAATAAGACTATCAAAATCTTTTGAGCAATGAGAGACACATGCTTCTTTCCCTCTTCATTTTATCCTCACTGTGACCCTGCAAGGTAGGCCTATTTGACAGTAACAGGACAAAGGTCACCTAGTAAGCTTCATGATTGACTGGAGGTTTGAACAGTAGCATCTACCAAAACTTGCTCAGTAGCATCCATCATCACACCTGCAGCCCACAAGGCAATTCTTGGTTACTTGCAATTGGCTTGTAGCTTAATTTAAATCAAGCTTCTATAAAACAAGGAAGCTGGTTGTAAGACTGACTTCAAGAAGGATGTTGTACCATGCAACAAGGGATACCACAAACTTGAACTTATAATCTGCATCAGCAAGGGCCTTAGCTTCAGTTCAGGAAGTATTTCCAGATAAATCGTTTAGGCTTGTGTCATCAAGCATCCCTATTAAAGCATCATATATACTTCCAAGATGATAGCTCAGTGGTTTCAAAGCATCAATGCGACTCTCTCCCAACATGTTTCAATCAATGGCTTAACAGTTATGCCTAAGTCTGATACATGGCCAGTGCAAAGAAATAATTATAGAACTGTTGAACCAAACTGAAGAAACCATTTGCTTCCAGACAACATTTAACAGGCATCATTGACTACCAAGTTTAAAAGGTGTGCATTACAGGGCACACTATTTTCTTTGCCTTTCATGTTACTTCCATTATCCTAACCTTGACCATGCAGGTTCTCAATTGGTAATCCCATTTGCTCAAGCCGTTCAAGAAGTTTGTGTTACTGACTGCATTCAGGATGGGAAAACTTTGGCCCTCCCTATGTTATTCAATGACAGTTCCCATCATCCCTGACCATTGGCCATGCTGGCAGGATCTAATAGGAGTTGGAATCCAGCATTTGGAGGTCCACAGGTTTATTTCCTGAGGCAGGGCTGGATTTAGATTTGATGAGGCCCTAAGCTACTGAAGGCAATAGGGCCCTTTATATGTCTAGCTGTCCTTTGTCAACAACAAATTGTTGCTGTTTTTTGTGTCGAATATATGCTATATGGTAATTTATGGACCTAATAGGTATCTAAAGCCATTTGTACATAAATAGGAGCCTACACAACACAAAACACTGTTGCTGTATGTAGGTTTTATTTTATTTGTTTTTTTATCTTATACTTTGGAAATGTACATCCAGTGGTTTTTTTCTTTAATTTTTTGCCCCCCCCCAAGAGCGCGGGGCCCTAAGCTATAGCTTGTTTAGTTATACGTAAATCTGGCACAGCCTGCAGGCTTCAACCATGGAACTGGCCTTGTGACTTCCTTGATGATGTCTACCTGAAAACAACTGGCAATAAACTGAACACCTGTGCCCTGGACATATATGCTGGATTGGCTGGCCAAACACCACCCCCACTCCATGCTTAATGTAAGGAATTAGGAAAAGAGAAAACAAAAACCGAACATGTCTTAAAATGGAACAAAGATGAGCCATGCTATTTCCCCCCAGACATTTACCCTTCTCTATGGTTTACCTAGCTTAGGCCAGCTTAAAGCTGAATTAAAGAAGCAATGAAGAGTGGCACCTTACAAATGATGCCCAGATATCTGAATGTTGTACTTTGTTCCTTTTTCAGAATGTTGTCTCCAAGTCACTGTCCTTAAAAATTAGACAGACCATTTTTGGGTGTCTCTTCTTGTACTGCTTAGTTCCACCTTAAATACAGGCAGAGATTTAGGCTGTATCCAGATGCGGAAAGGCAAGTGAAATGGCAATCGACTTCTCACATTATCAAGAGTATTATGCTTTTTCCTATAAGCTGGCTTGCACATAACACAAAGCCAAACCATGACTTAATGTGTTTACATTAAGTTTGAGGGCTCCTGGAAAAGATGGAGGTTCCTGCACTCCTCCCCAGAGTCTCCTGCTTCTAAGCCATGGTTTGGCTTAGCTTGTCTCCTCCATAAAGTTGTAAACTCAAGAACAAAACTTTGCTGCAGGTGGAGCAAAGGAAGAAGACAAACCTTGAGCCCAGGTTGAGCTAAGTCAAACCATGGTTTCACTGACACCAGCAGCAGGACCAGAGCAGGAGCAAAGCTGCCACAATGTCGTCTTTAGGTCAGCATCAGGGCTTTTTTTCAGGGGAAACTCAACAGAACGCAGTTCCAGAACCTCTCAGTTGAGTGTCATTGCTATTCCAAGATAAAGAGGGAGGCATTCATGGTGAGAAAAATAGCACTGCAAAAAGGGCTCCTTATGTACATCCCACTGTTTTTCCTGGATGGAATGCTTGAACTCTGATGGTGACTCTTACTTGCTTGAATGGAAGACAGGAGGGCTGTGTGAGTGAGTGTTGAGTGCTGTGCGCAGGTAAAGTATATGTTATATACTGAAGTTCTCACCCTGGGCCAGCAGGGGGATACTGTAGATAGTTTTCATTCAGGTCCACATATGCAAATAAGGAATTGAAAGTGACGTTCAGTGACTGGATAGTTACAGAAAGTGGTTACTGTTGCGTTGTAGTGGAGCTCTATATAAGCAGGCTGGCTGATATAGTTCAGTTCAGTTCTGTTCTGGCCTGTGAATAAACAAGAGCTGTTTGAAGAATCGCTGTGTCGTCTGATATGTTCACCCACAACTTAACAGTTTACATTCATTACTCCACTCACGTTTCCCTCTGCCCCTGCCCAACACTGTCATGTTGCCCTCAGAAGGTTGTGCAGCCCTCAGGTTTTGCCACCCCTACTTTAGACCACACCCGGACTTATAAATATTCCTGGTTAGTGAAATTACAATATACCCAAAGGGTAGGAAGAAATGTTATCTGCCATTTTCACAATCTTTTGTCGCCAGGTGTAGGACAGGCTACTGAAACTGTTTTGGCAGGTAACTATAATCCATGTGAGGTAATCCTGAGTGCCCACCTTGAGAACGTGCGTGCTTTTCAGTGTCCTTGTGTCAGCATCAGGTAACGAAGGTATAATCAAGAGATCAGCCAAGTGCAGCACATGATTATAGGTTTCCTGAAGAGCCAGCCAAGTGCAAGTAGGTGGAGAAACCCACTCTGCAGAGGCCCCACCACATTTCCAAGTGAACAATGGCTTTTAAACAATTATATGAGCCCACATTTGAACCTGAAGCTCAGGTGTCAAGCTTCATCTATGTGTGGAGGAGGTGGCAGGTTCAGTCACTGCTGGTTTTTCCAGAAAGAGCTGGGGAAACCCTCTATAGACCCAGCTGAACTAGATGACTGGGAGCAAGGTTAACTTCCTTTGTTCAGTGAAGTCAAAAGGTTCACAACAATGACAGACAGTTTTGCTTAGGAATCCCTCAGGCTGCAATCTACAACTGCATCCTCTGATCTCACAGTGATTTACTTCCTTCCCTGTTTTTGGCTAGGCACAGTGCTTCCTTCCTGGTTGTCAAGAGTCCTATTGCTCTGACAGCTGCTGCAACAGTATGAGGTGTCAATCTGGACAGGATGCCAAATTCTGTTGAAAAAAGGAATTTAAGCATTCGGGAATCTTTCTGGGCCGCTGGCTAACTAATCTGAAAACTGACAGGATCTTTCACTATTGAACTTTATCTGTTGGTAAACCAGATAAACTTAAAACTTTGCAAGAGGTAAAGCTGATTCTTCTCCATTAGGGAGCACACTAATAAATACAAAATAAAAATCACAATAATAAGACAGCATAATGATAAAATAACAGCCCCCCCCCCCACCGCTTTAACAAGCCTTATATGATTTAATGGCTAAAGACCAGGGTAAATAGGAATGTTTTTGCCTGGTGCCATTTTTTTGTTGATTATTATTGAATTTTACTGTGTCTGGTTTATTTAAACCAACAGTCTTACTGCAATTTTAATGGTATACTTTAATGCTTTTTATATGTTTGCTATTAATGTAAGTCACATTGGGAACACTATGGTCTTCACATACTTGGAAAATAATAATAATATTTATAAAATTATTATTATTATTATTATTTAACTTTTACTTTCCATCTTAAGTAGCATAGAAATTCTTTAGTTTGCTGCAACAGAAAGAAAAGCAAAAAAAAAAAAAAAAACCCAGCAGAAAACAAAACACTTGCTACACATAAATTCTCTTCTGCTTATACAGAATTATTAATGCATTATTATCCTTATATCCTGCCTTTCCTCCAAGGAGCTCCAGGTGGAGCACACACATCTCCCCCTCTGCATTTTACCCTCACCACAACCCTGTAAGGTAGGTTTGGCTGAGAGATGGCAGAAGCACACTTATTTCACTTCGTATACTAAAAATGGTATATGTGTATATTATGAAGGAATATATGTAGTTTTGGATGCTACCTTTTTATTTCTGTGCTCAGCATTATTAACTCTGTTTAGCTTTAAGCTGTTAAATCAGGGTAGCTTATTAGTATTGTCTTAGACAATGTTATATTGATTTTTTAAATACTTATTGATATTATGATTTATAATACATTTTTAGGATGGTTATATTTCTTGTTGTTACAAATAAAGAGGTGACGGTGGTTGTGTTCTCTACAGAAGGATGCACAGCTGCCCACTCACAAGCTTACTCAGACATGCAATTGGAGGCCGTCTGCAAAAGATTGAGTTTATGCTCCATTTCAATAAAAAGAATATTTTCTTTAGCATTTGGCAAAAACATACCTAAAGGAATAGATTAATCGTGTAGATTTTTATGGTGCTTTTAAAAAACTGAGTTGCATGGCAGCAGGCCACAATTTCTTGATATTTATGTCTTTAAATTTTACTTTCCTTGAACTACTTTTGTATTATAGCAGGCATAGGCAAACTCAGCCCTACAGCTGTTTGGGGACTACAATTCCCATCAACCCTGACCCCTGTTAGCTAGGGATGATGGGAGCTGTAGTCCCAAAACATCTGGAGGGCCAAGTTCGCCTATGCCTGCGTTATAGCAAAGGGAACAGAGGGGATCTGCTGAGTGGAAAGCTGAGATTTCCAAGACTTTCCAAAGCCAACACTGCCTGATATTTCATAGAATCATAGAATCATAGAGTTGGAAGAGACCACAAGGGCCATCGAGTCCAATCCCCTGCCAAGCAGGAAACACTATCAGAGCACTCCTGACATATGGTTGTCAAGCCTCTGCTTAAAGACCTCCAAAGAAGGAGACTCCACCACACTCCTTGGCAGCAAATTCCACTGTCGAACAGCTCTTACTGTCAGGAAGTTCTTCCTAATGTTTAGGTGGAATCTTCTTTCTTGTAGTTTGGAACCATTGCTCCGTGTCCGCTTCTCTGGAGCAGCAGAAAACAACCTTTCTCCCTCCTCTATGTGACATCCTTTTATATATTTGAACATGGTTATCATATCACCCCTTAACCTCCTCTTCTCCAGGCTAAACATGCCCAGCTCCCTTAGCCATTTCTCATAAGGCATCGTTTCCAGGCCTTTGACCATTTTGGTTGCCCTCCTCTGGACACGTTCCAGTTTGTCAGTGTCCTTCTTGAACTGTGGTGCCCAGAACTGGACACAGTACTCCAGGTGAGGTCTGACCAGAGCAGAATACAGTGGCACTATTACTTCCCTTGATCTAGATGCTATACTCCTATTGATGTAGCCCAGAATTGCATTGGGTTTTTTAGCTGCCGCGTCACACTGTTGGCTCATGTCAAGTTTGTGGTCAACCAAGACTCCTAGATCCTTTTCACATGTACTGCTCTCAAGCCAGGTGTCACCCATCTTGTATTTGTGCCTCTCATTTTTTTTGCCCAAGTGCAATACTTTACATTTCTCCCTGTTAAAATTCATCTTGTTTGTTTTGGCCCAGTTCTCTAATCTGTCAAGGTTGTTTTGAAGTGTGATCCTGTCCTCTGGGGTGTTAGCCACCCCTCCCAGTTTGGTGTCATCTGCAAATTTGATCAGGATGCCCTTGAGTCCACCATCCAAGTCGTTGATAAAGATGTTGAATAAGACCGGGCCCAAGACGGAACCCTGTGGCACCCCACTAGTCACTCTTCTCCAGGATGAAGAGGAACCATTGATGAGCACCCTTTGGGTTCGGTCAGTCAGCCAGTTACAAATCCACTGAGTGGTAGCATAGTCAAGTCCGCATTTTACCAGCTTCTTTACAAGAATATCATTTCAGAACACGATAGCCTTGTACATGACTGCATGCCATATTAGCACATGATCCCATTCATGCCCCACATCCCATTTTTCAACTTTTGCATGGAAGTAACACCCTTTGATATGCCGAAACAATAGCACAATAATATCAGGTGTGGAGTTGCAACAGAGCCAATTGCCTCATGGTGCTCTGTGGTCCTGGTATTGGGTCAACACTGTTTCATTGAATGCCTTTCTTCAGCTAGATATTGAAGGGGTGATGATGTGCAAAATCCACAGGTAGGAGATATGTGGGTACAGAAGGGGCATGATGGAATAGGCCTAAGGGCAGGACTCCTATATGCCCTCCTTAAGAGCCACTGCAGAAGAAGCCATGTTGGCCCAAACCTACATGTCTTAAACAGGATAGTACGGATTAGCAGGTCTGCGCCCATATGATGATTGATAGTATTACACCTTAATTGGACATGAATTACTTGGCAGTGTTACCTTTTGCCTACTATAGATTGTCACAGTAGCATGCAAGAGACCAGTACTTTCAACTGACCACATAGCTTCCAAATAATTAAGAGCACAATTAATGGTCTGAAATTTCATCTGCCAAAGGTACAGGCCTACATCTTGTCCTCAGAAGACTTGGAATGACCTGCTTTGGTCACACAGTCAACCCTTAAACTTCACATTTGTATATGAGAGAGGAAATCTCTGTCTCTGTTACATTAAGTGCTTACAAAAGGGAAGCAGTGGGTGGTGAATAAATGGATAGCTTACTCCTGAGGTCTAACAAGCCCAGCAGATACCATTTCATTGATGGCAGCATTGTACTGTTAGAAACTGAAGGATCAGTAACCACTTCTACGTAGTTTGAATCTTAATGTTAATGACGAAGCTGGGGGATGGAAAAAACAACAAATTCATAAAGTTGACGTAACAGAACTTGCAGATGGAGCAAGAAAGTGAACTAATTGCTAGAACAATTGGGCAATTGACTGAGAAAGAGCCTATCCAGGCCTTCGCCCAGGTAGACATCCTGAAAAAGTCCAGGTCGCTTTACTCCTGTTCTGTTTCCCATCCACCAAGCCTCCAAGGCAGCTGCTGAGAAAGAACAGCTCTCTTCCTTGTAAGCATGGCTGTGTGGGTTGCCTGCTGAGAAGACAGCAGTCAGAATGCTGTACTTGCACCTCACATCACTGCTAGGCCCAAGCATGGGCATAACCAGGATTTAAGGGGCGGGGGCAGAACCAAGTTAACAAACTTACTAATTATGTCACACGTAAGTATTTTTATTTACTTGCTTGATTTGGGAGGTAGGAGCAGCTTCACCCCCCCCCTTGCGATACCCATGGGCCCAGGCTAACCATACCATTTCGAAAGGTTTGCAAAGTTGAACTTTTGACTCTTCCTTTACCATTTCCTCCAGTTCCACAGGCTTGGGACTGTATCCCACAGAACATAAACTTCCAAAAGAAATACTTGCATGTTTGGGGGTAGATGCCTTCAAATGCAAACTAGTCTTTCAAACCTGAGATTTTCTGCCAAACAAATGATGTGTCCTGATGCTTTTATTATAATACTGGGGTTGTTGTTGTATACCACCTTATTTTTTGTATGAAACTGATTTATAAATGTATCCCACTGTAAATGGTTTGCTTTGAGAGCCATTGTTATCTGTGATTGTTGCTGTCATGTTATCGTGGAGGAGCCAAAGGATGTTCACAAATTTATCTGGGCAGCCAAATCTTAGAAGAACAGTCCACAGGGCATTACAGTTTACAGTGTTGAAGGCCTTAGGTCAATAAACACCATAGACAGGGGTTGGTTTTGGTCTCTGCATTTTTCTTGAAGCTGTCAAGCGGTGAAAATCATGTCCACTGTCTCACTAGAAGGTCAAAAACCATTTGGGGTTTCAGGATTGAATCTGGGCCCTTCTGCTTACAATGCAGTTGCTCTACCACAGAGCTATGGCACTTTGCGCACCTATGCACACTTCTAGGAGAGTAAACCCCACTGAACACAGTGGAACTTCTTTGCAAGTAAAGATGGATAGGATTGTGCTGTGTTGTTATGAACAGCTCCATCCAAGCTGAAGGTAGACTCTGTTTCAGAAATGGGCACTAGTTGCAGATCCTGATTAGTAGGATCTCTTCCAAGCTAAAATGAAAACATTTTCATTTCTCATGGTTACAGAGAAGTTTCTTAACAATAATGTGCCACTTAAGCTTTCCAAAACATCAGCTATGAAATAAAGAAGCCTCAAGAATCCAAATCCTATGCACCTTTGCCTAAAAGCTCCTTTGATGCTGATGTAGCTTATGCATAAATTAAGCATCTGTTGGACTGTGAGTACAATCCTATGAATATTTCCTCTGAAGTAAGTGCCACTGCATTTCTTTATTAATATTGTTCAAATGCCACCCAACAACCATGTTATGTGTGCTGTTCATAAACCAAACACTAAAGTACAACAATAAATTACAGCACCACACAATAAAACCAGTAAACAAACCCCAGCATTAAAAATTCAGCATCTGAGTCAAACACCACAGAGAAATAATCAGAGCCAATTAACCTATAAAAGCAATCTAAAGTTCATCGGAGTCAAAAATTCACAATTTAAAAGCAGGGAAATGGGGAAAGCTGTTCAACAGGACTTGCACCCAAGTAAATGTGTTTGGAGTTGCCTCTGGAGCTTATCGTGGGTTTTGCTTTTGCTTTGTTAACATCTCCGTCATTCTTCGGCTGCTTGCAGAGTATTGAGATTTAAGGCAGCTTCTGACCCTGGGATAGAAAGGGTTAAGCTATGTGGCTCGGTAGCCAAAACTGGCCAGGTGAAGTCACCTTTCATGCGCTGTCACGACTGTGTTGAAGCCGACGCTTCTCTTCCCGCTGTCCCCAGCATTTGAAACTAAGCACACCGATCTGAACCAAAGAGGGAGAAAAATAAAGGAGTGAAGGAAAAACTAGCAGGGATCGCGCAGACAAAGTGTTAACAAGTTCTTGGCGGGAGCTGGCCAAAACATGACGATTTTTGAACGTACAGGTAGCGGGGCGGAATTGCAAACAAGCCGGAGATTTTTAAGATCTCTCGCAAAGGTCTATTGCACCAGTGGGCTACGAAGGAAGCCTTTTCGGCTGCACGCGAGTTTTCCTTTTTAAAAATAATGTCACTGATTCAAAAACAAACACACACACAGACAGACCAAACCCTCCCCTCCCCGCCTTGAAGGAGACTATCGCGCTCCGGGAGGATCGTAAAGCGGCAAAGCAGACGGCCCGGCGCAGGCACAGCTCTGCCCAAAGTGCCCACACCCCATCCCGGGAAGATACCCTTCGGGGCAGCGGCGGCAGGTGTGTTAAGGAAACGAGGTTTTGAGCCCCCTGCCCCCGATCTCCTCCAGCCTAATGTGCGGGCTCAGAAGCAAGAGGCAGCGAGTTCCACGGGACTGCCCCTCTCTCCAGCCGGTGAGCGTAGGACATCCCGATCCCGGCGCAAGCTTCCTTGGAAGGAAGCCGGCGCCAGCGGGATGCACTTCCAAATAAGTAGGCAGCCTCTCTCGCCCCCTCCCTCTTGTCCCCTGCCTGGAAGCTCTTAGGCTGCTGGGGAAGGACGCCGGAGGGTGGGGGGGAGAGCCCGGCGAGGCGGAGGAAGGAAAATCACGTGAGAGTCAGCCCATCGCACCTCCTCCCCCGGATCCATGTGCCGTGAAACAGCAGCAGCCCCGGAATCCTCCTTAAAGGACGCGATTGCCGGGCATGGCAGAGGCGGGAGGGATTTCTCAGAAAGCTACTTAGGACAGGACTGAAATCCCATTTAGCCAAGTCCAGTGAAATCAGGTGGCATCAAGCCTGGGACAAACTGCCCCTATTTCCCGCGGAAAGAGATAATCAATTAATTAATATTTTTTAAAATTTCCTCCCCATTACTCTGCATAAAGTTACCCCTTTGGAACTCTACGCTTGATAATGAAAATGATGGATTAAATTAATAATATATATATTTTAAATTTCCTCCCCAGCACTCTGCGCAGTTACCTCTTTGGAACTCGTGTGCTTGGTGATGAAAATGATGGATTACAGTATTATTATTTCTACCCCATTACCTTTTGCCTAAAGTTGTCCCACCCCTTCTATTTCCCACTTGGTATCACCAGCGCCCCCTACTCTCACATTTCGTACTTGGTATCTCCAGCCGCGTCCGCCCCCCCCCCCCCCCCGGTGATCCGCGCGCGCGTATCTATCCCTGCCCGGTTCTTCCAACCCGGCCAGAGCTCTTAAGCGGGTAACCAGATATTCAAAAACAATACGTCAGCCCACAATGCCCTGCACCGGAGCCCAGGCATTACCTCATCCCACAATGCCCCGCGAACCAAAGAAGGGAAGGGAAAAAAAGAAAGAGGGCTGGGAAGCTTCTGAAGGGGGTGGGGTGGCCATGGAGATGGGCTGCTCTGCAACAGGCTGGGCCCGGCCGCCCTCCCTCCCCCTCCCCGCGTGAGAGGCGGCTGCAGCCAATGGGAAGGCCCCGGGGTGACATCATGGGCTATTTTTAGTGGGTTACTGCTCGCTGATAAGTGTTGGGCTCCACGCTGGGAAAGAGCTCAGAGTGGGGCTGAGTGCGCGGCAGAGGAGGAGGAGGAGGCGGCGGCGGCTTAAAGCGGCAGCGCGCCCAGCAAAGCGGCACCGGGAAAGACACCCGCGAAAGCGGCAGCGCCAGCAGAGACCGGGCCGGTTGGCGACGCGGAGCGCTCGAGAGACCCTCCCGTTGCTCCCCAAGGGAAGGGCGAGCGGACAGAGCCTCGCTTGGGCTGCGCGGCTGGGATCGCCTGGCTGGGATCTTGCCCGGGCGTGTTTGGTCGGCCGCCGCCGCCACCGCCAGCGGAGCGACAGGTTTCCGGAGCCTGGGTCCCCGGAGGAGAGCCGGTCGCGCGGAGTCCGGGGACGCAACTTCTCGCCGCAACTTGTGGATCGGAGCCCGAAGTGAGGAGCGACCGAAGTTGCAGCAACTCCCCCCCCCCCCCGCACTGAAAAAGAAAACTCTTCGTTCGGGGCGAGTCAGTGACTGAGAGCCACTCCGGTGTTGGTGGGGAAGAGAAACTGGAAAAGCGGAGAGGACGCGAAACAAGTGTGTTTGAAAACTCGCGAACACTCCGGCGCAGCATAGGACCCTCCCACGAGGAGGAGGGAGCCATCGAGGAGTCGCGGGGGGGAAAGGAGGACTTTTCCAAAGTTGTGGGACTCGCGAACCTTCATCCCCCCCCCCCTCCAATTCGGAGCGATAAGAAGCCACGTTTTAACTCCTGGGATTCCTTGGCCGGGAGTGGGAGTTCCGCACTTCGATAAAGAACTTTATTCCTCTCTTTTTGGGCGAGTTGTTTTTCTGGAGCTCCGCACTCTTGATGATTGCGCTGAACCTTGTTCTTAGCTGAGGAAGCCTCCGCTTGTCAAATCCAGACCTCCTTTTTGGAGTTTGGGGGCGGAAAACGGGGACAAGCGAGCCAATGACTTGTGGCAAAAAAGCCAGACTTTAATTCATCACCTCTCTGTGTTCTTCTCCTCTCGGAAAAGCTGTTTGAAAAGTTTTTTTTTAGAGGGGGGAAAGGGTGGTGTACGCTTTGGCACAGCTTCCTCTCCTTGTTTGTTTGTTTGTTTGTTTGTCCTAAGTAGGACCAACTTGTGGACTGTATTCTATGACTGCAAAGATGGAACCTACATTCTACGATGATGCCATCAATGCGACGTTTGTGCAGCCAGAGAGTGGTACTTACGGATATAATAACCCCAAGGTGCTGAAGCAGAACATGACTCTCAACCTGGCTGACCCTTCCAGTAACCTGAAGCCCCACCTGAGGAACAAGAATGCTGATATCCTGACTTCCCCAGATGTGGGCCTTCTCAAGCTGGCCTCTCCTGAACTGGAAAGGCTGATCATCCAGTCTGGCAACGGGCTGATCACCACAACGCCGACCCCAACCCAGTTCCTCTGCCCAAAAAATGTCACCGACGAGCAAGAAGGGTTTGCCGAAGGGTTTGTCAGGGCGCTGGCGGAGCTGCACAACCAGAACACCATGCCCCCCAGCGTCACCTCCGCTGCCCAGCCTTCAAACACTGGCATGACCCCCGTCTCTTCCATGGCTGGAAACAACAGCTTCAGTGCCAACTTGCACAGTGAGCCTCCGGTCTACGCCAACCTCAGCAACTTCAACCCCAACGCACTCAACACCGCGCCGAGCTACAATGCCAGCAGCTTGAGCTACCCTCCGCAACATCACCTGAACCCCCAGATGCCTGTGCAGCATCCTCGGCTTCAGGCTCTGAAAGAAGAGCCTCAGACTGTCCCAGAAATGCCCGGGGAGACTCCTCCCCTGTCGCCCATCGACATGGAATCCCAGGAGAGGATCAAGGCTGAGAGGAAGCGCATGAGAAACCGAATTGCGGCCTCCAAGTGCCGGAAAAGGAAGTTGGAGCGCATTGCCAGGTTGGAGGAAAAAGTCAAAACTTTGAAAGCCCAGAACTCGGAGCTGGCATCCACTGCCAATATGCTGCGAGAGCAGGTTGCACAGCTGAAGCAGAAGGTCATGAATCACGTCAACAGTGGGTGCCAGCTAATGCTCACACAGCAGTTGCAAACTTTTTGAAGAGACTGGAAAGTAACTTGTGTGATGGGGCAAAACTAAGCAAAAAAAGAAGGAAGTTGGGAGGTGGAAAGCTTCACTTGGGGGGCGGGCGGGAAGAATAGGCTGAAAGGCATTGATTCCGGAGAGTGCCCCCCTCTTCCCCCAAAGCATGCGTGGAGAGAGACTGGTGTGCCTTTTGGTTTGAGGTGGTGGCAAACCAGTTGACAGTCCAGCTCCGCAAGAGGGCTGTTCTATTCAGACGAGGCATGAAGAAGCCTTGTGTTACCTTTTTCTTTTAACATTGACCAAGACCTGCATGGACCTAACATTCAACGATCATTCAGTATTAAAGGTTAAACTGCAGTAGACACTGTAGATTTGCTTTCTATAGTACTCCTTAAATAAAAATAAAAATGGGGAGGGAGTTTGTGGGAGGCTAACAACAGAAGCTGAACTATACTGCCTGCCTTCAAGTCGAGTTGTGTATGTACATATATATTTTTTATTTTATGACAGCTGATTAATGTCAATAAAACTACTTCATGACTTTGTAAGTTATTTTTATGTTCATTTGGGTTCTGCCCAGTATTGTTTGTAAATAAGAGATTTTTTTTAGCAACCTTTGAGTTTTTTCCATTTGTAATAAAGTATATAATTTTTTTAATTTTTTTTTGTTGTTGTTCTGAACAAGAAATGCATAAAGGGTTGGTATGTTTTCTTAAAAAAAACAATAATAAGTCACCCACTTTCTTTGATTAGTACCATTAAGACAGGCATATACAGAATGAACTTGTGGTTAGATGTTAAACTATTGTTAACTAGTGCTGTAAAGGGGGGAGGGGAAGCCCAACACTTCTGTAACAGTGCAAACCTGCCCATGCCTACTCAGAAGTAAGTCCCATTGAGTCCAGTGGGACTTGTTCTCAGAGCTATATCCATAACAGGATTGCAGCTTTAGCAACAACAAAAATATCTTTTGGCATTCCTGATTTTAAGGTGCCATAAGACTGTTTCTTCTATCCTCTATTAACTGGAGGGCACATAAATGACCCCCTGTGCTGGAAAGAAACATAGATCCTGCCTGTCTGATCAATTGAACTTGCAGTCTGTATGGTCTACAAGGAACTAGTGACATAGTTTTAAAAACTAACTGAAGTAAAATGGGATGGGCAAGAGTAGAGTTCTGTTGCATCCACTGCTCTGCACCGTGAGTTATCAAATGTAACTGGTCATTCCCAATTTATGTGTCCAAGTTAAGCAAATATTCTTTGCCTGAAGACAAGGAAAAGTTTTCAAAAAGGGAACGTTCATCTGGCAATTTGTCACCTTCATGTTTTTGTTATCTAAAAGAGTCTCTGTTCATGAGTATTTATTGCTATGCCTGTTGTCCAATAAAGTCATTCTATTACTCTTTCAACAGATTTGAATTCCTTTTCCCGCTTATGACTTTGTTTCACCAGAAAGGGGGGGTGGGGATGCAACTTAAACTGGTTGGTGTGTTTTGAAACTTGAGCCATAAAATGCACTTGCATTTTGGGCAGAAAGACATTAAGATTATTGCTCTTTAGTTTTTCAATAGAAGATCTTCATATGCAGCAAAAAGAGGACTAATGTGATCCTCAGTCTGCTGAAATGAATGACTTACTTTTGAACATATATGCCTAAGAATGTATCTTAAGGTTGCTATCCTATGATCGAACTGCGTTTTAACTTAGTGGGATTTACTTCTGAGTGAACACATTTAGGTCAGGCTGCACGTCCCAGTTGTATCTCCGGGGAATACAAAGAACAGTGTCCTCTAGCTAGGTTTATTTGGAAGCAAGTCCCACCCAAGTTGCAGTCCTATGGAAACTTGCTAGAGAGCAAGGGTTTTCAAACTTGGAGCTTGTTTCTAAGTAAACATGTTTAGGTACATGAAGTCTGTTCAACAAGACACTTGAGTGATGCACAGGTTCAGTGTAATTCTAAAGACATTTATTTGGAAGGCAGTCCCATTTATTACAATGGGGCATCCTATGTAGTAAACATGGGATTGTAATCTTAAAATGCACCTTTATGCACAATTACTTAATAGTACCATTAAATGTGATAGGACTTCTCCAAGTAACCATAAGATTGGGCTGTCAAAAATATTTAGCTGAGACCAAGTGTTATTGCATTTTTTGGGACTTAGAAAACTCAAAAGGCAAAATGTTTTCTTAGGTTCTTCAGATTTGCAAGAGAACCTTTACCTCGGCTGAGGAGAACATCCCTTGCATGCAATAGGTCCTGTATTAAATCTCAGCATAAGCCTAGTGAACAAGATCTCTTGTCTGAAAGGCAGTTTCCTATATTCCTAACTTTCCTCAATACTGATCTGTGTAACTTACACTTTCAAAATTCTAAAGCTATTTTTGAATTCAATTACTTTTGATCTTATTAACCCCCCACCCCTCTTTAAAACTCAAGACATTAGCAGGTAAGAGGTAAGAGGTATTGGTCCATTAAAACATAATTCCAGCAGTGCCAGAGACTGAGTCTTGGGAGTTAACCAATTCTTGACTACTGAAGAAAAGAAGCAGGTTATGTCTGTCTGATGAATGGAACCAACCAGGCCTGTATTAGAGTTGCAACCTTTTTTTGTTTTTTAGAAGGTGGGGACAAGATTTGTTTGATTTTACTTCCTGACAAACAGAAGTTCAATGGGTGTAACTCTTTCTTGAAAGTAGGAATATATCCTTGCCTGTCCATCAGCTGTTCAATGTATAGAAGGTCCTTAAGAACAAAAGGGGACAGCTCTAGCTGAAACAATATGGCCTGCAAAAATCGAAATTATCTTCTTTAAAAAGTTTCCTCAATGAATCACAACTCGCAAGGGGTTCACTTAGAAATAAATGATGTTTACCTCAAACCTACTAGTGGGATAGGAGAGCTGGAAAAAAAACCAACACCTGGCAACCAATGCACCTCTTTGGTTTCAGATAGTACATCGGTGGACAAGTCTAAAAAGCCCGGGATGCAAGTTTTCATGGCCTTATAGTGGCTATGATGGCTTATTTACCAGAAGTAATGTATTTAGCGTTAACTCTGGATGTGTATATTCGATTCTGACCAAACTAAGCCTCTTAGAGCAAAACATACACCAGGAGGCTTAGTTTGGTCAGGATCAAGTTTACACTTCCAGAGTTAATGCTAAAGACATTACTTCTGGTAAATGAGCCATCATAGCCACTAGAAGGCCATGAAAACTTGTGTCCCAGGCTTTTTAGACTCTACCCATGTACTATCTGAAACCCAAGGAGTGCATTGGTTGCCAGATGTAAAATCTATTCACATTATTTTCAGCTCTCTAACCCCACTATAAGGACACAGGTGGCGCTGTGGTCTAAAACACAGAGTCTAGGGCTTGCTGATCAGAAGGTCGGTGGTTCAAATCCCCATGAAGGGGTGAGCTCCCGTTGCTCGGTCCCTGCTCCTGCCAACCTAGCAGTTCAAAAGCATGTCAAAGTGCAAGTAGATCAACAGGTACCACTCTGGCGGGAAGGTAAACGGCGTTTCCATGTGCTGCTCTGGTTCGCCAGAAGCTGCTTAGTCATGCTGGTCACACGACCCAGAAAGCTATCTGCGGACAAACGGCGGCTCCCTCAGCCAGTAAAGCGAGATGAGCGCCACAACCCCAGGGTCATCCACAACTGGACCTAACAGTCAGGGGTCCCTTTACCTTTATCCCCACTATAATTCTGTAATGCCTTCAGCATTGGGATGAGGGGGAGAGCAAATCAACTTTGTTATATCATATAGGCTTCGCCCGATGGATTTCTGCCTGTTGTGCAACAGCTAGAAAAGAAGCTTGCTGTCAAAGTTCTGAAGAGTTCGAAGCAATTTTCCTTCTACTCTTAGGAACCCAGTGCCCCTAAGTGGCATAATGAAGCAATAATGTTTTGGGGTGGGTGGGTTTGATCTTGTTCAGATTCTATATTCTGCCATCCTTGCATGAAATAGAATATATTAATAGTGGATACAGACTTTGCCTTTCTGTTTCCAACTCGTACATACTGGCAGGTATAATGTTGGGGCGTATTATTTGCTTACTGCTAAGTAGATGTATACGTTTGTATCAATAGTTACCAAACAAAGAGTTACTGGGAGGATCACAGACTGCTTTGCTGAGTGTACATACTGCTGACATAGGCAACCCGGAAGGTAGATGATTTTGACCATATGTGGAAGCAGGCAGCAGGGGAGTTGCACAGCATGGCTGGGTGTGGCTTTGCAGCTACTTAGCAAGAGCCAGCTAGCAAAATAAGTCCAGCTACCTGGGGAGGTAAAAGGTGTAACTCTCACCGCAGAGATCTATTGTGAAAGAGCGTTCTAAAGCTTTCATGCTGCTCTGGAACCGCTCTGTATACATTTGGCACACCCAGAAGTTGAGCATCTTCTTGCCATAACACCCCCATTTTGAAGGCTTTTGGACTCTTAGTATTGCTGCAGTCGGTTTTTAACAGCCTTACCCATGTGAAAAAAACAATCTCCACACAAATATAAAGAAGGAATTCCTAAACGTACCACAATCTTCTCTAACCACCCCCCCCCCAAAAAAAAACATTGCTAGAGTGTCTCCAAATGTAGCAACTAATAATGTGCCAGCCCACTTAGTGGTCTTGAAGTCCAGGAACAAGAGAGACCCGTTTGGCAGGGAAGGGCTTCATTTCTAGCAAGCCGCCTCCGACTTTGACTGTATGACAGACAGAAATCCAGTAGATAAAGTCCCAGCATTGAGAGGCAGTGATTGCAAATCTTTATGGGTTGAATTTCTGCCTGCCTTGCAGCTGTTTGTGTCACAGTTACCCTGCCAGCAATGGTTAAAGTAAAGGTAAAGGGACCCCTGACCATTAGGTCCAGTTGTGGCCGACTCTGGGGTTGCAGTGCTCATCTCACTTTATTAGCCGAGGGAGCCGGCGTACAGCTTCCAGGTCATGTGGCCAGCATGACTAAGCCACTTCTGGCGAACCAGAGCAGAGCACAGAAACGCCATTTACCGTATTTTTCGCCCTATAGGACGCACTTTTCCCCCTCCAAAAATGATGGGGAAATGTGTGTGCGTCCTATGGGGTGAATGCAGGCTTTCGCTGAGGCCTGGAGAGCAAGAGGGGTCAGTGCGCACCGACCCCTCTCGCTCTCCAGGCTTCGCGCAGCTCTCCGAAAGGAGCGCCGGGCTCCCACGGCTTGCGGAGAGCTGCCTGTTCTGGGGGCTGGGGTCGGGGGAAGCTCGGGCTTCCCCCGCCCCAGCCCCGCACCTGTGGGGAAAATAATTTTCCCCCCTTTATTTCCCCCCAAAAAAACTAGGTGCGCCTTATGGGCCGGTGCATCCTATGGGGCGAAAAATACGGTACCTTCCCACTGGAGCGGTACCTATTTATCTACTTGCACTTTGACATGCTTTCGAACTGCTAGGTTGGCAGGAGCAGGGACCAAGCAATGGGAGCTCACCCTGTCGCGGGGATTCGAATCGCCGACCTTCTGATCGACAAGTCCTAGGCTCTGTGGTTTAACCCACAGCGCCACCCGCATCCCAATGGTTAGTATAGCTTAAATAAAGAGTGGTTAGTAATAATAATTTTTATTTGTACCCCATCCTCCCCAGCCGGAGCCAGGCTCAGGGCGGCTAACATCATAAAACTAATTACAGGTAGGTAGCCGTGTTGGTCTGCCGTAGTCGAAACAAAATAAAAAAATTCCTTCCAGTAGCACCTTAGAGACCAACTGAGTTAGTTATTGGTATGAGCTTTCATGTGCATGCACACTTCTTCAGATACACTGGAACAGAAGTCACCAGACCCTTCTATATAGTGAGAGGATGGGGAGGGGTACTACTCAGAAGGGTGGTAGGAATGGGTGATTGGATGATAGGTGTGGTAAACCTGTTGACTGTTAACGACTGCAACTGGTCTTACAGAAAAACTAACACAGTATACAAAGAACATAAGAACAGGCAATCAATTAAAATACATCTCAAAATTAGTAAAGGTAAAGGTAAAGGTACCCCTGCCCGTACGGGCCAGTCTTGACAGACTCTGGGGTTGTGCGCCCATCTCACTTAAGAGGCCAGGGGCCAGCGCTGTCCGGAGACACTTCCGGGTCACGTGGCCAGCGTGACATCGCTGCTCTGGCCAGAGCCAGAGTCGCACACGGAAACGCCGTTTACCTTCCCGCTGGTAAGCGGTCCCTATTTATCTACTTGCACCCGGAGGTGCTTTCGAACTGCTAGGTTGGCAGGCGCTGGGACCGAGCAGCGGGAGCGCACCCCGCCGCAGGGATTCGAACCGCCGACCTTTCGATCGGCAAGTCCTAGGCGCTGAGGCTTTAACCCACAGCGCCACCTGCGTCCCCTATCTCAAAATTAGTTCAGAGCAAATTAAAATCTGGACAGATGGCAGTCCACAGGTAAAACTGAGAGCGGTTAATATTCTCTAAGGCCAACTGTTACCACTGGTCTTATAAAGGACCTGTGAGCAGGCTAGGAGGCCTCTTTAATGCTTGTTCTTATACAGAAAGAAGAATCAAACTGAACCCCGACCAAATGCCTGACGGAACAGCTCCGTCTTGCAGGCCCTGTGGAAGGATGTCAAATCCCACAGGGTCCTAGTCCTTTGTGAGATAGCGTTCCACCAGGCCGGGGCCACAGCCAAAAAGTATTAGTCATGGATAGCTTTATCCTCAATGAAATTTGCCCGATTCCATTTTAAAGCCAGTGGGATAGGTGAGATTAGACCAGACATTTAAAAATCCCACCTTTAGCATCATTGTATAGGAATTTGAGTGGCCTGAAACAACATTGTTAACATGGAAACAGCACAGAACTAATGAATGCACATGAAATTAAGTACTTTACATGGGGTAGCCATGTGGCAATTGCCCCCTAAAATGTAGGTGTCTCGTGTGAACCCAACACAGCCAGTCAGTCAACACAGCAACGTGTCTAATAATCATCCGAAGAAGACAGGTAATCCTCGTTTTATAAATAAAATGTTAAGTAGCACATCAGACAAGTGGAACAGTAAGCAGGCATTGAGAAATATGCCACTGGGATCCCGTGATAGTTGTACACCATTCTGGCTTAATGTCAACTGTACAGTCCCCTATCAGTCAGAAAGCATTTTGTATTTAGTTATCACACATCTGAATTGCTTTTCAATCTAGCTCTCAAAGTCCACAATACTTAGATGCCTGTATTGCTATTATATAATAGCAAAGTACCAAAGCAGAAAACTGCTCCAAATGTTTATCCCATACACATCTATAAATTTGGAACGCTAGGCTGGGAAGTAGGCTTTTGCTTCCAACCCAATCCATGCACAAAGACTGATATGAAAGGATCAGGGGCAGGTTTCTACCTTCTCCAGTAAAGGACTATCGCCCCCCCCCCCCCGTGGTTCCATATTTTGAGACCTATTTGCCGAAGGGAGTTTCTTTAGCCACCTCCTGCACCCAGGGGTGCTTTCTAGAGAAATCCTTCATACCCTACAGGGTGTTTCTACCTAAGATTCCAGGAAACTGACTTCTCCTTGGCCCATTATGCTACATGACTTCCAGTTTGCTGTGCAGTCCATAGTGTTGCCTTCACATACTGAAAGTGGTCAGGTTTTAGAAAGAAAAGCACCTATTCTTCCAGAAGACAACCCTTGTGTTTCCAAGCGGGACAGTGGTCACAGCTTAATGGTGCAATGAATATTTTCAAAGTCCCTAATGCCCGATCCTTGATAAACTCCACCTGGAAGAATTTGTATGGGCACACCTTGCTTTATTCTAAACAGCAGCCCTGCAGTGTAGATTACGCTAGCAAAGAATAGCACATCCAAAGTCATCCAGAAAGCTCCAGTGCTGAGTGGGGATCTGAAACGATGTCCCCCTGACCCAAGTTCAATGCCACATTTCAATATTGGTTCTGAGTTAAGGAGAACCATTGTCATTAGAATTGTAGGCTAGGGGGACTATGGGTTAGTCCCAGTATAAGGAAGTCTTGGCCAACCTGGTGCTCTTAAGACCTTTCAGTCTAGGGCAGGCATAGGCAAACTCTGCCCTCCAGCTGTTTTGGGACTACAACTCCCATCATCCCTAGCTAACAGGGCCAGTGGTCAGGGATGATGGGAATTGTCTCAAAACATCTGGAGGGTCGAGTTTGGGGCGGGTGCTTGGTCTAGGGCTCCCACCAGTCCCGGAATGCACTGCTGCACTGGCTGGAGCTGATGGGAGTTGTAGTCCAAAACAACCAGAAAGCACCAGGCTGGCTAAGCTAGCACAAGGCAACTCCTTATTTTGTTTTGTAATTTTCGCTTTAACCAGGAATGTAGGCAGCTGCCATCTGGACATGATGTGAAAGCCAGCACTGAAGCACATGGGCTGTTCTGTTTACACTTGCAGCATATCAGTGGAAATTTCCACATGATGGCTCTGTTCCATCAGCCACTCAAGATGTGATTTTTATCAGAGGCCACCATAACCGGTAACTGGCGTTTACCTTATTTATTTGAAACATTTTTATACCACCCTTTTAAAAAACCCAGAGTGCGTTGTTAACATTTGACAATAAAACCAGTCCATTAAAACCTAAGAAATGCAGTTGAAACAGCAACATCCACAGTAACCAGACAATTCAAAATGGCATTGGTATCAGTGACCAGGATAGGCCTGGGTGAACAGCTATGTTCTCAGGATGCACCAAGAATTCAACAGAGCTGGTACCCGCCTCGTTTCAATGCTCCAGAAATTGTCCCACAAACTAGAAAAGGCCCTGCCCGTGTCCTGAAACCCTGGCCTACCTAGCAGCAAGTCAGTGTGCCGTGTCCAAAGTTGAAAGTCTGAGGGCCGATCCACAAACGTGAAGCCCACAGTCCAAAGGTCAGAAACTGAGGTTCAGGGTCACTCCAAGTTGCCAAGTCTGAAGTCCAGCAGTTAGGATACAGGCCAAACCCAAAGCACATTCCCATAGAGGCCCTGAAGCACCCAACTCCCTCAACATGGACAGCTGAGCAGACACAGCACCTCAGCTCTGCTTCCATCTTTGTATTCTACATGCTGATTGCAGCATCTGGGCTTAACGAGGCATGTGATCCTCACCTGTTCTGAGCCTGCTCCAGCTGAGGAATCGCATAGTGAGCCTGGCCAGCTAGGGAGCTGGGCTGTGGCTAATTGCCTGCCCCAGCCTCCTACCTAGAGAGTCTCTTCTGCTGCTCCCTATGCTTCAGAGTCTGCCTTGTTTGTGGAGACAGGGGCCCTTCTGGCTCTGGTGATGGGTCCTGCTGATCTGGTTCCTGTGCATTGACCTCCAGCCCCTCACCATTCTCCATCACCCAGTGAGTACTTCCTACACCAACCTCAGGTTCCCCATTCCCAACATGCCCCAGTGTGTCCCAATCCCAGCGACACCCCTTGCTGGGATTTTCCTCCTCCTCCCAGTTCATGACACCCTGGTTACCACCAGAGGGAATTCTTCAGGATATGGCACCACCAGGATGGCCTTTTCGGTTGTAGCCCCTCACTTGTGGAATGAAGTAACGTAGAGATTTAACACCCAGAATTGAAACCAACAGAGTGAGAAAGGTTCCTTTAAAGGTATGTATTTGACGAAATGGATAAATCTGCTAGATATACCATGTTGCACTTAACCACTACCCCCACCTCGAAAGTTGTGGCAGCAGTGACATTCATTCATTCATTCATTCATTCATTCATTCATTTATTGCTTGCTTGCTTGCTTGCTTGCTTGCATCTTTATCCCACCTTTCCTCCATGGAGCTCAAGGTGGCATGTATAGTTCTCCACCTCTGCATTTTATCCCCACAAAAACCCTGTGAGGTAGGTTAGGCTGAGAGCCAATGGCCAGCCTAAGGTCACCCAGTGAACTTCACGGCTGAGCCCTGGTCTCCCAGGTCTTAATCCAACACCCTAACCACTATACCACACTGCCTCTCTGGCATGTCTGGATTCAGCTTATGCCTGATGCTGAACAGTTAAAGTGACATTGCATATCTCCACAATGAGGGCAGGGCTGCCCAGGCAGGATTTTTTGTGCTTCTTCCCATCCTTGTTGTTTTGTTCTGTCACCCATATTTGGTGCTTATTTTTACATTTATTAACTAACCATCATTTCATGAAACAATCAGATGTCTGCAGTGAAAGTCAACAATCAATAGTCAGAAATGATAATGAACAGAAGTCACACATTTAAGTAAAGCATATGCATTTTATACATCCCTTTCTGAATGTCTGGAATTGAACTTTTTTCTTTAAGGAGTCACTGCTCTAGCTGATAGCTAGGGACCATTTTGCAAATAAGCACATGATGACTATGTATTTTGTTGGAACCTGAGTGTTGTCAGCAGATTCAGGAACTGAAATTGGAAGAAAACAGGAGTATGGACACGACAGGCTCTACATCCAGGTAAAAGGTAAAGGGACCCTGACCATTAGGTCCAGGCGTGGCAGACTCTGGGGTTGTGGCGCTCATCTCACTTTATTGGCCGAGGGAGCCGGCGTACTTCTTCTGGGTCATGTGGCCAGCATGACTAAGCCACTTCTGGCGAACCAGAGCAGCGCACGGAAACACCGTTTACCTTCCCGCCAGAGCGGTACCTATTTATCTACTTGCACTCTGACGTGCTTTGAAACTGCTAGGTTGGCAGGAGCAGGGACCGAGCAACGGGAGCTCACCCCGTTGCGGGGATTCGAACTGCTGACTTTCTGATCAGCAAGTCCTAGGCTCTGTGGTTTAACTCACAGCACCACCTGCATCCAGGTAGGAAACTTTAAAAATGAAACCTAATATTACTCAGAGTATTGGAACCAATAACATGTTTAAGTAGGAGCAGAGCAGTTGCTTTGAATCCAGTGCGGCAAGATGCCTGCCTATGGTCCCTGACTGCACAAACATTGCTCCAGTCTTAGGTCTGAACTTTCCTTCAGCCTGAGGAATAAATGGTGCTGGTGCTGCTGTCACTGTTGATCAGCTGTTTGGCTGCCAGAGTGATTTGCTGTTAAACAGCTGCTTACTGCCAAACAACTGCCTTGTGATTAAAGCAGCAATATTCTCCCATCACCCACACTGCAAGATAAATTCCAAGCAAGTTTTGGCAAAAACTCATGCAGAGACCACCTGAATAATGCTAAGAATATAATCTCTTCACATTAAAACAGTAATGATAATTATTTGTCATTACTTATATCATCATCATCATCATCATTATTTATCTAGAGACAGATGTCCCACCCTCATCAGAAGTGATCTCAGAGCAGATCACCACAATCTAAAACACAACAAATGATTTAAAATGGAAAATAAAATATATTATCAGACCTTTCTACCTTTTCATTAATAGAGTGTTCCAAGTGGTCTACATAAATTATTGTAGTAAAACTAATGAAAACTCAGTAATAACAAATTGAGGGGAGGTCCTGTAGTTAGTGGCAGTAAATATGCTTTGAAGGCAAGAAGATTGAAGGATCCATATACGGCATTTTCAGTTAAAAGGCAATCGGCAAAGCTAGGAGCGGAAAAATCCGTCCCTCAGACCTTGGATCAAAGTGGGTAGAATTCAGTATGTGTTCATTTATGTGATCATTACTATTCTCACACTAGAGATGAAATTCTCAAGCAAAGAGTGCCTTTGTCTCAGGCAGGGGTAATGAAACTGTGGTCCTCCAGATGTTACTGGAATCCAGTTCCCCTCATCCGATGCTGGCTGGGGTTGATGGGAGTTGGATTCCAACAACATCTGGACAGCCACAGGTTCCCTATCTCTGGCCTAAACCTATGCCCACTGTGTGGATGAAAGAGGTGAGATTTCCACCAGTCCTTTGGTGCAGCTGTATGTTTGTCTTCTTTAATTAAGGTAAGTACTTACCTAACTAACCAGGTTGTTATGTGGATGCTGCTTTGAGCTCCTGGGTGGAAAGGCAGAATCCTGATCCTAGCACACATACACATGTATGTAGTTTAAGCCCAAGGCTGCAATCCTAACCATACTTACCTGAGAACATGCTCCACTGAACATAGTGGGATTTATTTATAAGAAAGTGTGCCTAGGAATGAACAACATTTCTCACTTGAAAACCCACAGTACCCTGTGCTGAATTGTGGCCTTTGCTTTCTGAGAAATCAACCAAATATACAAAATAAACCAAATGTACAACAACAAAACAGTGCATTGTAATGTATTACATGCACACTGTTGGTACCTGGAGCCTGAAATAGGAAGCTGGGTCCCTATCACTTCAGGTCAATCTGATCAAGGAATGAGTGTCTGGGAAGATATCAGCACAGAGTCATCTGCACTGCCAAGATGGGGGTAGGGAAGAGAGCCCCAAGGCAGAATGTGCCCTTGCCTGTTTCCTTTTCGTTTTGAGAATTGCCTTCAGAAGCCTATAAAAAGTTCAGATATTTCTAAATGTGGTGTGGTTGGGCGTGTGTGTGTGGAGGGTGTTTTTTGTTTTGGTTTGTTTGCTGCCATACATGTTTTCCACCCATAATTGTTTTAATACAAACTACGAAAGGTTTTAAGACATCCAAACTAGGAAAGGTTTTTTACACCAGAAACAGAATTTCTCAAAGTGATGTAAAGTTTTATTAACAGAGCACTATTGTATGGAATAAGAGAGTTCCCAAATCAAGAAGTTATATATTTATTAATTGGGGCGGGGACATATTACTGATGCCACAATTCTAAACTTTTTCACAACGGGTTCACACAGAGGGCTGGATTCAACTAAATACTTGTGCTAGTGGGAATCGGCACAATGAGGCTTCAAGGTATGCAGACCCTCCAAGTGTCCCTGTTTTCCAGGGACAGTCCCTGATTTACAGAAGCCATCCCGGTTTCTGATTTCATCCTGGAATGTCTTGCTTTTCCTTAGCTTAGGATATCCCTTTTTTAAAGGAGAAATGTTGGAGGGTATGGAGTTATCCAACTCCCGAGTCGTCTGAAGTTGTTTAATGTTTTATTATGTTTGTTATATATGTTGGAAGCCACCCAGAGTGACTGGGACAACCCAGTCAAATGGGCAGGGTATAAATAGTAAAATTATTATTATGGAACGGGACATCCCTATTTTCATCAGAAAAATATTGGAGGGTATGGGTAGGTGGTAGTGCACATACCTTGCATATAGACACTCAGGTTTGCTCCTGGTCACTTCTGGTTGGCTTAAACCCCTTGAAAGAAGCTAATAAAAACCCAGCTAAAATAGTTTTTAAAAACAGTACAGAAACATGAAGTCAGAGACCTTTTCATTAAGCTAGGAAAACTTGGTTTGTCTCTTTAGAAGACAGCCTTATGTATATTCATAAACCCAACCAAGGTCCTAGGTTAATGTACCCTGCCACTCAATAGGCCTAAGGATATCTTTTGCAGTTGCTTTTAGTTCTCCTTAAGCCCCATAGACTCATTCTCCTATAGTCTCCAAGTTGTATGCGTAATCTTTTCTGCCTTTGGGAAACACTCATTACCTTTCTCTGTCCTCACCAGAAGAATTTGACGAGCTCCAAGTTCACAACACCTTAAAGGGTGGCATTGTTTTTGAAGACAGCTCAGCCACTGCAACGAGGCCTCACTTAGGTTGCGGTTGACTTGAGGCACACCTTCATTTCAAAGTTACCTGAAAAAAAAAAAAAAACCCACACACACAAACAAAGCCTGCTACCTATAAAAATAGCCCTGGTGTTTGGCATGAATGCCTGTTAAATATCTTTTCAAAGTATGCCTAGCACACCCTTAATTGCTTTCAAGAGCTCTCTGGCACTTTTTGTCTAGGGCCAATTCGTTCCTACGTGCAGAAATGCAGAGCTCTCAGAATCAAGCCACTCCCTTGGCTCATGCAAGGAACCTCTGCTCTACCCATTGTGACACTGAAATGTACATGGTATGTATTTATTATGTGAATTTTTAAATGGCTGAATACCAAAGGTACATCTTCCCCCTACTCTTTAAAGAAGGAATGGGATGAAGGCAGGGGGCTCCTCCAGATGACATGTTTATTGAGCATCCTTCCTAACTGGTTTGCACAACACTTACCGTATGTGTAGCTAAGCTTGTATCCTCTCTTTATTGAGCTTTCATTCTGATTTGCTTGCAGGGCAGTTATACAACAACAAACATTTGTCCTGCATTCACTTGTGGGGCATTCATACATCTTCCTGTTAGCCATTTCTTCATGCCACACTTTTTGATGCATCTCCCCAGTGCCCTTCAAACTGCAAAAAGTCTTATTCTTCTTCAACATGGATTTGTTGCATGAGGTTGACAGAGCCCTTTATAATAATAATACTTTAATAATAATAATTTATTATTTATACCCCACCCATCTGGCTGGGTTTCCCCAGCCACTCTGGGCGGCTTCCAACAAAACATTAAAATACAAGAATTCATCAGCTATTAAAAGCTTCCCTAAACAGGGCTGCCTTCAGAAGTCTTCTAAAAAATAATAATAATTTAATCGGCTTTAACTGCTCCAGGTGTGCACTTGGATCCCTACCACAAAATAGTCTGGAGCCACCCATAACACATACCCATGAACAGGAGGAGATGGGGTGACTCTGGTTTTACCCTTCCACCTTTGCTCTTGAAAAGACATGCACACAGCTTGCAGACTGACTCCTGGTTGCCTCTTGACCCTCCTGCTTCGGTCAAGCTGTCCAATTTTCTTCCTGGTATGTTTACTCAATCAACCGTACGTTTGGTATTTTTTTTAGAGCAAATGCTTCAGGGTTTCCTCCCATCACCACAGAACTACTACAGTGCCTTCCCTTTTTTTAACCTCTACACAATAGCATTCTGAAGCTTATATAAAGCAACAGGAAGGTTCTAACCAGGAACTTATTTGAACACCCTTCCAGCCACAACCACCACATGCTGAGGGAAGCTGTGTGCAGGCCAATGCCACATGGAGAAGTCGGTGTGGGTCAACATTTTTGCAGGCTGCTATGAATGTTTCTCATCTTGAGAGCAAGTCCTAACTGCTCTAGGCTAAGAGTCCAAGATGCCTAGGAGACATGTCTGTGCTCCTGGGAGAGTAAGAGAAGATAACAAGCCAACTGATTTCAATGCATTTTCTCTGGAGGATGTTGATTCTGTGTTCTGTCTTTAACTAAACTGAAATAACAGGTCTGACATCCTTTTGGTGGGGGTGGGGGTGGAGAAAAGCAACCGGATCCAGTTTGTCCTTTTGATTGATTTCCCAGCATCAGCACTGAACTCACTGACAACTGGGAGCCAAAACAGTCAGCTTAGCTCAACCCAACATGCTGATAACTAAGTTGCGCTGCAGCTATCTGCCAAAGCAGAGGTTTCCTCCAAAATGATTTCTCTTTTTTTGATGTGTATGCACGTGTGTGTGTGTGAGAGAGAATCTCTTTACCCAGACAGAAAAGTATGATAAGAGGTAGCTCTATGTACAAAGCAGTTGTGCTCAAATTCCAGTGTTAAAAGTACTGCCGTATCGCTCTCACTTCTGACCTGCTCTGAGATATGGCCTTAAGATCTTGTCATTACATTCTCCAAAGCAAAATAAGTTTAATTTCCTATTAAGAATGGATACCAAGGAGTCACTGGAAAACAGGGCTGTTGATGTTATTTCAAGTTGCTGCTTAGGGCCACCAACAGGTGAGCAAGTGGCTTCAGGCATTTGAAATGGATGCAATGCCGCCTCCTTTCATGTAGCAATTCTTGAGGATTTTGCAGTAAACTGCTAAAACCACTGAGAATTATACTAGGGAAAGGGTTTGCTTAGAGAGATTCCCAAACTTATTTGGCCTACTGCCCCTTTTTTTGGGGGGGGGGGAATACTCAGCGCCCCCTGGAAATCTACCTTCTTTAAGCAAACAAACAGAAAGATGCAGACAAATTTGAGTTGTTTAATTGTCTTCTCTTTTTCTTTATGCTTCCTCCCCCCTTATTTTTATTCAATGCCCCCCCCAATTGCAGTGGAGGTTACTACTGCCCCCCTGGATAATTCCAGTGTCCCCCCTGGGGGTGGTATCACCCACTTTGAGAAAAACTGCTTAAGAGGAAAGGTGAGAGGTAAGGAGCTGGCCACTCAGGAATCACTTCCCATCAGTTGCAAAAGCAGGAAAATCAAAGGTTTTGTCAATTGTGACGGAAAATCAAAATATCCCCCCCCCCATATCTCTCTCTCTCTCTCTCTCTCTCTCTCTCTCTCTCTCTCTCTCTCACACACACACACACACTAAACAATTATCTGCTCCCCTTTAACAGTGTCTCAAATATGCCCCCAAAGGATATCTCATAGCAAGGTGGCTCCTAAGTTGCTCTTCACTCAGAAACACAGCTGCATCAAGGAGGGCTGCCCTTTGCACCTTCCCCCAAATTGTGCAGATGTTTTCCTGTCATGTCCAAGTATCCCTCCCAAGCAATGTTTTCCAATGTGTTGAAATCAGCCCTCTCAAGTTATGCTTCTCCTCCAAAGCAGAAGCTCTGACCTGAAATAGTAACATCTAAAAATATTCACTTGCCCTGGTCGGTTCCTCCACATTTTTCAACGAGCCCAACGGACAGGATTTTGTGCTTTACTTATTAGCAAGGGCTTTTTGTTAAATAATAAGCTGATTAATAAAGCATCAAACCATTGCCAAGCAGGAGCCTTCTTTAGTGAGGGGCAGCTCTTGTTTGAGCTTTTATAACGAGGGTGTGAGAAATAGTCCCCAGGCAAGCAGAAGATTCACACAGTTCAACGTAGTGTCTCAACCCCTAGGCTGGTCAAGGAACGACAGTAGGGTGAAGAGTGCTGCAGTATTGGAGAATGGGAGCCAGTTGTTCACCTGATGCATACCTCATCCTGTGTTCTCACAGGCCCCTTGAGATATACCCGTTTGATAACTGAAGGTTGGTTCACACATATACATGCAACGTTTGATGGATTCATTCAACATTTGAATATGCAAGTGGCAGTCCTGTACACAAACTGATCCCATTGAAAACTGGTGAAACAAACATTCTACCTGTGGTGTTAAAACTGGGGGTGAGCATAATAATAATTTGGTACTGTAGTCATTGATCAATGATTGCGATAGCACAAGCGTTCCCTGAGAAAGAAGAGGTCTTGAGTTATGGGTGTAGCCAGGATTTTTGTTAGGGAGGGCAGGACTGGGGGGGGGGCAGAACCTACGTGATTGGTCAGTTAATTATTTCTATTGTTTTACTTGATGGCTACACCTGTGCCTTGAGCTGTTGCTGGTAGCCATGAATAGGGTGGGGGAACCTTAGCTCAGTGCATAGGAGCCAACTCATAGGGGCTGAGGTCCCTTCGCCCCCCTCCAATAAAATATTTGAGAGGACTGAGCCTCCCCCCAATAGATGGGCATTGCCATTCAAATAGCGTGTGTGTGTGTGCTGCGTCTTGTGATCAGTTATGTGACATGGGGCTTACCTGGGCCTCCTCAATATTTAAGTTGGCACCCCTGGTTCAGTGACAAGAGCGCATGCTTTGCATTCTGAAGATACTAGGAGAACTGCTGGCGGCCCAAATGCACCAATGTAGTTTCCTCTAACTGTTGTGGACCCCCATCAGTCTCAACATGTATTAGTCATTGGTGAGGGATAATGGGAGTGAAGAGTCCCACATTATCTGGAAAGCACCGTAAAGGCCTGTAGTGAGCAACACTAAGCTGGATGGACAAATAGTCTGCCTCGATATAAGGCAGTGCACTGTATCTTAGGAGTGTATTGGGGTCTCGGGTCTCTTCTTGAGTATCCAAGACATACCAGAAATCAGTAGATTTCAATGCGAAGGAAGATGCCTTTAAGGCCACAGCAAGAAACAAATTGACATTCCGGCAACGCAGCCATCTTTCGGTCCCTGCATGCTGCACATAGTGCAATAGTGAAGGAATGGACATGGGAGAGGAGCAACTGTTAAAGGTGATGACCTTCAGATGAGATATTGAACTGACCTCTGTTCTGGTGGCTGTCCAGGTAGAGATTAAGAATTCCACAGAGCACTGTTTGCAGAACACCATCTTCTGCTTCAAATCTTCTGCTAATGCGGGTTTGGGTTTCAAAAGCCGAACTAGCAGTCCCAAAGGAAGAAGCGCCCCGGTTCACTCGATGGAACGCTACAAACGGAAAACAAGCCGAAACCTGCTGTTGTTGTTTTAAATGGTTAAATATTAGCCCAGGTCACTAAGCTGAATGCAACCACCTGTACTTGATGATGGAGGCTGAGATAAGGAAGCCTCAACAATACAAATGCAACTGGTGGAGAGGCCAGTTTGGGCAGGCTGAATTGGAGGAAGTCCCAACTGCACCCAGAAATGCCACATGCGCAAATGCACCAAAGATGCTGACATTCAGGAGCACCTGAAGAACTGGGGGTGGGGGACCTCAAACCTCGGTGGCTAAATGTGGCCCTGCACGCCTCTCTATCCGGCCCTGAGGACTCTCCCCAGCCACACCCTTTACTGGCCCTGCTACATACCATCCGCCAGTGCTTTTGCCTGGCTAGAATATGTCCTTCAACTCTGACAATCCCTCTTGCTTCCCTGGATAAGAATAATAGAATAATAGAATTGTAGACTTGGAAGGGACCACGAAGATCACCCAACCCCCTGAAATGCAGGAATCTTTTGCCCAATGTGGGGCTTGAACCCACAATCCTGAGATTGAGAGTCTCATGCTCTACCAACTGAGCTATCACAGAGGATAGCGTGGGGTGTGAGAATGCTTGCAGAAACAAATTTAGTCATTGCTCCACCTTCTTTTTCCTCTGGCCACGCCCACCAGCTGCATGTGGTCCCCAGAAGCTTCTGGAGAAGGGAAATATATATATTTTTATTTTTATAACTTTTCATTTCATTTCTATACCACTTTATATTTTTTAAGGAAATAATAATAATCTCACAATGAATTAAAACTAATAATAATAATAATAATAATAATAATAATAATAATAATTTTATTTATATCCCACCCTCCCCAGCCAAACTGGGCTCAGGGAGGCTAACATCAAAGTATATAATACATTAAAACATAAAATCCAAATGAAACAAACCAGAATAAAACATTACTGAAGAAAGTCAAACATAAAGTATACATTCAAAGCAACAAAATTAGTAGGAAACTAAAACATTTTCTTAAAGATTTCCAAATAAAAAAATGACAAAGGAGAATTGCAACCACGGAATGCGCATTTAACACAGCAAAGTTACCAAAAATGAAAAGAAAAATTCCTTAAACATTTCAAAATAAAACATGACTAAAGGAAGTCAAATATGGAATACAAATAATTAACAAGAGAATAAAATATTATCTCAAGCATATCTGCTGTTGTTGCAGCAGCCAATCCTGCTCATGGGGGTTCATGGCGGGCAATGGCTGTGGAAGCTCAGGCTCACTTGGGTCTGCATGAAGCGAAAGCCAAGGTGGCCGGCGGCCCCCAGGCTGCAGAAGGCTTCCCACCTCTGAATTGGGCCAAGCTACACTTTTGTCAGTGATTTTTTTTTATGAATGACATCAGGTGCCTGGATCACCTCCAAATATTTTAACCAGAAGAAGCTGATCTGCCATGCTTTTTTAACCTTGCAAGTTTCAACCTGGCAATAATCCTTCGTAACAAGAGGTGAAAACTGGAGCAGGGGCACTGAGGCTGGGAATAATAAAGAGAATCTGAAACTGGTGAAAAGTTAAAAGCTATCTACATCCCTATCCAGACATTCTCCTTTCTTTCTGAAGAGAAATTAAAATTGCATCTTTTTTTTTTAAATTGCCACCAAAATGACATTGTACGCTGGATTAAAATGCTGAGCCCACCTTTAATTTCCTCCTCTTTGCATGCAAGTTCATGACTGGCAGGTTGTGTCGCCCTGTTCTTATCATGTTAAAGGCCACCATGGCAAAAAGCCAGAAAGCGCTTTCATAGTCTTTTGACACGGTGCTGGGGATTTTTCTTGTCTGAATAGCAAGGCCTTATTCTCCCCGTTTCCTCTGTTCCCCATTATATAGCCCAGCAGCCATTCAAATCAAATAATGGTGTGTTGTGTTTTGTTTGTTGGCTCTGAACACACCAGCAGCAGTGAAGATGTGTGGGGCGCACTCACAATCCTTGGAAACGGTCAATGAAATACAAACTCTTGGGGAGGGGTGCGGTGCGGGTGGAAGCACACAAAAGGCGGGTGTCAAAAGGGTCACTTTATTGAGCCACAGGGCTTTTGATTCTGGCCACCAGTACGAAAGGACGACTTGCTGTGAGACATCAAAAGGAAACAACCTCTCCCAAACGCTTTCTGTCACGGCTTGTGCAAACAGCAATGTCACAGAAATGTTAGATGCTTGAGAGCCATGTGCCACACTACTAGAGCCAAATTACAAGGCACCTCCAGCCATTACACGCAGACGCAACCCAAGCCTGCAAACCTAAACTCCCATTATTGGGGAATAAACCCCGCCAAACTTGGTAGGGCTTCTAAGAAAGCATGTATAGGCTTGCACAGTTGGTTTTACCAACAGTGCTTCAGCATGCGGATAGAAGATCAGAGCCCTCTTGCACAATCCCCACTCTTTGTGGCTGTGTCTAGAAAATGCTCAGTGTGCACCTCAGATGTTCAGCACACCAGCACAAAGACTATTTTGTTGGTGGTGGCAGCAGCAGCGGCATGCTGAAAGGTTAAACCGATCTGCATGGAACTCTGTGCATGCAACAGTCTTAGCATGTGGCTATATCACAAGCATGTCACTTCACATGCACCTCTTGTGAGTGATCGTAGAATCATAGAATTGCAGAGTTGGAAGGGACCCACAGAATCATATAGTCTAACTCCCTGCAATGCAGGACTATGCAACTGTCCCATACAGGGATAGAACCTGCAACCTTGACATTATCAGCACCACGCTCTAACTAACTGAGCTATCTAGACTCTTTTGTGAATGGCCAGAAACCTGAAAAATCCCTGTGTCTAGGTTTTTATTGTTTATTACTGAAATTTAGAATTATTTTCCCAGTCTTGTTCTCATGCATGATGCACCAAAACGCCTTAATTAACAAAGATGACACTTAGTCTAAAAATAATATAAAATCCAGAATGTACCTCAATTGTAATGAGTTGGATGCAGAGAGGATTGCCTTATGTTTTGAATACTGAGGACTGTCACTTTATTTTTTATTTAATGCCCTCCTTGCAAATATATCCTAGGCAATTCACAATAATATTTTTTTAACATCAGACAATTACATAATTAAAATGCTGTTGATGTCCTCCCCAAACAATTAAAGGCACTTCCCAAATTCACTATGCCTTCAAAACCAACTTTGGTGACTCAGTTACAGCATTTAACGTATAAGCTTCCTTTCCCATCAGAACTCTTAAAAAAGCATTTCACTTTAAAAGTCAACTAGCTGTGATGTTTACATTGTACCTCCATTCTCAGAGGCAGGATACCTCTGAATGCCAGGTGCTGGGAAGTGAGAAGAGTGATGTTGCATTCTGGTCCTTCTTGCAGGCTTCTCATAGACATCTGATTGGCCGCTGTAAAAACAGGATGCTGGACCAGATGGGCCATAGAGACCTGATCCAGCAGGCTCTTCTTACATTCTTAACCAGATGCTTAAAAGACAACAGCACACGCACCAGACAAACATCCCAGGGGGCGGGGGGGTTATATAAATAGAGCAGCACAACTCCCCCCCCCCTGCAAAGCCGCCTTCTCTCTTACTTGTTTTCTGAGGGTGGTTGCCTTCCAAGAAGGACCTCTGTCTAGCTTCACTCCCATGCAGGTTGACATGCTGATTTATACACAGGGATGAAAATGACTTCTAAACTCAAGGTCTTCTATAGGCTGTGACCCACTGACATGTTCGAACTTTTGGAAAGTTCTGCTCTGCATGCAAAGTGAATGGGGCACTTTCGGCCGGTGGGGAGGCAACCCGAGGCAGTCAGCCAGTCCTGCAGCAACCTCATGAGATCCAGTGGGAAACTGTAGTATCCCATGGGGGTAGTAGAGGGTCAAGTGCAGGGTTCCCCAAACTAAGGTCCGTGGGCCGGATAAGGCCCGAGGGACTCATTTATCCGGCCTGCAGCAACCCGCGCCGCCCGGTGCTACCGCCCGCTCTTACCGGCACTGCACGGCTGCCCACTTCTGGGTCGGAGGAGCACCGGAAATAGCTTGTGTGCATGCACCTGCGTTATTTCCGGTGCACATCCAGGTTGGAGGAGGCCCATGCACATGCACACAAGCTATTTCTGGTGCTCCTCCGACCTGGAAGTGCGCCAGAAATAGCGTGTGCGCATGCGTATTGGCACGTGCTCCCCTGCCCTCCGCGCGAGTGGCACTGGAGACACTGGCCCAAAGCGTGATAAGTTTGCTGACCCCTGGTCAAGTGCTTAAAAGCCTCAGCCACAAAGAAGTTGAGGCCATTTTGCCCTGCGTGCTTTCCCACATGCTTAGTGAGGCCTTGTTAGGGCCTGTCTGTGCTCTTTGGGTCACTGGTTAACAGGTCCAGAAATGATTCCCCCCCCCAAACCTCAGTTGGCTCTGGGTTTCCCACCTCTTTCCCTCAGTGAGCACTTTGACAGGCTAGGTGTTCTCAATCTTCTGCCACTACTTTGTGCACAAACAGCATTGGGCAGGATCAGACTAGTGGACCTCTCCCCCAGATGCCCAGTGGGATCCTGGGTGCTTGGCTTGCCCCACAGCATTGTCTGACACTGTGTTCAACCCCCAGGGGTTGGTTGGGTGCATCAAACAAAATGCCGCTTCAATAGCAAGAGCTGGCTGGAATGAAGAACTTGCCTTTGCCCTTGTGCCATGCCAACTCCACTGACCTGCCATATAATCAATAAAGCTGCACTTGTTTTCACCCAACACTCCTGAGCAGCGTGTGCCCTTCCTACAAAAACCACAAGCCACAAACCTGAGATTCTCTGGTTGGTTAAGCAACTTCAAGACCCTTGCTCTCCATTCTTACTGTTCTTTATCCTTCTACCAGACAGCCATTCAAGTGGAGAATGCCTCCAAACAGAGGACAGCGCTCTGGAAAGTAGGACACATGGCCATGCTGGCTATATCTCACGTAAAAATGGGATTCTGGTTTCCGATCTACTTAATTTAGTTTTCACAGCATCAAATAAGTAGGACAACTGCCTAAGTGGCTCATTTGTGCCAGTTTTCTCCTTCGCCTTCTTTATACAACTGTTCATGTTTGGATCGGAAGCACAGGAAGTGTGTACAGAAAGGCCTCTTCCTCCCCGATTTATGAAAGCTTTTCTTGGATAGAATGCCAGGCTGCGCTTGAAAAAAATCACATTGGCATCAATAATATAAGCAGCATCATAGGCATATACTTCTTACCAAGCATAAGCGTAGCCAAGAGGGGGCAGAGGGGACAGCTGCCCTCCCCCGCCCCAGATCAAGTAAAACAATAGAAATACTTAACTAACTGACCAATCCTGCTCCCCTCTAACAAAAGTCCTGGCTATGCCCATGTTATAAAGCCACATACAAAAACACACACAAAAAGCAAACCTCAAGTTAGTAGGCCAAAGGAATGGGGTGCAATGGGTTAGTAAACATCTTCTGCTGGAGGCCACACTCTTTTCTTCCCTTTTCTGCATTATGCTAACACCGCTTCTTTCTTTCTCTCCACCCAGCAGGCTGCCAAAGAAGGGACAAATCATTTGAAATTAAGCTAAGGGCTATATGAAATCCTAGGGAAACTGCTTGTCTATCCCTGATGTTATGCAAGGGACTCCTTCACTTTCCCGCTGCAAGCCTACCTCCCCCCCCAAAAAAAGAAATATGGCACTGAACAAAAGCTTCCTATTAGCTCCAACAATTTCCTCCTCAAGCCTAATTCTCAGCAAAGGAAGGGAAGGAGGTGAACAGTATAAGCTAGATAGGGAGGCTCCAGAGTTTCCCGTCTAGTTGCATCAATATTCTGATTCGGTATACATGCTTGGCTGGTTGTGATGATGGTCCCAAGAGACTGCCACCACCCAGTTTGCTCCTATCACATAGATTAGGAGAAAGTTCTTTCCTTTCTAATTGAGACTTTCAAAGCATGTAAGTGATGGAGAACCTGAAAGACACCTGTGGCTGCTGGGTGCTTTGCTGAAGTTAAAGTACCTTCTGCAATGTCTGGAAGTTTGTTTATTTATCAGATTTCTTACCTGTCCTTCACTGCATTGCCCACATCCAGCCCACTGCGGCCTCCAAGCTGGTCTGGCACCTGATATACCTCTCCTGATTCAGATGAGAGATGGGGGTGGGGGGAGAGAGATGGTGACACTTCATTCCAAATTCTCTGCTGACAGCACCCAGCAGTTCCAGATACAATGGTAACTCAGGTTACATACGCTTCAGGTTACAGACGCTTCAGGTTACAGACTCCGCTAACCCGGAAATAGTACCTCGGGTTAAGAACTTTGCTTCAGGATGAGAACAGAAATCGTGCTCCGGTGGCGCAGTGGCAGCAGGAGGCCCCATTAGCTAAAGTGGTGCTTCAGGTTAAGAACAGTTTCAGGTTAAGAGCAGACCTCCAGAATGAATTAAGTACTTAAACTGAGGTACCACTGTAAATGTTAAATAGCATGGAAAAGATGAAACCGCGTAGGATGCCGCTGGACAATTCCCATGGTTCTTACAATCAACCAACCCCCCAGCCCCCCAAGTCCACTCTGCACTCCATCTTGTGCTCATTATATCTCTACAGTTTGTGCCTCACTTTTGGTGTTGCTTTGCTGGCAATCCAGTTCCTATCCTCGTCAGTGGGAGGAGGTTTGTAGCTCAGCGCATATGCTTTCCACACAAATGTTACCATTGTTTATAGGGAGAGCTAGGGAAGAATCCCATATGAAACTCTAGAGAGAAACTCCATCAGTGTAGAGACAATGCTGAATGTTGGCTGAACCACTCATTTGACTTGGTGTAAGCTGGGCCAGCCCTGCTATTAGGCAGAGTAAAGCAGCCTCCTTAGATGGCAGATGTGGATGGATGGAGAACAGATACTGTGTGGATTAAGCAGCTTGCCCTGTGCCTCTTAAGCTTGCCTGCTGGCCTCAGGTGTGGTGAGGTTCTGTCCCATTACCAGTGCTGAAGTAAGATTCACCTGGCCAGTCCTAGGCTTGTCATATGTCCGGAATTTCCCAGGCATATCTGGAATACAGTGGTACCTCAGGTTACATACGCTTCAGGTTACAGACTCTGCTAACCCGGAAATAGTGCTTCAGGTTAAGAACTTGCTTCAGGATGAGAACAGAAATCATGCTCCAGCGGCGTGGCAGCAGCAGGAGGCCCCATTAGCTAAAGTGGTGCTTCAGGTTAAGAATAGTTTCAGGTTAAGTACGGACCTCCAGAACGAATTAAGTACTTAACTTGAGGTATCACTGTACTGCAGTTCAAAGCAGTGTCCGGGCGGAAATTGCAAAAAACTGTTGGAATTCTGCCTGGGTCAGAGGAATGTGCCTACCTCTTCTAGGCACCGGCAGATATTCCTTGGCGACCTCCCGGCTGCTACTCCCGGCAGATAAACTGGCGAGGTCTCGGCGATTTTTCTCAGGCTGTGAGAAAAACACACCGTTCCTTCTCTCTCCCCTTTGGTGTCCCCAGGGAGGGGAAAGAAGCAGACAGAAATCTATTTACATCTTTTATTTCTGTCCTTTACATCAGTACAGAGAAACATGTCTGCACTCAACAGCAGTAAGAATAAACTCCACCCATGTACATCCTGTACAGGTCATATGACACACACTGAGCTCACATCCTGTGCTCAATAAGGAGAATGGACTGCCCCTTTGTTTCCATGGCAACAGTCACAAACTTCCTGTTTGGCTTTCCAGCCACAAGCAGCTGACTGAGCTGCTAGAGCCTTTGCTTGCTGCTGCATTGCTGCTTTATAATAACAAAAACAACAACAAAAAGTCCGGGAAAATCCGGACTTGTGGCAACCCATGTTGGCAGTGTCGTTTTGGGCGATTTCTGTTAAAAATTGCTCAAAAACTTCATTATTATTTTTTTGCAGCCTTTTGTGTTCTTATGAGACAGTATGGAAAGTGAGCATGATTTGCAAACACTGTTCTGTATTTTTAATGGGTGCTTGGCTTTTTAAAAAATAAAGTCTAAGAGATTTAAGATAGCACAGCAATAAGTAGCAGAAGGCTTGTGCAAGTTCAGAAGTGCTGTGAACTAGAACAAATCATGTAACCTCCTCTTTTTCTTTTATTACACCAGGCAGGTACACTTGAAAATGTACTGGGCATGAGTAATAAATTAACTAAATATCAGTGTTGTCCAAGTAATCTGCCAGCATTCAGGAGGGCAGATTGATAGATAGGTAAAAGCAAAAGGGTACATTATCATTAAGCTGCAATTACATTCTCTGGTTGGAGCTATCTAAAAATGTAGCAGAACCTGGAGCAGAGAAAAGTGACAGATGCTACAAGCAAAAAGAAAAAAAAAACCACCCTTGATTTCACAGCAAATTCCTTTTTCATATAATTAATGCAAAACGGCAGTTAGTAACTATTCCAGTTACTCCTCCACAGTGCAATCCTATGTTCTGCTTATTCTGAAGCAAGCTGCATTGGATTCACTGGCACTTACTCCCAGGTAAAGGTGCATAAGCTTGCATGCTGAGACATTAACAGTGCAATCATATGCATATGTGTCTACTCAGAAGAAAGGCCAGTGGTTTTCAGAAGGTGTGGTCCCAGTGAAGCTGCCATAGGGTTGCAATCGAAATGGATTAATGTGATATGCCAGCTATAAGGTGCTTAACTTCCTTGAGTGCTGCTGTGGCGTGCAGGCTTGTGAGTTAGGGAAACATGGCACCTAGGGAGTTCTAGGAGGGTAGTGTAGTGCAGATGTTAAAAATGCATCTTTCAACCTCATATCTACTTTCTACTCATGAAACGTACATGATAATGAGGTAAGGAATTCCTTTCACCTTGCTGAGAAAAAAAGGCCATGTAAATAAATTGATAATGAAGTGTTGTTGTTGTTGTTGTTGTTGTTTGTCTGACTTATCTGACTTATTTGTCATGTCTGCTGCTGTTTTATTTTCTGTATGTAAATTTATTTTAACTATATATTATTGGACATTTGGGGATATAAAACCCAATAAACAATAGCTCAGGCCTTGTTGAGCACAACCAAATATTGGCTTCCATTCATATTGTATATTCAACAAGCTTTAAACCAAGTCAGCGGCTGGCTTCATAGGCAAGTTACACCTGGAAAGAATCCTTCAACCATCAGTTCCAGAACATGTGCTTGGGACTGCGTATGGCACAGGACAGTTTCCACCAAGAAAGTTCCTTTAGATCAGACTTTCCCAACCTGATGCCATCCAACTGCTTTGGACTACATTCTCCACCAGGCCCAGCCGGAATGGCCAGTGGTCACGGGTCATGGGAATTGTAGTCCAGCAACATCTGGATGCCACAGGAGGCTACGACGACAAATTCCAGATGTTAAGAGAGCTGGCTTAAGATATGCTTGAGATATGGAACAGCAAATGCCTGCCCTACCCTTATTTCAAGGTGATTAGCCATAGTACCCTAGGTCAGTCAAGTTGTTTTGGCACCTGAAGCAGATAAATCACCCAAATGACTCTCCTGCTCCCAGTCAGTAAAAACACAACAATGAATTAAATAATTAACAATTTGCTGTCCTTTTATAGCACCCCAAATCATCTACCTGAGGCGGCTCCTTCACTCTGCCTCACAGGAAGGCTGCCCAGACTAGCACTGCAGGCTATTTAAACTCACCGCAGAATAACCCCAAGACAAATTGGAAAGTTTCGTTGTGTCCTCCCCTAGCACCAATCAACATCAGTGAAAGTGTCAGCCTAGAAAATTAATAAATCTATAAACAGCAGGAAGAACCTTCCTTTAAGAGGTTAAAGCAGGAAACATCTTACTTTCTGCAAAAATTTACTGACAGTGCCTCATCCTGACTGAAAACCACAGGGGGCCATTTGTGTTGAAAATGGGAAGGAGGAATTCTGGCCATTTTGCAAGGAACTCGAGGAGCTGTCTCATTTTGCTGATTCTTGAAGCTGCCTCAGCATTTGGTAACCTAATATCTCGGCATCGCTTAAACATTATGCTAATGAAAGGCTTTTGTGCAACTGCTTTACATTAAGCCTTGCCCACAGGAAAGTACAAGTTGTCATGTATTATTATTATTATTATTTTAAGAAGACAGATGGCAACTGTTATTTGTGAACAAGCCTCCGACTCAGCCCAGTTCTCCTCAAATCCAAGCTGCTCCCCTGCAGTGGCAGTGGCGTGGAGACGGCAGCCAGAGGGAGGCTGCCAAAACCCACTGGCTGCCTATGGCGCTCTGTTGCTCTTTGAGATTTCACAGGATGCGCTGCCGAGAAAGTGGCTGTGTGAAAGCTCCTACGGGGGGCCAAGCCACCAAGCTTCCTGGAGGAAGTGGTTGCTCATCACTCTAACTGAGAAAAGAGGTAAGATGATTGGCTGCAACCCAATCCTTCTCCAGCCCCCAGTAGCACCTCAACTCTGGGCACCAGGAGACCACAGGAATATCCACCACACAGACTGAAACTTTTCCATTGCCCACTCCAGCTCCCTTCTGCTTGTGCCTCTGCTTCCCAACCCCTTTACGTTCTGCAAGATGCCTATGTTCTAGGGCCGGCCACTTGATTTCCAGACAGCCGTTTCAGGACATCAGCACTCGTCTCATGTCTTCCCCAGCCCTCAATAGCCCATTTGCTTTGCTCCACTCCTTTGGTGCCGTTTTGCCACAGCTTTGACACAAGGGTGGGGGACTTCTAGATGTTTTTGGACTCCAGTTCCCATCACTCATTGGCCATGCTGGCTGGGGTCGAGAGGAGTTGGGATCCAACAGGCTCCCTGTCCCCATTTTACTATATCACCTCCTATGGTCAGAAGGCATCAAGGAAGGGCAACAGGTCAGCTCAGTGGTAGAGCCAGGATGTCTCAAGTTCAATCCCCAGGTAGCGTTGGGAGAGGCTTCTGCCTGAAACCTTGGAGTGCTGCTGCCAGTCCGTGTAAATAATACTGAGCAAGATGGACCAAAGGTCCGACTCGGTATAAGGCAGCTTCCTATATTCCTAAATACAGGGCCGGGCCAGCCATTAAGCAGGGTGAAGCCTCAAGGGGTGGACAGGACACACCACTCTTGCCTTTTGGTGGCACTGAAGTCCCCCAAAGTTCACTATTGGGACTGCTCCTTTTTAACTTGTCCATAAATGACTTGGAGTGAACTGATTACACCCAGTGGTTCAGGTTGGTAAGAACAACAAGGGATTGTGAGGAACTCCAAAAGGATCTCTCCAGGCTGGGCGAATGGGCATTCAAATGGTGAATGCTGTTCAATGTAAGCAAGTATATATATTGGAGCAAAAACTCCTAACCATATACCAACACGGCAGCTGCAGGCACACAAGTGTCTAGAGAGGCTTTACCTGGCCCCCCACTGAACTCAGACTTGAAACAAGTGGGGGGAAGCTCTGGCCTGCTGGCCAAATTTGGCCCCCCTGGGCTTCCCATTTGGCCCACGCCATGTATCTGTTTCAGGCAAGCCACAACCACTTGCTTTATATCTGATGTCGTTGATGAAGTCTGACATGGGGTAGGGAAGGGCCAAAGGGGGCTTTGCAGGCACTGTCAATTGGGGGTGCCTGCAAAGCACTTTGTGCAGTACTTCCGAAGCAGCAGATAACTAGCTGATCATTGACCTTTTGGAAGTGCTGCCAAAAGGGCTTTGCAATCCCTTTGCTTGGGAAGTGCTGCGTACAGGGATCCTAGAAACAAAACAAAATAAAACTGCAGTGCTTCCCAAATGTGCAACAAGATCTTTGACAGGTGTCACTCATCTGAATCATTATGACGTCGGATAATATAATGATTTTGATGCAAAATCTGCATGCATGATTTACCCCTGTGGCATAGGACAATATGGATTTGGATTACATGGGTTACAATAGCTCACATGTGCACCATTTGTTGAATGGGCACTGGTGTTATAATTTTTCTCATGAGCTAAACCCTGCCCCCACTTCCTCACCCTAATAGTACAACACTGGTCATGCAGATCAGAATCACCATCTGTACAAGTAAATACGAACTCCTTGTACAATTCATTTCAACAGTTCAGTGGTTCGTTTGACAGAGAGCTGGTGGCAAGGCATCACCTGATCGCAGTGACCTCTAAGCCTACCTCCCTTGGTGTTATCTGGATCACTTGCCCCATAATGTGTCCTTGTTGGGGCAGAGGGGCTTCTAAGTTGCTTTAATTAAGTTCAACTTGAAGTAATATAAATATACCATTTTTTCCATGCAGCACAACTTCAGACCGCAGTCCTAGTACACTTTGAAGAAAGGTTTTCTAAAGTACAGGACATTTTTCCACATAAATATGTTTTAAATCTTAACATTCACTCTTAAAACACATTTATGTGGAAATAAGTCCTGTTGGTTTTAAACAGCTTTCTTCAAATAAGTAAACACTAAGAGAGAGGTGAAGGTTACAGTAACACTGCAAGGGACATATAAAACATTTGGATAATCAGCTGCGAGAGCTATATTTACACTGGGTTACTTTGACATAGAGTTGCATAGGAAGCAAAGTGATAAATAACAAAGACTTGCTGGCAACTCAATATTCACCATGTTTAATCAGAAGTCCTGTTAATTTCAATGGGGTTAACCTCCAAACAGGCAAAGTTAGGATTATGGCCTTAAGTAGCAAAATCCACATGAGGATTCAATTATGAACACATTTATGCAATGACGTTTTACGATTTAAAATGTAGTAACTATTTGAGACCCCAGCACTGCCTTGCGATTTGTTCTGGCAAACCGGTTTGGTCAAAGCAATCTGTAAACATTTGGGGCAACTCCAAGGAAGAGCAGCTTTCTGCTCATGGAGTCCTATGGAAAGTTGTCACCCTAAATACAGTAAACTCTATGCCTGTTTTCTGGGATCAGTTACATTATATAATGCAACAGGGCTTAATCAAAGATATAAGTTGGTAGGACTGCTGCCTTAGTTGGAAGTGGATTCCACTAGAATTTGCAAAGTGTACTTCTATATAAAGGTGATTAGCATGGATGGCCCAATTCTATAAATATACATAGGAAGGCCACTTATGCATTACCAGGGGTGGGGGGGACCAAACAAAGGAAATGCCTCACCAGAAGACACACTTGTTTGAAAGTGGAACTGTCTCCCTCAGGAAGTTGTGGACTCTCCTTCCTTGGAGGTCTTTAAGCAGAGGCTGGATGGCCATCTGCCATGGATGCTTCAGCTGAGATTCCAGCATTGCAGGGGTGGACTAGACTGACCCCTGGGATGCCTTCCAACTCTAAGATTCTGTGATAAAATGTGCATGCACGAATTTATATGTATACATTCACAATCTACTATATATCTTGGAAAGTTTTTGTTTGCTCAGAATTTGGATGTCTTTTAAGTTATCATGAATGCATTTTGCATGATGGTTCCCGAGAATAAAGAGCAGGTTTTCATTGTATGTTTGGACGCAGCTGGACACCATTTGGAATCAAGATGGCAGACCGAACCTTTCAAAACTGCACTGAACTTTTGGTTTCTTAGCACTCCTGAGCAAATACTGGATACAAAGCTGCTAGTTAGAAACAATCACTATCCTTTAGATAGAAATGCAATGGGTGGGATTCAACATCACACTGTTACGAATGTTCCACCTGCACAGGAATTTCAGCTGCTCCCCCCGTGCACTCTTCTGGGGGTTCCCCCAACCCACCCCGGTCAATTTCAGGGGGCATGCAGAAGGAAGCCCCATTGCATGCGTGTTCTTAAGTTCTTAAGCAGGGCTCATGAAGTGAATCCTGCCCAACACATTTCACCAGGGTACAAAACACTAGCCAAGTGACCTATAGGCCCACTCAATCTGCTGCCCATGTACTAATTGTATATAAGCAATTCAATACTCATACTGCTCTTCCTTCTTAGGATTCGTTCTCTTTAAAATGTGTTTGGATTAGCTAGCCCTTCGAATAGAAGACTGTAAAGGAAGACACACAGACACCGTTTTAGGCTGGCTCTACCATTAGACAGAGTGAGATGTCCTCCTTAGGCAGCTATTTCTGGGTGTCATGAGACAGCAGACAGCTCTTAGTAATTTGATGGTTGTATTTTTTTTTTCCTGCAAGGAAGGGGCAGAGGTGCATGTGGAATTCTCTCCCTCAGGTGCCAACACAACTTGACCAGCCTAGGCACCTTGGCGTGTGGGGGAGGGCATCATTTGTTGTTCTGCCTCAGGCAGCAAAATCATGTCTTGGGCAAGCTCACAACACACATTTTCATAATTGCCCCCTCTTTTCTAACTTTGAAAAGTTTGTAGACTGACTTTTCTTTAGCTGACCAAACCCTGATAAAGGTAAAAGTAAAGGACCCCCAGACAGTCAAGTCCAGTCAAATGCTACTATGGGGTGTGGCACTCATCTCGCTTTCCAGGTCATGTGGCCAGCATGACTAAACCACTTCTGGTGCAATGGGACACCGTGATGGAAATCAGAGCACACAGAAATGCCGTTTACCTTCCCGTCACTGTGGTACCTATTTATCTACTTGCACTGGCATGCTTTCAAACTGCTAGGTTGGCAGAAGTTGGTACAGAGAAACGGGAGCTCACCCCATTGGGGTGTATTTTTGGTTTTTATGGAAGCCGCCCAGAGTGGCTGGGGAAGCCCAGCCAGATGGGCGGGGTATAAATAATAAATTATTATTATTATTATTATTATTATTATTATTATTCGAATGGCCGACCTTCCAATTGGCAAGCCCAAGAGGCACAGTGGTTTAGACCACAGTGCCACCCTGATAGTCTTTGTTAAACTCCTTCATAAAACTCTTAATGTCATTTTCTGCAATAGTTTGTGTCACTATGTTGAGGCAAAGCACTTGTTCATAATGCCACCAAGTAAAATGAAAACATTTGACATCATCGTTCCAGAACAAGCCACTGCCTAGATTGTAAAAAAGAAGAGGAAAAATAAAGTTATTGAATGTTTTCAATAAAGAGCTTGGTTGCATTATAGATAAGCGCTGTGTTTCAATGGCTGAATCTGAAATCAAAATGCATGCTGGGAAACATTAATAACACAACTTCACTCACTACTGATATATTTATGTTCATTTATTCCAGCTGTTATGTCAGGCCAAACACCCTAGAGAATGTAAAGAAGGCATTGGAAACCATTCAGTTACATTCAACCCGTTTTAACAGGTTCCAGGTCTCTTAATTAGTTTAAAGAGGACCTTCTGCCAACTGCGCTGTTGAAAACACTCAAAAGAGAAACAGTGACCTCTTCTGGATTTTGTAAAGAAGTCAAAACTGTATTTGGCAAGAGTCTGATATAATATTAATTTAAGAGGAGGGTTTTATTTGCTCTCCTTTATGGGGGGAAAATGTAAATAAAGGATGTCAAACACATTTCATGTTGACAAAGGATGTTGTTTTTGAAAACTGACTCTTTTATTAATTAAGAAACAGCTTCATCTTGGGAAAGCCAGGAAACCATACAGCTTCAAAGCATGCAGAGCTTCAAAGCCAGATATAAAGACTAAACAATTAGTTGAAAAACACTCATCTCCCTCTTTCAAGTGAAGATTAACTTGACTTACTGGCCCCGTTATTGGACCAGAATTGCTAGATTATACAAACAAAATGCCTTGGCATGGTTTGGCGGTTACATTTCACTCCAATACAAAGGACCAAATAGAGAGTGCATTCAAATGTTAAATGTTCATGTGAGCATCACCAAAGCTCTGACTCCCCCCCCCCCATGCTCCCTTATGCTAGTGGTTCACAGGGAAGCCATAAAACTTATAACATGGTTGGGGCAGATGATACAAAGTGCTTGATTCCATCATTGCAATGACCACTAAAGCCAGAAGATTAGGAGTACAGGAATTAGACTTACCCTGAATCACATCACTGGTCAATATAGCTCAATACTGTCTACAATGACTGCCAGTGTTTCCCCAGAGGTTCAGACAGAAGTGATTCCCAGCCCTCCTGGAGATACTAGGTATTGAAACTGGGACCTTCTGCATACAAAGCAAATGTTCTTTCTCCGAGCATGAAAATCTACCCACTGGGCATCTCTGCTTTATCTACCACATTTAACTTGTTCAATTCACCACCTACAGATGGGCCACCACGTCTTCGGCTCAAACAACACATTACGTTAAGTATGCATTCTTCTAAAATGTGCACAAAACTGGCCATTTCCTTTTCAAAAACTACAACAGCCATTTGGGCCTATTGGCAGCGAGGTTACTACTTTCCTCTCCAAGTGCTTTCCCAGCCAAAAATCACGCGCGCACACACGCGCGCACACACACACACACACTTTTCCCTTAAAGATGCTGCTTACTGCAAATCCCTAAGATTCCAGGAATACAGATCCTACCTGATCCCAATAGCATTTACACTGTTCTGTTTTATTTTGCTTTGCATTTCCCAAGTCTCTAATTAATATGCAAAACTTTATTTGGCTAGAAATTATCAAAGCATTCATTCCGGTTTCAATCCTACTTTAACACAAGCCGCACATTCCAGACCAAAAGACATTTTTATTTATTTGTATGTATTTATTATTCCATTTATATCCTATCTTTATTCATCCCTGTGGGGATTCAAACCCTGGTCTTCCAGGTCATAGCCCAATACTCTAACCACTATGCTACACTGGCTCTATAGGAAGAAATACAAAAATGCTCTAAGATTGTTCTGGATCCCAATTAGCCACTTACTCTCCTTTAGTTATTCAATCCATTTTTCAAAAAACCCCACCAATTTTCTACTATCTGCCTATGATTGTTCTAGGAAAAACTATATTCAGGACACAGTCCTGTATTTGACCATTGCTGGCTGAGGATTTGACAGAAACTCAGCACCATAAGCAGAATGCCAGGGATGGTGCAGACATGACAGATACGCTGATGAAATCTGACATCAGCAGAATAGTTTGGCTTGTGTAGGTTTTCTGCCAGTGAAGATCTGCCTGTGGAGTAGAGTCAGTATGGGGTGGCCCAGAGAAGTGCACAGTTACGTGATATGCTATACTCCTCTAGGCTCCAGTGACCATGCCATAAACAGTTAAAGATGCAAAGAGTTTCCCTCCTGCTGATGCCAGTGGGAGAGAAACTTCTTTAGAAAGATAAAAGGGGAAAAGAAAACCTCCTTGTGTCAATGACCATTCTGCTCACTTCGCTGGGCCAGGCATAGGATATGATGTAACTCATCACCCAATCTCAGCACACCAGGTATATAAATCCTACATAGGGAGACTGGAGCTGAAGGCACGTCCCCACTTGCCCCATGCCTGCAGCTCCCAAAGGCCAGAGTTGGTGATGGGGAAACCGGGAAAGAGGTGGGGAGATTTGCAGACACAGGCGTGGTTTCCAGAGACCTGTTTGTTGGGCATTTGGTCTCACTGGTTTGTACATTTCTGCAGAGGTTATACAACACTGCCATCAAGTGGGAATTCTCCCACACTTTCTACTGCTTCCCCCCCATCACATTTCTTACTGCAAAAAGCCTACATTTTAAGCGTGAGAAGCCTGTAGTGCTGTTGCTGTTTACCACGATGTACCCATCTTCTTGGAGGTGGGTTAAGAAGAAGGGCCACGTTATTTCACGAAGGAGCATAATTGGCATCTATTCAAATGGGTGAGAGATCCAAAAGTGATGGCAGTCTGGAAGCGTCCACAGAGAACCGGCTTCCAGAACATATAGGAGAACTTGAGTACCTCACTTCTAGGGAGAACCCCCCCACAGCCAACAATAACCCCCACTCTGATCCAACAACCACATCAGACACAGGCAAACAAGGGAAGTGGGGAACATTGGCTGCAAAGTGTGACAATTGTGACCCATTTGTTCTATGTGAACATTTCTTTTAAAATATATATCCCACTTTCTTTGAGGAACTTCCTCCACAAATGAGGAAATGCCCTCCTTGCGGAGAGCTGCCTATTTTGTGACCGCAACATGAAGCTGTAATAAAAGGACTATAAATCTATCAGCTGCTCGTTAATTCTTATCTGTGAAGTTACCAAAGGGAGGGGAGGACTTTCCGAGCCTGACACTCTGTGTTGTGCCATCCCATTCTGTGGCATTCCCACCCCCCACCCACCCACCCCAGCAGTGCTTGTGAGCAGCATAAGGAAAATGGAGCCCCTGCCTGGTGGAATGCTGGACGACTGGAAGAAGGAGCAAAGTTGTTGCTGCCCGATGGTTTTGGGTAAGGCTACCAGATGTTTTTCAATGAATCCGGGGACACTTTTCAACTTCAATGGATTTTGTATGGGGACTGATTTATAAATCTGGGGACTGTCCCTGGGAAATGGAGATGTCCGGTTACCTTAGTTATGGATGCACAGCACCCAAACTGTGAGTTCACTGGCTTCCTCTGTGTATGGTTTGTGTATGGTGGATTTTGGCTATGTGTTCACAGATGCTGGGGGTCTATCTTCTGTTTTTATGCTATTTTTGAAGTTTCTGTTTTGTGTGTTTTCTCTTCTACTCCTGGCCTGAGAATGTATAGCCATCCTACCTGCTTAGCAGAATGCTGCTGACAGACCTATGCATTTATTTATTTTTTGAGTAGCCAGTTATTTTAATGATTATTCCATACTGCTTTTAATGCTTTAAAAAAAATATTTTGTTATATTGCTGTGCACTGCCCTGATATTTTGGGAGAGGGCAGACTATAAATATGTCTATAAATATAAAATAGCAGTGATGTACTTCTTTACCCCCGGTGCAATTGCTATGTAAGATTGTTCTGCTAATCTTCTGTTTATTAGAAGCCATCATTATAATTTGCCCATATCGCTTTAATGAAAATTCCTCAATTGTTAAAATATTCCACCTCGAGGACAGATGTGTTTTCAATGAGAATTTGCCTTTATTGAAACGCCATGAGCTCACAGCACTGATTAAATTTTTACATGTTGCGAAAGTTAAAATAAATGTCTTATTTCTTGATTTTTTTCATGTTTCACATATATGGCCCTTTCATAGCATGCCATTATGTTGCTGTCTGAAAAGTTTTATTATTGTATGTACATTGCTAAGGATAGTTTTTTTAAAAAAGTATCTAATGCATTTTTCTAAATAAATAAAATAAATGCGGAATCTACTTTTTTTGAAACATTAAACTCATTCTTAGCTACTTGCCCTGCAGCTTTTGATCACTGTGTGATATGCCGCTGTGTAACTAACTGACGGGTATACAATTTTATCTTAATGTTACACAAAGGCTAATTACATAGCAACAGTTACTAGCCTGCTGCTTTTCTTCTGACATGTTTGACAGATGGGTCACACATGCCAAATACATTTTTTTTTTTTTTAAGTTTCTATCCATCAACAGCTTAGCTACCAACTTTGAAAACTTCCTCTCGATTTTATCTTGCAAGTTCTTGCAATGCGACCATTTTTACTGGAATATTTTTACTGAGTTTTGTTTTGTTTCAATTCGTCAACTCCAGTCTGTTGTTAAGGAATAGAAAAGAGAATTGGAAGGCAACAGCGTTGCACAACGAAAGGTGAAAAGTTTATGATCTCCCTTTCCCCCCTGTGTGTGTGGTTGTCGCTGAGATTTCCAGCTGGACCACCAGAATATCTGTTGGCAGAAACTGGAACAAACTTATGTAACGATCTGCACTTTCTCATGCTAAATGCTGAACTTCAAAGGCATGTTTAATGTATTGCGGGTGCATAATCTAAACACATCATGTATTCAGCTGGCATGTTCACAAATCCCTATGCCACAGAAGTACTGAGAACTAAAAAGAACGAACTTGTAGATGGCATAAGGAACCCTGATCAGCTTCTGAACTGGCTGATAGAACATGGCATTTTTACACTGGAGAAAAAAATGGTCTTATCCTACTACAGAACAAGAACTGCAAAGAACTCCCGGGTCCTGGATATATTGGTTTCTCAAGGTGAGCGAGCTTGCAGGCTCTTTTTTTATCCATGTCTGAAACAGATTGAGCCACAACTATATAACAACATAAGGAGTTATGTCAGCAATGTGAATGAAAGAATTGGTGATGCCAGAAGGCAACTGATAGGGTATCTACTGGAGAAAGATAAAGGGTGGGTTCAAAAGGGTAAAGATCCTCACCTAGAAAAGGATAGCCCCAGACAGGTTTTAGCAAAGCCAGAAAAGCTGACTCAGATCAAACGTAAAGTAAAACAGGATTCAGCTGCTGTGAAATCCCAAGACAATTCTTTCAATTCTCTTTCCGTCTTTGATTCTGTGGCTAAAGGTAATCTTTCCTATTTAGAAAAGATCTTAAAAGAGAATGATATTAACGCTGTAAACATTGAAGAAGAAACTCTCCTACACATTGCAGCGGCTCACGGGCATACAGAAATAATTGACTATCTAATCGGCAGAGGGGCTAAGCTGGAAGTTAAGGATAAGAAAGGAAGAACCCCGCTACACAGAGCTGCTGAGAGAGGTCACAGCGAAGCTGTGAAAATGCTGCTCCAATCGGGTGCCAACATGTACACCTTGGATCAGGAAGGCAAGAGCCCCCTTCATTTGGCCCATCAGTACCACCACACCCATGTTCTGAAGAGCATCCTGAAAGAAGAGGTGAGGCGACACAAGAACCAACACAACTTCCTGCACATGGCTGCTCTCAGAGATGACAGTGAGCTGGTGCAAGCCATCCTAAAGAATGGTGCTTTGAAGGATGCCAAGGATGAGAGAGGACAGACTGCTTTGGGCTATGCCGTGTCTCGAGGGTTTGAGAAGACTGTCCAGGTTCTCCTGGAAGCTGGAGCCAACATTGATTCCAGCATCATTGATGTAGCCTTTAACAGCAACAGTCAATCTCTCTTCAAGTTATTGCTGGACTATTCCAAAGGCATGTCGCCGACTACGATGGTGTCAGCTCTCTTTAAAGCCATTCAAAAGGACCTGCATGGCATCGTAGCAGCTTTAATTGATAAAGGTACCGACAAAAATGCCCTCGACAAAGCGCAGTACACACCACTGCTTGTGGCGTGCGAGATGGGCAAGACCGAGTCAGCGAAAGTTCTCATTGAAAAGGGAGCAAGCCTGAAGGACAAGACCCCAGACTCAAGCAGTGCTTTACATCTGGCAGTTCAAGCTGGAGCCTCCTCCATTGCAAAGATGCTCCTGAGCAAAGGATTGGATGCCAACATTGCCGGGCAGGGAGATCAGACCCCCCTCCACGTGGCCGCATTGCACAATAAGGGAGGGCTAGTTGACTTATTAATTGACGGAGGTGCAAAAACTGAATCGGTCACTAAAGAACTGCTCACTCCCTTGCATGTTGCAAGTTATAAGGGCCATGTGGAAGTTGCGCAAAAGCTGCTGCGTCGAAAGGCTAATGTCAACGTTAAGGATAAGCAGGCAAAGACAGCTCTGCATCTTGCTGCTGAAGCAGGAAACCCTGCTATGGTAGAACTGCTGCTGAACTTCAATGCTGACTCCAATGCAACAGACAAGGAGAAAAAGACCGCGCTTCATCTTGCAGCCATGGGAGGTCATCTTAACGCAGTGAAAGCGCTGTTAGCGAAGAAGTCCAGGTTTGGTGCCAAAGATATGGACGGATGCACATCTATGCACTATGCCGCCATCAATGGGAATGTGGAGATACTACAGGCCCTTCTGGCAGCTGGCAAAAATAAAAATATCGATGACAAAAATATTTGGAGGAAGACGCCGCTACATCTTGCAGCAGAACACGGACACAGCAACCTAATACATTTCTTCTTGAGCAACGGTTCAGCCATTAATGCTCTGGACAACAATAAGGACACACCATTGCATTGTGCTTGCAGAGCCGGTCATTTTAACTGTGTGAGCGCGCTGGTCAGCTGGTCTGAGGGGGGTAAAGCAAATCTACAGGCCACAAATAGCCTGAAGAAGACTCCACTTCAAGTAGCAGAATCCAGCACAACTGAAAGCCAGGTTCAAATTGTTACTCTTTTGAAAAAGAAAATGTTATTAATAAGATAAATGTGCTAAGAAAAAACTACGTAAGAAGCACAAGTTGTTTCTTATTGCTGTCTAGTGCCTTGTTCTCACCTGTGTCTGGGCTGCCCTATTTCAGGGTCAATGCAGGAAATCAGTGGTTGGATCTCTTGATTATTATTATTTTAAATCAAAATCTTAAAGGAGGGAGGGTTCCTATAGACAAGCCCACGAAAGGTCCTAGCCTTAAGAAAACAACTAGTCCGTCCACTGGAGGTGGTTGGCAGAAGTGTTTCACTCCTCCCGAAGCAAGCCTCGCTGCATTCCTACAGAGGCAGGGTTTCCCTCACCTGCCAGCGCACTTGGTTTCTATTCTGAGCACAGAGGAGGAATGGGGCCCTCATCCCTCCTCCTCAAGCCTACTCACTTGCCTGCATGCAATTCCATGCTGCCTACAGGTACTAGGCTAAATTCAGTCATGGAAAGGTTAACCTTTTCCTGTAATGGCACCTAGCACATGGAATGCCATTCCACGGAGGGACTAAGCTGTCTCCCTCCTTGACAGTGTTGTTTTGGTTTGCTCTTCCAAATTATTCAGTTGGATTACCGCTTAGCATTTAGATTTTAGTTTTAGATTGCCTGCCTATCTCTTATTGTTCCTGATTTGTTTTGATGTTTTATTGTTGTGTGCTGTTTTATTACAATTGATATTAGCTGCTTTGGACATAAGCTTGTCGGGGTGTGGTTGGGATTACAGATATTACTGTACTAGGAGGGTTCTGCCCATGGGTGCAGCCAGGATTTTTGTTAGGGAGGGCAGGACATTGTTGGAGGGGCAGAACTGACGTGATTGGTCAGTTAGTTAAGTATTTATATTGTTTTACTTGATCGGGGGAAGGGGGGAGCTGCCCCCTCTTGGCTACGCCCATGGTTCTGCCCTCCCTGCTCATTCCATTTGGCAACCCCCAGTGCCCCCACATTAACCCCCTTTTTCTTTCCTTTTTCACCCCGTGCAATTGCTAAACCTCCATTTCACCTTCCCAACTATACCTTTGAAGCAGCTACTCTCTTCTGTTCTGCAGCCCAACTTTGCACCTATATCCACCCGTTTCCCCCAATGTCCATGCCTCTCTCTCCATTTGGGCACCCCAATTCACACAGCCCCCCCCCTCCAGGCCTTCTCTTCTCTCATATTCTGTAGTCCCATTTGCACATATACCCTCATGATTATATGTTATTGTATCTTTAAAATCTGGGACGTGGGTGGTGCTGTGGTCTAAACCACAGAGACTAGGGCTTGCTGATCAGAAAGTTGGTGGTTCAAATCCCTGCGACAGGGTGAGCTCCCATTGCTCCTTCCCTGCTCCTGCCAACCTAGAAGTTTGAAAGCTCGTCAAAGTGCAAGTAGATAACTAGGTACCGCTCCGACGGGAAGGTAAATGGCGTTTCCATGTGCTGCTCTGGTTTGCCAGAAGCGGCTTAGTCCTGCTGGCCACATGACCCAGAAAGCTGTCTGCAGACAAATGCAGGCTCCCTCGGCCAGTAAAGCAAGATGAGCACCGCAACCCCAGAGTCATCCACGACGACCTAACGGTCAGGGGTCCCTTTACCTTTACTTTATCTTTAAAACAAATAAAATTTTAAGAGATGGTATGTCAGTTAGCTTGTTCAGTTAGAGCTTACATTTATTGTTGTTGTTTATATATGGGTGTTTGCTTGATAATAAAATATCTGAATTACTGCATTGAATCTGGAACTTCATTTCGAAGGCAATACATGGTAAGAGTGAAACACTCTATGGGAACATACTATGAAAAATTTGTGGGATCCACATCATTATCTGTCTCATATAGGGTAGCTGAGGAATGGAAGAAGGAAAGTAAGTGAAGAAGTGGGGGCTCTGAAAGGGGGAAAGTGACTGTTTTAAGCAATGGCAGAAGTTTGAACAAAGCAAGTGAGGCATCTAATCATAAGCCTGCATTTTTATCAAAGCTTATATTTTTGATTAAGGCCTGTATATTAAGATGAGCTTAAAGATTTTCAAATGTTCATGCCAGGCAGAAGACCAGCTGCCTAAGAACCTTGGCAAGATGTTTATTCTCCTGGACAAGGGGGCCCCCTGATTTATAGCAGAAAACAATTCTCAAAGTCGTAAAAAGGGAATTACAGGCTGACAGCCAAGGTTACACTGACCCTACATATTACAGAAGATAAAAAAGCAGAGAAAAACATAATTAAGAGTGGGTAAATAGTAAAATAAAACCATGTGCCTCCCATTAAACTTGAGCCATATTTTCCTAAGGTTGAAAGGTCAAGAGCAGTGAAAAAGGCAACTGGCTTGGCTGGAGAAAGGGAGTGTAAAGAGAAGAAGAGGTTTTCTTTCTATTTTATTTTGAGGCTGTAAAATGTTCCTTCCTTTTTTACTTTGAAAAGGTTTATTCTTCTAAAAAGCTATCTATGTTATGTATTAAATATATTGGCTTAAATGTAATTATGCAAAGGAATTAGAAGCTAAGAAATGTTAAATCCTTATGCTAGATTCTTATTTCATATAGTTGGAAGAGATCACAGGGGCCATCAGCCACCAGCCCAGCCCCCCTGCCAAGCAGGAAACATCATTAGAGCACACATATGGTTATCAGGCCTTTGTTTAAAGACCTCCAAGAGAAAGAGATCTTTCAGTGATGATGTGAACTCAAGATCCTTGACATCTGTTTAAGATAAAAATTTAAGATTAAACCATTTGTTTTGGAGGGCAATAGGGCGAGGTGAGCTGGTAATTAAGGTTCCTTGTTGAGACACATGTAAGATATATTACTACTTATTTGTCATTTATAGATAGAAGAATATATAGCTTTTTGTTTCCCATAAAAGGGCAAGAGGAAATGGGTGTATCTTTTGTGATTGGTTCTAGCAAACAGCCAATAGGAATTTCAACCAGGCTGATTGGACAGAGGCAGCCACAGGAGGAGCAAGGGGGCTGGATTAAGGAAATATAAGTGCTGGCCATGACGGCAGGAGGCCAGGCCAGAGCTTGGTAACCATATACCACTGTGCCTCATATTTATTTGTCTGACAAATAAATTATTATTTTAATTTCTCTATTGCTGCGTTGAATATTTCATTCCAGCTAAGCGTTAACCACAAGCAGGGTGCTACACAAGGATGGAGAAACACCGAGAGTATTACTTATTTCATAAAATTTCTACAGAACACTGCTTGATTGTAAAAATAAAAACCTTCAGAACAATTTACAAAAAAAAGATAAAACCAAATTTGTAATTGATGGTTGTACCTGTTCTTCCTGCTATATTGTTTATCTATAGAATTTGGTTCCCATTATTCCTTCAACAAGCTCAGAAGAAGCTTACATCAGAATAAAGCTGAGTCATGCTGACACCATTTAAGGCAGCTGACGTGCTGTCTGCTCTCACACAATTCTTGGTGCCTCAACAACTTTATAGTTAATAATCTGAAAAAATACTCCCACATTTATGATTTCAGTCCTCTGTTTAGTCGTAAATGTGAAAATTCTCGTTAAGGATCTGCGAAATGCGTCCATTTTACAAATCTCCTATACCTGAGCAATAGGGCAATACAGTGGTACCTCGGGTTAAGAACTTACAGTAGTAATTCGTTCCGGAGGTCTGTTCTTAACCTGAAACCATTCTTAGCCTGAGGTACCACTTTAGCTAATGTTGCCTCCCGCTGCCGCCGCGCGATTTCTGTTCTCATCCTGAAGCAAAGTTCTTAACCCGAGGTAATATTTCTGGGTAAGTGGAGTTTGTAACCTGAAGCGTATGTAACCTGAAGCGTATTTAACCCGAGGTACCATTGTAATCTAACATAGGCAGTGGCTACTGGCATTGACAGAGGTATTTTTAACTGAATTCTAAGTAGGACCGGTATGTTACTTTTGTCCCGAGAGCTCTCCTTCAACTTCTATCCTTTGCTTTTGATCACCATCCATGGCTTGCAACCAGAAGAGGTCATTTTATCCCGTTTTAATTTCTCCCCGAGGACTCCCACTTTCCCTGCAAAATTCTGCTTTTTGTATGGTTACGTTGCGCTTTTACGTTTTCATTTTGGAAGCTTCCCCTTGTCATCCAGCTGTGTGTGTGTGTGTGTGTGTGTGTGTGTGTGTATAGAGACAAGAACATACCCTATTCTATTCTTCCTACCCTGCTTCTTCTCTCTTCCCATCGCGGTCCGCTTCCTACCAAGCTCTCTTCCTATTCCCACCGCGCGCCCCCCGCCCCCTGCCAAGCCCAGCGATTCCCCGTTAGAGCTTGAGGGCAAAAGGAAGGGCGCCAGCAGCTTCGCAGCTTCGTGCGGCGCATGCTCACAACTCTCTATGGTTGAACCGCATTCCCTGGGCCGGCCTTGGACCCCCCGTTTCCTGTTTTGTTCCCGCGACTTCCGGTGTTGGCGGCTGCGGCGTCGGCGGGCGGGTGTCGGCATGGAGGCCGTGGAGGAGCTCGACGTGGACGTCGAGGGGGACGCAACGGCGGGGGGCGCCGGGGAAGCGGAGGCGGGGTGAGTGCGGGGAGAGGCAGGCTTCGGGCCTTCAGCCCGGGCCCCGCGCGCTTCATGCCAGGCTCCCAACGGCAGCCCCTTCGTTGGCGGCGGCTGCCTCAGGCGGGCCATGGCTCTGACGGGGGGCTTCTGTCGTCTCAGCGCCTGGCAGGGGCCTTTCGCGGTGGGAGGGAGGTTTCTTTCCCCTCCCGCATCTTTATGGAAGTGCTCAGATCTCGCTCTGGCCTCACAGCCGCGGCCCTTAAGTCAGCCTAAAGGAGGAAGAGAACGTGTATCCTATACCCCAGTGGCTTCCTCGTGTGAATGCTACCAGAGCAAGGCATGCCTCCCCGTTCTTCTGGGGGCAAGACAGAGAGTGGTCCGCTTGGCACCCTCACGCGAGGAAGTGTCATACCCTCCCGACATTTCTCGGGTTAAAATCGGGACATCCTATTCCAGGTCCTCCAACATTTCTCGGGTTAAAATCGGGACATCCTATTCCAGGCCCTCCCAACATTTCTCCAGTTAAAACAAGGATGTCCTAAGGAAAAGCAAGACATTCTGGCATCAAATCAGAAACCCGGACTGTTTCTGTAATTCCAGGACCGTCCCTGGAAAATATAGACACTTGTAGGGTCTGTGATGTTTCCCTCAACAGCGTGCAGGTGGTCCAGGAGAATGACATGAATGAGCTCCACAGGAATAATTTCTGACCTGACCTACCTAACAGCTGCGGCGGGGTGCGCTCCCGTCGTTCGGTCCCAGCGCCTGCCAATCTAGCAGTTCGAAAGCACCCTCGGGTGCAAGTAGATAAATAGGGACCGCTTACTAGCGGGAAGGTAAACGGCGTTTCCGTGTGTGGCTCTGGCCAGAGCAGCGATGTCACGCTGGCCACGTGACCCGGAAGTGTCTCCAGACAGCGCTGGCCCCTGGCCTCTTAAGTGAGATGGGCGCACAACCCCAGAGTCTGTCAAGACTGGCCCGTACGGGCAGGGGTACCTTTACCTTTACCTAACAGCTGGCGGGTGGTTTTCTCTCCTGGAAATCTTCTGGAGGAGAAATGAAACAAGAATTCTGACACCTTGAAGACATTTAATGGATTTATTATAGCACAAGTTCTTGCAGACTTCAGTCTCACTTCATTAGATGCGTTGAGTGCCATCAGTTGCTTGCATGCATAATTCGTGGGAGGGGGGCTTCCAAAGCAGCAAGATCAGAGGAATACGAAATGCAAAAAATAGACTTCAGTTAGGGTTTCAGTGTGTGTAAGCACAGTGGTGGGTTAGCCACTGCTGACTTAGATTAATTCCTTCCTAATTTTGACACACACCAATGCATAGTCACAGCACTGTCAAAAACGTTTAAATCAGTATCCTTCCTTTCAGTTTAGATGGATCTGTCTGTAGCGCAGGTGTCACAAGAATAAGTATGAACTTTCTACATTAGTTCCTCTAATGTAGATCACTTTCTCTCCCATATATTTGACAAAGGAAGGACTTTTTTTAAAAAAAATAAACACTTCCTGAGTCTCAGGATTTATTTCCTACTTGTGAGAATTGTGAGGTAAAGCATCATATGGATACATCATATAATAGCTTAAAAATTGTCTTTGCTTAAACGTTTTACACCTCAAATTTAATATTGCTTGTACTAGCAAAAGGGGAGTATAGGATTGGGTGCAAGGCTTTAAAGCATTGCAACATGTGGCATTTACCAAGCATTAAAATGCTAGTAGAACTTCAGCTTCTGAGAGGATCAGTTTTTAAAGTATATGGCTTTTTTATTTCATTTCAGAAGCTATGAAAATCCTTCATCCAGCTTACTCCAAGATCATTACCTTGATTCAACTTGGCGAACTGATATGGGTCTTGTAAGTGTCCTATGAAATGGGCTGTTAACTGAGAGAACGGCCATCTTTTTGAAGACATCTTAAGAGGTCTTTCTATCATAATCACTTCAAAAAATAAGCTGGGATTCGAAGGGCATAATAAAAATACAACTTGTGCTGTTCCATGGAAACATACTGAAGTCTTTGAACTATCTGTGTTCCCAGCTAGCTGTGTAAAACAGCTGATTGGAACCTGGATTTTCTATACACAGATCTTCAGGTGCTTGCACAAGGGGTATTGCTGATCTGTACATGACAGTGGACCTCCAGATTTCAGCCATGAAATATAAAGAGGTGTCATGCCTGTGTTCTTTACAATGTGCTTATTGAAATTCTTTTCCATGTTCTTTTATCACAGTTTTTAAGAAAGGTATTGGATTTTTGGTGCACTTGAGATTTCTGTTAATCTTTTAAATTCATTATTTGCCACAAATTCCCTGGGAGATTTTGAAAATTTACTTCTTCAGTTCAGCTCTGCATCTGAAAATGAGAAGTATTAGCCTCTTTTCTGGGGTTGGTGTTGGAATTAATATATAAAACAAGTGTTCCATAACTTATGTTTTTCTCCTAGCCATGGAGTCTTGATAGCACAATTAGTGAAGAAAACAGGACTGCCATTGAGAAGATGTTGTTGGAAGAAGAGTATCCTTTACTTATTAATCAGCAAAATAGAATCCTCACCCCAGTAAGAAATTAAGCTGTAGTGCAGGATTATAATCAATAGGCTACACTTTGTGATTAGAAATTGCTCCCTGACTACCTGATGGAAACTCTCATTAATCACCAAGGTGCCAGACATCTTTGGCTTCTTTAACAAGAGAGCCTTGCTGTTTCTATCCTTCTACTTGTGTCTGATTAATAATTAAGGTCTGGTGAATTAACATGGCTCAGTCAGCAGGTTTTTGTGCCCTTTGAGTAGTCCTTTGTTATTTATTCGTTTTCAATTACAGTCCAATAATAGCCTCATTATAACAATACCAATTTATAATACAATTATTAATACCATTTCTTCAAATACCAAATTATATAATTTAGATAAAGTGGCCCTCCGCATGCTAAATTTGATGATTTTCTTTATTTCTGCATTCCAAAATCTTACTAGTTTCAGTAACATTCCAGTCGTAGTAATAATCCCTTATACAACAACTGCAATATTAATAACTTCTATTTGTGTTGACGCATTAAATGATTTATAAAACTGCAAGTGAGGAACTCAAAACTATATCCTTGTTCTTCCTGTGTATGGCAGTTATTCTGTCCGTGGTTCTTCTTCCTGTCCTTGTAAGATATTATGTCTTTTTTTTACCCAATTGTTGCTGTTATCCATCATGCCTTGGGCGGAGCTGATATCCCATTGTTGTTCCAGAAATTTCTGCATCACTCCATCCCGTGCTTCATTGTTTTGCACCAAGAGCTTTAACAACTGCTGCAAAAGTTGCTCTGTCCCAGTAAATACTGTTGTCACCATTTTTCCTCTCAGCCTGGGAAGAAGAGTGGTCTGTCGATCTGCAGATGACTCAATAAAGAACCTTATCAGTTCCTTGGCAGTTTGCAGACTCCTTTCACCCTTCCTTTCAACTGAAGATATATGAGCAACTATACGTCCAATTAAATTCCAAGCCCTCTTAGCGTTATTCAGTTCACTTTGTAAATAATAAAGACATTAGAGGGTTTTCTGCAGGCAAAGTGCTTTTGTTCTCACCGCCTCCCTGCCCCCCGCATTCCATGCCAGAGCGAGAGCCAGGTACCGAGACGAACTGCAAGTGAAGCCCATTCCGCTCATCCCTGGGCAGAATTTGCAAGGATGATTACCCGTAATCATCCTTGTTTTTCCTTTGCCAACAATATCCTGATGTCATGGGGGCTGCCTTCATTAAGGCAGAGCGCGGAAGCCCAAAAAAACCTTTTCATGTGTTTATTTCTTTGAAGTTATCCCAAGACAAATGTCTAAAATAAATTTCAGGAAATTTTGCCCCTTTTGGTTTTTCTTTTGGTTTTTCTTTTGTTTGTTTGTAATTTTGTAATCCCAAAACAGCTGAGCTTAGCTTATATTAATTTAAGAACAGTGATTTATTTCAAGAAACAGCTTTAAATTCTCATGTTATTGTTGTTATTTAAATGGGCTTGTAACTTTTGAAAGATCATTTGCAAGGTTAGTGTGGTGAGTGTTTGCTATTTCTCTCCCTCTGTTCTTCCTCCAACCTGTTACTGAATGTTGCACAGTTGGTATCAATTTTCTGGCTTTTAACTGTAATCGTAGACATGCTTAATAGGGAGTAAGCCTCATTGGACGTAGTTTGACTTCTGACCTTTGTATTTCTCTGCATTAAATAATGTTCTACTGGTGTTTGCTGTTAGTTTATAGGTAATCCATGTACTACAACTTACAACCCATTGGACTGCAGTTACAGATTTTTTGTATGATAAATTATTAATTATGAAAACAGTAGCATGCGAAGAACCTCATTAACAGTACTTTAGAAAATCCTTAATGAATTCTAGATACTATCTATCTAGCAAATCCCTTCCAGAAAAAATTTGGCATGAACTGAAGGAAAGTGATAAAAAGTGCACAAAAAGGTAATGTGGTGTGTAATATTTCAAAGAGGGGGGAATTTGTGTTAAAAAGACTCGCCATCTTTACAGACTTGCCTTTGTCTTGTTTTGCACTTTACAGCCACAAGAAAGAAGCAAAAGTAACGTATGTACTTCTAATGTCATGGCTAAGTATTAAGTGATTGTACTGAATATCTGAATACCTTTAGGACTCATATTGATATTGATGCTTTTTTAAAAAAAAAACCCTGCAAAATTTGCATTTTTTACGCTGGTTTCTTTGTTGCATACCCTGACACCACCTCCCACTTTTTTAAAAAAAAAAAAAAAATTCTATTTAGGCAGTTGACTAAAATGCCTATACCCAGTTTCCAAGTATATTTATGTACGTGTTATTTCTAGTGATTGAGGTTAATTTTTTTTTTTAAAAAAAAGTATGTTTAGATACCATTTCCTGGCCTCTTTTTGTTTTACACAAATGCATTTTGCTTTATTTTTATGTAAGGATACGCTCACCTACAAAATCAGCTAGTGGATCGCTAAAGTGGACAGTGAAAGAAAAAGAACTATTTGAACAAGGACTGGTAAATATTTCCTGTGGTTAATGTTTTTAGTAGTAACTGCCATTAGAAGTGGAAATCTCAATGTTCTTCAAGTAATTAAAAGTGTTTAAGGTACAGTTGTACTGCATGGCATGTTATTTGTTTTAAAATGTAACAAAGTGTTATACAGTGTACCTTTAGTGAAGAATTTTAATACTAAAATTGTTTCATGCTGGATGAGATTCCTATGCAAGCCAACATGAATTTTTAGATGAAGTGAATTACTCATGTATGGTATTTGTGCCTAGCTACATAATGGGATTTTTTAGCCATGGGCTCAAGTACTTTTCCTTTTCCTTCACTTTCTCAAAACTCTTAGCTGCTATCTTAACATGCTTTTCTGGGTAAAAATTTGCCGCAGAGTGGGAGAGAAAGAGGTTTTTAGTGAGCAAGTAACTTAGATGGGGTAAAAACAAAGCAGTGGAAGCTTCAGATGCTGTATTAAATTGATTTGTTTTGACTTAAGAGCTGAAGTCATGTTTATTTTCCATTAGGCTAAATTTGGCAGAAGATGGACAAAAATTGCCATGATGATTGGAAGTCGCAATGTTCTCCAAGTAAAGAGCTTTGCCAGGCAGTACTTTAAGAACAAGGTAAACTTGATGTAACAACTTTCAGTTGACAGAATGACTCGGTAGCAAACCTTGCCAACAGATAACTAAAAAAGTCTCCCACAGCAAATGATTTTTGCATTCATTTTTAATTTCCTGTAATATTGACCGCCTGCATTTTTTCAAAAAGGCTTTTAAATAACTCTACTGTTCTTTGTCCACTGTTGACAAAGATCAACAGGGTTATCCCCTATCAACCTTGCTCAGACATGAGCAGCTGAGGTCCATAAGAGGAGGACTCTTGCCGTACATCACCATACTGTACTGCTAAATTTACTAAATAGAGGCTTCTTAAAGTCTGAAGCAAGAAGCACATAATTTTCTTTTCCACAATCAAAAACAGCTGGATAAGTTTTTAGTTGGCAAATGCTGAGCTGTGATAGAAATTCATATTATTATTTGGTTTGATAAGCTGTGTGTTTCCCTTGTGAATGCCGTTATCTGGTAATGTCATTCACCAAAATTGGCAAAATTAAATGTCTTTTGCAAGAGGGCCCAGTTTTTATTAAGAAATTTAAGGAAACAACAAGCAAACATGACTTAAAATTAATAAATGTTTCTTTTTAACTACTGTTATTCATTTAGACTTTCTTACTTTGTCATACTTAACTCATTTTAATGTACTTCTCTGTTAAGGCAAAAACGGATGGCTCAGAAAAAGTGGATCTGCAGCCATATGTCAATGTTCCTCTTCCCAGTGTCAATCAGGATGATGAAGGGAAGGTGGTGTCATGGGCACTCTTAAGAGGTCGGGCAGACCCTAATCTAAATGCAGTGAAAATTGAAAAATTATCAGATGATGAGGAAGTAGACATTACAGATGAGGTGGATGAGCTACTTTGCAATGTACCTCAGCAAGAAGCTGGAAAGTCTGATTTATTAGATATTCCAAAAAGTCCATCAGGAGAGAGCAGTTGGACAGAGCCTATCTTGGATTCTTCTGGACGCATGCCTTCAGTTCTGTTAACATCAAGATTAATTCCAAAGCCAGAGCAGAGGACAGTCGAGAGTCTAGAGACTACAATGTCATGCTCTGAGAACAGTGGTCATGAAACCATGGTTTCAGAAAATCAGAAATGTGATGGGAAAGGAATTTCTGATGATACCGCTTGGTTTCCTAATCCAGAGAATTGCAGAGAACAGACAGACTTCACTGAAAACAGTCTTCTTTTCCATCCTTCCAATCAACTGGAAGAGGAGAATCAGATAGATGCAGAGGAGCTCAAGCCACCAGATCAAGAAGTAGAAATAGATAGACAAACCGTACTAGAAGAAGAAAAGCAGGCAATACCAGAATTTTTTGTGGGACGACAAGCCAAAACACCTGAGCGCTACCTGAAAATTAGAAACTATATTTTGGATCAATGGTAAGCAATATAAGCCTATTGGAAAATTATACAGTGAGGGGAATGTATGCAAAGCAATGGTGTGGATATTTAATATCCTTTCTTTATGTAATCCATTTTCCAGACAAGTGATAGCCAGTTCCTTTATTGACTGCAGCTGGTTGATTGTATCTTCCTCCTTTGGAGCTTGACCAGGGTGGATCATTGGTTAGCTCAAAATTACACATGTTGTGTATTGGCTTGCTTAGCCCCCAAAGTAGGAAACCTGCCAGACCCTCGTCATTTAGCCCTTAAGACTGTGTTGGCCAAGCCACACCGACATCCTACACCTGATGTCATGTATGAGGCATGAAACAAATGTGATTGAGCCGAAAGGGAGCCCTGCACACAGCAAGACAAGGAAGGTAGCTGATTGTCGGTGCTCACATAATGCATTGCCTTTACCTTCATGGTTTGATTTCAAAGCATGTGGTCAAAAATGGGACATCTGACATGAGGTGATGGATAGGTGGGCAGCTGTGCCCACTTGTTAATACTTGGCCCATGGAGGGTTGGGAGATAAGGCTCTGGCCTAGCCCATGATAGACGACTTCTGACCCAGGTGGGCAAATATCTGCATGAGTGGAATGGTTCATGTTTAATGGACTCCCACTACTCCCACTAATGGGATACATCAAGAAATATCAAATGCTGCTAACTTAATTGCCCAGGTAATGCTTTATTTTATCATTTGTGGTGGTCTTTTATTATAGGGAAAGAATCAAACCAAAATATCTGAACAAGACTTCAGTACGCCCAGGGCTGAAGAACTGTGGGGATGTTAACTGTATAGGACGGATACACACATACCTGGAGCTAATAGGAGCAATTAACTTTGGTTGTGGTAGGAAGAAAACTTCAGTCTGTTCATTTAGTTTTATATTTTTATTCTGCTTTTTCACAAGAGTCTCCAAAATTGCTTGTAATTGCACTTCTATTGTAACACATTTACTATATAGAAACTAAAACCAGAAAATAAATGGGCCATGGAAAGCATATGGGGGCACATTTAGAAACATATATTTTAAAATTCTGAACAGAAAAGAGATGGAAAACATGACCAGTGTGGTTGTTGGTTGAGGCAGAGGTTAGTCCAGAAGGTGCCATGTGGCAAATCCTTCACTTACTCTTAATTATAAATTTTACCCCAAATATTGGCCTTCTACGTTGTAGCCTATACACCAGATTTTAAAAATGTGCTTATGTAAAACAAACAAAAAAAGGACTACTGTTTAATATCATTCCTGTTCTTTTGAGTCTCTTATGGTTACCATGGCTGTAGTGGTGTCTAGAAACATGTGACTTTCTTGGACAGGTAATGATTAGTCCTCCTAAGTGTTAGATCTGTTGTCATGGCAGCAGACTGTGGCCAGCTAACCTCCTTTGAATGCCTGCATAGATGCTCAGAATCTACATGTAGTTTTGTTTTTGCGTCCATTCCCCTCTGATAGGCTTCAGAAACCCTTCCTTGCCCTCTTTTCTTACTCAAGTTCCTTGTCTGTGGAAAAGCTAGAACAAAAAGCAAAGCTTTAAGCTCAAACCTATCCTCCAGTCATGGTCAAATGGATCCCCCCAAGAACCACAGAAAGAAGTTGTACTGGGTCAGCTAAGAACTGAATATAGCTGAATGGAACATAGCTGAATGGCAAGGGGGAGCTCTGCCATTATGTGACCCAGTTTGCTTGTCACATTAAGTAATGCTTCTAAACAAACTATGGTTTGAATACTGTGAACAAGCAGCATGCTAGTTCACACTGTGCAAAAGACTTACTAAACATCCCTGAGGGACCCAGCCACCTGATCTACACCATTTGGGCCTAGCTTCATTTTTGGATAAAGCCATTCAATATTTTTTCACATTAAAAAAGGACAACTCTTTGTCCTTTCTTTTCTTTCTTTTCTTTTAAAGCTTTGAGAAATAATTGGACGGGTACTATATATTCAGTGAATGGAAGCTAAGAGACACCTGCTGAAATAGTGTATTGTTCAATATGGCCTAAATGCCACTGCCACCTGATATCATTCATGGTTTTTTTCTCTTAATTTTCCTTCTAGTGTTGTCTGTGTAGCCCCCTTGGCTCGGTTGGCTCAGGTGGCTAAACATTAGGTGGCATCATTGTTTTGTTTGTGAGACACTTCCTTGGTCATGTCATGACTTTCATGTTGTGAAGAACAATTTAAAAGATTTATCTTTAACTCTTGGTGATTAGAATTTAAAGACATTCAAGAGTAAAGCCATCATTTGCTTGTGAGAACCAGGTAGCTCATTTTTTATGCATCTGAGTGAGTTCTCTTGCTCATTTCTACAGAGCAGGCGATATATAATAGACCACAGCAAGTTGACAAAATTCGACCCAGAGAAGGCAAAGACACTATAGAAGCATATCAGCTTGTGCAGCGTCTACAGTCTATGGTACGATGGAAATGTAATTTATGTGCCACATTTCTTCTTTTACTGCCTTTTGATCACATTCCTGCAGTGTGTGACTATAGTATTGCTGATTGGGAAGCCAACTAGAGTACCTTTTCTCACAAACATTGCTTAGATCTTTCAGGGCTAAATAAATTATGTATTGGAGTTCTGTACATACTACTATTTTTGTATGGGGCTTTTTAAATTATACATTGCTTTTAGGAAAGAATGTTTGTCAAATACATAAAAAGTGGCTCTTTGGATCCAGTGCATTTCACTTCATTGACTGAAACCAAATAAACCGTCTTTTAAGAAATCAAGTGAAAAGGAAGGAAATGTATATGCAAGGTGTGTGTTTATGTGTATGTCCAGCAGCTGTAATCAGACGCATTTTTACTTTGATTCAGCATATACTTTCAGGGGTTGTTAAAGCTCCACCGAGTATCTCTACCATAAGTAGAAACCTTGCAAATGGTTGGTGCATAGAAGCAGAAGTACTGGATGCTATGCTTTATGGAGTGAATAAATGGCAGTGCTGGTTCTTTAATTCTTATAAAGCATGTTTCTACGCTATCTATTGCCAGCTTGGAATTGGCCCACATTATTTTGGAGTATAGTAATGCAACGTTGACTATGGGCCCAGGTGGCTGATGGCTTGACCTTGACACAAGTTCAAAAAGTAGGTTCAGACCAGTCCCAAGTAGACCAGTGATCAGTATTCAGAAGCTTATTGTGAGCATGCCAATCCACATTCTGCTCCTCCACAACAATATGTGAATTGCTTATACAAATACTGCTGACTTTATGCCTTTGAACAGACCTGCACATGTGTTTCTGTTTGCTACAGCGTACAAGGAGACGGCGCGTCAGAGACCCGTGGGGAAACTGGTGTGATGCCAAAGATTTGGAAGGACAGACTTTTGAGGTAACATCACTTTAAAACTTTTCTGATATTTTTCAACTCCTCGCGAAAGTCAAGCTGTTCCTGCAGTGATACACTTTTATTTAATTATGTGAGCTGTAACTGTAACCCACCCTTTGAGGTTTCAGGTCTGCTTACAAAAATTTAAACTTAAGTAAAAATATTAAAATATTGCAAAATAAAAGGATAGAGGGTTGAGAAGTCAGGGAAAATAAAAAACCTTTGCCTGATGCCAAAATCACATGAAGGTAAGAACTACATGAGCCTCTTTGGGTGAACCCTAAATCTGGTGTTGACCTCTGTCATGTCCCCAGTTACTTGCCTGTTTATAAACTAAAAAGTTCCACATTTTGTAACCTTTCCTCTTAGGGAAGTTGCTCCAGCTCCTTGACCATTTTGTTATTGTGTTCTAAAACACGATTCAAGAGCCAATGACCAAAAGTTCAGAACCAGAGGTCATCCATGAAATTTACATGCTGTAGGTTCAAAACAGGCAAAAGCATGATGTGCTTCATGTAATGTGTGGAATAAACTGTTGCAGCCGTACCATAAGTAAATAGATCCAAAGTTTGTGAATGAAAGGTCTTCATGTAAATAGGAGATAAAATACTTGTGTATGGGACTTCTGTGTTTTGAACCAGCATACTTCTTAACGTCAAATACCACTGAGAAGCCATATTTCCTGTTTCACAAGCTTCCCTAGAACATCTAGTTGGCTACTCTTGAGTGCTGAAGTAGGTGAACCTTTCAGTTTGACATACTATAGCTATAAAGTGGTCTTAACAGAAGCACCATGTAGCAGGTAGGAAAGAAGTCCCTTGTCTAGAGGTGGAGTGACAAAATCTTATGCTGTTTCATAGTTTGCTTGAACTTGGAACAGTAAATGGGAAAGTGAAGGAAGTTCTTCCAGCTTTCTATAAAAACAAACAAAACAGCTACTTTTGGTCTTGGTTCCCTGAGGCCCATCTTAACAGTGACAACAGCTGTGGGCACCTACTAAATTCAGGACAACAGATTGAGCTTCAGGCTGTTTTAACTAATCAATATGTTTTGTTTTTAGCACCTTTCTGCTGAGGATCTAGCTAAGAGGAGAGAAGAAGAGAAGCTGAAACCACCGAAAGCATCTAAAGGACAAAGGCAGCCCAAAAGGTTTACATTTTTGTATATGCCTACAACATATTTTAGAAAAAGTTGTTTATGTTACTTTCAGTATGATTCCTGCTTATCAGCACACTTACGTTGTACTACTTCACTGAGCCCAAAGCGCAGTTCACAAATGCGGAGATACTCCTGTGACTCTTAAAAACTACCACATAAGTCTACAAGTTCAAACAATTTGCTAGTTTTCTATATAGTAATTAAAACTACAATAGAAGACATGTGATTTTTTTTTTAATGAGTTTTTCCCCATTATTAATTGTATATTTTCAGAGCAATTTTCTTTCATTTTATAGTTCATTTGATCCCTTTCAGCTGATCCCTTGCTGTTCCTTCACAGAAGAAAAACCAGTAAGTATGAGTTAATAAATAAGCAAGAGCACACCTTTGTTTACTTAAGCAGGCTTTCCTTATCATTTTTATCTTTTCAGGAGCCATTCCAAGTAACGGTAGCTGCAGAGGCACTTCTCATCATGGATTTGGTAAGAACCATACTTTATACCCATTTTCCCGATTTGTTTGGTTCACTTCAAAGCACAAAGGGAAGGCTTGATCTATGCCAAAACCACAATTACCCTCCATATTCCTGCTGTTGAGACTACTGCTATACCATCTGCACCCTTTAACTGGCCAAGCTTTATTCCCCCTGGCTTACCTAAGGCACGGGTGATGGCAGTAACAGCCCATAATTTCTTGTTTCTGTAGAAGATGATAACCCTGAGAAAATCTCTAACTAGGTATGGGAATAAGCTGTCATAAATGTGATGCTGCTGCACAACAGTATAATGCTTCTTATGAGCATGGGTGATTAGTCATGCCAGAAGAGAAACTCAGAATGTTAATATAATCACCTGCAAGGGAAAAGTAAATTCTATCTTTTAATACCTTTCTTGCTGAAATGGGGGAATATTTGTACTTTTGCTTTTTTCATCTGTTGTTGATCCATAAGTAAGTATTAGAGCCTCAAGGGCACTATTTAGTGTTTATCCTACTAACGTATTTTTCGCCCTATAGGACACACTTTTTCCCCTCCAAAAATGAAGGGGAAATCTGGGTGCGTCCTATGGGGCGAATGCAGGCTTTCGCTGAAGCTTGGAGAGCGAGAGGGGTCGGTGCGCACTGACCCCTCTCGCTCTCCAGGCTTCAGGAAGACATACGCAGCCTAGGCAGCCCTGTGGGAACTCCCGCAGGGCTGTCTAGGCTGTGGATAGCAGCCTGCTTCCTGAAGCGCCGGGCGCGCTGAAAGCAGAGCGCCCGGCGCTTCGGGAACACATCAGCAGCCTAGGCAGCCCTGCGGGAGTTCCCGCAGGGCTGTCTAGGCTGCAGATAGCAGCCTGCCGCCCGGTGCGAGGGATTCCCTGAAGCAGAGCGCTCCTCGTGCCAGGCAGACATCCGCAGGGTGGGGAGCCCTGCGGGGAACTCCCGCAGGGCTCCCCTTGCTGCGGATAGCAGCCTGCCGCCCGGTGCGAAGGGCACCCTGAAGCAGAGCGCCCCTCGCGCCAGGCAGACATCCGCAGCATGGGGAGACCTGCAGGAGTTCCCTGCAGGGCTCCCCACGCTGCGGATAGCAGCCTGCCACCCGGTGTGAGGGGCGCCCTGAAGCAGAGCGCCCCTCGCGCCGGGCAGACATCCGCAGCATGGGGAGACCTGCGGGGAACTCCTGTAGGGCTCCCCATGCTGCGGATAGCAGCCGGCCGCCCGGTGCGAGGGGCGCCCTGAAGCAGAGCGTCCCTCACGCCAGGCAGACATCCGCAGCGTGGGGAGCCCTGCAGGACTTCCTCGTAGGGCTCCCCACGCTGTGGATAGCAGCCTGCCGCCCGGCGCGAAGGGCACCCTGAAGCAGAGCGCCCCGCGCATCGGCCAGCCCCACAAGCTCGGGGGACAGCAGGGAGGCACAGCGCCGCCATCCCGCTGATCCTCGACCTGGTTCGGTTTCCCCGACCTGGTTTTTGGGGGGAAATAAAGGGAAAAAAATGACCTGGTTTAGCCCCAGGAAAAGGGAGGGAGTACATAAAGCTCATTCACATAGCACTAAACCACAGTTTAGGGTGGATCTAAGTGCAGCATCTGTGTAATTATTGGTGATAAAGCAGAGGTATGAAGAGCTTTCAGGGTGTGGGTGGGTGGGGTTATCATACATGGTTTCACTACCGAACTCTTTAAGATATCCAAATGATTTTTCTTATGTCTTTAGCATGCCCATGTTTCAATGGCAGAAGTAATAGGATTGCTAGGTGGAAGATACTCTGAAACTGATGGAATAGTTGAAGTAAGTATCATGCATGTTTAAAATTCAGTAACATGGCTCCCAGAATGTGGAATGCCCTTCACCTCAGAGGAATGGCTGGTGCTCACTGTATTGCCCTTTCAGCACTAGCTAAGACCAATCTACTTTTCCAAGGTTTTATGGAATTTTTTTTTTGAAACTACAGTATTTTTAAAAACTTTATTATTATTATCTGGTTTTATCTGCTCCTTTGGGACATTATTATAATATTTATGGTTTAATATGTTTGTAACCGGCAGTAATAAACATAAACACAAAACAGCCTTAATCTAGTCTAGTGCAATAGGCATTAAACCAGCCGATTACGAGGACCAGATCTTAGTACCTGCTCACGTACCTAATCCCCCAGAGGGATTAGAGGGAAACAGGATTTTCTTATGATTTATGGGAGCATCTTTGAGTAGACTGGATTAACCCCAGAGGCTATTGCAGCATCCATATATAAGCATCCTTTAAGCATCTTACTGTATCCTTGTAATACTTTTCCTGTAGTCAGTATGGAATTCAGGAAGCTGCTAGTTTTTTGAACAATGGAGCAATCCTACACCCAAGAAGCTGGTTCGAAGCAAGGTGTGAGTGAAGCTGGTGAAAAGTATACCAGATTTAAACTCTCTTCAGGAGCAGGGCTACATATGGCTGACTTGGCTTAAGTGTAGCAGAGAGGAAACAAGCCTTTAAGATAGTGTTTGAGTTATATCACCCTTTTTGCTCTCTTAACTGTAATCTCTTGCCATGCCAGTTTAAGTTCAGCCAGGCTCTGGGGGGAATATGCCAGCCTATCTCTTGCTGGACCACAAGGATGAGGAGTTATGTCAGCATACCCTTGACTACCCTGAGACGTTACGCTGGATCCTAGCCCTGTTCATCCCAGCAAATCTTGCTCTATCAGATTGCTCCCTATGCGTATTGTCCTCAAGAATCAAACACTACACCACCACTGAATTGTAAGGCCTCCAATCTGATTGGTTCATTACAGATTTGCGCAGCAGAACCGTGCAATAGCCTCAGTACAGGATTGCAGTGTGAGATGGACCCAGTATCTCAAACACAGGCATCGGAGACACTTGCTGCTAGAGGTTACAGTATTATTGGGTGGTATCATTCTCACCCTGCCTTTGACCCTAATCCTTCAATACGAGATATTGATACACAGGCAAAATACCAGGTAACAACCATTACCCCCTGATGTGTGTGTGTATACAAGGGGACTGCTTTGTTGATGTTTAATTTAATAATGTTGAGAAAAGGAAAACTAGAAATTATGTAAATGGTAATATTTCAAAGTACTATCCAAATAATTTATTGACCCTTTAAAGTGACTACTTCTAATTGTAAGATGGGGGGTTTTTCAGAAAGCAAGTTTGCATTGCATTCTTGATTATTTTCATAAACACAAACTTTAAAAAAATAAAATTATTGCCCTTTTATATTTTTCCATACAGAGCTATTTCTCCAGAGGTGGGTCAATGTTTGTTGGTGTGATCATAAGTCCTTATAATCGAAATAACCCTCTTCCGCATTCCCAGATTACTTGTCTGGTAATCAGTGATGAGACCAGTCCTGATGGATCCTATCGTAAGTGTTTTTAAAAAAATTTTCCTAATGCCTATCTGCTTCCTATCTTCATCATTTAAGTTACATTTTGAAAGAGGAAAAATTCGGTGACTGGTAAGACAAGGGAAATAATATATATAATTTAAAAGAAAGAATAAATATAATACAATAGGCTGCAGCCCTAACCCTGGTTACTTCCAAGTAAGTCCCATTGGATCCAGTAGGGCTTCCTTCTGTGCATACATGGTTAGGATTAGAAACTTTTGGAATATAAGATTTGCACTGTAAATAATATGGGGGTGTTTTACTGGAACGGAGACCATAATGTTAATCCTCACGGAGAGCAATCACTGCATGTTTTAGGGGGTTGTGGTAAGGGTGTCTTTTAATAAATGAAAATAGCAATAGCACAAGATGATCAGAAATCAAGGATTCATTTGAATCACTCTGTTAAGAAGAGAAATGTTTTTGGGCGATACCCAACATTAGTTAGAGTGAAATTGTTGAGATTAGTGAATCTAAGTAATTTATGTTCACTGACTGCAGTGAATCTACTCTGCAGTAGATGGATATTGCCTTCTGTGTGTAGCATTCCATGGCCTGGTTGGGATGGAACCATGGAGTCAGGATTTAGGGGTTCGCATAGCACAAATTCCTCGCACCCACCTCATGCATGCAAATTCCCCAACCCCCCTCTACCCAGATGCTGAAAGGTAAATTAAGAACACTTCTGAGTTTGTTTTAACTAGAGTTAATAATGATAACATGTAGATAGAAGGGTCAGGTAGGGAAGGAAATTCATGCACATGAGGTGGGGGTGGAGGCAGCACGTAGATTTGAGACTATTCCCTGAACGCTAGGTCCTGTTACAATTAATCTGGCCCAACTGTTTAACCTTGTGCTCCTCGTTTCTACTTGTATACAACTTCCCTCTATGCTGCAAATTATTGCTTATCCTATAAGTGGGGAGGGGGGGAACCTCATCAGTATCCATGAAATGTCTGAGGGTCTGTAAGTATAGGAAGCACTTTTTTTTCTGAATTAAATAATCTAGTTAAACCTGAATCTTAGAAAATATTATTATTCACAAAGCAATTTTGATAAATGTGAGGAAAAAATCTTTTAAAAATAGAAATCTGATCATATGGAATAGGGTGAAAATCTAAAAGTTAGTCTTTAATCTCTCAGTGACAAAGCCGGTCTTGAAATCCCTCTTTTGATATTATCATTAATACTTTCCTTAGCAGATATCCTGAGCATGAGGACAATTGCAGTTTGAATAAATGAAAATGCAGATTTATCTTGCTGTGGAAAGAGGAGGAGGGGGAAAAAGTATTGTGAATTTCAGCTATTGAAGGTTTACATGTGCAGAATGTTGTGCATATAAGAGAGAGAGAGAGAAACAGCCTAGTGCTCTCCAGATACGTTGAACTACAACTCCTATCAGCCCTGGGGTAATGGAATTTATAGTACAAAACATATGGAGGGCACCCAGTTGGGGGAGCCTGGCTTAAACAGACATTTGTCATGTGATACAGGACCAGAAATAGAAGTCCAGTGCACTTTGAATGAACAGGAGTTGACCCATGCTTCAGATCAGAGTCTTACTTTGCATTCAAACAAGTATTTCTACTTCACAAAATATTGCTGTTAAACCTAATTCTCGGATTGAAGCTACTTCAGGCTACAACTAGGCTAAATGGGCTCACTCTTGACGGTACATTGCTGTTGTATGTGCACATATTTTTGCTCTTCCCAGGGATGTAAGATACGCATGTCAAAAAGTAGGAAGTGTAATATTCCATGCATAATATGTTTTAATGGCTTGCAGGCCTGCCATACAAGTTTGAAGTGGGACAGATGTTGGAAGAACCTAAATGGGAATTAGTACTGGAAAAAACACGATGGATAATTGAAAAATACAGGATGTCTCATAGGTGTGTGGCTGCTTGCATTTCAGAATCTTGTAGTAAGCCAGTTCCAAATTACTGTATTTGCATTTCAATAGAGAATGTTTTTATATATTGACTGATACAGTGTTGTCATATTTTTCCAACAGCTGGGTGCCCATGGATAAAATCTTCCATAGAGATTCAGATTTGACCTGTCTGCAGAAGGTAATAATTGTAAATACATTTGCTTCTTGCCTATAAATACCTAAAGAAGTCTAATCTTGTCTAGTTATAATAGAAATCTTAAATATTTGTGGAACTGGGTTGGAAGCAACAGGCATATGCAAAAGCTACCCAAATGTAACTAATGTTTGTTGGCTACTAATGTTTTGTGTTTTCCTTCAGGGTAGCTTGTTGTTTTGGTTTTTGCAAATGGGTTTCAAAATGTTTTCATAAAAATCTCTTTTGATTTAATTGTTACATTTGAAGATGGGCTACAAAGTAGGATGTTTTCCTGTCATGGGCATCATTTTAGGTGCCTGTCTCTTAATAGTGGAATGGGTGTCTTACATAGGCAGTGAAAAACAAATTTTAGATGGTGCTGTGTGGAATTGTTTTTCTTGGACTGTAGATAGAGATATCCACAAATTAGAGGGGTTCTTTTGCTTTGGTCACTTTTGCATGGATTTTGGTAAAGGATACTTAGAGAGTTATGAACGTTTGTGACAAGTACATGTTAGTAAGTTTTAAAGTTCAAATGTGTTAACACATTGTAGGATTATTCACTACTTTGACAGTTCTTTGAACAGAAGCCCGCTGTTGAATGAATGAAAGATCTGTGTAAATGGTCAGATACAGTTCAATTAGTGCTAACATATATAAAGCAAGTCCTCAGGGTATTTGGATTAAGGAATACCAATAGATTTGTGATGGCTTTTCTTCCTAAATGTTGCTTCAATGCTGGTTTGTTTGTTTTTTCTTTGATCTGAAACTAGTTGTTGGAGTGTATGAGGAAGACTCTAGGCAATGTGGCAAATAGTTTCATCGCTGAAGAATTCCTGGCACAGCTAGAAAACTTATTCCTTTCAACATACAATAGTGAGAAATGGAATGATACTACTGAAGAAAATAGCATGTGTCCAAATGACCTGCCAATATGATAGAGCTGAAAAGAATAAATGCTCACTTTATTATAAAGTATCCATTCTTGAACGTGACAGCATCCACTGCGGGTCAAGAAAATGACTGTTACTGAAAGACAGTGTGAAACAATCATGACAAACTATCTGATCTCTGACATAACTTCTAATCTTCTGAAATTATGGTTGTGTTGCAAAGAGATGAATAAACTACTTGGCAGCCCACCACTTGGATAAAACAGTTGCGCCATTTGTTGCCCCAAATAGCTGAAGTGATAGTGTTCTGCTTGGACCAAGAGCTATTAGAAATTTGATGTTAACATAAATTAGTTATATTGCCTACCTTGTGTCATTTTAGGGAACACCCCTGTGTTATACATTTCAATGTCTAATGTATCTGCAAGCACATTTTGTCCAGTGGATAAACTGAGTTGTATTGCATATTGCTGAAATCGGGAAAGGATGGAAAACCACAAGACAACAAGGATATGATTTCTCATTGAGCATCTCAGCCTTGAGTTTCTCACTTGATGCGTGCCTAGCCCATTCAAGAGGCTTACTGCTTTCAACAGAAGTCTGCAGTAGCAAAACAATATTGGACTAATAAATCCTTCATATCAAATTCTTCTATCCAGATTAATTGTTTAGCTTTGCAGAGTTTGGGTGACCTTGTCCATTTCTCAAGAACTAGGGAAAGAAGGCTGAGACTTTTCAAACAGAAATCAAGAATTGTGCTTAAAACATTCCCTTGACCCTTGGGTATCACAACTCAGACTATGTACTAAATATGAAAGACATACAAAGGAGTAAGAAATTTTCTGAAGGATTATATAACTTTATTCTTGAATCCCAGGTGGACTTTTTTTTATTTTTACCCTGTGGAAGTTATGGATGAATGTGCAACATGTTCCACTTTAGCCCCTTTAGTTCAGTATTAGAATATATTTGACTCAGTAATCATCTGCATGCAAGGGACCCTGTATCATAGGTGTATTCGCATTGCTTTTGAAATATTGCCTGTTACTTGACTCCTTAGACCATTACGACTTCCAAGTTGCATGTGATCCAATGCCTCATCTTCCCCATTGAAATTCTAGCATATTGCTAAATAATATCTGGGAATTCCTCTGGATTGGAATATCCAAAACCATAGTTTATGTTTTACAGAGTTATGTGATAATCATATTGCAGCTTCTAAATTTTATTGTTTACATCCTTATTGTAAATCTGCATATTGCCATATGACAGCAATGTAAATATTGTATATTTGTACAGAAGAGAATTACTGGACTATTTGACCTTCATATAAAAGCACAATACAGGTATATTTGCCCGTGATGTCTTTATCAGGAATTGAGAAGGATTTTATCATTAAAACAATGCAAAGAACTCTTCTTGCTCACATTGCCCCTTAAATAAATTGTGTGAAGATGATTTCAATGTTGTTTGGCTTCAAATTAGTATTTCTGTACATTAAAAAAATGAAAAAAAATCCCACGAACATTGCAGATTTATTTGTTTTTCTCTCATAGATTTGCATTTAGGAGCATCATTTTGTATCAAATAATTAAGTACTAAATGTCCTGGGGTTCAGCTAAACAGTACAAGATCAATTTCAATTTCTAATTGCACTTATTTCGAACTTTGGGTCAAAAAGCCAGGTAGACTTTATTGCTTGTTCATTGTGTGTAAATATTAAGGTTTTGCACCGGCCACAAGATTTGGTTTTCATCCTGATTTGGCATTTATTTGTAAATTGGACTGCTTCATAGTTTGTCTGAGTCAGTTCTGGGTCCAAATTTGCTTTAGAGAAATGAAGCTTAAGTCCCCATATCGTTAATCAAAAGTGGCTGAGGTTTTTTTCCCTCCTTTTCTTTTGACAGAATTAGATAACATCTATAGGCAAAGTAGCCCCTCCAGAGTGCATATAGCCTGCCAAATCAGACAAATTGGTCAGGGATTTATTGATATATTTTTTAAAAAAGAGAAACATCTATAGGTTTTTTTTGGGGGGGGGAATTGGATGAAATCTACAGGTATGACAGACTCTTCTGAAGGAATGTATGCTGCTAAATTGCGTAAGGATCATTCCAGTGGTTTTTCTGAAAGGGGAAACCACTTTACAGTTTGGGAAAGGTGCCCCTCAGGTAGGAAACCTGCCCAGTTGTAGACAAATAGTGCCTGGAGCTTTCTTGTAGGCACATTTAAAGTTGATTTTTGTGGAGAACTATACAGCGGTACCTCGGGTTAAGTACTTAATTCGTTCCGGAGGGCCATACTTAACCTGAAACTGTTCTTAACCTGAAGCACCACTTTAGCTAATGGGGCCTCCTGCTGCTGCCGTTCCGCCGGAGCATGATTTCTGTTCTCATCCTGAAGCAAAGTTCTTAACCTGAAGCACTATTTCTGGGTTAGCGGAGTCTGTAACCTGAAGTGTATGTAACCTGAAGCGTATGTAACCCGAGGTACCACTGTACATTGCAACCACTTGGTTTGGTGTGCAATAATTTTTAATGGGAATAGAAAAGGTGCTCCATGGAAAGTAACCTGCAAAATTTCAAGCAAATTGCTCTAGCAAAGAGCACAGGACATAAAGGAGCAAGATGATAAATTTGACATCCCTTCACCAAAGCACTGTGATTGGAGAGCCTTGGTATAATAATTCCTTCTGATTTCAAGTTAGGCGTGCCTGTCACAAAATAGCTCTCCACATCCGGGTGTTATGTCAACCCTTGGGAAAAATGCTTCAATTTCTGGAGACACAATGCCATAGTTTAACATCTCAATCTCTGAAGTGTTTCATCAGTGCTGTTCAGGATACACTGAAGAGATGCCCCTTTGGTTCAGACAAGCCCAGAATCTTCCTGAAGCAGCCCCACTTTGGTTCTTCATTTGGGAGTTACCTGAATTGTTTGCACACCCCTAGTAAATATTCCGTCGTTACAGCATTTAGCCCTCTCTGACATAGGAAAAGAATCAGTTTCTAAACAATTATGAGCAGGCTGTTTGCAGTATCGCTTTGCAAGGGCTTTATTTTGCAAAGCAAAATAAACCATATGACATCTTTATTTTACAACATCTGAAGATGAGAATTATCACTTCTTAGAACCATACATTCTGGCACCAGTGAGCAAGTTCAGGCTATTTTTATTTTCCTACTAATTTCTTCTTTCCGGGGGGGGGGGGGGGTTAAAATTTTGTGTAAATATTACAATGACTGAAATTAGCTGTGGTTGAAACCTGAATGAAGCCAGCAGAGGGAGCTATGTCACAACTAATTTAAAGGAGTGACTCCTTAATTTATAGTAATGTCCTAGTTATCTCAAACACATTGAAATACTTTTGTCTTTGCAATTACTAGTACCTACATAGAATCATAGTTGAAAGGTGGTATATAGTCCAAACTCTTGCAATTCAGGAATCTTTCACCCACTGTAGAGGGTATATGGACAGAAATGCTCTTTCTAGAACTACAGTAGTAAAGTGCTGAAGTAGTTAGCATTTTACCAGTGATTGCAGCTACTTGATTCTAACCCTCTGATTTCTGCTAATACTAATACTAATAATTATAAAACAACCACCCATCTGACTCAGTGTCACCCAGCAAAATATTAAAAACACAATAAAAAAATCAACCATTAAACAGTTCCCTGAATAGGACTGCCTTTAGATGTCTTCTAAAAGTCAAATACAGTGGTACCTCGGGTTAAGAACTTAATTTGTTCTAGAGGTCCGTTCTTAACCTGAAACTGTTCTTAACCTGAAGCACCACTTTAGCTAATGGAGCCTCCCGCTGCCGCCGTGCCGCCACTGGCGCGCGATTTCTGTTCTCACCCTGAAGTAAAGTTCTTAACCTGAGGTACTATTTCTGGGTTAGCAGAGTCTGTAACCTGAAGCATCTGTAACCCGAGGTACCACTGTAGTTGTTTATCTGTTTGACATTTGATGGGAGGGCGTTCCACAGCTGTATCCCCAAACCAGAGAATTTGGACCTCAGCAAATTCAAGGCTGCACCTGAGGTCTGTTAGGTTCTAACTAAAATTCAGGCTGCAAAATGAGCTTCAAACTGTTTCGCTGACCCTCCCCTTAGGAGGAGGTTGCCATCCAAAGACTGGGGAGAGATTCCCAGCCATCAGGGGACATAGGTGTTTTTGTTTTTCGTCCACTCAGTTGGCCAGTAATAGGCTTGCTCACTCACAGTAATTAAGCTGGTCAAAATTCACAGCACTAGCCTCTTAACTCAGTAATAAAAGACTTACATAAGCTTGGCATCAGTGTGTCAAAAGATAAAGAGGCCGGAAAAGATAAGGCGTGTAATAAGCAGGAAGTCATCCAAACCGTCATGACTCATTTTATAAGCCTCTGACCTAATGGAGGTGAGACGCAGGAAGATGGGAGGCAAGAAAAGTGGTTCAGTGGCTGTCGCTTTTTGGACATGCAGCTGAATATTAGATCAGAAGTGCAGTAACAACAAGCAAAAGATCAGATGTTGTCAGGGAACTGCCATCGGAGCCAGAGGGAGAGGGAGGGCTCCAGAGGGATTACGGAGAGCGTCCCAGGAGGGAGAGAAGCAGCCCATCTTTTGGGGAAGGAAATCAGCGTAGCACCAGTGGAGAAGGGGGGCAGATGGGGGAATCGGCGAGGTGGCTCCATGACTCCTCGCCGGAGACCAGCGGGGAGAGCACGGGTCCTCCACTGCCCACACCCTCCCTGCGCAGAAGGCTTCCGCGCAGGGAGACTAGACGGAGACTAGGCGTCAAAGAGCTTCTTTGCTGGAAGAAGTTCAAGAAACGCCCACTGACGGATTCTGCCAGCGACTGAGACAGCCACGGGTGAGTGGCTGTCCAGACAGAATAGGGTTCACCCAGGTAACTCAGCCAGGTGTGGCGACGACTTACGCACGAGCAACCCCTAGAACCATTACAGATGTGTAGTAACATTTACTCAAATCCTGGGTAGTAGGCTTAATGAGGAGTGGTAACTGGTTGCATTAAATCTAAATAGGTGTGTTTGTGGGGTGGTGGTGACTAGTGAGATGGGTTCTTCTGTTCCTCTGCCAGGCTGGAAGCCACAGCACTGCAGCTTCATCCTGCACTTAACATGGCAGCACAAAAAGGCCAAGAGACCTTCTGTGTGAAGGTGCTTCCCCATGCCAGCCCTTGCGTTTTCCAGCGGCTTGATGCTAGCGTGTGGCATGGTATGCCACACACGCATGCACCCAGAGCTTGTTAAGTCAATAGTCTGGGACAGGAACTGTCTTGGGTTTCAAAATAGCATTAAAGAAAGGTGGAAAAGTCAAGGATACAGTGTTTAAGGGTGATTAGCAGTTTGTAGCCAGCTACTGGACCAGACATTCCCAACCTTTGGCCCTCCAGATGTTTTGGACTACAATTCCCATCATCCCTGACCACTGGTCTTGTTATCTAGGGATCATGGAAGTTGTAGGCCAAAACATCTGGAGGGCTGCAGGTTGGGGATGCCTGTGCTGGACCAATGCTTCAGAGCTATTTAGGCTGCAAGCCAGTGCACAGTTACCTTGGAGGAAATCCCACAGAATTCAGTGGCAAAGCCTTCTGATGGATGGGATTCAGCTATTAGAAATATTCCTGATGTGTTCTCCATCGGGTAATGTAATTGAGAAACGTCTCTATGTTTTTTAGCAGAAATTTATTTTGAAAAGGAGCTTTCTGGAGATAAAATGGTGTTATCTGTAGGACAAAATTCTACCAGTTCTTTCTAAGGGCTAAAGCAAGACCCAGGTGTGTCAAGTTTTTTAATACTTAGGGTGATCTTTCACTTAAATGTTGCTTAGAATTAATGAACCTAACTTATGCTGTTCATTGAATTCTATGCGTCTGCTCTGATTAAACTCCACCCTTAGTGTGTCCTAGGTAAGATTTGCACCACTGAGCCGCATGTTCTTGACCACTGTGGTTGTTTCCAGACAGAAGCTTAATATTTGAGAAAATATGAGTTGGCATTTTGATTCAGATGATGTATGGATGTGCCAAGCCTGCAGTAAACACCCATCTGCAAGCCCCCTGTATTATAATGGGCTCTTAAATGGTAGTGTCTTCCATGGATTATTCTTTCATGGGAACAGAAGGGGAGTTTGTAAAAACGAATTAGGCTTGCCTAATCATAGTTCAGGATTGGATTGAGTCCAAAGTATAGTATTATCCAGCATTCATGTAGAATGAGATGTATTTACCAAGCCAATTGCATCTTCCAATTAATTATGGTTCTCACTAGTTGCTGAGTGACTTGTAAAAAGGAAGCAGAATGGAGACCAAGCCATCTCATTCACTTCTCGACTTCACCCACTCTTGTAAAAGTAGATATATGGATCTGGACTTGTTAAGCCAGAATAAGATAAATTGCGCACATACTGACAAGCTGCATGGTTAAAACAATTTGGAAAGTGTTTACAGTGAGCCTTGCCATGTATGGATTCAGTTAAGAGCACACCCTGGGGAAACCCCATAGAAAGAACAGCGTGATATTGTTGCAAATACTTTACTTATTTATATGAATTCTTATCCACTCTGCACCATAAAGGCCCAGGAAGGGTTACAACAATAAAATACACCAATATAAAACAAAACAGTGACAAACCACAAGAAAAGTGTAAAAGCTATTAAAAACGGTTCCACATATAAAAAGGAAGGAAGGTTTGTTTCCAATGCTGGTCTTTGGAGACTCATTGAAGTTAACTCATTGCCTTAGATTCATGAATTTCAATAGGCCTGCTCTGGGTAGGGCTAGCAACCCAAACATTTAATTTTATATATAAAGTGCTTAAAAATAGTTTGAATGCAGATGCAAGCTGGCATACATATCTCCACTTAAAGGCTTGTTGAAAGAAGATCTCCAGCAGGCGCTGTAAAGATAGTGCCAAAAGACAGACAGCCAATGCTATTCTCTGATCCTGGTGATAGGATCAGAACCACTGTAAAACTGCCTCCTATACTCATCTCACTAGGGCTTATCCACACCTCTGTTTGCCCCATTGCTTTTGCCTGGGGGAACCCGATCTTTAGCGCAGAATCGGAATAAACAGCAATCAGGTTTTCTGTGGATTGCTGTTTGTTCCAATTTAGCACTAAAGAGTGAGTTTCCCAGGGGGAAGTGGTGGGGCAAAGACAAAACCACTCGGATTTGTGCCTAGAAAGTGCAGGTCAAGCAGAAAACCGCTTGGAACTGTGCTTTCTAGGAACAGGACAAGTAGAAGTGTGGACTAGCCCTTAGCTGGCTCATAAGGATACCAGGAGCAATGGCATCAATTATCACTAAGATACTGAGTAAGAATAACAGTGCAACACTCACCCTCACTTTATTTCAATAAAGGCCAACCATCCGGCCAGGGCTGATTCAGTTCCACAGTCAGGCCTGAACCCAAATTGGAGCGGGCCAAGCTACTCTTAGATGAAACATCATTTGCCATTGTTGCACCATAGCCCTCTCAATCAGCTTTCCTCCATTGTCAGTATATATGATCAAGCAGTTCTTCTCAGAAACCAAGAGGTCCAGGCAGTGCTTTTTCAGGAGTACCTGGGTTTCAAGATGACCAGGGCTACTATCTCCTGCAAAGTTGCATTGACCACCCCTTAGATCCCCCTGGCCGCCCCCCTTGGGAAGATTTGATAAACTAAAAGGGGCAAGAATCAAGGAAACATGCTGTTTGCTCCGTTGTCATGTCAACTGACCCCCAGCAGCTGAAACTGGTCCCACAATGGTTCTGCAGACCTTGCACTGGACATCTCACTGAAGATGTAAATGTGGCATCAGGATTGCTATGAAGGCGAGTAACTTTACCCTGAGTACCTTATAAACAGATCACCGCGGGCTTCTGAAGGGTCTAAAACTCCCCGGAGTAGATGTTAACAGGCCCTGGACATTGAGAGCACTTGGTGTTTTGCATGGTAAATTTGTGGAAGAAATAAGACTGATCTCTCCACCCCTTTCCATATGTTTTCTTCTGCTGGCGATGTACTGTTGGTATATTCTAGACTTTGGCTTGTTTGCCTCAACATGTACTTCAGAAATAATAATACTCAACATTTGCATAATGCTTTCAAGGTACTTCATAAGCATTATGAACCTGCAATCGGTGTAACAAACTTGAAAAGTAAGTCATTATAATTATTTCCCCATACTACAGGTGAGGGAACTGCTGATGACTGAGTGAGTGGCCTGCTAAAGGCCACCTATTGACTTCCTCAAACCGGGGACTTCCTCATGGCAGTCAGTCATTTAATTACCATGCTATAGTGCCATAGTGGCAGAATAGACAAGTACCTTCTCATATTCCTCCTATATATCTGGTGGGATATATGCTTGGTGGATGGGGGTGCCGTGCAAAATAGAAAACCAGTACTGTGGTCGAATTTTCCTCCATGACGTGCTAGGTTTCTGTTTGCAGGCAGGGCTTTTTTATTTTATTTTAAAGAAGACAGAGGACCTTTTGCTTGCAGTGGTGCAGTCAGTTCTGCCACCTTAGCAGTTTGTCACTTTATCCTGCTATGTGAGTATACCAGGCCTGTGTCCAGGGGCTCATTTTTGATGGCAATAAATCTCTGATGAAGTATGAAATGATCCTGTTGTCCTGCTTCTCAGCTTTCTGGCTGCTGTTTCCGGTTACTCCTCTTTTTTTACTGTCACTCCCTAGACACCTTTCATCAGCAGAAGAACGCTAATAACCTTGCCTGGTATTCCCCTAGCATTTCCTGGCCCCACCCCTATTTTCTACCTACTCTCCAGAGAATGTTGGTATCTGTGATGTAAAAACACACCCAGACGGATCATAGAAAGAGTCGTCTCCTGTGGAAAGATTCCCGTGGCTCCAGCAAGTATGAGTAGGGCAGGTGGTGCCCTCTGTACATTTTGGAGGGTATATTCACTGGGGTTGATGAGAATTGTGGTCCAAATTTCTGGAGAGCACACAGTTGGGGAAGATAAATGGAAGGATATTCAAGAGCTGGTTTTGGATATATTTCGTCCCAAACCAATATATGCCAGAGTCAGTTCTATGAATTAACTGGATATGTAATTTACCCTGAGCCTTTAAAAAAGAAAGAGCAGAGTCTTTTGTTAGTGATTTCTCAGTGCACAACAGAAAGCATGTTAGAGCAACCTTTAGCATACATCCACCACCTCTGCAGAGGTTGTGTAAACTTGGTCTTGGGTGACTTGTGACAGTGGTAAGCGGAAGACAGGTTTTCTTACAGTGCAAAAACCCCTTAGAAATCAGAATCCCATTGAGTTCAGTGGGGGTTCATTCCCAAATAAGTGGCATTGCAGCCTTAAAGAGTGCATGTGTGTGTTTAATTCAGTGTACATACATTATTTTATTCTAGAATCAATGGAGCCTGAGTACTTTTTTCCCTATGCAGTCCATGCACGGCCTAGATCTACTGCATATTTCTGCCTCCCAGAAAGGGGCTTCCTGAGAAACTGGTTTCTTTCAAAAAAATAAAAATAAAAGCTCATTCCAGGTTGGCTTTGCAGTTTGTCCATTTGAAAAGAGGTAAAAACAGACATCAGCAGTCCTGGCAATGGGGTGTGTGCGCCCACGTCTACACCTGCCCAATGACATTGTGGGTGGGCGTATGCCAGGATGCCAATCACCACTTCCTTCTTCAGTCATCTGGGGCATGTGCATGGAGGAAAAGGCATGAATAACCCAACCAAGGGGAGGGTTTGAGATGCTTATCAAGTAACCATGCCCATCCTTGTGGGAGGTAAGATCTAGAATAATTTGGACTTAAACTAAGTGGAAAACAGCATGTTGAGGATAAGTGTGAATAATTCTGGATTGAGAAAAACCTGCATTTTTCCGCCATAAACGGGTTAGTGTGTATGCAGCCTATAGTTATCACCTTGTCATCTCGCCATGTCAAATTTGGCCCGCAGGGGGCAAGGAAGATAAGTGCCTGTCAGCTGATCCCTAACATATGAGCAAGTGGGAACTTTGACTGGCCAGCCCTATTGGAAGTTCAGTAGGGACCAATCCAAAGGCAGGAGCTTCTCCAACTTTGTGTGGAGCAGTTTGGAGGACCCTGAAGAACTGAATGGGAGGGAACTGCTTAAAACCAAAGTGCATGTTTGGAGGTCCATATGCAGCTCTTTGAATCATGCCCCACATCTGAGATCCCAGCAGTCAAAGGGTGGCAGTTTTCATTGTGTATTTTGACCACTTTGAGATCTGTAGCCCCCACCCAAGCTGCTGTCTCCATGGTTCCTTTGGGGGGAGGATGACTATTTAACCAGACATGCCTGCTGCCTCTCTGTCTGCTAGAATGCCACCTATGAAGTAATTACTCAGAGTTTTGATTGCAAAATGCCTCCTGAAACTTCCCTGATGATATTAATCATTGTATTTTTAACTTTGCAAAGCTCAAGTGAAAGTTGCTGTGTCTTTTATTGTCTAAGCTTGGAACATTTCAAAAGGAGCAGGTTATGTAGTGACCATCCACAAGGAGCAGAAACATGTTTTGTTTTAAAATGAGATAAATAGCCAACCCATCAAGGATGTGCAATAACACCAATTTTGAAATCGTATTGGATAACAAGAACCCTACAGGAAAGACTAGCTTAAGCCGTATGCTCTCGTGGTTTGACACAATAATGGACCTATGGACCCCTGGAGTAATGTGTTTTCTGTGTACAGAGGGCAGGTTTGGATGGTCATAGCAGAGGACAATGGTAAAGAATCCTGAAACCTAATAGAAGAAGAAACTGTAATGGTGTTATTGTGTTAAAACAGCCTGTGCCAATATGGTGCTCTCCAGGCGTTGAAACTACAACTCCCATTAGCCTCAGTGAATACAGCCATGCTGCCCAGAGATGATGGGAGTTGTAGGCCAAAACACTTGGAGAGCACCCTGGTCAACAAAGGCTGAATGCCCCTCGCTGATATCATAGGGTTATTTGTGCTGTTGTTTTCAATCTTAATCCCGCTCCCCTGATGTAATTTCAGGACTGGACAGGGCCTCTCCATGAGGGTCAAGGCAACAGGGATACATGGTATGGAGAACAGCATTTCTTAAGAGTTGATTGTGAAATGAGGGCCACTTCACACAATACTCAGAGGGAAAGCCCAATTTGACACAGGGCACACTTAAATAGGGAGCTATGGCCAATCACAGCTACCCCAATCCACACTTTTGGTGTACTGTACGGTTGAATTTTATTAGGTATACACTTTTAAAAAGTGATAGAAGGCAGTGAAACCCACATTAGAGGAAGGCAGTTACCGTGGCTGGTGATGGGAATTGTCATCCCAACAAAATCTACAGAGGACCAGGTTGGGATTGGCTGCTTTGGGCATTCCAAAAATTTTAAGTATAACCCTGCTTCCAGAACTGTCCTAGTGTCTGCTCACCCCCTCTGACTTTCTTACCATAGTCTGGTGGATTATCCATGGAAATGGCTCAGCATTACATCTTGAAACACTTGACACATAATAAGGATTCTTAAAAAAAAAAAAAAAAGACAGAGAAAAGAAAAGAACAGAAAAGGGGGTGTTCTGGAGGCTGTGATCTCTTCCACTTTACCTCCTGTCTACTATGAGTACTGACCACTGGAGCTAGTGTTTGTCTTCCCTGTTTAGTAGGCCTCCTGGGCTGAACCGAACGGAGGCTGACTGGGCTTGGCCTCACAGTAGCCTCTAACCCAGCACTTATGCATAGTTTGGCCCATGGGGTAGGCACTTTTCTATTTGCAAGAGCTTAATGTAGTATTGGTTTCTGTGTTTCTGGCATGATGTGCTTCCTCCTTCAGTGGGAGGAAAGAAAAGCAAGTGGTGGTGGTGGAAGTCTTGGCCATTATTTCTGGAATTACCTCACTTGTGATTACCAGGAGGCGAGGCTGAGGGTAGGGAAGTATGAGAAGGCAGAGAGTTGCTGCCACTCCCTACTGAAGAAGGCGCAGCTCTCTTGGTCTGTGGGTTTTCCGTGTCACCACACACCTGCTTTGTTTGAGCGTCACCAGCCAGACTGGTTGGGCAGGTCCGATGGTAGAAAGAGAGGCAGCTGTCCCGCCCTATCACTCAGAAACCGGGAGGCTCTTGTTGTGGATGTGTCTTGTCTTCAGGCTGCTGTGTTGCCCTGTCTCTCCCTAAAGACCTCTTTTGCTCATCCTCCATGGAGTCTGCTTTTGGGGCTGCCCTGGTGTTGATGCTTGTGGCCACGTCGGCCGCCCAGAATGACTGCTTTTGCCCAACAAATAACCTGGCGTCTTGCAGTTCGGAATCTGGCAGCTGCATCTGTACGGCACGCGGTTCGAACCAGAGGCTGGACTGTTCAACGCTGACTCCAAAATGTCTGCTGATGAAGGCAGAAATAAAAACCAAAAGAGGCAGAAGTTTTCCCAGGCCCGAACATGGGTTTGTGGACAACGATGGACTTTATAACCCAGAATGTGATGCCATGGGCTTCTTCAAAGCCAGGCAGTGCAATCAGACAGATACTTGTTGGTGTGTGAACAGCGCTGGGGTAAGGAGGACGGACAAGGGGGATCTCAACATGAGGTGCAACGAGCTGGTCAGAACAAGCTGGATCTACATTGAGATGAAGCACAAAGAGCGAAAAACTCCCTTGTCTGAATCAGAAGTGGCAAACAGCTTCCGACAGCTCATTGAAAACCGCTATATGCTCCATCCGAAGTTCATCACAGCTGTTGAGTACAAGGAGCCATTAATCCATATCGACCTAAAGCAGAACATTTCGGACAAGTCTTACAGAGATGTAGACATTGCAGATGTAGCTTACTACTTTGAAAAAGACATCCAGGGTAAACCCATTTTCCCACCCGATAATATATTTGGTCTCTATGTCAATGACGAACCTCTAGATATTGAAGAAATCCTAGTATACTACGTTGATGACAAACCACCAGAGTTCTCTATGCAGCGCCTGACAGCGGGCATCATTGCAGTGGTGGTGGTGGTAGTCCTGGCCATTGTTATTGGGATAACTGTGCTCGTGGTTACCAGGAGGCGGAAGACGGGCAAGTATGAGAAGGTTGAGATTAAAGAGATGGGAGAAATGCGAAAAGGACAACATGCATAAGTGCCTTAATTTGACTGTAGAACTAAGATGACATGGGCGGAATGGAAAGAAGACGACAAGATTGCTACCATGTCTTTTGAAGGTGGGGAGGGCACTTGGTTTTCTTTTTTAAATTAATGTTTAATCAAAGATAAAAGAAACAGCTTTGTAAAACGTCCACAATTCCAGATTGGAAAATATTGGGATATTGTTAGCATTTCCCTTTAACTATAGTGTACTATGTGATAAAAATAATAATAATTTGAGATGAATATCAATGTATTAGGGACAAAATCCCTGTACTGAACTTTTCCAGATCTGTAGTTTTTTAAGAAAACAATGTTCTGTAGCTACACGGTTAGTTTAATTTATTTTAACTGCATTTTTACATCTTTTTGGGGTGTGTTTATGTGTAGCTATCCCCCAATCCCCCGCCCTGTTCTCTTTGGCCCATGCTGCTAAGGTGTGTGTGTTCTGTCTGTGCATTTGAGACAGACTTTCTATTATTAAAAGTGTTGGAAAGGTTCCCTTCTTCCATTTAAACCTGATTGTTTTTTGTCTCTGATCTAAAATATTTCTTTTGTAAAATAGTAATACCTTCTGTGAACAAATGTCAGCGTTTACCATGGAACTGGTGTGTGTCTGTGTGTTTGTGTGTGTGTTTATAATGTAATCTTCATTTAAATAAATTTTCTTAACTTTAAACTGTTGCAAAGTTTCATGCTGTGATTCTAAAGGATTTTTCCTCCCAGCATAGATCAGGCTGCCTGTGGTCCTTAACTATCTCCTGGTGTTTTACTGTAGGGGTAAGCTTTTTCTGTCCTTGCTGAATTCCAGCTCTGGGAAAACTACTTGCCAGTCATGTACTGGGTGGTGTAATATAATCAAACCATTGCCAGCCATTGCCATTTCTTGGAAAGTATCACCCGTTTTCATCTGGTGACAGCAGCTGCTGGTAGTAAGTGCACTGCTTGCTATCTAATCTTTGCCATCACAGTCTAGCTGGCAAGAAACCCCCGAAAACCTCTCTACTGTTTTAATAGACCTAAAATGACTCAGTACAACATAGTTGCATATGCTATAGAGTGTACTCCTCTTGTTCACTAACTTGTCCAGGCAAAATAGGATCTTTCATGCTATTGTGACACTATAGATAGGTCATCTTAGCCACAAAGCCTCTCCCCCAAAGCAGTAAGTCACTACAAGCTATTAAAATTGTCATTACAAACTATGGTAGTCATTACAGGCCACCACAATCTTTGCACCATAATCTGTAACCACTGCTGCTGAATGAACAAGCACTCCTCCATATAGCTGTAAGCACAATGTTCCTTCGTTGTAGAGGCTGTCAAGTCAGAGGTACCCAAGTGATCTTAGAGCTTCTTTAAGATGTTCTGCAGAAAGGTTGCAGAATAGTTGAGAACATCTGTACTTGGTCCTGCTCTTAATTTTTTCTGACAACAGATATCAAGGCTATTTTGACCAGGGACAGAGTTATCAAATAAGCTAACAATGCCTCGGGCCCATGGTTTTCATAATGTGGGTGGCAATGTTGCGAACATACAGAATGCTCCTATTTCACTCCCCCAACAAGCAAGTGGGAGCAACAAACCTTGGTTTAGTGTTATGTCCAAACCAGGGATTGTGGTTTGTTTTGTTCCAAACAAACCATGACTATGATTTGAAGCCAAGGTTTGCTATTTACTCACCAATTGTGGTTTATAAGTTTTGTTCAGAATTTTATTTTGTTCAGAATTTTGTTCAGAATTTTATTTTTGTTTTAAAATATATTCTTTGTATGCATCTCCGGATAAGATCAAATAACACCCCTGATACACGAAACAAACCACAATCCCTGGATTGGACATAACATTAAACCAAGGATTGTGGTTTGTTGCTTCTGCTGCTAGCAGGAAGGACTAAAGTAATCAATGTTCATGGTAAACTATTGGCCATGTGACTTACTATGAATTGTAAATGTAGTCAATGTATCCAATGAGTAAGAAAACTAATGAGTAAGAAAACAAGTGCAAGTAATCATAATTGTTTCAAAAAAGCAGAAAAAATAATTGAGATTTGATGGGTTAGGAGAAGACTTTTGTTTCTGTGTGAGAGAGTAGACTAGGCCATGCATAGCTACAGATGTATCAAAGTTTCTATAATTAATTAACCCCATCTAAAAGTGGATAGGCTTTGGTATTTCTGTGTATGCCGTCAAGACTCAGTTGTATATGCTGCTAAGGGATAGAGAAAGCTCAGAGGCCATAAATGGGGAGGGATACAGTATATGCCAGCAATTAATCAAAAGAACAGAAAGATTAATTGCAGCAAGACATGCAGAGAACATCTCTGGCCATATGCCATTCTAGCTGGCATAAAGACGCAGGAAGAAACTGACTTTGACAAACTCAACGTCCTTTCTGAGTCAGGTTGCATTCCTTTCTTGCAATTTCAGCCTTCTCACCACTCCTACTTTTCCTCCTTTACCTACCTGTGGTAGGTACACATTCATTTTTAACCGGGACCTTGTGATGACTACCAGTGTTTTACCAATAATGTTCACAGAGATCTTTTAATTTCATGGGAAGTGCATGAAAGGGAACCATAGACTGTGAGAAAATTCAACTTACCCTTTCAATAGGCTGAGTTGTAGACCGACTTCAATCCATACTTGAGTGAGTACTCATAGGACAAAGAAGCTATCCAATTACATCACCCACACACCCAGATCAAGTTCATTAGAGGTCTTAGCACAGACCCATTCCAGTGTGCAATGAAATCAACCCGCAACTTGCTCTATGATAAATTAATCCATAATAGGCATTGGAACAGCCAAACAATTTACTGAGGCAGGCATGCTGATGGATAGCTGAAAGGGCTGGCTAGAGGTGGGTTTGGGGGAAACCACTTTTATTGTATGTTATTAGACCCAAAAACTGAAAATAACACTACAGGAGAATCCTAGAAGCTCTCTCCTCGGTCTTTAGCCTTAACAACTTTTGTGTACTAGCAACTCTTGCTTTAATAGCCGGCCACAGTTCACACTCCTTGAAATTGTTTATTCTTTTTCACTGAATTCATGGTTAAAGCCTCTCTGTTCTGCTTCTACTGTAATCTGGTGTAGTCATTTGTATGAGTGGAAACAGCTCTTACCAGGACATCATTGGAGGTTGGTTGACTAGGGGGCATGGGGCACTGCCCTCAGCCAGCCCTCTTCACCTGCATCCCTACAGTCCAGGGGGTGACTGGAGCTGTTAGCTGCCTCTTCTTTAGCCTCAGCTTTGCCCCTGTAGAACTCAGCAGGAAGGACAAGGAGGAGAAGGGGGACAAAAGTAGAATTAGTTGACTATGACTGAGCCTTCTGTTGGCTTCCCAACTTTACATCCCACCAGTTCCAACAAGCACTAGACACCATCAACGGAACTCCTGTGCATGACAGTTTCTAGCCTGTCATTCAGTTGCGGAGATTTACCACAGCACACACATGATTCAGCTTTTGGTGTACCACCTGCCTTTTGAACATTGGCTGTGGGTGTCAAAAATTGAACTTGGTGCTAGGCCATGGGTTCACAAAATTGGCTAATCACTGGCCAGGATGCAGTGCAGAGGATTCTCAAATGCTTTTCCTGTGGCTACTATACATCCAGTGGGTCATGTTCTACTTCTCTGATCTATGTCACCCAAAAGCTGCTTTGTCCATGCTTACCCAGTGGGCAACATTCACTTGCTCTACGAATGTGGACAGTCAAAATGGTTGCCTCATTAAACATGATCTAGTTGTCGCTAGAGCTGAAACCAGCCAACAAAAAATATTTCACTTTAATCAGCACATAGTAATAGGTTTTGCACCCAGTTTCAGTAATAAGAAAAAATAGTGATGATTGTTTTATTGAAGAATGAAAGCCTCTTTTTTATTATTTAAAGAAACATTATAATATGAAGAACCCATGAGCAGGATTTGAACTATGAGCAAAAGGAATAATTAGAAATTATTGCATTGTGATTATAATATAAGAGATGGAAGATAAGGTGCAGCAAGGGGCCGAAATAAAAAAGGGGAAGTTGATAAAACAAAAGAAAAAAATTATTATGTATTGGAATTACATGTGAAATTTGTGGAAATTTAATAAACATATTCATGCTTTCTGATGAATTGGAATCTGGCCCACAGAAGTTTGGGTGACAATAAATTTAATAGTTGTTGAGGTGTAAGAAAACTCTGTTGTTTTAGCAGCGCAATCATACTGTATATAATGTAAAGTGATCTCACCACACTGGAAATGGTTTTCTTGTCCTTTGACATGCTTAGGAAATATATAGATATATCTAATCACAAGTGCTTTACAAAAAAGCTAGGTACATGACAGTTGGAACAGTTTAAGTAATTAAATAATCGTGATAAAATACTGATAAACACTACATAATTTATATCTTAGGGTTTTAACCACTTCTTCAGAGAATGGGTTGTAATATTAACAAATTGCCCCCTCAATTCCCTATTCCTTAATTGGGATGGTTAATACTATTACAGCAATAATCTTTCCCATGCAGGTACAATTACCCTTTTCAAAGCCTTCCCATTGATCTGTTTCAGGGTTTTGATAAATTTCTAAGTGCCGCAATTACTTCATTTTAATGCTAAAATTAATCTTGAGATGTTACAATTGCCTATCAGAGCAGGAAGACTTGACTTTCCCAGGTTTTATATATATTTACATATATTGTTTGGCAGCCAGAGCACTATTCCTTATGCCACAGTTTTGCCTCGTTAAAATTTTGCACACGCTGAATAAGCTGACAAGATCCTCATTTTATTTTCATGAAGGTCTTTGCTCCCTGAGGGACAATACACTTAGAATCCTACTCCAGTACACTTCACTACCTAGGAAACAATTATGGGGAGACACATGGTTGTTATCTAAATGAGAGGCAGAATGAGAATGGATTTGTAATCCTCCTCTGAGGTTTTAGAGATGGACCCCAAAAGAACTGGTGACATTTTCTCCCATTATTTCTCAGGCAATTTTTATTTGGAATAAACGTCTGTCCCCACTAGACTTGTATGTGTGTGTGTAAAAAAAAAAAATTGTCTTTTTTCTCACTGGAGGAAATATGCTGAACAACAGTATAATAATTGGATCTTTCTAGTAAATGGCCTATTTGAATGGGGTCTCCAGTGCACAAAGGGTGGGGGGAGGGGAATCCTAGTTCTAATTCTCTCTCTAACCTCTGTCATTCACTGAATATTTACACAGATACAGACAGTACAGTTTCTTTGTACAAGAATGTTAAAATCTGTTAATTCTTTCTGGGGACTATTGAACAATATCTGCAAGCATAAAAAGGTAGAGAAAAAAACAGTAAGTTTTCACCTGTAATCTTTTAGTAAGCTATCACACTGAGGGACCTGGCAGCCAGGAGAAGTTTGTATTTTAGGTGTATTGTATAAACAGCACTCCTTGGAGGTAAGGTAAATTCCATTTGGGCTTGCATTTACAAAAGCCATGTATCTGTCATACAAAGGGACTGCAATTGTTTTAGCAACATTTTATTCAGCCATTTCAGGGTTTTTCACACATACTCTCCAAATCCGCATTTTGACATCCATAATCCTATGAAATTTTAATTTTGGAATTGCTACGCATTTCAGCAAAATACAATTTCAGCTCCTCCTGCTTTTTTCTGCCTTTTCTAGACACGGTGTTTGGTAGGCAAAGCAGGCCTCCTGTTAATGAAATGCAGATGGTGTTTTTCTATTTTCTTTTCTCTTTATCTCAGTAGCAAAATGCTCGAAGCATATTTTAAAGGGCTGCTATATTTCTGGATATACCTCAGAGCTTGCCCTTGGTAAAACCCGTAGCAGCCAAGGTCTATATACAATATAAGGTGTCGGGTTTTTTGTATAGATAATAATGTTAGTTCAATTGTCCAAAGGTTGACCTAAGGCCAGAGTCTCTTGGGAACTTTATTTTAAAAAGCTCTTTTTGATCCTTTCCTCAAAATAAAAGGTGCTATGTCTTCATTAAAATTCACGAACAGCCACAGCCTTTAATAACTACTTATGTCTGTAGATCTAGCTGCCTATTTAAAGAAAACCAGCACTTACACATTTCTAATTGTATGACTATACATGTTACATTTCTATATTAAGAGGTATTCACTGTTGGATTTCAATGAAGCTATCCTGTAATTACTCATGCTACATTTGGTGACGACTTCAGAATATTAATATGTAGGATTGCCAGTCAGGGGTGTTTTAGAAAAGCAGGGTGCATAATGTGAATTTAGTACCATAACATAAGCTTCATACACTCACAATTGACAGAGTATCTGTGCAGCAGCCACATTCAGATGGCAAGCTAAACCATAGTTTAGTGTGACAAGAATGAGTCACAGCAAGCTGAGCCTCTTGCATGTTTGAAATGGCATGTCAGAACCTTTCACTCTTCCATTAACCACAGTTTAGTGTGTTTCCCTAAACCAAATTGTTGTTCATTTTAACTGTGGTTGTTTAAACAAGCCAACTTCATAGCCCATGGTTTTAAGGTGCCTTGTTTCAAACAAACCATTATTAACAGCAAACACAGTTGTTTGTTGTTTCTCACAATATGAGAAGCTGGAGCTAACCCCAAATGGATGTGAATTCCTCGTAGCCAAGCTAGAAGAGGGGCAAGCCTGAGGCTCACTGTGGCTCGTTCTGGTTTAGCAATTTCCAAAGAAGGATTCGGTATCAATATCAGCAATTGTCAGGTGATTATGCCAAACTGTCCTTGCTGCCATTTTGAATCTGGCTCTGCCCCATTTTAAGAACATAGTAAGAGCCTGCTTGATCAGGCCAATGGCTCATCTAGTCCAGCTTCCTGTTCTCACAGTGGCCAACTATGGGAAAGCCTTAAAGGAGGACATGTGAACAAGAAGTCTCTCAGAGTGGGTGTCATACACCCTGTGAAGACATCTTGGCAGGGCTGGTCCAAGAGGGATGACGAATGGGAAGAGTGCCTGGCATTGGGGAGGGGCCAAGTGGTCTGTTGGGAGAAAGCACCACCCCAGTGGCATTGGATGTTCCAGCTGTGGAGGGAGAGCCATCTGGTCCAGTCTCCACCCTGCCTTGAAGCTTTTCCCACCTCAAGGAAGGTTTCTGAGCCTAGGTCGGACCATGAGATGGATGTACTGCTCCATCTCTAAGGACATTCCATTGGCCATGTCAGCACCAGCAGAGCCAGCCTACTTGCAGGAGCGCCTGCTTGCCTGCCCAGTCTTTGGTAAGAGAACAACACAATGACCACACCTGCCCTGCTCTTCAAAAGGTGGGTCAAGCATGTGTGTCAAGTGTTGAGACATCTTAGCCATTCATCTTAGAGTGCTTTTGGACTCCTGACCTGTGTACCTGTAACCTGACCTATTTTTAGACCCTGCAGAGAATTTTGGAATAAAGCCTTTGGCAATAAAGTTGAAAGTTCAAGTACTGTGTCTACGAGTGGGAGCCAAAACAGTGGGTCTCAGTAATTTTCAGTTGTCTCTGGTGAGAACTCTGGTATCTGAACCAGGCCAGTCTGCAAATGTGAAGGTGTGGACTGTAATCCTAGGTGCATTCGAAAGCACATTTTAAAAAATGGCTTCCCCTAAAGAAACCTGGGAACTGTCATTTAACCCCTGCAGCTACAATTTCCCAGCACCCTGAACAAATGGGAGTTCCCAGAATTCTTTGGGAGAAGCAATGGGCTTTAATATATGGTGTGGATGCGAACCTAAACTTGTTTGCCCTGGAGTATGCCCCATTGAGTTCAGTGGAACTTTTCCCCAGAAAGGAGCGTATAAGATTCAGCCTGAGTAGCGGGTGCTAAATGAACCAGGGAGTTTTAGTGTCAGGACTGGCAGCTTGACAGCTGCAGCTAATATTTTAATGCAAGCCTCATAATTTTATGCCACAATTATTTTTTTAAGAAACTCAGCTCCCAGAGCTACTTATTTCAGGTTCATGGGCAATATCTCCTTTCTTGTTTGGAAATGTCATCTTCAAAAGCAATGCATAAATATATCTCTAAATATTCAAAATCTCAGTTCCAAATCTGTAGAGTAAACCTGTTCCTTACTGCTCTATAAATATTTCACAGTGGTTTAACATTCTTATTATTTTATGAATACTTAATGAAAGATAAGCATTTTTTTGAAAATAGAGGAGCTAATGACTTGTAAGGTTATGCCATCCGTCTGGCTGAAGGGCTGACAGGATGCAAACATGACTTGACAATGGAGATAGTGTTGTTTGCTGTTTCCAAGATTCCCTAGAATAACTATCACGGCTTCATATTTCTGAATAAGGCACAGGAGAATTAAACCCACCGCAGTCCTTTTAAGGTGATTTGAGGGCCCTAGTTCAGTTCCCAAAATAGCCCCCCCCTTCCTCCCAAAAGGAACAAATGGAATAAAGTCTCACAAAATAAGTCTTGTGGTTTATTATCACAAAAGCTTTCATGGGCTAGAAAAAGTACTTGTGAGTCTGTTCAGCTGCACAATCATCAGCAAACCACAAATGAAAAGCATTTCCCCAACCCTGATAAACAAAAAGAAAACACCATGAGCATGTGTAGTTTCACATTTTAAACTCACTTAACTTGTCCTTCTTTTTGCTCACTTCCTACCTTAGGCTATTCACCAACTCTCAGCCTAACCTACGTCATAATGCCTGTTGTGAAGATACAGAAGAGGGTGTAATACAGCTGCAAAAGGGAATTTAGTGCTTGCATCATTTATTTTGTTTACATATTTATAAACCATACTTTCCAATGAAAGATCACAAGGTGGCGTTTTGAGTTTGCTCCCAGGTTGGTGGGGCACTGTGGAAAGCAGAGTGATCTGCTTTCATGAGCCGCTTTGGGCAGGGGTTGGCTGCGCAGCCAAGTTCTCCATGGGGAACTTAGTAGCACAGCTGAACCCGACAGGATCACTCTCATTGCCACTGACAAGAAGCCTCCCTTGCCGGAGCACTTTAAGGCTCCTGATTGTGCAAAGGCAGCTGTGTTTCTACCAGCCCCCCTCTTCATGTTGCAGGTGTGGGGCAGGTGGGCATGGTTTTGGGAAAATGGCTTTGTGCCCCAAACTGGAACCCATGCCGAGCCAAATTAGTCCTGCAGGTCAGAGGTTTCCCACCCCTGAGCTGAGCCTAGTGCATCTCTGCTTTCCAGCCCCTCAGAACTTTTCACAGCTCACTGCTTGGTCCCTTTAATGTCTCCTTAGCTGACAAATATAATCTGGTTCTGTACTGGATGACAGGCCAAGGGCAAGAAAGTATAACTGATGTGCTCCTAGGCTCTAATTAGCGTATGCTCTGGACCCTGCAGCCATTGAAAAGTACCCTCTTCACACAATGGTCCATTATGGCATAACTTGGCCAACCACTTGTTTGTCTTCCCCTAATTTTGAAATCCAGATGTCCAGAAGGAGAAAAATCTCTGTCCTCCCTTGCAACAGGAAAGGCTGTTGATGAGCCACCCTTTAAAGGTTTCTTCCATTTGATTTCTCCAGGGAAAGCCACCGCACATGGACATTTATTTCCCAGTGGTACCTAGTTGCATGTAAATGCACTTGCAATATATGTGTGCCCATATGAGAGTAGTGTAAGTGCCCCAACACACTTCTGAACCATCCATCGCTGGTGTACTAATGGAAGTAGCGGCAGATCCGCATCTGGCAAGCATGGGCGTAGCCAAGACTTTTGCTGGGGGAGGGGGCGCAAAACCGACGTGATTGGTCAGTTAGTTAAGTATTTCTATTGTTTTATTTGATCTGGGGTGCATAGCTGCGCCCCCTTGGCTACGCCCATGCTCGCAAGGCCATTTAAAAACCTGGTTCTACACATGTCACCGATAATGGCATATTTCTGCATTGCAGGGGGTTGGACGGGATGACCCTCGGGATCCCTTCGTTACGATTCTATGCATTCCATCACTCCGGACTGCCGGTAGGTAGGTGCAGAATCACAGCTCAGAATCTCCTCCACGCTCAACTCGCTGACAGTAAAAACAGCGGCTGGAGGCGGCCTTCTCTCGGTCGCGAAACAGGGAAACTCCGCCACCGATTGGCTCCCTCCTCAGCCCGGAAGGAAAGGCAAGCGGCCGCCCCAGCTGTAGAGCGCCGGGGGAAGAGGACGCCTGGCAAGGCCTGGCGCACGGGGAGGGCGAAGGGCGCGCCTCTCCGCGGCCAAAGGGTCCCAGAGGTCGCCAGTGCGTCTTTACGCGCAGCGCCCCTTCTTCTCTCCAGGGCTGGGCGGACGGCTAGTAAGGGTAAAGCGCTGGTATCTCAAGCCCCCCCCCCCCATTACGTCTTTACTTGCTGGAGGGATCGCCGGAGCACGGGATCTTGCTCCTCTCCCTCCCCCCCCCCCCCGCGCCTCGTCTCCGACTTGAGCTTTTGGCAACCTCGCCTCCTTCTCCTGGAACCAGTTTGTTCTGTTGCGGGTGGGAGATGACGGGAGTGGCGATGGCGGGGGAAAGGCAGTTATAAGGAGGCGTCCCGCTTGCTCTCTATTGGCTCCGGTTTCCCTGCTGCTGCGTCTTCTTCGGAAGGCGTTTCCCCTTCCTGCCCTCGGAGCGTCTCCTGTTGACGTTGGCCAAGGAGGCTCAGGTGGCGCAGGGAGGCGGCGGGTCGGTTCCCCCGTGGCGCTTCTGCGCCAAGGGAAACCTGGGTTCTACTCGCATGGCTTGAGGCGCAGGAGAGAGGGTGTGCGTGTCCCTCCTCGCCCTCGAGCCTAGGAGCTGAAGGAGACTCCGGGGCACCACTCGCGATGGGTCCTTCTGGAGCCACAGGGGCCTGTAGCTGGAAAGATCTTGGAAGTTAAAAGCGTGCGAAATTTATTTAGCCAAGCAATACGTTGCATCGTCTCTCTGGTCCCTCAAGCCTCCACTTTGTGACTGCTTCTGTGGGACAAAGCCACCCAAGTCACAAGCGAACCCGCATTTCCCTGATACTCATATAGCAGATAATGTGGTTTAGGATTCCCACCCAATCCAGCCGTTCCTTGCTGGTTTTAATTAGCAATGGAAATTTGACTTGAAATTTAAGTGAGAAATATCTGTTCTATGAGGGAAAGAAGAATGGCTCTACTTCCGGGGGAAAACATATGCCTTCTTCTCATTTTGCTTGCCCTGGTGCCCCTTTTTTGACATTTGGATAGTCAGCCTTAGTTAAAGCCTCACCTATTTCGTTGTGTCATTCTCTCCATGCAATTGTCTCTGGGTTTGAATATGACGGCCAGATCTTCCCTCACAGGGAGTTGGCTCCTGATATTGAAGGTAGTACAGTCAGTACATGAACTTTCATGAGGGTGTTTTCCATGGGACACGAGTGCATTGTTAATGAATCTGTCCTGGACAACCAAAATATGACAGGATAGTGCTCAAGCTTTTGACTTCTCAGGCTAGATTAACCTGGTGCTCTGTAGATTTGGACTGTAACTCCGATCAGTCCCAGCTACCACAGCTGTGCTGGCAGTATTGTGGATGGGAATTGTGGTCCAGAACTTATGGAGGGCACCAGGTTGGGGGAGGCTGGGCTAGATGGTAAACAAAGCGGAGGGTTAGCTGCTAGTATACTACTTCGTGCTTATATAGCACTTCAGAGAGCTCAGAGCATTTTACTTGGAATCTCTCAATAATCCTTACAACAACAACTCTGCCAGGTAGATCAATATTACTATCTCCATCTTGCAGATGGAGAATAGGGGGTGAAGATGAGAGATTGTGGCTTGCATAAAGACACCTAGTGATTTAGTGATGGAGGTGATATTTGGAAACTTTGAAAGGGAAGCCAAATCAGAGAGTTAAGGGAAGGGGTTGACTTTTGGCCTGAGGGAAGGAGTTTGTTGCTGACACTGAACAGAGAACAAGGTAAAAAGGGTGGACAGAGGGCCATGGGCTATGGATGCCAAGGAAGTTGTGTGTGTGCCGAATTTCATGTGGTGGGTTGTATTGAACTATCTTTTATTCAGAGTAGGCGTCTTTAAATTAATGGCTGCAATTAACTTAGGTCCAGTAATTTAAGTGAGTACAAGTTAATTACTCTGAGTAAATGGTAGTTGACGGCAACCCAGTGATTTGAAGTAATCAACCAGGGAACTGGTCAGCTAAAGATCAGAAGTGGGACCTGCATTTACTGCAGTGGGATCTTACACCCAAATCAACTTTTTCAACTCTGCAATCACTTCACTGTATCCCAAATTTTGGTTGGAAACCAAGGTGTCACATATGGAAAATAAGTGCCAGTGGCTGTGGTCAGGATTCTTACATTGGTTCCAACCCTTGATGTTCTTATAGGGACCACATATTCTCTCCCACTCTATGTGTAAATGGGGTTTACATGCAATTCATGCAAGTTTAAAAAATGGGGTGGATGTATTATATAAATCCTACTCATACAGGCGTGTCCTGTTGGGAGAAAAGAGTGCAAGGCTGACTCCCACACATTGCCGTGTACTAACTGGTTACCTGAACTATGTGTGATGTAGCTCATGGATGTAAAGATTCTGTGGAACCCATTGGTTTGGTTTCGACTATTTCTCTGGGCTTCTGAAACTGTGGTTCGGCCCAAAGTGGGGAAAGTCTATCTTAATAGTTTGTGAACTTGGGAACTAGCAATGGGATAGGGGGAACTGTACTTGTTTTGACCCTCTTTCCTCTTCAGTGTGGATTTTTTTCATGTTCAATAGTGTGTCTGTTCAGCACTTTATTTCTGGCTTTTACTAAGCCTGAGTTCCCTATTATATCTGAAGAATTTTGGCTTATTGTCAAGATATTATCCTGGTTGCTAACTGACAGATTTACACAGTTTTGGACCCACAACTCTGGCTTTTTGTAAATCAGAAATGAAGCAGAACAGTGGAAAGGGTGTAGGTATTTGGCCCTGGCTCATGCTCCTAATTTAATAAACCATAGTTTTTGAAACCTGGAACAATTATCTGAACTAGGCCATTGTCCCCAGCAACAATTCCCAGCACTTTGGTAGAACCATGCTGAGGTTTTCCCAATACCCAGTACTGAGTTCTAGTGAATACAAACCCTTAAGGAGCATAGTGTCTTATAGCGTTATCATTTGCTATTGCATCATTTAAAAATATATACTCTTGATTTACATTTCTAGGTGTAACACGTGAGAGAGAGAGAGAGAGAGAGAGAGAGAGAGATGGCTGCTCTTAGTGGCTCAAGGAACTGTCTTTTAACTAGATTTACATCTTTGGCATGTTGGGGAAAGTGCATTAATCCTTACAAGTTTTCCAGTGAGGCATTGAACAGACACCAGCATCAAGTGACTAAGTGCCAATCATGGAACAAAAGTAAAAACAGAAGGTGCTACTTAATGACTGAAAGTTCCAACACCTACAGTAACCTCATTAATAAAAGTCAAGTGCGGCTTTTGAATCCTAAGAATGCAGGAATTTTCAACGTTGCACACAGCTGTTCTAGGAGGCCTTGTATTCTCTCTGAGCAAAGGGCAAGAGGACTTGCTTTTCAAAAATCTCGACACTTGACTGCTTCTCAGAATGTCCAGTTTCACAGGCCTTTTCACAGATCTTCAGCACTGAAGGCGGCTCCCGTTCCAATCTTGTGGATTCTATTGAAGCCAGTTCAGAAACTATTTGCTGTCATCCTTGGGAGGTAAACATTAATATTGCTCTGCTACACACTATGGCAGTATAGAGTATACTACATTGTTGCAATGTAAATTTAGATGCAAGCTTAATAGGATACTTTGCAAACTTCACATGAGACTGTCTGGCATGCTCATAATGTTGCAAAGGAGCCTTTCAAATACAGTGGTACCTCGGGTTAGTACTTAATTCGTTCCGGAGGTCCGTTCATAACCTGAATCTGTTCTTAACCTGAAGCACCACTTTAGCTAATGGGGCCTCCTGCTGCCACTGCGCCGCTGGAGCCCGATTTCTGTTCTTATCCTGAAGCAAAGTTCTTAATCTGAAGCACTATTTATGGGTTAGCGGAGTGTGTAAACTGAAGCGTATGTAACCCGAGGTACCACTGTACTGTCTGAGCAGTGCCTTTTTCTCCTAAATGACGCCAGCAGTTAGGCACTTTATTATCCTTTAAAAACATTTCCTCTTTATAATAAAATAAAATTTAGAATGATTTTAACTGTGTTGCCAAGACACACCTTGTTGTGTAATTTTCACCAAGGAAGTAGTTGCGTCTCTCAAGTTTTTAACAGTGACTCAGCGCAGTGAGTTTCGTTCCTAGCTTGCAGACCAATCGGTTAACGAAATTTGGATCTTGGTAATGCACTTTTAATATTAGGAGCACATCCTCATCTCTAGTCACCTTTTAAAAGGTAATTTGGCTACTAATCTCCAATCTAGATATCATGTGCACATCAGAGGGCTGCTGCAGCACTGTCCCCATGCATGTACTATCCTGCTGAGAAGGCCACACCTTTGCAAACTTCCTGGGAAAGGAGTGGAAGGTTCTCAGAATCTGGGGCACTGCATATATAGGCCTGCATCGCACTTGGATTTATGAGCAGTGGTAAGGGCATGTGTCTGATGCTTCACCTTGTAAGCTGTTTTTCTGGATTGGAGGTTGAGTAATTTGGGTTTAAGAATAGGTCAATCACAAAGCATGCATCTAGTTTTCTAGTACAGTGGTACCTCTGGTTACGAACTTAATTGGTTCTTAACCTGAGGTACCACTTTAGCTAATGGGGCCTCCTGCTGCTGCCGCGCTGTCAGTGCACGATTTCTATTCTCATCCTGGGGCAAAGTACTTAACCCGAGATACTACTTCCGGGTTAGCGGAGTCTGTAACCTGAAGTGTTTGTAACCCAAGGTGTTTGTAACCCGAGGTGTTTGTAACCCGAGGTACCACTGTGTATATATATATATATATATATATATATATATATATATATATAGTTTGTGATCCAGAAAGTTGAGGCTTGCAGTAGAATTTTTGACTTTGAAGAGCTGACTCCTTTACTTCCCCATGCCACGTAACAAATCGCTTTTGAAAATTATCCTCAGTTTTGGAAGTCCTCAGGTTTGCCTTGTGGCATAGAGGGAGGACTTCTGTTTGAGGAAAACAAGTATAAAATCCCCCTTGGAGCTGCTTTTACAGTGCTCTGGATTCTGGCCATAAACTTTACATATTCACTATGCAGGCCAAAACAGCAAATGAGGCTCCACTTGTGCTTTTGCAATATGGATGTTCTGTTGCTACTCAAGGAACCATCTATTAAATTTAAATTGTATATACAAGTTGGACCCTGTGGAAAACCATCGTGGTATATGTGGTAAATTCCATCCCTTATTAAACCTTTTCTTTGTTATTAAATGAACAGATTTTTCTTACTGTAAATAAGGTGTCTCAGTGTTTTGAAACTTGGTTCTTTTTCTTATTATTCTCCAGAGCAGAATGTTGTTTTTTTTAAAATAGAATATAATAGTTAATGTTTTCTCAGCCTTTAAATATGCATTAGATTTTTGTTTTGGCTTTCCTTTTCCATTCTCAAAGGCTTCATTGTAGCCAGATTTTAGATCTGTAGAAATTAACTTAAAAAAAAAAAAAAGTTTAGAAGGAGAATAGCATTAGATTATTTAAACTGCTGTTTGGTTCCTCAAATTTAAATTGAGCAATCTCCCACTTTTTTTGTATACAGTGCAACCTCAGGTTACCGTATGTACCATCCTGCTTACGAACGCTTCGGGTAATGAGCTCCACTAACCCGGAAGTAGGTGCGAACTTTGCCCCGGGATGTGAATGGAAGTCGCATGGCAGCGGCATGGCGCAAATGGGAGACCCCATTAGCGAAAGCGCGCCCCAGGTTAAGAACGGTTTCTGGTTAAGAACAGACCTCCGGGACAAATTAAGTTAGTAACTGGAGGTACGACTGTAATATCTTGCCACTTGCCTGGCATTATATTACCTCACTTTTGCTTCCTCTTCATTTGAAATGGAAGTTCTTTCTCTACAAACATGTGCATGCTACGTAGGTACTGCCCCATCTCTCCCTATTTATTTATTTGTTCTTGAAATCCATCTTCTTTTTAAACTCACCTTCTCGGCCTATGACTCGCCTTAACCTGGACACCTTAAAAGCTGCCTGATCCACCTATGGGTTTAATATGTACAGAAGCAAGACTTTGTGTAGATCCCTAGCTTTGTGGGCAGCTGTATGCATAAATGGGCCCTGGGTTCCTGTCCAGGCTGTAAATATGTGCACATAGGTAAACGGCGTTTCCGTGTGCGGCTCTGGCTCGCCAGAGCAGCGATGTCACGCTGGCCACGTGACCCGGAAGTGTCTCCGGACAGCGCTGGCCCCTGGCCTCTTAAGTGAGATGGGCGCACAACCCCAGAGTCTGTCAAGACTGGCCCGTACGGGCAGGGGTACCTTTACCTTTACTTTAACCTTTTAAATCCCAAATATGATGCTGCCCATTTGTTTGATGAGAGTGATGGTGGTTCCACACTCTCTGTTTGCCATATCTTCCTCCTGTTTACTTCCCATTCAGCTTTCCTCCTTCCCTTCACTAGCTCTCTCCCTCACCCCTTCTTGTTGTGCTTATGCCCTCAGCTGCCTTTCCTCATCTCTCAGACTCCTCATAATGCACAGCTAACCAATCTCCTTAGTTTGGGAGGCCCCACACTCTCTAGGTGTCAGAGACCAAGCTGAGGAGTACTGCTCTGGTGAGGAGTGGTGGGACCCTCCCCCTGCTCCTGATCAGGATCCTGAAGCTGCCTTGGAGCAGTAAAGATTTGGAACAGTGGTTTGCAGAGGGGCATAGTTCTGACGACGAACCTTGGGAAGAACTGGGGGGTGAACAGCAAAGTAAAGAAGAACAGGAAGAGAGAGAGCCAACAGACTCTCTCTCGCTGGAAAGTATTCAGCATATCAGTCCAAGGTCACGTAGAGCAGATAAGATGGCTACACAAAAAGCATGGTGGTTGCGAGATGAAAGTGTCTGGGGGAAGTCTTAATTGGGAACACCTTCAATTCTGATAATGAATGCTTTGTTCTTTTGCTGTGATCATTAAAGACTCTTTAAATGGTAAGGGACTCTTCACTTTGTCCTGCTTATCTACGGCCAAAGGGGGGGAGGAAGCCAAGTCCCCGGAGCCTGACACCGGGTTAACCAGAAAACCTCCCTAATTCTCCATTTCTCTCATGTGTACAAGAATGTGCAGCATATCCGTTTTACTCTTTTAGAGTGAGGTATCAAAGTGAACACTGCTGCAGCCTCATAGCTTGTTGTATCAGTGTCACATTAAACCATAACTAAAGACAACTAACGATGTTAACTATGGTTTAATGTGAGAACTCCACATGTTAGTATATGCCACTGAAAAGGTTTTGCTCTGCTCTTTTTCTATTTCTGCTGCTGCTAAACTTACAGGAAAGAGCCTGGCTTGTTGTTACGTCCAAACCCTATGGTTTCTTTCTTTCCAAATAAACCATGTGGCAATCAAGGTTTGCTCTTGGCATACCACTTGTGGTTGACACACCATGAGCCTCAGGTTGGGAACTCAAACCAAGCCAGACCATGGTTTGTTTCCTGGTGGCACAGCAGGTGAAAGAACTTTGGGGCATCATGCACTAGCACGCTATTTGTCTGCATTAAGCAGAGAAGCTTGTCTGTTAATTTTTGACATTTATAACACGTGCTGGTAGCACTGATGAGGGTGCAGCAGTCGGGGACACTTGCGATTCGCTCTGGTTTCCTCAAACTTTGCTATATTTGTGCCTTACAGGAGCATAAGAAAATGGTGGAGGGCACTTCCTCCAAACAAGAAGGAGCTGTTTAAAGAAGCTGCAAGAAGAAATAAATGGAAGATAGCCCTGGGCTTGTGTACTTTAGGACTTGTATTTATCCTGTTTTATTTTACTCACTTGGAAGAGACACCAATCACTGGACGTTCTCGGCTTCTGGTGTTTCGGAAAGACCATTTTGCTGAATTGTCCCAGATGGAGTATACCATGGTGGGTAGCTGTTCAAAAAAAGCAAACAACAACAATAATAATAATAATTCCCCTGCCCCACTTAGCAGTAACTGAGATGACTCACAGTAACAGTTCATGGTCTCCAGCTCTACTACTTGAGTCCCTTATTAATGCACAATGCTGGTGACTGAAGATGGGAACTTATATGAAGCATATATCCTGTTTTCTGGCCTTCCCACATAGCTGAGGGAATTTTTATTCCATTTAAGGAGTGTTGGCAGTGCAAGGATTGAGAATATCTGTTTTACTGCTTGTTACATGAGGAAGATGAATATTGCTTGTTAGTAAATAATATATGTATATATAATTACTGATGTATTCCATGTCATTAGGTCACCTTTCCTGAGTTAAATATTTTGCTTGAGCACATCTTTAAATTTTATTCCCTAAATGGATATCGTACAGCAGAGCATGTCATTTTAGGGGGTGAAATTTAATTTTCGCAAATTTCTTCCATGAGGGGGTCTTAAAAATATGTTTTTGGGTGCCAGGGATTCAAATCTGCTGTTATATTTGTGATTGGGCAACATTTAGCTTGCTAAGACTGCATTTGCTTAAGAAGCAAATAAACTGCTTTTGGAAAGCCAAATAATTTTAATTTTGCCTTCTGAAAGTGTCAGGTAAAATCATTAATATACATAATATAAGTAAACAAGAATAATATTAAAATATAAGTACTTGGCAGTCATTTTTAAATTATTTCTATGCAATTTTACACACATTTTATTTACCAAACAAAATTAGATTAATGTAACCAAAATATCTTTTGAATTCCCAAGTCATTCTACAACTTTTTAGCACCCTTCATTTTGGGAATTTGGGAGTTGAAAAATTCTTCAATATGGTGGATGTCTCCTCCCCGCTCTGAATTAGATTGCATCATATATATTTTAATTTGTACTGACCTCTCTTCCATGGATATTCATGCATATTAATGTATCTCTTAACTGCAATTTTACTTGCCTTGAATCGGTCAGTATGCTGCGTCTTCTTTTTCTTCCAGTGGGTCGAAGAATTTAAAAGCAGAATGTTGCCTGAAACAGACCCCCGTTACCAGGAGGTCAAAAGAGTCTTTTTGCATTTGGTTGACAGCAACAAGGATTTTCCAGGACTCTCTGAGTTCAAGTGGACTATCCATGTGGTGGAGGGACCAGACATTAATGCTGTTGTGCTTCCAGTAAGTAAAAATCAAAAACAAAAAAAGGTGAGATGTAATAATTTGGAAAGAAGCTACTGACAGCGCATTCCTGTTGTCCTTGGGAGGACCAGAGGCCGAAGGATTTTGTGCCTCTCCCTCTTGGCGGTGAGGGTGGGTGTGGGTGTGGGGTCGTAGCTCAGAGGCAGAGCATCTCCCTTGCTCTTCCAGATTCAATCCCTGGCTTCTGCAGGCGGGGCTGGGAATGTCACCAGATCTGAATCCCTGGGGAGCCTCTGCCAGTCAGTGCAGTCAGTATTTGACTTGACTTGGTACCGCTGTCCTTCCTCTGCCCTTGTTGCTTTCACAGTAGAGAGGGCAAAAAGGTGTTGGGGAGAAGAGGAGCTTCTGGGATCCAGCCTCCCCCAATCCACATACACGGGTTGAGAGAAAACATGTCCTGAAGTTTGCGTGCTGATTTTCTCTCCTTTTCTGACCAACGTGCAGGAAAGTCTCCCTTCCTCACCTCGCCCCCCAAAAGAAGTGCGCTGACAAAAAGGAGGAATAAAGAAGAAACACAACTTCTCTTTTTTCCTCCATTCTGTCTCTCAGCCCCCTCCCAATTTTTTTGCTCTGCTGGTGCTGGCCTGGCCAAGCTGTGGGTTCACCCCCACCCCCACTTTGGATTGCTCTGTGAAACAATTTGTTTGCAGTATTATTTTTCCTCTCTTTGCCTGCAGAATGGACAACTGTTTGTTTTCACTGGTATGCTATCTGCTGTGTCAGATATCAATGAGCTGTCTTTTATTCTGGGACATGAACTTGCTCATGCTGTTCTGGGACACGGGGTATGTATCCTGTTTTAAAAAGTGACGTTGCCAAAGCCCTCTGAAACTAAACACATGGTCATAGGTTACCAATGTGGAAACCACCATATTTGACTGGAATTACCCAGCAATGCTCACAGCCTGCCTCTTAGGGCTAATAAGCTTTACTCCAAACTCTGCATCTGTGATGTTAATTGAACTGACATAGTCAGAAGTTAGGGGTGTGTCGTACAACTGAATAGCTCTTTATAGGCCTTCCTTACCCAGGGTTGGTGCTTTCTAGCATCCAGTGCTGCTTCTGCCAGCATTGTGGCTTCATACAGTGTTTCTCCAATTGGATCTCCAGTTGGACTACAACTCCCATAATCCTTAGCTAGCAGGATGTGATGGGAGTTGTAGTCCAGCAACAGCTGGCGAACCAAGTTGGAGAAGTAACAGCAACTTCTGCGTCTTCACGTTTTGTAAAAGGGGTCGGTAGACAGGGCATCGTTTTGAATACAGAAAACCTTAAATATCCATGCGCAAGATTAGGACATAAATAGGTGGTTTTTAAATACTGTTTTCCTTGCTTTAAGGCAGAGAAGGCGAGCCTGATGCATTTTGTGGATTTCGTGCTCCTCATTCTTCTCATAATGATTTGGGCTGTTTGCCCTGTAGACAGCTTAGCGATCGTAGGCCACTGGCTCCAAGCTTGGTTTCAAGAGGTAAGATGATCACTGTTCTACAGAGCATTCATCTAGCTCCTGCACTGGGGGTGTTCTTTGTGGGGGGGAGGGAGGTCTCTGTATTACAGGGCACAATGCTTCATTTAATAGACTATGGACCTGATCTAGCAGTAAACTTACGGTCTTAAGTCAGCTTGCGTGTTGGATCTAAGAAGGGGAAAGAAACTGCAGTTCAGCCTGGGTGAGTAGCTAATTACAAGCCCGGGCTTGCCTTTTCGCCATGGGAATCAGGTCTTGATCTCACTGTTTTAAAAATAAGACTGAGTCGCAACAAAAGTAGGTCATTTTGTGGGTGTATTATGCATACTGTCATAGGTGTGGTTTGTTTGTTTGTTTGTTTTTAAAAAACACCATTGGATTGATTTACCAAAGACACATATATTGCCTTCTAGTTTGTAAACTTCAGACTGTTGTGAGCTGGGAGTCAACGCTAGGAAATGGAAGTACTTTGTTATTTCCCTGGCCGCTGCTCTGAGCCAGTAAACATTTTTCTTATAAATTCGTTCTGCTGGCCCTGGACATACTACTGAGTGGAGCATACTTACCTAGAATCAATAATTTAAATTCTACTGTAGCATTCATCACCCACAATGTTCAATCTCTGGAGGATGGCATGCATTTTGCAATAGAACGTCCTTCTCCTTTTATGCCTTTGCATTTTTAAAGGTTAGCTTGATGACCCAGAAAACAATTTAAAATGTAATATTGTTCTTCGTACATCTGTTGAGCCAATATTGTGCTATTTTAACATTCTTGGGTGAAATCCACAGATCTCCCCAAGTGATCCGAGAACCTCGGATGCCCTGAGATCCTTCTACTTGGCCTTCTTTCTTTCTTGCTTGCTTTCTTTCTTTCTTTCTTTCTTTTTCTTTTGCTCCGTGCTACAAGGCTCATTAACCAGGAACTGAGAAGAGTATAAATGGTCCTGCTCTCCCTGCAAAGTTTCTTATTACACTTGAACTTCCTGCCAGTCAGGAATAAAATCAGAGATGTAGGAAAAGGCAGTTCAGTAACCTAACCTAAAATGGCTGAGAGAACTGTCAGGATGATCAATGATACTTCAGCACCAGGCTTGCTTTATAGTACACAAGTTGCCAAACCCAGTTCTTCGCTCTCTGTCACATTTGGCAGTTTCTTTCCCTTCACGTTCCAGAAGTGTAAAATGCCTGTGGTAGCTCTTTTCTTTTTAAAAAGGGAGGTGCCAGGAAAACTTCTGAGGTTGCAGAAACGTGGTGATTTTATTCTTGCTGTTTCTTGGTTTCCACAGCTGTCTGGGCTGGGTACGGTGCTGCTCCCTCTAGCAATATTCCATATTATCCTCTCAAGTCAATGTTGTAGCTTTGTATTATCACTCTGACAACCAGAAGTCAATAAGTCACACAATTAAATGTGATCTCTGGTGATCCACAAGGCACTGAGCAAGACCATTTTGCGGTACCTCTTTGAAAAGATTGGCTTTTCAAATTAAAAAAAAACTTATTTCATTTGGTAGTGTTCATAAACCACCTTTCGTTGTGAAAAATAAGGCGGTTTACAAAATAAAACCGCTACAGTAAAGTAACAATATAACATAGTTAGTGCCTTGGAATAACCGTGTGGCCAGGTAGTTGTTTTACCAACTGGTGAAAATATGTTATTGCAAGATCAATACATGATTTTTTTGAAAAACTGCATCCTCAGAGTACTGAATTAAAAAGGTCCCAATTCCATAATTGTTAGTGACACTCTGGAAGGGGAGTAAGTTTATGAAACCTGTGGTCCATGCAAAATATGAGGTATTTCAAATACAGTTGGAAATATGGTATCAATTCAAATGGACTTTGGTCCATTACAGAACCCTGTGGCCCTGCAGGTGGTTCCTGACCACTGGGTATCAGACTGGGGCTGATGGGAGTTGGAGTCTATCCGCATCTGTAGGCCCCATGTGCTCCCCATGCCTATAGGGTTAAAACGAAACAAAATTTGGCAGTATTGTCAAATATCGGGCGGAAAAATAGGTTTTTTGTTTGTTTGTTTTTAAAAGGAACAAACATGGAAACTGAATAAACTCTATTACAGCTGAGGAGAGTCTTGAGGCTGTAATAAGGCATGTCCATCTTTCATATCCACAATTTACTTTCAGTTGGGCTACTGCACAGAAAACCTGCTATCCAAGTTTTTTTGCTGTCATAATTGCAGTGTGAAGCCTTACAATGTGTGGGTAATTTCCCATGACATTTTGGGAACTGGGCGGCAGGTAGATTGGAGCTGGGCGGGGCTTTCCTTGGGGCGAGATAGTGCCTCTTCTACAGTCATCCTAAGTTGTTACCATCCACCCTCATCACTGCTCTCTCTGACTTCGATCTCTGTGCTCTGCTGTCACCGCCAGTCATTGGTTTACACTGTGTTATAATTCATGGATTATATGCATTACATTTTGCATTGAAAAGCTTTAATATGAGGGGGAAAGCACTCTGCATATGTTCCGAGGTACTTTTTTCCTTAAGATCTCTGCCATGGATTTGAAGGTGAACACGCATATTGCAGTGCCTCAGTGTTTTTTTGTAACCATCTGTAAAATGGGACCAATGACAACTAAATGGTCTAAATGCAATAAAGCACATAGATGTCTCTTTATCTGTATCTGATGTGTCTGCAGCATACCTCACTGCTTTTATTATCAAAACCCATCTGGCTGCATACATTTTAGTTTCCCCTTTTCACCTGTGGCTAGCTCCAGCCTCTTGGTACAGTGGTACCTCAGGTTACATACACTTCAGATTACATACGCTTCAGGTTACATACGCTTCAGGTTACAGACTCGGCTAACCCAGAAATAGTGCTTCAGGTTAAGAACTTTGCTTCAGGATGAGAACAGAGATTGTGCTCCGGCGGCAGCAGGAGGCCCCATTAGCTAAAGTGGTGCTTCAGGTTAAGAACAGTTTCAGGTTAAGTATGGACCTCTGGAACGAATTAAGTACTTAACCTGAGGTACCACTGTATTTGCCACGCCATGCAAATACTTCCTGCTTAGCTGCACCCCCTACTTCAGACTATAAGACACTGGAGCACATGCTATCATTCTGTCTCCTCTAGACCAGAGAGAGAGAGAGAGGGAGAGAGAAGTGAAGAAGCACCGCTGGCATGCATAGCTTTTATTGGAACCAAACTCTAGAACGTAGCAGGTCCTCAGCCATGCTGCTAATACAACTGCTGATTTAGCTGCTTCCTAAATTCACCAGGAAAAATGTACATCTACAGCCTCTTCTCTAAACCCTTTGCAAAAAGAGTAGGAGGGGGAATGCTTCTGCTGAAACTTGTCTGTTTGTTGCATGTAAGTTAGGAAAATGCTTACTTTGGTTTCAGAAACTGGCAAGAACAAAGTTCTGATGTCTCTTTCCTTTCCCTTCTAGTTGCTGTTCAATAGGCCATATAGCAGGACATTGGAAGCGGAGGCTGACAAAATTGGGCTTTGGTTTGCTGCTAAGGTAATAATAGTTTTTGGCAACAGAATAGAAAATGTTCCTTTGCTTCATTTTAAGTAGACAGTGTTTTTCACAAATGGTTTTCTGTGTATAGTTGTAGCACCTTTTAAATGTATTTGCTGTTTTTGTGTTTTTAAATGTTTTTATTGTCTTGTGTGTGAACTGCCATGAGATGGTTGCTTGGAATGTGATTAATAAAAATGATATTATGAATAATAATTTGGGATTTCAGTATGAGGCACATCAAAATAAAAAAAATCTTACCATTTCGTATGTACAGGAATGGGATAACTGTACCACCACTGCCACCTAGTGTTATTATTATTATTAGAATTTATTATTAGAACACACACAAACTACAGTGGTACCTCGGGTTAAGAACTTAATTCGTTCTGAAGGTCCGTTCTTAACCTGAAACTGTTCTTAAGCTGAAGCCCCACTTTAGCTAATGGGGCCTCCTGCTGCCGCCGTGCCACCGGAGCACAATTTCTGTTCTCATCCTGAAGCATAGTTCTTAACCCAAGGTACTATTTCTGGGTTAGTGGAGTTTGTAACCTGATTCGTATGTAACCTGAAGCGTATGTAACCTGAGGTACCACTGTAGTTAGCTTGACTGCTGGGAGAGAAACAAAGTTAGCGGACCACTTACTTTCACAGGCATTTTTGCAAACAGTGCTGTTCACAAGAACTTTTATTCCTCTCGGTGAAAATCCATCAAGCTTCTTTCTAGGGTTGACAATATTGCCAATGCTTATTGGTTTGTTACAATTATTTATATTTGGCCTTTGAGGATACAGAAAAGTAGGAAGCATTTACACCCAAAGGAGAGAATGATGCTTCAGCATGTACTTAAAGGGTGACTGGATGAGGGAAAACTGCCTTGTTCATATTTATTCGCTTGTTTGCTTTTTCACCTCACTTCCCTCCATTCTGGAACAAAGGGCAGCTTCATATAACAAATTGTTAAAACCACCATCTTCAATGAAATATAAAACATAAATAACAAATTACCCCCTTATAATAGATACCATAGTGCAGCTGCATTAATAACCAAGGGCCATAGGTGCTGGCTCCTGGGCGCTGAGACACTTCCACCCCCCCATGTGTTTTGTGTTCAGAGGGCTGCATGCACGATGTCAGGATGTCGCACGACATCTCCTCAATCGCCTGGAGAAGCTGGTGCCTCTGATAAGGGCTCACATCTCCCCAGCACACAGTAGTATTTATTATCCAAATGCCTGGAGCATCTTCAACCTGGTTTGTGTGTGTGTGTATATATCTCTCAGTCCTGTGTCTGAGAGACCTCTAATTTGCCCTGGAGACTTGTGGGTTTCAGGCCATCCCAGCCTAGGAAGCTATCTGAGTACTAAGCCAAAGCAAAGGGAAAGGGTTAATCAGATCTTTATTGGAAAAGTGTAGTCACTGAGAAAAATATTTGAAAAGAAATGTAACTTGAGATGAGAAATTTCAGTCTATGAGAAAGAGACGCTTTGTAGTTGTAATACAGAACTACTTGTTTGAAAAGGGAGAAAGAGTGAAAGCGGTGGAGACCTGTGTTGCAGTTATCAACTTGAACTTGTAACAACACCAATTGAAACAGAGGACAGCCTGGTTCACATGTCACAGTGAGCCATACTGGGACCGTGTAAATGTGCTGATTGCTGGAGAGACCCAGATCTGTGGAATCAGTGCTGCTACAAATGCTTTGATTGTTAACCAAAACTCTTAAAAACAACAACACACTCTCTCTCTCTCTCTCCTCTCTCTCTGTGTGTGTGTGTGTGCATTAATTCAGAGAAGTATTGGGTTTTAAGCCAAATACAAATTTATTTATTTATTTATTTAAAAATAAGCTCTTCCCTTCTTTCCTTCCGTGGAGTGTTTATTTGTCTCAAGCACTTTGTAAGTCTGTTTCCATTTCATCCATTTTGCTACAGCAGCTCCTCCTTTGCCTGTAAAGGTCAAGAACTTAACCCAGATGGTTTTGCTTCTATTAGCATAATTGGTATCTCCTCCTCTTGCATTGGCATATGTGCAGAAATGCCACCTGTTCCGTTTCAAGAGTTGTTTGCATTTGCAGGCACTGTGCAGTTTCCCCATGACTCGAGTTCCAGCCTTCAATACTTTTATTTTTTTAAATAAATCAATATAGGTTGTTGTTGTTTAAAAAAAACAATTTCCCAGTGTTACTTTGCTAATGTTAAGCAGTTCTTCCTTTTACTCTTCATTTAGCATATGCTACGGAGCCCAGTAGTTCCATAATTTTAATTTTACTTTATAACCCAGTACATGCCATTAGCAAGATCCAGCCTTTCATTTGATATAAATGCTCATTTATTTTACTTTTTTCTCTTTCCCATGGTTTTCTTCTTTAACCATGGAAATGAAACAGTTTTACCTTGATCATTGATATCAGAACATTTATGATATTTTGCCACTTACATTTCCCTTCTAGATAACGTATTTTTCTGCTGCCAGCTCTGACTATTATCATCTCAGGTTTCACGCATTGTTTAGAGTTGCGTTTGAACCAGCTCACCTGCGAAGAAGCACTTTTTTGCTCAGCCCAGAAATTAACAACTTGATTTTATTTCGTTAAGGCCATACCTGTTGCTCCCAAGAGTTTCAGAGCACTGAAGACGTAGAGAAACCTACTTATCTGTGCTTTTTCTCTGCTTTTGATGTGAAGGAAATGGCCAGTGATATTTACAAGCATCTTAAGATTGCAGTTCAGTATCTTTCTGAGATATCACCTTCTCTTTCTTTCTAGGCTTGTATGGATGTAAGAGCAAGTTCTGTATTCTGGCAGAAAATGGAGCTAGCTGAGACTCTTACAGGGCAACCAAGAGTGCCAGAATGGTTTTCTACACACCCCTCCCATGAGAATCGAGCTGAGCATTTGGACAGACTTATTCCAGAGGTGAGGTGGTTTGGGAGTTTTGGTGTGTTTAAACTGAGTATCATTTTTCACATGTCTGTCCCATCCTTCTTTGAGTTGCCAAGGGCAGTGTATATATAGGATTGATTTTGCACACTCACACACTCCAAATCTAATGGTCATTATGGGTTGCTTTCTTAGCTGCCAATTTTCTAAGACAAAGATATCGTAGAAGTACTTGCTGTATATTGCTTAGATTTACTGAAATCTATCTTGGTCCCCCCAAGCTGCAGACCTTCAGCTTTCTCGCAGGAACAGATGTGCCTCTCTCTTCAGCAACTCTTATCCTGTTCCCATTTCCTATTTATCATTTATACATTTGCAAACTGCTTTGCAATCTTTGCCCTCAAATGATCCTGTCATTGTTCATATTTCAGTCATGTCTAGGGCCATACAATAATCCTATGGCAAAGGTGAGATTTGAAACCAGACCTCTTAGTCCAGGCTAAATGTCACCTAGTATTGGAGCACGTTTGTCTGTAAGTAATCTTAATGGAGTGCTTTAATGTGGCCTCAATCTCAATGCTTTTGGATTTTTAGCAGTGGACGCTAGTCCAGGCGATTATGAACAAGCTGTTCCTCTAAGCTTCTGTCAAATCTGCCATTTCATAGGATTTGAGCTCAAGTGCACCTGCTTGTCTCTTGGGCCCTAACTCACAGGCACTAACTAATAACTGGTTTGCATGCAATGTTAAACCATATTTAAACAGAAACTAATGTAGAAAGGACGCAGGTGGCGCTGTGGGTTAAACGACAGAGCCTAGGACTTGTAGATCAGAAGGTTGGTGGTTCGAATCCCCGCAACGGGGTGAGCTCCCGTTGCTCGGTCCCTGCTCCTGCCAACCTAGCAGTTCGAAAGCATGTCAAAGTGCAAGTAGATAAATAGGTACCGCTCCGGCGGGAAGGTAAACGGCGTTTCCGTGCACTGCTCTGGTTCGCCAGAAGCAGCTTAGTCATGCTGGCCACATGACCCGGAAGCTGTACGCCGGCTCCCTTGGCCAATAAAGCAAGATGAGCTCCACAACCCCAGTTGGCCATGACTGGACCTAATGGTCAGGGGTCCCTTTACCTTTATTGGTTAATGCAGAGCATCATGACACATGCAGCTAATAAAGTGCAAACTTCACCCCTCCTCTATTTCTGCTGCTGTTGCACTGCCATGTAACAACTTGCAAAACAACATCAAACCTTGTGTTGTGTGAAATACATTTGACAAACGCACAAGATGTAACTGGCTGTGCATTCACATAAACAATGTTCTTCTATATATTCTTATCACAATATCAAATGTTTATCTTGCACATAAACAAGACATAAAGTGCAATAACATAGATGGAAGTCCCAATAAATCAGTTCATTCACAAAGACCAAATATCTGCTGGTTTCTGTTCCACATGTTCATAAAGTCCAAATTGGAGCCTACTGCAGTTCCACAGTGTTGACAAGGATTTCCAGAATAATGCCTTGTTTCGCTCTCATGGGCTTCATCAGTGGTACATGTTCATATGTAGTATATCAAAGTCATGGAACTCGCCCTCCTGGGGTTCATCATATTCTAAGTAATATAAATTAATATAATGTCACAATTCAACATATTTTAACAAATTAAATTTATATAAACAATTGTGCTATAGAAGTACATACCATATATGAAGTATCAAGATAATAGAAATTGTAACATAGTGGTTTCTGCAGTGAACAACAACTGTTACAATGTAAGATTATATAGACAGGCGCAGCATTGATTTTAATTACAGGTGACAGCAATCTGCAGCTGTAAGGTTTTCTTCTTAAAGTGACCCCTTTAAAACAACAAATGTAAAACAAACTTTATCCATACACAGGTTTTATACATACAAGCATTAGTAATGACTCATAGAAAGCAACTATAATCAATTTCAGTATTCAAACCTGAGGGATGCAAAGAATCAGGTAGGAAAATAAATCTAGTTTCTTTCTGCATAAGAATTTTCTTTGCTCATTCTACAGAACCTAGATATACTCAAATTATGAAAAATGTCATATCTTCATCCAAATGCGACACTTGAATGAAATGCTGTACTAAAGGAGCATCAATGAAGCAGGAGTTGGGAAAGAGCAAAGCAAACACCTGTTTGCATTAAACTATAGGTTGTTGTTTGTTTGTTTTTTTAAAAAAAACATTAGAGGGGCCTTAATATTTTAGGAGTAATGTTTTCTCTTCACATTCTGGTTATGATTTCTTGGTACTCTTGGCTTAAGTCCATACCAGTGAATCTCTGATGCAGTAATAATGCTTATTAGTGCTGTGGTCTTTTGCAGCAAACATTTCCTGAACCTTGTATGCTATGTCCTGTTTGTTCTGTAATAGCAACTTTTCTCATCATAAATTGGTTTACTGTTTAGGGATGAGATGAAAACCAATTTATACAGAGCAAGTTATGTACTCCTTTTTATATGTTTCTAAATATGCTGTTTTGAAAGGCATCAGTTGACATGCTTAGTGTTTTCTTTTTTTTTTAATGAGAACAACTACCAAATCTGAAAACAGAGTGCAAATTGCAAATACTCATATTAGATGCAGAGTCTGCAAAATAATGGTAATATATAATGAAACAAATTTATACACAAATTGGCCAGTACAGACATAATCTTAGAGGGCAAGAAGATAATTTATATTGGTTATCTTCCAGTCTCCTCTTCAGTCAAATATTTCTGTGACAGGAATAGTAAGTGGATCACTAGAAGTGTGACATGAAGGATCTTCTCACTCTGCTCACTCTCCTAGCTAGCAGTATCTGGAAAGTTCATTAACCGTTTTTGTTGTCCTTGGATTTAGGAAGAGAGTTGTGGTTTGCATGTTGTTCTCATTTAGAAATGACTTGTATATTGTGTGTTTTGTTCGCTGACAGTTAAACTGAAGGTTGCTCTGCTTTATTTGGAGACATACTTCATTTTTGTTTTATTCCATAATGTTGCGTGTTTACATATAGATTTGCTTTAACCAGTCTTTGTTCCACAAATCAAAAGCTGTCTCACAGATGAGAAAACACACCATGACTCCCCACCCCCTCCCTGAGCTTGCTTTGTTTTCCAGCTGTGCTTGCCTTGTGCCTCTTGCCTGGGGCGGGGTAGCTGAACAAACCATGGTTAAGCAAAGTTTATGCATTTGGACATAATGCCAAACCATAGTTAAAACAAACCATGGTTCTGTGCCAACAACAAACCACAGCTTCACGTCATGTTTTGTTGGCAACTCCCATTAGCCTTTGGGCTGGATTGAATGTTCAAACTAAGCATAGGTAGGCCAAACAAACTATGGCTTAGTGTTTGCGCAAAACCGCTCAGTATAGCTTATGATTCTTACAAACTCTTCAGGACGTCAGAAATTATGATTAGGCATTTATTATTATTATTGTTGTTGTTGTTGTTGTTGTTGTTGTTGTTGTTAGGCATTTGTTGTTGTTGTTGTTGTTGTTATTATTACTATTATTAAAATGTGTATACTAGCTTTCATCCAAGGCTGGTTCTCAGGTGATTCATAACATGTCTGGTGTAGTATGCTAAGGGTTGAGTCAGGCATTTGATGCTAAGGAGGCTGTCGATGAAGAAGTTCAGATGATCAGTAGAGAAGCTGACCCTGGAACAGAAATGCAGCCTGCTGTGGATTGCGTTGTACTCCATCTGAAGTCCCAGTGGGTTCAGGAGCCGGCATAGCTGCTCGATATCCAAGTGGCTGTTGTGACTGGGAAGGCCTTTGCCCAGCTTCAGCTGGTGCACAATTTTGCCAGCTTTTCTTGGTTCTTAAGTGGTTGTTAATTTTTCTCTCTTGATGCTGTTTTGTATTTTTGTTGATTTTTTTTTAATGCTGGGGGTGGAGTGAGTCTGGGGGAATGCAGAGAGAGAGAGAGAGAGAGAGAGAGAGAGAGAGAGGCAGGCAGGCAGGCAGGCATATTTAGTAGGGCCACAGTAGCTGCATATGCACATCCCAGTAAACCATGGTTGATGGCTTGCTGTGAGCGTGCCAATTGCTTTTGCTTCATTCTTTCCCTCTAGCAAGTGGGAGCAGCAGACCATAGCCCTCTGCTTACTTTTATACTTGAACCAAGGATCATGGTTTGTTGTTGTGCTCCTCACTTTCATGACCAACAGTGGTTCCTTGTTTGCAAACGCAGCCATGCTGCAACTTAACTTAAGCATCCCCTGGTTTGTGACCACAAGGCATGTGATACCTTCATCATCTTAAGTACTGTGCCTTCTTTCTACAAATCTATTGATTGAATTATGTAGCATGAGAAGAGAAAATACAGAATTTCCTAGTGATGACCTAAAGTATTTTTCTCTCCCCCCCCCCCATATATGAGAGGGGAAAATCCCAGCTGTTTTCAAGCCTGTGGTATTGGAGCCTTACAGGATTAAAAGCAAGTGCTGACTTTTATTGAAAAGCTGTGTGATCCATTCTTCCTGCAAGGCTGACTGTTTCCAAAGCACTGACACATTTATGTAGAGAAAAGCCATTCCTGGCTTACCTTGAGCTGTGCAGCAAGAAGTGGAAAGGGGTTTTAAATTGGGCATGGGAAGGGAGGAACATTGGTTTTCAGGGTGGTTGGGGAGATATTTTAAAATGTAAGGTTAGGTTTCAGAGATTTAGGATGAGAAGGAAGTCAGATGGGAAATTTAACACATGGATAGTCAAAAGGTAGAAAATGCAGAGAACCAATAATTTTAAATGCTTTTTTTGGGATGACTTTAGGTTGCTGTCAGACCCATGAGTAAAAAGCCCCCCAGTTAAGCAGCTGACATTAATGGCGTTAGGGAGGGGTTCCTATGAAGACGTTCATCGAATGCTCATTGCATTAATTTCAAATTTGTCCAAATAGTATATATCACATAATTTCACTGCAGCTTTCAAGGAAACATTTGTGTGTTGGGTGCCATGACCATTTCCTCCTTAGAGTTGATAATGCAAAATGTGCCATTTAAAAATAAATTAATTGAAAATCCAGAGGAATGCATGCATAACTGTCTGTGCTGCTACACATGTGTGCACGAGAGAGATAGACAGAGGGAATAGCAGATATATATTTCAGTTTTGTATCTCTCAGTGGTAAGATGAAGATTTTCCAAACTGTGGATTATAGCCACTTAAATTATGATGAGTGGAATGTTGAAAGCAGCTATAGTTGATACTGAAGCCTAGGAAATACTCTGTTGTGAGCTTAAAAACACAAACAAAGCATATTTTTATTTACTTTCATTTGATGTCACTTTGTGAATTCCATTCTAAACTAAGTGTTCAGTGTTTGGGGAAATATTTTCAAAAGCAAAAAGTGGCATTTACATCTCATTGAATATTGCTATGTCGCGCTTTGTCGTTGCCTGGGAAAAGCTGTCCCTTGGGTTTCATTCACATGCTGGCCTTTTAAAAGGTAATTGTACTTCCTGGCTACCAAATCCCTAAGTAGTTGCGGTGACTTTCCCCCTACATCCATAATTAATGCAATAGTGGCATCTGCATTGGGGGTCATAAGAATATGTCACAGAACACAATATACTGATTCTGTGGGGCTGCTGCCACGAGATACTAGACAGTTGAACTTTCCATATAATGATTTACATGGTAGGACTTGCATCTGTCATTTTAGAAGTTCTCTCAAATGCCACCGCTCTTTCTGCTGAGAAGCTCAGATTGTGTATGCATGTGATTGGGGACTTACCAGTGGGAAAGAAATCGTTGCCTGGTCCCTAACAAAAATGCTGCTCTACCTGGTATTTGCTAACCCTTGTCTCAGGCTAGTTCTAGGCATTTCAGGCAAATCACATTGCTGTGTCCCTTTGCATGCCCATCCTGATTAAAGGTCATGAAGGCGCTGTGCTGAACCATATTAGGGTTTTGTTACAGAGGCAGGGATAAAGACACACACAGCCTCAGCCCAGTCATGTCTTTCCCCTTAAATCCTCTGCAACACAAGCAATACTGTGTGCTTGGTCAAGCAGCATAGCCTGACCACGTTTCCAAGTTACATGTTGATAAAATCATTTTGCCACTGGAAACACAGCCGAGGCCTCTCTATCTTGTGACTAGGGACCACTTGCTCTGCTTTGAATTGTGCCCTTCGAGGATTGACTCTCTTTTTTCTGGCATGCCTCCTTGAACATGCCAGTACAGGCAGAAATTCAACCAGAGCAGCTTTTCCTAGCAGGCCTTTTGTCTGGCTGCTTTCATGCAAGGGCTCCCAGCGACAGCAGCCCCAGTTGGGCAATCTGGTATTCCAAACCTCTCCCATAGGTATGCCCCAAACATGACAAAATCCTGCTCAGCAGCTTATCTGGCATTTAGCATAATGGTTAGAGCATACAGGCAGGGCTTGTTCCGAAGCAGTGGTTATTCCACTCTAGGGTAGCAAGGATAACTTTATGGAGCGCCCACCCACTTGCTAAAGGCCATCGCTGCTGAGGCCTACATATCCCCCTTGGATGTGGAGATATGAGATCAAGTGGCTGTCCTGTAGATTTCTTCCAGGGGGGTGCTCTTGTGGAATGAAGCTGCGGCTGCTGCCACCCCCCAACTGAGTTGGCAGGGATCTGCAAGTGTGAGGTCTTAGCTTTGGCTCTGAGGCCCTGACCACACAGATGTTGGGCAGGACTATGTCTTGATGTCTATGGAAACTGGTGTTAACCTTGAGTAGGATGTTGGGGTCTGGTTCCAGGAGCACTTGGTTGGGATGAAAGGTGCATAGCTCCTACTTGGCTGAATTAATACAGTGGTACCTCGGGTTAAGTACTTAATTCGTTCCAGAGGTCCGTTCTTAACCTGAAACTGTTCTTAACCTGAAGCACCGCTTTAGCTAATGGGGCCTCCTGCTGCCGCTGCACTGCCGGAGCCCGATTTCTGTTCTTATCCGGAAGCAAAGTTCTTAACCTGAAGCACTATTTCTGGCTTAGTGGAGTGTGTAACCTGAAGCGTATGTAACCTGAAGCGTATGTAACCTGAGGTACCACTGTATGTGCTTTAATGAGATTGCCTGTGTCATACTTCATTTAAAACTTCAGAATTTAAAACTACTCTCAGTTTAGCATTATGTGCAAACTAGGGATTTTAGTTTTAAATAAAGAGCTGTCAGTTAAGGTAGCTTCATACTCCCTGGTTTGAAGATGACTTGTTTAGAAATAGGCCTGAATACGCTGGAAGTCAGTGTCTGATTTCTTGGTAGGAAACGTGTGAATAATTTTGGACAACATGGAAGAATAAAAGAAATGCAGATTGTACCTTTAGAGGAGAGATTTTCCTCAAGACCACAAAAGGGGAGGGAAGTGTTAAATACCTCCTCTGTATTGGTGTGATCCCTAAAATAATCACACACCCAAATGCTATCTGCCTATTAAAAAACCTGCATGTTAGACTCAAAGGCACTTCTTTATTTAGGGGCCAGTGGTGTAAATAGACTGTCCCTGTTTGACAGGAGTAGGACATAAAGGTAATCTTAAAACAAAACAACACAGTATAATTGTCCAATGTTCTGAAGCACAAGTATTGGCTATAAAGTATGCTCCAGGTTTTAGATAATTTATGGAGAAGCCGCTTGCTCTGTACAAACATCACTCATTCTCAGTCCAGATTTCACGTTGCTTGTGACACAGACAAACTCAAAGGTAAATATTTTACTAGCTGGTATAATTGAATTGGCCTTGAAACTGCACGGGGCTAGAAAACCTAACATTTTCAGAATTGGAAGGAAAAAACCACCCCTTTTCTTGGATTATACGATGTGTACCTGCTGTACAGTAACTAACAGGCTGTCAACTAAAGATTGCATTTGTGAGAATATGTATTTTCTCAGGAAACCTGTTAGAAGAGAATGTGGCCACTTTTATTTCTACTTCTAGAGCATTCTTGTTCTAAATTACCTGGCAAACCCTCTCAAAGCTGCATAATTTTAAAGCAGCTTGCCTTTCCATAGTATTTTCTTGTTTTTGTTTAAAAAAATCTGATAAAGTACCGGTAGATTACTTTGAGGACAGAATTCACACTTTCCCCATGAGTTCTGTGGGTTTCCTTCCCTCAAGTGCTTTCTTGCTATGAATGAGACATAATAGAGCAAACGCCCAGATGATCTTCCGTGGTGCATTCTAAGTATATTGCCGTGCACAAGTCATTTGGCTGTGTTTTCTAAATAATATCCAGTCTTTGCCTCAGGGGGAAAGATGCGGATATTTTACATGAGTGAGAAAGAGAAGTTCACCATCACATAATAGGAACAAGCTACATAAAGAAACTTCTGCCATGAGCTCCCGTGGCTAAAGAATTAAATTGAAAAATATTGACTTATAGGTCACTACTTTAGTATACTTAAACATACAATAAATTAATGTGTTTTCACGCTATCTAAAGCACATTTCCCCCCAGGGTATGGCCTTAGGCTACACTTAGTGAGTAACCCCCCATTGAACTAAATAGAACCAAGTAAACATGCATGGGATTGAATTGCTATTGTTATTTCTGCCATATATTCATATGAGGGGATCTCTGCTGTTGTGGCACACCTTAGGTCATGCTGCCACCTATTAGCAGGTCCTGACCCCACCAGTTGCAAAGCAGTGGCATATGTTGCCAGTAATGCCAGCGCACTGCTGGCCTTAAACAAAACATCAGTAGCCAAGGAAGGGCACTCCCTTAATGAGACTTAACTTTTCCCATAGCGGTTGGAAATTGCTGCAAATATCACTCTGTCTGGAGTGTGGCTGCAGGAGGGGCCGTGCTGAGCTCACCCCTCCCTCAGCCGTGCCTGTAGTCTTCATCTTGTATTTAATGGAGTATGAATCAGTGTGGCAGGTGTTTAATCAGCCACCTTTCGCCTCCTCTAACTGCTTGATGTGGAATAAGAAAGCAAAAGGAGGGGAATCCACCTCCACGGGGTACAAATATTTTCTCTGAACTGTCTTGTGGCTCTTGATGGTTTTCCTTCTACATGCACCAGTGTTTTAGATAAGTTAAAGCAGAGAAAGGGGAGATAGACACTATATAGTTAAAAGAGAGAGGAGGGGGAGAAGCGTAGAGATTTAAAAATGCTAAATTAGTTTAAAAGCGGATTACATTGCCCTTTTCAAGATACAACCTAAATCTTTAGATTTCTACTTGGCTTGAATAATGCTGTTTGACATTAATGCAGTCTTGCAGTGGCTTCTGTTCAGCAAGAAGAACAAGAGGAAACTCTGCCATTGCGAATATCTGTTAAGGAATTGATTGGTTGCTGAAGTGGAAACGGCTTGATATACATCTTGTGAATTTCTATGGGCGATATTTGGAGGGCCATCTGGAAAACGAAGTTACATTTTTTAGAAGAAAAATGTACTCGCAGCAGGGGAGGGAGGAGATGGGAGCATAGTAAAAATAAATAAATGATGTCAGAGGGGTATGTGAGACCCTCAGCTCAGAGTGGTTTTGGTGATGAGTCAACTATTCTTTTTCCACCTTTGGATTGTGCAAATAAATAAATTAAAAGTTGTTTGGCTGGAACTTGTTTTCAAAAGCTGGTGTTTGTTTCTTGGCTAGTTTTAGAAAATAGAATTTATTTACATACTAAAAAAAGGCATTTTTTTGTGAGGAGAAATATGGCTTCAATAGCCAGCTGTGTGAGGGAAGCTTTTTATTCCTCTGTATCTAGGGGAAGTCACACAGACATAAAATGATTCTAAAATTTAAACTTAAAATAAAAATTGCTTCCTCACGCCAGCCAGAATTGTCTGTGTACTTAACTATGGCAACAGGAGATGGTCTCTTTGTCTTCCAGCGATGTGTATTACATGAGGGGTAGGCTGTGGCATTGAGAGCATGATTGGTTTGTGTAAACAGGTGATGATAAACTACAGTGAGGGTTTCTGCAAAATGCCAGCAGAAGCTACTTAAGCTTGACCATGAATCTATTGTGAAGGTGGGGCGAGTGGCATTTGCTTTATGGCATTTGCTTGATAAAGGCGCTCCACTTTTGCAACTCTCACTGCTCTGTGATATGGCTGGCACCTGCCCTTTTCTGCGGTGGCTCCCCACTTGTGGAATGCTCTCACCAGGGAGGCTCACCTGGTGCCTTCCTTACATATTGTCAGGGAACTGACATCGGAGCCAGGAGTGGAGGCAGAGCTCCCAAGCGATGCCGGAGAAGGGGCAAGCAGGGAGAGAGGGAACTCTTCGGCTGGGGAAGGAAATCAGTGTAACACCAGGGATAAAGGGGGGCGGTCGGGGGAATCGGAGAGGGGTCTCTCTTTGCTGGAGACCAGCGGGGAGAGCACTGGTCCTCCTCTGGCCACACCTACCTTGCGCAGAATACTTCCACGCAGGGAAAGTAGGCGTAGACTTGGCGTCAAAGAGCTTTTGTGCTGGAAGAAGTTTAAGAAACACCCACTGACGGATTCTGCTAGCGACTGAACAGCCACAAAGTGAAGGGCTGTCCAGGCAGGAAGGGTTTGACCAAACTAACTAGCCAGGCAAGGTAGCAACTTATGCACGAGGAACCCCATACATTCATTACACATATATTACATATATTGAGGTGATAGGCAAAAACATTCCAATCTATTGCCTTTTAAACTGTGTGTAGGTTTTTTTTATTGTTTTGGTTTGTTGCTATGTTAAGTATTTTGTGTTTTTATATTGTAAAATGTGATCCTTGGATGAAGGGCAGTAAGAAATTTAACAATTTTTTTTAAAAAAATAAAAAATAGCCACCACCTAAAGACTTGGTTATGTGTCCTGGCTTTCAGTAATATCTGGCACCGATATGAATGATTTTTGGTTGACTGGTTGTGACTTACCTGCCTGGCTTTTAATAACTGTGTTGTGAATTTGAAACTCTTTTAGTAAGTAACCCTTCTGAAGTTGTTGTGCAGTGAAGTTGGGTAAGAAATGTTTTGAATGGGTTTATATTTTTTTTAAAAAAGCTTGATTGCACAGCATGTATTTAAGCCACTTTTGCAGCACCATAGCTGAATCAACTTTGAGTAATGTTGCAGTGATGCAAATACGGTTTGATGCTTGAGCAGATGATGAAACATTCAGATCCTTATTTTTAACTCTGCACAGATACACTGTGCCAACAGCATGCCAGTCTGGACAATTCCAGTTTGCCCATCATGTCAGTGCCATTTAGAACAATATGGGATATCGTGATAAGAATTTCATGACCAGCTTGACTTTTAAGGAACAAACTTATTGGAAGCATTTCTCTCTTTTTTTACTCTTAAAACATTCAGCATGCTTTCATGTGCAGCCAAAAAAGGAATTGCTTGAACTCAGCTGGAGGACAAGGAGAGGACAGAGGGTGAAGAAAGAGCTGTGAGTGGAGGGTGGACTTTTCCCATCCTTCTAACCCCATGGGAAATTCAACAAACCTGCTGTGGTCCATGCCCCCCAGGGGTTCCATGGATGGGGTGGGAGGACTGGGCACAAAAAATGATTTCCCCAATGCACTAAAATAAATGCATGCAAAATTGTGTTCATGCATGGATGCATTTTCCTGGGAAGGGTTTCCATCAGCTTTCATCAGATTCTCAAAGGGGGTCTGTGACCGCCTCCAAAAAAATGTTAAAAACCACCGCTATAGAGTCGTCTGCTATATATGTATGCCTGTATTTTTATATTTTAATTAGCTGATTATAAATTATTAAAGCTAATCAAATAAAGTTTTGTAATTTAACACTGGCATCGAACCAGTATTCTTCTGGGTCAGAGAAGCATTTTTGGTCCATGATGTGATTACATATTAATGACATTGTTTCCCTCCGAGGCCTCTGTTTCAGTGGACACAGTGGATTGGATCCAGAGAAAATGGGGCAGTAGGGAGCCAAAGAAAGCTGACTTCCCTGCCCCTTCTTCCTCCCCACCCCGCCATCCCTAGCTCTCCACAAAGTCTCCCCTAAGGGTTGGGAGTCCTGCTCAATTGGAAGGTAGCCTGGGCAGGAAGGGAGGCAGTCTTCAAAATCAGACTGAGGCAGTATGTTTAAGCAACCAGTATTAAACTTTATGCAGCCAAAAGGATCCAGTGAACTCCCAAGTGCACAAACCCTGACCACTCATTAAATTGCTCTATATTTCATTAGTCTTTGCATTGTAGCAATCCTGGGAAGAAGCTGGTCATTTCCATTTTAAAAAACTGGAGTTCGTTCTCCCACATGGTAACTTTCTTTCTTTGGTCTTTTTGTTGTCGCCGCCGCAGGTAATTAAAATCAGGGAGCACTGCAATTGCCCAGCTTTGCCTGGACAGGATCCACGCTTTGCTTTCAAACTGGCCAAGCAACAAATTCTGCAATCGTCTAAAAACGAGGGAGGCCCAAACCTCACTCACGATGCTCTTTACAGAACAAAGGAGAAGACACACGTGGACATAGTAGCTGGGAAATAACTCTGCAGGTGAAGGCAGAAATGCTTCATGGATTAACGTTATCCAAATTCTCAAGGCAAGTACTGTGCTTTCAGGAAACTGCTTCGGAAATTTGAAATGGCCTGACAGTGCTATTAATTTATGGCCACAATTTTTGACAGTGATGTGCCTCTGGAACTCGGCTCTTGAATGGATTTGCAGAAGAATGCTTCATATGCACAAGGAACACGAGGAGCAGTTTCTGTGATGGAAGAGAACAGGAAACCTTTGTCTGCATGGGGGGCGGGGGTGTTCAGCAGTGCCCCAGATGGCACTCGCATACATATTGATGTATAACCAGGCTGCAATAGCAAATCCTCTTGTACACCGAAATGTTAGTCTGACTGTCAGAACTATGTCTTTTCCCAATCATGTTATAATCTCCTCCATCCCCCACCCCCGTTTCCCAATGGATGTCTCAAAGGGATGTCCAGCTGAGTGTGGTGGGGAGGGCAGGGAGGGCTGCATATTGGAAAAATGGAAACATTGCATCTGTCTAAATATCTATCCAAGGGCAGTTCTTGCAATGCAGTTTTAAGTTGTATCCCCAGGCTCAAGTTGGATACAAATCTGTCCCTTTATCGCAAATAATGAAATAGTATCCCTTACCTGTGTAAATCCTCTTGAATTTGTTTCAAGCTCAGTTAGTTTTGTCCAATGATATTTATAAAATATTGGTAAGAATTCACTGCCTTTTACAAGGATCAAGATGCAATAAACTGACCAGTGGTCTGGTTCGAATATCACCTAATTGGTTGACCTGCTGTTGGGAATTCCCTCTCTTTGTACTCTCTAAAAGACAGATTGAGTCAACATTTCACTTTGAAGCAATCCCAAAGGACTGTGGAGTTAACCTTACAATGTAAACATGTTTGTAAGGCACAAGACAAAATTTTATTGGATAAAATCTGACATACAGCACTAAGGAGTGTGGTAGATTATTTGTCGGTGTCATTTAAGTAAACAGAATACCACTTGGAAAGGTTAAATTAGTTACAGTAGACTTTGTCCTGGTCAGATCAGTGCTTGAAAACCCAGTGATTGATGCTCAAGGGAAATCCCTGGAGTTGGATGATGTGCTGTGAGGTGCCTGCTAGTGATTTATAAAGCAGCAAGGCATGCCACTAAAGCCACATAGTCCAGACTCAGTGATTCCCCCCCCCCCGTTTCCTTGGGTAAATGTTTTGAGGCATAACTTCACTGATGTCTCTTACTGGACCATAATACTCCTTTGCTCCTTGTTGTCCTTGCAGAGTTCCTCATTTTCACCACATGTTCCTGTTCTCCTGCATTAAAGTCTCAGCCATGGTTGCTAGACTGCATTTTGCTGCTATCCAACACTGAAACAGTTCTCTGAGTTCTATCCTTTCTATGGACTGCAAACTATTGGGAAATATACACCACCCCCCCACGTTTTCTTACTCTGGAAAACTGAAATTCCTCCGCTTCATACTATAGAACAAATATTAAATAAGAATTACTTGACACAGTACATCAGAGAAAGGCCCATGGCTTTCCACCTTTGGTTAACAGCATGGTCCTATAACATTTAAAAGTTATTTGTATGTTCTTATATGAAAATCTGGGGAAATGTGGGATGATGGAAGCTTTATCTCCACCCCCCACCTGATGAAAATGTAAAAACATGAAACAATGCCGCATACACAATATTTTTGCACACTATTTCCTCAAATAGGGATCCCTGGTTCCATGTCCCCAGTCATTGTAGAGCACTGCAGTGCCACAACTCTTATAGTCACAAAATCTGCCAGTCCCATAGATGCCAGCTCAGATCCTAACAGGACAGGGAAGAGGGCCAGATGAGGCTTCAGATTGATCTCAACTTTTAAGGGAGGAAGACTATCTTCCATTACTTAAGAAAGCTAGGGGTTGCCCCTGTCACCCCTTCTGCTACCCAACAAGCCTTCAGGAGGCCAGTCTCTCTGCCATCTGCCATTAGATTGCAGCCATAGTCGTGCACACTAATTTCAGTGGGTCTTCTCTGAGTCTTACTTGGTTGGGTTTCACCCATACAGTGGTGCCCCGCAAGACGAATGCCTCGCAAGACGAAAAACCCGCTAGACGAAAGGGTTTCCCGTTTTGGAGGTGCTTCGCAAGACAAATTTCCCTATGGGCTTGCTTCGCAAGACGAAAAAACCGCTAGACGAAGAGACTCGCGGAACGGATTCTTTTCGTCTTGCGAGGCACCACTGTACTTGTGAAACAAACTGAAGGAGATGAAAAGCTGCTTTTAATTATTCCAAACCTCCCAGTCTTTTGAAGTCCATGAAACTCAGAATTGGCAGCTTTGGATCTTTCATACACTGCTTCAGAGAAACAAAAAATGAAACGATCAACATGAACCTTCAGTCGCAGAACCAATAAGACTGCAGTGTTTTATTAGACATAGAGACGGAATCCGAAGCAGTCCCCTTGTTAAGGGCAGAGCTGCCTTGTCTTGTGAGACAGCACAACACCATATTTTTGCTTTTAAATTGCCTCTTTGTTTTGATTTCACTAAAAGAAAGCATCCAGTATCGACTGGACAAGTGTGAACTAACAAGCTCGTAAGTTGTAGTTTGTTTACTGACTTCAGCTGAAGAACACCAGCTCTCTGAGCAGTGCCAACACCTACCTAATTTATCTTTATTTGTAGGAGGTATTTTCAAGGTTGGCTCTGCCTCTGATTGCCAGACCTGATTCTTTGTGTCTTGATTTAGTGCATACTGCTTCTAAGCCATGTATAGATCAGTATGCAAGATGCCGGCAACAGGTAAAAGCTCACCTTGACCATCTCCTGCCACTTCATTCTTTTCATTTGTAGTGACAGGAGATGTTTGTTTTTTAAACAGAAAAGCTCAGAAATTTGGCCACTGTCACATAAAGTAAACAGAAAAAAACACACTACGATAGTTCTCCTCACCCCCAGATTTGTACAACTTCTTACCTCACTGAGGAACATGTTGCAGGTGAATTGCTGTAGAGCACAAAAGGCAACTAATTGCAAAGGCCTTTGTGAATGTGCAGAGTTTTTACTTGGTTTTTAAAGTCACTCAGCATCCCAGAAAGCTGGTGGCACTACCAAGAATGCCTTGTTCCTAGTATGGCACCTGCGAAAGTCAGTTCTTGAGATTTATTGTGTTGTCAGCTACATACTGAGGAGGCTATTGTTTAAAGTGCCTAGGCCCCAAGCTGTTTACAGTTGTAAAGGTGGCACCCAGCACCTCCTAAAAGGGAGCATGGAAAGCGCCTCACATAATGCAGACTGGACAGTGCCAAAATAATGTGCTCAGTCTTTTCCAACAATCGGATAGCTGCATTTTCGTCCAACTGAGGTTTCTGGGCATTTTTGTGGGCTTTCCCACAAAAACTCTGCTACAGGAGTCTAGTGAGGAAGTTAGTTAAGACCTAAAATAACTGGCTAGGTCTGGCCTTTCCAGGGAAAGACATGGCTGGTGGTGAGAACTGGGTGAGGGTACCATCTTAAATGGATGAGGGAGGAAGAAGTGCCTATACATAACATTAAACTTCTAAATAATGTGTGTTCTTATGTGTGCTCTTCCCATTTTCAGAGACTTTTAGTGCCTCTAGGCAAGCTTCCAGGTATATATTTTATTTAAAAAAGGACTTTACATTTCTGCAATATGTGTTACTCTGTGTCCTCAGAGTAATTCCAGTCTTTACTGCCCTCTGTGGTAGGATTGAATTGTAACTCGTGTGAATGAGCCATTACTGTTTCAGCTTAGAACAGGGGTTGGCAAGGTTTACCTCGCCTGGGCCGGTTCACTCCAGTGGAGATCCCTCCGTAGGCTGGATCGTGTGCGTGCGTGAGCATGCACGGCCATGATTTCCGGCATCTGAGCATGCACAGATGTGATTTCAGGCAATGTGGAAGCGAGTCCCCGCACTGCATTGCGCCGAGCCAGTTTAGCACAGCGCGCAGGGACTCGTTGAGTGGGCAGTTTGGTTCGGGGGCCGGTTAAACAACCCCCGTGGGCCGCTTGTGGCCCATGGGCCATAGGTTGCCTACCCCTGGCTTAGAAGAAGGAAATCACCCTACAAAGAAAGAAGCAACAGGCAAGTTGACCATAGCCTTATTACAAGGTTTAGCATTTCACAGTTGCCTGCATATCCTGTGCAGCCTTTGTTTGAATATTTGTTTGCTGGGAGCAGAGTAGAATAATAGTAGGATCATCTCGTGCAGCCCTCTGCAATGCAGGACCCTCTTGCCCAGAGTCCGCCCCCGCCCCTGCCCCCGCTAATGGTTCAAAGAACATGTGGAGGCAGCAGAAGTGGCTATGCTGCTTTCCCACCAGAAATTGCACTTTTTGACCCAAAGGTATTTGTGTCAGGCAGTGCTTGTTGAGAAAATGAAACAAATGACAAAGTTAACCCCTTTCCTGGTCTCTAATCTCAAGCTTTGACCTCCCGCTACACTTTTCCTAGGGCTTGTCCCCACCGGGCTTTGGTGGCGATGTTTTCGAGGCCATTTGACCTGTAAAATCAACTTTCCTTAAGTACCTTTGCTACTTCTGTCTTCTTGCCAAAATAAATTAAGAGCCTTGTTATGTTCCGAAAGCATGAAAAAGCCTTTAGCAAAAGCTAGAAACTATCATTTTGACCCTTAATGGAATCACTTCTAAAATCCCCGCTAAGGAACGATCACCTTGATTTATTGCAATGCATCTCCAAGGCACAATAAAAGCAAGAGTTGCCATGTTGGCCCATAAGAAAACAAAACCAAACCCTCCGTTACTTTGCTTTGGATCCACTAAAGTGCCACAAAAATAGTAGCAAAGCTATTTAGTTCTCTGGAATTCATCAGGTGAAATATTAGGAAGTGGAATGAATGAGGAAAAATAAAAAGCAAGAAAATAATAATAAAAAGGCTGGATGTTTAGGCTCACTTCCGACATGAAGACTGCAAATTCAATAGGAGTATCCAAGGTGTTATAGGGATCAATCAGACACTAGGGGAGTGGTATATGTGTGTGTGCGTCCCCAAGAATCCTGTATCTTACAATATTTGGTCTACACAGGACGCTCACAGTTGCTTGCAAGATTAACCAACATAACCAGAAAGTTTTGAGAAGAGAAGACTCCCTGGTAAAGACCCTGATGTTGGGAAAGATTGAGGGCACAAGGAGAAGGCGACAACAGAGGATGAGATGGTTGGACAGTGTTCTTGAAGCTACTAACATGAGTTTGACCCAACTGTGGGAGGCAGTGGAAGGCAGGAGTGCCTGGTGCACTCTGGTCCATGGGGTCACGAAGAGTTGGACACGACTAAATGACTAAACAACAACAACAATGATAACAAACCAGAAAGTGTAAAGTAGCCATTAAATTTGAAGCCTTGCTGAATTACTTTCTCTTTGTTGCTGTATAAGATCTTAGTAGTACTTGGTTATGTGACCTTTTTGTATTCAGTTGCAGGTGGAAAGGATAAAGGATTTTCTGTGCATCCAAAAAGGAAGAAGGAAATTGTTGTGCAACAGAATACCTTGTAAAATAACGCACCACTTGACAAAACCCAGCTTAAGTGCAGTGAAAAATAATGAAGATTTTGAACTCCTTTTACATCCTTAGCCATCACTGCTTGGTGGCCAGTCAGCCCACTTCAATTTCAATACCTACCCTTTTAAACATTTTTCTTAGATGTGCTGGCGGAGTGCATTGGTGAGGTTTTCCTCCGCTGGCTTTTCTGTGCAGTGCTGAGTTTTAGAAATTTGTTGTATAACAATGTAAGAATCATTTTACCAGGGGCTATAGGAAGTTTAGCAATACCACGAGAGGTCTAATAGCACAATAGTGGCCTCCCCATATAAAAATAGCCCTGCAATAAAGCAGCACCATTGCCACTTGCTAATGAATGGCCCACAATAAGGAGATTACCAAAGCCTATTATTGGCTTTCTTTAAAATAAAAACTCATTGCATTAGAGAAGCTGTCTGTAAAACTTGCATTGTTTACTCATTGTCTGGTGTTCTTAAAAACTTTAGAAGAAGAGTAGAGGGGCAAGTGGAGGGACAAGCTGGACTACAACTCCCATCATTCTTGACCATGGCTCATTCTGGAGGGCCAAATGTTTTCCATCTCAGAATTAGACAATGAGATCTGAACCAAGGTATTCTGAGCCTGGTATATATGAGCCATCATGAATTGCAACAAGCAACAGAACAGCCGTGGTGGGAAATGGATGACAAGAATGGAAGATGGCAACTCTGTGTTCCTTTTGGCAAACTGCTTGGAACCTTGACTGAATGACGGAATCACGTGAAACGTGATTGATAAGAACTCAATGGCAAGGTTAAAGAAAACATTATATCTAAAAAAATGCCAAAGATAACAACAAGGGCATTATAATGGATGTGGAATTATCAATACTGTTTTGTTTTGAAGAAAAATATTGGAATATGGCAACATGACCATGACTTTTGAACATGTCAGAAAATCAGGGGTCCCAGTTAAATTTTGGACACACCTATAATCTGCATTTTGTGTGGGTTTTGCCTATTTATGCAATGAAGTTACCTGAATTAAATATAATTATTTATAATATAAATATTACCTAATTAAATGAAATTAGTTGAATGAAATTATGCATGAAATGAAATCTTCCATTGTAGTGCCCACCATGTTGAGATTAAATGGGTGAGCTCTGATGATGAGAGCTTTTCTGCTCAGCCAGTTGTCTCCTGATGGTTGCTACCAATTCCTGATAAACAATTCCTGTGTGGTTGTTGTTCTTAATGTTTATTTTATTCAATTTTAATGTATTTCAAGATTCCTGCATTGCAGAGGGTTGAACTAGATAACTCTCATGGTCTCTTCCAACTTTACAATTCTATGATTCTATGATATATACATAAAAGGTGGAAAATTCTGTGCTAGTTCCTGATCATTCCCCCTTGTTTCTTTCCTTGTTACTGCCTTTTCAGCTCTTCTTCATGTGCTCCCTCCATCCCCAGATCTGGCTGGATGATTATGAATTTTATTCCAATATGCAGGTTTTCTAGGAAACTTAGAAATTCTGTTTCATAACTAGGCAGGCTAGAAGAAGAGACAAGGTTAAGATTCACAAGAATTTCAAGAACCATATTGTAAGGAAAGCAGTGTTTAATGTCTGGATAAAATATGAAGACTTATTAGAAAACAAGACCCCAAGGTGGTTATCGCCTATGGAAGCTAAGGCTGTGAAAAGACCCAATATGGAGGTCAAATGGCCGAAATATTGGGAAATATTAGAAAGAGATGGAGATAATTGGAGATTGCAGAGTATGGAGAAACTTAAAGATAAAGTGCGAGATTGGTTACATTACGCTCAGATTAAAGAGGCTTTTAAATTGGATAAAAAGTTAGGATTCCAAGTGGAAAAATCGAAATTGGAAACAGAACTGTTAGAACCTAAGACTAAATTACTTTCAAGAATGTATAACTTGCTGCTGAGGTGGAACACACAGGATGAAACGGTTAAATCAGCTATGATAAAATGGGCACAGGATATTGGGTATAATATTATGTTTGCTGACTGGGAAAAGTTATGGACTACCGGTATGAAGTTTACGGCATGTAATGCCTTGAAAGAAAATATTATGAAAATGATATATAGGTGGTACATGACCCCAGTCAAGCTAGCTAAAATATATCACCTGCCAGATAACAAGTGTTGGAAATGCAAGGAAACTGAAGGAACATTCTTTCACCTCTGGTGGACTTGCCCTAGGGTTAAGGCCTTCTGGGAAATGATATATAATGAGCTGAAAAAGGTATTTAAGTATACCTTTCCTAAGAAACCAGAGGCCTTCCTTTTGGGCATTGTTGGCCAGAGGGTGCTAAAGAAGGACCAAACATTATTTATGTATGCAACAACAGCAGCAAGGATACTTGTCGCCAAACATTGGAAAACCCAAGATTTGCCCACGTTGGAAGAATGGCAGATGCAACTGATGGACTACATGGAGTTAGCAGAAATGACCGGCAGAATCCGAGACCTGGGAGAAGAAGCAGTGGAGGAGGATTGGAAGAAATTTAAGGACTATCTTCAAAAACATTGTAAATTATATGAGTGTTAAGAAGGATGAGAGATTTGAAAATAACAGGGCACCATAAAGTTAGCGGATAAGATTACGAGAATGAGTGAATTTCATGAGAAAGGTAAATTTTGAATGAATATCATGTTAAAATTAGGCATTCAGGATTTCGATAAAAATATTCAAAGTTAGGGATAAAATATTGGAATTCTGTACAATAAGAATGAAAATAAGGTGATAAGTTGCTGGCTAAAGTTTTATTAACTTGGAATGTAGGAGCGAGAGACGTGAGGAAGTCCAAAAGGGAAAAATGAAGAAAAGATGGTTATTACAAGATGTAAAATCCTATGTTTGTTTTATTCTTTTGATGTTTTCTGTTTATTCTGTCTTTTTTTCTTTATTGTATTATTAAAACTTTTAATAAAATTTTATAAAAAAAATAAAATAGAAGAAGAGACCAACTCTTCACTCAGTGTGGCAAACAGAAAGCCAAATATATTTATTCAAATGACTCCAGTTGATTTGTCAACGCAGTTATAATGCTGTTCTTACTATAACACTATTCTTATATGATTTTCTATGTACCAAATAGCTATCTTATACCACTTTATGTGCCTGTTTTGCTTCAAAGGTCATAATATCTTCCATGGGAAGGTAATAACATGTGTACAGCATTACACCAATGGATTTGTTTCAGTTACAGCCTTGAGTCTGTGCTCTTTAATCACTGGTTATACTTTACTCCCTGAACCACTGGGTTGCTAATCTGGAAATGTGAACCTGTATTAAATCACCAAATTTAACACAAGTTACCACAAGACATTGGGGCAGTTGAATGTGCAGAGGACAAAATAATAGGAGAGTGGGAGCTCAGGTAAGATGAGGAAAGGCTTGGGTATAGATAAAGCCTTGAATCTAAATAGCACAGAGTGAGGATTTTATCCATATTCTGTCCCCACCCATGTATCTCCATTTCCCTCTACAGTCTCATGAGAAACACCCGTTTTCTGGAAGGTAAGGACAAGCAATGTGATGTTACAGCACCATCAGGTTAATGAGAAGGGAGGATTCGAGCGCCATATGGTAGCAGCAAGAGCAACTGACAGTTGTTAAATGTGCTGAGTGCCTGACAAGCCTGAGATACACCCAGCAAGATCCCAGCATCCTTGCATCCATTTTGAGAGGTCCAGTACGTTTTTGACTTCTGTTTCTGAAGCAGCAAGAGGCAGCTCCAGAAAGCCGTGATTTCTATTCCAAATATCAAACGAAAGTTGGTCACAAAGAATATTTCTGTGCCTTTGACGGCTTAATTTCTAGGACATCTCTGTCAGATTCCATTCAGCTCTCTGCCTGCCAGTGTGATCCTCCTGCGATTCCTCCAAATCACTCTTTCCTACTCATGTTGTAGCCTGTTTACCCCATTATCGGGTAGTTGCTGCGAACAATGTAGCACTTAGGTGGCCTCTGCCCTCCTCAAACACTTCCTCCCCCACTGTCTTCTGCATTTGGTTTAAAGCTTGAGGTAATTAAATTTCTCTCTTTTTCCCTCTAGCAACATTGATCTATATTGGATATTTAGACTCCAGAGAATCAAAGCTCTTTATTCCTGCCTGGAATATGTTGCCCTCAGATTTATTCCCTACGTGCATGGAATAAATGAGGAAGGACTAATGTACTGGAATCATAGCAGCAAGATTTGTTAACCACAAGATGGCAGTTTGACTGCCTCGGCTAGACTTTTGTAATTGATGCATCGAAGCAGCCTCAGATTTTAGTCTGGCTTTGGCAGAGGATCCTGAGCATCTTCCTTTGGGGCTTTTAAATGGTTTGAAAAGTGAGACTTGGCTTTCAGTATTAAGGCTGCCATGTTCTTGGGGAATGTATTGTATGGGACATAGTATATTTCTGATGGCCTGTATATTTCCGGGAACTTTTCAGATCCGCTCTTGCTTCGTCAACTGTGAAATGTCTGTAGGTGATCTGTTTGTGCAGAATTACATCTGCCATTTAATAGAAGATTAGGAACATAGAATAACTGCCTTGGATTCACATATCTCAAGAGATGTGCTAATAACAGTAGGGTTATTATAAGTATCTTTTTAAGTATTCCAGGGCATTGTAGTTAAAGGATAATATATTAAAACAAGCAAAAATGAGAGTAAGCACCATGGCATACAGTGGATTTTAGCCCATGTTGGACTTACTCAGAGTAGGCCCATTCATATTAATGGGCATGGCAAACTTATGCCCATTATTTTCAGTGGGTCTACTCTGAATGAAACTCAGTGGGTCTTGTTTCCATAGGATTGTGTTGGATGCTAGTCTTATTTTCTCTAAAGAGGGGATATACTCCGCTTTCCAGCATAGGAACTAGGCTCTTTTCGTCAACTCACCTGTTCTCCTCTCCCACCCAATAAAGTGAGGAAGTTGAGTGCAACCATTCTGTAGCAAGTCTTCCAAGGTCATCTAATACATGGGGATGCTGTATGAAGCTGCTGTCATTGGGTTAGGGCTAGCATTATTCCTATCCTGACCATGAGATCAAAAATGCTCTCAAACAAGTGGCTCAGACTAGGACGTGTCATGGGTGCTTTTTGTTTGTTTATCTGTTACTACTTTGGTTAAAAAAGAAATGGCACTCAAGACACGTTCTAGTGTTAGCTGCTTGCTTCATAACAAAAGAAGAAGAGACCTTGAAGGGAAACTAAAGTGTTATAAAAGCCAGGCACAGGGAACCTGCCTATGCTATTTATTCACTCAGAGTGATTTACTCTACCAAATGCCTCTTGAAACTTAAAGGTTCACAAATCCCATCATTTGGAAATGACAATAGTTCAGCAGACAGGTATTAGGTTTTTCTTGTCCACCATATGTGTGTGTGTGTTTTAAAGAGAGATTATTAGCCTATTTATTTAAGTATTTTGAAAATTTCTAAACTGTTCCTTCATCCAGAATGGATTCTAGTGCCCTGTTCTTAAAAATCAAAATCAAATTCCAATACAATATTAAAGCAATGACAAAAAAAAACACACCAAAACATCTGACACTGAAAACTGTACAAGCAGCAGTACACTTTAAAAACCTTAGCTTCCTTAGCTAACTTGCCAAGCACAGAATATAGAAGACACAATTTTGACATAGGTTCTCGATGAAGGAAAAAAGCAAACAAAAGGAGTAATTCAAGAAATACACTGAAATACTGCTGGGATGGTTTCTTTCATGCCTGTAGCTTTCCCCCTATATTTTCAATGTGATGATAATTCCAGTGACAAATGTGGAAGGGAAGGCACCAAGACACAGGTGGAAATTTATAACTTGCGGCCCCAAAGGACTGATGGTCCTTTAAACGAACTACCCTTAAGAAAGTACTCCCTTATAGTTTATTTTTTAAAAAATAAAAAACCCACAGAACAAAACCTTCTGTAGAACAGTTGTGGCAGTTACTGTTCCTTTCATAAATGCAGTCTGGTTGTGGCTGTTGTCTCTCCCGCCTCCCCTGCCATTTTGATTAACACCACTGCTTGGTTGAGTAGAAGTCTTCCTCTTATTTATGACAGTAACCAAACTTTGTACTATGGATTTAATTTGGGATGTGAACTAAAATATTTTCCTGGCTTTGGGTATAATCCTTCACTGTTTGCTGGCATTCTTGAAGATGAGATCTGAGCGAGTGTTTTAAGGAACAATCTCTGAGGAAAACTCCTCAAATTACATATGTATTCTGGATGAATACATGTTTGACTCTGAGTAGCGCACAGTAAGATGAATCTATCCATCATACATGTTTAGTGTAAAAACCTATATTTGCTTTTCTTTCTATCCGTACAGATTCGATCACCATAGCTGGTTTGTCATTTGCTAAATACATGGGCTCAGCTCTCTGCGACCCCAGCTCATCAGTTACCAAGTGAGCAGGCTGTCATAGAAGCTACGCATATCATTTATTACTGTCAGGTATCCAGAGATCAGAATCTTCCCAGAGCTTCTTATCCTTTGATGGCTTGGAAATAGAATGACTAGGAAAATCTTGTGCATGAGAATAGGAAATGCGAAGCCTGAAATCCTGAAGGAGTCGGGGCAAAAATGGGGTTGGATAAGCTTGATTTAATTTCAGTTTTGCAACCTATTCTGTCGTTTAAAATTTGCTCTGCATAATGCATCTTGGCTGTTTCCGGGAAAACCTAATTCAATACCAACGTTTCAGTAGGAACAGGTTTGGCCTCCAGAATGATTGAAATGGCGTGTAATCACAGAAGCTGGAATGTAACTTGCTTCTGAGAGGCTGTGGCTGTATCTATGATGGGGGTCATGAAATATGCTGGTTCACCTTGTGACTGTGTCCCTGGAGGTAGTTGGGATACATCATGTGGAAGAAAATGCACATACCTGAACTGCTCCTTCATTGTAAGGTTTTCATCTAGATGACCCTTTGGGTCCCTTCCAACTCTCTACAATTCTATGATTACTGGATGCCCATTGATAAAAGTTGATTTCGACTTGGGCTGGAATTTTATTTACGCAGATGTTCATTCTTATTTATATAGATTTAGCCATGCAGGTCTCCATAAGTCCCTCAAAGTGATTTACAGAATAAAACAATAACATTGTGCCATATAAGAAAGGAATCAAATACCATTATTAAACATTAATACGAGCAGCGCATTAAAGCTGACAAACTTAAATGTTCATAGGACCCAATTCCTAGAGGCCAAGGTACCTTCACCCCCCAAAAAATATTTGATGGGGCCAGACTTCCCCAAATTTGATGGACAGACAGCCATTCAAATTGTGCATGTGTGTCGCATCTTGTGGGGTGGGGCTTACCTGCCCCCCCAGTATTTTATTCATGTTGGCACCCCTGTAAAGGTTACAGAAGACTTGGCAGAAAAGGTCTAAACCAGAAACTTGAATTTAACTCAGATATAGACTGTGCGATAGTAAAAGAATTGCTGCTATATATAGTGAACAACTAGCTTCAAATAAAAGCCGCATTCTGGGCAAGCTGAAATTTCCAAACTGTATTCAAGGGTGAGCCCTACATATAGTGTATTATACGGTAGTAGTCAATATTCAGTAATTCAATGGTGATTTTGGGAGGCAAATGCTTCTAATACATTATATTTTAACAATATGGTTTCATTATTGCTTTTCTAAGATGGAATAGTGTAGTCTTAACTTCCTCAGTCATTTGTCTTTCTTTCATCTGATGTGCCTCTGCTTAATAGACTATAGGAGGAATAGGAAAGTATTCCCCCCCCCCCATCAAATAAATATGTAAACACTGGAAATGTCAGTATAACCTGACACGAGTTGTTTAAATACAGTAGTCTGCACTTTTCTTGTTATTTTCCCATTCTGCCATGTGGCCGACTGATAACCAGCAGATTGTCTCTGACTATTTGTTGTTGTTTAGTCGTTTAGTCGTGTCCGACTCTTCGTGACCCTATGGACCAGAGCACGCCAGGCACTTCTGTCTTCCACTGCCTCCTGCAGTCTGGTCAAACTCATGCTGGTAGCTTTGAGAACACTATCCAACCATCTCATCCTCTGTCGTCCCCTTCTCCTTGTGCCCTCCATCTTTCCGAACATCAGGGTCTTTTCCAGGGAGTCTTCTCTTCTCATCAGGTGGCCAAAGTATTGGAGCCTCAGCTTCAGGATCTGTCTCTGACTATTACCCTACTTGAACCATCATCCCTTGACTGAAATGCTCGTTTTTGACATCGCAGCATAATATGCTCTGAGTTGCACCTTAAGCCACTTCTCTTGCTTCTCCCAGTTTTGCTTTCTCTTTCTCTTTCTGCATGGGGGAGAACTAACCAGCTCTGCTTACTGAAGTGTGTTTGCTCAGCAAGAAGCCACTGGACTTCCAAACAGAAATTACTGGGGATTTTCCATTTAGGCTGCTTATTGCAGACTGAAAGCTCTTTAAGCATATATTGATAGTTGCTCAGTTTTATCAATACACCTTAAGACATCCCTAATGCTGTGAATGCTCCTTTTGGAGTCCCTGCAGCCCGTCAGTGCAATGATCTATTGCACTGCACATATTGCAATAGCAATGTCTCCATTGGGCCCCAGGATTCAGTTAATTGTCTTCTGTCACATGAGACACCCAGGGATGTTATCTCAACCATTTGGAACTTGGTGCAGGTCAATTGGTTGTGTTTTGCAAATGCTAAGATGGTCTGCTTACAGGTGCTGGTTTTAAGGATACCTTTGCACAGTACATGCATGATTAGTGATACAGTTCCCTTAACAAACAGTATTTTTCCAAAAGCAGGAACCCAAACTTCCAACGCTTCTGTATTTTTCTGAGCTCCTATGTCAATGACCAAGCAGCATGATCCACTGTAAACATCCCATTAACCTAACATGTGACATCTATGGAGGGTTTTATTCACTTAGCTTGAAGCAACTCAACAAAGAGTATACCCTCTGCTTGGCAATCATATCACGATTTGATAAATACAAAGCTGTTCTTGTTCTCTCTCTTTAACAAAATGGCTAATTATACCCCTCCATTTCCATCTTACTGCTCCTAATTAGATTCTTCTTAAACAAACCAGCTCTTCCCTGGTGCCCCTCAAACGCATGAGAGGTGGTTATCATGCACTCCAGTACCACTTGTTATCTTCCCTCATGTCAACCCTTTTGGCTCATTAATATCTCTACTTTTGCTCTTGCCCAAATTCCCAGTCCACTCCTCTACATCTTTCAGTGACAGCGGAAATGTGTTTCCGAGGCAAAGGAGCCTCCTCCTCCACCACCCTATTGCTCCTTCTTATAATTATATGTATGCAGTTTCTCAGACGTGCATAGGATGTCCTGAACATTGGATGGTGCCAATTTCAAGCATCAAGTTGGAGGCCAAGAGAGAGGGTTACAGGGTCTCTACCTCAAATAATGGAATCCATATAATCCATAAATTAATATCCGTAGCATTCTACCTGCATTAACGCTGAATATCTCTGCACTTCTCAAATCCTAAATGATCCATTGGCATACTTTTTTGCGTGCTAATTTTAGCTAATAGCTATCTAGCTGGAAGAAATGAATTACCTTCAAGGTGTATGTTATGCCTCTCACACATTGCCGACACGGTGGGCTGTTTAAGTCCAGCGTAACATGCAGTCACACTGTTTTTATTCTTCTTGCACGTCATGCCGTGTTCCCTGTGAAGATGCATTGACTTAGTTTCATTTTCACATTTTACCAGTGTGTGTACAGCCTTGCATTTAAATAGTCTCATTTCCTTTTGATGCAGTGACATCTTCTCAGGAGAGGCACCATCTGACTGTCCTGAAAATTTAGCGATGTCACAAGTCATAATGGAAAATCGAAAGCGCTGCGTTCTTGGGAGAGCTTGTTGGCTGGGCGTGCTGCTGTGTGCTGCTTCGCGGAAAATTGGGGGAGCCTTTCTGAATGATCAGTTTCTAATGCATTAAATGCACAGTTTTTGTTCTGAGTCCACCCAGGTTGCACTTCATTTTCAAAAAGATCGCTTTCCCCCAGAGTAACATGTGCGGTATTTTTGTGCTTGGAGGAACAACACGGAGCTGTCTTCTGGTTACAAGTTTCATTGCTATAGTGATGGGCATGAGGAATGCAGTGATGGAGTGTCATGGGATCATATTGAAAACACGCCCTCCAACATTTCTCTGATGAAAATAAGGATGTCCTATTTAATAATAATAATAATAATAATAATAATAATAATAATAAACCCCACCCATCTGACTGGGTTGTTCCAGCCCTCTGGATGGCTTCCAACGTATATAAAAACATAATGAAACATTAAACATTAAAAAACTTCCCCATATAGGGGTGCCTCCAGCTGTCTTCTAAAGGCTGCATAGTTACTTACCTTTTTGGCCCAAGGGTTGCATAACTCCACACCCTCCAACATTTCTCTGATGAAAATAGGGACATCCTAAGGAAAAGTGGGACATTCCAGGTTCAAATCAGAAACCAGGATGGGTTCTGTAAATCCAGGCTTGTCAGACACAGCTCCCTCATTCTTGTGGCTCTTGTTTTGTGCTTTTTGATCTTTCCACCAGTTTGTATGTTCTCCTCTGATACTCCATTTCTCGGACAGAAAGAATAACACAAATAAATTTGAAACCTGAATCTTGGGAACAGAATGTGTTATATTATAACAAACTGAAGTAGGTAAACCTTCCTTTTGTGTACCTTGATAGCAAAGCCTGGTACAGTCGATTTGGATTATTTGGTTACAGAATACTTAAAAGACTTATTTATGGGTTCACGGCAGATTACTAAGGCACACCAAACTGCTTGTAGTCAACGCATGCTGGTTGTGGAGGGGGAGCAGGGAGACAGTATTCACTTAGCAGCCTTCTGTGCAATGTTTGGCATTGATTAAAATTGCCCAGTGTGGCAAGGGGAATCAAAGGAGAAACAAGCAAGGTAAAACAGACCTTGGGATGCAGTCGACAGAGAAAGCCTGAGTTTTACTCTGCTGGGTCCCAGAAAATGCCCAGATTTCAACAAAGGATTGCCTCCAGCTTCCTTGTATATGTATGTGGGATACATAGCTCTTGCGGTGCCCTAGAGCATCTATAATGCCATGGAAACAGCAAGCACTTCCAAAACAGTAAATGTCAGCCCTCTAACAGCAAGCCATGAAGATTTAGGAGCTTTCACAAAGAAATTATAGTTCCCTGCCATCCTGTCTGCATTTTTTCAAAGTGAGCTATATCAAAATATGGATGTGAGACTGGTGCACCCCCCCCCCAAATGCTGGGCTAGTTCCATGGCTTTCAAATCATATCTCTGTAAACCTAGGAGCGTTGTGTTATTGTGTTCTTAAAGCAGTCTGCACTATTTGAATTAAAAACATTGGGGTTTTTTGTGGGGCTCTAGGAACCTGCTGTCTCCTCTGGAAGGCATGCCCAGTAGTTAATATCTTCTGGGCAGCTATAACCGGCCTGACATCTGTGGGTATAGGTTTATATATTATTATTATTATTATTATTATTATTATTATTATTAATGCTGCTATTATGGTAACACTGTACACATGGGTCCATCTTTATGCCTTCTCTCATTTTCCAAGGGTGACAAGTCTTCTGTTGTGCTGAAACCACATGTTGGTTGCCACATGGTCTGTAGTAGCACAAGGGTGCTATTTTTTTGTATGTTGTTTTCATTAATATATGCATTTTTGCAGACTTTAGTATGTGGATTTTTCTGCATATTATTTGCCTGATAAACTGCAGTGGAAGATTTAGAGAAGTGTGAATCTTGAAGAATGGCTGCATTTTAGTTTTTGCATTGTTTCAGAAAGTACGAATTACATAGGTTTGCCTTAAAATGAAAACTGTGTAGAATTGCTCCCTAATACCTAGTGAGAAGTAAATGTGTTTCATGTGTTCAGCCAGTGCATGCCTTTTTGCTTAGTTTTTCAAAATCAATTTACGTGCTTTTTGGAGCATGAGTGAATTTTTAAGCGCCTTAACTCTTTTCTTAAAGTGAAACCTTTTGATCCTAGATATATTGATAGATATCCCTTGAACTGCTTTCTAATCCACTGCTAAACTTGTTCCTCTCTCCATTTATTCATATTTGGCTGCTTGCAAGTATCTTGGTTTATTTGTATTGCCTTGCATGTTCCATACATACTGCGTGGCTTCCATGGCTAAGTCAGTGTTGGAAAAGGTGAGTGTTTAATGCTGCTTTTAACAAGATCTGATAGCTTAAGTCCCTGGTGGAATTATTTGACAAGCCCTGCGTGGGCACGTTTTATTATCATTATTAATTGTTGCTGTGTGAGTCAGGATTGAAGAGTGGTAAGACAAACTCACCTGCCTGCCTTCATTCTCTTTGCTTTCAATCCTGCGCCTTTGATTAGCCTTCCTTTCAGCCATGTGCATTTTTGTCTTATATTAAAGGTTACAAAAAGCTAATTACTGTGCAGAGAAGGTTACTGGTACATTTTCTAAAATATAACTTGTGTGTCTGACCTTGCATGTACTTGTATCGTTCTCTGTTATTTTTCATGTCAGGATGGCAAACAGGAATGATAATAGGGAAAGCAGATGCCACCTAGATTGGCTGTTGTAAGTGATGTGGGAGACGTGAATAAAGATAGGGCACAGGCACTCTTTCTTTATTTCCCATCTGCATCTTTCTTCTACAAAGGGCCTCCTGTATGATTAATATTACTGCATTGCTTTTGGAATGATAAACCAGGAAAATATATATCTACAAACCAGAGGTAGCACACCTGGTACACTCCACATGCTGTAGACTACAAATCCCGCAGTTCTTTCTTATGCTGGCTGGGGCCAATGGAAGACAAATTCCACACCTGGCAGGCATCACCTGAGCAGCTGCTCATGCATAGCTACAGCTCAATGTTAAAGCATCTAACTTGTATGCAGCAGGTCCCAGGTGCAATCCCTGCCATCTCTAGGTAGGGCTGGGAATGTCCCCTGTCTGAAAACTAGAAAAGTGCTGCCAGTCAGTGCAAAGGCAAAAAGGTAAAGGACCCCTGGATGGTTAAGTCCATCCAAAGGCGACTATGGGGTGCAGTGCTCATCTTGCTATCAGGCTGAGGGAGCCGGCGTTTGTCCACAGACAGCTTTCTGTGTCAAGTGGCCAGCATGACTAAACTACTTCTGACGCAACGGAACACTATGACGGAAACCAGAGCACATGGCAATGCCGTTCACCTTCCCGCTGCAGCGGTACCTATTTATCTACTTGCACTGGCGTGCTTTCGAACTGCTAGGTTGCCAGTAGCTGGGACAGAGCAATGGGAGCTCACCCCATTGCGGGGATTTGAATTGTCAACGGCAAGCCCAAGAGGCTCAGTGGTTTTGACCACAGCGCCACCTGCATCAGTGTAGATAAAACCGAACTAGATGAACCCATTGTGTGACTCAGTATGGTATGTGTGTGTTCTTCTTCCCATTTAACATTTCCTTGATGCTTGACAGCCTCCTTAGCTGGCTGTACTTCTGAGTTGTGGGGGGCAGGGAACCCATGGAATGAGTTACCTCAGGATGGTTTTAAATGAAGTGTGGAAAGCCAAGGAGGGTAGCTACTCAGCACCCAAGATCAGCAGTCATTGGTTTTGCTTTTAAGGGTAATACTTCATTTTACCATTCAATAAAATGCTTCTCTATTTGTTTATTTAAAACTAACACACACACACACACACACAGAGAGAGAGAGAGAGAGAGAGAGAGAGAGATCTGAGCACCTGGAAAGGCTGCAGAGTGCAGACCGCTAGAGATATACAGTGGTAACTCGGGTTAAGTACTTAATTTGTTCCGGAGGTCCGTTCTTAACCTGAAACTGTTCTTAACCTGAAGCACCACTTTAGCTAATGGGGCCTCCTGCTGCTGCCGCGCCACTGGAGCCCGATTTCTGTTCTTATGCTGAAGCAAATTTCTTAACCTGAAGCACTATTTCTGGGTTAGCAGAGTCTGTAACCAGAAGCGTATGTAACCTGAAGCGTATGTAACCCAAGGTATCACTGTAGAATCATAGAGATGGAAGGGATCCTGAGGATCATCTAGTCCAACCCCCTGTGATGCAGGAATAAGCAGCTGTCCCGTACGAGGATCGAACCTGCGATCTTGGTGCTACCAACACCACACTCTAACCAACTGAGCTATCCAGTAGTAGAATAATAGAAAGGGCACTTTCAAACAACCCTTGGCAACTGTAAAAGTAAATTTACAATAAAGCATGCCCTACTGATTTTTTTCTATCCCCTTTGATGATTTTCAATGCAATTTATTTCTGCATTAATTGATGCAGAATGGTTAAAGAAAAGTAGAAATGGTTAAATGAAACTGGGATCTTGATGGATAAATGACCTGCCTGATCAAGTATAAGAGAGTTCCTTTTGTTCACAAGAAAATGGTTTAACTTAATGATGAGCGGCAGTACTATGATGTCACTGGTACTAATCCCCACAAGGTGTGTAAGCCGATACATGTACTAACAATGATGCTATACTGTAATGCCATGTTCAGCATTTTCTATGCTGCTCAGGTGCGCATCCCTCAAGAGCATTTATGTTTTCCAGGAGCACAGGGCCATAAGGTCTGGACCTGGAAATCCTACTGCTTCACAAGTGCTAACTTTGAGGGCTGGGGCTGCTCTCATTTCTTGCTCTCCTCTAATCTTGCAGGCCCTTGGATAATGAGAGGATGCTGGTGCAAGTCAAAAGAGAATGTTGCCCTTGGTCTTTAACAGCTCATTAAGGACAAATAGGCTTTTAGCTAATGAAAATCTAGCATTTGTATTAAAGGCTTCATAATGATATATAGTCAGAGGTGCTATACTATCCTGGGTAATTGGGAATTTTATTTGTCTTTTTCTTCTGGGGGAGCATCGTAGACAATATTGGAGTTGTTCTAAACTAAAATAATTAATTGGGCTATAAAATGTAAGTACCCAGAGCTTTTGGGGATAGAGAAGCAGCTACTGCATGAACATTAATGCTTCTCTTAGTGCTGACCTGAGATATGACCAGGGCATTATGAATTGGCCAAATACACATTAAATAATGCATATGAAAAGAAGCACTCCACTGGGGGGGGGGGAGGGGAATGAAGTTATTTTCTCTTGTTAAGGAGAAGAAGGCAAAGGGCATGCTATTTCCATGGGACAGCTCTGGAATTGACACAGTCATAATGGATTTCACTCATACGATGTGATCCACCAGGACTGCAGGAGCCCTGTTACAAATGAACGGCAGAGTCCACTCCATTCACACAAGATAATCTTTGTAGCTTTAGCAGTTGGAGAAGTGGAGAAAATCACTGGAGGACATTTCATTGACTATAGCAGGGTCAGGCCATGAACTGTCTTAAGGAAAGTCCTCCAGATGTTGTGTGCAACAGACCCATCTTTGGTGTGGAAGAGGCATGAACAGTGAAAATGGTTGGCTGTGAAAATGCTTGCAAGGTATTGAATTTTTGCTTTCACAAAATGGTAAAAATGGAAATAACCATTCTTCCATTTTATTATTATTTTTAAGTGGTTTTAGCAGCCACACTGTCATAAAATAAATAAATAACAAGGCTGAATACAGCATATAAAATCAAAACCAACAAAGGCTTCCATAAAAGACACAATAAATTCTGACCAGATTAGAAGGGAAATTAATGTTGCAAAGGCCTGTCCAAACAAGAAAGTCTTAAGATTCATCTGACTGGATCTGGTGAGGAAATTTAAGTCTTTTTTGGCTGAGTTTAAAGAGGTACTCTGTTCTTAACACCAAGGGTATGTTAGTATCATTCATCATAGTACCACTCTCCTATGTAGCAGAAAAGCTATAGCTTAGCTACTACTAACAGTTAAGGTGATGCTCAGTTGCATAAGGAGTCTTGAAAGAAATTAGCAACAGAGGTTATACTAGAGATGTTTTAAGCACCATAAAAAGCCACATATGAGGTCTTGGAAGCTTGGAATATGTTGTTTGCTTTGGAGCTCACAATTATGCAAAATCCTTTTCTCACCATTAGTGTGACATTCGCAATCTGCCAGCACAAACCTCTAGTAGATTAAGCGAAATGGGTTTCTAAATTGTATGTTATTGACTTTTCAATTATGCAGGCAATGGTGGGAAAGCTACCGGAGGAGATATAGATTATAGGATCTCTGTCCCAAGGAAGATCTGCAAACAAAGAGAAGCAGAGCAGCCTGGGATCAGTCTGATGAATATTGATGGTGTGTTGAGGAGGTGCAAGGTGATGTATAGATAAATAAGCAATGTCCATGTGCCAAGGAACTGTTTGGTAGAGAGACAACAGTGGTATTAAAGAAGAAATCATCCTTGATGGCCATGGGAAGAGGGGGAAAAATCTTTATGGTTATGGTATTTAGCCTCTGAATGAACACATTGAAATCATCATGTAGTACAATTACTGGAACTTAATTCGTTTCTTTGTTGTGTCATTCTTCACATGGGCAAGCCTATTTTCCTTTTGTAATTACATTTGCTCGAAAACAGACACCCGAGTATAAGCTGACACTGGGATGACAAATGGACACAAATGGACCAAAGCAAACAAAGTATAGATTTGTTAACCCTTCATTCTCCCCTCTGTCCACTAGCAGTACCTTGGAAAGGGCCAGGCAGGAGGATAGTGCTTTCATTCTGGCCGGTTGTTTGCTAAACCAACTCTATTATTGCTCTCCAGAGAATGCCAAGCTGAATTCCAATTAAATCAGTGGGACATTGTAACCAATGGGTCACAATCAATTATTGCATATTTATACCTTGAACACACTACCCTGAGCAGTGAGATATTTCCCTTGGAGATACTGTTCTCACTGTGTCCCTTATCTTATACAAGAACCAGTCTCATACAGACTTGCTCCAAAAGTTTATTATGAGAATGAAAGCTTATATTGACTAATTATTCCAATAGTTAATGCAGAACAGCATATGGGCATTGGTAGGAATCATGGGCACCTTTAACTTAATACATTCATACCTTAAGATATGAAAGAATCTAGTCTGAGAGAGGAAATAAAGTGGGTGAGCATAGCATTACAATATGATATCTCTATAAAATAGAGAATGTAATAGAATAATCATTTCTTGTACCCCAGCTACTCTGGGTAGCTTCTAAGAGAATATTATAAAGTCCCAGCTCCCTATAGAACAGTCTATGGTTGGACAGATGGCTTTAGATCTGGACGCCAAAAGCGGGCTTGAGGTTTCTATGCCTGAAAACAGTAAGCTCTCTCCTTCTAAATCAGATCTTACGAACCCCAATACCCAGTGTCCTTGAGAGTGGTGGAGTTAAGGACTATGAGAAGTCATTGGAACCAAATATGCTTCTGAACCCATGGAAAAAATTGATCTTAAAGAGGATCTTGAATTTCACAGGAGTGTATGTGAAAGGGAGGGGCTTCATGATGTGGAAGGGGGAAATAAAAGAGGGTCTTTGGAAATAAGAGTTTGCAACTTTACTTCCAGATGTGTTCCAGGGCCGTCATCTTGCCTGCATTGCTAATTTTCATGTGCTACGGAGTAAAGATACAGTGGTACCTTGGGTTACAGATGCTTCAGGTTACATACGCTTCAGGTTACAGACTCCGCTAACCCAGAAATAGTACCTCGGGTTAAGAACTTTCCTTTAGGATGAGAACAGAAATCGCGCAGCGGCGGTGCAGTGGGAGGCCCCATTAGCTAAAGTGGTACCTCAGGTTAAAAACAGTTTCAGGTTAAGAATGGACCTCCAGAACGAATTAAGTTCTTAACCTGAGGTACCAGTGTACACTAAAATTCAATGCTAGCAATTAGCTGGTATAAAAGTGCTTTTTTTCTAAAAAAAATATTTAGGGGTACTCTCACTTTCCTACTCATATTGAAATACTGCCCCTCAATGAGGTCAAACTTAGATTCACAAAATGTTTAGGGGTATGTGTACCCCTGCACCCCCCCCCCAGAAAAAAGCACTGGGTATAAACATTTTAAAAAGAACTAGCACATTGACAAAAATTCCTCCCACCAATACAAGATCATACTAACCAGTCCTACTCTGGATCATGTGGCATCCAGCATTTTCCTATCTTAAGACAAGCCAATGGACAAGTTGGCTGACAAACTAGAAAGAAGCACTTGCCATAAAAAAGGTGGGAGGGGGAGAGAGAAAATCCAAAGTATGTTCCTGGGGAGAATGGTTTGCCCATGCTACCTGAGCTGCAGAATTAAAACGGAAAATATAATTAAGCGTTTAGACACAATAGGCATTGCATTTATGGGCAATTGCTAACCCAGCATACCTTCGGTTGTGTAATAAGGCCAGGTGGGTTTTATAGCCCACAGAGTACAGTAATCACTTTCAAATGAGCTGCCTGGAGAGTATTATTGCATGATGTGAAAAAGAAATTATGGATCAAAATAATAAAACAGTCAGATGTGAACACTAACTAGGGTCATATTATGGCCATGGATGAATATGAACAATGCAAGTTAATCAGATGGCATTGATAGAGGATAAACGAAGAGGGCATGGGATTAGGACATGTGTATAAGCTTTATTTCTAATTCAGACTCAGATTCCTCAAGCTGATTTGACCTCTTTATACTCAGCGTTCAGTCAATGGTGATGACCAACTGTCTCACAACACTCAAAGGTATTTTGTAGAGCATTAGAAAAAGTTAAAATCCCCAAGTAGGGATATTGAAGCAAGTATGCACAGCTAGCTACCCCAACCTGGGTCCTACTTGCTTATTCCCTAGCCCTCTGACTCTAGTTATAGGTAGGTAGCTGTGTTGGTCTGCCATAGTCGAAACAAATTAAAAAATCCCTCCAGTAGCACCTCAGAGACCAACTAAGTTTGTTATTGGTATGAGCTTTCGTGTGCATGCACACTTCTTCAGATACACTGAAACAGAAGTCACCAGATCCAATGTCTCTATTCAGAGCAATTGCAACTTGTTACCAAACTTAAAACCATGGAGAGACCTGGTCTGAATAGAGACATTGGATTCTTATCTCATTATACATGTTAAAGCTATTTTTAGCCATCTCACCCCTTGCTTTTTCCTGTAATACCAATTGCAGTCGTTAACAGTCGTCAACAGGTTTACCACACCTATCAGCCAATCACCCATTCCCACCACCCTTCTGAGTAATACCCCCTCCCCACCCTCTCACTATATATAAGGGTCTGGTGACTTCTGTTTCAGTGTACAGTGGTACCTCGGGTTACATACGCTTCAGGTTACAGACTCTGCTAACCCAGAAATAGTGCTTCAGGTTAAGACCTTTGCTTCAGGATGAGAACAGAAATTGTGCTCTGGTGGTGCGGCAGCAGCACCAGGAGGCCCCATTAGCTAAAGTGGTGCTTCAGGTTAAGACCAGTTTCAGGTTAAGTACGGACCTCCGGAACAAATTAAGTACTTAACCCGAGGTACCACTGTATCTGAAGAAGTGTGCATGAACACGAAAGCTCATACCAATAACAAACTTAGTTGGTCTTTTAGGTGCTACTGGAAGGATTTTTTAAATTTTTGTTTTTTCTGACTATAGATATCCTGCTCCCGTCCTCCAAGAGGAGGGGAGCTTCCTACTGGGTCAAAGAGACAGTATAATATGCCCGCCTTCTTTCAGGCTGTGTAAGGCACACCTAAGATGTAGGGGGTATGATCCACAGTGGCAGGGGAATGGGGGCGACACCACAGTTGCCACTGTGCTGTAAGTGGGCTGGTTCACATGATATGGTAAGTCAAACTATGTATGCTGTATAGTAACTTGGATCCTCGATGGTCCTTTTTACTGTCACATTGCCCTAAGCCAAGGTCTGACTATGAGTTGTATCCAATGCTCAGAGTAGACCCATTGGAGTTAATAAGCATAACTAATTTAGCATTATTAATTTCAATAGATCTTGTCTGAGTAGAGCTTAGCTGGATAGCTGTGATTCATGCATTGGACTAGCTGACTCTTCCAGCTCTACAGCTCTATGATTCTAACCCTTAGTGTATTGTCCGAACCAGAGCCTCATGGCAAAGCAATGACCACAAGCTGTAGCCCAGATGTCTTCTTTGAATTTAAGCCACCTTCTTCTCATCTCTGCAACCCCTCCTTAGCTACTGTTGAAAAATCAGAGTGTGCTTTGCTAAACTAGTTTTGCAGACATCTCAAGGGATGTTTGGAACCAAGAACTTTACACTTTCATCCAGGCTTGCAAATAACTGTCCAGGGCTGTTGGAAGTGTAGAAATTGCTCCCCAGGTCAATGAGTTCTGGCTTAGACCCTCTGCGGGTCTCCAACAGGAATTTAGCTCATAAAAACAATAATACCAGGTTGAGTCAGACTCTGGCAGACATGCATGGTTTACTGAGTCAGCACTTTTCCTGCCAGAAACCTCTATCTTTTGTTCTGCAAGCAGCATTTTGTTAATCTTTTCATCCAGTTATTTGCAATAGCATCATAACACTGTAAAAGTTTAGCTGGACTCCCACTGGCAAGAGAGGAGAGGAGATTTGATCTGATCCTCCTCTCCTCCTACAGGCAGCAGTGCTGCCTTCCATGTTCAGCTGGAGGTTACCCCAATCCTCTAGAGCAGGTTTTTCAGGGGACACTGGAGACTGCAGGGAGACAGGGAGAAGCACTTGTTCGGAACTGACCATTCGGCAAGCACTGACTCTCATATCTAGGCACAAGATCTAGTCAGTGGGAGAAGACAGGACATGTCTGAAATGGAATAACTGAGAGCATCCCTAGGTATGAAAGAAGCATGATATTTTCTTAAGCAAACATACCATAACTTGTCTTTTTACATATAACCCACAAAGTTACAACAAAGGTCAACTGTGCCCTATGCATTTTAGTCTGCAAATTCATGTCCAGCATTTATTTTGTTGGTATGCACGTTACACTTTAAAGAACTCACCATTCCTTTCTAAAAGGCAAGGGCTATACTGTTTGATACCGCATACTGTTTTTACAGTGATTCCATTCCACATCACACTGAGGTGGGGGTGGGGGTGGGACCTGGTGGTCCGAGCGCAACCCGGTCCCACTCGGAAGTGGAACCAATTTGTTGTTATTCCCAAAAGGAAAGCTTCTTGGTTTTTAGGAAATGTTCTTTTAAACATTTCTTAACTTGGTTATAGACCATCTCCCAGAATTCTTTTATTATTCTACAAGACCACCATGAGTGATAAAATGTACCAATTGTTTCTTTACATTTCCAGCATGGGTCACTTTTAGTTCTAAACATTTTAGCTAGTTTACTTGGCATCAAGGACCACCTGTGGATCATTTTTAAATGGTTCTCTTTTAACGCATAACTAGCAGTGAATTTTAAATTTATTTTCCACAAATGTTCCCACAGGTTCAGATCAATATTATGACCCACATCTTATGCCCATTTGATCATAGATGATTTCATGCGTTCTCCTTTAGTTTCCCAATCCTATATATTTTAGATAAATTTTAACTCCATATCTTAATATTCCTTTTTTGAATTATGATGGTTTTTCTGCAAATCTCAATTTCTTATCTACCTTAAATTTTGATTTGATTTGATGATAGTTTAGCCATTTTCTTTAATCTCTTCACCCCCCCCCCCATTTCTGGTTCTCCTTCTGAAAAGTCTAACAAATCATGATAGGTATCCCAGTTATAACTCATTTTACTATTTTTCCTTGTCTCAGCTTCTATTGGGGATAACCACCATGGTGTTTTGTTTTCTAATAAAATTTTGTATTTTCCCACACTCTAATTAAGTTTTTTCTAATAACATGGTTGGCGAAGCTTTTACGTATTCCCACTTTGCTATACCAAATATAGGCATGCCAGCCGTGTTTGGCATCATGACCCTCCAAATCAAGCAACTGTGTGTTTTCTAGCAAATCCAGTCTTTTATCCAACACAGGCAGGCAGCTTCAAACTACAGTACAATTCCAAATCTGGGAGTGCAAAACCTCCTCTGTCTTATATCAACAAGAATCCTATGTTTTATCTTAGGTTTCTTTCCCCTCCAGATAAACTTAGACAGGTCTTTTCTCCAATCTTTTAGGCATTGCGTATCATTAAGGATTGGGATTGTTTGGACTAAAAATAGCATTTTTGGGAGAATATTCACTTTTATCACTGAGATTCTCCCCATTAATAATAATTGCTTTCTGCCCCATCCTGACAAGACAGAAGTACTGTTTCCGGGGGGACAGGATGTTGGCAGGTGTGGAGGACTCCCTGGTCCTGAACGGAGTAACTGTGCCCCTGAAGGATCAGGTGTGCAGCCTGGGAGTCATTTGAGACTCACAGCTGTCCATGGAGGCACAGGTCAATTCTGTGTCCAGGGCAGCTGTTTATCAGCTCCATCTCGTATGCAGGCTGAGACCCTACCTGCCTGCAGACTGTCTTGCCAGAGAGGTGCACGCTCTGGTTATCTCTCGCTTGGACTACTGCAATGCGCTCTATGTGGGGCTACCTTTGAAAGTGACCTGGAAACTACAACTAATTCAGAATGCGGCAGCTAGACTGGTGACTGGGAGCAGCGATCAAGACTACATAACACCGGTCTTGAAAGACCTACACTGGCTCCCAGTACGTTTCCGAGCACAATTCAAAGTGTTGGTGCTGACCTTTAAAGCCCTAAATGGCCTTGGTCCAGTATACCTGAAGGAGTGTCTCCACCCCCATCGTTCTGCCCGGACACTGAGGTCCAGTGCTGAGGGCCTTCTGGTGGTTCCGGTCTGCTGTGAAGGAAATGGCGGCGCACTCCATGTCATTTGATTAAAAGACAACACGGTCCAGGCTGCCAGGGTTTTGGGGGTGAGTGCTAGGCACCCCAAAAAAAACTCCCCATGGGAGAGTGGGGACTCCAGCTAGATGGGCGGGGTATAAATAATAAATTATTATTATTATATTATTATTATATATCTAAATCTCTTTATTCCCCCCCCCCATTTTCACATAGTTATCTTTGTAGATGTTGTGGTTGTTTGTTGATACCCACACTCCTAAATCACCATTTTCTCTATTTTCCAGCCAGTAATAATTTCATTTTAACTTGGTTATCTATGTTTTTAACTAACATTTTGGTTTTATCTTTATTTATTTTAAAACCTGCCAATTTTCCAAATTCATTTATTTCCTTTAATAATTCTAGTATACCTTCTAAAGGTTGTTCCATGGTTAAGACAATACCATCTGCAAAAGCTTTTGTTTTATAATGTTGTTTGACCACTTAGAGGGTATGCTATAGCATACGAGCTATTGATATGGTCAAGCGCCATGTTTCAAGTACCATCCAAAATGATCATGTAGTATCGACAAGAGGCGATGCTCTGTGCTATGACAGTGAAAGTAAATCCATGCTTTCAGTGATGTAGTTGAAGGTTCAAAATCAGCACCGCAGACACATACCTACCTTTCCCCACTGAATCTGAACAAGACATGCCCCATGTTTCATTTTGCCTACTGCATAGCCTCATAGTTTCCTCCTGTAAGCCCCAACTGCCTTAATCTGTTCCATAATTTATAAGGCAGCTGACCTTAGCATCAGCCAAGCTATTGAGCAAACACTGGAGAGTATTAAACTCCGTTTAGCCAGTGTTCTTGCAGAAGCCCTTGGAGTACATGAATACTGTTCAACACTCAAGTGGCTATCTGGGGACTGTTGCACTTGTCTTGCTAAAAACCATCCCATTGTCTTGCAAGGCTGACAGATTCATTCGTTACAGTTCCAAGAAAAGAGAAAGAGAGAAAGGGAGGGAGGGAGAGAGATTGACCAATTGCCTCCTTTTCCACATCTACGGTTAAAGAGATAATGCAGATGTACCTAGCCCCTGTTTAAGTACTCTGTTACTAAGGAAACAAACTTGTCAAGCATGAGCCATGTGGGAATAATGGTGATTTATTTAGAAAAGGGAAGGTTTGTCATTTTGAGCTCACTACTACAAAATTGCTTTTTGATTACCTTCAAGCTTATTGCATTGTCTTGTCACAATAAACTATGGAAACAAGTGGAAAGGTTAATAATTGTGGGATCTGTCCTTGTCAATTTCTTCTGAGGAAGGTCACCCAGCAGGCTCATGCCCCTGGTAGAACATGCTGGGAAAATACAAAAGGTCCCAAATAGGAAGCTAGAACATCATCACTATTATTGCTATTGTCTGTGAAATGACATGACCCATCAACAATGGGGGGGGGGGGGGCTTACACCTGGATTTTCCAGATTCCTTCCATATGTCTTCTCCCCACCCCCTCCACACACAGTGGCATGAAATGGAATATTATTTAACAGAATTCTGGGCCAAAATGACAGGGCACTGTCCATCTCTCTCAATAAAGCATTTCTGTTGTTTGTAAAAATATACACATTTGAACATAATGCTAAACCATGGCTTAGCATTTTGTGGTTTACCTGCAGCAAGCCTTGGGCTTCCATGCTCCTTCCTTCACAAGGCATTGGAAGCATCTGCTTCTGCCTTACATTAGCCTCAGTTCAGTGTTATATCTAAACCCTAAACTGTGGTTAGTTTTGCCTATGTTTTCTTGAAGCAAGTCAGCTTCATAACCCATGGTTTGCAGTTAGTTGGTTTAAAAAAACTATAGTTAAGTTTATCAAGGTGCAAACTTTACAACAAGCTGTGATTAATCTAAAACATAAGCGAACATGTAGTGCCAGAGGAGGAGGGGAGAAATAGTGAAGCCTGTGACTTACAGGAGCTAATCCTTGTAATGTTAAATTATGGTTTATGGCTTTAAAGGTTAATAACATCAGCACCTTAGATTGGGCCTGGAAACAGATAGGTAGGTAATGTAACAGTTGTGGCTTCTCCCAAAGAACCTCATGAACTATAATTAGTTAAGGATGCTGTGAGTTGTTAGGATACTGCTATTCCCCTCATAGAGCTACAGCTCACAGAGTTCCATCGGAAGAAAAGGGATTGATAAGCCATTTTGAGGGGAATAGGTCTCTTAAAAACTCTCAGCACCCTTGACAAACCACAGTTGCCAGATTCCTTGGGGTGAGCCTATGTCTGTTTAAAGTGATATGATACTGCTTTAAATGTAGGGCCAACTCATCCCATTTTGCTACTTGAGGCAAAACGGGAAGTACTGCCCTGCCCTGCCTTGCCACTGCCACCCTGCACTTTGCTGCCTGCCCCGCTGCCTGTGCTACCAGCAGAGAAGTGACACAGTCATCGGTACTGATTTCTCTTGAGATCTCTCACACACTCCATGAGACCTTGTGAGATTTCAGTGAGATTTCACTTGAAGTCAGTGCTTGTGCCAGTGCCATTCCTCCACCAATGGCAGAGGTGGCACCCATGGGGGCATCGCCTCAGAAGCTTTCAGTGCCCGAGGCAGCTGCTTCAGCTTGCCTCATGGGTGGGCCGGGTCTGCTTAAATTTATAGTGCAGATGCGGCCATAGTTCTGCAGGTTTCACTATAGTGCACTGACTTGCCAGCAAAAACTTGGAGTGTAAAGATCTGTGGCAGGTAGACTTTTTGCTGGCTTTTTTAAACAAACATTTGATAAATAAACAACTTGGATATATTCACCTTCTACCCAGGGGGCCAGGGAAATCAATGAACAAATTTAAGATTGACATAATTTAGTTGTATTTGAAAATCATTTTTATTTTAATCATTTTTGTGTGGCATTTCCCAAAATTATGGGATTTCTTTTATATGACTTACGTAGGAGTGCGTGAGAAACATTTCCCCTACTGTGCACCTTGAGTCTGCGCTGCTCTGTTCATTTGGTCTGTCAGCGTCTAAGGCATGTTTTCTGGTTATTCTTCAAAATGGTCATGTGGAGTCAGATTATATTTTTAAAAGGTTCCCTGCGGTCCCAGCATGCTTAGCTCCACTGAAAACCTTTGCATGGCTAGTACATTGAAAACTGCTGACTTTGGGAGAAAAAATGACTCCTAACGGTCTACCAGGCAATGGTAGTTAATTTACATCCTGCTTCTCAGAAGAAAATGCATTTTTAAAAATGTTTAGATTGTTCTTGTACATTTTCCTTGAGAATTCTTGCACACTGACTTTAAAAAAATCACTTTTTTTTTAGCTTGGTTGCTCACAAAATGGCTACCTCATACTTGGTAATGGTTAATTGGTCTTTGCCCTGTGGAAAGCAAAGACTATTGGGTATTGCATCACTGTCTCATAGCAAAGGTTATAAAAAGGGCTTCCTTCAGACTACAAACTGATAAGTCAAAAATAATTTGGTAGACAACCTCTTTTCATATTTGCGGGATTTACATTAGTGTCATGGTGTTAATATTGTTCTCAGTGTGTGTGTGTGTGTGTGTGTGTGTGTGTGTATAATATCTGCCCAGCTGTTTTATGTAACAAGAAGACCAGTCTCTTAACCTAGATATTTGTCCACTTTAAAGCATATTCTGTCATCGACTGTCAAACATTCTGTGAATATATTTTTAAAAGGCTTAAATGAATCTCAGGAGAAAAGGAAGCCCTAAAGCTAGACTTGATAATCCAGAGGATTCTTCCAACCATCTGCTGCCTAGCCTTGAAGGACACTATCAGGCTAATGGCTTCTTCCTTCCCACCCAACATCATATTTATGGCAACTGTGATGTGTTAACTATTTTTAAACTTAGAAGTTCTGCTTTTACCTTAAGCAGTCATTAAAAAAATTGCATTCACTTGGCTGTCTTGACTTTGTGTCTGTGTGCTTATCTCAGAGTTCCCTACAAAATAAAAAAAATTCCTTCCAGTAGCACCTTAAAGACCAACTAAGTTAGTTCTTGGTATGAGCTTTCGTGTGCATGCACACGAAAGCTCATACCAAGAATTAACTTAGTTGGTCTTTAAGGTGCTACTGGAAGGAATTTTTTTATTTTGTTTTGACTATGGCAGACCAACACGGCTGTAATCAGAGTTCCCTGTATTTCATTTTGGAAGCAAGAAATCAGCCAAATATATGTGGCTAGAAGGACTCAATATGTCTGAAATCTGCAAAGCCAGAATAATCTTTGGTAAGACAAGCATCTTAAATTTATGTCTAAACCGTTTTTTTTCCTGATGGTCTAAAGATGGTCTAAAGCCATTTCTTCCTCAGATTTAATCATGATCACTCAATTTCTCTGCAAACATATGAAACTGTTTTACATTGATAATTGGTTACTCTCATTGTAATTCAGGGGTCACGGTGATAGCTTCTGTGGGTGCCAGTGTGCCCAGTAGCAGGGGCAGATTTTGGTCTTTCAAATTTCAGCAGCATCCTATGTAAGCCCAATGTTTGGCACCCCCCACCCTCCACTCTGCTCAATTCACGATGGCATAGTTGTGATACCATGCAGCCCCCTAAGCATGGCACCGAGTGCAGCAGAAACAGTTGTGCTGCCCTAAATCCACCTCTGCCAGTAGTACCTCCTGCATTGTAAGAAAATCACTGGGGCCTTATTTGAATAGTAAAACGTCTGGCATCTGGTGGGCGGGGCTTTTGTGTTGTGCTCTGGAATCAGCCCCTCCCTTCGGGTGTTCAGTTAGAGAGGCCAACTGTCATTCTTGCCTCATGATGTTGTTTTAGTTTCTCTCAGACAGTATGATACTGTGTTACAATTTGTATTATTAAAGCTTTGTTTGACATGGGCTTACTTTGCTGAAAGAAAAGAAACTCTGCTGAAGAATGGTGGAATATCCTAAACTGGGTGAGGGAGGGGATATTCCCAGTCTGACAGAAGGATTAATTTTTTTTTAAATCACCCCACCCTCCACAACATGCATTGACCATGATAGGTAAATATTCCCTCAAAAATCCACAATGCATGAGAGAGACTATTATCTTTTCCTGCCCAGTTCCTGTTTGCACTGGCTCAGCCACCCTTACCCTAAACATACCTTAAACATTTTCTCGTATTGTTGGATGCAAGCATTGGACCCTCACCCTCTCAGCTGTGGATGAGTGTGGTGGTGTAGTTACCTCCCCCCACCTTTGATGGGGTAGCTGACGGTGGGGGAGGGGGGCATGTCTGGATTATTTTGGAACCTTCTCTCTTTTTTGGGCTCTTTTGCTTGCGGCAGCCATTTTGTGTCATGGCACGCCCCACAACAGCCATGGCATGTGGCACACCCACATGGCCGCCATTTTGTGTCTGGCAGCCAGTGCAGTTGTTTAAAATCCCAGGTGTGCCCACTGGCACAAGTAAAAAGTTGGCAGCTCTTAGAGTGGCTCAAAATCGTTGACTTCTGTGACCACCTAGGAACTTAAGCGCACAAGTCTGTATCATATGAGGTAAAACCATTCAGAGAAGAAGCTCTGAATTAGGCTCTGCTAATGAATGCACAGTATGTTTAGGAAGTGGCTGAAGTCCCTCTTTGCTGCTGTCAATCAGCGTTAAGTGCCCTTTCATGCTCTCTTGTTGAGTTCTGCAAGGTGGGGCAAGAAAAAAATATTTCCTCACTTGTATCTGTCTTTAATCTCTTCCCTGCAGGGACTGCTTGCCTGATGTTTAAGCAGAAAATGAATAATACAAAGATAAGAAGATGCAGCATAAATTACTAATGGCAAATTAACAGCACATCCCCAGGACAACAGCAGTGGCAAGAACATGGACGACACCTGTTATGCTTCACGTTTAAGAGCACTTCAATGGAATTATTTATCAGCATAAGTAATTTCCATTAACTTTAACTGAATAAAAATGCAGAGAACACATTAATCACAGTATATTAAGTATTTCATTCAAATTAGCCCTAATTGCCAATCTTATTTGATGCACTAAATTTAGGTTGCTTAATACTTATTGTAATGAATATTTTAACCCAATTGTATTGCAGCATCCATGGCGGTATACTGTCATTACTGGAGCCACATATTTGGAACTAATGGGTTTATGCAGTAATAAAAGCAATGGCAGACAGTATGGCTTTGTTTGTGATGGGGTGGTAAGCACTTAAGAGTTCCAGGGGACTCTAGGTCATGTTGAGCTGCTGTTTTTTAAATAGTACATAGTATAGCATTAAGTAGCATCTTGTGTGTGGTTATAACGGGCAGCTGATTATTTCAAATTAAAAGCACTGACCATGCTGTGCACATGTATTTGACTATGTCTGCTGCTTATATTGTTCATTTCCTGCACTACCATAAATGAAATTATGCCAAGACATCTAGGACAAAGCAACTACAGCACTGCAGTTGTCGTATCCTGGACATCTTGGCATTTATTGATACATAGAAAATTAACAATATAAGCAGCAGCCATAGTACTGCCAAGGTGCAGTAGACTGCCAAATGAATAGTGCTAGTATTGCCAAGGACGGTGGCATTAGGAACTCATTTCTTATTTCCTGTACCAATGTGACTGCTGCTCAGAGGAAAGAACTGCAGCAGACAGTTCAGGAGAGGATATAGCCAGTTCCCAGTATCTTCTGAACCTGGCAGTCAGGTGATACCAGGCAGCCACTCCTGTCTGCAATAAATTCAGCAGATCTACTGCTTTCCTTTTAGTCTGTCTGAGCAACATTGGTCATGGAGGACAACAGCCTATCCCTGTGTCCCCCACTCATCCATGGCCACTACACTTCTTTGTATTTGGCTCTAAGTCAAAACAAAATAAAAAAATTCCTTCCAGTAGCACCTTAAAGACCAACTAAGTTAGTTCTTGGTATGAGCTTTCGTGTGCATGCACACTTCTTCAGATGTGTATCTGAAGAAGTGTGCATGCACACGAAAGCTCATACCAAGAACTAACTTAGTTGGTCTTTAAGGTGCTACTGGAAGGAATTTTTTTATTTTGTTTTGACTATGGCAGACCAACACGGCTACCTATCTGTAACTTTGGCTCTAAGCTTTAACTGGCTTAAAAGTAGCTCACTTATATATGATGTGCAATTCTTTGCTGGGGAGAGAATTGGAACAGAATTCCTAATAGAAAACTCTTAGTATCTTTTCCAAACTACAGTATCTATTCCAAACTACAGTTTCCACACCTGCGATAGAGGGGTGGTAGATGAAAAGTGAGATTTTTTTTTTTAAAGCTTACCATTTATTTATGTTATGAAAGTGAGGTATGGATATTTTCATGTCTAAGAGTTTTCTGTGGTATGATTGTATATTTACACCTCACTTCACTTACTGTACTATTTTATTGACTTGTTTTAGATCTAGGATCATTGAATTACGATATAGCTTTATATAAATTTACATATATTATTTGTTAAATTTTAATTTATAATAAACTTTATTATACAGATGAGGGGGTGGAGACTTGCTGGGAAGCTAATACTGGCTTTCTGGCACATTTAATTCTAAAACAAAACAGACATTCACACGCGGTTCTATTAATACTTGTCAGGAACAGAAATGTGCAAAGCAATTCTGAGAGGAAAACATTTTCTTTGCTGTTCTAGTGGAAATGCATCTTAGCAAACTTTCTGTACAATAACTGGCTACTGTAAAGAAATCTCGATAGCTTTGGCAATTTCAGTGCCTTGTTGGTATGCACTGGGGGAGCCATCTGAGAAAAGGACCTTCTTTGCACCCTGTTGAGGCTGGGAACACTGCAATCTGGAAGTCAGACTGGAGTGCATGGGAGCAGCAATCTGCTCATTTTGAGAATGTTGTCATGAGAACACTGCTGCTCCTCCTCCACTTCTGAGTGCCTTAACAGAGTGCTGAGCATTTTAGTTGGCTTCCTCTCATTAAATGGTCTTAAACTGTAGCTGTTACATATGTAAGGTTCTATACTTAGGCAGGAAGAACCAGCTGCCCAAATATAAGTTGGGCTTGTCAGAAAAGGATCTAAGGGTCTTCATAGACCACAAGCTTACCATTGTGATGCAGCAGGAAAAAAACCCTAATGCTAGGCTGCATCAACAGAAGTATAGTGTCCTGATCAAGGGAAGTAATAGTCTCACTCTATTCTGCCTTGGTCAGACCACACCTGGAGTACTATGCCTAGTTCTGGGCACTACTATTTAAGAATGATATTGACAAGCTAGAATGTGTGCAGAGAAAGGCAACCAACATGATTTGGAAAACAAGTCTGATGAGGAACAGTTAAGGATGTTGGTTAAGTGTAGCCAGGAAAAGAGGAGACAGGGAGGAGATATGATAGCCACCTGCAAATATCTAAAAAGCTGCCACATGGCAGATGGAGCAAGCCTGTTTTCTCCTGCTCCACAGGGTAGGACCCAAACCAAGGGAATTATGTTACTAGAAAGGATATTCATAATTATTGTTGTTGTTTTATTTATACTCTGCCTATCTGGATGGGTTTTGCCAGCTGCTGTGGGCGGCTTCTAGCAGAATATAAAAACATAATAAAACTAAACATCAGGAAGAACTTTCTGACAATAAGAGCTGTTCAACAGTGTTGTTCACAGGTTGGATGGCTATCCGTCTTGGATGCCTTAGTTGAGAATCCTGCATTGTAAGTTGGGCTCCCTTCCAGCTCTACAATTCTATGATTCTATAAGATGCTTTTCTGCAGCACTCATCTCCATCTCATGTTTTCATTGGTATGTTTGAGTTCTAAACCATTTCCTCTACGGAAGGCTCTCTCCAAGGATATTTTTTCAGTGCTAGGTGAAGACATTTTGTAGTTTAATTGTCTCATATCGTGCTTTGCTTTGAATAAGTTTTTTGCACGTTATAGTTTATAAGTTACTTTGAGATGCTAATGCAAAGTGACTAATAAGTTAAATAAATAATAGTAACAACCTGCAAATAGTTAAAATGAAAAATTTTCTTGAACCATACTTGTGTAAAGCAACACAGCAATTGCCCACAAAGAACAAAATGCATAAGTACTTGGTTTTAACGTATGAACAATGCAGATTTCTGAATCCAAGAAAAAAATAGACAATTGCTGTTTGCAAACTTTGTAGTCAGCCAGTTCAGACTTCTATGCAATCCACCAATGTGCTGAGTACTTCAGAGCAAACCACTTCAGTCCCAAAAGCAGTCAACCAACCACAGAAAATAGATATGGTACATGGCATCATATCGACATTTAGAACCTAACAAAGGTTTCACTGTGGAACCTCCTACCGGCTTTCCCTCACTCATGTTTTATTCCAGTAACTTTGGGAATGGAAAGAAGCGAGTCCGGAGGCTGATCCACACCAGACCTAATTGAGGGGCTGGATTATTTCTTCAGCTACATAAGATGGCTTCCCTGATTTGATATTAATTCCCTTAATTATTTCTGATAGCGACTGGGAAACAAGGTGGTGTGGTGTGGGTGTTGCCTTTCACTACAGAAAACACTTTAAGGTCTCAGGCTTAATGATGAGCAGATGAAAATATACAGAAAGTTAAGACAGATGGCTGTGGGGCGGGGAGCACAGCAACACACAAGCAAAGACACAATAGCTCTTGGATGCATTTAAATGCCATTCTTTTCTTTCGTATACCTTTTTATTTTCTGCAGTATACGCTTGGACATTACTTCTACTACCTATTACCAGACAACCCTTTGTTTTAAAGGAATGCCCCCCTTTCCCAAACATTACGGCTCCATAGAAGTAATGGATAGCCTTTATTATTGAACAAACCAACTCCTCAGCACTACATCAAGCAGAGGCTGAAGCTCCAGGGTTATACTTTGCAGTGGCCCTTATATCTGGGGATGTTGATCTGACAATCCTTCTTCATCTTTTGAAGTGGGTGCCTGTAAAGGGGCTATTGTATGGCCGTGGTTGAGCTCATAACTTGGATATATCCAACAAAGCCATCTAATTCTGAGAATAGAGAGGATTGATGGTTACAGTAAACAGTATAAAAGCTTTTGGAAATCAAAGGAGTTCTGGCTTGTGCACCTCATAACAAGGTATAGCATTGCTGGACAGCTTCTTCATCATAATAACAGAAGCAAGGTAATGACCATCACCCCAGTCCTGCTAACTGACCCACTAAGGAATATATGGTTCTGTGTACACACAGCATCTTTACACCCTCCAGAATTTTTATTTATTATTTGAATATGTTACGTTGCCGAATCTTGTAGCTGTAATTGCAAACTATGAGGCAATGCATGATTATATTTTCTAATTTCACTCCCTGCCTTATCTCATTAATGCAAGCCTGAGGGAGAACATGCTCACTTCATCCTCCAGAGCCGTTAAATGTCCACTCTAGTTTTTGCTGTCATCAGGTGGTTCAAAGGAGCCAAATGTATACATCCCTCCTTTTCCAGGTCTCTAGCCCGAGGGAATGGAAAGGGTAGTAAGGCAGCCGCTGGCCAGATGGGGTAGTCAGTTGCTTCAACAGATGGTCTCCCAATCTATTTTCTGACAAAGCTACTGTTGATCGCACTCCTATGAATTCAGTCCAGGAGGTCAAGAAACTAAGTTGCTATGGAAATTTCCCTTGCATAATTGCAAGTTGAAAACAGTTAGAATTCATGAGGCAATGCAACTCCATACTCGTCTCATTAAACAGGTGTTGCATGTTTCATACTAAGCAGATGCCATGTTACAAACACTAAAAACCAGCCTCTGGGTCAAGAGAGCATCTTAATTCAAGACATGATTTAAGGGCATTTCTAGGCTTCCTTGTCCTCGGTGGAATCTGAACATTCTGTGAAAGTTAACCTCCTATCTAAAAGGCTGTCCTGACAAACATACAAACTTCTCCCTCATTGCAAGGGAACGCATCCTTCATAGCTACATTCATTTTGTAGAACTATCTTGCATACTAACTACCCAGACAGATCTGCTTATTCTCTGAACGTATAGGGAGAGGGCTGTAGTTCAGTGGTAGAGCATCTGAGCTGCATACAGAAGGACTCAAGTTCCATCCTCAGAATTTCAAAAGAACTGGAAACGTCTCCTGTCTGAAGTCCTGAGAGCTGCAGCCAGTCAGTATAAACAATATACAGCTAGATGGACCAATGATCTGACTCAGTATGAGGCAGCATTTTATGATCCCGCCATCACATTTCTCCTGGTTGTTGACAAGAGGCATTCTTATCCTCTAGAAATCTGAGGGCATCTGACAGTGCAGAAAATTTGAAGAACCTTTGAAGAACCTTGGTCTGCAGCCCACCCTGAACCTTAGGCTCTCAAGTCACTGCAAATATCTGAGATTTTGCCCACTTTGAAACAGGTGAGTACTTCATTGCACTTGGGCTCCCATTGCGGCCTGCCGGAACCCTAATGTCCCTTCCCCTCCTTGTATGCAATTGTAACACTCCTTGCCTCCATCTCTCCACAGAGCAAGTCATGTCAAGCTGTTGGTTTAGAACCCAATGATTGCTAGGCAGAGTTGAGAAAGCCTCCAGAGTGATGCCTCCAGGAGCCACTGCCAGTCAGTGTAGGCCAGGGATGGGAAACATGTGGCCTCCAAGATGTTGTTGGACTGCAACTTGCATGATCCCTAACAACTGGCCTTGCAGGTAGAGGGTGATGAGAGCTGTAGTCCAACAACAACTGGAGGATCACAGGTTTCCCCATCCCTGGTGGTAGACAATGGTAACCTAGATGGACCAGTGCTCTAATTCAGCTTCACAGGTGCTCAGGGCTTATCCTCACCTTTTGCCCCACTCTTTCAAGGCCCACAGGTCTACACTTTAAAGCTCTGTGTCTGAGTGTACCCCACTTTTTCTGCTCTGCAGTTTCCCCTGCAAATCGAAGCAAATGGAACTTCGGGTTTTGTGTGGATTACCGTTTGCCCCGACTGAAAGCACAGAGGAAAGGTAAGTGTGGCCTCCCTCAGTCTGTGATTTGGTAGACTTGCAGGTACCACATGTTTTGACACACATTTGTCTTAGTTACATTTTGTGCCTTTAAAACGTTAGGCATCCCCCCTGAAAAAACATAATGGGTGAAGTTAAGTATCCCTTACAGAACAGGAGGTGAGAGAAAATCACTGAAAAAGTTCTTTTGGACTGCAAATTCAGGAAATAATAGCTCGTACCTTAGGTGCACTGTAAAACCTCCATATCTTATTACAGTGCAGTCAAGAGCTGAGCACTGTGTACCTTTGGTGGAGGTATGCCTACTTTTTCCCGTTAAAAAGTTGTGCTGTCAGGGAAATGGGGAGACATTTCACAGTGACTTAAATTTATCTCTCCAGCCCTTTTAGCCTGTAAAAATTGTTATCTGAAGATTTGCGGTGATTTATTGAAAAATAAAAATCTACCTCAGTGAAGCTAGCTTTCTTAAATTTCTTACGTGTTATTTCATAATCTGGATGGCATCTTTTCAATATCTTTATGGTAGCAGAGCACTAAGTCCAGCACACCAAATAAAAAGGGAACACAATATCTCAGAAATAAATCTAATTAAATTTATATAGAGGAATGCAAGGCATTTTATTTACACCAATATTAACAGGAGACCAAACAAAGAGCTTTTTCCTCCCTCCTGTGCTACTATACTCTTAAAGCTGTCATCCAGAAGCATCTTCTGTACTAAATGTTATGTAGCCATCCATTTTATACAGCTCTTTCCCTTGCTAAGCCTCACTAAGTGTAGGAAGCTAATGTCGAATGTAGTGATGTTAGGACTACCTTGCTCTACAAATCAGCATGATAGACCATCATTCATTTGTATCAGAGTGAACTTTAAAACAACAAACCATGACATTTTGGGCATAAATCTAACAGCAGATAAATATGTCCACTACTTCCCTTTGTAGGTCAGGTGGTTTTGGGATTGGTTTTAGCTTGTCCTGGGCCCCTAAAAATCCGTAAGAAAGAGAGTGAACTGTGTCATCCCCCCCCCCCCCCGCTATCAGTATGATGCTCACTTCTCCAGGGATGATGCTCAATGCAATGTATACATTATCAACTAAATATCCTTTAAGAGAAACAACTATAACCTAGGAGGTCACCTTGGTGGTGTGACTTGTCTGGAGAAGTTATTACTGATATGTAAGCTCCGAGACCTCATCCAAGGTGGATCTACACATAGGAAAAAATGCTATAAATAAGTCAGAAATTAGATCGTTATAACAAAAGGGGGGGGGGAACCCTGTGGAAAACTGTGTATAAAAATTTCCTGCTTTCTGGTGCCATCTGCTGTTGTATGTTTCTAGTGCATTCAAATCGTTGTTTCTTTATTAATGTAGCTGAGTCCCAGGAATGAAGTTTAATTCTACCATTAACTCCCCTTGTAGTGAATTTCTATGTAAACAGCATACAACAACACACTCAGTTCCCCAGGTTCACAAATTTCTCGATCTCCAATAACTTGATTATTCAGTAATTGACAACTCTCAGTCAAATGTGTGAAAAATATCAGTGAAAAAGTATTGTGCATATGTTCTGTCTCTGATTACTTACTTATTTATTTCAATATTTTTACCCTGCTCTTCATCCCACAGAAAGTTTGCAGCTCAATTTGCAGGAATCAGGGAAAAGGTAGCTCCAACCCTCAGCCTTATAGAAGAGTTTGGATTTGATATCCCGCTTTATCACTACCCGAAGGAGTCTCAAAGCGGCTAACATTCTCCTTTCCCTTCCTCCCCCACAACAAACACTCTGTGAGGTGAGTGGGGCTGAGAGACTTCAAAGAAGTGTGACTGGCCCAAGGTCACCCAGCAGCTGCATGTGGAGGAGCGGGGAATCAAACCCGGTTCCCCAGATTACGAGACTGCCGCTCTTAAACACTACACCACACTGGCTCTCTGAAAGATATGACAACAAAGGAAAAGGAATTGAGAAGGAGGAAGGTGGGGGCGGGGAGCAAACTCAACTACTAGCTCTTAGTTAAGACTTCTTGTAACAACTAGCTGAATTGGAAAGAGTTCAATGAGAGGAGGAGCTAAAAGTTGCTGGCCTCTTAGCTGAGCAGGTGAAGTGGCCCAGTAGACCTTGTGCACCCTGCCTACTATGGGCTGATGGAATGGCTGCTGCTATTTGGTAGCTCACCCATCATGCATGTGTTTGCTGGATACAACAGTTTTAAATAGATGTATGAACAGGCTCTAAACTAGGCTGGTGAAAGGGAAGCCAATGCAAAAGAAGCAGCAAGAGCTTGCTAGCAACCAATATTGTCGAAAATGATCTTGGAATAAGATTGTAATTCATTTTTAGAGGCTGAAGTTAAAAGTTGCTCTCACAAGTAAAATAAGACATGATGTCAGTCTTGTGCAAGTGTGTCAGTCATGCTTCCTCTTATCAAAGGTTACCCTCTACACTGCCATGGGGGCAGGGAGAATCTTAACTAGGAGATACTGAACTAGGATACTAAATTAGGGGATATTGAATAGGAAGCCTTTTTTTGTTGGTGCCTCATCATAGCAGAGAAGCATACACATGGAAAATGCAGCAATGGGGCATGATGGAACTTTGGAAATAATACTGCTTCAGTGGTACCTCGGGTTACAAACAATTCAGGTTACAGACTCTGTTCACCTGAAAGTAGTACCTTGGGTTAAGGACTTTACCTCAGGATGAGAACAGAAATCATGTGGCGGCAGTGGGAGATCCCATTAGCTAAAATGATACCTCAGGTTAAGAACAATTTCAGGTTAATAACGGACCTCTGGAATGAATTAAGTTAGTAACCCGAGGTACCACTGTATATGTTATTGGGTGTGTGTGTCACTCTGCTTGATTTCCTGGCCTGTGATTCTGTATCTAGTGAAGTTACAGAATCTAGTAGAAGAATCTGCTAAAAAGTCAAAGCAGTCTGTTTGTAAGGTATTGGTCTTAATGTGGTATGCATTGCCCCCTCACCTGGCTTGACATATCATCCTAGGATGGAGAACAGGTAGGAGGTGGTCTGTGTGTTTGTGTAAAAGAGAGAGTTTTGGTTGCTACTGGAAGCTGGAAACACAAAGGCTTGTCATGCTCTGGGCTGTGGCTTGGATAGGCAAGATATATTGGAGTGTTAATGCTGCAAGCCCTTCTATCCTGTGTTCAGGCTTTATGTGCAAAGGTTGTATATATATATCCTAAAGACACCACAGTTTCCACTGATTTTCATTCTTGTGGTGACTCTCACAAGCCGATGCCTTCATGCATTTTGGAGCTGATTGGTAACATATCAAGCACCGTTGGACAGACACTGACTTGCTTCAGGGCCACCCATGACTGAGCAGTGGGAGTTGAACCTTCTTTGATCAAACACAATTCCCTGTCCATTGCCCCACCTCACTCATGCACCCTATTATGATGTGCTAGCACACAGCTGTGGCTCCTTTTAGAACCTAGTTTATTCACACTGGACAGGGTTTTTTGTTGAGAGAGAGAGGGAGAGGAAGTGGCTCCATCTGTACTCTGTCTGAAAAGTGCCAGCCAGCATCAATTCACCTACCAGCTGGAGTTGCCATTGGAGACCAGAAGACCCTTACAGCTGAAGCACTTTATAGGAAGGTTGGGACCTCTAATGTAAGACTGCAGTGTCAGCACTGGCAATGAATTCAGACCCCAATGTAGGCCTGGCAACCATGACATTCTGGGACAGAGATGAAAGCCCTCAATGACTGAGCCAAGCTGACAATTAATTAAACCCTCATTAACAGCAAAGTGGCTTCTCACCCCCTCTCCCCTCCCGTTTAGGAATGTGATTTTTCTGTGTGAGGACGTAGTCTGCATATTTTATAGCTTGTGTACTTTAGACCTTCTTCTGATCTTTTGGAATGGCTGTGCGTGGCATATGTTCCCTGCAGATGGGAGCTGGGAAAAGAAAGGAAAATGCATATTCATTATTTTCAGTGTATGAAGGACATATTTCCTATAAAGGTGTTATTTATAAACCATTATTAGGAGCCGGTAGATTGTTGGAAAGATTTCAACAACTATAGAGAATCACAGGTGCTAAAAGGCCAACAGCCTGCTATAAAACAGCCTTCCTGAACTTGTGCCCTCTAGATGTTGAGCAGCACTGCTCTCACAAGCCCTGACCATTGACCATGCAGTCAGGGTCTGGAGTGCACCTTACTGGGGAAGGCCACTTTATAATAACCTATCACATCTTCTATCATTGGCAAAGCCATTTCCCACACAAGCGGTTTATTACTGTAGCGTCGCTTGAGCCTAATTGTGCTCAACTGTAGGTGACACATGACTTTGTCTTAAGAGTCTGTCTGAAGATACCAGGGAATGAAGCCATTATGTTTGGCATGCAGAGCATGTGCTCTGCCACTGAACCATGTCTTTCCAAAAAACAGCCATTTACCCTAGGGCTGCTGAAGGCATAAGCTACATTTCATCAGGTCCTGTAACCATTGCACCTGTTGTTTCTGTGCAAGTATAACAGCTTTCTTGCATTAAGAAAACACAGTCTCCTGTTCTTTTCTTTATCATGCCACACTTCTCCTGTTTTCATATTTCCAAAATATTGAATGGTGGATTATAATGCCTCTTGGGGAAGTGTGTTGAGCACCATGACCATAGAATCATAGAGCTGGACTGTTCCTTACCTGAACTTCTCCTCCATTACTGGTCAGGAATGGTGGCCACTTATTGCTGTCTGCCCCAGTACAGCAGCAGCCTGGCACTCACTTGCAGAAACTCTTGTTAGAAAGTGTTGGCATCTCAAGTGAGTGAGCAGCAGCACCACAGATACTGATTTTCTATTAGTCCACCGCGTCTACTGCATATTGATTTTCTTATCCCCTCTCCCATGCTTTCCTCCAAGCCCCACTTTCTCTGATTGATGGATCATTGATATTACCTGCTAAGAGGAGTTACAGTTAAGCAGATGTTAGATAACTTCCCACTGCATTTAATAGCACTCTTAATTCAATTGTATTCTTTACATTTCCTTTTCTGGCTATAGCCTTAACCAACTTTCATCCTGTGCATTCAACAAAAGAGGTGCTGATTACTGAAGGGAGACCCTTTTGCTAGAATCCAATCACCGCCACAGATCTATTGTAAGTTTTCTTACAGAAAGAGAAGTTTATTTTGCTGCTCACTTAGACACAACAAAGGAAAGCCATGTACAATGGATGGTTAACGTTCACAAATCCATTCAAAGCCAGTGGCTTGGATCCAGAGATTCCACAAGTGGAACTCTGCTCATGGGATTTCTCCACTGTTGGAAGTGGAGAGGGGAGTGATTTTAACCAATTTGTCCTACACGGTTCCATGTGCCCCTTGAAAATCTGGAGGGTTGTGTGGGAAGCCTGGGTTAAAAGCTGTGGCCCTCCCAATGTAGTGCAGGTGTTGCTGGACTAAAACTCCCATCATCCTTGGCCACTGTCCATTCTGGCTGGGGCTTACTGGGCACAAGAATGTCTGGATGGCCAAATGTTTGCTATTCCTGGCTTGGATGACTGATTCTCTCAAGGCACCTGTTTCTTTCCCCTGAGCCCTGTACTTTCTTATGTGGCACTTCCTATTCTGTATTAGGGCTCTGGGTGTCATCTCATCTGATTTCTCCAGTGAACTGTTTCACTTGTGGATCCCAGGCATTAGGGCAAATGGTGCAATGTCCCACCAGCCTCCTTCTGCCTCGCACAACTCCCACCTGTCTACCATCTTGCTTAACATCCAGCCCAGGGGGTTGACATTGGCTGTCAGCTTCCTCTTCCTGAATGTTGCCATCATAGAACTCAGTAGGATGGAGGACGAGGCAAAACTGCCATTCACTCTGCTTGTCATTGGCTCCGGCTCCCATCTACTGTTGGCCTCACTGTCTTCTGCCCTACTGGTGCCAATGAGCATCAGCACCACCAGTTCTGGATCTCTGCGTGATGGGCCAAGCTCACAACTTCTTGCTTTAAAGTCGCTGCTCTCTCCCACCCTCAGCTGTTATTCCCTCAAACTGTTGTTTGACCACTCAGAAGGAAGGGGTGGAGGTATGGAATCTGCTGAAAGGAGTGTGTGGTAGTCTGATGAATCTTCTCAGAAAGTTGATTTGAAACCAGCATATTGGTTGCCTTGTGGTGAAGCAATAGTTTGTGCACCTAACCGCAAGTGCAGGTCATGAGTTGGTACATCTATGCATATTTCCCCAAAGTGTATTGAGTGAGGACATTAGCTAAACAACGGTCAGTATCATTTTCAGCCCATTTTCTGCCATCACAGAAAGTTGTGAGGATTGGCACTTAATTACTATGCAACAATAGGCAGAAGCCAAATTAGCATTTCTGTCTCTGATGTCTATAGATGCTGCTGTTCCATAGTTTCCTCCCTGGCAAACTTTTGCATCCACAAAGCTTGCAGCAGTGCTGAAATCCCAGAACATATATTTAGCCCTTCTTGACAGGCTCCTAATTACAGAATGATTGATTGAGGCTGAGACTGCACCTGTCTGTGTGAAAATGTCTTCATATTGGTTTCACGACTTAAACCAGGAGAACCACAGAAGAATGATTATGAAATACAAGCAGCAACATTCAGAGATGTACAGAACATTCACTCATTTCGATGTTCGGATCAAATGTAGTATTTTCACAGGAGCAAGGAACGGTATTTCCCCAAGCTCCTTAAATGTGCAAATGCTCTCCTTTTTTCAATGCTGTTTGCTGCAATTGTTTTACAGCAATCCCTACCTCCCCAACTGCCTGAAGCAGATTTGGAAATGCCAGAGAGAGCTCAGAGGAAGGAAGACTGAGAATGAATTTAACTCTTTTCTAGCTACTGTTTGGATTAGTGATTAGTGGGTGCAGGATACTGACCCCTCTCTCTGAATCTGCTTGTGCTTTCCCCACACCTAACCCATTGGCATGGTACACAGTGAGACTAACTTCTAATATTTGCAGATAATACCTGATACATACCCTCCAATGTGATGAATGGAAAAACCATCTTCTGGGGCTGCACTTCCATGTGAATCACTTGACCTGTGCGAGATTGTGGCCCTGGAGAAAAATATTTTCCCCCCAAGCATGACAGCCCCAAAATGTGCATTTGGGGGTGGCACACAAGATGGTGGCTCCCCAAAAAGCTATTTTCAGGGCAATATCATGTCTCCAAACTGTGTGGGAGCACAGTGTCCAAAATGGCCACCATGCTCTTGCAGGGAAAAACAGGATGCCCCTTTTCCCCAGGACAGTTAAGGGGTATGCTAATACACATAATCTGTGGCACAGATGGGGAACTTGTAGACCTCCAAATATTGTTAGACTCCAATTCCCATCAGCTTCAGCCAGCACAGAGCCTTACTAATGTCAGGCAGGTAAGAAGATGTGTCTGTGTGGTGAGGGTGTAGAATCAACATTCTAAATTCAGATTGGAGAAATGAGGCCCTCCTGGTATTCTTAGACTACAACAATCATTCTTGCTGGTCATGGGCCATGCTCTAGACCAGCTCACAAAATCTGTCACAGGGTCATGGCAAATGTATATGAAATCAATTGCGGCTTCCTCATCTGACTTTGCCTTGCTGCATTTAAGTACATTCCATAATGAAGGAAACAAGCATAACATATGAGAAAGTAATTTGTCGCTGGCGTACCGTTCTTTGCTAGGGAGCTGCCACCTGCTGCCATTAAATAATCTGAGAACAAATCAATTATGTCCACTCAATATATAAACCATAATATTCCCAAGGCTAATCGCTTGAGCACATCTAAGTGTGTACGCACACAGACACAGCAAAGCAGAGGTATAAGAGAAAAGAAAGAATGGAATTAGTCACCAAAGGCAACCAGTCAGGAAAGCTGGTGGGGCTAAGGAACATGGGGAGCTGCCTTTATACCATTGGTCCATGGAGCTCAGTATTGTTTACACTGATTGGCAGAAGCTCTCTGAGGTCACAGACTGGAGACACAGTCTCATGTGGAGGTGTTAGAGATTGAACCTGGCACTTTCATCATTCAAGGCAGGTGCTCTGACACTGAACTGCAGCTCCTCCCCTAAGAAAATATGTGGTCATCATGAGTAATTTAGGGCACATCTGGATTACCTTTTGTGTCGTGTTTCTAGGCATACGCCTGCAATTTAAAGCACCATGTCCTTTCCCCTGTTTGTCTGGGCCTGACGGTTGCCATCAAGGTTGAGATAGTAGTGATCAGCAGTGGGTAGGGCTAGGGTGTGGGCCTCTGGAGATACCTCACAATGCTAACCGCTGATGACCCTGATGGTTACTTTTTTTTGGGGGGGGGTGGAATGTAGGTGTTGGAAAACAAGGCAGAAGCAAATACATCCCTTGCCATTTGAACATTTGGAGAGAACTGTTGCTAATTGTACACTAGCATTTCTCCCAAGGGTGCCCCCAGAATCAAAGTATTTTGCAGGAGGGAGTCAAAAGCATGTTGATAATTTAGATCTGTGCAAGGAAAGTAGCTTAAAGGGCTCTGCTGCCCTAGCACAACAAATTCACTTTTAAATAGAAAAGGCTCCTCCAGAGGACCTGTTTATTAAACATTCATCCTAATTTGCTACCACAAATCTTACACGGGAAGTTAGATTATTTATTTATTTATGCTTGCACTGCCACCCCCCCCCCCACGAATCCCTTGTAAACCAGCCTGTTGTTATTGTTTAGTCATTTAGTCATGCCCGACTCTTCGTGACCCCGTGGACCAGAGCACGCCAGGCACTCCTGTCTTCCACTGCCTCCCGCAGTCTGGTCAAACTCATGCTGGTAGCTTTGAGAACACTGTCCAGCCATCTCGTCCTCTGTCATCCCCTTCTCCTTGTGCCCTCAATCTTTCCCAACATCAGGGTTTTTTCCAAGGAGTCTTCTCTTCTCATGAGGTGGCCAAAGTATTGAAGCCTCAGCTTCACGATCTGTCCTTGCAGTGAGCACTCAGGGCTGATTTCCTTAAGAATGGATACGTTTGATCTTCTTGCAGTCCATGGGACTCTCAAGAGTCTCCTCCAGTACCATAATTCAAAAGCATCAATTCTTCGGCGATTAGCCTTCTTTATGGTCCAGCCTACTCATGCACATAGAATGTTAATTATGTTTGACAAAAGAAGATCAAGACACATACAGTGGTACCGTGGGTTACAAACACCTCGGGTTACAGACACTTCAGGTTACAAACTCTGCTAACCCAGAAGTAGTACCTCGGGTTATGAACTTTGCCACAGGGTGAGAACGGAAATCGCGCGGTGGCAGCACGGCAGCAGCAGGAAGGTCCCATTAGGTAAAGTAGTACCTCAGGTTAAGAACAGTTTCAGGTTAAGAACGGACCTCTGGAATGAATTAAGTTTGTAACCCGAGGTACCACTGTAGAATGATTCTTATAGAATGTAGAAGGGCTATGTTGTTGTTTTTAATCTGTCCATCCAAGGTAGGGATTTGCTTTGGAAAGTCAGCAGTAAAAACTGGGCTGAGCAGGAAGGAGACAAATTAATATATGATATCTCTTAGACAGAGAGCTCCAGAAGCACAATTCTTCTGTAATGTTTTGTTTCCTTTTTATAAAAAAAAATCTAATCGATGTTCTGACTGTAGCTATGAACTCCTTTTTTTGCTGTCACTTTAATAAATGCACACTGGGTTCACCTCCCACGTAAGGCAAGCAAGCCCCATGAGTGTAGATGGGGAGACCTTTAAGAAAAGACCAATATTTGCATATCTATTATAAATGTACTCTTGTGTTATTCTTGTTTCATTAAAAAATTCTATTTGGATAATATGCAAGGTCAATACTGTCAGTGTTGTGGAAAATTCATTTATTTTTAAATTAAAACTAAATACAGAAAAGCTACTTTCTGAAAGTGGTGTAAATCCAGGAGACCTCCACTGATATGAGTAGTGTTACTCTGGTCTGTGTCAGATCAGCATTTATGCTGGTATATTTATAGATTCTCAGAATATTGCATGAGAGGAAGCTAACATGGCAATTACATCAATTTACTTTCTCCAGGTAAACCTATTATTTAAAATACTTTTTCCAAACCAATATTCTGAACCCTGAAGCTCAGGTGTGTGTTATTTCTCCATCCTTTACAACGGAAGAGCAGAACTCTCCATTCCATGTTACACTGAGTTTGTTGCTAGTTATGTTTCTTTGAAATGAATGGAGACCCCCACAGGAATTGTTCTTGTGCAGTCATTGAAAACAGAAGTTGGGGTGTGGATAAATATGAAAGGAAATATATAGGTCAAGTGCTCATTTGCTTTCTGATTGGAAATCAGATCCACTTAGGTGCAACCGGATGAACTGGGCAGGACAAGACTAAAGTAATTTGGCATAGTGAGAACTCATTAAACGTGTTATTCTTTCATATGCCATAGACCAGTGCTTTTTGCACATTTAACTGTGCAGAAGCCACCAATAAAATGCTGTTGTTGCTTGGGAGTTATCAGCTGATTCTAACTCTTACCCCAGTGACCAAACCTTCCTGCCTTCTAATGTTCTTCACCTAAAACTCATTGTTGGCATCTGTGAGCTCACTCATGAATCCAAATATCCATGAATTTGGATATTTGATTTAGCAGTCTGACATGACATGAACAGCCGGTGTGATACTTTTTGGTTGTGTGCTGTTGTATTGCAGAGCTATTAAACGATGTTTAGTATGTTTAGCCTGGAAAAGAGGAGACCGAGAGGAGATATGAAAGCCATCTACAAATATCGAAAGGGCTGGAACACGGAACATGGAGCAAGCTTGTTTTCTCCTGCTCTGCAGGGTAGGATCCAAACCAATGGAATTCAGTTACAAGAAAGGAGAGTCCAACTAAACATCAGGAAGAACTTTCTGACAGTAAGAACTGTTCAACAGTGGAATGGTTCCCCTTGGGAGGTTGTGGACTCTCCTTCCTTGGAGCTTTTTAAGTGGAGGTCAGGTGGTCATCTGCCATGGATGCTTTAGCTAGCTGAGATTCCTGCATTGCAGGCGGTTGTACCAGGATGTTAAAACTGCTGTCAAAGAGAGATCCTTCAAGGAAGAGAAGGCAAGCCTGGATATTCACAAAATAGCTTGTTGTGTGCAACATTTTATTGGTAAATGCAGGAGTCCTACTGTTTTCTAATGTCCAAACTCTGGCCAGCTGCTGGCAGTGGGTGACAGAGCAGCTAAGCCACTGCCTGACCAGCAGCTGCATTGCATTCAAGCATAGCAAAATATCAAACACTAAAAACTTCCCAGTACAGGGCTGCCTTCAGATGTCTTCTAAAAGTCAGATAGTTGTTTATTTCCTTGTCATCTGATGGGAGGGCGTTACATAGGGTGAGTGCAACTCCTGAGGAGGCCCCCTGCCTTCTGGCTTACTCCCTCTCCCTTAAGCCCCCAGAATTCCCTGTTTTAGATTCTTCTGTGGGCTACTGTTGGCAGGTATCCTGTCAAGCAGTACTTCTTCTGGACCTCTTGGTGGGTGGAAGGGGAGCTCATCACCAGTGGCAGCCAGTGAAGGGATACATCCACCCAAACCAGCTCCCTCCACCTGCCCAGTCTGGTGCAAAGAGAGTTTGCATTGTAGCCTGAGGATTGTAGCTGATCCAAATTTTTTGGACTTGAATACTGCAAAAACAGTCAGTTAGCATTGATTGCCTGGATAAAGCGGCAAAAGATGTTATTGAACTGTGAAACGATGAAGCACTTAATGAAAACAACAGATCTGAAATGCTGAGATTTGAATATTAGAGGATGCTGTAAATATTTATTTTCTTCTGAAAGATTTTGTGAGCAAAGATGTAGATTTTTACCAGATTGCAATAGCTTGATCATTGATTCCCCTAAAAAATAATTAGAAGTAGATGTATGCAGTTATCATTCTTATAGTTAAATCTGATAAAAGTGTTTTCCGTTTAAGCCAATACATCTAAAGGTCTGCATTGGGCCCTGACTTATGGAGAAACAATATTGTCTATTTAACACCAGTAAACAGTGGTGGTTAAAATGATTATTTCTTTTCAATATTTCACCTGTGGGTTGAGAAATCCAATCTTGTACTTGGTTGTTATCAACAGGAACACAGAAGAATGAAAAGCTGTTTCTAAAGCCATAAAATCCATCCATTCCAATGACTTGGGAAGGTCAAGCTGTGAGCCTGGTAAGCAAAAGGATGGGAGTTCAAAGGACAGTCTTGAATACTAACGATGTGAATGAATTTAGTTGTAGCTATTAGTTGTTGTGTTGGCCTCCTTTAAAGGTAATGAGGGATTTTAATTCTCCCTGAGCTAAGACGCATCTTTAAATATGTAATTTGAGATCCCTTTTCCTAGTCTAGGAAACTAACACTTTCTCTGATTAGCACGGAAGTGTATGAAGTTGCAGATGAATTCATGAGCAAGCTTTGCTGTAGGCAAGGAAAGTATATAACAAACAGGAATCAGAAATGTACAAATGAATGAAATTAGTTATCAGTGTGGACCAGAGTAATGAAAAAAAGATATAGCAGGAGGTGCATGCATAAAAAGACAGTCCTGTAAATAATCAGTAGGTGACCATGTAAACTTGACATGGTTTGGAGGGAGAAATATACATTTCTAATGGAACAAATTTTCATTTTCCACTTTACAATGGAAAAATATTTTAAGCAAGAGAAATATTTCCCCCCTTTGTATGCTGCAAGGCTCTCAGGGCAGCATTTAGAGAGGTTGCTCTAAATTTATACTCGCAGCAAGCCTACGAATGAGAGAGTGTTACTGAGCCCAGGTCAGCAAGGATTTTAATCCCGATTTACCTGCTCAGAGACTGGCACTGTTAATACTGCATCATGCTTGCACTACACTCTTTAGAGCTCATAGTACAAGTATTCTCTACTGCCCTGCACAGCTACTCAGAGCATTAAAACATTTGCGTGTGTCTCAGAACAGTGAAAACACCTAACACAGTGGTTCCCAATTAGGGGTCCGGGGACCCCCGGGAGTCCACAGAATGCACCCAGGGGGTCCGTGGCCCCATCCCTTGCCTCCCCCAACTAATTTTTTGTCATTTTTGCATGGTAAAATCACATATTTTATGGCCTGGTTTTTTAGTATACCTAAAATCATTTGCTTATTCAAAGCCAATTCAAAAAATTCGTTTGCAGAGGTAACTACCATAGAGTTATCAAAATTTTCAAAAGTAGGGGGTCCATGGCTTGGCTTTTGAAAAATAGGGGGTCCTCAGTAATTGGGAACCACTGATCTAACACACTTAAGATCTAAATTGCTAACCTCCACATTGTTATACTATAAGAATGACCTGTGCCTTTGGTCATTATGGCGCAGAGACTCTTGAGAGAGTCCCAGCTCAGCCCCAGACCATAGTCTAAGGGCACACAGCTACTTTGCTAAAACTAAACAGACCTGGGAACTGACTTGATGGAAGCCTACCTTGGAATCCCATGTAGGCCATCTTGAGTTCCAAAGTAGAAAAAAGGTAGGTTATAATTATCTAACTAACGATGAGAAGCATTCTTTTCTACTTGCCACTGTAAACCAATGATATTCTTCCAGTTAAGGAATGAAAGGCTATGGATAGCTGAACAGTCTTGAGGAAGCTAAAGGTAAAGGTAAAGGTACCCCTGCCCGTACGGGCCAGTCTTGACAGACTCTGGGGTTGTGCGCCCATCTCACTTAAGAGGCCAGGGGCCAGCGCTGTCCGGAGACACTTCCGGGTCACGTGGCCAGCGTGACATCGCTGCTCTGGCGAGCCAGAGCCGCACACGGAAACGCCGTTTACCTTCCCGCTGGTAAGCGGTCCCTATTTATCTACTTGCACCCGGAGGTGCTTTCGAACTGCTAGGTTGGCAGGCGCTGGGACCGAGCAGCGGGAGCGCACCCCGCCGCAGGGATTCGAACCGCCGACCTTTCGATCGGCAAGCCCTAGGCGCTGAGGCTTTAACCCACAGCGCCACCTGCGCTGAACAGTCTTGAGGAAGCTATATTGTGGCAAATGTTCACCTTTTTAAAAAAGAAAAACAACCATAAGAAATACTGGAAAGTTACACATTGTTTTCACAATGGAAAATGGCTTCAAGGTGGGATTGATGACCAAGATGGTTACAATTAGCCTCCTTGGTGTGGAAAAGCCCTCAAAATGAAAGAGACTCTTTTTGGCCCCAGACTTCAGGAACCACCGAGAGTAGTTCTGTTTGCAACTTCTGTAGCAGAGCCACTAGGGGGCAACAAGCTCACATACATGCATAGCCTATATGGCGTAGCTTTCTGTCCTTGGAAGGGTGTGTAAGAGGACCAGTTAATATCCGAGGCACATGGAGGTTATCAGCCTGCTTGAAAAAGGAAGGTACATTCATTCGTATTTATAGGGTCTTCCTACACAGAACATTCAGAGTAACTTCAGCCATGCAATTTTGTAAAGTACCTCAGAGCTGTTCTAGGAAGCTTGACAAGCCAACAGCATCACAGTTTTTCAACTCAGCCTATCACCCATAGACGTGGATGCCATTTCCCTCTGATAGTTTACTTTTATTGGAAGAACCTTAGGCAATTAGAGTGAGGACCTTTAAGGCAGCTTTCCCCAACCTTGTGTCTTCCCAACATTTTGGACTATAACTCCCAAAATTTCTAACTGCTGGATGTGTTGGTTGATAGAAATTGTAGTGAAAACTCATCAGGAGGGCACTGGCGGAAATTGGAAGGCTGTTTTAAGGTGTGGTTGAAAGGGCATCAAGGCACATTTTTCTGGATTTGGCAGCATTTGTTTTCAAGGCTGAGTCATTCCAGTTTTATCACACTTGAGAATATGTGGTTGGCTTCGCTCATAAACTATGTACACACCATGCATTGAACGCATGTTTAAAACACATACACCCCACTAGGGGTGGCTAACCATTGTTTTTTTTTTGCCCAAAAGTTGTAGACACCCTTGGCCAACCAATGCCAGTTCCATGTGTGGCCACCTGAAACTATTGCACACTCTTACATACCCCCCCCCCAAAAGCACACAGTCTCATCCTACAGATCAGAATGATCAGATGAGGAAGGGGATTATCACTCCCCCTTAAGCAAATGATCAACCCATCTGTATCATGGGGCAGGGGTGAGTGGAGAGGTATGCATGCCTGTTATACTATATTTTTAGTTTTGGTGATGCTGCTAGCAAAACTGGTAGGTTATGGAAACCAGAAATGTGTGTGTGTGTGTAGAATCAGGTCCACATCCTGGGGGTAAGCCATTCCTGTCTCTTAAGGAATGTGCCACAAGCTCTTGATGATCTGGTTGCCTTTTTCTGTCTTTTCCGCCTCTTAAGATGCCCTTTTATAGATGGGGTGACCAGAACTGTACATAGCATTCCAAATATAACTGCACCATAGATTTATAGAAAGGCATTTTACCCTTCAGGCTACTTTTATTTTTAGCCTTCTACTTTATAATCCCTAACATAGACTTACTGCTGGCTGCACACCACACTGATGTTTTCATTGAGCTATCCAACATATAATGAAACAAAAAATGTAGTACAATGTGGTACCCAAAGTACAGCCTGCTGTCAGTCATCGCTGCGCTTAGAATTTCATATAGTACATTTGTCTTTCGTCTTTCCTTTTTCTGATTACCTGTTTACACACTTTTCTGTTTATGAAAACTTAATACTAGGTGTCTTGGTACATTTCTGGTATTCCTTTGGAAAAACAGTGGCAAGATCAGAAATAGTGTATAGATTTTTAAGCGTATGTTTGGAACTAGGGATGTACGAAGACATCGTTTTCTGCCCTGCCCTGTATTGGTCACGTGCAGCACTGTTTACCTTCTGCTGCAGTTTGTCTTCCACCAAAACCTACATTATTTGTCTCACTGTCTGCTGTGGTAAAATTATGAAACTTGTGTCATTTATGTAACTAATTATGCAAATCACATAGTCATTATGCTATTCCACCCCAGTCATTTCAAGGCAAATTGGGAGTGGGGCTGTAATCAATTGTATAAACTACTACAACTTGTGTTCCCTGCTGGTAGACAATTACTGTAACACATGTAATTCATCCTTGTCCCTGATATTTTGCTGTTTCAGTTGCAGTGATTTCAAATATCACTTCTCTGAATTCTGAATGGGTGCAGTTCACATGCCACTACTTCTTTTCATACCAATCTGTTCAGTTTTAACTGCCTTTCAGGACAACTCTTGCTTACAAAGGATGTTTGAAGTGTACACTAAAGCTGTAAAGTACAGACGCCACAAAGGCACATTTGCAAAGTAAACACTTTTCAGGGGATTATAACTGGCTAAAGCTCCATGTTGAGTGTACACTTGGTAACAAATTCAGGTCTGCCACTAGCCCAAACCATGCATTTGTGCTCCTATGCTCATCAGCATGGGAGTGCAGATATGCAGGCAGTGCCACCTTTTTGTCTTCATGTGAACAGCATGACTGTTGCTATAGAGACTTCATGCGTACAGCTGTGTGCTTGAAGGCTCCACCATTACATATGGTAATGCTCCATGTGAAGACTAGAGGCCAGGGTAACTAGATGACTTCCTGTTCCTGTCCGGATGAACACAGGAGCAATAATGCCTGTACAGGGCTTCTGTGTCTTGCACAAAGCACCTGCCTGAGCTCCTCGGTGCAATGCCAGGATTCAGAGGGAAGAAATCAACTCCTCCAACTGACTGAGAAGAGGGTTGTCTCTCTCAGTTGCCTCAATATCAGAAACTTATGGGAGCAGCTGAAGGTCACGTGACCAAACTGGCTTTGCTGATATTTCTGAGTTTAATTAATAAGACCACAGCAGTATGTTTTTGCTTGCTCTTCAAACAGAAAAAATCCTGCATCTGTCTCGGCACAAGGGCTCCAACCTAAAGGATCACAGGCTAAATTGTTATTTCCTTTGGCATTTTGCTCTCTGCAGCTGCTCCACCAGCGGAGTCTGCTGCCATTGTTGCAAAACAAACACATTGATACTCACAATTAAAACCAGTTTCAAAATGGACCTTAACTCCATCTCAGAGTTTGTGTACAGGGAAGCACTGCATCTGATGTATGCAACCACTCTGCAGGGAGCCTTTGTCACAGGTATTTGTTTTCGATGTGCTTGCCCAGCGTGATGCTCAATTTGAATTCTTCCCCTTAACACACAGCAATGGACAATCCCTCTCATTTCACTTCAGGCTCTTTTGCAAAGGCTGGATGGCACTGCTGGAAGCTAATCAGCATGATTTTTTTTTACACTTTTCAGGGACCTCTTGGTAATCATTGTCATAATTATCCTTTCTAAAGGGGCCCCAATGTACTCCTAAACTCTGCAATGGATTATACTCGGTGAGTCCAGGGGGGGGGGGAATAACTGTCTCTGCCAATACGTGTTCTGTTGTTTTCCCCCTGAATTCCACAGCTACCTGGGAGACACAGAAATAATCTGGCATTATGATTTTTTAACCCGCTTTAAAAAGTGCCCTTCTTTTTACTCTTAGGACAGATTTCGTATATGCAAGCGTCAGATAGCTTAAGCAATAAGAGCAATTCACATGACGCCTCGAATCCGCTGACAGATCAGTTCAGATCTAATCCACATTTAATTTCACAGTTGAATAAAAGAATTTTATTCTTTCTCTTTCGCCCTAAAGACTATGTTGCATATAATAAATCCCATTTGGAATGAGGTGGTTAGAATCTCTGGCAAGGAATATCTTCATGTAGCTGCTGCAGCTGAAACCTATGCATTGCCACTATAAGTTGGCATCGCTATACTTGCTAAATGCATATTTTGATGTGAATAAGGGTGTGCACCCCTTTTTGGGTCTTCTAGTTGTTATGTACAAGCAGAGCTTTGGTCAGGGCCCATTTCTAGGGGTAGCCAATGTGCCATCCAGATGTTATCAGATACAACTCCCATAATCTCAGACCATTAGCCATCCTTTCTGGGGCTGATGGAAGCTGGCACCCTACAACATCTGAAGAACACCACCTTAGCCACCTCTGCTGTAGACATAACTGAGTGTGTGTGCTTAGTCACCCAGCATTTTCTAACTTCTAGAACCAGCAAAACTTAAAGTTCTAGTATTCTCAGAAGGTGGCAGCCTCAGTCAAGACAATCTCTTTCTTGTTCGTCGTCCCATAATTGAACCCCTCATCGGACTTGAGTATGGTCTCTTCCATGGGAATTGAAAGCTCCTTCCTTGTTCAGTGTTGCTTCTCTTAAGCAGAGTGCACTAACACAGATTGCCACCCACCCATAATTCAAATAAAATTGCTTAATGTATTCCACTTACCCCGGGCTCACAAGCTAAATCCAAATCAGGGGTCTTTCTCTGGAGGATAAACAGCTTTCCTTCCACTTTTCTCTCTCCTTCTTCCCTACAAGGGTCTGAAGGGGAAACCCATTAAGATGTCAGATCTCCTCCTCCTCACTTGCCTGCCTATGATAACTGGCACCTCATGGCATATGTCTGAGGAAGAGTGATTTCTTCCGAGCATTTACTGAGAAGAGATGCAGTGATTTATTCTTATTAGTTGGGAGGCATCTATAATTCTGTACAGCACACAATGACATCCAACCTATGGAAAATTGTAGGTCGCAACAATACATCCCTGTTTGTGATAACGGGTCATCTATGCTTCTTACCTGTGCAGGTTGGGTGTCAGATGTGTGCCAGGTGCTGTGCAGGACCCCAAAGCGCTACAGTCTCAGAAGAGACTTGAAATTCATATTACACAGATAGGATAAAGGCAAAGGGAAACAACAGGGTTTGTCATGAAGGAACAAAGAGATGACACATGTAAAAGATCATTGGATACAGATTAGTTATTATTTAGCTATCCTATCATGGTGGAACCATGGTTTTTGTTTTGTGAACCACCCTGAGACCTCTGGGTATAGGGCAGTATATAAATTCAATAAACAAATTTAAAATAAATAAATAAATAAATAAATAAAGCCATGGTGGTTACAGAGTAGAACCAAGGTGATAATCTAATCAGGTGTGGAGAACCTTTGGCCAGTGGTTGTTCAATGACAAGTCCCATCAGACCCAGCAAGCACAGTCAGTGACCAGGGATGATGGGAGCTGTAGTTCAGCAACATCTGGAGGACCAAAAGTTCTAATCAATTGTTTGATGTGAATAGGACCACAGGAGGCTGCCTTATCAGACTGGCTGCCTCAGGGGTAGTCAATCTAGCATACTCCAGATGTTATTGGACTCCAAATTCTCATCACCCCCAGACAGCTTGAGCAGTGGTCAAAGATTATGAAGGTTACAGTCCATTGATATCTGGAGGGCTTCATGTTGTCTTTTCTTGTCTCTTCTAACAGCTTTCCAGTGTCTCAGGTAGAGGACTTTCATCTCAGGTGCTACCTGAGACCCTGCTTTTTTAGATGCCAGGGATCAAATCAAAGGCCAGCAGAGATCGTGTGACACAAAGAACCAATAAGATCTTAAAGCTGCCAACCGTGGCCAAGTCTAACTTGTTGTTTGGGTGCCAACCAATATTTCTAAATGAGATAGCTTGTCTAATCCTGCTGGCGGAAGAATCTGCTTGCCATCTGGCCCAACCCTGACAACGTAGCCCTCACCTGTTGATCCAGTACAGCTGGCCTTAAAGAGACAGAAATGATATATACTATATCCTACAGATATCTTGTTGCAGTAAAAGCCTGTCCCAAAGACAGGCATAGGCCTGAGGAGATCAGGTGTCTAAGAAAATTAAGTAAACTCTTATTGTGCTAGATGTAATTCAGGTGCTTCAAGTCCTACCCACATATGCAGTGAATGTAGGGAACTTGCTTGCCATATGTCTGTCCCATTTGTCCATAAGAGAAATAGAGGAGATGACTGCAATTTGGTCTTGTGTTCCAATACGTTGCCTCTCTCGCTGGGGTTGAGGGTACAAGAAGATGTTACCCACTCACACACCTCCTGTTTCTCTAGGGGTGTTGTTAAGTGGACATGTTCCAACTGTTTCAGAACTCTTTTTTCTTCTGCCGGGTTACAAATATTCCTGCACTTGATGACCTGAATTGGCTGCTGGCTGCTCCCAAAAGTGTCACCTGAAGTTTTCCCAGTGATAATTTTCTGCTCTGTGTCTCATTCCCCCTAGCGTTCCTCCTGTGCGCTAATTCATAAAGTTAAACAATTACCTCATGCGTAATATGCTATAATTGAACTGAATGGTTCACCGAGCCAAGCAAATGCAGATGAGGTTGGACCAAGTGCATCTGAACTATACAATAAAATAAGTGTAGCACAGTCCAAGTGCTCTTGGAATGCTGAAGCTGCAGGAAATGGAGTGGTGTGAGCTTGCCAGACACAGGCTGCTTCTTGTCTTGGATATATATATATATATATATATATATATATATATCAATCACCTTCTCCACACTCACTGAACCAGAAAACTGCGGGATTGTTTAATCTCAACGATGACTAGTGGAAATGACAGACCAGTTTTGCATTTCGTTTTTCACCTCAGCAAATATCAATTTATCATTAAATTCTGTTGTCATAATTTCAACATTTGCTGCATTGAGCCAAATATAGGTTTATTTCTGTGCACATTAATAAATGTCAAATTAACATAAATAGAGGGGAAAAGACATATTTTTTGTAACTAGTTTTTTAAAAAATAAATAAATAAGATACATTGCCATTAAAACACCAACCATTATATCTTTGACATGGTATTTTTGTTTTTATACCAATGTCTGGAAATATTATTTGCAATATTTCAGTTTTTGAATTTCTGCAGCTGTGACATTAATCCAATGTTCAAGATGACATTTTTAACAAGGGACTGGTTAGCTGTCTGAATGTACTTACCTAAGGTTGCAATCATATACTGTACTCGCTTGATTGGGAGGAAGCCCCATTGAACTCAATGGGACTTACTTTTGAGTAGGTATGTATAGGATTGCACTGTTAGAAACTGCAGAAAGAATAGAGCTCTGTCCTACAGAAGAGTAAAAACAAGTGCAACACATTTTTAGTATTCTGTTTAAAAGCAAAAAAAATATGGTTATTGGATTTGTTTAACTGGAATACCTGGCTGGGATTTCCAGGAATTGTTCATTAGGCCATATTCATGACTATGAACAGATTATATTTTGTGTATAAGACCACACATGGGAGATACTCATATAGTTCTACTGCCCAAATCCCAGAATGACACAGAGAAAAAATGTTTCTCCGACTCTGTAGCTTATATAGGGCTGAATATGGTTTTTCAAATCAGTATATCTTTCCCCCTAGTATAGTTGACTTCCCCAAAGCCCATCTTCTCCACCGGGTAAGACAAGGAATGTACAGTTCAGTCAATGCCCGGTCCATGTCAATTCTGCATCTGTTCATTAATAAGTCCTATCATCCTGTTGCTGCATTACAGAAATCTGCACAGAAATTGTATATCATATAAAAACCTATACATATTTATAAATGCATTTCCCCCCTAATATATGCATTTTATATATTTTGGCACTTTTTTGATCTGAGAACTGTGTTGCAAAATTCAAGGAAGTGCAAAATCCAAACGATAATTGCATTCTGATACATGTATTAATCCAGGAGATGTGAATTGGTTTGATTCACTTAACATTTTTTCCCTGCATCCCTAGGGGGAGACTGCCATGTTTCTAGCTGAGGTTTCAGACGAACAGGAAATGAGTAATTTCCTGAAGGCTAACAGGAAATTCTATATGCCTATCGCCACCTAAGTGCTTATGTATATATTAGTGTCTATGAACTGTTAACATCAGAAATGTATAAACTGAAATGAATTGTTATTTTTAGAATCAGAAGCTGATTCATTGAAACTTCTATTCTGGAACCAACGTTTTATTCTTTAGTGGAATCACATTGCATATTAAAATGTGTGTGTGTATTTATATGTATATGTGTAAATATATAAACACACATGCACTTAAGTAGGACTGAACCAGTGTTCCAATTGGGGCTGTGTATTTGCTGGGCCCACTATGGCTAAAGCTTGGAAATGTGCTCTTCATAGTGCCACATCTGCAAACTGGCAGCTTCTCTGCCTTGAATTAATAACCAGACTTACCTCATTGTTTATTCCCTCTGCCGCTTTGCATAACGCCAGTATGGCCTATATTTCTTAAGGGTGAATGGGGTGTTGCAACGTTTCCCAGCCATACTTCTAAAGGGGCACTGGGTATGTGTTGCTGGATGATTTAGCCATTGAGTTTGGGTGCTCAGTCAAACAGAGCATGTTCTGTTACTTTTTTAAAATAGATGGCAGTTCTGTGCATCCAGAACAAGACATGCTGAGTTATTTAAAACACCAGCATGTGACCATTTTGAGCTAAATTAACACTGCAAACCTTTATTCAACATTAAATCAAATCACTGTTAATTTTGGAACTAATTAGCATTTCAGGCTGTTTTCATCTCTGCAGTGTGATGATTTTGTATATAATGCTACGTGATTGTGCAGAAGTACATAATTATCAAGCGGAATATATTGTCTCCTGCTGACATCTCACAAAAGGAGATTCTTCTAGTGCAGGATGTTTGCAGCATCTCAATTCCTTTTTCATTCCAATTTTTTTTAAAAAAAGAAAGCAAGGGTATAAGTCTAATGGGTGAGTGAGTTGCTGGATTTACTGGTCCTAGTTCTGCTTCAATTAAATACTTAACACAAAGGTTTCATTTGATGCTGGTCACATAAACTGAGGTGAGGAAGATGCTGTGAGAGAAATTGTAATTGTAAGGATTCTGCTCTTTAAATTCTAAGGAGCCTGCACTGGACAAAATCTGATAGACTTGCATAAAGCTTTGGGGTTGTGTACAGTTTTGGTCTCTCCCCCCCCCCCGCCCCTTCCAGGTAATTAATATTGAGCAAAATACCTATGTAGTCATGCGTGGTTGAATGATGCCTTTAAAACATGAGTGATAGTCTGCCCTGGGGCTTGTTTTGTGTTCTATGCAGAAATGCCATTTCAGGGTTCATTAAGGGAAAGAAAGGAGATTTTTGGTATGGCAAAGTCAGGATATTAAAAAGCCACCCTTGGATATACTCCAGTAGTATCAGCTTCGTTGAACACAATGGGACTTACTCCTGATGAGTCACAAGCTGTAAATAGAAAAGAAAGAGTTGCATATTGTTGGATCATTTGTATGTATGTGTTTAGATATCTCACAATAACGAGACCTATAGATGCCCCGGGAACATAACTGAACATAGTCTGAAACTATGGGAGCAAGCCCCATTGAGCACTTTGGGGCTTGTCTCTGAGTAGTACTGAACTGCCCTGATTTCCAGAGAGGCTTCCATGTTAGTGTATTGCAAGAAAAACAAGCCAAAAGCTTATGCCACGAGAAATGTTTTAGTTTCTAAGATGCCACAAGACTCTCTCTTGTTTTAATTTTGGTGTTCATCAGAACAAACATCCTGGCCTACCTTTCACCCTGGCATTTGTCCAGCTGTTTCTCCTGGACCATCACAACATTTGTTTCCCTAAAATCTCAGGGCCAAGAAAATCTTCTGTATATACGACGCAGGAAGAACGATTGTAGGAGTTGGTGAAACAATGAGAGACAAATAGAAAACTTAATATGGTACCTATTGATCAAGTACATATATGGGGGCCACCAGGTGGCGCATTGGAAGATGGCCGACAATAACATCTCTCCGACCCACACAAGGTAATAAAAAGGCTTCTATGGGAAGTATGCAGCCTTCCTACCCCCCCCCCCCCAGGATATGGGGGGGGGACAGCCTTGCCAGCGACGTCCATAATGCAGCCCCGGATTCGAAAGAAGGGGGTGCAGGACGTTTGGCATTTGCCCTCAGTGGGTTCGGCGCTTCCTGATGCTATCTCCAATCAGCACCCTGGTTCGCTTCAGCTCGAAAATATAATTGGAAATATATAATTGGAATGAAGCTGAAGCACTTACATCAAGCAAAGGTCGAGAGATAAGGTTGCTGATTAATGCATCTCTGTGTTGGGAGAGACGGGAGGAGACAAATAAATCAAGCAAAGAACCACCATTACGAGACTGGTATGTGCGGAGCGAAAAAAGAGGGGGGTGGTGGAGGAAAAAACTTTTATTTTCTTTGCCTCATGTGAGTATTTATAAACCTCCACCCCAGAGAGATGAATCGTCGTCTTTTACTAATCGTAAGCAAGAATTTAAGAGCTGTGTGGAGTGAATTATCGATTGAAGAGAGGACTGGTAAATATGGAGTGCGGAGGAAAAATTCTATGATGCAGTTTTTAATGGCATCTTGTTAAGACAGGCTTGTTGAAGAAAGACGAGGGGAGGAGGACCAGGGTCATTGGAATGTAAATGATGGGTTGAAAGTGATAACCTGGCAGAGTCCCTTTGTGATATATGTGGCAAGCTTGGGGAAATTAATAGGACGGACCGAGGATAAATTTTTTGAAGAAGGGGAGGAATGGCGGCTGTCCTTATGAGATATGACCTTTGGAGTGTGCAAAACCCATGCAGATGTTGTTTGTTCTTAACCTGCTTGCGAAGATTATCAGAGATTGCAAAGAAAGGAATACATGATAACAACAAGAAGATGAAGAAGTAATAAGAGACTATCTGGACAGATCTGGATAGAACCGTTTGATAAAAGCAGTAACAGAAGTGATGTTTTGATTCTTGTTCAGAGCTTGATGTAAGGGTACCCCCAACAAAATTTAAAAATCTGGCTGTATAATTTGGAAGTAATATGATTTGGAAATAATGTGATTGGATTGGCCTGTTAATAAAAAAAAAATATGTTTTGTTTTTTTTTAAAAAAAGATCAAGTACATATATACCTTTTGGATCAAGTGTCTGTTTGATACTGTGGGTTAAGGACTTGACTAGATTTGTTGTTGTTGTTGTTTAGTCGTTTAGTCATATCCGACTCTTCGTGACCCCATGGACCAGAGCATGCCAGGCACTCCTGTCTTCCACTGCCTCCCACAGTTTGGTCAAACTCATGCTGGTAGCTTCGAGAACACTATCCAACCATCTCGTCCTCTGTCGTCCCCCTCTCCTTGTGCCCTCCATCTTTCCCAACATCAGGTTCTTTTCCAGGGAGTCTTCTCTTCTCATGAGGTGGCCAAAGTATTGGAGTCTCAGCTTCAGCATCTGTCCTTCCAGGGAGCACTCAGGGCTGATTTCCTTAAGAATGGATACGTTTGATCTTCTTGCAGTCCGTGGGACTCTCAAGAGTCTCCTGCAGCACCATAATTCAAAAAGCATTGACTAGATTACTGAAGTCTTAACACTGTATTTTTCTATGCTCTTGCACTGAATGACTGACTTCAGCCTAGCTGTGTGAACAACTTTTATTACATTAGTCCTTAGACCAAAGCAGTGTCTAGCCATGGATGGATATTTAAAGCCATCTTGGCAAAGGGTAGATGGCTGGATACTACTAACATAGAATTACATAAACTTCATACGGTGTGTGGGATGTATGTGTAAATGTGATAACTAGAAACCCTGGAAAACTGACTTTTGACCAACAAGTCATGTTCAAAGTTAGTGTTCTAAAATCCACGCTTCCAAATGTTAGCAAGGCCTTATATTGCTTGGCAGTGGAGTGGGCTGGGGGGGCATTATTAGATATTTCCTGTGCTTTTTCCCATCCCCAGAGCCCCCACTTGATTTTCTCCACAGTGGCACTTCTTTCTATGCAAACTTTGAAACATCATCTCCATTAATTCAATCAGCTGAAAGCAGAAGTGTAGCGAAAATCTAATTCAGCTCAAGTCTTGCTAATTATACCCTTTGCTATTTTTGCACACCAGCCACATTCCAGTCTTGTCCGTGTTTGTATGCCGAAGACACTACCAATGTCTGCCCTAACAAATGCACCTCCGGGAGTTATAATTTTTGATGCCTGGTGCAGGCAAAATGGCTCTGGATCTAGAGAAGATAGCATTTCTTTCTTGTGTTTCCTGTGCTCTGTTAAGGATCGTGTTAGGGAAAGGGAAAGATCAGGGCGATGTTGCCAAAAGAGAGTAAAAAGGAGAGCACAGATTTGCATCCCATCTGCTTGTGTTGATTTATAAGTATAGATGTAAATGTAGAAAAGATTGCTTTAACTGAAATGGAAATCCAATACGTCTTAACAGGTGACCTCCTGTGTATGCTTGATTGCCAGGTACTAACTGTTGACTGGCAACTTCAAGGCCCCTCCCCTTCCTTCTTGTGTTTCTTTGAACCAGACTTGGACCAGAGAGACCTTCCAATAGAGGACTTTTTCATGTGCAGAAGGACACATGGACATCCTAGGAGAGAATGTAATATATGGAATCAAGGCAGGACTATGTGCCAAGTGGATGGAGGAGAGAATGTGACCATGAAGGTTACGTATTGATTCCCAAGCCCCTGACTCTTTTGTGAAAGTTTATCCTTCTACCAACCTATTCCATGCTGAGTAGGGGGAAAGGTAATGAGTGAGAAGTTTAGGGCCCAAGCATGCAATGAGAAGGAACTGACCCTAGAGTTCTCAGGTAGCAACCTCTTGGCCTGTAAGCTCATTTGAATGAGGAATATAAGGAAGTTAAATCATAGATAATGGAATGTTTTTCTGTTCTGGGCAGCCTTCTACCTGAGGAGGAGGGGCTTTAAAAGTGTGCACCTGGCTGGCTGACATGATCTGCACTTTCAGTGGATCTCAGATATCTTTGAGAATGCAGGACTTTGAAGGCACTGACTGGGTCTACTGGCAACCCCACATCCAATGGCTCTCTGCTGTACCTTCTCAGGCAAGGAGGCTCCCTAGAGCTCCCTCTTGCCTAAGGAGGGAGGTCTTTGCAGTTATGGGCCGAGTTACCTGACAGCCATGACAGTGACTTATGGATGCAACACATTTCCAGAATGTTCTTGTTAGGAACAAGTCTGATTTAGACTGTGTCCTAGTTGCGTTAGTCTGATTCCTAGTTGCGTTAGTCCTAGTTGCGTTAGTCTGATTCCGCAGGAATCTCACTTGAGGACAGGGCTTGGAAACCTGAAAAAAAGCCCCAGCACACCTGAAGAACTCATTAAGCAGGCTGACTTACCCAGTCACCCAGCACAAGCTCATATATTGTACCATAAATATAGGCGTGTCAATTTCACCTCTGGCCCCAGGAGTCAAAGCTGGATCTGGTGGGAGTGCTTGTTTGGCTGTAAGGAGGCTCCAGGATCATAACTATACTCAAAAGTAGAGGCTTTGTCAGGACGTAAAGGTGGCACTAAGTGTATCTGGTAGCTTACCTAATGAACAGGAAATTGAGGATCTGTCTGTAGTTGCCTAAAATAGGAAAAGGAGGAGCTGGGTGTACTTGCCTGAAAATCGCTAAAACAATAGCTCTTAATATGTTTCTCTTGGGTAGACCTATGGGGGTTGTCTTTAGTACCAGGTGTCCCTTGATTAGAGCTCATTTATCTCTGAAGTTGCCTTCACCACTGTGATGCAGTCACCACTACATCACTGTTTTGATCTCAGCATGTGCAGTTCCTGATAGAAGGAACTGAGCCTGGAAAGCTCCACGGAATTTCTCCACTATGTCAATAATGATTGCTGGATCAGCCTGTAGTACAAAATAAGGGTAAGCTCCACACTGTCTGCTCTTTCTCCCTCTTCATCTACCATCTTGGATCTGAGGATGGTGCAGCTGATGTTGTATAAGCCTGTCCTGCTTCCTCTTTCTCCTCCTGCAGATGTGCCAATTACTGTACCCTCTCATTATGATATCAATGTCTTTTTCTGGTGTCGGTGAGGTTGGCAGGCCATGGGCACCTGAGATATACTCTAAGTAGTGACAGCAGCAGCATCTACAAAGGAACACCTCTGCACTTGCTAGCTGGTGCAACATGTGGAGTTGGGTGTGGCATGCTAAGCTGTTTCCACAAGGGCAGGAAGGAGAAACTGCCTGAGCACCACTGACTGACACATGCCATTCATCTGTTCTCAGAAATAAGACCATGATATGTGCAAGTAATGAGGATCAATATATGACATCCTTTTGTGAGCACCAAAATATGGATAGGTTAATGCAGGGCAGGTAGTATAGCAAGACAAATTTTGGATGCAGATGGGCAGGGTACTATACCATCTTGCTGTACAAGTATGTCCGAGAAAAGGTTGAGGATAACAGAGCTGATGTATACACCATACATTTTAAGCACATTATTTTCCTCCAAAGCATCCTGGGAGCTGTAGTTTGGTAAGGATGCTGGGAATTGTAGCTTTGTAAACAACAGTTCTCAGGATTATTTGAGGGAAAACAATGTGCTTTCGGTGTGCATTGGAAGTGTGGTGTATATGCAGCCTAAGTGAACATGAAGTTGTGTCCTAGTTGCGTTAGTGTGAATACGGCCATACGTCATCGCTGTCTTATAAAGCAACTGAAGAATTTCTTTCACTGCCATGTGTGAAATAATTACCTTTCATTATCATTAAATAGCAAGGAGTCTCCCAATTCAAAACTACTCACAGTAAAACCAGCTCCCTTGGAACCCTCTTTTCTTATGCCAGAGATACAGACATTACTGCAGCCTTTAACAGACAATGCATTTTACGGGGAGAAATTAGAAAGGGCAATAAGAAATCAAGAAAGCATCGAATTTCTTCCTTCCTTGCATAATCAAAATCCTGTCTCAGGAATCCCTTAGTCTGCTTAACTCCATTGCACTTGAGGAACATTCCAATCTTATTCTGTTACAAATGCTGCTTGGTTGTAAATGAGTGTTTTAATTTGTGGGATGAGAACCCCAGCCAGCAGAGCACGTTAACGTATAACAGCTCTCCAGCAACAAAACCAAGCAATTACCTTGAACACTAAAGAATACATTTGTGAATTTCTCCAAGGGCTTGTTCATATTAGACGTTGTCACCACCTGAGAAGGGAAAGTGATGAGGCAAACTCCCTTCCCCTACGTCCTCCTCCTTCCTCTGGCTAGTGATTCAGGGTGGGGTGGGATATGCTTTTGGAGGAGAAAAACACCACCTGAAGGTAAGAGCTAAATTGGGACTTCATTTAGTACATGGAAAAGAGCAAGTGCTTTTTCAAAGCATTTGAATTCACTCCTATTTAGTTATTTTATAAATTGAGGCATAAGATCATATGACCTTGAAATGAAATAGCTCAAAAACCTATGGGCAAGGGAGAAGGTGGAGATTATGTGCACAGTTCATCACAAATCACCTTATTTCTTGATATAATGTGTTTGTGGAGGTACATGCACAGATGGTGTTCTCTCTGGATGAAGGACATAGCCAAGCACTCCACTTTCTCTCTTGGGCTGCATTTGACTGCGCATGTAGTGAATAGCTAATCTATGAGCACAATTCAGAGACCTCTAGCCTATGCACCTCAAGTATGGAACTCATCCTGATGCAGGCCTTTGCCTATGCTCAGTGCATATTTACCTTGAGAACCAAAGTGATGCAGTTGTACAGTACTTGTGTGCACCTCAGGAATGAAGTGGGCACCTCACCATGGTGGGCGTTCTCCAGTCTTCATGTCATTGTTTTCACAATGCTTCTGAGGAGCCATTTGCTGCATATGTGTGGTACAATCTGGGCTGAAGAAGAAATGGTGCCCTTTTGCATTTCTCTTTCACATCAGCTAATACAATGATTCCTTTGCATGAATTCGTATAACTATCTACACAAATTTCCAGTTATAGATAGGTAGCCGTGTTGGTCTGCCATAGTCAAAACAAAATAAAAAAATTCCTTCTAGTAGCACCTTAAAGACCAAATAAGTTAGTTCTAGGTATGAGCTTTCGTGTGCATGCACACTTCTTCAGATACACTGAAACAGAAGTCACCAGACCCTTCTATATAGTGGGAAGGTGGGGAGGGGTATTACTCAGAAGGGTGGTGGGAATGGGTGATTGGCAGATAGCTGTGATGAGCCTGTTGACATTACCCTTCTGAGTAATACCAAAAGAAAATGAATATAATAGGGCCTTACATCATCTGGATTTTTTAAAAAAGCAATTAAAGGTACAAAGCAAAGTATCAACTCAAAATAAGAGTTTACAAGCTTATCTGTAGCTTTGAAAGTAGCTGTGGAGAGTGTGTGTCATGTGTGTGTTTTAAACCCTTCTTTTTGCCTATACAGTGGATGCTCGGGTTGCAAATGCGATCTGTGTGGGATGCACGTTCGCAACCCACAGTGGCGTGTCTGTGCACGCGCAGCTTGCGATTTGGTGCTTCTGCACATGCACAAAGCGCAATTTAGTGCTTCTGCGCATGCATGACCGCCGAAACCCGGAAGTAACCCATCCAGGTACTTCCAGGTTTCTGTGGTCCATAACCTGAAAAAATGCAACCTGAAGTTTCTGTAACCTGAGGTATGACTCTCTCTCTCTCTCTGTATGTATATATATATATATATATATATATATATATATATATATATATATATATGCTTCACTTGCTTCTCAACTGGAATGCCAATAATACATTTTAATATAGTGCTGCCACACTGGTTGAGGCTTGACAAAGTTTCCACTGAGAATTCATTTCTATAATTGAGTCAATGAATAAGAACAAAAACTCCTCTTTCTTATGAAATATTTCTACTAAACCTTTCAGTCTTTTCCCCATCTTGCCCTCATAAATCTCTGTCTCTGACAATCTGCACTGAAACTAACCTTTTTTTAGTGACTAGATCTTTTGTTCTTGCAAATCCCATATAATAATAGGCAACACACATTGCTCAGATTTGGGTTTATCAGAAACATCTTGGGAAAACACTACTCCTTTTCAATAAATTCATTCTGATTTCTCCCCAAACAACTTCTTACTATGGTATTGGAATTTTTTGTTTTTCCATTAGTTCCCAGGCTACTATATTGTTTCTGTGCATTTTTATTTTGTACAATATATAAAAATGTGTTTGCTTGCTTACAATTCCCTCTGGTGTGGAACACATTTAGCTGCATTTTTAAGGTCCAACCATTTTAAAAATCCATGAGAAACTGGGGGAACACCTGCATTGCTGCCTGTCTACAAAATACAACACTGAGGTTTTAGAGTACAATCCTCTGGCCACTGTCTGGCAGGGCCGAATGGAATATGCATGTAGAAAAGGGCAACCTGGAGCTGGTGCAGTAACTGGGCCTGGATCAAGCGCAGTGCTGTCACCTGGCCAATTCAGCCTCTTCTGAACTGGAACACAACATGTTTGGGGCTTTGCATTTTTGCCCACCCACAAATTTAGTGGCTGCAAGGGGAAAATTGGCACCAACAGAGTGATGCACTAATCCAGTGTCAACCAAAAGTGAGCTAGGTGGAGTTTTTCTACCTCTCAGAATACAAGAGGTCTCTAAACCACCCATCATTTAATCCACCTCTATCATGTTTCCCATCTCTTGCCTTTTTGAAAAACCAAGCCCCCCATACTGAAACATTGTAACTTTCCCTCATAAAGATGCTTCTTCCACCCATTGATAATTCTGATTGCCCCTATCTCAGGTAGGAGAACAAGGAATACCCTCTTCCTGGGATTTAGGAAACACCCCCTGCCCCCAAGAGCAAACACCACTGGGCAAAATTGTCTGAGTTAGTTTAAGGCAGCTCTCTGTCTTCCCTACTGTGATATAAACTTAAGTCATTTGCACCTTATTTCTAGAGACTAAATACTGGAAAGATGTTTTGCATGCAGTATTTTACAACACTTTTACAATGTTCATGCTACGTCCAGCAGTATCACATAATCTCCACCCACCCAATGTGAAATCTGTGTAGTAGCTGTAACATTTCCCCCAGCACATTGCAGGTGTGCAGACTTGAAATCTAGGTCACTACATGATCTATGTCATAAATGATTCTTTAATCTGAGCACTGTGTGAGCCTTGATAAGATTTGCTGCCTGGAATGCAAGTTTAAGGAAACAAAGGACAAAAGAAAAATCAGAATCAGACAAACCTTTTTATTTAAAAAAAATGCTGTTAATTGAGGATATGTTCTCTCTTTTTAAGGGAACTCAATAAAATAGAATACTGAAACAATGTAACATGTCTGCATGATTGAATTAGCATAACAAAGCATTTTAAATCAGTTGCATATTAACATTTGCAGAAAAAGCCTGATTCTGCAAAATGACCCAGCCTTAGCCCTCATCATTGTGTAATTATAATTACCCCCATTACACAATTGCTCGGAAGTAGGGACATACTTTGGGCATGCTGCTAGACCACCTCTGGACATCCACGCCACTGCAGTAAAGAAGCCAACATGTTAGTAGCTACTTACACATAGACGTATGCATGACTGGGACTCTGGTGTAACCAGGTGTTCCAAAAATTGGAATGGAGTCCGGGGTGAGCACTTGATAAGGTGTACGTTATAGACACCAAGTTATAGACACCAAGTGATGGACCAAGACCACAAGATCTCCTGCTCTTCTTTGTTGATTCCAGGCAACAAGTTATCATCTGACAACATTTTCTTCTTCTTCTTCATCATCATCATCATCATCACCACCACCATCATGATCTTTTCTTTGTATACCACACCCATCTGACTACCCACTCTGGGCAGCTTTCAATAGAATATACAAAAAACATAACAGAACACCAAGCATTTAAAAGCTTCTTCGGTTTCCAAGTGCATGATTTTGCACTTTTGACTTTTTGCACCCCCCCAAATTCAGTGTCTCCTGCCTGCTCTTCTGCCAGAGGACAGGGCTTGCAGCCACTCTTGTTCTCTGCTCTTGGATCTAGGATACCCACCCCATAACAGAGGAGAGTTGAGGATGTAGAAATCTTAGCAAGAGGGTTGTTAGTCACTTATTCCACTTCTTTTCAATGCTATTTGACACTGCCTGTACCTCTTCCAAGACTGTTTTTATACTTCTTCAGACAGGATCTTGAACCATCAAGGTATTTCATTATAGAGACATAGTAAAAAGTTTCTTTAGCTCCTTCAGGTGTCACTGTGATCAATGGCTGTCTTTTTCACACCCAGTTTCAGTATAGACGCCACAATGAATTTTACATTCTCTGTAGGACGTTCATGATATTTGGTTGGTTGCTTCATGTTTCAAATGCCATTGTTCTATTATTATTCATAGAGTTTCAGACTTTATAGTACCTTCTGGATGAAGATGGCAAAGTACTTTACAGACGTTAAGCCTCACAATATCCCTGTTACAGTTTATAAGTAGCATCATTAAAGCTGGCTTAATTTTTCTACTCTTTTGTGAAAGCGAGTGTGGGTTATTTTACAAGTTCATGGAAAAGCTGAATTTCTGCCAAAACATTTTGAGTTCAAATCACTGCAGTCAAAGGATTGTTTGCATTTCTGCAGAGCAAGAGTTACTGTGAATTTGTTTCTTGTTTAAAACACACAATACAAAATGTATTCAAAATACTAACTGTATATCAAAAGTGAATTTTAAGGAAAGGAGAGGACAAAAAAAGATTATTTTTTTCTAAATAATTTAAATGCTTGCGTGCTGCAAAAAATTAAAAAATAAACATGTTATAAATTCTAATAATACCAATAAACTAATTTTGCAATGGCATAGATGACAGCTCAGTTTCCCCCCCATTATAAGGTAACTAAAGCATTATACATTTGATAATTTATGAAAAGCCTCCACTATTGTGGGACATCTATCTTCGCACCCCACCCACTGCCATCAACACCCTGTCTTTGAAAAGGACAGAGTACATATTCTGCAATACTTTATCCATGAAACATTTAATGTGTCAAAGTCTTTACTTTCCTAATATTTAAATTCAGCCCTGAAGAATTTTTCGATTGCCCAGGAATCTGCATATTTCTATCGCAGAAATCTAGTTCTCCCTGTGTCAGCTAAAGATATATGCTGTGCAGCAGTCCCAACTCAGAAGGGACTGCCTCTTGCTTCCGGATTCTCTTGGCCATGATTGACAGCACAGATTACCCACTCTGTGGTTTGCATTGTTGATTGACAATTGGATGGGAAGTGGGAGAGTGACTAGAAGCTGGAGCAATTCCAGTTGCTGAGTTATGATGACCGTACTGTCACTTCACATGAAGGATGTCTGTCCTCTGATAGAAAACATAGCAATGGAGGAAGCTGCTGTAAGAGATAGCTATCTCATGCTCTGATGAGCATTTTGCTTCTTTCAGGAGTAATTTTTATTTTTATTTTTGCATCAGTGGAAGGCTGCTGCAGAGGGATTTACTGATGCTTTCTAATGGAATTTACTAATGTTTGTAACATTAATAGAACATGTAATAGAAACTGTGTCCAAATTGCCCCCAAAGAGAAATTGCCTTTGTCTACTCTTGGGAGGGTTTTGTCCTCCTGTGACCACCAATCTGACACATGAAATGTTTGCATACTCCATTTTACAGATTCCAAATGGTGATTTATACTAGAAGGCTGCATATAGGAGGCCAATTTTCACCTTATGAGTGGGTGGTGGTTTTTGTTTTTGATTACCTGGTGGTAGAAAAGCAGGCTATGAATGAATGAAATGAGGCTGAGATACACAATTGTCAACTTTCTCAAATTCTAACACCAACCTACAGAAGGAGGAGGTGGGGTCTTGTGGACAGACCTATAGCAGCCCCTCCAGAGAACTAAGCCTCTCCTTTTTTGCCCATTTTATACAGTTTATAGGATAAGATCCAATGTAGCATGAACAAGCAGCTGACTATACAAGATTTCTATTTCTCCCCCTTCTTACAGCCCCCTGCTTACCCCCCCCCCAAATCTGATCCAGGGGGTTGAGGGGGCCTTTGGAGGAGATTTTGGGGTGAGGGACTTGGATGGGGAAGAAGAGAAATTGAAAGCCCTGTTGCACAAGCAAGCAGACACCATTGGAAGTTGGCCATATTTTTTTAGCTGAGATGAGAAGGATTTAGTACTAAAGAAAATAAACATGCTTTTTTTTTTAAAGGAAGCTGAATTGATCTGTGTATATTTTTAATATACAGTGACTGGAGCCCTGACACGATGGTGGATGACTAAACAAATTTCCTGTGTAAAAGTGAAGAAAAGAGCATCCAACGCAGCCCCAAAATAAGCATTCATCTTTGTCACTGACTAACAGGAGTGTGAACAGATTTGATGGGATTTCATCTGCAAAATGTGCTTTTGGAGGTAGGCCAAGATGCATCCCAAAATATAAATAAATCTAGCTTCTTTAGAAGTGTGGGCAGTTAGAGCAGAGAAATAAACTGACAGCAGCATTAGTGGGCACCATTATACTATATACACCCACACAGAACAGATTAAGCTTTGGATTTTCTTCACCATGTTAAGTCCTACCTTGTTTGCTCACTAGCAGTCTTAATATATGTGAGAGCCTGTTGAAATCCACAACTTGGTCTAAGCATACATTTTAATCAGAATGGGAAAACGAAGGTGGTGTTATGGCTGTAGGATATGGGATGTTATCACGATTTGTCATCTTTCTGTGGTGAGCTCAAAGAGGCTATGCTGTTCTGCTGGGGCTCAGGACTTGCAGGGAATGTGGAAGCAATGAACAGGTCAAGTCCAATCAAAGTACAGTATCTCTAAGCAGGTCAAGACCTTGGGCAGCTCCTAGCTGTCCCTGCTGGCTGAGCTTTAGGAGATATTATTCTATCAGGCAAGTGTGTGCTGACAAAGCTACATTAAATTCTTCTTAATGTCACTGCCGAGAGCTAGGAACACCTGAGGCCTTATGTAGAGTTTGCATGGTCTATCCAGCAATTGGCCCCACCTGTTTGCAGAAATGGCCAAGTTTATTTAAAGGGCCCTTTGAATCTGCCAGTGTAAACTTCTATGCTGGGAACAGGATGGGGAAATTATTTCAGGACTTGTCCTCTGAGCCTGAGTGTGCTGGTCCCAGGGGTTAAACAAGAGGCAAGGTCCAAGTCCAGTCCGTAGTCGATAAAGCAATATGAAGGCAGTCCGTAAAAGTCGAAGCTGGGTGCAGGGCAGGGTTCAGGCAGGAACTGACAACCACCAATGTTACCCCCGCAACTTGGGACTGGGGCTGGCTGGCTTTTATCTGCCCCAAGGCATAGGGTGGCCCCGATCCTCAGGTGACTCACTTCTCCTGGCCTGGAGGCACGCACTCCTCTTGCGGGAACTTAGTTCCCTCTGCCTCTCTGCCCTGAGCCTCTGCAGCTCAGGAGAGGCTGAAGGGTTACTGGACCCAGATGCAACCCCAGCTTCCTCTGACGGCGCTGAGAGTGGAGCACCTGCAGGCAATGGGTCCTCCATCGCCTCAGGAGTCAGAGCAGACTCAGCTGGTGCCTGCACCTGAGGATCCAGCACAGGTGAAGACCCTTCAGGCTCATGCCCCAACCCCGGCTCAGCTGGTTCTGGAGGCGGGGGGATCCTGTGCAGGCTGGGATTCCTCAGGTTCAGCATCTGAATCCGAATCCCAGGCCATCACACTGAGGAAGGTGGGACAGCTTTGTTCTCAGGCTGGGAGTACCTAGCAGGAGGTGTCAAGAGTATAGTTTCCCCATGAGTGGACCAACCTAAGTTTCCTCCTCATTTTGTTGCTTTGGGGAATATGAATGTCCAGCTTCTGAGGTCATGACAGAGGTCTCTGTCTGCACTTCCCCAGCTCCCAGCATGTATAACAGAATACATTTTCTCTGGAAAGCAACGGTCCCTCAAATTTTATGGAAGCCTGATCCAGGCTGCTCCAGACAGACTCCAGGCATATCCAAGCCAAGCAGACTCTGTGAAGCACTCCAAACTGAAACAGGGACCTTTGAAATGATTTCAGAGCTATTTATCTGTAATTTGGCTAGGAACACCTTTCTCATGTGTCTTCATGCAATTGTCCACAAAACAGTTGGGGAGAAGAAGTGAATCTTGTTTTAACCTCTCCCAAACTGTAAGGGCTGCCCATTCAGGAAAACCACTAGAAAACGCTGTATAATAGACAGTGGAAAATTTGTTTATGTATTTGCTGTTTATTATTCAATGTCTATAAACACAAGGAAGTTGCTTAGGATAGGACCTCAGATTGGTTGTGTATTCTGCTTACTGTTCTGTTGATTGGTTTGTAAGGATTCAAAATCAAGTTAAACAAAGAAAGTATCAAAAGTGTACATCAGAATAACCTTTTGAAAATTAATTTCTAGCATTTGATATCTGTGCACTGAGCTGTATATTTAGAATGATGGGGAAAGGGTGGCATTCAGTGACCTGACTAATATTTCCATCAGCTGCAGCCAGCATGGCTAGTGGTCAGGAATGATGGAAGATGTAGCCCAGCAACATCCGTTGAGCTGCAGGTTCCCTGTCCCCCTGCCACATATACTCATCTAATAGCAAATAGAATTAAAAGCATTCTGAAGAAAGTTGAAAAGCAGATGGTTGTGGTTGATGTTTCATGCTGCTCTCAGTTTTCTGCTATATTATTTCTCCTTTGTTAAATTGGTGTCTTGCAGCCAATTTAAGATAAGCGGAAGAATGATCAAAGATCATTCCGTGCCTGAAAACCACTTCAGATCTGTTATAGGACATGTGGGTCAGCCCACCGGCACTAAAATGATGCACTGTATCACTTGCTGAAAAACTGATTTGCAATGATTTTAACAGGAAGGGTGTATGGAAGTGTAATCTGTTTTGAGGAATAGGATGTAGCAAGGCTCTATCCTTTTAATATACCAAGCTCTCGAAAACATGGCAAGGAATTAACATTTGGAACACATATTAGGCACAATATATCTTTCACAGCAGGAAGTTATACTGCAATCCTCCTATGCACACTTACCTGGGACTAAGTCCCATTGAACTCAGTGGGACTTCTGTCACTTGTGCTTTATTCAAGATTACAACATCAATAGTAAATTGATGTTTACAACCCATATGTTCCTCTTGCACATCCTTTTTATTCCAATCCAATTATGTTGCTGCTGCTCAAGTGATGATTTATTCCATGGCCAATCACTAAAGTTAGTTTTTGTGGGGGGGGGGGGAACCTACTTGGTAGGCAGCTAACAGGGCTATAGATCTAGAAATTATTCAGCCAGTTTACAGCCCTATAAATGCACACACAGCCCATTTTGGGGAGTGCTGGTGGTGATTAGAAACATGTGCCGCCCCACAGATTTGCACCGAAAGGTATTGTTTACAGTAGGGTTCCCAATGGTTTTGGTGCTGGGGCAGATCTGGAAATCCAAGAAGCTGTCATGGGCACCACAATAGACCTGCTTCAGAAAAGAAACTGGTGAAATAACAAAAGAAGGCAGTCTCCCAGAAGAAATTAGGAGTGGCAGGAGGCTTTTGCAGATGCCAAGAGGGTTTTCTGGAGGTGCTATGGTGCCCATGGGCGCTATGTTGAGGACCCCAGGTATATGGCTACTACAGACATTAAATACTTTTTTCAGATATGAGCCATGCTTTTAGCAATCTAAATACAAATTGGATTTCCTTTACCAGATTGGAGAAGTCAACATTGTTTAAGAAATCTGTTCTAAAATACCTTGAAGACTTGTTTGTTGTTGTGTTTTCCAACTGAGTTGAGTGGAAAGTAAAAGGTTTGAATTCAGGATGGAGCATTTCAACTCGAGCCTTTTTTGCATTAGGAATGCTAGTTGGTTGGGTACAGCAAATTTCTTTTGCAGGGTGTGTGTGTCTCCCAGGAGCAACAACAAAAGGAAAACAAGAACCAGAATTCATCACGATGAGCCCTGGAACTAGAAATAATGCACCTGCCAAAGCAGATGGATGGCAGGCAGTCCACATAGATATTAAATATGATTTCTCCCTGTTCTCCACATTCATAGAAACATGTCCCTGTTTATAATACTCAGAATAGTAGTGTGTGTTTCAGGCCCCACTCCGTTTTATGTTTTTCTTGTATTTATTTACTCCCTCCTACATGTACTATACCGGAACAATGCCAACGCAGGTTCATTTCTTACTTTAAAAAGAATTCAGGGATGGCAAAAAGTAACAGTTGTGGAGAATAAAAATTTCCAAATATTTATAGAATCGCTTTTGCATCACTCCCATGACTGCACATTTCTCCACCTTCAAATAATAGCTTGTTATCTTGCTGTATGGGGGAAGGAGCACAGAGTGGCTCTGCTATATAAAGCCAGCTCAAGACAGATTGCTGCCTGAAGTGTTAGAAAAAATGGCAGCCTCTCCCATTCCATGTAAAGGTGCTGGCCAGACTGGAATGCTGCTTCAGTGGTGGTGAGGGGACAATGGAATGTACCCCATGCATTTATTCCATTAATTCATGAATTTACACTTGCACAATGGTACTTCCCATCCATTCTCCTCTCCCTTTTTACCCTGCATCCTCATGAAGTCTGCTACAGAGAGTTGGGGGAACCCCTAAGAATAGATTTAGAGGAGACACAGAGATGGAGAGGGAGGAAAGTTCTATTGCACAAGCAGAAATCCTTTTGTTGGTGGAATGAGTCGCTTAGCACTACTTTGGATACAACCCAGTGCCTTATACCAAACCTATGAGCAGCTCACATCCACACCATACAGTTAAAGCAGTCTTCTACCACTTTGTAGCTCTCCCAGCACCCTTAATAAATTACAGTTCCAAGATTATTATTATTATTTTTTTTGGGGGGGAGCCATTACTGTTAAAGTGGCATAAAACTGTTTTAAATGTATTGTGTAGATGTGACCTTATGAGATGCAGGCCAAGCCCCGTGGCTCTGTCCTCCAACATCTTATTGCTACCTCTGCTGCCTCAGGTAGCCACTTCAATTTGCTCAGTGAAGCAGAAGAAGAACAATTCTTTTTAGCAGGAGTGCCCTCTTGTGAGAAGTTAGTTCTTCTATTACTGGAACCTGAGAGGAAACTCCTTATAATTTAATCAAGACACTCTGACTCACTGGAAGGGCTCTGCCTTTGTTCCCTCAAAAATAGCCTGTAGTGCTGTGTATAAGCAAAGAACAATTTTACAAACACTGCATTACCACATGAAATCAATAAAATAAATTACTGTTTTCAGCTATGAGATATTCCTACTCATTACAGAGTGTTAAGGAATTCAGCTGTTTACAAACCAGATGAAGGAAATACAGTACAAAGAGAAGAGGTAATTCCTCAGTCGTGAGGAAGGTGAAAAAGAATGCAAAGTATAGGGTGGAATCCAGTTAGTGTTGCTCTGCTGATGGAAAAGATCTGAAGGTGGAATGAAAGGAGACAATTTCCCACAATCCCTGCTCCCCATCCTCTAAAACAGAGTGGGGTGTGTGGAGGATTATGGGAAGGGAGAGGGAATATTCTTATGAGCAGCTAGAGGGAGTGTACAAACTATGGGTGCATGGCCTGAGGGCCACATTGACTCTTGACAAACCTTCTGGCACATGACAGAAGCAGGTCTATGGCTGTAAGTGTGGTTTTATTTGCATTACAACTTGAAACCAATAGAATAGGCAACTGTTTTCAGTTATGAGGCATTCCTACTTGTGCCAGTGTTAAGGAATGCAGCTATCTATCAAATTTAGCACCATGGGACTGCGATTTGGATTTTCTACTTCAGCTACCAAAATGTCTGATAATAAAAAAGGCATCCTACAAAATGATGTGCGTGCCAGATTTTATGGGCGCTTTGCCATGGAGCCATTTCATGCTCTTTCCTTTTTGACCTTAATTGAACAATTTGTTTGTGTGTGTGTGTCATGTTTGTAGCTGGACTACGCAGCATGAATTAGCACATAGGCACACACAGATTAACACCTGAAAGCCTGTCTCCCAAAGCATCTAATAATTCTGAATCTAGTTCAGGAAGCCATACTATTTGTTTGTATTTTGGATATACCACACAAGATGTTTATTGTTTACGGTCCTCCAGATCATTAAATACATATATAATGGTGGCGTACAATGGAATCACTGAAACATCATAAAAGTATCAACCCAAGACAGAGAATAAATGACCAATTTTGAATTGAATCAATTCTCTAAAAAGTCTGAAAATACACCTTGCTCTACAAATGAGCAAACCTGGCCATTGGTGTAATGATGAAAGCGAACAATTTAAATATATAATTAACCAAGTTCTTAAGTGTGCAGATTGTGTGTTTGTGACTGTTTTCTGGTACTTTACAGGATCCCTGGTCTGTGATTGGGAAAAGGTCTTGTAAATGAGACATAAAGATGCTTATTGCAGAAAATCTGGCACAGAGATGCTTATTCGTGAATGCTAAACATACAAGTATAAACTATTAAGTCTATGTGACTGCATGCTCAAGGATGGTTGTGACTACTTGGGTGTAGATAATGTTGTTGCTTTCATTGTAGAAAAACACACACCTTATTTCTGTGAATGTACCATATTTTTCTGTCTATAAGACACCCCCATGTATAAGATGCCCCCTATTTTGGGGGACTCCAAATTAAGAAAATATGCCTCAGCACTACCTGTGTATAAGACGAGCCCCAATTTTAAATCTAATTTTTTGGTAAAAAAAAACCTAGTCTTATACACGGAAAAATACGGTACATGCCAAAAATACCAACCTGGGATTTGCTCCATATTGTTCCAGTTTCATATGTATGGCTAGCTAGTCACTTCTATTTCATTTTGTGGGTTTAACTATGGCTACGTAAGCTTTACCTTTTCCCTAAGGTAGGTTTTTTCTTTCTTGTGGCTGTTAACTATTGCTTGCCATCTGGGGGGGGGGGGGAGAGGTTTATAGACCTGCTTCAACGTGTTATATTTCTGAGTCTTCTGTTGCTCTACGGATAATATTTTTGAAGGCAAGATTATAGGCTGGAAGCTGTGGAAAACTCTGCAGTATGCAGTCTTCCCTTATTCACACAGTTTTTAGATGTTTAAGCCTTTAACTGCTATGGTGGGTCATCTCAGTGGAGCAGTGGGAGGCATTAGTTGAGTTTCAACAGATCTTTCCTTGGAACAGATTGTTGGATGCTGCAGTGAACTGCTAATTCCTTTTCTCTTTGTTTACAGCAGGGCATAACAGATCCCAGCAGCTGCAGGCCTTGCTTAAGTCAGTCTGAGCAAGAGAAGAGCACCTTGCAGAAATTTAGAAATACGACTCCTGAAAATTGATGACAGGTTACTGGGTGTCACTGTACTGGGTGTCACTGTTCCTTGACACTTAAAATTTGGAGCTTATATCAGTCATAAAACCAGCCATCTCACCATTTTTCAAAAGGTCTACCTATATCTTCTACCATCTTCTTGGGAGCTGCAAAGCTTCTATATATCAGTTTTTCCTTCCTGAGTCACCAAGAAGTGGCTCATACCATGGGCTCTTTTAGATTTTAGCACCTGGATTTATGAGGGAAGGGGGAAATGTCTGTTGTTGTGTTAGGTGTCTTCTCTTTGCCTCAGTCTATTTATTGTTGAACTCTCTTTTGCAAGGCATTGTTGATTTAGATGCTCTCTTTCTTGCTTTCTCTCTAATTTTCACTTTTCGTGCTCCTGTGCCCTTGTTGATGCTATTGCTCAAGTGAGATTTGCTGGCTATGTGGCCACCTTTGGTCCAGCCAGCACCTTCTGTCACTCCATCAGCAACTCTCAATAATTTTCAAAGAAGCCTTACTGGAAAATAATAGTTCCTGAGGCTCTGCCTTGCCATCTTTTGTCTAGGCTCTGACCTTCTTGCAGAATAGGTCATCAGGGTTTGAAACATAATGGAAACATGCTAAGGGAAGTGCTATTGTCTGATGATGTGGTGTCAGGTTTCATTTAGCACTTATTACCATTCCCATTCCCATTTGAGCTACTGTAGCTGAGCGATGCTCGCTGGTAAAGTCGAGTTGCAGAACAGATTGTCCAATACCTGACAAATATTAACTGGAAGTGTATCTACCATAATAGCACCTGTCTCTTGCTTTCCTGAGATCTTTCTTCTTACCTTGAGCTAATTGGCAGGGAATTGTCATTGTTCTTCAAATTTTTCAAAAGGAGAAGGGATTTCTCCTATGTGATATGTGTTGATTATGAACAAAAATTGGTAACAATTTTCCACGGGTGGCAGTGACTAAGGGGAAATCAATTTGCACCTATGTGCTTAGTATAAGGGAGCTCTTAGTATCTAGTCCTGCTACACAGCTGATTAAGTGCAAATGCTGAGCTATATGAAAGCATTAATGTAAGCTATGAGAAATGGCTCATGATAGTGCGTGTCTCTTATTCTGGCTATAGCAGAGTAAAAGTCATTTTGCCTCGTGGAAGATGCTGATGGAATAAAGAGCTCCATTAGTCATTTCCATCTTTGGACAAATAATCAACTGTTTCCTTGTCACATAAGGAACTGGAACTGCCCCCCGCAAAAAAAACACTCAATCTCACGGCAACCAACTAAAAACAACCAACCCACTCTGGGGGTCCCCCACTCAACCTCTCTCACTACCAAGGGAATATAATAGGCAAACAGAAAGAGAACCTACCCAAATGACGATGATATAAAACCCCCACATACACACTAAGAATATGTTTACCACTTCTCCCCCTTCTCGCCTTCCCTCTTCTCCTTCCCTGACCTTCTTCTGTATACAACACTAATGTCTCACATCATATGTAACTGATATATAGAAAAGACTTTACAACCTGAGAAAAGAGACAATGCCTGTACTTTTGTAAACCAAGAAAATCTTTAATAATATATATATATATATATATATATATATATATATATATATATAAAAGCAACTGAAAATGTTAAGTCTATACCACATAAGTAGAGGCAGTTCCTGGTTATCCCTCTGCTGAAATGAATGAGCCCATGGATGGTCCCATTGAAACTGATGGTTCCATTTTAGGTAGTTATTATGTAAGTTACTACACTGATGTTTCTTCATTTATCTGTTTTGCCTCTATGCAACTAATATTATCAGAAATCATTCACATGTATACTTTCGCTAGACTGATATATTCAAGGTTATGTCTGGGCAAGTGCTTATTTTGCCTATGTGTGCAACAATTTATAACTTGTTTAATTATTGTTATTATCTTCATCATTAACATTTTCAGACTGTCCTTCAACAAAAGTTCTCAGGGTGGTATATAAAAACACATTAAAATACAGCGTAAACCCACCAATTAAAATCATGACATTATCCAGCTCATGAATCAATTACAAAAAAGTATCAATACAGAATTTGTAGGGATCAGAAGCAGGCCATTTATGGTTGACATTATCTTTTGTGTTTCTTGTAACAGCATTTTATTTATTTCTAAATGTCACCTTTCAAAACATAAGTTTTCTCGAGGCCGCTTACAATCATTATCACAGACACACAAAACCCACACCAAAATAAAGCCAATATCTAATGTTTTTAGAGCTGAAATGCTTCTTAATGCTTCCTATACCAGCCCAACCATCTAAGTAAACCACTGAAACAGCATAAGCAATTTAAAACAATGCCTAGGAACTCATTTGCGAAGTGACCTTGAATGTACAAACCTTCTGATCAAAACTGTTATGAGGTGTGTGTAAACAAGGCTGAATCCAACTCTTCCTTCCTAAAGACCATGGGGACCAGAGAGATTTAAAAATGCAAGTTTATTTGGTCTTTTCTTTCCAACCGATATGCACTTATTCCCAGTTCCAAGGGATAGAGATCCTGGGAGTACTTGTGGAACATTGCCCATCTTTTAATGATCACATCAGAGCTTTTGCCAGGCTGACATTTGATTACCTCAGAACAGTGTAACGCTGCATTAGCACCTCTCGCAAATGGATGTTGGATGGCTTATCCATGTATTTGCAACATCCCAGCTGTATTACTGCAAGCTTCTCTGGAGGTTTTCGAGAAGGGAGCACCCAGCCAACTATTGCGCACAAAGGATTCCTGTTCCGACTCAGGAATGTGTCTAAATTACTTTACTTGTAGTGACTTTTCAAATGGTTTTTGTGCATTTTTCTCCCTCAGAAAATGACTATGTGGTGCAGCAGATTGCCTCTATCATCCTTCATCTCTGGAAATGTAAGCTTCACTCTGGCTTAGGGTCACAAATAAAATGATCTGGGTAATTCGTGGATGGATGCTAGCAGTACAAAAGAGCCACACATCTTAGCACACTGTCATGGTTGGAAGTCTTGGTGTTGAAAGGAATTGATGATAGACTAGGAGATGGAAGGCAGTTGACCCTATGCGAAACTAGGAGAATTGCATAGCAACAGGTATGGGAAAACAACTTAATCACCCCAAAGCAGAACCTTCCCAATATACCTCATCTAGTCCTCAGTATGCCCCTGAATAATACTTGCTGCTAGGGAAAAACAGAAGAGAGGGATTGCCCTCACATTTTATGGTTGTGGGGTTCTCATAGCCACCTGGTTGGTAACTGGGGGAAATGGATGTTGAAAAAAATAGGCATTTGGTGTTATCTAGCAGGGGTCTTCTTATGAACGCTGCATGCATACTTTGGGAGTACAATAGAGCCTCTTACTTTGTATTCTGAATGTGTTGATGCAGTGAGGTGGGGTGTGGCTGCTGGATATGGAGGAAATAGGGTTAGCCTGAATACCCCTAAGACATCCCTCGCACATTCCTTCAATGTGTGTGTCTGGGTGGTGGTGTTCGAAGCCCCTACCCCATGCTGTTGCCATGGTGGCTCACAGTGGGAAGGCTGGGCAAGGAGATCTGAATGCTATATTTGGACAACTGAGAAATCCAGATAACTTTGTTACTACAGGCGTTTCATCACCTCAGTGCTAGCAATGCTTAGACTACAGCTCCATTCCAGCTTAAAAAAAGAAATGACATTAACTGCAGCATTACAGCATGCAGTCATGTCTGAAATTATTGAAAAAAGATAACAAGTATATTGCATTCTAATCTAATTATCTAAATCATTTAAATTATTTATAAGGGCCGCTTCGAGTCTTTGTTCTAAAAGGTCTTTATAGACTGCACATAATTTAGTGTTCACACAGTTGAGACTCGGAGGAAACTTAAACAGTTCTCTTCTCTCCCCCTCCCCTTAATGCTCTGCAAAAGAAAAGAAACTCCACTAATTGACAGCTTAATTGCCCCTATAACTGTTGATTCTTAACCTTATTCCAAATACGATTTGAGTAAAGAGAACAATTCAGCACAATGTTCCATGTGCAACTGGTTTTGTGAAGCTGCCATAGTAACAAGGACAGAATCTGAATGTGCTTTTCTTCTGAAGGCAAACCTTGATCTTTTATGGACATTAGGCGTGATGGAGCCAGAAACAAAGTGCTTGCAGTCGGATTGGTTTAGCTCCCCCAAGAGAATTCTCGTTGCTGCTTGCTTGGCATGAAGAAATGAATATTCACTGAAAGTTTCAGACACTGTGTGTGTTTCCTTTTAATGCTTCCAGTAGGAGTCAGCAGGTTTTGTGTGTGAACATATATCATTCCTTATTAAATTTCTTAGTCGCCTTTTTCAATAAAGGCCCGAGGCGACTTACAGAAAATATGAAGTACACAAAAAATTGAAACACAATTGAGCAGGTTGAAGGTGGGAGAGACGTTCTGTCAGGTAGGTAAAGGTAAAAGCTAAATGATGCCTGGATGGTTAAGTCCAGTCACAGGTGGCTATGGGGTGAGGCGCTCATCTCACTTCAGGCTGAGGGAGCTGCCATTCATTCACAGACAGCTTTCTGGGTTATGTGACTAAACTTCTTCTATTTCAGCAGAACACAGTGATGGAACCAGAGCACACAGAAATGCCGTTTACCTTCCCACCACAATGGTACCTGTTTATCTACTTGCACTGGTGTGTTTTTGAACTGCTAGGTTGGCAGAAGCTGGGACAGAGCAACGGCAGCTCACTCCATCACGCAGATTCGAACTGCCAACCTCCTGATCAGCAAGCCCAAGAGGCTCAGTGTAAGGCTTTATAAGTTAAGACCAAATTTTTGAATTGGGCCTGTAACTGTATGAGCAACCAGTGCCCCTGGGCCAGAATAGGTGGTCTATGGTCCCATTATCTGGTTTATATTATTCTGGGAACTGTGTTCTGCACTAACTGCAGTCACTAAATAATTTTCAAAGAATAATTGCCATTCCCTCACTTTGGAAAGAACCTTTTGGAGCTCCTTGTGATTCTTCTTGGTTTTTACCATGCTGAACATTTTGGGGGGTCTTCAGCAAACTTGATCATCTCACTGTTTATCTCTAACTCTAGATTATTTATGAACAAGTTTAAAAGCCCCAGTCCTTGTACACATCCCACTTCTTACGTGCCTCAACCTTGAGAACTGTTGATTTATTTCTACTTTCTGCTTTTTGTCCTTTTCCAGTCCAAGCACACAATGTCTGTTGGATCACTCCCATCCACTCTAAGAATTCTAAATGGCACTGTGAAGAGCATCACAATGAAGATATTCTGCTATTGTTATCTTTTCTCATTGTCATATAACTGAAAAACAAAGCTAGGGACCCTAAAAATGAGACACCAGGTTGGTTTTGCCTTCTAAAGTGTAACTCTCCTGAAAATGTATTGGGACCCCCAGATGGAGATATCTGTTACCATCTCTATTGACAAAGATTGTTGCATTGAAAGCATGGACGCTAGATAAGAATATCCAACATGGAGATTCTAGTAGTGTCTTTTGATCATACAATGGGCCATTGTTAGAAGAGGACAAACATTTATTATCCAATCCCAGGTATTTTGCATATATTCAGGCAAGCTTTCACTGAAAAAGTGAATGATTATCTTTGTCAAACCATTTTTAATTTAGATAAAAGATGCAGGGAAAATCGGTAGCTACCATAAACTCCAAAAGATAAAAGAAAAGTTATATAAATATAGAGCAAAGTACTCCTTCACCACCAGCCATTTTGATCTCACAGAATTTCAAAGTTAAGCTTCATTGGGCTTTAAAATATTAATAAATGTGTTTGAAGTTTAAAGGTGGCAGATTCCAAAAGGCAGTTTAAGAATTTACATCGTATGCCTGTAAACAGCTAGACACAAGGACAACTCCCTGAGTTGCTTTTTGGTTGCTTCTAATAAAACATTACCTGTTGTGAACACATGTTTATCCTGGTGAACTTTCTTTCAGCTTGACAATATTCACCGTACAGGGTGTGAGGTACTGGAAAATCATTTTAAGGTGCAACAGTGTAAAATCTGTGTGCAGCAACATCTAAAATGTCCTGTTCCACTCAGGATGAGATGTGCCCATTATTCTTCACATCAAGCCCATTATCCATAATTCGTTCTAATTGAATGCATTTACAAATGCCATTTCAATATGTTTTATTCCATAGGTCTAGCTACACATTATATTAATGGTATCACTTGCAAATGTGGTATTGTGCTCTTCCACCTTAATTACAGGCATAAGGGGCAATGTTCATTAGGAAAATAAGGTTTAACCTTTGCTTTCATCATGATCACAATGTATATTGCCCCCTATAGGACTGTTTTCTCCCCTAGGCCTAAATACAGTGTGTCAAATGAGAGTTTTGATCTCAACTTCTGTGTGTGTTTGTGTATAACCTCCCCTTCTGATGCACCGTGTTTCCAGTGAACATTGTTGTGGTCATGGCTGTAACTGAATAGAAAACAAAACATAGCAAGTGACGTAATTAGCATCTTGTGTTGTTAGCCAAGAGAGTTAACAAAGTTTTAACTTACAGATAAGGTTGCATGTGCACAAGAAACAGGGGAAATACAGAGCTTCTCATGTTACTGTGTTGTGTTTCTTTCCAAGTGTAAAACAACATCTTGCCTGTCAAACAGAGGGAAATTCCTTTACTGCAGTTAGAATAGGAAGCTATCTTGTGCAGCCCCACCATCTCTTCTAAGCAGAAAAAAGTAATCTGAGATCTAGGAGGTTTCAAGCAAACCAAAGGTCTAAAGCACTTTTTCTCAAGTGACAAAACTGACAAAAACTTAATGAGCTTTGCTGCTGTACAAGTGTTCTCACTCTAGTTGCCTACTTTCAGCCTGGAAGCCCAAAGTGGTGCAAAATGGGGTTCTACATGGCTTCAAAGCGGGCAGAAAACATTCAGCATGACACTTAAGCAGCGGGCATAATCAGCAGTGAAGTCAGAGATGAACTTATGTGCTTGAATGAACAGTAGGAGTTCAATTTAATGTATATTTCATAAAGATGTAGCCATGCTAAGGAATGTTTCGAATCAAGGTTGTCCCTCATTCTGGCCCTTAAGTAAAAGAGACTTAAAGATGGTGACGGTGTCTGCTCCATGCCAGCAGCATCAGGAGGCTTCTATTGGTTTTAAAAGTTTATTATGCTTTATTTCTTGGTGTCTATTTCTGTAAAATGCTTTGGGAAGCATTTTGTTTGAAAAACGGTCTATACATTTTAAAAAACGAAGTGACATTCTCTGCTCTGAAAATGAATGCATTAGCATCTTGTGGATGTATGTTTGAAAGCACTTCTACTACACTTAAATGTTATGTTTGTTTGTGTCCTTGCTTTCAATAGTGCAGAACAGGGCCAGCCCAGGATGTTTAGCCACTTCAGGCAAAACAGAAAATGTTGCCCCCTATGCTGTTGACAGGGACGGAGGATGGGGTGTGTGGTGGGTGTGGTCCGTCCTGGGTGTCACCACTGAGGGGGCTGACAAAATGCCGGGTGGCACTCACCACAGGACCTGCAGCGCACCTGAGCCACGCGTCTCTCCTGGGAGAAACATGGTGGCTTGGGCGCATGTAGACTCTGTGCTGCCCAAATGTTCCTCCTGCTGCTTCTCCCCTAGCTGCAGGGAGACTGAGTGGGAGGCAGGCAGGCAGACTCTGGAGGCCCTACAGTGCGCCCCACCCCTATGGGCTGCTCGCCCCACCCCTGGGCACGCCACCCCAGGTGCCCGAGCGGCTTCCTCCACCACTGGCTGTGAACTCCTGTTCTTCCACAGCCCATCCCTGCCTCTGCCCCCACAGCCTCCCTCAACACTGAAGACATGGTGGTAATGGGCAGTTTGGAGGAGGCAGGTGTCAGGCAAGCATAGATGAGGAGGCCATGGGCAGGCATGGAGGAGGCTGCCACCTGTGGCAAACTGCCTTACCTCATCTCATCAGCTGGTCAGCCCTGGTATGGAAGATGGAAACCACTCTCCCTCTCTTCTTCTTAGCAAAACACTTATTTGTTGTTTACTAGAAACTAGGGTGAATCTGTTGCTAAAGGCTTAGCCAAGCTATAGGGTTTTCAACAGCAGACAAGTTTCCCAAGTTCCTCGAGTAGGAAATTGTTCATTTTTATTGTGGTTGGGTTTTGGGGTATTGTTTTTTTTTTTGTTTTTGTTTTTTTGCTTTTAAACCTGTGCAAAGTGTCATGTGTCTTCATGGTAGTATCTACCCGCATTCATGCATATATACTGTATAAGGATTGTTCTAATATTCTAACATTACAGGAGAGCTGACATAGGCTATTCATTTTCCTTGAAAAAATCTAAATAAACATTTTCCCTATGTCTTATCTTTATGAATCGAAGTATCAAGTAGGTGGCTTGTTTACAAATATGTCTTTCTTTTCAAATCACTAAGCAATTTGTATGTCAGTAGATGATGTCATGACAGTCACAGTCAAGAGATTTCTTTTCTTTTTTTAAAATGTAGGAGTGACAGGAAAAGAGGCTTCATTATTCCCCCTGCTCTCCGCATCCTTCGACGAGACTTTATTATTCTCCCCAATCAATTTGGTACAATGAAAGAAAAGTAAGGAACTCAAATATTGAATTGCAATTCAACAGACGTATTTATAGCTAAATCATAGCCCTGTCAAGTTGCTGTTGGATGGGCACTAATTAATGTTTCTCTTACTTTGTATTCAGTTCTGATCTGTGCAAGGAGCACTAAGGAAAACGTGAACTGATCACAAGGAGTCATTTGTTACTGACAGCATCCATCTTATGTTCACAGATGTTGCTCCACCTGCCCAGGAAGAAGGAAGGGAGGAGCGAGTAATTAGGCAAATCTAAATGGTCACGGGAAGAAGCATCTACAGTAAATGAAGCTAATATTGTTTTCATTTTCCTGCAGGCAAAGATGGCGACATGGGATCAAAGAGGGTTAGAATATTATCTGCTGAGGATTTACTTTCCCATAATGTGCAAAAATATGGCTTTTTGAGTATAACTTGTAGACTTACAGGTATTTAAGATGATCTGCTCATTCTTCCAATGGAAAACAAAATGGGGGGGGGGGGACAACAAAGCTTACTCTTCACAAGTGCCAACTGAAAATCTTTGTTCATTCTGAGACAATTAATATTTACAAACATTTTTATTAGAGGAGGGCAATAGAGTAGAGTGGGAAGGAGATCATGCATGTAATTGTTCCAGTGGGGATGTTACAGCAAAATATGCCATCAGCAGAAATAGAGATAGGAATCAGCAACAAAACTGCTTCACCTGGCATGCCTCTCTACAGATGGAAATGTGCCGAAGAATAGCACAGGAAACACCATGCCCCATATATTTCCTTAGAAGTGTTCCTTTACCCCAAAGGCCTCACCATCAGTTGGAGAAAATGACTGTGTGGTCAACTGGCCTGGGACTTGGAAAGAAATCCTGCATGTTTTCTGAGCACCTGTTATGAAGTTCTGCAAGGTCTCACTAGTCCTTAACTTCCAAGGATTTCAATGCACTACAATTTCTTTAGGACTCTCCCCCCAAACCCCCCCACCTTAATTAATTAGGCTGAAACATCCTTCATCTTTGCCACTTCCAAGAAAGGTAAATGTTTGTGACAATCCTACTCTCTTAACATGGGAACAGAGTAACAGTAGGTTTGGAATTACCAGGTGGCAAAGCCTGACTTAGCATTCCAGATTTGTGATAGACCTCCAATGACATTTCACAGACCATATTTGTCTTAGGGTTTGAGTCTTATCAGTGCCATTCAGTTTGAGTGACAAGCAACCACATGGAAGCAAGTCCTGTCAAAACTCCCAAGTCAAGAGGTGCAGCTCAGTCAGACTAGTCCATCACACATAAAATACTGGAAGTCCTGATGAGCTTGCAGTCATGTTTGATTTAGCATTCCATTGATTTCAATGGGACACAGCCATGAGTAGCTTTTCCTGAATTATGCCTGCACGATTAGGCTATAAACAAACAACATATTCCAAAGCAATCCAATTAGCCTAAATTGACATCATGACTGAGCAAAGACTTCAGTATGGACTACCCATACCCACTTACCATTCAGTGGTGCAGAGCAATCCTAAACCCTTATCTGCACTGTTGTGGGGAGGATAGGATGAAGCAGAGATGTCCCTCCTCTGAGTCCCTCTGGGCTCCTCTGCAGTGGGACTAAACACTGGTGACGGCCCTTGCTGTAGTGCTGAAAGTGTGATGGAACACACACTACCACTGATGGTGATCCCACAGGCAATAGCCATCATCAGGACTGTAAATGGGGCACTACAGGGGAAGGATGGGGGTGGAGGAAGGCTGCCATTGGATCATACGGATCCAAGATTGGTCCATTTACTGGTGTTGGACCTAATTTGAGGCCATCTACTACATCAGCATGCAGCTGATGCAGCCAGAAAGGGAATCAAATGACCACCAACTCTTCCTTCCTGGCTGGCACATGCAGTAGGGCTTCAGATGCAGTGGTGACTCCATTCCATCCCACTGTTCCTAGTCAGGGCTTTGGATGCCTGTGGTTTAGTGGTTAAGAGCGGTAGACTCGTAATCTGGTGAACCGGGTTCTATTCCCTGCTCCTACACATGCAGCTTGGGCTAGTCACACTTCTTTGAAGTCTCTCAGCCCCACTCACTTCACAGAGTGTTTGTTGTGGGGGAGGAAGGGAAAGGAGAATGTTAGCTGCTTTGAGACTCCTTAGGGTAGTGATAAAGCGGGATATCAAATCCAAACAATAGGTCTGGCACTGATGGAAGTTCTTACTTTATTATTGTTTTCTGGCAACATCTCCTGTACAAAAATAAGGATTTAGAAAGGAAGACACACATGCTGGCAAGCTGATGTGTGAAGTTGTCAGGATCAGAACGTTTAACTGCAACGCCTTTCTGACATTGCTCTATCCATGCATTTTTTTGGCATGGCAATATGAGTTCTTCCACATGCAAAAATGTTTCCTGCTGGCCAAAGTCTTCCTTCTCACTGCCTATCTTGCTATTGTTTACAAAACTTGCAACATAAGCAGAATGGTTATAAAAAGTGGTTGGATATTTAAATGGTTCTTTGTGGTCATTTTTGTGGCAAGTTTTTATAGTACCCTTGCTGGTAAATTTGCTTTTTGTTCCATTTCTCATTGAGTTCGGATCTGGTCAGTAAATGTTTGTGCAGGAATTAATGTATGCCGTGCCACTGAACGGACTGAGCTTATTTAAATGGATTTATTTGTGTACAGTATTCATAAGGAAGTGGGAGGGAGGCCTGCCTACTATTAAGAGGACATTCAGATGGAACGCACCCATGCCTGCTAGATCATTTCATTACAAAATGATATTTGCAACCTATAAATCCTTGCCCTTCTGTAAAGTGTAAAGGTGTGTTGGGTAAAATGTCCTGTGGAGACAGCTAACATTCTGGCTCTATACAAATAATTTTAAATACACCCAAAGTATTTGCATATGTACACTGCAGATTAAAGGCAAAACAAAATGGCTACACCTCCTAGTGCAATCAATGGGGCAGGCTCAGTGTGTGATTAAATAATGAATAAAATATCATTTCACATGATAATATTATACTGTAAATAATTCCATTTGTTTACTCTATGTCTGGCATTGAAGTTCACCTCCCTTGGAGGTTTCTCTGACTTTTGATGCTGTTTTGTTTTGCATATGTTTATACCACTTAACATGGCAGTCTACAAGTATATACTGATAATTCTTTATTTTTGACTAGTGATCATGAAGGGACTATTGTTATGAGTCCCAAAGCACCACTGGGCTCAGCAGTAGAGTGGCTGGTCTGTCATGGTCTGAGTGGGAGGAAGTTCAGCTTTAAATATAATGACAATAACTATATTAATAAATGTTGGTATTATTATTTATTCAATTTATATACCAACCTTCATCCAAAGTTTCCAGGGCTGTGTACAAATACTAAATGCGCTCTCAATGCTATAGGTTTACCCTTGACCAGGGGTAATTGAGAGTTCACTTTCTGCTGTAAGATCCAGCAGTTTGTTTACTGCTATGTCCCTTAGGCTGGCTGGAAAATCATTGTGAATGGCTTGGAAGTAGAATGTAACTACTTCTGCCCCCTTGTCAGAAGTAGCTAGGTAGTGTGTCCTTATCGAAAATGGTGTCAGCCACACTGCTTTAATTTAAGCAAGTGAATATGGAACAGTGATCAAGCACTTTCATTCTTTGCCGGGAGACAAATCAAGGAAGACCAGATTTGTTTACTGTAGAAGTGGCAGTGAGGAAAGTGGAGATGTGAAGCATTTCACTGCTGAACTTGGGCATAAGCTACTAACATTTGAAAACATAGGCATGAAAGCACCTTTGCAGATGGGCACCTGAGATGGGGAAGGAAAAGGATTATACAGTATACAAAATGCTTGAATGTTCTCTTAACAGCCACCACCTTTTCGCAGAAGCAATGAAATGGGCTTCAGAGGAGAGCAGTATAATACTTGCAGAAAACAGCTAGTATGCATCTCTCACATTTCCTTCTCTAGAAGTGATGCTGGCCTTAGCTGCTGGATGAGACAAGACGCCTCTCGCTTATTTCCATTTCAGAGTTGGCTTGCTTTGCGAGGAGTGTAATCAGTTCATCACCGCAGCCATGCACTGCAGCTCTGCTACTGCTGCAGCATCTCCTCTTGAGGCTTCTCCCCTTTGTCTGCCCAGCTGTTTGTGACACTGGGCAGCTCCCAACAGGCTCAGAGAGGCACTGTTAGATGTTACAGAGGTACAGCAAGATTAGGAGGTTGCTTTGAGCTCCCTCGTGTGTGGTCTTCAGGCCTGCAATATAAACTATCTCATGCCCTCACATTTCACACAGCGAGGACTGGGTGGAGCAAACAGCAAGAGAACTAGGCGTAGTGAGGTATCTCTCTCTCTCTCTCATGTACACACTTCAGTGCTTAAAATTTACAGGAAACTAAATCTGATTCAGGAGTCACACTTTGATCATCACCATTCTTCACTTCTCTTGGTATATTTTTAAAATGGCAGGTGCTGATCTAACAATTAAATAGATGTTCACTCTTCTGTATGAACCAACAGAATGTCAGTGTGTATGTGTACACACACTTTAGTAAACTTTATTGTATGATCTTGTAACTTACAGCAAATTCTTTAGTGCTGGGTAGGTAGACTGCTTTGGTCTTGGGTGGCTCAACAGGTTTAAGAAACAGATTGGAGATAATGGAGGAAACATGTTACTTCCATATGTATATACTGATGGTTTATTTTCTTTCTAAAAAAAGAAGAAGGAAGTGACGGATTGGAAGTCCACCTAACTCTAGCAATAGTTCCATACAGACTTACAGAAATCTTCCAAAAATGTGATAGCATGATATGGTATCTCATGGGCAAAGTCGTCACTGCCCTATTCTTCGAACCCAAAGCACCAAAAAGAAACCGAATGGAAAAGACAAAAGACAAGAAGGGCAGCAAAGTATACCTTAATCACATGTAATCAATACGGCACTTGACAGCTTTATTTATTCTTTGTTCCTTAAGAGCAGAAATCCAGTGCCAGATAACACAGGTCACACTGCAAAAAAGCATCTAAAGCAACATTGCACTAGTTGAAAGGTACTTTTCTTCTACTTTCTGGCCTCCACAACCAGGTGGAGCTTAAAAGAATAACTAAAATAAGTCTAGTCTATGCTTAGATAAAGTTAATGTTCTAATTCTAATTAGTGTGACAGAATGCATAGTCATTGGTTAGTAAAAACAAGCTTTTAGGTTCCTTGGGGCTTTACTGTATTTATTTTAAACATTTACATACATGCATCATTTTTTTTGTTTCCCACCTTTCCATAGTTAAAACCAGGCATCCCCAACCTGCAGCCCTCCAGATGTTTTTGGCCTACAACTCCCATGATCCCTAGCTAACAGGACCAGTGGTCGGGAATGATGGGAATTGTATTCCCAAAACGCCTGGAGGGCCGAGTTTGCCTATGCCTAGTTAAAACCATGCTCAAGGGAGCCTACAATATTAAGTTACATAATATTGCACATCACCCAAATTTTTGAACAGTTCAAGACTCGAGGGGTTCCAGGGGCTTCATGTTGCAGGGTTCAGAATGCCACCTCTTTTCCCTCTGATCACTCATCCTCACCCCAACACTAGTCCCCTGGCTCTGAGCCTTCTTCCCCTGGGGGTTCCTCAGCTGGTGCCTGCCACCTCTGCATCCAGCCAGTCCACACGGCACACACAGCATGGAAATATAAGTTGGATCTAGACTAAGTTAGTTGACCTTAGATCCTACTAAAACCAATGAGACAAATTTATCACAACTTCACTTAAGTCCTATTGATTTCAACTTACTTACGGAGCAATCCTAGCCATGTCTTCTCAGAGAAAACTCCTATAGAATTCTATTGGACTTACTCCCAGGTAAGAGGCATTAGGACTGCAGCCTTAATCAGCATTCAACCCATTGCCGTGATCACATAGTCAATATGTACAAATATTTCCATAAGGATTGGTTATGTTTGCCAGCTTATGGCTCCTAAAGGACCATTTGACCTGCAACAATTGGCAGCCCCATTGTCTGGGATGTCAGCACCATCCTTTCTAGAATTCTTAAGAGTAGTGACACCCAAGCCTCTGAAGAACTGTGCATGCACACAAAAGCTCATACCAATAACAAACTTAGTTGGTCTCTAAGGTGCTACTGGAAGGAATTTTTTTATTTTGTTTCGACCCAAGCCTTAAGTTCTCTTCCATACCACACTAACATGGGTCTTTGCAAGTTAAACAGAAAAGAAAAACAATAGCAAATTGTATTTGCAAGATAATTTTTATTTACTGTGTTAAATTTATTTACAGAATTCATCTTCTACTCCTTCTGTTCTTCATCACACTGAATACACATTGAAAAAAGTTCCATTGCCTCTTTTTAATCAAACATTCCACATATTGTATTATTCTTTTATCAGAGTTTCTCCATTTTAACAGCACAATTTGAAGGCCATGGCAAATATGAGATTTCACAGAGATCTGATCAGCATTTTCTACTTGAAAACTACCACGAAATGGAATGCAGGCCCAAAAGCATAGCACAGATATTCCATAGTTTCTTGGTCAGCTATGGCTATTATGGTTAGTCTGCCCTGGGGCATGTAATATGCTACTTGAACTGAAGTTATCCAGTTGGCACATTGGTGCCTATTATGTTGAATAATCAAAGCTACAGAGCAGAGAAAGGAGAAGTCCACCCTGGTCCCCTTCTCCTATTCAATAATCTATTGGCTTGGCTAAAAATACTGGAATAGCACCCTGGAATATTCAAGGCATGGTCCAACCAACATGGGCAGTTGAGCAAACGCAGCACCTCAGTTCTGCTGATGCTGGGCTTGATGAGGCATATGACCCTCACCTGTTCTGAGCCTGCTCCAGCTGAGGAATCATACCTCTCTTCCCAGAGCTAACGAGCCCCACCTGGCCAGCTAGTGGGCTGGGCTGTAGTCCCTTGCCAGCCTCAGCCTCCTAGAATGTCCCTCCTGCTGCTTCCTACACCTCAGAGCTTGCTGTGTTTATGGAGACAGGGGCCCCTCTGGCTCTGGTGATGGGTCCTGCTTCTTTAGTTCCTGTGCACTGACTTGTCCCATCCCCTCATCCTCCTCCATCAAGTCGTGAGTACTTCCTACACCAATCTCTCCTTCCCCACCCCCAGCTTGCCTCAGTGTATCCCAGTCCTGGCTACACCCCTCACTGGGATTTGCTTCTGCCTCCCTATCGTCCTGCCAGTTCATGGCATTCTACTTAATTTTGTCCTATATCCTGCTGCTGCCTTCTCTGGATAGATTTCACTGAAAGCCCAGCCTACAATGAATTCTACCTCCAGACTGACTTTCCTATGCTAGGTTTATATGCCCTTTCTTTCTCAGTTCTGTTTTGTCTCTCTTGTGAGTTCTACCCCAGAGGTCCACCTCAATACGAGATCCAATCTTGCTGGAGTCTCATATTTCATCCCTCTGTGTGCTCTGCTGCCTATGGCCTAGTATTTTTTCCCTTCAAAAGTGTAAGTAGTATAGTCAAATATCTCATTCCATTGACCAAAAACAGATCCATCTTATGGGCTATTTATCTATATATGCTCATAGTAGTTTCTAGGAGATGCCATTTTAATTTCCCATAAAGCTTGCTATCAGCTATAGAATGATAACTGCATTTCTATAAGTGCTTCTTAGAAGGCACTCTGTTAAGGTTCCCTCAAGCCTGTAGCTGGCCCAACATCTTCCTCAGCCCCATAGTACGTTTGTAAAATTCTATTATGTACATCAATGGAGGAGAGAATATTCATTAAAGGCACCCTTTCCTCCATTATCACCACCTGGACTAATGGCAATGCAGTAGTGTAAGACCTTTGTTCTGGAGGCAAACTGATAAACTGAAGAGGTCCCATGACAGTGGGTGTGTGCATGTGGGTGGGGAGTAGGAGAGGTCAGGTTTCATGTGTCCTTGCTATTAAAAGTCACACAAATTGACTTCTGTGCTATGCATCTAGCTAGAGGGAAGGGTGGAACATAGCGGGTGTCATTTTTCCAACAATGCAATGTGTCCAGGTAGTCAAGTGATAGTTTGTGTTTGGGATCCAAGGTTTGAGAGTTTGGAATTGAGAGTCAGTTGAGAAACCCCTACACCTCCTCTGCACATGCTAAAAGTCTCATGTGATGGAACTGAAATGTGGGTGGGTTCAGGCACGACTCAAGACCAAGATTTAGCTCAAAAATGATTTATTGGAATAAGAATGGCAAACAGGGGAACTCAGTCCAGTATATATATACACCTTAAGCCGGCCCAGGGCAATATGCCTGCCTGCCTGCCTGTGATAGGTTGCTTTATGCCATGACTAGCGAATTATAACACTGGCCTTATTGCAGCAGGGAATGGCTGCCTGCCAGCTACCAGCAAATGTTATTAGAGGTTTGAGAATCCTCTCTGTCTTTTGTTATGCAGATGAAGCTCCTCAGCTCCAGGAGGCATCAAGGCCTAGGCCTGCAGTGTCATGCATACAGCCTGGCTTCGGCCTACAATGCCCACATACATAACAGGACCATTCCAGTATGACACTTTGATTTATGGTATATGTGTCCATTGTGCTCAGTTGTTGGCTACTCAAATGAGTAAAGGGTAAAACTACAGGGTCTGCAGAGGGGAGAACGGCTAGGGGAAGCTGTAAGTTTTCTGGTCGTTCTAATACAACAGAAATAAGAGAGCAAATGCTAAGGCACAATGGAAAGGAGTTCCTCTCAGAACTGGGTCGAATGAGTGGCTGAAAGTTTGTTTGTATGGGCTCAAAAGGCATTTCCTTTTCCTACAGCAATGTCCTGTCTGAAGAAGGAAGCACTGAGGGAAACACATCCTTCCATTTTGCTGTTATTCTGTTTCTTGTTTCCTATGAGGCAGAGGCCTGAGACTGGCAGTTCATTTTGGGTGCCACGAAAGGGCAAAAAATGATCAGTTGTTGTGTTTATTATTGTATTGTTATTGCCAAACAGCAGAGAGGAAGTTGTGAGATTTTCTGGCTCAGTTGCTAAAGCAACTTTACTAGCCTGATACTATGTAACTTGACTGGGTGGGGGAGGGGAAGCATGTTTCTGTTCTGCCTCAGACCTTCAAATGCATTGGGTCAGCCTTGTTTGTTCTGTTTCCCTCCCCTCCCCACCACCACAGGAGCCAACCCCCAAGGGCTGAGGTCCCTTGTGACAACCCTGCCAGCTGGGCACTGCCATTCAAATTGTGTGTATGTGTGTGCTACATCTTGTTATTGATTATGTGGGGCTGGGCTTACCTGCCCCCCCAATATTTTATTCAAGTTAGCACCTCTTCCCCACCCCACAAGGTTCTCTCAGTTAACAGCAGTGTTGAGCTCTAGCTAAATAAGGCATTATCATTATATGATTGTAATGGAGATACCATGTGATTCAAGGTGACTCATTTCTCTCTCTGGTTTTTCAGTCAGATATGCTACTTAGGCACAAAGGGAAGTGGCAAGAGGTGACAGGAATCAAATATCCCAGAATGAAATTCAGTGACCAGGCCTCACTTCTGTTTGGCTCTGACTGCTAAAAGCATATTTTTACTGGGCCATGCTGGCTGGGGCTGATGGAAGTCCAGCAACATATGGAGAGTCACAAGTTCCCTTATATCTGCTATACACAATAGAGTTGGTAAACAGATGCACAGAGGGGGAGGGGGGAGGGCAGGGGAGAGGGGAAAATGTCACAAAATCCAGGAATGGGGGGGGGAGGTTAAACTTCCAAGTGTGCAGAAATGAGTGTATTGACTCAAATATATTTCAAATAACTCCTTCAGGAGTGTTTTGAATACAGTGGTACCTCGGGTTACATACGCTTCAGGTTACATACGGTTCAGGTTACAAACTCCACTAACCCAGAAATAGTACCTCAGGTTAAGAACTTTGCTTCAGGATGAGAACAGAAATCGTGTTCCGGCGGTGCGGCGGCAGCAGGAGGCCCCATTAGCTAAAGTGGTGCTTCAGGTTAAGAACAGTTTCAGGTTAAGAACGGACCTCCGGAACAAATTAAGTATTTAACCCGAGGTACCACTGTATTTCCTTCTTAAGCCTTATTCAGTCTGTCTTGTCCTTATGCAGTAAGGGTGAAAGTGGAGGTGTGCTTACCCCCTCTGTCATGTCTCCTCCTTTGCATTCTGGCCGCCTGGTCCCACCAAGCTCTATACGTTGGACAAGAAGGTCTGCAGTGTGCAGTGTGCTGTTGGTTTCTTTTGTGATTTAGAACCTCATATGATTAGTATAGCAATTTCCACACTGCAGACCTTCATTCTCCAAAGAAAGGGCAAAGGCAGCTAGAAACACACCCACACACCCCTTCCCCTTGCATAGTTCTGATTGTGTGATGTTTCTGGTTCCTTCATCTTTGGCCTCAAAGCCTGAGACTTGGCTGTGCATGACATGCTTCATGTAGTCCCGCCCCCCCCCGTTGTTGTTGTTGTTTTTGACAAATAGCTGGCAGCTGTGGGTGTCGGGTTCAAGCTAAATTTGGGCTGTAGCCTGTTTGTGGGCTAACCTGTTGATCCCATCACAGTCCCAATCCAGGGTCCTTCACACCTGCAATTCGGGATGGGAGGAAAGTGTCCACTGGTGCCAAATGGAGATTTCCTCTTGCTAGAAATCACAGGCTGTTTGTGTGTGTGTGTGTGTGTGTGTGTGTGTGTATTTCTGATCAGGAGGAACATAGCAGGCATGAAGGTTTGAGGCCTCCCTGGGGTTAATTCAACTCATATCCCTGCAAGCCAGTTTTTTATTTTCCTAAATCAACTACATGACAAGAAGTACATCTAGACCACAGAGTGCCGCACAGAAGATATTGCAATACATTGGTTTCAATAAACAGATTTCTGTGCACCAATAAACATATTTTTTGTGCGTCTAGAGAGCTATTCTACCTCCCCCCCCCCCCATATAAGAAGCCTGCCACAAAGATCTGGAGTTTTTCAAAACAGATCTTTTAAGCCCTTCTTCTGACATTCCTTTATCAACCGGCACTGTGGGAATAATGTGTGTGCAGAATTTGCCCCGGTGTGGAGAATGGATTTCACTGAGCCTGTTTGCTTTTTTCCCATGCACAAAGATTTCTTTCTCTCTCTTTTTTAGAGGCAGACCTAATGAGCAGGGTGAGCCTAACCTCCAGGTGATGACATGCTTGTTTTGCTACTCCTGCTGAGACACAAATAGCCTGCTGATGAGATGGAGACTGCAGGAATGATTAAGAACAGTTCAGATGCAGAAATGCAACTGCACAGCGAAAGCTCAGGGGCAGCCGGCGATGAGACGCTGTATTGTGCTCTCCTATTAGGAGGAATGTGGTAGTGATGTATAAGGTATGAACGATGTGGCCTGCAGAGTACCAGAAGCACTGCCTTTGCTGCTGTTGCTTCTGCTGCTGAGAAGGAGATGCTCTCACTGAACTGAAACTGCTGAGGATTTTCTCACTAGGATACCCGTTTCTGAGTGCTTCTGCTTTCAGGATCTACGGATTCTACTGCATGCAGACTGACTGATATATATACATACACTCAGGGGTTATCTCCCAGAAGAAAATAAAGAACTGTCCATATTGTTTTAGGAACAGAAGACCGGGGGGAGCATTTCCCCCCTGCAACAAGAGGATGTGTAGGGGGGCAGATGAGGAAGCAAGCCTGTCTGAAGGTAGGAGAGAAGTTATATTCCTCTGATTGCTTTGAAGATGAAATAAGTAAAGGGCTGAGGGGGAAAGATGATTTTTGTTGAGTTTGTGGTTTTGATTAAATGTCATGTTGCTGTTTGGCATCCTTGGTTCATGTACCTGTACAACCCTCTTTTTAAATTAGCCTCTTCTGCCTTTTCTTGGTACAATCCCTTTAGGATGGTTATGATTAGCAATTTGGAAATGATCAGGGCTCATCTACACTGCTGGTGATGGGATGAAAAAATGCAGAAATGCCTCAAAGAGGCTTTGCAATATGTACCAGGCATGCAGTATCCTGCGGGGTACAAGTGGCATTGAGAATTGGTCGAGGATTCCTATTAACTTTTCTCCTTTTTTTGCAGAGGTGGGGCTGGAAGGGTGTTGTGGGATTGCATAGATAGCCCTTAATTTCAGTTGAAGTTCATGTTTTTTGCCTTTTCACTCTCAAGACTGTCCAAAACCTGCCGCTGTCAGCCTAGCTGTATGTGACTGGAGTAAGTTCTACGCAAAGGCAGAGATTCCAGGGGCTGGAGTCTGACAGCATGGCATTTATCCTTTGCCTTTGCCACAAGGGCTAAATCACAAGGAAAGGTACATTTTATAATGCAAATGTGGAGATGTGAATCCAAAGTATGTCTGGTGGGATCTTTCCCCCATACAAGCTCGGGATCCTTTAACTCCTGCATGTCTGACCCAAAGCAACTTACTTAACATTCTGGTCACCTTTCTGAAAATGGTACGGATAAATGCATGGAGTTATTGACTTCCTGATTTTACACTGTTATGGTCCCCCTTCCCCAGTCAAGCTTCTCTCTCTCTCTCTCTCTCTCTCTCTCTCTCTCTCTCTCTCTCTCTCTGTCTCTCTCTCTCTCTCTCTCTCTCTCTCTCTCTCTCTCTCTCTCTCTCGTGTGTGTGTGTGTGTGTGTGTGTGTGTGTGTGTGTGTGTTACTAGGCGTCTCTGATTTATACCTGAATAAATATTTTCCTGCCCTTCACACGGCTTCTCGATGTCTCTCCAAAATGCAGATGATTAATCAATTAGGCTAGTGGCCAATTAGGCATAACCTTGTAAGAAAATAATTAGGTATGGGCGTGTGGGGATTTGACTGGCAATGTACTACAATATACACCCAGATATTAAAGCTCTGCCTTAGTACATATATTGTGTTCAGTGGCTTTTCTAACAAGCATCAAAGTGCATCAACTATAGATATACCCCAAGGGTTTCACATCTTCAATAGCAGCAGTAAAACATATTTTACCAGTACTTTCTGAAGCAAAAAATAGGGAAAGAGGCCAAAGGGACTATTGGTCACCAAGTATCTTACTCGTTTATATATTCTGTTTGTAATTTTGTGTGTGTGCTTGCTTTATGTGTGTATATGTGCTTGTGTGTGTGTTTAAAATCCTGCAGCACCAAAGGAGATGAGGCTAAAGTGTTACATCTGATGAGAACCATTATTTTTACCAATATTGTTAAATAAATGCATTATTAAAAGAGGCCACATAGAATGGTGGTTCCTAAGTTGTGTTCAGAGAGGAATTCCTCTTTATTGCTACAGAGGTTCTGGCACTGCAGCATTACAATACAGCCATATTAAAAAGGTCCTTGGAGCAAATAGCCCCCTCATGCCTCATCTTCAGTAGACTTAAGTAATTCTCCAGAAAATAATAGCGATGGATTTAAACAATCTAGGCTAAATTGATGGTTTTTGTTTCTTTAAAGTTTCTTACATTTACCCAGGGGCAAACGCAAATGTAACCTGTCTAGCATACTTCAAATACCTATACATAATTTTGGCAACAGGTCATCTGGTTTTTCAAATGAATCCTAAGGATAGCATCCTCCTTGATTTGTGTATATTTATTTGAGTGGAGGTCTCGTTTCTGTAGTCCTTTGATGAGGAGGGTGGGTGCATGCTGAACATTACTCTTAGATGAACAGTTTGCTACCATATCTCCCCTGAATATATGAAAAAGGACTAAATAACAATAAGTACAAAGGGAAAGTCGGGATGAAAGGAAGAAGATATTCCTGAAGGATTACTGAGCTGGCAATTTCTAAGATATTAAGGCTTGTTCTGAAATATCCTCTTATTTTTAAATTGTACATGATTGCATTGAGACATCAAATTCAATTCAGTCACTGAAGAGGCAGCAATATATATGACAGTTGTCTGACACCAAATCCACAATTTCATTCTTGAGAGGCAAAGGAACAGATTCCAAATGCAAAGCTCTTCTCTATTCACATGTCAACCCCTTAACCCTTTGATGGTTTGATGCTTAAGGCTAGTCTTTGAGCTCCAGACCTTTAACTATATACACCAGGCAATTCCTATTGATGACTAGCACAGATGAAGTGACTTGTTTTGCAGTTCTGAATTCTAGTCTTCAGTCTTTGAAAAAAAAATACTGTTACAGTGTTTTTCAAATGCATTATTCAAAAACAGATGCATGTCATGATTTCAGAAGATTGGGGATGATATCCATCTTGCAGATACCAGGAAGCAGGGCTAATTCTGCATTACACTTGACATGTAAATTTTGGGCACAATGTTGATTGCAAAGATAAGTCCACACCAACCCTTTGGATATACCTTTTGCAAAGAATTCGTATCACTGGAAAAGGTGATCTGAGACCTGTCAAAGTTCAGTTGTGTGAAACATGCCTTGGGTGCAGAAGGTCCCAAGTTGAAGTATCTCTGCTTAAAAAATGTCAGACAATGATGGGAAAGATGACCTGTGCTGGACACTGTGGAGAGCTTCTGCCAAGCAGAGTTCAAAATTCTGGACAGAAAGGAACGGGCAAGCGAATGAGCCAATGTAACACTACCTTTGACCTGGTAGTCAGGCAGAGTTGTATTGGCGTTATTAGGACAATTTTGAATTGTGCGTGGGTTTTTGTTTTTGTGTCTGGGGATCTATAGTAATGTTTGATTTGACATTTTCAATAATAATAATAATAATAATAATAATAATAATAATAATTTATTATTTATACCCTGCCCATCTGGCTGGGTTTTCCCAGCCACGCTGGGTGGCTTCCAACAAAGTATTAAAATACAGTTAAAAGCTTCCCTGAACAGGGTTGCCTTCAGATGTCTTCTAAAAGTCTGGAAGTTGTTCTTCTCTTTGAGATCTGGTGGGAGGGCGTTCCACAGGGCAGGTGCCACTACCGAGAAGGCCCTCTGCCTGGTTCCCTGTAACTTGGCTTCTCGCAGTGACGGAACTGCCAGAAGGCCCTTGGTGCTGGACCTCAGTGTCCGGGCAGAATGATGGGGGGTGGAGACGCTCCTTCAGGTATACTGGACCGAGGCCATTTAGGGCTTTAAAGGTCAGCACCAACACTTTGAATTGTGCTCGGAAACGTACTGGAAGCCAATGTAGATCTTTCAAGACCGGTGTTATGTGGTCTCAGCGGCCGCTCCCAGTCACCATTCTAGCTGCTAGATATAGCTGGCTAAAAAGTACTGTTTCTAAGCTTGCCCATGGTTTCAAATCTAGGTTTAGCACTAACTACAATACTAAAAAGGTTTGCTTGGCAGATTGGTTTACTGTGCATGGACAAATTGCATCTGCTTTGCTCCTCTTGGCTCTGAAATATTTTTAAAAAATCAATAACTAAAAAAAATACTGTATTGAAGGGACAGTGTAACCAGATAGGAAGAAGTTTCTTGTGTTGCTAACTCCTGTGGAGCAGACATCCCCCCCCCCCACCAATTTGAAGAAGGGCACCAGTCAAGCTCCAGAGTTTTGACCACATACAACATGAATTCCTGCTTGACAGCTAAGGCAGGCCATGTGTCTTGTTTGCCATAGTTTTCAAATGACGAAGAAATACTGAAAGTGTCAGCCAGGCTTTCTGTAGGTTCCACCCATGTACAAAGTACACATAATGGCTACCGTTCATGCTCAAAATGTGCAGCAGGAACCATTTTGGATATTGCATTTTGCCATTGAAGAGGCTCAGAAAATAGACTGAGAAAAAGGGAGGATTAAGTGGTGCGGTTGAAATGTGGAATGGTACCAATACATCTCCTTGCACCAAGGACAACCGGGCAACTTAGAAAACATCTGAAGTGGGCGTCAGGGTGGGAGATGCACAGTGCTAACTGGATAGAACAGAATTTGAGAGGATATGTAGGAAAGGATATAGGAACAAAGGACACAGCCTTCTACTGAGACCATTGGTCCATCTAGGTGATCTAAAGTATATGTCCATGTAGGTTCATTGATATAGGATATATTTTGAGGAGCAAACTAGCCATGACGCTTTGGCCCTTGCATGCTTAGCTTTGTTTATGAATTAGTAGCTGCAGGAGCACCTGGTCCAGATGAAGACCACAATAGGGGGAGTGAGGAGAGAAAAGAGATTTAACTCTTTGCCTCTGCTATGATTCTGATCCAGATTCTATACATACAAACCCAATTGGTCACAGGAGAAGTTGCACTTGCACTAAGGGGAGGTTTTGTCCTGGATTAGTAGCCCCAAATAGCAAAGGAATAACTCTTCTTCCCTACGCTGTGCTCTAAATCTGGGTCATCCCCCCACATCCCGCAGTAGCAATTTTGTAAACAAAAAACCAACACTGGCCAACCTAAACAGCTCATTGAGAGTGGCCCTGAATCATTCCACTATACAATGGGACAAAGTCCCCAATTTAGACATGGGACATGTGGGGTGCAGACTGTCTACTTTTGTGTTGCATATGTGATTAGACAGGCTTGGTGTCCTCCTTTTAAAGTTGAATAATGGTTTCTAAGCTGTTTAAAAGGCAAGGATTCCTTTGATACCTTATGGGGCAATCATATAAGTACTTTTGTTTGTAAGGGACAGTCTGTGGGAATTGTGAATATAGGGAATGCTTATCATAAGGAATGCTTATCCTAACAAATCTTCACCATGGTAGAATAGCTAAATCCAAAGTCGTATCACAAGAGCTAAATTCTTTTATTATGAAAGAAAATGAAGTGAACGTAATTCAATTGTTGCCGAAAGGAATTGTGGGGGAAATAATGGAATAATCCAAGTTGGTGCCCTGGCTGGGTTAAATATTGATTAATATTTTTAGCTAAGGGTTTTTGGGTTGGGGTTTTTTTTTTTTTTTACGTCTTCAAGGGAAAAAATTGTTGGAAGATTAGCATGGGGAACTAATAGTCAGAAATGGGTTTAGCATTTTATGTGAGAGATTGAATTAAGGATTAAATGAGTGCTTTGCTTTCCTTCAGAGTACATTACTTTGATCAGTGTGCATTTCACCCTAAGGGTCTGTGGCTCTCTTGACACATACATGGCATGCTTCAGTGTGTGCTCAGGGCTTTCCACATCCTGCCCTACTTATCTGAAAGGGAATCCAACCACTCACATTGCTTTACATATTTTATATTTCATTTCCTTTTTGTTTCATGGCTATGTAGAAGACTGATTTGTTATTTTTTCAATTGCTGTATTGGAGTATTTATGGCAGTGTATCTAAAGCCATAGCCATCTTTTGGGATGCACATTTTACAGCAATATATGCAGGACTTCTGCCCATGGCCACAATTTGCTGATGTGGTCCTGTGAGCAGCTCCTAAGGTTGGCTTGTGCTGCTATGGAGTTGGAAATTCACACATGAGGCTTAGAGTGGCTTCAGCATCAATTGGGTTTGTGCAGCAAATGTGAACTGTTCACTGGCTATATATTTATTTCTATTGCCAATGCCACTCCTCCACTTTTTCTTCCACATGTACAACAACCAGACAATAACAGATAAAAGGAATAGGCAGCCTGCAGACCTCCACATGTTGGTGGACTCTAACTTCCATCAGCCCCACCAAGCACAGCTGATGGCCAGGAAGGATGGGAGTTGGAGTCAAATAATTCAAGCGTCTATTCTGCATTGCTTTATTTTAATTCAGAATGTATTGGCTGGGGTTTTTGTGGGTGGGGTTTTTTTTTTGCTGTTTATTATAGTATAGCACCTTGACAAATTGTGTAGAAGGAGATTAATAAATTATCAAAACAATGCCTGGAATGCCACAAGTTCCTCATTGCTGGCATATGGAGTGAGAGGACATCAAATCAATATATGCCTCACTTGTGAAAGCTCCCATTTTATTTCTAACATGGCACCCAACGGAGGCTGGGGATGTGATTTCATAGTGGTGGTTCCTCACGACTTGAAACTGGCAACCCCCTCCCCAACTTGCCTGCAAGTAACTTATGTATACTGACTGTGGTTACTGGGATAGTCCTGGTGTCCTGTGTGGCTACTAGCTAGACAGGAATCAATTGTGGAGGATAGCCACATCTAGCAGTAGCATTATGTTTTGGGATGTGAGAAGGCATCATTTTCTGTTCCACCCTGTATTCTTCACAATGCAGTGCTGTTTCCATTACACTGCAGCTCAACTTCCACCAAAAACTATGTTATTTGTCCCTCTGCCCACTGTAACAAAATTACATAGCTTATGTGGCATTCATAACTTGCAAAAAAATGCCTAAATTATGTTGTAATTTTATTATTCCACCCAATTAATTTTGATGCAAAGGAAACACAATGGAAATTGGGTTGTGGTGGTGGAATGTAATCAATTACATATTGCAGGCTGAAAGAAACAACTACAGCAAATACTGATTGTATTCACTGGATGGATTGTTGTTGTCTGACTCTTCATGACCCCATGGACCAGAGCATGCCAGGCACTCCTGTCTTTCACTGCCTCCCACAGTTTGGTCAAACTCATGTTCGTAGCTTTAAGAACACTGTCCAACCATCTCGTCCTCTGTCGTCCCCTTCTCCTTGTGCCCTCAATCTTTCCCACATCAGGGTCTTTTCCAGGGAGTCTTCTCTTCTCATGAGGTGGCCAAAGTATTAGAGCCTCAGCTTCACGATCTGGCCTTCCAGTGAGCACCCAGGGCTGATTTCCTTAAGAATGGATAGGTTTTATCTTCTTGCAGTCCATGGGACTCTCAAGAGTCTCCTCCAGCACCATCATGGGATAAATAAGTAAACATTGGCAATTTCCTTTCCCATTTTTGATTTTGTTGGAATTCTATAACATCCCTACCTTTGAATACCAGTCACTGGGGCACAACAATGGGAGAAGACAATTGCCATATCTTTTAGTTTTTACACCAGAATAAGCTGCACTGATATACATATATAAACAGATAATTACTTTAACACTATGGCATAAAGGGGAGTCTAGATGAGGTTTTGGCATGCACACAATTTATGGGCATGGGTAATATATAATTTCAAGTGTATAATAACAGTGGTTCTGGGTTAACTGTCTTTGATATTTGTGCATTGACTGACTTACATTTGTGTAATGCAGGGATATCTTGACAAGAAAAACTTGTTTCAAACTGGGAGAAGATGCTGTGTTTAAGAATGAGAGATGATCTGTGCATCATTTTACATGACACAAATCCTCCCCCTGCTGCTTGTTTGATGACCAGTGTTAACATTTTCCTTGTTGCCGGGAAAGAATTGCTTGATCTCAGTAAAGAGTTGTGCTTACCATGGGCTGTTTATCTATCTGCATATGTGATCTCATATCCTCATTAGAAAGCAGATTTTATGTGCAGCTATAAAATAGTCAATGGGATTGAGGATCCATAAGAAAGCAGTTAAATCCAGAGTTTCCAAATAAGTCTCGTAGGCAGAGAATAGTGAACACCCTAATCCTGACCACATTTCCTTGGAATTTTCTATTGATTTCAGTGGAACCAAGTAGCTACAGTATGCTTCAGATAATAGATTGCACTCCAATAGGAAATCATGAGTGTATTTATTCAATTCCTTTTTTGGTCACTTATCTTGTTAGTAGCACAGGGTGGGGCAGTAAATAAATTAGGATCTACTAACAGATGTCCAGAATGTGGGTGAATATATCATTCCATTATTTTTTCAAAATGTTAAAGCAAGTGATCTCAGAGTTTAGTTTGTGTGTCTTGTTCCACTGTATTTATCTTGAAAGCTAACCATATACCAGGCAACTTGGTTTGTAGTTTGACTTCAGTTGGATTCAATAAAGCAATAATTTAGTGCTAATGCATTTGTAGGCAGATGAAGCTTTAATGCTGTAGCAAGTGGAAATGTAACATTTTCTTATATTCAGTTATTGCAATAACTAAAAAAGAGCAAAAGGAAAAGAAATCAAATGGACTAGGTGTGTAACTGCATTCATAATTGTTGGTAAAGGAGAAAATAAGCATGCCCTGAGAAATTTTACTGTGGAGCCCAACATTTTAGAGTTGCTGCAGACATCTGTTTGATATCAGTAGTTATGCACATATATTTCTTTTGTGGTGTAATGATTAGACTAGGGCCTGGGAGACCAGGAATCTTATTGGGTGACATAGGGCCAGTCACTTGTTAACTCACCTCAGATCACATCTGTCTCCATTCTCCACTCTGAGAATGAATGAGGACATCTACGTTCTCTTGCTTCCTGTCTGATACCCTCCTCACACCATTCAGCCAGTGATGTAGGTAGACCAGCACTCAGGTCTAAGGAAAGGGGGCCATGAGCTTCACCCTGCTGCTGCTATGGACCCTAGCACTGTGGGATCTTATCCATGGGGCTTCTGCCTGCCAGCCTTGGGTTTAGTGCCCCCTTGTCACCTGCATTTGGTTCAGAGTCTGGCTCCTTAGCCAGTGACTTTGCAGCCTCTGACTTAATGTCTTCATCACTGCTGGTTGTGGGATCAGGACACATGGTGAGCAGTCAGTTCTGCCTCTGTTAATGACTGGAAAATTGCAAGGTGATTGTGAGGGTGGAGTGAATAGAACAAGATATGGAGGGAGAGAGGAAGTAGAGAGAGAGTGATGAGGTGGCACCAAAGAAAATGGCAAAGAAACTGATGATGACTGGTGTCATTGGTTAGGAAATAGGGGTTATATTGTTCTGTTTCAAGCCTTCTCCACCTATTTTCCCAGCTGGTCAGCCAATCCTTCAAATGTCTAACTAAACCAATTAGTCTGGTACAACTGTTTAAATTTCCATGAGGTTTCAGCCTTTTCCAATGCTCTAGAACCAAATGCCATACATTGGAGACGTGTGTTCATTATTTTATTGGGCTGGCTTAGGGTTATGGTTGCCCTTTATGTTCAGGCTTTAAGGCTTCAAATAGCCTTTGTTGGTTGATGAATAGAATACAGTGACCTTGTTCTCATTTTGAAGGAGGTGAGTCTTCTGGCACCACTCCATGGCAGGAGAACATTTAGTAATGATGCAATTTTCTTGGTGCTATCTCTACTAGACACCCAAGGCAAAGCTAATCAGAACAAACAGAAAAGGGACAAGAGAAGGGAAAGTGAAAAGGTTAGGAACCTATTCAAGCTATTCTGGATACTTCATGCCAATCATTCTGATTCTTAAGTGACGGCTGTGTCCTAATGCTTTTTAGTTTGTGCACTTGTATGTTTCACTTTGAGTAATACGTCTTTTCGAGGGAATACTTATTTGGGATATTCAGAATGCAAATTTACTGCCTCTGTGAGAGTGTTTGCAAGAGGATGGTGAAGTCAGCAAAAAACAGAGTGAATTTTGTTACAAATAAATATTTTTAAAGTGTTTTTTTTGCCAGCTGCTGAAGCAGATTATGTTTGAGGAATGCTGAAAAAGCAGTGGAGAGTGGGAGAGAGCTGGATTTGGATTCTCACTGCTGAACAGTGTGAGGAAAGTGTGTGCGTAGGGGAGATACAACCTCTGTTCACTTTGGAAATATAACATTTTCTTGGTATTAACCAAAGAAAGATATTGTGACTAACCCTGGGTTGTTGTTTTTTGTTTAAACCGAGGCACACAACAACTTGTTAATCTAATTATAGCTACTCAGCTTATCCTAATTTTAATTATGGAGGTTAGATCAGAAACTTAGGCTAAAGAGCTCATTAGCAGGGAAGGCTTTTAAAAGTACCGTATTTTCCCATCTATAAGACGCCCCAATGTATAAGACGACCCCTATTTTTGGGGACTCCGATTTAAGAAGATGGGGGGAGATGGCCCCCATGTATAAGATGCCCCCAAATTTTAGACATGATTTTTTAGGAAAAAAACCTAGTCTTATATACGGAAAAATATGGTATATTATACAATGAAGGCTTCCAGAAGTCAACCATCAGCATCCTCGTTAAAGCATTGGTACACTCTTCCATTGGACAGGAGTGAGCCCTTCAGAGAAGTAGCCTATGGGTTTTGGTTTCTTCTTCATCTTCAACAGAGCCAAGCAGTTGCTTATGAGGAACTCATAAGCAAAAGGCCTCTCCTGCTGTTGTGACCCAGAGGCTAACATTCTGACCCTGGGGGTAGTATATTGCTAGTAGCCTTATTCTCTATGAATTTGACTAATGCCCAGTTAAACCATCTAAATTGGTGGCCATAGTTTATGTGTGCTGTGTGAACTGCTATCTCCTTTTGCTATGCTTGGCTCAGTGATTTCTTTGCTGACTTGGCTTCCTTCCCACTCACATGAAAACTGAATAGCTTGCTCCAGGCACAAGGGAAGCTCATTCTGCAGCAAGATGGAACTTCAAATGACCTTATTGTGTTGTGAGAACAGCAGAACAATCTCAGACACTCAACCTTTATTTATTAAAATGTTTTATACCAACTTTTGGCCCCATGAAGACAATTTGTGAAAAGAAAAGGCAAAAAAAGCAAGTTAAAGAGAAGCAGAATTACATCAAAACATTAACAACTCAGATGAGGAGAGTTAGAAGCTCCTCTGATGACTTAGGAACAATATATCGACAGATAGCATGTAGTAGTGACTGATGCTTGATAATTTATAACTTTTGGGAGTCCATGTTTTAAAGGCTGTTGGAATCAAAGCTGTATCAACAGGCATTTTGTTTGAGGTGAAATTGATGTTCATTTGTGTGTGTGTGTGTGTGTGTGTCTGTGCAAATGCAGTGGTACCTGAGGTTACATACGCTTCAGGTTACAGACTCCGCTAACCCAGAAATAGTACCTTGGGTTAAGAACTTTGCTTCAGGATGAGAACAGAAATTGTGTTCCGGCGGCGCGGCAGCAGCAGGAGGCCTCATTAGATAAAGTGGTCTTCAGGTTAAGAACAGTTTCAGGTTAAGAACGGACCTCCGGAACGAATTAAGTACTTAAACCAAGGTACCACTGTAAGACTCTTCTGTACTTTCCTCCCCATTCTCACTCACAAGCGAAATATAACTACTTCAATGGGGAGGGACAGATTTATTTATCATGCGAGGGATTTATTAACCACTGAAACATTAAAATAATGCCATACAGTAAGAATAAACGCAAATAAAACAAATAGCACAATTCTAAAAAAATAAAATAAACCCAGAGCTGCTCACAAATTCCTGCATTTCAGGGGGTTGGACTAGATGACCCGTGGGGTTCCTTCCAACTCTATGATTCTATGAAGTAAACTTGGTCTTCTGGGAAAACCTAGAGAAACAGAAAGGCTTTTTAGTGTTGGTGCTGGTATGACTTCAATGAGCAGCGTATTCCACCTGAACCTGCATGGAAAGACCTTGTCCAGACTATCATAGGACAAACTAAAATGTCTCTTTGCCCTGGAATTAATTTCCCTCTTGTACAATAAGAAGTATGGTGGAGGGAAAAGCTTTTTTTCCTTGAGGCCAAGGGGATTTTCAGAGGCATTTATGGGTTGTTCCATGGTAATCTTAAATGCTGTGACTTTTTTTTTTATTGTGACTTCAATATCCAGGAGAAGTGAGGCTCATATCAAAATTAATGGCTTTATCATGTGCCAGAGTGAACTTTCCCACTTATCACATTGATCCTGTGGGTATTATTTGTTTTGTCTTCTCTTGTGTGGCACGGCTTTCTAGAATCATTAATTTTGCTAAATATATTGAGACTGCAATCCTATACACACCAACCTGGGAGTAAACCTTATTGAACACTGGGATTACCGGTAATTTCCAAGCAACCTTTGGTGCAGCATGTTTGGGTACTTCATGACCTCACCTTCTAGCACAGCCCAAACCTGGACATATGGACTAATCCAGGTGTAGACTTGAGGCTTGTTGGATCTGCTTTATTACTTATTAGAACCCCAAGTACAACCCCCCCCAATTAAAATAGCAGGGTCCCCATTAGCAGATTCTTAACCAGGGATTATTTTTCAATAGCAAAACAACTGTGTTCACAGACCTTTCACATAAAAACCAACCACTGGTTAAAGGTAAAGGTAAAGGTACCCCTGCCCGTACGGGCCAGTCTTGACAGACTCTGGGGTTGTGCGCCCATCTCACTTAAGAGGCCAGGGGCCAGCGCTGTCTGGAGACACTTCCGGGTCACGTGGCCAGCGTGACATCGCTGCTCTGGCGAGCCAGAGCCGCACACGGAAACGCTGTTTACCTTCCCGCTGGTAAGCGGTCCCTATTTATCTACTTGCATCCGGAGGTGCTTTCGAACTGCTAGGTTGGCAGGCGCTGGGACCGAGCAACGGGAGCGCACCCCGCCGCAGGGATTCGAACCGCCGACCTTTCGATCGGCAAGTCCTAGGCGCTGAGGCTTTAACCCACAGCGCCACCTGCGTCCCTTGTAACCACTGGTTAGCATTCTTCAATTCAACAAGCAGCATTTTATTGTTGTATCAATTGGGAGTCAGATCACTTAGCTATCTCCCAGCTGATCTCAGCCCTGCCCACCCCTGATTACAACAGTTGGGATCATCCTGCATATTGTTAAAACTCTTTCAGGTTCCTTCATGTCCTATATGCTTAAGACGGTGGACCTGACTTTACACTGTGTTAGTACTGCATTCTGAAATATCCTCATTTTAGGACAGAGCTGAATGTTTTCCAAAGATAACATCTTTTCAGCACACAAAAGCGGCTCTGGGGGAAGCTTCTAAAAACCTAGCTACTTTATTATTTATGTCCCTATTTTCAATTTAAGGAAAATCAACAGAGCTTACAAGAACAATGCATACAACAAAACAAAAGATCAAAGAAGCCAGTGAATTGAAATAGTACCACCATACTAAAACACCAATAAACAGCAGTATTAAACCTTCTTGGCATTTAATTATCACAACTGTGAGCATCAGTTACAATTAAAATACCCAAGAAGAGTCCTGCTGCATGACCACTGTGAGAACAAGATGCTGGAGTAGATGAGCCAAGTGCAGTCCCAGTGCAGTCATATACCATAGATTTGTTTAATGGCATTGTGATATTGGCAGTTTTATTTTCACTCCCTCTCCCAATGATCCTAACATGGAATCTATCTTTTCCATAGCTGCTACACACAGGGTCAACATTCTGATTCAGCTATCCACTACAACCCCAAAGCCCTTATTTCTGGCTAGTTGCTGCCTGTTCAGACCCATGAATGTGTATGTAGAATTAGCTTTTGTTGTCGTTGTTGTAGTGTGCATCACATTGAATGGCATTTGCCATTTTCCTGACCATTGGAGCTCTTCAGAATCTATTTTTGTTTTAAACACCACGAACAGTTTGGTATCACGAGCAAACTTGGCTACCTCACTGCCTCAACCCTAAGTCTCGAACTTTTATGAACAAATTAAAAAGCACAATTCCTAGTACTAGTCCTAGGGGGACTGTACTTTCTATGTCCTTCCACTGCAGAATATGAACTCTCTGCTTCCTTAACTGGTTGCTGATCCATAAGAGGATCTACCCTCTTAGTTCATGACTTTTAATCTTACTTAGGAGCCTTTGATGAAATATATTATCAAAAGCTAAGTAAACATTTATCAGAAGTAGACCTAAACAGATGTTTAGATTTATTATTTTTATTTTTAAACTATATGCTTATTCTATGTATCTCGTTTTTAAATGGTTGGTGAATTGGTTGGTATTTTAAATATGTTGTAAGTAACTTCGAAACATTTTTGTAATAAGTGATGAGTGCATAATAATAATAATAATAACAACAATAACAATATACATTGTACACAATTCCAACTCAATCACTTCTATCTATGTGCTTGTCTACATTCTCAAAGAACCCTAAAAGACAGGACTTGCTCTTGTAGAAGCCATGCTGGTTCTGCTTCAGCAAGGGTTGTTATTCTATATTCTGGATAATTCTATCTTTAACAATGCATTTCATGAGTTTTTCCAGAACAAAACTGGCCTGTAGTTTCCAGGGTCCGAATGGATCCCTTTTGTATAATTGGTGTTAGACTGAACATTTTCCAGTCTTCCGCAATGGTCTGATCTTGGGGACAAGTTATATATTTTGTCTTATAAGTTCAAAAATTTCACATTGCTTACTGACAAAATTTGTCAGTAAGACCTAGAACTGGCATTATGATGCAGGCCATTTTTTCAAACAAAAATTGCTGCTGGAACTGGGACGACAGAGAAGATTGCAGTGAAGTGAGCTCACCTGAATGTCTGGTGTGCTTATATGTATGTATGTTTGTATGCATGTGTGTTTTGCAAGCCTCTTAAATATGTGTTGGCTCAAAATGTTCAGCACTTTGTGAAAGCAGGTATCCATGAAACAAGTTAATTGCCTTTTGCTGCCTGGAGAGAAAATCCTTATGAAACGGCCATACCCATTTTGGCTCAGCCCTATTGACCTCTCCTTTATGTTATTACTTTCTGAAGTATTTGGAGTATTCTTCCCATGCCTTGCCTCTTCATGTGTAACCAAAGTAGTTTGTTCCAGTGAGTATCATGCAGGCTTCCACTTAGGAATTATGAAAGCCAAATTCATTTCACAGGTGATACAGCTTTCAGTCATGGTTACTCTGGGATAGATTTAAACTGGCAGAACAATGCAATAGCTGCATTGCTATCATTCAAGGCCTGAGCAACTTGGTTAAGGAAAACCATTTCCTGAGTTATAGGGCACTAGAGAATGCCAGTATCATGTTTTACCATTTTAATTTCTTCGGTTCAATTGATCAGCTGCCAACAGGGAAATTTCAAACCCATGTAACACCAAGCAGGGTTGAACAGAAATTATTGAACCCGAACACCCCTGTTTTCTCTTTTAATGCATATAATGGATGCAGCCAAACTCAGTGTTCTTCAGGAATATTTTTTTTTAAATAGAATATTCATTAAAGTTTTCCAGAAATAATACAATGTGAAATGAAAAAATAACATAAATACAAAAATATAAAAATACAAAAATAATTAAAAACACATAGAATTTCCATTACTTATTTTCTTGTAACTTATTTTCCAGACCTCCTCATACCTCCCTTTCTTGTATTCCAATTCAAATTGTTAGTTCAGCAAATCCTCACCATTTAGTTTTTACTTATTTCTAAACCTTATTTTTCATATCTCTTAAGCATTACAGCTGGAAACCCCTTAATTTCTGTCCAACATCATTCTAACATTCATTAATTTTGCAATATTTCTGTAAATAGTCTTTAAACTTCTTCCAGTCTTCTTCCGCCGACTCTTTCCCCTGGTCTCGGATTCTGACGGTCATTTCTGCCAGTCCCATATAAGTCCATCATCTTCATCTGCCATTCTTCCAGAGTTCAGGAATATTTTGACCAATGGTTTCTACAAGTGAAATCTGCAACAAAACCAGCTGGATGCCCCCTTCCATGATACCACATTTTATTCCCCCTCCTAGGTTTACACACAGAGAGGCGTGCCCCACTGCATTTTAGGTGCCTAAAGATCTTTTGCTCAATGTGTTTTACAAGCTGAACCCATGCAATCAGAAGTAAGCAATCATAAGTACGGTACTTTAAGAAAACTGCATACAATTACAGTCAGGCAGATCTTAATAAAATGGGCATTATGTTAGGTGCTACTGCTGTGTGCATGGAACAGACTCTCTTTCAAGGCATACCTATGGATTCTTCTTCTTGGTGATATAGCTAAGCGGGCTGTCATAATGAGTGCCTGTACTTTGAAATTCACCATTAACCTACTGCACAAGACTTTTTGTTGTTTTTGATGCAACAGAGCTGCTGAATAACATACAATACACACCACTTCACCCATGCCTGGTTTGCTGACAAGTGTCTACAAAATGCCAAATATTCCACGAAGTTACAAAGGGAATGTCCAGTGTTTGAAACTCCCATTGTTCTAGGCACATTCTGAGACAGGGAATTTCTTTAGCGCAAGCAGTCTCTGAGCTCTGGGCGCAGTACTGTGCCTAAGATTTCAGGTTAAAACTGCAGAGTGGAAGGAAAGGAAGAACTTTTTCTGCCTCCCCACTTCCAGCTACTCTCTGAAGACTGAAAAATAGATCCTCTTAAGAATATTAGGGGGGTGGGCAGGGGAAGGACTAGACCATGTGAAAAACGAACATAATATTTTAACTGCAGTTCATTCATTTTCAGCTTTGTATTCTTGTTATTTAAAAAGCATGCCTAGATATTCCGTTGTTGTACCCTTAACCTAGGTTTAAGGTGCCATTTAGCTCCTAGCTTTCATATCTCAGTTTCTAACACTGGGCTTGTCCACACTTCCACTTGCCCCACTGCTTCCTCCTGGGAAAACCCAGCCCCCTTAGCAAACTACAATTTCCAGAATACTTTGTGGAAAACTTTGTTAAAGTGGTGTTCAAGCACACTTTACATTTTGCCCCTCTGCAAAATGGTTTCCTTTGTTAGCCTTGGCTCTTGTTCAGCCCTCTGAAGACATGGGGGCAAAACCACAGTGCGTCTTATTGCTCCAGACATGAGCCTTAGCACAAAGGATAGAAAACAATGGAGAGGGGAGGGGCTATTGAAGTCTTGGCCTCTAAAATGCACTTACTAAAGATGGGATAGCTCAGTCAGTAGAGCACGGAACTCTTAATCTTAGGATCATGGGTTTGAGCCTCATGTTGGGCAAAAGATTCCTGCATTGTAGGAGTTGGACTAGATGACCCTCGTGGTCCCTTCCAAATCTATAATTCTATGATTCTATGAGTCCAGTTGTAAACGTGTCTAGGATTGTGCTGCATGTCAGCCAGGAATGGCCAGTGATCCAGTTTGTGCAAGTTTAAGTCATAGTTTAAATCTGTGATATGTATCTGTGCTCACTCCCAGGTGCCGTTGGTTTTCCATCAGCCCCAGCCAGCATGGTCAATGGTCAGGAGTGATGGGAGTTGTAATTCAGTAATGTCTGGATATCCCATTCTGGTTCAAATAGCGTAGATAAAATCCCTTCCAACCAGTTCTTCAAAGCTATGACATATTTGTAATTTTATCAGTTCACTCACCAAAATTCCTGGGACACAGCTTTACTGTGCTTAAAAATGTTACGCAGGAAAACATATTTCTGTCCAGTCCACAACCAGCCTTCTCTAGTGCTCAGTCATTTGTCTTTTCTGTCAGTCCCACTTGCTGATCCTACTTTTTCATCTCATTTGCTCTTCTGAGCAAGCCACTTGAAGATTGCCAACTTGATCACATTATGGGTTACCCATAGCACCATGAATCATTTGGTGATTGACTGACCAGTTGGTTATTCCTCACCTTTTGCTATGATCATAACAGTGCCACAAACACAGGACAGGCTGACTCCAGCTGCAAGGTGGCATTAAACAATCTGATTCGCCATCAGTGTTGGATCAGTTGCAATCCCTCAAAACACAGAATGTCTCTTGCCTCTAATCTCAGGTAATATTTTTCTTAACATCAAAGGCGTGAAAGACACGAGGATGGTCCTGGTAGATGGCAACTGCAATTCATTGTGGCTTCCATAGATCATGGGGCTTAAACCAAATGGCACAAACTGAAGATCATTCAAGGCGAGATTGGAGGGAAGGAAAAGAAAAAGGTACATGTGTGATAAGGAGAAGCTCTAGCTGACAGAAATGGAACTTGAAAAGCAGTTGGACTCTCCACATAGCCCACAAAGAAGAAAATTGGTTTGTGAGAAATATAGGTCATGGCACCGTCCTGGTATCTTGATGTTAGTGTTCTATAAGTATAGTATATTACCAATGGCAGCATCTGGGACTTCTATTAGAGTTGTGCTTTTCTGTCTGACTCAGACGGCTATTTAATATCCCTTATCTGATCTTGTGTGCTCCGCTTCACACTGACAAATAAAGGGGATTTCTGTAGGATTCATTCACACTGCAAAACCAGTTGCTGAGATATTTTCTTCTGACTAGAGCTAGCAAGGAAGCATGGAGAATAAACGTCTGGCAGTTTGCAGAACAGAAAAAGCATTTAAATAGAACCTGACATTCATCACAATCAATCTTTGGAGCCCATGAAGCCATTTCCAAGGTAAGTGTCTCTAATCTGAATATTTGAGGGTCAGGTTATTTCCTGAGTTTGCACTGCAAGTGAAGGTTTGATTCCCCAAACTTGCTTCTGATCTTGTAATAATTCTAGTGGTTTAATGACACTAGGAGTACAGTTGAGAGGCAGAAAACCAGCAATCCTGTTCCAATCATTTGTATAGTTCTCATATTCAATAAATTATTGGCTTGGAATATCAGCACATAGGAGGATTGCTCTAGTGTTGCAACTAAAGGTAAAAGTAAAGGTACCCCTGCCCGTACGGGCCAGTCTTGACAGACTCTGGGGTTGTGCGCCCATCTCACTTAAGAGGCCAGGGGCCAGCACTGTCCGGAGACACTTCCGGGTCACGTGGCCAGCGTGACCTCGCTGCTCTGGCCAGAGCCAGAGCCAGAGCCAGAGCCGCACACGGAAACGCCGTTTACCTTCCCGCTGGTAAGCGGTCCCTATTTATCTACTTGCACCCGGAGGTGCTTTCGAACTGCTAGGTTGGCAGGCGCTGGGACCGAGCAGCGGGACCGAGCGCACCCCGCCGCAGGGATTCGAACCGCCGACCTTTCGATCGGCAAGCCCTAGGCGCTGAGGCTTTAACCCACAGCGCCACCTGCGTCCCAGTGTTGCAACTACATGACGTACAAATATTGGGGTGCAAATTTGGTGTGTTTTGGACTGACAATAGAGGCAGGCAATGCCAATGAATCTTTGGAACTCTCCAGAAGCCCTTCAGACCCCCTGATGTTTTCTCCAGGATATAGAACTCATGATCTCATTCTTGCAAATGTATCTTGGCCCCTGGAAGCTGCCTGAGGTTCCAGGTGTTGATGCAGGACCTGCTTTATATCACTTGCAAGTCTCTGTAGTAAGAAGTTCTAGTGTCTACTTTCCATATGACTTCACCTTGACCTCTGGCTGCTACATAGTGGACAGGGGGCCATCATAGGAATGCAGGAATCTTTTTGTCCAACCTGGGACTCAAACCCACAACCCTGAGATTAAGAGTCTAATGTTCTACTGACTGAGCAATCCCACAGGGAAGCTACTATCTGATTAAAAACACTCTAAATCCATCAGACTCTTACCAACATTTGTAAACAGCGACTTTCGACAAAAATGAAGGGACAGAGCCTTTTCAATGGTAGCCCCACAGCCCCGTAGCCAGGATGGGGCCAGTGGGTCCACCATCCCAACTAGGGGTGTGTCTGGGTTTAAGATTGGCTTTTTAATTTGTGTCATGATGATGTGAGCTTGCATTTAAAGAATGACAGCTTGTTTTAAGAAAAGAAACAATTGTAGTTAAAATATGGCAGGAGCTTCTGGTACTTCCTCCAAAAGTGGATTAGAAACAAGACCCCACACTTGTGGAATTCTGTGTCCCAGAAAATTTAAGTGACCCCATCTTTCAAAACTTTTAACAAGCAACTTAAAACATCTTTGGTTCAGCTTTGGATTAAATGCTGTTGTTTTTACTAATTGCTGCCATTTTAGCTGCTAGTGTTCAATTTTAAAGGCATGTAATGCTGTTTTAATTGGATGATTGCTGCACTGATGTTGTATTTTATTAGATGTTGTGCACCTAAAAGGCTGTGGGATATATATATGAATCATCATCATCATCATCATTGTTATTAATTGCACTTGTTAGTCGCTTGTCACCTAAAGGTCTCTAAGTGACTTGCATTAAAATTACATTAAAATACATTCACATACATTAACATAAGCATTTTATACCATTATCAGAGGAAATTAATAAAATGCTGTCCAGATCAGAAGATCACCTTAAAGACTTTTAGGGTGCTTGATGCTGAGGAGCAATGAACTGCAAGTATCCACCCTCTGTAAATTTTAAGGTGCTTCCATATTAGATAGATAGTCTGGACTTCAGCAAGGCTTGCACAAAGCACAGCAGCTTTATCCTGCTCTAGAATTCACTTTGGAGAATAGAATAATAGTTCTCCCCAAGCTATCCATATATGTGATATGTGTTCACATTTTCTGCACGGTGTGCACTACATTGTCTCAGGTCTGAGGCATATATTTGGAAACTGCCGTCATTGGTCATAATGCTTTCTGTTAGTTAACTAGGGAAAGGAGGACAACCCCTCTGGTAAATTAAGATCTCAACAGAGCCCATCAGTCTGGTGTCTTCTTTTTCCCATCCTCTAATTGCCTTTGCGGTCTTGAAAACCCTCCTGTTCCTTCTGTAGCCTCACAGGCATATGATAAGCAGCATCTTTTGCAGGAATGGAAACAGCTGGCTTCATTTGAAGCCCAAGAAAGTTGTTGCTCCATTGCCGCTCAGTCAGTGTGCTTCCAGCCTTGCATCAAGACGCCAAAGGCGCCCATCAGACTGTAGGATCATCTGTAATACAAAGCAGTGACTGTGGCAGCTGGAGCTGTTTCTTATAATGAAAGCCAATCCAAAACACACTGTGATGTGAATGGTGGGGTTGGAAGTGGGCAAAGGGGGTCTTGAACTCCTCTTGCAAATGGGGTGTGTGTAAATGTAAAATTCTACATAATTCACAGGAGCAGGTAGCAATGCTGGTAGTAGTCTTTTTCTTTCTCTCTTCCAGCTTCCCAGGTTGAGGTAGGCAGCTTCTTCCTAGCAGCCAGCTCCCACCTGCTCAGTGCCCAAAGGGAGTTATGTTACACCATTGTATTGACAGCATCATTCTAGAGCAGGGACAGTGAATCTGTGTCCTCCAGATGTTGAGTGGGCTAATGGGAGTTGGAGTCAAACCACACCTGGAGAGCCACAGTTTCCCCATTCTTGATTGAGGGGTGCTGTGTGTAGGTGTGTGATGGCAGTTTCCACTTGGTAGAAAGAGTGTGTCATTCACAGCTCATGCACAATCTCAAATCTAGTATAGAATGCACCCATTTCTTCCTAAGCCTAATCCTTTTGTTTGTTGGTTATCAGGGCCTTTTATGTAATGTCCCCCAGCCCATCTGCCAGCTGTACCCTGACTGACTATACTGCTTTCCTTTTAACTCCATTCCTCCCAGATGTGACCACCTGATTCCCACCTTAGGTATCCCATCTGAGGTAACTGGAGCTCCTACTGGTTGTATCATAGATGTACTACCACATAGAGCCTTTCCACTCAGTGTCTTATCAGCCTTGTGCATGTCCTGCAGGACCCAACAGTCATATCCTGCAGTTCTGGAACAGAAGCAGCCCTTTCCATAATGCTGCTGGTGTTTCCCACACCCATACTGGTCCATTTGCCAAAGCTGTGCTGAAAAGTAACAAAGCATGCAAATAACCCAGTGACCATTTCAAAAGGAAAGTGAAGCAACATGCCAGACCAATCTGGGCTAACATAAATATTCCCTAGCCCTTGTAAAGAGCAGTAGCTAGAGTTCAGGGTGTTGCATCCTATTCCCTCATATGGGTTGGCCACTGTGCTTCCAGAGCTGGCACAACCAGCAACATTGGAGGTAGACAGAAGCTGGCATTTATGTGCCCTGACCCTAATCTCAGAGAAAGTCTCATGAATCCTAAGCTTGGTCTGATACCTTGTAAGACCTTCAGGTAATACATGACAGCCTCTTCCTTTCTCCTCGGAGGTCAACCCTCTCCCTGAATACTTTCCCCACGGCAGATGATTGAGGACCTTTTCTCCACTTGGCTCTCTGGCTGCTCCCATTTTTGTGGATATTGAGAGGCAGCAACTGATGAAGATTCCCTCAGGTGGTAATTTAGTTTAGTAAATGCCTTTGATGCTCCTTCCTTGCCTGTGGCCCAGCAAAGCCTCTCAGATCAGCGCAGAATTCCCTCTTGACTATTTATTTTTAGAACTTGGATTCTGCCTTCTTATCTGAATTGGTAGCTGAGTTGGATCACAGCATAGAAAAATGGCAGTACAAGAGTGATAAATAAGCAATGAACATCACAACAAAACCATAAAAGAAACAGCCATATCCAAAGCATTCAAAAACAAACAAAACCATAAATGGGTTATAACTCATTTCCTTTCTGGCATAACACTGTTATGTGTGCAAAGTTTGCGCTGCACTTACATGAGACTAAATTTAAGCATTTTCCTTTAAAAAAAACCCCAATATTGTTACAGTGCAACCCTACACATATCTTCAGAAGTAAGCCCCTTTTAGTTTTATTCCCAGGTGAGTATATAGGATTGCAGCCTTCAATAATAAAAATAGTTAATTTATTTTGTTCAGACTGCCTTTTGGTAGCCAAGGTTAAGCTTTCAAGGCTTTAGAATATTGGCATATGTCATAAATCTCTCTGTAGGTTTAAATGTTACCATGTCCTGAATTTAGGGACTGGGGTTCAGGGTTCTGCAGTATAAATAAACACATTTAGGAACTTTGCAATTAATATCAGAGAAATGCGGAGCCTTTGCACTCAGGGAAATATTTGACTCAGCAGCAGTTTACATGGTCTTCCTAGTGTTATTTTTCTATTAATGATTAAAACGTGAAGTGTTCTAGACGCCACCTACAGCATAATGGCAGAAAAGAATTGCCCCTAAATTCCAATGCTTATTCCTCATATGTATTACAGACGCAAAGGAGGCATGTAAAAATAGCAATTGGAATACTAAATGTATTTCTTTCCCCCAGCCCCCTTTTTATTTAGCAAAAAGTGCAGACACGCTGTATAAATAAAAAGTAGCACAGATCAACTGACGGTGCAGCTTTTGCCTCTTAGACCATTCTGTCTACCACCCCTTCAAAAGGCAATGCTGAAATTTATGGAAATATTTTCTCTCTCCATACTAAGTAACTGGCTGATCTCCAAGGCTTTTATCCCCCCCCCCCCTTCCAGATACCATCCCTTAGGAATAGTGTTGCAACATGAGTGGCTGACATTTTCTTAGAAGGACAAGCTGAACATATCTTTCTGAGTGACAGACATTGATTCATACCTTTCCCTCTTCTTCAAAAAGCTAATGTTCATGCACTGATAAAAATTATTTTGTGCACACTTATTTTACCACGGTAAATGGTATAATTGGCTCTTTTGTGAACTGTAAATATAAAATAGTTTTTGTGTGCAGTGTAGAGATCCACAGTAAATAAGCCCAAATGTAGGGCTACTATTAAATCTGCTGTACTGAATGAAAGTTGTAATAGTGAAGGGATTATAAAGTACTGGTAGTTTTAGCTTTTAGATTTGAAGAACTTCTGAAGGATCTGAGAAGCATCTTTGGTGCATCTGATGAAGAAGCATGGTCCACAAAACCTTAGGTAGAAGTAAAGGGATCCCTGACCATTAGGTCCAGTAACGGATGACTCTGGGGTTGCAGCGCTCATCTTGCTTTATTGGCCAAGGGAGCCGGTGTACAGCTTCCGGGTCATGTGGCCAGCATGACTAAGCCACTTCTGGCGAACCAGAGCAGCACAAGGAAATGCTGTTTACCTTCCTGCTGGAGCAGTACCTATTTATCTACTTGCACTTTGACATGCTTTTGAACTGCTAGGTTGGCAGGAGCCACAAAACCTTATGCCATACTAAATTTGTTAGTATTTAAGGTGCCACAAGTCTTTGCGTTGTTTTAGTGTATCAGACTATCCTGGTGCATATGGTGAGAGATAGGACTGAAGTGGGCTTTTGTGTCAAGTTTGTAGCATTTCCTCCAGGCTTTGGTTATTATAATCTGGGGTTAATTAGTATTTTGTCCACTCACTGACCGGTTGGCTGCAGTGGGAGAGAGGAAGTGGTTTCTGCCCTAGGCTGAGCATCTGTTAATGGAACCTGCCTTACTGGGTGAAAGACAGGAAACAAATGTGCTTATGCTAGGTGAGGTAGCATGGCTGATCTTCTTCTTCTTCTTCTTCTTCTTCTTCTTCTTCTTCTTCTTCTTCTTCTTCTTCTTCTTTGTTAACTGCTATTCCTAATGTCTTTGCAACGGGTGCTAGGTAGTCTGTATTAGTGTGACTGGGGGTGCAAAATTTGGGAATCATAGAATTGTAGAGTTGGAAGGGACCCCAAGGGTCATCTAGTCCAACCCCTGCAATGCAGGAATAGGGTCAGTGGGGTACGTGTACGTGTCAGTGGTATGATTGTGTCAGGATGTGTCTGGGTGAAACAGTGTTAAGGGACGTGGCTTTTGTAATGGCTTTGGTTTAGGCAGCAGGACAGGTCATCATAGGAGATAGGGGCATAGGTGGGGTTACAGTCCACTCCCATCTCTGGGTTCCTGATAGATGGATGGATTACGCCAACATCCACATCTCTTCTCCCACCACACCAATCTGGTCTGGTTCTGCCCTGAGTATCCAGGTAGGTTTTCAACCTTGCAGCAGTAAGTCAGTTCTTCCTCATTTTACATGGATGTGTGCCTGCAGTAGTATCATATGCTTGCAATGTCCCATATTTTGGAACCTTCATTTTGGCACATGTTGGAAAAGCAGTGTATTGAGTGAGTATGATATTTCAAATTGATGAGTGATCATAGGGAACGGAGGGTGAATTTTATTTAGGATTAGTCTGCAGTTAATCCCTTCAAAGACCCTGTTGCTAGTCTGAGAAATGTAGATGGCTTGACTATTCTGTATTTCTGCCATTGCTTTGTGGGTGGGTAGAAAACCCACATTTAAAACTATTTACATTTATTGTCAGATAAAACAGTCAGCCGTAGCTGATCCAGCCTGACATGATGCTTCACAACATAATGGAAAACTCAGAAGAAGGGTGCAGTGTGTGTTTGCCAATCTGCTATTCAAGGATCATTTAGGAAACACATTCCTTTTAAGAGCTATTTTCTGGTGACGGATTTTCCTCCCCCTCTTTTAAGGATATTCAAGATCTTTGCGGGGGAAATAGCTGAGTGGCATGTATTCATTTGTCAATGTTATTCCTTTGGAACAAAGCAGAACAAAGCACAAGTACGGTAAATTGAGGGACTGTGTGTATGAAATCCCCAAATGGGGTTCCTCTTATCAGTGCTTGAAGATCCAGACCCTCCAAGTGTCCCTATTTTCCAGCGGTGTCCTTGACTTAGAGAAGGCATCCCAGTTTCTGATTAGATCTCTGAATGTTCCACTTTTCCTTGTTGTTGTTGTTATTTAGTCATTTAGTCGTGTCCGACTCTTCGTGACCCCATGGACCAGAGCACACCAGGCACTCCTGTCTTCCACTGCCTCCCGCAGTTGGGTCAAACTCATGCTGGTAGTTTCGAGAACACTATCCAACCACCTCGTCCTCTGTTGTCCCCTTCTCCTTGTGCCCTCCATCTTTCCCAACATCAGGTTCTTTTCCAGGGAGTACTTTCCCTCTGTTTTCTCCCAAAAGGAAAGCAGTGCTGTGTACACACTCCTGTTTACTCTGCAACCAGTACACTCCCAACAATGGTTTGGGAAGCAGTGTACACACAATGTTAGCCACAGTTCGTATCACAGTCCATTGTTTCTTAAGAAATACTGCATTTTGATGTGTTTGTCCCCAATCCAGCTTTGAGCTGAATTGAGAAAAAGAAAGACCGACCTTTGCTTCAATATTGTAATGTATACATCCCAAGTTTAAGAAGCATCAAACAATGGAAGGAAGATTGTAGTAGCATGAGAACAATTTCTTAATACCATACTTAGAATGAAGAAATAGATGTGAAACTCTTAAGCTTCGTGTGCACAACTTTGTGTGCATATATTTCGAGGGCTGGTAAAATAAATTTTATGTAGCTTCATTTGCATGCCAGGATGCTGAAAGTCCAGTCTTATGCCAAGTTAGACATGAAGAAGTCCAAGTTAGTTGCTGTTCTCCATGCTTAACCTGCCTTCCTATGCCAAACTTTTCTCAGAACCAAGTCCAAGTGAGACCCCTGCTCTAAACACAAACGTCACTGTTTCCCTAGCAATGGGTATGATGTTGTTTCCTTGGCAACACGATCCATGCTGAAAGCTCTTTGAAACAACTCCGACCCTCAAGTCAAGTTTTTCTTTCAGCTTAACAGTTCTTATGTTTGTTCTCAGGTTGTTGGCTGTTGAAAACCATTACCACCCCCCCCACTTTTGCTATTTAAATAATCAAGCTGTAATTGCATTTTGATATTATTATTAACTACCAAGATGCATTTATTCTCATATTCATGGCCTGATGGTGAGGGAGTTTATCTGCAGTTCCTTTATGTTTTGGAAATGGTAGTGCTACTGCAGTGCTCAAGATTTATTTATTTTTTAAAGGTGAATCTTGCAGGTAGAACTATCAATTATAAGATGTCACAAATCAAAACTGCCTCCATGTTCTCATTCAGAATAGTTTATCTTCTGAAACAATCATGACACTTGAAGGACTTGGAAACATTTTGTATTTCCAGCGATGCTTTTGCAGATCTGTTTGCAAACACTGAGCAGTATATCTGCTGATCACACATAGTAAGTTAACATCATCTGTCTACCATGATTGACTCTTCCCCTAGGGATGCCCTGACTCCACAGCAAAGGATTTTGCATTGAGAACTGCTTCAGGAAAGTCTGCTATAGATTAGTTTCAAAAACCCTAGATGGTGCTCCTGGGGAGTTCTTTAGGAGGTGAACCACCATGGAGCAATGCCCATCTTAAATTTCCCTGGAGCTATTTAAGTCTGAGATTTCCAAGGTTTGGTGTCCTGATTATTGCAAGTGATCAAGCATGCATTTCTCTCTGTGATGTGCCACTTTGGGGTACTGTTTTCTCTTTAGTCACATAATGAAGAAGAATCCAATGGCAGCTACAGGTTGATAGACCAGTGGTCTTGACTAAAGGTGTGTCTGTTTGGGGCTTCACACCTGAAGAGCATTAGATTGCAGCAAAAACGAGGGCTGCCTAGTTTGACCTTGATTTAATGATAAAGAACCATAAAAAGAGAGAGCAGGGGCTTTGAAGTTGCCCAACGACAGGTACTACCTGGTTATTCGACTGAGCAGGAACACATCTCACCTGGTCACAGTCTTCCCCACTATGATGAGATGTATTATATCTTTGTTTGAATTAGAGTAAATATTTTTAAATTTGCATGGGTTGACAGTTTATTTCCAGACCCAATTCAAGGTTCTTACCTTAATGTTTCAACCCCTAAAGGCCTTAGGCCCTAAATACCTGAAAGACTGCCTCTTTTCCCATAGATCTTCTTGGGTGTTAAGATGACCAGAGAAGGCTCTCTTGGTAATTCTACTGTGCTTAGAAATTTGGGGTAGTGGTGGACCACTCTCTGTTATTCTCTGTGGCATCTCCCTTCTCACAGAGGTGTGTCTGGCACCTTCATTACATAGTTTATAATACAGTGGAACCCCAGGTTACGTACTTAATTAGTTCCAGAGGTCTGTTCTTAACCTGAAACTGTTCTTAACCTGAAGCACCACTTTAGCTAATGGGGCCTCCCGCTGTTGTTGCGCCGCTGCTGCGGAGTACGATTTCTGATCTCATCCTGAAGCAAAGTTCTTAACCTGAGGTAATATTTCTGGGTTAGTGGAGTCTGTAACCTGAAGCGTATGTAAACTGAAGTAAATGTAACCCGAGGTACCACTGTATATGCTGAAGATGCACCTCTTTCTAGCTTTTTGACACCTGAGATATGCATTTTCATGACCCACCCTATTCTTGTGGCTGTAATTTGTTCTAACTCATTTTAATATTGAATCTAAAATTGTTGTAACCCTCCCTGAGGTCTAGTGAAAACAACAACTAATTCTACATGGGATTATGCCCTAGACGTTTTATTGACTCCATCTTAAAATTGGACTGCTGGTGCAGTATCTATTGCCCACATTTTTACTTTTAAAAACCTTATTTTCCAAAGATATCCTCTACTGGAATATACCTCAAGCAACGTGAAATTAGAAGCAATTGAGATTAAAGCTCTGTTTTTATTAAGTTTGTCCTGTTTCTTATATAGGCAAAGGAGAGAAAACAGCTCTTAATATCACCCAGCTGTGCTTCCAAATCTGATTTATGGCAAATGAAATTAGTCTAAAGTGTCTCATACCTAGTGACTTCCCTGTCTTATATACTCTTATTTGTGACTTTGAATAAAATGTGTCTTTAGCTGTTTGAAGCTTTTTAAAAACAACAGATGAAGTTCTGCATGATTTCCCACCTCCCCTTTCAAATTAAAACAGCTTACTTAGAAATGAGATGCAGCTTTTCTCCAGCAGATTAAAAACTTATTAAAGAGTTACCCAGTGGTGCCATGGCTATAGTTAAAGCTCTTGGAGTTTCTATTATACTTGGTTTATATTATGGTGGCTAAAAGACTGGAATACAAATTGCTAGCTTTGTGGCTAATTAATATTTTTCTCCCTAGAAAGGAGTGGGCTTCCCCTGCCCCTAAGAACCCATTATACTTGATTCTGCGTTGCTTTCCGTAAACCAGAGAGTGCAGTAGGTCACAGACGTGGTGAAGAATTATGTGATGCATTGAATTATTCTGAACCAAGCAGAAACTTCCAGGTGTCAGAAACTGGAAGGAGGAAATGTGGAGTCTCATAATTCATGGACTGCAAGATATTCAGTACCTGGTCGCTTCCTTTGCTTGTAATAGATTGTATTCTCATCTAGGTAGAAATTGCGGGATTGTGTTTTAAATAGTGAGGACTACTTCTGCTCATTTAGGAGAACATAAGTCAGGCTCTTCCCCAACCTGGTGCCCTCCAGATGTTTTGGACTGCAAGAAAGGCTTAGGAGGTGCAGTCTGACACATCTGGAGGGCACCAGGTTGGGGAAGAGCCTGACTTATGTTATGTATGGCCTGGAAGTCAGAGGCATCCCATGGAGTCTAAATTCTAAAGTGGAGTAAAGGTAAGCATGACTCCTTGGCATATAATTATTTAAATTATGCAAATTTCAAAATTATGATTGATGTGCATTGAATCTGAGCTTATAAAGAGAAGCTCAAATGCAACAATTCAGTGGAGATGATAGAAAACTGGCTAAGTAGCCAAGTATCATCATACATTTAAAGTGTTTCTGGATGTTGCACGTTGCCCCAATCTATGAGCAGTGTGAGCTTCCAGGCACTTACCTGGGGTTTTGTTTTCTCAGAATGAGGGACAGCGGAGATAGTGGTGACTTTATGAACATATACAACCTGAACCTACAATGGAGGACTCACAGCATTAACACCTCATAAGGTCTTTCCCATAGCCACAGCCTTGGATTCAAGCAGAAATCAAGCATGTCTCTGCCTCTCAGGCTTCTGCCTGCGTCCTGCTTCTAGCCCAGCTCTCACACACCTCACCTCCTGCTTTTGTCCTTCTAACTACTAGCTAGTTAAGGGAGAGGGGGTACTCATTTGTCCTCAGGCACAGAGTCACTTCCTTTGTTACCTTTAGGATCTATACTTAGGGCCATTACCAAGAACCTGGCATAGCTGTTCCAGCAGTTGAATCCTTGCTGGATCCAGGGATTAAAAGGGACTCAGGCATATAGACTACCCCCCACTCCCACCCCGCTCCAAAAAACCCCTCACAACACTGGGGATTTTTCTCCAAATTTCATGAACTGAGGTAATGCCCCCCTCAAAAAAACCTCACAAAGTTTCTGATCCGGTCTCATCAACTTAACAGGCTTGGACAGAACAAACGGGAAGGGTTGTTGGGTCTTATGTTGGGTTGTGTTTAGTTTTTAAAAACAACAACCTGGAGAAGCTAGAAGCAACCATGTCGAACACAGGGTGTGCAAATAGGGCTACAATAATCAATAAATCTTGCTCAGTTTTCCATTGTTAAAAAGAATGCATGGGGCACATACTATTTTGTTTATGAAGCTTGCATAATCATATTTGTAGCACGGGTTGCATCTTATCTTTGCTTGGAACAAAAACTGAATCCATTACTGTTGCTTCAAAGTGGCGATAAAGGTCTGTTATGCTATTCTTGTTCCAAGCCGCAATCACCATTGCAAGTACTGTTGAACACTATATGGTAGGTTGCATTTGCCCAGGGGTCAGCAAACTTTTTCAGCAGGGGGCCGGTCCACTGTCCCTCAGACCTTGTGGGTGGCCAGACTATATATTTTTTTTGGGGGGGGGGGGGAGAAAATGAACGAATTCCTATGCCCCACAAATAACCCAGAGATGCATTTTAAATAAAAGCACACATTCTACTTATGTAAAAACACCAGGCAGGCCCCACAAATAACCCAGAGATGCATTTTAAATAAAAGCACACATTCTACTCATGTAAAAACATGCTGATTCCCGGACCATCCATGGGCTGGATTTAGAAAGTGATTGGGCTGGATCTGGCCCCCGGGCCTTAGTTTGCCTACCCATGCATTTGCCTTTCAGGTGCAAATACTTCCCCTACCATAGGCTGCATTGCAAATGACATTTCCCACACAGAGATAATCTGAATGTCAGGGAAGAGGGCAATGTTTGCATACACCATCATGGAGAGCTTGGTTGTTATGGATGTTTGATTTGTGCATTGTTTTGTTGCTCTTTTTTGTAATGTGGAAATCACTTGGTGGTATTTTAGATGCAAACAGTATATAGCAATGTCTATGAAACAAAACAGAATATGTTGCGAGTGAAATTGTACAGCTTGAGAATCTGACATCACTTTTCAGTGGCTGTAACTTGTTGGATAGACAGATGAAAAACAAAACAGAGGGAGTTCATCTGGTGTTGCTTGTCATACAAGCTACTACTATTCAAATTCCATCCTCTGCAGTGCTTTTGAAAAGTCCTCCTTTTCTTCCTCCACCGGGCCACTGAGATTACTTGTGGTTAGAATTACTTCCACCTGTTCCACACATGTATAATGCTTTCGTACACAAATTATCAGTGTGAAATGAAGCTCATTTTTCTTGGCACAGGCTAACATAATGAGGCATCTTAATGTAGGATACCAGCCTAGGTGTCCTTCTGGTGAATGAGAGATGCCAAATAGATTAGATGTGACAAATGGGACCTGCAGTAAAATGTTACAATTGGATCATCTCTCCTAGCAGGAATGTTCTTGCTCAGGGTTTTCCACTGAGCATGTGTAGTGTTGTTTTGGTATTCCCCTCCCCTGCGTGTATGTATGCATTCTTTGAAGCATGCAGATACCTTCCACTGGGTTCTCTGTGCAACCCATCTTGGTGACATAGCCGTCAGTACTTTCTACCTGAGTTCACTGTTAGAAAAGAAGATAGTACCTATTATTGGATGACCTTGAATCAAGGAAAGGCTGTGTCAAAATCCATGCCATAACTACAACTGTGAAAGGCAGAGTGTTCCTTCAGGATAAGTGATGAAATTGCAAACCTCTGCATTCATAATAACTTTTAACTCTGCTATTCTTAGATTAGATGTTTCGTGTATAAACTCTCTATGGCATTAACATACCATTTTGCAAGTGACTTGATGAGCGTTTCAGCTTTGGTGGAGCACCTGATCTAAGTAATTCACAAAGACTGAGCAAAGAAACAGAGTGATGAATAAACAAAGGAAAAGAGCATTGCAAACTAAATGGGTGCTCTTTATCTGTTTAGTGGAGCAAACAGATGTACACTATTAACACATATCTTAGGGCAAGTTCTGTACTTGCATAATGGGAAGATGCTGCAGTAGGCTTCGCTGTAGTGTTTCCACTACCAAGAAAGAGAGGATCTACCCTGACCTCAAAAACTATGTTTATAGAGCAGCTTCTTTGGAAACAGTTAAAAACTCTTAAGAAAAACAAACAAACAGCCTTAGAAGCCCAGAACACTGAATCTGGGCATCTGAAAAGCTACAGATGAGATAAATTATTTTCTCCTTGAAGAGACATGCTGTTGTATCAGCTGTAAACAAAGCATCCTTGATACTAATCTCCCTCTGTGGCACTAAGGCCTCTGCCAGAATGTAAGACCCCCACCAATTGTGTCACACCAGCTAAAAGCTCATTGAAATGCCTGGGCAGGGAGGTAGGGCAGTGCAGTGGCTGGATTAAAAAGAGAGGGCAGGAATCCTGCACCTTTTAATAGTACTGTACTGCAGAAGAGAGGGGGGTAGCATGTATGGCAAGCCCTGTCCTCTTAACTACCCCCCCCTCTCCATCTGGCCACCCAACTGTGCAGAGGAGAACAGACTGTGCTGAAGGGGTGGGGGAGAAGGAGCCTGGTTCAATGAAGATAGGTATTCTATTTCATTGTGGACAAAGTGACTGTTCTTGAAGCCTTAATGAGGGCTGCAAGCCACTGGGAAGGTTGCAGTTCTCTCTTTTCCCTATGCTTGTTTTTAAGTTAATGGTGCTCCTGGGTTTTTGTTGTTGCTAAGAAGAAACTTGAAAGCATAACTAAAGTATACATTAGTTTATTTACATGATGCTTTTGCACAGTGCGCTGTGTCCAAAGTCCCTTACAACAAAACTCAACAATAATGTTGGAATAATATTGTGGCATGTGCAAAATCATAATTGCACCAACCCCGCCCTCGTATCATATTTTTAAAGTGTGTTCCTGTTTGTGCGTGTAGACAGCATTCATTGCTGGCATGCATCCTGTGGAGCAGAGGCCAACATTCAGTGTGGGATTGGCTGTTAAACCACTGTGAGAATTACAACTCTGTAAGGGGAATTGGGGTTTCCTACCAACTTTCAGCACCCTTTAAAACTACAGTACCCAAGGTCCTTTGAAAGTGTTAGGAGGCTACTTTAAATGTAAGGTGCAGATGGGGCCCTGCTGAGTGCCACTAAATTATTGCCCTGTATCTGAATAAATGGACTGTTCTCTGAATGGAGAGAAGTAGAAAGTTGAGTCTCCCAAGGATCAGTATCAGGACTTGTGCTTTTTAACTTGTTCATAAACAACCTAGAGTTAGGAGTGCTCAGTGAGATGGCCAGGTTTGCTGATGATACTAAATTGTTCAGGGTCGTTAAAACCAAAAGGGATCGCTATGAGCTCCAAAAGGACCCTTCCAAACTGATTGAATGTGTAATAAAATGTCTACTGAAATTCAATGAAAACAAGTTTAAACTGATGCATGTTGGGGCAGAAAAAATATTAATTTCACTTATACCCTCATGGGGTCTGAACTAGAGGTGATGGACCAGGAACAAGACCTCAGGGTCTTAATAGATAGCTCAATGAAGATTTTGACCCAGTGTGCAGCAGCCATGCAAAGTGCAAATTCAATGCTAGGGATCATTAGGAGAGGAACTGAAAATAAAATTTCCAGTATCATAATGCTGTTATACAAATCTGGTGTGTGACTGCATTTGGAATACTGTATACAGTTCTGGCCACCTCACCAGCAAAAGGATATTGTAGAGTTGGAAAAGGTTCAGAAGAAGGAAGCCAAATGATCAAGTGACTCCCCTATGAAGAACGGTTGCAACATTTGGTACTTTTTTGTTTAGAGAAAAAACGAGTAAAATGACATGATAGAAGTTAATAATATTATGCATGGCATGGAGACAGTGGATACAGGATAGTTTTTCTCCCCGTCTCTCACAATCCTAGAACTCATGGATACCCAATGAAACCGAATGTTAAAGGATTCAAGGCAGATAAAAGAAAGTTCTTCATGCAGCATATGTTAGACTTGCCCCCACAGGAAGAAGTGATGGCCACCAACTTGGATGAGTTTAAAAGAGGATTAGATCAATTCATGGAGGAGGGGGCTTGCAGTGGCTACTAGCCATGATGGCTTTGCTCTGCCTTCACAGCTGGAGGCAGCAATGCTTCTGAATACCAGTTGCTGGAAACCACAGGAGGGGAGAATGATCTTCTGCTTAAATCCTGCTTGCTGGTTTGCCACAGGCATCTGGTTGGCCACTGTGGGAACAGGATCCTGGGCTAGATGGGCCATTAGTCTGATCCACAAGGCTCTTCTTATGTCCTTATGAGCCCCAAGCTACATATTCATGTAGTTCTGTGGGAAAGGTCTATAATTTCAAACCTCCTTGCAAAGCACTGAGGAAGTATAGCTATTACTAACCCGAGTTTAATTTACAAATGCTGCAGAGAGATCCTCTGCGGTCTCTCTGGAGACAAGAATCCCGATTAGCGCTAAAACTGTCATAGCATCTGAAATAAGCCTGTGCTAGAAATAAAGAGAAACAAATAGAAATACTCTTTAAAACCTATTTGCCTTTTTTTGTTTGTTTTGCAGACATCTGGAAGTGTGTCTCCCCAAGCACATGATTACTTCCATGATGGCACTGTGCAAAACAGAAATTATATAGGAAATGTTAAGAACGTATTTACCATGGTTAAGTACTTCATTCCCATGTTTCAAGATTGGGATAATAATCTTACTTTACAAGGGTGGTGAGAAGATTAATGTTTATGCAACATGTTGAAAACATATAGAATGTACTAAGTGCTCTAAATTATTACAGTTAACTCCCACATTGTGTAATGTGAAAGCTACCCATGGGGATTTGTTTTCCAACTCTTGATTTTGAAGCCTTTCTGACTTGATGGAATTATAGCCTTTGGAGCACCCTTTGATGCCTCAAGTCAGATTCCATTCACAAAGAAAGAAGGAGCTGCAAAACCCAAACTGTGTCGTGATTGGCTATCCTTCCCACCCAGCAAACTGCTTTTGTGCTGCCACTCACTATGATTATTTTACTGCACAGCTCAAGAGCACCAGAGAAAGAAATGGGCTCAGTGAAATCAGTATACGTATCCAACCATATGGATAAGCAACTTCATGTGGACACTTCATTTTCTGCCCTGGGATGCTTTGGGAGGACACAATAGAAATAAATGATGCTGCATTTTTATTAGCTCTTATTAATGTTAAAATAACAACACAATCTGAAAATATAAGAAGTTCAACTAGGAGAGATGCTCAATTGTATGTGTCAGGGACTCAGCGGGAGCGCAGGGAGGAGAGGAGATGGAAAGCGAGGGGGAGCAATCCGAGGGCAGCGTAGGAGAATATGACAGCAGCCCGATAGATTCCATGAGCCTCTCCAGCGAATCGGAAGATTCACAGAAGGGGGCGCCGATGGGCAGGGCAAGGGGCGACCCAAGGGGGACACCCCAGAAGCAAGGGGCCAGCGGGGACTCCCAGAGCAGCAGTTGGAAATCAGGAACAGCTTCCCCACCAGAGCGTAGTGGGGGGGAGGAGTCCCAGGTGTCAGAGCCCACATATGCACCACCAGCGAGAGAAGATGAGTCAGGGTTGACCACGCCTCCATCGGAGAGCGAGTTAACGGTTAAGAGGAAAGTTGCAGGCTGGGCGCGCGCGCCAAGTTCAAAGGTACAGGAGAGCGGCACAGAAGGTAGCCCGGATAGGGAACCAGGTCCTAAAGCCCGCCGGAAGGAGGGGCAAGAATCGTCAGGGTCAGCGTCAGAGGAGTCCAGGAAGGATGAGACCCTAGCGGGCAGGAGGGCCCAGAGGAGAAAGGAACTTAGGAAGAGGTGGAGCAAAGCGAGAGTCTTAAACTGGTGTGGTGGGGGAGGAGACTCAGACGGGACTTCGCCGGTCTAAGGTCGGGACGTAGAGCTGCACGCTGCGGCTTTAAAATGGAGACTGAATCTCAATAAAGACTTTTGTACATAACTACAGCCTAGCGTTGGTCCTCTGTGAGCTGGGACCTGGAGGCAGCTCTGACAGTATGTAATCAGCTCTTCAAGAGGATTGAATCATAGACTCACAGAATTGTAGGGATCCCAAGGGACATTTAGTCTAACCCTCTGCAATGCTGGAATCTCACAGTCCCTGTGATGGGTTGAATATCTCTCTCCACGGTGTTGCCTGAATATCAGTATTGTTGAGAGGTCTGTTCTTTTTTTAAGGGGTCTATTTTGACCCAGGGTTCCACGTTGTTTCAAAGATGGATCTTTTGGAACAAACTTCAGTTGCAGCTCATGGTTAGTGAGGAAACAGCATAACCACGAGTCTCCACTTGGAAGGCACATTAAGTCAAACCTTGGTTTAGTTTGGAACGGGGAGGAGTAATGCAGTTGTGAGCTCCTCTCTGGGAGTCCACATGTTTGTGCAATCTCTGCAAGCCATATTTTGGCTTATCATGTTAGGTAAACCAGCTCAATGTGCTGAGATAGGGCCTTTTTTGTATTGGCAACAATTCAAAGTATCTCAAATGTATCTACAGTGGTACCTCTGGTTACTTACTTAATTCGTTCCAGAGGTCCATTCTTAACCTGAAACTGTTCTTAATCTGAGGTAGCACTTTAGCTAACGGAGCCTCCCGCTGCTGCTGCACCACCGCCGTGCAATTTCTGTTCTCATCCTGAGGTAAAGTTATTAACCCAACATACTACTTCCAGGTTAGCGGAGTCTGTAACCCGAAGTGTTTGTAACCCGAGGTATTTGTAACCCGAGGTACCACTGTATTAAGCTGGTAAAATACCATTTCTTCTTTACAATGCGTTATAACAAGAGGGGAAGAGACACAAGAGAGGAAGATTTGCAACTACAATGCCATACTTAGGATAAAGCTGTTGAAATCGTTGGCATCTGTCTGTCTTGACAGTGGAGGAGTATGCCTTTGCGGGTGGAGTCAAACTGTTGGCCCATTGATTTCATTGAGTCTGCTCTGAGTATGACTTAAATACCCCCAATTCTCTTTCCTCTCATTTTCAGAATGAAAATTTACCTTTTGGTGCTGTGCCTCCACCAGTTAGATTAAGAAAACTATTTTTGCTGAGTTTGGGTCGGGGATAGAGATGGGGAAATAGATTCAGTTTACATTTAAAGGTGAATTCTCCCTAATTCACACTTTCTGAAATTATGCAAGCTGAAACATAGCCATCCGTTGAAATTCACATTTATTTGAATTGTGCAAAGCAGTTCTCCAGTTAAGTAATGTGTACAAAAAATGCACACACTAGGGTAAAGTGTGTATTAAAATGAAAGTATTGGTAGCCTAACATACAAAAATGCATTATATCAAGGGAAATTTAAAAAAAAAACTGTACATAAAGCATGTGCACCAAAATGATGATTAATTTTCATGATGACTTTTTTTTAAAAAAAATGCAAGCTGATGTAGAAATGTGGAGAGCTAAACTTAAGATTGGAAAAATGAGAAGTTGAGAGAAGCTGAAATTGACATATTCTCTCATCCATAGTGTGTGTGGGAGGGAAGGTCATTTTGACTCTGTATTGATCTTCCCGCTATTGCTACTATTAGGTTAAGCTTTTAAACATTTTTTAAGGTTGGGATTAGTTTAATTGTGAATGATTTTTAATTTTGCGGTTTCCTTTAATTGTAAACTGCCTTAGGAGCCATGCTTTCTGAAAGGCTGCATGAATGGATAGAATAAAAGCAACTTTGCTAGCAAAAAATGAAATTGAAAATGGCAATATTTGCATATGTAAACTTTAGAATTTTAATACTTCATCATGTTACAAGCATGCTAGCCCACTCTAGCAAGCTGTTTTCTCTTGATGTAAAACAGCAATGGCAAACCTTTGGCTTTCCCAATATTGTTGGACTGCATCTCCATTCATTGTTATGCTGGCTGTGAGTTGGAAGTCCAACTTCTACAGTTCTGCAGGTTCCACACCCCTGAGGTAAAATAGCAGTGCCTCTTCTCATTAAGGAAATGACGCAAGTGTGAAAATCAGTATCAGTCCAACTATTTGGTTCTGCAGTTTTTGTTCACTATAGCCAAGGTAAGAAACCAAATTTTGCTTTTTTAAATTTTATTGCTTTAAAACAAGTTTGTATATATTCAAATCCCATACAGACTGGGATAAAGTTCCCCACTTAAGAGGATTGTTTTAAAAAAGGAAGGTCTTCAGAAGGTGATGAAGAAAAGACAATGGAGATGGCATTGGCTATGTAATGGCCCGGAGTACCAATGGCTTGTTTCCTGCATTGTGTAGAACAGGCCTCCTGATGAGATGGTACCTGCAGGAGGTCCTCTCTTGCAGAGCACTGTGAAAAAGATTCCTGCTGCTAGCTGGGTAGAATACTCAGATTCTTCCTATTTGTACAGAAGCACACACTCCTTTAAGGCTAACTTCTTCAGGCTATTTCATATGCTAATGCTTCTTCCTACTTTGATGTAGGGAAAATGGTAGGATGCGTATCGTTCTTTCATGTGTGGTATATGTATTTTCCTGCTAAATGCATGGAATATATATAATGCTTGGAAATTAGGACCAATCAGCTTCTCTGTGTGAGTGCACAGTGCAAGATATATTTGTGTGTGAAGACCCCCAAAACCACTCCCCAAAATAAAGACACAATAGACACGGAATTTTGTTTAAGGCTTTTTGGTAATAATTTGGCCACAACTTTATTGATTACAGCATGTGAGTGGTTGCCTAGGCATTGGTTGCTGACTACCTGAAACTGCACTGTGGCAGAAACAGGACTGAGAACTGGGCTCCACCAGAGGTCAGTAAGGGAAAACTGGGGGGGCATGAAGCTACATTCAGCCTCCCAGCTCACACCAGATGCTCCCAGGGACTCTGGCGTGGCCCTAGCCCCTTGATGGGGTTCAGACAAAAGCAAGGCGGGCCCCTGGATTTCTTTAACGCATGCATGTCCAACAGATCACTGGTAGATCACTGGCTCCCCCCAAAGAAAGCTCAACAACTTGACCTGAAACCTCCCTCCCCCCAAAACAGGGGTAGATCACTGCCAGCTTTTAACTCTGTGAGTAGACTCTTGGGAGTTGGCCATCCCTGCTTTAACTGAATTCCCTAGCAGCAGCAATGGAGGGGCAGGCACAGCCAACTACTTCCCCTCCACAAAACATTGAACCAATGCCTAATCGCCAACCTTACAAAGTTGTGACGATTTGCTACACGGTAGGCAAAAACCAAATGGCAACAGCCAATCAGCCAAATGGCAAAATTCCTACCGGGCCCCTGCTCCAAAACAGACGACCCCAAGACAGGCATAGCAAGGCCAGGAGAGCAGCCCTAAATATAGGGAGGGAGGGAGGTTGATCCGATGCACATCGCGAGAAAGAGAAAGCTCCTCGCAACGTGCAGCAGCTTAAATAGCCCCTCAGTAGCCAGTAGCCAAGCAAAAGGGCCAAAATTCTGCCCCGGCAACCGAGGGGCAACCAATGAGGGGTTGTGGCTATTCAAACGGTCCCGCCCCAACAACATGGAGGCAGTTTAGGTGATCTCACTGCAACATGTGCTCTCCCTGATGGAGGACATGATTTGCAGTGACCCCCCCCCACACTTACATGCCCAATCTGAGTGCAGGTTTCATGCTTTTCTTGCTTGGAAGTGAAATGCACAGTGGGCTTAGAAGACCCACTTCCTTATCCCCTTTATGTCCTCTGTTTTCCAGTCTACTCTGCTTGCATCATCTGCAAGCTAGATTCTGTTAAAGGCCTTCTCTCATCATGTCACTTCTGCTGCTCTTCAGCGAACAACATCTGGGCAGCCCATCCCCTTTCCTTAAGCAGAGCATTCCCAGCTGCTACTGTTCCTTTCATTCCCATCTTCCATTGCTTCTGACAGCACTTGGTCCGGCTGCTAGGTCTGATTAAATGGCTTGAAGGTGTGAATTAAATGTCACTTAAATTCCCTGTCTATTCCAGCCTTGCAGGGACAACATGAAACAGAATTTGAATGCCATAGAGCACCCTTTTGCTCAGAAGTGTTTAAACACTCGGTTTTAGCAATGGACTCGGTCTCTTCAAATATGGTTATCTGCCATCTGAGATGTGAATAGCTCTCTTGAATTATGTTCAAGCCCGGTGCAAAAGCCTGGAAGTAAAATTTTCTTTTAAATGGAATGATGATACTGAAGATGAGTCTCTCTCTCTCTCTCTCTCTCTCTCTCTCCATCCCTTGATATCCTCTTTCTCTTTTGCTATATATAGTGCATTAATATATTTTTTTAGCTGCTGTTACTTTCTATAAAGAAATGACATTGGAATCAATATTGAGACAATAGCACATTAGCAAAGTATGCGTTCCCTCTTGTTTTCAGTGATGCTAATGCTTTCTTTTTATATGTTATTGTTAATGCAGCACTCCTTCCCCACTCCTTTTTCTCAAAACAAGCAAACAAACAACACTGCACAATAGATATGCAGTTTGACTTCTTAAGAGCCATAATCACAAGTCTGTACTCAACAGCCGGTAGGCATGTCAGGCAGACTGTGACCAAGAAAATGAGACAAGTGATATGGTGCTGCTTGCTGTGGACCACAAATCAATGGCATGATGACAGGCATGGCCAATGCTGCATATAGCCAATATGCAATGGCTTTTTTTCTGGACAATCAAAGGGTGGGGGAGGGTGGTCTGAAGCAAGAAACATGCCAGCAGCAGTATGTAAAGTTTTCACCTTGGAACTGGTGCCTGTTCATGGTTCAGTCAAGAGATGGCATTTACAATGTAAGTAAGGAGAGGCATTTCCAAGTGGAATGTAGGGTTCCAGTAGCTGATCACCCAGTTGGATTGGATGGCCAAAAATATCCATACATATACACAGACATATCACCTCTCTATCTCTCTAATCTTGTTAACCTATCTTTAGTACATATTTGCTGTATAAAAAACTCCCTTCCCCTAATCATAGCTGCCTTTCCTTGACTACTTCATTACATGCTGCATTACAATGTAAAGGCAGTTAGATACGGTGTAAAATCAGTATGCCGACTGTCACAACAATGGTTTTGCATTTCTTCCTAGACCTTCTTCCCTACTTCTGTTAGTAGTATGCCTCTGAATACCAGTTGCTGTCCGTTGCAGGTGGGGAGGGGGCTGTCGTGCTCAGGTTCTGTTGTGGGATTCCCACGGGTCTCTGGTTGTCTACTGTGAGAGCGGGATGCTCTCACTAGATGGACTTTTGGCCTGACCTAGCAGCTTCCTTTTATGTTCTCAATTCCCTTTTTGCCACCGCTTGCCCACATTTTAGGTCTACCACTTATATAATACAAACAATACAGTTCTGTTATAGCTCAGATCTTTACTAAGCTTAAATTGCATCACCTTTGTGGGCAAAGTGGTGGCATGCTACCTCATCTTCTCACTCCAGTTTTAGCTGCCTTGTTACTTAGCTGTTTCAGGTGACATTCTATACAATGAAAAACGTATTTCCCTGAAGTGTGAGAGTCTGAAGGGAGGGGGGGGGATAATGAAGACATTGCAGCATGCATATTTCTACATTTGTGAACTATGATTATCACTAGGTGGCAGAAGGCACTTGGGCTAGCTAGAGCTCTGTGTGCCAGCTACATGCTGGTGAGCACCGGCACTCCATACCAGAATGTCTTCCTGGGCAGGAACATATGAGGTTCTGGCCTGGCCTCACCTACCCAGGCCAGCCACTGGACCCTTCCCAGTTGCTTCTTCTATTTGGGATGGGACATTCCTCTGAACCCTACTGGGTATGGTTTGTCCAGACTCTGGGCTTTTCCCCATGGTGCTAATTCTTTTGGCATAGCTCCTGACTCCTCTCAGACAGCTGCCTGCCACTCAATCTGATACTAGGTTTAAAGCAAGTGATACTTTTAATTACACTGTAGTAAGTCTCTGTTTCAAAAAACACACACTTCACCACATGATTCTCAATGGGTCTCTTTCTTTTGCTGTTATCTATGGTTACCATGGTACTATGATGCAGATGAAGCATTGGAGTCAATTCCTGACCTAAATATTCATTTTTTCAGTGTCCCCGACTTGATGTTGAGTGAGGTCTATTTTAAAATGTAGATTTATTAGAATTCTATTAAAAATACTATTTGCTTCAAGTTTGCCATTAATTTTATCCCGGCTCCTGCTGTTACCTCATAACTTAAATTAATACCTGCTGTAAAGAAAACTTCAAGAACTGCACAGTAGTTACTAAAATAATCAAGGTTTGGAGCCATGATTTACACTGCTTAGAATTTATTATCCATACACAGTTGAATATTTTCTCATAAACCAGCAGCATTTATGTTTGGTGTTTCGTCTTGATATTTGCCTTTCTGTTGGTACATGCCCTCCCTTTTTGGGGTGGGAGGGAAGATAACTGGCCCAAGCTCCCAAGCACAGACAGTTGCGCTCGATGGCATTGAAAATAATTGTGTGAATACTATTGCAAGAATGCTTTGCCCCTTTTAGCACTTAGCAATAAGGGACAAAGAAAACATAACAACTGTTTTTTACTAGTTTTGGACAGCACATTATCTAAAGAAGCATAACTGAACAATGTTCTTGCAGATAAGACCAGTGGGGGGGACGGGGGGGGGGGGATACTAAATGTAGGTTGGATTAAATTGACATATCACAGATTTATTAAGAAGTTTGACTTTTGTATGTCTTTTTTTTTTTAGCCTTTTAGAAACAACTATTCCTCCATTTTTCTCTTTGGTTTCCTGCAGATTCTTAGGCAGAGAGTGGGATTAGTCCAAAGAAAGACATGCATTCCTCATGAATGCCTCTCCTATGTATTGCTTCACACATGTAGGTAATACTTTAAAAGTCTCTTGTTTAAAATGAGGGGTGATTAACCCTACATTTTTTTGGCCCTTCTGGCCACAGGAAGGTAGGTTGCTTAATGAATGCCAGAGACTGCAAGTGATTCACAATCTGCCTAAAAGTGACGATACAACAGTCATAACAAGCTCACTTATGCAGACCTTATAAGTGTCCTTTGGTCCTAGTTCTGTCTTCACCTTCCCCGTCATACCATACAAGGCATTGTCTATGTATTCAGGATCACATTTCACCATGAAGGCTAGGTGTCCAGTTGGTCAATAACGAGTGGTTGTGTGCGAGAATGTGCGGTGGCAGAGGGGGTAAATGTGACCCTTTGGCCAAAGAAGAAGAACAGATTAACCATCCCTGCATTAAACTGATATGGCCTAGAGGGCTTAGCCACTGTAAAAACACATTGAATTGCTTCTAAGTGAACCACAGGCACTGAGGGCTGATTCACAAACTGTACCAGTGCACAGATTAGTTACATGAATGGAGGCAGAGGAGCACCAAGACAATGGCCCCCTGTCCCTCTCCTTTGTTTCCAGTTTTGTGGCCACAATCTCAGTCCTCTATCTTGGCATGCCATGATCTAAATATGAGAAATCTGGAGAGACTCACAGCAGTTCTGAAAAGGCTTCCAGAGCATCCCCTTACGTTTCACCAAGAAGGTCTCCCATTTTTGTGTGCATATTTCACCCTGTTCCATGGTGCTATGGTTCAGAAGGGCACACATTGGTTACCAAGCTTCCTTCTAGGGATGATCTACTACTGTAGGCCAAAGTGTGTGTGTGTGTGTGTTTAAGTACTGTATCTCATTTCTTTTTAGATTACAAATTTCAACCTTCTAGATAAAACCGCTGGCTTTTAAATCATTGCCCTTTCCTTCCTCTCTTTCTTCCTTTAAAACCCACACACAAACATAAAATAAATTATCAGTGCACAAAGCTACATATTTCAACAAGGCTTTATTTTTTTGTTCACAAAAGTCCTCAAGTCTTCTCTAAATTATATTCACCCAGAATTTGATCGGTAAATAAAGCAACAACAGTAAATTTGGATGGTATGGCAGGAAAACCAAGGCATATGGTTTTTAGTAAACAACTTACTCATAACTACAAAGGACAGCTTTGACTTGCCTCTAAATGTCAATGCACAAAATATCTCCTGCTGTGAGGGAGTATGGTCTTTGCAATATCTTCTGAAACATTCGCCCCAATACCTGTCAGCTATACATGGTGACTTTATGGGGCATGATGGCTGCCTAACCAGTCAGAATGAGCATCAAATTGGATTATGGGAAAATTCCATTGCACCTGACTGCTGTGATGGTCTGTCAAAGGAACATCTGAACTGATTAACAAGCACAGTCCTTAAAATGAGCTCGTCTCATCTGATAGCAATTTCCAGATTCATTGCTATACTAGGCAGAAGCTGAGTAAGAACTGGATATGGAAGGAGTAAGAGGGGAAAAATATATATCTATTCTTTGTTCCATTTCTGTTTAATATTATTTCTCTGCCCATTATTGTAGCACTTGGTACTGGGTGAATAAGAAATTCAGTTCACATTAATGTGTATGAGAAAGATTTCCAGACATCTTCCCACTTAGGATTTCCTGTGTTTCCAGTGGTTCAACAACTCTGCCCCATTGGTTAATGCCAAGGGTAGTGCCTAGAGCACCTGGGAAGCATTTTGGTTCCCATAGTGCTCCAGTTCCACCCATTCCAACATAGCACACTCCAAAATCTCAAAGGTTTCAAGCAGTTTTGACTCCTTCCGTATTGGTTAAGTGGGTGTGGTACAGTGAAAATTGTGGAGAAACTGCACTTGTGATGCCCTCATGTTCTTTTAACCAGAACATGTAAAAGAGCATTGCCAACCTTGCTCAGAATAGCAATTTCTGGGGGTGGGGGAATCTGTTAGGAACAATGTGTTGCCTTTCATTTTAGCACAATATTTCGCAAAATAAATAAATAAATGAGAATTTGCTTGTTTTAACTTCTTTCCTGATTGAGGACATTCAGGAGTGGCCAGTTGGGGAGGGCACCACTCCAGATTCGGCTTCTCTGGTAGCAGCATCACTACTGTTTACCAGATAAGGTGGGGCAGGGATAGAAATGAGGTTGAGAAGACATTGCTGCACTGGCAGAGCCAACCCAGCAATTCTGGGAGTCTGTCTTCTGCCCTATGGTGGCACCGTGCTATGCCAGGAAAGGCCCTGAGGACATTCCATTACTGAATTCACAGGGGCCTCCACAAAGTTTGGTCTGTGCCTAGTTTTTCACTTTGTCACTGGCCCAACAGGGGATTCATTACAGCATATTCTGCAGGTTGACACCTGGGCTTTCATAAAAGCTGTGCTGTTCTTATTTGGAAAATGACATTTGGCCTTTTCAAATGTCATTTACAAACTAATGCATGTCTGACCTCTACAATGACATTATCTGGTCTATGTTGTTTTCTGCTATTTAAACCCCCAAATCTTGCCTGTTGGTACACTGAACATTCCATGCCTTCTTATGGTGCTGTTTTCTTTTCCCAATACCTGTGTGCTTTTAACAAACCATCCCTTCCTATCTTCCCTACCTCTTTTTATTTTTATTTTTCATGAAGCCCTATGTAAGTTCTCCCCATCTACTTCCACTTCCTCCTCCTGCCAAACACACCCCAGATGCAATCACAGTTCTGCATGTCCAAAGTTCCTGGTGACATTTGCATCCAAATGGGAATGCCAACTGGCTTCTAGGACATCGCTTTGTGAGTGTCTGCCCCATTCAGGAGAAGAATGGGCTTGCATGGGGATTTTTCACTGGGGAAATTGTCTGTTTTTGTGGCAAGCCATCTGCCGACTGTTCCTGCCGTGCCATGTGGTACATGGAAATGGCCACAACTACTGTGACTACTCCTTTTGGTTGCTGCTTTGCATTCACATGCCTCTATTTGACTGTGCCAACAAATAGCAGGGTCCTTCTGTGCATATTTGTGTGCAATTACCTTTCAGATAGTTTGCCCTCTAATTCTCCAAAATCTTTTGGCCTGGCTAGTAGTGATTAGCTTGATTAAATGTGTTGCGCATCTTGGGCAACAAGTGCAGCCAGCCAGTCAGACATGTGTTATTTCTGTAGCTTTTTACATTGTATTACATCTGTGGCATGATTACGGGATAGTGGGCTTGCGTTTTCCATGGGATGTGCTTCAAGAACTGAATTTTGCTGACTTGTAATCAAATAGCAGGGGTGTGTGTGTGTGTGTGTGTGTGTGTGTGTGTGTGTAAAAAAACAACCATATATTAGGGTGATTTTCATAAAGCACACTTAAAAATTGCCCATCACCTAACATTGAGACTGAGCTAAAAACTTAGAGTAGGGTGGGATGCCATCTTACTTCTCTCCAGGAAGACCTAAAAAAAATAAGAGTTGGAGCAACTCCCTGCAGTGCAGGAATATGCAGCTGACCCACACAGGGATCAAACCTGCAACCTTGGCTTTATCAGCAACAGACGCTCTCCAACTGAGCTATCTATCCTACTGCTTCCCAACAGGCTTAATTGAGCCAAGCCTAATTGAACTGATGTTATCTGAAAAAAGAAAAGAAAAAAAAAGACCGAGATAGTTTCACACTAGTCAAATATTACTTTGCTTTTCTTGTTGTTTGTAATGAACCTTCTAGCAAGTGTCACTGAATTTGTAAGGTCAACTATACAGATGGCACATCTGCCTGGTCTGATGCCAGCAGTCCTTATTTATCCACCTTAGCATGTTATTGCAACTCCCATTGCTTCCTTCTCTTTCTCAGCCTCTAGGAAATTCAATTTACCATTTTGAAGAGCAAGTGAAACAGATGTCTTGTTATCACTTGCCACTTTTTGTCCTGGCATGGTCTTGGGGTGATATGAGGCATTTCTCTTTTGTGAACATAGCAGTAGGATCACCAGTGGGCACAGAGTGCCTCTTATGTCATGCACCACCCAAAAGAGGGCACAGATTCGCAATAAATTTGCCTTCGGTAATTTGTGCCTAGATATAAATGTGGAAATAATTACTATTGTAATTTAAATGGAAGTACAGTACATCTTACTATAGTTGGGAAGACTGTGACCACATGTCCTGTGTGTCTGCTCAGTCTGCTATCCAGACTAACAGTTGGTGGGTGTCTTCAAGGCCCCTGTTCTTTATGAGATAGATCAGTTGGTAGAGCATGAGACTAGTCCAACCTCCTGCAAGGCAGGAATCTTTTGCCTAACGTGGGACTCAAACCCACAACCCTGAGATTAAGAGTCTCATGCACTACTGACTGATATTTCAAAGATTTACACCTTAGAAGGAATTTTGCATCAGGGGTCAGACAGCAGGATTTCTCATATCAGCCTCAGTCCCAGTTGTTCTTATGCTTTCTACCAATCATTTACCTCTAATATAGCAGTCTTGACCAACATAGTTTCCAATCTGCAGAAGCGGTACAGATTTCAAAATGAAATTGTCCAAGTGCAACCCCTTAGAGCTCATTTGGCTTACTCCCAGGTAAGAGTATATAAGATAGTATCCTGGGGGGGGGGGAGTCAAAGTGTGAAAACATTACAGCAAAAGTGGGGGATCCCTTTCAGTCTAGCAGGTGTGTGATGGGTGGGATGAAAGGCAAATAAATGTGTGCAGGCCCAGAACCAACAGTCAATGGAATAATGGATACGACTCTCGGCTGTGCTTTTGCCATGCAAAAGCCCTCCCACCCACTCATACCAGCAAGCTGGAGGCATTGTCACAGATCAAGGGCACATCCCAGCTGGGTAAGGTTAGCCAAGGGCAAGGCTAGGGAGAAGCATGGTCTGGAGATATGGATGGCAGCCTGGGAGAGTCCTCGGGGTTAGGTACAGAGGTCCAAAGAACCACATTTAGCTTTCAGGCTGAAGGTTCTATACTGCTGGTATGCTGGTATGCTGAATGTGAATTGGTTTACTTATTTCATCAAGCTCAGTTCAAAAATATATCATTCTGGTGAAAAAACAATTTATCTGTTTTTACAGTGCACTCCTGCACCTGCCTCCTCAGAAGTAATCCCCACAGAAGTCAAATGGGCTTACACAATAGGGCTTAGATCTGAGATGGCTTGCATAGGATTGCACTCTCAGTCTCTTTCCTTGTCCCGTGCTTCCTTGACTCCCAGAGGGCAAATATCTGCTTTGCTTGACGTTGGTGCATTTTTATTTGGCAGACTTGTCCACCTTGCTGATGATGTGCAACCTGGAAGACATAATGAGAGGGTATTTGGGAGTGAAGTTTCTTATAGGCTACTAACAGCCTGAAATGCAAATCATCATCATCACTTAATGTTTGGCCTCTGCTAAAAATGCCACACATTCAGGCTAGTGTGTGATAGAAAGCAAAGTAGCCCAACTCAGAGACTAAGAGTGCCATTATTATGTGCCATTATTATTTTTCAATGCAGAAGCAAGCGAGGATTATGAACGGCTACATTTCCAGCCATGAGGCTGTGGCATTCTTTGCTGACATACAGAAAATTGCTGATTCCAGTATCTTCCTGGCTTGCTTTCCAAAATGGACCTGGAAATATTTAAATATAATATTCATTTTGCTGCTGCACAGATTGCTGCTGGGAATCTTTAAATATGTCTCCTTCTTTTTTAGTATGATATGGAACCAGTCAGTGTCTGCAGACAGGTTTTATTCTGGCATGTCTTATTTGAGCAACTGCGAGGAATGCTTAAATGGGAGAATAAAAGCATAAGAATTTACCTCTTTCAGTATTGCCTGGCTTGATTCTTTAACCAATGGAATTAAATGAAACCTATCTCTAGTAAATTGCAAATGTACTCTTAAATGAGCATCACAGATATATTCCTAAAGCAGTGACCTTTAAAGAAAGGCAGCATCTGTCTCTGAAGCCTTAAATGAGCAAATAATACTACCATGTGCAGTTCCTAGTCCTTTATACCATTTCCAGCTATAAAAACACCAATGTCATGTTGAGTAGCTAACTTTCCTGAATAACAAAAGTTGTCTTTGATTGGGGATGGATGAATCTATCAATTTTGGTTTCATAGTTTTCCAATCATAAGCTCAGTTCTCCACATTTCCACAGCAATTTGCACATTTTAATTTTTTTAAAAAAAACTTTCTCATGAAAAATTCCCCTAATAAATCAATTTTTGCAAACAGTTCCCCCTAATATAATGTAGTTTTGTCTGTTATTTTCTCTGATATTTGCATTTGTATGCATATTTCCCCTAATATAATGCATTTTATACATTTGGAGAGCTGCATCATTCAGAGAAGTGCACATTTCAAAGGATACCTGTGTTTAAGTTCATGTCTTGGTTTGAGAAGTGCAAATTAGGTAGTTCCTCATTAAAATGCAAAGACAGCTGAATTTCTTCCCCATTCATATCTCTGTTTTATATCTAGAAATGTAAAAGAGCAGTGTGTCTTGCTTGTATTATTTCTTTGATGGTCACAGGCTCTGTAGCTTCAGCCTCTGGCTGTGCTTAAGGAGTCCATTCACAGCAGCAGCTATCTTCTGGGTCACTACTGCATGAATTGAGGCTTCCTGAGCCTAAATTGTGATGCTTTTTCCTCCCACTTAGCAAATTGATGTATGGCTGCAAGGAAGTAGGGAATGAAATATATAATGCTCTAAAAATAGAGCTCCCCTCCCCACAATCCACTGGTAGAGTCTGTGCTTTTTTCCCATTACACTGAGACCAGTCCCTGTCTGTGGCTTTTTAAATTTCATAATTTGTCATGTCACCCAGCAAAATGGACTTTTTCTGTCATGCTGGCCAGTTCAGACTTCAGTTAGCTCACACAAAAGTGGGTTGGTGTGGGTGGCTGCACACAGTGGTTTCAGGCTAGCTAGCGTAATGGAATCTGTGCATTTATGCCACATATAGCACTTTGGAAATGGACCATGAACTTCATATTTCTATGGTTATTTTTCTTCTTGTTTAGAATTAACATCCACCAGCAGGAGAGAGAGAAAGCTGTGGCAGCTGTGGATTAAAACCCACCACAAGCAGCATACAGCTTTTATCTGTTTTGAAAATCTTTGGTGGTCAATGCTTGTGCAACCTTCCGGACTGTAAAACCTCAGCAGTGGCACATAGCCATTGAAAGCAATGATCTGTAATTATCCTTTTAGGTCTATATTGTTATAGATAAAAGAGGCTTTAATCTACCTTATGTGGCTGAACATGCTCCCTTCCACATGGACACATCAATGGTATATTTCACATGTATCTGTTGGGCTGGTTCAACAGCAGCATTCTTGCTTTGTTTCCAGATTTTAAACTTCGCAAGCAAAATAGTTTACATGGTATGCAAGCACAGGTGCCGACTGCTAGGGGCCTGATGTATTTTTTGAGGGGGCCAGGCTTTCAGAGGGCTTTCGGCCCTGCTCCCTGGCTCCTCATGATGTCATATTGCCCCCCCCATCAGCTGAAGAAGCTGGTGCCTCTGTATGCAAGCATAATTATGCACTTCTCTGTCACAAGAAGTCACCTCTTCTCCAAATAAGTGAATTTTTGAAATGAAATCCTGCATATGTGTTATTTGTCCCATTTTGTGATTTCTGTCCCTGTTTGTTGTTACTAACCTGACCCCCTCAGATCCTTTCAGTACTCTAGAGAGAATGATATGCCCATTCTACACTCTGTTAGTGGTGTAACCAATGTGTGGACTATGGTTGCCAACATTCGCCATGCTGGCTGAAATTGATGGGAGTTGGACTCCAAAAAAAACCTTGGAGAACACCACAATGGCTACCTCTCCTTTATTGCCTGACAAATCTCTCTCTCTCTCACCTCCATAAATTCTGTGGATTTATTATGGATCTTCAGGCAGAAATGCTTTCTAAGCAGGAGAGAACTTTAATCCCTGACTTTGTTTTGCTGCATATAGAAGGTACTTTATGGGACTTCCGGGTTGGCGCCTCCGGCAATGGCGGAGTTCCTCCGATCGGGAGGAAGTTGCTCCATGGAAATCAGGGTCTGACCGCCACGGCGAAGGCGGAGACCCACTAAAATCACAGGCGGGAGAAGCTTGTGAACGTGGGATTCGGCTGACACCCTTTGCATCTCCCCTGCTCGCGGGGAAACCCAGTTTTGGGGATCCGGAGCGACGTGGGGTGAGTGGCGCGGTGCTTCAAATTGACTGCTTTTTTCACGGAGTGAAGCCGCATTGCTGTTGCCAGAGAGCGCAGACTTTTTCCTGTGGACAATTTGACTTTAAACAAAACAACTACCCGTGAGTAGAACGGAAAATTGGATTGACAAAAGTCTTAATTTGGTACCGAAACGGGAAGGTTTCAAACAGGACGTCCGCCTTCCCCTTTTGTAAATGGATTGAAGCAAAGAAGCTGCAAGCTAAGGTCTTGGAAAGCCTTATGTAAAGGATTAAACTTCCATCGATTAAAATCATTAAACCCCCCTTGGAAGCAGGAGAAGAGGGGGGAAATTTTGGATCGTGTAAGCCTGCAGGAGAGAGTGATAAAAATTAAATTACCACTGCTCTGAACCTGGAAACGGGCTGCCAGTAGATTGAAGTTTTGGGAGAGTTCATTGACTGTGAATAAAACATGTTGACAGTTAGTTAAATAAGAGAAATATATTGTTTCCATTGTCCTCTTCTGCGTTTAAAAAGGAGGAAAAGTAACTGAAAATTGAAACTAACTTTACTTTTTGAACTGTGCTTGAAAGGATTGATACAAGTGGAGACTGTTTCCCTCTAGAGGGAGCTTTGGAAACTGTTACAAGAGTGGAGCTGGGGAATCTCCAGCTGCAGGATAAGAACTGTGAGAATCAGGGATTGACCTTGGACCATTTAAGAATGTCGACATTAGAAGCCTTAGTGAATGCATTTTGTAAGATAAGCTATTTGTTGGAACAGCTTCATAAGAAGACCAATGTTATGACTACTAAAATTGATAACTTGGGACAAAAAGTGATTAATCTGGGACAAAAAGTGAGCACCAATACAGAAATTATTCAGGATTTGGTACAGGAATTTACTTCAGCAGAACAAATTGTGGAGGAGAAGGAGAAAGTTGTTGTTGTCAAACCTAAAGCAATACAAGTGGGAGCCTCAGCCTTACAAAGGCAAATTGAGGACTATAAGTTGAGGCCTTTTATGATTGAACCTAGAAAAAGTCAGATTTTGAGGATCTGAGCCCGGCCTGGACTGGAGAAGGAAAGCTGGAAAGATCCCTCCATGGAGGGATTAACTGACTTTTGGGACATGGACTTGGGTCAGGAGGAGACTGGAGTTCGGGGGGCCTTTGGATTTGGAGGAATCTTGAAACATGTCCTGAAATACTTTATGAATCTTAGCTTTAACTATGGAAATCTGGCTGACCTGTCGAGAAGGAATAAAAATATTGTTAGGCCGGAGTTTCCTCGAGATCTGCTCTATAGCATCAAAGAATATGAAGAAGACCTGCAGAAGGGGCTTGGAAAAAGAGTTAAGAGCCTCGGACATAAGATCTCCAGGTTGATGGATTGTATGGAGTTGACGGAAGTGACTGGCAGAGTCCGAGACCGGGGAGAGGAGATGGTGGAAGAGGATTGGAAAATTTAAAGTCTCTATATAGAAATACTGTAAAATTAATGAGTGATAGAAAAATGTTGGAATGAAATTTTATGGCCTTAGTAGAAATGTTATAAGGAGTTAAGCTTAAATATGTATATTAGTTTTAATGGAAATAAGATTAAAAATATGTTAAGACATTTATATGACAGAAAATAGAGAAAGATGGAAAGGAATTGCTGAAACAATTAATAGAAGTGGAATACAAAAAGGGAGGTGAGAGGAGGTCGATGAAACAAGGGAATGAAAGATAGAGTAAGGAAAAGGTATGATGTATGTTTTTAAATTGTTTTTGTTTTGTTTATTGTGTTTAGTTTAATGTGTTAAGGTTGTGTTTTGTATTGTTTATATATTGTACTGTATTTATTGTTTTCTCTCTTTTTTGTTTTCTTTCTCCTGTCTTTTTTTCTTTTCTTTCTTTTTTGTAAGCTTTAAAAGTAATAAATATTATTTTTGTAAAAAAATAGAAGGTACTTTATGTTCCTAGTATTGATTTTAAAAGAATGTTATTTCCCACCATTGCATATTTGTATTGATGCTGGATAGACCATTTGAAGTTTTGCTGCAACACAACTAAGTGAAATAATACAATGCATTGGGCTTTGGCATTCAGGAGCAGCCAAAATAGAAATATTAGAAGTGCAAATGAGATAGAAAGGAAACCTCAAGTTTAAATCTGCCTTATGTGTCACACCATCAGTTGCCATTTCCTTTGTGTGGTACTCAATGTGGTGCCTTTTAGCACCATATAAACAAAATTATAATCTTATCAATCAGGCTGAGTTTTAGTGAGATCGCAGGCACTTTGGCTGCAAGAAGTGAGATGTAAAACAAAATCATTTTCAAAATAAGTGACAACTTTCTAACCTCAGGATTTGAAAGAAAATTACACTAAAGTTTTCATTTCATAGTATCTGCAAGAGACAATAAAGCAAATTTCTAACAGAGTTCCAGAAGGCCTTTCTCCTGTTTTTAAAAAGCACATAGGATTGGAAGCAAGGGATAAAGGGTCTTGTGAATTATTTTACTTAATAGATGCCTTTTTTTGCACACACAATTTGGATGGAGAACTGCACCACAAAATTCAGACAAGTGTGGATTTTGAAGAACAGCTGTGCTTTGTATTAAAATATGGACCAAACTGGATTTCTTTCTTTTTTAAAAATAATATTTATTAAAGTTTTAAATGTTACAAAAAGAGAAAGAGATAATTCCAAGTTAAACAAAAACTTAACAACACATCACAATAAAGAAAGAAGAGAAGAGAAAAAAAGAAAGAATTTTTTTATAAAAAACAGAAAAACAGAAAAAAAGAAACAATTAAAAAACACAACGAACCTTCCCATAACTTATCTTTCATTTACTTCTTTCCTTGACCTCCTTGCACCTCCCTTTTTTGTATTCTAGTTTGGTTAGCTATTTCAGCAAATCCTTTCCATCTTTCCCAATTTTTATCCTATAATTTATCTTGATATAATGTAACTTTACCTTTCCTCCTTTCATCCATTAACAATCTATTTTTACTTAATCCTTTATAATATTTCTGCTAAAGCCACATAACTTCATTCCAGCCTCCTTCTAACATTCCTTAATTTTACAATGTTTCTGTAAATAAACTTTAAATTTCTACCAATCTTCTTCCACCAACTCTTCTCCCTGGTCTCAGATTCTGCCAGTCATTTCTGCCAGTTCCATGAAGTCCATCATCTTCATCTGCCATTCTTCCTGGGTGGGTAGATCTTGTGTCCTGGATTTCTTCTCCATCCATAGCTGTACACCTATAACTGGCTTCCCAAAAGGTTTAGCCAGGTTGCATGATAAGCACCCAAGTCAATGCCATCAGTTCTTGCCAGACAGAGGTGCCTTTCTGCTAGCAACCAAACTGGCACACATTGAAATAGTTCACAGTAAACTTGCATTCTTGCTCTTTTCAAAACACTGCACACCATTTAATTTTGTGTGTTTATTGCTTGGGAAGTTATTTTCCCTTTAACAGCAAAAGCACATTCTTCTGTTTTCCTGAAGGGAGGCAGTTAATTTGTCTTGATGCTACTATAAACTGGCAGCAAGGAGCTGATATAGCACCTCCACAAGGACAGCCGTTTCACTTTTTCCTATGCTCTATATTGGCTGACGTTAATCCTGTAATTGAAGCTTCCGGTGTTAGGATTAAGCTGATATTTATCAGTCAAAGCCTGGCAAAAAAGAGAAGAGATTTGTGGTAAATAGCGATTTAGTCTAACTCCTTCCATTCTTTCTCCTTGTCTCCTGCACACACATCGACATCTTTCAATATTTCCCTGTGTTGTTTGTTTTCTTGATCTGTGTAAGCTCTCTATGCTATACCACCCAGGCTGACTATTGAAGGCTACTCCAGTAATTTCTTCAGCCAGGGGAACTGTCTGCTTCCAGCGATTAGGGGGAAAGCAGCCCCTGAAATGTATAATCACATTGTTATGGCAGAACAGCAAATCATATTCATGATCAAAGTTGGCTGCTTCTTCCAGGATACCTAAATGATTTCATGTGAAAATGTACATTAAAATATATGAACGAGGACCTGGAGGTCAAAATGAGGGAATTCTGCTTTGAAATGCAATCAAAGATAATCCAGCCCAATGCCCAACCTTAATGCATAATCTTTTTTACAAATTAATCTACATATTCACACTAATCTTGCATATTTACATTGATCCATTTGTTTAAATGTTTTGGTATGAGATTTGGCTATATATACCACTCTTAATAGGGATGTGGGTGACGCTGTGGTCTAAACCACAGAGCCTAGGGCTTGCCGATCGGAAGGTCGGCGGTTTGAATCCCCATGACGGGGTGAGCTCCCATTGCTCGGTCCCAGCTCCAAGTAGTCCAAGTAGATAAATAGGCAGGAAGGTAAACAATGTTTCCGTGCGCTGCTCTGGTTTCACCAGAAGTGGTTTAGTCATGCTGGCCATATGACCCAGAAAAACTGTCTGCGGACAAACGTTGGCTCTCTCGGCCAGTAAAGTGAGATGAGCACTGCAACCCCAGAGTAGTCTGTGACTGGACTTAACTGTTAGGGGTCCTTTACCTTTACCTTTTTACCACTCTTAATGCTGCACCTACAGTTCCTCTCCCCCTGAACCACATGGTTTAGAACCACACCACCATTTTCTCTGTGCTGCTGCTGCTGTGTTAAATGTACAGTTTGCAGATATGAAGCACATCTAAGACAGCTATACTAATATCCAGAGGGTGGTAACTACAGAATTCTGTAGCTGAACCAACCTCATGGGTTTAATAATTGCTCTTCTAAATAAAAGTGCATATAAAACACCTGCAGGCCACGTCATGGGGGACATCACATGTCGCTTTATGAAGCCGTGAACAACTTGGGACCATGAAACCTTAAGACCCTTATATCTCAGCTGGATCACTGATAACATCTAGAGAAGGGATGTTCGTTGTTACAGAGGCCCAACTGGACTCAACTGGAAGTCAGGCATTTAATGTCACCAAGCATCTAATGTCATTGGTCCCATGCTGTGGAGTGCTTTTCCAGCAGAAATCCATCAGACACCCTTGCTTTTGCCTTTCAGATGTCTCTTCAAGATTTCTTTTATGTCTACACAGGGCTTTGCAATCTTTTTTTTTATTTTTGATTAGCTAATTGCTTTATAATTAACTTGGTTTTTAATTTTTTAATTGTGTCTTATGTTTTAACATATTTTATGATACGACAGTAATGCTTTTATAAATAAATAAACCTTCATAAATACCATAAGCACCCTTGAAACCACAATTACACATTAGAATAGTATAAAAGTCAATGCAGTGAAAGAGCAGATAATGCCACTTCCATTAAAAACAGCACCTTGAATGAGCAGGCACATCCCTTGCATTTGTTCAACTTTTGAATATCTTGGACTTTTAAATATTTCATTTATACCCCATTTAATGCCCAGTTTGCACGATGTATTCCTGTGAAGTAAGACAACAAATGTGCATGCATGGATCCAATCAGAACCATTCATGAGTGCTTGCATGCACATCATTTGTTGAATGGCCATCAAGGGTATTAAATATTAATTTCCCCACAAATATAAAGCAAACTATTGGGAGGGGGCAGGGGAGAGACCCCCATACAGTGTGCTCTGTGGGCACAGAATACTGACGGACAGGAAGGATGGAAAATGGGGCGGTGGTAGCTGGAATGAAATGAGTGGAGTCCTGAGCAGCAGTAGCCCACACAGCAACATTTTGCTGCAAGCCCCACTTGTGGAATCTCAGTGTTCAGAGACAGTATGCCCCATTCACCAGCAAACAAAATTCAAGCACAGAAAGGCCTGTCACCTCCATTCCCTGCTTTTGGGTTTCCTGGACACTGATTTTGGACCACTATGGAAGGAAGGAAGCTGCACTAAATGGACCTTTGGTCTAATTCTGCACTGCTCTTCTGAAGGTGTTCAGCATGTGCAGAGAACATGAGATCCCCACTAACAGCAATGTCTGCTTCGATCTCCTGCACGTGAACACCTTCTCTGACACTGCACTGCTCATGTGAGTAGACCCTCCTGACACACAGTTATTCACACCTATCATTAGGTGTTTAATAATGTTTAAATCAGCTCTATGAAACTTGGTCAAAGGCTCTAAAGCAGTGCTGACAGGGGTTCCTTGTGCTCTGACTAGTTTGTCAGCACTGCCTGTCACAGATTCCATAATGGTGATGTCTTACAATTTACGATATTTCATATTCCATCTCATCTCTCTTAAATCTGTTTTAAAGTTTGAGCAAACATATTTACTCTTTTGAAACCATTGTCTGAGGTTCCCAATAGCACAGCAGGGGAAAAATATATGCTTAAAACAGTGTGTATTTTTATGTTTGGCTACATACAGCCTCCTTTAGTCCTGAATTCAGAACATGTAGTACATATATCACTGTTCTGTCCCTTTAGTAATTCTTGCATTGGCTCATGAAATATATTATGCTGGTTATTTCCCACCATTGTTCTCATTCTGGAGCTTTTTTTCCACTTTGGCTTTCAAAGTGTTTTATTTGCAGGGTTTAAGGAGAAAATGAGCTAAACGTGGAGAAATATGTCTCTGACAGAAAAGGATGTATTAGTGCTTTAGCTGGACATTTATAGGTAATGTGGCCCTTGTTTTCTGGTGCACAGGTTATTATTCTGTAGAAATGAAGAATAGCTTTTAAAAAAGAAAACCATAGCAAATAAATGAAGTCACGGTAGCCCCTAGATCTCAGATATAAGGAAGAAGAGAAAAGCACACATGGCTTATGGTGGGCAGCACTGTCTGAAGAGGTGCTCATTTCTTGCTATAGTATGTTTTGCTCAGCTTTTTCCAACCTGGTGCCTACCAGTATTTTGGAATACAGCTTCTATGGAAGATAGTGCATCCTATTCAGGTGCTAGATTTATTCACTCTCAAAGAAATTGTGGAGGGAGGGACGTGGTCCTGTATGTACCAGCCCTGCCCCAACATCCCTGTCTTCTCTACTCCTGACCTTCACATTTTCAGTGCAAAGGTCTGAAGGGAAATTCTGATTGTATTCAACTGAATGTGCACAATCAAGTTTCCCAGTTGTGGGAAGGATTGTAAGTGTGTTCAGACCATCACACTAAATGCACAAAATCTAGGTGTGAAGGGAGTGGGGCAGAGTAGTGCACATTTCCACTTCCCCTCTTTGAATTGTGAGTTGACCTAACACCTGCACAGGGCTAGAGTTTGGCTTCTGTGCAACACTATCAATCTAAAGGTTCAGTGGCACCTCGGGTTACAGACGCTTCGGGTTACAGATGCTTCAGGTTACAGACTCCGCTAACCCAGATATAGTACCTCAGGCTAAGAACTTTGCTTCAGGATGAGAACAGAAATTGCACGACGGCGGTGCAGCAGCAGCAGGAGGCCCCATTAGCTAAAGTGGTACCTCAGGTTAAGAACAGTTTCAGGGTAAGAACGGACCTCCAGAATGAATTAAGTTCTTAGTCAGAGGTACCACTGTACTAATTATACCTTTTAAACACATTTTGCTGTGTGGATCTAATGACTATATTATTATTCTTGAGTCTATTTCCCTGTGTTGTCTCTCAGTTTCTCTTACTGTCAGTGTGGTTCTATCGCAGAGCAACAAGAGAAAAGGGAAATGGTTCTTCCTCTTTTTCTTTCTTTCATAAGATTCTGCAAAATGACATTAATTAGCACAGAGACTCAGAGGCAGTGCCTGAAATCACTTCCAACTCTTTGGGGGTAATTGACTAGTTTGAGTGGTGCAGTGAGAATGTAAGACACTGTCAAAGATGGTAATTGAGTTTTATCCCATGATACTTTTAATAATAATAATAAAACCTTTGGCTTCTATGGTGAATGGTTGCATATATGAAGCCTTTCAAAAAAGTACAAGTTGAATTTCGTATTAGAAGGAAAAGGCTCTTGCAACATTAAGCAGAAACTTAGGAAGCCAAATGGTAATATACATATTTGGTGCTGTTTCTCTTAGTTGTGGCACAGGATTATAATTTTTTTTTTTTTTTGCTCATTTGAAGGGGAATCGAAACAGTAAAAAAAGGTGTTGCTTTTGTATAATGGGTTGGAGAAAATAACCACCAGGATTTCCCCATCCCATGGCACCAGGGGCGTAGGAAGGGTTGCAGGGGGGTGCGACTCTCCCCGGGTGTCATCCTTGATGGGGTGTGTGTGACAAAATGGCACACCACGAGGGTCGGCACTTGCCTGGCCTAAAGCGTGCCCAAGCCACGTGTCTCTCCTGGGAATGACACAGTGGCTCGGGGCCCCGTGCTGCCCCAAACGGCAGCGTGGGGCTTCCAGCTACCAGGCAGACTCTGTGGGCAGCTTGCCGCGGTGCCCCTTGGGTGGATTGCCGCAGTGCCCCTGTGCCGCACCCCTATGCATGGATTGCCATGGCATCCCCGGCGGTGCCCTGTGCATGGATCGCTGCAGCGCCCCCATCAGCAGATTGCCGCAGCACCCCCATGCAGCGCCCCTGTGTGTGGATCGCCACAGCACCCCTGTGGGCGGCTCGCCTCGCCCCCACTGCTCCAGGTGCCGGAGCAGCTAGCTAAGCCCCTGCATGGCACCACTTATTTAAAAGTTCAAAGCAAAGTTATTGGATTTTGAATTTCAATCTAAAAATAGAGGAGCTTCCATATTGTTCAAAAAAAGTATCCAGATTTACTGTTAATACCAGTATTGTGAGTAAAAAATGAGGGAAAATCATTGCTGTTGCTATATGAATAGCTTTTCTACATATCTAGCTGGTCCTTGCAAATTCACAACCTCATTGCAGTGGCCACACACACACACACACACACACAGAGAGAGAGAGAGAGAGAGAGAGAGAGAGAGAGAGAGAGAGACTGTCCATGTCCTTCTCTCTGAGGGTCTCTAAGGAAGTGATGCTTAGCCACATCCAAGGAATGATGAGTTGTCTACTATACTGCTCTTTGAAAGTGGACAGAAGAAATAAGATCTGATGCCACTTTTTTATATGCTGGGTGAACTGGGCACTTGAGCTTTTTCTGGCCTATTGAAACTTCCCACATGCAGGTAATCAAGAAGGGTAAAACTGACTACTTGATTTCAGGGAGCATAAGAACAAGATTAGGAAAAGATGTGGTTCATCTGGCAGCTTAAGTACACAAAAAGCATTGGAGCAGTAGCAAACTCTATTTGACATCCATCTTTGAAGGGACAAAGATGGGCTACACAAGTATGGAACAAATGAGCACGGATTGTAAAGTACCTTGAATGCATAGATATTGTGCATTAATTAGATTGTGCCATTTTCCTTGTACAACTGCTTCCACACTAGGCATTTAGCATGGAATTGCCATGCTTCATTCACACACACTTTACGGGCATCCACATTATATTTATATGTGGTCATTGTCAGCCTGAATTTTCCCTGTGATTCTTCTGTATTTTTTCTCAAATTGCAAGAAAGCCTGATATCCCCCAAAAAACAACAACACAAGGGCAGCACAATCTTGACTGGTATAGATGCACTAAGCACTACTTGCACAGCATTTTAAAAGGCGAATATTTTAAAAGGTGAACCTGCCCAGCACATAACCACTATAGCTTTCAGCGGGCATAACATTAACATTCTTTTCGTAAGAAATATTTTAAAACCTGTATTCCAGTCTAATGGCTTTCAGGTGGTCAAAAGGCTTTTCAGGTGAATTCAAACTTTGTCATGCATAGCGGTTATGTTACGTCCGTTGGGATGGAAAATAGCAAGATGAACATGCAGAAAGAGAGTGCAGTATCCCAAATAGTGTACAGTGTTAATTGCAATTCCACTTGTAGCCTACACTGTGAAAAAGCAATGATTATTAGCACTAGGAGCCACCCATCCGGATGCAGCCTGGAAGTCTACTGTTTAAGGTAGAGGAGCAGTATGGTTGGTTTAGGCCAGCCTGATGTTGGGAAAGATAGAGGGCACAAGGAGAAGGGGACGACAGTGGACGAGATGGTTGTATAGTGTTCTCGAAGCTACCAGCATGAGTTTGACCAAACTGCGGGAGGTAATGGAAGACAGGAGTGCCTGGCGTGCTCTGGTCCATGGGGTCACGAAGAGTCGGACACGACTAAACGACTAAACAACAACAACCAATTATGATAGGCTCTCTAGGAATGAACAGAGGAAGCTGTGCTGAATCAGACCATTGGTTCATATGAATCAGCATCACCTCCTAGCAGGGCTTTCAGAGAGAAGTCTTTTCTAGCTCTACCTAGAGATTCCATGGATTGAATTTGAAGACCTTTCACATGCTAATTGTGTGATCTACCAAAGAGTTGTGGAACATGAGTCTTATGGATACCAGCTGTGGATGCTTTGCAGGTTCTCTCTTGCTGGGCACCTTTGGTGCCTAATTATGATTCATGAATGCTAAGTTTCTTGCAACAGCTGTTGAGGTCATGACTTTTAGACTTCCATTTTGCTTAAACTATCTGCGTGTGCGCTCATGTTTGTGCTTGGGGTAGTGAAGCGGTAGAGTTCTTGACAAGAGATGGAAGATGGCCAGCTTTTAGGAAAATGAGGCCTGTTTAATTAGGAAGGACTTATTGAACAAATCCTCCCGTACTTTCAGTAATCTTGACCCAAAGATCCTCCTGCTGCCCATTATGTCGTTGGCCAAAAATAAATGCAAAAGTCAGATCCATCATTGTCTGCAAAGTAACAAAATGGAATGCTGTGGATTTGTTCTAATGGAAATATGGAGTATATTTCCAGGCAACTACAGAAGGCAACAGAAGGGCAGCAGCAGCAGTAGAGTGGCGTCCTGGAAAGGCAATATGACAGAATAGCTGAAAACATGCAAAACAAAACAAGTCTGAGTGTGTGCCAGAGGCATCTTTTCTCTAAATTATCAGAAGACTCTCAATAGGAGCTGACTGCGGAGGCAGTGTGCTTTTTCACACCTGACTGTAGCAGTCAGTTTTCTATCTTCTTTATTTCTCAGCTGCCATATAGGATACTCAGGCTTCAGTGCACGACTGTTGTGATGTTTAGAGCTGACATGTCTTTCGTGGGCTTTATATTACACTTTCCAGAAACTGAGGGCTGCTAATTTGAAGTCCAAATACAGTATTGCTGTTCTAACTCTGTTAGACTGGCTCCATCACTGCTCACTTTCAGAAAAGCACAGCTTTTTAATTGTTTCCAATGTGTGACGGTTTGATTCTGCTCTCCCTAGTTTTAGGATATTTCCTGCTCTGTTTGTAACCTAGGTTATTGCTGTTGTTTTTATATCTTGCTTATTGTTAAAAATTGGTTTTAATGCTTACTTCTTTGTGTACTCGTGCCTTGTGGACCTTTGTCAGGGCTGAAAGACTGGGTATGTGGATGGATGGATGGATGGATGGATGGATGGATGGATGGATAGATAGATAGATAGATAGATAAGGGATAACAGTATGACATTCTGTGTGGCACTGCACTAGACTTCCAGGCACCACAATTCAAGCCAATTCTGGTAAAAGGTAACATTGTTAAGTAGGGGGAGTGGGAAAGGGAATGTGAATGGTTACAGCTCCTGATAGATCAGAGACAGAGATTCTGTGGCTTTCCAGAGGTTGTTGGACCCCAGTTCCCTTTAACCCTGACCACTGGCCATGTTGATTGGAGCTGAAGATTTCTGTAGTCCAACAACACCTGGACGGCCACAGGGTAGCTACCCCTGCTGTAGAGTGTCCTCACGGTGGAAAGTCCCACTTCGTGTCTATACAATATGTAAATTGTCCTGATTTAAAAACTGAAATTTTCACACCTCTTTGGCTTAAAATAAAACAAAAAATCCTGAATGACTTAGGGTCTATTATAAATTCATTTAAAATGTATGGCTTATGCTTTTCCTTGTTGAAATAGGAGAAAAATATAGTACACATGGCATACGGCTGCTAATGTTTTTAAACGGAATGTGGATATTTTCCCCCATTTTTTTTAAGGCTTAGTTTTTGCTTTCTTGTTTCCATGGCAGCACAGACTCTTTCTATAATATCAAAACACACATCCTCAAATTGTTGTTTCCTAAATAATAAGATGATCATTGAGACAAAGGTGAAAATCATTGTTTTTTGAAGAAGTTTAAAAATAAAATAGAATGGAATGTGAGAACAGGAAAAAAGAATGGCCATGCAACATAACTGGCTACAGAGAAAGTAGAGTTTTGTCCGCCTAGTATTTTAAAATGAAGTATCTTTAAAATCAAGCAGGGATGTCTTAAGTCTCTTCAAGTTTATTCAATTTTATTTCTTGCTTACCCAGGCGGAACACTAATAGCTGTAAGAGTTCGATGAAAAGGAAATGCTTCTGTACTGAGCAGCTGGAAGTTAAACTCTTTCGTCCTTTCCTTTTGCCATATAGTATCTGTCCATCCGTCCAGCTCTTTCCAGACAAGTGAGCTAAACCTCTCTATTCAGAAGTGCAGCTGGCACCGTTAAGGCGAGTGAACCTTGACTATACATTGAATGCAATAATCCACCCTTCCGGTGATTTTGTGATTCCTTACATCTGTGAGAGAAGGAAAAGTAAGAATAAAGTTTTCTTTTAAGGCAACAGTGATTAATTTCTGATACCTTCGACCTAGAATTTGAGAGTGTGTTGGGCTCTTTCCTAAGGATGAGTGAGGAAAAAACTGTTCATCCTGAAAATGAATCAAGCAGCCCGCTTGAGTGTTGAAACCACTTGTGACTTCAGAACTGTTATTCAACCAAATGTTCAAAGGGATCAGATAACTTCCCTTTCCATTGATCCAGTCAGTGGGGGAAAGCTTAGCTTGGGGGTCAGAACAGGGTAGGAGGTGACAGTCAGAGGGGTCCAGTGGGCCTTTTCCTTGCCATATCCCCCCCTACCATAAACTACAGCAGCATCACTATGCTGTGAGCATCTCCTTCAATCTCAGAAAATGGAGGCTGGGGAAAAACTCCCAAGATCCAACATCATTTTCCATGAAGGGTGAAATCATTGGACTTAATTTCAGACAGAGAGATGTTAGCAGTGTAATAACACTATAAGCATCTCCTGCAATTTGAGGGGGAAATATAGGCATGGGGCACAGTATGGCCTATACATCTTCCAAGGAGCCATCATCAGCTAACTTCTCCTGGTCCTCAGATTATGCTCTTCCACTTTTTGGACCAGGATTGAACGGTGGGGTTAGGAGGGGTGTTGGGGAGGGTGGTCCTCTCATGGGGGGAACAGACATATTCCCCATCTGTGCTCTAGAAGAAAAGAAACAGATGCTTTTAGTTCTTTGATAATATAGACATTGGTGCCTTTGAAATAGATAATTCAGAAAACCCAGCTATTTTTTTCTTTTCTTTAGCATTTGCAGTACTGAAAGGTGCAAAGACCCTGCTGGTGATGCATTGCAGGATTCACTTTATATGTGAAAGGCTGAACACACAAAGGAAGGATCAGTTGCATGGGATTATAGATAAACCCTGGAGCATTTTTCCTTTCTTTCAGCGGAGTGATGTTTAAAGTCAAAGTGTCAAGAGCTAAAGGTCTGCATTATCTTGTGCGTCTCTAACTTATACACAAGACAATCTAAGGTCTCATTCATTTTTGGCAGCTTTTCAAGTCAGTGAATCAGCAAAAAAAAGAAAAAAAAAAGAAGATAAATTGTTCTTGAACTCTGTCTGCATAAGAGACTCCTCTGTGCTATGGAATATGGTTTTGTACCTCCTTTTATGTTGTAAGTGCTCCTAGCGTAAGCCATTGATAAAGACTTTCCTTTATATTTTAGTGCCTAATACAACACATAAACACATAGTGAGGAAACAAGCTGGCGGAAACATGAAGTTAAGGAAAGTGGAACTGGGGCAAAATAGTTCCCCTTTAATCTCAGTTCTGCATGCCAAGAACACTGGTGCCTATATCTTCCTGACATAGAGCTGACAGGATTCAAGTGTCCATGCCAACCTTCTTCATATATTAAATGTATGGAAGGGCAGGACAGGATCTGCTGCCTACTGGTAGAGCTGGCTCAGAAACTAGCACATCTTCCAAGTTTACAGGATCGGTAGCTAGTCTAGATAGTGGATTGTCCGGACAGAGTTGCTTAAAGGAAAATCAGAGTCAACACTAGGGGACTTAATCCAGATAAGAAGTGTATTAAACTATAATAAGAAGCAAAATTACCATAGTTGCAGAATACTGAGTTACTGAAGGCTATCCCCAAAGGGAAGGGATGGGGAGTGTTGTATTGATTACAGTAGCGTGCAGGGAGGACATTGGTTTTGTGTTCTTTAGCCTGAGACTTTCAGGGACACTCTCTTTTCCATTTCCACGGAGGGTGGTAGAAGCTGATCCTGACCCACGATCAAGCCCTGTCAGCCTTATCTGCTAGCAGCAATAAATGGACAATATGGAAGCATGGAGACAAAAGGAAAGTAGTTGGACAACAGGGTACGTATGCAGATACAACTGTACACAGGTAGTGGGCCCAGCAAGCACAGTCCGGCACTCAACTCCATGTGTTTAGTGTACACATGAAGAGGGCTTCAGTCAGGTGCTCATCTGATTACAGGGGGGAAAGCAGTCTCAAACAGCCACACATTGCATCATACCAAGACCCCAAGGAATTGCAAAATGACTTTAGGTTTCTGCTGGCTTTACAGACAGATTGCTCTAGCTTTCTGGAAACAAGATGGTACATGGGAAACAAACTGGTCTCTTCTGTGCTGCTTTTCCAGCCCACTCCCTTTTCTGAAGCACTGATACTGAGTGTGTAGAGTGACAGTGGCTGCCTTCATAGGCCTCAGTAGAGATATATCAGGGAGCATTAATAATAGACTCTTCAGAGCCGGGCTGCCCACTTAATAATATGCCACCCATGTATTTCCATTGCAGGCTGATTAAAGCTGATGCTTTGTGACTGAATAGCTGTTCATTCTGTTTTAGTAGTTCTTACAGAATGATTTTAAATATGTGGCTTGCTAAACCCTCCAAATTCATGTGTGGCTACATTATTCAGATATCGTAAGTTCTGAATACCATATGCCTTTCTTACATTTGTCCCTGTGTCACACATTTTCTGCACAGATCAACCTAATCAAGCGTGGTGGTAGCAACAATGAGAATGATGCCTTTTCTTGGTGCTCTGCTTTCTGTCCAACAAATATTTAAAACTGAAGCAGGGAGCAGAAACCATAGCTAACCCATTAGATAATGGATTAAATTCAGTCCTTCAAGGGAGTATGCTATAGAAATAGTACAAAGCTAAAGGTGCCTCAATGTATTTTTGACATTTACATGGATCTTCTAGCAAATGGAACACTTAAATAAAAACAAAAAAACCTTATTTCTCTCCACAAAATATACTATAGTATCTTTCACAGTACTGTAGATGAAATACAAAGCCATAGAAACCACTTTGCTCACTGCCATGTAGTCACTTAAAATCTGACAATGATCCAAGCTATTGAGAGTGCTCTGTGGGTACATTAGCAGGTATGGCCTACTGCTGGGTCTTCGCTACAAAGAAAAGGCAAATATTTAGGTAGCCAGCTTAGTGAAAAGAAGAATCCAGTACTATGTCAAATCTGAGTTTGTTGTTAAATCCTGACTCTCTAAATCATCTATTTAAATACTTCTGATCTTGCCAAATTAGTTCTTCTGCAATTCTTCTCCATTATTTCAAGAAAGTGCAGCTAGAAACTGACATGCTGTCAGCAGTACAGACTAAATGTTCCATAGATACTTCACATCATTCCTGCTAATAGTAAATTTGGTGCTTCTATGCCAATCAGTTTAAAAAGCAAAATGGGAGCATAAAAACTCAAAGCAAGAGGTTTTTTCATTCCTGGAGAGACCCTGAAATTTGCAAAACCGCCTACCTCTCAAAATTAGCCTTCCAAAATGTGGCACTTTATTTTTAATGTAGCACCTGAACACTGTGCAAAGCATGCTGTACTCATGCTTCTACGGAGGGAGTTCTCTCCACCCCACCCTCATGAAAGACTGTGCAGGGCTGAAAGACTCTGTAAAGTAGAAGACATGGCCACCCTAGCTACAGACATAAGTCAAAACAGCCTGCAACATTCAGTTTTGGATCCCTGCTTGATCCATCTGAATAATAAACACCACATTTGAAGAATTAAATGGGCAGCAATTTCACTTCTGTCTTTCTCAGGCTTAGAGGAGAGTATATGCATCTATCTGCACTTTTAATATTATATAGGTAGTAAAAACAACAAAGGGTTAGTCTTCTTGTACTATTTTTGATGGCACTGGCGTTTGTTCTGAATATATTTCTCATGGTCCAACAGCCTAACTTCCATCTGTAGGCACCAAATGTGATGAACTACAAAGAGGGGCCACGGCTCATTGGCAGAGCCTATGTTTTGCATGCATACTGTCCCTGGTTGACTCCTTGGTACCTCAGGCTTAATGGGTCATGTAGCAGACAATGTGAAGAACCTCTGCCTGAAACCCTAGACTGTTGCTGCCAGTCAACTCTCAATAGACAGTAGTATACTAGGCTGGATGATGAATAGTCTTATCAGGTATAAGGCAGCTTCCTCTGTTCCTAACTTCTTCATTTAAATAAATTGAATTAATTAGTAGACAAATGACAGGAAATCCCTAACTGTCCATGCCGTATTTAGTGACACTTCACTTAGGGGACAATGCCCATGAACTGAACCTAGTTTATGTTAAGTGCTTATATTATGTAATAAAAACCAGTTATAATATACCACTTCCTTTCTGTGTAGGTGGTTAGATGTTCAACCAAGGGATCAATTAGATAAGAAGGGAAATCGGAATGTCTGATGGTGCAAGTACAGTACTGTTTCTCCTGTAGAGGACATAGATAGATGCCATTGGCCCATCTAGCTGACTGGCAGTAGGTTTAGTTTGTAGTATTTCAGACAGGAATCTCCCACCACCCTACCTGGAAATCTTAGGAGTTGAATGTGAGACATTTCCATGGAAAGCATGCACTCTTAACACTGAGCTATGGCCCTTCCCCATAGCTTTCACTTCTTCCATACCCTGATGTGTTATTATTGACATACACTCATATAACAAAACATTATTACATTATTTGCATTACAAAATGTATTTCTGAAAGTCACATTTGTGACAGAAAAGATAAACAGATTAAATGTTTGTTTGTATGACTCTTATACTGAAAATAACATGGTGGCATAGCAGAAAGATCAACGCGCCTAGAATAGCTGCTGATACTTGCTGGTGAGTGGGGTGGCAGGTGGGTCATTGAAGCAAGTGATATCGCTGAATTCTTTAATAAATTGGTTTGAAATACCAAGTTTTTCTTACTCATTATCTTGGACTGTGTCATGGAATGAGCTGCATTTCTACCCAAAGTTTCTTCTATGGCTTGGATGCTAAAACATTATTTTGTGAAATGCTGTGTGCATACACTGTCAGCATTCAGCAGGCCAGGCACCGAAGACCAGCTGCTTTGTAGGCATAGACACATTTTTGTTGTTGTTAATGTTGAAATCCTTAGTTTCACTGAAAATGTTGTTGACTACTGTGAAACTATATGAAATATACAAGGACAGATGCGTTGTAGAACAACAAGGTTATTTAATATTCAGTTTTTGCTCTAGTTGTTTGCTGTGAACTACATGACCAGACCACCCAACTATATAAGTTGCCTTTTGTTTGTGTACACTGCTCATTTCTTTTGGTTGTTCCTTTGCAAATGCTTTACATAGTTCCTGTTCCCCATCCAGATCTAAAACACTCTCTTGCTCTCACATGCTTGGTTTTGCAGCGGTTGAATTTCCTTCCAAGTGGACAGTGTTGGAAATTACAATTCCAAGGGGCTAATGCAATAAGGTGCTTGCATCATCACTCATTTGTAATGTTATGGCTCAGGAAAGAGCTTTTGAAAACTGATAACTTCTTTGAGAAAGCAATCTAACCACCAGCTATAAATGGATTCTGTGTCTCGTATAACTAATGGAAACTGAGTTAGAATAAAGCTCTTCAAGCTATATAGGGGTTGTTGCTGTGGGACCATGGGTGCATATATGCCTGCAGAGGCCTTCTGTGACATCCACAGGATCTCACCATCCCATGCTGAAATTGAGTGTGAAATAAGCATTTTGTTGTAGCCAACATAACAGGTTGCAATATGATTAGTTGTGTGTATGGGGGGATGTTGTATACAACCGTTTGTGTTGTAAATGTGACCATGGGGTGAGTAAGATGGACAGCCTCTGTTGGGCATGACATATTCCCGAGTCTGCAAAGTTATGCAGAACATTTTTGGATATTATTGTGCTCCCCGCATTCCCCAGTCATACTTAGCTTTCATTTTAAATACGCAGTTCTTGAGTATAGTACTAGTACTATTAAACACTCAACTCAACATTAGTTAAAAGAAAAACCAAACATCACATTCCAAGGCACTTTGTGGTAGCCAAATCAAATCTGAGGTATTCTGAATTAAGCTACAGTTAGTAGGTCATAAAAGCAGGTGTGGATAGACAGGAAACACAAGGCAGGGTCCACAGAGATTACATGCTTCAAGTTTGTTGCATCAGCAGTATGTCTTGGTAGGCCACCCATATTTGAAAGAGAAATAGTAAGAGGTCCTCTTGTTGCTTCCCAGTCCATGCATAATGTTCCTTCTGAAATATGGGAAGAAGAATGAAAGAACCTGAGGAAAGCCAGTGCATTAGGTCCGAGGGTACTACCAGGTAAGACACTTCCTCCATCTCATTTTGAACAATCACATGGGGGTAAGACATCAGAATCCAACATTAATATAAGCATGCCCTGAGGTAAAAATTGGTGCTGAGAGGGATTGCTGGGGAGAGAATCGCGGTTCACATGGCCACGTAACTGAAGCAGCTCTAAGCCAAAGTCAGTACCTACACACTACCAAAGGTGTTGCATTTGTAATAACCTAGAAGGAGTGCCTGGACATGATGTAAGCAGAGAAGCACGAGAAATTGTCAGCAATTCATCCTGAGGGAGAAAAGAAGCAAAACAAAATTATGATAAGGAGCAAGTTTCAGTGACACAGCCTGCCCCTGAAGAAGCTGTTGTGTTTTTAACTGAGGATTTCCTAATACGAAGAGAGACATCTACCCAACTTTTAATTCATCTTGTTGGTTCTGAAAACAAAGGTCTCACTAGATTCTACTTTTGTGACCTACTTACCAGAAATCTACTGCCCAGCAAACTGCATTTGACGGGGGAATTTCTCCCCTGTGTTTCAAGTTCATCCTTTATTTAGCTTCTAACGGACAGAATCTCTTGCTACTGTAAATAGACACATTAGATAAAGACTCACCTCAGTGCTTCATGGAAAGGAAAAGCTTTGAAAAATATGCTGTGTGGTGACAGCTTTTTCCAATCTGTCTAGAGAGAGTGCATAAAGGTTTTCCAAAGGCTTTTCATGTTGTGTGTAGATTATTTTCCCCACAGATATATGGACTTTCAGTGACCCAAAATGTAGGCATTTTGAGATTTTCACTCCCCATGCTCTGATTTCATGCTGCGCTTTCAGGCCCATCCCATGCTGTGGTAAAAATGCCAAGTGTGTTTGTTCTTTTAGTTTGCTGATATACAGGAGGTATGCTTTCTCATCTGACTCCTGTTTGTACATTTCCAGTTATGGACTGGGTCCAGAGTGAAACTATTTATATTGGATTGGAAAAGAGAATAAAGTCAAAGGCTGGATAAGTTTGATTTAGAAAATGGCCTCATGAGTCTTTGCTACCCTCACGTGAATAGGAATATTTAGGCAATCAGCTATACTAAACTATAGCCATCATCCAGTTAAATTGAGAAAAGAGAATGCTTAAGGGAAGTGGGGTGAGAGAAATGACCTTTTATTGTGTGTGTTTATTTCTACTATTTATATTTGTTTTACAAATGAAGAATGAAAATCCCCCCACCAAGATGGCTAACAGGATAAAAATAACATACAATCTAATTTAAACTCACCAGAACAATTAAACTGGTACAATAAAACACAGAAACAGCCACTAAAATTCTCCAAAGTGTTGTTTAAATAGAAATGACTTCCAGAATACTAATGTTGGGCTCTCATGGGTCCCTCTGAGGAAGGAGTTACAAAAACGGGCATGGCATTGGTGCAGTTTTTGCCAGTGGAAATTGAAAAGGGAAGCAAAAAATTATTAACAAGGTTGCAAGAAATTTTTTTGTTTTTTTAAAATGGCAGATACAATAATGCATATCAAAACCATTCTCTCACAGGCTGCTTCTGCTTCCCATTTACTTAACGACACCTTTCTTGTAGTCCCTTTATGCAGATGACACTGCCCCTTCTCCCTCTCCACTGTTCATTCGCTCTGTAGCTCAGCAAGCAGGGCCAATTTAAGTTAGGTCCATAGGATGGTTAAAGGTGCTGAGGGGGGATGGAAGGCTGCAAGCAAAGCTATCATAAGCCGCCTAATGAATACCCACTTCAGACTGCTAACAAGCTGGATGGACTGTTCCTTCTGACACTTGTCAGGCAGCCTGAAAGAACGATAGCATGTTGATGATTCTGAGAGACAATAATGAATTGAAAAAGGAAACCAAAGCTGATGAAAGGAAACATGGGCAGTGCAAGTGAGATTTGAATCCCTCATTGTTTCTCTCCTGCCATAAAGAATGTAGCTCAGAGCCACGTCCGCCTGTGAGTCTCATATGTGCTCTCTCCCTATTCCCCTATGTCCCTCGCTCCTTTCAGAGGCATATGCTATCACTTGTAAAAGAATTAAATACATGCTTCTTCCTCACTCCATTATTTTTAGTACTTGTAAGCAACCCTACACTAACTCATATCACTATATGTAAATGGACAAAAAATGGATAATGGATATGGGGGAAGAGCCACCGGCATTGGTTCAGGAATGATGTGCTGCATGTAAGGAGGCAAGTTCACAGAACTCCCCAGAGATTCATTGGATTGCCTAACCATGATGATTTGTGCTCATGATGGGATCAGGGCAGTTCTAAGTGATCCGGATTTCAGTAGTGTTTGCACCTGCAAAGTTTTCAGGGCAGACAGTCTGCTTCATTCCCAGTTGATGTGTATCCAGTAATGTCCTGCTGAAATCCTGTAAATTTTTACACCATAAATGTGTGTGTGTGTGTGTGTGAGGGGGGGGCTAATGTCCCTATTTTGTTGCTCTATAATCACATGATGGCAATTGGGGAAATACTGCAACACACCTAATAAAAAGCAGACTGATGTGCTGACAGCCAATATAAGTCTACCACTAATGCACTATTGTGTCAGTGACCTGTTGCAGAATACAGTTGTTTGCATCCATCTTGTCTCGGGAGCGCACCTTTGGGGGTGAAGAGCAACCTTTGAAGAGTTACAGGGATACAGGAGAGACATGTTTTGTTGCAGCTAGGGCAGATGAAGGCATCTAGTTGTGCTGCTGCTGCTGCTCCATGGTGCTGCTTCTCTCTATGCTCCTCCCAGCAGCCATTCCTCCTCTGGTCACTGTTATGGGTGCATGACCTGACTGCCGGTCTCCAGTCACTGTGGTCATCTGCAAGAGATTCCCACAGGGTGGGGTTGATGTTGCCAGGCTTCATGTCACATTTGCAGACATCTTTGTAAATCAGAGTTCCATTCTGTGCACATGGCCAAGCCGGCAAAGACGTCGCTGAGACAGGAGTGTGGACATGCTGGCAATGTGGGTTTGGGAAAGCACATATTTGTTTGAAACTCTGTCCTGCCATGTGATGCCATCTTCCTGATGCATGTTGTTGTTATGTCTCTCTTGAATAGTGAAGAACTGAAGAAGTGACCTTGTGCTGTTTTTACTTTGGTACAATCTGTAGGAAGAATTGACAACTTTTAAAACTCTAGCTTCTGTTGTAGAACTGTCTGTTCCTGATTTCCTCCCCTCCCCCCTTTTCTTAGTATTTCCCATTCAGCTAATTTAGAATGAGTAGTCTTTATCTTTGGCATGGAGTGCCAAATTAACCCCCTAATTTCTTACCAGGTCAAGTTCTGGTCCGAAAGGGTACCAGAATATTTGAAAAGGAGGTCTGCAGCCGTTTGAAAACAAAGTTTGCAGCATATATTGTTGGCTTTGCCGTGTTCACCCAATCTATGTCAGATAATAGTAATATTCCATAGGCTCATTTGGTTGAACAATCTGTGGCACCTTGTCTGGTGTTCAGCTGAAAGCAATATTCCAATCTGCCATGCTTTGGCTGAGGAGCCTGAGTATGTCACTTTTTTCCCTTTTCACAGAGACATACGCCACATGTCACACAAAGCTGCTGTCCCCTCACACATTCTGTATAAACAGTTTCCATAGTTTTCTGAACATATTGCCTCTTCTGCAAGTAAATTCGACTTCTCTCTTAGTAAATGTTTTGCATACGGATGTGGTGCCTCTGATACAGGTCCCAATTAGCCTCTGAGAGAATTGTCTATAGGTTGGTAAATTGGTTGGTAAATTGCTCCCAAGATTTCAGAATTCCTAAGCAGTGTGCCATTTGTTGTTTCAACTCTTCAAGTAACATGGTAATATATGTAAACTAGGGTACTCATTCATAAAATAGGTGCATTTTGCTATCATTCATAAAAAAACCTGTGATTAATTTGAAAAAAGTGAAAGGGAAGGACAGGTGATTATGAATATTGCAACTTTTCCGAGTCAGTTAAGGGTTACTTTTAGATTAAGAGTAGAATCTTATACCTGTTTAATCAGAAGTGAGGCCCACTGTGTTCAATAGGGTTTACTCTTTGGAAAGTATGCAAAGAATTGCAGGCTTAGAATACTTCTAATATATAATTTTCTCAGTTTATTTTAGCCTTTGATAGTTCAAATGCACATCAAATGCAGAAGTGTCTAAGAAAATCTAATCTCCAATTCCTTCCTAAAAAGAAAGTCTGAAGGGAATTATTTGGAATGGGAAATGGAGAACATTACCTTTTTTTACAACCTACTAAGTGATTTCCATAAATAACAAGGAATTTTGATAACATGCGGATTAGAGCCTCTTGCTCCCGCATTAGAAGGGGTGGAATATCACAACTCTAGTGCATTTGAAATCCTTATCACCTTGGATAACGAGTGCATTTTCTTTACTACATTGTAAAAGGGAGGGGGGCAGTTCATCTCTTTAAAAAGGATTGTTCATGTTGTGGTAAAGTGAAGTACCTTAGTAATACTGAATTGTTTTTTTCAATAGTTGCTGTTGGGTCATTATTTTAAAATAATGCCAGGGAAAAGAAGGTATAATAATGCTGTATATAATTTTGAAACTCCAATTTATTGACAAAGCTGTAATAAAAAGCTACTGTTTGACAAAGTCCAAGAATGGCTAATAAAATTAATGGGAAGAGAACCTTATTTCACAGCAGGGTAAGCTATAATAAGCACTGAGTCAGTTTTTGAGGTTTTTAAAGAGGCTAACATGGGCATTAAACAAAAGAAAGGCTTGTGCTGTTTTGGTGTGTTGCACCTTGCAAATGTGTGTGTAGATTTCTTATGAGACTTGGGTTCTGTAACGTGCACCAATACAACAATTTCCCTCAGTTTAAGGACAAAGACGGCTGGTACCACGAGCAGGCAAAGTAAGCCAGTTTGCTCAGGTGACACATTGTGGGTATGGTGACAACAGTCTTTCCCATCTTCCCCTGCCAAGCAGTCGTTGGCCAACAACAGAGGAGTCTGTAGGGTACTTTTCCTTGGCCAGCAGTATTCCACTTGTTACACTCTTGCACCCTCTAAGTGCAGTAATAGAAAACCTTTGTTTTGTTTGCCTCCCCTTTCCATTTTTTTCAGCCAGGACTTTATTTTCCCCCCCTTTCCATTTCTTTCTGCTTGTTTACCTCTTTACCCCCTCTCCCCCCATCTCAATCCATTTCTTTTCCTTCTGCTTGCCCTTTCCTTTTTGCTTTGTTCCTGTTTTCTCTTCCTTCCCCTTCACTTTTTGCCCTGCTCTTGCTTCTGGTGGTCTCCTTCCTTCCATTTTTTTCTGGAGTAGTACAGCCAGGTGTGTGTGTGTGTGTGTGTGTGTGTGCGTGCGTGTGTGTGTGTGTGTGTGTGTGAGAGAGAGAGAGAGAGAGAGAGAGAGAGAGAGAGAGAGAGAGAGATGAAGAGCAATCCAGTGTAGGTCCTGCTAAGCTCTGCAAGGTCCCCTGGTAGGACGAGGAATATTCATTGTCAAAGGCAGCATCATATAATTCCTACATACTTTTTTTGCAAAAGACAGCTGAAAACGTGCCTCATGTTTACACACACACACACGAGAGAGAGAGAGAGAGAGAGAGAGAGAGAGAGAGAGATATGCTTCCAACGTTTGCTCTGCTTTGATTTGTCTGAACAGAAAAGTGCACCATTTATTTGTTTCTCTCACCCATTTCCTTCTCACCCATTTTTGTTTTGATGCATCTGCCCCTGAACGTACTTTGCATTCCTCCATTATTTGCAGGGGGGAAATTCTCCCATCATGTCTGCGTCTCCCTGAGTTCTGTTTATTTTTCTTTCGGTAGCAAGCTCTATTTAGTGCTTGTATTAATTACCATAATAGTTTCATTGAAGTGAGCACCTCATTTAGGGGAACCTCCTGGGGATCCTAGCAAATATACACATCCTCATTAGGCAGAATGCTTTCCACTTGTATATCAGCACTTTGATAACAAACACTTCATGGCAATGAGGTGTGCAACACAAATTATAACCTGAAATGTAGCAAGGGGACTGGATTTCATTGTCAATGTGGTAATTGTTACTCATGCTGCTTAGGGTCATCTAACACTCATGGATGAAAGCTGGTCATACTTTTGCCATACTCCTTCGGAGCTGTGTGGATTTTTAGTTACTGCTCTCCTCTCCTCATGCTCCTTTCTTGATTTTGCGCAATACACCTGTAACTGTCCATTGTAAATTGCTGCTTATACACAGCTTTTAATCTGTACTGTCAGTACTAAGGACATGATGTAGTGCCCATTGGTTCAGCATTGATTCTTCTCCCCACTGTTTATCCTGCTACACACAGGAACATGGACATGCAAACAATACTAATTAACTATATGATCTATGGCAAGAATTGACTTTCCAGTAAATAAAATTTGGTGTTTGTCTCATCTCTTACATAGCTAACAGGACTTGCAAAATTATCCAAACCTCCTCATCATGAGAACTCACTCTGCAGTCCCCTGCACAACTTCCATTCATTTCAGTGGGAGTTGTCCAAGGGTATTTCTGGCTATGCACCATTTGTTCTTCACATGACTATTGTGAACCTGCACAAACAGAATTTCCATTTATATTAATTTTGGACCTCTAGAGTCTTTAGGATTCTTTGGGCCACCCACTTGGTTTGTGTTTGTAATTTAGGGCTCGTGTACCTTTACACCATGCTTTCCAGGCAGAGGTCTAGACTTTCCTGGTCTGGGTTTGAGCAGTTTTTTTTCCTCCTCCCAGTGCTTTCTCCAGCAAAACCAGCTTTTTACCACTGAATCAGAGCAAATGGTAATCCACAGAATACCCGATTGCTGGTTGCTCCAATTAAGCAGTAAAACACAAGGTTTTCCAGGGAAAGCACTGGGACAAAAAAGAGAACTGCTCAGACAAGGACCTCAAAACCCCAGACCTTTCCCTAGAATACATGGAGCAAAAAAATTGCTGTACATTTTATACTAGATGTCTGACAGCTCTTGATGTATTTCATTATAGAGAAATGTTTTTAACTGAGCATTATCAGCCACCTTGGAGGCTTAGGATAGAAATGTATTTTTAAAGTTTCCCAAAATAGAGGACTTATCCAGTGGCTGAATGCTTATATACTCTCATATATGCACTTCTGTCTACAGGTATCAAGCACTTTTCAGTGTCACTTAACAAATCTTGACAGCTTTCCTTTCCCTTTCATCTTCCTGCTGTATAATTATACCACTTCATATGACAATAGTCTCAATTAACTAACAGCACAATCCTATACATGTCTGCTCAGAAGCAAGCCTAGATGAGTTCAATAAAACTCATTGAACGCTATTGAATGGAAGCCTAATTTGCTTAGTTTTACACATTTAAACCATATATTTAAAACACATGGCTTCCCCAAAGAATTATGGGAACTGTAGTTTGTTAAATGTGCTGGGAACTGTAGCTCTGAGTGGTAAACTAAAGTTCCCAAGATTCTTTGGGGGAAGGCATATGCCTTAAATATGCTTTAAATACATGTTTCCTGCCTTGCTCCTGCCCTGAAGAAAAATCAGTTTTTTTTGAAGCAAGTATTTGCATCTGGAGGAGATATTCCACTTCTTCTCTCAGCAGCAGAGTTAAATTCCACACCTGCTGTGGTTCCATTCATCCTCAGTGGACCCTGGCTGATACTATTTTTATGCTTAAAAACCTGCACATTAGATGCAAAGACGCTGTCCCTAATAGAGTGGCCACTTACGCATTGCCTCCAAAAAGGACAAAAGAAGATTTGCATATGCTTACACACACACATATATTGAGATATAATTACTATAATTTAAATGAGGTGGGGGGAATCTCACCACAGTGGGAAGGACTGTCACCAGGTTACTACGCCAGCTCCACCTGCTGTCGGGGTGATAAATGGATAGGCAACTTCAAGGCTCTTTCTTCTTATTTGTCTTAATCTTTAAACGGGACTAGGACTGAACAGCCCTTAAGACAGAGGCCTGTGCTCTGTAAAGCGGGATACCTGGCTACCTTAGTTTCTAAACTCTCTGCCTTTTAGCAAGTCAGACCATTGGTCTGTATAGCTTAGTACTGACTGCACTGACTATAGACCAATGGCTCTCCCAGCTTCCAGGGAAGGGACATTCCCAGCCATGGCTAGAGATGCCAGGAATTCGACCAGGGATGCTCTGCGTGGAAGCAGATGCTCTGCGACTGAGCTACGGCCCTTCCCTAAGGCTGCTTTGCGCTTAATGAGAGTTTCTATGAGGAGTACTGCTGAGTCCACCATTCACAGTAAACAGTCCCAGGAGATGCCAGCAATGTCGGAGCTGGTCATATTTGGCCATACTTCTTCATTTTAATGATAAACTCCTAGGCTGGATACACTGAAAAACGCAGTCCTTGAAAATATTATCTTTTCAGGCGCTCTTTTGGGAAGGACTCTGAGGACTCACTAGCTGCAGTGCTTGACCATTATCCAATATAAAGTGGTTGTACCAATGCAGTTTCCCATTTGTTGCAAAGGACTAAGAGGAGCTTCAACTATACATTGAGTAAGGATCTACATTTGTCTCCAGGGGAGGGGGTGAAGCTTGTCTGCTATGTACTCCAAGCTTCCACAAGTCCCTTGTGCAGCTTACAGAAAGTTAAACTTACTGTAAGTAATTTAAAACAAAGACACTAAATCACTGTCTTTGTGAGACATTAAATTACTTGTCTTTAAAAACAAAACAAAAAGCACATTAAAATACTGCAGTATAAAAACAGTCAACGGGATGAAAAGCAAACAAACCAACAAACCCCAAACAATATAAAAGCAATTCACAGAAAGTTAAAGTACCTGGGGGTAGGGAACAGGGAGGTATTTTATTGGATCTGATATAATATCAGTCAGGTGAGCCTCCATGGAAACAGCATCCAGTTGGGGTGCCTCCACCAAGTAGGCCTTTCCCCACTGTAGCCTTTTGCTGAACCTCAGATGACAGCAAAGTCCTGTAGAAGAAATTTGTTTATTAAATAAGCCCCCCAGAGTGGCTGGGGGCAACCCCTCAGATGATCTGTGAACAATAATAAAACTATTATTAATTATTATAAATAGGAACATACAAAGTTGGCTTTTTCTGAATCAGACCATTGGTCCCTCTCAGCTGATGTCCACAATGACTCTCTTTTGCCAGCTTGGTTTGACCTGAAACCATGTGGGCAAATGCCTGACGCTCAGGTTCATACCAGAGAGAACAATATGTGGCATAACCTGATCAGACCCTCCAATGTCCCTATTTTCCAGGGTCATTCCTGGATTTTCAGAAGTTTCTCTAAAGAAGCCCCAGTTTCTGATTTGATCCCAGAATGTCCCACATTCCCTTAGGATGTTCCTATTTTCACTGGAGAAATGTTGGAGAGTGTTGAGTTATCTGACCCCCAAGCCATCTGAAGGCAGCCATGTATAGGGAAGATGCTCAATGTTTAATGTTTATTATTATTATTTGTTGGAAGATGCCCAGAGTGGCTGGAGCAACCCAGTCAGATTGGCGGGGGTATAAAGCGGAATATTATTCTTAGTATTCTTAGTATTATTATAGAATAGGACACCCTTATTTTCATCTGAGAAATGTTGGAGGGTATGCCTGATTCATGTTTTAGGATATGTGAGCTCCTGTCTTGTCCAGAGACCAACATACTGATCACCTTTTGCATGCACAATACCTACAATCTTGTTAGTTCATTTGCTTGACCAGTTCTATGTCTGTAACGCCCAAATATTATGTGTGGGGAGGAGAAAGAGGGAGAGCACAGCTCAGTGTAGGCTTTAGCAACTTCTAGGTGGTATATATTGAATGAAGTAAAAAAAGAAAAGAACTGCCCTTCATCGCAGTCAGTTTCAGGACAATATGCATTTTTTTTAATGCAGCACTTCAGAGCAATAGAAACAAATTAATAACCTGATGAATAAAAACAACAACAGCAACAGTGCACTGGAAGACAATTGCTCACTGCTCTTACCAACACTTTAGCTGGTGATTTAACTGTATACCACACACTTTTAACCTTCAGCAAATCTGTTTGGGAAAACAATTCAGCATAGGATCTGACTGTTATTTGATTTATTGATATCAAGAGGATCTTTGATGCAGGAACATCCTCAGATGTTTTTTAATGTTTGGTTCCAGATGCCATACAAAATAACTGTTCTAACGGGAATTGCATAAGTGACCTTAAAGCACCAAATGGCATCTAAATGTTTAGAAACTAAATGGCCTCCTTAGAGGCTTTAATATAATGTTTTCCATTGCAAGCATGATTTTTGGAAACAAGGAATCGCTGAATCAAAGAGGTCTATTTTCAATCCAAGCATCTGTCTAATGAGAGTTTCCAATAAGATTTACTGTTGAAAATATGCAATAATGCACATGATAAAACTGCTTAATGCAGGATGGCATTGAAAGCTAACTTTTTTTTTGGATGTTTGATTAAGGATATTCTGGTCACTTCTGTAATCTCATATGAAAACCTGCTAAGGTTATCCCCACCCCACCCCCACCTGGTTTTATATCACTTAATAGCATTTCAGTATTCACTGAACTTATTTGCATTGATCTTGCCTATTTCTTCCTGGTAACAAGATTTTGCTTTTTACTGTGTAATTAATCAGTAGGCCAATTGTTAGCAGTGGGACTTCTCTTGCTGCATTGCATAAACTCACCAATTTTCTCACAATTGTCAACTGAATTACAATTAATGTTCAACTTGCATATGCACAAACAAATTTGAATTGTTTTGTTCATCATCTCTTGAAAAAAATAACTGCTAGTGTTGGGACTGTAAAAACATCTTTTTACAGATTAGATTTATTTATTAATATCAGAATGGTCTCTTCAATGTCTTATAACAGGGTTGCCATATTTCAAACATTGAAAATCCACACAGAAAAGTTGTTGAGCTGCTTTTTTTTTTTTTTGGCCAAGGCAAAAACTATACTGCGTCCGGATTTTATTCTGGATATGTCCAGGAAATTCTGGATGTATGGCAACCCTATTTATTAAGTTTCTAAGCATTTCTAATAACATATTTCACAGGAGGTGTTTGAACATTGTTATCATCATTAATATATGCCAGGTAATTGAAAATGACTTGTTTGGCCTCTAATACACCTTATATTTTGAGTTCATTTTTCAGAAATAGCTATGGACCAGATTTGACTATGGGATTGAAATTTCCCTGGTTGCACTGGTCAATGATCTGTGGCAGGCTATGGGCAGAGGTGAAAGCAGTTTCCTGGTTCTGCTGCATCTCTCAGCAGCTTTTGATACCATCGACTGTGGTCTACTTCTGGAGCATATGTGGGGCTGTGAGTTGGGAACAGTGTTATGCAGTGATTCTGCTCCTTTCTCCTGGGCTACGTCCAGAAAGTGGTGTCAGGGGATAAGTATTCAGAGCCCTGGGTACTCACTTGTGGAAAGCCTCAGGGCTCTGTCCTCTACCCCAAGTATTTTAACATCTATATGAAACCGCTGGGAAAGATCATTAGGAGGTCTTGGCTGAGTACTCATCAGTTCTACCTCTTGTTTAAAACAGAACCAGTGAAGGTGGTGAAGGTCCTGTATGCCATCACCACACAGCAGCCTCTTGGCAAAAAGCAGGCCTTGGTGATGGTCTCCCCCTACTCTGTAAGAGCACACGGCACCACAGCCTTGGCACCACAACCTTGCCATTCCTGCTGGATCCCACAACTTGATACAGTCACCTCAGTTTGGCTCATGGGCAGGGTGGCCATAGTCAAAGGAACTCCCATCTCCCCAAAAGATGTCACTGGGTGACACTCCTATCCTAAGTGTAAATACATACCTGTATGTTCTTTACAGAGCCAGCATTGGGGGGGGGGGGGGGCAGGTGATATCATCAGACTCGGGCTTTGCTGCCAGCTGTATATATTCCATTGGCCCAAAACTGTCTGCGTACCAAGATAACTTTAATCTTACAACTTTGATAGTTCATACTGAATTTTGAAAATGTTAGCAGTTTAAGGAATAGGATAAAAAAAAACCTGGCAATATGCAAACGAGCTTTCTAAGTTGTGGAGAAAGAGAGACTGGCAGAATTTGTTGCTCATTTGGCTTGTGCACCAAACTGAAAATCTAATGTGTTTCCTTACAACAAACATGCCTGCTTTCCATGGCCAAACATCAGAAAACATGTGACAAGACTTGAAAGTAGTTGATTGTCCTAACAAAAGATTGGTCCTTGCTTGCTGGTGTAAGTTTGCCTAAATGTTTGGGCTGTGTCTTTTGCCTCCCACCCTTTCCCTCCCCAAACCAGCAGTACATCAAGCACTTTTAGCTTGTGGCACCTTCTGTAGAGGCATGGCTTGGTCATAATGGACATCATGACCTATAGTTGCATAGGTGGGACCAGACCTCAGGAGAAGAGCATATGCTTGATGTGCTGGTCCTAGTTAGGGAGGGGCTTTCAAAACCCTATCAATCCTGCTGTTTTCTCACAGGCGCCCCTGACTGGATGTGCTCCATTCCTCCATCAAATGATGCATCCCACCCAGTCTCATTCCAAGCATGACAATCTAGCAGTTCCCACTTGTCCATCAGTTAGCTATTCATCTATATTTATCTTTTACTGGCATTTTGGGTCTATCGTGGTCATTACTGCCACAGTTCTCACCCACGCAGAGAGTAAATATTGACTAATGTTCTGCCCATTTTTTCAGCTTAATAAAACACAGGCTGTTTCTGTTCATGTGAGGCAGTGGAGATTTTAGTTGTTTTAGCAAGGTCAGCTGTGTCACAGATCTACCATATTTGTACAGTAAAAGACAAAATAAGAAGCAAGGAAATATATAGACACCATGCCACCAAGATGAATGTTTAAATAGAGCTGGTGTGCCTGCAAACACTTACTTGAAACCTCTTGCCTTTTGAGAAGAACTGTAATGCTACAAGGTGCTATTTTTCCCCCTCATCAAGAGATAGGTGACAGCTAGAATAGAGAAGGTTCTTTGTTTTTCATAGGTAGCAGACATGTCACCTCATGCTGTGTAGCATCTCAAGTGTGCTAGAACAACTGAATAAACAGCCTGATAATGTGTCACAGCTGCCCTGGGGCAGCTTTGTCCTACAGAAACCTTTTTGCAAAACTTCTTGATGTTTCCTAGAAACTGAAGCAGGGGATTCTGAGCAGCATAATGCATTTCCCTCTGTCTCCCCACTATTTTTATTTTTATTTTAAGTTTTGAAACTAATTAGGAAGACCATACTATAGGTTTCAGCGGTCAACAGAAATGAGAAGGAAGAAATATTCTGACCCCAGGCTTGTGTCCTCTCTGTTTTTTTTAGAGTGGGAAGTGAACTGGCACTTGGTAGAGATAGAAAAATAATCTCAAACAAGTTGCTTAACTCAAGGCTATCTACAGTAAGAGCTGGCTCACATACGCAAATGCCATGCCCTTTGATATTTCACAGATAAAAATGGGGATGTTTCTGTGCATCAGAATGAGGCACTAGGGACAGAAACCAGCAAGTGGGCCCAGCATTATGGCCTGGTAGACAAAGGTAGACCAGTACAATGTGCCTCAAGGATAAAGCAAAACTAAATCTACATGTAAGCAGATGGGTCCATATGCAAAGGCACTGAGGCATATCCTACACTACATGGGAAGCCAAAATACATATCAGACAAGCATACTGCATGTATACCAGGTGGAGGACTTTGGTTCCATTTTGCAGTTAAGGAACACTGAGACATAGCAATAACTGCCTAGCCAAATAATTTGATTTCACAGCCAGAATTCTTAAGAACATTGAAGAAATAAGAGGTAAGAAGAGACAGGCAGGCAGGCAGGCTGGCAGGCACACACACACACACACACACACACACACAGAGAGAGAGAGAGAGAGAGAGAGAGAGAGAGAGAGAGAGATCTGTATTCTTATGGACAGAGCTTTGAAAAACATGGCAGTCCTGGGTGAAACTAGAGGATAAAGGTAAGCATTATATAGAGACATGTCCTAGCACTCCATAGATTCAGATCCACTGTGATTTCCTTGAACATGAGGACTCATCTTTGTATGTGACCATAACTATGTTGGAACATTTTGAAATGAGCACTCTGGTATGAGGTTAGAGATCTGGTAAATATTTTCTATACCACCTGAAGTTTCTTCTTCTCAGAAGTAAGGAGCTCTTATGTTAATAGGAAAAGACACAGGATAACTGGTGTACCTATACTCAAGGCCAAGCCAATGAGATTTTCAATCACCTTTTCCTTCCAGAGGTCATAGCATCAGTACTGCAACACACATGGCCCAACTCTGTCTTGTCACATGTATGTTTCTCTGGAACTGGCATATGCATGTCCACACCTAGGTCTGTATACTAGGAATGAAAGTTTCTGTCCATTTCAGTTCCTCACATGTTCTCATTTTCCAGTTCACCTCATTTCTGCATCAGCTTGCCTTTTTTTGTTTTTAAAGCAAGTCCATTAAAATGTGTGTACACACACAATTGGTACTTAAATTTGTGCAAGCAATTTCCCCCAATACATTGCATTATTGTTCATTATTTTCACCACTTCTCATTTGTGTGCACTTTCCTCTAATGTACATTTTTATATACATTTTAGCCTGGAGAATTGCAGTGCAAAATTCAGAGAAGAGTGGATGTTGAAGAATAGCTGCATTTTGACTCATACAATGGTTCAGGAAGTGCAAATTTGATAGGTTCACATTAAAATGCAAACTGAATGGATATCTCTTTTATTCCCTATGAAGCTATACAATGAATGGGACTGTGATTGTCCTAGATTGCACATAGTTCCCTTCTTGTGTGCAAGTTTTACACACATGGAAATGTCACAGATGTGCATGTGAACATGAGGACAGCAGGTAGCAGTGTGTATAAGGTGTTTTATATGTAGAAACATTATGAAAGGCTACTGCATTTCCTGAACACAGCTGTGACCTGGGTCATAGTTTTGTCTCCTGTTCAGGAGATTCATCCCTAGAGAAACTACATGGAAGAACAATACCCATAAACCATTCCCATGCGTAGATGCTCATATAATCCCTTTAAAAGGTCAATCAGTGAGTACAAAATATGACATTTGGAACAGTTCTCATTTCTTTTCACTTTTCACTCTTCTGCATGAGAGATAGAATGAGGGAAGAAAAGGGAAAGAGTTGAGATTTGGTAATACCATGGTTGTTGTCAGGCTCACTTAATTGAACTTGCCATTTGTTAGTCTCTGTTTTACTCTGGAAAGAGATGCATTATCTCCATGGAATCTTCCTCATACCTCTTCTTTTAGCTGCAGAAATGTTGCCAATAAAAATGTGAAGAGTCTGCAAATGTCATGCTCAAAACCTATTGAGCTAATTCACCAATGAATATGAAAACAGTTTGAACTGGTGAACTCCGGTTAAAATCAATTGATTTATTTTAAAAGAAAGAATAGCTTTGATGGAAGCCATTCTGACAGTGGAAACAGAAAGCAATGGATAGGATTAGCAAACTGAACTGATTCATTTCATTATTACTTTTTTTAAAAAAAGAAAAAAAGCTTAGGGTCGATGACCTTTTTCTACCATGAGGAGGCTTAACACAGTGTTGTCTCATGGCAAAGATCTACTTATTGTTTCTGTATTTTATGCAGACTGTATCAGCACAGCCAGTGCAGATTTATGCATCCTCCTGTGTTATACTTCTTTGGGATGGATTATGATGCCTAGATTGTTAAATAACCAAGCTGCATAGAAAACTTGGACAATGAGGGGTTGTGTAGAACTTCCCCAAACAAATCTCTAGAAGAGAATAGATAACATGAATGAGGAGGGAAAGGAAGACTGTCTTACATCTTTGCATCTGCCCTTCACATGAGGATGTAACATTTGAATAGGGCCTATGCATAAATTCAATGTGCAGAGGTCCATTTTGAGCAGCCAGTTTCCTAGATAAAATGTGAGGAGATGCCACGTGATCATAGCCTGCACACAGAGCTTTTTATGTGCCTAGAACCTATTAAGTCTCATATGCACAGTAGAGGTGTGCACAGGTCCCAAGATTTGCATTGTATCTATACTTTTTATTTTAATTCATCAATCCCGACTTACACACATATACTAATACAAGCAATCTGTATACCCAAATAAGTATGTGAAAGAGATTGATGATTATAAGGTATATGTTTAAACATAGAAAGGACACTGAGATCTTAAAGACCACTGAGTAGCAGATGGTGGGTGTTTATCTTTCAAGCCTTGAAGTATAAGTCTTCTTGCAACCTTAAGGGCTCGCAGTACAACTTTTGCTGTCCATTCATTAGCACCCACATCACAGGAATATAAATTAAAAGTGTGATTCTTGAGTATTAATAAGGCCTTCAGGTCTCATGTACAGTGGTACCTCGGGTAACAAACACCTCTGGTTACAAACACTTCAGGTTACAGACTCCGCTAATCCAGAAGTAGTACCTCGAGTTAAGAACTTTACCTCAGGATGGGAACAGAAATTGCATGGCAGTGGTGTGGCGGCAGCGGGAGGCTCCATTAGCTAAAGTGGTACCTCAGGTTAAGAATGGTTTCAGGTTAAGAACAGACCTCTGGAACGAATTAAGTTTGTAACCAGAGGTACCACTGTATGCTGAAGTTCTCTGCTGAATTGTGGTCATTGTGACACAAGGTATCACAGAATGTGCATGAAGCAGGATAAACTTAATACCTTCAGTATCCAATTTCTTGATCTCTTCCCGATGCTGCTATGTAGTAATTCTTGGTGTCTCCGCAGTGCCAGGATACATAAATAAAGACAGAGTCCTTTAGACTTTTTCATTAAATTTCTAGGGTAGTTTCTTGGGCTTGTTTGTTTATGTGGGGATCTTGACATTTCTTCCATTTTGTCTGGTTTTAAAATATAAACCTTTAATATAGCACAGACAGATTACTGAAAAAGAGTTTGAAGTAATTTATAGCCTAGAATTTACAGTAGAAGCTGAAAGCATTCCTCCCCCCACTCCTCGCCTGAACTGACTCTTCTAAAATTTCATGATCTCTGTTCTCACCAAAGTGAAGTTTTGGCTCCTTCCCTTTCCAGAAGTCTCCATAAATAAAGATAAAAGAAGTGTGATAAACACAAAATGAAAGATTTAATTTGCCAAGGACGTTGGCAAAGAAAAAGCCACCAGGAAGAGTGCTTTCAGTTTTTCATAGAAAGTCACCCATAGTACTTTTTACTTACTAAATAAATTTTGCTGTTTGATGTTGGTGTCAGTGGATCCCAGGATGGCTGAGCCTCTCCCCTGAACGCTCCATTTTCCGGATTCCCATAGCTTATCACCAGTGGGAATCCTGCTGGTGGTACTGGAACACAGAACTCAGTGCTGGAAGACTGTTGTCAGGATCACTCCCCCCCAGCATGGTGATTTTGATTGCAGCCTCTCAACAACTAAGCTCAGTTATGCAAAAAAAAAAAAAAGGTCCTTAACCTGACTGCATTATATCTGATATATGGCTATTCCTATAAATGTGTACACATTCATGGCTGAAAGTGATCTATTGTTGAGAGGTTATTAAAGGGCTCTTCAAATAACTGAACAAGTGAAAGGGGGTGGTGGTGGTGGGAAGTCAGAGCAGGTTTGCAGGCCTGACCCTTCACCAACTTGTGTATTCAGCCTACTGTGGGAATGGAGCATTGGCATATATCAACTGTATGTGTGTAGGCTCTGTACACATATAGTCACAAACCCTTCCCAAAATAAGAGTTTACAGTTGCAGGGACAACTCATTGCATTTGCATTTTGTACCTGTTGTTGGCATCCATCTGTCCTGAGAGACAATGGAGTGCACCTCCAGGGGTGAAGTCCTAGATGACCTTCTTTCTCAGGTTGATGAGCCCCATCTGCCTCTCACTTCCCTCTATGGGGCATGCAGAAACTGCCTTCTTGACTGTTGAGCCCACAGTTGGTCTTGTCTGCTCAATCAACCAGAGCCTATTTTGCATGCAGGGGAAGTCCTTAAGTCACCAAGGGTTTGTGTCCCCTCGGCTACCCTCACCTGGTTTAGCCAGCCAGTTAAAGTCATGTCCCAGGGTGTGGCTGCTGTCACATGCTGACAACTTCTAGGAGCCACAGGTGAGAGCTGAGTGCAGGGTGGGGGCCAAAGGTGGACAAACTACCCCAGAAGGATCATGTTGTGTCCTGCACCAGAAGTACTACCCCTCCCCTAAAACCCCACATACCCCATTTGTACCTCTATAGGGTTTGATTCCTATAGAGTGGATTTAACATGTCTGGACTTAAGTAGAGCCTACCACTGCAATGTTGCTTCTCCCCACCATGTTTGTGTTCATTGATTGAAAAGTGCTACTCTCATTTCCCAAATAGACATTGTCTCCCCACTGTTTCTTTTGGTACTTATAATCCTGTTTTTACTGTGCTTTATTAATGCTTTTAAATAATCAAACCTTAAATCGGTGTGCTATGAATATATTATCAAAAAGAAATGTGCATTTTTTAAATTAAAAAAAACCAATAACCTAGAACACTATTAAGCCACTGTATTCTTTATTTTGGAAACCATTCAAGCTGTTATTCCAATCCACTGGTTGCAAAGTCATCCACGAATACCATGGCAAGCTTCTTAGCACTTTCCAACAGATCGCAGAAGGGGTTTTTTTGTTTGCTTCTAGTGTTGACAGCTGGGTGGAGGTTTATTACCCGAGGTACAGCTCCCATCTCCTTATATACCTTGTGTCATAGAGTCCAATCTAATTGGCAGCAATGCAATCTGTTTTAACACCTGGATTAGTGAGGCCCTTTGTCTCCCATTTATAACAGATTAGAGGATTTGTGTTTTTATAAACTGAGTACTGATCACAGGATGGCGAGAATTTTTGCTGTATAAACAAACGAAACACATTTTGCAGCCTTCCCCCTCTTACATCAAACATAATCAATTTTAGCTAACAGCTTTAGCGGCTTCTTTCCAGAAACTTTGCTGTTTCTTTTATGTATCCTTCAGGCTGGCAAAGTGCACTGGAGCATTTACAGAGAACTTGGTGCCAAACTGATGATTGATGTGGACCAGCGGAACAGTGTCTCAAAGACCTTACACATATGGACACTTTTTGTCAATACTTGGGGTGCTAGTGGTATAATACTGGTGCTGTTAATTCCTTGTGCAGAACATGCACATGATTTACCCCAGGGAATGCAATAATTATTAGCAGCAGTTATAACCTACTGCTAATAAATAAGGAGCATTGCTAACTGTAGTGCATGAGAGAACAGTTCCGTGAATAAAAATCCTTGCATACTGAGAGAATAGTACTATATTCACTGATGCTGACTCTTGTATGTTGTGGGCATGTCCATTTATCGGTGTCCAAGTTGGTGGCTATCATTACATCTTGTAGGAACAAATTCCATAGTTTAATTAATCACTGTGTGGAGAAATATGTCCTCTTGTTTGCCCTAAATCTTTCAGCATTTGGATTGACTGGATGTCCCTGCGTTCCAATAATAAGAAGAGAGGGAGAAAATGTCTCCCTTAAGGAAATCAGCAAAGGGTGGCTTAGACCTGCTATTCAAATTTCCTAAAATGCTCTGAAGTACTATGATTCTAGGGCATTTGGGGAAATTAACATGACAGCTCCTGCTTTTTTTTTTTAAAAAAAAGAAATTCCCATAATGCCCCAGAGCAGTTCCACATTACACAAAAGAGGAGCTATGTCATTCAGTGGCAGCCCAATTGTTTGGATGTGGAAGACCCCAGGTTCAATGCCTTCCATCTCCAGGTAGCATTGGGAAAGATTCCAGTCTAAAACCCCAGAGAAAATGCTAAGCTAGATGGACCCAATGATCTAACCACCAGGTAAGCTCACTAGAGCTAAGAAGCAGAAGTAGGGACAGGGGGAAGAGGCCCACAAGAGCATCTTGTGCAAAAGGTCTTCTCAAACCTTCATTGTGTTCTCTGTTCAGTTAGACAGCATGGAAGCCAGAAGAAATCAAAAAATAAGAACTGTACAGATTCAACTCCACTTCTGTTTTCTAAGCTTATTGAAAATAACTTTCACTTTTTCATGTTTCTTTTTAATACTGCCATGACATTTAGAATGTTGCTCTTTTGCTCTCTAACAAAATGGGATAAAAATATAATTAAATAATCTAAATATTTTCAGCACACTAGTTGGGTTTTTCTAGGGGTTTTTTTAAAGGGTGTTTCATTTATAACTGATGTTAGTCCTGGCCAAGAATAGCTCTCTTAATAGAACTAGTCTCCTAGTGAGCTCTGTCTGGTGCTTAAATCTTTTCGGTGCTAGGTAATGATTTAACTCCTTCTCGCCAGGCTTTTGATAGACTACAATGATGTTGTTTGCAGTTAGTTGTCCTGCTTTTTTGTATTGTTTTTAATGATTTGCATGTGTTTTTGTGTAAATGTGTTACATGTACATTTGTTTTTTATTATCATGTGTTCATGCATTTTTTGCTTTTACATTTAAATATGTTGTCAGTTGCCTGGAAAACTTGTTGTGTAACAAGAGACTAACAGGTAACAACAACAACAACAACAACAACAACAATTTGGTGAAGGTATTGTCACTGTGTATCACTTTAGTCACTGCTAAGCCCCATGTGACTTCTTCATGGATGACAGATTAGCTGTTCACTATGTGTTGATTTTGTTCCTGGGTATGAATTGGAAGAGAAGACCATATTAGACCAGGGCGCCAATTTGTCCAGTGGGCTTTAAATAGTTATGCATTTGTGTCACTTTGAAAGGAACTAGTGCCCTATCTTTTCCTAGTGATGATTAATTGCACAGAGCGATAGGTGACAAGGAACGATTTTTCACGTCAAATACGGTTCTGGATGGCAAAATGCCCGGCACTTAATTTCCTACAAGTCCCTTCAAAATAACAACAATGGAAAGTGAAACAGGACTCCGTGCTGGCAATTTTCCTCAAACTACTGGCGTCCCATGGTTAGAATCCATCACTTTCCCACTGTGGGACCAGATGTCCCACTATAGAAACCAATGTTACTTTGAGAATGAAACTAGGTGAGCTACCATGAAAGCTAATCTCAGGTGTTTGTCTAACAGTTGGATAGCTTCTTCCTGAGATGGCTCAGAACTGCCCGTTTTTTTTAGAACTAAGGTTGTCATTTTCACATTCCTTTTGGCAGGAAAGTAACCTTTAGATTAGCTTTGACATCGCTGCTGCTTGGGGAGTGAAATAATGGGAAAGTCAGGTCTTTGCCTCTAACCCATTCCTGTGGTCTGCCATACTCTATTTCAGATATCAGATTATTGAACCTGCATCCTAAACAGCATTGCTAGCTAACCATCTCCCTAATATTCACAAGGGCTTTTCCACGAAACTCTAATGAATATTAATACTGCAGTAGCTGTGCATTCATTTTCTATGTGCAGCTGATTATTTATCACTGGCTTTGCGACAAGATTGGGCCCTGCAGCCCCATAGCGCATGTGTTTCAAATGGAGTTCTCCCACAAGGTAGCAAGAAATTATATGTTTCCTAGGTACCCCATAAATAATGTATCTAATTGAAAATTCACTCTTAAATTATTGCGGACTGCACATTTCTCAGTGATGCAGAAAGAAAAACACTGGGGAATGTAGTATTTTTTGCATCCCTGGAGGTTGGAGAGCTGCACCATAGGCCTCTTCACAGCTAGGAAGTCACTGCTTTTCTCTCTCTTGCAGAAGTGTACGCTCAATGGCTTGCATGAAGACCCTACTGCAGAACTGTGAAATAAGGCAGTTAGCAAAACTGCCTACTCTAGAAAACTGGACATGAAGAGTCCGCTGCCATTTTAGCATAAGTAGAACTAAAATGAATGTGCAAAAGCCATGTTGCATCACTTATTTGTTTTTGCTGAGATTTTTGGTTTCCTCTTTTATACAAATAATTTATTTGAATGTACAATGGTACCTTGGGTTAAGAACTTAATTCGTTCTGGAGGTCCGTTCTTAACCTGAAGCACCACTTTAGCTAATGGGGCCTCCTGCTGCTGCCGCACCGCCAGATCCCAATTTCTGTTCTTATCCTGAAGCAAAGTTCTTAACCTGAAGCACTATTTCTGGGTTACCAGAGTGTGTAACCTGAAGCATATGTAACCTGAGGTACCACTGTACTAGACAGGCTTTCAGGGTCAGTTTTCTTCTTAACCACTGATGATTCAATCAACAGCCATTTTTGTTATACAGTCATGTGATACATAATGTTTCACTTCACATTCATGTAGTGTAGTGTAAGATGCTAAAGCATCCTCACCAAATAGATAAGGATCATCAGAATGGTTAAGCATTGGTGTGTCTGAATGTTTTGCAAAAAGAATAGAGGCATTAATTTATGATTTAGTTGTTTTAGAGGAACAGAGTTGCCAAGTTCAAGCTTGGAGACTATGGCTTGGATCATAACTAGAGTTTCATGAATGGAAGGGAGCCTCCTGGCTGCTGATGGGACTGAGATCCAGGAGAACAATTTACCAGTGGAAGGTGGGGGATGAAATTTTCATTGATAAACCCTGTATCCCACGATGCTTCTCCACAGGATTCCCCAATCTCCCAAATCAGTTTTTGATAGGGACAACAAGCAGGAGGAAGAAGTGGGTATCAGAGAGAGTAGCACTCCTGTTGCTGGCAAGACCCTTAATTCTGCTTCATTAATGCTGCCTCTACTAGAATCAAATTTCTTATCCTAGCCTATGCCTTTAGTTTTTAGAATGAAAGGCATGGGCTTCACAAAGGCAATTTCTCACTCTCTTAGACCTCTTAGTCACAAGGCTGCCCTATTCATTCTGCCTTAAAATAGCCATAGCTGTCAGCTTGGTTGTGTATTGAAAATGTCAGTGATTCGTAGGACTTGTTACCATTCCAAAATTCTGCAGTGCTCAAGAGGTTTGGTGGGCAAAAATACAGGCCGATTTATGCATGCAACAGTTTGTGCATGTTGATGTGACACGTTGTCTGCTTGTGCATCTTCAGCTGAAGATACACATTAGCCAGTAATTTATACTGAGAGACAAGCTATATTGTTGCACTAGAGATTTTTCTTTTCTTTAATAAAGCAGAGAATGCAAACACAGTTGAGCTTCTTCTATAGGAAACAAATTCAGGTATGCCCTCTCATTTATAAATGTCTGAAAACCAATAGCAGTCAGGAAGAAATCTTATTTTGATGAAGTTTTGCTTACCCAAGCACAGTCGGTTTTGTATTATTACACCCAAGTCTGTGCATGAGTAACCAACAGTATCATACTGAACACACTCAGCCACGTGGAAGCCAGGTGAATTATGATCCTGCAAGTTCCTCTTTGTAGTGAGCAAATACTAATGCCTTGAATGAATTGTCTCTTTGATTACTCTGAAAATGTTAGGAGCCAAGGAAAGAGAGTTATTGGAACATGGAAAAGCTTAGTGGATGATGAAGTGGTATCATAAATGAGTTTAAGGCGTAGCTGAATTTATACTTGGAAGTCGACACACGGGGATGAGTCTACAGCTGCGCTGAAGTCAATGGGAAGCTTTCTTGGCATACAGCTGTTCTGTTCCAGAATATGGAGCATTAAATTTGGGACCAGAGGGCTGCAGCTGAAAGCTCAGCTAAGTCATTAGGAGAGGTGACATTGCTCAAGTCACTATGATGTGGTCTCATTTCCCCGCAGTAGAAGTTGAAATAACAAGAAGGAAATCATTATGTCAGTATGAGATGAATATCGAACAGCACCACTGCATACTAAAAATCAAAATATTTTACACAAACAAAAGCATCATCACCATAACCCTCATCAGTCTCCCACCTGAGATTTATTGCTTCTCTTAGGCTCCTTGCTCTTTTCTGCCTGGGTGCTTTCAGGTCCCAGCTCACTTCTGTCCACTGTTTCTGTTTTCCTTCCCTAGACCCATCCTGCCTCCTCTGTATTATCTGAGTAGCCAATACAATGGTAGCTGGGGATTTCTCTACCCCTTTGATTTTAATGCAACCAGTGCCAGAGGCTTTGTATGATGCTTCTGAATACCAGCTGCTGAGAACCACAAGCAAGGAGACAGCTGTTGTCCTCAGATCCTGCCTTTGGCCTTCTCACAGGCCACTGTGAGAACAGGATGCAGGACTCTAGCCATTGGCCTGATACAGCAGGCTCATCTTCTGCTCCTAGTACTACCACCACAGCATTCCCAACAGAATAAAAGGCTGTGCTAAGGATCTGGACATTTCTGGTTCAAGTTTTGTTTCTGACATTAATTCACAAGGTGGCATTATGCAAGCCTCGCCCTCCTTCCCACATCTTTAGTCTGGGGAGTTGTAATGATGCTTACAACAACCTTAGAGGGTTGATTTAACAATTGCAACTAAATAATGTATATGAAGTGCTTTGGACATTTGCAAGTCCTATAGAAACAGTAAGTATTACTATAGAAAATATAAAACCAGCAATTTCTACAGATAACCGGTGGAATCCAGTGCTCCCATTCTGCTAGTGCAAGGGCTGTGAGCTAGTGGAATAGAACTTTCCCCTCCTCTTCCCTGAAGCCCCCTGCACACCTTCACCTCTGGGGTGGGGGGGGGCCTTCTGGAGAAGATTGGAGGGGCACATAGAGGGAAGAGAGGAAACAGAAGTGCCACTGCACCAGACAAATTCCACTGACATTGCTTTGGAGACAACCCTCTATTTCAGGCATAGGCAAACTCATCCCTCCAGATGTTTTGGGACTACAACTCCCATCATCCCTAGCTAACAGGACAAGTGCTCAGGGATTATGAGAGTTGCAGTCCCAAAACATCTGGAGGGCCGAGTTTGCCTATGCCTGCTCTATTTTTATATGTGTATTCCCCCCGACCCATCATTTTAAAGCTGTTGAGCAAACCAAGTTCTCTTTCATTTTCAAGTTGCTACTTGACCTTGTTTTTTTCATAATTATTCCTCTTTGGAACCAAATTTAAGGCTATATTATATAATGCAGGCAAAACTCTTATTTGAAACCATTACACTCTCAGGGTCTGTGTTATCACCAGAAGTCTGGTGTGGAATTATTTTCCCAGCAGCAAATAGGCATGCTTTTATTGCTATTTTTACTCTTATTTTAAAGGCATGTAATTGACTTTGTTAGAACTTACGTGTCCAAAAGGGTTAGAAAGTAAACAGTGTTTTTTAAGACACAGAAGCCATGTCTGGTGGCTAGCCTTTCCCCCTCCTTATAATCACATCTTGTATGTGCTAGCTCTGGGGTTAGTACCAATCCTATTGGTATGCAGAACAAAGGGCAAGGAGTTATGCACAAATAAGCACATCAAGATGTGGACACAGGCACTGTGGAATTCAACTCCTGGGAACAGTGTGTTGTTGAGAATCCCTGATACGCTGTATCACCAGTTTGTAAGGTTAGAGACACAGAGGCTGCAGCAGATCAAGGCAAGCCCCACTGACTATCCAGGCATCTACTGGTCCCATTCCCTACCTGTCCTCATGAATCCATTATGTGCAGCTGCAGCATATAGTGTAGGCCCTCACAGCTGAATTCCAGCAGCCCTACAAGTTCATTAAGGGGGATCCATGTCTGTTAAGCAACTAGATCCTATGGGCCGAGAAGGTGGTAGAGAAGATTGCTATTTATTATAAAGTATTTCTAGGCCAGCTTTCTGAATAGATTTTTCAAGGTGGCTTGGTTAATAAGAAATACCAGGTCTCAGAATAGAACACTTCCAACCCCACCTGCAATTAAAAAATTAGCAGTAACAAAACACTTATTCCATAATACAAGCATAGTTTCCATAAGACCAACAGTTAAGAGAGAACAAAAGACATCTCTCCCTCAGAACCCCATGTTGCCAAAGTATGAGTAGAATTTCCTGGTAATCTCATTGTAGAACACAGTCTGCCCCACCCCCAGCTCTTGCTATACTCACTGATCTCAACAAGTTATTTCCACCCCCCTGGTTCTGCTAAAAATATGAACAGTTCTCAAAGTTTTTACTGCATTATTATAGTCATTATTATGTGCAGTATTATATGCATTACTATACTGTAATATTATGCACATATACACTCCAGGCTTCCTAAAGCAACCAGCACATAAACAGATAACATACAACAATGCACATAACTCTCCAGAAATACTTGCATACTAAAGCTTATAAAATTATTCTGCAGAACATAAGTCAAGCTTGCTGGATCAGGCCAGTGGTCCATCTAGTCCAGCATCCTGTGGCCAACTTGATGCTTGTGGGACCTCAGCTAGCAGGTCCTGAGCGCAGCAGAGAAATATAGTAAAGCATGAGGCTTGGTTCTTTCATACATATTGTATATATAATATACATTTTGCATATAGGTGTTGTTGTTTTTTAAAGCAGATCAGACTTAAAAAGGTAAAGGTACCCCTGCCCGTACGGGCCAGTCTTGACAGACTCTGGGGTTGTGCGCCCATCTCACTTAAGAGGCCAGGGGCCAGCGCTGTCCGGAGACACTTCCGGGTCACATGGCCAGCGTGACATCGCTGCTCTGGCCAGAGCCAGAGCCAGAGCCAGAGCCGCACACGGAAACGCCGTTTAGACTTAAGTGGATACTAAATGCAAGGGGCAGCGTGATGCTGGCAGTGCTAAATTGGATCAGAACTACCAAATTCCCTGTATAAATCATATTCCTCCTCCATCCTCATTTTCAGCTAAAGGCCACCTGGAACAGATTTTGAAAACTGAAACATGGTAGCAAGTAACTGCTTGAGACTTCCAAGATGGCTGTCTGGTTCCAGCAATCAGAATAACGGCCATGTCTCAGGATGCTACTTGGGTCTGGCCATTCCACTCGCTCACCTCTGTCTCCTTTCAGCTCCTGTCATGGGGCCTGATTCTAAGAACTTCCCTGGTAACAGCCACAACCCCAAATCTGGCATGGACTACTCCCCATCCACTAGGCATCCTCCTCCTCCTACGCCAGCACTGCCTGACCCTCACATGTAGGCAGGATCATTGAGCATGGCAATGTTAAGGATAGCTAACAGTAATGACTTATAGGCCAGCACGGATTTTGATCTGTGTGCTTGGGATCTGAATTCAGACAGGGCCTGTTGGATTTACAACTCACTAAGGTAGGATATATGCCTTGAAACTGGATGCTCTCCCATAGCTGTTTCTCTGTCTTTTCTATGCATTTGCCATTCATGTGTTTCCACCAGTGAATTCAATTTTGGGGACCTCCTTAAATGTATTTCAGCATCACAATGGCATCACAGCCTAGCAGCTGTGTTCCAAAGCTTTAATACTCATGAATGTGCAAAGTCATTTTTTTTTAACACTGTATCTTGTGGTAAGTCACAGTGGGCATATGAACCATTTGCATGAAGAATATAAAATATCCCTTAGCACTGCTGTAATGGAATTGTGTGGTTACTCGTGCGTAAACTGCCTCCACTTCGATTAGGTGGTTTGCTCAAACATGTTCAGGGTTAGAGCTCGCCCTCCGTGACCTGTTAGTCACTTGCAGAATCTGCCAGTGGGCGTTTCTTGAATCTCTTCCAGCATAAAAGCTGCTTGACCCCAAGTCTCCGCCTATGTTCCCTGCGCGGAACGCGTCTGCGCAAGTAAGGGGATGGCAAGGGCGTGCCAGCGCTCTCTCCGCTGGTTTCGGTTGAAGGGTCTTGGAGCCCTGACACCGATTCCTCCAGCTCCTCTCTATTGGTGTCACACTGAATTCCTTCCCCCAGACTGGTTCCCTCTCCGGCATCGCTCTGGAGCCCTGCCTCCGCTTCTCGCTCTGATGTCAGTTCCCTGACATCCACCTCCCCCCCAGGACCCCCTCCACTCCCGGCCTGACCCGGTGACGTGACCTTGTCCCCACCTTCAGCCGACGATGCAGGGAACCCTCGAAAGGAGCTGTCGTCATCGTCCGAGGACTCAAACCCCGCTTCCCACCCACCCCGGTTTCTGACGGGAGGGGCTTCCCAATCTGATTCCTCCTCTCCTGACGACTCCCCTCCTTCCTCTGGCGACTCTGGAAAACCCACAAAATCCTCCTCATCATCATCGGTGGTGGCAAATTGCTCCTCCCAGAATCTCCCCAGAGGTTTGGGCTTCCTCGGATACCTGTTGTGGAACTCTTCCACTAGATACCCACCATCTATTTCCCCTTCTGGAACCCACGTGTTTTCTGACTCGGGCTCCCCCTCCCACGCTACTAGATATTCCACCTGCCGCCCCCGCCACCGCGAATCCAGGATCTCCATTATCTGCTGGTGGTGTTCCTTCTCTTCCAGTGGTGGGTGTCTGAGCCCTTCTCCTCCTACCTCCCGGACTCTCCGCTCCCCTCGGTATGGCGAAAGCAGTGACCTATGAAATACCGGGTGGATTTTCATGTTGTCTGGCAACTTGAGCCTGAATGCCACCGGGTTGACTTGGTGTATCACCTCGAAAGGCCCCAGCCGCTTCGGCCGGAGTTTCTTACACCCACCCTTGAAGGGCAATCCTTGAGTGGATAACCACACCCGGTCCCCCACCCTAATGGTCTCCCCTTCCCGGCGACGTTTATCCGCTTGCCTCTTGTACTCTTCCTTGGCCCTTTCCAGATTCATCTTAAGCTGCTGGTGCAGTGCTTCCATTTCTTCCACGAACTGCTCTGCGGCGGGCACGCTCCACTCTTCCTCCCCCCTCCCGGGAAAGGCCCTGGGGTGACACCCATAATTAGCCAAGAATGGGCTCATCCCCGTGGACACATGCTCCGCATTGTTATACGCAAACTCGGCCAGTGCTAGCTTATCTACCCAGTCGTTCTGCCTCTCGTTGACGTAACAGCGGAGATATTGCTGCAATATGCTGTTCGCCCTCTCTGCCTGCCCGTTAGTTTCCGGGTGCCTCGCCGTCGAGAATCCCACCTCCACCTGCAATAAGCTCATAAGCTTCCTCCAGAACCTCGAGGTAAATTGTTTCCCTCGATCAGAGATAACCCTTGAAGGAGCTCCATGCAACCTGAAGATGTGAGTAACAAACAGTTGTGCGGTTTCCTCGGCTGTCACCGCATGAGAGCATGATATAAAATGGCACATCTTGGTTAGCAGATCTACTACTACCATGACTGCTGTCTTACCTCTGGATTTGGGCAAATCTGTCATGAAATCTATTGATACCACCTCCCAGGGTCTCCCCGGCGTGGGCAAGGGTTCTAGTAACCCTGCCGGGGCTGCCCGCTCCCCCTTGGCTCTTTGGCAGCGGTCACACCCTCGTACATACTCTCGTACATCTTCCCTCACCTTCGGCCACCAAAACTCCCTAGTGACCAGTAACATGGTCTTGTGTTGCCCAAAGTGTCCCGCTGTGGGGTTGTCGTGAAGTTGTCGGAGCACCCTTTCCCGTAAGGCCCCCCCGGGCACATACATTGCTCCCTTGTAATACAATAACCCTTCCCTTACCTCGAAGTCCCCCCGGTCTCTCCCATTTTCCCTTAGTTCCCTGATTCTGGTTTGGGCAAATTCATCCTGGCGAATCAACTCGGTTAGTTCTCGTTTCCCAACCAACGCCCCCCCACAAACCCATCGTTCCTCAGGGAACACATGTCGAGCGTCCGGTGGTCTTCCTCCTTCTGTGTACTCTGGTTTCCGTGAAAGCGCGTCTGCTCTCACGTTCTCTTGCCCTGGCACGTACTTGATCTCAAAGAAGAACTTGGAGAACTCCTGTGCCCACCGAATCTGTCGCTGGTTGAGCACTCGCGCTGTCCTCCAGTATTCCAAGTTCTTGTGGTCAGTGCAAACCTGGATCTTGTGCTGAGCCCCTATCAGGAGATGTCTCCACTGGCGAAACGCGGCATAAATAGCTAACAGTTCACGATCGTACACCGTGTAGTTCTGTCTTGGGCCGGTCCCGGCTGGAGCAACACCGCTCCTATCGCTCTGTCCGACGCGTCGGTCTCTAGACTCATCGGTTTCTGCAGATCCACATGCAGGAGCTGTTCCTCCGAGGCGAACGCCTGCTTTAGCCCCTCGAAGGCACGTTGGGCCCCTTCCGTCCAGACGAACTTCTTTTTGCTACTGAGACAATCCGTGATGGGTGCGGTTAAGTGGGCGAAGTTCTTGATGAACTTCCGGTAGAAGTTGCTGAACCCTAGGAACCTCTGCACATCCTTCCGGGTTTTGGGAGCCTTCCATTCCAGCACTGCCTGCACCTTGCCGGGGTCCATGGCTAGACCTCTGTCTGACAACCTGTATCCCAGAAATTCCACTTCCTTGGCGTGAAACTGGCACTTTTCCAGCTTGACCCACAGTTGGTGCTCTCGTAGCCTTTTCAGCACTTCCCTGACGTCCTGGACATGCTGTTTTTCATTGTCCGAATAGATCAGTACGTCGTCCAGAAATGCTACGCAGTTCTTGTACAGCAGGGGACCCAGCACATGGTGCATGAAGCTTTGAAAACAGGCAGAGCCTGACTGTAATCCAAATGGCATAACCAAATATTCAAAGGCCCCCAGGGGGGTGAACATGGTGGTTTTCCATTCGTCCCCCTCTCTCATTCGAATCAGATTGTAGGCCCCCCTAAGGTCCAGCTTGGTAAAAATCTTACCCTTCCTTACCCTGGTCAGAATATCATCAATTCTGGGCATTGGGAAGGTCACGGGTTCTGATACCAGGTTTAACCTTCGAAAGTCCACGATGAGCCTCAGCTGATCCGTGTGTTTTTTATCCACAAAAAACACAGGGCTGCCCCCCACTGCCTTAGATTCTCTTATAAACCCCCTTTTCAAGTTCTTGTCTATAAAGTCTCGCAACTCCTGCATCTCTCTGTCGGACATGGCATACAGCTTACCCACCGGCAGCTGTGCTCCAGGGAGAAGGTTGATTTGGCAGTCGAAGGGCCTATGTGGCGGCAGCCTGTCCGCTTCCCTCTCGCTGAAGACCTCTTGTAAGTCTGCGTACTGTGGCGGCACCTTTCCTTTCTGCTCCAGCGTGGTTGCTGCTGCTCTGGCCAACCTCACCCTGGGCTTCTCCCCTCCTAGACAGTGTTCCAAACAGTGGGCTGACCCGAAGGTGACCGTGCGTTGGTGCCACGCCACCACTGGATCATGTAGCACTAGCCAGCTCATCCCCAGTATTATTGGGGGTCCCGCCAGTGTGGCCACATGAAAGGCTATGGTTTCTGTGTGCCTGGACACACTCATTCTCATAGGCGGGGTTTGATGTGTCACCTCTCCCCCTAGCAACTCTCTGCCATCTATCGTGGTGACTTGGAGTGGGAAATCCAGTGGCAGCAAGTGGATCTGGTGCTCCAGCGCAAACTCCTTACTAAAAAAATTACAGGAGCTCCCTGAGTCCAACATTGCCTTCACCTTGACTGGGTGCCCATTTGGGAGTTCTAGCGTCACCTCTATCGCTATAGAAACCTTGGGTGGGTCCGGTTGGGGCACTTCAATTAGTTGCTCGCTTGGCTGCTGCGCCCCCCTGTGGGCAGTCAAGCGCTGGCGTTTTCCTGCACCTTGTCTTCTGCCCCCTCCCCCTCATTTCCAGCGGCCCCCACCATCCCTTGCCAAGCCTTTCTTTGTGGGCAGACCCTGGCAAAGTGTCCTGGCCGTTGGCAGAGGAAACATTTCTTGGAGTTTCTCCCAGCCTTTGCTTCCCTTTTGACTATTTGTTGGGCGCTCGGCACCTCGCGTGCGCGCGCCCCATCAATTTCCATTGGCACCACGTCATTGGAAGGCTGCCTTGGCATCTCAGGAATGCGGTAGTCAGGGCAACGCTCCCCTCTCCCTTCCCGCCTTTCCAAAGCGCGCGCTTCCTGGCGAGAGCCTATCGCCAGCGCAGATTTTGTCAGCTGATCCATAGTCTCCGGGCGGGGCGCGCGGGAGAGCTCATCTTTAACGGCTGGGGACAACCCCTCCTCAAACAGCATTCGTATGGGCGGGCTGTCCATATCCCATTCGAGCCTGTGTATTAGCATCGCAAAGCGGGACCAATAGTCTCTAACGGAAAGGTCCCCCTGCTTACATCTCATCAGCTCCCGTTGGGTCACACTCTCCCCCAATTGGCTGGAATACATAGCGTCCATCGCCTGAAAAAACTTCCGGACGTCCTTCATGGCGGGGTTATGCGCGGCCATTAGGGGTCTAACCCATTCCCTCGCGCTGCCCTCAAGATGCCCCACGATGTAAGCCACTTGCGCCGCCTCGTCAGCAAAATCATCATGCTGCAGCTGCAGTGCGTACTCTATTTCTGTCCGGAATCCATTATATTCTTGGGGTTTTCCCCCAAACTTGTGTACCAGTCCGGGCACCTTCTTTGCCACTGGGGTGGGTCTCATCTGCGCGTCCTGGGTGCGCCTCTCGTCCAGCCGCGCCATCAGCAGTGCTACATGCCGTTCCAGCTCCTGGTTCCTCTTCACCAGGTCCTGCGCCCCCGCAGCTGCCTCCGCTGCCCCGGCGCCTCCTGTCTGGCTCATGTTTCCACTGCTTACTCACGAGTAACAGCAAGGGACTGGCAGATTGCTGTAATGGAATTGTGTGGTTACTCGTGCGTAAACTGCCTCCACTTCGATTAGGTGGTTTGCTCAAACATGTTCAGGGTTAGAGCTCGCCCTCCGTGACCTGTTAGTCACTTGCAGAATCTGCCAGTGGGCGTTTCTTGAATCTCTTCCAGCATAAAAGCTGCTTGACCCCAAGTCTCCGCCTATGTTCCCTGCGCGGAACGCGTCTGCGCAAGTAAGGGGATGGCAAGGGCGTGCCAGCGCTCTCTCCGCTGGTTTCGGTTGAAGGGTCTTGGAGCCCTGACACCGATTCCTCCAGCTCCTCTCTATTGGTGTCACACTGAATTCCTTCCCCCAGACTGGTTCCCTCTCCGGCATCGCTCTGGAGCCCTGCCTCCGCTTCTCGCTCTGATGTCAGTTCCCTGACAACTGCCTTGTAATTCGGATGATAGCTTCCATTCCAGTAGAAAACTAAACGTGTCTGTAGACTCTGTACCAATTAGATTACTTTATAAGGTCAAAATAAAAGTTTGGGAGCCATTTCCTTCAGCTTCATCAATGGTAGTCATTTAACACAAATTATAGAGTGGAGCCGTGTTAATGATAAGGAGCATCAAAACTTGAGGAAGTGAAAATGGAAGTGTCAAAGCTGTCAGAAGATTCATCCATAAGTAGGCTATAGCTGAATTTCTGGAGTGCCTTATTGAGGGCAGAATGACAGCACCGCTGTGTATCCTTGAAGATGGCAAATAATATGCCAACATCTCTGTCCTTATTGCTAGTAAAATTCCAGGATGAGTGCAGCTGCAATGACAATAGGTGAAGTGATCTGATAAGTCAAAAGGACTTCTAAGTCTTGATTTTACTTTCATTTAATGGCTTGCACGGGTAGTATATAGCTGAGAGCTGTGCACAGCTGATATAATGTGCACACATACATATTGAGTAGTATGCTTCGGTCGCATACATTATTAAAATGAAAGTTATTTCTATTCATTACCTCTGTTTTATCATACTGCAATTAACTGTGTGGCAAGGTAGTTATGCATATGCAATTATTAGCTCCTGTCTCTGATGCTCTCTTCTGGCACACATGTGAAATAGATATATAGATTTAAATGACACCAGAAAAAGGTTGATATACCAGTTATTGTTAAAAATGCTGCTTGCACTGTCTCATAGTTCTACCACCCAGAGGTAAGAAGAGAATTCATGTAGGTTACAGTAACATCAGAGAAGCTGCCCTCATGTTTTCCATACCCCAATGTCTAAAATGGAAGAGTAGTTCCCCCACCAACAAATTTGCATATATAGAGAGCCAATCTGAATTCAGTTGAACCAATGGGAGCACCCTGTTATGAAAGACAGTATATATTTTCTTAAGTATATAAAATTCCTTGCTTGTGCATTCACACTGCACTGACCTTACGGCTACCTTCCCCCTCTGACATGCAGCAGTCATTTAGTTGGAGGGAGGTCAGGTGAGTGGCACAGTCCCATCTTCATTTTGATAATATTTAGATGCTAAGCCTATCTGAAACACATGTGCAGAGGTTCTTAAGGCTGCAATTCTAAGCATGCTTATAAAGGTAAAGGTAAAGGTACCCCTGCCCGTACGGGCCAGTCTTGACAGACTCTGGGGTTGTGCGCCCATCTCACTTAAGAGGCCAGGGGCCAGCGCTGTCCGGAGACACTTCCGGGTCACGTGGCCAGCGTGACATCGCTGCTCTGGCAAGCCAGAGCCGCACACGGAAACGCCGTTTACCTTCCCGCTGGTAAGCGGTCCCTATTTATCTACTTGCACCCGGAGGTGCTTTCGAACTGCTAGGTTGGCAGGCGCTGGGACCGAGCAGCGGGAGCGCACCCCGCCGCAGGGATTCGAACCACCGACCTTTCGATCGGCAAGCCCTAGGCGCTGAGGCTTTAACCCACAGGGCCACCTGCGTCCCAAGCATCCTTATATTAGGGAATAAAACCCACTGAGTACAGAGGGATTGGTTTCTGAGAAAGCATACATAGGATTGTGTGGGACTTCTTTTAGTGTAGCCCTCATCTGTCTCCTCACATGTCATGGACTGGCTAGATGCAGAGGTGTGGTGGGAAGCACCAGCTGGAGAACCCCTAAGGGAGATGGCTCAGAGCCAGGGGATTGGTGGTGGGATGACAATGAGTGGTCAGAGGGAGAAGAGGGAACAGACTGAGAGGAGGAGGTGTCAGAAGCTGGAGGTAACAGGATTTAGTAAGCAGGAAGATACTGGGGAAGAGAGCAGTCCAGAATCAGAGGCAGAAGTGGAGGTGGGCCAAGAGGCAGAGATCAGTCAGGCTGCTGAAGAAGCCAGGGTGTCTCCCCCTCCTGCTGCAACCAGTTCCCCTCCCCTCTGGTTGCCCAGAATCTGCAGAGGCATGAAGAGAGTGAAGCAAAGACAGACAAGGCGAAGAAGTCTCAGGTTGCTTGGGAAGGACCCAGGGGAGGAAGGTGAGTTAGGAAACTGTGGGAAGGCAGGGAACTTCAGTGCTCGCAGCTGCCCCATTGGGGCAAGACGTCCTGGCAAGAGAGTTGCCATGCATCTTAGGCATGGCCTGCTTTTGTTTCTTTGAATAAGGATTTAACTTCACCTTGTGACTTGTCTCCCAGCTCCCACCTTGATCTTAAATATTTCCTACATTGTCAACATATACAGGATATTTGAATTTATTTTAAAAAGCTGTCATTTGCTGCATTACTGATTTTAATTGTTAACAAAGCTGATAAGGTTCACAAATGAAAGTTTTATAACAGGAATGTTATCTGTTTGTAAAATATATGATTTTACAATGAGTCAGTTATCCCTACTCTTGGAATCTTACTCTATAGATTTCTTCTTTTTTTAACAAATAAAGTGCCAACATTCATATATTGATAACATTAGCATGGATACCAGCACAAAATGACTGCCTCTGGAAAGTTTCACTTCCCTTTATTTTAGTTTCTAAATATATACTGCATAAATTATATATATATATACACCATATTTTTTCTGTGTATAAGACTAGGGTTTTTTTTAACCAAAAAATTGGTTTAAAATTGGGTCTTATCTTATACAAGGGGTGTTTTCTTAATTTGGAGTCCCCAAAAATAGGGGCGCCTTATACATGGGGGCATCTTATACACGGAAAATATGGTATATATCTTGAAGACAGTCTTCTAGTACACTAGTGAAATTTATGTTCTCTCATAGGTCTTGCATGCTATTTTATAATCTACAGACATATTTCTTACCAGTGAGTGTACAACCCTAGGAAAAAATAAAGGATTGTTATGGAAGTGTTTACACAGCCCTCGCTACTTTGCAAAAACTAATGCAACTATAGAAAAAGCAATCTAAAGCCACTGCTGTTTTCTCGAAGGCAGACATTGTTTTTATGTCCTACAGATAAACCCCCATTATAAGTTTTGATCAAAGCAGATACTCTCTCTTTGAGACTTTGGGTACATGTAAATTGCTTTGTTATACATACACATTTGCATATATTTTCAAGAAGATGAGCTGCTGAAATGGCGCCTTATATATTTTGATGCTGTGCTGAATTTAAAGTATCTCTAGTACTTTGTTGCCAACTAAGATGTTTTAACAAAGGCTAGGAAGACTATAACATGAAGGAAAGTCAGTAAAGTTGATATACAGTATATATCTATCTCTGCAGCTGCTGTGCTAAGGCGTACATTGGGATAGGAGCACCTTAGTTTGAAACTGTTAACACTGGCATATGAAGCATTTGCCATATGGGATTTAGTGCATAGGCAGAGATGTTCAAATGATATGATGTCTTTCTCATCTGTGTCTTTCCATTTTTTGTAAGCTCTCTGCTTAGTTTCCCCAGATTAAATTGATTAACTTTCCATCTCACCTCCCATTAATTATTGCATTAACAGTAATAATCAAAATGTGTGAACAGCTGGCATTTTAGATGTTCTTAAACTCAGCCCCTAGCTTATGTTTGCTGCTCTACTTACACATACACAAAATTAAACAGCATTTATAATGTTTGTGCACACACACACACAGTTAGGTATATTTTATGTTTTGAAGCCGCACATGCACATTTGACTTGGAAGTCTCTTCTTTGCTTTGTGAGTTCCCTTCATTATCATGGCTTGTTAATTCTATAGATGACAAGGTTAGATAATTACGACCTTCTTCATTAAACATCCCTTTGTAATTAACACAGTGCCTCTGGGTTTAAGGCCTCTCACTCATTAAGCATATAGTGCTTCAAAAATATTGGTAGAACTGCTTTTCATATCCGTCAAACATCTCTGTGGCAAATTACGGTCGCTGCAGTTCTTTTACTACATGTCTTTTCAAATATGGGCTCCTGCTAGTTTTGATAAGAGAAATTAATCAAAAAACAAGAGATTCCATGCCCAAATTCTACTTAGCCACTTGTTTCCTATATACCAGGGGTCGGGAACTGGATCTGGCCAGTGGGCCTTGAGGCCATTTTGACAGATAGCATGACCACAATCAATCTCCTTTGAGAAGAGGTGGGATATCAAGGTATCTAGCAATCAAGTAAATTATATCTTCTGAGTGGATTTTCATTGGGAAGAGGTTTTAACCCCATCCTTCCCTTCTTTCTCCACAGTGTTGCCCAAATCCAGATTAGGAATCACATGCCTCCTTGTGATTGATTGATTGATTGATTGATCGATCAATCAATCAATCAATCAATCAATTGATTGATCGAGGCACAGGGCTTTTTTTTCAGCCAGAACTCACAGGAACTCAGTTCTATCACCTCTCAGGTGAGCACCATTGCCATTATAATAAAACAAGGGAGGCATTCATGGTGAGTTCTGGCACCTCTCTTTCTAGGAAAATAGCACTGAAGATACACAAATATAATCACTTATTTAACATAGAGAATCATAGAAATGTGGAGTTGGAGAGGACTCTAGGATCATCTTGTCCAACCCCCTACAATGCAGGAATGTGCAGCTGTCTCATACAGGGATCATACCTTCTACCTTGGCGTTATCAACACCATGCTCTAATCAACTGAGCTATCTGAATCCATGATCTACTTTAGCCCTAAGGCTTTTAGTTAAAAAAACAAACCACCCCAGACATTTTATTAGTGGGTTTATTTTTCTCTCAGATTTTATTTTCTTGCCTCTTATGAGTCAAAATTTGGTAGCTCAGGCTTCCCCAGCCTGGTGCCCTCCTGATCTTTTGGAATATAATTCCCATTAGCCTCAGTCAGTTTGGCTGTGCTGGTTGGAGTGCAAAACATCTTGAGGGCACCAGGTTGATAGAGAGACTGTTGGAGCATTACATCTGACTGTACAAAATAAACGTGTGCTTTTATATATTTCTAAGAGACTTATAGGAATGTGTGTGGTCACTTTATGGAGACTGATTACGGTCATGCTGCTTGGAAACATTTCCCTCCACCCGCCCTAAGGATACTTAAGCAACACAGATGCCATAGTTGTTGCTGATAAGGGAATTAGAGAGTATAAATACTGCCTCTAAACTGCAAAGTTTCAAGTTTATGGATCTGTGCACTGCAGCGCTGTAAACGGTTTTTCATAAATCCTCACCACTTATCATCCGTGTGATAGCTTTCCTTATAGATCTTACCCTTGTAGTAATTTTCCATTTTGCCACTCAGATGAATGGTGCATGTAGGTAAAGCAGCCCTGGCAGTGTGGAGCTAATTGCATTGCAGCATCTATTTAACTGTTCTCCGCTGAAATTGGGTAGCTATTCTGCATTATTGATTCTTTTCTGAAGGTAAAAATAATCAAATATGCATAAAACATTAAATGCAAAGTGAAATAAACGAATGCATGTTGTTCATGAATATACGAGGGAAGCAAATATCTGCAGCCAGAAAATGAAAATACTTTCATGGCACTGTGTTCAGCAAACTGTTCTGTCAACTACCCATGGTTGTAACATTGTTCCAGCTGTCATCTTTTAAAAATCTATACACACTAGAAAGAAGATTATTTCAACATTTACTAGGCTGGAAAATTGTTATTGCTCACACAGCAAGACTCAGTGAGTTTTGAGGTTTTCCTTTTCATGGCTGCCGACTTTTGATGATCCCAAGGAGACAGATTTTGGATCCTGCTTTAGACCTGCTCCTTCTACTTCCTGTGACTTTAGAATGGCAATGACCCACAGGCTGGGAGCGCTCTGTGCCTTGGCTGCTTAAGATGAACCTATCATCAATAAGACATGACATCATATACAGATATGAATATATTGTACTATGTTGTCTTAATTGCATCCAGTCCTTTGCAAAATGCATTGGCCAGAAGAGAGATAGCAAACATAGTGCTGTCCAAATGTTGTTGAACTCCAATTCCTGTCAGTTCCAGCCAGCATGGGTCACCTTGCACCCATCAAGCGTTCAATAGGGAGGCACTGAGAAGGAGAAGAGCTCTGATGTTTGTGGAAAGTGTGCAACTGCTGTCCCTCTGCAGAAAGATCAAAGCAGAGAAGAAAATGTATCAGCAGAGTGGTAGACTTGTGCTCCCTGCAAATACACAAATCATCCATGCATCTTGCAGTTACCATATTTTGTAGGATAGGGCTTTTAGTTCTGTTGTGCATCAATGTAATTTGCATTCTTTTGCTGAGATTATTGGGTTTTTGACTCTTTGCACAGTCAAGGCAGTTAAAAGGACTTCATCTTCCATAAAAAAGAAAAGTCAAAGAAGAAAATTGAAGATGGAAGTTGAGTGGAGTTACAAGCAAGCAAGCAAGCAAGCAAGCAAGCAAGCAAGCAAGCAAGCAAGCAAGCAAACAAGATAATGTTGTGTTATTTCTGAATCTGGCTCTGCCCACTCTTGTAATGCAGCCCTCAGTCCAAAAAAGCTGCCCATCTATTATACACCTTTATCTAAGAGCAAGTTGCACTGAACTCAGTGGGATTTACTTCTGAGTACCTATGCACAAGATTTTCAGTTTTCCATTTTTCTGTTATATGGTGGGATGATTTAAAAAGGATAACAGAAGTTCATGATGCAGACATTTTGCAATGTCTGTTAGGCATACTTAGCATTCCCACTCATATGTCTAGTCTCCATGAATATACAAGTAATGGCCCACTGTAAACCTGTGCAGATTCAGAGGAGTCACACAGCTCCTTGGGTAGGACTATCGGCCCATCCTTGCACTTCCACCCTAGCAGTATTCCCTCTTCAGACAGCATCACTGATGCCTGAGGCAGAATGCATTTGAGTACTACATCCAAGAGAGAATGGCCATGACCTTCAGTGTCTGTTCAGTAATGCTATCAGGTCAGAACTTGAATAGAAGTTCAGCAGAGTGAGCAGTCTAAAATTACCTAGCTGCAACTTTGACCCTGCTTATGCACTTCTGGAGGCATCAGACAGGACCTTATCTCCTAGCAAGGCAGTTCTTATGTTCACAACACAAATAGTTCAAGAGTCGACTTATAGCAAAGAAGGCAAAAGGCATGAATGTTGGAAGTGTTCTGAAAAGCATTGATGACTTGAGTATGAAGACCGAAAAGCAGTTATCTACAATTAAAATGCATCTCTAATCGTCCCACTTAACTTTTTAGTTCATCAACTAAAACAACAGTGCTCTCTTAACAGGATATTTATGCTCCATCCATTTCTAAAAGTGCTTCTAGGCTATTAAGGCAACAATACTGTGTACATTTATATACAGTGTAAGGGGAGTAAGTCCTACTGAATGAAGTAAAATTGCTTAGCATTCTGCTGTAAGCTCCTAAACGTCCATTGTAATGCAATGGACTTGGGTTCTGCTTCTCAGTTAGCCCCAGTTCCATTATCTTCCATGTATTAATTACCTTAACTCAAAATAGAGCTGGGAGCCAATGTCTATTATCACTTTTATTTGCTGTGCATAAAGGCCTAAACTGCATCCTTGTGTGCGAGAGCTGGCTGAGGTAATCTGTAGCGCTGATACGGTTTTTGCTTTTGTCACTTCTTTGGAATTTTTGGAGGTTATAGAACACACATCTATCCTGGGCATCAATGTCACTTAGTTACATTTTGGCCTTCTAGAGAGATGGATAATGCTGTACAAACCCTGGATCTTCCCAGTGTGTTCGCCATTCAAAGAAAGTTGGAATGTGTAATCCAGCTCTCTTGTTCTAGGGTTGCAACTAGGGATGGGGGGAGGGGATTTGATTTAAGTACACGTTTAAAGGTGAACGTATCTCATTTATGTAGATATACTGTGTAAAAGGTGTATATGCATGTATATATTACTTAAAATTGCATGAAAATGAATTGTTTAAGAGAAGCTTGCTTTACAAAAATGTGCAAGACTACAACACAAAAATGTGTGCATTAAGAGAATTTCTCCCTGAAATGCCGATTAATCTTTATCAAGACTTTATTTTTATTTTTAAATGCAAGCTTTTATAAAAATATGGAAAACTAAACTTGCAACTGGAAAAAATGAGAAACTGGGAAGAACTAAAATTGACAACTTAATCCTTTTATAGTTTCAACACAGTCCTTCTCTCTCTCTCTCTCTCTCTCTCTCTCTCTCTCTTAAAAAAGTGAATGTACATGCTTGTAGCCTACACAGAACACTTCCAGACTGCCACTGTTTCTGGGAGGTATTCAATTAGATACTGGCAAATTCAAGTTGTGCAATTAAAATCAACCTGGCACTCTTGTGCTACAAGCTCAAGCTCACCACCTACCTTCCCCCTTTTTTGTAATAAAGGAAGCAACAAGGAAATGCACTAGAGAGTGTGGGATAACAATGGCTTAGCATACTACCATACAGCCTTCCCGGAAACAAATAAGAATCAATAAGCATTAAATAGCCAAATGTAGTCTAACCTCCTTGTAAACTTCGTGCCAATGAAGCAGGATGAATGCTCAATAAACAGGTCATCTGCAAGTGACCACAGACAAGAGTCCGTTGTCACGTTCTGATGTCTTCCTTAAAAATATTTAGTTGCCCAAATTTCAAACTGTTGAGCCTTAATCCTCTTTTCAGTTCACATGCCATGAAATTGGATAGACTTAGCATCTCACAGGGTTTCCTGCATATATGCCAAGAGCTCTGTGATCCTTGGATAATCAGCAGTAGATTATTGTTAGCAACTTTTTTCTTTTCTTTCCAAAAGTGGGATTTATTTCTGCAAAGATTGTTGCCATTGCATTCCAAGTTTTCCAAAACATATGAAAGAATGTTGTTGGAAGTCAATTGCATGTACTTGCAGTCCAACACTATAACTCTATGCCAATTTACCTGGAAATTTTCATTACATTAAATTCTGAGCAGGTATACATAGGGTTGCATTGCACATCTTTATCACATTTTATCATAGTGGGGATAGCAAGTTGATTAGGATTGCAATCCTAAACACACAGGAGGAAGTAAGGTCCATTGAATACTGTGGAACTTACTTCTGAGTAAACATGTATAGATAGGATTGCTCTGTATGAAGATCTTTATTATATTGCATATCTGTCGGCGTCTAGAATATAATATAATTTATTATAGAGCACTTTCAGCCTTAACTGAATGAATTTAGTCTACAACTAGCTAAGCAGGTATGATATCCTAGTGAAAAAAATTAAAGCTGATAAATTGGGGGTCCTTTATTGTTAGTTACGTTCTTTTGCATTTGAAGCAGAAACAGAAAACTATGTGGTGAGTTTGGTTTTTTTCTGTCAAGAGCTAGGTCCTAGCTTTGTTTACTTAGAAGTCAGGCCTGATTCATATGGCCAAATTGCTCTTTGGTAATTTATTGAAACACAATAATCTGATGATATCTCCATGTGGCAATTCACCCCATGCCAACATAAACAACAATAGCAAAAAAGCTTTGAAATTGCTCACATTGGATATGGAATTGGTGCTATTCATGTATTATTCACTGGTATGGCATGGGGCTGGACTGCTAGCTATGCCCTTGGCATCTAATCACCAGGCTAGCTCTCCTCATGTCTGAAAAAAAATTATGGTATTACTGAAATAATTTGGTCATTGAGTATGCCTATGTGGGAACCATAAACCAGAAGAAAAAGCAAAGCACCAACATATAAAATAAACAATACTTGTTTATTTAGGTACGGAGCAGGTATTTTATTAAAAGCAAACATAAACTAAATAAAAAGCTAAACATAAATTAAATAGACTGTGACCCTATAATGCCATGTATGCCCTATATGTACCTGCAAAGGGGGAAACATGCAGTCAAAAAAGCATATATATATATATATATATATATATATATATGCTCCTCAAAGGGATTTAATAATAAGCAAGGATTGTCTCCTCTTCCTTTGCTTCTGAAGACTCTGTAATATCCAAATGATTTCTAATTAGCAAGCCTATATATTTAGAATAAATTTCAGACATTGCTGTCTTAAGCCCTGCTCCTAGGGCCCGAGGGACTCTGCTAAAATCTCTTACATGTAATAGATTTTCTTTCTAATCTGCCTTTATTCCCCTCCCCCATAGCTCTGGAATCTGACACAGTCGTGTTTTAATTGGGAAAAATGCCTATGAACCTTCTCTCCCCTTCCTGAGAAAGGCACAAGGGGTGGGGGAGGCTGGAATATCCTGGGATAAACAAAGGAGCTACCTTTATGTGAAAGAAGACTGAATATCATTGAAATAATGAAAAGTTGTGCTTACAGGGAAGAGGAGCTATTTCCCAAAATATATCAATCTGATATTCAGAGCACTTGAGAGTCTATCCAGGTTACCTATTTCCTGAGGCCTTACCAAATAATACAGATTTAACAGATATGCTTTTTTTCATATGTATTTCTCACTTCAGCATCCTTTCCATTCCCCATAAACGGGCAAACCAAATCAAGTCTGCCAGATTAGTATGTGCATTAGGAATTGGCTGGAATATGTCATACGGACCATTGAAGGAAATAAAGATACAGTACATTGGATGTGCTGTCTTTATGCATTGTATTCCCTCCCCCTCTATCACCTAGGTAAATCTGCAGCCTCTTTGAAGCTTCTTCCTTGAACTGCTCCATATTTGCTGATCATCCTTTCTCTGTCAGCATTTTTCAAACATCACAATCCAGTGGTGTATAAATTTTATCAAATAAATAAACTACAGCTGACATGAATTTGCCTCCCAAACAAACCATCCTTTGCTCATTTTGGATAACAAATATTACCTAGCTACAGACTTATCCTATTTTCATCTTTGACCCCCAGTAATATTAGATTTTAGTGTTTGACATGGCAGTTGATATTTCAACAAGCAGCAGAATTAGATTTTGTCTGTAGTGAACAGTGATATGCAATGGGATATCACAGTAATTTTTCAAACTCTCTACCTTCAAGGAAAACGTTTCGCAATGGCATCTTCCAATGACACCTGTGCATCTTCCACAGAGTCCCATTTCTTCTTGAGGGACCATAATAGATTCTAGTTTTGGGTCCTGTTAGTACATATCAAACCTCACTGGGTTTCTGAACCAACTTGGAAAATGCCTGGCAGCTGTGTTCTCCCCCACAAGCGACCCTCGGGATGATTCATCACTCTTCTTTCCCGATGCACTTCTGTGACATATATCCAAAGATATATGCACACAATATGATAGCAGAGTCCAAACAGAAGCTAGGCATTTGAGGTGTGGAATTTAAGCGACAGAACAACAGAACATGGCTCCTCTCTTCTTCTCTGAGAGAGAACAGGAAAAAGCAATAGTACAACTAACGGAACAGTGTAACTGAACTTCCATTCTCATGACTCCAGCAGTATGGAATGTCAGCACAGACATGTGATGAAAACAATCACACATCCTGCAATGGGAGGAATGAAATCCCAACAGGTCTCAGCATCATATTTGCCAAGTTTGACCCAGAACATACCCAACACTACCTGTGACTGGACATTGAAGAGGAAAGGCATTAAGTGATGGACAAATTATCTGTGAACACTTCTTATTGAGGAATCTCCGATACGCTTTTAAAGAATTCAGGATTCCCCAGAAAATAGTCTGAGCATCACTAGTGTATCATATCTGGAATGTAACACTACTTAACACTAGATAGTGTTTTATAATTGCAAGGTGTTAGCATTTTTATCGTAGATTCCTTACAGGGTAGAGATGGATGGATGGAACAGTCTATATCCAGTCCATGTCAGTTTCCCTTAAATCCATTCTGTCCTATTTCTCCATTAATCTGGGGTGTACTTAAAAAAAAAAAAAACCTGCATGAAAATCTACATTGAAATGCATACTTTATAACACAATATGAAGTGTGGATCATGTGAGCTTCCCTCAGAATAGAAATACCATTCCTCCAGCATCCCTGGTTCAAGCAGTTTCCCATTCTGACTGAGCTGCAACTTGGCTTTCTTTCGAAGCTATGCAGACTGACCCACGTTGAGCCATCATCTAGAAACTTCCTATGAAAGATACCATCTGGTTTGGTAACTAACCCTTGTATCAGGTGGGGGAGACTTTTAGACATTCAACACATAGTTTTTGGCTTCTGGACTTCACCTGGTGCTTGAGGGGTATTTTGCTCTCCTTTCTAGTATAGCAAAGGTCTTGTGTCTAGTTCCTCACTCATTATTTGGAGTGTTAATAACTAGTTAGATTATATAGTGCATATTTCTGTGGTGCGTATCACTGTGGCAGCTAGATGCTTTAATTACAGAGATTAAAGTACTAAACAAGGACAAAAAGAGAGAACAGCTATAATTACTAAATCTGTACATCTGTGGAAAACGCTTCATGCACTGCCTCAAGAGGGGTGTCGTGTAAGTGCCTAATTTTTTTTGTTTGTTTCAAATGTTAGCTGTGGTAGCAGAGTAAATGGAAGCATGTAGCTGTCTCATGTTGCCCATGTTACAGGCTCCAGTGACATGGTGGTTTTAGACTCCTGGTTTAGATATCTGAATCCCCACCTACGAGGTATGAAGTGGTGGGTGGAGTGGTGGGAAACATTTTGAAGGGGAAAGAGTAAAAGAGTGAAAAGGTGAAACTGGTGTCCTTCAGGTGCTTTCCTGCAAACAGGGCTGTAGAATTGGAACTAAGTCCCACTGGAAGAGAGAACAGCTGAGAGAAGTGGTTTGGGGCTACCTGGGCAGAAACAGGTAGAGGATTCAAAAACTCCTCCTATGGAGTGACACTTTCCTTCTATGCTTTATTTTTATAAATATTTATTGAAATTTTTCATAACAAATAAAAAGAATCAAGAAAAAATACACCAAAAACGACAATCGAAACAGAAATCAAAAAAGAAAAACTAACAAAGTCAAAAACCACACAACATAGAAGCAACAAAAAAGAAAAATTATTACTTGCATTTACTATTTCTATTACCCTCTTTCCTGACTTCCTCACATCTCCCTTTTCTGTGTTCTCCTTTACACAATCAATTTTAGCAATTTCCAACCCTTTTTGCCAATCTTGTTCAATATTTTACATTTCAACCTATTATACCTGTTTGGCATGCCCCACAACAACACGCTGGTTGTGCTATGTTCTGCTGAGTTAGATTTAGATACCATACATCTCAGAGAACAGTGTCCTCTAAAAGTTTTTTCAATTGCATGGGTAGGTCTGCGTGGAAGGTGCTCAGTTTGGCTCTTGGCATCTCAAATCCAGGGCCTTGTAAGACCCCTGTCTAAAACCCCGGAGAACCAGTCAGCTTAAACAATTCTGGGCAATGTTCTTACTTAATATAAGGCAGCATCCTATGACTCCTAAAGTTTGTGTGATAGATGCATTTTGGTGCCCAGCTTTTGCATTATTTTTGATGAGAAAAGGGCAAGAGAGTGAAACACATGCCCTTGCTGGCCCAGCAGTTTCCATTAGATCAGATGGATGAATCATCTTTCTGGAAATTAATTCCTTCCTTTAAATTAGTCACATCTCTGGCAGAAGACAGTGTGCCACTGACGGATGTGACCCACCTACTCTTTCTTCCAAGGCAGCAGGTCACCACTCCTTACTCACCTATCCAATAAATGGCCAATGATGTTGGTAGTTGGTAGAACATCTCTGCCTTTGCAAAATTCATTTTTCAGTGGCCCTTATATATTGTATATATTCTAGCAAAAAGAGTCAAAATAAACCTGTGGAGTCCTAGCAAAGACTATGAACACTTATATTGGAGTAAGACCTATTGAACTCAGTGACTCTTATTTCTGAGTAGGCGTGCATTGGATTGCATTGTAATTCATTATCAGTCTGTAACCTTGCAGTTAAAACTTTTTTTTTTTTGAAGACTTATTATTTTCATAGCACTTTAAATACATTCATTCCATTGAAATCAGAGCAAAAGCTCCTGGTGATTTTAATAGAACTGGATTACACTCACCTACTTTTCTATCATCCATGTGTGGTTCTGTCTTTATTATTTCCATTCTCCATATGAAGATGCAAATCTGAAAGAGAGTACATTGCCCCAAAAGGCCACCCTGTGAGCTTCTGACGAAACTGGAACTCAAATGCTCGTTGTTCCTGAGTCTAGACCAACCCTCTAACCATTGAGGCAACTTGCTTTCAAGCTATGGATCTGAGTCTTTTTTTCCAGGCATCTGCAATTTGTGACAACTGTGAGGACTCTTTCTCACATTACAGAATGAAACACAGTGAGTTGCCTGTGGCACTCCAGTTTGAGCAACAAGAAGAAAGACTCCTCTCGCACAATAACATCACTGGGATGTATTGCCTTATAGTTGGACTCTTTCATCTATAATGCAGAGGAATAAGCTTTCTGTTTGTAATATTTGTAGTTTACAAATTCAAAACATTGGATTTTCTTCAGATAGATTAGAAAAAACCACGACCCAAGTAAGCACATCACAGGAAAAAGCAAGCAAATTCCCCCAAAAAAAGCAGAATAAAATGAGGCATTCAATTATTAAGAAATGGGTATAAATAAAAATGTTCTTTTCTCTACTTCGCAGTCACCGATATGATCTAAATTAAGACTTATATCTCATTTGACTTTTCCCCCAGGAAAGAAAAATGCTGACAGAGTAGAAGTTTGAAGAGCTCCCCGAGGTTAAGAGTGCTCCACATTTAATTTGTAGCATTGAGGCAAGAAGAAGAGAAGGTGTGAGATAGCTGCTTCCCTTTTTCATCTCTTCAGGCTGGGCCTTGTCCATACAATCAGTTTATAATTCATAAGAAAGACACCTTTTGCATGCCTGTCCACATAGCTTTCTTCTAGATTCTTCTGAACGTCCCCATTATTTTGTATCTGGTGCACTGATACTGGGAAAATATGACTCATTTAAGATAATATATTCAGTTTGATCTGGTTCCTATATTGCCAGCTGTGTCATGGGAGTCACTGAGGCATGGCAGTTCTCCCAGTCACACTTTGAAGAAAGCCAACCATGTGAGTGGGGCTCACAATGCAATTTCAACAGTCCCCGTTTTTCTTTCCTAAAGGGCGGGATGATGAATCCTCCAGAGAAGCAGGTCCCTTTGGGCAAATGCAGAGCTTCTCAGAGTTGAAGCAGGATATTTCTGAAGCATCCTAAAATGAAGCAAGGTATTCCAAAACAATTTGGGGGCACATTGGACAATGATAATAATAATAATAATTTATTATTTGTACCCTGCCCATCTGGCTGGGTTTCCCCAGCCACTCTGGGCGGATTCCAACAAAGACCAAAAATACACTAAAATGTCACACATTAAAAACTTCCCTGAACAGGGCTGCCTTCGGATGTCTTCTGAATGTCAGGTAGTTGTTTATCTCTTTGACATCTGATGGGAGGGCGTTCCACAGGGCGGGTGCCACTACTGAGAAGGCCCTCTGCCTGGTTCCCTGTAGCTTTGCTTCTTGCAATGAGGGAACTGCCAGAAGGCCCTCAGCGCTGGACCTTAGTGTCTGGGCAGAACGAAGGGTATGGAGACGCTCCTTCAGGTATACTGGGACGAGGCCATTTAGGGCTTTAAAGGTCAGCACCAACACTTTGAATTGTGCTCGGAAACGTACTGGGAGCCAATGTAGGTCTTTCAAGACCGGTGTTATGTGGTCTTGGCAGCCGCCCCCAGTCGCCCGTCTAGCTGCCGCATTCTGGATTAGTTGTAGTTTCCGGGTCACCTTCAAAGGTAGCCCCACGTAGAGCGCATTGCAGTAGTCCAAGCGGGAGATAACTAGAGCATTCACCACTCTGGCGAGACAGTCTGCGGGCAGGTAAGGTCTCAGCCTGCGTCCCAGGTGGAGCTGGTAGACAGCTGGTAGACAGCTGCCCTGGACACAGAATTGACCTGCACCTCCATGGACAGCTGTCAGTCCAAAATGACTCCCAGGCTGCGCACCTGGTCCTTCAGGGGCACAGTTACCCCATTCAGAACCAGGGAGTCCTCCACACCAGCCCACTCCCTGTCCCCCAAGAACAGTACTTCTGTCTTGTCAGGATTCAACCTCAATCTATTTTTATTCATCTTAACTTGCTATCCCCCTGCCCACATCCTTATCAGATTACTTTCATAAGGCAGGCCAGCCTGCCTATGAAGTGGACTGAGGCAGCCATCTCAGGAAGCAGAATCCCACCACCACTGCCTCTGGAGAAGCAGCAGCAGAGGCAGGTTCCAGTGAGATCTCACCAAAATCTCACCAGATCTCACCTGAAGCTGCTGCTGTTGTCACTTCACAGGCACCACTATGTGACCAGTTATGTGAGGTTTGGGCAGTGGGGCAGCACCTTCCCATTTTGCTTCAGGTGGCAAAACAGGACACACCATCCCTAAGATAACTTCTATAATGCAAGACCATTCCATAATAAGATTGTTGCCTACAAAAGTACTGTGTGTGTGTGAAATGAATCACTTTTAATTCTGCCCTCCATAAGCCATTTTAAAGGTGTCTAGCACAAAAGCTCCCTTCTGAAATGGACAGGTGTCTTACATAGGAGCCCAACATAAAAACAAAAGTTTTAGAAAATTCTTTAAAAATAAATAAGTAAGGGGATTAGTACAAAAGCTCCAAGACCTATGTTCTGTAATTTGGCAAGCTTTATCAACTTGGGAGAGACTGCTTCTACAGGTATATTTTTAGGACCAGCCTTATTTTTGTGATTGTAAGTTGTTTTAAACTGTATTTAATATTGTGCTTTAATGTTGCAACCCAAGCAAGCAATGTTGCAAGCAAGTAAGCAAGCAAGCAAGCAAGCAAGCAAACAAACAAAGAAACAATGATATCTTTAGTGAGTATCTATGAGGTAGGACAGAATTTTTAAAGCTTCATGGCTCAAAGTATTGTTAAAAGCTATATTAATGCAATGCAATCATAGATATATACACAACCATTTCAGCATCCATTCTTGTGCTTTATAACCCATTTAACGGCTCTTACAAGAAAACAAACAAGCTTTTGTTCCCCCCCACTTGGCATTATGGGGTGAAAGCAGATTTGTAGGAAAGGTGAAGCAGGGGGAGAGCATGCAATGGCTCTTTGGAAATCAAGTGCAGATTTGAGTTTACATCCCAAACATTTATTTCCCCGTTTGTTCGTGAGATATGCCATATATGAGCAGCTTAGCAGTGGTGGGCTTTTGCCTCTCAAATTTTAGTCATGCCCTGCGTGACACTAAAAGCCGGTGTACCCCTGCCTCTCTCACTCGGTTCTACAGCATTGTTGTGGTGCCCCCTACAGTGCAGTGCAGCCACACCAGTTGTGGCACTCTAAAACTGCCTCTGAGCTTAGCAGGAAATATTTGACATTAGACATAAAACTGTTATCTATAGACCTGTTCTGGATACCTCCCCTTTCCCCAGATAAACAAAGTCTGATTACGAAGGCCACTTTTGAATGCTAAAACTCATCTCTGGAGCTAAGACTTCATCTCAGTTCCACCTGTTCAGTCAACATAGAGAAGAAGCAGGATTAAGCTGGCTCCATCTCCATATATTAGGCTGGTTATCATAACAGGCTCAGTGCATGCACCAGACCTGCACTTGCAGTCAGAAACTCAGGTTCAGCATATAGATCATACACATGTAGAGTTTTCCTTCATAAGAGGGAAGGCCAAAGACAGACATTTTGCTGTCTGAAGCGGGGCAGAAAATGGTGCCTTTTCTCCACTTCCATCAGTCATGGTGCCTAGTAACAAAGGCCTGCCAGATATTTTTGCATGTGAAATAATACAATCTTCAAACACCTTTTCCCTTCTCTGAAAGTAAAGATAAAATATCTAGCTATGTGCTGTCCTTTCATGATCCCCAGTACTGGATGCCTAAGGGACAGGAAGCTTTCCTACAAACAGGCTCAGCTGTGGTAGTATGGGTGAAAATCAGGATCGGAAAAGGTGTCTCGTTTCACCAGGCTCCCCTTAACACCCTGCAGCAGCAGCAAACCTATTTTCCCAATTGAGTGCATAGAGTTTCTTGCATGTTTTCTGAGAATTTGAATTGTGGGACAAGAATATCAGCAGAAAGCAGCAGGAAGAAATGTACAGACAGTCTATCGTATCAGATTTCAAGAAAGCAGAAAGAAATGTCACGGGGAGCTTTTTGTGGAATATTTAATTAACAGCAACAGCTACAGAAATGAAAAACAACATCCAGGCAATTACAGTGTTCAATAAAGCAGCTCTCAAAGGATGAAGCAGCAGTGGATTAGTGACTGGCATTTAAATATGTTATCAACCAGTTAGGGGAGGCTGGAGTAGATTCACTTCCCGGAGGACTAGGCTAGTGCAATATATTATCGCTATATTATTGTGGATTTTTTTACCCAGGGCAGTAAATTGAATTATATATAGGAGAAAGTGATGCCAGTTCAGGTCTCAACTTAAGGTCTCAGCTACGCAATCTGTTCTTCTGGACAGTATATTACACCATGTTCTTGATATACCTTGGGATTCAGTCAGCCATTCATTTTGCTAGAAATCAAAGGCAATATATGTTTTGGTTGAGTGAGAGAGAAGCTGGAAAACTGTATTATTTATAAAGGTGGAGAAATATGCTAATCTTTGGACACTTAAATAGAACAGAATAAAGCATTCATGTGCTCTTACCTGAAGGGCCAAGTACAACTGGCAACGGTTGTGCCTTCATGTCAACTGGAAGAGAAAAACGTTGGATAGAATTTCCATAGGTAGTGATCTTTTCCCCAGTAAAATAGGCTTTTTTTTTTTTTTTTTTAAAAAAAAGCATATTAACTGGACTAAATCATGCATTCACTACAATAAGTTGACATGCGGTTTCTTAAAGCATTAGTTTTTGAAGCCATGAATAACACTGCTTTTGGTTTGTTATTTTAAACACATCAAACAAAAGGTTTCCTGAGCCACCTTGTTCCCTGCTTCTCCAGGCTATCACCATGCAGGCTTCTTGCAGCAGAAACAGCCCTGTGCATTTGGAGCATTGGTGTAGCACAGCGGTGAAGACTGCAGCTCTCCACACCAGAGGTGGGAAACCTCAGGCCCAGGGGGGACCTTCTCAGAGTGTTGTTATTCTTGGCTTGGAGCCTAACTCAACTTTCTGCAAATAGAAGGGAACCCTCCAGTCATGGAGGATCTCACCAGTCCAAGGCGCCTTTTTGCAATGGTTGCTTGTTGTCTCTGCCCAGCACACAAATAATCAGCCATGCTTTCTTGTAGTCATAGCATATGGACTTCTGAGACCAAAAGCAACAGAGATGATCACAGCCAGTCTATGGCTCCAAACAGTAGCCCCTTTGTTTTCTTTGAATCACTTCTCTTATGCTGGCAGCTAAGACAGTCCCTTTTAGAAGTAATTTAAAATGCTGCTTCTTTAGTGCTGCTTGAAATTATATCTTGAAGGGTAATTGCATCCTACGGTGTCACACCCATACAACAGACCTTCGTAGCTGAATATCTGGCAAAAGAGGAGAATACTCACAGGCCAACAAATAGTCCTGTGACCTGTCCTTCCTTCCTTTTGAGGATTTCAGAGCCTTAAAATGGCCCTACTTTGCCACCTCCTCAAAATATGATGTTGCTGCCAAGGAACCTCTGGCTTCTTCCACATGTCACAGTTGTACTATATAGCAGGTTAGTTTTTGTTTCATAGAGGGATTTGCTGTTAAAATAAATGAATAAACACCCCACAGGTTGTTTTTTGAGGGAAACTCAATGATTTTTCATAGCACGCAAGACTATTGTCTCAAATTGCCCATTCGGTAGAGGGTCTCAGGGTCATGGGTTGAAGCCCCACATTTAGCAAAAGATTCTTGCACTGCAGGGGGCTGGCCTAGATAACCCTTGTGGTCCCTTCCAATTCTGTGACTGAAAAGCATAAGGCAAGATGGGTCTGTGAAGTTGTTGTGTAAATCTGAAAGGTAGTCAATAGTGTTGGTAGCATGTGGGGGAAGGGGTAGAAGGTGAGAACAGGACCTATATACAGGTGACTGTCATACACGATAGACAGCAGAATATATCACTATCCATACACATCTACTGAATGTAAAAAAAAAAATGCAGAAAGAAGGATAAATGAATGTGGAAAATCAACTAATGGTTGTTGTCAGCATCAGCATTCATTAACATAACTTTATCATTTAGGACATTCATCAGATTGTGTATGACTCTCAGCATTTTTCATGGCTGTTGGTAATTTCTGCATTTTGGGCATTTCACTGTAATGTTTAAGTACGACTGCAGCATGACAGCATTCTGAATAGCACTTTTCCTTGGATGAGTACCATCCAATGAGGGTTTTAAAAGTGGGCTAGAAATGTTGCTGCTGGAATGAATTCCTGGCCGAGAAGGAAGAAATTGTGTTTTTGCATCTCCATACCTATTTCACAAACTGCTGAGACATTTTGAAAGCTTGCATACACCCTCACAGCAACATCTAATAATTTCAGCCCAGAGCTAGTATAGAGGCATTAGGGACAGTGAGAAACCTATAGACAACTGCCTCAGTGAAGCAGTCTTTAAAGAGTCCTCCTACCCACAGAGCTCTCTTCACATAGGACCCTGAGGTAAATTTGTCAAAGTAGGTCTCTATCACTGTGAAAAATTATAAACATGCTTCCTGCAAACCAAGAAGAAAAAGAAAATCAGAAGCAAAATTGGTTTGAGCTCATCCACTTTCCTGCCCTGCTACTGCTTCATGGAAATAAAAAGAGCAAAATAGAAAGAAGGGGTACTCTATCAGAAAATGGCATTTATTGTTGTAAAGTATCTGGAAAATGGAAAACACCACAACCATCCAATGTTAATGCTCTGTGTTAATAATATAAAATACATCATGTTCACTACATGCAGCAATAATACCAAGCCCATTTAAATAAATTATAATTATATCTAAGAGTCTCTCATGGCCCTTAAAATATGAATTCAATAGGACATAATCCGTACTATAAAATTCCAGAGCTGGACTGACCATGGGAGCTATTATTGCTGCCATCACAACTGGAATCTCTGTAGCCTCCTAAGTGCCCTGCCAGAGACCGTTATGTCCTGTGGAGAGAACAGGTGGAACCAGGGGAACCATCTCTGAGACATCATCTTAAGGCCACATGCCAAATGAGAGATATGCAGTGCAATTCTATAGTTGAGTAAGCCAAATACAGTTCAATGGGATTTATTTTCAGGTGAGTGTTCATAGCAATGAAACTCCAGTAACCTACTTTTGGTTCTGTGGTATTCAAACAGGGCTGCAACTAATTGATTATGAAAAGAGACTGTGTAGAAATAAGTACAATAACTCACCAGTGGTTCATGTCCCAACCAAAATGAATACCGAGGCATACCACGCAGTGCACATGCCAACATTTTACACAACTACAGCTGCTGCTGAAGTATATTTTGAATTATGGTTTGTAGGCCAATTGTGATTGGCAAAATAATCACTACTCTCTGGGCTTTTAGGTCAGTGCAAGACAGGCTGCTGCAGGGGCAAGTGAACATAAGATAAAGCCAGGTGGTGAAGAGTCTTCTACAGTACATAACCATGAGCAGAGTGAGGCTCAAATGTTGTGTTACACAAGCATGCCTATGTATTTTTTTCATCTCTGAAATGTAGGGCATATCTTGGGACTTTGCTTGCATAGACGGCAGCCCACCAAGCCATCATCTCTTTCCTCTAAGCATGCCCACAATTCTCCTCTTAATCCAGAGTAAATGTTTTCCTGTGATCAGGTGCTAATGGCTGAGATTATCTGGTTCAGCAGCATCTACAAAGGGATGCTCGCAGTTCCACTTGAGCACCATAAGCACGGCACTTTCATCACTTTCGACTGAGAGCAATCATAGCCTATTGTTACACACACACACACACACACACACACACACACACACACACGTGATAATCTTTTTCATTTTCACCTAATGACAGAAATAGATTATTAATTGCAGAAACTTAAAGCAATTAAAGCCATCCAAATTGTGGAATCCACACTTGCTATGTAATTGAAAGGAAAAACTATACTCATTATCGGATGGCGTTCTGGGGTGGGTGGAATAAAATGACTATTAAAACATACAAGATGTTTCTGAATTGAAGGGTTATTATCATATTATTCATACATAAGAAATTTAATATTCAAAGCATTTTACAACTTGTGCTTTGCTTTACTTGCATGCTATTTTAGGGGACAGTACGTTTCCTCAATAAGTGCATGTGACCAGACTATGTGGTTGCTTGCTTTTACTCCTAGTTTACACACAGGGAACTGAAGTTGTAGAGGATAGAGCCTTGACTCTCCCAGATTCTGCATACTTGGGTCTTCCAGATTCTGCATGCTTTCAGTTCTCCTATATTTACTCTCTCCTCAAAGAATGAAATGAATAGATTTATATAAAGCATGCTTAGGACTGGGCATCTTCACAATTAGAAAATCACATGTGGAAGAAAGGTGCATTGAAAATGATGCTTATAGCACTTATCTCCTGGTAGATTAGGCTAATGATGAATTTAGGATTGTCACTCCTCTGTTTCCAGGAGTTCTCTGCTTTGCAGGCTGTAGAAGGATGGCCCTCTACTTTGAAGGAGTCTCCTGTATGAAGGGCTGTCCAGTCAACACCCAGTTTAAAGATAAAGAACCATAAGAATGGAGAGCAACGAAGCAGGCTACCCTTGTGCAGCACAATCGTCTCAGAGTTCAATGAAATTATTTTCCAGTAACTGTGTTCAGGATTGCCACAGAAGTAGGTGAAGTTGATAGAGAGTATGGATGAGGGTGAGACACACCTACGTAAGTGTTAAAATACATGTGGGTTTGCCACACACTCTGCCACTGACAGCCGCAAACTGGGCACCTAAGAGAAGTAGTCATACATGCATACCGATTTGTGTGTGTTGAGCTCCACCAAGTGATGGGGGAATCCTGAGCTAAGTAGGACCATCCCTCACATGAAGGAACCCTATGTACAAAGAGCTTCTTCTAACATACTATATAGCATTTGCAGGGGGGCAGCACTACTCAGTGCACCCCCTTGATACATTCTTTCGGCACATGAAGGCGTTTGAGTGAACCCTTCTGTAGTGCCTCACTTAAGGGCCTCCATGAGAGTCATGACTTAAGGTCTCTTTGGTTTGGGTGTAACATTGTCCCCACTACACCACACCATCTAGTGTACGGAGTAGAGTACAAGATGGATGTAGACTGTCACATGAAACAATTGTATGTGTACATAGAATCACAGAACTGTAGAGTCGGAAGGAACCACTAGGGTCATCTAGTCCAACCCCTTGCAGTGCAGGAATCTTTTGCCCGACGTGGCATTTGAACCCCGTGACCCTGAGATTAAGTGTCTCATGCTGTATCTACTGAGCACATGCACACAATCGTCATCACTAGTTACTGACGAGAACCCGCTCGCCATCCGTAAATAATCAGTCTCACACCAAAATGGGTTGTAGAAATCTGGCCGCAGCTCTGCTCTAGAAGCTGCTGTAGCACAGCCTTTATTGTGTGTCCACGAAAAGATACAAATTCAAGGAGAAAACTTTGCCTCAGTCAGCAGATAAAAGACAATACAATACATTAGTCTCATGTTCTCACACCAGACCACGTATTTGATCAGGCTATGCTTACGTGGGCCAATCATCGGGCAGCATGAGCTCTCCACGCGTTGATCATGCTCCAAGCAATGCTTTCTGCTATGAAATCATCCTTGCAATAATGAACTTTTGCCCATGCTCTTATGGACAAATGACCATATTCCCACAAGTTACAACTTCCCAGTGCTGATGAGCATGCAGTGATATATTTGCCCTGGCAATGTTGCACAAGTGTCACCTTTTTCTTCTTCCATGGAAGTTCCCTTTGAAGCAAATTAGCAATGTGGGAAGCACATTAGCTAGAAGTAAAGCTTAATGTCATAAACTTTTTGAACGATCCACGCTGTTCTGTGAAAAAATGGCATCTTTAGCCATGAGAGTTTGGGGAGGGGGGTGGAATCCTGAATCAGCAACAAATTTGTCTTCCTTGTACAGAATTTTTAATGCAAGTCCATCTGTTGGCAGGTCTCCCACTGTGGGTCCCTACCACCACTGCCACTTGCAGCATGCTACTGTTTAGATTACGGTTACCTATGCTGGGGACCAAATTTGTTTTGCAAACAACATCTGGGGTGGTCAGAATGAGAAGTGCAGAGTTCAGCAAAATGTTGACAGAATCCAGAGCACGAACACCTTGCTTCAAACCTCCGCGCTTCAGTTACGTGAGCTGGTTCACCTACCGCTTAATTGGCCGCAAGCCATACAAGTAATTATGCCGCTGACATCTCCTGAAATTATATTCTTAATTGTTACATTTATTTGTATCACAATGAAATTAAACCACATCTCGGTTTGGTGGGGCTCTGTTGCTCTCATAGCTACAAGCATTGTGGGGGCATGGCAAGCATCAGTTTTACATTTCATGGAAATGTCGTCTGGCAAGCTAGGGGGAGGAAAAAACAAAGGAAAACTCCCCCAGGACCTCTAGGGAGCAAGAATTGTAAAGATGGCAAAGTAACAGAATATTGTAGTATGGCTCTTATTATTATCATAGCGCACTGCAGATTACTCTGTTTCTCTCCGCTCCCGCCCCCCCCCCCCGAACTCGCTGTTATTGTTTGCTACAATTTATAAGAGTTTACCAGGGCAATGCTGAATTGGTTTGCCTGCAAACAGCAATATAATATCTCACTCCAGAGACACAACATATCTCTATTTGTCGTTGCAAATTTACTTCTTTTAAAGAGGGGGGGGGGGGGACACACACATCCTGCTTCCTGCCTCCATTTCTTCCTTTCTTTTTTTAAAGAAGAGGAATAACATCCTTTCAAGGAAAATGTATGCGGAACCAATTTACAGAGGTTTGGGGTGGGGGGAAGGAGCTCTAAACACAGTTTGGTCTTTCTGCTCAGAACTGCTCTCTAATTGCTTTGAATTTACTTTATTGCAAGGTTGGGGATTGCTTTGAAGTGATTATGAGGAAAACAAACAGGCCTTTTCTTTATTTGCAAGGAGAATTTAGAGAAGGAAAAGCTCTCTCTCTCCACCACCCCCTCCATTTGATATCCTGTTTTAGAAGCTACAGTTCTAGAAGGTCTCAACAGTTACTAAAAATGTAATGGTAACACATTTACTTCCTTTCTTTAATGGCTGAGTCATTTGTACTGGGGAATCTTTTGCTGGCATTGAAAAGTACTGCTTCAGCTTTTCTCCCCTTAACTGTACCATTTCGATGGATGGAGCAGACTGCATTCTTCTGTTTCTTGGCAATCCCTTTGCAACACCCCCCCCTCCCACTGCTCCCCCCTCCCTGCCCCCCGGGCTTTCCACCTCTGGGTTTTCTTTTGCTCTCATACTACTAAATGTGTGAGCACAATATGATTTGGGAAATAAGTAAAATAGCAGTCAGGATTTGCATAAGGAATCTATACCTGATAAAACACAAGCAAAGATTGTTGAAGGAAAGTAATAAATAGGCCATGTAAGATAATGCTGCACACAACCAATGTTAGAATGTTGAGCATCTGAAATATTTACATTGTGATATTGTATATTTATGTGAACCCTTTAAGCCTTCACCAACACAGGCTGGGAATGATGAGGTTGGGGAAGCCTGTCTTAATGGGTCAAAGATGTGTCTAGCTGCCTGGAGCCCTCAGCCCATGGCCAGTGCTCTTTGCCTCCTCTCTGGAACCTTGTGGGCAAATAAATTAATAAAATGGTGCTAAGCTAACCAGCAGTAAGTTTGGTCCACCTTTCATCTCCATGATAGCACAGCAAACTTTGGATATCAGAACTATGCATGGTGTTGTGGGTGCAATTTGACTCCCCATCTCACCAGAAATATACTGGTATTTAGTGGCACAAAGAGAACCATAGAACAAAAAGAATGAAGGGAAGTTTAAGTGGAGAAAGAGAAGAATCCAACTCAATGCTTCTTGTTACAATCTACTGGTGAACGTCAGACAGGTATGACAGAGGTGAACTACTTCAGTGGTGACGAAATGACAATGAGCTTGGCTGAAAGCTCCTTCAAAGTTTAGGCCCAACTCATATTAAGCTCTCTTGTGGAGGGAAAGCCACCTCTTACCACAGCACACACCCCTTTCCCTTTGCCACTAAAATTTACTGAGTCGTAACAGCAGCAATGGAGGCTGAATACTCTAGTGCAATTCATGCAATGTTGCGCTGCCTTGGGGGTGGGCCCTCCTCCCATGGCGCATAAGCTTCCATGAAGAATTGTGCCATGGTTGTCTGGAAGGAAATTTGAGCGCATGAGCTCATGTATAGGAGATTTGTGTGATTGTCACACCGGGTCATGCAGGTGCCCCAGGCATGTAGAGCATCTTCATGTGAGCTGCAGCTCACAAGCAGGGTTTTCCAACACACAGGTGTTGAAGGAAGGCAACATGAAGGGCTCAAAAATAATGACCCGAAACCCAAGTCAATAGCAGGGCATGCTATTGCCGTAAACACAAGTAATGAGTGAAGAGGGCTTATGTTACAGCAGCATTACAAGCACTAGGACTCCTGGAATGCACCTTTGGACTCTGAATCCTCCTTGCTGCTGTTGCCACAAGCAGGTCAGTTTCCTGAAAAGGGATGGGGGAGGTGGAAAGGTGCTGAATGTGGGGTGGGCAGTGGCAGTGAAGTGCTTGATAAGGCACTGGGAAGATAAAGGCCTGGACTTTTGAATGAGCTCAGAAACAATACCATTTATCTTCTGAGTATTTTTTGGAGTGGGAAGGGGAAAACAATCCCTTTTTGTCTAGTCTGTTGCAAATTGAAATGCAGAGATGAGGTAGGTTTGTCTATCACAGAAGAATCACCATATGGATCTGGTGGTGTTATTCACACACTTTGCCCCAGAAAGGGGTTGCATATTCAGACATGAGTGGAATACTTTACTGACCCTTCCAGAACAATAAGAAAAACCATTAGCACTCGAAGCTGCTGGGTACAGAAGACAAAACAAAAGCAATCTGTTCTGAATGAAATATTAATAATAGTAAATGCATGGCTGTCAGGTTTTTATATTGCACACATCTTTATGTTGAGTCTGAATACTTTGTGGAACACACATTATCTTGTCTAGGCCATTTGTGATGCCTCAAAAACTTTGCATACCACCTATCTATAAAATGCATGCGTAATGTTTCAGCACAAATTAATTTCCTCTGTATGCAAACTAATGTGTGCACATTTCTGCAGAGGTCTGTAGTTCTGAGTTGAAATGCTTCCCTCGTGGTATTCTGCAGCCAAATAATGGGTAAGGTATTTTTTTTAATGTAACAGATGTCAGGCAGCATGGCCCAGAGAGCAGGCTGGGTGGTAGGATGTAAAATATTCTGTTCCAAACTCTGACAAATACCTGTCCCGTGACACCAAAGATGTCACATTGCATCTCTCATTTCATTTTTTCTCATTTAACTTCTGCAGTTGTTGTGCAGGAACTTTTAGATTCTGACAAGGGAATGCAAAAAAGAAGTAAGTGATATGTGCTTAATTTCCATTGAAATCAGCAGGACTTAAGTATGCCAATTACTTATGATGTCAAAGGGCTTCAGGTTTTATCCAGGTTATGACAGGACAGGGATGAGAGGATAGGAAGGAGCATGTTAAAAAAGACAACATGAAACTATCGTGTATGTATACATGATAACTGGCAGACTTTAGCCCTCCTCAGGTGTGCAAATTCAGGGCTTACAAAATATGTGATGGACAGCTTGTGAAGGATGACTATCTGAAGCAGTGAGCCTTCTGAATTTATGAAGGTTCCCTGCATGTTTTAGAACCCTGGAAAATCAGAGTTATTAAACATGTGACAGAAAGCTCCACACTTTTCCTCCAAAGAACTGGTGGACTATGAGAACAGGTGGGGTGGGCAGAATATGCTCCTTCTGGCAATCCCACCCATTTTACCTATTAAATTAATCCTAAATGTTCATGCTTCAAGAGGGTTCTTCTGGTTTTCACACCTGAATTGGGCTCTTTTGGGTGGAGCATCTGTAGATGTCTGGATTGGCCCACAAATGGGTCCCAAATTACACATCTCATTTTTAGGCCTGAGACAAGAGACTACAATTTAATTCAGACCTCAGGACAGTCCTGGAAGAAAGAATGGGCCTGAGCTGTCTCCCCTCCCCCCCCCAAAATGAGCATCTAGTCTTTGTGACTAAAAAAAAAAAAAGGAAGAACAAAATCTGTTAGATTTCAGAAACAAGGGGAGAAAACATGAATCATAATTTTGTACACCACCTTGGAGGGTTGTTTTTTTTTTTAATGAAGGGCAGTTAAGAAATATTTTATATTTTGGCAGCTGCATCACTACCAAGTGATTAACAGTGAGGGGGTGGTCAGGGCAGTCTGGGCACACTGGCAGAGCCAAACTGGCACTCCCACCCATGCACCTGAGTCATTGAGATGCTGCCAGCATCCCACCCCTTCCGTGTCCTAGTACACAGTGATGATGCCACTGCCAGACTAGGTCCACAGTGCCACTCTATGCCTCCTGCTCCTCTTATTGCCGCTGCAATAAAACAGTTCCCAAAACTATCCCGCAGGCAGAAAAGGTTGCATGACTCAGACAACCTACTTGCCAAGGAAACAATTTGCCATCTCCCCCTCCCCAAAGTGTTATCTTGTTTCTTTAACACAAAGAAATTCAGCAGTTAGTTTCATCCTGCATCTATTTATTTTAACGGGGTGCACAGCTGAAAAATGCTTAAGACTGCTCTGCAGCTATTCCTCCTTACCCTTCCGCGCCCCCCCCCAGCACAGACATTACCAGCACTGAAAGAGAGACAACATTTCATGTGGCACAAATTGCTAGCATTTTGTCCCTCCCTCCTTCTTATCCCCAATCAAACATTAAATCTGCATGCAACAATATCAGCCCGTCTTACCTGTGACTTTCACTTCAAACACTTGCTGTCTTCAAAGAGACTAGTTGAAAGGATTTAGTTTTATTAACCACTCTGGCAGCTGCTGCTGTCCTCCCTATTAGCTAATGGAGTTTAATTATTTTTGTGTGTGGAAGATTCCAGTTGTATCTTCCTTGACAAACGGGGCCTGCCAATTTACATGGAACATGTACCCACTTTACCAGCAGTTGTTATCATCATAGAAGCACATTGTCAACTTGTACAGAACCAGATGCTTCCATGCCCAAATGAATTACAGAGGAAGAAAGGCTCCTCCCTCCGTATCCTCAATCTCAGCACAGCGAAAAGTCAGAAATCTAAATAGCATCTTGATATATACTAGGGATGGGAAACCTCTGGCATGCAAACCTAATTAGGCCCAACACAGATTCTCAGTTTGACCCGTGAGGCCATTTTCATCAAACCACATCCATCTAACACCCCTAAGTGATTTCAGGTGAGGTGCACGTAAAGACATGGCTACAAACAAACATTCAGGAGCTTAAAGTGCTCTTCTGCACATGGAACTTGCTGACAGGAGTAACCCACCTCGCCACCCAAGCTATAGCGAGAGCTGTGTGTATTGGCTCTGACAATGAACCCTGTTTGGATTGGCTGCACTATGAAGTTTGCCTTCAAATGGGCTCATTGCTTTGTCCATTTGCAGGTGCAGTTTTAATTCATGTGACTCTCTGTAATCTCTGATTAGTTGATTAGTGATTATAATGAACTACTCCCAACTTTTACAGGCAAACTGCCCCACACACCTGCCAAGGTTGGTCTGGGGTGGTGGTGGGAGAAATTCTCGCCCACTGGCTGGATCTGGTCTCTCCACCCCTATATATGTAAATGGATGAAGTCATTATCTACGTGTGGATCTCTAGTCTCCCAAATGCTGCTATTCATATACAAGAGGAAAATATCAGCAGGCTTGAGAGGACCTGAGCTTTCCAGGAGCATAAATAAATCTCTAGAAAAAAACTCTAGAGGGGGTAGGCCCCCCAAAGAGTGCTGTTTAGGGGAAATTGTTGGCACTTAATCATACTGGTATATATGCTACAGATGTATGTAACAGATTTGCTGTCTGTTTGCCAAAGCTGAGCATGATTTTTACAGCGATTTATAAGCTAGGCCAATGGAGACATAGAATGCAGAAATCACTTTTGTGATTATAAAGCCCTTTTGATTGCTGATCACTACAAGTTCTTTGCCTTTCTTTTGCAAATCTGATTCTTCTTTTTTAGGGGCTTGGGGAGCGAGAATGAAAACCTTGCTTTCTTCTTCCCATCAGTTTATGTAGAGTGAGCCCTTTTATTCTCTGGATTTTCTTTGACATTGTCTACCAAAGAAAAATCCCGGCTGGATCATTCCAGTCTCGTGTATCCTGATAGGCAATTTAAACATATATTAAAAATCATCCTTCCAGGCACATCACTTTGAATGCTGTCTGACACCATTCACAACATCTGTGTCACATCAGCTCTGGAGCCCAGGGAAAACCTGACAGTAGGAATCTGTTTTTAAGGCATCTCTGGAATTTCTCCCCCTTGGACAGTCCTTTGGAGTGGTCTCCTTGACAATACCTCATCATTGTTGTTTTAGTCAAAGATTTAAACTGAAACGACACACAACAGGGTCCTTGTCCATAAGGTGGGGGCATTGTGCAACTGACAAGGATTGCCAGCAGTGCTCGCTTCGGCAGCACATATATACTAAGGATTGCCAGCAATTTCAGAAAGAAAAGAGGAAGGTGCTTTCTCATTTTCATAAAATACATTTACTGGGCAGGGTGGGAGAATAAAAGCTGGATTTGCCCTTTTTAGTGCTCTGTCAGAAGGGCAAAACCAAAGGTGGATTGCTGGTTTTCTTTTCTCCTTTCTGAGGTTTTTCAGGGGACACAATTTCGCTGCCATTGGGTGGTAGCCAACATTAGTCATACTCAGAGGCCATTGATTTTCATGGTTCATCTTTGAGTGTGACTAATGCTGGATTTCACTTGTTGTTTCCAAAGGGGGAAAAAAATATATACAGCAGAGCCAGGGCTGCCTTACATTCCCACCATTTTGGAAGCAGGGGCTGGGGAGTGATCTGCCCCAGGCATGCCCCCCCCCCCCCCCGTCGGTTCACAGTGCTGAAGGCACCCAATATGGCAAGGGCTGTTGGGATCTCCGTTCGACCGAGCTGATAAAGCTCATCTTCCGGCCAAGACCTCAATGTGATTGACAACCTGAGCCTCTGATAAGGCTCCGGGCACCCCTCCCCCCCATTCAGCAGATAATCAAAGCAACACACGGAAGTGATGAGATTTATGGCTACATGGCTAAAGAGTTTTATTGCTAACTACGCAGACAAAAAACTCATCCTCTCTCTGTGAGAGCAGAGAGCAAGTGAGGAACAAAGGAACAGGAAGCCAGTACGTCACATCCATCTCCCGTGAGACTTCCAACAGTATGGAATGTGTCTGGAATGTAAACAGAGTCTTGTGACTCCAAAGCACTGCTCAGTGGCAAACAGAAACTAACAAAGGCTACAGGGGTTTCTGTGGTGACAAGGAAGGGACTTATGCTCTCTCTCTGCTCTTGGAGGAGGAGATCCAAAGCTTCCTATGTCCTCTGGAGCACTCTCCCAGGGTTCAGAGGATTGTAGAGATATGCACACGCAAACCATTGGACCTGCAGAGTTGAAACGGACCTCATGTTTCACTGTCCAATTTGTGGATGAAATAGTGAAGTAAATGGAGGAAGGAACTAACTGATAATGGAAGCAATAAGAACTGTTCCTGGCACCTGCCAATTTCCCCTCTGGAAGTCTCTTTAGAGCAATACTACGTGTTATTTCTAGATTACTTCTGTGGCGGGGGGATGCTAAGAGGAGCTTTTTATACCACTCTCGGTGCTACAAAGCTTCTATAGTAGCAGCAGCAAAAAGAAAGGAGAGTGCTCTTACTCTCATTTTTACCCCAACTCCAAGCCAAAAGTTCTTGTTTGAACTTTCAACTCACCACTGCTAATGATAGAGGGATACTAGGCCAGTGTCATGGGTGGCTGTGACCAGAATCTATGAAAAACCTCAGCTCCAGCAGGGCTGCATTGATGAGAGCCCCCTGCTGGAGCTTCTGTAGTGAGGAGCTAGACTGACTGAGGGAGGTGACCCATGTGTCTTGTGTAAAGCCCCCCTCCCCACAAAAAACCTGGATCCTACTCCCATCAGTCCCAACAAACAAGCCTAATGACCAAGAATGGTAGGAGTTGTAGTCCAGCAAAATCTGGAGACTCGTGGGCTTCTCCAACCCTGATGCAAGTGTTAAACAGCCTTGGAGATAAGATGGACCTTAGTGGACTAGAACTTCTGTACAACGGGAAGCCCAATCCTGTTTTGTGAAGCTGTTCCAGAAGATATGATATACACATTTAAAATAGTGTAACACCTAAAATTGGGGCACTTTGAAAAGTTGACCAATACTACCATCTTTTCCTTTTGGTCTATGGGTGAGCTGCCTCACGGAATTGGACACAGATCATATGCAGGCCTCTTGTTATTTAAACGGAACTAGGCCATTTGGTAAGAGTGAACGGTCAAAGGCCTGGAAACGATGCCTTATGAGGAACGGCTAAGGGAGCTGGGCATGTTTAGCCTGGAGAAGAGGAGGTTAAGGGGTGATATGATAGCCATGTTCAAATATATAAAAAGATGTCACATAGAGGAGGGAGAAAGGTTGTTTTCTGCTGCTCCAGAGAAGCGGACACGGAGCAATGGTTCCAAACTACAAGAAAGAAGATTCCACCTAAACATTAGGAAGAACTTCCTGACAGTAAGAGCTGTTCAACAGTGGAATTTGCTGCCAAGGAGTGTGGTGGAGTCTCCTTCTTTGGAGGTCTTTAAGCAGAGGCTTGACAACCATATGTCAGGAGTGCTCTGATGGTGTTTCCTGCTTGGCAGGGGGTTGGACTCGATGGCCCTTGTGGTCTCTTCCAACTCTATGATTCTATGAAATCCCTCATCCATCCTCCTACTCAGACTATAAAAATATAAAATTATGTCTTTGGATTTTCCTCCAGAGTGTTTTTTCTTTTTTTGTCCTGTTTCCAAACTTGTCCTAGAAACTCACCCGTGTCTTGCATGTGCATACAGACACTGTTGGTGCTTTAAATAATTAGTAATAATAAGAGAACACTCAAATCTAACTCAAGTTGTCAGGGATTTTAAGATACTAATGAAAGGATTAAATAGGGCATATTACCCATGAGAATCCTGAAGCACTCTGCAAACTGCTATATTTATACAATAGCTTCACTCCCCAAAGGAACACTACTACCTTTGAGTTGAAAAATGTGGTAACTCTGTAAAAGCTTATTAAGTCAAATGAACAAGATGGAGGGGGATGGCACCATCCTTTTATGTCTTATTCGTTCAGCCATTGTGGCCTATTGGAATTACTGAGGTCTGTACAATATTGTGCCTGCTTAGGGTAGGACATCTGGCCTTGTCTCATTTGGCAGGATTAGATGTGCTCTCTGTACCACTTAGAGTTGTTGCCAGGCTCTGTAATTCCTGGGCTTGGAATATAAACTTTGTGATTTATCATGTTTGCCTCAAGTGTCAGGTATACATTTCACACACACACACACACACACACACACACACACACACACACAAATGTACAGCATGAGAGAGGGGACGAGGGAGGGAGAGGTAGGTTCTCCAGTTTAGATTTTACTCCCAAGCTGGGGAAGAACTGCACTCTTTCCCAATTGACCTACTGCAAACCCAGTGATCTTTCCACTTGTCCATTTGTATGCAGCCCCCCCATCCATCTACCTGCCCACTTACCTTACTGATTCTGCTGTTTCAATGGCAGAAAGGGGAAGAATCATATATCTCTCAATGCTCAGAATAGTAATAGGGATGGTGGGGGAGAAATCCCAACTCAAGAACCAAAGCTGAGCCTCTTCAGACAGATGTGGGACTTGTCAGAGATTCCTGGATTGCAGGGGTTGGACTAGATGACCCTCAGGCTCCCTTGCAACTCCACAATTCTATTATTCTAGCATCTAAAGCACTCTCAACCAAATGCTTCAGAGATCTGGATGGTTAAATGAATGCTGCAGACAGCACATCTGCAAAACATAAACATGCCAGGGTAGGGAAAAGGGAGGAGGAGAACTATTCTGTCTCTAGTCTCTAATCAGATGGAATTTGTTTACCAGGAATCTCATTGGGGAAGAAATGTTTCAGCTGAAAAGCTGACAACACAATCCTATATATGTCTGCTGAGAAGTAAGGCTTGCTGTGCTCAATAGGACCCCCAAGTAAATGTGTGTAGGATTGCTTCTTTAGGCTGCAATCCTGTACTTACTTACCTAGGACTAAGTCCTATTGAACTCAATATGGCCTTCCTCTGAATTGCCATGTATTGGGATGCCTTGCAAGGCAGCGGAGTCAGTGGCACATCAAATACAGTGGTACCTCGGGTTAAGTAATTAATTCGTTCCAGAAGTCTGTTCTTAACCTGAAGCACCACTTTAGCTAATGGGGCCTCCTGCTGCCGCCGCGCCGCCGCCGGAGCCCGATTTCTGTTCTTATCCTGAAGCAAAGTTCTTAACCTGAAGCACTATTTCTGGGTTAGCGGAGTGTGTAACCTGAAGCATCTGTAACCTGAAGAGTATGTAACCCGAGGTACCACTGTAAGATATTTGTTTCTAAAGTCTAAACTTTTCAGTTTGAGAACCAGTCCCTAGAAAAGTTTATCTTAAGCTGTAGAAGTTTAACCAAAAATAAAACCCGTAAAGCTGACTGGTCCAGCATTATCAGAGCATCAAATACAGTATGTAGAATTTGTCTACTGTGCTAGTAAAGCCTAAAGCACAATTTGTTTTAAAGAGAGGCAACCTGTTGTAATGTCACACTATCCAGCATACCACAATGGGTCTACATGAGAAAAGGATGTTGGCAAACTTAGACATTTTCCTAACAGTATTGGCACCCCCAAAGGGACAAGCAATTATTTAGTTTAAAGCGCATTTTGTTTCTTGGGCAGCTGTTGCAGCGAAGAACATTAGAGTGAACCCTCACTTCAGCTTTGTAACTTGTGTGTAAATGGCATTGCAGCACTGTTCTGAACATAGTAAATGGTTAATTTTGATTGCCCTGATAAATATGCTATTCATACAAATCTCATAAAACTCTGAAAATTAATATTTTAACCAATGGCCTTGCTTCAGCAAACACAATAATACTGTGCTCTATGTCACCGCAGACCGCTAAAGCAGATGGCAGACGGAAGCTGAGCTGCATAGAGCAGCCTGAAATATTAAATCAAATCAATCTGAAGTTGTGTTTGTGCCTGAGGGAAGCTTTCCATTCAGATGAAGGAGATGGTCTCTCCTAACTGCCTATGCATGGGCCTGGGGTTGGAACAGATTGCTGAAAGATTCAAATGTTAGTGCTACTGTGCTAAAAAGAAAATAGGGTTAAACCTAAATGTGCAGGATTAACCCCAAATTATGTGCATTTCCAAATGTGCATTTTTTTTTGCTTCCCCACTGCAAAAAGGAGCAGTGTGATTGTTCAGTTCATGCCAATGATCCTTTTCTATTTGTTTAACAGTCTTTCACATATGTATCTGTTCCAAAAAACCCCAGTTGTAAGGAATCTGTTTTCCATTGATGCCCATGAACTGGTAGGACAGAAAGCAAGGAAGCCACCAGTAGGTGGAGTCAGAGAAAATGACAGGCGGAATCAATCAATGTTAGATTTCTCTCCCCATCCTCCTTGGTAAATTCTTCAGGAACAATGCTGAGACTCAGGAGGAGGAACCTATCAGGCAGTGCCACCTCCTGGACTAGTTGCAAGTAAGAAGGCAGACAAGTTAAGGTTGGTTAAGGGCAGGCTGAAGTTGGTGTGGCAGTGTCCCATTTGGACCACCCCCATTGCCTACACCTTATCTGTCAATGCTTTCCTTATCTATTAAGGCATCTATGCATTTATGGCTTCCAGGGTGGTGCTACTGCTGCTTATCAACATTTATATCCAGTGATGTGATGTGATTGGAGGAGTCACCTGCAGGTGATTCCTTGAATACTTCACTAGAGGAGGCTGCTTCCTAAGGGCTGCACTGAGATGAATGGGAAAATTCACATTCTCAGGTGCCCCATGTTGTTTATATCAGAGGACACATTGAAATCTATATAGTGGAGGAGTCATGTGTTGAAAGCAGGGCAGGAGGTTGTTGTATGGCTATGCAGGCTAACTCCACCCCACTGATGTGCACACCAGCCACATTTCCTTGCAGCTCGTGTTTAATGAGTGTGTGAAAGTGCTCTACATATGTACATCAGTATATGCATGGAGCAACTTCAGATGCTGCTGATGGTGGATAGTGTGGGACAGTACATAAATTGTATGAAATAAAATATAAATCAATAAATGTTCTTTCCATATATGAGGGACTCTTCTGAACCCCCCTGTGTTCCTAGAGAAGGACGCACCTGTCTCTTCTACAGATGTCATGATCTTCAAAAAGAGACAAGCTACATTTTTGGTTTCCATTTCAAAATATGCACAAGGGGAAATTTTTCATCTTCACGCAATAATCAAAAGTGGGTCTTTGGATTTTTTGCCCTGTTTCTGAATGCTATTTGCAACTCACTATGCAAAATCCAAAGATCCCGAGAGGAAAACTCCATTCAGAAGACACAGCCACTCATTTATTTATTGTACTCATTTTTTTGGCAATTTATATACCACCTTATTACAATAATTTCTAAGTGGTGTACAAGTAACTTGGTTTGAGCATATTACACTGATCCTGGTCCGACTGCACTGGCTACCAGTTAGTTTCCGGGCCCAATTCAAAGTGCTGTTTTTGACCTACAAAGCCTTAAATGGCTCAGGACCGTGATACCTCAAGAACCGCCTCTTTCCATATGAACGTACCTGGACCCTGAGATCACCTTCTGCCGAATCAACCCTTTATTGCCTGACAAATCTCTCTTTCTCTCTCTCACCTCCATAAATTCTGTGGATTTATTATGGATCTTCAGGCAGAAATGCTTTCTAAGCAGAAGAGAACTTTAATCCCTGACTTTGTTTTGCTGCATATAGAAGGTACTTTATGGGACTTCCGGGTTGGCGCCTCCGGTAATGGCGGAGTTCCTCCGATCGGGAGGAATTTGCTTCGTGGAAATCAGGGTCTGACCGCCATGGCGAAGGTGGAGACCCACTAAAATCACAGGCGGGAGAAGCCTGTGAATGTGGGATTCGGCTGGCACCTTTTGCGCCTCCCCTGCTCGCGGGGAGACCCGGTTTTGGGGATTCGGAGTGACATGGGGTGAGTGGCGCGGTGCTTCGAATTGACTGCTTTTTTCACGGAGTGAAGCCGCATTGCTGTTGCCGGAGAGCGCTGACTTTTTCCTGTGGACAATTTGACTTTAAACAACTACCCGTGAGTAGAACGGAAAATTGGATTGACAAAAGTCTTAATTTGGTACCGAAACGGGAAGGTTTCAAGCAGGAACTCCGCCTTCCCCTTTTGTAAATAGATTGAAGCAAAGAAGCTGCAAGCTAAGGTCTTGGAAAGCCTTATGTAAATGATTAAATTTCCATCGATTAAAATCATTAAACCCCCCTTGGAAGCAGGGGAAGAGGGGGGAAGTTTTGGATCATGTAAGCCTGCAGGAGAGGGTGATAAAAATTAAATTACCACTGCTCTGAACCTGGAAACGGGCTGCCAGTAGATTGAAGTTTTGGGAGAGTTCATTGACTGTGAATAAAACATGTTGACAGTTAAATAAGAGAAATATATTGTTTCCATTGTCCTCTTCTGCATTTAAAAAGGAGGAAAAGTAACTGAAAATTGAAACTAACTTTACTTTTTGAACTGTGCTTGAAAGGATTGATACAAGTGGAGACTGTTTCCCTCTAGAGGGAGCTTTGGAAACTGTTACAAGAGTGGAGCTGGGGAATCTCCAGCTGCAGGATAAGAACTGTGAGAATCAGGGATTGACCTTGGACTTTTTAAGAATGTCGACAGGAGAAGTCTTAGTGACTGCATTATGTAAGATAAGTTATTTGTTGGAACAGCTTCACAAGAAGACCGATGTTATGACTACTAAAATTGATAACTTGGGACAAAAAGCGATTAATTTGGGACAAAAAGTGAGTACCAATACAGAAATTATTCAGGATTTGGTACAGGAATCTATTTCAGCAGAACAAATTGTGGAGAAGGAGAAGGAGAAAGTTGTTGTCGAACCTAAAGTAATACAAGTGGGAGCCTCAGCCTTACAGAGGCAAATTGAGGACTATAAGTTGAGGCTTTTTATGATTGATTCTAGAAAAAGTCAGATTTTGAGGATCGGAGCCCGGCCTGGACTGCAGAAGGAAAGCTGGAAAGATCCCTCCATGCAGGGATTAACTGAATTTTGGGACATGGACTTGGGTCAGGAGGAGACTGGAGTTCTGGGGGCCTTTGGATTTGGAGGAATCTTGAAACATGTCCTGAAATACTTTATGGATCTTAGCTTTAACTATGGAAATCTGGCTGACCTGTCGAGGAGGAATAAAAATATTGTTGGGTCAGAGTTTTCCCGAGATCTGCTCTATAGCATCAAAGAATATGAAGAAGACCTGCAGAAGGGACTTGGAAAAGAGTTAAGAGCCTCGGACATAAGATCTCCAGGTTGATGGACTGTATGGAGTTGACGGAAGTGACTGGCAGAGTCCGAGACCGGGGAGAGGAGATGGTGGAAGAGAATTGGAAAATTTAAAGTCTCTATATAGAAATACTGTAAAATTAATGAGTGATAGAAAAATGTTGGAATGAAATTTTATGGCCTTAGTAGAAATTTTATAAGGAGTTAAGCTTAAATATGTATATTAGTTTTAATGGAAATAAGATTAAAAATATGTTAAGACATTTATATGACAGAAAATAGAGAAAGATGGAAAGGAATTGCTGAAACAATTAATAGAAGTGGAATACAAAAAGGGGAGGTGAGAGGAGGTCGATGAAACAAGGGAATGAAAGATAGAGTAAGGAAAAGGTATGATGTATGTTTTTAAATTGTTTTTGTTTTGTTTATTGTGTTTAGTTTAATGTGTTAAGGTTGTGTTTTGTATTGTTTATATATTGTACTGTATTGTTTTTTCTCTTTTTTGTTTTCTTTCTCCTGTCTTTTTTCTTTTCTTTCTTTTTTGTAAGCTTTAAAAGTAATAAATATTATTTTTTTTTAAAAAAAGAGATCACCTTCTGAGGCCTTTCTTCGTGTGTCTCCTCCTCAAGAGGTCCAGAGTGTGGCAACACAAGAACAGGCTTTCTCTACAATAGCTCCCCATCTGTGGAACGCTCTCTCCCCTGAGAAGTTCACCTGACGCCTTCATTATACACCTTTAGGCACCAGGCAAACACATTCCTTTTTAACCTTTGGTTGATTTGATTGACATCCTATGCCCTTTTAAAATGTTGTGGTTTTTTTAGAGGGGGGTGTTATTGGGTTGTTTTTGTTTTGATTGCATATTTTGTTGTTTTATATTGTGATTTTATTCTGCGAACCACTCTAAGACCTCCAGGTATAGGGCAGTATATAAAATTAATACATCAATAAAACAATAAATCACTGCAGCTGAAATCAGTCAAAACAACAAAGTCATGAAAGGAAATGGAGCTGATTTCCCCCCTCTGCTCTCTCCCTCTTGGAAATCTGTTCTGGAGGGTTAGAAAAGTGTTGGGCATGGTACAGAAAGCTCCATGGAGAAAGGATTGTCTCCTGCTTTCTGTGAGTGGCAGCTACCACTGGAAAAACCTATTCTGCTCCCAAATGTCTGAAAAAGTAGGTAATTGAAATTTGCTCTTCACAAAACAACAATTACCAGCACCCTTAATGAACTGCAGTTTCCAGCAGAAGCTTAAAGTGTTTTAAATATGCCTCAAATGTATGGGGCCCACAATGGGTAGGAAAACTGACAAGATGGCTTTCAGCTCAGCTGTGTACCAAGGGCATTATGACATACCTCTAGGAATCCACTTGAGTTGAAACCCAAGCTGCAGCTGTCTTGATAGGCACAAAAGCAAAGTTCTGCACTAACATGCCACTGATGATGTCTGGCAATGATACTATTGCAGACAATTCAAAAGTTGGTGCTCAGTGATTCCCTCCCCCCATTTTTTTTTTTTTTTTGTTTGAGGAGAGAACTCATGACATCCTTCCCTACAACTGTGCTTGTTATTTTTCCTGCTTAAGCCTTAAAGACTTGTTCTTCTTAACCCCCTCAGTGTATCAATCAGGGTTGTCTCCCTCGAGTTCCAGTCTCGTGAGCCTCTCCACTCAGCTCCACCATCAAAGTCCACTTCATTTCTCCTTCTGCTTTGTTTTCTCTCCTCTCGTCTCCTTCTCTTCCCTTTTCCTCTTTGGGGAATGAGGTCTTCAAAACACACCTCAACTCATCTGTTTCCTTGAGCTCGGGAATGTGCCGCTTTGGGCTCTCATAATTCCTGCTCTGATCAGCAGTACAAAGGGGGGGGGGAATCTAAATTTGGCCCTTGTTAATGCCTTGGGAAGATTTGCTGTCACAATTCTCCCTCAAGTAGGAGTATGTAGTTGCTTCTGAAGAGGAGGCATGCACACAAGGAGGAAACTGTCATTAGAGAAAATTTGTGTGACAGTAATCGCCAGTACGTAGCACCAGTACTTATTTTTTCAGGGGGCCATGGCACCAATTTTATGCTGGGACTCATGGCACTTCTTTCACCTCATTCTTTACCAAAAAGAAAGAAGCAATGAATAGCAGCATGAAAGAATTCTAGAGAAAAGGAGTGAAAGACATGTTAATGTTGGCTGTGTACAATGTCCTTTTATCCTAGAATTAACAGAGACTACCTGCACTTTTTTCCACGGAGTCCAAACACAATCTTGATCTATTGCATCATTTTTTTGCCCCTAAAAACTGCTTCTTGAGAAACTGGTTTCATTCCAAAAACAGAAACTCATCACAGATTGGTACTGCATTACCCAGCCTTTGTTGTCCATTTGAAAGCACTTGTAGGTAGTCCCAGCAATGGGGGGCAGGGTGTATCCACACCTGCCCAATGTTGTTGTTGTGTACCAAGATTGCAATGGCCACTCGCTTCTTCATTCACCTGGGACATGTGCACGGAAGAAAAAACATGGATAGCCTAACCATGGGGAAGGTTTTCAAACATGTATCAAGTAACCAGACCTACCCTTGCCTCAATTTAGATTGAAAGCTGTATGTTGAAGACAAGCACCCACTATTCTTGTGCTGCAAATGGGTTCATGTGTAAGCAGCTGTAGAATTGCACTACAGTGGTACCTCCGGTTAAGAACTTAATTCGTCCTGGAGGTCAGTTCTTAACCTGAAACTGTTCTTAACCTGAGGTACCACTTTAGCTAATGGGGCCTCCCACCGCCACCACACAATTTTTGTTCTCATCCTGAAGCAAAGTTCTTAACCGGAGGTACTATTTCTGGGTTAGCGGAGTCTGTAACCTGAAGCATCTGTAACCTGAAGCGTCTGTAACCCGTGGTACCACTGTATAGTACTGTTACTGGTGCTCTTGTATGCATGCTGATAGGAAGGGAGAAGGAATGGAGCAGCGTTTGGGTCAGGGCTGAGTTGAATGTTATTGGTGGATAACACTTTGCCTTGACTTTCTGGGCAAGGAGATGAAACAGGGAGATATTTGCAAACGTCATATAGTTGATGGACCATGAGCTTTCTCATTTTGACAGTGACACTAGGCACCCCACTTTTTGTGAATTCATCTCCTTCCCTGTGTAGGTACTAAGTTGTTAGCTATTTATCCAAAACAAGAGCTACATTAACAGAAATCTGGGAGCAAGCCCCAAAATCTAGGCAGCCTTTGATTGCCTCCTATTCTTGCTCTGTGTCCCTCCCCCCTTCTCCTAGCCATTACAAGCACATGATAAAGCAGGTCTCTTAAGATTGCATTTCTGGATCAGTAATTACTGAATTATAAACAGTCTGGCTGCCTAAAGAACTTCAATTTTTAATGAGGAATTTTGATCTCGAGGTGGCTGAAGCAGAAGCACATATGTGTGACCTTTATAGCTGCATGCAGCATGTGTTTCTAGCTCCTGTAAACAGCTGTCCTTTTCAGTGGTATTGTGCCTTTATGTGTACTGAAGGGCTTGCTGCTGTTACCGAGTTGTTCTTGCTACCCATGCTGCTTTGATGTTGAATCGCATGATTTGCTTCTCAGAGAGCCACTTTCTTTCTCTCTCATAGTAAGAATACAGTGAAAGCACTTCCAGGACACACTGGGATGTGCAACATTCCTGTGCTTCTATTGTTTATGATTAATATGCCACCAGTGTGATTTTGAAAGCAACAGTGAAGCTAAACAGGGGGGAGGCGGTTGGAAAACATTGCAATGGATCTGGAAAGAACCCCAGAGTGGGGGGAAATAACATCATCACCTTTTCAATCCTGAAAACATTTCTATATAACATATTTGTTTCTTTAAACAAGATTACTAAAATGTCTGATGGGTTTCAATGACTTGATTCACATCAAATCCTGGTTTAATAATCCAGGATATGCACAAGCTCCCTGCATCTATGAATGTCTCCTGCTTCACTCTTCCATTCACACAAATAGGGTAATAAGCCAGGAAACTGAAGCTAACCATAGTTTCATGTTACCTGGAAATTAGGAAGCTATCGGTAATGACATCCAAATAATCCAGTGCTCATGAGCCAACTTTGAATCATGACTTCATACTGTGGCTTGTTTGGAAGCCATTTGCCCTGCTTTGACTGTTTGCTCATAATGGGAAGCTATGGTTAATTGTGATCTCCTAACTAGTTTCCTTGCTTCTGCAAAGCGGCTGTGTGCAGATGGGTGGAGCTCATGTGCATCTGTACTTGTTAGGTCAGGATTTGATTGTCTGAACATGGCCAGTATCTCTGCATCCCTCCATTCATCTAACAATTGCCCACTGAGACTCACTATTTATTCTACTGGGTTGTTGTTTTGCTTAGTGTATTATCATGTATATAGGTTTGTTTTTCTGTGTGTGGATTGTGGAAAATGTGCATTGGATTGAACCTACTCCATCAACAACTTTTCTTTTCTAAGCCAGTTGTTAAATACTGGCAAGATTCCTTATCTCTCAGCGTGCATCTACATCCTGCAATACTCTCCCTCTACAGGGTGTCCCTCCACAGCACCCTTTATGCCCTTTCTCTATTGGATATCTTAACTACCAGCCCATGAGAAATTAGTACTTTGCTAGTCTGCCTTCTCTTCTCATTGAGGCCTGGCCACTAGCTGCTGCAGGCAGGCAGAAACCCAGTTTTGACCCCCATTAGATCTATCACTCACCATCCCATTGATGTTGCCTGTTTCCCCATTGTGATCTGTTTCTCAGTTTTCCTTGTTGCCTATAGCATTATGCCTTTCAATTATTTCCCCCTGCTTCTCCTATGCTGCACCAGCAAGGGATCAAGTTGTATCAGGGAAGAGAATATTGGATCTGCTGAAGCTTCCACCTCTTACAAGCATTGCCTGAGTGTCTCTGTCTAGGACAGGGGTGAGGGATATTTGGCCCTCCAGGGTTGTTTGCCTACATTGCCCATCAACCTTGACTATGGGTGAAAGGGGCTGGAGTCCAACATTTGAAGGGCCACAGATTTCCCACCTCTCATTTAGGGTTGCCATGTAAGAAGGCCAGCCCTCCTTCAGCTTACATACCCTCCAAGTGTCCTGATTTTTCAGAACGATGAAAGGCATCCCAACTTCTGATTTGACCCCAGAATGTCCCTATTTTCCTCACTGGTGCCACCAGTACTGAGCTTGGGGAGGAGGATGAGCCAGCCCTTCTCCTGAGCAAGCACGGTGGCAGCCGTGGCAGCTGCAAGGGAACTTTCCATTGCTTCTCCATGGCCTCTGCATGGCTGCTGCTGCCAGCCTCCTCCCTTGGGCAGCTTGTAGTGGCTTCTGGAGAGTAGGTGAGGAGGAAGAGAGGATGCCTCCCCCTAGGCCCAGCCTCATGTACATGTTCTGAGGTGTAGGCAGTGGGCAGAGCCACCCTGAACGGGAAGAAATGGGGAGCAATGCAAAGCATCTAATCTTGGCCCTTTCTAAAATTTATTTATTGGTGTGTTTTTTTCTTTCTGTAAATCTTCCAAAGAAAATAATTAAATAGGGATTAAGGGGTTTTCTCAGTGTGGTAAAGGTTGTGTGTGCTGTGCCCTGTAGTTTTGGTGGCACTCAACCTTCTTCTGTTAAGAATTACTCGTGGGGCGGGATGACACAAAATGGGGGTTGAGGAGGGTCAGTTGGTGGGCAGTGAGAAATGACCCTATTTTCATCTGAGGAATGTTGGAGAGTATAAGCTTATCTCTGAAATCTTTACTCAGTAGCTCAGGATCACACAGATGGTCCTACACAGTACACATTTCTGGCTGATAAGCCACATGGTCTTCCAAAAACCTTGTTTAATGTTGCTTTTTACAAAATAAAATTCGGAAGAGATCAGCATTTTCTATGGCTATTCAAACTATCATATAGGCCCATTCTGAATGCAAAGAAACAGAAAATGTTGTCGTCTCGTTTACCAATGTACGGCTGGCTGCTAGTAGCTATCTTCATCATGAATTTGTCTGACTAATGTAGCGTCGGAAGCAAACCCTGCTTTCATGCTCGAACACTGCATGTATATCAGAGCTGAAATAAATGACCTTACAATTGTATTCATCCAATTACTTACATTTTTTAGTAGATGCTGCAGAGCTGCAGTATTGATTCTTTCTATACTGTGCAACATGGATGAAAACCAAATGGAAATGCTAATGTTTATTAAGCATACACATAACCACAGAAAATAGGATGATAGCCTCACAACAAAACAAGACTGGTGGGAGTCTGGGTTTCTGGCTGGTACTACTTGTGACACCTCCCCTTGGTTTCGCTATGATTCTTTTTTGCTAGACCAGCATCCTGAGCAGTGCTAGGTAGCTTACTGGTCAGTTGTGAACAGCAGTGTGCAGCTCTAAGCTGCAGTGTGCTCTAAGAAACAGTGGGGTTGAATCTCCCCCAGTGGCCCAGAGTGATGTTACAGGGTGGGAAATTCTAGTGTTGTCTGGAGCCAGTCATCCCCTGCTGGCTGTTCCCCACTGCTGATGAGGAAGCCCATCAGAATCAATCTGTTCAGGAGAGGTTGAGCAGAGGGCACTTTGCCCAACCCAGAGCCATCCTTGACATTTGATACACAATGCCTCTTGTTTTAGCTTTCCATGACTGTATGATGACACTGGAGGGGCTGCTTTTCTTCCCACCTGCACTCACTGTTGGGAATTACACCCAGGTGTACTGAAGGAAGGTGGGGCTGGAAGAAGAACAAAAGCAGGATATGCCACCAAAAGCATATTTGAATACATGTGCTTGCATGGCTTCCAGAAGGCGTCGATGATCTTGTGGTGTTCATAATATAGTAGGTACATCACATGCTTGTGCAGCCATTTTGTTTGTGTTTCTGGGTAATTTTTACAATTTGCAGTTGGGAGCCTTCTCTGTTGTTAGTTGCCATGGCAAATGTGATGAAATGTGTATTATTAGCGCACACAAAGTGTACCTTCTTTATTTTGCTCTTTTATCCACTTGCTGCTTCCTTTCAATGCTTCTTTTCAATAGGACTGAAAGGAAACTAATAAGCAAATAGTCAGTTGTACCATTTCACTCTTTCAGGTGGTGTGTTGTGTCACTACTGAAACTTCAAATTTGGGGGAAATTGTGAATTTAAGGTACATACACTTAGAGCAGCAATGACAGTCATAGCAATCTCTCTTCCTCACTGAAGGGTAGTTATTCTTTTGAAAGTCAAAGATATGTGATCTTCCCGTCAAAGTGGATTAGCTAGCAAAAAGCAAATGGCATCCTTTGCGCCTTGAAGGAACCATGTAAACAAAATTGAGACTTGTTTGTTGTATGCAGAGCACTTAATGCCCACAATTCAACACAAAAGTATAGCATGTCCACCAAACTCAACAAACTAAGGTTGCAGTCCTGTTTCCCCCTTACTTGCCTGGAGGTAAGTCCTGTTGAACTTAGTGGGTCTTACTTAAGAGTTGACATTCCTAGGCTTGTGGGGTTAGTCTCTCTCTCTCTCTCTCTCTCTCTCTCTCTCATGATAAGGAGACAATGGATTGTGTCACTGCATTTTTTTGCACATGAATCAACATGTTTGCAGTTGTGATGTATATAATACACTCTTTCCTTTTCATTTCAAGTGGTGTGCATAGGGCCACCCCAAGACATTTTGCTGTGCAAAACAAAAGACAAGGTGTTGTCACACCCCATTCTATGTGCACAAGCCAACTGGTATGGCAGATGAATCTTGTGTCAAAGCCAGCAAGGGACTGTGTCTTCCGCTGCATCAGAGGCTTCAGGGTAGTTGTGCAGATGAGGGACAGGTTGTGTAGTAGGGGGCTCAGGAAGAACAGATGGGGCAGCTACCACTATTGACCCCTAGCAACTGCTGCCTGTTGTGGTAGCCACAGGGTAGGGCTGGCTTCAGGTGAATAACAGATATAACATATTAAGGAGTTTGTACTGAAGTCTATTGGAAAAAAGCTCAGACATTCTAAATTATGCATGAAACCGGCACTCCCTATACACAAATCAGAACAAATTGTGGAGCTGGAATTTTAAAGAACCTCCAGACTCAGAAACCACAAAAAAGAAATGGACGTAAAAGCCCATAGCACAACTGTACATGTAGCTAGTATATCCTTCCCTTAACTTCAGGAGCAGAGCTATTAAAAATAAATACCATTTTATGGTTCTAGGGAGATCTTCCAAAGGCACCTATGAGATTGAGGAGCACTGAATCCCATTGATAATGAATTAGGCTTCCATTCCCAGCTCCCTGTTGCGATTTGAAAAACCTACCCCAGAACCGTTCTGCACTGTGAATAATCCATAAACAGATATAAATTTTTACAAATTATATCCCTGATGCAAATTTATTCAAGGGGAGTTGTAGGCAAGTTTCTTCTCATTTATAAAATTCTCTGTAGTCACTAGGAAACTAGAGCTATCAATCTAAGGTATTTGCTGTGACGTCATATGTTCTAGCTGAAAAAAACACCCCTACTTTTAAAGTCACAATTCTAAATCTTGGGCTAATAGATCATAAAGATCAAGGAGAGAGGAAGAGATCCATGGGGCAAAGGGGAGGGACAATGTGTTTTGAGACAAAACTGGAGGGATGGCAGTGCGCTTGGCTACCCTAACTAATACACAAACCTGTAAAGAAACAGTGTTATTTAGAAACGACATGGGGAAATATATTTGACTCTTCACTTTAGGGTTTCTTTCCCCTTTTTTGGTAATGTCTGTCAGCCACTGGCATTAAAAATAAAATGTCATTATCTGATAGAGTCTGAAGCTTCAATCTTGAACACTCCGAAGTTCCTGTGTTTATGTGTGTGTGTGTTTAGAAAAAACAAAAACATGATTTGGTTGCAGGTATTGGTGGTCTGAATTCCATCTTGTATACAATTTTACGCTTAGAGTCTGAGGGGCTTTCGTAACCCCTAAAGATCTGTAAGGGGGGGGACACAGAAACCTGCTGCTGCAGTATTATTAAAAAGGCAAACCTGAAGGGCAGCAAATACCATCAAAGAGATGCCACAGTTTGATTTGAATGAATATCAGAAGGTCTTTTTGCCTGCTCTGCTTGGAAGATTTTGAGAGACAGATTAATCCTTCACATCTTTCATTATTGAATTGCAAAAGATGCGGCATTCATCCAAAGCAGATGCGCTAATAAAGTTTTTAATAAAGGTCACTCATTGCTCAGCCGTTCACATTCTGCATGACCCCCCAGCCACCATATAAAGTTTTAAAATTAGCCCACCCCAATTATTTTTCCCTTCAGACTTCTCCATTATCACATTTCTAACGTTTGCATGTAGATTTGCTTGCAAACATGTTGATGATTCCTTTTTACGGATAAAAACAACATGAAAATGCATTCCTCTTTTGCCATGGCAGTGGAATCTTGCGACATTTTCCCTTAAGAATATCACCCACGGTCAGCCAGACTGATCTAATGATACATTCATAGAAAGTTGCTAAATGTTCATAACTGCATTTTGCTATGCTGAGCCACTGCAAACAGCACTGAACTAAGTAGACCCATCGTCTGAATTGCTGTAAGGCAATTTTAGATGTGCCGAAGTTATTCCAGCCCATCATTATATCTTATATATTTTTCAGTACCTTGCCATTTCCTACTACCATTATGTCATCAAGGTACATGATATTTTTCAGACTAACATAATCAAAAGATGGATACGTGTCCCCCAAAAGACTTACAATTGTGGGCGTCCGATGGCCATAGTCTATAACAAGATCATCCAACATTTTCCTGCTGAGGCACCTTTCAAGAAGATGTAATTAAATTGGTTTCAGATTTCTGGATGTTCTGGATTTAATTGGGTTGGAAAAACACCATGAACACAGTGTCTTCTGAACATTTTTCCCTTTCAAGGACTCTTCCTATTCACTATTTTGAAGCATTTTAAGTTTTGATAATGGCATCCTTGATGACAGTGCGCATACTAGCCCCACTTTTCTTGGCAGGTTTTGAACTCCTTTAAACCTGCAAAGCCTATCAAATTGGAGATGAAGGAAAGTGGTGTGAGTGCTTAAATTAGGAGTGGCAATGCCTCTGAATTCAACTTACTTAGTGATTATTGTCTTTCTCTGGCCACATAACATCACACCCTTTCCCCATTATCAGCTACATGCATCTGTTATTCAAGTTTGCTCTCTTTATATGTGAATTTCTACACGATTTTCTGTTTGTTAAACTTAAAAGCTGGCATAAGTTTACACTGAAGGTTTTTTTTTTTACATGCTTTGCCTATCCTATTGTTTTTTCCAAACAATACTACATCCACTGTCCATTCAACATAGTTTTAAATGAGATAAGCAAAGAAAATTGAAAGCAGGAACATCCGCTCTTGCTGCCTTCTGTTATCTGTGCATGTGATTAAGCATGGAAAGTGGTACATAGTGGATGCTGGAGCTCCTTCTTACATTGCTTTGATGGTACAGCAGTGAATATAGTTGGGGATCTTTCTTCCGCTTTTAAGGAGGGGAATCCTGGTGTGGGGATGAACCAGTGGTGGGATTGTATCTCAGGAAGAAGGTGGGCCTCACAGATTATGTGAGATTATTTGTCAAGATATGGTTGCTTGTGGGCCATTATTCAGTATTAAGCACTTAAGCCATCCTTTTTCTGCATAGCAGCCACAATGACCCTTGGTCAATTAGACCATGGGTGTGTCTAATTTTAATATTTAACTTTCAAAGGGTAAAGTTTTGCATTACTGTGAGGCACCTTATGGAAGCAATCAGTAAAAAAATAAAGATAGCAAGTTGATTTTTTTAAAAAAAAATGGGGAGAGGGGGTGCTTGGAGGTCCACAAAAAAACTTTCTTCCATTGCAGTGTTGCAGCATTTGACCTATAGGAATAGTCCGTATATTTTTAAACTAATGTTGGAAAATTTGGAGGGAGCCTTGGGGCCCCAGAAAAAATGGAATCAACATGACAATTTAAAGAAATTGTGGGGAGGGTCTTGAGACCTCACAAAAAACCCTATGGGCTGTGAGTTAGTCACTTCTGATCTAAGTCAAGAGGTAATTCAAGGAGACAGGCAACAGAAACTTGAGACATTCTAAAGCCTATTTAAGTGTATACAGTATGTGTGTATAATTTTTTCCTTTAAATTAATTTTTAGAATAAATTCTTTTTTCCTTCTTTGTTAAAATGCCATGGATAACAAGTTAAAAACTGAAACTCCTAGTTAAATGGTAGGTTCCTACCACCTTTCGTTTTAAAATAAGTGGGCATATTAAGCCACACAGAAAGCCACACAAACCTATTTCACTTCTGAGATGAGCTAAAGCATGGACCTCTCCCTCATGGCATGAGACATCTCATGCTATGTTAATGGTAAGGAAAGGAGGACTATTGCAACTGTTCTCACAACACCAAAATACATGAGAAGGGGTCTCACAACCCCTGTAAATCCTTCCATGTAGCAGGGTGGTGGGGCTGCTGTCTCTGACTTCCTATTTTATCCATTTTATCCATATAATTCTGTGACTACGCCTGGAGTTTGTTAAGTTTTTATATCCAACAGGATGCACACTAGGAAAGAAATCATTACTCAAACGTAGTTAAGATCGTTATCTGTAGCCATAAAACAACAGGTGGTGGGACAACTGGGACATATCCTTAACTCAGACATATTTGTTATTGGTCTCATAGCACCCATGAATGCTAACAGGAATTAAATACCTAACTATGCTCCCCCCCCTAAATTTGTGGTAGAGCGTGTGAAGCAAACAGCAGATACGGTTTCTCCACAAGTTGTGTCTCTCCTTGGAAGAGGATGGGAAATACAACATAATGTAACTTTTTTTTAAAAGGAGCTCTAAAATCCAGGTATCTTTTGGGTCCACTTAATGTTTTATGATACAGTTTATGATCCTCCTGGAAAAATAATAATGCATTGTTCATATACAACATTTCTATGTGGAGTAGAGTGGGAAAGGGTCATAGCTCAGTGAGCATCTACCTTGAATGGAGAAGGTCCCAGATTCAGTCTCTAGGATGCCAGATCTCCTTGGAGAGACTCCAGTCTGAAACCCTAGAGGGCCACTGCCAGGCAGCATAGATGATACTGAGCTAGATGGATGGACAAATGTGTGAGTGTGAAATGGGTAGTTGGATAGAATCATTATGCAGGGATGGGAACCCTTGGCACTCCAGGTGTTACTGGACAACAGCTGTCATTGTCTTCAATCATTGGCCACTCTGGCAGAGGATGATGGGAACTGGAGTCCAACAACATATGGAGGGCCAAATGTTCCCTAGTCCTGCATTATTTGGCATTAAGAGAAGGATACAGTGGTACCTCGTATTACATACGCTTCAGGTTACAGACTCCGCTAACCCAGAAATAGTGCTTCAGGTTAAGAACTTTGCTTCAGGATGAGAACAGAAATCGTGTTCCGGCGGCGTGGCGGCAGCAAGAGGCCCCATTAGCTAAAGTGGTGCTGCAGGTTAAGAACAGTTTCAGGTTAAGTACGGACCTCCGGAACGAATTAAATTCTTAACCTGAGGTACCACTGTAGAGTGCACACACACCCCAACCTGGCAAAAGCTACAAATGATGGATAGTGGGGCAGGGAAAGAGCTGTGGTCATAGTATTCTCCACTTCCTGGTGTTATTTTATTGATTTATTTCATGACATTTAGATACTGCTTTATGGTTGTTGTTTTTTAAAAAAGACCTCAAAGTGGTTTACATACAAAACAAAACAAAACAAAACAAAACAAAACAAAACAAAACAAAACAAAACAAAACAAAACAAAACAAAACAAAACAAAACAAAACAAAACCTCAGGATGTGAGATTTAGGAGTGCCACATTGAAATATGGGATCTCACTTCCTGCCTGGCCTGTGTGGGTGTCTTGTCCCCGATGTTAGGATATTCCATTCCACCTTCAGTACAGGCATGACTGTTGTGTGTCAAATGCCTGTTTACACCCCAGCACAGCTTGCTGGGAACTTCTGTTTGTGTATAGCTTTTGCTTTTGCTGCCTTGCTTTGGACACGAAGGAGAGAGGACATGTTTTTCCTTTTGTCCTGTTGTATGCTGAATAAACTGCTTGTAAATATGCTCACATATGCCTCTCCTGCCACTTCTGTTGTGCGTTTTACTCTGCTGAGTGTGCGTGCCCAGCTTCTGAAGGCTTCTGAAACTCGGGTCACAGTTTCATGCTGATCCAAGGACTGGAGATCGCCCGGCACACTGGCCGGTGGGCTGGGGCCAGCTGGGGGCCTGCCAATTGACCTGATCCCTTGGCTGCATCCCAACACCTGCACCCTAGATGCAGCAGTGGAGTTCTGAGGCTGGGTTCCTGTAAGGATTGCGAGCATACGAGTGGCAGCAATAAGTGTTGACAATATGGGTGCATATTCCTGCATTTCAGGGGGTTGGACGAGATGATCCATGGGTCTGTTCCAACTCTATACTTTTATGATTCTTTGAATACTTTGTTGTAACCACCTTAGTTTTTTCTAATACAGTGAGTCTATTCCATGAAGTACCCATCACCCAATTCCCACTTGTATGGTTTAGGTTCTGTAGACATGAGGACAGAGTGATGTCACCAAGCATGCTCTTTCCTGGCAGGGTCTTACATAGCCCCATGTTGATTTGCCATGATTGGCTGCAGGCTTGTGGGAATCCTGTTATTCACTGTGACACTAAAGAAGTATAAGATGGAGCTTAGTCCCCAAAGTCATTGACTTCAGTGGGATGATTAAAATATATTGTACCACTTCTTTTGTAGGTGTAATGTTACCATGTCACAGGTGAGTGACAGGCAATGAGCCCTAAATGAACATTGCATTGTATCCTAAATTCTTCTCCTCCCTCATAACTTCCCTGCTCCATCCACTTTTTGACCTTGCACTAGCTAGCCCAGTAGTGCTTCATCATGTAAGGGTTTGTCCAGCAGGAGGGCTGAGTGATCTAATCCTGCTCAATAGCTGTAACTCATTGGTAGGATTGCACTGAACATGTGCCATGCTGTGTGCCATCATGCGCTCCTTTTTCTAAGAACTGGTAAAATAAGCAGAAACATTCAGCTTTAATATTCAATGAATATATATTAAATGTTCACCCAACTTCATTTTTTTTTAAGAGAGAGAGAGCACACAACTACTAATATTAACTGCCCATTCCTACAACACAGATAATTCTCTCCCCCGACCTTTTCCTTGAGTCATTTCATGCATTAAAAAACCCAAAAAACTAATTGCCAACTGTTCCTCATCTGTTTCCCCTGTATGGCCATACCTTGTTGCTTATTTTAAGACACAGGGAAAACCTTAAGTTTGATGTAGAAATGGAAGGTAAAATCAGAATGAAAGAAGGAAGGAAGGAAGTCTTAAAGAGCCTTTACACGCCCAACTAATTTAGTGACGTGTGTTCATCATTATGTGTGATTTTTGGGTTGCTCCCTATCTGATGTTTTGGTCAGATTTCAAATACAGGGGAAAGAATCTATAACACACTCACAAAGTCAGGATGGGGGAGGTGTTCTGGAAAGCAGTAACATCCCTATGGTCAACCTCTATGTTAAAACATTTCTAGAATGCAGGGATCTGACAATGAAAGATGTTTCTGTGTTTCTATTGTCTTCAATCCTTTTTTTTTTTTTTTTAAGAAACTATTCAGGCATACCCCTGCCCTCCAAATGACAAAAGCAGTGAATTAAGTCAAGCCATTTCCATGTACATACATGCATATGCGTGTACACATACAATATTGCATTGTACCATTATGAGGCCACTGCTCTCATTTTATATTAATCCACTATCAAGCATATGCATGTTTCTATATGAGTGTGGGTAGCAATCCCTTTCATATGCCTATTCCAAGCCTTCAACTTTAAGCTACTACAGGTATGCATAGTGCTGGGGGTGGGTGGAAGAAGCTTACTGCTTCTTTTAAGCTCCAGATGATTAGAGGGCAATTGTTCCCCAGCACAGAATTCCAAAATCAGTTGACAGAATCAGTTGGCAGGCAAAGGAAACTAAAGCTTTTGAAGCAATCAATCAAGACCAACTAACCTTAGTATTGGGAACCTGACATATTGTCTAAGGTATTGTTGCTTATATACCTCTTAGCAGGGGTTCCTCCAATCTAAAGGGAGTGGATGGCACTGCCGTCTAAACCACTAAGCCTCTTGGGCTTGCCGATCAGAAGGTTGGCGGTTCAAATCTGCGAGAAGGGGTGAGCTCCCATTGCTCTCTCCCAGATCCTGCCAACCTAGCATTTCAAAAGCATATCAGTGCAAGTAGATAAATAGGTACTGCTGTGGTGGGAAGGCAAATGGCATTTCTGTGTGCTTTGGCACTTGTCACAGTGTCCTGTTGCGCCAGAAGCAGTTTATGCATGCTGGCCACATGACCAGGAAAGCTGTCTGCAGACAAATGCTGGCTCCCTCAGCTTGAAGTGTGATGAGTGCCGCACCCCATAGTCACCTTTGACTGGACTTAACTATCCAGGGGTTCTTTACCTTTACCCTCTGATCTTCTGCAGTCTGGCTATAGGAAGCATAGAGCGAGAGATGCCCCTACCATTAGGCAATGTCTTTTATTCTGTTCCCCACCAACTTATTTCTTTTTATGTTATTTTCCTCTTTGGAAAAATGAAGCAGAAGAGAAAACTCTGAGCATATCTGTAACCATTAAATAGACATTCAGCATATAACAACAAACTTGGTGGCAGTATCCAATAAATTATGCACAAACATATAGTTGCTCTAAGACTGTGGACATGTGTAATAAATTTCTCCTCTTATCAGTCTCCTGGTGTGTTTTATAGATTAGGTTTTCCTTTTATATGCCAGAGGCAGGGGCAGAGGAGGCAAAGAGGGAGGCACTCCCTGTACATGCTCCTCTAATTTATCTTGAAGAGAAATTTGGGAGGTGCTTCAAGAAGAAATATTGCAGTGTATTGTGGTCCCAATCTCTATCTGGAGAGGTAGACAACAATATGAAACATGCAGAATTCCAACTCATTTTTCTCATGACAGCCCAAGTATCCTATCTTTAAAGAATTATCAGGCAGTGTAAATTGAAGTGTTAACATTTCTTCAAGATGCAAGCTTAAGGTTTGCCCAGAATCCACAAAACTACTTTCCTTTCCACCCCCCTTTTAAACTTTCCGTTCATTCTTATTTCTATTTGGTACAACAAAAGCATCTCCAGCTAGTTCACGTGTTCCTGGTGTGGGATTTTCTCATACAAAGGTTGAACATGGCTCTGTGAAATAAATAGGATACAGAATAAGCTGGGTGGGAGGGTGCCTATGGCATTGAAAATTGGAAAGTGTCATCCATGAAATTATGCTCGTATCTCTCACTCTCCAGAGAACGGGTGCAGTGGAAGTCAACAGGGAGGTGAGAGCCGCTCCACCTCCCCCCGCCAACATGTTGAAGAGTATTTCTGCCTTGAACATTGAGTGGTCTTATAGGAGATACTGTTTTGGAGCTCCATGCCAGCATCTGTAAGAAAATGACAGAAATGATGACAATGCCTCCCACAGTTGTGAAGAATGATAATGTTCAGCACAGAGGTCCCCCTGGTGCAAGCACTGTTATTACTGTGAGAATTGCTTCGCCAGTAAGGGTAGATATGGGTATTAGTAAGAGAAAAGCAATGCAGATCAGAAATGAGGAAAACACATGATATTTCCAATATGTTATCCTGTGGCAGAACCATCATTTCACTATTGCTCAAATGGCTTTTACCAAAATAGTTCTTTATATCTAGATCTAGATCTAGATCTAGATCTATATATCTGTATCTATATCTGTATCTTTATGTATATCATCTATATCTATATCTATATCTATATCTATATCTATATCTATATCTATATCTATATCTATATCTATATCTATATCATCTATATCTATCCATGTATGTTAATAATCAAATAGCTTAAATATGGAGAGGAAAGGAGATGAGGGGAAGTGTGCTGCCCTTATTTTATTTTAACTTCATTTTTTCCTGTTATCTTGTTTGCCCCATGATAGTCACCCTCACTCTTTGCACCCTGGTTTTAAAGACAATCTAATGCTACAGGGATGTAATTACATTTACACCAGCATTCCTTCTATCGTGTCAACCCAAAGAGTCACTCAGTAGGCTTCTTTCTCTAGCCTCCTGTGATACAATATTTTGCCTTCTAAATTCGAATGCTCTTTGGCCCCTGCAATGCCCCACCAGAGGCACATAATTCAAGATACCAACCAACGTAGTACAGAGAAGAAGAAAGCCAGCATTCCCTGCTTCATAAAGTGTTGCACAACATATTCCCAAAGGAAAAATGTTTATATTTTTAGAGCTAATATATAAAAATAGCCATCTTGCTGGAGACAGGGAGACAATATTGGAAGCAGTACTTAATACTGTAAGTGTGCAATCCAAAGACTAAATTCCACTACAAAGAAGAGTCAGGGGCCAAGTTCATGTATCCCTTTAAACAAGAGTTAAGGTTAACTGTGGTTCAAAGATAAATGCATAGTGTGCTGGTGCATGGGAAGAAAATTGTGGCCACTTTGCTCCACCCCTGTTTGTGCTGTGCTACCAAAAGTGAAGCTATGGTTTGCCTGAGCACTGTATCCATGGTTTGTCAGTCCAAACCAACCATGAGATATAAGCAAGGTTCTCTATGGGTTACCACTCATGGTTTGTTTGGGGAAGAGATAATCCAAATGCATGGCTTAGCTCCCAGTAGTGCAGTAGAACAGGGCAGGGACAAAGTGGCTTCAGTTGTCACCCTTTGCACAACCACAATGAGAGTTCACCTTTAAACCATAGTTAAGTATAACTATGGTTTAACGAGACATGTGAATGAGGCCTTTATTGGAAATATTTAGTACTATATAGGTGTACCATTACACTAGGATGTTGCCTTCCTCTTTCTCTACTCCATATTTTCTGAAAAATTGAATGTCTGTTATCTTATATAATCTTCCCAGGCATGTTCTGTCCATATCTCAAAATGCCATTACTCCTGATTTAATAGATTCCAAATTCTCATTTGAATTACTTGGTATAAGTGACTGGCTTCACATGATGAAAGTGTGTTCTGGATGAATCTCCTTCCACTACACACCTAAGGTATCTGTGATATGAACATGAATTACAGTGGTACCTTGGTTTTGGAACATAATCTGTTCCGGAAGACCGTTCAACTTCCAAAACGTTCGAAAACTGAGGCACAAAGGGCAGTCTGCAGAAAACTGAAAAAAATAACATGTACATGCAGTGGAAGGTGTTTGACTTCTGAGGCGCGTTCAAAAACGGAAGCAAGTACTTCCGGGTTTTCGGCATTCAAAAATCAAAACATTCGGCTTCTGAGAGGCTCAGAAATATTATCACCACAGTATACCTCAATTTCTTAATGTCTGAATCTCCTCATTTGCACAAGCTGAACGGAAAAACCCGATACTGTTCTTAATTGTACTTGGTTCAAGCTATTATCACATTATATTGTGATAATAAACAAAGCTTCCAGCTTTGTTCCATATTCATTGAAATTACTAAACACACACACAAAAGAGGAGAGCTTTCTAGCACATTCCTTGTCACATTAGTGGATATAGAAGTCACAGCTGAAAACACTACTAGTGTAGTGTTACTCTAATGTGATAGGATCTACAATTTCTTCTCTGTTCACATGTTTTGATTGCATTAGTAAAGGAATGTTGCCCTTGTTAGGGGGAGTAAATGGTGTACCTCTCAGTTATGCATGGAAAGCTTCCTTGAGGGACATGAATATGGAAATTAGAGAATGGCAAGGGACTATTGATTAGACTGGTTTAGTAGCTGGTGCAGTTGATATCATCCTGTAATCTGAGGACATGTCCAGCTGATTCAAACAGAGGAAATGCCTTATTTTGGTGTATCTGATGCAACTACTCACGGACACACTTCTATAGCCTATGTTGGTTGCTCACATGGCTGACTACAGCGCTTTTCAGCTGTTGAAAGTGAACGTGACAGGAGCAAGCCTCATTCCCCATTTCAATATCCCCAATGGGACATTTAACTGTGTTCAGCCAAATAGGGTTATGTTTAGCACAGAATCAGAGTAGGTTTTGTGGTCCACCTAGCTGACTACCTGCAGAAAGTCATTGCATACATCACTTGGGGATGTTGATGTATTTTGTATAGAGCAGGATGAAGAGAGCTCAGGACCAGGAGCTGAATGTGGCCCTCCTGGCCTGCCTCTCTAGTGTTTCATACTTTCCCTGGGTCTCTCCTCTCCCTAGGCTGTAACCCCCATCAACACTCCTTCATGCCTTCCTCTATCTCTTTTGCTTGGCTGAAATATGCCATTGAACTGTGATAATGTCTCTTCCTTGCCTGGAAGGAGGTTGTGGAAGTGTGTGTGTGTGATGTTGGGGGAAGGGTATAGAAACCTATATGGCTGCAACATACCATGCAGTACATTCAGATGTAAGAGTCACATTCATTGATCTACACACTTTTGCCTCTGTTCCTACCCTCCATGGCATTTCCACAGAAGGGAATTCAGTCCTTGGGCTGAAAACAGTTCCCTACCCCCTGGAATAGAGAGGAAACACTATTACTTCACCTCACATTGATTGAGTCTTATTAACCATTATCATGCACAGAGTTACTCAATACTTACACATCCAAACTTTCTCCTAAAGCTCTTTGTGCTTATCATTATTATCAGAAAGTAGTTCTACTTTGAGGTGCATTATGGGGAAAGACAGTGCCATATTTAAGGCAGACTAAGTTTCCCACCATGTCACTTGCAAAGCCTGAACAGATTTCATAAAGGCATGTGAACCTTGCCGAAGCTAAGTGGGTCTTAGATTGTTCGGCTGCTGAATACACTATGCACACATTGGGGAGTTCAAGGATGGAAGAAAGATGAGATGCAAATGAGAAAAATGTCCTCCTTCAGTTTGCTTATTGAAATGGCAAACTGGAATGGCAACTATGCATGAAGGAGAAGTTCATTCAGGGCTTATTCACACTTACCTTTCCTCTGCACTTTCCAGGCACTGTCCACATTTTAAAGCTGCAAGTCCAAACAATGCTTTTCTTTCTCTCTTTTGGTCTGGAGCTTTTGCCATGAAAACCCATTCTTTGCCACTGAAACAGAGCAAATGGCAATCGGCTGAAAATCCCAATTTCTATTTGTTGTGCTTTAGCTTTAAAGAGCAGATTTTCACGGGGAAATCTCCAGGGAGGGAAAAAAGGTAACTTGGACCTGTGCCAGGAGAGCACAGGACAAAAGTGTGAACAAGCCCTTAGTTCACTTTTAAATGTGAATATACCTATTTTGCACTTTACAAAACAATATGTAAACTGAAACACAGCCATAACACATACAAAAATGTATATACTAAGGGAAAGTATGTGTACAAAGGCATATATTGGTGAAAATAATATACAAAATTCATTATACTGGGGAAAATAGCTTGCAAAAATGCATATATATTATGGGAAATTTCATGTGAAAACAGATGTTGAAATGTATAAAACTGAACTTATGATTGGAAAAATAAAAAAAACCTGATAGAAACTGAAATGAACAGATTTGCCAATCCCCAATGCCTACAAAGAAATCTTTCTGTGAGAAATCTACCCCATTCTATTCCTGACCTCTGGGCCTTGGGCTTCTTGAACCTTAAATACTCCTGTGCTGAACTTTCTGCATGTGCCTTGCAAACATTCACAGGGCAGCAGAGGAACAAAGAATGGGAAGTGACAAGGGAGAAACCCAAATACAGCAAGAGCAAAATGTACAATTAGAAGCAGTGGTGCAGAACTCAGCTTAAGAGTACAAGCTGCTGCGTGAGAATGGCCAGTCTCGAATATAGTCCAGGGACTATCAAGCAAGTACCCTCTTTGAGAAGGAAAGAAATCGTTTGCCCTCATAATTGGTATGCTAGAGCTCCCTTTCAGATATAGCTTAATTCTCTACCAATGTTTTATATTCATAGACTACATCATGTCAGCGTAGAGTTGCTAGCTCAGGACACTCTGGAATGACACAGGAGGCTGCAACTGTCTGATAACGTAATGCATGTAGGGATGAATAAGAATACATTACATCAGGAAAATGCTGCAGGGAATTCTGGGATGGCCATCTTACTTAGAGCAGGGGAAGAGTGCAAGCAACATGAATAACAACAGAGAAGGCAAGAGTTGCAGATTTCTGTGGCTTGGCTTCATTCAAATGCTTTTCATACTTTACCAATAAACCTCCTATTTGTCCAGGAATTACTTCCCCTCTCTGTTAACAATATGTTTTGTAAAATGTTGAATGCAAGGAAAGCAGAATCACTTTCGGGTGCTGATAATGCTGCAGTGATTGAGGGGAAATGGCTGGTTTTTTGTTAGCTGTCCGTTTATCTAGGGTCATATTCACTTTCAAGATAGTGCAAAGACTGTCTGCAATAGTGGCCTGACTACTAATAACTCAGCTCAAAGACAGCACCCACTGGTGATTTTTAAATTATTTCGAGGCCAAGCTCTCCATTGTCTGGTGGGGCTTGGCCATATCTAAACAGAGAGAGCTGACTTGGGATGCAGCAAACAGAGACATGTGGAAAACTATGGTTTGTTCTTTGGCTTTTCGCAGCATACAATACTTTAGTTTTTAATTTACCACTGCACACCAGGTGCATCCTTTCTTCTCAGCTATTTGGAATCCATGTAATGTGTGATTCTCCATTTTTATAAAACAATCTATTACAAACCACTTTTACCAGGCACAGTCATACTGAGTGCAATTTTGTACAATGGAGATAATGGCTGAATTAGGGTGTAACACTAAACCATCGTCATATCAGCTGAGGAAAGGGGTTACTGCCCCCTCCCCACTTGTCAGATGATTAATATAATGACCAGGGATGACACATGTTGCAGCCTCATCAGGGTTTCCCACTCCCCGTATTGCATCTGCTTTAATTTAATTAATTTAATTTAATTTTTGCTGCTGCTGCCAAAATCAGTGGAGTCCTAGAGGGACAGGAAAAAAAATTGCTTAGGGGCCTGATCAAGCCTCTGGGCCAGGGATTAGTCTCTCCTTCTCTATGACACAGACTGTACCATGAAATAACTAAGATTACTCAGAGAATGTGGTGGCATGTGATTCTTTCTGTTGCAGTTGTTGCTGACTTTGAATTTTTTTTTGGTGCTTTTAAAACATGGGACTAATTAAAGCACAAAAGTTATGTGCTGCGTATTTCCCTAACCAGTTTGCAAGGCTATTGACTCCCCTGTGGTAAGGAATCAGCTTGAAAGGATAAGGCTATGAGGTGAGAGAAGTGCTGGAAAGTAGCTCATTTGGCATTTCAAATTGTCTTTGCTGTTACCTTAGCAGACCCATATGCACAGAAGAATGGAGCACAAACAAACAAACAAACAAAAAACACACAAAAAATAATTTCAAAAGAAATTAATATTATCTCACCTGGCGCAGGGATAATGGGGAGGCTAATTTCTAACCATTTCTCTTTCTAAAAGCCAAAGTGAAGCGCCAGACAAAATGAGCTCTTGCAATTCAGAGGAAGTGAAATATCTGTCAGGTTATTGATTCGAATCTAGTTGTAGACACTGTAAACTGACTTGTAACCCAAGAAGGGTACGCTATAAATAGAATGGCTGTCTCATTAGTTAAGTGAGGAGCAAACAGCAATGGAATGTGAAAGGAGGGTGAAAAAGAAGGGAGGAAGGAGGAGGGCAGAAGGTGGGGAGAGCATGCTAAAGATGTTACATCTGGTGCCTTGAATGAGATCAAAATGGAATCTGTAATATCAGATCCTTGGTAACCTGCAGGCCAACAGGAACTAAATTATTTAAGCAGCCTGCTCAGTGTAAAAAAATTAGTGGAATTAAACATGGAAATGTCCAACTAGGTCAAGCTGAACATTCCTCCTTCTGTCAGATGTTGCATAAAATATTTCACCTGCTGATATACTTAAACCTATACTACAATTTCAAAACAAATTGTCTTATATTCAGTTCTTCTGTGAATAAATGAGTGGCATCTTATGATACTTACAGCAGAATCCCTTGCATGTTTTCTTGGAAGTCGGCTTCTCTGAGCTGATGCCTCCGAGTCAATGAATTGGGAGGAATTCAACATAGCACTCTGGCAATCACTCCAGCAATGAGGGGAATGCAGCTTTCTAAACAAAATGGTCCTCCTACCATGTGCTGTTCTGGGAAGTGGTCTCCTGACCCCCTCCCCTAAGCCAGTTTGGAAGGCATACAGGGGGACCGGGGAAAGCCCAATTTGTCTAGGGGAACTACTTGCAGTGGCTTCGACGAATAGGACTCATTAGTTGAATCTGGCCCTGTGTATTTATTTCTTCATTTTCTTCAGCCATGCTCCTGAAAATGGTGTGTAGTGCTTTGAGCAGTCCTTTGCTGCTTCAGTTCTTTCAACATCAGTTGTACTAGGATTAGGGAAGAAAAGCTGAGGCGATGCAACACCATGTACAGTCACAAAGATCCAGGAAGGTTATGCTACATGGGAGTCTGTTTTAAGGGCTTCCATATTCTGTTCCTACATAGAAGTGCTGCTGCCTACATTAGGATTGAGATCTACACTTTAAAACTCTGAGACACTCGTGACACAGTAACCTGGTAAAGCAGCTTACACAGTACTTCTTTGGGGAGGGGGGCATTCATTGCCCCACCTGCCAGTCTCCATGATGGGACCTTTCAAAGCACTCTCCTAGCTCAGGTAGCAAGAGACAGCTGCTCCCTCACCCAAGCTGGAATAGCAGAGCACTTTGAAAGAGTGTTGGACCAGCTTTTGGTCTATGTGAACTGCCTCTTAAAGCAACAGACAGCGCTTTGAATAAGACTGTGTGACATTCTCATGTAGCATGGTGCCAAGATGCATTTTGGCACAGCCCCCAGTAAATGTGGATTGAGACTTTTAAAAAAAAGCTAAAGAAGCAATAAGGAACAGTCAGTCTTCACTCCATTAGCCCAAGGATTTGGGGAAAATATATCCCAGCTCCTTCAGTTTTGGGGCTGCTTTTTTCATCCCATGCCCCAAGACTGGTAGACAACATTTGAGCTGAAAATTTTGGCTCAGCACTGGATATACTGAAAGTAGGGAGGGAAACCTTATATGGGATTACATTTCCTGTAATTATGCTTACATATGAAAGAAGTAGACCATTTCTTTCTCACCAGTTATTAATCAAAAATAGAAGCAAAATCTGTGTTTATTATTTGCATAAATTTGGCGTCCTTCCCTGTCCCCATCCCACTTGGCTTTCTTCACACTTTTCCATCTGACCTGGTTATTCCCATATCCCCCATTTAGCGTTGGGTTTAACCAGCCTTGCCCAATAAATAATAGAAAGTTCTCCTGCTTGAATGACCCCACAACAAACAGCATAGAAGCACTGTGTCACAATGCATCTGGATATCAGGGCGCCAGGTGACAGCTATGCATTTTGCCCAATCCCTGCTTATAGGGCTGGGAATTTGTGGTCTCGGAGAAATGCATTTGGTGTGAAAACATGTGCTATTTTCAGAAGATTGTGTCAGAACCAACAGGAAGATGTTTTTTTTGTGTGTGTTTACATTTAATGCAAATTATAGCAGCACAAGCCTCTTTTATTGTTGCATGAAAAGCTTTCAAAATCTGCTTTCATTTGCTACTATATTTAAATTTCAAAAGCTTCAGTGTGCTAAAGATTTTCCTTTTGTGCATCTCCATGGCATTGGAAAAGAGACAAAGCAGAGATACTGCCTGTATGCATTGGACCAATCAGAGACTATGTATAACTGGCCCAACAGTTGCTCGTGTTGATACTAACGGGGAGAGGGGTGTGATGAGCTTGGGCTGAAACCACGGACAGGTGTAAGCTGAAAGCCCATTCCTGTCTTTTATAATTTGAACATTATGTTCTTATAATAAATCACTGATACAATCATTTATCAAATGTTGTTGTTGTTCCAGACTCCCATTCCACCCACTACTACTCCTATGTTTTATCTGCTACTCTTAAAACTGCCATTCACTAAATCCTTGACAGACTGATTCCTTGATAGAATGAAACCAATCATTCTTTGATAAAATGACCCCAATCTAGCTGAACTGTAGCAGCACATTACACTTGTGGCAAAGCCTCTGCCCTCTGTTATGCTCACTGAGCTCCACTTTTTTCTGATGTAGGAGCTGCATACACAGGAAAAACCTGACCATATAACAGGAAAGCACTTGCCTACAGATACTGTCTCAAGTTTTCCGCATCTTCTAACCAACTGATGGATGTCCTGTCTCTATCTTCATGTGTGATCCTTATAGCTACTATTCCCAGGTTACATCTGCTGTTCATTTTGGAATGTAGTTTATCCATCAGTGCTCTATATGTTTGGACACCTCTTAAGATATAGTCATGAAATTGGGCACAAAGGTTCCTGAGATTGCCCAGCAGGTTTCTGCCTATGTTTTGATACCACCAGACCCTCTATGTGTCCCTATTTTCCAGGGACATCCCTGATTTAGAGAAGCCGTCCCGGTTTCTGATTTGATCCCAGAATGTCCCTGGGATGCCCCTATTTTCATTGGAGAAATGTTGGAGGGTATGGAGTTATCTGACCCCTGAGACGTTAGAAGGCAATCCTGTATAGGGAAGTTTTTAAAAAAATGTTTAATGTATTATTATGTTTTTATATACGGTATGTTGGAAGCTGCCCAGAGAGACTGGGGCAAACCAGTAAGATGTGTGTGTGGGGGGGAGTATAAATAGTAAAATTAACATTATGGAATGGGACGTCCCTATTTCCACTGGAGAAATGTTGGAGGGTATGTAGCACTGGATACCATTTTGAATCAGGATGGCACACTGTGCCTTAAAAGCTGCAGTGATTTGGACCTGTTAATAAACCATCACAAAATTTGGCATGATGGTTCCCAAGATCAAGGAGCAGGTTATGACCTATGTTTGCCTACAACGGGAGTCTATTTTGAATCAAGATGGCAAACTCTAGTATTTCTGAACTGGACACCTTTTAAGATATTGAAACCACCATTCCCCCACCAGAGGAATCTTCCTCAGAGGATGACTTGTCACTCTTCAAAGTAGATGTTACAGAGGAGAAGACTGCTTCAGTGGACTGTGTGACAGGGCAAGGGGAGCTGGGGCCTTCAGCGCTCACAGCGACCTCTGCAAGACACAAAGGGCCCTTGCACAGAATCAGATGTCAAATGTGAGCCTGGGAAATGTGGAGTCCTGGTGCATAAAGGTACCGGTCCAGTCAGTTGCCAGAGTGCCCTTGGGAGTATGGGACTACTCTGGAAAAAGCTGTTCCTTATTAGTAGACCAAACTCCTTAGGCAACCCAGGTGGCCTGCAGTGGAGCTCTGAGAGCTCATAGTTCAAAGCCTTCAGTTCCTGGGAGAGAGTGCTGAAACAACATTCTGCTCTGTCTGTGGGATTGGCTTTGGGGTTTTGTGTTTTTTTTGGAAAAAACTGAATAGCAAAAACAATGGCGCTGAAAAACAAATATTTTTGTATGCATGTACTGCAGAAACCCTGAATATGTTGGCATAAAGCTAACAGCCATCATTTTCTTTACAGTATTTTTGTGAACGTTTACTTGGTGAGAGTTTATTTTGTTTCTGGTTAAAAATACTTGTTCCTGCTCTCTCTTAATTAGTCATTATTCCAAATATGTAAATAATACTGTGATGTGGGTAGTGTGTGTCTTGCAGAATCTTTTTTATTTGTATAAAGAATAAAGACACTGAGAGAAAAAGAATCTACTTTTGATTGCCCTTTTGATAAATGAATTTGCTGAGGGAACTTTTCCACAGTGGTCGCAAAGCATAATTTTTAATACTGGAACTCTAGGTTTAAGTCAGCTGTAGTTTACCATTGTTGTGAAAAAAATCAGTTGTATGTTGCAAATTCCTTTCAGTTAATATATTCATTAATATTATCAAAAAATAGATAATAAATACTTTGGGTTTTGACAGCCCTTTGCTTCTTTCTTTTCTGTGGGTGGGCATTCTTATTAGAGGTGTGCATTCATTTTAAAATGAATGAATGAGCCTCATTCATTCATTTTTTGTTACAGAAAATGATGAATGAAAATCTGAACAAATAACAAATAAAAATCCATTCATTATTTTTGCCTATAAAATGAATATCCTTTGTCTAACATGTATGAAATTTGGAAGGTTTGGTAACTTTTGGTTTGGTAGTAAAGTAGCTGATATTGCAGTTTGCATAAATAATACAGAAGTTACAAGCTGCAGGAGATTGGCTGGATGCGCTACTGATAAAGAACCTAAAGGACAAATGAACTAATGCATAAATTCAATTCCATAACATGGAAAACAGAATTAATTAAAGTATAAAACGAATGTGAAAATTACACACCCATACACCCCCCCCACACACACAAAGAGAGAAACAGAGCTATATATTTATATATTTCATATTCCAAACTTGCATCTAATACTCTTCACTGCAAGAGAATATGTTTCACCTTCATCTCCCACACTTCATATGAGATGAACATGAAATTTGGGTTCTAAGAGTACCAGAGTGCTGTTAGTTCTCGTGGAAAAATCCTGTTGTGATTTCTGAATGCCTCCTGCAGGAAGCTGGATAACACTGCAATTTTGATTTGCAAAAAAGCACAATTTCTTTGGGCTGAAGAACCTATTGATATATTTAGGCACCATGTTTAATGCATACTATTGACTAGATTCAAGAGGAAGAAATGTAGCCTGCATTGTGTGCACTACAAAGGAAAAAGGCACTTGTCCTTGGCACATCTGCTTCCATCTGCTTTATCGCAAATCTATTGGCCTGCTTTGTGATTCTTTCTCTTTCTGTCCTGGAAGATTTATTTGTGTTCTAATGTCATATTGCAGCTTGCATCAGTGGCTATGTCATTCAAATTGTGTGTGTGTGTGTGTGTGTGTGTGTGTGTGTGAGAGAGAGAGAGAGAGAGAGAGAGAGAGAGCTCAGTTAGTTAGAGCGTGGTGCTGATAATGCCAAGGTTGCAGGTTCGATCCCCGCATGGGACAGCTGCAAAGTCCTACACTGCAGGGGGTTGGACTAGATGATTCTCAGGTTCATTTCCAACTCTAGAATTCTGTGATTCTATGATACAAACTCAGCACTTGGGCTAAAGATTTATATTCACTCTGCAGCTACAAAATTTAAAGGAACATTCAGCTGTGGGTGTAATCGTGCAAGGTGAAAGGATGTGAAATATACTTAAACACATTAGCCCCACCAACAGTTTAATAAGATCTGCAAATTCAAGAAATCCAGGCCTGCAACCCAATTTCATTTGTTTTAGTATTGCATGATCCCATTACCAGGCCTCATCCTACCACCCCTTTCTTTAAGGCTAAACTTAAAGGCCATCTTTAAGCCATTCCACATATCATGCAGAATGATCACTCCCACTAGCTGCAAACTCAAGTAGCAAGAACCATTGGGATTGGAGCCAAATGAGAAACAAAGGGTTGGGGGATCAGAAAGCTCTAGTCTAGGCAATGTTGAGATTTGCATCTTTTAAAAAAATGGAAAGGTGACAAACACCCACTGCAAAAAAGCCTAGCGAGGACTGAGGGTGGCACTGTGGTCTAAACCACCGAGCCTCTTGGGCTTCCCAATCAGAAGGTCAGCAGTTTGAATCCCTGCAACAGGGTGAGCGCCCCTTGCTCTGTCCCAGCTCCTGCCAACCTAGCAGTTCGAAAGCATGCCAGTGCAAGTAGATAAACAGGCAAATAGATAAATGTGGCAGGAAGGTAAACAGCATTTCCATGCGTTCTGGTTTCTGACACGGTGTTCTGTTGTGCCAGAAGCAGTTTAGTCATGCTGGCCACATGACTCGGAAAGCTGTCTGTGGACAAACACCGGCTCCCTTGGCCTGAAAGCAAGATGAGGTCCACAGCCCCATAGTCACCTTTGACCGGACTTAATCGTCCAGGGGTCCTTTACCTTTACCTTTACCTTTACCTGTACCAGTGTGTATAGAAAAGTGACCTGTACAAAGAATTAACACTGAAGGTTTATGTGCCAAGAATTGGCAATAATGCATAACTAAATAAGCACCCCGAGGGACCATGTTCACATTCAAGTATTTACATTCATAAGTTTTATATCCAGTTATAAGGATGAAGAAATGGGATTTGATATTTTGAAGTTATTTTGCAAACTTATTTCTTCAGATGGGTCATTTGCAGCGTGCTTAAGTCCCGACTTCCACTGCACTACCCTGTGGTCTATAACAATGATGAACTGTACACACTGGAATGTCAGACCTTGTCAAACTGCAGGCTTTTATGTTGGTTGTTTAACTTGGCTAAGTGTATGGCTGTGACACTACATGGTATTTCTGTTTTTTAGTCTAATGGGAATAGCCTGGATTGTTTTCACCTGCCACGAGGAGCAAATGTCAACATGGTGTATTCAGGGAAAAAACCAGCATCTCAACACTAGGAACATAGTGCTGATTTGAGAATTGGCATTATATTCTCAAACACTGTCGTTGCAGCAGGTGGCTTGGAATATGTGAGCATTTGTTTTAAATTGTCAGTGGACTAACCTACATTCTAGCTGTCCCCCTCCAGTCTATGATAACAGTTTTAATCTACACGTGCATTTAAGTAACATTGCACAACAAAATGCCTTCAAGAGAGGCTCTGTAAGTTAAATTCCTCCGTATTCTTAGGTCATGTCTTGCCAACATTCAGTGTAGGAACCATTTCATTAGTTTTGCTGCCCGACATGTAAACCGCTAAAGACAAATTTATCAGCAGCATCTTTGTAGAATATGTCTGCCTCAACACTGACCTATAATCAAGAAAGATTGGAATTTTGGCATTTGCTAGCTGTTTAAAACCTCTCTTTTGATGATAAAGTGGAGAAAGTTGAAAGCCCTCATTTGTGCTTTGATCTAATAAAGAATGTAATTCCAATAGCCAGCTAGTGACTAAACTCTCCCCCCACTGGCCTTTTTCTAGACAGCTTTTAAGGCATCGTATAATAAAATAGATACTATCTTGTGATGTATTGAATGAACCTTCTGAAACACAGAACATTCAAAACAACAGCTAAATGTTTCAAATCAATGATACAAGGAAATTGAGGTGGGCTGGAAAACAATATTTTCTATCCTCTTTTGTGGTCATTGTGTTGTTGTTTTAAAAGCAGTTATTTGAATACACACACTCCAGGCCTGAAGTAGCCCAGAATTTAATTTACTGAGTTATTAACTAGTGCTTGAGCATGATAAGAGCCTGTGCCTAAGAATGAAGAAGAGCCTGTGCCCAAGAATGAAGCCATATTAAATATGAATATGAATTGTTAATACTTCATTATTCAACTTATGCCTGTTAGCTCAATTGGTATCTATTTCCTTCTGCCCTGAGGTGATTTATTTGTTACCAACAACCATTTGTCTGGTGGGTGGCAATTGAAATAGCACTCATTGGGTCATATGAAAAGCAATTTCTTAAGCATTCCTATTGCTGGAATTGGAAATGTTTCATTCATAAAGTCAGACTGTACATTCCTAATGAACCCAGGGACAGTGTGCAAATGAAGGGCAGGGGTGGGGAAACTGTGCCTTCCAGGTGTTGTTAGAATCAAGCTCAGCTGGTATGGTCAGTGGTCAGGGATTATGGAAGCTATAGTCCAATGACATTGGGAGTAGCAGAAGTTCCCAATATCTGGTCTAGGAACAAGGTCTTTCATGGGTGCTCCAGACCAGCCTTCCCCACCTGTGGCCCTCCAGATGTTTTGGATTATAATTCTCATCTCTGACAATAAAACATCTGGGGGGCATGGCTGCCTTGGCACGGACAGCTTTGCTCTATAGAATGAGTATTCATGAGGGTGAATCACCATCACAATGCCAGGCTGTGCCTTAGCCTATGCACACTCATTTGAATACACAAACACACCTACCTCACTCTCCACATAATCAGCCAGCCTGATCTTCAAAAGTTCCTGACAATATTGAGAGAGAGCCCCATGCATATAAGATGTGCATGAGCTGGAGCCTGCCATTGCAAGGCAAAACTCAAATGTGCGTTCTACACAGATCAAATGTCAGAATAGAGCTATTTGTCTACTAAGTTAAAACCTGCTCTTTTTGGTTCCAGACAAAATATGTGAACATGTCCTTTTTCTTCGCTTTCTCCCCCTCCCCTGCCCACTTCCCTTTTCTTTGCAGAATATCCATATGTGTGAAGACACTCTGGTTGCAGACATCATAGGATTTTGGTCATCGCTTCATAACTGATGTTCTTTTGGTTGACTTTGGGCTATATTTCTAGAATTTGGAAGAGCTCTGAATGTTTGGTAACATCAACTGTGGTAGCCAGCATCACACGGAATTGCAGCAGGTAGGCAATTATGTAACATGAGGTATTGTGATTTTATATATATATAATATTGCTGCTTTGTTTCCACATTCTGTTATTTTAGTGTTACGCTGAATTTCACAGTGAAAGTTGCCATTTTTGTTGAGTGCAACAATGTCTATGGAAAAGAAAATCTAACCTTCTACTTTGTGTGCATTTTTTCCTATCTACTTGCATTCATTGTCTCCCAAATCTGATGCTGTCTTGGGAGTGGTGAAAGGAATGAAAATCTATTGCTCAGACAATTTTATTGTTGCTTCTATGGCATACATCTCTGACAGACATATGAAGAAAGCAAAGGGTTACTATCAGTTTGCTTCAGCTGCTTGTGTGTAAGCATTTTGTCATTTACTGAACTATTTTTAGCTAAAAGAGAAATGAAATTATCACATTGCTTAGTGCTACTCACATAATAAAAAAATTGTGAATTATTTACATATACAGTACCAGTCACTTGCAGTAAGAATTTGCATTGCACAGTTCATGAAATGCCTGTTTCTTCCTATGTGGATTATACCAAATAAATGTTGAGAATCTAGATGAATATGCACAGGAAAAAATGTGGACTGTTTGTCATATGAAGTATATAGTTTTGGACCCTATAATGTTATCTCTTTTGCTTGAAAATGAATTTATGTAACTTACAAAGTGTTCATACTTGTAAAGTAATAGTTACTAAGTTAACACCTGTAACTTTTCTGGACTTTTAAAGTGATGATTTTAAAGTATGCCACTTTCTTATTGCTTTCTTGTTAAAAGCTATTTGATATTTGAAAATGACTAGGGCATTTGCAATCATTATTGACTTTATTTTGCATATAAGCCCAGGGGTAGCCTTAGCTTTCAGTCTAACCTGCTTTGTCACACAGTTAATAAGGAGATTAGTGCAGTTGGATAAACAGAGGGTCTTTTGTTTTTGTAAAGCTAGTTTCACTTGGGCTTTAAGCCTAGCAGCAGATGTGTTTAAAATGCTGTTTGGGCAACTGAAAAGGAGTGCATGTGTTCAATGGCATGTAGAACAAAGTTCAACCCTCAATGGAGTTTGTTGGTATTTCTTATGCTACTATCCACAGAAAAAATGACCCTAAGGCTACACCATAGTGCATGAGAATGATTGACAAGTCTGCAATTAAAATGCAGGAGATGCTTTTTGACCTGCATGCAAGATCTCTGTCTTGACCTTTGAACAACCCCTGATATTTTAGCATTAAATGTGCAGCACTCATAAACTATAGTTATACTTGGTTTCTGAATAAAGTGCACATCTTGGAGTAGCTGAGTAAGTGGTCAGGTGTGTTATCTCTGAACTGCTGGTTCCCCATATGAATTCAAGTATAGAAATCAAAGTTAATTTTCTGAAGGGTTTGGTATGATAGTTAAAAGCCAGGAGACTGGGGGATTAAGAAGGAAGAGATGAAGAGACTAAACACACTGATTAAAGTCTCATGCTGCTCATCTATTTATGTGATTCATTCGGGTTTTTTTAATGTCTACCCCACCTTATTTTTCCACCAGTCTATCTGGATTCCTGTTGCTTTAGCATAAATCACTACAGTGGCCTGAGCTGGCACCCTGAGGACTGATTGTAGCTAATTCATGCCATTTAATCTTAGACATTCAGGACATCATGCAAACCAGTCATACGGTCAATTAACATTTGTGTTCGAGATAATGGGCATGGGCTAATGGGGGGGTGTATGTTTCCTGGTGAATAATCTAGATAATCAAGATAGTAAAGCTGTACATTTTGTGTGTGTGTGTGTGTGTGTGTGTGTGTGTGTTTCTGCAATATTTTAAATAATTCTGTAGAATTTATTAGCTGAGACATAACTGCAAGAGGAAATGACAATTGCTCTTCATGACTTTTATCTCGGCTGTTAACCCACTGACTTCAATACTTCAATACTTTTTTTTTTTTATCTTGTCTGTTTTCAGAATATGCTATATTCAGGCATGTACCAGGGTCACACAATTAGAGGAAATATATATATAATGTTCCTTATTTTGTCTCCTGGAAGATCTTCAAAATTTATTCAGATCCCCCCCCCCCCCATGTTATATCATTATCCTGTGTCCATTAAGCTGGCTGTGATCCATCTTTCTTTTCTAGGAGATAGCCAGGAGGTGCTGAAAATAGATAACTCAGCTGTAGCATTCAGTATAAAGCTGGTGAAATAGACCAGAAAAGTCTTCCCTTTGTGAGAACTTGGTTGCCTAAGAAGACTGGGCTTCCTTACAAGTACACTGCATTACCTGGAAAGGAGTTGGGATTCTTGCTTTGTTGAAGTCCTTCAGGGAACATAGAAACTGCTTATGGCACATCTGTCAAGCCAAAGTCTTTACTCGTTTTTTTCTAACAACTGCAGTACCAGGCCATCTGCGAGCCTCTACTGCTTTGGGCTTTTATACCTGTAGCCTCTGCAGTTGTAACAAAACTGCAGCTCTTGTCTTCTAACTTCTCAGCCTTTCATCATGATGTCATTGCGCAGGATGTATAGTTAATCATGTGAGAGCTCATCAGCTCTGAAATTTCCTGCTACTCAGAGAAGCTTCGCTGTCCTGGCATAGATGCATGTTCACATGCTTTTAAAGCACAACATGCCAGGGAGGAATTCAGCAAATGACCTGCATGCAGCTTTATGGCATAATAAGTTACACTCATTTTCCCCTTGCCTGGGTAGGGACTGCAGCACACTGACAGAGCCATGCTTTGCGTGCAGAGTGTCCCAGGTTCGGTGCCTGACATCTGCACCTAAAGGGATCAAAGCAGTAAGCAATGAGAAGCATCTCTCCTTGAGACTTCGAAGCGCAGCTGCCAGTCAGAGCTGGCAAATCTGGGCTATATGGACAAATAACCTGACCTAATAAAAAGCAACTTTCCATGAACCTTATAGAGGCTTTTAGGGAACCTGAAATGGTTTGAGTGACTGCAAACTACTAGTCCAGTTGCAGAGAGGTAGTGATATGATATACCAAAAGGGATGAGTTTTCTGCAAGCGGCAAGAGGAAACGAAAGAGAGGATTTGTGTGATGTGTTGTTTGCTGAGACTTACCTGTGTTCTGCCCTTTTGAGTCTCAGGAGGACTAGAGGCTGAGTTGCTACACCCCTAAATGAAAGGACAAATGGTTGATTCTACTTCCTATTCTTTTAAAAATATCCTGGGGACTATTAGGGGCAGAAAAGGATAAAGCCAAAAAGCTCAGAGGGACTATTGGTATTGAATGAAGCTCCCCAGTATAGCTGCAACAACCGACAGCTGAATAATCACTAACCAGACCCTCTACTATAGCTTCACAGTTGCAGAGCTTTAGTTAAGATAAAGATAGTCTATTTTTTAACTTACTTAATGAAGGCTTCTCCTGGTGTGGTGGTTACTGTCTGCCTGAAGCACTTGGGCAGCTCATTGTACAAAGCACCTAAATATGCAGCTGGGTATCATCATGATTTGGCTTCTCAGTAGCAACTACACCACTGGGAAACATATGACCCTAAGAGGCATTTTGTGTGTGACTGCTCTTCCATTCTAGCGTTCTCTACTTCAATATATTCACCAAAGAATGAACCCGGTCTTCTGTTGGACAGGATTAATCAAATTAGGATGTACTGTACATTTGTACAGTGGTACCTCGGGTTACAGACGCTTCAGGTTACACACTCCGCTAACCCAGAAATAGTACCTCAGGTTAAGAACTTTGCTTCAGGATGAGAACAGAAATCGTGCTCCGGCGGCGTGGCAGCAGCAGGAGGCCCCATTAGCTAAAGTAGTGCTTCAGGTTAAGAACAGTTTCAGGTTAAGAACAGACCTCCAGAACGAATTAAGTACTTAACCCAAGGTACCACTGTACAAGCTTCAACTCTTCCTACTTAACAATCTGAACTTTTCCCCAACCAATCTGATAGATTTATCACTCTTTCTGCTTCATTAGTGTAAGTTCCTAAAGTAGCCTGGATTGAGCTGTTGGGTCTCTGGAAGTTCTATCTTTGTGTGGACTAGAAACGGACACATACTGTCTTTGGTCAATTCATGTTCTAAGGCACCGTGCAGTGTGCAGCCTGCCATTTCACACATGACAGCTGCCGTGGTATATTTTGAGCCACTGATAACACATTGTCAGGCAATGATGTTCTGTCTAATATATCTAATTGAAGCTGTATACACACTAATCCATTTGTAGCATAAAAATGTAGGCTCCCCGGCTCCCATCTGCAATTGTTCGTGCTTGTCCTCAACATGCTGCTTTCAATCTAGATCAATTTTAGACACTGCTGTCCTCAAGGGTGGTTGTGGTTACTTGATACACATTTGAAAGCCCTTGGCTTGATCGAGCTATCCATGCCTTTCTTCCCTGGAGATGCCCCAGGTGAGTGAAGAAGGAAGTGATGATTGCGATCCTGGTATACATCCCCCACATAATGTCATTGGGTGCAGGTGTGGTTACACCCCCAAAACTGAAACTATGGTACAACTTTGGACATATTGTGCAATGAGCTTTCCTTTTTGGAATGAAACCAGTTTCTCAAGAAATACTTTTAAGGGGGCAAAAAGTATGCAAAACACCAAGAATGTCTTTGGACTTTGTATAGAGAGAAAAACACAAGGAATTGGTCTCTGCTGATTCTAGAATAAAATGCTGTGTGTATGCAGCCCATAGAACAAAAAAAATAAATAAAACCAGTCTTTGCTCTTCAGTCAGTGGAGAGCTGGCCACTGAAGGATAAATGAATATATGCTATAGCAGCATGAAACAATGTGGAATATTGGGGAGAGATGTCTTGGCAGCAGTGATACTTTTCATGGAAACCCCACCTGTGTTCCATTTTCCAAATGCTACTACAATCCATGGCTACTCAACTTGCCCAGTTCTCTTCAGGGTGTTTTATTTTGTTTTGTTTAAATGTGTTTATATTTCTGCAAACCTTCGGGTTTCCCTGAGCATGTTTCTCAACAACCCTATTTTGGCTGCAATCCTGTTGGCACTCAATGCGAGAGTTTACTATTAGGAGTGATATTATGCCTGGAATATTCATAATGTATATACCAGTGGATGCTATGGCTGGAAGAGCTACTTACCTTGTAGGCAGCATAATGCTAACTATTTTACAATGACTTGTTATGGGGTTTTATTTTAATTGTTGTTAAGCCACTCTGAGCAGAGACAATGCATTGTAAGGGCGGAATATAAATCTTTTGAGAGATTTACACACACACACTCCATGCTGATATGAAATGAAAGATTGTGTTTTAATTTATTTTTGCACAGTTCAGCATATAAGTATTGGAGCAGGGGATGTAAGACAAATGCTTTCTGTAAAGTGGCCATTCAGATTCATTACAAACTGGGGGCCTGGGACCAGCTGACACAAACAGTAGTCCTGCTTTCAGCCAACATGGACCATAGTTGTTAAGAGTGTTTAATGTAAAATAATTGTCTGTGACTGGTCTGGAAGGCGAATTCTCTGATAAGAAATGACTCCCACTAAGCCGAGAGCTTGATAGAGGGAATGCCAATTGATTATATTGTTACAATCTCTTGCTCTGTCAATGATAATTAGTGTCAGTAATTGCTGGAGGGTAGACCAGTACCGGTCAGGACTCCTGCCATCTTTAGGAAATAAATCTATAATGGTTAAACTTTCTGTACTGGATTTTTTTGTGACGTATGCAATGCAGATCAAGTTAACTAAAAGGCTCCTATCATATGCTCTAGTGACCATAATAAAGTACAGGTTATATTAATATAACTGTGTAAGACTAGGACTGCACTCATGCCCATGCTGCTCATCCTTCCCTGCTACCCCACTCAGATTAATCCCCTAGAGCAGCCTTTCTCAACCTTAGAGCCCCAGATATTGTTGGACTACAACTCCCATCATCCCTAGCTAGCAGGACAAGTGGATGATGGGAGTTGTAGTCCAACAACATCTGAGGACCCAAGGTTGCAAAAGGCTGCACTAGAGCTTTTCCCTCTCACTCCATGCAGCTACTTAGGTCACTTCCCACCTTCCCAACACCATTTCTGAAGCCACAACTTTTTTCTAGTTTGTTCATTAAAGATTTCCCCTGTCCCACTTCTGGTTATTGCAGGAGGATAAAATGGCACATGTATAATGATACATCTCTCCATAGGTAACATGGTAATTTGTAGCTCTGAACTCCTAGCGGTTTCTCTGTTACGGGTGCTAATGTGGAGTAACCTCTGATAATCAAACCTTTTGAATGCAGAGCGGTTACCAGGTTCCTGTACTTGAAAGGGCACACACCATGGGAGACGTTCAACGAGATAAAAGGGGCTTATGGGAAGGATGCCCCATAGTATGACGTAGTCAAGCACTGGCATTGTCAGTTCAAGTGTGGTTGGACTTCGGTGGAATAGCTCCCATTCCTGGGTGACCACAGTCCACCATTGATGAAGACACCATCCAGCAAGTGGAGGCCGCCATTTTGGAGGATCAGCACATAACTGTTCGCCAGCTAGCTGCAGATGTCAAGATGAGTGTGGACTCTGTAGAAAAAAACATCCATGACCATTTGCACATGGGAAAAGTGTCTGCACCGTGGGTTCCCTGGCTGCTGCTGCCTTTCCAGAAGCAGGAATGAGTCACATGCTCATGGGCTCTTTTGGCCATGTCTCACGAAAATCATGATGACTTATTCGCCAGACTAATTACTCAGGACAAAACATGGGTCCATCATTATGACTCAGAAACTAAATCCCAGTCCAAACAATGGAAGTACTCTATCACACCACCTCCAAAGTAGGCACGTGTCCAACCATCAGTGGGCAAGGTCATGCTCAACAATCTTTTGGGACCAGCACAGAGTAGTGATGATGGATTTCCTGGCAAAGGGTACCACAATTCCTGGCACATACTATGCTTCACTGCTGCAGAAATTGAGGAAGGCCATCAAAATCAAGAGGCGTGGTATGCCGACAAAAGGTGTCCGCCTCCTGCAGGATAACGCCCCAGTTCACAACTCACATGTTGCTCAGATGGAAGCACAGTCCTGTGGCTATGAAATCCTTCCTCACCCCCCCATTCTCCTGACCCCACACCATTGGACTTCCACCTCTTTCCAACCATGAAGTTATTTTTGAAGGGCAAGTTTTTTCCAGACGATGAAATGCTGATTTCTGAGGTCAAGTCATGGCTTCTGACACAACCAGCTGACTTCTGCAGATGAGGTCTCCACAACTGCTCTTGCGGGTAGCTATGTAGAGAGGAGTAATAACTGTGCCCAGTTTCATTCGTCTCAGTCCACGGGAAGTACATCAGGGGAAATCTTTAATGAATGCCCCTCATAAGCTGAAAACTGCTACTTCCCCTCTCCGGTGTTACTCCCTGCTCACTCTATTCAAACATCTGCCATTGTATAAAACAGCCACTTCCCGCTCTTTCAGCACCCTTCCTTCTTGTTGTATTCAAATTTGTCCCATTGTTTAAAAACACAATTTCCCCCTCTTAGTGTTCCTCCCTTCTCACTCCCATGTTATGGGCACTGCTGTTGTGGAACCTTCCTTTACTTTTGCTCCCCTATCCCACTTTGACTTCCTTCATGTGAATCCTGAATTGTGATGCAGCATTACAAATCTTCCAACAGGAGCCATGCAGTGATGATCTTTCATATTTATTATATACAGGGAAAGGGAAGGGTTAAGGTTATGTTGTCACATCATATGAACCTAAGACAGAGAGTGAAGCCATTATCAAAGGGATGTTCCCCAACTGTCTTTGATGAAATGAGGGTATCTATGGGAGTCACAGAACTGGGTCTGGAAAATCAGGCTTTGTTCAAACAGAAGGTAGTGCATGCACTGAAATAATCCTAGAAATAACAGGAACAAATGCTTGATTATTATTTAAGTAATGTAGGCCCTATTCAAAATAATGCTTGAAGATTCAAACTATACAGGGAGCATGGTGTGGGAGAGTATGTATGTGTACAGGTCCACCCCAATGTCCCCATGTATACTGACCCCTCTCCCAACATTTGCACATTCAGTGTGAAATTTTGCAGAATGACTCACACCTTCAGATGCCATTTCTAGCAGAGGTGGTAGCACTGAATCAGAAGCAAGTGGGAGGGAAGGACACAGTAACTTCTTCAGGGTGATGAAGCTATTACCTCTTATCAGGGTAAGCACCAATCAACACATGGCTCAGCAGAGCTCCTGATTGATGTGCAGGGTTTAACATGCTGGTATTCCCATTTATTTTGTTTTATTTATAACATTTCTGACCAGGCCTTCACTGGAAGGTTCCTGGGCAGATTACAATGATACTATAAAAGCAAATAATACCATTCCAATTATAGCACAAATAAAATGGTTCCAAATGGATTAGAACAGTATAAATTTTGCAAAAGAGGTGGGTCCTTCAAAACAAAACGGCTTAACTGTCCATGACCAGGTTTAGAAGCAGGTCTTCAGTGAAAGCTGTATGATGAAGATGTGAGGTGCACATTGCCACAGAGCTGCCACAGAGAAAGCTCTCTCCTGGGCTGCCATTCACCACACTTCTGAGGTTGGCAGAACTGCCAAGAAGGACCCCTCTGCAGATCTTCACCTTACCAAGAAGGTCAGTATAGTTCTGTCCTTAATAGGAGAGCTTGATCATAGTGACAATACCTAGGTAGGTAGAATGAAGGGGGCAGATATGCTGCAAGCATTCTCAATCCCTATAGCTGCCTTTGGTCCTGTCCCTGAGTTCAGCATGCATCTTCAGGATGTTAATTTCTCCTGGAAGTGCAGCTCTGTCAATTCAAAGGAACGTATTACGCAGACCTGAATCTTACAAAAAGCTTTAAAAGAAAACAAGAAATGTTGGCAGTTCCCTTTTGGAAATGGCAATTGGGGAATGATGGGTTAAAACACGCTTTTAACTGTCACGTTTATCATTACTGGGGACAGTGGCCAAGAGACCTGCCAGTACATGAATCATATGCTTTATTGCTATCTCATATAAATGCTACTGTTGCTAAGCTTCACTTCTTAGGCTTAGTTTTGACATATTTGTCTTCTGCTCCTTTGGGTTTGTATGAGCCCACCCTGAGCTCAGTTAACTGGTAGGCACTGGGCTCTAGGCTTGCCCAGTCTTGTATAAAGAATACTTCTTGGATGTATTTTAACTAATTTGTTAGTCTAAGTAGGGATGGGGTATGTGGGTTGGCGGGGGGAGGGAGGTGAAGGCTCAGTGGAGTGTTGAGATAGAATCCTGAAGCGAGCAATAGAAGAGCCACTTACTGGATAATGGATTGATAACTACAGCAGAATGTACCGTATCTGTATCAAGTTCAGTGCCTTTGTAGATACAACTGGGGAAATTGTACAGGACGTGGCTTGCTCAACCACGAAGAAAAGAGGGAAATGAAAACCAGAGATAAAAGCTCCATGAGTGCAGCATAGCAGGGGACGGGATCACAGAATGTAGCAATACTAGTGTTTAGGAAGTCCTATTTGGGGGCAATAAGGAATTTAGTGAGGTACAATGCAAGGAAGCGTTCAAGGCAGAAAAAAAAAGCAGCCAATGTGGTTTTAAGCAGAAACTGTTCAAAGGCCTGGGGTTAAGAAACAGATAGGGAAGGCAGTGAGACAAGAATAGACAGTCAGGTAAAGCTCACAGGGGAAAGATAAGGACAGACAGCAAAAGCCATTAATGTTAGAGAAAGAGAACTAAGGACACCGAGAATCACTTTCAAAATTAGATTCCATCAGAGGAAAGCAGAACAAGAAGGAACTCGGAGAGAATCTATATGCAGAGGAAATGTCATTAACATAAATAGATGGTGCGTTTTGTTAACACTATTTTACTGAGGTAGTTTTAAAAGAAGGAAATACGTTCATGAAGAATAGGATATGGTTTCGAACTGGGAGTCACAAACAATATTGCTTGCTTTATTGGTTGAAAAAAAAAGCTACATAAACAGAAAAGATTTAGGGCATAGAATCATAGAATCATAGAATCATAGAGTTGGAAGAGACCACAAGGGCCATCGAGTCCAACCCCCTGCCAAGCAGGAAACACCATCAGAGCACTCCTGACATATGGTTGTCAAGCCTCTGCTTAAAGACCTCCAAAGAAGGAGACTCCACCACACTACGTGGCAGCAAATTCCACTGTCGAACAGCTCTTACTGTCAGGAGGTTCTTCCTAATGTTTAGGTGGAATCTTTTTTCTTGTAGTTTGGAACCATTGCTCCATGTCCGCTTCTCTGGAGCAGCAGAAAACAACCTTTCTCCCTCCGCTATGTGACATCCTTTTATATATTTGAACATGGCTATCATATCACCCCTTAACTTCCTCTTCTCCAGGCTAAACATGCCCAGCTCCCTTAGCCGTTCCTCATAAGGCATCGTTTCCAGGCCTTTGACCATTTTGGTTGCCCTCCTCTGGACACGTTCCAGTTTGTCAGTGTCCTTCTTGAACTGTGGTGCCCAGAACTGGACACAGTACTCCAGGTGAGGTCTGACCAGAGCAGAATATAGTGGCACTATTACTTCCCTTGATCTAGATGCTATACTCCTATTGATGCAGCCCAGAATTGCATTGGCTTTTTTAGCTGCCGCGTCACACTGTTGGCTCATGTCAAGTTTGTGGTCAACCAAGACTCCTAGATCCTTTTCACATGTACTGCTCTCAAGCCAGGTGTCACCCATCTTGTATTTGTGCCTCTCATTTTTTTTGCCCAAGTGCAATACTTTACATTTCTCCCTGTTAAAATTCATCTTGTTTGTTTTGGCCCAGTTCTCTAATTTGTCAAGGTCATTTTGAAGTGTGATCCTGTCCTCTGGGGTGTTTGCCACCCCTCCCAGTTTGGTGTCATCTGCAAATTTGATCAGGATGCCCTTGAGTCCATCATCCAAGTCATTGATAAATATGTTGAATATGACCGGGCCCAAGACAGAACCCTGTGGCACCCCACTAGTCACTCTTCTCCAGGATGAAGAGGAACCATTGATGAGCACCCTTTGGGTTCGGTCAGTCAGCCAGTTACAAATCCACTGAGTGGTAGCATAGTCAAGTCCACATTTTACCAGCTTCTTTACAAGAATATCATGGGGCACCTTGTCAAATGCCTTGCTGAAATCAAGGTAGACTACATCCACTGCATTCCCTTCATCTACCAGGCTTGTAATTCTGTCAAAAAACGAGATCCGGTTAGTCTGACATGACTTATTTTTCAGAAATCCATGCTGACTATTGGTGATCACAGTATTCCTTTCTAGGTGCTCACAGACTGTTTGCTTAATGATCTGCTCCAGAATCTTCCCTGGTATTGATGTCAGACTGACTGGGCGGTAATTATTTGGGTCCTCTCTTTTCCCCTTTTTGAAAATAGGGACATCATAAACTGGGAGTCACAACTCCACTGGGCTTACAGAAATGAAAAGGGGGGAGATGAAAGAAGATAGTATAAGGAAAGGGGGTATATGAAAGCAAGGTGGAGAAATGTCAAAGTGCTTATAAGAAAGTAGTGTAGTTCAGGCAATTATGCTTGGTGAAGTTTCTAAACTGGAAGTGAAGCTCTTTCAATTTTAGGGGGAAAGGCAACTTAATAATATTTTTTTAAAAAACAGTGTTTTAACATACTATGGTCATCTTTTGGTTTAAACATGCATGTAGACTGTTCACAAGATTTGGGAAACAGCCCAAACTGTTATGACTCTTCTGATTCAATTCAATTCATTATTCAGGTCAAAATCTGACTTGTAAATCTATTCTTTGTAGAATATAACAGGAAATCTAAAAGTGGCTCTAACTTAGCTTTTCATAGAAGTGGATGGAATTTGCAGACAAAGGAGCCCACCCACAGTAGATTATCCAGTATTTTTGTACATTGAACTTAATTTTAAAAACAAGAGCATGATCTATTTTTTTATTATCTGTCAAGATTTGATGCAATTTGCCAGACAACTTTCTGAAGGATAGGTGCAGCAGTTGTACTTAAAGGAAGCATTACCACTTTGGGGTGGGCAAAATAGATACCACCTTTTGTTTTGTGGGAAATCAGTATGAAAACTGGTGACGTGAGAAAGAAGGCTCTAGGTAAGTGGATAATAACAGGGTGGCAATGAGCAACACAGCTGAGAGCTTACCTAAAGGACAAGCAGCTTTATCTGAGGGGGGAAATGTTAAGAAAATGTTATTAATATTGAGCAGCAAGAATTCAATGTAATGAAATCAAGGTACCGTACAACTCAAAAGAAGAGGATGACACTTTGAACAAGCAAACAGAAACTGGCAGAGAAAAATGGGAAAGAATAAAAGCAATGAACAAAGACACACGTGCAGCAGAAGAAGGATGGGAACTCTGAAAAGTTTTAAGAAACTTAAGCAAAAACAAGATAACATTAACAAAATGAAAAATTAACAGCTAAAGTAGGTGATGCTTGTTTTGAAAGCAGAAAGAGATTATAATGTAAAGCATGGCTTAAATAGCCCCCAAAGCCCTACAACTGAACCAAAGGATAGGGAAAGTGAGTTCTCCTAAAAGTTTGAAAAATAAGATGCAAGTGAAAACTGGAGGTGGGGGGGAAGGGAAGGAAAAACAATGTAATGAAAACAAATCGATTGAAGTTCTTGATGCTTTTTCATTTTTAGGAGACAAAACACAATTAGGAAGGAAGTCTCAAGTCCACCTTTCTTAAAAAAACCCTTCCTCTCAGCCAAAATTCAGAGGAGAATGACAAACCACATGAGAAACAAATGTTTTACTTGACTTTAACATTCCTCCCCCAGCATCCTGGGAAAATAGTTCATTATATTTAAACCTACCCTGGTTCATCAAATTGAAAGAGGTTCCCAACTCAAAGGTGGACTTTGATCCTACAAATTTCAGCGGTGCTGTGTGTGAGTCAAAAGCTCAGTGCCCCCCACCTCTCACCTTCCTTTCTGCTCAGTTTGCTATGCCATAGTTGCAGTGCCCTGCAGCACTCCCAAGGCTCAGCATCCCATGTGGCGGAACCAGTTGTGCTGCCCTAAATCTGCCTCTGCCCACCTGTCCAGGGCATTTTCCACCAGTCAGCTTGGTTTTGTTTTTCAAGGAAAAAAGGCATTTGTATTGCAGCTTTCCCAGAGCACCCAAGACCACAGAGCGTCTCAGACCTGTCTGCTTGGCCTTTGTGTGGCCAAGCCATGCATCATCCCTCCAGAGCAGTGGCCCTGCTCAGATGACTCCTTGAGTGTCTTTCCATTCTAGAGCTGTTATAATGCCCCTTGTTTGTCTGGGTGAAGGGCAATGTGTATAGAAATGTCTGGAATGCAAGAGTCACAGCAGTTGACCCCACCCGCATTGACACTACCTCTGCCCAACACAAGCACACAGGCTGCATGGTGTTGCTTGTGAGGGAATGCAACCCTTGGTTCCTAAAAGCCCTTCTGTAAAGGACAAAGTAAGCTAGAAAACAACAATCATAAATTATACAGATCAGTCATTCATTTTACACACAGACAAACATAGGGAGAGGGGGAGAGAGAGAGAGAGAGAGAGAGAGAGGGATGAGACAGACGGACAGACAGACAGACAGACAGACAGAGGCACACAAAAAGGCAGAGGAGGAAGAAAAACATGTATTTTCCCCCACTGTAGATTCCCCACCCCCTCAGTTGAATGTTTACTGTCAACTTTATCCATACAACTGTGGGGATTGACAAGCATTGTGTTGTAGCATCTGAAAGATGTGGGACTAGCGAGGCAGAAATGGCAAAAACCACTTCAAACTGTGTACGGATAGAGATTTTAAAAACAATGGAACAGTTGTTTTTCTTTTTTTGAAATAAATCACGGACTGTACAGGTTTTGTGAAACAGGCGCCTCATTAAGATTGGCTTATGCTGGGAAAAGTTTGACAAAGAAAATCTTTTTTATCTTGGGAAGAGAGAGATAAAGATAAAAAATGAAAGATTTGTTCAGAATGATTTTGTGTGCAGGCTGAACATCAAAGGGCCAAAGAATTTTCGCCCCCCAGTCACAGATGGTGAGAGCAAGAGAACACAATTCTAGGGTCTCGTGCTAATGAACACACCGATTTCACTGAGCTGAGAAACAATGGCAAACACTTCAGATGCTTTGCTTTTTCACAGCCCCTTTCATGAAAGGGCTCTGAAGTGTCTACAAAGTCTTGGGATAACAAGACAAGGCGTTTTGAGAGGAAAGAGAAAACTTGTGCTTTGGCTGTGCTGGTGAAAGATTGAAGGAGAATATGACTTTAAAAGAGAAGATCCCCTGCCAATGTGTGTTGATGAAATGGGTGGGTAGGTAAGATTCTTAACTGTTTTTATGCCATGGGTCCTAGGCAAGGGAGATGAGATCAGAGCAGATTTTGTTGTAATCCCCCTATCACCTTTGGGTAGGGTTGCATTAGGCTAAGTTGCACAGTTCATGAAGTCTCAAAGAATCATAGCAGAGAATACATTCAACATTCCATAAAATTATTCATTTCCAGATGTATGCACAGTCATGCAGATGTCTTTAAAGTACTATTTCAAGTACTAAACATTAGAATATAGGCTTGCTAGAAGTAGCTGGTGGGCCTTCTGAAGGACCCAATGGAGTGACCAATTAAAGGCCTCAGTGCCACACATCTCACTCTCTCTGTATTTTAACTCTCCTTTTATATCCCTTTAGCTTAGTTTACAAATATAATCTTGTCACTTTGAGATCTAAGTGAAACTGGATTATGAGAGTAGTCCAATATGCTAACATCTTTGCATACTTTATCTTGGAATCTTGATGCATTTTTTTACAACTACTGCTCCAATAAAGTGCCAGACACTTCTCACTGTCAGTATCCGTAGCAAATATGAATCAGTAGTTCAGTATGGATATCAACACCAAGTGATGCTGGTGGGTGTCATTTGCAGTGCTTTTTTCCTAGAAAAATAGATGCCAGTACTCACCATGGCGGGTGGCGCTGTGGGTTAAACCACTGAGCCTAGGGCTTGCCGATCAGAAGGTCGGCGGTTCGAATACCCGCGATGGGGTGAGCTCCCGTTGCTCAGTCCCTGCTCCTGCCAACCTAGCAGTTCGAAAGCACATCAAAGTGCAAGTAGATAAATAGGTACCGCTCTGGCAGGAAGGTAAATGGCATTTCCATGCACTGCTCTGGTTTGCCAGAAGCGGCTTAGTCATGCTTGCCACATGCCTCGGAAGCTGTACTCTGGCTCCCTCGGCCAATAAACCCCAGAGTCATCCGCAATTGGACCTAATGGTCAGGGGTCCCTTTACCTTTACTCACCATGAAGAAATGACAGTAAGTGTCACACTTTTTAGCAGCAGCAGCAACAACAATAACAAAAAAAGTCCCTGTATTGTGTACCCTTGAGTACCCCCTGAGAAAAAACACTGGTCATTTGGTGCACAATAGATACCCAAAGTCACCAACCAATATTGTTGACAAAGTCAGGAACTTTGGAAAATTTAGCAAGCATGGGATAAGAGGTTTTGTCACCTATGGGTTGGTGCTAGGAATGCCATTATAAGACTGGTCTACAGTTGCAAAAAAATATAGTCTTAAAGTGATATCCAGCTGTAGCGGCCTGCATGCACAGCAGATGTCTTGAGCAAATGGGAGTTTTCCTTCCACTCCTTTCCCGCTGCAGTCTCCAACATGCCTCCTAAAACTTTTCTGGAGTTCTGGGACACTCCCTGGAGCATTGGCGGTGGAAGTGGTGAACATGAAAGCTACAGGGAGAGGGGAGAAAGGGGAAGTCCCATCATATCTGCTGGCGCAACACTGGATCTTAAGCGTAAAACCTGGCAATAGCTAATACTACCACTTCAAATTGTAGGATAAACAGAACTCATCTTTCAGTACTCCTACATGAAAATCACACTGCAGAAAATGAATGGTGCGTAGGCTGAACTAGAACATTTCTCATCGCTGCGCTTGTGGGTTTGTTGGTTTGTTTGTTTTTAGACACAGAGAGCTGTTTTAAAATAGAGGAGCATTACCAAACAGCAACCTGCAACCTGATGACACAGTCCATTTTGCCACTTATTTCTGCTGCATTTATAGAGGCCTGAAATGAGCATTTAACTGTAGGATAAAGTAGCACTGGTTTCCACAGGATTTTGGCATGCTCATCTTGTACATGTGTCATGTCTATCAATAGAATGGCCACTTTCTTAAAATATAGAACTGACTGTATGTAATTGTTTGCTTCTTATATGTATAAATGGAAACACATTTTAAAAGCTACCAATGTAGGCAATGAAAAGTTTTCACTGGCTTAGAAAAAGATAAAACTCGTATGCGGCATTCCATAAAATGAGCCCTAAATGATGGAGAGAAACTTCCGTTCTGATCACGTCATTCCATAGCTGTGCTCTTCCAACGAAGCATCTTGTACTGGCTGCTGTCAGAGGCATGTTGCTGTACAAGACAGACTGCTGCTCTCATCTATTGTGGCAATGCCTGCATCCTGTGTTTCTGGCAGCATCAATATATGCTAGTATCTCTTCTTCATAAAGGTCGGCAGGCCCTGGGTGCTTTGAACCACATTGTCTATTCTATTTGCCTTTCGGCCAATTACATTCCACATGTAGGTTGAAAGGCAGCTGCCACTGGATGCCCTCGTCTGTTCAAACCAGCATCAAACTGACAAGCCCAAGTTCTTCAGCGGCTGGTTTACATGCAGATTTACATTTTGATTTGCTTATGTGTGATAGGAAATCTTAGGTTCCCCCAGACAACGGAGCTGCAATGCTTATGTAATTGGATACACTTTATACTGCTAAACTGAAGATTTTGTGGAATCAATTGATCAAAGAGGTGGTGGTGGGAAAATCAATGCTATTCCCCCCCCCCTCCTATGAAAATGCAAAGGCATAGAGCTAAGCAGAGTACAGCTGTTTCCAGGGCTGTACCCTTGTCTTATTCTCCTGGTGCTTTCTGTAGAAGGTAAAATCAGAAATAATGATGTTTGTCCCATCAGGAAAGAGTTACTTGATTTAGGAACACAGGAACCTCTGTTGAGTCAGGCCACTGGTCATCTAGCTCAGCATTTTTTATTTCATAAAATTTATATACTGCCAGATGCTCCAAGTGTCCCTATTTTCTAGGGACATCCCTGATTTAGAGAAGCTGTCCCAGTTTCTGATTTGACCCCAGAATATTCTGCTTTTCCTTAGGATGTCCTATTTTCACTGGAGAAATGTTGGAGGGTGTGGAGTTACCCAACCCCTGAGTCATCTGAAGGCAATCCTGTATAGGGAAGGGTTTTTTAAATGTTTAATATTTTATAATGTTTTTATATATGTTGGGAGCTGCCCAGAGTGACTGGGGCAACCCAATAAAATGTGTGGAGTATGTTGTTGTTTAGTTGTCTAGTCGTGTCCAACTCTTTGTGACCCCATGGACCAGAGCACACCAGACACACCAGGCACTCCTGTGTGGGGTATAAAGAGTAAAATTATCATTATGGAATGGGATGTTCCTATTTTCATTGGAGAAATGTTGAAGGGTATGTACTGCTTGATTGTAGGAAAAACCTCAAAGCACTTTTGTCTGTACCAGTAGTCTTCCCCTCCCTCCCTCCCTCCCTCCCTCCCTCCCTTCCTTCCTTTTTCAGATCTGGGACCCGCCTTTAACCCAAACATGCATCTGGGGACCCATTTCCTATTTATTTGTTTTAAGCCATATATTTGTATGGTGGTAGTGCTGCTGCAGCCCACCTTGAATCAGGCCATTACCTGGTAGTGGGTCCCAGTCAACCAGCTGAAGGCAGGTGACCCTTGCTGATTGGTAATAGTTCTTCAGGGCTTCAGGCAGGAGTCTTTCCCAACCACTTCCCCAAATGCTATGGATTTAACCCGGGACTTTCTGCAAGCAAAACAAGTGCTCTCTCACTGAGCTATGGTTCCCCCATGTTGCTCTGGAATGGTATATCTCATAACAAATGAAGTGGTATGTAAAAAAATAAACATAAACATAATGTAAAAATAAAGCAGTTAGAATTATCGCTTTTGGACTTCCGGTCGGCGCCAGCGCTTAATGGCGGTCCGAGCCTCAAGCTCCGAGGCAGGACTGCTTCGCTAGTTCGGGTCTTACCCGCTACGGCAAGCGGGGGACCCCTAAAATCACAGGCGCGGAGCCTGTGAACAAAGGAGATTCGGTGGGCACCTTTTGCGCCCCCCGGCACTGTGAAGGAGCCTTTTTAAAGGCTTCTGAGCGGCATCGGGGCAAGCGCGGTGCTGAGAGTCGTCACCCAGCTAGCGGAGTGAAGCCGCGTCGCCATGAACGGAGAGCGCCGATTCCTTCCTGTAACTGGAAATTGACTACAACACCCGTGAGTAAGATCGGAAATTGACGGGACATTAAAATAAGAAATTTGGCTGAAAACGGGAAAGGCATAAATTAAGGAAGTCTGCCTCCCCGGAGCTGCAGGAGAAACAAAGCAACGAAAAATCAAGCTGCATTTGAAGGGAACTTTCCTTTTTTTTTTAAGCTGTCAAACTGACATCGGACTAAATTTCCCCCCCGACAGGCAGGAGAAGGGGGGAAGGGATTGAGACATTCTTAACCTGCTGTAAAATTACTGGGAAAATAAGACCCTCCACTGTCAAACCCCCCCCAGGACGGGCTGCCCAAACAAGACACCGGGATGAACTGTCAAACTGTCAAACTTACTAAAGTGGGGCTTGTTTGTAACAAAGTTACTGGAACTTAGATTTCACCCTGTTGCATTTTGGTTGCATAGAAAACAGAGACTTTGTGGTTTGGACATTGGAGTTTAATGGCTACTGTTATACTTTCCTGCTTCTTTCTCTTTTCCCTGCCATTTGGATACAATTGAATGCTCCCTCTAGAGGGTCTTAAGTGAAACTGTTGCATCAGGAGAAGCAACAGTGGGATTTTCCACTTGGAAACTAACTCTGTGAAAACGACCTTGAGGATATGAGTGGCCCTACAGAAGAGATAGTAACAAGGCAGAAAGCAAAACAATCCCAGAAGAAAAGGGGCTCTATATCAGGAACTGCACCAGCTGCACAGGAAAAAACAGCAGCTTCTATGGATCCTATGACACAGGCACTCCTTAAAATAAATCAATCTCTGGAAGCACTGACAAAGCTATCGACAGAGAACTCCAAAAAATTAACAGAATTGACAACAAGACTAGATGCTAATACAGCTAGTGTAAAATCTAACACAGATTCTATCCAAAGATCTTTTTTGAAATGACTGAAACTTTGGACTTGATTGATATTTGGAGAACAAGGAATCCTCTAGAGAGAGAGGGAACTTTCTTCTCTGAGGCAAAAATGACATGGACAAGAATAGACCAAATTTGGATTTCTAGTAGTCTGGCGTCAAGAACAAAAAAAGTAGAAATATGCCCAAAAACTTGCTCCGACCATAATGCGGTGAAGATGGAGATGAAACTAACAACAACTGGATCCTTTAGATGGAGAATGAATGACACCCTATTTAAGGATGAAGAGATCCATAAGAAGGCCCTTAAAACATTAAAAGATTATTTCGAGATTAACAGGAAAACAGATGTGGAGAAAAGAATAATTTGGGACGCAAGCAAAGCCGTGATGCGAGGTTTCCTAATTCAACAGAACTCTATAAAGAGGAAGCAACAAAATGAGAGGAAGGAAAAAATCCTAGAAAAAATAAAAGAAGGAGAGAAGAAACTGAGGTCCAAACCAAAGTCTCATGAGATTCTGAGAGAAATAAAGTTTTATCAGATGCAGTACATGGAGCTCATGAACCAACAAATAGAATGGAAGATAAAGCAAATGAGACAAAGAACCTTCGAATCAGCGGACAAGTGTGGGAAACTTCTGTCATGGCAATTGAAGAAAAGGCAGAAAATGAACACGGTAACCAGTTTAGAAATGGATGGGAAAATTATCCACAAACCTAATGAGATAAACAATTGCTTTCAAAGCTTTTTTAAGAAATTGTATGCACAAGGGCCAATTAATGAACAAGAAATAGAAGAATTCATCAGAAAATACGGCTTACCAAAAATTCCAGAACAAAGTAAAAGGACTCTAAATGAGGAAATAACAGAACAAGAAATAGAGGGTGCCATTCAAAATATGAAATTGGGAAAATCACCAGGACCAGATGGCCTGACGGCTAAATACTACAAGATGCTGAAATAATGTTTAATACAACCATTGAAGGAAGTTTGCAATGAAATCCTGAAGGGGAAAAAGGCACCTGAATCGTGGAAAGAGGCTTTTATCTCACTTATACCGAAGACAGAAGCTGAGAAGAACCAGGTTAGAAACTACCGCCCTATATCTTTGCTTAATGTGGATTACAAAATTTTTGCAGACATTTTGGCAAAAAGATTGAAAAGAGTGTTGATAGAGGAGATTCATAAGGACCAAACAGGCTTTCTCCCAGGGAGATATATGTCAGACAATGTGAGGAACATTATAGACATTTTAGAATTGCTAGATGTTGACATTAACAGGAAAGCAGTCCTGATTTTTGTAGACGCGGAGAAAGCCTTTGACAATATCTGCTGGACTTTTATGAAAAAAAATCTCCAAGGGATGGGGGTAGGCCAAGGTTTTGAAAACGGTATAGGTGCAATATATTCTCAACAAAAGGCCAAGCTAATTGTAAATAATGTGGTTACAGAAGAAATACCCATAGAAAAAGGTACACGGCAGGGATGCCCAATATCCCCTTTGCTTTTTATATCAGTCCTGGAGGTTTTGTTAAACATGATTAGAAAGGACCAGTTGGTTAAAGGAGTTCAGGTTGGAGTTAGACATTACAAGTTAAGAGCATTTGCAGATGACCTAGTATTGACTTTGCAACAGCCAGACACTAGTACTAAAAGAGTATTAGAATTAATTGAAATATTTGGTCGAGTAGCAGGTTTTAAATTGAACAAACAAAAAACGAAAGTGTTGGAAAAAAACTTAACAATGGAAGAAAGAGAGAGTTTTCAGAATGAAACAGGCCTGGAAATAACAAAAAGGGTAAAATACCTGGGGTTAAACTTAACATCCAAGAATGTGAATTTATTTAAGGATAATTATGAAAAAACTTGGGCAGAGGTTAAGAAAGATCTGGAAATATGGTCAAGGTTGAAACTTTCCTTGTTAGGCCGAATTGCTACTATTAAGATGAATGTATTGCCTAGAATGCTGTTTTTATTTCAGACGTTACAGATTTTGGACAGGATGGATTGTTTCAAGAAGTGGCAGAAAGACATATCAAAATTTGTCTGGCAGGGCAAAAAGCCCAGAATTAAATTTAAGATTTTAACTGATGCAAAGGATAGAGGGGGGTTTGCCCTGCCGGACTTAAGACTTTACTATGAATCGGCAGCTTTCTGCTGGTTGAAACACTGGCTACTTCTTGAGAACACTGACATTTTGGACCTGGAAGGGTACGACAATAGTTTTGGTTGGCATGCATATTTATGGTACGACAAGGCAAAGGTGTACAAAAGTTTTAAAAACCATATTGTGAGGAAAGCATTGTATAACGTTTGGATTAGATATAAAGATCTGCTGGAAAGTAAAACCCCTAGGTGGGTGTCACCAATGGAAGCTAGGGAAGTAAAAAAGCTTAATATGGACTCTAAATGGCCAAAATATCATGAAATTTTAGAATATGATGGTGAAAGGGTGAAACTTCAGAGTTATGAGAAACTAAAGCCTAAGGTTCGAGATTGGTTGCATTATCATCAGATAAATGAGACATTTAAACAGGACAGAAAAATAGGATTTCAGAAAGAGAAGTCAAAATTAGAAACAGAACTGTTGGAACCCAATACTAAGAATTTATCAAAAATGTATAACTTGCTGTTGAAATGGAATACACAGGATGAAACGGTGAAATCAGCTATGATTAAATGGGCACAAGATATCGGTCATGATATTATGTTTGCTGACTGGGAACAGTTATGGACCACCGGTATCAAATTTACTGCATGTAATGCTTTAAAAGAAAATATTATGAAAATGATCTATCGGTGGTACATGACCCCAGTCAAGCTTGCAAAAATTTATCATTTGCCTAACAATAAGTGTTGGAAATGTAATGAGACTGAAGGCACTTTTTACCACCTTTGGTGGACCTGCCCAAAGATTAAAGCTTTCTGGGAAATGATCTATAATGAAATTAAGAAGGTCCTTAGGTGGACTTTTCCTAAGAAACCAGAGGCTTTTCTCTTGGGCATGGTTGGCCAATTGGTGTTAAAGAAGGATAGGATTTTCTTTATGTATGCCACCACAGCAGCAAGAATTCTACTGGCAAAGTATTGGAAGACGCAAGAACTACCTACTCTGGAAGAATGGCAAACAAAGGTGATTGACTTTATGGGACTGGCCGAGATGACGGGCAGAATCCGTGACCAGGGGAAAGAGACAGTGGAAGAGGACTGGAAGAAATTTAAAATATATCTCAAGAACAATTGTAAAATTGACGAATGTTAAGATGTCAAGGGGTAAGAGGTAAAGAAATTGCAGCAGTAACCAAAAAAAACTAAAGGAACTTTTATGAAAGGGAATTAAGATAATGGACCTAAGGGTTGCTAAAGAATCACTAAACAAGAATGCAGGGATGGGGAGGTATGGGGAAGTCAAAAGAAAGAAGGGTATGAAACGATCAGTTGGAAATTGTTGTTTTGTGGTACTTATGTTATCTGTTTGAAAAACGAATAAAAATTATTATATATAAAAAAAAGAATTATCGCTTTTGAGGGGCAAAGCTAGAGATTAACTTTTGACCAAATACGATGGAATACCATACTTTTGAATGTGTAATGTGTCAGATTGTTGTGCCATATGCCATTCAGGTTTATTTTGTGTGTGTTAAAACACAATGTCGTTCCTAATGCTATACTGTAAAATCTTTGGTTAATAGTGTCTTTCAGGCAGTGTTTAAATAGACTCCTTGGGTCTTGTGATTTAGTTCCAAGAATGATCATTCCAGGAAATCTGATAGGCTCCATAATGTAGTAGTTGTGCCTAATAGTTGTCTGGTCTAGCTTCTTCATTCCCCTTTCTAGCTAGCAGCTTTGCTCATATTGACCAGTGAAAAGAGCCAGTGGGATTTGCACCTCAAATGTATTTTTTATGCTTCAGAAATGGAGTCTTGCTTCGTGATTTCCAATCTCAGCTTGTTTACTGCTCTATTCTTGTAGTGAATGTGAAGGGAATAGTATTCAAAATAAAATAATTATTAGTAAATCAGACCAACCAGAAGGAGCTGAAATTTCCATTTCTAAGTTGTTCAACCATGGCAAAATACTTTTTTTTCATAATAATTGGTAAGTGAACATCAGAGCTGCCAGACTAAATAAAAATATTGGGGGTGGGGGGCAGGTAAGCCCTGCCCCTCATAATCAATAGCAGGGCATGGCATGCACACACCATTTGAATGGCAATGCCATCAACTTTGGGGGCCCCTCAAATATTTTATGGGGTGGTGCCAAAGGGACCTTGGCCCCTAGGAGCTGGCTCCCATGGTGAACATTATCTTTAAAAACTCCCACATGTGATTTTATTTGTTTATGGGAGTTGCTTAGTCCTCCTATTAAAGTATCATCTAGATCAGTTTGCATTTGTCTCCACAAATGCTGTTATGAACAAGCCTGTAATGCAGCGGGTGGCGCTGTGGAAACAGGTAACATACTTACCTGAGGTACATGAAATATTACAGGTTGGTGGAATAAGCTTTTGTAGACTAGAGTTTGCTTTGCTGGATGCTTGAAAAAGATGCATCTCTATATAATGTCCTCAGGGCTTCTTGTTTTGCACAGCCATAGGTATATGGCCCAAAATCCCATAATGTAACCGTACTGATGGCATATATTCATATATATTCAGATATTGAAATGAAGAGAAATAGGAAAGCAGAAGGCAATTGCTTTGAGGGTAATCTTTCCACTGATATAACACAAGAATTAAAAGTTTATATGATACTTTTGACTTCTGGTGAAGAATGTGTGGCTGCTAGTTTTTAACACATTACAACATGTTCCCACAGTGAGACTTTTAAGGCTGCTTTAAGCTTACTCGTTGACTGTTTCAAAAACAATCAGGACAGAACTATGGAAGAACAAGGCATTGGCAATTAGATGAGAAATGCAAAACTTGAAGTAACCTAGCATATTTGTTATCATTACTGAAATACTCATTAATATTCAGTATGTGATAAAGAATTTTGTGACCCTAGAGACAAGAGTCAGAGGCACATGTGGTCAGTTGGACTCTGGTAAATTTCTCCCCTACAGCACCCTGAACAGCTTCAACAGATGGGATTCTTGGCATGTATGGAACAGCAAGGGAAGGCACAGTCTCCAGCTAAGGAGTTGGACAAGGAGCCAGTGAAGTTTAGGGCTCTTAGCTTGCTGGTGGTGGAGATCAAGAGACCAGTGTTCTTGAGGCTGTGACAGACAGAAGCACCCAGAATAACCTCCCATACTACCGGGGCCTGTCAGGCAAGAGCCAGGAACCTCATGGGTATTCTGGATGAAGGGAGGGAGGGCAGCTAACAGATTGAGGTTGAAACCTGACAAGACAGAAGTAGTGTTCTTGGGGGACAGGGGGCAGGCAGGTGTGGGGGACTCCCTAGTCCTGAATGGGGTAACCATGCCCCTGAAAGACCAGGTGTGCAGTCTGGAAGTCATTTTGGACTCAGGGCTGCCTATGGAGGCACAGGTCAACTGGTATATAGGCTGAGACCCTATCTGCCCACAGACTGTCTCACCAGAGTGATGCCCTGGTTATCTCCTGCTTGGACTACTGCAATACTCTCTACTTGGGGCTACCTTTGAAGGTGGCTTGGAAACTACAACTAATCCAGAATGAAGCAGCTAGACCGGTGACTGGGAATGGCCACCAGGGCCATATAACACCAGTCCTAAAGGATCTTCTCTGGCTCTCACTACATTTCTGATTAGAATTCAGTGTAGGTGCTGACCTTTTAAAGCCCTAGACAGCCTCGGCCCAGAATACCTGAAAGAGTGTCTCCATCCCCATCGCTCATCTCAAACACTGAGGTCCTCTTCTGAAGGTTTCTGCTGGTTCCCTCACTGTGGGAAGTGAAGTTACAGGGAACCAGGCAGAGGGCCTTCTTGGTGGTGGTGCCCTCCCTGTGGAATGCCCTCCCTTCAGATGTCAAGGAGACAAAGAATTACACAACTTTTAGAAGACATCTGAAGGCAGCCCTGTTTAGGGAAGTTTTTAATGTCTGACATTTTATTATTTTTTGTATCGGGAGGTTTTTAACACTTGATGTTTTATGTTTTTAGATATGCTGTAAGTTGCCCAGAGTTGCCCTCGATGGGCAGGGTATAAATAATATAAAACAACTACAACAACAATTCTGAGGATTATTATTTTATTATTATTCTACTGAGGCTGAGGAACCAAACTGAGACTGATTCCCATACCTTTGTGTACCAGTAAGAAATATCTGCTCCAGCTAGGACCCCCCCCCCCCCCAATGGGCTATTGTGGCTCTAATCTGCAGTTAGCATAGCTGCTGCCCTGCAATGTTCTGTCTGGTAAGTTATTCATTTGTTCTATCATGCACTTTCCTGCATTTGCCAACTCTTGGTTAGTAGAGTGACTGACCGAACCCAAAGGGTGCTCATCAATGGTTCCTCTTCATCCTGGAGAAGAGTGACTAGTGGGGTGCCACAGGGTTCTGTCTTGGGCCCGGTCTTATTCAACATCTTTATCAACGGGCATGTTTAGCCTGGAGAAGAGGAGGTTAAGGGGTGATATGATAGCCATGTTCAAATATATAAAAGGATGTCACATAGAGGAGGGAGAAAGGTTGTTTTCTGCTGCTCCAGAGAAGCGGACACGGAGCAATGGTTCCAAACTACAAGAAAGAAGATTCCACCTAAACATTAGGAAGAACTTCCTGACAGTAAGAGCTGTTCGACAGTGGAATTTGCTGCCAAGGAGTGTGGTGGAGTCTCCTTCTTTGGAGGTCTTTAAGCAGAGGCTTGACAACCATATGTCAGGAGTGCTCTGATGGTGTTTCCTGCTTGGCAGGGGGTTGGACTCGATGGCCCTTGTGGTCTCTTCCAACTCTATGATTCTATGATTCTATGAGTGTGCTTCTCCTTCCATCTCAATTTTCTGACCTGCTTTCCAAACTTCATTTGAAATTGAGCTGCATTGCCTGGGGAGGCTGGACAGAGCGTTCTATAAGTGAGCTGCTAAAAGGAAAGATTTGAAGAAATATTCTTTGTGTTTAAATTTTTAGCAGCTCAGTGTTCAACAGAACCAGTGGAAATGGGATGATACGATAGTGAAAGAAGCCCTATCATATTTGAACAAGTGGAAAGGTTTTATGTTTTGTTTTTAGAATAACCATGTTTGGTTTCCTGAATTTCGCATTGAATTGTATTAGTAAACTGTCTCTGAAGTTCCAAAGAAGCCTGTAATCTTTGTGAAATAAATGAAGAGGGTAAAAATTGTGGCAAACCTTAAGAAGACAAAGTTAAATGTAGGACTGAATTATAGATTGTCCCCCACCGCATGGAGGCCTGACAAGGGCCTCTGCTGCTGTGGGGAAGCGTGGCACACTCTCTGCTGCTGCAGGGAGGTATGGAGAGACTGTGCCCTTGTGGGGAGACCCAGAAAGGTCCCCTGCCACTGCAGATACATATTGTGATATATCAAGATATCGTGATATTTAGCTGGTGATATATTGTGGTGTTGAAAATCAGATATCACCCAGCCCTATTACACAGATGGACCAGTTGAGAGAGCACAATGTTGAATTCTGCTCACTATTACCCTGTGCATGGGAGTGTAACTTGCTTCATGGACCATGTTGCCACTCATATTTTATTTGCTTTATGGACCATGTTGTCACCATACGAGACATAATATCCTGCTGGTTAGTCAAGAAGTCCTTCCAGTACTGTAGCTGTTCGGAAAGCCTTTTTTGCTGGAGGAGATGAATTTGTAGGCCCAACAGCAAAAACTAAAGCTTGTAGTAAAATGTCTCTTTTGATAAATCTGCACCCCCAACACCAATATTAATGACTTCCCATATGGAAGGTACTTGGGAAATTCAATGTAAGGAATCATGGTCTGTTTACTACTACTTTGTATATCAGTCTGATGGCAATGCAAATAGTTTTCCTACAGACAGAAGACTTGGGAATAGAAAATAAGGAATAATTTACTAGTCTCATTGTATATGTGAATGTACTTCTCTATCTGATGAAAATGTTAAATCAGCCTTAGAGCCAGTCACCCACCATAAACTTTCCCCATCCTAATGTACAAAAGAAATTCATGTAAGCCCTGGTGGAGAAAAACATTTTGAATCAGCTTTAACCATGAAATGCCTGCTTTTCTCTCAATAAAAGAGACAATAATGAAACATGTGCAAATTTACAGTCAAAAGGAGGAGTGAGTGAACTTGAGGAAGAACCACACGCAGAGCTAGAGATGACATCTTGGCACTTCACATGGTGTGTGAATATATGTTATGAGGAATGTTGAGTGGTTAATGTACATAAAAACCAGCTATTGTGCACACTCTCCAGGGCCCATAGAGAATGTGTACATAATTCTTCCACGAAGTGAAAATTGTTTACACTTCCTAGTCAATATACTTAATCTTCAACAGGCCTTGTTGTGATCTTGTCTTCTGGGCAGCCCAGGACCATCCACACTGCCCAGTCTTGTGCTCTGGAGAGGTCACTTCTATACTGCTAATTCAGCAGAAACAGTGTGGGAGACAGCAGTTACAAGTTATTGGTCTCTGCAGCCACAGCAGGTGCTGTGATTCTCTGGTGGTATGACTTCATTCTGGTGGCGCACAACAACAACTATCTCCCTGGAGCGTCAGGAACAACCTAGGCAAACTCTGGAGTAAGGGACTGTTTGGGGGCTTCACCTTGCAAGTTCATAGCAAAGATTTAAGGACCTTTGTCTTGTAGGGCAAATATCTTTCTTTTCTCCCCTAAGCATTCTTCAACAAACTTGGAGCTGTGCTTTTTCTGCTTTGTTATACTAACTGAATTTTATCTGCTGCTTTTATCCTGTTTCTATTGTTTTGTGATTTTTAAAATGTGAATGGTACTGATAATTGTTGTTGTTGTTGTTGTTGTTGTTGTTGTGATCTACCTAGAGGACACTTATGTACTGCTGGTTTGAAATAAAAACCAGTCAATCAATTGGATGATCATCACTCAGGAAGAAACTTAAATATTAGATAGCTCTTAGATATGTGTTCTTTTCATTTGGGAGCAAATAGTTTGGGTACAAATCTGGCACCTACCATATTAGGACCTGAGGAAGAGAGAACTTTTTTTGCTATATTCCCTGCATAAAGCAAATGGCCACTATCAGCATTTGGGATGGGGGTGGTTCACTGTTGTTCTTTGCATCAGCAGATGTAAGGATTAAAGGATTACAATCACATGAAAATTTTGCACATCTTTGCCACTTAAAGGCTTGCTGAATTGTATTTATGGAAATTCATGCTGCGGCTAGTTTGGGGTCTCCTTTTATGAAAATAATATGTTTTGGCTTTATAAACGGTCCCCATCTAACATCCAATTTTTCCCCCATCTAACAGATATATATGCTTTTGATAGCTGAACAGCAACATAAGAACTAAAGCCATCTCAAGGCATTCAGATAATTGAATTACATTATTTCTTGCTATGCCACCAACTTGGATTTGGGCACCTCTCTGTGGACTTAATAATTGCAGTATGTGATCGGTTTTGAAGGTGCATTAAAAAAAATTAAAAATCCAAGGCTCTGCCTGGTTTGTTTTATTATTGTTGCCCTAGCGAACTACACTGATTTTTTTATAGAGTTCTCTGAATGTCCATGTTCTTGTTTCTCCTTTCTTTTTCCCAACCTTCCTATTCTCCTCTGATCTTCTGTCCATATATTTTGCCTGCTATACTGAACAGTTTACTTATCTGATCCTGTATGGCTTGGATTTCAGCTAACCCCAATAAAGACAATGCACATATACCAAATGACACTGAGGACAGAACCATTGCTGGGCTGTCATGACAAATGGAGATTGCAAATAAGGGTACATCTGCTGAAAGGAAAGCATATTTCTTGACTGTGTCCAGCTAAACTAGATGTACATAGATGTACATAGATGCAAATTCAAACTGTTGCCTACTTCCTGATCATAAGCATTGTTCCGTATAGCACTGTCACCCTGATCAGCTAGAGCTTTTCAGGAACTGATGTCTAGCAGCATCCCCTGAAACTGACCTGAAAAATCTTCCCTGCTGCTTTGAGAAATTCTCAAGAAAGCCTCCCCTTTCATTCCATCTTATAACAGTATCCGCCGCCTGCACCCCCCCCCCCCCCGTGATGTGTACTGGAAACATAAAAATAAAAACCACAAGCAGGAGAGAGAATTATCTGTCACTGATTCATGTAGTCAGAACTGACGAGGAACAGGGCTACAGATACAATTGTTTTGGATTTTGGAATAAAGACTTCCCAGCTTCAAGTTTCACTAGGGCTTTTTCAGATTAAAATTACGTCATATACAGGTAAAAAGTAAAACCCACTGGGCTTGATGGGGTTACTCGCAAATAGACATACATATGTGTCAGGGGCTCAGGAGCAGAGGCACAGGGAAGAGAGGAGATGGAGAGCGAAGGGGAAGAATCTGAGGGGAGCGTAGGAGAAGAGGACAGTGGACCGAGGGATTCCATGAGCCTCTCCAGCGAATCGGAAGATTCACAGAAGGGGGCGCCAGTGGCCAGGGGTAGGGGGTTCCCAAGGGGAATGCCCCAGGAGCAAGGGGGCAGCAGGGACTCCCAGAGCAGTAGCTGGAAATCAGGACCAGCTTCCCCACCAGAGCAGAGTGGGGGGAAGAGTCCCAAGGATCGGGGCCAGTGCATTCCCCACCAGGGAGAGAAGATAAGGCAGGGCTGACCACGCCTCCATCAGAAAGTCGGACAACGGAGGAGAGGTCAGATCCGGCCAGTGCCCCGGAAGAGGGAAGCAGTGACCGAAGTACTGTAACGGTTAGGAGAAAGGTCACTGGGCTGGCGCGAGAGGCAAGTTCAAATGTACAGGAGCGCGGGACAGCAGAGAATGAGGATTGGGAACTGGGTCCTAAAGCCCGCCGGAGGGAGGGGGAGGAGCTAAGCGACTCAGCGTCGGAAGAGTCCAGAAAGGGCAATGCCCCAGCGGGCAGGAGGACCCAGAGGAGGAGAGAGCAGCGTAAAAGGTGGAGCAGGGCTAGGATCTTAAACTGGTGTCATAGGAGAGGAGACTCAGACGGGACTTCGCCGATCTAGGGTTTAAGACGTAGGGCTGCACGCTGTGGCTTTGAAATGGAAACTGAACTTCAATAAAGACTTTTGTACATTACTACAGCCTAGCGTTGGTCCTCTGTGAGCTGGGACCTAGAGGCAGCTCTGACAATATGTATTAAAAAGTAGTAAAGGTAAAGGTAAAGAACCCCATGGCGGTTAAGTCCAGTCAAAGGCGACTATGGGGTTGCAGCGCTCATCTCGCTTTCAGGCCAACGGAGCCGGCGTTTGTCCACAGACAGCTTTCCGGGTCACGTGGCCAGCATGACTAAACTGCTTCTGGTACAACAGTACTACATACCAATACAGTTTTTGTTTTGTAATGTATGTGGATGTAATTCTTTTTTTACTTTAGTGTGCTATACAAACACATACATTTATCACAGAAGCCTCTCAGTTTGTTCACAGGCAGCTGGGGTGGTAGTGAATTGTCTCCCCATAGGTCAATGTATTTGTATCAAATAAAATATTGCCTCTTCTGGTTGTTCTAAATCTACATAGAAAAGGGAGGGGGATACTTTTACAAAGTGTGTGGGGGGGAACAAATGAACAGGAAAAAACAAATGAACAGGAAGTATTTTTTAGTTTATAAAGAAGAATAAAAATAAATCATGTAAAAGGTATCTATAGAAAAATATAGATATACAATACACTGAAACAAAGAAATATAACACCATCAGTATCCAAAAACTTAAAATAAGAACAGCTGTCATGAAATGCCAGGACAGAGTAAGGAAATATAATGGGATAAAAGAATGAGGTTGCTTCAGCAGGTGTTGAGGGCTACATAAAATGAGGTTGGAGGCCACAGGTTGCCCACCTGTGCTATAGATCATCGTCTATACTTTATGAGGTGTTTTGCACATAGAACCTCCCTTAACTCTCTGTTCCGAAGAAGCGTTTGACCTCCTAGGCAGTACTGTTTTTCCCTCAACCTCTTTCTAGAGTTTAACATAGGCATAGGCAAACTCAGCCCTTCAGATGTTTTGGGACTACAACTCCCATCATCCCTGACCACTGGTCCTGTTAGCTAGTTATGATGGGAGTTGTAGTCTCAAAACATCTGGAGGGCTGAGTTTGCCTATGCCTGGTTTAACAGCTCCATCCTTATCTACATGCATTCTGGAGTAATTCCTGCTGTGTTCAATAGGGCTGACTCCTAGGTAATTGTTCATTAAATTGCATCCTAAGAGTAAAAAGTGGAGTCCACTGACACCAGAGTTTTGCTAAATAAATAGAAAGCAAGCCTGTCTGCCAAAGAATGGTGATGATGATTATTGTTTTTATATCTCAGTCCCAGATGTCAGTTTCGTTCTAAAAGCTGCTTTATCACAAATAATATTCTTAGAACCTTCAAAGCTCTGAATATGGGTATCTGAACAAGTCTGACTATTGCTATATGCAATGGATTAGTCAGAGCTGTTACAGAGTTAGCTTTAAGCTCTCAATATTGTTAAAAGGTTTGAAGCTAGTCTACTTGCAGTGTACACTGTGGAATCTAAAAGTGTTTTCACTGTCAAATAGCAGTGCTAGGGTGGTCTTTGACATATATAATCTATGAAATGATGGACTGCAAGTGTACCTTAAACATGAGATGAAAATGTATAGAGGCACACTGCAAGTTTTTTAATGAGTAAATATGGGACATATACTTTCCTCTGCTCCCCTGAACAGCAAGGAATAACATTCAGTATTTATTTTTAAGAACCTAATAAATTAGGAGGTTTAATAATTCTTGGACCTAAAATTCAGGACCAGGTACAAAAAATATTAGAAGTCTCATTTTACTACAATATATGCCTATTTTACATTAACTTTTGCAATAAAAATTTTTTGAAAATGGAAAAAATAGCATTGATAATAATTAGACAAGTAGTGACCATGAAACTGTCAAGTACACCCAAAATAAATTATTTATTTCACATGTTAGGTAAAGGTAAAGGGACCCCTGACTGTTAAGTCCAGTCGCGGACGACTCTGGGTTTGCAGTGCTCATCTCGCTTTACTGGCTGAGGAAGCCGGCGTTTTGTCCGCAGACAGCTTTCCAGGTCATGTGGCCAGCATGACTAAGCTGCTTCTGGCAAACCAGAGCAGCTCATGGAAACTCCGTTTACCTTCCCACCGGAGCGGTACCTATTTATCTACTTACACTTTGACGTGCTTTTGAACTTTTAGGTTGGCAGGAGCTGGGACCAAGCAACGGGATCTCACCCCGTCACAGGGATTCACCTTCTGATTGGCAAGCCCTAGGCTCAGTGGTTTATACCACAGCGCCACCCGCGTCCCTATTCCACATGTTACCAATTTGCAATTCCACCTCCAAACCTTGAATAAGTACTATTTGATGCATGAGAGTTTGTTTTCAATGCAACCCCCCAACCCCCCCCCCCACCAGAATCAAGCAGAAAATCTGTTCTGAGAAAACCAGATTAGGTTTTGAAGAGTCCCAAATCCATGCTTATAATATTAGGTAAATTAACTAAGGCAACCAAAACTGCTCCTAATGCCAGACTCAGTTAAGTATGGGTGACTCTAGAGGAAACCTCTTTAATATATATGACATCATTGAATAATTACCTCCTTTGTCTGGGTTTATCTCAAGCATCATACCTGGGAGGGAATCTATCTTTGAAGGAGACATTTTTGGTTTGGAAGACCTGAATAAAAGTGCTAGCCCTTTTGGGGCTCTCCCACACTCCTTTGCTACCTTATCCACAGTTCTTGAGTGAATATAAAGGTAGGTATTATGTGGGATGGGAAGGAAAAGGCCTTTTTACCATGGTCATCCAATGGGGGTCTTTGCATTATTAAAAATATATACAAGGTTTGAACACACCTTGGCTCTATATCAAACAAGTTTGTTCCTTTATTCCAAGATAAGAAATAGTGCACTGTAAAGTATTAATGCACTACTATAAAAAATAAGCACTAGGGTGCTTGTAACATTCAGATAGTTGGTATTGACACAAAAAGTGAGATCTAAGGGATCAATTTCCAGGTTGTATAAACTGTTGTTGGGAAATGATACTGGAAACTTGCAGGCTCTGAAGGAAATTTGGGGACAAGACCTCCAGCAGGAAATTTGAGTTTGAGCTAGTGAACAGTTAACATCAATCTCCTTCCAAGGAAGGAAACTGTGTGTCGTTTGCATTATCCTCCAATTTGCTGGCACTGCAGAGTACATCAGGGAACATATTGCCACCTTCGGTGGGAATGCCCTTGTGTAGCAAACCTCTGATTAAAAGCATTTAAAAAAAAATAACACAATTACCAAACAACCCATTTTGTCTATTCTCACCATAGCTTTGATAAATGCCTGAGATGTACTGTATGAAAAATCTTAAAATTAAGGAGCTGGTTGAATTCAGGTTGGTGGCACTCAGACTTGTAATCACACATTTCTGGAAAACCCTGAAAGGAACAGACAGGGTAATGGTTTGATAAACTCTGTTCCTCCCCCCACCCCCCCAATAATGCCTGAAAAAGTAGCACAAAATCTCTAACTAGCCAGGGAGCAAACCAAACACTTTCTGTGGTAAATAGAAATTTTTTATTATGTATGTAAACTTAAACTGAAAAGACACAGCCAAGACAATATATTTGTTTGTGGAATGTTTGAAAGCCCCCCTCCCCTTTCTCCCATTTGCACTGAGCATATCTTGGTACTAAAGAAACCGCTTAAGTTAAGCAGTTGTCTTGAATATGCAGTGTACAATTATTCTATAATTGTAATTTGAGTTATATTGGGCTTTATGGACAGTTTTGCTATCACATTCATCTGTATTTAGATAGATAGGGATGCAGTCCTAAACAGGGAGTAAGCCCACTGAATATGTCCTTCCAGGTAAATCTGTAGAGTGCTGAAAGTCCTTTAGCAGTTTAGTCTATGCTTTTCTCCTACCATATGCTGCTGTCACAATCAAAGGGCTTTCGCTATGTCTAATGGGCTTTACAAGCTGCTTTCCTACCTCCCCATCCCAGGCCTTATCCATCAATATATTTGATTGTGATAAGTGTTCCATTTGAAGCAATGAAACTGTAGGCACTTGCAAAATCCCAAAGATTACGATTCCTTAAAAATCTCAGGATTTGATACCCTGCGACAGAATGATGAAATATATGACAGTACACAATCTGCACAAATTATATCCCTTCACACACATGCACACACAATCACTCTTGCTATTTAAATTCAAATTAAACATCCCCTTACAACATTTTTAGCATCATACTGTTCCAGTAATTCAGTGTCTAATTAATAGAGTCCCACCAGCTATCGCCAGTCAGCAAAATTACCTCAGGAAGGCTCACTGTGTTTTCCAGTTTTGTTGATCTTCCTCTACAAATATGTGCAACCACACCTCACATCCTCTCTCTGACAACTTATTCTTAAAGGGGAACTAAGCCATTGGACACGTTCTGTACATACACATCATCTGCCTCTGGATAAAAGTAATCCCACCAATGCATAAAATTTACATAAAGAACTGTTTACATTTGTTCATGTGAATGGAAGCTGAAATTTATGACACCTCTTTGAGCATTACACTCCTATGTTACTCAACACAGAAGTAGAGGTGTGCCAGGTAGCCCTGTCCCATAGCAACAGAGCATCCACCTGTATGGCTACACACACGCACACACGTGCACACACGTGCACACACACACACACACACACACACACATGTGGACACAATCAGCCATGTGACTTGGAACTCATATTGCACCTGAAGTGTTAGCTGTTTATAGAGGTTTCTCAGTGTCAAATGAGAAGCTCTTCTGCTTTTCCACCCCATCAGTTGATGGCCCACTTTAGTGATGGGCCTCACTGATCCTCAGTCTAAGCCAGTCTAAGCCAGCATCAGGGTTATGGATGATGGGAATTTAGTCCAACAACACCTGGAAGGGCAAAGGTTCTCCATCCCTGGCCAGGGCCATTTAAAAGAGCCTGAGGCAAAATGGAACACTTGAATGCCTGCTAATAATTCCTGACACATCTAGCAAGCTTCATGAGTATATTATCTTGTATTATTGGTTTGTAAAGTACATTTTTAGAATAATGATAACCTTTTACAAACTTGTCAGTAATGAACTATGATGAAAGAGCACCTATTCAAAAATGTTGAGCTTTAAAAGCTACCTAGATATCTATAGATATTGGCTGACCTGGATTCTGTCCAGTTGTCATAGCTATGGCACAAATAAGCTCAAACATACAGATAACTGTGCTGAGAAGCAACATTCTGATGCAAAGTCTTTGCTTTACTAAATCAAATTATTCCTCTCCTTCTTCTGCAAACAAAGCTTTATGAAAGCAAAATTTTCAAAGCAAAGCAAAAAAGAAAAGTTTCTACAAAATGATGGCAATTATGCAGTTAATTAGGCATGCAATTGCAGTGGATCTCAAATTTCCAACAGGTGGTGCTTAATAGCAAAGAAACTCAGGTGCATCTAAATCAAAAGGCAGAAACAATTGGGTGGACCTGGAGGCAAGTGCATTCATTTAAGTATGCAGTTGCAGATGCACTATAATTACTTGCCTAATTGTGTGCCCAAACTAAACGGATGCAATTAGTATGCATATGTAATTAATTGTAACTTATTGGTAAGTACTCTGTCTACAATTCATTTTTTTCATCAATATATGTGTTTCACATACATACACCATCTGTCTGTCTATATCTATCTATCTATCATCTATCTATCTATCATCTATCTATATCTATCTATCTATCTATCTATCTATCTATCTATCTATCTATCTATCTATCTATCATCTATCTATCTATCTATCTATCTATCTATCATCTATCTATCATCTATCTATCATCAATCTATGTATCTATCTATCTATCATATATCTATCTATCTATTTATCTGAGAATGATTTGGGAATCAACATCGATACGTGTTTTGGCTTTCTTAACATGCGAGCAGTGATAAGAGTCAGTCACAGCTCTAAGGATAGAAAGGTATGATTATCCCCAGCTAAACATCACACATTAAGCAGCACCAAAATTTGTTGGATAAGCAGCCTCATATAACCAATATGCTAATTAATGCCTGAAGGGGTTAAGACTATAGAGTAAGCTGTCCCTTCCTGCTCTCACCTTGGAAGGGAGAGGTATCAAGTTCCCCCATTCCACCATTTGAATCTTACTTTGTTTTTTGCTCTCACCTTGGAAGGGAGTGGTATCAAGCTCCCCCATTCCACCATTTGAATCTTACTAGAAAGGAGGTCTGGGCTGCTTGCTCCAAGCCCAGGCTGTGTGGCTTAAGCAAGCTGCATTTGTGTTTCTATAGAAATAATTTAGAAACTTTTACCACTTTGGAACCTAAGTTTTACTGTCTATGTTTTCTTACCGGAAAAGCACATGAATCTGACCTTTGAAGAACTGGTAAGTAAACCATTTTTAGCTTAGCCAAAGTATGGTCTCTTTTACGTTAAGTGAGGAGGGAAACTTTGAAAGCAACTTAGAAGTGGGTATTTTAAGGTCTAACAGCCTATATTCTTGGTGAATATTTTGTGATATTAAATCTCTGCTGGGGTTCTCTCACAAAGAGTATTTGCCTCAAACTTGGCACTTGGCATCCAGGGAATTCTCCTTTTGATATATACCATAACTTTTACTTTTTTTAAAGTCAAAAACAAAAACCAACAAAATGTACAGTACTCAGTGGTTTACTTAGGTGGAAGTGAACACTTAACTTCAGGTCACACATAGAGAACATTTCTAGAACAAAGGGAAACCAAATCTACTAGCTGATTCACGGCCTGAAGAGTTTCGTTATTCTGTCTTCCATTTTCTGTCTCTTTACAAGGAAGTTCAGGGCAGAGGAAGGGGAGTTTCACCAATTGGGTGACACCACACATTTAGGATATGCAAGTACTTTTGGATCAGAATGTGTGTTACAGAGATGAGGATTCTGTATCATATTTCTATAGCACTCTAGAGCACATGGGATCCTTAATGGCAAGATTTTTCACCAGCTGTTGTTGGAGTATGTCAGACTGGTTTGTTATGCATTTGCTGTGCTTATAATATGTTGAGTTTTTTTGCGTACATGTTGCACAATTTCAGTAACCCGCCCTGAAATTTTGCAATGAAGCGCAGCCTTAAAATGTTTTAAATAAACTAAATCTTTGCTTAAGACTTACAGAACTGTTGTGATGGTTGATTCCGCTAAGACAGCTGAATAATTAAGCTGAACTTGTTTAAGGCAGCACCTTAGGTACAATAAATTTGTAAACATCATGAGTTAGACAGGGAGTGGGAAGAGCACAGGAAATGCTGATGCTTCCAGAAAGATTTAATGGAATGCATTTCTCATTATACTTCACTCTCCTATTTCTAATGAAATTTTGCTTTCTTCTAAATTCTAAACAGCTTTTCAAACCAACCCTTAACTCTTTTAGATTTGGCAGACCGGCATTCTATTCCGTTCTTGATTTTTCAGGGTTTCCATTTCCTATTATGAAAATGCCTTGTTCTGGCATCAGGCTGTGAGAAGAGAATGGGCAAGTAAGCTACAGCACAGCTTACTATTCACACTCTATTACGTATTCTATTTCTGTTTTTCCCCGACACAGCAGAAATTTTGCACTTTCCCCCTTTCTCATCTTGGTATTGTTTTAAACTTTGGTTTCCTTCATGGCTTTTGTAATGGGCTCCGCTTCCCCTTAATCTTTTGTTTGTCTTCCCCCCACCCACCCACCCCTCCCTGACATGCACAAATTCCATATTCATTGTGGCACTCATATCTCTCTCCATTTCTCTTCCACCTTTTCACAGTCGCTTCTCATCTATTATAAGCTTGTCTTGGCTTCTGCATCTTCTTAACTCCAGTGTAGGTGGCTGTAAGTAGCACAATAATATGAGGGTGAGGAAATTTTAAGATGGGTAGATGCCTTCTAGTGATTAAAAAGGCACACCGTTATAAAATAAACAGTTTGATCTCTCTGATAAATGCATTTCTACTCTGTGATCCTTAACAGAGTCGGAAACTTGCCTGATATTTTTTTTTCAGGTTATTGGCAAAATATAAGGACTGATAGTTGCAAGATAGAAGGAACCACATAAAGCTTCTAAAATTCAGCATTACACATAAGTAGACAATAAATACTTCAGACTGCTATCTTGTCAGTTGAGTGACCTCCCCACCCCACCCCCTGCTCTGGTACTTTTGATTTTAACAAATGATGCTGCTCTGTGGTGGTTCAGATTAAATTAATGGAATTTAAATTCAGACTATCATAGCATCCAAAACACACTATAATGTTTGGTGTAACTTTCCTTAAATGTTCTGTAGAAAAGCAGTGTGAATCTCTCACACAGAGCTCGTGGGAAGCTTTATCACTCCAAAAATGTTATCTTAGACAAGTGAAATTGTGTGTCCTCTGCAGAGCTAAATTTGATTTAGAGTTTCCAGTTACTAAGAGAAGCCATTTTGAATGTTGGGTCTCATATCTAAAACATATGAAGATCAATGCAGTACATTCTGAATTCCCAATGTGGTCCAGTGCAGGCAATGATACCTTGACTTGATAAGCTGAGATAGGTGTGAAACTCCTGCTCATACACACAGCTCCTTTGCTCTTCCCTTAAAAACAGAAATCTGGAAATGTAATAAACGATTGGGAAAATATATTGGGCAGTTGCATAAATTCCACATTCCCAGGGGAAAAGAAATGCTTTACAGCCCATTCTGAGAAGAAAAGAGGAGTATCTCAGTTCCAGAAGGAGGCCATTTCACAACATCTTTTTCTTCTAACAGGTACTAGTGGCAGAAGGAATTGCTGTACATCACTCACCTTCACTTGAAATATAGGGGCAAACTAGACAAACTAATATTCCTCATCAGATCTTGTGTTGCTTTACATTTTAGTGGTAACAGGCACAGTGCTTCCATAAAGTTCAATCCTTTCCCCAGCACCTACGACAATCCTGTTCCTGAGCTACTGTTTGCGCCATTAGGTGTGTAGACAGGTTATACACATTCATTTCCCCTAGCAGGGTGTGGAGAGCCCACCTTTTAAAGTGCCTCCACTAGAACAAGGTTCGGTTTAGATACAATATATGTCTCTGTGGGGATCGTGTGAAGGGTTGCATTTGAAATACTAAATATCTGTTGGTGGCTGACGGTGTTACTTGGTTGCAGAAGGCTGGTCTGGGGGTGGGGGGAAACTGGGTTCTTTTAAATAGTGAGGGAGAGGATTGCAAAATTGCACTTCTGCAGAGATAAGACTTAATTTTCTTATGATTATAATTTATTTAAAACTGTTTTTGATGGTGTATGTTACTATAATCTGCCATGGATCCTCCTGGTGAAGGGTGTGTAGTAAATATATTATTATTTGAGAAAAGAATGTTGTAAACAAATGTAAAAAACATAACAGTATGTGCACTCCACCTCCATAGGGATACTTTCTGCCATTTTTCTTTTCATACCTGTTTGAGGACAATTTGGGCTAAAAAGCTAATATAAAGAATAATTTGGAAATATTGGAAGTACTGTGACTTGAATTTGGCCCTAAAATATTTGTAACGTTTTTTGTATGTGTATGTACCCATGTTGGCCAATTCTTCCTTTACAACTGCAGTTTGACCATAGCTGTCAACTTTTCCCTTTTCTTGCGAGGAATCCTATTTGGAATAAGGGAATTTCCCTTAAAAAAAGGGAAATGTTGACAGCTATGAGTTTGACCTTTCCTGTGCCTAATGACACCAGTATGGGAAAGGTGATGGGCCTAATTTAGGCTTGTGGGCTGGAGATGCCCCACCAGTGTATTAAGACATACTTTTCAAACTACTATTAAAATTACTAATTCACAGTGGAGTTAAATAAGTCATTTCCTAAAAGATGCACCCACATGCAGGGGCATAGGAAGGGGGGCAGTGGGGGCAAACTGCCCTGGGTGCCCTCACTGAGGGTGGTGACATTCAGTGCGCTCCCCACCCGTGACTCCCAAGCCTACCCTGAGCTGTTGGGGTAAGGGGGGAGCTGTGCCGCTTTGCCGGTGACATTCCCCCCTTCCTTCTTTGTTTTGACAGCTTGGGGGAGGTTTGCCCTAAAGGTAGACAATGAGAAGTTCAGGCCACACACAAATGGCACAGTCAACACATGGGACAGAACATATAGCTTCCATGTCAGATTGCTTTGGGGGGGGGGAGAACCATGTACAGTGTTTCCTACACTTCCTGCTTTGCACTTAAGTCTAGAACACAGAATGTGAGTAGTTCTCACATGGACATGAACAAAGATGAGAAAACCTAATACACAAAAGTAAAGTCATCTAATGGAAAACAGTTATTTTGCTTCGGATCTTGTTCCCTTTGTACAAAACACTTGCTCCCATCTGTGTTCTCTATGGTTACACATTCCACAAGAGTGACAATTTTTATATTGAATTAAGTAAACAATTTGTCACTTCTGAAGAAAACCACATTGGCAATTTATTACAAGTCACTGTGTTTCAGAGCACAGGATGAGTGAGCAAGACGAAATGGACCTAGCTAATTGTAGATTTCAGGACAAGAAAGAGAATCCAAACTCTTGCTATATTAAAATATGATAAAGTGAGCAAAGTGGCTTAACGAGGCATTGCCAAGAGTTTAAACACTCTGATTAACAACTAACCTATTTTACTTCAAAAGCAACTCCTCCCCACCCCCACCCTTCAAGATTATTTTCAGTAAGTAGGTCATTAAAATCCTAATACCAACTATCAGGTTTCCATGCTCAAATGAAGCATAACTGTGTAATTTTGTGGCACTTAAGTCTTCACAGTAGGTTTTGAAAATGAGAAGTTATACTGATATTACCATTGTATATAAGGTCTAACTAAGTGGTATGAAACACAAACAGCTTTCATTAGTTTACAGCAGTTTTGTGTGGTCTTCCTTTAGTGTCTAGGTAAAGAAAAGAAAAGAAAAGGAAGAGGGAAGTGTTTTGTTTTTTGTTTTTTTAAAAAACCTTTCAGTTAAGAAGTGTGTTTCTGAGGCAGCAGGTAATTCCTGAGGGGCAGATAACATATTCATAAAGAATATCCCCTCCCTTAGCCTTGTGGCACTACAAGTCAGTTTTTTTCCAGTATGAAGTCCATTACTGGCAGTGGATGCGCTTGAGACTGTTCAGGTGATTAATGACTCTCCTTATGGGTCTGTTACCAACAGAGAGTTCAATTCATCTCACTTCATGGGAGCACTACGTATGCTGCATTGTCCTCAGCAAGGATATGGTCTCTGGCAATTACAGTAGGTAAATTCTGTCTTTCAGAACATAAGTGGTAATTCTTTCATTAGCCTTCTCTTAAGAACTGAGTTGTGAAATGGCCCCAGCTGTGTGCTCTGGGAAATAAAGCGCTTCAATTTGATTTCTCTCAAGTAAGTGGCTTTACTCTGCAGGCGAGGAAATAAGAACTTTCTTCGTTTTCTTCTGCGGATGGTAAAAAAAATATGAACAAGAAAAGCTCAGCCCAGTTGCACAAAGGAAAAGGGTGGGGAGAGTTAAGTGGAGTCTAATGCTGGTAAGATTATGCAGTGGCCCTCTTTCCTCTCTTGTTTTCTAAACGTTTTAAACTGACACACACACACACACACACACACACACACACACACATATATATATATATGCTCGTTTCCAGCTATGTATGTTTTAATTTTCCAAATACATATAATGCAAAGTCAGTTGTTAGTTCTGGGGTCAGAAGCATGGGTGGAACAAATGTGCTTTATCTAATCAGTTCTGATTTGATTTATAGCTGCTTTAAACGAAACATCTGGGATACGGAAGGTCAAATCTGTAGTATTATACTTCCACTGTGGCATTTATTTATAGCATTGCAGTAATACAAGTCTAGTTCTGCATATATTTGACTAACATTTCATATATCACTTCCATATATATATATATATATATATATATATATATATACACACACACACACACACACACACACACACATACATACACACACATTCTGTGAACCAATGCCTTGTGGAGTACCAGATTTAGGGAAGTGGGTGGTTTCCCTGCACAGGGTGCTGAGCTGAGCTGGTTCAAAATTGAGAAGATCCATAACTAAGAAGATCCATTTGGGGGCACCACCTTTTGGCCTCACATAGGGTCCATGTTACATAAGATTACCAAAGTCTACCCCTGGTCCTCTGTACAGATCAGCAGCAAAACCCTACTTAGCAACTTCCTGTTACCTCTCCACATAAATGTTGGCATCTTCAACCCCTTCAAGTTGGTCAGTCTCAGGATTAGACCCATACCAGGATAGTTATTTCAAATACTTTCCTAAAAGCTAGAGAAATTTCTTCTTGTATATAAGAAAGTGCCAGCCCAGCCCTCACTGGCAGAAAGAAAAGTGCCTACTGAGGCACTTCCTATCACTTTATCAACACACACATTAACCAAAAGGAGGAGAAAAAGCTTGGAGAATGGAAGCAGAGAAGATGAGACCAGGGTGGGGGGAATATTACAGAGGATTGGCAGTGGTGAACTTCTTTCCAGAAATAAGAACTTCCAAGATAGAATACAAGTCAAAATTTATTTTAGGGCAGTTTTTCTTTGTGGGGACAATAAAAGCAAAGACAGGTCTACTGTTGAGATTCTGGCAAGAGTGATGTGCTTCGCAGAAGACCCTGAAGAATTTATAAATGGTTTACAGGCTTTTGGCTCCCAAATTTTGGATTTCTAGTTTATGGAGGTCTAGCTTAATTCTTCGCCTGCAGGTCAGATACAGCAAACTAGAGGGGTATTACACCTCTTAATTTAGTGTGCACAAAAACAGGGAGCTTGATCAAGCACCAGACCTTGAGATCCTTTGAATCATAGGGTTAGAGTCTTGCCATTTAGCCTACACCCCTGATTGATGTAGGAAAACCTGAGCTAGATCAGAACAGTGGGCTGTGTGTGTGTGTGTGTACACCGGATCATCATGGGTGGCACAGCCCAAAATAACAACTGTGGCACCAAATCCCTATACAGCTTGTCGCCTCTTTAGGTTGCCCTTCTCCTCATTTCTGTTGCAGTGCTAAATCTGACATGGGGAAAAGCTGCTTTCTGGACACAGCTTAACAGAGTCAAAGAACAAAGCCCACCCTGTCAGTGAAGTGGAGTGTAACAGCCTTTTCAAGAGCTGCTATTCCTCTGTTTGATGAAAGCAGTGATAGATTGAGCTACTAGATGGAATGTGTCCTTTTTCTCTTGGCATACAGACTGTTTGTTTTGGAAGTCCAGAAGAATGACAGGTTTATAGTTGCCAGCACACTGGATGTCAGAGATTGCATTTACAATTCAGTATTCCTGTTTGCCATGGACTTTTGGAGAAGCTCTTGAATAGTTGTGCACTTACTTTTCAGTAATATTAATCCAACTCTAAATCATGGGTGTATCCAACCAAACTAATTAAAAGAGCTTAGTATTTTCCCATTGCTTTTTATATAGTTCAGATTTTATGGCTCATAGTATCAAAATACAGTCTTATGGGAATTATAGCATTTGATGTGCAGGCTTCGAAAGAAAAATATCAAGTTAATGCAATGATGATGAATCTCCTTTTGATTCAGAATTATTTGTGTAATTATGAGCTTTCTCTTTAAAGATTTATTTCTAAAACATCAGAGATTCCAGGAGTTCCAAACTGATGTTGTTGTTGTTGTCTCCTGGTATTTAAAGTTGTCAACATCAGTCTTGGCAGATAACTGCTTGAAAACACTGTACTCCTCCCCAAAGGAGAGTAAACCCTTTTTTACTGTATTTTTGGGTTTTTTGTAAGCCGCCCAGAGTGGCTGGGGAGGCCCAGCCAGATGGCGGGGTATAAATAAATTATTATTATTATTATTATTATTATTATTATTATTATTATTATTATTACAGAAATTTTAAAAAGATGGCAATAGAGTTGACATAAGCCTTCTTCATGTATTAATATTGATCATGAAAATGAATTAATATTAATTATGAAAGAATAGTTTTCTGTATTGCATGAAGACGCTTCACATGGTTAAAAGGAAGTGAGATCATGACTCCTGTGATTTCTGGCCTCCTCTCTGATGTCAAGCACTAGGCTGGCCTCTTCTCTTAATGTGCACTCATTGAGTGTGGACATCAAGGCTTGGGTCCAGATTAAAATGTGACATGAGAGCAGAGCACCAAGAGGTGAGACTTCCTTAAGGTTCTACTTGTGGAGTCCATTCACATACTATAGTTATAGTCTTTTCTGGACCTTTAAGTTTTGATCTGTGACACTTCTCTGGGCTTTATCCACTGAGGGAGTTTCACAGATTGACCACAATGGTTTTTAATTGTAGCTTCCTTTTAGTGTTCTCCTCAGTGAGGTCTGCCAGGCAGCATTGTTAACATTGTTTTGGTGCCAGGCAGTGGCGTAGCGTGAGGGGTGCAGGGGGGGCCGGCCGCACTGGCCGCAACATCTGGGGAGGCGCTCGCACTCGCAGCTCTCTGCCCCTACTGGGTTAGGGGGCGCAAATTACTTGCCTTGCCCCGGGTGCTGACAACCCACGCTACGCCACTGGTGCCAGGTAAAACCGTAGCTCTCTTTCCAAGAATTTGATGGAGTATGATGGCTTTGCTGCTTATTGATTATATATACTTTTGCTGCTGAAGTTTTAGATGCTGTTTTATTAGGTCTGCCCAAGAATTATTGATAGAGGAATAGAGGAAGTATTTAATACTGCAGTGCATTAACAAACCACTTGTGTTTGGATATCACCTTTCCTTCAATTAAAGTTTGTTATCTTACTTAATACCTACAACAACTCTCTCAGATAGGCTTATCTGAGAGATAGTATTTTAGCCAGGTTTACCATATGAGCTTTATAAGTCAGTTTGAACTTGGACCTCCCCAATCTAAGGCCATCTATTACATGTTGTTGTTTAGTTGTTTAGCCATGTTCATGACCCCATGGACCAGAGCCCGCCAGGCACCCCTGTCTTCCAGGAGCCTATGTAGCAAGTTGTGAGAGGTCTCTGCCCCAATATTTCAGGATGTCACAGAAGAGAATGGAGAACCATGTGGGCTGGGGTCCACCCTTTCTTCAGAGAGTCAGGTGTCCATGTTAGTAAAAGAGGTGGGTGGCCAATTAGCAGGGCCAGGTGAACCAGAAGCAAAAAGGACTGACTTAGGTCCTGTTGCCAAGGATGTAACACCATCTGCACAAGTGAAGAGACCAAGGCTACCCCATGCTCAGTCGCCCTGCTTGTAATGAGAACTGTACAACTGCCTGGTTCCACCCTGCTCCTTAAAAGCAGAGCGGGAGGGGTATGTCAAGTATATCCTGTATTTCAAGCAAATGCTGAGATTGTATTGGTTTCTTAAACAAAGCTGCTAGGTTTCCTTGAGCTGAGAGTCTGAGTACTGTGTCCAAGGGGTGAAGCCAGGACATAAATGCTGAAAGCATCAAACTTACTGCAGTATCCAGTATCCAGACTGGCACTGTGCAATACTGCATATTGCAGTACTACATACCCACATCTACTACCACTCCTAGACAAACCTAGTAATAGCTGTAGCTGTTATCTTTCTAAGCAGGCCATCTGCAGTAGCAAATAATGTGGCTCTCAACTTATCTTGGTCTGGCCAGAAAGAAATGATACTGCTTCTTGCCTTAAAAGAAGGTAATTTATCCATCTCAACTCTGCAGCTGTAATTCTCCTTCCATCTGTTAGTAGATCATTCTTTTCCCTTCACTTAATTGTTTGTTGGAGCACTAGTTGGGATAGGATTTGATGATTCACCCTTTGCCTTTCTTCCACTGTGCTATTGCAATTATGTACCTGTTCACAATGATTGTTATCATGTGTCCTTAAGTGCTGAGGTGTGTTGTTCCATTTGTGTCTGTCTTTTGTTCTCAGAGGAACTTCTCCATGGTTTTCACCTTCAAACAAACGGAAATGCCATTGTCTGTCTTTGAAAGTCTGTCTTAAATACTTGCTAATTGAAGCTAGTGGGAAGCAGGTGGCGCTGTGGGTTAAAGCCTCAGCGCCTAGGGCTTGCCGATCGAAAGGTCGGCGGTTCGAATCCCTGCGGCGGGGTGCGCTCCCGCTGCTCGGTCCCAGCGCCTGCCAACCTAGCAGTTCGAAAGCACCTCCGGGTGCAAGTAGATAAATAGGGACCGCTTACCAGCGGGAAGGTAAACGGCGTTTCCGTGTGCGGCTCTGGCTCTGGCTCTGGCTCTGGCTCTGGCCAGAGCAGCGATGTCACGCTGGCCACGTGACCCGGAAGTGTCTCCGGACAGCGCTGGCCCCTGGCCTCTTAAGTGAGATGGGCGCACAACCCCAGAGTCTGTCAAGACTGGCCCGTACGGGCAGGGGTACCTTTACCTTTACCTAATTGAAGCTTAATTTGCTCTTAGGTGTAATTTACCTGGTAAAACCTACTAGAAATTATCTGCAGTTGGTTTTAGGTACTTGATTTTCATATATTAGTCATCCAATTATAGACTTTTTTAAAAAACCTTTTTTTAAAAAAATGTATGAAATCCAAGTTATTTGACTTGACCAACAAGCCCCCAACCAGCACAATGTTCCCATGAAATGCAGAATAATTATAATTATGTGTTTGTCTAGTGATTAATACAGTCAGTTGTTAAAAAATTAATAAAAATGTTGATTTTCAGAATTTGTAGAAGTTAGTGTTCTTGCAAACGCCCAAAAAGTTAGACATGCTTTTAAGGAAATTGTATTGAATGGCGAAGTTACAAGTTTTTCACTTTGTTGTCAAAACCAGCATTCTTATCAACCAGACTGGTTTGATGGGATTGTTGGCAAGAGATGAAAGAGTGGACTACTAATCTCTCGTATTCTGTACCTGTCCCACTCATGTCCAGTAATCCTTGCCTGGAGGCCATCTTCTCCCCATCAGCAGTTGCATTCTCTGGTTGGGGTGGGAGAGGGTCCAGAAAGTTTGTTGGGGAATGATGCCAAGGGAGGCAAAGGGGTGTATTTTGGGATGCCCGCCCATGCTATGTCAGCTAAGCAAAAGTGAACAACTTTCTAGTAACAGTTGTACAATTTACTGAGTCCTTTTAGGAGATTATCACAAAAAAGGGCACATGTTCATTGTGGTATAATATCTTGTACTGCCTTCTTCTAATGCAAGCTAATTTCTTTATTTGCCAGGCACCACAGTGGATGTTTCTGTCAGTCAGCTTTAACTCTGTAGGGAGTTTGCTGTAGTTTTGCATAAGGAATAAAATGGAAAAGTGGCTTACCTGATGATTTTCTGAGGGATTATAGTTTTATGTAGGAATAATCTGGTAGATCGGATTGCTAGGGAAAATCCATAGAAATTCACTGGACCATAACAAATACTGAAGTTGGTGTTTATTGTTCCTCCAAACTGCTGAGGCTAAAATTATTTTCTAAAGTTTGCTGGGGAAGGAGGGGGAAAAAAAGCAGAGGTGAATTGCACACAACATTAAAAAATGTAAGTGTGCCAAGAAACCTTTACTGGCATATATATATATATATATATATATATATATATATATATATATATGCATGCACCCTACTAAACTCTCTCTGGAAAACCAATACTAGATTTTTTATCTTTCCTTTAATATATGAAACTTCTGTTGTGAAAAGTCTCTTTACATCTATAATTAAATGTTTATTATGTCCAAACAAAGCTGGAAAATCTTCTGGAAGTTATGAAAGACCTGCTTGGGTAGAACATGCATCTTGTAGCTGAGCAAATGTTTCATTGTAATCTAAAGGAATGGTGTGGCTTGTCTCTTGGGCTCTGCTGACCCCTATGATGAACATTGCAGAAGGAGCCTCACTTGCTTGTGGTCCCTTTTTTTGCATATCCTTTGGGTGACATCATCTTTAGGGTTTAGATGGCTGGAGATAGGGATGGCCCAGGAGATTGATGGAGCTAATCCTGCCTTAGCTGAAGTATGTCCTGATAAATGATTTCCACCTAATCAGGTGGTGTAACATCTCTTATTTATTGGCGGGGAGAGAGAGTGAGAATATAGGTAGCTGACAGATCTGACAGGAGTGGAGTGGCCAACAAAACAACACTAAAGCATAATGATAATGCATTTCCTAATGGTCTCCTCTGCAGCTGTATACACTGATTTAATCTTTCCCAAGCATTCCTTGTTTATGAGGCCTTTGGGTACAATTTTATGCCTCACTGAAGAGGTTGCTAATAGCTGCCATATTTGTGTTTAAGGACCTGCAAAGGATTAAATATTTTAAAGCAATGAGCCATAATAAATTTATAATATATCAAGACTAATAAACTGCTTTTATCAAATAATTAACTACAAGGCTAGTGAACATCAGATGACAAACCTGCTAATTAAAAACCTGGCATCTAAGCATATAGCCATGTGAGGACCTGATGACCACATGGCACACTCTTTCTGTGCGCCCCAGGTGCATATCAGTGCGCACTGCAGCTTTTATTATTATACTTCCTGTCTGACTCTCATTGGGAAGTCATGCTTCAGAATCTGAAGCACTCGGGGGACTGAGCAGTTTGGTTGCACACACATTCTATGTTGCATAGACCCAATTACTTAATTTTAGATTCTGGATTTAATGGGATGATCCTCACCCCCAATTGTTAGATGGCAATGTGTATTTCTTCCAAATGTTACAGCCCTGGTGTCTTTCAGGGCCTTCTTGCTCATGCTACTGAGTGGGGCCCTGGTTTTCTGCCCCAACACCCTGCCACTTTCAGTTATCACAATGCCAAAGTCACGTTTTACATGTAATTGTACATTGCTTAGGGAATACATTCTGAGCAAGTAGAGTACAAATTGAGAAAAGTATTCAATTTTTCTAAAGCATGCTAAAAATGTCTGTTCCTCTGAAGTGCTTCTTCTTATGTTTATTTGCTGCTGCAGTACTAGCATCTTATTAATCCAGACATCTGGTCCTTTATGTCAGATACAGCCCTGCGGATGTTCAACACACTAGGGTGATAAGCTCTTTTCTGTTATCACTGTGGTTTCCTATGAAACCTACGAAGTTCTCTCTGCCTTCTGCCTTTACCAATCCAAAGGGGCACCAGCCACCATTGGCTGCCTGGCAGGCCATTTCTTCTGTATTACATACATCATTGCAGCCCACCATAATATAGCTGCCTTTACTGCCACATTCTATACCAACTTAAGCTTCCAAAGTATCTTCAAAGGTAGAATTCAAAATGTAGAGCACATCGCAGTAATCCAACTAAGACGTTCTACCATTGGAAGAGGTGCAGCTGGTCCACCAGCCTAAGCTGGGTAAAGGCATTCCTGGCCACCAGGGCATCCAGAGATAAAGTTGAATCCAGGAGCACCTCCAAATGACAAACCTCATTCTCCAAGAAGAGTATGATCCTAGTTCAAATAAGGTTGAATCCCTATTCCAGAACTCGTCTCTCTGCTGATCAAGAGGTCATTGGTCTTTGCTGCCTTATTAGCTTTTATTGAACCTCTTAGCACCCACAAAAGCAGAAGGAAGCCATGTCTTCTTAACTGCCTGCAAGCAGCTTTCTTTTTTCTTGGTTTGACATGTTACCATAAAAATGCAAATGTGGTCATGCACCACCCTGCATATGGGGTTGTGTTGCTTTTCTCTATGTGGATGGTACCATCTACACTAACAAAGGGTGTCCCAGACTGCCAAACAGATTGCCAGGCGAACACAATGGTCTGTGTGTGCCATAGACTTTGAGCTTTTCCAGGACCGAGTGTATTGAAGTAGCAGATCTAAGTCTCCCAGGAAATGCTGGACGAACAAGACCTTGTAGTCAACATTTACCACATTGTTTATTTAAACCAGTTTTGTATAGTCAGGGTTGCAACTCATTGAAAGCTGCTTGGGTAAAGAACATCATATTATACATTGTATGTGGATAATTGCAGGCTGTAACACTACCAGCCATGAATGCAGCACACTTTATTGAAAAGAGTTAAAAATGAGACAAACTAATGAGCAGAGGTTTTGTTTTAAAGACAACAATTATACAGAATGGGAATCTCTTTCAATTTTGGTTTATTACTGTGCTGAATAGATTTCTTTACTGCTTTGTGTTGAGCTTCAATGAAATACATTATAACACATAAGATCATAATTTGGATTTGTGCTATTTTGGTATTGCAAGCAGCTTCATGTGGTACAAAAAACACTGTAGCATCTTCTTACATTTGATGCAAATATCCAAGAAGAAACAAATAGCCTCAAAAATTGCTATTATTGTATAGTGTTTGTGGCCATGATTATCATCATATGGGAGCAGGGTGAAGCTGCCCTTCTGAAAACTTTCCATAATGGCTGGCTGGGTTATAATTGATTCTATATCTGATACATTTAAATGATCCTAATTGGTCTGATGACAAAATAAGGAAACTGAGAAAAGGCCCATGCTTGAACCCTGCATTTAAATTGTAATTTTCTATTACTTTCTTTTGGAATGTTTTTAAACACCACTTCCTTTGCTTGCTAAAATTCTTGTAACTTGCATATTCTGCACACTCTATGAAAATAGTACTCCTTTTTTATTTCTGCTGCAGGACTAGGGAACCTTTCTCAGCCCAAGGGTCGCAGTTTCTTCTGGGCACCCTTCTGGGGGACACATGTTGGTAGTAGGCAGGGGCAGGGGGGCGTACGAAGTGGGGGGTGGAGGGGGTGGTCTGACCTGGGTGCCACTCTGGGGGGGGGAGGTGGCCCCTGCCTCCCCCCACCTGTAGAGCAGCCAAGGGCGCGCACAGTCTGTATGGGATGCCACTCTCATTTGCTGTACATAGAATAGAATAGAATTTCCCCAGCCACTCTGGGCGGCTTCCAACAGAGTATTAAAATACAGTAGTCTGTTAAACATTAAAAGCTTCCCTAAACAGGGCTGCCTTCAGATGTCTTCTAAAAGTCTGGTAATTGTTCTTCTCTTTGACATCTGGTGGGAGGGCGTTCCACAGGGCGGATGCCACTACCAAGAAGGCCCTCTGCCTGGTTCCCTGTAACTTGGCTTCTCTCAGTGAGGGAACTGCCAGAAGGCCCTCAGTGCTGGACCTCAGTGTCTGGGCTGAATGATGGGCTTGGAGATGCTCCTTCAGGTATACTGGAACGAGGCTGTATGGGTGTCCATTCAGGCTGCCTCTCGCACGGCAATCATACGGACTGCCACACGTGCGTCACTGGGTGGTTCGCCCCACCCCTTGGCATCCCGCCCCAGGTGCTGGAGAGGGTTTCTCCACCACTGGGCAGGGGCATAGGCAGAAATGGGTGGTAGGGCAATGAATACAAATGGTACTTCTGTACAATGGGCTAGTTTCTATGCATACCCCTCTCTGTCCTCCGTCCTGGCAAGTAAGAAGCATTATCAGAGCTCAGGAGTACATTCCAGCCAGGCAAATGCATTCAAGAAGGGGATAAGTAGGGCTGGTGACAGGTTTGGTCTATAGTGAGTGAGTGTGTCTGGAGAAGGGGTGTGGTTTGGAGAGAGTCCCAAGGATCAGATTGAGAGGCCTGGGGGCCACATTCGGCCCTTGGCCCTGAAGTTCCCCACCCCTGTTCTACACCAAACGTCTGTCATGAAAATTGTATCCTGGTGGTAGTTCTATAAGTTGTGATTATGTAACATGAATAACGCCTCCCACTCCAAGATCCAAGTTTATCACAGCCAAAATTGTGTAGTTTAAAATAATACTCTGTTATTTCTCATGCTTAGACCTGTTTTGATTACCTCTGCTCTTGTTCTCCTGTGTCTATATTAAATGGCAAGCCCCCTTGGGAAAGGAACCTGTGAAATTGTTCTTTATAAAACACCACATATGCAAATAGCCCTGTACAAATTATTGTTATGATTGTTATTACTGTACTACCACCACCACTAATAATAATAATGTTAAGAGTGGAAGGCCTCAATTCCCAGTGATATTGGAGGCCCCTGCTCTAAGAATTTGGCTATGCTACTTCTCAGATAAACCAAAAGCAAAATATTCTTCAAATCCGGGAAACCCTATTTTTTTCTTTATTTATATTTTATATGTGGCACATGCATCATAAAGGGAAAGGTTATGCAAACAAGAGAAAATGTTTGCACAAAGTGAATTATGCAGTGAGAGCAATGAGAACTTGATTCATTGAGTTATGCTTTTATAATCAGTGAACAAAAATAAAATATATGATCTATTTAGCTGACACAGCTTGACTACTTGGATTCATGATTAACTACTTCAGTTGATTCAACAGGCCATGATTTACTCACAAAGTTAAGTCAGTAAGTAATAAAGAATAATGCCCACGAGCTACTGGCAGACAATTTACAAATGGCAAAATGGGCTGAGAACACATTTAATACATTATTTTCTCTGTGAATTAGTCACTCAGTTCTAATTAGCACTCCATTATGAAAAATAGCATGGGGGCCTTTTGAAGACCCCATGGGTTTTGTGTTTGGGTTTACAGCCCTTGAGCATTACCCCTCCTCCTACACACTATGCTGGGGACTAATGGTTATCCTAAACCTCAAAGTGCTCAGTCAGTGCCTTAATTGTCATTCAAAACAGTATCCATGTCAACTCAATACATACAAATTTTTCAAACATTCTTGTTCCAGGAATGAACCCTGGGCTTCTTTGGAAGTTCACTAGGGGTTCCTCAATAGAAGGATCAAAAATGGCAGTCAGGTTTTTCTGAAATATGACTTGCTCCTAATCTTCCTCTGCAATATACAGCTGCAGCAGTGTTCATGCAAGGTAATGAAAAAGCCCAGTAGGCCTAGCCAGCCAGCCATGTAAACTGACCATTCAACTTAGAACACACCTAAGGGTCTTCTACAATATTAAGAAGTGGGGACTTCAATCCGTGAAGATTTGAAAATGAACACCTCCCTTGTTTTCTTATAACGGCAGTGGCGCTAACCTGAGAGGCACTGGTAACTTCGGCTGGAAAAAAAAGCCCTGCTTTTGACCATCTCGGAGGAGAAGATGGGAGGGGGAGAGCAGTAGACTCTTAGGTTCAATAAGGAACTCTTAATGCTAGATCGTACTTTAGCATTATGTGAGAATCCTCCCAATAAGAGATAGTCCAGTTACTGCACTTTGGATATGTCTTGAAACCTTTATATCCAGAGTATGTTCCTCCTAATGCAGCCTGATTTTAGCTGGAGTGAGTCCCACAAAGTTCCATGGACTTTCTGGCTTCAACATTCAGCCAGCTTTCTCTATTGCCCTAATTTGTTTTAGTTGAATCCAGTCTGATTAAAAGTTCTAGACAACTGAAAAGCTTGCTTAGTACTGTGTGGTATTTTAATTGGACCTCATACAGGTAATGCCTAATTCTATATTTTGATTCCCCCCCCACAAAAAATAAACCAGTGTGTATTTAAGCTATAAAGTTGTATCCTAGATGCACATGCATAGGCCTTGAAGAAAAACATTTTTAGGTTTATAATCTGTAGAGAGTTCTTCTTATGTACCTCAGCCAAATAATTTTAAAGACCAGGAAGGTAAGTATAATGCCCATTTTTGGCAGGCCCATTCTAAGTAAATTGGCAATGCATTCTTCATTCAGCTATGTGTGTTCGTGTGTGCATTTGCACATATCAACCTCTTTGCTTTACAGAACCCCCCCCCCAATCTCTTCCCTACTCATTTGACAGCTTGCACACTGTGTTATTCAAAAGTTAACAGAGGAAAGAAGACAAAAAAAGAAGGCAAATACCATGCTGTTGCTGAAAACTGACACGATAATTTATGCTGCATTAAAAACCCTTCCCTGAGGCAATGCTTTAATAAGATTCCTAGTCAGAAGTCAAGCTCTGCCCAGTAATTCACTCTAAATCCTCAAATGTGCATGGAAACTGTAAAGCCAGACTGAAGAAACTAGAGGCACATATATGAAATTAACCAAACTTAATGTCAGCTCAACTTTATAAATGAAAGGAAATGAGGGATGCAATACCAACTGAAGGACAACATTTCTATCAGTGACAGGCTCAGCAAAGGTTGTTTGAAATACAGTTTTATTAGGTTTGCTTAAAGCGCATATTCAGTATGATGGTTTATTTTTTATCTTAAAAAAATTATTAAAATGAGAAATGCTACATTATGAAGGAATTTTGTGGAAGACCAAGATTCACGTAATAATATTGCAGATAGTGCATTATATTAAATGGTGCTTCTGTGTTTTATTGAAATTTAAACTCTTTAAAATATTTTTTAACAATGCATATGTTTCTGATTCATAATATTTGAATAATAGATATTAATGAGTTCCCACATGTTTTATTGATTTGGATTATTCTTGGATACATTCATCCATTTCTCTCAATTGTCAGAGAGGGATAAAGCAAAATATCTTTCCTTTGTTACATTTCTACAATTAGGTTTCAGGCCTAGGCCCGTGTACCTGGCACCACTGAACTCAGCAGGTCTGCCCCCCCCCCCCCAATTATCTGTGTTGGGAATTTCTCACATTTGGAGACCTGTGTCATTTTTTTAAGAAAAAACATTTGCAGTTCTCACCTGCAGCCTATATATATCTTGCTTTAATTAGTAGTCAAATAGGCCGAAAGGGAAATTTGTCCCCCTGCCTTTAAAATACTGTGCCAGCAATTATATACTCAGTTCAAATTATAAGAAGCATGGGGTGACATAGGAATACAAAACTAAGCAGGCCAGAGTTGCATATAAACCTGAGGCATGTCTCTGCACACGGTTGGATCCAGAGATCCCATGATCAAGCATTCCATTCGCAGATGGATGCTTGTCTGAGATCTTTGCCTTTTGTCCCTTTCTCCTGAGCCCCCTGAACATGTTGAAGGACCTCTGAAACAGCACTGGAAATAGCACATAAAACTGCTGGGGGAAATTGCTACTCCACTTTTTGGTCTATGGCTGCCTCCAATGGACTGCCCATTCTCCTGCATATAGAAGCAGCTCTTCTATTCATAGAAGGGCATCTTTGGATCCAAACTGGTATTGTGATTGTTTACTTCATTTGTATCCCCCCCCCCATTAAGTGGGTTGATTGGGGATTGGTCTATATAAAATTTCATATAATAAAACAAATAGTCCACATGATAAAAATAATAACATGTACTGTATTGAAATCTGTTTAACAGCCATGGATTCCCAAAGCAAACAATAGGAATTGTCAGTTTCTGAGGCAGATGAGGGTTATTTGGTAGAGCTTATGCAACAATTCAGGCCCTTCTTTTCCCTACTGCTTCCTCTGTAGTTCCTGGTATCCAAATAGATGTATATACTTGACGGGGAACATGCCAGTGTGGAGCCAGGGTCTTGGCACTGCTGAGTTAGGGGCGTTTCTCTACAGTATTTGTTTTTGCTTCACAAAACTTGAAGAAAACGAAAACCGTGGTTTGAGTGAAAATCAAGTTTGGTTGATCCAGGGTTCACCCAGCAAGGCACATCTTTCTAATTTCATGCCTCACTGGGATGATACGTCATGCTTTCTACAGTGTGACAGCTTGCTACATAGCATAACTCAACAAACTGATGCAACAGAGCATGCTAAATTAACCTGCTAGTCAAACCCAGGAAATTCAGACCAACATGCAGCTTTTGCTGAAACTTGCATTGTTTGAAAACGTGCCTCTTTGTGTCGCCTGGTTTTGTTTGGAAAACAATTTACTACGCTCTCTGCATGGTGTGGCATTCAAATTTCTCTGGTTCCACTAGCTGTGGTAGCGAGTAACTGCTTTGAGAAACTCAGTTCTATTTTTGTCCAGCCCAGGCAGAGCTTTGTCCAGCCCAGAGGAGCAGGGAGGCCATTCACACTGAGCATTTTGCAGAACATTTTAATATATATTCATTATTGTATTTATTTTTAAATGGTGTGTTTCTTAAAAAGTAGTATTGTATAATATTCTTATGAATATAACACACACACAATTTTTGTATGAATCAACATAGCTCATGAATGCTCTATATCAATATACTGTCATATGTATGGTCTCATTACACGAGTGGTTCAGATGATCGCCACATGGGCTAGCACAGTGTGCCTCACAGCCACATCCCCACGATTTGGCTGGTATGTGAATGCCCTGCCTTGTTCTGGTAGCAGTCAGATATCAGGGCAACTGAGAAATGCATTGTCTTGCAAAGCCGATATTAAGTACAGTGAGGCCGTCTGAGAGCAGGCATGGTCCAATAGCAGAGTCATACAACAAAGACAACATAGACAGTCCAAAAGTAGGCAGCATTCCATGATCAGGGATCCAGGGGCCAATAGCACAAGATCAGGCAGGCTAGGAAGCCAAAACAAGCAGCTAAGTTGTACAGAGTACACGTACTGTTCCAGCAACTCAGAAGCTCAAAGGCAGACATAGGCAAACTTGGCCCTCCAGATGTTTTGGGACTACAACTCCCATCATCCCTAGGTAACAGGACCAGTGGTCAGGGATGATGGGAGTTGTAGTCCCAAAACATCTGGAGGCCTGAGTTCGCTTATGCCTGCTCAAAGGCCTCCCAGGGGGATCCCTTATCCCATCTGCCACTGATGTGTTCTGATAGCCCTTCTTCTTGAAATGTACCCATTCTCTCAAGCAGCTCTTTACACCTCCATTACAATGACTTTGAGTTCTTCAGGCATGCACCTTGCTGTAGGCCTGCGGCCAAGGTTTCAATCTTTAGATGCCTGCACACTTGAGGTGACTTGACCTATCCCTGACCAATCTGCTGCCTGGAGCTCAGCCTGAGGGCTCATAAGAGAGTTTCTTCAAGAGGCAGCCCTGGGGAGGTTCCCCTCAGGATTCTCAGAGCTGGCAGCAGGGGATTCTGTCTATTCTAATTAGAAGATTCTGTCTTCTAATCATAGAGGTGGAAGGAACCTGAGGATCATCTAGTTCAACCCCCTGCAATGAAAGTATCTCAACTAACGTTAGCTCTACTGTAAAGAAGTCACCAGGAAATGTTTCCAAATGGCAGCCACTACAAAAAAGGGGATGCAACATAGAGAAGTTCACCACACAGAGTTCCTGTATCTCTCCACACAAGTATTACACTTTCCTGTTGGCTGGCACTTGCTCAAAGATATCAACATGGCTGCTCTACTGTAAGTAACATGTAGCCTGTCCGTGGCCCACTGGTTAGTAGCAGTAACATGCAGCAGTCTCAGGAAAGTGGTGGCACAGTAGTTGGCTGCTGCGCTAACAGAAGGCCAGGCATCCGTAACGGTGCCAGGGGATGAAGTATTCCACTGTGTCAGTGCTTGGGATCTATTGCAAGAGTCTATGTCAATGTGTCAGCTCTTTGGATTGGAATATAAGACAACTTGTGTTACAATACACATCTGTCTTGTGAGACTTCTCATCTTAACTCTGAGAAAATTTCTCTACGGTCAGTGGGACCTCTCTGTATGAAGATACTTGATAGCAGTGCTAAGGAGTTTCCATATCACCTTGTAAAATCCTGGTGATGAATTACAAAACTATGGAGCCCTTTCTTTTTTTCCCTTTTGGTTTTAGTTATTCACACAAGTGCCTCTTCTTTGACTGCTCTGTTGAAGTTGAGGAGTGCTTTATTGACAAATAACTTGAAATCTTTTAGAGAAAATATAAGTAACATTATCTGCTTCTTCCTCTCCTTTTTCAAAAAAATCCAAAAACAATGCACAAAAACCATACAGCAATATTATCAACACTTTGCACTTTCCTTGGTATGTATTCTGTACATTCTGTAATCCTCTTTGCAACAAAAAGGGGACTACACTAAGATGGAATTATATTTTAATGTAATTCCTCGCGAAACAAAAGGGGAGTGTGCTCAATAGCTGGCTAAGATGTATGGTAAACAGGGAGCCAGGCAAGCCCAAGGAACATCATGAGTAGTTTCTATGGCAACAAAAATGTCAGCTATCCTTTTGGCTGATGCCGTTACTCCATAGTTTGAAGCAGTGACACCGACACTTTGAAATATATTTTTAAAAATAAGGTACGGAGAGCACCCCAGTGAAGCTTCAAACAAGGGGAAGTTAAGCCATTAAACATAATGTTATGTGACATATATATAATGATATAAAAGTGAAAGAAATTGCCTCCAACCCAGCTTTTCTGTGTTTTATAACAAATGTGATTAAGCTGTTTACTAGAGGAGGTTATCCTGAATTATTTGCCTGTTCTGACAAAACTCCAGATTAGCTGCTAGGATCTGAACATTCAAGTTTTTTCCGAGCTACGTTCACTTGCTGTACATGCTAGACCCAGTCCTGATCAATGCAAATGCTTTTTATGCAAGTTGTCACCCATATAGAATACTCATGCACACAAGTTTGAGCAGTTGCCTGCCTTTTCATAGGGCATTAGACATTCGTTGCACTTAACACATGAAGCAAAGTTGAAGCCTGACATACAATGAATTGCAAATGATCTCTTTTTCACACCAAATGTCTAGTCAGTCAAGATGGGTCCTCAAAAGCAGTAGTGTTGCAAATGCATCCATCAGATATTGGAGTCAGCCTATATGGGTCAAATACTTTCCTAGGGGTACTCAAAATGATTATGCTACGTTATTTTCCCAGTGGTGCCTTTTATTTTCTGTTTCTCTCTCTCTATATATAATGTATAAACACATTACTCTGTTTTTCAATGTACGGTGACAATACATGGTTCTACATATTGTACATGGCTGTGGAAGCTGGAAGTAAATATGGTTGTCATGATGATAAGAGCATCTTTTCATCTTTATCTTAGAAATACAGGATCCTCAGGACAATGACAGCTTCTTGTTATGGAAAATAAATTTGTAATAGTAGAACCGTATCTCTCCAGTTAGTCTTGACTTCTCCCTGCTTGCCAAAGGCAAGGAAGCAAATGAGCATCATTCTCAAGCCTTCTGACTAGTTTTTACATTGCACACGAGTCACCCAAGAAAATATTGTTTGGTGTACAACTGAAACACACAGGCTAGGAAAATGTAGCTGTTTATGGTTATCAGTGAAAAAGAGGATGTAAGCTCTTCACACTTTTATCAACATCAGCATTTCAGAAGGTATTACAAAGATTATTTATGGTAGGCTAGCTTTTTTAAAAAACAGAAAAATATATGCCATTGCTTCTTCTGTTTAATATCTGCCTTCTGCAGAATGTAGAAGTGGCACAGTCTGCATTTTGCACAGGGCATTCATAGTCATTCTTAGATAGAGGGATAGGGACAGTCAGGAATGATAGGAAATCAGGCTGTAGGAGGCTAGGGAAACAGGAGATCAGGCCAAAGGCTTGGCTGAAGATAAAGGTATATCAAGTGCTTCCAGCTGTTCCAGAACTGCAACTTCAATTATCCCAGCCACCATGGACAATGATCAGTGATGACTGACCATTGAGGGCATTGGGTCAGGAAAGCCTACCTCAAAGAGAGAAATGTCCTTTAATTAGCACAGATTGGTCTAGATATTGAAAGCAATCTTATCAGCAAGGCCAACACTATCATTAGGCAGGATGAAATGGCCATCCCAGGTGACTGATGCTTGGAAGCAGCAAAGAGGTTTGGAGGACAGAGCTGTTGATGCCACTTGTCTTGCCATGCACCTCCAAAGCCAGTCACCTATGCTCAGGTCCTCTGGAGGACATTGTAGCATCATGAGTGTTGAAACTAGAGTCAACTGCTGGTCAGGTCCACTCCTGTATGACCTGGATGTGGGCTTTGCCTTGGGCAGAAAAATGTCCTGAACTGGTCCTGCCCACCAAAACAGTTTCAATAGATGCTGAGCTCTTTTCTGAGGATCTTGTTCTATGCTGGAAGCCATGATTGCTGAAAGCAGGAGAAGAGATGGGGTAGGAAGCAGACTTCTTTCTCCACATCTTTATTTTTGATTGAATATGGAAAAATATCAGAGGGTTCTCTCTTTGCACTATTCCACTGTTATCACTTGATGGGAAATTGCTCCTGTGTACCAGAAGGAAAGGGTGCGTCTGTTTATGTATCAGAAACAAACTAGATGTACATGGAAACATGTGAGTCTTGGAGAGAGAAAGTGATGGAAATTGTTGTGTACATTTGTAGGTGTGCACATGCGTGTGTAGGAGTGAATACAGGGCCATGCATTTTGACGTGAGACAAATCAGTAATATGAATCTAGTCCTGAACTATTTATCATGCCCATAATAAAATGTTTTCAAAAACCTCTCATCTGCTTTCTGGATACAGTTTTGATGCAAGTCCCTCAGTCAGGTGTATCCATAGATTTTTTTTTACAGTTGTCTATTCAAATGCCACATTTGAAGACTAATGCTGCTGTGCATTTGGTCGCTCAGCTGTTCTGTTTTATTTACATAAGTAGGCTCAATGGCAAAAAAAATAAAAAAAAAATAAAAAAATAAAAAGTCTCAGCGAAGTCTGCTAGATATCTGTGGCCTTCTATTTGAGTTAATTTTTGTTAAAGATCAGCTCCAGAAATCTCATATGTGAATACAGGCAATTTACAGCATAAAATTAATCTAAATGCCACAGTTAAAATATTCATTTGCTTAGCTTCGGCAGAGACAGAATGCTGACTAAAGACTAATAGATACAAATTTATATGCTTTCATTAGCCTTTTAGTCCTGAAATGAATGTTTGTAATGCACCAGCCGACCACATCAAGAAAAGCAGTGTGACCCTTTCCATAAGAGGGTTGCATAGTGCCGGCAAAAAAGGCAGCATTGGGGTGGCTGAAACAAGACTGGAAGCCTCTTTTGTTCATTTGCATAGGCTATAATTCTTCATATATATATGTTTTGCCCTTTTTCTGTATTATCTTGAATGCAATACCTGCTATTAGGAAAATCTTAGAGCTTATTGCCATGCCCTTTTAGGCAGGCATTAGCTGCAGTATTTGCAGACTGACTTTGTTTTGGAGCTGGTATGGGCTGCAATGCCACCTCTAGGCTTTGGAGGGCAAGGAACTCCCAGTGGGTCCCATCAATGTGGAATGTGGTAGAATAGGTAGAAAAGGGGTGGGAAACTCTTTTCAGCCCTAGAGCCACATTACCTCCCAGACAACTGTCTGGAGACCTCATGGTAGTACTGAACCAGAGGCAAAGTGGGTGAAGTGCTGTTTAGTAGGCTAAGCTCCAGTGCACAAAAGTCAGAGTGTCTGTAGAGGTTCTGGAGAACCAGATACTTCCTCCAAATATATATCATTAGTGGTGGCACAGTCCAATGACAGGGGCTTTTAAATGTAAGAGCATAAGAACACAAGAGCTTGCTGGATCAGACCAATGGCCCATCCAGTCCAGCGTTCTCTTCTCATGGTGGTCAGTGAGACGCCTGTTGGAACCCCATAAACAAGACCTGAGCACAAAAGCACTCTCCTCTCCTGTGGTTTCCAGCAACTGGTATTCAGAAGCATTTCCCCTTCCAGCCATGGAATATTTTCTACCACCATCTTTGTTGGCACCAAATTTAGCTCCCACTCTGGGGTCTGGAGGCACCATTCCTCATGGTCTAGAACTGCAGGAGCCTTCAACCCTCAATAATCTCTACTGCTGGCTATGTGGCGGACAGGGACAAGTCTTGGCTACACAATTCAGATGGCTTGGTTTCCTAATTGAATAAGCTAGCATCCCCCATCCTACCCTAGAAAACATATTCCATTTCCCTGCAACACAGCCTACTTTTTGGGTTGTTCAATGAACACCTGACTGGAGTATGCAAAATACATGGCTTTTGTGCAAACTTTAGTTCCAAATGCATCTCAGCCATAACTTCACTGGCTGATCTAATCATCTGACTCAGTTTTTCTTCTATAAATAAGCCACAGTGACCTCACAAGGTCCTGGTAAGGATGAATGAAAAAGCAGAAGTATATGAAGTGTTGTATAATTAATTTCTCAAATTAAATGTTTTCAAATACAAATTATTTTCTATATATAGGCTTTTGTGACCCGAAATCAACATTTAAGGGGGAGAGGGGAATTTTCAAAAACCCTTTCAATGATATAAGTACAGTGTATATAATTATCATAAAATGCTATCCAGTTGTAGCGAGTGTAATAAATCAGAATGTTTATTCTGCAATTCTGCATTCATACTCTACTGCTAGAAGAAGGCTGTTGATTAAGTTAAGTGCCTGTGCATTGGTAGATAGATACTGTTTTCCTGCAAGAGGGGAGTTGTCTAATAAATGAATGCTAGTTTTTATAAGACTTCCTATAAACTGTATTCTGTTGCTGTTCTCTTTCTTTTTCTCAACAGAATTTCTTCACTTTTAGAGGAGGAGGCTAGGTTCTACTTTTAGGAAACTGTATTTATTTTTAATCCTATACAGGAGGGAGTCACATCACAGCTAAAATAAAGTGTGTCTGTGGAAGGCTGATAAAAACACAGGTTTCAATGTAATGCGGTATTGAAAAATGTGACAATTTAGAATCATTTTCACTACTGCAATTCCTGAAGTTTTGCTTCTGTGAATGAAATAAAGAATCTGACATGGCAGTGGGAAACAGTCATCCATTTCATTGTCTTCTGTGTATGAGGAATTCAGACTGTAGAGTTTAAGCCACCTATTCCATAATTGCAAAATGCTACCTAGCAGTAATATTACTCTGCAATATTTTGGGTCAGATGTGCAGTACCTGAGCTTGACAGAGATCACTGGCTAGCAGTCCTGCAACCCAATCCATCATAGAATAGTTGCCACTGAATTTCACCTAGTACAAAATTCTAAATGTGTTTGGATGGTCCCATTCATGCAGAACATCAATTGGGATTTAGAAAAGTGCAAGAAGTGAGGTTTTCAATAGTGACATCTGGCTCCCCTGCAGTACACCTGAGTATCTTTCCCCCTCTTTTACCCACTGCAGTGGCTTGGCACACTCCCAGAACTTGGAAAGAACAGGGAAATAAATCACAGGGTTGCTGTTTTTAATTTAGAAAGAGGATATTGAGCATGATAATTGTCTGCAAAAGGTTGTGTGGTTGAACCAGGCTGTACATCCTTTAAGGATAAAATGGATGGAAAGAATAGAAATTTACATAAAAGGGTAAGCCTTGCAAAGAGCTGGGAAACAAGTTTAAAACTTTGTGATTAATAGGAAAAATAAGTGAAAATGAAGGGATTACCTAAAATAATTATTTTCCAAAATGTAAATTGTTCCATTACATTCATTACAGCAGGGGTTGAGAACCTTTGGCCCTTGCAGATGCTGCTGGACTGAAACTTGCAAGCATGGGCAATGGCAAGGGATGGTGGGAGCCATAGTTTGTGTTTGCTGACTCTCGCTGTACAGCAACTGGTATTAGATACCTGCCACAGATCATTTCTGATCTCAGATTTCAGGAAGCTGCTGCTTTATTGCATGGCTGCCCTTAGGTGCTGGAAGTGGCAATGTTAATGTTCATCAGGTAGCCAAAGAGTTAATCTGGTGGGGATGTGAAATCAAGGATCATTTTAAAATCTCAATAACAGTTGTTGCCTAAGGGATCACAGTGTGCTAAACCACAAGATAAAAAGGCCTGACAAAGATTATTGACGCTTTTACCTTTTAATGAGAAGCTCGGATTGATTTTGTTGCCCTTCAGCACTGTTTGGCTTGCCCTGTTTCCACTCATGATGTCATGATTAACAGAGAATATAAATATGCAGGGGTAGTGCTGCCATATTTGAAGAAATGCAAAACATGGTTATAAAGAGGACAAAAAGAAACAACATAAGCCCCTGAAGCTCCACCATTAAGGATTGCACACTGTTGCACCATCCTGAAATAAATAAGGCCCACTCAGGCACAGCTGGGTCAAATTCAGTCCACCCAGCTTACCCACTTAAGTCTTGGTAATTAATACAAACCAGGTTGGCTACCTTGTCCATGATTAAATCATGGATAAGTGGGATCTTATTATGAATTGACCTGACATTAAATAGCAGCACTGTCAGGCTGGATGGCCCCTGCAGCCAAGTGGCAAGATAAAGAAAGGGCCAGAAGAGGGAATGGCCTGCACACATTGACATCTAATTATGCACACATCTAATTGCCTGGGAGTCTTTTTGTGTGTGGGTGGGTGGGTTACAGACATCGGCTCTATAGACTACATAAATTATGTGATGGTGGGGAACTTCTTTTTCTATAATTTGTTTTGTGTTTCTGCCTTTACTAGAGTGGGGTATAATCTCTGGGCTTCAATACTGCTGGAAAGCTGCCAAGGGTGTGGGGGATTGCTCTGTTTGTGTGTTATTTAAGCTCTATGGAGATGCATTACTGGAAAATAGCCACTATAACACAATTTTTAAAACAGTGATCTGGGAGGATTCTGGAAGCTACAGGCCGGCTAGCTTAATATCTGTCCCTGGAAAACTGGTGGGAAATGTTCAGGATAAAATAACCATGCATTAAGAAGAACAAGCCTTGCTGATGCAGAGTTCTTTGAGAGTGTCAACAAGCAATAAAAATAGAAATGATCCTGTTGACATAGTGTGCCTGGACTTTCAAAGAGCATTTGACAAGGTACCTTGAATAGATGCCTGAGTAAGCTTAGCAGTCATGGAATAAAAGGAGAGTTCCTCTTGTGGATCAGGAACAAGTTAAGTATCAGGAAGCAAAGTGTAGGAGTACTTTTATATGGTCAAAACTGTCCCTAAAGTAATATACCAGTATTTGAAATGGAAACGGATTACACTATACCGGAGGTAGCCAATATGTTGCCTTCCAGATGTTGTTGGACTATAACATACATCAGCTTCAGTCAGAATGGCCAACAGCCAGGGATGATGGAGGGCACCATGTTGGCTATTCCTGCCTAATAAAGGTAAAGGTAAAGGTACCCCTGCCCATACGGGCCAGTCTTGACAGACTCTGGGGTTGTGCGCCCATCTCACTTAAGAGGCCAGGGGCCAGCGCTGTCCGGAGACACTTCCGGGTCACGTGGCCAGCGTGACATCGCTGCTCTGGCGAGCCAGAGTCGCACACGGAAACGCCGTTTACCTTCCCGCTGGTAAGTGGTCCCTATTTATCTACTTGCACCCGGAGGTTCGAACTGCTAGGTTGGCAGGCGCTGGGACCGAGCAGTGGGAGCGCACCCCGCCGCAGGGATTCGAACCGCCGACCTTTCGATCGGCAAGTCCTAGGCGCTGAGGCTTTAACCCACAGCGCCACCTGCGTCCCGACTTCCTGCCTAATAGCAAACCCATTATCCGAGTGTGGATTCTTATGTAGCCAAAACAATGCCTTCCAGGCACAAGAGGGAAGTATTAGCAGGTTCTGAAAGCCCAAAAGTTTGCAGATGTACAAAAAATCTTCATGAGAAAAAGAATCAGGAGGGAGGCAGAATCAAAAGCAGCTAAATGAAGACTAGGAGTGCTTGATGGCCACAGAATGGTGACTGAGGTGGAGTCAGGATGCAGCTGCAGTATCCTAGAAAAGGACATGGCTGACTGACTGGCACTCAGGAGCTCTCCACTCTATAACATTTTGTTGCAGGTCCCATTTGTCTGCCATATAGTCAGCAAATATCAGGAGTCATGAAATGTCCACATGTCTATCAGTCAACAAGCCAGTTAAAATATATGTGCCCAATGTACACTCCATAGAAAACAAATCCTAAATTTACATTAGGAAGGCAGGTGAGGTCAGTGTTGCTCACATGTAAGCACATTCATGTGCAAAGGATACAAAAGGGCCTCCACTGTTGTGGGTTAGGTTGTGTTATATATAACCCTAGAAATAGCATTATCAGAAGAGCCATGCATACATGGGATATGAATTATTTAATTTCTATTAAACTCTTCCAACTTGTTAAGAAGTATTGAAGGACAAAAATACAATCAACTGTTGACCTTATGGATCATGCAATTTAAAATAGAAACTGGGCAAATGCTAACACTAAGTGAATTCAAAAGTAATCAAGAACAACCCCCTGCAATAAATGAACCCCCTCTGTGCTCAGATATTCTAGGGCAGCCCTATTTGGCACTTGAGTTGACCTTTGTCATGCGGAATTGTGACTTATGTTCATAACAAGTTGCCTTCAAATTGTCCACTGCCTTATCACTTGTGCCCTAGTTGTGGAACACTTTCCCACTTGAAGTATGCTCTGGCACAACTTTTCATACCAAGTGGGCTGCAGGAGTACTTCAACACAGAATCTGTGGGCTGCACACAGCTTTATCACATGCAGGCGTGAGTGAGGCCAAAATTTGAAATGGCATGAATATCTGGAGCTGCATTGGAAGCCCAAGGGATTCCTTTGTTTGTTTCAAAAGGCAACTCATTCTTGGCTTCTGAAACAAAATGGCCGAATGTTTTCATGGGACCGCTCATTGTCATAAAACAGTCCATGGACAATAATAGTTTTGCATTGTGTGTCTGTTAGGTATCCACTTGTAAAATTAATAAGCTTTATAAACAGAAAAAGAAACATCAGGGCTAACATCTTCTTTAAGAATGCATCGTTCAGATTGAAGCATAAAACTAAACCAGCGAGAAATATTTCCTCTGACCTTAGCTGGTGATCCATTTAATTTATGCCTTTGAGCATGAAGGTTGGGAGCCCTTATTTTTGGCAGTAACCTTCTAAGAGGCTGAGTTGCACTGAAGATGGAACTTGTTTCCTGAAAGGGATCTTTACCTGCCTTTCATGACCTCGGGTAACCTAGAGACATTTGGGACTATATTCACAATAAAAAACCCCATAAAGTTCTATAATGCTTTTAGGCAGTTTTGAAAGTGAATCCAGAAAGTCAGTAAATGTGGCTTTGAACTTATAACAATGCAATATGAAAGCCTTATTATAAAGGTAAATATTCATCATCAGATATAACATTGGTTTCCTTTATCAACAAAGAAGATGGCAATACAATTTGTTTTTATGTTCTGCCAAAAACTAGTATTCATCATTGTTGACCCTGTGGCTGAGACAAGTTTTATAGCATCTGCTTTCTATGTTAGCCCTTGGGGTTCCAGTGCAGATTCTGCTTTTTGCTGATTCTCTAGCAATAAACTGCACCCCATATTAAGAACTCAGAATTGCCTGGCATGTTATCCTGCTGCTGTGATTGCAGCTGACAACCCAAATTGCATGGGCACCTTTCTGTGAAGTTAATAGCCTATGTTGAGTGGTGCTCACTTTCGGCTGATTTAAACAATGATTTTGTGTGTTTGTGTGAGCAATTTTCATTTTCTTCCCCCTATAATCCTGTTGAGAATTGAATATTACTATACAGTTGGGGTTCCTTGATGTAACCATACCACCAGGATAATATGGGACATGGACTAGTATCTGGATAATTAGAGCAGAAAACATATGACAGTTCATTAGAAACTACTACATACCCTCCCTTGCTAATTTTGAATTCAGGACCAAATGTTTCCTGTCCTGCTCCTCCAGAAACAGCATCCCAAATATGGATATTTAACAATAGGAAAGACACCCCAATAAATGAAGAAGTACCACTTAATAGCATTTTGTGGTTCTCGTTTTATTTCTGACAACCCCTCTTATTGATTTTTCTTTCTCTCATGCTTTTGAGCTTCTCTCATTCCTACTTCTTTTCCATCCTTCTGATGGAGTGTTGAACTCAGATGAGGTGACTATTGTCTCTGGATAGAGTCAACAGAAGAGTCTACATGGGGAGGGGAGGCAAATTGTACAATGGCATGAGAACCAGTGTGATGTGGTATGGTGATTATAATATTGCAGTGGGTGCTGGGTTGAAATCCCCAGTCAGCCACGAAGCTCACTGACCGACCTTGGATCAGCCTTGGATATGCTGAGCTAGGAAGCAGGCTAGATGGTGAAACAGACATGGGTGTAGGCCTGACTCTAGGTTTAGCAGGACCTTCCTGTCCCTGTCTGGGCATGTAGCAAACCCATTCTGCCTGCACTACCAGTACCTATGCATATTTTGACATTTTCTCAAGTAGTGAGTATATGAATTTCACCAAGAGGAAACATACCACTGACTTTTGCGACTAAAAGTAGCCACAATATGGGCCCTGAAGTTTTCCTAATCAAGGAAAGTTAGGCATAAAGAATCAAAGTAAAACTAGTAAATGAATGTGAAACTATACCGTATTGCTGAAAGCTATAATTCAAGTTAATTACTTATAAAAATAAATCATCTTCTGAAGAAAATACAACTGTAGATCTGTGGCTATTAATGCTTAGAAATTGGAGAACAATGGCTTTACAACCTTATGTATGAATATTAAAGAATAAAAATTGTGTTGTGTCGCAACGCAGCAAGCTAATGATGTAGAACTGAGTTGTGATAGGTTTGAGCAGATGAGAAATGCACTACTCCTATGAATACACCGGATCGACAGAGTCCAGATAAGAAAGCCATAGAATTTTTGTTAATGTAAGATAAGCTCGTGGACACAAAAGGGGGAAAAATTAAAGTTCTTGGAAAATAGCTTCCCTGATTGTCTGCTTCTAACAGCGAGAAGGACTAATGGGGATGGTAGCTGGTAGATGAGAACTTTCACCCAGCACAATTTTTTAACAAAACATTAAAGCAAACAATCCATTAAATGCAATGCACAGCAATGAGAATCAAATATGAATCAGACTAAATCACCCTGGCCTCGCACAAAAGACTAGGAAGCTGCATTTGCAATACAAACAGTTTTATTATTCTCATAATATAGAATTAGAGGAGGTGAAGATAGAGCAGCCAGTTTCTCACTGTTAATATGCACACTCTCCCTGTAGAACTCCATACTGGTTTCATTTGTTAAAATGAATTTGCCGCATTTTAGAGTAGGTCCTGTCTTCAAATAGTGTTGGAGAAGACAAGGTATGGCGCCTGCTTTGTGCTCATTTGATTTAACAGCTTGGCAGTGAAGGCATCATTATATAGCTTCAGAAAATGTCCTGTCTTGGGCAAATCCTGCAGAGCAAGGTGGAACCCTCAGGAACCTGCTCAGGTGGAAGTACTCAGAGGCAGCTCAGTGTTTTGCAGCCAAAGGTTTGGGCTAGAGGACAACTAGTGAGGCAAGACAGATAGCGGTAGATAGGAGTTTTATATGGTGGCACAGATCCTGGTGACTACCATAAGTTCTGTTCCCTTGATAAGGAATAGAGTCTTTTATTAAACAGGTCATATTCTAGGCTGGGATCTTGAAATTGGGGGTTCTGGTTTTGTGGGTGGTGTTTCAGGCAAATGAGTGACTCTTAAGGTAGGCGGTAAGATGGCTCCTTTGTTCCCTTTCAGTGATGACCCATGGTTGTTCTGGTCAGCTGGTTCCTAAGGCATTAAAGCTACTCCATAGTAAAACAACAACAACAATAAAAATAGATGTTTCCCCATTATTGAAAATGTAAAATCTAGTAGTCATACAGTTGAATTCTTTGTTTCCTTTTTAAAATAAAAATGTATTTAGCTTTGCAAGGCCTTCATCAATGTGGATAATTTGGTTTTAACATCAAAGCTACCTACAGAAAATGGAGTACCAGGCATTTTTGTAAGGGACATCTCTTAATAAAATAAATATCTGAAAATGCTGCATGTATTTGAATATTAGCAAGCCACCTCAAAGGGTTATTGTAAGAGCAGATTTCGAAGGACTGTTAAGCATGTTACAAATACTGTATGAGATACAATGCCTGCAAGCTACTTCTCTCTCCCCCCCCCCCCTTAATGATTCAACATAATTATAGATCAGTTTGTTTAGTCTAGGGCAGGGAAGGACACATAGACTACTGGTTCCTGCAGATCACCTTCAGATTAACACACTTAACAGAGGGATGTGAACATAGTGGTTTTGCATATTTGTTAGCCTTAGTTTTCCTGTGAATCTATATAGTACTTTCTGAATCAACTTATGCACAGAAAGGGGATCCTTTAATCCCTGCCCTGTCTTAATAAGACTAATCGGGTTTGAATATATTTATATAGCATTCTGGAAAGAAGCCTATTTAATCTAGAGTTAATTCCACCTTCATCACACCACAGATACACTTGCAGGCCTATGAAGTATTTTAATTTCCAAACGCCAGGTGTAGAGAATTAGTGCAGTCATAGCAGATAGCTCAGGTTTTAAAAGTCTTTTTGTGTTTAGTGGTAATAAAAAGTGTATAATTTGTTATAAAGATTATCCAGCTGAAAGGAAAATGAAGATTCAATATATCTCTTTAATGATGGGATAAATGCTGTCACAATCTGCAAGGAATAATCTCAAGAGTGCCCTTCCTGCTCTTTGTAAAACGAAGTTTTTCATCAAGGCAAAGCTTGCTATTTGTTAGGGTATTACTACAGCTGCATGCTATAGTATCCCACTCCTTAACAGCTGGCAGCACCTTTTACCATCAGAAAGGATTTCTGGGAAAAGACGACTAGGAAAATAACACAGTAGTTGCTAACAGCAACTGGTGACCACAGTTATAGGCTTGTATCTAGATATGTCTCACCTGAATGGAAAGGCAGTTCTGCAAGACTGCCCCACTGAATTGTCTTGCGTTCCCTGTCTCACTGCAACACCCTATTTCTCTTGACAACTGTGTGTTGGGTTTTTTTGGGGGGGGGGATTGTTTTACATAGAAAAACGCTTTGATCTGTATGAAATGGTACAGTCCTCAGACTGTTTCTCTGTAAGATCTTCTAGTTGTGGACTGTTTTCTAAGTGAATATAACTTGATTGCACAGAAGCTGTTGCAGCAGAAATACTAGTACTTGGCTGCATCCTTTTGCTTTATTTACCATTTTTTACCTATGCTGGCTGTTTGCCATAATATTAATAAACAAACACCATTTCTTACCATTATTGCTAGAGAGCAGCAGTAAATGTTCGTATCTCTGCCAGGGATGGATGCATTGGTGTATTTGGGGTCTGTATCACTTTTGTTTGTGCCCATTCATAAATATGTGTTGTCCCACTTCTGTATAATCTGGATTTTTAAATAAAAAATGATATTTAAATTCATTTTTAAACAACATTTTTTGAAAGCATATTCTCACTTTGATGCACATTTCTAAACGTATTTTTATGCTCAAAACAGACATTTCTAAACATACTTTTCCTAAGGTGCACAATTTCAACTGCACTTCATTTTTTAAAAAATGAGCTCAAAACTGCACCACAAATTTCAGAGAACTGTGACATCCAAACAAAAACCATGTTTCAATTTGCACATTAATCTGTGATGGTGTGGATCAGGCAGTTTATATCAAATTTCATGCAGATCAGATTCCTCAGGGTTGCCTCTGACTGTCTGGCTGAGGAACAAGCTGTATTTTTGTAGGGTTGTCCTCACAGCCCTGGCAAAGATCAATGCAGCATATGTGGGGCATTCAGGAACCAAGGAACCAAAGGAAGGAGAAGGTTTGGGCCATTTTTCTGGCATGAATGATGAATGCTCCTACCATTTGAAGAGTATTGCCCCAGTCCCCAATCCTATAAAATGTTGTCTTAAGGCATCAGCTCATAGAGAGCACCTGATCTGCACTTAATCAAACTTTATGGGTAAATCTAGTATGTAACCATGTAAGCTTGACATCTGCTTCAGCCCACAGGACAGATCCAGATGGCATCTGAAATATTTTCTAGTTCAAATATGGTCTGACTAATCATCCACTCACACTTGACTGTGCTGCGTGGGGAGGAGGCAAAGTAAACTGTCCCTATGATGGAACTTTCACAATTCTTACAGAAGGCAAGACATTTCCTTTTTTGCCCGAGGTGAAGCAGCAAACAGTGTTTCAGCCCCCCATGTAAAGATGCAAAAAGTATGAGATGGAAAATCCCACAGGTGCCTCCCTGGCAGTAAAAATATATTTTTTTAAAAAATAATAATAATTAAATAATTAAATAATTACTGCCTGGAGCACCAACCTCACTCTGCCTAGGCCAGGCCTATTAGAAATAATAAACCAATGCTTGCATAGTTTGCTCAATTATTTAACAAGCTCTTTGGGCTGTCAACCTAACTCTGCTTAAAAAGGCTCATTTGAGAATGTTGTGTAGGCATTTTAATGAAAAGGTAAGGACATATTGTGCTTCTACTAGTCAGGCCATGTAGTTCAAAACTGTCTTTACTAACAGGGAACAGATTTCCAGATAGGAATCTTGCCAGGACTTGGGACTTTCTATGTGCAAAAAATATGTTTTGCTTTGGAGCTATAGTCTGCGTTACAATGTTTCCCCAATAAGATATTGCTTTAAGGGTTTTAATGTTGTTTTAATTGTGTTGTTTGGGTTAAAATATAATAGCAATCTTGAGTGCTTTGGGGCAGAGAGGTGATCTATACATTTAATAAATTCAGCTTGCGCATTTTCTGTTACATTTTTGCTAGGGGTAGGAAGAAAAAGATCATAGTTACATTTTCTTAGAATAATTGGCTAAAACCCTTCAAACATTTCTTGGCCCCTATCCTTTCTCCCAGTCAGAGTAATATATCTTCTTGTGGATGATTGACTGTCACCAAGGAGAATCTGACATGCAGAAATTTTAGATACTGGAGAATTGATTTTCTCTGCAACATTTATTTCCCTTTTAAATTCCATGTACCTGATCAGGTGTCTCAGCGGGAACTAAAATAAAGAGATTCATGTAATAAATCTTGATTTAATGTGTGTGTGTGGGGTTTTTTTTTAGTAAAGTATGGTATATGGTACAGTCCTAGCAGTAGTTAGTTTACTACTTGGATTCTGACTGGCAGTTTAGAGAAAAACAAAGAGAATCAAATCTTCAATGATATTTTTAAAAAATCCTTACACTTTTCTTAGTGTAAGGATTGCACTAATGCTTACACTGACACTTGAGGCCCGGTTGACCTCAGTGTCTAGGAGCACCTGTTGGACTGAGATGATTCATCCACAGTATGGAACGAAGATCACTCAGAAACTCCAACTGGTCCAAGCTGCCGCTATCAGATTACTGACTGGAGTTGCCCTTGGAACACATATAACCCTTGTTATAAAACAGTTACATTGGCTGCCAGCTTGTTTCTGGGCCCAGTTCAAGTTATTTGTGTGATTGTTTGAAGCTCTAAATGAATTAGGTCCTAGCTATCTGAGAGACCGCCTCCTTCCCTACAGACCCTCAGCAGAGGGGGCCCTCTTGGTAGTTCCACATTCCTCAAAAGTTGTGGGGTGGGGAGGCCCAGGAGAGGTCAGTCTCCATGGCAGCCCCTAGGCTATGGAATTCCCTTCCCACAGTGCCATCTGTGTGATGAAGTTTTCAGCAAATGCTAAAGACACACTCCCCCCCATGACCTTTAATACTTGAGAAGTGTGTTTTCAGGACCCACCATAAATCTGTGATTATAATCTGTTTTAACTACTTTTAATTCTTAATTTTCAGTTGTTGTAGCCCACCCTGGGACCTGCTGATGAAGAGTGGATAATAAATTTTATTGCCATGTCATCATAGTAGCAAAACAGTAAAGCCTGTTTAACAAACCAATATTTAGGGAGCGTCTCATTCTCCCCACCTCCCCAAAGTTGTGTCGTCTTACATGTAAATCAAATGTTTCGATTGCAAGAGTCACATCATTGCTATCACCTCATCACTGCCAGAAAACTCCCACTGTATCTAATTCAGTGGATCTATGGACTCCCAAAGCAGATGCTACATCAGAACCATAGTCCTACCATGTTTCATCCTTGTTGAGCTCAGGCGGAATCACAGATAACATGGCATTGATAAAACTAGTGCCCTTTGGAGCCCTCCACTGACCTTAATTTCTTAAACTTAGTAAACTACTAATTCTTATTGCAACTTGAGGTATGTGCTGTTGAATATACAGACTTTCTGGAAGTATTTGGTTGCAAGCTGACTGGATGAACAGGAACAAAATGCTACTCATTAGTAACCTGGTTACTTAGAGGTTTCTTATTTACAGCAGACTCACAAGTTTATATATATATATATATATATATATATATATATATATGCACACACAAGATACAGACACGGATCTAAACTCTCTCTCTGAACAAACTTCAGCTAACTCCAAGACTTTCCTACGAACAGACCAACCAACAGAGAGGTCATGTGTCATTATGTCTATATGGGTGACCTCGACCAATAGTAGTCCTGTATCCAAGGTTCCCATTTCACCAGGCAGAAAACTCCCTCTGCTCAATCTTCCTGGCCTTCGGCCAACTCACTAATTGTTCTGTGAAAAAGCTGGATCAAAGCACGTAGCAAAATCCCAACATGTAGTGTATGTTTGGCAAATGCACCTTCTGATCACGTTTCCCCATATAATAAGTGGAATAATAAGTGGAATCGCCCAGGATGGCACATTACCAAGGTCTGCCCATGTAGGGGGTTTAATAACAGGAAGCCTTATTGGTAGTGTTGGTGTTGCCGCTGCTGCTGGATACAACCAGTTGGCAAAGGCATGTGATTGGGCCTTGATGTGGTGGTTTAGGGAATGGCCTTCCTAGTGAAGTGCATCTGTCTTCCACTTAATGAACTTCCTAGGAGGACTTTAAAACATTTGTGCATTTGATGACCCAAATACACTGTTCCTGGCAACCTTGAAGTTATTAGTCATGAGAGTTTGTGACTATTTTGCTTGTTTTTGGATGCTTTTAACTGTTTTGAAATGTTTTAAGTATGTTCTTCTTTCTTTTTAATTGCATACCCGTCAAGTGCCCTGGAAAAAGGGGCATCCTCCCCCCCCCCCCACAAGATCGCAGTGGCCATTTTGGGTACCGCAATCTCGCACACTCTCACTCTGGAAAAAGGGCTTTTTGTGGGGCCTCATTGTTGCGCAGTGCCCCCAGAAATGCCTGTTTAGGGTCCATGCAAGTTCTCGCTTCAAAAAAGTGTCTTTCCTGGCAAAAGCAAGGCATGAGTCACGTGACTTGCTCAGGAGCCCATCGTGGAAGATGAACACCCCAGTTTGGGTTTTCAGAAATTGTGTAGTATGTAGTTGTATTGTTTTTCCACTTTGATGTTGGCTGCCTGGACTCCTTTGAGAGGATGGGTAGGATAGAAATGGAACAAACAAACAAACAAGAATTGAACTTGAACCTTTCCTGGAAAAGGTACACATATAGTGAAAGTCCGTTATTTTCTCTACTTATTTATATCTCAGAAAGAAAATGGCATTTGAAATGACTTGCTTTGGCTATGGATTCATTCACATGAACAGCAAAGCAAGTGGTAAATTTAGCCTCCAGTTCCCACTGTTTGGCAGTTGTGGAGTATCTGCAAAACTCACTAAAAATGTAAAGTGTGAAAACAGCTCAGAAACAAGTCTCTTGACTTCAGCTTTCAAGAAGTACACCTAAAAAAAACCACAACCCTGAAAAATTTCTTTATTTGTATCATCATCTCAGAGTGGAAGCAGGGTGGGGAATTTCTATTTTCCCTATTTGTGAATATTTTAGTAGCTTGTATCCTACCCATGAAGAAAGAAACAAGAAGGGTCTTGAAGGAAAATGTGGCTGCAACCCTAAACTCACTCACTTGGGGAGAACACCTGCTGAATACAATGGAACCTACTTCTAAGTAGGCATGCATAGGATTGCAGTGTGAGACATTTAATTATTTTGGATTCTAGGATACATAAAGTGAATTGCATGCTACTTATAATGAACGTGGAGTTCATACATTTTTAGTGAGTTTTGCAGATACTCCACAACTGCCAAACAGTGGGAACTGGAGGCTAAATTTACCACTTGCTTTGCTGTTCGTGTGAATGAATCCATACCACGTTCATACATATACATACATTCATATGTATAGATCAGGAATGGGGTACTTGTGAGGTCCCCACCCAGTGATGTTAGACTGCAACTCCCATCATTCCCAGCCAGCATGGCAATTGCTCAGAGATGATGGGAGTTGAAGTCCAACAACAACATAGGTCCCCCATCCCTGGAATAGTGTTGGTACAGGGTTCAGGAAATGATATACTACTTACGCTACCCTCACTCCTTCCAGCTAGAACAGGGGTCAGCAACCTTTTTCAACCGTGGACCGGTCTACTGTCCCTCAGACTGTGTGGTGGGCCGGACTATTTTTTTTTGGGGGGGGGGGGATGAACGAATTCCTATGCCCCACAAATAACCTAGAGATGCATTTTAAATAAAAGTACACATTCTATTCATGTAAAAACATGCTGATTCCCGGACCGTCTGCAGGCTGAATTTAGAAAGCAATTGGGCTGCATCCAGCCCCCGGGCCTATTCTACCCCTGAGCTAGAATAATACTTAGGTGGTCATGTTAGCTCTACTCCTCTGTGACTGGTCCTGTTGCCCTCTGCAAGCTGGAAAACTGAGGTTCAGCAGGGAGCCTGCTCTACTCTGAGTAATGCTAAAGCAACAGGGTTCTAATTCATGCAGCAAGGCTCCACAAGAAGAGCTTCGCCTTCCTGGCACATGGGAGATGGAGGAAAGCAAGCTGCGGGGATGCAATTGAGGGGTGGAGCCAATAGGCTCATCCCCACTATCTCCCTTATGTGAAGTCATCATACATGGGCTTTTGAAGCAGGTTCACAGAGCTTCTCTAGCGCTGCTGTCATTTGTGTTGAGAACTTCAGAATAACTAAAATGGTAGCTAAATGGGGGCTTCAACTTGAAATATGATTTGGCTACTTAAGTCGTTTCACAAAGGGATTTCTAAAACTTGTGGCCAGAAGTAATAATTCCAGATGCTGTTGTAGTTTCTCCAGCTGTTGCCACCTCCAGGGGTCCCAAATGAGAAAACAGGAAACACCCATGAAGATAAACCTTTAACTTTTGCCCGCCCTAAGAGGGAAAGTGCATAGAAGGGTTAGTACAGCCAAGCAGCTCTCCAACATTGATGTGTTGTTTTCTGATCAGTCCTCTAGGAAATATCAAATGATAAATTGGACGTAGCTGTAAGAGAGTCATCTGTTCCACTGAAGGGAATCATTTATCATGTGATGTCCTATTGCTACAGAAAATTACTATGAGAGCCTATTGATTTTGAAGAGCCTTCTAGTGAGGCTGCTTCTTCAAAGGGCTCACAAAAACCACTTATTAGACTGCGGGGCCACCCTTATTTCCAAGCAGCTTCAGCAATTAATGTGAGTGCTGCTTTGTGGGACCCAATCCAAAGAGGCTAAGGAGAGTTAAATCCTTAGCTTTGTGGGTACCAGTTTGCACCTAGAGTCACAAAGCGTTAGCTCTAAGATGCCGTATTTTCATGAGGAACCTGCTTCAGACAATTTGTTAGCTACATCACTCACCAGTTCCCGGTGGCATTGCTTTGCTGTGCCACTTAATTGGGAAGCAAAGTCTGAAAAATGGATCCATCTCTGTTATTGCTAAAATGTCGATCACTACAAATGTGGCCGAACATAACATTTACAAAGCAGTCGGGGATCCAGACCCAGTGGCCCTGATTCACACTGGCCACTTGCAGATTGGTCCCACAACACTCAGTAATTTTTCTCACTGTATTACATAGAACCATCTGTTCTTTTTACTATAGTTCTTATAAGAAAGGGCATCCTGTATAGTCATCACAATGTAGTCTTATGACATTTGTATGTTTTACTTATACATTTATTTAGCACATTCATGTGCCTCAGGAATGGTGCCTTGGGAACTTGCCTAGGGTCCAGACTGCCTACTTCAAATTCTGGTACTGCTGCGAATGTGTGGTTATTTGCAACTGATGCTGCTACTACTGATTGCAATCTTTGAGGAGACTTGACACTTGGGGCATTCCAACATGAAAAATATGTTGGCTTGGATCCTGATCACCCTTCAATGAAAGGAAGGGCTTGCAATCTAATGAAACATCCTGGTGGGAAACTGTGTTTAAAAAGCTCAGTGGGTAGGCAGGGAAGCTCATTGGAACAATGTTGCAGCTTCTATGCAGTCTTGGAACTTTTGGAACCTTTGCTACTAATCTGGGCTCCTGAACATTGGGTCTTGCTCTCAGACCAGACTTATTGTTGCTACTCCTTTGCCTTGTAAGAATGGCTGAAACTAGAATTTGCTCTTGCCTAACTGCTGAGTTTGTACCAATAGACTGCTATAAGTTTGCTGCTTTCCCTTCCGGTAAGTGCACCTGTTGTTGGTTTGGAATGGGAGCCAGGACAGAGAGGGGAGCAGTTAAAAGTAATTACACACACACACACACTGACAGTAGGAACATTCCATCAGTACAATTCTGTTCACCATATGCTCTCATCGTTGGAAAGAAGCTCAAGATCCTAGTCACTGTGATCATATTTTTTGAGAGAATTAAACTGAAGCTACTCATTTGTATGTAATGCTAAATGACACTTTTTTTTGGTTGATGAGCTGCTCTAGATCTCATAACACATTTGGACAAAAATATGGCTGCTTTTCAGTACAAAGGTATCTGATGCATACATGGTGGTATTAACAAACTTTTTTGTGCTAGGGTAAGGATTGGCATTTTTGACCAAACTGCGGGAGGCAGTGGAAGACAGGAGTGCCTGGCGTGCTCTGGTCCATGGGGTCACGAAGAGTCGGACACGACTAAATGACTAAACAACAACAACAAGGATTGGCACTAGCACAAGTGGATTTCCCTCCTCTCTTCCCCCCATGTGCACACTGAGCTGTCCCCAAAACTGCTATGGAGAGTTGAAAGAACCACTGGAATAGATTTAGGGGGCATGTAGCGGGGTGGGGGAGACAAGAAAATTCTTTCTCACAAGGAAAAATTATTGTCTGACAGTATGTTTACATTAGGGCTATGTTGAATACAACCCAATGACTTCTTTCTATCAGCCCCTGTATGTACAGCAACACCCCACTCCAACAACATCCCATGTCCACAGAGCATTTACCATCATTCCAACTTGCTTTCATTAATATTTTCATTATTACAGCACCAATATCATATTAAATATTTTGTAGTACTTGCATTTTTTCTTTTTTAAAAAAGAATGCAAAATATCGCACCATTTTGTTCCCAATAGAATCTTTCAATATGGAACCATGTGATATTGAGAATCCCCTGTAAACAGCATATTTGTTTGGAGTGCTGTGTCACCACAGGAAGAGGCTATCTTGCAACATCATGCTGTGTGGTGATCATTGACATGTTACAGAGTGGGGAGCACACTCAACATGAAATCTATGCATGAGATTGGATACCATTTTGGTGGTAGCCCCATGTGAAACCAATAGCTCTGCCCACAGTTTATGAAGCTAGTGAAATGTGATTGGTGATACCCAATTATGATACGCTTGCATGGAAATCAGTGGATTTAAGTAGTCATGAATTACCTTAACCCATCTGTTTTCAAAAAGTCCACCCTGCTTCGTGCTTACTGCATAGATCCCATCCTATGCTTTTCACATTCATGCCCATAAATTTTATTTAATGGTTATGGTTTTCTCTTGGCAGACAGAATATTACTAAGGCAGCAAGAAAGGACTGCAACTCAAAATTGCAGCAATACTTTGTTCTTTTCGCTGTAAAAAACTATCACATTTAACAAAACTTCATTTTTATTTTCTATTCTTAAATGTGGCAAGTATGGCATATGAGTGCTAAATGTTAATCACATCTCAACATTTCATCTGGACAAAGGAGCCAACTATTATATAAGAAATGTTAAGGATCAGGAGCTGCTCATTGTCCAGTCAGAGAACTGTACATTTGAATGGGATTTCCATTTAAATAGCTTTACTGCCCTGCTGGTTCCTAAAGACCAAGTCAAAACAAAACTAACAGCCAAATTTATATTATTACTAAGGGGGAATGAACACTAGGCAGTAAATCTATACCTGCTGGGAGCCATCAGTGTACTTAGTGAGTATGTAGGTATAAGGGCTTGTATGAACACTGCAGAACTGTCCTATTTGCAGTGTTGTATTATAGGGATATAATTTTTTCCTGCTAGGTTGAAGGTATATTTCCATTAAACCATTTTGTACTGTAATTGTAGCCCTTGTTACCATGAAAAGGCTTAAAGATGAAGAGGAAGTTGAATTGCTTGGAAAAAGACTACCAATTGACCAGAATTCCTATGTCTGGTTCTGCCCCATGTGCGCTCTCTCTCTCTCTCTCTCTCTCTCTCTCTCTCTCTCTCTCTCTCACACACACACACACACACACAGCTGCCCTTTACTGAGTCAAACATTTGGTCCATCTAGCTACATATTATTGTTTGCTCTGACTAACTGTTGTTCCTTAGGGTTTCTGACAGAAGACCATTCTCAGGCCTACTTAGAGATGCCAAGGATTTAACCGGGAACCTTCTGCATGCAAAGCAGATGCCCTACTGAGCTACAGCCCTTCCCAATCAATGTTAAGAATCCTGGGTATTGCCTATGGGAGGGGAGCTGGCCTGTTCTTCTGAACCGACCCACACATGCAATTGTTTGACCAGGGCATTGGAATTCTAGGTTCCATTTATTTTATCAACCCCATGTTTCTAGTCCTTGAACTTGCTAGACAGTTGTGAATAGTGTTCAGTGATGACTTAGATTGGGTGGATCTAGGGCAATATTTTTGGTGATATGAGGTGTTCTCCATTCCTTGGATCAATTCTATTGGTCATCAAATTTTTGTATTGTCTTAAATACAAGGTGGCCAAGGTTCTACTCCTTGCTTCTTTGAACAAAACATTAACAACAATCTTGCTGCCACTTCAGAGAGTTAGCATGCCAGTTCTCAGCAGCTTCACCTTGTTCCCTGAGTAGAATGCCCTACCTCATGATGTAGTGCCATTCCCAGAAACATGTTGGGTGTGGGTGTGGGTGTGTGTAAAGATGGCTACTCTTGTTCCTTTTGTTAAATGATAAGGAGAGAGAAAAACCCAATCACATTGTTTTCTGCTTTGTGACTTTGTAGGGGGGTATTGTGAAGGGATTTTATTGTGAATTGCATTTTGTATTTCATTGGCTGTGTGACCTGTCTAGAGAACCTGGTTGGATGAGCAGTATCTAACTGTAACAAATGAACAAGTAAGCAATTTAAACATAATGCCTAATATTTATTTAAATTTACCCTTCTCTTGAAAGTTGCTGAATACTACCTTCCTTTTTCAGGGGATTTATGATCCTGCAAAAGTGTAAATGTGAGTGTAGCCTTCTTTGGTTTTGACTAGTGTCCAAGATGTGTACTAATAAGAATGTCATCCATTGCTGGCAAAGTTTGAAATGAAAGGATGGGGTTTTTTATTTTTTAAAAAACTACTACTATTACAAAACACATACCTGAAAGTATAATAAATATATATTGGAATGAATCAATCATATCCATGGATTTAATGTTTGAAAAAATGTGCAGAAGTTAGAGAAGCTGAATCTGGAAAGGGAGGGGGATAACTCAGGTATTTTCCACTGCACATTTGAATTTCACACTTGCTGCCTTCAGAAATAGATTTTGCATTGGCACTGAGAGCAACTTAACATCTGGAAATCAATTCTTACACACAATTTCTCTCAAAGTATTAGATTGGAAGTGCTCCTCTGACACCTATGGAAGCAACAGTTTACCCCATTAAAATTGGCTATGTTTCTTGGAAATTAAATCAATACTGAACCTCTAGATGATATCTTATTGTGGGTTTGAAATCTGGGATGGATGCTTGTTACCCACCCATTATGAATGATTTTGGCTAAGGAAGAAAGGAAGGGAAAAAATCAATGTGACCAACATAGGGAAGTGAAATAAAATGATGAAACAAACAACAGTGACAAAAAGCCCAGATACAAGAGTGTCCTAGTTTAACATGTATATAGTATACACATTAAAAAGAGGGGTCCCATTTATGGGAGGGGGCATGTGCTTCTATATATATAAAAGTACACCTCACAATTCTTTATAAAATGGAAGTCTCTCCCCCTCTATGCATAAGCCAAACAACCACAATAAAAACAGCCCAGGCTGCAATAAAAATAGTCTGAATTACTAGAATCAATTTCATACATTAAAGCCAAAGAGCAGGATAAATCAATTTGGTGTAAAAATAGGTAGACAGAACCCTGACCTGCAGAAAAACCTTGGTGAAATAAAAAGGTCTTCTGTCTGCTCGCCTGAAGCATAAAAGAGAGGGCGTAACCAAACCTCTGTAGATAATGAGTTATGCGAACTTGTGCAGCACTCTGAGACTGTGCAACATGTACAGCACAATGCAGTACTTAAACTAGGAAGATGTGGGTTTGAATCCCTACTTAGCCATGAAACTTACCAGGCAATATTGGACCAGTCACTATTTGATAGCCTAATCTACCTCATACGTTTGGTGTGAGGAGGAAAGGAGGTAATAATGAGCTCCTTGGAGGAACAGCTAACTGGAAAAGCATTTGTAAAGGAAAGGCAATTTTCCCCACACTCTGTAGATAGTTTCATTTGCATTGGATGGAACTGTGGTGAGGAAATTTGCCTTGTATCAAATTCATACTTGGGAGTTTTTGTTTTGTTTTACTTACCAGAATGAACCATCAAGAAAGAGCATAGCTAAAATGCCTATCTACAAATTTATGGCTGCCACAACAGGGCAACTCTAAATTGAAAGTACTCCACATGGCACATATTATGGGGCGGAAGTAAGCCATTCAGTGAACCACATGGTTAACTGGCCATCGCATATAGAACAGCCACTTTCATGTCCTCTATATCAGATTCCTAGAGCAGGTCTGAGGAGGACGTGGACTGAGATGATGATGCACCAGTTTCCCAACTTGAGGAGGCACCCTCAACACTCCCTTCAATACTGAATGGCCTAAGCATGTAGCTCTCCTGGCTTCCTCAGAGTCTGACTCCCCTGCAGCTAATCCTGATCCACTGCACATAGGAGTATGCACCACAGACCCTTTAAATTGCATACAGCTTTCCCAAGGAGGTAGAACCAATGGAGGGGAAACTCATTCCAGTCTCCTGGAAGCCTTCAGATAACTCTAGCCATCTGCTGAGACAAAGCCTTTATATCAGCCTACAGGGCCCAATGGGAGCTGACCAGGGTCCTGATTTTGCCTTACTGTCTGGTAATCACTACTTTCTCCTCCCAGCCCCACCAAAACAGAATACACGGGACTGTGTGAAATGACAACCATTATGTGTAAGCCCGACAAAGGCTGCCATGCTTTTTAAAAAAATAATAGTTATTGAGTTTTCCATTTTAATAATCCAATAAAAACTACGTCAAAACATTCCAAATTACAATACAATCAAAAAAGCCAAACATAAATGCCAAATTATATATCTCAGTCCTATGTACTTTTACTTAGGAGTAAGCTCCATTAAACTCAGGTCATTTTACTTTCAGCAAATATCTTTAGGAGTGGTCTGCAAGAGTGCTTTCATCTCTGTCTTATATAATTAGAATCTTATTTGCTATGGCCTCAGAATTATTAAGTCTTCCTTGGTTGTCCCTTTATCTATGTGATTAACGCATAGATGAGGAAGTGGGAATAACTATCCCCATTACCCTCCATGGGTTAGAGCAGCCCCCCCTCCATATCTGGTGCCCTCTAGATGTTTTGGATTACAGCTCCCATGAGTCCCAGCTAGCATCAGGTTAGGGGAGGCTGACTGCAGCACAAGTAGAACAGACACTCCATTGTGGAAAGTCCCATCAATTCTATGTTAATCGGGTGGAGAAAGGAACATCTGAAGAGGACTTTAGTCTTCCCAAGTTCTGGATTACACCTTGTTCAGAAGGAGACACTACAATTTTGGCAGAAGCTTGGTACAAATTTGATCATGGATCTGTACAGAAATAGGCCAACTCCCCAGTCATTCCATGGCTGCCATAGGTATGCACAATTTTGTCACACAAATCATAGTTAAACCAATTTCTAGAAATTTTGTATTCCCAAATATCACCCATAATTTTCAAGGCTGTTTTTTTAGAGCTTTTTAAAAAATAAAATACCAAGGACTTGTTTCTGTGCCATAAACTAGTGCAACCTTTCTCCTGCCTTGTAGCTTGTTTGGCTCTCCAAGAAAAACATCTACCCATTCGGTGGAGCTCCCATTTTATAGGGGAAATGATACTTTCCAGCTCCTTTTAGGCATGTATGTGTTGCCAGGGAACCCCTGATGAAAGCTGATATCCCATTGCTGAACACCTGGGGTGAAGGCTTCAGTGACTGGGGTTCCCTCTTACATGAAACATTCATATCTGTGATTCGTGCACAATGGATTAGAGAAGATAGATTCACTTCTAATAGAAACCAACCTAGCCGCTGGATCACTAGAAATTAAATTAACACAGGAGTTCCAATTCTACTTGATTGTAGGTTTGGGTCTGGCTGGATGGTTGCTTTGTTCACTCATTGTGTCTGATCACTGCCTCAGAGGAAATCAATAGCATGAATTCAATTGGGAACTGAAATGACAGGATAGCAAGGCCTTCCGAGTAGATGTACTTTCTTGAAAGCAAGGAATTCACTTCTCACAATCCTGCACAAAACTGAACAGTTTATGGCAATATATATCACATTTAGGGGCATTGTGAAGGACCTTCCAAGGTGTGGCATATGCCATTTCTTTTTGAATGTCTTAATATAGGACAGATAAGCCCAATTAGCCAGGCAATGAGTGCTGCCTGTGAAACTTGTATGAAGGTAAGTGGCTTGTGATGAAATCTAACTTTGAGAGGGAGATTTCATTGCAGAGGTTTTTCCAAATCTGTTGGGGGGAAATAAAAAAGCATAAATTCTGCTCTCTTGCTCTTGCTCTTTTTTTGTATGTTATTGGAAGATGAATTAAAAGCTGTAGCTTTGTTTTCCCATGGGAATAGTAATTGAAAATAAACGTTAAGAACTCCGCATGATTTCCAGTAATCTTTTAAAAATGCAGATTTGTGAACACAGTGACAAATCTAGCTGAGAAGGGGACTGCGGTTTTGTACAACATATTTGCTGTTATTTACAGGATGCTGTTTTTCTTCTCTCTAATTTAAGATTTTATATGGTGTTGAACATTAGCTAAAAACATTGCTTCATAAAAAGGCAAGGGAAATTCTCCTTTGCAAGACATTTCATCTAAGGCCTAGTTTTGAAAGCCAAGCCCAAACACATCACAATACAGGAAATCCATGGCTGGCTCTTCAAACTTCTTTTACATTCATTGTAACAGACACAATGAAATGCATTTCTGTTCAGCTGCAGCACTAGGGGAGGGGTTTAACTCTTGCACCTCCCTCACATTGCAGCTCCAAAGCAGACAATCCATACAATTGCTTCTTACCACACAGGGGAGAAATAGAAATTACAGGTATTGGGTTTTCTGACAGTCAAAGGTATGTCCCATTTCCTGACTTTTTCTCATATGTTGAAGTTTGGTACATAAATATCAAAGACCCCTGGGAAGTTATGCACGAAATGTACCTCGGTTACACTGGCGTATGTTTCACGAAACATGAACAAATGCTGAACCTTCTAGGCTTTCCGAACAATTAGCATGCTTTGAGCTGTATATGTATCAAATTCCTGTTTCTTGTATAGAATGAAAGACCCTGGAACAAGGCATGTTGTGGGTCCCCCTGCCTGAGGAACAGTTATATAAATGCCCTATTTTCACACATCCCTTGTTGAACTATCCTTGACTGCGTACTTTCTAGACCTGCAATTGTAGACCTGCAACTTTCTAGACCTGCAATTGTATTGACAATTGAGTTAAGACCCCACAGCTTCAGAAGAGAGCCTGTGCTCTGTATAAAAATGCTTGGATCAGCCTTGCATGTTAACTATAACTATTTCTGAAACTTGCTGGGTGACCTCAGCCTACCCCTCCCCCAATCTCTTAGTCTGATCTACTTCCACAGGATTGTTGTGAATAAAGCAATGAGGAAAATATGTACAGTACCCTTGGGGAAAAGATGGGGTATTGATTTGCCAGCTAATAAATAAATTATATTTAGTTAAAGATTTGATACACACACACACACACACACACATGAGAGGGGGGCGGGGAGAATGTATTAAGTGTGGGTGGTGGTGGGATTTAATTCCACCACACTAGGTCTCTCTGTCAAATACTTCATTTTATCTAAACCTACAATATACGGTACTTCATGCCTTGGCACCATAGTTTTTCTCTCTTCCTCCTGTTTATTCCCATTGCTTATTATTTATCCTACTTTAATATACTCTTAGCATTAAATGGGTAAACAGCTTCAGAATTCCTTATTGCTCCACAGTCCAGTAAGCATAATGATGGTAGTTTTAAATGCCAGATGATGCTGATTAGAACCATTATGTTAATATGCATTTATTTGTTTTACCTTTACCACTTTAATCTCATCCTTCACAAATTAGGGTTGTTTTTTTATTTTCTGTACTTTTTAAACCATCCAGTGAAGGTAATTTGCCATCTTTTTCCATTTGAATTGTAAAGCTAATTGAACTTAATGGCTTTAGAAAAAAATCAATAATTTCTTACTGTTATTGATATAAAGGAGCTCACATAAGAGATTATCCAATGGGGACACAAACCATTTAAACAAAGTATTCAACTGTACAGTGTACTGCTTAAATGCTGCACAGACACAATTAGAGAGAGTTTCTGGTATTCATAGGAAACAAGAACTCTGCCCCAATTCACAGATCCTTCCGGGCATCCACTCAATAGACAAACACCCTAGGGGTATTCACATGTTGTTTGCAATGAGTGTGTGTCTGTGTACCTATGTACATGAGCAGTTAATGTACACACATGTACAGTTCATCACATACAATGTTCAATGTGTGTAAAGTCTGTGTATGCAATAGTTGAGCTGTACCAGATAACAAGTGTACATTTTTTCACACAAACATTTGTACACGTGCAGAGGTTGTGTTCAGTGTAACATGTGAAGAAATCTTCTCAGTTCTGGAGCTGAGGTGATGATTGGATTCAGTGCCAACTGAGCCCCATACTCCACTTCATCCCCACTGGCTAGCATTCAGTGGGGTAGGTCCACCCATGGGCAGCTCCCTTTCAAAACCCTTGCCACTCAGCCTGCAGTAAGGGTAGGTTGGGAACTGCTCTTCACCCTCCAAGTGCCTCCAGGGTCTTGTCAAATCTAATGTGACCTCCATCTTTTCCTACCCACACTTGCTGCCATAGAAGCAACTGACTTTTCAGCAACCATGTGAGATATAATCTCCATTGTACACCTATTCAATGTCAAGTTCCCCAGGAAACCTACACTTTCCAAGGTCCTTGGCACCTGAGTTGCTTCCATAGCCGTGAACTATATGTCAAGAATGGAAGGAATCTACTTGCCACTTTTTCTGGCAGAACCATGATCTAGGCAGGGTAGAGGAGGAGGTAAATGGGTGATGGGTGGGTCTGAGAAGGAGGGCAAGCGGAAAGATTATTCAGCTCGGATTACAGTAATTATGATACACAGACCTAAAATCATGAGGAAATTCAACAGAGGATTTCAAAAGTCTCTCATGGAAGAGGGAAGAGTACATGCTTAAGATGATTCTCATATTCTGGAAACCTTTATTATAGCTTTCCTCGCTCACTTCTCCTTTGCCATTTCCCCAACTGAAGAGCTGAAATTGAATGCTCCTCAAGGCAGAGACCTGTCTGTTTTGTTCATGTTACTCTGCATGACACCATGTACATTGACAATGTAATCATCATCCGTTGATTTGTTCCCAGCTGTGAACCAGGGGAGGGGGAACTGGAGAGGTTCAATCCACAGGTTTCCCAGCAGAGCCCTGCCTGCCAGAAACACTAAATGAATAGGATGATAAACGAAGTGCCAAGTGCAAATGGTTCTGTACACATTGCAGAGCAAAGATTATCTCATTCTGAAAGCTTAACCTTTGGCTCTGGGAGACCTGACATTTCAACCAAAGTCTGTACTTTTGTCAAGATGACTCAAGACTACTATCAGCACAAATACACTGAAATTGTTATAACCTCCAAAGGAACATTTGGCCTTTCCTGGACTGCTGGGATATATTTTGCCCACTGTCCTATTTTTCTTAACGTCTACAGAGTGTGTACTATCATTTAAAGTCTGAACTAAGTCTGTGCCACAAAGGTTTGGTGTCTTAAGAGCCATGTCTACCCAAAATATTATTGCTTCTTCTTTTTTGGATTAATGGGTAGATTTCAGAAGTTCGAAAGTTCACTCTGTAGAAAAGGGCAGGGTTCTCAATTTCTTTGCCCTGTGATATGACCATATCGGCCATTTTACAAATACAAGATATTCGAAAGATATTCTTTGTCTTTCACACACTCTGCCTCTGACTCACCATCTGAGTTCACAAAATACAATGACTGTGTCTACATGTCACTGCAGCTTCTGGCTGTATTAACACACTTAATGAAAACCAAAAACATTAGGAATAATCAATGTTTCCACTCTGTGATGTTTTGGTGGAATGCATCAGTTCTTCTCTACAGAAATGATGGAATGAAGTGTAGGAGGCAGAATAGCTATCACAACTCACTCCGGACATGCAGCACAAAAATGCACTGCTGGCTTCCTTGCACATCCCCTGTTTAGTACCAGACTGGCATAGTGAACAGGTGGCATTTTTCCTGACTGTGCCAGGTACAATTGGGATATGTAAGGCAACATCCTGGTGCACACGAAGATATCTCACAAGCTCCAGCTCTTAGCCCAACAATTTTGATTTCTATGCCATAATGGTAAAGGTAAAGGTAAAGGTACCCCTGCCCGTACGGGCCAGTCTTGACAGACTCTGGGGTTGTGCGCCCATCTCACTTAAGAGGCCAGGGGCCAGCGCTGTCCGGAGACACTTCCGGGTCACGTGGCCAGCGTGACATCGCTGCTCTGGCCAGAGCCAGAGCCAGAGCCAGAGCCGCACACGGAAACGCCGTTTACCTTCCCGCTGGTAAGCGGTCCCTATTTATCTACTTGCACCCGGAGGTGCTTTCGAACTGCTAGGTTGGCAGGCGCTGGGACCGAGCAGCGGGAGCGCACCCCGCCGCAGGGATTCGAACCGCCGACCTTTCGATCGGCAAGCCCTAGGCGCTGAGGCTTTAACCCACAGCGCCACCAGCGTCCCTCTGCCATAATGGTACTTAGGTGAAATACATACAGATTTCAATGCAAAGACCAAAACTCATAAAAATGGACACAATCTCTTTCTTTTTTCATAAGAGTTTATTAAAGACTTTTCATAATACAATAAAAAACTAATCCAAATCAAAATCAAAACAGAAAGAGAAAATATAGACTCCTCTCTCTTAAAGATAGCTCTCAATGCCACACAAAAAGTGGCAGACCCTCCCAGCTCTCATCTGGGAACTTACTTTTCTTCTCCCAGTCTTTCACCCTGGGAGATATTCAGTTCTCTGTCTCTCACTCAGAGTCCTTCCACCAACGATCTACTGTTGGCAGAGTGCCAACAAAAGGCGTTCAATCCACCATGTTCCCTTCCCTGGAAATCCAAAAATTGACAAAGTCTCCTAGAGTTTCCTGGAAATGTCTGAGGATGCTCTAGAAGGCAATTTTGCTTCTCATTTTAGCCAGAAGGTGGTTAAAATTAGTTCCCACTTGCTACATTACATATGTGCAAAGCATTTTTGGACTTCGTGGGTGTGAGGGGGGATCCTGTTCCAATTCCAAAAACGCCTTCACTTTAGCCAGTACTTAGGGTTTCTTCATGTTTTTGGATTGGAGATAAATTTGGGAGCCATTCTAGATAGAAAAAAAGGAGAAGGGTGCTAAAGCATATGCACAGGACTTCCATATTTCTCAAACCAACCAACTGTGAGGTCACAACAAAACTACAGGCTTATGTTACATAATAATGCAATGATATGCAAGATTATATGTTGACAAAAGGTCATCTCTAAACTGCAAAATCAAGAATATGAAAAAACAGAGAGACATGAGACCCTAAAGTTCCTTATATTAGAATCAAGATAGTAAAATAAGAGTGACCTTTATAAAATTAATTGCATTTAAATTACTCTTTAATCAGAAAGCCTATTCCACTTGAGTGTCTTATTGAATTAGGGACACCAAAGATCAATGGCAGTTCTATTATTTTAGGGCACTTTTAGTGTTTACAAAGTGACATTTGGGAAGTGACTATTTGTAATAGCTCTGTCTATATAATAACATTGAGGACAGTCCTACGAAGCAGTACTATTTTGGCACTGAGTGTTTTAAACTGATTTGAATGATGGACAAAGCACTGAGGTTAGAGAAAGCTGTCAGCACATTTGCTAGAAAAATGACAAGTCTAAAGTGCATAGAAATCAGAATCATTTTTTTAGCTCTTAAGAGCCAGCTTGGAATCGGAACACACCTTATGAGAATAAGGCATGGCAAGCCAGATGCCTTTGGGAATCCCAAAAGCAGTACCTGAGCAGAAGAGCGATCTGCTCACTTGTGATTCTCAGCAACTGGTATTCAGAGGCATGCTGCCTCTGACAGTGGAGGTAGAACATATTCATCATGGCTAGTAGCCATTGATAGCATTATCCTCCATCAGTTTGACTGATGCTCTTTTTGAAGCCATCCAAGTTAGAGGATGAGTGCCTGAATCAGGGAACTTCCAGGGCTCATGGAAGCTTCCCACACAATGTAGGTCATAGTGGAGAGTTTTGACCAAACGTGATCCACCTGGAGGAGGAACTGGCAAGCCACTCCAGTATCCCTGCCAAGAAAACTCCATGGACAAAGACAACAGGCATATAAAAGTTATGACGCTGGAAGATAAGCCCCTCAGGTCGGAAGACGTCCAACATGCTACTGGGGAAGAGCGGAGGGCAAGTACAAGTAGATCCAGAGCTGATGAAGCGGCTGGGCCAAAGCCGAAAGGACGCTCAGTTGCGGATATGCCTGGAAGCGAAAGGAAAGTCCAATGCTGTAAAGAAAAATATTGCATAGGAACCTGGAATGTAAGAACCATGAACATGGGTAAGTTGGAGGTGGTCAAAAATGAGATGGCAAGAATAAATATTGACATCCTGGGCATCAGTGAACTAAAATGGACGGGAATGGGTGAATTCAGTTCGGATGACCATCATATCTACTACTGTGGGCAAGAAACCCGTAAAAGAAATGGAGTGGCCCTCATAGTCAACAAAAGAGTGGCAAAAGCTGTACTGGGATGCAATCTCAAAAATGATAGAATGATCTCGATACGAATCCAAGGCAGACCTTTTAACATCACAGTAATCCAAGTTTATGCACCAACTACTGGTGCTGAAGAAACTGAAATTGACCAATTCTATGAAGACTTACAAGACCTTATAGAAGTGACACCAAAGAAGGATGTTCTTCTCATTATAGGGGATTGGAATGCTAAAGTAGGGAGTCAAGAGATAAAAGGAACAACTGGCAAGTTTGGCCTTGGAGATCAAAACGAAGCAGGGCAAAGGCTAATAGAGTTCTGTCAAGAGAACAAGCTGGTCATCACAAACACGCTTTTCCAACAACACAAGAGACGACTCTACACATGGACATCACCAGATGGGCAGCATCGAAATCAGATTGATTATATTCTCTGCAGCCAAAGATGGAGAAGCTCTATACAGTCAGCAAAAACAAGACCTGGAGCTGACTGTGGCTCAGATCATCAGCTTCTTATAGCAAAATTCAAGCTTAAACTGAAGAAAGTAGGAAAAACCACTGGGCCGGTAAGATACAATCTAAGTCAAATCTCTTATGAATACACAGTGGAAGTGAGGAACAGGTTTAAGGATTTAGATTTGGTGGACAGAGTGCCTGAAGAACTATGGATGGAGGCTCGTAACATTATACAGGAGGCAGCAACGAAAACCATCCCAATGAAAAGGAAATGCAAGAAAGCAAAGTGGCTGTCCAATGAGGCCTTACAAATAGCGGGGGAGAGAAGGCAAGCAAAATGCAAGGGAGATCGTGAAACATACAGGAAATTGAATGCAGATTTCCAAAGAATAGCAAGGAGAGACAAGAAGACCTTCTTAAACAAGCAATGCAAAGAAATAGAGGAAAGCAATAGAATGGGAAGAACCAGAGATCTGTTCAAGAAAATTGGAGATATGAAAGGAACATTTCGTACAAAGATTTCCATAATAAAGGACAAAAGTGGAAAGGACCTAACAGAAGCAGAAGACATCAAGAAGAGGTGGCAAGAATACACAGAGGAATTATACCAGAAAGAAACGGATGTCTCATATACCCCAGGTAGTGTGGTTGCTGACCTTGAGCCAGACATCCTGGAGAGTGAAGTCAAATGGGCCTTAGAAAGCACTGCAAATAACAAGGCCAGTGGAAGTGATGGTATTCCAGCTGAACTATTTAAAATTTTAAAAGATGATGCTGTTAAGGTGCTACACTCAATATGCCAGCAAGTTTGGAAAACTCAGCAGTGGCCAGAAGATTGGAGAAGATCAGTCTACATCCCAATCCCAAAGAAGGGCAGTGCCAAAGAATGCTCCAACTATCGCACAATTGCACTAATTTTTCACGCTAGCAAGGTTATGCTTAAAATTCTACAAGGAAGGCTCAAGCAGTATGTGGACCGAGAACTCCCAGAAGTGCAAGCTGGATTTAGAAGAGGCAGAGGAACCAGAGACCAAATTGCAAACATGCGCTGGATTATGGAGAAAGCTAGAGAGTTCCAGAAAGACATTTACTTCTGCTTCATTGACTATGCAAAAGCCTTTGACTGTGTCGACCATGGCAAACTATGGCAAGTTCTTAAAGAAATGGGAGTGCCTGATCACCTCATCTGTCTCCTGAGAAATCTCTATGTGGGACAAGAAGCTACAGTTAGAACTGGATATGGAACAACTGACTGGTTCAAAATTGGGAAAGGAGTACGACAAGGCTGCATTTTGTCTCCCTGCTTATTTAACTTATATGCAGAATTCATCATGCGAAAGGCTGGGCTGGATGAATCCCTAGCCGGAATTAAGATTGCCGGAAGAAATATCAACAACCTCAGATATGCAGATGACACAACCTTGATGGCAGAAAGTGAGGAGGAATTAAAGAACCTTTTATTGAGGGTGAAAGAGGAGAGTGCAAAATATGGTCTGAAGCTCAACATAAAAAAAACGAAGATCATGGCTACTGGTCCCATCACCTCCTGGCAAATAGAAGGGGAAGAAATGGAGGCAGTGAGAGATTTTACTTTCTTGGGCTCCATGATCACTGCAGATGGTGACAGCAGCCACGAAATTAAAAGACGCCTGCTTCTTGGGAGAAGGGCAATGACAGGCCTAGACAGCATCTTGAGAAGTAGAGACATCACCTTGCCAACAAAGGTCCGTATAGTTAAAGCTATGGTTTTCCCAGTAGTGATGTATGGAAGTGAGAGCTGGACCATAAAGAAGGCTGATCGCCGAAGAATTGATGCTTTTGAATTATGGTGCTGGAGGAGACTCTTGAGAGTCCCATGGACTGCAAGAAGATCAAACCTCTCCATTCTGAAGGAAATCAGCCCTGAGTGCTCACTGGAAGGACAGATTGTGAAGCTGAGGCTCCAGTACTTTGGCCACCTCATGAGAAGAGAAGACTCCCTGGAGAAGACCCTGATGTTGGGAAAGATGGAGGGCACAAGGAGAAGGGGGTGACAGAGGACGAGATGGTTGGATAGTGTTTTCGAGGTTACCAGCATGAGTCTGACCAAGCTGCGGGGGGCAGTGGAGGACAGGAGTGCCTGGCGTTCTCTGGTCCATGGGGTCACGAAGAGTCGGACACGACTAAACGACTAAACAACAACAACAACCAAAAAAAATTGAGTTCAGCATTGCTTCAGGAGCCTAAATGAGTAGAAGCAGGTCTCTGCATCATTGAGTCACCCTCCAACTCCCCAAGTGCAATAGGAATGGCACCACCTCTTCATGTATTTTTAAAGTTGTAATCATTCAACTTGTTTTTATCATTGCTTGTAAGCCGCTAAGAGCCCGGCCTTGGCTGAGGAGGGTGGGGTATAAATTATTATTATTATTATTATTATTATTATTATTATTATTATTATTTTCCTGGTTACCAGAGCAGCTAAATAGCATCTTCCGGTGACATTCTTGGGGGAAGAAAATGACAGCTATATTAAGCTTTCTGTATTTTATTAGGTTAGTCCAGCTCAGACCCTGAGAGCAAGGCTGCATCGTCACCTATGTATTTATTTGCCTAATACTGTAATTGTATTCATGTTTTTGTAAGGAAGAATTTAGTTCACTGATCCCCTGTCCAATGGCTTCCAGATACTTTAGACTAGGGCTCCCATTAGCCCCAGCCGGAATGGCCTGTGGTCAAGGATAATAGGAGTTGTAGTCCAGCAACAAGTGGAAGTTATCTGCTTGGGAGAGGCTAATATAGGCGCAGGCAATTTTAGAGTACACTGCAGAATAGCTTAATAGGTATATACATCCCACAGCGGGTTACTAAGGTGATCTCTATGTGTTCAGGAGAGACATATCCTATTCCCCTTAGGTTTCTTGCTTCTGAACTTTACTCCTTCCCATTTAAGAATGGAGAATACATTCTACATCCTTATCTTTCCTGCATGAGGCATGAAGCTCCAGTGCTTCTTGTTTTGTGCGTCTCTTCTGCACAGCTCATTGAGTGCAGTCTGCCCTCCCTCTGCCTGTCATTGAGGCTCTGAGGTAAAAATCTGCTTATTAATCTTGATTTTAAGACCCTTCTTTTCAGAAAATGCATGCAAATGTACTGAGTGATTTAAATTGGTTTTTCTCTGTTTGTAAATGTAGTGTTCTGTGACTGCCCAAGGGCAGTGCTAACATATGCTCCTTGATAACTGACATTTTTCAAAGTTTCAAGCTAGCAGACTATTTGTAACTTACTCGCATGCGCCTGTCATACCCTTCCACTCTCCTTTGTGTGTCTTCCTTGTGTGTGCGTGTGTGCACATTTGCTGTTTGTGTGTGTATGGAAAACAGATTTTTAAAAACTGTATCAAGACTTATTCTACTATTAAAATGGACAATTCACCTGGTCCGTGATATTGTGATCAGGCTATTCAGTGGACTTAGCGGCTGAAAGGACATTATTCCACTCTTCAATGTGTGTCACAGGCTGCCAGTGAGTTTATGAACACCACTGAGATGCTGTTTATGGCTTTCAAAACCAAAATTGATACCACAGAAAATGTCTCCTCACATATGAAGTGCCACCATTTTGCAGCGCTGTCTTCCTAAAAGGAGGCTTTGTGCCATCCAAATACCTTTGCCTTCAAAGGCAAGCCTGTTGACTATTGAGGTTTAGTTGTTCCTTCCACCCTAGGAGGGCCAGCTAAGCCTACACTTTCAACAGTTATAGGACTTAAAACATTTCTGTTCTGGTGAGCATTTGGGATTGTGGGGCTCATGTAAAAACAAATCCTGATTGCCCTGATGAGTGGAATGGCAGAAAATGAATCTTTTAAAAACAAATAATGTGTAATATAGAAGGAGTAAATGGCCTATATGTTATCTGTAGAGATGGGCAAGCCCCCCCCCCCGCAACTTATATCTACCTTAAAGTGAATGAAACTATTTCCCCTCCCCAAAATGAGTTCATTTGAAGGAGGGCCTGTACCCATCCCAATGTTCCCATGAATTAAATCAGCATGAGAGATTCTTCTTGCACTCCTGCCAATAGGTAGAGCCTTCTTAATGGTGCCCCTCAGTGCTGGACAAAAAATGGACAATTTTTTTTTTTGTCTTGATCTGTGATTGATCTGTGAACTGCAGACTGGTTGGTGAGAAGCTGCTTTCTTTTTAGTATATTATTGCTGTATTTTGCATTGTAAATCATATTTGTTTGTTTGTTTCATAGGATAATGACAGCTGAGGTGTGGGATAGAAATTCAGATAATAATAATAATAATAATAATAATAATAATAATAATAATGGTGATGATGATGATGATTCTGTAGCTTTCTCTGTTGAGATAATATATACACAGAACCACAAGAGATGGGTCATATGTGGGGATGAAGTGACCACTCTTAGAAACTTGTTTAGAACATAAAAAACATGTGGGTTTTTTTTTTTTTTTGCAATTCATTGGTGATTATTTTCCAGCTAACAGCCTGATCCTAACCATGTTTACTCTGAATCAGGTCCTATTAATTTCAGTTTTATTTACTTCCAAGCAAGGCCTTTAGAATTACAGCAAACATGTTCTTAGACTCACTGCTTCTTAGTCTTATTTCTTAATGGCATCAATGGGTTTCAGTTAGCACAGAAAAAGTCTGAAGTAAAGGAGATCAAGAGTTAAATGCATAAATTAAATCAATTCCCTGCAAGCTCACTCCATTAGAGAGTGAATGTCTCCAGAGAATCACAATGAGGTTTTTTTTCTATAGAGAGTCATGAAAGTACTTCTCTTGATCCTCCAAGCATTTTGAAACGTTATTGGCACCCTAGTGATGTGGACAGAATACAATTTATCAGGATCATTGCTGCTCACTTCCCTTAAAGGCTTGAGGTTGGATACGCACTACCTTGCTTACACAATAAGGCTTGAATGTCTGAAGGAGTTGATTAATCATGGTTTGTCTTTAAATATTGTACTCTGATTCTGATTTGATTCTAGGGTGTATTTTAATTGATTGCTTGATTTTCTCTTGATGTGTTATATAATTGATGTTAGCCGCTCTGAGCCTGGTTTTGGCCGGGGAAGGCGGGGTATAAATATTATTATTATTATTATTATTATTATTATTATTATTATTAGGGATCACTGAACAAAGACATTCATCCTAATACTGCTTTCAGTATACTATTGATTAGAAAGAAGGTAGACTGACGGTTTTTCTGGACCAGGCAGTGCTCCGTTGTCCTCACTGTCCAAGACTGTGTCTCAGCAATCATAGTCACACACTCAGCTGATGTGGGCTGCTTACTGGATGGAACTCCCCTTGTCAGAAGCCAATACATCCTGGCTGAGGAATAGCTTCCAGATTCCTAATGCTAATGGGAACCATCACCTCAAATGGGCCACCTATACAATGAAGAACAGGGCCCGTTCTCATTTAAGCCTTTCATTATAAAATATATTTTCTTGCATATTAATAATGGAGGATGGGCCAAAAGTAAGAATGGATCAAGAGTCAATAATTTGTATAAATATAATTTATTTATTCATTAAAGTTCCATCATCTTAATAGTGAAGTAGGCACAGAGGCAGCATACAAGCAGAGCAAAATTCTGAGTCCAGGTTTTGGACTGGAACTAGTTAGGCAATGAACATTCTTCATATGTGCCCTAGAAACTTCATCCTAGTTAGTTTCTAAGTGCAGTATGAGAGGCCTGACAGGCTCTTAAGGTCTGCTGCTGCTGTTGCTGCCCAGGAGGACTGCCTGCTGAGGGCCTGAAGGACCTCCCCCCATTGCCTCTTTCCACCTGGCTTGGAGTGGGGCTTGACAGGCTTTACAAGGACTGCAGCTGCTTTTAAATTGTTTTAATTTTTATCTGTGTTGTTTTAAATGAGACCATATTGGCTCTGAGCACTGGAAGACCTGCACCCTGCCTTGCTGGCCCTTTCCCATCTGGCCTGGGAGAGTGGAGTGCTGACTGACTCCAGCTACAAAAGCTGAAGTTGTTGAATAGATTCTTGGGCTGGAGTATTGTTTACGGGGGGTTGAGAGAGCTGTTGCTGTTATTGATATTATTGTTGTAGCTTTAGTTTTAGATCTTATGATTTATGTGGAAATTGTTTCCATTTGGTTGTGTACTTTTTGATGTGTTTAATTTATTGTTTATGACTTCTGCTATGTTGGTAACTATGTAAATCTTGTCATGTTGTAAGCTGCCTTGAGCATAGTTTCAACTATGGAAAGGCAGCATACGAATAAAATGATGATGATGATGATGATGATGATGATGAGGTGAATAGCCTAAGTCCAGGCTGGTTATTGGACATCTTCCAATAACAACACTCTGTTGGTAGCCTATTCACCTGAGCATTGCAAAACAGCCTTATTTTGTTAGTGGTGGGGCTACCATAACATATTGTTATGACTTTCATAAACAATGACAGGGGCAAACACAATTAACTTTCATTCATTTCATTATTAGATATTAATATCTGCTGTACAAAAGTCTTTGATTTATTTTTGAGGTGTTATGTGGGGCTAATAAACATATGGAACTTCACATCCATGAGATGTCTACCTTATTCTTCTTCCCATTTGGTGCTCTGCCCTTTTAAATCAGAAATGAATTGAATCCCTTTACCCAGAGGCAGACAAGAGGTGTCAAGTTGCAACTGAAGATTCAAGGGCCTGAGGCAGGTTGTGCAGTCCAACCAACACAAATGGGCATAGTGTTGAGTTGTGAAATGAGTAGCAGTTCAGGAGAAAGATACAGAAGCCTAGTCTGGCAAAGTGCTCTCTGATGATCAAGTTCCAGGACTTTATGGGACCTGGTGGTCAGAGCCTGGGTCTTGAAGATCAACTGATGAAGTACTCAGACGGGGCTGTTACTACAGCTTAGGTGTTTCCCTTGGAGCACAGGGATCATTTGCAAGACCCGTGATTGATACTGAGTGGTGGTGATGCTGGCAGCCTAGGTCCCAGGGCCCCTCCCTTAAACTTTAGAGACAAGGATGCTAGTCATGCAGGTGTTATTTTGGAATGGAGACCATTAATTGTGTCAGTCATGGCACTGTTTTTTGAAATGTGAATCTTAGGCATGAAGATCCAATTGTACTTAAATATTCTGAAGAGCTCATTTATATGTTGGAAAGGCCCTTGGGAGCTGGGGTAAAGCTGCCACAGAGATTGCATACAATGCATGCCCTTCCACTGTGATCTCCCTTTCCTCCTGTAAGCTGTGCTTTTGATTTGTTTGGGCAACATCTTGTTAGCATCTCTCAATAGATACCGTATGACCTTTCATGAAAGGGCCAACATTCAGCTGTGGTCTTCGCTAGAGTTTGTTATCAGTGTGAGACGCCAGTGCTTGGGCTCTCCTGAGTGAATAACTTTACAAAGAAAAAATGCAAGTACCCACTGATCATAACACAGGCAAGGAAAAGCAGGAAGCAGAGCTTTACTTATGGCTGATTTTAAAAGATATGTTCCTCCTGCCCCCCCCTTGTTCACTCAAATTCCCCAGACAATTGTTTCACAGCCTTGCAGTCAGATATTGCAGAATATTTGGTCCAAGCATGGGTTAGTACCAGTGATGACCAAACTTGGCCCTCCATCTGTTTTGGGACTACAACTCCCATCATCCCTAGCTAACAGGACCAGTGGTCAGGGATGATGAGAACTGTAGTCCCAAAACAGCTGGAGGGCCAAGTTTGGCCATCACTGGGTTAGTTTGTTTGTTTTGAAACTTTGGGACAGACTCCTATGGGAAGGAAATTAATCTGTTGCCAGATGATTCAGGAGAGTCAGGGTTTACTTATGTTTAGCCTGGTAAAGAGGAGACCGAGAGGAGATATAATAGCCATCTTCAAATATCTAAAGGGCTGTCACATGGAAACTGAAGCAAGCTTGTTTTCTGCTGCTCCAGAGGCTAGGTCCTGATCCAATGGCTTCAAGTTACAAGAAAGGAGATTCCGACAAAACATTGGGAATAATTTTCTGACAATAGGAGCTCTTCGACAATGGAATGGACTCCTGTGGTGGACTCTCCTTCCTTGGAGGTCTTTTACACAGAGGTTAGTCTGCCATCTGCCATGCCTGATTTAGTTGAGATTTCTGCATTGCAGGGGGTTGGACTAAATGAGCCTTGGGATCCTTTCCAACTCTGCAATTCTATGAGTCTATGATTTACAGTGTGCCCACCACTTACATGAGGGTTTGGTTCTGGGGGTCCACATGCAAGGTGAAGAGCCGCATACCAGGTGCTGGGAGAGGTGGCACCTTCCATTCCAGTCTCTGGGAAGAAGGCACAAGGCCTTTGGGAGTGTCCCAGGGCCCTCCCATGATCTTCCCAGAGCATGGTAAGTGAGGTGGAGGGCTTAAGGAGCTTATTCTGTTACACAAAAACCTATTAATGGGCTGTGTAAGGTTGAATTTGTGTAAGTTGCAGGTGCACTGTATTTATTACTTAGGGAATTTATGTATGGCCTAACATTATTTTAAAACTAAGGGAGTTATTCAGCTAAATAGTTGTGCTGGTCCAAGGATTAGCATTAGTGCAACAGGATTTTCCCCTCTCCTCCTCCTGCTTGCACCCCAGGCCACCCTCAAATCAGCTCTGCAAGGTTGAGGGAATCCCTAGAACAGATTTAGAGGAGGAGCAGGGAGAAAATTCCATTACACAAGAAGAAATCCTTGTGTTGAAGGAATGGTTTGCTTACTGTTATGTTGAATACAACCCAGTATCACTCAGTGGTTTACAGCATATCACAATATTACGTACAAAAATCTAAATACAAGAAATACGGTACATTATAAAACCCATTTTTTTAAAAAAAAACAACGGAATCAACGACTGAACAGGATAACCCTTCTAAAAATCAGAATAGGCTTGAACAAACAGATGGGCTTTTAACAGGCATTTAAAACATCCAATTGATGAGGCTGCCTGAATCTCATTTGAGAGGGCATTGCAGAGGGCTGGTGATACAGCTAAGAAGGTCTGCTTCCTTCAGATTTCCAGATGACAATTTACTGTCTCTCGGTATGGTTGGTAGGGCTTGCCCTGCAGATTGAAAAAGCTGATTTGACTTGTAGCAGGGAAAGCAGTCTGCTAGGGATTCTAATCCCAAATTGTTTATATGAACTTGGCTCAATAGCAGATAGGCAGCCAGTGCAGGTCCTTAAATGTTGGTATAATGTGCACATGAGATGTATCATTCACTACTCTAGCTGTAGCATTCTGCATTAGTCGCTGCATCTGAGCAAAGCACAATGGCAGTCCCACATAGAACACATTGCAGTAATCTAAGTATGAAGTTACCAGTGCATAGGGTATCCCTGGCCAGGAGTGGGCATAGCTGGCAGACCAACAAAAATTGGTAGTGAATGCTTCACGCCACAGAGGTTACTTAGGTCTCTAATGACAAGGGTAGATCTGGGATAGGAGGGGATTACTTGAATCCCCGTTAGGTCTCTGGGGATTATACTACTTATTCTGTGTGTCTAGGAACCAATCTGCCTATCACTATATGAACTCTATTGGAGCTCTACAAACCAGTTATTTAACAAGTAGGGTTTGAGGTATCCTTTACTGTGGACCAAGACCATTTGCTGAGGTTAGAGCAGAAGAAAACCACACACTCCTTTTCTCCATCTTGCTGTGCCAAGGCTGGGCAACCTGTGGCCATCCAGATGTTGCAAACTACCATCATCCCTGGCCATTGACAATGCTGGCTGGGGCTGATGGAAGTTATAGTCCAACAACGTCCGAAGGTCCATAGCTACCCCATCCCTGGGCTATGGGATTGTCTGAGAGCCTCAGCTTCTCTCTTGAGCTGAGGCAGCTCTGCCCTCCCAGGAACCTCCCCAATACCTTTCAGCATCCTTCCTGAACCATTCCTTGTGCTTTCTGTTCTCCTCTTTCTGTGTTGGCCTAATAGGGCTTCCTTCATACACAGAACAGCCCTGCCTCCTGCTCTGGCCCATGTTCTATCTGATCACCAATTTGATAGTGTATCCTGTTGCATTCTATCATGGCCTTGAGATGCTAGCCCTCTTTAGGCATTCAGCCTAGATATGTGAGAACAAAAGTGCAGAGCAATGGTGGGGAATCTGTGGCCCATGCAAGGCCTTTTCCACAAACCACTTCGACCTGCCCCATGCCTGTCAGGACGACACCACTTCCCCACCATTGGTTACAAATTCACCATAATCTTCTCATTGCAGCACTGCCCCATCAGATTTTACTTCTGTCATCTTGTTCAGAATGAGTTTTATAGATGTCCGAGATGTTTTATCCTACAGAATATCTTGAAACATCACCAGCCCTTAGTATATTGAAAGCCAATTGTTGGCAACCTGTTAAATCTGACATTCAAGTGGTTTAAACTCTTTGAAGTTCACCTTTCAGGTGGTATTTTTTTTAATAAAAAAGTGTCTAAAGCTCATTATTTATTTATTTCAAAGCTTAAACTCTGCCCTTCTTCTACCCTCAAAAGCACTCAAGAGTGGCTTCCATTAAAACAAAACAACATGTTACAATGTACAAACACTAACAGCAAATCAATAAAACAATATTAATAAGGCATTATTCATAAGGGCAACAGGCATAAAAAATTCAAATGGCAGAGAAAAATCTTTAAAAGGCCATTTTCACACTTGAGGCTTAAACTCGTTCTTGTTTCAGTAGCATTCATGTGAATTGTGTCAATAACTCTTTTCACATTAGCACTATTTCCTTCCATTTTCTCTCTTGGCCTCATCCACATGTCTTTCTCTCTGAATGTGTTATTTCTTTAGCCATATGTACTTCTTAGGGCACCACAAGATTTGCTACATATCAGTAGTATCTGGAAGCAGCCCAGTCTGTTTTGGATCCTATTTGTGTCATTCCAATTCAATTTATTACCGTATTTACTTTAGTCTAATGTGCACCCCTTTTTTGCCAAATTGTGCTGTGAAAAATTGGGTGCACATTAGATTTGATGGTGCATTAGGTAAAGGTAAAGGGACCCCTGACCATTAGGTCCAGTCATGACCGACTCTGGGGTTGCGGAGCTCATCTCACTTTATTGGCTGAGGGAGCCAGCGTACAGCTTCCGGCTCATGTGGCCAGCATGACTAAGCCACTTCTGGCGAACCAGAGCAGCGCACGGAAACGCCGTTTACCTTCCCGCTGGAGCGGTACCTATTTATCTACTTGCACTTTGACGTGCTTTCGAACTGCTAGGTTGGCAGGAGCAGGGACCGAGCAACGGGAGCTCACCCCATCATGGGGATTCGAACCGCCGACCTTCTGATCAGCAAGTCCTAGGCTCTGTGGTTTAACCCACAGCGCCACCCGCGTCCCTTTAGACTCGAGTAAATTCTAAATAGGATTAAAATTTAAATAGTTAAATCTAAAGCTTAGCTTTGCTCCAGTTGACTAAAATGGGGATTTGAAAATATCCATAATTTTTTCTCTCCTTTTCACATAATACAGGGGTTGGCAAATATTTTTAGTCCCTCAGGCCTTGTGGCGGGCCTGAGAAGTGGCACCGGGGGGGGGGGGGCGGAGCTGGAAGACGAGGCGAGGGGGGCAAGTAATCCTCCCCACCCCCAGCCCCAGCCGCTGCGCTTACCTTCCCAGGGGCTGCCACTGCCGACCGCCACCGCCTCTGCCACCGCCGCTGCTGCTTCTCGTGGGTAGGCAGAGCGAGCTTGCCAGCTCCACTCTTTGGCCCACAGGAGCACCAGGGCGGCAGCGGCGGAGGGAAGATGTGCGGCGCGAAAGGGCTGGCTCAGGAGAAGGGCTGCTTAAAATGGTGCTCAGCCAGCTCAGCCCAGCCCCCTTCCTCCCCTAGGCAGAGTGGTGAGAAGTCAGGAGGACGGAGGGAGGAGGTGCCACCTCCTTTGTGAGGGAGGGAGGGAATTGAATGGCACAGGGGCGGAAATGGCGCAGCCCGAACGAACAGAATCCACATGCCGATCCATGGACAGTCTGCGGGCCGGATCCTGAAGGCTATTGAGCCTGATCCGACCTGCAGACCTTAGTTTGCCGACCCCTGACATAACAAGATGGTATACAAAACACTTTTTCCAGTTTTCTAATAGTTCAGGCAATAAAATCCCCCCCTATTTTCCTCAATTCTTTAACAATAATAGGAGTAAAAATTATTATAAACATTAATATCACCCACTTCTTTAGTATCTCACCCAATGTACCAAAAGTTATCCCTATAACAGCATCTTTTCCTAGGAAGGGAAAGGAAGTGATGCTGACAAATTCATACACATCCTGACCATAAAACTTCACAGATTTCTCTCAACAGAAAGAAATAAGAAAAGCAATGGCAGGTAACAAGGATCTTTGCTGTTTCACTCGCCTCCGTCCAGCAAGAAGGTGTGACAGTGCTTTCTCCCAGAAGGATTAGGCATAAGTTATTTCCGTGCTCCTCTGTTTTAGGAAGATCTTCTTTCCTCAAGCACACTTAACACATGCTTGTGAAGTTTTGTCCAGAGCCTTCAAATCTGTGAAACTGTGGCTAACCACTGGTTTGCCTTCAAATTGTCTGTCTCAACTTAGTTTACCATATTAATTGGTGAAGGATTCTCACAATTGTCCAGGCTCAATCTATCTGGAAATCATGGAAGTCTGCCAATTGTTGCAGCCTCTCTTCTTTTTACTACCTCCGTTACTACTTCCATTACTACTACTACTCCAGAACTAAGTGCTAGCATTGAAAGAGGCCTCGGAAGTTCTCATTCTAATGAGCCAAAGAGGAAAGCAAATAAGCTAGTGATTGTTCCTGGACTTTTGCATCTATTGATTTCAGAGGGAAACAGCATGCTGAACTCCATTACTGAAATCACTAGCACTTGCATTCAACTCTGACTGAATTCTACTCTAGTTTCTGTTTGCATTGAATATTTAAGTTGTCTCCTTAAAGGACTTCATTCTTCTCAGTTTGCATAAATTTCTTAGCTGAGGAAAGCTCAGGAGATGTTATTGTTGTTTTGCTACTTGAGCTCTGTTTATTTGGTAATCCATTTGCTAGTCCTTCCTGATGCTCCAGATGTTTCTGTAATCTCTCAAAAGGTAATATTTGTTAAGGATCTTAAACTGGCAATTTAGAAGAGTTTCATGATCAAAATATCAACTCTGAATAGAGCACAATTTCTCATTTTCCCTTATAGCATTCAGAGATTTAGGTTGTTTTATATCTAATCTAAATAGTTATTCCAGTCAGTAGGATACTGATGTTGAACAAGTATTGTATATAGTATTTTGCATCTACAAATTCACTGCTGAAGAATATGTTAATATTCTACAATTATCAAAGTTAAGGATGATTCACAGTGAGTTACTGAGCGCACAGTAAGCATTGAACATGAACCCAGCTAGCTGTACATGACTGCCCTACCAAGTGCCCTGTGCAAGTGCATAGATTGCATGCCAGCAGGCCAGGGAATTAATTCAAAGAAAATGTTAAAGGGACAACCAAAGCAAGTAAAATGCATGCAGAGTGGAAAACTGGAAGCAGTCAAAATATCTGATGTACTCCAGTGATAGGTAGACCTCCTCAGTTCAGTTCAGAACCTCCTTTTGGTTTTTATCGCTCCCCCAGTTGAACTGCTTTATTCAGTGCCCCAAGCTGAATCAGAGCCTCATTATTTTCTAACTTACTATATTGGTGGTCTTCTGCACATACGCCTTATTCTGCTGCCCCCTAAGAATGGCTTGTTCCTACTAGCAGCTATAAAGGAGGGGTTCATGAAATTTAGGCATCTCCTGCCCCCAAAAGAAACATGCCCAGGAACAAGAGTAGATAGAAAAAGCTACCACATGAAAGGCTGGTGAAGAACAATAAAGAGAATCGACCCAAAGGATGGACAGGCAGTTCAAAGCCATCAATGAGTGGTTCATTGAAAATAAAGAGCTTGATTCTGCTTGTGCAGGATACATTTTAAGCTGGAGAACAACACATAATGCAAAATACACCTGAGCATGGCCAGCTTGCTGCATTTGTAATATGAAGCACAACTGAGGTGCATGTGTGTGTTAATTCCACCAAAAAATACACATATTTGTGGACAGTTCTCCTAATATACACATTTTTGTACACCATAATGCCTCCTCCTGTGCTGTTGTAATTCTGAAGGTCTGATTGAGAAATACTTTGATAGTCAGCTTCTCAGAAACAGCATTGGAAACAATAAATTCAAAGACAGAGCTTGCCAAATGTAGTCATCCCCTGTAATTTTAGGACAAACGTTAAGTAGTGTGAGATACAGACCCAGTAGGCAAAGCTGAAGTAAAATAAACTACTTTTGTACTGACTCATTGAGTTAAGCTTTGGGATTTGTCTTGCTAGCAGTGAGAACACTTTCAGGGAAAAATGCCTTCTAGAGTTGAATCTTATTAATTGAGAGATTTTCTTCTTTTCCTAAGTGGCAAATATTATTACAGAGTGAAGCCTTCTTTCACCGTGATTTCATTTTCTTTCTTCAAAGGAAATCATTTTCCCTAGTGCATTCATTTTGTGATGTTTGTTCACCCAAGGGCAAATTCGCATTCCTGCCAATTTGGAAAATCACCCCCCCCCCAAAAAAAAAAACCACATCTAGGGAACAATTCACTGGAAAATTCTCCTGCTACAAATTCTCCAGTTGAAATGAATGGAAACTGCGCAAGGCCATAGACATATGCTGGACAGCTTCCGTGTTGAATTTTGTCTAGGAAGTCCCCAGTATTTCATCTAAAATAAGAGGTGGGGGAAAGTAGGCAGTGCATTTCATAGAAACATGGACTCATAAAATTGTAGAGCTGGAGTCCACACCCCTGCAATGCAAGAATCTTTTTCCCAACATGAGGCTTGAAGTTAAGAGGCTCATGCTCTACCGACTGAACTTATTTCCCCTTTTTACTGAGCATTTACCTGTTCTGAGTGTAGCTAGGAAACATTGCCCTCACTCTGTATGGTCTTCTTGATCTGACACATTACCAGCAATTATTGGCTATGTTGTATTGTGAAGCCATTCTATTTCTATGATTGCTGGTTGGCTTTGATCAGCTGGGAAAGGGAGGTAGCTAGAGTGGGGAGCACTGAAATAGCAGAATAGACAGTTTGGGAATACCAAAAAGGTGAATGAGATTTTGGTTCCCAAAGCCTTATTTCACCCCAAAGGGTTCTTTCTTTCTTTCTTTCTTTCTTTCTTTCTTTCTTTCTTTCTTTCTTTCTTTCAGTGAGCACTGTGCACAGCCCTATATTAAAACCAAGAAAATAAGGGGCATCGGTTCAGATCATATTCCTAAATGTGTTTATCATCAATTCATTTTAGCTGCAACTGCCACTCAGCCCAATGACAAAGGGGCTAAGTAAGAAGTAATTAAGAAACTTTGCTAAACTTGTTGAGTGACGTAGCTTAGCTTTAAGGTCTTGAAGGGTCTGCTTGCAAGATTGTTTATCTGAGCAATTTAGCAGCTCATTAGTACAGTTATTTTAATTAGTATGCAAACGAGCAGCAAAGTATGCACAGCAGATGATCTTTTTTATGCTATGATTTAGCAAGCTCAGCACAGATAATTTTACAAGGTATCTCAATCCTGTGCATATTTGCTGGGATGTACTTTCCTCTGAGTTCAAGGGACCTTCCTCTCAAATAAGTTTGCATAGTTTTGCCGTCTTAATAGACAATTGAGTTTACTTACTTGTTTGTTTATGAGATTGGTATCCCTCCTCTCATCATCCAAGGTGGGTCACAACAATATAAACTACAGTATAATGAATTACAGTTAAAAATGTATCAGCACACCCATTTGTCATATTCAGGGGATCTATCCAGTTTTATGTGAATCTTGTATATTTGTATTCCACTCGTCTTCCAGGTAGTGCATTGTGGCACACATAGAGTTATCTCTTTTATTCTCACAGTATGCCTGTGGCCTAGGTTAAGCTGAGAGAGAACGATTTGCTCAAGGTCACCCAATGAGCTTCATGACTGAGCAAGGATTTGAACCTGCATTTCCAAACTCAAAGCACTGTAACCACTAAAGCACACACTGGCCCTTTTCCTCCTTTCACATTGCTTTCTGAGAACAGATTGTAAACAAATATATCAAACAGATGCAGAGCAATGCCCTCTGAGATGATAGCCTCATACTAAGGATCATTATCCTGATCACATTAATACAGTGGTACCTCGGGTTAAGTACTTAATTCGTTCCAGAGGTCCGTACTTAACCTGAAACTGTTCTTAACCTGAAGCACCACTTTAGCTAATGGGGCCTCCTGCTGCTGCCGCACCGCCAGAGCACAATTTCTGTTCTCATCCTGAAGCAAAGTTCTTAACCTGAAGCAATATTTCTGGGTTAGCGGAGCCTGTAACCTGAAGCGTATGTAACCTGAAGTGTATGTTGTTGGGTTTCAGAACTTACTGGGTTAATTTTTGTTCTGAGTGTGCCTCCCATTCTCTGACGTTTGGAAGGAGGGAGGAGCTTGTTGTTCTCTCTGTGTCTCTGAGAGAGACGGACGGAAGCCATGAATGCTAGCAGTCCAGGAGATTTTGGGAAATGCTGAGCTGTAAATATTTGCTACAATAAAGAACTGTTGAATTTGGACATACACAGTGCTTGGTGTATTTGGATCTGAAGCAGACTGCGACAGTTTTGATCCGCTGTGTTTTTACTCTGCTAGACGAAACCGGAGAAGAAAGAGAGGGTCTGCGCAGCTTGCTGGGGAGCGTGCCGGACCACTGGGGCTAAGTGAGGCCATAAAGCTATTAGCTGGCCAGTGCAATTAAGATCTTATCAAGATCGTTTCACAGGTTATGGGAGGACCTAATTAGCGCTAATAAAACTGTTGCTGTGAGTCTGCCGGTGAGCTTTGAAGTCTTGAAGTCAGCTTGGCAATAGCTGGAAGACGCTACTGAAGCAGAGCGGAGGTCTGCGTTCTGTGTTTTGCCTGCTTCTAAGAGGCAAGAGTTGCTGAGGCAGAGAGCTGGAAAGCAGCTGTGAAGAATCGGGTGCCGGAGGGCTGACTGGTGAAACGTGAGTACTACAGCTGGGCCCCGGGGAAGAGGAGAGAATGGCAGACGGTCAGGTCTTTGAGGACGTTCCGCTTGAAAAGCTCACTTTAAGAAGTTGGGCAACCTGGTCCAGAAGAGTAAGGGGTTGGTTCCTGGTTACTGGGCTTTGGAATGTAAGCCAGAGAGAACCACTTCCCTTGGGTCCTGAAGGGACAGACGTTACAGGCTTTGAGGCTGCGTTGCCTGAAGAAAGCCAGCAGAGAATGCAAAGAGAACTTGCTATGCTAAAAGCATGCGTACATGCATCATTTTTGCCCAGTTTGGAGGGCGTAAAGTCAGCAAGGGCTGCCTGGGAGGTGCTGAGAAGTTTGTGTGAAACTTCAGCAGGATGCCAGAGCCCTGGAGGAGTCATGCAGAGCCTGGAAATGGCTGTAGCCCCGGTCCCTGAGGTGAAAGTCGGGGGGGCTGAGAATTCCAAAGGCAAGTTTCAAAAGTTTTCCACTGCGAGTGCTGAAGTGAAACGCAGTTTCAGCGAGGGCAGGGCTGGCACAGAGTGCTCTTCCGGGAGAAGGGGGGCCAGGCCAGCTGAAAGGAGCCCTGGGCAGTATTTTTCCACTGGTGATTGTCGTCCTCAGCCAAAGTCTGGGAAGCGGCGTAGAGCTAGGCGCTTCAAGGTCGGCCACCTGGACAAAGTGAAGATAAGGCCTAAAGAGTCGCGTGGGAACGCAGAGGCCAGGCCGGTCTCCAAGGCAACGGAGGAGGCTACTTCTACGGAAGCTGCCAAGGTCCTGAGCAAGGGGGAGTTGGTTGCCAAGACAACCAGACAGAACTGCTGCAGATGCCCAAAGAGGGGGGGCAGCGATACGTTTGTTGCCAGTATGGCTTTGTTTGAGAACAGCTCTGAGAGACACACTAATTTTCGTTTTCTAATCGACTCAGGAGCTAACTGCCACCTGATCCCAGAGACCCCTGCAGTCGAGATGTGGAATTGCAAGGCAATTCCGGCTGGAAAAACTGTTCAGTTTGCAAATGGGACAAAGAAAAATGTGACTAAAATTGCAAATGCTTTGTTTTCTGTTTTGCAGGAGCAGATGGAAGTTTGCATTGTGCCGGGAGTGCAACACTGTATTTTATCTGTGCCTTATTTGTTGAAAAAGGGGTTTAAGGTTTGCTTTGAACACGATGTTTGTACAATCTCCAAAGGAGGGAAGCAACTGGTCAGAGTTGCAAAGGGGCAGAATGATCTCTTCATTCTTAAAACGTCCCTGGAGGGTGAGGGGAAGGTTGAGAAAGCACAAGCCCTGCGTGCTACAGTTCCCACTCATGTTTCATGTTCGTGTGTGTGGCATAGGAAGACAGCTCATGCCTGTCTTGAAGAACTACAGGTGCTACCTGAGGTTTCCAAAGGCTGTAGAATTGCGGAATGTGCAAGAGTCCTAGATTGTCAGGCTTGCAGACAGGCAAAGGTAAGAGGGTGCAGTTACCCCAGGGTGGAGAGGGTAACCACAAAACCTTTTGATCTTGTGCACATAGATCTGTTGGGTCCCATGAAGGAACCAAGTTTGGGAGGGGCCAGGTTTCTGCTGACACTGCAGGATGATTTTTCGCAGAACACCTGGACACATGGTCTCAAATCCAAGGAAGATGCAGCACAGCTGATTAGTCGTTGGATTGAGGAGGTGGAACTAAGGTTCTCCACCAGAGTCAGGGAAATTGCTAGTGACAGAGGTTCACAGTTTACTGGGTCTGCTTTGCAGAAGTTCTTTCACAAGAAAGGGATAAGTCACACAGTGACTTCTCCTCAACAGAGGGGGGTGGCAGAGCTCAGAAGTGAGGCTCTGGTTAAGGCTGCACAGGTGATGCTGTCAGATTCTGGGTTACCTTCAAGGTTTTGGATGGAGGCAGTTAAATATGTGAGCTTCACCTGGAATAGGTCCTACAATTCAGTGGTAGGAGACACACCGTTTTTCATGCTTCACGGGAGGAAGCCACAGGTTCACTTCCTCCGTGAGTTCGGATCAACGGCCTCGCTGCTGGTGCCTGAAGCTTTGCGAGGGCCAGGTGAACCCAAGTTCCAGAAAATGATCTTCTGTGGGTATGAGCCAACGGCTCGTGCATGGAGGTTTGCGTACCCATCAGGTGATCAGAGTAAGCTGCTGATCAGTAAACACGCTGAGTTCTGTAAGCAGGAGGAAAGGTCAAAGACCCCTGCCAGACGCGATATTCTTTCAGAATGTCTTTCTGATTCAGAGCAGGAAGGTTCTGATGAAGAGGAAGGAGAGCCAGGGGCTGAGTCTGCTGATGACGATCAGCTCACTGACCAAAGTCAGGAGCAGGATGGGGCATCTCCGCAAGTTGTAAAAAGGGAGCCCAAGAGTGAGCCTAGTTCTCCTGTGAGGGTAATTTCAAGGGTTCGAAGACGTGTTAAGTCAGAGGGGGAATCCCAGGATGCAAGGGACACACCTGCTGACCACAGTGAGTCAGAGGAAGTGCCTGAGTTTGTGCCCAGGAGGTCCAGTCGCACAACGAAGGGAATTCCACCTGAGAGGTATCAGGCAACAGGTGCGTGGGTAAGTTTCGCACAGTGCGAATCTGAGAGTTGTGAGGATGTTCCACAGATGCCTGACAGGAACGCCAGAAGAGGGCGCAAGGCATTGGGGAAGGGATTGATCTCACAGAGGTCTGCAAAGGTACATCCACAGGTCTTGTCAGGAATGGAGGCAAGAGGGGGTGTTGGGTTTCAGAACTTACTGGGTTAATTTTTGTTCTGAGTGTGCCTCCCATTCTCTGACGTTTGGAAGGAGGGAGGAGCTTGTTGTTCTCTCTGTGTCTCTGAGAGAGACGGACGGAAGCCATGAATGCTAGCAGTCCAGGAGATTTTGGGAAATGCTGAGCTGTAAATATTTGCTACAATAAAGAACTGTTGAATTTGGACATACACAGTGCTTGGTGTATTTGGATCTGAAGCAGACTGCGACAGTTTTGATCCGCTGTGTTTTTACTCTGCTAGACGAAACCGGAGAAGAAAGAGAGGGTCTGCGCAGCTTGCTGGGGAGCGTGCCGGACCACTGGGGCTAAGTGAGGCCATAAAGCTATTAGCTGGCCAGTGCAATTAAGATCTTATCAAGATCGTTTCACATATGTAACCCGAGGTACCACTGTACACAGTATCTGTAGCAATGAAGGCAATTTTGTACTGCACCAGCTATCACAGTACAACTAGCAAAAGAAAAATGACTATTTGGGCATGGCTGCAAGGTGGAATTCATTCTCTGGGAACTCCCTCCACCCCTACACCTACACCTACACACACACACACGTGGGGTCACTTCCCTGTGGTGCAATCCCATGCTGTTTGTGAAGGGGATCAGTGGTGTGTTGAACTTTCCCATCAAATCAGCACCTAACCTAGAGGGCTACGCCATGGAGAACTGTTTGAAGGTGAGATACCAGTCTTCTGTTGCTTCTAGGAAGCATATAGGGCAGGGGTTGGATGTGGGAATGATATAATGGCAGTATTCTGTATCTATATCCTATGTGCGTGTAACCTATCTCTGCTGCTCTTCAAGTGTCCTCCCCCCCCCCTTGGGCACTTTTCTTTCTGAGCAAAGTGGGGAGGCAAACACCAAAGTGATGTTGATATGATGTTTTGCTACTACACCAGCATCATGGGCCTGGTCATAATGTTAGACTAGTGTCAGGATAATCATACCAATGCAATCTCTGGGCTGTGATGTACATGCATCAGCTCCCATGACTGGACCACAAGCCTCCAGAACATCTTTCCTTCCTTCCATTATTATATTATTTGTCCATCAGCTCCAACATGCAAATTGATATTTTTGAAGATAGCAAATTTGTAATTCCAGCTTGAATCCATTTAAATAATGGATAATAGACATCTGTAATTTCTCTTCTTAACAGATTTTTTCCCCGTTGTAGACAGCTGTGAAAAAAAATCCTATTTATAGTTATCTTGATGCATAATTTTCAGCCCAGAAGCAGACTTCAGATTGGAATTCAGCTTCCAACAGGTGTCAGCTTCTGGTGTGTGGGGATGTTCCTATTTTTGGCATGAGCAAAATATTATTTTCTGCTGTTTTTCCCCCCTCACGACAATCTGCAAAAAATATTTTATCCTCTATGAAGACAACACAGTCTCCCCACCACTACCAATAAGTTTTTGTTTTGATGCTAAACAATATTTCAATCATCAGATCAGCTAGAAAGTCAGAAGATTTGAGGGGGGGTGCAGGTGGGAATGCATAGAATTCATTAGAAATCTAGACACTAATGTTTGTTTTAACCATTGATTGGAAAGAATTAGGCTGCTTCCTTTCAAAGTGATAAAATCAACTGGAACTGTATTTAGGCTGTGATTGAGTAAGTCTGTTAATCAGGCACTTACATTTAAGCACATGAGCAGTTCTGTTCTCTCCTCTGGGGCTGCTTGTGAACTTAAATGAATAGAAAATATGCTTAAATACTCTGGTGGGTCCTGTCAAGCTTTCTCTGAAGTCTTCGTATTCTATGGAAAACTTTACACATAGACTCACTCTGACTGGGCAATAATTAGGGTTTCCAGATGTCTTCGTGTAAATGATGGACCTCCCCCACAAAAGAACCTAAAGAATGTAACAGGAATCCTTGTTTCAGAGGACAGAACCTCAGTTTTCCTTCATTTCTTTTTGAAACCATGATCTTGCCACTCTAGCTTTTTCTCAGCCAACGGCTTATAAAAACTATTTAGAAATGCTATTTTCAATCAACAGGGGTTTCTGTGCTGAAAGTTCCTAATATAGTTAATCATTTTGGGCATGCAGAATCTGAGGCGGTGGAAGAGAAGGGACACATTTGAGCACTGTTTTGTGTGTGCGTGCATGTATGTGGAAATGTGTGCAAATTAAAGCATATTTGCATATCTGATTACTCACATACTAGAGTGGGCAGAAGCATTCACATGTTAAGGGTCATAGTGAATAAACAAGACAGTTATGTCTAGGTCTGTGTTAAATATTTTCCACTTCGAATATTTAGATTTTTTAAATATATATAGCAATTTCATCTCATTGCTATTTTTCACCCTGGCTGCTGCATCGTTGCTGTCATTTCTTCCTCCTCCTCATGCAGCTATTCCTCCCAATCAGGGATCACATAACGATTGGGAAGGCATCACGGCAATACGCACTGAATCAGTTTTGCCTGCATCACGATGGCACTAAGGACAATGGGGAGCACTTCTACACAGTGGTCTGCTGTGGATTCATGGCTTGCTCATGCACACATCCGCATTGCGTCATCTTCCATCAAAATGCCATCCTTTTCGTTCCCCCTCATTTAATCCCAATTTACAATTTTTGCACAGTGGAGGTGGGATGGGGGGGGGTGGGGTTTGTTTGTTTACTTAGCAGATATTTGCCTGAAATGGAAATGGGGAGATAGCATGGGATGGCATTTTGATGAGGATGCTGTGCGGATACCGTTCAAAGCTTTCATGCTTGAGCAGCACTGAGTCCACTATAGACTGCTGTGTGGAAGCTCCCTGAGAGTGGAACAAGTGAGGACAATCTAAACAAGTAAGCAACTCTTTTAACAGGGAGTGCAGGAAGATCATTGGAAAATAGCTTAACAAAGGTCACTTTGTCCAAACTCCTGAAAATGCAGGAAACTCGCTGCCACTGCACCCCCTCTAGCTGGGCATGCAGCTTAGAAATAGCTACTGAAGGGGTGTCCAGCACTTTCTGGGAGACTCCACTGTTGGAAAAATGCCTACTGTCAGGAAATTCTTCCTAATGTTTATTCTAAATCATTTCCCATGATATTTGAACCCCTAGCAGCCAGTGGGGTGGGGCAGAGCCACCCTTCTGACAGCGACATCACTGCTGCTTATCTGAATGGGGCTGGGTTGGGGCACAGTATTGGTGAGGTCGTGTCTATGCAGGTGCACCAGCAAAGCCAATTCAGCACTCTCGCTGGTGGGTTTGCACAGCCTCAATCCTGCCCCAACCCCAGCAGCATCCCATGTATGCTGCAGCGTCGCCAGTGATTGGAGAGTGACTCCGTAACTCTGTGCCACCAATCTGCCCACTGCTGATTTGAACCCCTTAGGCTTTTGGAAGCAGCAGAAAACAAGTGTTTCCAAAATAACCAGTGAGATAATTTTACTCTGTGCTGCTTATGGAAACATTTACTTTTACAAATGCCTTTAGTCCCCATCCCCATGTGTACACATACAGGAAATCACATGTGATTTTTATTGCAATTTCCACGTCCTTCTCATGAATGTGATGGTTTAAATACTAAGCTCATACCAATGGTTCCCAAAGTGGTTGGTACTGCCCCCTGCAGGGGATTGCCTAGGGGAGCTCTAAGAGGCAAGGGGGAAATGGGGAGCCCTGGAGGTGTAAATGACTTTCAGACTTTGTAAGGCTTGTATCACTGGATCAAGTACATCTATTTCATTGAATTATTTAAGCTAAATAGTTTTAACCACATTTTGAATAAAAGTGCAATTACTGTTTGAATTTTATTGCGCTAAACCACAGAGCCTATTGGAAGGTCAGCAGTTTGAATCCCCGCGACAGGGTGAGCTCCCTTTGCTTAGTCCCTGCTCCTGCCAACCTAGAAGTTCAAAAGCACATCAAGTGCAAGTAGATAAATAGGTAGCGCTCCGGCGGGAAGGTAAACAGCATTTCCGTGTGCTGCTCTGGTTTGCCAGAAGCGGCTTAGTCATGCTGGCCACATGACCCGGAAAGCTGTCTGTGAACAAACGCCTGCTCCCTCGACCTATAGAGTGAGATGAGCGTGCAACCCCAGAGTCGTCCATGACTGGACCTAACAGTCAGGGCTATCTTTACCTTTATGTTCCTTAGTGAATGGTGCAAACCACTATTCTGAATAATACTTTAAAAAAAATCACAGCAAATCAATTCAAAAGTGAATAATTGTTCATTCTATTGAGAAAATTACAATAGGCAACTTGGCATCTGCATAGGAATGTGAAAAACAGACACAGTAGTAACTTGAGTCCTGAATCCACCAGGTCTCTGCACAAGTTTCCATGAGTTGGAGGTGGCCTCCTTCTTCTGATGCATAGATGAAATAAATGGTTGCCGTAGCATATAAAATACAATGGGCTTGATGCTTTTTGTAGTGCACTGGGGATGAGTTTATGGAACCAAGAAGGCAGGGGCTCCCAAAAGTTTGGCTTATACTATTAAAAGAGGCAAAACTGTGTGGGAGAGCAAGCACTCCTGCTTTATCTTTTAGTATATAGAGAGTTTGTCAGTTCACTGAAGCATGCATTTGAACAGTTGCACATTGAAGGAATCAAACTTGCTGATCAGCATTTCTAAAGAATACATATTTAATACATTTGCATTCTCTGTTGAAACAGCCTTTTTGATGCAGCTCTGATAGATACCTTGTAGGATTATGATCTACATATTTAAAGTACTAGACCCTGAGGCTTATATTCCCAAACCTGAGGTGCCACATAGCTATGAACTGCATGAGGATGTTATGCTTATTTGGGGTTCTTGTCAGGTTTGGTGAACTTTAATGAACAGATTCATGAAGGAAATAGGGTTTGCATACAATTAACATCCAGAGTGATACAGATGGATGTAGCAATGATGGGAACATGTGCTCACATCATGATGAAATGCATATTTGAGGCCCCGGAGCAATCTCAAGGATGTGGGCCAGCCAAGTTTCATCTCTGTCAGCTTTAATCTGATCTACAAATGAGTGTGTGAGAGGAATCGCCAGTCTCAGAAAAGTAGAGTACCAAATGCAACTTCTGGGTTTTTTTCCCCCCTAGCAGAAATGGTTTAAACAACTGTTTAAAGCAAACTAATTAACTATAAGCTGCAAAAAGCTTGAGCTGTATGACTGAAAGCGACTGGGAAGAGGGAAAACAGGGTGTGAGAAGCTTCCAGGTTGTATTTAGTTCCTGACATTCTGCTTATTGAGCAGTCAATCTACTCAATTGAACCCCAGCCGAGCCTGATCCTCTCGTTATAATGCATGGTGTGGAGCCCCCCCCCCCCCGGGTATCCTCATGCTTTCAAATGAAGCACAAAACAATGGCATAAAAAGGAAAGAATAAATCAATGCATAATGATAACACATGAAATCGGGCAGAAAGTGATGAGCAATGAAAGGCGCAGTCTTAAGAAATTGACCTTGAAAATGTGTTGATCTCTGAGAAACATCTCTGAGTCTTTCTTACTTATTCAAGATTTTGCCTGAGGCACCAGTTGGAGGTAAAGATTGAAGTCGGAGTTCCTTTGCTTGGAGTCAGAGGTAGTTATCCTGGGGATTTCTTTCAAGGACTTGTGGTTTGACATGGAAAGAGATGTGACTACTTGTGCAAGACAAGCAAAACATGCTGGAAGAACTGGACCAGGCAGAAAATAAATAGATGCATATGGAGGAAAGATCAAAGATGTAATGGCTTGTAAAAGTTGACCAAACTGCTTTGCACTCAGGCCATAATTCTTAAAAGTGCAAGGAAAGTTTCCATGATAAGGTTTGGCTTGACCCTTCTAATCACAGGATTTGAACCCCACCTTTATATATTTATTTAACTTATATGTCTTTTGTACTCTGTGATTTAAAATACAATTTAAAAGTAAAATAATAACACACTGCAGACTGCGACTGTGTCAGCCAGTCCCAGAAATCCTCAGTATCTCCTTATGCCTGTCTACATGTTCCCACTGAAGCCAAACTGCCCAGCTGACCCTTTCATGGACCAGACTGTCTTTTGAGAGCTCCTTTATGTTCTCACCCCATCCACCACCTGTAGATTTTCTGTAAATTATTTCGGTTCCCTTACAGCAGTTTCTGTTCTCCAGTCCTCTTTGCTGCAGTCTTGCATCAGTCCCCTCCACACACATTCCTTCTGACATACATACTTATGCTAGCTGCCTCCCTGCCTCTCACATCCTCATTCTCTGTTCCACACATACAGGCACCAGCTTTCACTTTCTCCAGCTCTGTTTCTGCTCTCTCACCTTCACTCAGCTTTTGTTTGCTCTCTCTTTTCCCACTTTCCACTATTCTCTCTCCATCTTGGCGTACTCTGGGACACAACCCAACAGGTGAACCCACACCACTTTTACCTTCCTCTGGTTAAAGCACACTTCCATCTCCATTGTCCTCTCTCCAGCATTCACTGTCCAGTCTTCTTGGCTTGCTTTCAAGACTGGTTGCCAACATCTGAGAATGGTAACACATGTGCTGCTGCCCCCCCCCCACCTTAAAGGGCCCTTATACTTATTTTGCAGTCTTTGGATTCATAATTATAGGATGCAGAGGTACATGGCTAGAGTATATCCTTCAACTAGAAGACCTTCCAAATAAGGTACTTGCCAAAGAAGTAGTCTGAACCTGGTCTTCATTAGGGTCCTCTGCCATCCACTGCAAGACCTTGGGATGAGAATCATGACACTGATAAAGATAGGTCACCATGAGCATCTGACATCTGCACTGCATCATGGGCATTTGCTTTCCATTTTCTCCTTGGCAAAATAGAAGGAAATGCATTAGACACTGCCTCTTCTTTCACGTTCCACCATATGAGAAAGCCGCCTTCACTGAACACTGGATTATGATAACACATGGAGAGGTAGGTTGGTGTTCCTTAGTTGGGGAATTATTTCCCTTAGAAATTGGCAGACTCTAAGCCTACAATTGTAAATGTAATTTTATTCAGTGTTTTCATAATATAATATTTAAAACTAGGTATTGTATTCTGCTTAGGGGGCATAGAGACCAACTTGTGTTCTGTTATTCCCCCCCCCCCTAAAACTGTGTGCATGTGGAAATTACAATTGTATTCTATATTTATATGGTTACTTGTTCAAAGGCCTGAAAGTGCAAGAGAAATAGAAATTAAACATAATTAAATTTTCTGAAATTTAGTATGTAGAATTGGTTTTAATGACACATTTCTTTGTCATGGAGATAAGTTGGCTGGAACCTCCCTTTATTTAGCATGCCCTTCCAGTGCAAATTAGAACTTGATTAATCTAATTGAAAGACATGTCATACTCAGAGCTGCTGTGACACTTGCTGAGCTGAGCCTAATGCACAGCAGCCTATTAGTGGGTCAAAGTTCTTCACAGATGAGATAGATTATAGTAAGTGAACATTGCAGCAGGATAGAAAACTCATTTACTTCCTACTTTTTTTCTGCCTTAAACTCAAAGTACAAAAGGAATTACTTTTTCACATAGTGTATAGTTGAAATATGAAGTTTCCTATCATGAGATGCAGTGCTGAATGCCAACTCGGATGGCTCTGAAGGGCGAAGAGAAAAATCATGCAGGATAAAGCTATCAATGGCTACTGGTCATAATGACTGTATCTTACTTCCAGTATCAGAGGTATCATGACTCTGAATGCCAGTAGGTGGAGAATGTTGTCATACTCGTGTGCTATGCTTGGGCTCCCTATAGTCATCTGGTTGGCAACTCTGGGAATAGAAAGCTGAACTAGATAGCCCATTTGCCTTATTCAACAGGACTTTTCTTATGTCCTTAATCACCATCTCACACAGCTCGTAACCTTTTGCAGTATATAACACAATGGCATTATGAAGTTTAGCCACTGCTTTTGCAACTGGTGGCTGCCAACAATGGAATTTTGCCAGCAGATGGCTACCCATAGCACATATACCAGATTTTAATAACAGATAGATCATTCTGTAGGTATTTGCTGTAGGTATGTGGCAAATTTCTGAATTTCACGTAGCCTTCCAAGGCATTGAAGAAAAGAAAACAAAGACAATCCTTTAAACACATTAAAGCCTTCAAAAATGAAGGAAAATGCAGCAGTGGCCCTCTTGGGTTGGCAGAGATGCAGTGTGCCGCATGAAATAATTCAAATCACCACTAAGTTGTACAGTTCACTGAGTGGCTTTGTTCAAATCCCACACCTTCTTTAGAGGGTTGTTGTGAAGATAAAATGTGGGAGAAACCATTGGAGCTTCTTAGAGAAAAGACCGGAGGTATATTTGGTTCATATTCCCACAGGTTAAACACAAGTGTTTAAGTTTGCTGTGCGAACATGTTGTTTACTCTAACTGTTATTTTATCCTTTCAATCCCTGTGTTAGATACCTAATGCTGTTACTGAAACTAGTTGGTTTGTGTCATCATAAACTGAGATAAATAATGGCGAGGAACGTAAAACAAAATATGTCTAATCTTTATGCCCTGAATGTTATCATTTGGCTTTGAATAGCATCAGAGCTCCTATTAATATGGAGGAATTTCCAATGTCAGCCATGAGGAGAAGTGGCCTAGGCCATATCTGAGTGCTGTAGTTACTGATGCTCATTCAGTTACACGGATGACTTCCACCTCAAGGTCTGTGCACATGAAAGCTTATTTTCCAGTGGGGGAGCAGATTGGATTTGGACTTGTTCCAGCTCAGTAACTGAATGCATTTCTTTCAGCTGGGAGCAATTCCTGATCCACTCAGCCCAGCAAGTGCCTAACTAGATCTGGCTTGGTCAGGAAAATGAGTCTAGTGCACAGGGATTGGAGACAAAAGCAATGATCTGTTAAGTGTAGGGGCAGGACAAATATCTAAGGCTATTCCCAAATTCCCTGTCTTGAACTTAACCTGCTTTGCAGGCTTGTGGTGGAGATTCTGCTACTTATGGGTGGTAGATTCCTAACTAAAGAGATATTTAGATGCGTTGGTGAAATAAACGGCTACCACTGAAATACAATGTAATAGTTACTTAGTGAGTTGCTTGCTTGAAGCTGAGTACAGTGGTACCTCGGGTTAACTACTTAATTCGTTCTGGAGGTCCGTTCTTAACCTGAAACTGTTCTTAACCTGAAGCACCACTTTAGCTAATGGGGCCTCCTGCTGCTGCCGTGCCGCCGGAGCACAATTTCTGTTCCCATCCTGAAGCAAAGTTCTAAACCCGAGGTATTATTTCTGGGTTAGCGGAGTCTGTAACCTGAAGCGTATGTAACCTGAAGCGTATGTAACCCGAGGTACCGCTGTATAAACATACAGCAATTTGCCTTAATGGATACAAAGCCAGATAAGACCAGTCAGTGTAGGCAGTACTGAGCTGGCTGGTAGTGTCCCATGTCGCCCGTGGGAGTTTTGTCTCTGAGGTAAGCAGTGCCATTGGTGGGAAGTTCAAACGTTCTCTTCTTGCACATGGTGCTCTGATGAAATCACCCATCCTAGGTTTACATCCCTTGAAATGACTGCTAGTCACACAATTAAAGTAGAGCAGGCATAGGCAAACTCCGGCCCTCCAAATGTTTTGAGACTACAGTTCCATCATCCCTGACCATTGGTCCTGTTAGCTAGGGATGATGGGCATTGTAGTTCCAAAACATCTGAAGGGCCAGAGTTTGCCTATGCCTGAAGTAGAGCATCACTTAGTCTTTTAAATCAAATTCATTTTCCTCATAATTCCAAATTATGTTGCTGAATAGAAGGGAAAGACCTTTTGTACATACTCAAATACTCCCTCTCTTCCCTTTTTACTAAAATATTTTAAAGACTCACATGCCATTCAAAATAGGTCTTTAGAACTAAATGCTGATCATTCCTGGCTCAAATTAAGCTTCTTTGAGTCATGTGCTACATAATGATGTGTTATTTTATATTAGAATGATGCATATGGATGGAGTGTTCTCTTGTCATTGTTACAGTCAAAATTTACAGTTCTCCACAGAATATTTTTTTAATGTTTGGAGAGTCTGTTTGGAGAGTCTACCAGGGCACAAAACATAAAGATAATGTTTTTCCTCCATTTCCGGGCCTCCCTTGTTTTTACCAAAAAGTCAGTGTCTCCCTCAGCTGGAATGATAAACCTAGATTCCGAAACAACAAGCACTTGGATGAAGCCCTCAAAAGGCAAGCTTCCCAAAATTGTGGCTATCAATGAAAACATAGGTAGTTGTGTTTTGCATCCCATTCTTTTGTGCTGGCACTGGCTAGCATGAAGGCTGTGGAAATAATCAGATGATGTTTAAACTGAATACTTACTGACAATTCCTGTTTTTTGTTTCTCATGTGGGATTATAAGCTAAGGATTGGTTCAAGCATAACTTTTTAAAAATGTGTGCACCAGGGATACAAAATAAATTTGATATTGTTTGCATTTTAATGTCAACTACCTAATTCACACTTTCTGAACCAATCCTCAGATTGAAACACAGTTGTCCTTTGAAATTTGTACTCAGTTGAAATTTGTACACAGTTGTCCTTTGAAATTTGAATTTTGTGATGCAGTTCTTCATCCAAACAATGTGTGCAAAAATGCACATATTAAGACAAAGTGTGCCTAAGTATGCATATTCTAATGAAAACAACAAACAGAAATGCATTATATTAGAAGAAATTTTATGCAAAAATGTGTATCTCAGTCAAAACTGTACTCATACTAAAATACCATTGAATTTTCATGACTTTTTAAAAAAAAAAAACAAATTGCTGTGGAAATGTGGAGAACTGAATTTAAAATTAGAAAAATTAGAAATCAAACCTCACCCTTTTTATCAGTCCCTAGTGTGTACCTTAGCAAATGCATGTGCTCTATGGTGCTGGAATCGGCCACAATGGCAAACATCCTCTCCTCCTGTGTTATATTTGAAGGCTACAATCCCATTCCCTGACTTAAAAAAATGACTTCCACTGAGACTGGGGTAGGAAATGGAGAAATTTTAATGTCAAGAAACTTCCAGGCAAGCCAGAAGTCAAACATTCCCTATCAGAAATTAGGTGAAAGCATTTTCCACTTATTAAATCCACTATTGAAATTGCCATTGTTTCTTATCTGGTTCAGTATCCAAATAAAATTGTTGTCCAGTTACAGCTAGCCAAAATGGATCCAGTGTATGCATTCAATTATACAGAAATCATAGCTGTGAGAAGTGTGGGTAAATCCAAACTATACAAAAATACACTATGCAAAAATCAAATTATTCTGTACTAAGCCTTTCTCTCTCTAGATCTGTATAATTTTTGCAAGCCCCTTTTTTTGTTCTAGATTTTGCAATATTAATGACTTTGACTAATTGTCAACACCACCAATTACTATGACTGATACCTTATCATTTCCTACAATGAGCAATGCTAATTAAAATTGATCGTGCTGCCACTCTGGCACTGCAGCAAGTTCCCCTTTCATTTCCCCCCATTTTTTATTTTTTGTTTAAACATTAGTGTATTGTGCCAATTTGGTGAATTCAATAAGGAAAGCTCATTATTTTGATGTTTATTTTTCTAGCAGGGGTTTGAAGTCATATCGAAAGCCAGTTACAGATGTTGCAGAAATAAAATGGCAGGGAAAGAATTAATTTTTAAACTATCAAAGCCTACGCTAATAAGAATACTTAACTCTCTAATAAAGGTAAAGGTAAAGGTACCCCTGCCCGTACGGGCCAGTCTTGACAGACTCTGGGGTTGTGCGCCCATCTCACTTAAGAGGCCGAGGCCCAGCGCTGTCCGGAGACACTTCCAGGTCACGTGGCCAGCGTGACATCGCTGCTCTGGCCAGAGCCAGAGCCAGAGCCAGAGCCGCACACGGAAACGCCGTTTACCTTCCCGCTGGTAAGCGGTCCCTATTTATCTACTTGCACCTGGAGGTGCTTTCGAACTGCTAGGTTGGCAGGCGCTGGGACCGAGCAGCGGGAGCGCACCCCGCCGCAGGGATTCGAACCGCCGACCTTTCGATCGGCAAGCCCTAGGCGCTGAGGCTTTAACCCACAGCACCACCTGCGTCCCTCTGCTCTCTAATAGTGTGGTGCATTTTTTAAAAAATAGCATATGCATTGAAATAATAAAATAATGCATTTTAATTTCAAATGATAGGCACAAATAAATATCATAACTAAGGCATCCTGCTGAATTAGGCTCTTTCTTTCTTTCTTTCTTTCTTTCTTTCTTTCAAAAGTAGAATCTAAACAATGGTAGATAAACAGAGGCCCACTTAAGCAGCAAAATCTGTCCCACACTGATAGCCCTGAGCTCATCCCTTGTGATGTGTCCCACAACTTCACTCCATAACTTTACTCTGTTGCTAAAGATGTACCTCTTTCCCTGGCCTTTGATATAGATTCACTCTATTCTTTTGACTGCCAATTGTTTTAGCTGATTTTAGTATTGTATTTTTATATTGTTGCAACTTATGGGAATTTATGGTGAAGGGTGGGTAAAAATCTAATGATGATGGTGTGTCCAGGTGCATTGTCCGGTACAAGAAAACCCATCTGTGCCAGTAAACAAAAAGTTGAGTTCAGATGCAAGCCTCTGTTGTGCAACTCTTAGTCTTCAAGACATATACAAGTCTTGAATGTCATCTTCAAAGATGCACCACGGAGATATATGCATGAGACAGGAATCTGCCTTATAACAAATCAGAGCACTGGTCTATCCAGTTGGGTATTGTCTTCGCTGATACATGGAAGCATGCAGAGAAACAGATACAGAGTGTGCAATTATGACATTCACTGGGATTTTTCTTGAACAAATCCACTGTGTTTAAATTATAATATAATTGTGACTGCTGTCATTCAGAGTTAAGATGAAACCAATATAAAAATATTTGCTCAGCAGAAATGTCAATATAAAATCATCAAATTAGAAATGAATCAAGTGTATAATTAGCCAGAATAATGCAGTCTTTTATGACTTTCCGTTTGAAATCACATTGGGTATATTTGCAGTAGGTAAATTAAAACTTTTAAAAGCTTGGTTTACAGTTAAAGCAGCCTTTGCCAACCTGGTGCCCTCCAGATGTTTTGGACTGCACACCCATGCTTTTCAGAGGCTGAGTTAAAGCACCATAGTAGGATTTAGCTAGTTTAGCCTAAGTAGAGTTTCAGTGCACACTGATTTTCCTCCATTGCCCTTTGTTGGAGAACTGAGTGGCAGCTGAATTTGACAGCATTACCAAGCACAAACCCAGAAACATTGGTCGATGGTGCTGAATCCTTCTCTAAACCCTGCTTGATCTCCATGCAGAATGTTATTTGTATGTAGCCAGTCAGTTGACTTCATTTGTAAATGGTGAGTGTATAACTTTGAAGGGCAATCTAGCAGGCTGATGGGGCGGTAATTTTGTGGCAGAGACCTGTCCCCTTTCTTGAAGATTGGAACAATGATCTTTATCTTCCAGCTGGGAGGAATTTGGGCTGTGTTATTTATTTGTGTAAATAGCCAGGCCAAAATAGGTAACCACCATTCCGAATGAGTCTTGAAGAGCTCTGGAGGCAACATGAATATATGCCACATTTATCACGATCTTGGTGAAGATCTTCCCCATTTACAGTAATGAGAGAGAAATCTAAAGCCTTCCATTTTTAAAATGAACAATTATTTCAAGCTAGTCTGTATGTAACAAAGAGAAACGGACCAGCGGAATGACCTGAAAATGTTAATACATTCTGTGTTTGGGCTTCCTTCATACTGTATGTCAGTTGGGCCGGAAGCCTTTTCTCATTTACGAGCCACCAGTAACTTTTGCTGAAACAACGAGTGCAAATGAGAAGTAAAGAAAATGTGCCTTGCATGTGGGTTTTTGCTTCCAAAGGAGATACCAAGCAGTGCCCTTTCCAGAACTTCATGTGCTAATGGAAGCACATTATCTTCTAATAATGGTACCATTAATGCATGTCACCCTTGAAGCTCAATATGCTGCTTCGCTTTTCCTGAGAAATGAAGGTGTGTGCCATTCCGCTACCGGAAAGAGTGTGAATGCAGTGCAGTGAGTGATACTAGGAAGGATACTTTGCAGTTCTGTAACATCCTCTTTGTAACCTCTATGGATCGTTTATGAGCACTTAACAAGTATGAAGCCTCAACATTCCTCCTTAAGGTCACAGAGCAATCTGTGGGAAATGAATAGATGCCAGGCCTCCTTACTGAGAATATTGATTCCTTAGTTGGCCCTTTTCAGGTTGGAAATACATGGGGCCATTTCTAAAAATATTTTTGTGAATGGTGGGGATCATGGAAGCACAAAGAAAAAAGGTTCCCAACCTGTATGTTTTTGGCAGAGATACTGGAAATCTTTCCTGATATGATTATGGTCAACATATGCGTGGAATTCTTTTCCTGTAGAGCTCCAAGAGCATCTATCCCAAGCAAAGGAGGAGCCATTTTACTTCCAACACACTCAATGTTGGTGGAAACTGGTGACATGCTTTTACATATGAATAGTAATGCATATCTCTTTATTGCCATGGCTGTGCTGATTGGGAAGCTCAGATTAGGAATGGACAAATCGGTCAATTTCCAGTCGCCCTGTCATTTTTGTGTGTTTCCATTCATAAGTCTGTTTCATTCTATTTATGCATTGATTACACACACACAGGCATAAATATGCACACACATATTTTCAAACTCTGCAAAAAAATTGCATTATTTTCAGTAGATTTCTTCACAAAATCCACATTTACCCACCCTGCTCATTTACTCCTGAAATCTCATTTTTTATATAGTTAACCTTTTAAAATGAACATGTTTGATACAAATTCAGAGAGGTGGTAAAATATACTAAATAAGTGGGCATAAGAACATAAGAAGAGCCCCATTGGATCAGATCAAAGTCTTACCTAGTTCAGCATCCTGCTCTCACTGTCACCAACCAAAAACCTTTGAGAAGCCTGCAAGCAAGACATGAGCACAACAGCCCTCTCCTTACTTGTGCTGCCCAGAAATTGGTGTTCAGAGGCATACCACCACCAAATATGGAGGCAATTTATAGGCATCATGGCTAGTAGCTACTGGTAGCCGTTTCTTCTATGAATTCACCTAACCCCCTTTTAAAGCCATCCAAGCTGGTGGCCATTGCTCTTTTCTTAATGTTTTCCAGGTCTGCAGGTGTGGAAACCATGCCTGATCACAGTATTCCAGGTGTACCATAGTTTCAATAACAGCCTTATGATATTGACAGTTTTATTTTCAATCCCTTTCCTAATGATCATCAACATGGAATCCACCTTTTTCACAGCTGCTGCACACTGGGGCAACGTTCTCATCAAGCTATTTGTCATGACTCCAAGATGTCTTTCCTGGCCAGTCCCTGCCAGTTTAGACCCCATTAGCATATATGTGAAGTCAGGATTTATTTGTTTATTTTTTTTGTCCCAGGATGCATCACTTTACTCTTGCTTACATCAAATCGCATTTGCTATTTTAATGGCATTCACCCTCTTTCTAGAGATCCGTTTGAATCTCCTCTGTTATCAGCAAACTTGGTCACCTCACTGCTTGCATTTATGAACAATTTAAAAAGCACAGGTCACAATAACTATTCCTGGGGGAACCCACTTCTTACAGCTGTAAGATCTCTCTGCTTCCTGTTCTTTAACCTGTTACTGTTCAATAAGAATACCTCTTCTCTTATCCCATGACTAATAAGCTTATCCAAGAATCTTAAGTAAGAGACTTTATCAAAAGTCCATGTGCATGATGTGTACTGGATCACCCCTTTCTAACTGCACAGTGCATCTTCCTTCAGGCAGATCTGCTGGAATAAAATATCTGTCATATACCCATAGAAGTCCTTTTCCATATACCACCCTGCCTTTAATTGAATATTTCTGTGTCCTGTTCTTTTGGCAGCTCACTAACCAGTATACCTTTTGGGCTGATCCAGGTGTAATACTAAAACCAAGGAAGCCTTAAAGACTCTTGGACTTTTGCACCCCCTGCCCTTTTTCCTCTTCCCTTTGTGTGCGGAAATTCTTTCCATCCCCCACATCCTGGTTTGAGTCATAGTTTGCTGTTCCACCCAAACCAGAAAACTATGGTTTGTGCTTGCCCTGCAACCAGATATCTCAATACATTAGTACCTAAATAAGAAAAGAAAAATCATACTGGTTCCATTCAGATATCTGTGCCTTAGGTGCCAAACTAGAACATGAATAACGGATAAGGTGTTTTATTATATTTTGATTAATCATTTATACAGTGTTTTACAATATTTATTTTACTCCTTGGCTGGTGAAATGTCACCTTGCTCTTCTGTCAGTATACAGTTGTCAACAAACTGGCTAGTTTTCACTTTAAAAGCGCTGACAGTGTTAGTAATCTAATGTTATGCTTAGTATAAAGCTGAATCTAAGCCTCTAAAAAACATGGTAAAATATCCTTGGCAACAGTTCATTGGCATTGGCTAGAGCGGGGATGGGCAACCTGTGACACTCCACATATTGCTGAATTACATCTCCCATTCTCCCAATGTGGGATGCTCTTGGGGGCTGATGAGAGGTATAGACCAGAAACATCTGGAGAGTCACAAGTTCCCCATCCCTGGACCAGAGCATAAACAGTGTGATTATGTTTATAGAATGCTCCACTCAACGAGGATTAGGAAGTTGTTTTTAACAACAGCAGCAACTAAAGCAAATTGGAATGGCCATTTTGCTTTCTCTAATGAAGATATTCTAGCTGGTATTAATGGAGTACAGGAATTGAGTTCTGATTAATATAAATTCATTTTAAACCAATTTATTAAAAATGCATTAGAAGTTAGAAATATTGATCATGATCCAGTCCAGTTGCAGGGGCTTTGAATTGGTCCTATCAGATTAAGCACACATTTTAAAATTATATTTGTTTGTTGCATTTATATCCTCCCTTTCTCTCCAAGGAGCTCAAAGTGGAGTAAATGGTTCTCCCCCTCTTCATTTAATCCCTACAGCAAACCTGTGAGTTAGTAGGTTAGTCTGAGGGACAATGACTGGATGAAGGTCACACAGTGAATTTCATGGCTGAAAGGGGATTTAAACCCTGGCCTCCCAGGTCGTAGTCTGCCACTCTAACAACTATGTCACGCTGGTTCTTTCCCACACAGCTGGAGCTGAACTTGTGAAAGTGGAAGGAGCTTTCCTGTCCCTTTCTCCTCACTTGCTGCCCCCAAACGGCCTCAGCAGAAGGTCTGGGGACCCTCCTTGAGCAGCACTGGCTGTGCTATGGGGAGACTGTAGAAGGAAGAGGGAAATGCCCCACATCAGGCAGACACCAGGGTGGGGGGAGGGAAAGGAGACAGAACAGATCTGTAATGTGAGCAGCTTGTGGAACATTTGGTCCAATCCATTTGCAGCCAGTGAAACTTGAACATACTTAACTCTGACGGGAGCGTGTTCATTGAGATCCTTCAACCATTTCCGGAGAGAAAATGCGTTGTTTCATTTAAATGACGTTGTTCTTTCCTAAATATATCTAACTTCATTATTCTTTCCTTCCCTGAAGCGGGATAGCTCCAACTGTTTGCTCCTACACTCTTCATTTCCACGTTTGGCTTCCTTTTAAGCATTCTGGCACATTTCATGACTAACTTGGGAAGATACAAATCAATCCAGCAGTGTTATGTCTACTGTCCCTTGGACACAAATAGAAACAAGCACTGCTAATGATGAATCTCTTGTGTCTGTAAGACAACTGACTTTGATTCAGTCACTCATTATTGTTCTCTGTGGTCCATTGAGAAACTAGACTAAGTTTTCCCTTATATTTTGCATTGCAATAAAAGACAGTGGGAAAGGTAATTTCCTAAGTGTTAACACTGGGCACAGAAATGCCTCTTTTGAAACTGCTGATGGTTGAAAATAGGAGCCATTAGTTAGTTAATGAAAGTTGTTCATTCTACTTTCCTGTGATCCTAAGGGTTAATTCTCATGGCCCTTATTTACCGGGAGATCACTGGAAATTCAGTAGATGGAGCATCTGTAGTAGTCCTTAGATTACTGTTGGGTATATTCATCAATCACAATATGTGTGTCCTGAAGGACTTCCTATTGTAATTCCACATTAGAATCCTCTTTTCCCAGAATGGCTGCTCTTACTACTTACTAAAGATTAAAAAAACAACAACAACCCTCTGAAAAAGCATATAAATCTAATTGTAATTTGCAAAGCACGTTGCCAAAAATAATGCGAGTAACTGCATAGTAAACAAAGAGTACATTTATTTGTTTATTTCCTGGTTTCCTCTAGATTTCTATCTTAGCAAATGTTGTTTCACAAAGCCCTAATGGTAGTCAACTACATAAAGTACAATAAAAACAAGATTAGAAAATCAATAATGGTTTTAAAACTGTGCGTGTAAACCACAGTTGGTGGTGGGGGCTATACCAGAAAGCATAATACATACAAGCAAGTAACATGTCTTTCCCCCTCACCATCCCAACGGCCTATTGAAAAGATTTTTGTTTGTTTTTGCTAATCTAATAATATTGCTAATCTAATAATAAACAAGAGGGGCGGCCAGTAGCTAAAATAATGTATACTAAAGCAGCTGATGATTTTTATGAGGACTATAAGAAAAAATAACAAATTGATGCAAAATTGAACTGAACTTAACATTGGGGGAAAAATGTGAAATTGAAAGAAATCAAAATCGCCAAATTCTGGAGGTGGTGGAGCAAACCTATTTAAGATGCTAATCCAGGATGCACACTCTCCCCCCATGTCCCACCCCAGTAAATTGATGGGAGTGTCATGCAAATGCTGTTGCAATATTGTTTCTGAGTCTTCTGTTGCTCAAGTACCCCAGCATTAGTGATGATGACCAAAGCACAATGGGTCAAGTTTTGAATGTCATGGGGGAAGGGCAGTAACTGTTTCAATTCTTTCTCCTTCCCCATACAATGTTCATCTGTGCAAACATGCTTAATCCGTTTGCTAATGAAACAGTCTGCAGAGTCAGCAACACTGGGCAAAAAGTTCTGCTTATATGCCACTCCTTCTTTGGTGTGTTCAGATCCACATACTGTTGTGAAATAGCTGTAGGCCTATACCCTGTGCCTTCACTTCACTCGGGATGCAGATGTGCAAAGAGTGAGCAGAACACACTTCATCCACTATACTTTATTGGAGCCCTTTCCATACAGGTATTCTCCAGGTGTTTTGGACTACAATTCCAATGAGTTCTAGCTCCCATGATCAGTTGTCAGGAAAGACAGGAGCTGTAGCCAAAAACATCCAAAGGGTACCTCGCTATAGGAAGCTGCATTATTGCTTCTGTCCATTTCTTACATACTGGTTTTTTTATTTGTGCTACAAAAGAACAATAATATCAAAGACAATATGAGAAAGTGCTATTTTATTATCCTTGGCATTTGTGGTTAAATATACTGTTTGGGTCCATGGAGTTTTCTTGGCAGGGGTACTTGCCGGTACTTTCTTGGCAGGGTTCCTACTCCAGGTGGATCACGTTTGGTCAAAACTCTCCACTATGACCTGTCCATCTTGGGTGGCCCTGCACAGCATAGGTCACAGCTTCTCTGAGTTATTCAGGCCCCTTCACCATGGCAAGGCAATGATCCATGAAGCATCTTAAAAAGCAGAGACATCACCTTGCTGACAAAGGTCCGTATAGTAAAAGCTATGGTTTTCCCAGTAATGATGTATGGAAGTGAGAGCTGGACCATAAAGAAGGCTGATCACCGAAGAATTGATGCTTTTGAATTATGTTGCTGGAGGAGACTCTTGAGAGTCCCATGGACTGCAAGAAGATCAAACCTATCCATTCTTAAGGAAATCAGCCCTAAGTGCTCACTGGAAGGACACATCCTGAAGCTGAGGCTCCAATACTTTGGCCACCTCATGAGAAGAGAAGACTCCCTGGAAAAGACCCTGATGTTGGGAAAGATTGAGGGCACAAGGAGATGGGGACGACAGAGGACGAGCTGGTTGGACAGTGTTCTCGAAGCTACCAGCATGAGTTTGACCAAGCTGCGGGAGGCAGTGGAAGACAGGAGTGCCTGGAGATGCTATATAAGATGCTATGTGGCTATGTAAACATGCATCTTGTCCATCTGGGTGTGTGTGTGTTTTGAAAAAATACTACTATGCATCTAAATCAGGCAGAAGCTAGCCACTAGAGGTCTCTTTCTAAAAAGTGTGTGTGGGGGGGTTGGATTCTCGGGAATTAGGGAGAAAAGGATTTCTGCCTAAAGGTTTTTTTTGGGGGGGTAGATTAGTCATGTACTGTTTTGTTATGGCATTTAACTGTACTACGGTTTTTTCTGTGGTGCTTTAGTAAGTCAGCTTTCAGGGGCCTTTCCCATGTAATGAATATGACCTTATTATTTAGTTATTATAGCAGTGCAATGGACAGTAATGCTTCCCCCAGCCAACCTAAATACTAATGTAGGGCAAGGCTTTTAGAAAAGTTTGGAGTAATGACTGTACAATAATTGTGATGATGAATCTCCTCCCCTCCTGAGAATAATGACATAAATAGAGCCCCATGAAAGGCCTATATAGTCCAGCATCCTGTTCTTACTGAGATAATCATATCAGGTGTCTATGGGAAGCCTAAAAGCAGGACCTGAGTGGCAATAATAATAATCACATACACATACACATACACATACACATACACATACACATACACATACACACAAGTTTCTAGTTCCTGTGGCTGCTGGGGGAGGGGTATTCACAGGAATGCCCAGGTAACAGAGAGAATTGTTTGGAAGCACACAGGTTGGCCACCATGCTAACCTGAAATCCACTTTGTTCATATAAATTATGTTATCAATGTACAATTAAGAGCCAGGCAGGGGATGGACCATTGACCTAGCCTGGTTCTTATAGTCTCATTCAGCAAAAGCAAACCAGGAGCCCATTGGCTGTGACGTTCAGCTTGAGTGCCTGCGAATGTCTAGCGTTCATAGATTTACTTTTCTTATGTAAGCATTATCCTAGCATGCAATATCAGTATTTAAGCCAATGACCTGAGAAATGCTGTTTATTCCAGTTTGACTTCTCTGCCTCCTCTCCACTTAATCATTCTTAATTTTATTTATGTATCTCATCTCCCTAGTGAGACAATGTGCTAATTAACAGTGTAGCTTATTAAGTTTATGTTATTTTCTCATCATAATGTATACACCAAATGAACCCGATGCTACAGCTCAGGTTGCTGAATGGCTGATCTTTTTATTTCAGTAATAAGACACACATGACAAGTGGTGCATTCCTGGGTGATTATGCTTCTAGGAGTGTTAGGGGACACAAGGTCAAAAGGTTGAGTGACTTTAACTACCTGAGAAGAGCCATATAATCCCCTGAAAATGGGTTGTCTGGAGTGTGTTATGCCTGCTGCATGGAGTCATGAAAGTCATAAAGTGTGTGTGCGTGCACTGAGGAAGGGATGAATAGTCTGAAGTCCTTGTCTAGCCTCTTGCATGGAAGCAGAATCTACAAAGCTACACAGAACAGAACCAACCTCTTCAAGATCTTGCTTTCTCCTTCCCTGCACACTGCAGACACAAATTTATTTTGTTCTGCTATTCCACCTGTAAGTGTCCTTGTACAAGACAGCTGGTGACAATAGAAGACAGGCAATCAAAGCAAAACCATACAATAAGATAATAAACAGTAAATAAGTACTCAAAGCAAAAATAATACACACATAAGAAGCATTTTTACAGCGCGCGCACACACACACACTCCCCAAACTCAGAATGGAATTGTCTGAAAATCTTGATGTCAAGCTTATCTACACAGGGTTGATTTTTTTTTAACCTATCTCACTCCTTAACAGAAGCAAAAACACTCAGTTCTGCAAAGAATGAAGTTATCACACCTCATTCACATTATTATATTTATTATAAGCATAATATATTGCATACATACAGTATACACTCCAGATCCCCTAAGTAAGGAGCACATAAACAGATGCATACAACAATTTATATAGCTGTATGATATATAGATAGATATAGATATAGATATAGATATAGATATATAGATATAGGCAAATTATGCTCCATAAATCTGGTACAGCCCACAATTTGACTCTTTTATATTTAGCATACGATATGGGGGTTGTGTATTATTTTGGGTGGTTGTTGTTGTTTTTGTCTTGTGAGACAATGGAGTGCACCACCAGGGGTGAAGTCAAATTGCTGGAGAATCAGATCACCTGCTGTGACTGCAGAGACTGGTAACTTGTAACTGCTTCCTCCCATGTTGTTCTTGCTGTGTTGGCAGCACCAAAGTGACCTCTCTGGGGCACAAGCCTGAGTAGTATGTATGGAGGTCCTGGGCTGCCCAGATGACAAGACCTTGCTGGTCTCTCTGATTTGATCTAAAGGAAAGGAGAGCAATATATTTGGCACCAACTTTGCCAAGGAATTGCTGGAAGGAGGCATACAGGACATTATCCAACTGTTTTAGGGACTCCACTCCAGATTTATGTAGGGTTTACTACTTAGCCTTTTCTCTCTCCTGAAGATGTCCCTCAAGGCAGCGGGTATTTGACTCATTATATGCAAAAATTATACCCCAAATAGACTTTTTTAAAACAAAAACAACCCAAAACACAGCAATACTCAAGTACAGGAACAATGATCTTGGCTGCATTGAAATCTCTGAGGGTGGTGAGCAGTTTAAAGCCTTCCCTATTGTCATGGCCCCAGGCCAAGAATCCTCCTACAGCAGCAGCACTGAGGAGAAGATTCCTCCACTTCCTGGTCCTTGCACAGTGTGTCCACTGGCATCTCAACTCTAAAACACCCAAGTCTGGACCACAGACATCTCAGAGGACTGGGAGAACTCCCAGGATTTTTCTCTGAAACAGTCCCCACTGCTAGAAAAACCACTGCTTAAAAAGCAACTGGCTGCAGATGGACACTTAGCAGGTAGGGTTCCATCTTGACTACCTAGCCCACAATATAAGGCTCTGCCAGTTGTTCCAAGATACTTCTGAGATAGCTTGTGTTTTCTGACTCAGCTGCAGGATCATTAACCATGGTCCTGAACTTGTACTTTAGTCCTTATCCAAGGTCCTGAATTTTCCTTCCTTTCCCATCTGCTCCTAATGGAGTTATGGACTGGAAATGGGACAGATATTCAGGGAACAAAGATGCAAGAAACTTGCCTTAAAGTTTTTTATGAATTAATAAATTAATTTCAACTGACACTCTTGAAACAAAAAAAGTGCTGAAAGCCAGCATGGTTTGTGGGAATCGTATAGGAACCCGATTTCTCCATAAAAGAGAGGATGGAAATTTTTGGTTCCCCAGATGCTGTTGGACTCCATCCCTTATCAGTCTCAGTCAACATTGCCAATAGTCTGGGATAATTGTCCAGCAACAGATGTACTCCAGCAACACCAGGGCAGCAATCTAGACCTAGAACATTATTCCACATTTGGGCAGGTTTCTTTGGGGGTGGGAGGTGAAATTAGCATACTTTCAGAACATATTTTGTGGTGTGAACTTCCTGGGTCTTGTTTTGGGTTAAAAATCCTATTAAATATTAGTAGGAAAGATGTCAAGGTCAAACTGGAAAGTAGTACATTCATACCTTGGATCTCAAATGCCTTGGCTCCTGAACAAATCGGCTCTGGGATGATAAAAAACCGGAAGTGATTGTTCCAGTTTTCAAATGTTCTTTTGGAAGCCAAACATCTGATGGGGCTTCCACGGCAGCCAATCAGAAGCTGCATTTGGTTTCCAAATGTTTTGAAAGTCAAATGGACTTCCGGAACAGATTCTGTTCAACTTCCAAGGTACAACTGTATGTGACATGAGGATTTATTTTAGTATTATATTTGCAGACAAATTTTTGAAAAACTGTGTGTATCACAGTATGTACGCTCAAAATGCTGCAGACTTCTTTTGACACACACACACACACACGTGCGCGCACACACAGAGCGGCAAAGCCCTACTCAACATTCATCAAAGTATTCCTAAGTTAATGTTACTCTTCATAAAATAAATACATGAGGCTTCTGTGTGTATTCCAAGCCTTAGGGCTTTATATGTAGATCTGTGCCATTAAATAGAAATGCATTGGAGCTGCTATTCAAAGGGTCACAACTTTCAATACCAAAGGAAATTGCTGAAATTGTTTTAATATATCTGCTCTTTTTCTCTCCTTGAAATGTCCACCACAGCATATTGGTTCTTAAAGGATTGACTCTATTATTCCTAAAGACTCATTGAACACACCAAGTGTATGACTTTTATGTGTGCAGAAGAAAAGGTGGAGATTAAAGCCATTGGGGGGGGGGGCTTTCTTAGCAACGGAAAAACAAAACAAAAACCAAGGCCCTCACATATCTGTATAGTTATACAAAGAAGAGCCGCAGGGTTCTAGACAAATCTGAAGTGCTAAATTAGTCCACCCTTCTTAAACCAGCATTGTGGACCATTTTTGCAACATTTTTGGTCATATCTGTGAAAGGTGACCTTAAAATGTAATATTAAGAATAATGGGATGACTGAGAAACAATAAGCATGCCCATGTTGATCATATGATTATTGTGTCTCTCTCAAGTTGATTGCATGAATAGTCACCAGTCACTGCCACCAATAGGCATTTATTTACCATGTGAACAAAATGTTACATGGAGGATACGTTATCAAAAGATGATAATTTTATTCCTTGATAATTACTGGTCCCAAGTGATTGTGTGAATTGCCCTTAATCTGGTTTGGTTTCCCCCAGATGTTCTTTATTCTATATTCCTCCATGGATCTGCTTGATAAAAGCTCAGTCAACCAAACTAATGACAGATCGAATCATGAAATTGTAGAGTTGGAAGGGACCACAAGGTGATGCTAGTCCAACCTCCCAGCAATGCAGGGATCTTTTGTCCAACATGGGGCTTGAACCCACTCTCCTGATATTAAGAGTCTCATGCTCTACTGGCTGAGTTATCTGTATTTGTAAATCTGAGGCATCTAATCATAAGCCTGCATTTTTATTAAAGCTTATATGTTTAATCAGGGCTTGTATTTTAAAATGAGCTTAAAGATTTTCAAATGTTCATGCCAGGCAGAAGAGCAGCTGCCTAGAAAAACCCTGGCAAGATGTTTTTTCTCCTAGACAAGGGGGCCCCCTGATTTATAGCAGAAAACAATTCTCAAAGTCGTAAAAAGGGAATTACAGGCTGAGAGCCAAGGTTACACTGACCCTACAAATTAAGGGTTGATAAATAGTAAAATGAGCCATATCTTCTTCCTAAGGTTAAAAAGGCCAAGAGCAAATTGAAAAAGCAACTGGTCTGGCTGGCAGAAAGAGAGCATTTTTGGGAAGTCTTTTCTAAAGCTGTTTCTTTCTTAAACTAAGATCCTTTTAAGATTTCTTTTCCTTTTAAAAGGTTATTTATGTATTAAATATATTAGTTTAAATATAATTATGCAAAGGATTTAAGAAATGCTAGATTCTTATTTCATATAGTTGTAAGAGTTGTAACTATCCTGAAATTAAGTCAGCCACCAGCCCAACCTCCTGCCAGACAGGAGACGCCATCGAGCACTCCTGATATATGGTTGTCAGGCCTTTTGTTTAGAAACCTTCAAATGAAGGAGATCTCTCAATGTTGATGTGAACTCAAAATCCTTGACATATGTTTAAGATAAAAATTCAAGATTAACCATCTGTTTTGGAAGGCAATAGGGCAAGGAGGGCAAGAGGTGAGCTGGTAATTAAGATTCCTTGTTGAGACACATGTAAGATATATTACTACTTATTTGTCATTTATAGATAGCTCTTTGTGTCCCATAAAAGGGCAAAAGGAAATGGGTGTATCTTTTGTGATTGGTTCTAGCAAACAGCCAATAGGAATTTCAACCAGGCTGATTGGACAGAGGCAGCCACAGGAGGAGCAAGGGGGCTGGATTAAGGAAATATAAGTGCTGGCCAGAATGGCAGGAGGCCAGGCCAGAGCTTGGTAACCATATACCACTGTGCCTCATATTTATTTGTCTGACAAATAAATTATTATTTTAATTTCTCTATTGCTGCGTTGAATATTTCATTCCAGCTAAGCGTTAACCACAAGCAGGGTGCTACAAATCCAGTTCCCTAATTGGTATTTATTTCTTTTGAACAGTGGCCAAGGCATGGTGACTGCTAAGTGGATCTAGGCTTCATGACCAGAAACAGATTACTGAGGTAATTTGATGCTTTTATTATTATTATTGGTCGAAAGAACTGTGTTTGTTTCAACTATCAAACATGACTTCTAATGGCAGTAGACAATCAAAGGTCAGGAGGACAGACTGTATTTCATTTTAAATTAGCATTGGCAGACAGTAAAAGTATAGACATGAATTAGTAAGTCCTTTTTAATTCAGACAAAAGAAACATATTTTATACAGAGAACTGTTGGGCTGATCTTTCTCAATCTACGATCACTTAGTTACATGAAACAACTATTATAAAACAAACAACTATTATAAAACAGTTATCTGTTGTGCTCAAGGATATTGTGCAGTGTACAGATTTAGTCTTTGGTATTTGTGTGTGATAGGACCTGGTGGCCCCAATATATTATGAAAGTGAAGACTGACATTTATTTGACAGGTGTTTTATTGAGGCATACAATGTGGGCGTAAAACATCTTAGCACACATGTTTTGCAACTTCCTCTGCTTAGAGCTCACTTAGAGCTCCTAGCTCTAGCTCTAAGTGAGTCCATGCTTTCTGTACCTCTTTCCAGAAGAAGAGATATACATTTTGCTTGGCTTTCTTTTTGTTGTTTTTGTTTCTTTTAAAAACAAGGTAAACTGAAGTCCTTCAGCATAATGAGCAATGAGGCATGTAGGTTCCTGGTTATTTACTATGCTGTAAACAGCAGAAAAAGAGGAAATGCAAGTGAGCTGCATTTCAACTGTCTGTTCTGCTGCAACATACAGAATGAAACTTGTAGATCAGTGAAGAACATGAACACCACCAAGCTTCTGAGGCTTATAAATGCCATTATGAGGAAGATCCCAAGTCTTACTTTTACACACTGTGATAGAAGTGTAGAAAGAAGGAACATCTCTCACTCAAGCTTCTTCTCTTGCTGGTTCTCCGTAACATGGAAACAGGTGTTTTGAGGAGACCAAAGTAAAAATGCATTTGCTGTATCCCTAGATCCAGGAAAAGGAGCTGGGAACCTCTGCCTCATGGGACAAATTTGGCCTAACATGCCTCCCTATTTGGCCCCTGAGGCCATTTCAGCAAAACCCCACCCTTACTTGCTTTGCACATGAAATCATATATGACATAGGGAGTGGGAGGGAGGTAAGGGCATGGCTTGGTCAAAAGGGGCTTTACAGGCACGGCCAATTTGTGCAATTACTTCCAAATTGCTCAACAACCAGCTGGCTGTTGGGCACTTAGGAAGCAGTGAGCACAGGAATTGTGAAGCAGTTTGTGCAGTGCTTCCAAAATACATGAAAATCAGCAGACAATGAATTCATACCATGCTGGACACACCTGGCCACCACACTGTCTAGCTTGGACTGCATTATGAGGCTGCATCAGTTGGAAATGACTCTATTTTGCCCTTTCTGCTCAGAGGAGCTACAGTGGTGGAGCTTTCCACTGCCGGTCAAAGGATGATCTTCACAGTGGACCTCCCTTTAGCTCCTGGAGTGTCACCTTAGGGACTTAGGATTTCACACTCAGTATGTACAGTGTGTGTGTGGTCATATATTTTATCTTGCTTTTCATTTACATATTTTTTTTTCCAATTTTGGAAATACGCAATTGGTTCTAAAAAAAATCTAATTAGAAAATAGTAAATTGTATCTGTATCTTATAAATCTATATATGTCTATTTTGCCATATATACAAATGAGTCCTGTCAGCAGAAGCCTTCTGCAAGGATGCCTGCTTGTGCAATGGGGTCCTCCTCCTTCATCTCCCCTGTGTATCCTCTGTGATTTGCCAATTTTCACAATTTATATGGGGCTAAAATATGCTTGCCCTGATGGAATGATCACCTTTGCATAATGTTGAACTCCTCCCATGGATATACATAGGCACATGCACACAAGAAACAATGCAGTTTCTGACATGAAATGATGTTCAATCTGATCCTATAGATGTGTGCTCAGAAATGAGTCCTATTGTGTTCAATGGGACTTATTCCCAGGTAACAGTTCCTAGAATTTCAGCTTGGGTTTAAGGAAGTTCAGCTTGTATGTAGCAGTTCTTTGTTGTCACAATAATGCATTTGGCACTCTCATGCTGTGTCAGAAAAGGGTATGTGAGGAATATGTCCTCTTATTACAGCTCAGCAAAGCTAACAGGTACAAATAATGCTGAATATATCATGACAATGAATTTAATGCACACAGCACAATAAAAGGATTGCTAATATGCCAATAAAGTGATTGATAATGTACTGAAGGAGTTGATGGAAGTGGGAAGATCTCTGTGTAAATTGGATAAAATTGTATGTAAAGAACAGCTAGAAGAATGGATTTGCTTCAATATCTGGCCAGCTGGTTGCAGGCTTTTTGAAGCATTCTTTGTGTGTGCATTTGTATATGACTGTTTCACAAATTGCTTGAAGTAGCATATATGAAGAAAGGATTCCAAACAGTCTTTCCATCTAGGAAATGAGTAGAGTGAGACCTGTTTGAATTTGAATGCTGAAACTCTAGCAAAAGACCATCAAGTCATATTAGGAGCTGGGCAGCTGGCCATGATGATGATGATGATGATGATGTTGTTGTTGTTGTTGTTGTTGTTGTTGTTGTTGTTGTTGTTGTTGTTGTTGTTGTTGTTATTTTATTCTGCTCTACAGCTTTGGAATTTAAAGTGGCTTGTGATGAAAATAAAATAAAATCAGGTAAATCACAGCAAATGCAACATTAGTTGCCAGAATGAAGCCATATTAAACTAAAAATACTGTGACTTCCCTGTTTCACAGGAGAAAAGGAAAAGGGGAAGTTTGCATGTATAATTAGCTTTTAATCCTTAATAGCTGAAATGTTGTGAAGCTCTTGGCAGCCCTATGACAGGATACATTTGTAAGCCTATATATAGCATATTTAATCTTATCCTCCATCTGAAAAGTGCCTAGGTTTTCTGTTCTGGATGATGGATGGATGGATGGATAGGCACATACACTCACACAATTCTGCTTAAAGTAATCCCCTCTATCCTTTAGTCTGTAGCAAATATACCATGCTTGATTTAGAATTGTTGGTAAATTATTTATCTTCTGTGGCTCATGTTGTATAGAAAACAAATGGAACACTGTCTTTTGCCGAAGCTTTGAAAAAAGGGGAGACTTCCTTCGGAGAGAGGTGAAATAGCATATATACTTAACAAATGTAATTGGAACATTGGGGTTTACTTTAAAGGTTAAAGTGGGTTAGATGGATGTTTCTTGGGAAATGACTTAGGGCTTATGTGCCTTGAACTAAATCCCCCATTTTGCCCATCTTGAGCTTGCTACTTCGGCTGTGCACTCCTGCAAACTGGTTGCAAGACACTGTAGAAACAAATCCATTAGTTTTTGCTCAGGTTGATTATGATCATCCCAGTGGAGCAGACAGAGACTATCATTTTGACCTCTTTAACTGTCTTCTGGGGGAACTGCTTCCATAGGAAGTTTCTCTATGTAATTATTCCTGTGGATACCCTAACAGGAATCTCATACTGTAGTCTCCCTTCTAACCTCAAAAATCGACTTGGAGACAACTAATATAGTGTTTTTGCATCTATCTATTTTCTAGAATAATTTAGAAAGTGTTTCTGTTGATACAAATGCTTGATCCAGACTTGCAAATACATATGGAATTCAGCAAGGTAAGCAGTTAAGGATGATTTGCACCACATTTCCTGGGCACAGATTCCTCAGAATTATGCATCAGTTTCACCCAAGCAGCCATGTTTTCATTTCAGCTGTCATTGGGTGATGGATTCTTGACTTGGGGGCACAGCAGAAGTGTGTGAACCAAATCCTTGGTTGAGTTATTTGCTCTGCTTCCTAGTCCTGAATTGTTCCCTTTGGATACCATGCAGCGGAGGAGAGAACAGTATAAAATTCCACGAATAGTCATCAGTCGTTAAGTGCATGAGCACCTAATGCCAACATCACTAGAGTATTATTGGCAATATTTCTGAGTTGCAAGGGCAGTTATAGCATAGTCATCAGATTTTGGTGTCTGAAATAAAGCGGGATTTTCAGAACTTCTGCAAATACATTTATGAGAAACCTTTTGAAATAACTGCTAGGATGCATGGCACATTAGTCAGTAGGAAGCATTCATTTTCACAATGCCACATTTTACTACTAGCAATATTCATCACAAACTGTTGCTTCCATTTGGCAGTAGTGTCGTAACTTCCATCATGAATTGTGACTCTGTGGTGTTGAATTATACCGTTCAATTGCAACTACCATCTGATCTGCTTCATGCTGCGCAATCTTTAATTGGTACCTGCTTCTGTATGTGATCCAGTGTAGAATATTGCTGGAAATAATGCACTCATCTTCTCCTTACCTCCTTTGGAGAGTTGTTCCGCTTTCCCAGAGATCAAAGACAAGGAAGTAACAGGTGTGCCTCTCCAGGTTCAGGTAGTGCGACATGTTCTTTAGTTGATCTCCCACTGTGCACCCACAGTGAACTCCATCTGGCTTCCTTTGCACTGCTTCTGAGTAGAAGATGTAGCTGCTAGGAAGCATGGGTGTTCTGCAATATGCTACTTGGCACACAGTGTCTCAGGCATACCTGTCGGAGAACTGGGATCAAAAAGGAGGGAGGCCATAGTGGCAAGTATCAGCACAGTTCTACATTTCCTCTACACCATAGTATTTTTTTCCCTGTCAAATATGCTAATGATCATCAATGGCCTATTCATGTTTTATTTTATGTTAGTTTTTACTTAAGACCTCTTTTCTGCAAGTGATGATTAGGTGAATGTCCATAAAAAAACCTAACTTGTAAATGTATAAATATTGAACAATTTGCCTGATGAACCTAACTGCATTTATACTAGAATAATTGGTGTAATAGATAAGGGGGATGCAGTTGATATATTATATCTAGATCAGGAAGGTGACACTTGTGATACTCCTAATGTTCCTGGACTGCAACTCCCATCATCAGTGATAATTGCCCATGCTGACTGGGGCAGATGGAAATTGGAGTCCAAAAACATCTGAAGGGCCACAGGTGCCACACCCTGATCTAAATGCTGGGCAAACCTGTGGACATGCTCACATAGGATTCTACTAGGACAGAGATACAGTGGTACCTCGGGTTAATAACTTAATTCATTCAGGAGATCCGTTCTTAACCTGAAACTGTTCTTAACCTGAGGTACCACTTTAGCTAATGGGGCCTCCCACTGCTGCCGCATGATTTCCGTTCTCATCCTGAAGCAAAGTTCTTAACCCGAGGTACTATTTCTGGGTTAGCGGAGTCTGTAGCATGAAGCGTCTGTAACCTGAAGCATATGTAACCCGAGGTACCACTGTAACTTTTATTGTGTTGTGGGTCCAGTTTTTTAATTCAGAGATACCTCTCCCACTCCAATATTGAGTCCTGAAGAAACCAGCAGGAGAAGCCAGCTGGGGTATTTTTGGTTATATCAAGCCAATGACTGCATACAACTACTGCTCCAAATCACCAGGAATTATTTGCACAAAGGAGGCAATGAAGGTACCTTGTACTTCCAAGTGATCACTGGTGTATGTGCGGTGGGATCATCACTGAGAATGAAGCAGCCACACATAAGGCCTTGCTCAACTAGGAAGTGTCACTATATATTCACTGAGTAAATAACCCCTAGGCTAAACCAGCATTCAATTCACTGGTGTTTAGTATTTTTATTTAAAATGTAAAGCTAGGTGGTGGAAGTAGGAGTGGTGAAAAGCAGCCTCTGATTTCTTCCATAATGTCATGCTTGCCTTTCCTCTAAAATATCCTAAAATAGCTCACGAGAAAGTACTATAATGAATGCAATTAGATGAACATACTACATCCACATACTCTTCCACTGTATTGAAACAGCAAGTGCTAGTACTGACCTTTAATGCCCTAAATGGCCTCATCCCAGGATATCTGAAGGAGCATCTCCACCTCCATCATTCAGCCCAGACACTAAGGTCCACTTCCGAGGCCTTCAGGAGGTTCCCTCACTGCGAGAAGTGAGGTTACAGGAAACCAGGCAGAGGGCTTTCTTGGTAGTGGTGCCCGCCCTGTGGAATGCCCTCCCGTCAGATGTCAAGGAAATAAACAACTATCCGACTTTTAGAAGATATCTGAAGGCAGCCCTGTTTAGGGAAGTTTTTAATGTCTGACATTTTATTATTTTTTGTATTTTGCTAGAAGCTGCCCAAGAGTGGCTGGAGAAACCCAGCCAGATGGATGGGGTATAAACAATAAAATTATTAGCATTATTATTATTAACAGATAGCAGAATAAGCAGTTCTGTCCAAAGGAGGAAACCTAAGAGTTGATGAAAATGGAGCAGGGGAGGAGGGAGAAAACAGGAAAAGCCAAATAGATTTTTCAGGATGATATGGGTATTCCTTTTTTAAAAAATGAGATTTCCAACTGCACTGCTTGGGAAGGGAGAACTGGAATCAGGAGAATGGCCTGGGGTGCATAAGTATTTGAGAATGTGGGTCTGTAGAAACGAGATGAGACAGATTTGTGGCCTGCTGTTTGTTTCATAGTAGATTTGGCTATAAAATGCTACTGATTTGATAGAAAGTTTGCGTACTCAGAATAAAACCCATCACATCAAATTGAAAGAAGAAATGTGAATAATGTAAGGGTTCCTGGCTCTTTCTGTAACACTTTGCAACTTGCTGGTAAAAATCACATACAGCTGTCTCAGCATGCAAACACACACATACCAGTCTGCATGTTGACGGAACAGCATCTGCCTCTGTAACCACATTGTGTTGTGTGAGAAAAGGAAAGAAGAAAGATTACTGTGCCACTTTTAAGGCTTTGTCCAGGTAGGGGATGCAAACAAATGGTGCCTTCCCAGGTGCATAAAATACCTATAGCTAGCCAAATTATTTTGTCCCTTGCAGCAGAAAACCCCCAAAGTGCCTCTCTCTGTGAGTAAAAAATACAATAAAATAAATAGCACAACTAAAAACTTTTTTGTTTTGGTAAGGCTACTGAAATATGTGTTTTAATATAGACCGAAAAATCTATTTGTCTTCTCCACTTTGTGTGCGCGTGCATGTGTGTGTATACACACACAGTAGTACCTCTGGATGCGAACGGGATCCGTTCCGGAGCCCTGTTCACATCCTGAAGCAAACGCAATCCGCGGATGCGGGTTGCGATTTGCCACTTCCGCGCATGCGCGACATCATTTTGAGCATCTGCGCATGCGTGAGCGGCGAGACCTGGAAGTAACACACTCCGTTACTTCTGGGTCACCGCGGAGCACAACCCGAAAATGCTTAACCTGAAGCTACTTCAACCTGAGATATGACTATATATATATATATATATATATATATATATATATATATAATATTTATATATGGTTTTATTTTGATTTTTTTTAGGTTACCTTGTTTTTAACTCTGACTTTCATTGATATATTTCGCATTATTTATTTATTTATTTATTATGGAAACACAAAATCAACCATTTTCTGCCCTTTCAATGACACCTGAAATGACATCCTTGGGGCAGCTGGGGTGTAGGAAGGGGGGCGCGGGGTTGTCTGCCCCGGGTGTCACCCTGAGGGGGGTGGTGACAAAATGGCAGGTGGCCGAGGGCTACACTCACTGTAGGGCAGCTGAGGGTGTGCACGCCATTGTTATGGGTGCCGCTCGAGCGTCTTCCGTACGGCGCTCGAGTGGCGCTAGCGGTATCAACACTGCACATGCGCCATCTGTATCAGCACCGCGCATGCACCACGGTGCCAGAGGAGCTTTCTTTCACCACTGGGGGCAGCCTCTCCCTCTGGGAAACGACAGAGGTTTGTTTGTCTTCCTGTCCTTGAGTTAGAAATTAAGATTGTATCATAAATGCAGGAATTAACATTGGTTTCCATTAGGGTTCATCACAGCCATGATTTCAACTTAAATTAGTGTGTATTCTATTCATATGTGGTAAAGTAAGAGGTGTGCCAAAATTATCTCCACAGGTATTTCTCTGGATTCTCTGTATGAAATGTGCATGCCTGAGTTAGCAGAATGAAAAGCAAAACACAGCTGGAGCGTTCAATAGATGAGGGGTTGCATGTGGGGTTGTAAGCCACATTTAGAAGTGAGAGAATGAGAATTGAAGAGATTTAAAGCAGGTTCTAAGCAAGGATTTGGTGGCATGAAAATACCGAGGAGAAGCACCTAAAAAGCACTCTACAAAGTCCCATTTTCAGTCCTGCAACACAGGTGACTAGGGACAGAGAATGCAGCATGGAGTAAGTATAGTTACTAATTAGAAACTGGCCTGGAATAGGGATTAGATCATGAAAAAAATAAATGGAAAGGAAGAGCACACAAGTGTGTGACATTTTCTTTCTATCAGCTGATTATTGGGAGCCACCTGTTGATCTTCCTCACTTGCCATACCAGGAAATGCCAGACTTTCATACTTAAACATAGGGCGAGCAGCCAGTGAACTGCTAGTTGTTGGTTTTTTCCTATAAGCCTCTTGCTGTTAAGGAAAACTGCCACCAGTTGCTGTCTCCTCTTCATGACACTTAATGCCACCAGCCCCTTTAAACCACTTAAAACAACATGAAAGTAGATAATGGGCCTAGCATTATGCAAAACAAGCCTGAAGGAACCCAAAGCCCAATGGAAATCACGTTAAAATGTTTTATGAGTAGAAAATCCAAGACCACACGTGAAATAAGAATACAGCCGTACCTTGGTTTTCGAACAGCTTAGTTCTCTAACGTTTTGGCTTCTGAACGCCACAAACCTGGAAGTAACTGTTCCAGTTTGTGAACTATTTTTGGAAGCCGAACGTGCAGCGTTCTGTGGCTTCCAATTGGCTATAGGAGCTTCCTAAAGCCAATCAGAAGCCATGATTTAGTTTCTGAATGTTTTGGAAGTTGAATGGACTTCCAGAATAGATTCCGTTCAACTTCCAAGGTATGACTGTATGTGTAAGCATGCATGATAGCCACTCAGTTACAGTATCCAAAACCCTCAAGCAGTGATCTCCAAATTCCTCCAATTGTTATATGAGATCACCTGGACTGCAACCTTCAATTTTTTTTGAAGGGACTGTGCAGACTTTGGCAATTTTAACAGAGGCCTTTCAAAGTATTATTTTAATCCAACTCCACCCACTCTACCTCTGGTTTTTATAATTGCTGCCTCTAAGTTCCCCCCAAGAAACAAATATAAATTTACAGGCACATTTTAATCAGGAAAACAGCATGGAGAGTTTCTCCTGATAGCATTTTGGGAAGTTCCCATGAAAAACTTCAGGAGATTCTAATTATGGATCTCCTCCATTGTGTCCAGTTTGGCTCAAGAGATTGTTATTTTAGTTTTAATTATTTCAGAACAGTTTAAATGGATGTTAATTACTCATTGGAAGATCAGGGCCTTACATCACGTAGGGCACTTATTAAAGCACTATAGGCTCCCTACTGCAGTTATTCAACTATCTGAGTGTTGCAGAAATGGGGGTGGAATGGGAGTGACAGGCTCATCCTTGCTGCCCCCCTTCTGTAATGGTAATCAAGGGGCGGGGGGGGGGATGAGTGTCAAGAGCTTGTAAATGCTCAGAATGTTATGCATATTCTTGGAATCTTGGTGTCAATGCACAGATCAGTCTTGCTGTAGCACAACCTTAGTTTTGATTAGCTGAAACCACAGAGCCTAGGACCTGCCGATCAGAAGGTCAGCGGTTTGAATCCCCACGACGGGCTGAGCTCCCATTGCTCAGTCCCATCTCCTGCCAACCTAGCAGTTCGAAAGCATGTCAAAGTGCAAGTAGATAAGTAGGTACCGCTCCAGCGGGAGGGTAAACGGTGTTTCTGAGCGCTGCTCTGGTTCGCCAGAAGCGACTTAGTCATGCTGGCCACATGACTCGGAAGCTGTACACCGACTCCCTCGGCCAATAAAGCGAGATGAGTGCCGCAACCCCAGAGTCGGTCACGACTGGACCTAATGGTCAGGGGTCCCTTTACCTTTACCTTTACCTTTACCTTTACCTTTACCTTTACCTTTACCTTTACCAAGTCATGCTGTTGGTGAAGTGGTCATCTGAACTGATTCATCACATCCACAGGTTACCAGCAATCCTGTGCTGAGCTGAGCACAAAAATGAACTCAGATCAACACAGGCTGGGGAACTCCAGCTGGAAACTCAATTGTTTGGCATCCCAATGAAGATAATTTGTGGGGTTGTCTCACAAATTAGTTCCAGCACACTGAAATTTATCATCCTGTGGTTATGCTGTGCTGTTATTCATCCCTCTTAATTCCTTAAAACAAACCAGTGAAAGCTGTGCTTTAAGAATGTTACTTGGTCCTTTAATAAAACACAGCAATTCTGAACTGCCTGCTGGGAGTGAATTTTTTTTGGACGAAGCTATCAGGTTTTATTTAAAGGCCTGCATTGGATTGCACGTTGAGAGGAAAAGCAATCCAAGTGTCAAAATTGATGAAGCTGCCCAAAGCTCCCCCTTCTAACTCTGGGTGGAATTCAACATATTGTTATGTGGGGTACGCATGTGGAGAATGGTGTCTGCTCATGCAGAGGGGCTTCCTTCCCCCCTCTTCCATCCATCTAAGTCATTCCATGTGCCCATAAACATATTCTGGAGGTTTGCCCAAACATCCAGAGCAGATTGGGGGATGTGGGAGCATCCAGTGGGAATGTGGGGGGAAGCCCCTGTGCATGAAAATACCTTATTCCCAGCATGCATACTGCACTTAGCACTACAGGGACTTCCACCCAGAATGCAGAGTCTTGCATGGCAAGATAAATGACTGGCTCTGCTTGCTCTGGTAAGTGAATAGGGAGCTAATGAGGCTTTTGAGTTTGTGATAAAAGGGAAGTAGAGAATTAGGCCAGATTCTTTTCAGTGACTCTCCCCTAATGATATATAATACATCAACACAGCTTCCTGCATTTTGGGACTCTCCTTGGGGTGTGTGGCTATAGGAGCTGCCATGATGAGATCATGCACAAATCCCTGTTTAATTCTGCATGTAGTAATCCATAAAATGTTCTGGTCATTTTAGCCAGAAGAAGATTTAGGCCAGGGGTGAGGAACATCAGACCCTTCAAACTCTTCTCAGGCTACACCCATCACTGGCCCTGCTTTGCCTCCCTCCCAAAGTGTTTCTGCTTGGTGGAACGTGTCATTGAACTCTGATAACGCCTCTTGTTTGTCTGGATAGAGGTTAGAGTGGGATGTGTGAGTGTGTATACAAACCAGACTATTGTAAAAAGGTGAAATTTACATCCATTGTTCTAGCTGGCCCCACCTACCACTGACATGTGACCATGGCAAGGTTGGCCAGAAGGGAATGTGGTCCTCAGACTGAAAAAGGATCCCACATGTCATCAAGGCAATGGCTAAGGGCTGGATCAAAAGCCCTTTTGTTTTTCAAGAATAAAGGTTGTGAGCCTGGGTTATTTTGAGGGAAATGTTCAGGTTGACTAGCTAGCTAGAATTTGAAGCTGTGAGCTTTAAGTTGTTAACTGTGAGCCTCCATAAATTTGTGCAGTATGAAGCTTTTGATATGTTAAGTGGAGCTCCTCCATGTGAAAACTAGAAGTGCTTCTGAAATCGGAGTCGTCTGAATTTTTGACCCTAATTTTGGGGGAGTTCTGAATTGCCTAGTCTTGTTTCTGAAGTGGAATGAATAGGAATCCCCACCATTATTTATTTCCAAGTATTATACAGAGTTCTGTGCTTGCACAGTTTGCTGCAGCTTTTATTTGGGTCTTTCCTTCCCCTGCCCCATGGGCATTGATAAATCACAGCAAAGGACAACCATCTTGATGTGATTGCACATGCAATTTTATCGACAAAGCTTTTATGTGTGACTGTTTAACAGTGCACAGGATCAAATACCTCAGGCTATGATCTGAGATAACCTAAGGCTGAAGCTAAGCAGCTATGCCTCCTTATGGGAGAAAGGTAGGATATAAATATAGTAAGAAACACATGCATCAGTAAAACACTACCTGAAGATAAACCTGACACAATTATACCTACCATCACAGAAAACTGATTTCTTTTTTTGAGCTGGGCTGAATGTTTGGCCCACCCAAATTCTGAATGTTTCTGGACGGGTGGGAGAAAACTTTTTTGGAGATTTTTGGCAGGAAACATAAATTTATAAGAGGAAGGGGAGAAATAGTCAGTTTACAGTTATGAGCTGGTCTAAAGACTTCTTTGGGGGCCAACTTGCCTCATCTGTTCAGAAGGATGGTGACACAGGAAGGCCTTCCTAGGCATGTTCAGGATGTGGCTCGGGTTGGGGACAGGTAAAATGGCCTCTCCTTGCCCTCAAGCAGAGTCTGACTACTTTTACATTTGAAGGCATCTGCCTGATATTGGGTAGCAATTTCCTTACCAATGGTTTCCCTCTGCAGGTTTTGATAGTTATGTTTAATAAAGTGGCCTGTAGTTCAACCCAGCTACTGATGTCAGCGTCATTATTTCAACCCTCAGTTGCAATCTAGATCCAAAACTGATCAGAGAGCAAAGTATTTTAGGCTTTCCCTTTGTAATGAAGACACAGCAATGGCCTGGTTATCATGTGGGATGGCTTTTCCAGCATCCTCCTGATCTATTCATAGAAACTTCAACTATGTTCGCATTTGATCTTGTTCAGTAAAAATATCTCCCATGGTGTGGGGGGAAGAGTGGAAGGAAGAAAGCCTCCTTTATATAGTTCAAGCACACATCGTTCTGCCTAACTGTTCGTAAGGCTCTTCCATCCTCAGACTGTTTATCCCAGAGTAGATCTACAGAATTATTTACATCTCTTTCTGAGGTCAACAAGGCCATTTAAGACTTAAGTATTTCTGGACTGCAAAAGTACTATTTTGATTTCAGAAGTTGGATTAGTGATGATGTGTCTTTTTCATAAGTGAAAATAGCTTTAGGCAAAGAGCTGTTCCAACTTTCTTGAGTGGGAATTACGCCTTTGCTCAGAGATACGTCACGGCCAGATGGTTATATTGGAACAAGAGGCAGCAAAAATACATTCTAGATATATTTACACCTGTGAAGGCTCATGTTCAGGATTGTGTCTCAAAAGCAAGGGGGGAAAAAACACAAAAAAACGGGGTGCAGAGGCATTTCTGGCTTCAAAATGAGACATGTTGGTTTGCAGAACTCAGGGCTAAAGCCAGCAATTAAGAACTCTTTCCAGAGCAGAAGGTTTTAAATAAGTAATATACCCTAGTAAAATAAGCCCAATGGCAACATTGCATCTTTCTTGAGATGTCACATTCTGATTTACTTCCTCTGGCCCCCCACCAAATAATAATTTCCACCTCTAAAAAGATGATGATCATGTTTGTGTTTACATTCCTGGTTGGCCGCTCTTTAAAAGGTTGTGTTGCGTTGATGCTAGTCCTTTGATTCTCATTACAGCTACTTAGGTTTCTAAAGGAGAAAGGAAGAGAAATAAAGGCCCTTCTGGGCCTTAATATAGGGAACAAAGGTGGGCAGACATCCTGGGCTTGTATAGAAGTGCTCTCAGGCCAGGACATTTGAGGGCAGAGGTCCATTTCCCCATTCACAGTGATCAAACACAGCAGGGGATAGACTTACTACATTTTGAATTGTTATTATTATTTACATTTTTTATTGGCCTTCCACCATGTACTTAAGGCAGTGTACGAACAGTATAGTAAAGATACCATAAAAACATCAACATTAAAACCATAGCACCACTGTAGCAGTTCCTCCAGAAATAGGAGGAAGAAACACATCTGTTTTTTATGAGTCAGAGAAGAGAAATTAGATAATTTTTACATTAGCAAATCTACGGATTGATTTTAGGTTCTACACTAACTAAAAGGCCAATAGGAGCCAAATTTGGGCACACTACATAGCAAAAGGAGGGTATGCCCTTACCTTAAAAAAAGGCCTGATTTTCAGCTGGTAGAAATTCTTCAATTCAGTTCACATTTCCTGAACCACATGGAAAATGAAGCACAACAACTCTGACTTTTGCAATGCAGTTCTCCAGCTAAGTAATGTGCACAAAAATGAATACGGGAGAGTAAAATGTGTTTTAAAATGCATTTCTTGGCACATTGCATTAAGGGAAATAGTTTTACAAAAAGAAATGTATACTAAGCAAAGTTGGATAAAAATATATTAGAAGTCTGCATTAGAATGCAGATAGCTTTTCATGAGGATTTTTAATTTTATTTTTATCAAACTGATGTGCCAATGTAGAGAACCGAATTTAAGCCTGGAAAAATGAGAAACTGGGAAAAACCAATATTGATAAATTCACCCATCCCTAATCATGGTGAATTATTTCTTCCCCAACCCAAAAGAGAAGCATAAAGTGCTGCATTGGTCTGTGTGGGTGGCGATCCAAAATGTTTTGCCCCATTTCCTCGGGTTCTCCCTGCATGCAACATGTTTGGTGTCAATTAGCCTTTAATTTATATAGAAGTCATTTTATGAGGATGAACAATTTGTTCTGCCTTATTATTGTGACATGGAAGAAAGGTGGATATATCAGTGATGAGCATGTGGAGGGCTATGCTTTCCAGGCACCAGTTCCTATTGAATCATGTGCATCATCTTAGCATTTATAAAACAGCCAGTGGTTAAAGTAACACCTGCTGGTAGTCCTTCACATGTTTGCAAAATGCAAGTAAGGATGAGTCTGTAGGAAACCTAGATAAAAGCACCACAGCCCTCCGTCACTCTGGGTGGTATTTGTATGCTGTACCTAGATGACAAAAAAGAAGAAGAAGCAGGTATAAAGGTGTTTATTGATTTTGAAGAGGCGTTAGGAATAAAGCTTCTTTGAACAAAGCCCTTTGTTGAGACTCTTGGCACTGACACATGTTGCTTATATTGCTTTGTCTCCAAGCAACTTAGAAAGGAAATACTGAGTTTCTGCTAGCTATTGTGATCAGGCTGTATAGCCCAGAAGCATGGTAACATGGCTTGTGAGATATAAAATTCAGCTCACAGAAATGCAACAAATGGGTGCTGACATCTTAACATCAGTTATGGATGTTTTATGTGATTTAACCATGGTTTCTGGCTTGCGAGAAAACTAGGAGCCTAGTATTACTCGGGAACTTAATCCCAAAATCCACAGAGTTTTGAAATCAGTGGTTAAAATGAGTGCAGTTTTGAAAGGTTCAGTCCACCATCTTGATTCAGAATGATGGCCAATTGTGGCTCGAGGACCCGAACCCTGCGCAGTGGAATGAAACACAAGGACACGTGATATAAGGTTAATGGGCAAGAAAAGGCCACAACTTTATTGATTACAGCAAGTGAAAAGGTATTGGTTTAGGCATTGGATTACGTCAGCTGACTCCACCCACTTGGAGAGGGGTGAGTAAAAAAAAACAAAGGGGGGTTTATTCACCAGTAGGTGGAGCCTGTTGATGCTAATCCAACTACAGGCTCTCCCCTGATGTCACCGAGGGTCGTGCCATGGCCTCCTGCCAAGCAGGCATCGGACAGAATACACGACCGCCGGATTCCTTTAACGGAATACCCAAAAATTGAAGGCGCAGGCGATGGCCACACCTAGCCCTTCGACACCACAACACATTATTCCAATGCCTAACCTACCCACCAATACCACGAAAGTTGTGACGATTGCTACGAGGTAGGCGAAAAAACCAAAAAGCCTAATGCCAAATAGAAAAACTCCTACCAGGCCCCCTGGACAACCAGGGTGACCAACCTAAGGTCCATAGCAAGGCCAAAAGAAAACTGGAAACCCTGCTCTAAGGGAGTGGAGGGTGGGTGACTCGTGACGGGACGACAAAAAGAGAGGGCTGGAAGCTGGCGCCGCAGCAATTCAGGCTGCTGTACACGCCCCCTTGAAGGCACCTGGTTGGGTGCCTGGCCGAGGGCGGGGGTGCCAGCCAGGTGAGTGGGAGGCAGGGGGCAAACGCCCCCCTGCTTGAGGCGGAGTCCGGCTCCCAGCCACAACCACTGCCCTCTCTTGCAGGGAGGAGAGTCTTTGTATCAGAATACAGATGTAAACCTATTCTTGGGAACCGTCTTGCAAAATCTGGTTACAATATCTTAAGAGGTGTCCAAATGCAGAGTGAACAAATAATTTTCCAAAATATTTTGTAGGTAACAGAAAACACATTCTGTTTGCATCTTTCCCCACAACAAACACCATTAAAATGTGTTTATTCCCCACCTTTTCTCAAAGGAGCTCAACGTGGCATGCAAATACCTGCCAAAGGAGAATCAGACTCAGTCCCAAGGTGGATAAATAAACTGTTTTCATTGGGAGCACTGCTTCTCCTATGCTGATACTGATCTTCATGGCTGCTCTTTAAAAATTAGACATGCTAATTGTAACCATGCAATTTCAAAGTTGCATAAACTGTACTTAGAGGTGTCACCATTCCCCCTCAATATCTTCTATTTGCATTATATATATTTTTTACATGTTCCAGGGGCACATGGCATAATGGCAATACTTTATGGCCCCAAATGCGCCAATGCAGCACACTGAATTGCATTAGCACTATTTAATATTGTCGTGTTGGTTTTGTCTTTTCATTTGGAGAGATCACCTCTGCCTTCAGCAGCACCTTACTAATCTCTACTTTTCCTCATTGCTGACAACCCTGCTTTGTTTAATAGGATGAGAAAGAGCATCTAACATTGCTTGAACTCATCTGATGCCTTGTCAGTGCAGGATTAAACACCAATTACTGTAATTCAAGCTGCAGCTTTAGAGAGGGAAGGGAGGAGACAATCACTTAATAAATTTATTATGAATGCAAATGAGCCCTACATAAATCATACTACCTCATTAAGGAAGGCATTCAGTCATCTAAATACACAGGTGGCAGAGGTTAACTTTGCAGTCATGACACCAACTCTGGCATCATTTCTTAGGCAACTGAATGACGAGTCATTACGACGGTAATGTTCTGGGTTCTCGTCCTTATATTACAGGATAATTTGCTCTGGCGATGCGAAGACTGGAATGAATGCTAGAAAATGTGAGACAAATAATGGAGAGGCTATGGAATCATAGGTTTTACCTATTGCTATTTTAGTTTATGGTAGATGTCAAGGCAAGTGATGCCTGGTGCCCATTGGGACTGGTAGACCAACGGTGGGTGCAGCCAGAGCCAACGACAGGCAAAGCCACCCCCTGGCTGGTTGTATGTAAGGAGGTAGACAGTTGGGGATTGAGGGCAGACTGAGGTTGGTGGGGCAGTGACCCATTTGCCCTAATGGACCAGCCTGCACTGCTCAGGGCAACTCTCCACATTGTTTCCAAAAACTTTCACAAATTAAGAGGTTGTCAGTTAACGTATCTTCAGTGGAAACCAGAGGGTTCCCTTCTGCTGCTCCACATTTAGATTCTACCTTATTAACTTTCCAGTATCTTTTTCTTTAAAAGTGAGCTTATTTGAACATTCTTTATCTGAATCCCCTATTTGTTTGAATTCCCTGCTGAGGTTCAGTTAATCTTTCTCAGTGTCATAAACTATGGTTTATTTCCCAGTTTCATAAACTGGGGTTTATGAAGCTGGAAATTAGCACAAGGTCTAAGTGCTCTTTGCCCCTTTCCTTACTTACACTCAAGTCTGCAACTTCATTCTTGGCTTGTATTGATGATGCTCATGATGATCATATTCCCATTATGGCAACATTTCCATTGAGATTTACATGTTGTTGTTATATCATCCCATTATGCCACCTATTCATACATCTTACTGTCTATATCTACTGTATCTAGGTATATATTTTCTATGCATGAAGAACTAATATAATGAATCTATTGAGTGGCAGGCAGAAAACATGATAGGGGAAGGAGGAGGTCTGGGGATGTTTTTAATATTTCTCATCAAGGCTTCATGGCCTTTTCAAGCTCCATGTAGCCAGTTCTGTGTTGCATGATGGCTGGGACACATCAACAAAGTGACTCTCTGTCTTAATTTAGTTATACCTATGGTGAAAACTATCCAGTCACAGCACGACAACACAAACAACAGCCTGCCATATGTTGTGTCTAATGACTTAGGCTGGTGGGTGTGTCTGTCATTCTCCCAGCATATTTCTAGGGCCAGGTGCCTGTGGCAATGCAGCTGTTATCCCTTTTATTCCTTGTTTCATTTTCCTCTTGGCTGCTGCTGCTGTCTGTAGCCAGGAAGTTTAAGCTGTGGCTGATGTGATACAGTTTTAGAAATATAGCACTTGGGTGAGGATGTGATTGCTATAGCCTAGTGCACACTGAATTGTTGCCATATTGTACAGGTAATGATGTCAGGCAACAGTACTGATCGGAAATCTGAGCAGATTCATTTTGTGCTTCTGGAAAAGGGAAGAAGTCTGCTGATGTCCATTAGATTGCCAATTGAAATATACCGCATATCTGAAAGGGCATTAGACAAAAGAAACACACAGCACAACAGCTCATTTTCACAAGATGTAGTGATGGTCACCAACTTTGGTGCCTTTAAATGAAAATGAGACAAATTTGTAGAGGATAAGGCTGTTGGTCTTTATGAACAATGATGACTGGGTTCTGCTCCTAGTGTTGGAGGCATCATACTTCTGAGCACCAGTTGTTGGGAATCACAGTGACATTCCTGTCCTGCTTGCGGACTTCCCACAGGTCTCTGGTTGGCCACTTTAAGAACAGCATGTTGTACTAGATCAACCTTTGGCCAGATCCAGCAGGGTTTTGCTCATGCTTTGGAAAAGAAAAAATGCTCCCGCAGTGCTTTGAAGAAAAACAGCTTTCTTCACAGAGGGAAACATGCTGCAGTTTGAGGAGCACTTTCCCCTCTGCAGAGTATTTAGGAGATTCATTCTAGCCAGCAATTAGCTGATTTCAGGTTAAAGGGAGCCTCTTTGAGGTACACTGGGAGCATCTCTTTGAATATGTTTGTTCTATAGTGACCTCCTTTGAACTTTGCTGGTGTCAGTCACCTGGCATCATTTTATTATCAGATGACTGACAGGTAGGTTATATGAATTCAAAAGGGAACCACAGCCAGCAATTTGGCTGCTGTGTTTTGGACCAGTCATATTCACGAGCAGCCCCACATAAAGTGCATTGAAATAATCCAGTCTAGAAGTTACCAGAGCACAAGGCCAAGTCATCTTTGTCCAAAATTCATTGAATATTGATATTCTGGTTTAGCATGCAGAGCTTGTTTATTAAATTGAATGCTATTTTTTCGTACCCCCTATAACCTCTTAGTTCGTTTGGTTAGGCTTATAGCTAGCAAGATCTGGTGTAGCCAATGTGGTGCCCTCCAAACTTTGTGGACTACAACTCCCACCATCTCTGACCACTTACTGAGCAGGCTGAAGCTGATGATTTGAGTCCAAGAACATCAAGAACATTGGCTAGTGCTGGGCTAGATCATTTGGTTTTGTATATATCGCTTCCCCAGCAGCCTTCTTGTTAATTTCAGTAGGGCTTGTGGAGACTAACATCTCACTTTACATGTTTAATCAGTCCTAAACACCAGAGACTAGACTCGCCTGTAATATTAAATGAAAGCTGTACAAGGAGCTGGGATCATGTTGAAAGTATGCAGTTAATTATCTGGCCAAATCAAGTCGGCATTCCTGACAGAAGCCCTGATAAAATAGCCTATTTGGATGTAATTTTACATATCTGTTTTCTTTTTCTTGGATCTATCTCTGCAGTTCTAGGTTGCTTCTGAGTTCATCAGCTCCTGCTGCTTCTCGTTTCCTTGAAGCTGTCCTAATCCTCAATTTGTGACATCATGACTACTTGAGAAAGGGAGATAATTGTGATTTCACAAACTGTGCATTGTGACCTTTAAGTGAGGGAGACACAGCAGGAAGAGAGAGATTCCTAAGCAACAAAGAGTATATTTTAGAGAAAATATCCTATGCAGTCTATATCTATATATATGCATCTAGGTAGTGGAGTATCCAGATGATGCTATCAGCAAAATGATATTTAAGTGGAAAACTTTTTCAGAGTTTTCCCATGATGCCCAGTAACTATTGCATTAGCCAAGGACTCAGGTACAGTATTATTTACAGTAAAGAGCTTCTTACAACACCATTGCAGAACAGATGGAAGAGCCTTTTTGTGTGGTTAATTTTTATTTGGATATTAAAGCCCCTTTTCACATTGACAGAGAATATTACAAAGCATCCTTAGAAGAAAAGTCATTCTCAGTGGAAGAGCTGCTTATTGATACAATCCTTGGGGAGGGCCCCAACTGAATATTTAAAAAGTGATTTATGTTTGTGTAAGCAATGTCAGTGGCAAATGAAAATCAGGTTCAAAGATGCATACTTCTGATTTTTATTTTACTCTGCCTGTCAGAGTATCTTGTACATCTCAGGGGAAAGTGTGAGGCACGGGATGCCAACATGGTACCCACTCATGTGTCCAGAGAGACCTTCGCTGGTGCGACTTCCGGTCGGCGCCAGCGTTTAATGGCGGTCCGAGCCTCGAGCTCCGAGGCAGGACTGCTTCGCTAGTTCGGGTCTTACCCGCTACGGCGAGCGGGGGACCCCTAAAATCACAGGCGCGGAGCCTGTGAACAAAGGAGATTCGGTGGGCACCTTTTGCGCCCCCCGGCACTGTGAAGGAGCCTTTTTAAAGGCTTCTGAGCGGCATCGGGGTAAGCGCGGTGCTGAGAGTCGTCACCCAGCTAGCGGAGTGAAGCCGCGTCGCCATGAACGGAGAGCGCCGATTCCTTCCTGGAACTGGAAATTGACTACAACACCCGTGAGTAAGATTGGAAATTGACGGGACACTAAAATAAGAAATTTGGCTGAAAGCGGGAAAGGCATAAATTAAGGAAGTCTGCCTCCCCGGAGCTGCAGGAGAAACAAAGCAACGAAAAATCAAGCTGCATTTGAAGGGAACTTTTTTTTTTTTTTAAAGCTGTCAAACTGACATCGGACTTAAATTTCCCCCCCGACAGGCAGGAGAAGGGGGGAAGGGATTGGGACATTGTTAACCTGCTGGAAAATTAGTGGGAAAATAAGACCTTCCACTGTCAAACCCCCCCAGGACGGGCTGCCCAAACAAGACACCGGGATATGAACTGTCATTTAAAACTCTTTAAAGTGGGGGCTTGTTTGTAACAAAGTTACTGGACTTTAGATTTACCCTGTTGCATTTTGGCTACATAGAAGACAGAGAGTTTACGGTTTGGACATTGGAAACTACTGGCTACTGTTATACTTTCTTGCTCCTTTGTTTTTCCTTGCCATTTGGATACAATTGAATGCTCCCTCTAGAGGGTTTCAAGTGAAATTGTTGCATTTGGAAAAGTAACAGTGGGATTTTCCACTTGGAAACTAATTCTGTGAAAACGACCTTGAGGATATGAGTGGCCCAACAGAAGAGATAGTAACAAGGCTTAAAGCAAAACAATCCCAGAAGAAAAGGGGCTCGATATCAGGAACTGCACCAGCTGCACAGGAAAAAACAGCAGCTTCTATGGATCCTATGACACAGGCACTCCTTAAAATAAATCAATCTCTGGAAGCACTGACAAAGCTGTCGACAGAGAACTCCAAAAAATTAACAGAGTTGACAACAAGACTAGATGTTAATACAGCCAGCGTAAAGTCTAATACAGATTCTATAAATAGATTAATCCAGGAGAGCTCTGAAACACGAAAGATTGCAGAAAGTGCAAAAACTACGGCTGAGGAGACAAGGGAAAAGTTTGGGCCTATTATTAAAAAAGTGAATGAGCATGATGCAGCCCTCTCTTTACTGGAACTTCAGAGGAAAGAGAAGAATTTAAAACTAAGACTGGTTCCTGAAGGGGAAGGGGACAACCTTGTGGAATTCCTTACAGAGAACTTTGCAGTTTTTTGGCAAGAGGAATGGGCGGAAGATGATGAATTTGAGATAACAACAGCCTTCCGGCTGGGCAGGATGCAGGACAAGAAACCAAGGGATTGTCTAATTACACTGAGATCAAAAGAAGAAAGAGATAAAATATTGAACTTGCACTATCAAAAGGCACTGGTGATCCAAAACTGTCAAATACAGATCTTTAAGGACATTCCCAAGTATATTTTAGAGGTGAGAACCTTCTATAAAAGCTTAGCAGACCTGTTGAAGAAAAACACCATACCATTCAGATGGGAGTTCCCACAAGGACTGTCCTTTAACTTTAAAGGAAGAAAGATCAAAATAAAAACAATTCAGGACAAAGAACAATTTCTGGAGAGATACCTGGAGGATTTGCAGAAAGGAACTGTAGAGGAGAAAGAACCACCTGATATAGCAAATCTATCATTTGGACTTTTACCACCACCATCGGAGGAAGAACAGAAGCTTGGAGCAGTTGGAGGAACAGGTACTTAAACACAAAATGTCTCTGCAACTTCTTAGTTGGAACTGTAATGGCTTGAACCTTCCTCGGAAAAGACGACAAGTTTTTCACATTTTGAAGAGAGAACAATTAGATGTAATATGTTTGCAAGAAACCCATATTGCCAGGATACACAGGAAATTATTGATAAATAAGAGACTTGGTCAAGAATTTATCTCATCAGACAAAGTGAAGAAAAGAGGTGTGGTGATCTATGCAAAGGAAAAATTGGCTCCAAAATTGATATTTAAAGATGAACAAGGAAGATACCTGGCAATTGAAATACAAATCCAAGGAGAAAAGATTTTGATTGTTGGAGTATATGCCCCAAATGAGGGGAAGGCCGAATTCTTTAAGAAGTTGCATGAGACACTAGTTGACTTTATAGACTATAAAATCGTAATGATGGGAGATATGAATGGAGTTGTCTCAACAAACATGGATAAAGCACAGAGACAAGTGATTTCAAAAGAAGGGAGACTACCAAAGATCTTTTTTGAAATGACTGAAACTATGGACTTGATTGATATTTGGAGAACAAGGAATCCTCTAGAGAGAGAGGGAACTTTCTTTTCTGAGGCAAAAATGACATGGACAAGAATAGACCAAATTTGGATTTCTAGCAGTCTGGCGTCAAGAACAAAAAAAGTAGAAATATGCCCAAAAACTTGTTCCGACCATAATGCTGTGAAGATGGAGATGAAACTAACAACAACTGGATCCTTTAGATGGAGAATGAATGACACCCTATTTAGAGATGAAGAGATTTACAAGAAGGCCCTTAAAACATTAAAAGATTATTTTGAGATTAACAGGAAAACAGATGTGGAGAAAAGAACAATTTGGGACGCAAGCAAAGCCGTGATGCGAGGTTTCCTAATTCAACAGAATTCTATAAAGAGGAAGAAACAAAACGAGAGGAAAGAAAAAATCCTAGAAAAAATAAAAGAAGGAGAGAAGAAATTGAGGTCCAAACCAAAGTCCCATGAGATTTTGAGAGAAATAAAGTTTTATCAGATGCAGTACATGGAGCTCATGAACCAACAAATAGAATGGAAGATAAAGCAAATGAGACAAAGAACTTTCGAATCAGCGGATAAATGTGGGAAACTTCTGTCATGGCAATTGAAAAAAAGGCAGAAAATGAACACCGTGACAAGTCTAGAAATGGATGGAAAAATTATCCACAAACCTAATGAGATGAACAATTGTTTTCAAAGTTTCTTTAAGAAATTGTATGCACAAGGGCCAATTAATGAACAAGAAATAGAAGAATTCATCAGAAAATATGGTTTACCAAAAATTCCAGAACAAAGTAAAAGGATCTTAAATGAGGAAATAACAGAACAAGAAATAGAGGGTGCCATCCAAAATATGAAATTGGGAAAATCACCAGGACCAGACGGCCTGACGGCTAAATACTACAAAATGCTGAAAGAATGGTTGATACAACCATTGAAGGAAGTTTGCAATGAAATTCTGAAGGGGAAAAAGGCACCTGAATCGTGGAAAGAGGCTTTCATCTCACTTATACCGAAAACAGAAACTGAGAAGAACCAGGTCAGAAACTACCGCCCTATATCTTTACTCAATGTGGATTACAAAATTTTTGCAGACATTTTGGCAAAAAGATTGAAAAGAGTGTTGATAGAGGAGATTCATAAGGACCAAACAGGCTTTCTCCCAGGGAGACATATGTCAGACAATGTGAGGAACATTATAGACATTTTGGAGTTGCTAGATGTTGACATTAACAGGAAAGCAGTTCTGATTTTTGTGGACGCGGAGAAAGCCTTTGACAATATCTGTTGGACTTTTATGAAAAAGAATCTCCAAGGGATGGGGGTAGGTCAAGGTTTTGAAAACGGTATAGGTGCAATATATTCCAAACAAAAGGCCAAGTTAATTGTAAACAATGTGGTAACAGAAGAAATACCCATAGAAAAAGGTACACGGCAGGGATGCCCAATATCCCCTTTGCTTTTTATATCAGTCCTGGAGGTTTTGTTAAACATGATTAGAAAGGACCAGTTGGTTAAAGGAGTTCAGGTCGGAGTTAGACATTACAAATTAAGAGCATTCGCAGATGATCTAGTATTGACCTTGCAACAGCCAGACACTAGTACTAAAAGAGTATTAGAATTAATTGAAATATTTGGTCGAGTAGCAGGTTTCAAATTGAACAAACAAAAAACGAAAGTGTTGGAAAAAAAATTAACAATGGAAGAAAGAGAGAGTTTTCAGAATGAAACAGGCTTGGAAATAACAAAAAGGGTAAAATACCTGGGGTTAAACTTAACATCCAAGAATGTGAACCTATTTAAGGACAATTATGAAAAAAGTTGGTCAGAGGTAAAGAAGGATCTGGAAATATGGTCAAGGTTGAAACTTTCCTTGTTAGGCCGAATTGCTACTATTAAGATGAATGTATTGCCTAGAATGCTGTTTTTATTCCAGGCGTTGCAGATTTTGGACAAGTTGGACTGTTTCAAGAAGTGGCAGAAAGACATATCAAAATTTGTCTGGCAGGGCAAAAAGCCCAGAATTAAATTTAAGATTTTAACTGATGCAAAGGATAGAGGGGGGTTTGCCCTGCCGGACTTAAGACTTTATTATGAATCGGCAGCTTTCTGCTGGTTGAAACACTGGCTACTTCTTGAGAACACTGACATTTTGGACCTGGAAGGGTACGACAATAGTTTTGGTTGGCATGCATACTTATGGTACGACAAGGTAAAGGTGTATAAAAGTTTTAAAAACCATATTGTAAGGAAAACATTGTATAATGTTTGGATTAGATATAAAGATCTGCTGGAAAGTAAAACCCCTAGGTGGGTGTCACCAATGGAAGCTAGGGAAGTAAAAAAGCTTAATATGGACTCTAAATGGCCAAAATATCATGAGATTCTAGAATATGATGGTGAAAGGGTGAAACTTCAGAGTTATGAGAAACTAAAGCCTAAGGTCCGAGATTGGTTGCACTATCATCAGATAAATGAGACATTTAAACAGGACAGGAAAATAGGATTTCAGAAAGAGAGGTCAAAACTAGAAACAGAATTGTTGGAACCCAATACTAAGAACTTATCAAAAATGTATAACTTGCTGTTGAAATGGAATACTCAGGATGAAATGGTGAAATCAGCAATGATTAAATGGGCACAAGATATTGGTCATGATATTATGTTTGCTGACTGGGAACAGTTATGGACCACCGGTATCAAATTTACTGCATGTAATGCTTTAAAAGAAAATATTATGAAAATGATCTATCGGTGGTACATGACCCCAGTCAAGCTTGCAAAAATTTACCACTTGCCTAATAATAAGTGTTGGAAATGTAATGAGACTGAAGGCACCTTCTACCACCTTTGGTGGACCTGCCCAAGGGTTAAAGCTTTCTGGGAAATGATCTATAATGAAATTAAGAAGGTCCTTAAGTGGACTTTTCCTAAGAAACCAGAGGCTTTTCTCTTGGGCATGGTTGGCCAATCGGTGTCAAAGAAGGATAGGATTTTCTTTATGTACGCCACTACAGCAGCAAGAATTCTACTGGCAAAGTATTGGAAGATGCAAGAACTACCTACTCTGGAAGAATGGCAAACAAAGGTGATCGACTTTATGGGACTGGCCGAGATGACGGGCAGAATCCGTGACCAGGGGAAAGAGACAGTGGAAGAGGACTGGAAGAAATTTAAAATATATCTTAAAAACAATTGTAAAATTGAGGAATGTTAAGATGTCAGGGGGTAAGAGGTAAAGAATTGCAGCAGTAATCAAAAAAACTAAAGGAAACTTTATGAAAGGGAATTAAGACAATGGACCTAAGGGTTGCTAAAGAACCATTAAACAAGGATGCAGGGATGGGGAGGTATGGGGAAGTCAAAAGAAAGAAGGGTATGAAATGATGATTTTGAAGCTATATTGTTCTATATTGTTTTTATTATCTGTCTGAAAAACGAATAAAAATTATTAAAAAAAACAACAACAGAGAGACCTTCGCTGGTGCTTTCATGGTCCTGCCTCCTCTGCTGAAATTAGGCTTGAAAAAAGCCTATTTTGGGATGAAGGTGACAACTGAGGAAGGGAGAAGTGCTGGTGATAGTATCTCTAGTTTGCAAATAGGCTTGCAGGCCTCCCCAAAATGGCAAACCCTGGTTTGGTGGAATTCTAGAATCTGATCTGAAGAACACCCTGTTACCCTGGAAAGTGTGTATGAGCACATATCTAAATCCAGTGCTATTTCTGTATAAAAAGAGGTGCTGGAACTCACCATGAATACCTCCCTTGTTCTCTTATCAGGGCAATGGCGCTCACCTAAGAGATGCCGGAACTGAGTTCAATTCCAGCTGAAAAAAGCCCTGTCTAAATCTATTTTGCTTTGCTCTTTACTCCCTATAACTTCTTTGTGATGAGGGACGGCATGTAGGCAGGCTGAAGCAATCCTGGAGTGGAGAGCGGCAGCACAGCAACATTTTGGAGATGCTAGAAATGTGAAGCAGCAACTACAGTCAGAGTGTTGCCTCAGATACTGTGGTCTGTGCAGTGTGCAAGCCTGTTGCCAAAGATTACACAGCATACTCTGATTATCAAGTGAATATCTCTATTATATCTGTATTTACTGCATCTGTGTCTAAAACCAGTCATGTCTCAGAAGCAATTCTTCATTCCTTCCCACCCCTGGAGAACTAATTCAGCCCTTAGCCAGAGTAGCACATGGAGGCAGCCCCAACTCTCCAAGCCAAGCAAAAATAAACAAATCTGCTTAGTTCTGGTGTGATTCAGAAATCACAGATATGAACAGCATAGATATTGTGCCATCCATACCTTTGGGAGCCTCTGCATGGAAAAAGGAAGGAAAATGGCATTGGTCAACCTTCATCTTGGAGGAGGAGGAGGATATAGTAGTACTGGGTTAACTACCAATTCCAGCTCTCTGGTGGTGATTAGTTGGTTTCAGCAACAGCTGGCCAGGACTTTTCAGAGCACTGAGCATGGAAACTGCCCGCTTGAGTTTTGAGGAAGAGGAAGAAAGGAAAGTTTCACAGCATGCATTTTTTTCTACTAAAAGTCTATTTCGTTGTTTAGTCGTGTCCGACTCTTCATGATGCCATTGACCAGAGCGCGCCAGGCACTCCTGTCGTCCACTGCCTTCCACAGTTTGGTCAAACTCATGTTAGACTTCTCAAATATTCCCTGATTTTAAAAAGCCTATGTATCTTCTAGATAACCACATAAATGTAAACAGCCCTTCACATATTATGATTTTCACATGTTGTGGATAAAGAGAAAGGCCACACAAGCAACAAGCACAAGTTTGCAGCTGTGTAGATTTTACAGGGATGCCTACCAGAGATCCAAGATTGTCTGTGGCTCCTCATGTTTGCTGTTACATAATATGCAAAGGCTAGACAGTCACACAAGTATCATCTCAGCTGTGCACAGACAGCAGGAATGCTGCTGAATTTCAGCAACTGAAATGAGATTTAAAAATAGGTACAATTAGCTTCACAATGCAGGTCACAGTGGCCACAAGGATATCAGTCTCAGCTCCATGTGAATCAGCTACTTCAGAATCAGATAGAATTGTTAACAGTCAAAGTTTGGTCAACTTGTTAAGTGCTCAGGGACTGAGATGTTACAGCTTGTAAGTCTCATTCTGACCTTTTGTGCGCAAAGGTGAATTTGGCTTCAGAAATGGAGGCCTTGAATTTAGAAAGGCACAATTTGAAAGTGAAATATCACAGCTACAGCGGACTGCAGCTGTGGGGCTCAACCTTTCCCACAGTGCAGGCCACATCTGGAGGGAGACAGTCTCTTTTTGGCTGTGTCTTCCTCTCTCCACTTGTAATCACATACATGGAGTTCCCCAGTGTGAGCTGAGCATATAATGGCCTCTCACTTATACGAAGTATATTGAGCTGTACAAGGCAAGCATTTGAAACCCTTGGGGACTTCACTCATCCATTATTTTCAGTGAAAAGCTGCTGAATCAGGCATATATATATATATATATATATATGAGAAACAACAAAACTATAGTTCTGAAACTCAACTTTCCTCAGGAGGAATAAACATTCACAGGTGAGCTACAAAATCCTAAAAGGCAAAGTAATCGACTTGCCAGTTCCTAATCAGCTTTTTAAAACATTTTTTCCCAGCCTAATTGAAATGGCTGCTAAAGTCTTCAATTGTATGAACATCTGCTGAGAGTAAAGAATGATGCACATGTTTTCATACCATGCGACGGGGAGCAGGGCTGTGGCCAAGTAACCTCACCTCATCACTCCTATCCTTTCCTCTGGCATTTGTGCATATGAAGTAAACATCCGCAGGAAAGAGGCCTTCATGCATGCAGCTGTATGTGCAAATACCCTTGACCAGAGGAAGGGTATTCAGTGCATGCAATGATGTGGGATGGGAGTTGTTGGCATGACCCCACTCTGCCTTCACTTATTGAGAGAACGCATGTGACATTCTTTTGACAAAGCCTTAAGTGTAATTTAATTCAGTGGGTTTTACTTTTTAATGGACATGCATAGGCTCTCAGCAGCACACGCCTCAAAGAATCTTGGTAGTCCAAAATGATTTTCTTGGATTGTAGCCATTCTTGCGACATCTACTCAAACATCGAATAAATATGTGCCAAATCAAGAGGCAGATTGTGATGTGTCGAATTGTAAACATGTAAACAGGATATTCCACATTGTATACCACCTGGGTTGTGTTGTTTCTTCCGAGTTCAAACAAGCAATAGAAAAAACTAAAAAGACCATGCCAAATAGATTTGTTGTCATAGAGATGCAACTGTACTGGCATGAAGTTCAAACTGCTGAACAGGCATTTTGTATTGTTAGAGGTGGTAGATATTCTTTTAGTTGATTTGGCAGGGGCAAAATCATTGTCACTATCCTGGTTCTTGTTAGAGAACATGTTTTTCTGGTTGAGAAACTTTGCAGTCCCTCTGCATTTGGAAAACATGGCATTTCCATAATGAAGTAACGCTGAATAATCGGAAATGAACCAGATCCTCAAATTAAACCAAGTCTACTTTTTAAGAGTTCCTTTATGTATAGAGCATTTACTGGCTTTGTGCTTTTACAATGCTTCTCATTTTTATAACGTTGAAATTCAACAAGTAATTCCAAAGACCTGGTTTATAAGAATACAAAGCAACAAATCGATCTGCTCTAGGTATTGGATTTTTTTTTTTTAAAAAAAAAAAAATCTGTTAAACAATGAAGGAACTGCTGTGCAAAATGCTGGTGACTCAATAAAGATAGCATAGAAAAATTCTCAGTGAATTATGCTCATTTACTCTGATCGTAGAGATCATGGCAGGCAGTGCAAGGAATTGTTCATTCAAAAGGTGGTTAGAGCTGTTGGCTGTGAAAATACGGATCATATAGATCAGGGGTCAGCAACCTTTTTCAGCCATGGGCCAGTTCACCATCCCTCAGACCATGTGGCAGGCCGGACTATATTTTGGAAAAAAAATATGAACAAATTCCTATGCCCCATAAATAACCCAGAGATGCATTTTAAATAAAAGGGCACATTCTACTCATGTAAAAACATGCTGATTCCCAGTCCATCCGTGGGCTGGATTGAAAAGGTGATTGGGCTGCATCTGGCCCCCGGGCCTTAGGTTGCCTACCCCTGATATAGATGCAAAGAGAACTGTCCAGAACAAAGGAAGATGCCTTACACCCAGCCCATCTAGCTAAGTATTGTCTACACTCTCCACAATTTCAGACAGGTTTGCCTCTCACCCCTACCTGGAAATGTTGAGGTTTGAACTTGGGTCCTGCTTACAGTGCAGAAGCTCTTATGAATCTATGACCCTTTCCTTAAAGAACTCTGTTTTCTAGACACCTCCTGAGCAAAGGCAAACCTGATATTATAACTGAAAATGGCAGGTGCAAACAAGGGCAAAATTAATTCGATGTCCCTTGAATTGAGCCAAAGCAGATCTCCATGGAAAGGCTGTTATTATTGTTTTCCTCCCAACATTAGTCACTTCCCCAATCCCCATGTTTTAAACCAAAGTCCTTGAAGGTTGCTCCCATTTGTTTTTACCAAGTTTTTCATTCCTAATGAGCTGTCTGCTCCTTATGCAGATTGGGGCAACATAGATTATGTGCCCTGCCTTAGAATATGCAGCTTCCACAACTGCAGTTCCAACAATTCCCGGCTTGTGCGTGTCAATTTAGATGCAAAACCATGTTTCTTCTTCTTAGAAGATTGTATTGTTACAATAAGTTCATGTAAGGAAACAAATACATTTTGATTTTATGTATGCCTTGCTGATTACTCAAATATCCGCACTAGGTGTCTGATGTGGAAAGCAAGAAGGTTTTGATTAGGCTCCTTCTGATATGTAAATGCCTGCAAAGAAATGGGAATACGCAAAAGAGGTGTGAGCAAATGGGCAATAGCATTCCAAGGTGATTAGGATTGAAAGGGAAAAGGCAGAGATGAATATTTGTGTGCTTCAAAGAGCTGAAAATAAACCCCCAGCTTTCTGATAAAATAATAAGCTCTGCAGAAATGTGGGGGGAGAGGCCTGGCTTCTTATTCTCAAAGGTCTTTTAAAAAGCTGCTATAAAACAATTTAAGATGGAATCCTGAGCAGTTCAAAGTCAATTTCTCAAGTCCTTTGCTTCGGGTCAGGTTAAGCACGCAACCCACGTTAACAACTGCTGATATCTGCTCTCTCCATTACCTGCTGTCTGTTTTAGGGGGTCATAACTAGAGATACTGTGTTTTACTGTACAGTAAAAAAAAAAAAGGTAAAGGATATCATTGCAGCCCAGGAATTGCAGAATTTGGCTTGTAAGATACTGGGGCAGGGAATTTGCCAAGGAATTCTGTAGGCCAGTGATGAGGAACCTGCGGGTTGAATGTGGTGCTCAGGAGTCTCTCTGGGTTACAGCTGCTTCTCAGTCACCTGCCCTCCTGCAGGCTACATTTTCCTGACCCTATTTTACACTGGTGTGCTAGTCAGCTGACTCCTGCAAGAGCACAGCCCCAAAAGTCACATGTCCCAGTTTTCGCTGTAATAATAATAATAATAATAATAATAATAATAATAATAATTTATTATTTATACCCCACCCATCTGGCTGAGTTTCCCCAGCCACTCTGGGCGGCTCCCAATCAAGTGTTAAAATAGTACAGTGTTAAATATTAAAAACTTCCCTGAACAGAGCTGCCTTCAGATGTCTTTTAAAGATAGGATAGCTGCTTATTTCTTTCACATCTGAAGGGAGGGTGTTCCACTGGGTGGGCGCCACTACCGAGAAGGCCCTCTGTCTGGTTCCCTGTAACCTCACTTCTCGCAATGAGGGAACCGCCAGAAGGCCCTCGGTGCTGGATCTCAGTGTCTGGGCTGAACAATGGGGGTGGAGACGCTCCTTCAGGTATACAGGACCGAGGCCGTTTAGGGCTTTAAAGGTCAGACCAACACTTTGAATTGTGCTCGGAAACATACTGGGAGCCAATGCAGATCTCTCAGAACCGGTGTTATGTGGTCCCGGCGGCCACTCCCAGTCTCCAGTCCAGCTGCCGCATTCTGGATTAATTGCAGTTTCCGGGTCACCTTCAAAGGTAGCCCCACGTAGAGCACGTTGCAGTAGTCCAAGCGGGAGATAACCAGAGCATGCACCACTCCGGCGAGACAGTCCGCGGGCAGGTAGGGTCTTAGCCTTAGTCCCTACAACTCGGTTCCATAATGTTCCAGAGGATTCTTCCCATGAGTCTTGGGCTGCAAATGTGGGAGCAAATCTGGATCTAACCTAGTATCTTGTGAACAAATACCAATAAACTTGCCCTTGTTAAAAAGTTCATGTTTTAGTTTTTGCTCATTGCTGTTTTTTAACGTCTTTGTTACCTTGTGGGTGTTGTTTCTCCCCCTGCATAAGTTGCTTTAAAGCACTTGAGTGCAAAAATGGGGTGAAAGTGGTGATGTTTTCAGGAGAAAGATTTTAGCCTACCTAGGGCTTGTTGTTCAATACCTCCAAGAATAAGGTGATAGCATTGCAACACCCATACTCTTTTTTCCTTTCTTTTTTATCTGAGCAGTAAAACTCTATATCCTCAATCTTTGAGGTCAGCTGTTTAAGCAGAAAGAAAGTGTTCCCTTTTGCAACTGCTAGAGGCAACATTTGCCAGAAAGAGAAAGTCAGTTCTTTATTCTTTGTGTGTGTGTGTTGCTCACGGTGAGGGGGGAAATACTGCTGACAAGGGATTAAAACATAGCTCCCAGACTGTTCACAGAAGATGCCCTCTGCGAAAGTATGTACAGGTTAAGGTAACTGTGTGTTAACAGAAAAGGGGTTATTTCAGTGCACATCAGTATATGTTTTCACACAAGTCGAAACTTCTAAAATCTAACTTTTATAGGTTGCATATTAGGATACCATCCAAGGGGCTGCTGTCTCAGTGGGCTATTTGACTTGGTTGGTGATTAGCTTGCTGAAAAAGCGGACATCTGCAAAGTGACCTTTGCTGAGGATGATTTAGCTGCAGCAGAAAACTGTTTTATGGCAGAGGGTGACCAATCCCCAGAGCTGCTTCCAATATGATCCAATAATGTCTTTTTATCAGGTTTTTGAATATGCAACATGTTTCAGAGTGGGGCTCTCCTGTCCAAAATTCCAGCCAACTGTGCCCTTTTCCAGAATACTCCATGCTATTCCCCCTCTAATTGGTTTTCTGCTTCTCACCTTTTCCAGAAAAAACCCTTCTTAGGGCTTTTTTTTTTTCATTTTGGCTGATTTTTTTTGTACCACAAACCCAGGGGTTCCCTTGAGCCCTCTAATTGTTCTTGAGTGTGGATGATGACATTTTGGCTCTGTAAGTAGCCACATTTGGAGAACAAGTTCATGATTTAACCCACAGGATTTCAGGGGGAAAATAAATATGGGATATCAAAATGTTTCATTAAAACAAGGTGACTTTTGATGACATTCAGCCCTTTGTGAGAGACTGATTTATGCATGTTTAATTTTTACTAATGATGACTGCAGGGCACAGAATGAAAACAACTTTGGTTAATAATGTGAGTATATATTATTTACACTTCTTCTGTGATGATCGTTTTCTTCTTGCCAGGCTGTTGTTAGAAAAGCAACTCATGCCTTAACAAGAGGGATAAATGTGAAGTGCTGATAAACTGATATGCTCAAATTATGCACTGGAAAGGTTGTCTTGAAATGTGGTGTCTTTTGAAACTTTGATGGAAAGGTGTTAAAGAAGGAGCCAATTCTTAGCCAATTAGTAATCTACTAATAAGACAAAATCCTCATTGGGAAGCTAATATACAGGTTAGATTCAAATGAGGATCTTCTGGTTGTGATGTGACATTTTTACGCTAACTACGGTAGTTGGCATGTTCAGATTGTTGCCCTAGTCCTCAGTGACCTACAACCTGAATCTGTATTAGATATTTCACAAGACTAGAACTGGGGTCTTCACCATGGACTGACCTCAAAATAGTAGAGTATCTTGGGGAATATTTGTATGGATCAGTCCATGGTGGATATGATGAGTATTTTCTTCATAGGGGCTCATTAATATGTTGTTCCAATGAGGGTGGAAGCAACCTGTTGGAATTAACAACAACATGGATTTACCCTCTTTCTTTCGCAAGTAGCAGGAAAATCAGACCCAGACACGTTTTAGAATCTGAGAGCAGTAGAGACTAGTCACGCCTTTGTAAAAATCTCCATTAAATTACAAATGTTCAGGTTAAGCAGGTAACAGGCAAACAGGCTCTCAGCAAGCAGTTTGGGAGAATTCCACCTCCACAGCTGCCAGCACCAAAATCTTGAATCTCTTTTTAAATGTCTCTTTGCACTGATTCCGCCCCCCCAAAAAAATCAAAGTCTGCAGCTGATTTTTTAAAGCCATAACACAGAAAGACAACTGTTGTATACCAATCTAGCCTTTTAAGACTAAGGGCATCTCACTTCAATGAAAGGGTGATGAGGCAATGTAGGCAATTGGTCTTTCCCCCATCCCTTGTACATAGAGAGAGATCATAGAGGGCCCACATTTATTTCTGAAGGACTAAAGGTAAAGGTACCCCTGCCTGTACGGGCCAGTCTTGCCAGATTCTAGGGTTGTGCGCTCATCTCACTCTATAGGCCGGGAGCCAGCGCTGTCCGCAGACACTTCCGGGTCACGTGGCCAGCGTGACAAGCTGCATCTGGCGAGCCAGCGCAGCACACAGAACGCTGTTTACCTTCCCACTGGTAAGCAGTCCCTATTTATCTACTTGCACCCAGGGGTGCTTTCGAACTGCTAGGTTGGCAGGCGCTGGGACCGAATGACGGGAGCGCACCCCGCCGCAGGGATTCGAACTGCCGACCATGCGATCGGCAAGTCCTAGGCGCTGAGGTTTTACCCACAGCGCCCCCCGCGTCCCAAAAGGACTAGGGATTTGCAAAACAGCACTGTGTTGGTAAATCTCAGGGTGGAGTTTTATACCTGTGAATTTAAAGTGACAGAAAATCCAAATTTTAAACTGCAGGACTTATCTTCCTAGCTCTTGTTGGCAGTTTTTGCATGTAAGAATTTACTTACACAATAAAGGGGAGAAGCTATTATTCTCTGGAGATGCCTGACTTAGATTGAACCTCTGCCATAAGAACAGAATTGAAATGCATTCAGTATGCATGTTCAGATTATTTTTCTGTGATCTTTGGGTCTAAATAATGCCTCATTGGGCAGTTTATGGAGTTTATTTCATCTAAAACTGAAAGCTGTTTTCATCTTTGAGTTTTGCTCCAATCTAAGAAGAACCACTCTTGTCTTGCTTAGGCAATGCCTCCTGAAGGAAAAGGGAACTCATGAAAAAATAAACAGGCACACAAATGAGTTTACCAAGACATGGAAAGAATTGGGCTCCAAGCAGAAAGCCTTAGCAGTTTCTACCAAATAGCCCATTATCTGTTTCATTGAGCAAGCCAATATCTTTTCTCAAGAGATGTATGAAACTGTTTAGCCATTCAAGTGATGCAACTAGCTGAACATTTTAAGGTGCTCTTTAACTTGATTTATCAGTCTCTGGAAGTGTGTCCTTGATAGCCTCTGTGCCATATAGTGACTATCCTTTTTCCTTTCTTTTATTTTCTTTCTTCTTTTTTGCCTGATAGCTGTAATTCCTTATGACCTTCAATTACTGGAGCAGTCATAACTAAATCATCAATACTTACCACTTCAGAGATTTAAATGATAGGTAGCCATTCAGGGTAGGTGAAAGGATCTAAGAATTACCAGACTCAACATGACTGAAAATCCATCTTGCCCTGTGTGTGTAGAGAAAAAAATTCAGGGATGTTTTAAAGAAGAGTGTAAAGGTAAAGCGACCCCTGACCATTAGGTCCAGTCACAGACGACTCTGGGGTTGTGGCGCCCATCTCGCTTTATTGGCCAAGGGAGCCGGCATACAGCTTCCGGGTCATGTGGCCAGCATGACTAAGCCGCTTCTAGTGAACCAGAGCAGCGCACAGAAACAGCATTTACCTTCCCGCCGGAGCGGTACCTATTTATCTACTTGCACTTTGACGTGCTTTCGAACTGCTAGGTTGGCAGGAGCAGGGACCGAGCAATGGGAGCTCACTCCATCGCGGGGATTCAAACCGCCGACTTTCTGATTGGCAAGTCCTAGGCTCTGTGGTTTAACCCACAACGCCACCTGCATCTCATAAAGAAGAGTGTAACAAAGCATAAAAGAGAAAAATGCAAAACCTAAGGCCTCAGTTGCGTAGTAGTTACAGTAGTTCTCTGTAGTAGTTACAGTTGTGATGCACAAAAGTAATGAGATGTGACTTCACCTCAAGTATCATTTCTGGTGTTGTGTCTGTGATTCTGACATCTCCCTCCTCTTGTTGTCTTCCCAAAGTTGGGTAAGGAGGCACCCAGCCTTGGCGGGGGGGGGGAGGCATAAGGGCTCTGGAAGGATTCTAGAGCCCCCACACTGCCTTCTAGTGCTAGGAAAGCACTAAATAGGCTTTCAGAAGAAGGAAGGAGGACTCTAGGACCCTATCAGAGCCTCACACCTCCTTCCCAAATCCCAGTTAGTGCTTTCCCAGCTTTGGAAGGCAGCATGAGGGCTCTAGGACCCTTATTGGGCTTTGAGATGGCGCCTCCTTGGCTCAGCATTGAGTGGGTGCACACTGCTCAGACAGCCCTAAATCCACCTCTGCTCCTGCTTGGACCTAATGTCCTAAACTAGAAAATGAGGTGCCCTAAAAGGTACTTTCACATTTATCCCTAAAGAGAGATCCTACATATGTTCAGTATGTACATGGATAGCCTCATTCATGCCATGGATATTTGGAAGCTAGATCAGGTACAACAGGAGTAATGCCATTCCATCGTTTCCCTTGCTTCTGCTAAAAATATGATGATGAAAGTGTGTAGACAATGAGAAAACAGGGATGGAAGGCCAAAAAAAACCTTAACTAGACAGCTGAATAGGGGCAGCGGCGGGGGCAGAATATAGTATGGAATAAGGTAGTTTGCATATATCCTTTGGGGGTCTAGTAGTAGTTAGAGGTTTTGCAAAGAAAAATAATTTATAAATGTGAACCAAGCTGTAGCTCTGAAATCTGACTATTTTCATGCTAACAAAGCCGAGAATCATGTGGAAATGCTATGTGCTCTTTAGAAACTGAATATAATCCAAAAAATATTGCTATTCATAATGAATTAACTGAACTGCAACTCACGGCACAATGGAAATCATGTGAGCGTAAGTGCTCAATGTGAGCCGATAAACAGCATATTGGCAGTTGTGGTAATTTGTGTCTGGAATTTTTATCTCCCCTTTGCATTTCCATACCATGAAATCGTACTGTGTGACTCAGTCCCTGTGTGGGTTAATCTCCTGAGACTGCAGAAGGAAATACAACTTCCCTCCTTTGCAAAGATCCAATATAAGCTTATTGCATCTCTTTTTATTATTAAAACCACAAACTAGCCATTCACATCTTCCCGTGTCACATTTATAGGCTCAGTGCTAGGGCATAAAGTAAAGTAATAGACCAAGCTTTGACATTTAATGAGCTATCTTAGAGGTGACAAAATCCTGCCACATTGAGTATGAGCAAATATCTTCAATGATAATTTTCTGTATAACCTTTTATATTCTGAATATAACTCCATGTGCTTTTTCAACTGATTTAAAGTCAGAATGTTCTTCTTGAGTGAATGTCGTATGAGACCAAATAAATAAACTAGTTAAATTTTATAAGTATCAGTAAATAACTTTTCTGAACATGATTAGCAAACCTGTCATACCAAGGTCTGAAAGATGCTTTTGTGCAAGCTCTTTAAAAATGGAATTGAACTGAGACTCCTAACTGCAGGGATGGAAAACCTGGCTATATGTTGTTGGATGCCATCCTCCATCAACTGTGGTCAATAAGGTCAAGGGTCAGTGATGGTGGGAGTTATAGTTAGGGCAGTGGCGGAGCTTCATGTTCTGGCACGGGGGGGGGGGGGCAGAAAGCAGGTGGGGCTGGGCTGGTCACATTCTGGGGGCGGGGCATCCCACCCGCAGGCGCAGGATGTGCTTCCTGGGGGCAGGGCGCCCAGTGCGGGCGGGGGCGGGGGGTAGCCACGATGGCACCCCATTGGGATTGCGCTGCCAGGGGCGGGGTGCTCCCCCTGCACTCCTCTTCCTCTGCAAGTGAGTTAGGGTGGCCACTTACACCTTGCCCCTCCCCAAAAAGCAGTTCATCACCAAAAATATTTGGCAGTTTAATTTTTGGATATGTCTATTTACATGTACAAAAGCAACTTTTAAAATAATAGCAGTGATGTAAATATGGATGTAGGAGGCGCTGTGGTGTAAACCACTGAGTCTTGGGCTTGCTGATCAGAAGGTCGGTGGTTCGAATCCCCGCAATGGGGTGAGCTCCCGTTTTTCAGTCCCAGCTCCTCCAACCTAGTAGTTCGAAAGCATATCAAAGAGCCGGTACATAAACCAGGGGTAGGCAACCTAAGCCCCGGTGGCTGGATGTGGCCCAATCGCCTTCTCAATCCGGCCCGTGGACGGTCCAGGAATCAGCATGTTTTTACATGAGTAGAATGTGTCCTCTTATTTAAAATGCATCTCTGGGTTATTTGTGGGGCCTGCCTGGTGTTTTTACATGAGTAGAATGTGTGCTCTCTGGGTTATTTGTGGGGCATAGGAATTCGTTCATATTTTTTTCTTCAAAATATAGTCCGGCCCACCACATGGTCTGAGGGACAGTGGACCGGCCCACAGCTGAAAAAGGTTGCTGACCCCTGACATAAACAAACACTACAACCTACCATTTGCCATGTATCATCAGCTATAGGGTGTAGAGGTGGTCCTGGAGAAGTCTAGTGTAGTTTTCTCAGCTTCTGGTGAGCCACTGCTGTCCTGTGTATGCTGCTGCTATGTATGGTGTATTGGTATGTGCACAACAGAATGGTCAGCAGAAAAAAGAGGACAGGATTTCTAGACCTTTTATTGTTGTGCAAGGTACAACTGAGATTCCCTTATCTACACAACTGTTCAAAGGCTTCTACTTGTGTGCATCAGGCCAACATAGTGGTCAAACAATTAATCTCAGAAGCCTCTAGCAGCTCCTAGTAGGCTAGATCCTCATGCCCCACATGCCTCATGGGCTACTTTGAGAGGTGGGCAGAGTCACTCACCTGTCAGGCACCTGGCATCACTATTAATCCAAGTCAGTTTGCAAAAGAAATTCCTTTTACTGTGTGGTTTGATTTCAGGTCTTTTTGTTTCAGTTCAGCCAAGTTTGTAAAGGGGAAAAAAAGTTCCTTTGCACAGATAGGTTCTACTGAGTTGCTCACAACTGGTGCCAATGCCGGTGGACTTGCATTCAACCCTGAACTTAAATTCAACACCAAATGCAAGGCCTGTGTGCAGCAGGAATCAAGTCCACTCAGGAGCTCCAGTTGAGATCTTCCAAGTGAAGTCAATCCCAGTGGGATTTGCATTTGATGCCAAATGTAAAAGTCCCCAAATGCTTGCAGAGGGGAAATGATGTGCAATTTAAGACTCCTGATAGTTCTCTTTGTAGACATGGCATTCCCCATCTGACATCATCTGGGGCAATTGGCCATAGCAGGGAAAATATCCTTGTGGGCCAAATTGGGGGCCCTGCCAGGTGTAATTTGGCCTGCAGGCTGGAGTTTCCTCATGCCTGATCTAGGCAATGACTCATGTGTTCACATGGTTTATAGTTCCCAATGTTGAAGCGAGTCTGCTCCAGACCACATCACTCACTGTACAAGGGCAAGGGGCTTAGGGCACAAGGGTCCATTGCAATACCAAGAATGGACCATCTGATACACCGGGTGAAGCCTCCTGATCCAGATTGTCATGCTGATTTCTTCTTTCTGCCTCTTCTTCATCTGTTTTGGGTCCTCTGCTACTGGCAGTATTTTGGGGGGGGGGTGCTGTGGAGCCAAGTAGAATCCAGCCATTTTTGGTACCACTCTTATTTCCTGCATTTTCATCCAAAAGTCCCCCTCCAGTTTTTGCAGGAAGAGGATAAAAGGAAGCCCTCCCAGTGAATATCATTGCTGAACAAAATGTAATGCTTTCATAATTAATTAGATGTGCACTAATCTGCATCTGATATTTCATGTCTTGCCAACCCTCAGCCCAATCCCAAAAGCACTTTGCCAGAGTGTGTCCCAGCCAATTCAACAGCCCTCATGTCTGCAAAGTGCTTTGAGGAAGAATCTGCTTAGGCTAGATTCCCATTGACTTCACTGGGCAGCAGATCAAACAACAGTTCTGTCATCAGAGCAGGATGGAAGGACACTCTGTAGTTAATGAGGCTCCCTACATGTGATCTATTCATTTCTGCCCAGAAGGATTCTCTTTCCATGAAAACCCACATATATCTATAGCCATCAAAAATTATCATTAAAATATTCATTATGTGAGCATTGTATCTTCATTATTTCCGTATGTCAGGCCCCCCCCCCACTCCCCCAGTATTACAATTAGCTTCTTCCATCTTCTTTCCTAGTAGGTGGTTAATTTTTTAAAAAATTAGTAAGTAATGAACAAAATAGTTTTCAGACCTTTAATCAAATACAACATTGCATGCTAAAAACATTAATCACCATCAAATCGACATCAAAGTTGTTACAGACAAACATGATAGCAGAAACCTTCTTACTTAACAAAAAGAAGGCATCAGCTGTCATCTCATTGTGTCTATTACATACACATGAGATTTTAAATTGCTTGTCTTTATTTTAGTCTTACTCCAGAAAAAAAATGGATGAAGTCCATTGTCCTGATAAATAGGAGCCTGAATCAGCAAATCTTTTGGCTCGGATTATTATTGAAATCCTGGCTTTGAGGCTAATTTTACATTTTAAATCCATGTGAGTTAAGATTTCATTATTTTAAGCTTAAATGTGTTGGCAGAGGAAAGTCTGTAATGACTACTCAATTAACAAAGGTGATGGCCAGCCAATTCAGCCAAGCGAAGTCTGAGATATTGCATGCAATCCCCAAACTATGTAGTATAGTAATTCACAGACTGAATTTGCAATGAAATGTTGCAGTGTGGAATGTTCCTGTTCAGGTTTCTAGCCATGCCATGCATTTCCTCTGTGCCAGTTTTTCACTTCCCTCCCATAACAGCCAGCATTCCATGCCCAAAGTGTTGGCTCCCCCACTGGTTTACCCCTAAATATTTTTTTGTATTTCTGCAAACCTTAGAGCTCCCCCAAACTCATAGATACCTGCCTTTTGTGTGTGCATTGTGTTATTGTGGCCTGGTACTCGGACAACTGAGTTTGCAGTTAGTATATATATATGATTCTTATCAGAATTCACTTGCTTCCTGTCAAAGCAAATAGTAAATAGCTTCAGATTTAACCAATATTGGTTCATGCCTCCCACCACCGCCAATAAATGAGATTATGCTGGCCCTTAGCACTTTTAGATTGATTGGGCTACACTTGACTTCACTGTGACCAGTCCTTGAGTAACTGATTTTTCAGGCTGCAGCCACTGTGATTAACAGCAGCAGTTGCTTTCTGAGAGAGCAGGAAACTGATCAGAATGAGTTGGTGGAGGATCTCAAGAAGGCACTGCTAAGGAAAACCTGTATTTGGTCCTGCAAGAAATTATTAAGGTGCAAGTTAAAAATAAAAATATATTATTTTTATAAAATGAAAATATGGCTTGTAAGTTCATTCAGCTTTAGAATATAGTGGCCTCTGCAGTGTTTGAGAGAACTCATGTTGTATCTTTCAGCTTGTCTTTTAGGGCTGCATTGCTGTTACTCTTAAAATAAAATGATTGCCAGTAAAATTAATGTTGTAAGCTGATCAGAGGGCAGACCTGTCAATCACCTGATTCAGTCTAGGACAGCTTTCTGTGTTCCTAAAAGACAACAACATAAGTGTCAGGTGAGACAAAGTGGTTGTTTAGCATACAGTTCTGTTAAATCTTGGAACAAGAATAGCCTCGTAGTTATGAGACTGGAGCGAAACCTTTCTGATTCAAACCTTGCACCTGCCATGAACATTCCAAATGGCCTTAGAAAAGCTAATATCTTTCCATCTCAACCTCCATCTGCAACGCAGAAATAATAGCCCAGACCTACCTTACAGTGCTGCTGCAAGGATTACCAAGATAATGTATGTGAAGCTCTTTGAATGCTCTGAAGTGCTATACGAATGCCATTATTGAATATATTCTTAAGCCTTTTACCTTTTCTTCTTTGCTTTTTGCTTTGTTCCGCAAAGTCAACTTGCTTTTTTCATTCATGAGGCTTCAGAATATTCTGTTATCACTTGCATTTAGGCATTATGAGGCATGGCTGATAAGAATGAGAGGAAAGGCACATTTGTAGCATTTATGAACAGTTCTACTCTTAAAAAAGGATGCTGCTAGCACTTTGTTATATATGAATTTCAGTGTCTCAGGGAAAAAGACAATCTAGATCATATCTGTGCAGATATCGCTCATACACCCCTCAAAGCTGCATTTCTGCAATGTTTCTTTGTTGTATAAAAATTGTCTGCCATGATCTCTCAAAGATCATAAATGATTTGTGCTCCTGTACAACATTATCATGGGTCAGTTTAAATGGCTCCCGCAAGGAGTCTGCAGAGATTTCCCTCAGCTGTAAGGTTGTTACAGAGATCTAGTAGACTCCGTTTGCAGGAAGAAAATGGGATGTGAATTCCATCAACCTCTGACAGGCTAATATGGGCTATTTGACTTTCAATTTTCCATTATTAAGTTTGGCAGCCGCAAGTCCTCTGGAAATAAATGCTTATATTCAAAAAGGGTGTGAAGTATTTCACTGTTCCTTCTCTTGGCACAATATTGCAAGTAGAACTCTTGGCTGTCTTGTGAATATGGTCACCCCAAGCAACATGGATACTGGTGTGCCCACAATTGCTCCTATGCTGGCCAGGACTTCTGTCCAGGTGGTTCCTGTGGAGCAAAAGTAAGAAACCTCAGCACCAGGGATCAAATGCAGCTCATCAGGCCTCCCTTGGAACTCCCTCCAGGCCATCCCCACTTCCCAGTCAAACCCTATTTTCTAAGGCTACACCTCTCACATCCTCCTGGAGTGGTTTTGCCTGGCTGTAATGTTTCCTTCAACTCTGTTAATGGCTCTTGCCTGGATGAAGGATAGAGAGGGGTGGGTGAGTGTATATAGAGGCTCACCTACTGTAGAAAGGTTAAAATTATAGTCATTGCTCCACCCAGTCTTGCCACTGGCCCTGCTGGCCATTGACATGTGGCCCCTAGATGCTTGCATAGGAGGGAATGCGGCCCTCATTCTGAAGAAGGTTGCCATCCCTGCTGTAGAAACATATCTGGTTTAGAATATAATGCAAGTCTAACACTTTTCAGTGGCCTACCCGTTGCTTACATAGTATGATAAATATGCTACTGGACCAGCAATGTGGTTGGGAACCTTCATATCATATTGACCAGTGTGTCCCAAACTTGGGTCTATAGCTGTTTTTGGACTACAATTCCCATCATCCCTGACCACTGGTCCTGCTAGCTAGGGATGATGGGAGTTGTAGTCTAAAAACGGCTGAAGACCCAAGTTTAGGAAACATGGATACAGACTTTAGTTGGTGCTGGAGTTGCAGGACGACAGCAGCAAACAAGCCACTCAGAATATGTGTAAAGGGGTCTAAGACAACAGCTGAAGACTACCTCAGGTACCATTAGGTGAGGAGAGAGTAGCAGCTACTGCAAATGTATCCGCACGATCACATCTTGGGTTTAATGAGCTGTGACCATGTCAGATAATCATACCCCCAAAATAAGGCAGACAGCATCTAAAGCTGGCACTGTTGGTTTCTACAGCAACCAGCACATAGCAGGTGGCTGATGGATATGTTGTAACAGAATGTAATGTGTACATTGTAATATAATGACTCTTCTTGAACGAATGCTAATCTACGTGGGGATATTTCAGAAATAAAAAAAGGAATGGAATCCAGCCCCTCTTGTAATTGAAGCTTTATTGTCTGCAGTCCAAAGGTTTCATTTGGTTAAAAGGTTAAGCTGTGGAAGGACTGGTAAGTCCCATCACTTAATCTTCCCTGTCACTTATAAAGTTTGTCTTTACCGGTTTCCTAACCAGCAGTTGGGAAAAACTTGTGGTTTGTAATATTTTCAGTATCTGAAATCCACCACCTTCTGGGAGGAAATCCTTTTCAGAATGATTCTCAGGCTTACCCCTTTTCTAAGAAATTCCATATGAATGGACATTATTTCATCTTTCACAGAGAGTGCTAAGTCCCACTTTATTAAAATACTTTGCAACCAATTACATTGTACTGTTCAACATATTTTATCCAATGGTTTGATAAAGGACCAAAACATGGGTATAATAAAACCTCCAGACTGCTTTTCACGTAGGAATTGACACAGGCCAACTTAAGTGACACAGTGAACAGGTGAATAAAAGTTTGGGTAAATCAAATTTGGATGGCAAAGGTTCAGCTTTGTTTTGTCTGATGATGCGAATACCTTCTCACAGAGTGAATGGTGCTGTCATTCTACAGCCTGAGTGATGAATCAGCCGTGTGCTCTTAAAAGATTTTCCCTTATTGCTTTAATATAAAAATAGATCAAACTTCTGCACCTCGGAAAAGGTATGACTGGCATTTAATTATGTGGTATGAAACCAACTCAACTCCCTTCTGTGAGGAAACTCAGATATAGATTTGTCTCCTAATTTCATTTCTGAGCATACGGTAGTTTATTGTGCTTCTGAAACTTTTGAGCTATTCCTGCTGTGCACCTTTCAAAATAGCTTGGAAATTATTCATTTTTTAAAAAAAATAGACGGTTGATCCACAAGACAGTCATTGTGTTGTGTCTGTCATGAAATGAATTTAACAGTCCAATGACGGATGTAAGAATATGAGTTTGAGGAGATCTCTTACTATTCTATGTTTATTGCATTTATTTCTTAAATAAACATCCACTATTACTTTCATATATAGTAACCTAGCTTTATTGTAAGAGAAGCTTATTCTTATTCTTTATTATTTCAGTCCCAGTCTAAATGGCCAGCTACTCACACAGACCTGCTCAAATAAGCCCAGCTTTTCAGACCCTGCACAAGTTAGGAAGACAGCTACCAGGAAAAGGGCTTTTGTCACCTCATATATGAAACATTATCCTGGGGCAATTTTGCCTGGTACCAAATCTTATGGGTGATATCCCACATAGTCACATTCAAATCAATGTACAAGTCTTAAGTACAACTACCGTGAATTATCAGCGTATGTATATTTAGCACCAGGTGAAGACTCCTTCCTGCTCAAGGTCCTTTAGTATCTTTTACTTACTTAAGTCCTTAATTCTGCTTCTTAACAGAGTTTTGTTTGCTGGTCTCCTATTTAACCGTGCAAATCTATACATGTCTACTCGGAAGAAAATTCTGTTGAGTTCAGTAGAACATGGATATGATCGTGGTGCTCTTTTGTACAGTCCTAATTGTAAACTGAAAGGGAAGGGGTGCGGTATTAACAGTATGATCCTACCCATATTTATTTTGAAGCAGATTTTGTTGTGTCCAGTAGGACTTAGTACAGTGGTAACTCAGGTTAAGAACTTAATTCATTCTGGAGGTCTGTTCTTAACCTGAAACTGTTCTTAACCTGATGTACCACTTTAGCTAATGGGGCCTCCCGCTGCCATTGCACTGCCACCGCACGATTTCTGTTCTCATCCTGAAGCAAAGTTCTTAACCTGAGGTACTATTTCTGGGTTAGCAGAATCTGTAACCTGAAGCATCTATAACCTGAAGCATCTGTAACCCAAGGTACCACTGTATTTAATTGTGTATAGTTGCATTTGCAGGCCTAGGCTGAAATCCAATACATAGTTACATGCAATCAACTTTCATTGAACTAAATGAAGCTAACTTCATAGATTGTGCTGTAAATAAATATTTTATTTTGAATCAATGCATAGCCATCAAGTTCCATCTACAGAAACTGTTCCAAATGCAGAAGCCTGAATCATACAGTTTACTGTGCATGCGGCTTATGCAATAGATTTGTGGATCCATGGGTATAACTGCAGCTGCAGCATCTTCTTTCATGGCCACAGGTACAACTAAGAGGTCCCAGAACATTGCAAGCCTCTGCTAGCCAGCATACTCCATTGAGAACTAGAAAGCTATTTCATTATCTTTTTTTTCTAAAATTGTATTTTTTAAAAAAACCAGTGACAGAAACACTGGGAACTGCTGGCCTGATATTTATTTCTTAAAATACCTTTTGTTGAAAATATCATTTAGATTTAGAGAATCCCATTTAATGCTTAAGAATATAAACTGGTACGTCTGAGGTCAGGCTGAAATCAATATAGTTATCATTGCACAATTGTCCAGCATAATACTCTATGATTGGATAAAATGCAATTACTTTGAATCTGGTGTATGTTTTAATGGAGAAAATAGAGTGAGATCTATATCAGAATATGGATTAATACTGATCACGTTGTTCACACCCACATCCATATTCTTTTAAAGTACAGCTATTTGTTTCAATGATGCACTATAATTGAATAGTCATGTTCTGCAGAACGTTAGCTTAGTTAAAAAATATGATACCCCTGACCTTTTTAATGAAGTGGTTCCTTTTGAAGTAAGGATTTTTTTTGTTTCAAGTTTCAACTTGAGGGTTTTCAGCAATTAAGAAAATCACATGCAGCAAACGTTCTGTTTTCATCAAAAGGCTTTGAAACTACTCAGCCAATTCACACCAACAAAGCATTATTAAAAAGCCAATCATATCTAGGCAATAATAATGCAATGCAAATGAACAGAAGTAACTCATGGACCTTGAAATACAATGGGCCACATAGCACCAGTTACCTGACATCAGAACAACAAAGCCAATGTCAACTAGAGAAACCATGGTAACTATGCCTGCTGTTCGCCACTGTGACAGCCAATGGCATCCTGGAAAGGGGGTCAGGAAGAAATAGGAAGAGCTTGGAACATAGAACAAGTTGGTGGATAAGGAATGGGTTTCAAGGCCATCAGCTAACACTAGAACCTATTAACTGTATTTTTGAAGGGTAATGTTAGCTGAATGCACAATATCTGACCACTGTGCATATTTCCAGGTCATTTTATACACTTTGCAGCAAGCCTTGGGAAGAAATGTGCATACCACAACAGCATTTTTTGACCATATTTATGGCCAGATTATGTGCACATTCCCCACAAGGAATGGTAAATGTGCATAATGGCTGGTTGCCATGTTTATTTTCATTTCATTTTTCATTTGTATATCGCCTTTCAATGCACAAGGCAGTTTGCAAGCTGAAAAAAACCAACAAAATATGCACAATCACCATCTCATAACAATCTGATAAAATAAAATAAATCACATTAAAAGTATGGTTTAAAATAAAGAACTTATATCAAAGTAATATTCAATAACTCATTAGAATAGTACAGAAAAAAATCTCAAGATGTCAACAAATCACAATTAAACAGAAATTCACTCTCAGCAATTACAATTAATTATTAAATTATAATCAATAAAAATAACAGCAAAATTACTATACATAAAATGTTATACTACATTAAAGAAACCCATGTGAAAAGACTGAATTGAGGTCACATCACTTTTAAAATTATTAAAAGAACCCCCCCCCCACAAACATACACCTAACTCCTCTTATTTTCACAGTCACTCTGTTATTCTTAATGCCATGGCCTGCCTGGGAGAAGCTGTTGCTCAGCTGGATTTTACTGAGGGTGTGAGAGGTGAGGCTCTTGTGCCCTTCTTCACACTTCTCAACCAAGGGAGCTGGCAGGAGTCTGAGGCAGAGTTAAAGTGAGATGGCGCATCAAGGTGTCTATTAGCCATTTAACTCACCATATCCCTATCTTACGTGTCTGGTTCCAGGGGTAATGACAAGACTTGGTGAGAGGGCCATGTAGCTGCAAACGATCAGGACCTTGGCCAACTCCCTGTGGAGTAGACATTGGAGATTATAAAGCAGCACAGATCAACCAAGTAGGAGAGTTGCACAAAGCAATTGTCTGCAGCCAATGTTGATCTTTAGTAGGAACAGAGGGAGCAAGTTCTCTCCCTCTCCTGTCCCTGCATGCCCACCCACCCCAGTCTGCTCCAGAACTCAAAACAGATTTGCAGGGGTCGCAGGAAAAGGAATGGGAGGGGGGAAATCCATTGCACAAGTCTTGCACAAATGGGGTAACTTTGTTAGATCTCATTGTCTGTTGTTACTTGAAGGTATCCTGAGTAATACCTCGGGCCTACAGTTCAATGGGACTTGGGAGTCTCCTGCTTCCCTTGGCTGTTGAGTAGTAGCAGTGGGATGCCTCTCTCACTGTGGAAAATTCTGAGGTGGAGTCATCCTCAAAGTCTGTTGGAATGGAACTACTTTATCAGGTGATGTAGATTTGAATCATGCTGGCTCTGTAGACTGTCCTTTTGCAGGGGTCTCTGGCAAGGTGGGAATTTCTGGGGTTCTGACTGGGTGTGATTCCCCCCCCCATTCTTCCCCATCCTCCATGTTATCAGTATCGGGATCCACAGTCCTCACAACATAATACTTTCCTTTTAGTGCATTACAAGTACTTGACATATTCAGAATTCATAAGTTGAGGATATGGGTAAATAGTTGTAATAAAAAGGCAAGACTCCCTTTTTTCTTCACTGTAGACAGATAACCAAATGCCCACTGACTCTGAGGACTTGTTTCAACAGAGTGAAAATCTTTCATTAACCTAACAAGTTCCAGGTGCATAAGATTCCAAATAAACAAAGAATATCTCCCATTTATTAATTGGCTTTTGCATGGACCTTATATATTTATAAATTCACTGAAAAAAGGGTGTCAACAAGCACATGAGATTCCAAATAAACAAAGGAGCTCTCCTCTTTACAAATATGTTTTTGTATGGACTTTGCATGTTTATAAATTCATCAAAAAAGGATGTCAACGGTGCTCTATCACTCATTTGCAGAAACTGATTAAACAAGTCTAAATGTGATAATTTGATATTTTGGGAGTCTGGATAATTAATGTAGTGAAATAAAGAATATTTATTTCTTATACTTTGTAGGCTGATCATAAACGTCACTGCTCTAAACAGGAGCAACTGTGCATTTTGAGTGTAAATTTAGAATACTTCACACATGTAAAGTTAATATTCATCTTGTCTTCAATATTCATATTGCCTTTTAAACTAAAGTGTCATAAATATATGTTTAAAGTTGGTTATCAGATTCATATATGCATAGTTGTGATTAATGTTTGCAGTGTGTTGTCCTCTTCTTTACAAATCCAGATAAAAAGTTTGCCTCACAGTTGCTTGGCGGTGTTCAGTTCTTCAGGGGACTCCTTCTTTGTGCAACTAAACATTGCAATATCCAAAGATAAAAGTTGTTCCCCCCTGATTAAATGTCTCATTATTAAATAGAAAGACTTGAAACAGTACGTTCATCTGCAAGAATTCTTACTTTCAATTCTCAAAAGATCTCTTTTGCTGCATGCATGGAACACATTAAGATTAATGATTTAGAAATGTATACAAAGGGGAACAAACAGATTTCTCAAAGGCTCTGTTGTTTTTGAAAGAGCCATGTGTGCTTTTGTCCTTCACAAATTAGGCAATAAGGCATGCCTTAATTGTCATGGTTTTTAAAACAGCCTTTAAAATATGGATTATTTACCCTCTTTTTAAAGCCCTGCTATGCAAAGATCAATACTTTCTCAGGTTTTCAAGAACTGACCTCCTCCAAGTGTGGTTGGTGGTGTCATAGTTGAAAAGCATTACAATGATGCACAATTGTCTTGATTAGATGGATGCCAGAGAGTCAAAGATTTAATGAGGTGCTCTGGAGCGTAATCAGCCTCACTAATGGATACTCACTTTGAGTGTATTATTCAACAAAGATGAATTACATTCCGTACTCTTCTACAGTATGTAATATTTGCAACATGGTACAACTGGAAGCCAACTTAATGAGTTCTCGATGCCTATTGTCATAATAAGAACCATTGCTATCTAAAGAGAGAATCCTGGGGTTTGTAGGATAGCTTTACATTGTTTTATTAGCTGCGATTTGAGCATCGGCCAAAAGTGTGCTGGGTGAGCATGAGCAACAAAATGAACATTTGGCATTAGATCCATGTTCATTTAGAAAGCCAGACAAGATTCTGTCATAGAGCCAAAGAAGCAGCCAGATCAGATGTTGATTGTCATTCAAGAACTGAGAGAATATTTGGGGACCTCCACACAACATGTAGTCTTCACTGATTCAAGTCTTATTTCAGGGCTCTGGTGATGCAGTCCTATGCATTCTTATTGAGAAGCCCTATTGAGCTCAGTAAGCATGTATGGGATTGCAATATGACATTAATTTCATGGTGTGGGTCACGTTTTGTATGTAGGGCAGAGTAGCAAATGGTTAATTGTGGGCAGTAATCTAAAAACCATGATGGGCATTTGCATGCTTTGATGTACCATTAATTTAAACTGGGAAGTTTGCCAAGCTGTGGCTGGACAAATATTTCTTTATTTAGAATGCAAATAAAATAATAATCTCAATGCAGTGTACGAGATAAAGATTTAAAATCACAAACAGCACAAAAGTAAATACTACGCTTTCCAAGTCAAGTGATGATTATGTGAGCAAAGCAGGAAAGCAATGAAAGCCAGGATTAGAGAAGTCAGTGTGTTTCTCTGTGGGGGCCCAGAAGAAAAAAGTGGAGGTCAAGCCAGACATCAGTGCTTGGTCAATGCTGAGGAATCGTGCTAATTTAGAACTGAGTCAGATTAGGATTGTAAGCAGAAGAGCACTTTTCAGGTTTTAGGTAGAAATGAAGCAGAAATGTAAAGACAGCTCAAATACAGGGATGGATGCAGAATAAAAGTAGCTGATATATATGCATCAACCAACCATGATTTCTGATCTGCTGGAGCAATACTGTACAAATGACATTATTTAGAGCAGGGATGGAACATCTATGGCCCTCCATATGTTGCCAGACTACAACTCTCAGCATCCCTAGCTCTTGGCCATGCTGGCTGGGGCTGATGGGAGTTGGGAATCCATCTATACCTGGACAGCCAGAAGTTTGCAATACCTCATTTACAGGTTGCCTTTAAGGAAACAATGACAATGAAGAGCAAAAGAGGCTCTCTTTTAGAGTTCTTCTTCCATTCTCATAGGTGAAAGCTAGTGGCTTCTACTTTGAAATGAACAAATAAGTTAAATATGCTCCTAAAGATATGTTGTTCTCGAAGCTACCAGCATGAGTTTGACCAAACTGTGGGAGACAGTGGAAGACAGGAGTGCCTGGTGTGCTCTGGTCCATGGGGTCAACAAGAGTCGGACATGACTAATGACTAAACAACAACAACAACAACAACAACAACAACAAAGATATGTTAGCAATCCTTCTCCAGCCGCCACCGCCACCACCACCATTATTATTATTACCACCGTCCCTTCACCATCAGGATTTAAAGTCATTGGATCATGTAATTAAAGTCATTGGATCATGATTTGGTTTTCAGTCATTGCATCATGCATTGCCACAGCCTTTGATCTAACCTTCTAGTGATGTAAGATGAAATGTCAGGTGTTGGGTTATTTTTAAGCAGGTGGCTCTGGCTGCCCTGTGGTCCATTTGCTTCCATTGCCCATGCTTCCCAGTATCTCTTCAGTTCTCACTTAGACACGTGCACAATAGAAAGATAAACATGTGGAACATTTCCTTTGTGGTTATAGATTTGTTACACAAAATGGATCATATGTTTAATCATCATTTAATTAAGGTTTTTATTCCTGCCTCTGAAATCCTGATTAGATTTGTTTTCTCCTCTGTTTTCACTAGGCTCTTATCCCTGTTTGGCAGCAAGAGTCCAAACAGCACCTGCAAAGAGCATGCCCATTGGTTTCTGTGCAAGACTCTCATTAATTAGCACCATAGAGAAACAAGCATCATTTGTATGGCTACCTAGGGCATTTTCAGAAAACTGTTGTGCTAGATAATAACTTGTTCCTCAGTTGCAGAGTTACAGCTGTTGCAGAGAAATAGCATTGCCCAAGCTCTGTATTTATTTATTTATGTGTATGTATAGATACATATGTTCCCACTTCCATTCACGTACTGCAACTATTGAAACTTTAGTCCTCCTCAGATAATCACAGATGGGGGGATGAGTGTAGTGGCATGGAAAGATGGGGCTGTTCCCCAATAAAATAGGTGCAACTTTGCCCCACCCCATCATGAAAGTAGTCCGTAAAACTTCCTGCCACAAGTAGGGAGTGGCTGAGATTTTACTTGGCCAATATTTGACCAAGCAGAGGAATTAATGCATTGCTGCCACAAGAGTGGCAGACCAGCACAACAGCCTGCCCAGCTGCTCTTTGAGTAGCATGGTGAAACCTTGTTGCTGCTTTTGGGTGGCCAAGTAGGATTTGGGGGGGGGGTATCCCATGATTGGAGCATCTTCTTTTCACCTGCTCCACACGGATCTTTACTGTTGGACATGGTCTTGTTCAGTATTGCTAATTGTCTTTTCCTGCTACAAATTTACCAGGTATGTGATATGTGCTGGTAGGGGGGTTAACTTTTAGCCTAGGTGAGCATTCAGAGGCAGCCTATGGGAGATGGGCATTTAACCAACTTCCTTCACATTGTTCCCCAGCTTTGGGGATTGTGTTGATGGAATGCTCTTGGTTTCTGAGCCAAAGGGGCCAGGGTGGCTGAATAGGTTCCCCCGCAAGTCAAATGCACGATTAGTCCGTCAATGACAGTCAATGACAGGTGCAGGAGTTGAATGAGGAAATTGGGGGTGAGGAGGATACATCCTATCTCCTTGTGATAGATCAGGCTACAGATAGTAAGGATAAAGTTATTATATTGCTGCCAATTCTCTAAGAATTCAGTTTGATTATACTTGCATCTCATCAGGTTGCTTGTACAGACTAAGACACAGTTGGCTCCTCTGCATATTCAGGAATCCTACTTTGTACAGGGTTCCCAGCTGTACACATAGTGCCTCCATGCATACAGTTTGAATGTATATACGCTTCAGGTTACATACGCTTCAGGTTACAGACTCCGCTAACCCAGAAATAGTGCTTCAGGTTAAGAACTTTGCTTCAGGATGAGAACAGAAATCGTGCTCTGGCGGCGCGGCGGCAGCAGGAGGCCCCATTAGCTAAAGTGGTGTTTCAGGTTAAGAACAGTTTCAGGTTAAGAACGGACCTCTGGAACGAATTAAGTACTTAACCTGAGGTACCACTGTATAGAACATACATTTTGAGGGGTGGACTATCTAGGGACTGGCACACAGTACGAAATGCATGAAGGCTCTGCCTCCTCACACCCATTCCTCCCCCAAATGCTACTGGAGACAATAGCTATGGTCTGCCTCCACAGCTAGAGGCAGCAACACTTCTGAATACCAGTTGCTGGAAACCACAGGACAGGAAAGGGCTCAAATCCTTCTTGCTGGTTTCCTTGAGGCAACTTTTCAGCCACTGTGAAAACAGGATGCTAGACTAGATGAGCCATTGGCCTGATCCAGCAGGCTCTCCTTATGTTCTTATGTTTATCACTTACATATCTGGATGCCTGAAGACAGTCAGCATCGAGAAGCATTGCAATGATTCAAAATGTCTTAGTTACCTTAAGCTGAAAGAATCTGTCATGGAAAAACTGCATTTCCACTCCAACAGCCAGTAATACGTTTTTGCTTGGGAAAATGTGATTCAATGCCACTGTCCCAGGGGAACTATTGCAGTTGTTGCTATAGTGCAGGCATAGGCAAACTCAGCCCTCCAGATGTTTTGGGACTACAGTTCCCATCATCCCTGACCACTGATCCTGTTAGCTAAGGATGATGAGTTGTAGTCTGAAAACATCTGGAGGGCCGAGTTTGCCTATGCCTGCTATAGTGATTTCTTTGTGGAATGTGGTTGTGTTACTATCAATTTTTCTATTTTTTTTTTGTAGGGGAAGTGTCATAGGGGAAAGACCCTAAAAGTGTATGTAACATTAATTGCCCACCCCACCCCATTGCTTTTCCATAATAGTTCAACAAGGATTCCAACTCTTAAATCAGGGGTCAGAATTTTTTTTCAGCAGGGGGCTGGTCCACTGTTCCTCAGACCTTGTCGGGGGCTGGACTATATGTTGCAGGGGAAATGAACGAATTCCTATGCCCCACAAATAACTCTGAGATGCATTTTAAATAAAAGCACACATTCTACTCATGTAAAAATACTCTGATTCCCGGACCATCCACGGGCTGTCTTAAAGTTTTATTCAAATGTGTAGCTCATCTGACCAGAAGAAAAGTGTAGAGAACACAAGCACATTTGAGCTGTGGAAAAGTCTAGTTATTCCATAGCTGAATAGAACTCAAAGGAAAACAGATGTTAGCCCTGATAACCAAAAGAAAATAGTTGTGGCCAGATGCAGAAATAGATTTCATTTTATCTGTATAGGCAAGGGGGGTTAATGAATTGAAGAGATGACTAAAATAATATCAAGGAGAAAGAAATAAAAGGAAATCCAGTTCCCATAGGATCTGGCATTTTTCAGCTATAAACTCAATATTTTCTGCATTTCTGTTGCCTGTTAACCCTATCCTACCTTTGCTACTTTTTCATACAACTCTGTCACTTCCCATAAGCTTTGTCTTCTTCATATTATCTGTTCCTTGGTCTTCTTAAATCACTTTAGCTGCAGCCACAGACTATATGGGTATCAATGGTTGTATCAATGGGAACAGGATTGTGCAGTTAATGAAGCACCCCAGAAAGATCTGGCCACAATTTGGAATAAAATTGGGCACACTTCAGCTTACTGATTTCCTGGCTTTGGATTAAATTGTGGCCTGTCTTTTTGGCTTTGTTTTCAGTAAGCTTTATATATTTATATCACATCTTTGTTCCATCATGGAACCAAGGCAGCACACACACGGTTCCCAGGTGCTCTTGCATTCAGGCAGTGACCAAACTCAGACCTGCTTAGTTTCAACAAGGTAGTGGCCCTGTGCTTCTTTGGTCCTCAACCTTTCTCTTTCATCCTTTCTGTTCCTGGTGGACTTTCACTGATGGGACTTTCAGTGCTCGTGCCCAGAGTTTTGAACTCCCCGTCCAGAAGTGTCCTGCTAGCTTGTAGGTGAAGTCCATTTGGGTCTAAAATACCTTTAATAAGTTTAGTGACATTTGCAGTCTCAGTTACTTGCATTTTATCTGTTGTATTTATTTTTTTGTTGTATTGTCTTTATTGTGTAATCTGGTCTCTTTATTGTTATTTGTTCTAATTTACTTTTCTATTTATTGATTGATTGATTGATTGATTGATTGATTGATTGATTGTAAGCTGTCCAGAGATACCATTGTGCAAAATATGTAGTGGAAGGATGCCAAATAAATAATCTTAAAGTGGTCTTATAGTTTGCCTGAAGATATTCTGTCAACTTTGGTTGAATTTTCCCAAAGAATTTCCCCCCACCCCTTTAAATGATTTCTATCCAATGGTAATAAAACTTCAATTATCAGTATTAAGGAGGAAATTGCACACCACATCATTTCCAAAACCTTTAACTGCAAGTGATAGCAATTAAAATCCATCCCATACACCTAGACTGTTTCCTCCTGAATCAATAGAAAAGCAAATCTGATATGGATCACATTATACAATGAGTAATACAAACTCAATTATTGTCAAAATCCTTGTTCAGTTCTTCATGCAACTACCAACTATGGGTGCCTTCCTGTGTTCCCCTTTGTTTAATTAAATTACATTCTTTTTCTCCCAGAGTCCCTTCTGTCCTTGTTTGTTGTGGACATTTATTAATAGTGTCACTTGGTTGATAGGCTGTTAATTTCAATTTTGTTTGAATTTGGTTATTTTTATCTTTTCACGCTTCAGAGTTTATATTCTTTTTTGTGCTTTTTTTGAAGGATCTACTCCTATCATCTTTTTGCCTTTAACTGCATATGTAAGTGTTTTAATGCTCATCATTAACAGGAAGAAAAGAAAAGAAAAGAAGACAGAGAGAGACAGAGAGAGAGAGACAGAGAGAGAGAGAGAGGTAGTGAATGACAAACCAGCACAATAAAAGTGTAAAGTATTTATATGTGCAGTAAAAGATGCTCCCTCACCAAGGCACTTGTCGTTTTTTAGAGTCCTAAGAAAACTCTCAATTAAACCTAAAGAACCAAGCTGTGGTGATGATTTGACTGCAGTTAAAGTGACTGCAAATCGACAGATTTCAGAGCAGGGCCAAAGATGAAACTGGGGATGATAAATCTTTTCATCTGCCCCCTGGAGCCGAAGTGTTTCCTCTATAAAGCATTTATTTATATGAAATCTCGTCTTTTACATAGGCAACCTACCATGGTTCTAGTCCCACTTCAGCTTCAGTACTGCAGCTACAGAGCAAACATAAAGTAATGCTTGCAACTATGGAGCCATACACAGTTATACTTCCTGAACTCCTAAGCAGGGTTATAGAAGGCCAACTGTTGAGAGCAGTCAGCCAACCTGCTTTGTGCTGTTTTTACTGTTTTTTTCATGTTTTATTGTTTATATATTCATACATACTGCCCTGATATTGTATGAGATGGTGATATACAAATACTTTTATCCACTAACCAACCAATCCTTAACAAAAGGAAGGTACTTGGCAACTTTTCCAGGACTTGTGGATGAAGTAAGATTCCTTGTGCTTTTTTTGCCACTACAATTTTGAGTTGTATTTGAAAAATAAAATAATGTTGCCCCCTCTCTAGATAGACTTTTATTGTGCTTTCATGATTATGTGTAGTCATAATTAGTCATAGTATTAGGGTGGATATATGTGATCCTGCTTTCAATTCTGTTTGCACCTGCAAAGGTTTCAGAGTGGACATTCATTCTAGGAACTTCCTACTGAGAACATGCAACTTTTGCTAACAACAACAGCCCATGCTTTTTTTGTTATGCTATAGCACAAGAGGACCACAGACCCCAATCATGTAGGAACAAGTGGGAAAGCCCTGCAGAACAACAAATAAAGAACTGTTGAAGCCCTGCAGAATAGGGCTATGCTATGTGAGGAATGCTATAGGGACGATTCAGTACAAATCCCCCAATAACACACTCTTACTTCATCAGTGACGTGTTGCAGAATACACCTGCCAGAATACAACCTGGCTGGTGGGTCCCTCAGTCCATAGCAGTACTCTGAGGTCCATTAACCCTCTGCTATCCAACCCACAGAAGTGCTAGTTCTGCTCCTGGAGATGTTGTAGTTTTCTGCAACTACTTTCTGAGGAATTAGGGGAACTCAGCGCCTGCCAACCTAGCAGTTCGAAAGCACCTCCGGGTGCAAGTAGATAAATAGGGACCGCTTACCAGCGGGAAGGTAAACGGCGTTTCCGTGTGCGGCTCTGGCTCTGGCCAGAGCAGCGATGTCACGCTGGCCACGTGACCCGGAAGTGTCTCCGGACAGCGCTGGCCCCTGGCCTCTTAAGTGAGATGGGCACACAACCCCAGAGTCTGTCAAGACTGGCCCGTACGGGCAGGGGTACCTTTACCTTTACCTTTACCTAGGGAATACTGTGATTGTTGAAATCATGCCGCAGGAAAAATAAATGCCCATGTCCATTGCACACGCAGAGAGAATTCCACAATTTTCAAAGCACAGCATCTGAGCAGGCCCTTGGGGATTGCAGGACTAAAGCTAGCACAAAGACAAGAATTGAGGGCATTCTTTTAATTGGTGACTTGTTTTGTTGCCAACAATTTTTGTCAGGAAAACTTGCTTCAAATACATATTTAACTAAGTCTGGGTCTGCCTCGGGTGGATTGCAAATCGGGAGTACCACTTACAAAATCCAGCATTGGTTTTTAAAATAGTTTCTTAACATATGGATACCACAATGGTCACGTCCATCTATTGTGCATAGTGCTCAGAGCATTTCCTGGATATATAATTCATGAGATCCTTGTTGCATGCATTCCAGTCCTGTTAGACAACATGACAGGAGGACAGTGGATAGCTGCCACTTCTATTGTGCCTTGATCTAAAAGTACTATTCTCATGCTTTTTAATGCATGAGCCCCAACTTAAATCTGTTATTCAGCTAAATGCCATTAAATTACCGGTACTCTGAGTTTTGGAAGGGAATGGAGCAGATTTACAAATATACATGTATCTCATGCTCATGGGGAAGCTATTTCTCTCTTGGTGTCATGCCGAAATTCGCTACATTTTTGTACTTGTGGAACTTCATAACAGAGGAAATCTGCACTTTCTTGGGTAGCTTGAGCAGAGCCCCCATTCTGATCTGCATAGTGCAGCCTGCTAAAATACAGGCCCAGTTAATGTCCTTGATTCCTAAGGGCTCCTGTTCCCTAAGGCTTCATGAAGTCTGGGAAAACTTTGAGCAATTTAAAGGGACCAGGAGCCCCAATGGGCAGCCTCCTTTTGAAGTTGCTAGCCTATCCTAGCCTTCAGGTTAGGATTTCATTTGCTGCTGCTGCACTTTTGATTTGCACCATGTTTTTCCATGTCTCTTTCTCCTACACATTTTAGCTTTCAAATCACTTGTGTTATAAAGCTGACAGCTTTGTAATACTCCACTCAGAAGGTTTTCCACCCTGACATACAAACTTCCAGCTTCCTCTGAACATAGATATCTCCCTCTTGGTTTTTAGCAACCCCCCCCCTTTCCTCCTCCAATCCTGTCTGGTCTACAGTCACTATTAAAGTTTGTTATTAGAGGGAGAGGTTATTCTGTTTAGAGTTGGGATTCAAGTAAAAAGCATTTGCCTTCTGACTTGATGTCTCTTTCTGCTCCAGATCAGGGGTGAGAAACTCATAGCCTGTCAAATATTGCTGGACTTCAGCTCCCATCAGCATGATCAATGTTCAGAGATGATGGAGCCCAACAACATCTGGGTGGCCACAAGTTTCCCACCACTGCTTTAGACATGGGTTGTGTGTGCTTGTGATGTCCCTAAACACATTTTTTCAGCGTACGAAGAGGAAAATGCAGCATAACTTATGAGTGCTCTTATGCTTTAGTAGGCTGCAATTCAATACTCACTTGTATAGGAGTAAGTATTGCTGAACTCACTTGGGCTTACTCTTGAGGAGACATGTACAAGATTGCACTCTTAAAGCTGCAATCTTGTACACACAGGAGGAAACTAAACTGAATGCAGTGAGACTATCTTCTCAGTAAGATGGCATAGAATTACACTCTTCAGAGTAACACAAGAAACTTGCATAGATGGGTTTTCTGGACATTTTATTACCCTCAGCGATATTCCAATTTATATTGGGAAATTAAAATGACCCCAAACATGGTAGGTGTGAATGTGTGAGAAGAAGGAAATTTAATTTTGCTTCCTTTGATATGATGCCATATAAAGAAGTCCATGGGGCATTCAGTATCCCAAAACTTTTCACTAGCTGGGATAAAAAATACTCCAAATACAGGAATCGGAAGGGAATTCATTGGAACATGTTTGATCCAAGGCTCTTTTGGTTTTCAGAATGAAAACTCTGTATGAAGATTTACACCTCCTTTCCTAGATCAGTTTACTGCATTGTTGTTGTTGTTTTTTAACCCCAGTATTCTACACTAGCTGGGATAAAGTCTAAATACCCCACATACACCAGGCAAGTGCCTTTGCACTATTTTGGCTCCTGCTAAAAAATCATTTTTTGTTTAAGCAGGCCTTCCCAGATATGTAAAAGCTGTCATGTGTTTAGTCTGTAATTTTATCTTAACTGCTGCTTTTAATTATATTTTGAATTTTTAAAAACTTGTTTTTGCGTTTGAGTTTTGAGTTTTGAGACTTTTATTGATAATTTTAATGTATAAGCTATATTTGCCTTTAAGCAGTATACAAATTTTCATAATTAAATACATGCATAGAAGAATTCAAAAGGAAGTTTGTGGATATTTTTTGTCTGACATACTTTTTGATCAGGAAAAATAAGCTGTGACTGAAATTTGGGTACAATTGTTTACCGTTTCCCTAAAAGGGACTATGTTGTAGATCAACTTCTATGCAAAAAGTGCATCCAGGGTGGACATTACCCATATCTTTTGACATAATGTGTGTGTGTGTGTGTGTGTGTGTGTGTGTGTACACACACACACACACACACACACACACACACACACACACAAACACACACTGCTTTATCAAGAACCTTTCAAATGACTTCCAAATGGGCATAAAATCCAATTTAAAAACCACCAGAAAATAAAATTAAGTCTTATCAATCTTAGTAACAGAATTATGGTGCTACAATTGTAATTAAAACATTAATAAGATAACATTAGAGTAACTGTATAGCTTTTATACATCATATCTAATTCCATTGCTTCCCTGCCCCAGAACATTTTGCGTTGCGTTGTGCCTTGGAGTTGGGTTCAGGTGGACTTCCCTTCATATATTTTGGGGCCACAACTGAGTTATCCAAATCTCTTGATTATCTAAGTTTAATTTTTACTTTATATCTGTGTGTATAAATATATCCTCAAACAACTGTCTTGTTTATCTAAAATTCTCATTATCCAAACTTTTTCGGATACCCCTGAGCAATTCAAGTAAATGAGATTATGCTGAACAGCAACTGTCTCCCGGGATAAGGAAATGCCATGAGATTTAAACAAGAGCAACCAAAAGCCCTAAGGATGATTTCAATTAAGTGGCTGCAGATAATACGAAAACTGAGCCTGGAGTTGTATTGAGAACTCTAATGGAAGTGTGTGCATGATGAATCCATTCCCCAATCCCACCCAGTGTCCCAGAGTGCTCTGCGTGGTTGCAGTATCCCTTCTCAAGGGATATTCAAGGCTCAAAAAGCAGGAGATGTTCTAGGAAGAACTGGTGAGTGGTTCATCTGTATGAGGGTGATGGATATTTGGACATTAAACTTTAAAAAATATATATAATTTACCTTTGCAAATCAATATGTAGCTCAGTCAGATTTCTACATACTATGAGTAAGGTGAATTGAGCTGATAAGGAAAGTTGTGGATGTGCATGTCCAAACTGAAGTTGGATCCAGCCAAATCACTCTGAACTGTATCAAAGGCCTCTGGAGCTATTTGGAGTGATCCACAGTGCTATTTTTCTAGAAAAAGAGATATGCTGGAACTCACCATGAATGCCTCCCTTCTTCTCTTATATTGGCAATTCTTCTTCTTCTTCTTTGGTGATCACTTGTAGCTGAGCACCCACCTGTGAGATGCAAGAACTGAGTGGTTCAGAAATCGCGTTGCTTAAAAAACTGTGCAAGCAGTGTGTCTGTAGGCATTGAAACATTTCTCCCTAAGCTTGCAATAAAGAAAATGCCAAGATGGGGAGGAGAGGCCTTTTGTAACTGACAGGTCTAGCTTCTAATCCCAGGGAGTGGTTTTATCAGGGATCTCCAATCACAGTGGTTTGGGAGAGGGACATTGAAATGATGCGAAGCTTGTTGGTTCTGTACTGTTTCCTAGTTCTGCTGGTTGTGCTTGCATGGAAAATGATGGCTATTCAAAGCCTTTCAAATTCAATTTGCACTTAGTTTCTATGAGTTTGGGTGCCACTTAAGTAGAACACAAGCTGGGAATTGTGTGTGTGTAGATTCACAACCCTAGTACATATTTACACTGATATTTATTTATGCAATGAATTTTGTACAGGCAGGTTAACATGGTTGGCAATAAGTAAATGGTGTGTGCATAGTAGGGCATAGTTGTCCACCAGCACACATGATGTAAATTAACTAATGACTCCAACACACATCTTATCTGATACTGGCATTATGGATGCAGGCTAGTAGGGAGTAGCACCCTCTTCTGTGTACACTGTTCCCAAAAGGACAATGATGTAAAGTCTCTGTGATGCTGTTGGGTGTCTCAAAGAGTAGGAAATATGGAAATTAAGGGATATAGGGGGTAAATAATAAGCCTCCGTATTCTAGTATGTTGCTGATTTGCTTATATTCATGGCAGCTAAAAATCAATTGTGTTAACAAAAAAAAAAAAGACAGAATAACAGCTGATATTTCCCCCCAAGGTTACAATGTAGCCAGTTAACTATTCTTGCATCTGATAAAAAACTAGTTCAGGACTTGGTGTTGACAAATTGTTTATCTCAGGTATGAGTGTCAAGAGAATATATAAAATTCAGATTCTTTTTCCATCATTGTACCAGAAGCTTAACATATATTTGTTCCTTCATACGTATGACACAGTAACATCTTCCTAATCGTTCTCCAATTCCTCTTGCCCTCTTTATTTGGGAAGAACATTTGAATGAATGGAGTGCATTCAAATACATACATTTTGCTCATTTAACTCTGGTCCAACTTTTTTCTTATCAAATCATATGCATGCTACTTTTGTATTTCCAGATGTGTAGGTTATATATTCCATGGAGCTTTTGTTTCTTGCATTTTGGGTATCTTTGCCAAGGAAAGCATGCGGAGCACAGCTAGAATTATTCTGAATGTCCTGGGAGGGCATTCAACAGAACTGAATAATCAATAATTTGAATGAAGAGCTACTTGCACAGAAATACAGGAATCATGAGTAGTGGGGCACAGGTATGAGTAAACTTGGAAAGCAAACACATTCCCAACCATAACTGAAGCCTATATGTTTTAGTTTCCCTTGCTGCAAGAAACAGTGCAGTGCATAAGGAGTTGCCTGATGCTCAGCAGTGGTGAGTACCACTCACCTGGAATGCTCACCTGACCTCCATCCAGCTGAGACAGAGAGGGATAAGGGTGCAACAGCAGTGAAGTCAGCGCAGTGCAAACACATGAGCAGAGTCAATCCAGCACTTCTGGCTGTGCATTTACACCTTACCACTGTACCTGTCTTCCTCTCCATTCTAGTATGTTGTAGCAACTCAACCAGATGGAGGTGAGCAGCACAGCCACACCATCTATCAGTCCGTCTAGCCCATTGTAAATGGCAGCAGCTTTCCACGTTCTCAAGCAGGAGCCTTTCCCTGCCCTGCTAGTAAAAACCCTTTACATGACATTGCTAAGGACTGGGCATGGGATCTTCTGCATGCAGCACATTTGCTCTTTCATTAAGGTGCCCAACCTCGTTTTTCCTGAAAGGAGGGAGTTAGTGAGATTTCCCTGGGTGTATCTGGGGATATGAACCTAGGGCCAAAGAACAATGACTGCAAACCAACAAGCCAGGCCTTTTCATGAAAACACTGTATTGCCTTTCATGATTGGCACAGTCCTAGCTAATAATATTCCTTGCTCTGTTGAGATTCTGGAAACAGATGAGACTCAGGAAAAACTGGGGCATTCCTCATTATGAAGAAAATTTGAAAGGATGTTAGTGAGCAAAGGCATTAGTATCACTGGAGAAAGCAGCCATCTGGAAGTGTCCTCATATAGTTACCTTATTCCTATGTCTTTTTGCAACCACTGTGTTCAGCTAGAAGCATCCTTCTGATTTTGTCCATCTGTAAACTGCAAAGGGTTGCTTACAGTGATTTCGCCCTCTAATAATTCCCTGCATCTTTATCAGCTACATGAAAGGCAGGTGTATAAACTATTTCCTAGCATGGAGATGGGGCCAAAGGATTGTAGACCCCTAAAATGCATATGCATTTTATGCTGAAGGTCCCAGGTTGAGGGTCTATGCTACATTAACAGTGTGATTAGCAATCTTATTGTATTTTCTTTAAAAATTAAAAACTACCCACAGGGAGATGGTGACTGGAGCCACAGTACCCTGGGGAGCTACCCCACTTGGTGCAGCAATGGAAAGAGCTGCCCTAAACAACTTGGCCAGAGCACCAGGTCAGGTTGATGGGGGAAGGAAAACCAAACACCAGGGTGGAGAAACAACATGAAGGAAGAGTTCCACTGTGACTGGTCTAGCTTCTAATCAAGTTATTTTGCATCTTTAATTTTATATATATATAAAATATATTTTGCCATCACTTTCCAATCCCAGTGCTTTTGGAGACAGAGCACCTGTGCAAGAGTGAAACTTTTGTCTTGAAACATAAGGAAGAAGGCCGGGGGTGGCGGTGAAGAAAGATTCTTCATGGCTGGCAGGTCCAGCTTGTAATCAGTTTCAACAGATTTGTTGAAATGAATCCTTTGGTTCTTCCTGCCCCAAAATCAACTTCCAAGTTGCTGAGCCCTTGGGCCTATTTTTCTGACATTTGGGAGCTTTCTTACTTAGGAATGCCTCTCTCATGTTAGCAATTTTCAGACCAGTTGCCCACAAAACATTAGGGGATATTGATTCCTTTTTCACTCACACCAAAACTATAACAGCTGCCACTGTGGGAAAGCCACTTCAGCTATCCTTCTGAAATTTGACATGTTCCCGCTGCCAGAAGAGAAAATATTGCCTGCAAATTTCATTCAGTTCTGCCCAAAATTAAAAATACTATAGTCAGTATTTTGATAGGCATTATTCACTTTGGAAGGGCTACTTTGTGTGCAAATTTCATCCAGTCAACAGAAAAAGAAGTTATTGTAACAACAACAACAAAATTAATTCAGATAGTGAAGGTATGGGGCAAATAAAGTGGAGATTGAGCCCAAAGCCAAACTGAGAATCCCTCAGACTAGTTTTATTCAAATCAGGCTGCATTACAAAGCATTGAACTGGGAGCCCAACTGAATCTTGTGCTGTTGCACACCCCTAATTTAATAGCTAGACTTAAATTGGATCTGGATTGCAACTTGAACTTTGGGTTATCTGTGCTTTTTATTTCAGATATATTGCTCTGACTTTAATTTTAAATGCTGCCGTGAGGCAATATGTGTACAGATAAATCAATTAAAGCAAAAGGAATAAAGAATGTGTTCTGTAACCTCTCTGAAAACTTCAGTAATTGTCTTGGCTTCCACCAATGAATCCCATAATTAAAAATCCACTTGATTTTGGCCACAGAATAAGAAAAGAAAATAATGGCCTGCTAGGAGCTTTGCCCTAATGGACACAGTTAATACACTCTCTGTTTTTCCCAGCTGCTAGAGTTGGCAACCTTGATATCCTGCTTCTGCTACTGTGTAGCACAAATACAGGGTCAACCAACATCAACCAAGGAAGGGATTGGTTTGGCTCATATCTCACAACAACTGACTGTTCCCTTACCTTGGAAGCATTCAAGACTGTTAGTTATATACAATGAGAGTTTTAAGGCCCCCTCAGGTATTAGCTGTCCTGTACACAGAAGTAATTAACAGAATTGCACTGAATAGCCTGTCCCTTATCATTTAGGGTTAAAGATTCCCTAGAAGCTTTTGGGTGTACAGCTGTATGGGTGAAGGCCACCTCCTTGCAGATGTTTGTGTTGTACATGCAGCCAGAGGGGAAAGAGCTAGGTGGAGCAAGTGATGTCATGGATGGGGCCATTGGTTAGAGCCTCACCCATGATGCTGTGTCCTCCACCCCCTGCCAGCTTACATGGGTCCTTTCTTTTTAATAATAATAATAATAATAATAACCTGGAAAGAGAGTCCCTGTTGAATGTTGGTGATTCTAGATTTGTTGCTTGCTTTGCAATATGTGAATAGCCCATAGGGCGGGGGAATATGATTGGCACAATGTCATCTTTATCACAAATAAAAATGTCATAGGAGGAAAGGCAGCAAATTGGAAAGATGAATGTTTCACAAATTATTGAAACAGAAAAAACAATGGTTTTGTTGTTTGTGTGTGGCAGATGAGTCACAAAGAAAGAATTGAGAAGGCATAAAGCAATCCATGCAATGACTCTGACAATTATGAAGAAGGGATAGATGAGGAAGCTATACAATTCAGTTCAATTTTAAAGGCAAATATACATTTCACACACTTTCTGAAACAAACTCTAGACTAAACCAAACTATACATGTGACTTTAATTGCAGTTTACCTTACAAAACACAAGCCAAATAAATAAATAAAAATGATGCCACTGGGTGGGGGAAAGTTAGAAAGAAATAGGAACAGCCCAGTCTTTCAAGGCTTTGAAAGGAAGAATGCATGTTGTATCACTTATCCATATAGATTTATAGACACAGACATGCTAAGCATTACTGCACCACATGGGTATCAATATTTAATCTATTGCAATGGGCTATATGCAGGGATGCGTGTATAGGGAAGAATGGGGAAAGAGAAGGGTGGGCGAGAGATTTCATGTTGAAAGCTTTGCGGAATAGTTATCTTTGAAAGATATGAGAGAAAGGAAGCTACTATTTTGTGCTCCAAAAAGACATATAAAGCATCTCCCTTTTTGTTTCAAGAATAGGTAAAACATTGCTATACTTCAGCACATTCTGTTCCACGTTGGCATTGCTGTCAGCTGATGTTAGGAAGGAGTCGGGATCACCACTGTTCTTTGAAAATATGATCTGCTTTGTTTCTGTCTGAAAACATTTCTTTGTCATCTTAAAATGTCATTGCAGCTCACTTATGCTTTATACCTTTAAGGAAAGAGGAGGAAATGAAATTCTAACAATAACATGAAATGTAAGTCATAGAGTGCAGTGGGGTGGGTGTGTATGTGGGTGTGTGGGTGTAAATCTACAAGATTTCAATTCATTTTCTAACATACATGAAAAGAGGCAGCAAACATTCTCACTTTTAGACTGGAAGAGACTTCCTTTTAAAAACTTCCATGGGAGTTATAGCTCGTTGGAGAACTGAACACTTAAATGTCCACTCTTCACTTCCTCACACAAAATGTCAAAAGCAAACAAGTGATACTCAAGCAGAATGCATTCACACAATAACTCTTTAGTGTATTCTAGAGTTTATGACAATTCTACACCTTGACTGTTTCCTGGCAATTTTGCTGGATGCGTCTCGCATTTTTGTCAGCGTGGTTAGGAGAAAGGTTAATTCCTCACAGGCAACATGTATCTTTCAGTGAGTTGTGTTGCAGTCTGAACTCAACAGAATGCAAAAGTCAATGCTGCAGTGCTACAAGCATCACTCCATCAGCACAAGCCTCATACCTTCTGCCCTGTGAACATGGAAGCAGGCAGAAGTGCTGGTGGCAGCCAGTGGAAAGCCCTCTAATGGGGTGTTCCAGGGGCATGGTGGAGCTGTGCCAGCTCAGTGTCTGCTGGATCCTGATCCAGTGCCACAGCTGTCAGTTGAGTGCTCCAGGCTACAGCAGCAATGTGTCTCCTCACTTTCCACCCCAGCTGCCATGTGCAGCCGGGCTCCAAGTTCAATGGTTCTCCCCCTGCTCCATTCAGTCCTGTTGCACAGTGTCCAGTGTTAAGATTGTGCTCTAAATAGGGGGTCTCTGTTGAGAAGCAGTTCACTGCCAGGGTCTTGAAAAAGCAGCAGAAGCAGATTTTCCCACTGTATATCAGTACTGTTCTGTATGACAACACTGTGTGTGAAAAAGAAATCAAATAGCACATTGCTATGGGTGTATATAGAGCCCTTCCTGTTGTGTTCTTGTTACCTCCTTTGACCACCCCCTTCCTTCTTTGCTCCTACATTTTTCCTGCTCATAATGTAATGCCTCAACTGGTTTTCTTGTTTTATAACCGCCAGGATATGGTGAGCAGCTTAATCTTTGTAAAATCTTAATTACTTGATATTTTTCAAGAAACGTAAGGCTATAGTAAAGGTAAAGGTACCCCTGCCCATACGGGCCAGTCTTGACAGACTCTGGGGTTGTGCGCCCATCTCACTCAAGAGGCCAGGGGCCAGCGCTGTCCGGAGACACTTCCGGGTCACGTGGCCAGCGTGACATCGCTGCTCTGGCGAGCCAGAGCCGCACACGGAAACGCCGTTTACCTTCCCGCTGGTAAGCGGTCCCTATTTATCTACTTGCACCCGGAGGTGCTTTCGAACTGCTAGGTTGGCAGGCGCTGGGACCGAGCAGCGGGAGCGCACCCCACCGCAGGGATTCGAACCGCCGACCTTTCGATCGGCAAGTCCTAGGCGCTGAGGCTTTAACCCACAGCGCCACCTGCGTCCAAGGCTATAGGGCCCTCCAATAATTCAGGGAAGGACAATGAAGGCTATAGGATGAAAGTCTTTCATTTTGAGGTGACAGCCTGGAATCAATATATGTGTAGGTCTCAACTAATAACAAAATTCTGTTTTAAAATGTGCCCACATTGTAGCTGTGAGGACTGCTGTTTTTGTGAATTCCTTCTTCCACAATACAAGAGATTTCATTTAATATAACATCCAGCATGGACTTCCCTCAAACAACAAGCTATTAAGAGTTTGGAGGCCAGCCAGAAGAGGAAACAAGGTTGTTATTGGCATGATTTTAATCATGATAGACAATTAGCACAGCTTAATTATGTTAAGAAAGAAAATGAGCGCAAGCGGCAATAATGAATTTCCCTAGTAAATCTCTTGTGCCCCAAAATAAAATAGTTGACCTATAAATAGAGTGGAATTAGAAGAGGTGTTAGCCTACATGGCCTAGCATTGTTTACCTCACACCAAGCAGAATTTCTGCAGTGGAACTAGAGGCAAAAGTAACCAGGCAGGAACAAGCATATTCACAGTCTAATAGTAGCAGGATCTTATATCATTTCAGAAATGCATTTAATCAAAGTGATGGTTTGGGTCTGGATCCAAATGTGTCCCTTTGCCTGATACAAGGAGCTTCTTGCAACAGAAGGAGTCTTCTGTCAGTGGAAAGAACCCTTCTGTCAGAAGAAGACTTTTTTTCCCTAGGAGGAAGATTTCTTCCGTTTGGTGAAAGGAACGTTTGGATACAACCCAGAGTTTATAGTTCTATGAAGAGCAGAAAAACAAGTAATTAACTTTTCATCACTGAGAGAGGGCATTTCAAAGATCTTTCAGTTTTAATTGAAGAACAGCTCTAAGACTTGGATGTGTTTCTATGACATCCAGTGTCCATGAGATGAAACAAAGAGATGTTTGTTTTTCTAGCTGAAATGCCCTGTATTAAGTGTTCATGTGATGTTTGTTCCAATCCTATACCTGCTTGCACCCAATTGAACTCAGTAGGACTTAATTCTGAGTAGATAAGTATATTATAACACTGCCACAGGACTTTTTTAAAAAAAACAAAAACAACCATTCCTAGATACAAATACATCAGGTTTATCAGGCTTTCATGGTGTTGTAGGTACATTTTCCCCCTTTCCTTGAGGAAATTCCTAGCTGCAATCCAAGCCCCCTATGTGCCTGGCTTGTATGGGGAGTTAATTGGGCAGAGGTGTCCCTCCAAGTCAGTACTGTCTGCCTCTGGCCACCTGAGGGTATAGAGTGATGCCAGTGTCATTCCATCAGTGCTGAGCTCCCCATTTCATCCACCAAACATGTGGGAAGATAGAAGTACCAGTGGCGGGGTCCCTAACAACAGTGGCCCATTGAAAGCTGCAAAATGTGGTTTTCAAAGTGCAAGGGGGTGCTGAGCTGGCCAGAGATTTTCTGGCTCCTAGGTTGACTCCACTGCTATTCCTTAATGGCACTGGGCTTAATTCATGCTCAGTTGTTGAGACAGCTCCAAGCTGATGCAGCAATTTGCCTGCCCCTGCCTTCCTACTTTGGCAACATGAGCAGCATGACTGTGGATGTGGTGGCAGCTCTGTCACTATCACTGTCTTTCATCACCACTGCTCAGAAGGAGCAGGACATCCCGCTTCACCACTTGAGGTGCCACTCTGAACTGCTGCCTTGCCAAAGCTTCTATTACCTGGTTTGCAAAGTGGTACCTATGATCCAGTGGCGGCGGCAGCAGGTTCTGGTGAGAGCTCATTGAAATCTCATGAGATTTTGGTGAGATCTCAATAAATATTTACAAATAGCTATACATGTGGTATTTGCTTTTGTACCAAAAGTCAGGCTATGGGTGCAACAAGGATTTTTGAAATTCCAGAGGACTTCTTTCCTAGAAGAGGTCCAAGAAAGCCAGTAGCATTAGGTCAGTTCGAAAATATAATTAATGAACATAACCTGCCACTGCAGCATCAGTGCACATTTTGCTTATGGTGCATTGCTTCATCGTGACTACTGATGTTGGGAAAAGATTATGTATCTCATTAAATATATCGCAAAGTGGAAGATTACATATTTCATTATGCAAATGCAGAGGGTAACACTGAAATTATTTGTTGCCTTACTTAGGAATGAGGTATGCTAAGATACACATGACTTAGGATCTTTTGAACATGGGAGGGACGTTGTGTGTGATTATTGGGTGCAACTCACTCTCATTTTCAGATTGTGTCACAGTGATTTGAACAGACAATGTAGCAGTGATGGATTGTTTCCATTTTGTGGTATCTAAACCTCTTGTCCCCTTTGAACTTTAATGTGTCACATCTTGGGAAATTCAAGCTTGGGAAATAAGTCACTCATTTCACTTTTCACTTCCTCATTGTGAACCAGGGCCTGTTAGAGTAGTGTGCTTATTTTTGATCTACCCGGGTTAGTTTTTCTATATAAATCAAGTATTATATTGCAAGTTTGCACAGCTCTGGTTTAGAATCAGAACTGTTGCATGGAAGCAAATTCCTAAGAAGGCATCTGGAGACATGAACCAGTGCCTGGAGCCATTGAGGGTCAGGGGAAGAGTGAAAAAACAACAACCCTGAAGCTTTTATCCAGACAAAGTGTAAGTGCTCCTTATTCAGTGTGTGTCCAATTCAAGGATAGGAATCTTGATTCATTCTGAAAACTCATACCTTCCGTTCCTAGATCTAGTGCTTTGAGGGTGATAGTAGCCAAGAGTACATTAGCTGACTTGCCAGCTTTGCACTTTCCTGAACAGGGAAGACCTAACCACAGTGATTCATGCCTTGCTTACATTCAGACTGGACAGTTGTAATGCACTGTATGGGACTGACTTGAATAGTGTCTGGAAATCACAACTGGTTCAGAACCAGTTGATTGATGTCATGCAGTTGATTGATGCAGGGTTCATGGAGATACAGCACCACTAGATTCTCAGGTTCTACACCCAGTTTAAAGAGCTGGATATTAAGTGTGTACACACACATCCAATTCAGGGCCCAGTTTGGCAATTCAGACTGGCTCTGAATAGGCACAGAATGATCTAGACCCAGTGTGGCCCAATTCTATAGGAATCTCATTGACGTGCATTGTGAAACCAAAATGTCTCCAGTATTTTGGGTTTCCCCCCACAAAGTAAATGAAATTTGGAGACATAGTAACTTCTGAAGTTTACAGTTTGAAGATACTGTAATATGTCTGCCCTTTTCAAAGACTGCTTTGAGTTTTGCTCTGTTCAACTCAATCTGGAACAAATTTGCCTGATGATTCAGTTCATAATTTGCAGTTTGGACAAGTTGGGTCTGCATCCCTACTGGGCCACTTTGGGAGGAAGGGTGGGATAATTAACTAACTAACTAACTAACTAAATAAATAAATAAATAAATAAAGCTCTAAACCATTTGGTCAGGGTATATCTAGCTTTGCCCACCCTCATGCAAACCCACCTTTAAAGTTAAGACTTTAAAGATTGTTTTAGACTGACATCTGGGCATAAAAAAAATGCAAATTAAAAATTTCACAATTAAGCAAATAAATTTGCAGAAATCTGTCAACTGTTGATATTTAGCGTATGCAAATTTGCACACCTTTTATGTGACTTCTTTTGCCATTGCATCATTATTGTTAGTCTTTACACATAAGACTAGGCTTGTGTGTGGTGATATGACTAATTAGATAAATTAAAAATATGTTTGTGTGAATAAAGATTGCAGAATTTGACCTGAAAACCTTCACAACTAGGTAACTTATTTTTAGCATGTTCTCCATCTGTCTTATCAACAAAGCACTTTAAGGTAATGACTTGGGCATATTTGATGATTGTTCATTTTGAAAGATGTCATTTTAAGAATTTCTAGAGGTTTCAAAACTGCCCTGTGGGAAATCTGTTCTATACCAAAATGTCATTTCAGATTCTGGACTACATATTACCTTGGACTTTTGCTTTATAAATGTTTCACATCACCTGCATTTTTTATCATTGCACTTTCATGTGAACTGTGAATTCCTTGTGGATAACCTACAATGCCTACCTAAAAGCTAAAATATTTTTGGGGGTGGGGAAAATAAAGAAATGACTTTGTTCCTATGTCAGAAAAGATGAAACCACCTAACTATTCCTCCTCTTGTGCCTAGATAATTTTTATTAATATTTTAGCAAATGGAGTCTTTACTGTGTCATTCATGAACCCATGTGTTGAAATTACAATAAGCATGCTCTTAAAGTGCATTATCAGCTTGCTGCTACTATAACATGGACAGAATTATGTCTTATCTCTCCAGCAGCATAAAATACTGTCAAACTGTGTCATACAAAATAATAATTTGGGTGACTAATTTGTAGGTAGAATACGCACAAGAAGTAAAGTAAAACATGTTAAAGATGACTTACCAGATATCGTTGGGCTCGAATTCACAATCACTATCAGACAAAATGGTCAGTCGTCAATGGTGATGGGAGCTGTAGTCTAACGACATATGGAGGGCCATAGTTTTCACACTCTGTTTAAAGGTGAGTGAGAGGCAGGGAAGGGAAGATCTCCCTGGTGAGAGCTGGGAAGGTCCACCTCTTTCTGTGTGAGACAAGGGTTAAGAGCTCCCTTTGAGAGAGGACGCTGCATTTTCTCTTTCTCTTTCTATTTAGATTAGTTTATTTTACTTTATTGTAATATGAAAAAGCTTTAATAAAATTTTAGAGGGGAAAGACAGAAAATGAGTAACTCAAAGAAAGCAGCATTGACACATTCACCTATCCCTAGTTATGCCTGGGATTCTTACAATGTCACTGAGGTTCAGCTGGCAGAATGCTGGCTGCTCAAACAGGTGCCTAGTCTTGATGACTCTATGGCTGGGCAGGCCTGTCACTATTGGCGCTGGCATGGCTACGTAAGAACCTTTGTAGTTAGACCAGGCTTCCTCAACCTTGGCCCTCCAGATGTTTTTGGCCTACAACTCTCATGATCCCTAGCTAGCAGGACCAGTGGTCAGGGATAATGGGAATTGTAGTGTCAAAACATCTGGAGGGTCAAAGTTGAGGAAGCCTGAGTTAGACCAATGGCCTCCTTGTCACTCCCTATTTCTACATCAGTGGAAGGAGCTATGCAACAAGAATCAGCTTCTTGCAATACCTTTTAAAGGGTTAGATCATTTTTTGGGAGAAAGATCTTCATACACCAGAACCACTGGCATTGGCAAGTGTTGGCACTGGATCTTCTCTCAGACATGATGATTGTCATCACTTTGTATCTTAAAACACATGTAAAGGCTGCATGGAACTCCTTACTGCTTAGCGGAGGGGAGCCCAAACATGACCTATGCCATCCCTTTTGCATAGAATTTGTTTGCTGTGGTTTTGATGAAACAACCTGAACTGGGAGGACAAAGCCTCTGAATGATGCTTTTAAATACTATGATAACTTTTTGTAGCATGTTTACTGCAGTCCTGCATTACTTATTGCACTGAAGTTTTGCTGAAAGGAACAGGACCTCTGCACAGCATCTCAGCCATCTTTCCCAATGCGTGATACAGCTGATTCTTAAGAACTTAGGAACATTATGTGGCAAAATCAATACATGTCACTAATATTCTAGGTACTACATACTTCATGCATGAGAATGCATGTTTCCTATGTGGGGTGCACTGACACCTGCAGAAAATTATGTTCCATAACTGCTTTGATCAGCTAAGTGCCACTTTTAACTAATTGACCTCTGACTCCCATTGACTTTTGCAAAATGCACCTGATTAAAATTCATTTTAAAGCAAGATGCTTCAGCAATAACTTTCAGCATTGTTCCCTGCCTGCTATAAACAAAACCCATTTTTCTTGAAATGCAGAGCAAGAAAAAGTGGAGCGTTCCAATATAACTCTGGTTGCTTTACATCATGTACAACCACAATAAAAGGCATTGACCAATTGCTTTATTTTCATGTGCTGATTTATACAAATCTAGTTTGAATAATGAGAGACCCAGCTGGTGCAAATGGTTGTGAAATGCCTTTCAAAGCCATCTCTAACAGAAACACATTCATTCTATTTTAACCAAGAACAAATTGTTTCAAATCGTGCTTGAGTCTCTCAGATGTACTGAGCACAAATCCAAATGACTGCTTGGAAGGGACAATTAATTTATGTGCTTATCTCGTGCCAGATGTGAGCACTGACAGGTTCCTCTACAACAGTTCCCTGAGCAGCTCCCCAGTGACTACAATTTTGGGGGTGGAAGGTACATCACACTACCCACACAAAGCAACCTTGGCAAGCAAACTTGCTCAACAACCTATTTATTAGTTGCTGTACTCCTCCCCTGCTGTTATATTAATATAACGAATTGTTCACAGGTGCTCCAAATGAGGTTTAGATGATCACTGGGAGCGCTGTTACCAAAGCAAGCCAAATTAGGAGGAGCAGATGCATCAAAACCACAACAGTCCTTTAGCAAAAGAACAAAACATTTAGTCATGAAGGTCATTGCACACACATGGCCTTGATAACCCTTGCAAAAGCTAGACTTATAAATCAAGTACAGTACAGTGCTAATATTTGTATTTGTGATGGAAGGGCGGGATTTCTACTCTTTAGGTCTAAACTGGAGGTGTAAGCAGTAAGTGGTATCTATAGGCACTTGAGGAATACATGTCAACTCTTCATTGTGCACACTTCACTTGTTTGCACAACCCATGCAAAAGCGAACAAGGGTGTTGGTGGCAGAAAGAAAGTGTTAGCGAGGGATGTACCTAAATCCCTTCCAGTAACTGGAATTTCATAAATCAACTTGTGGTCTGGGTAGAATAGTAACATATCCCTGCTTATTCTTGTGCTTTATTTTTCTTCAATATCCATTATGTAAATGTTGTTTTTCCCCTTTTGTACCTATGTTCATGACATGTAGGTAGGTAGGTAGGTAGGTAGGTACAAACACATACGTGACTACTGATTTCAGAGACTACTTCATCCATCTCACAAAATAAATTGTAGCCCCCAAAAGGCCCACAGAACTGCTGTTTTTATGGCAGCGCATTGACAGCTACCATTCTGGAATTTGGTAGGATAAACAAGCTAATAGGATTCCAACGAGAGTTTGGTAAGCAAATGCCTGACACTGAGACTCCTATGTCAAGCTGCATGGTTGAGTACCTACACCAGTCACTCCCAAGTTGCATTTACATTTCTGCTTTTTAAAGAAAGTCCTGTTTAAGTGACAGAGCTCTATAGCCTTCTGACAAATACTGATTTGTATTTATTTCATTTCTGAAAATCCTAGATCTGTTGCTTGTCTGGAATTCTGCAATGAAATGGTAGCAGATTTAGCCATCCAGCTAAATTTAATTGTGAATGTAGTTAAGTCACTGGGGTGGTGGTGGTGGATTAGGTTAGGTTAGGGTGAGGTGCCATTCACACAATTGGCAGTTTCACAAATGGCTTTGGAAAGGTAAATTGCAGGCTTCCAGGTTGATTCTGGGTTTGGAACCTGTTGTCGAGGTAGAGAACTTTAACTTTTTGCTCTCTTCCCACTATGGGCCCAACTTAGATCAGCCCCCCCCCCCCCCCCGCCACCTGCAATTGGATCTTTTGGCAAAATGGAAGTAGTAGCATAGGGTGCCCAATCCAGATCAGGGCAGCAGTTGGCCGGGGGGCGGGGTAAAAGATTAAAGTCACCTAAAATAATGTGGAACTGAGTCCCCATGCCTGCATTTTGCTTTTTTAAAAAAAGCTATTCATGTAATTTCCAAATGCATGAATGACATTGTGTCTACTTTGGCATTCAGTTGTAATTTGGCAGTTAATAAATCTGGAAAGAAAATGCAAAGTTAAGCACAATAAAGATGTGCCTTCGATCACATGAATGTAAATTGCAGAGGTATAAAAGATGCATGTTTTCTTTCCCAGCCTTTTATCCCCTCCGTGTTTTAGACTGTAACTCCCACCACCTCCCAGTCAGCATGGCCAAGGGTCAGTGGTGATGGAAGTTGTAGTGCAGTAATATCTGGAGGGCACTGGGTTATGAAACTCTGCAATAGATCCTTGCCTATTTATGATAGTATTAGCTAGGAAGTTGATTAAATGTTCCAGCTAATGTCCATCATCATAATGTTTTCTCTGACGTGAGCAGGAAGACAGTATTAAGCCTAAGAATATAATTCAAAGTATGAAACAGTAAAATATGCAATACAATTAAATTATGATGCTTGAGAGCTGAAATATATTGATCAAATGCTCATCCCTTTGTTTGATCATCATCTTAGTGCTCAGCAAACACACTAACACAAGCTCTCAAAAATAATCCCAGATTAAAATAAGAAGAGACAATGTCAGTGACTTGCTAGGTCCATTTCCTTCCCCTATCAAACTTGAGAGAAGAACAAAGTAGGGTTATGAAACATTTGACATTTATTTCTGGAAGAGGGGCATGTGTGTCAGTCACATGCAAGGGTCATAAACACTGCAAAGAAAAAATCTTTGTAGTTATGTGCATCCTTACAGAGCAGACAGTTTGAAAAGACAGGATGCATTTATATGAAAGCTGTTCTCTTACATGCATGCATTTTTCATTATAAACCTATAAGGGATGCTGCAGAATATTTTTAATAAATAACTGTAACTGTACTCTGCAAACATGTGTAAAGAGGGTGTGTGTGTTTCCAACAGTGTCACTCAGCTGACTGTAAAGCATCTGTTAGCAAGCAGAGAGGGAAGTACCGTATTTTTTGCACCATAACACTCACTTTTTTCCTCCTAGAAAGTAAGGGGAAATGTCTGTGCGTGTTATGGAGAGAATGCCTGCGGGTGGCGGGGGGGATCTGCTGCAGTCGTGAGCAGAGGATCCATGGTTCCCCTTCCTTCCCTCCTCCGTGGTTACAAAGCATGGATCCACATGGATCCTCAGGATTTTTGCATTGGGCTACTCCAAACTCACTGTCAGATCACATGTCTGTGGCCACAGCATGAACCACAAAAATCATATATCCACTATTTCATTTAGAATATTTTTTTTCCTTGTTTTCCTCCTCTAAAAACTACGTGCGTGTTATGGTCTGGTGCGTGTTATAGAGCGAAAAATACGGGTAATCGTTGGTGATTCTCCTTCTCCTCTAGAGCAGATTTAGGGAAGTGTAAGGGAGTTGTGTGTGGTGGGGAGAGCAGGATTCTCCAAAGATTTATTGTCTCCTCATTGTGCTGGCAGAAGAAGTACTGTAAGCTGAGTGACACCTCAGAATCCTTTTTTTACTTATACAATGCTTAAAATATAACTGGCCCTGCTAGCAGAAGCTCATGCAAGGACTTCCACTAGTGCAATGGGGCTTCACCCCCTTTCTCCTTCCACTCCCTCCCTCCAAATTGGCTTGGGCTGGGATTAGGAGGGCCACCAGAACACCATATGGTGGAGGAGAGGAGAGATCATTCCACCAGGCAAGCAGAAATAGCAATTACTAACTTGCCCCATTGATTTTAGTAGAAACCAATTTACATATTCCGGATCCAACCCAATGTTATTAACTTATATGTATTGTGAAGATAGATGGATAGACGTATGGATGGATGGATCTCCCCCTAAACCTTTGGGACTGGGAGTTAGAGAGATCTAAGTAAAATGCCTTGGGCAAAGCTTTCTAAAACAAAGCTTTCTAAAACAAAGCTTTCTAAAAGTCTTATGAAGAATAGCAGCCCTCTTGTTTTGTGCCCATGAAAGACACAATCATACAAACTGACAATTGTTCTCCTTTAGCAATAGATTGGCTTCTCCTTCCACTTGTGTCATATGCAATTTTCCCTCTTCATATTTTGCTTTAAAATATTTAGACAGAGTAGCGGGTTTTAAATGTGTCATTGACACAAATAAATGTTTAAGTAGCCATTCTACCCTGGGCTCTGCTCTTGTCAGATCTGATAAGCTAACCATGTTTGGATCTGGTCAGTAATTGGATGGGAGATCTCAGAGGAGCACTGAAAAGCTCAAGAAGTTTTCTTGGTTATTCAGTAGGTGGTATTTTAACCTCAGAGTAGGGTTGACATCCCAGTAGGGATAATGGCAGGGATGTCATGCCTCAAGTCCTGCCATAGCAGTCTTTTCCTTAATAAAAAGTTTTACTGGTTGTGCCTTAAATTTATTGTAGTTTCATTGTAGTATACTTTTATTGCTACATTTTTAGTCTTTTTTTTGTAAGATGACTAAAATGCTTTGATGAGGCATCCATCAAATAAATAAGGCCATCAGACAGCATAACTTCCCCAACCTAATGCCCCCCAGATGTTGAATGACTGTAATTCCAAATGAGCCCCAGTCAACATGGTCAGTGGGTTTCTCAAACACAGGAACTACTCAGCCCCAGTGCCACTGTCTTGCCAGGATTAAAGCTTACCTTTAAGTTCTCACCAGCCAAAAATGGACAAGGGGATTTTCACCTATTCCCTCTACTTCCCACAACCCCTTGTGCCCTCCTCCCCAAAAAATCTGTTCTAGGGGGTTACCTACCTTTAGTCTGTGGAATCCTCTTTTGGAGCTTTGTCCTATCCATATATATACATTTAGCAGAAACCTACTTAGGATTAAATTCATAATAAATAAATAAATAGCTAACAAATAATAAAGTGCAGTTGAAGTACTGAGTGCTGTGCAGATTCTCTGTGGTCTAAACCACTGAGCCTCTTGGGCTTGTCAGTCATAAGGTTGGTGGTTCAAATCCGTATGATGCGGTGAGCTTCCATTGCTTTGTCCCAGCTCTTGCCAACCTAGCAATTCAAAAGCATACCAACGCAAGTAGATAAATAGGTACTGCTGATGTGGGAAACTAAACAGTGTTTCTGTGTACTCTGGCACTCATCATGGTATTCCGTGCACCAGAAGTGGTTTAGTCATGCTGGCCACATGATCTGGAAAGCAGTCTGTGGATAAATGCTGGCTCCCTCGGCCTGAAAGCAGAGATGAGTGCTGCACCCCATAGTGGAATTTAACTGGACTTAAACATCCAAGGAACCTTTACCTTACCTATAACTCACAATTTTGATATGAAATGCTCCATGTATAGTGTTTGGGTAAGGTAAAAGGTAAAGCAAGCCAGAGCTAATGCTCTGGAATAATTTGAAAAATGCTACCGCTGCACTTTGGATTGTTTAGTCTTTGTGTTACAGACAGCCCCGATTCACAGTAGGCTTCTTGTGCCAGCCACTGCAGAAACCTTAAATCTTAGAGAGATCCAGCTCAAAAAAGAGCTACAGTTAAATAGACAAAGGCACGAAAATGAAAAGAAAATGAACATATATTAAATTTGTCGACAGGAAAGAAACATGTTAAAGCTTTTCTTGACCCCTGCCTTCAGCCAGGCTGCCAATCCAGCCCTGCAATGATTGTTCTGCTTATTTATAAGGGCTTAAGATAGAATGCAGTAAAAAAAAACAATAGGATTGTGATGCCAGACATCTTTGGAAAATGTTGCATTATATAATACTGAAAGAAAAAGCCTCATTCTTCAAATAACTTTCTCCAAAGTGATCTTACAATAGCAACACCCCAGAGTGAGTGTTAAGTTTTTGTGTCACTAGGAATGCATCAACTTTGACTATGGTTGGGTTTTTCAAGGTCACAGTAAGCTCACAACATGAGAAGCTGAACCACCAGCTGCTAGTACTCCATACCTTAAATATGGGAAGTGGGAATACACTTGCAGTTTAACTGCTTCCACAATGAAATCTTTACAAATGATTACTTATTTAAGTTCAGATTGTGAAGCTGAGGCTCCAATACTTTGGCCACCCCATGAGAAGAGAAGGCTTCCTGGAAAAGACCCTGATGTTGGGAAAGATGGAGGGCACAAGGAGAAGGGGAAGACAGAGGACGAGATGGTTGGATAGTGTTCTCGAAGCTACCAACATGAGTTTGACCAAACTGTGGGAGGCAGTGGAAGACAGGAGTGCCTGGCGTGCTCTGGTCCATGGGGTCACAAAGAGTCGGACACGACTAAACGACTAAACAACAACAACAACAACTTATTCAAGTTGGCTTCAAAGTGCCCTGGAGTGAGGCATGAGATACTCAATCATTTGCACATTTCTAGCCAGTTTTCAAGATTGTTGTAAACCCTGAACCACTCAGCCCAGATTTCCACTGATGATTCAAATATTTAAAACTTCATGTTAAAAAAGTCCTGATGAAGTGCTAGCTCAATCAATCAATCAATCAATCAATCAATCAGTTATGAATTCTAAGGGTTGCAGCCAACTAAGTGGCACTCAAGAGTAGACCCATTGAAATTACTGCACCTATGTTAGTCATGAATAGCTCAGTTGGTAAATCATGAGACTCTTAATCTCAGGTTTGTGGTTCAAGACCCATGTGGGGCAAAAGGTTCCTGCACTGCAGGGGGTTTGACTAGATGACCCTTGTGGTCCCTTGCAATTCTACAGTTCTATGATTCTACTATGACCATTAATCCCAATGAATCTACTTTGACTCACATTAACCACCATTCTAAAGTTTGGTTTTAATTCTGGAAGTGCAACACTATTGCACCCATCAAATGTCCACACTGTTGCATACCATACACCTGCAGTTAAGATCTGCATACTTAACGGCACCTGAATGCATCTCGAAGGATGTGTGTTTAGGATTGCAGCTTTAAAACACAGCACTACCTGGCCTACAACCACCACTAGGGAAATCTTGAGTTTTCATTTACACCTCAGTGAATCTGCGACAGTTGAGCCTAGTTGACACAAAGCCTGAGAAAAATGCTAGGCTCCTTTCTGAGTGGAGATAAATTGGGAGTTTGGGAATGAAAGACAAGATATGGAATCGTGAAGCTGCTAATAGCTCTATTGCACTTTTCTAAGTCTCTCTCTCTCTCTCTCTCTCTCTCTGTGTGTGTGTGTGTGTGTGTGTGTAAGACAGTAGAGTAGTTTCAAGCATCAAAGGATGCTCTTTACTTAGCCAGTCTATATCGCCATTTTTTCCCTGGTGCATCTAGTGCATTTTTGTTGGTTTAAATATTTAATACAGTTCTATTCTTCCTTGAAGATTAAAATCACAATGACTTAAAGCACTGGAAGCCATCAAAATACATCAAATAAAATGCTGTCAGAAAGCCACCAAAACAGTCATTAATAAAAACACAATATAAGAACAATATATAAAGATTAAGGGACCAATAAATCAACCGCTTGCTGAAATAAAAATGTCTCTATAGACGGAAGGGATAGACTAAGCGTGGAGGGACCAAAACCAGCCACCCAAAGCATATCCAACTGCCCTGACCTGATCCTAAGAACCTTTCCCTTCCGTGCTCACAAACACATTTATATACCTCAGTTGATGTTTGCTAAGCAGAGTCAGAGGCAAAGGGACAGAATAGATTCTTAACTGTTTCTTTCTCGATGTAAACAGCAAAAGTTCTCTATGCACCTTAGTTGCCCATTGCTGTGTGCAAGTTGTGACACTGGCAAATCAAGGTAAGCAGGTGAGGTACTTAAGGCAAGCAGGAGTGCTCTGTGAAATAACTCTGTTGATGTTCACACAGGGTCAGAGGAAATGAAGAATCCTTAGTGTGTACATGTTAGTGGCTGATGACACCAAACTGAGAGGGATAGCTAATGCCACAGAAGACAGACCTGTGGGTATAGGGCAGTATATGAAATATAATAATAATAATAATAATAATAATAATAATAATAATAATACAGTCATACCTTGGTTGACAAATGCCTTGTGAGTCGGTTTTGGCTCCCAAATGCCGAAAATCCAGGAGTATTCCGGTTTGCGAACGTTCTTTGGAACCCAAATGTCCGACGCAGCTTATGCTGCTTCCAAATGTTTTGGAAGTCAAATGGGCTTCCAGAATGGATTCTGTTCAATTTCTGAGGTACCACTGTACAAGATTACCGTACCGTAACCAAATGGAGAACTGGGCCAAAACTAACAAAATGAATATCAATAGGGACAAATGTAAAGTTCTGCACTTATGCAGGAAGAACCAGATGCACAAATATATGATAGATGGGGGACACCTGGCTTGCCAGTAGTACATGTGAGTACTTCCAGGTGGGGAGGAGTTGCGGTCAGTCTACGCGGCCACCCACTCCTTTCTGGGGTTGGTGGGACTGCATCCAGCATCATTTGGTGGTCCCAGCTGGGTCATAGCTCCAATAGCCAATCTGGCTGGTCGGAGGGCATGGCCACGACCATTTAAGCCTCGGCATGAGCCAGGGAGCTCCCTTCCGGCTCGGTTTGCCGATCTTCCACCCTGACCTCCCTATTTTCAGGTACCGACACTGGCCTTGCTATGGACCTCGGTTGTCACTGTTAAGGGGCCTGGTAGGAATTTTTCCACTTGGCAAATTGGCTTGGGCCATTTGGTTTTCGCCTACCTCGTAGCAATCGTCACAACTTTGTAAGGTTTTGTGATTAGGCATTGGTTGAACTTATGTTGGGGGAGGGGAGGTGTGGCCATCACCTGCCCCTCCAATATTAAGGGTATTCTGTTAAAGGAATCCGGGGGTGTGGATCTTGTTGTCCGCAGCCTGTGGTGGGGGTAGGGCTATGCCACAACACTATCGGGTGAGTGTGAGTTGATTTGCATTGACAGTGCTCCTCCTACTGGTGGTTGACCCTTACATTACTCACTGCACGGCGGGCCGGAGTCAGATATAGTCAGGTCAATTCCATTGCCTAAGCCAATACCGCTGACATTCTGTAACCAATAAAGTTATGGCCTAAATTTTCCCACTAACCATTAACCTAATATCTGTGTCCCTGTGTCTTATTCATCAATGGGTGGTGGCCTCAGGGTCTTGACACGCAAAAGGATCTAGGGGTATTAGTAGAGCACAAGCTACAGTGTGATGCAGCAACAAAAAAAGCTAATTCTATTCTAGGCTGCATTAACAGAAGTATAGTGTCCCAATCAAGGAATGTAATAGTCCCACTGTAATCTGCCTTGGTCAGACTGCACCTGGAGTACTGTGTCCAGTTCTGAGCACCACAATTTAAGAAGGATGTTGACAAGCTGAAACGTGTGCAGAGGAGGGGAACCAAGATGATAAAGGGTCTGGAAACCAAGCCTTATGAGCAACAATTAAAGGAGTTGGGTACGTTTAGCCTGGAAAAGAGGAGACTGGGGAGATATCTTCAAATATCTAAGGGCTGTCATATGGAGCAAGCTTGTTTTCTCCTGCCCTGGAGAATAGGACTCGAACCAATGGCTTCAAGTTACAGGAAAGGTGATTCCAACTAAACACCAGGAAGAACTTTCTGACAGTAAGAGCTGTTTGACAGGGGAACAGTCCATGAGTGTAGCCAGGGTTTTTGTTGGGGGTGGGCAGGCTTTTGTTGGAGGGTGGGGTAGAACCTCAGATGTGTATTGATTTTTATCAATTTAGGGGAGCAGCTGCCCCCTCCTCCGGCAATGCCCATGGAACAGTTTCCCTCAGGAGATTGTGGACTCTCCTTCCATGGAGGTTTTAAGCAGAGTTTGGATGGCTGTTAGTTGAGATTTCTGCATTGCAGGGTTTGAACTAGATGACCCTTGGGGTCCCTTCCAGCTTTAGAGTTCTGTGATTCTGTCACTTTGGTAAATATTGATCACTTACCTCACAATCCACCATGTGGTTCTCCTACCAAAGGTACACTGTGGCTGTTCAGTTTACTTGAAAGTACATCATTTGGATGAAATATGACAGACATGAAATATGAATAGACATTCATATGTTTGCGCTGTCAGATTCATAGGGTTTGCACAAGAGTAGTGCCTGCTTGATTCTACTTGCTTGAGAAAGATCCATGAGCATATAAATGTCCTCATTCAATTACCTTCAATGTAAAGTTATGAACTAAAAATATTTTGCATTAAATTGGAACAGATTGCTTATGGTAACTCTTGCATAATGAAAGGGTACAATGAAGAATTGCAATTCAAATTACTTTTCAGGTCTGTTCAATTTTTTTATTTTTTTAATAGAAAATTGCACAGTATAATTACAGCATATTCATTTGCATTCATATTGAAGCCTTGCGAGCAATTTTGCTCTTTTATACTTTTTAAAAAATATTTTAGAAGTGTGACTTGAATCAATAAATTCCAGCACTGAATATCAAATTGACACTTCTCATTCAAAGTTTTGTGTGGGTTTTTTTAAAACCCTTTCATAAATTTGAATTTTATAAATTTCATAAATCTTCATTGTGTATCCACACGATTGCATGAGGCTGTTACCTATGCAGAAGACATAACTTGGGGTGCAAACTTGGAAGGCTGTTCAAAGCCTTCGTTAAAACTTAAAGCTTACAGTTCATGCTCACAACCCAACACAATCCAATTAAAATGAATAGGCTTAAGAAAAAGCTATTGTGATGATGACAAATAATAATTTATTATTGTTATTGTTATTGTTATCCGGCCCCCTCCCAGCCAGAGACAGGCTCAGGGTGGCTAACATCAAAATATATAATACATTAAAACATAAAGTTCAGCAATCAACTGAAATACAGCTTAAAATTGGATTAAAATCAAAGTTAAGATCAGATGGCTACCCACAAATTATAACTATAGCGAAACCCTAAGTACTCACCAGGCTCGACTATTTGTATGAGCCAGTGAGAAGAGTTAGAGAGGCCACTTATATGCAGGGTCTTGTAAGAGGAGGGGGGTCAGACTGGGTCCTGACTAAAGACCTGACGGAACAGCTCCATCTTGCAGGTCCTGCAGAAAGATGTCAAGTCCCACAGGGCCCTGGTCTCTTGCGACAGAGTGTTCCACCAGACAGGGGCCAGGGCTGAAAAGGCCAGTCTAACCTCCTTGAGGCCCAGGAACTCCAAGATGTTATTGTTTGCAGACCATAAGGTCCTCTGCGGGGTGTAGCAGGAGAGGCGGTCCCATAAGTCCCATAATATGCGAGGTCGTATATGGCTTTAAAGGTTAAAACCAGCACCTTAAACCTGACCCTGTACTCCACCGGGAGCCAGCACAGCTGGTGTAGCACTGGATGGATGTGGTCCTGCAGTGAGGACCCTGTAAGTAGCCTCACCACAGCATTCTGCACCCGCTGGAGTTTATGGGTCAGCTTCATGGGCAGCCCTGCATAGAGTGAGTTACAATAATCAAGCCTGGAGGTAACCATCACATGGATCACAGTGGCTAGATCAGGGTGGGATGGTAGTGGTTAGAGCCATGAAACTCACTTGGTGCTTAGGCTATGTCATTCTTTCCCGGACAGCATAGCAATTTGTATCCCAGCCAGGTAGCGGCATCTGGGATGTGAAGAAATGGTGGAGCCACAGTTGCTCATACTTGCTGTGGTGGAAGGCAGGAGATGGGGCAGATAGAAACCTACTAGCCTGGAGCTGACATAGAGACTGGGCTCAAATCAGGCCTGGTACCATCAGATGATGGCAGTGGGGCTATCTCAGCCACTGTCTGCTTCATGGGTCATTCACAGACTGCCACTACCAGGAAGTCCACGTATAGTAAATCCGGCTTCCCGCACTTTAGCAGGCAGAATGAGGAGCTCTGCTAGCGTTCACTCAAGGGGAAGATTCCCAGTGCAGTGCATCAGAGATTTACTTTGGACTGCACCCTAACCTGCCTCTTGCAAGGAAGAAGAACAGCACATAAGCAAACTTTCTATAACATTTCCAGAGGCAAGCTTCTCTGTGAAACAGCCTCTTCTTCTACAACTATCCTTTCTTTGGTTTTAATACAGGCTCTTTCATCAGGAAGCTGTGTGGAATGCCTCCGTCTCTATTATGGACAGGATGATATTTGTGGAGAGAAGCTGCTATTACAGAATAGGTTTAATGGGTCGTGAATTTTGTGTCGAGAAGATAGCGTCTGGATGACTTCTGAGCTGCTTGCAGTAGACCTATTGCCTCAGCAGCAAGTGCATTAGACTACATATGCTCAGCTCATTGACTCTGGAGGTAGCAGCCCTAAATGCCTCATTAAATTTTCATGGGTGACTGAGAGAAGCCACGAGGAAGGGGGGCACACCAGCAACCGCCCCATCACATTATTTGTTATTATGATGGTGTTTTCTAGGGAAGGAGGAGAGAGAGAGAGAGAGAGAGAGAGAGAGAGAGAGAGAGAGAGAGAGAGAAGCCAGCAACCTGAACATGAGTAGGAGCAAAAAATCTCACTTTTAGATAGTGAACCATTCCACTCGAGATTTATCCTTCCTCACAATGATTTATTAATGAAAAATGGCTGACATGCTATTAAGGAGCATGCAAAAGGTGCAGGGGCATGAAATGGATGGAACGAAGTATGAAAAAGCAACAACCCTGTGCATCCTTGGTTGGGGATTTGGTGCCCTAAAACGGGATGCCAGAACTTCAGGGTCCAACCAGATTTCTTGAGGGCGGTTTCTATTCCAGACCCTGTCAGAGCGAGCCTTTGCGAGAGAGGAAGCAGTGAATTGCAGGCACGCGCTCTCCCTGCGTGTATGCGTGCATTTGAATAATCTAATTGCAAGGAAACTCTGGATTTACAGTACACGGCTGGTTCTTTCTGAGGCGCAGAATGCCTGTAACTATATATAATTTCCCCGCATCTCTCTTGAACACCATCATTTAATGAAATTGGCAAATTAAAGTGGGGTTTCCCCCCCCCCTTCCCTCGGTGTAATTATAACAGCTCTCCTCCTGCAATCAGTTAAAAAAAGAAAAAAAGAAGATACAGAAGTGCAAACGTTTGTGAGGAGGGATGTGACAGTATTTGGCTATAAGCAGATGCCCGGGCATATTGGCGAAAAGTCTGAACTGGGTCTTGAGGCTCCTGTTCCTATGGGGGGTAACATGGTAACGAGAGAGCCTCGTCCTCGCAAAGTTTCTCTTCCACTTCGATAGGAGCGCGCGAAGTCTCCCGGCTGGCGCGTGGAGATGGAGGGGCGTGGAGCGAAAAGAGGGGCGCGTGAGGGGAGCCTGGTTTCTCGCCGTGCCAGGGATGCCTCCTTCCCTGGACCAGGGAGCCTGCGAGTCGCGTGAGGAGAACCCAGCCTGGCTTTCTCTCTCCCCGCCCCCAGCTTGTTTTTCTTACACGCCGAGGACACCCTCACGCCGCTTCAGAAATCCTCCTCCTCATCCTCACCATCATCCAGGCGCTAAATCCTCTCCCCACCCCCCACCCCGCGTCTCCCTCGCGTCTCTCCGAGGGGGAGGAGGCGGCGTTAGCAGCAGCAGCAGTGGCGGCGGCGGCGGCGGCGGCGGCAGCCAGAGACCCTTCCTCTCCTCCTTGGCCTCCCCCTCCCTCCCTCCCTCCCTCTCTCGCTCGCTCGCTCTCTCCGGCTGGCCCCAGCTTAACCGCGTCGTCGGGGGCCTGAGAGGGCAAAGGCGGCAGGGGGCGGATGCACCCAGCGAGCAGCGGAGGGGGATGGAGGAGCTGGCGGACCCGCGCGCGGGCTGAGCTGGGGACGGAGAGCGCAGGAGAGAAAGAGAGAGGCGAGCAGCGAGCGAGCGGACGGGCGGGCAGCAGCCGCCTCAGTCTCCGACCATGCGCGGGCGGGAGGGCTCGGCCCGGCGAGGTGAGTCGGGTGCGAGGCGGCGGGCGCCAAAGGGGGTGGGGCAGCCGGGGGCGAAGGCTGCGCGTGCGCCTTGGCGCGGGGAGCAGCGCCCGCGGAGGCGCCGGGGCTTCCCTTGCGCGCGCCTCGTCGAAGTCGAGAGCCCCGCTCCCCCTTCCGCGGAGCGCGTGTCCTCTACCCAGCCGGGCTCCGTTCGTCCCGAGAACAGGTGCCGTCCTCTTTCCGGATGAAAACAAAGTGGGACACGTGCGCGCGCGCGGGGAGGCAATGTTAGAGCAAAGGAACCTCTTCTCCCCCCCCCCCCCCGTCCCCAATGGGATGGCATTTGGGTTTGCTCCCTTCGCTGAATGCTGGTGGGTCCCTCGCCTCTCCAACGCGAAAGCTGCCTCCCCTTTCCTATTCCTGCTTTGCTTCACGTGCAGCCCTGAGGAGTGGCGAGGCAAGTTTTCTGCAGCGCACCCATCCTACAAATTGGCAAAGAACCGTGCAGGAATAATAATCCCCCCCCCCCCTTGTCTGTCAGGAGGTAGCAACTGGGAGTTGTGGAGAGAGAGGAGGCTGTGGATGCTCTATTTCTGCCTCCTTGGACTGCTGGCTCCTCCGTGTAGGCATGATGGGGGGTGGGGGGGGAGCGTCCCCTGTAATTGCTCTGGTGAGGAAAAATGCTTCAAGCTCCTCATTATTTTCCCACTTCATTACAAGGCACAGATTCTCCAGGCACTGACAGCGGCATTCATCCCGCACTCAACTTGTCTTGCTTTCTCCATACTCCCTCCTGATACATAAAAGAAGGAAGTTTCGCTGCTCATCTCTTTAAACCCAACAGTGAAAAAGCTTCCTTCCAGCTTTCTGACATGCATTCTTTATTAGACACTTTGCATTCTTTTATAAGACAGGCTTCCTTTTCCTGTGCTCTTGCTTATAAACCCCTATGAAGATCAGCCTTGTCCTTATAATTACTTCTGCCCCCCACTAAAAAGCACAGGAGAGAGGTGGGGGGAGAATATATGATTGTGTGCTTAAAAAATAATAGCAACCAGGATTCAGCGTTCCTGGTGGAAAGCTGCATGTGTGATGGAAATGGAGTTTGTTTTGTGACTGAGTAATAGTTCCCATCGTTCTATTATAGCTATACACAATGTCATGTTATTGTGACAGCCCACAAAAAATATGTTTCTTCTGTGTTTACTATTATGCACAGCAATGTTGCAGATGCTTTGGTAGTTCCCTGGGGCTGTTCATAAGGTAATTGCACATCAGATAGTCAAGCAATTTTTCTGATTTCAATAGTACGCAGAAGGAATTCTAAGTCCAAATCAGGGGGGAAAAACACAAAGCTTTTATTGTTTGCAACTGTGCTCAGCTCTGAGCCTAAACCGATATATACTTAGGGATGATCTTGGTTTGCAATCTGTCATTTTCATAATGCATCTCCTGAACATCATTGTGCTGCTCTCTACTGTCCATTTAAAAAAGGTGTATTATTAGAGTCTCATATTTTTAAAAGCACTACTGATTCGTGTGTTTGTCGGGGGTTTTCTTTTATATGATATATTAGGAGTTCAGCTTCTTCCCCCTCCCTTGTGAAAGGAACACAAAAAACTGTTATAACCAGAGATACAATGTAGCAAGTCAGAGAAGGATGTCTGCTACTTTAGGACACAAGCTTCATAGTCATTGTAGAGATGTACATGCTGTATGCATCCTCGAGTTACCAGAGTAATTATTGCATGGATTGCGTGGAAAGAAAGCTTACTGAGGAGATGGCAGAGCATGCTTTGCCCCATTTAAAACTTTCACTTGTTCGTAACATATCTAATGAATTGCAAAGGTACAAATACTGAGGGTATTTGAGAGTTTATCTGTGCACCTCTAGATGTCTCTGTATAAGCAAAGAGCTTGAAGGTGGGGGTGGGGAATAGACTCTTAGACCTTCTCATGTGTAAAAAGGCATCCCTTCACAATGGTGGCTGTGGAGGAACTAGGCCCCTTATCTGGATGTAGTCTGGGAATCCTGGTTTCTCAGCAGGCTTTGAAACAACTCCAGAGACTTACATAATGTTAAACTAAAGATGAATTTGTTGATGGAAATTGTGTCGGGTATGATTTGATGAAAAACATTTTAACACTGTAGTGGCATTTGCATGTAAATATGATGGTATTTATGGTATTTATAGGGACACAGGTGGCGCTGTGGGTTAAAGCCTCAGCGCCTAGGGCTTGCCGATCGAAAGGTCGGCAGTTCGAATCCCTGCGGCGGGGTGCGCTCCCGCTGCTCGGTCCCAGCGCCTGCCAACCTAGCAGTTCGAAAGCACCTCCGGGTGCAAGTAGATAAATAGGGACCGCTTACCAGCGGGAAGGTAAACGGCGTTTCCGTGTGCGGCTCTGGCTCTGGCCAGAGCAGCGATGTCACGCTGGCCACGTGACCTGGAAGTGTCTCCGGACAGCGCTGGCCCCTGGCCTCTTAAGTGAGATGGGCGCACAACCCCAGAGTCTGTCAAGACTGGCCCGTACGGGCAGGGGTACCTTTACCTTTACCTTTGTGATGGTATTTGTTGTTAGCCACTCTGAGCCTGGCTTTGGCTGGGGAGAGCGGGATACAAATAGAAATTTGTTGTTGTTGTTGTTAGAAGTGTTCTGCTATCACAAGATTCTCCAACTACTGTATCTGTAACTGTAGAGTTTGGAAGCAGACCACTCTCTTTTTGGATCTACTGTGTATCAGGTTCAATTTGTTATTTGAGGCCAATCTGATCTTTTAAATCCAAAGTCTGCTTTGCTCCATTGATTATAATGGGGAATCTAAAACTGGTGATAACTCTTTTCACATAAGTGGGTGACATTTGCAGACAGAGGAGCGCTCCAGTGTGTACTAAGTCTACAAAATTACAGGTAGATACGTTCTGGCTTTTTCATGCAGGGAATCTTAATTTTTTAAAATAAATAAATAAATAAATAAATAAATAGTTTAATTGTTTAATATTTTGCCACAGTTGAATGCAACTTGCAGGCAGGTTTGTCACTTGTGAGGTGATGAAGCCTGCCAAATTTAGGAAAGAAGAGTGCAGCAGTTCTCCTACAAGAGCAGACTTGGCCATTTTGGGGTGGGGAAAAAGAAATCCCATGACCACCCCTAGTTTTCTAGAGGCAATCATTTTGAAAATTGGGACATAAAGGAAGTACTCCTGAGTAAGAAGCCTGAAGAAGTTCAGACATGCTTCCAGGGGCTATTGAGCTGGTGATCTTACCTTAGTTATAAAAAAAACTGGGAAAAAGTCACAGTTTGTCTTGCCACACTGTCTGTCTCACACTATGTGTGTGTGTGTGTGTGTGTGTGAGAGAGAGAGAGAGAGAGAGAGAGAGAGAGAGTGCACTACAGTTTTTAATAGTTTATTAGAGAAAACTGTGCTTGGGAAAGAAGCGGGCCACCCCTATAGTCTTAACTTTGCCACTTACATCCTGCTCTCATGGCTAAAACTTGGAGGTGAATGATGGCCCATAGGAAAAACAACTGAGTATATTTCAACACCCCCCTTCATTTCTGATACAGTAGTGGCCGTGGAAAATAACTCACTGTGATTAAAATGTAACAGCAGGTGACTGATAGGTGTGTAGTGGCATCCACTTGTCAAAGTTAGTCCGTGGGGGGAAGGAGACGGGTCTGCTAAGCCAGCGTGTTTCTTGATCGCTCAGCAAGTAGAGCATGAGGCTCTTCATCTCAGGGGTCACAGGTTTGAACCCCAGCTGGGCAAAATATTACAAGATTCATGCATTTCAGGGGGTTGCACTAGATGTCTCCCAGGATCCCTTCCAACTCTACAATTCTGTGATGATGAGCATTCTGTACTCATGATCAGCTGATAGGCGGAGAGTTCATTCCTGGTCTGCAGGGGTCTGCTTTGCCAGTATGTTCCCTTCAGGGAATGATTTGGCAAAATACCACCCAGCAGGACTGAACCCCACCCCCATCAGCTGATGCCAACCAAGGTTATCAGCTGATTGACAGGCAGACATTGTTTTGTGGGAAATGATCATGTGAGCCAAACTGGACCCCCTAACAGGCCAATATTAACCTGTGGGCTAGAGCTTCCCCAACCCAGGTGCTGACCACTAGTGGTGTATTTTTGATGGATTGACATACAGCTTCATAAAAGAGAGAGGGGCTGTAAAGGTTATTATATTTCTGTTTTAAGAACAGACACTCTTTGAGGCAGTCTTCCCATTGAAGGGAATGAATATTTCTGAAAATAACTGCAGCGTACATTGTAGCCCCATGCAGAGTGTCAAAGTGCAGAAATGTATGTGAGTGACAAGGGATTTGGATCACACCTGCCAGTCCTCTCTCTGATATCCAAGTATTGATTGTAACTTTTGCGCAGAGACCTCCATGAGTAGACTCCAAACTCATGGTCTGTGCCTTGCAAAAATGAAGGTCATGTGTTCAGGGACAACATGTGTTAGTCATGTCAGTGGCTGGTTGAATGGAAAAGACTTTAGGGAGAGAAGAAAGGAAGATTAATAGTAAACCTACACAACAAACTCCAAAAGCCTGTTAGAGTGTTTATCATTTCCTGACCTATCAGTAAAAATTAGCAAACAGTTTCTTCCACACAAAATAGTTCCCAAACTAAATCTTTATTTCACAGGGAACTATTTTTATTACTATAATTATTTTGCCAGTTTCCTAAATTCTGACTCTATATCTGCAGTACTTAATCACCTTCATTGTTTTCGGCCATTCAAACAGAATAAAAATTACTTATTGTTGATGAAGCTCATCTCTCAAGCTGTTGCACAGTATGTTTCTATTGCTGGATGCAGAACTGTGGAAACTGCAGAGAATATATCAAATCTTTTTTTAACTCCCCTCCCCCAATATCAATCTGCTCCTTGCTGCTGTGTTTATTTAAAGAAAAATAATAACAGGAAGTTATTGCTAAATGTTTTGATCAATATCTTGGACTTCTACCTGCAGTATATGGTATTTTAACATCTGCCTTTAATATATAGTTTTGGAGAAATGCTTTAAATTGAGGCTGCAATTCTACAATACTTACGTGGAAATAAGCCTCTCTGAACTCCATGGGACTTAACTACTGAGTAGATGTGTATACATTAGGGCAGTGGAATAGACTCCCTCTGGAGGTGGTGGACTTATTCATTGGAGGTTTGTAAGCTGAAATTGGATGGTCCTCCATCATAGACGCTTTGCTTGAGATTCATGCTTGAGATTCCTGAAAAATAACTACCAGACTTTTAGAAGACATCTGAAGGCAGCCCTGTTTAGGGAAGCTTTCAATGTTTAATAGACTATTGTATTTTAATATTCTGTTGAAAGCCACCCAGAGTGGCTGGGGAAACCCAGCCAGATGGGCAGGGTATAAATAAATTATTGTTGTTGTTGTTGTTATTATTATTATTATTATTATTATTATTATTGCAGGGATTGGACTAGATGACTCTCAGGATCCTTTGCAACTCTATGATTCTATGAATTGCGCTGGAAACAAATATTTCTCCTCTATTAATATTTTATAATGTAGCTAACAGGGATAGCTATAGATTTTTGAAGACAAACTGAATATGATCCCCACCCCCGCCTAATTCTCACACACTCCCCAGTTTGTTTAATTACATGCAATGTGTTCTTTACACTCAGGAGGAAAATGAATGTGGATGCCTTTCTGTATGTTTCCCTATATTGCTTGAGCTCAGAGTGGATTGCTTATAATGCTGAGAAAGGGCGGTATCTGTGGCCTGCGTTTCTGTGCACTTGTGCAATGATTTAAGACCATTTCAGGACAGCAAGGGAGGAGGACATTGGGATCTGTCTTCTGTGAGTGCACATACCAGTGGCTTCATCTTATGATGATTGAAATTGATTTTTCTTTTTATCTCAGCTGGTGAAAGATCCAGTGGGTGCCCTTTGACCGGTGGCCCCATATGATGAAGTGACACCAAAAGTGGAGATTATCATCTTGAGATAGAAGCTGTAGCGCATCAAGAGCAAGTGCCACAACATAAGCAGACTTTGTCGAGGCAGTAAGCGTCCTTGAATGCATTTGCAAGCCATAGCTATCAGCATGTAGAACTGAGCGAGAAAAGCCAGGGCCAATTAGGATGAAGGCTGTTTCTCACTAAAACCTCTGCTTCTAAGTTCATATATGTTCCTGGAAAATAAAAGGTTACTTTATTATGCATGTTAACATACACACAAACCAGATACAAAACTAAATATATTGTTTTTTCCCTAGTGTTGAAGATAAATAGATAATAACAGGTTAAATAAAAATAGTGTTATGTTTTTTTCTGTTTCTGTTTAACATTGCCACATACATGTGTAACCTATTAAAGGCAACCTCCAAACAACAAAGCATTGCAGGGAAATCCTAATCCCCGATCTGTGCCACTGGAGGGCATAGGGTAAGATAGAAAGGACCATCTGGTGGGTTCTGTTTGCCTCTGCTGCTGGGTCAGAGTCCCCTGTTGCATACAGGGAATAGGAAGCTACTGTGTAAAAGTAGCCTGCGTAAAAGATTTGAAACAGGGTGTGGCAATGGTTTGGCACCATTGTCTTTGGATCCAGTCCACAGGTGCCCTGGAGCTGGCACAGCAAAAAGAAGAAACCACCTCACACCCCATCTTCTGTGCTGGCTGGTGTGAAAAGCAAGTGTTTAGGATTGTTCTATATGAGTACTTTTGGAAGGGGTATTGGACTAGAACAGGATGTACTCCAGGGACAGGGAGTTTTAAAATGAAGCGTCCAACAATCCCTGCCTCTGTGCTTTTGCTGTCCAGACTTGGTGTGCTGCTGGTAAAATATATATAAAAAGTTCCTCTTCCTTTGGCTTGGCTGTGTAAGACTGAATGGCTTTTGATTTTGCAGTGGAGTGGCAAAGTTATTAAAGTTTTTATAGATCAAAACCTTTTGTTTTAAATTATGATAAAAATAATGAGTACAGGAATACCTAGTTTCATGTTTTTGTGTTGCCAGATGGCTCAAAAACAATAGACTGGAGAAGCAAAATGCTTTGGCTACTATCTTTGGGAAGATCTTCCAGGAAGGTCTTGTGTGAAAAGTTCAAGTTTGGTGAATTGAAGGCATTCCACATCAGGAACTCTTTAACTTTCACTGCTGTTTCATAAATTTATTTAACAAGGGTATCATTTGCCTAATTTATGTTGGACTAAAGGAACTCCATTATTTATGTGTATTTTGTAGAGGAAAAAGTGATAAACAAAAAGGAATTTGGTTTGTGGATAATCACATCAACCTATGACACTAACTTGTGCAGGTGTGATCATGGTTCCATGTAGCCCAATGCTGTCTGCTCTGAATGGCAGTGTCTCTTTGAGATCCTTTATGACTTGAGAGTAATCACTCTCTTGTTTTATAGTGGTGTGAAGGGGAATTATAGAGGCAAGAAATAGCAGTCACATATCTACTGAGGAAGGCATGGCGTTTGCTGAGTTTATTTCTGAATGTCCTATGCAGTCCCTTCTCACAGACAGAAGAGTAATCCTGACTGTGCAGGATTGTTTAAACCTGATCAGTCTTCACATGCACAAATGTTGCCAAATTGCTATTGATTTTTCAATTTTGCTATTTGCTGGGTATGAAGAAATCTTTTATTGCTTAAATCTGTGTTTCCTTTGTTTTGTCTCAGACGGTCATTCATATAGTAATGCTGGCAGTAATACCTCAAGAGCGATCCAAGTACCACTTCACTGTATTCTGCTGCAGTCCCTCAGAAATGAATGGGATTATAATTTTGTAAGTGGTTCTAGAATTGCCCTCTCATCTTTTTTTCTGTAGGAAGACAGATCTCATGATAGCTGACTATTTTTGCACAGTATATGCCAATATAAAAATATAGTGCAGCGAAGATTTTACCAGCAAACTAAGATAAGAGAATCTTCAACTCTTTCATGAAGATTTTAAATATGTGCATTTGAAAGTGCTGGCTTTGCTCAAATGAACTACGGAATATGAAGAGCACAAATACGTTTCTCACACTTTTCAGCCACAAGCAGTCAAACCACATGAAAAAATACCTAACAATAAAAATTCTACAATAATTATCAATAAATTTCTACTAAAGATATGAGAAGGCTGTCCCACAAACACTTCAATTAATAAGCAATACAGAATTTATAACCATTAAATCAATAAACCCTTACAGCACAAATATTCCAATATATTTATAAGGGGATAATAAAACAACAATACTCCAGCAGCCAACATAGCAAAACATATACCCTTTCAAGTAATAATTGAAACTACTATAGAAAAAAGTTAAATAAATTATGTAACCACAGTTCAAAGAAATAATACTGCTCTGATTACATTTGTTTGTTTGTTTCTTTGTTAACTTCTAAATATGTTTAGGCCACTTTGCTGACCAGATGCTCATCCAAAGTGGCTCACAATAAAAACAATAGAAAGAGAAAAGAACAATAATACAAAATATCAGTATTTAAAACTACAACTTGACAACACTCCACATAAGAAAATGTAGCCACAGAGTCAGAAAACAACAACAATCAGTCAATCACCTAGCTATTAAAACATATTGCCTGGAAGACCAATTTGCAGGCGGCGTCTTCAGGGCCTTTCAAAAATCATGCAATGCATAAGTTTGATGCAGGTCCAAAGGAAAGGAATACCATAATTATGGGGCTGCAGCAGAGAAGCATCTCTCCTTTATGACCACAACTCTTACCAACTTAAGTGGGTGGACACACCAGGTGAGCCTCCAAAGCAGATATTAAAGCACACACAGAATGTTTCGAGGGCAGGTGGTCTAATAAATAGGTCCAAAACAGTTAGGGTTTTAAATATAAAAAACAGCACTTTAAATTGGGCTTGGAAGCGCACCAGTAACCAACACAGTTGAAATAGTAAAGGTGTCACAGATGTGACTGCCTCACCCTCAATAGGACTTTGACCAGCTGAAGTTTCAGAACCATTTTAAAGGCAGTCTCACATAGATCAAATTACAGTATTGACAGAACCAGAGCATGGATCAGTGTGGCAAGGTCAGCCCTGTCCAGATAGGGGTTCATTTGATGTAGCAGCCAAAGCTAGTAGAAAGCACTCTTCCATCAGTGCTGAACCCACTGTGCTCCTGACTGCATACTTGGTCTTTCCAGAGCTGGGAATCTCCACCTACAACTTGGATTCAACATCAGCTTGCTTGATAGCATCCATCCCGAAAATGCTTCTAATCACCTGTTTAGGATTTCAACAGTTTCCTTGGGATCTGAGCATAGAAAGGAAAGGATAGATAGAGCTGAATGTTGTCAGCACACTGGTGGTACTGCAGCCCAAACCTACTAGTGGCTTCATGTAGAAGATGGTTAAGCATCATGGGGTAGGGATGAGCGATGAATTGGTACACCATCCAAAAATGGTTCGAAGGCCACATTGTGATGGCGATTTCATAATATTTGACCTGGCAATGTATTGTGAATCACAATGTGTGTGTGTGTGTGTGTCATCATTTCTACATGTATTAGGAGCAACGCAGCGCTTGCTGGAGGTGGCAAGAAGATGAGGAGAGTTGGCATCCGCCGCCTGGCTGCCTTCCCTTTCCCCTCCCCGTTCCCTCCAGTGTCAGAGCAGTCCCAGCCTCAGTGCCTTTCTATAACCACAGTGTCCTGCTCCCTGCCTTCTCTGTCTCACTGGAAAATAATAGCTTTCTTTTCCCTTCAAATAGAAAGTTTGTGCAAGAAGTTTTCTTTTAAAAAAAATCACTTCATGCTATATAATCTTATTTGTATGGACCCACCTCATATTTGGAAATTGTTTGTATGCCAGTCGTTTTTATGCTTCAAACTACTCCACATAAAGGTTGTTTTCTATCAAGATTTCTTGTCTGTGTGGCACAGCTGCAGGTGGTAAACTATCTTATTGAGTGGCTCTTCATATAGCTGGAGAAATTTTAGGCACACTGTTGCAAGAGGGGTTGACTTTATCATTTGCATCCTGCTCTTCTACAGTAATGCTCAGAAAGGCTCACAATGGAGTAAACATAAATACAGTCCTAAAATACAATTTGAATGAATCAATCTCGTTAACAGCAAACAATTCCAATGCTATATATAATAAGCAAGTAGAACAAGCCACACTGAAGCAAAACTAACCAGATGTTGAAAGCCTGTCAACATTTGAGTCACATGTTGAAACAGGACCCAATGCAACTCTGCAGAAAATTATTTTTTCCTCTGTGCACACTTACAACAGGGCCTCTGAGATCTCTACAATCCATGTGGAAGTACAGTGGTGCCTCGCAAGACGAAATTAATCCGTTCCGTGAGGCTCTTCGTATAGCGGTTTTTTCGTCTTGCGAAGCAAGCCCATTGACAGTTTAGCGGATTAGCACTATTAGCGGTTTAGCGGCTTTTAGCGGATCAGCTGATAAGCGACTTATCAGCGGATCAGCTGATAAGCGGCTTAGGGCTTAGGAAGAGGGGGGGGGGAGGGAAAAAACCCCGCAGGAACTTGCAAGACATTTTCGTCTTGTGAATCAAGCCCATAGGGAAATTCGTTTTGCGAAGCGCCTCCAAAACGGAAAACCCTTTCGTCTAGCGGGTTTTCCGTCTTGCGAGGCGTTCGTTTTGCGGGGCACCACTGTACGTTGTTGGTGGTGTGGTTGCAACTGGGCAAAAACTAGGGAGCTGATCACACTTATGGCTTGTCCTGTGGAGTTGTACCACACAGTGATTATTTTCTGTGATGGAAGTAGAAGTGGCAACCTAGTCAGATTGGAGGCATATAAAGAATAAAATTATCATTTATTTGGCTCTTTACATGAGGTTTGGGAACAGAAGTGTGTAGTTGTTGGAGGCTGAATGGAAGAAAACCCATAAGGTAAGAAAGCTAGACCCAGAGGCAGAGTGGCTAAAGTGAGGTCATGCCATTGGCTTAGAAACAGGACTATGGGTGTGGATGAGGCACAACATGAAGAATAGAGGCTTAGCAGAGGCAGGGAATTAGGAAGTCACTAGTGGACAGAAGGAATGGGATAAAGCCTTGCTACAAGTCTTTCATACAGGATGGGCTATATATATGCTGTTAGCAGAAAGAAGAAAAAAGAAAAAAGAAAGGCTTCATTGGGAGGGAGGTTGAAAGCTGGCAAACCAAGGAAGCTCATGTTGGATAGCAGCTAAATGACAGAGAAATTATGTAAAGCACCTACCCACATAAGTGTTTTCAACATGTCAGTGTCACATTTAAACTGAAATTTGATGAGCATTATCGATGGAAACCAGTGGTATTTCTTTTTAAGCACCTGCTGTACTTTAGGGACATAGTAATTTTTGAGACCATGGTTTTTTAAAAAAAGTTGTAGAAAACTGCCACACAGTTATGGAATCTCCTTAAAAGGTGAACATAGACAATTAAACTTTTTTCATTTTCTGCAGTACAGGTTTGTATGAAAAAAATCATTTGCTTAGGGTAATAAGGGTTATTCAATATATTGTTAAATACAGTTGAAGAAAAGTACATCACATTAAAAACAGCAAGAGGTTGCATGTTATTTCAGCAAGTAATTAAATAGCAATGCTAGACATTTCCTCTTTTCTGCAGTAAGCTACGGTTTTGAGAGACCTGTAGGAAGCCTTTCTAGTTTACTTCTAAGATTAAATATGAATATATACCATCAGTCAATTATGGTTTTAGAAATGTCTGTGGCAAAATAAACATTATTTGAGAAATGTGATCACACTTGGAAAGCAAAGCCAGCAGCAGAAGTGTTAATACACATTTAAAGATGATGATTTGTGGCTTTACTTACGGTACTTAGCAAGATAATAAGGCTATTCAATGTCATATGCACAATGTCCTTCAAGTTCTACTTGGGATAAATGACAGTCAAAAGAACGTACCCTGAAGACCAATCTAAATGCCAGTTGCCATTACTCAGATTTCAGTAAAAATCAAAACCACAACCTTCTTGATTCCAAGTAGTCCCATATATTAATAGAGCTACTATGAAGTAATTGGAATTGGCTTATGTACCAATTAGAAACAGATCACTTGTAATGGACAAATGATTCTATTTCCAGCCAATTGAAAGGTATAATAATAATAATAATAATAATAATAATATTTAGGTAAGATTTGGGGCAAGTTAGTACCTTGTGTTTTCCTCCCTTTAAGCTTTCAGCTGTGCCTTTAATGCAAGCTAGCATCAGGGTAATTAATGAAAAACTCACACTTCCTTTTAAACTTTAATGTGAGCCACCTTGTCTTCATAAAAGCGAACTGCTGTTTAGTTCATCAACAGCCATTGTGGCAAATATTTTATTAATACTTCAATTTTCAGTTCACTTTTACAAAATAAAATATGCAGTTAAATTATATCCTTTCTTCCTGTCCTTGCTCCAGTGTGCAGCTGGGGCTGAATCCTGACATCTTCCATGTATGCCATTATTCTCCTTCAAACTATAAGGTATAAAGTGTATTAGCAGCAGATTAATACTTCACTGCAAAATGAGATTCACCTGATAGGCATGACTTCATATTGTGTCCTAACTATGCATCTGCCAAACCATGAAATTAGGGACCTTTCCAGAATCTATTTCCCTCCTTTTCGTTGTGGAAAATGTAGCATGGATGACTTTTCTTCAGTGAGAGTGTCACCCTCATTTGCTGGTGGATTCTCAGCTAGTCATTTCCTGTTTTACAATGACACTGGCAATGTCATGCAAGAATCCTACTTTCCTGTACCTTGTTAGCGCACCTGGGAATTAATTGCTGCCTGCATTTTTTCTCCTTTTTATTAAGCTCTAATTAGTGCCAGATAAATTTGGAATGATCAAAAGCGATTCTTCTACACTCGGCATGTAGTTAACTTGCAGAGGATTACATACTGTAATATTTTAAAGGGATCGTTGTATTACTTACAGCAACAGTGCAAGGTTTCTTTTCTTCATAAAGTACAACCTGCCACAAAACAAGAGATCCACATGCCAAAAAGGAAGTCAAAGGCAGCCCGATGTGGTGACAGACACAACACACACAAAACCAATATCCTTTCTCCATCTCACTGCTTGGGATAGGTTAAACATCTGTTAAAAGGTAAAGGTACCCCTGCCCGTACGGGCCAGTCTTGACAGACTCTGGGGTTGTGCGCCCATCTCACTTAAGAGGCCAGGGGCCAGCGCTGTCCGGAGACACTTCCGGGTCACGTGGCCAGCGTGACATCGCTGCTCTGGCCAGAGCCAGAGCCAGAGCCAGAGCCAGAGCCAGAGCCGCACACGGAAACGCCGTTTAGCTTCCCGCTGGTAAGCGGTCCCTATTTATCTACTTGCACCCGGAGGTGCTTTCGAACTGCTAGGTTGGCAGGCGCTGGGACCGAGCACCGGGAGCGCACCCCGCCGCAGGGATTCGAACCGCCGACCTTTCGATCGGCAAGCCCTAGGCGCTGAGGCTTTAACCCACAGCGCCACCTGCGTCCCCGACTAAACATCTGTTAGGTCTTTGATTTTTGACAAATATTTTGCACTTATATAGGGAGTGTAATGAGTCAATGAAATATGGTATGATTCTTCTGCACATACAGTGAGGGAGAAAAGTATTTGATCCCCTGCTAAATTTGCCTGTTTGCCCTCTGATGAAGAAATGACCAACCCATAATTTTAATGGTAGGTTTATTGTAGCTGTGAGAGACAGAATAACAACAGGAAAACCCCCAGAAACCCAGAAGATGGGTCAAGGATGGGTATTCCAGCATGACAATGACCCAAAACACACGGCCAAGGCAACAAAGGAGTGGCTCAAGAAGAAGCACTTTAAGGTCCTGTAGTGGCCTAGCCAGTCTCCAGACCTTAATCCCATCGAAAATCTGTGTAGGGAGCTGAAGGTTCGAGTAGCTACACATCAGCCTTGAAATCTTACTGAATTGGAGAGGATCTGCAAAGAGGAGTGGGACAAAATACCTCCTGAGATATGTGCAAACCTGGTGGCCACCTACAAGAAACGTCTGACCTCTGTAATTGCCAACAAGGGTTTTGCCACCAAGTACTAAGTAATCTTTTGCAAAGCGATCAAATATTTATTTCACTCATTATAATGCACATCAATCTCTGACTTTTGTCTTCTGGGTTTCTGGGGTTTTTCCTGTTGTTATTCTGTCTCTCACAGCTACAGTAAACCTACCATTAAAATTATGGACTTGTCATTTCTTCCTCAGAGGGCAAATGGGCAAATTTAGCAGGGGATCAAATACTTTCTCCCCCCCCCCCCACTGTACATATTCTTATATCTTCGAATCTCAAACATTCTAAACAAATGGAGACCTAATGTATCTTGTGCCTGTATAGAAATGCTGCACACATTTCCAGCTCCTTGTGTTCTTTTCTCTTGGTCTTTCCATGTTTGTTGTTGCAAGGCTGCATCCTTGGTTTTTAAGTTGAAAATGAATTGCTTTCGAATGCATTGAGGCTGCAGTCCAGTAAACACTTAGGTAGGAGTAGGTGTCATTAAAGTCAATGAGGCTTATTTCTGAATAGACATGCATAGGATTGTACTACATAGCTTCGCTCCTGTGCTTGCAAACAGTTCAAGTCAGAATCACGTAAAGATGTATAGCCTTAGACTCCAAGTTAGCATTTTCAAAAAACTAGGAACTTCTATGTACAAAAGGGATGGCCTCAAGAAATCAAGGGGGGCTACAAAGAAAAAGCTGTCAAGAAATCTTGGGTTGACCCAAACTGACCCATTTTGGTTCAGGATTCAGGATTTGGTTGAGGCTAGTTAGTGCACAGCCCTCTAAATCAGGTAGATGAATGTGTTTAGTGATATTTGCTTTATAGGTGAGACAGTTTCGAAAGAAAATGTTCTCTTTAGTGCTAGTTCTATAATAAGTATGGAATGATTCCACATGATTCATTTTCTTCCTTTTGGTAAATTACAAAGCACAAATTTTAACATGCTGCAGAAAAGTCTTATTTTTCTCTTTCTTCCTAGCAATATATTATCACCTGAAAATCAAATGAACTGAATTACATGAGGAGCTTCCTTTTGAGTAGCGATATTCATTTCAGTATGTTGGGTTGATGTTGTCTGATAGGTTAACCTCTAGTTCATTGATTAATCTTAGTCTTCACGAATGATAAATTACATCTCCAATGATAGCTTTATTAAGGATAGAACATTCAAGATATAAAGTTTGAGGCAGTTCTGGAATGATTGTAAATGAAACATTAATGTCATAAACATATTTTTGTGTGCCAAATTACCACATATTTGTGATATGAAAATTATTGATACATGCAGTGAGAAAAACATGTACAGTGGTACTTCAGGTTAAGAACTTAATTCATTTTGGAGGTCTGTTCTTAATCTGAAACTGTTCTTGACCTGAGGGACCACTTTAGCTAATAGGGCCTCCCGCTGCCGCCACACCGCCACTATGCAATTTCTGTAGTAATCCTGAAGTAAACCCGAGGTACTATTTCTGGATTAGTGGGGTCTGTAACCTGAAGCGTCTGTAACCCGAGGTACCACTGTATTTCATACTAAGGTGAAAGAAAACTTCATGCAAATGTATTCAAAATCCAAATGTGAATCCTTATTTCAGGTGCACATTTTTTTTAATATTAGTTTCCCCTGGCAATAACTCTCATGGCTTTCTGCTAAACTGGAAATTAGGCAATGACTTAGGGTTTGGCACTAACAACTGTATTTCTTCACTTTTTATTTTCCTTGTTTTCCAGCTCCCAAGAGTGTGTTGGTGGTGAAACTGTAGATGTGGAGAGAGTTGTGAGCTGGGTGCTTCTTACATCAGTGTGACATGTTGCGATGTAAAATTAGCTTGTATTTTCCCAAGCTACATAATCAGCACCACACCAGTAAAACAGGTCTTTCAAGAGTGGTCACAGCCCACTGCCCACTGTAATGGCTACTGAGGCAGCTGTTCTGGCTGCCAACAGTCATCTTAGTTTCTCCAAAATGCAATACCCTGGAAATCCTACATTTCCATTAAATTGTTTTTGGTTTTGTTTTTTGTTTTTTAAAGCAGTTCCAGTGTTATTGGGGAAGCTACCATAATTGTTGCCCACAGCGTCCCTCAGTGATGTAGCTTTTGCATTTTTGGAAAACTAAGATGGTGATTAGGAAGACCATAAAACCACAATTGGCCTTAAGCTTTCTCAGGCATGGAGTGAGTCCACTGCAATACAATCATGGCAGCTGATTGTAAAGGAAGGCAGGTTGGGGACAAAAAAATCTACCAGTACGTGTGCACAATGATAGACGTATATAGAATCTAGTCCAACCCCTGCAATGCAGGAATCTCAACTAAAGCATCCATTTCAGATGGCCATCCAACCTCTGCTTTGAAATCTCCAAGGGAGTAAAGTCTGCAATCTCTCAAGGGAGTCCATTCCACTGTCGAACGGCTCTTACTTTAAGAAAGTTCTTCCTTGTGTTTAATTGGAATCTCCTTTCTTGTAACTTGGATACATTGGTTTGAGTCCTACCCTCTGGAGCAGGAGAAAACAAGCTTCCTTCATCTTCCATGAGACAGCCCTTAGGTATTTGAAGATGGCTATCATATCTCCTTTCAGTCTTCTCAGAAGTAAACCCCCCTGAATTCAAGTGAGACTTATGACTATGCAGTTGTGTGGAGAATTGCTGTCTAAATCTCCAATATTATTTACTTCAGTGTTTGTAGGGTCCCCTAAAATCTAGAGTTTATTTTTTTGGTGTATATTTCCAATTGAATCCTAATGGTAAGTCCTAATTGCTGAGTTCCAGGGTTTGAATGATTGTGTAATAATAATGCTGATAGAACATTACCGTCTAGTGAGACCCCTGCTATTCATGCCATGAGGAATGTGAAGCAATTATATATAGTGAGTTTGTTTGACAGTTTTTGAAGAAAAGGAGCATTTTACCCTAATGCAATCTTTGATAGCAAACCATTTGAGAGCAAGCCATTGTGCCACGGTTCAAAAGTTCAACGTCTTGTAAGTTTACGGTACAGCAGCCAGTTACAAAGGATACCTGGTGTAATCCAAGTTTGAAGCAGAGAAAGTAAGCATGCGGCTATTTATCACATCCACAACTTTAAAGCCTCTTTATTGAAGGAGGCCTGCTAACAATTTTCCTTTGGTTCTGTCATCTGCTGATGCTTGAGGTCCCGGCATTTTCAATAGATGCTCTGCAGTAGATTGGCTACTCCAGAATAAATACGGTGTTTATTTATAAAGCACCTAACATTGCTGTGAAGAAATGAAAAATAGCGCTGGCTTTGTCTGCAGGCTTACAGTTTTGTATTAGGCAGGAAAGGAAGGTCAATAAGGCAAAGCTGGTGGAACAGGTATGCCCTATGAAGTCTTGCGTTTTGTTCTTCACTTTTGTAATGTAATGTAATTAAGAAACTTTTTTGGGGGGCGGGGAGGGAGGAAGAACCTTGAATCTCAAGAAATTTGGGTTGTGTCCATTCATGTTGTTCGGTTTCCATACAAGTTCTTCAAAACCTGTATAGGGCACTTTTGTCAGAGTTCCATCTCTCGTTCAGCACTACCTATTGTAAAAATTTTGGGTTGTAAGGGACCATGAGGGTCATCTAGTCCAACCTCCTGGAATGCAAGAATCTTTTTGCCCAATGTGGGGCTCAGACCCACTCTACCACTCTACTGACTGAGCTATCCTTGCAAGCCAGGTTGTATATGGTATTTAGCTCATTGTGATCCCTGATATTTATTGGGTTAATGTACGGATTAGTGGGTTAATTGTTTAGATGGCGTGTGTGGCATGGTTTTCACTATGCAATGTGCTGTTTTGGTTCTGAGTTCTCTTCATACCGTCTATTTTGGGGGCATCTTAAGGCTTAAAGGCTTAAAACCTTGATGCTGAATATTGAAATATTGCAGACATACATCTGCTTCACCATCTCTTGCCCAAGGGTTGTTATGAATGCAAGCTAATCTTCCCAGAATCTCAAGATTTACATGGGTCTCTTAGTATTATCACACTTTGCTACAAGACGTAAAATTAAAATTCCCCATGGACCTGGCTTTTTAACTAGTGATTTGCAAATTGTAATCACTAACTGTAATGATGATAGATTTGATTGGAGGTTTAATTTCAGCATGGGACAAAGCTTCATTCTTGCTGGCATCATGACTTACGGTTGCTGAATGGTGTAAAAATAAGCCTTTTGGGAATATATTATCTACCTCTTCCACCCAAATATGATTTTATTTAGTTTTATAGTGTTTAAATTTTAATAAATAAATAAATAAATAAATAAATAAATAGGATACTCCAGTGCGTAGAGTCACTGGAGAAAGTGTGTGAGGAACCACTGTATGGTTTCATAGCCTCATAAGTGGTATTTGCAAATAAATATTTTCATGTTGGTATCCTGGAAAATTTGCACAAGAGAAAATTACCCACTTAAAGTAAATGGAGCCTATTTCGTCTTTCCATTTCTTATCATTTTTTCCCTATATGTCACAGCATATTTCAAAAAGTACAACACAGAAAATCTAGAAAGAAGAAAAGCAGCCTACAGTATCAGGAAAATGACAAGTGTAAAATTATATCCACCATGGGTGTAGTAGGATATCATCATATTTATTTTGTTTTGTTTTCTATTGCAGTGAAATATCCTTTGATTAAACTTCTGGTATCCACAAACCATGGCTATTTAAATCCACAATGTGTGCCCGTATAACCCTGTATAAGTGTGTGTGTATGATTTACAAATAATTTCTGTTTATTAAACAGCTGATTTTCTAAACATTTTGATACTATGCAGGCCTTACAGATAAGTGAGGTTATGTGTGTTCTTCCAAGATTTCCTGAGTATACACAAGGATGTTTATAATTCCAAACACATCTCCACAATGATTTAACAGTCTGCTAATCGACTAACTCAGCTGGATAAACCCTTTAAAACACTAGCAGTAGGATTTCCTAAAGTGCTTACTAGTGGTTTAATTCTCTTCTGAAAGATTTTTCCTGCTTTGCATTTTATTATTATTATTATGAAAAATAATAATAATAATGGCCAACTGGTGGCCTGCTGTTCTATTTAACTCCAATACTGTATCAAAATTTAATCAGTATGTAGTAATTCCACCTCTCCCCCCAAAACACTCTTAAAGAAAAAGAAAATGGTTTATAAACGTTGGAAGCAAAGAATATATTACACACTTATTGTTGTGTTTTCTTTCCTTACTTTTATATATATCATAATTAAATTTATATCCTGTATTTCCTGCAAGGAGTTCAAGGTGGCATATATGGTTATCTCCACCATCCCATTTTATCCTTCCAGCAAATATCCCAAACCATAGCTAAATATGTATCAGTGTTTTTATATGTTATGGAGAGTTTCAGAGACATGTCCCGTTTGTGTTTGTGTACCTGATGTCTGTTAAGGGAAACAAAAATGTCACATTGCATTGTTGTTGTTTTTTTAAAACATTGCTTCTGCAGTGTGTAATGCATTTTTCAACTATGGTTTGTAAAACAGTTTTTGTTATCAGTTGTGTATTATTAATGAAATCGCAGTAGGAATAAGAGCTATGTTAAGGGGTCTGCTTAATCCTCAGAGTGAAGGGAATGTAGGAAGAATATCACACTTACAAAGATTGGAAGGGACTATGTGGCTCATCTAATGATCACAGACAATTCAGAGTTGCAGGAAAGGGCACATTCTGACCATACAGGCTTCAGTCTTGCACATGGTTATGTAGGTCCTGCTGCTGAAATGCAGGTTTCCATAGCAGATATTGATTGGCAGCCCTCATGCTTAAGCATATCCTTCCAGCATATCCTTCCAAGTAGTTTAAGAGTTCTGTGGGGATGATAAGTTTGACGTGTTTAGTTTCCTTGGTCATGTGAAACCAGACTTTCCGCTCCTTGTCCAAAGAATTTTCATTTGGAGTGTGTAACTTTCCCTATGAAACACAGCTACTCATGTAAGCGAGAAGTGGGCAGAAGATTTAACTGAAGACATGGAGGTAGCTGAGTATTACATACAGTGTTTTGTTTTCATTATATATAAGCCCACATAAGGGACGCGGATGGCACTATGGTCTAAACTACAGAGCCTAGGACTTGCCGATCAGAAGGTTGGTGGTTCAAATCCCCGTGACGGGGTGAGCTCCCGTTGTTCAGTCCCTCCTCCTGCCAACGTAGCAGTTTGAAAGCACGTCAAAGTGCAAGTAGATAAATACAGTGGTGTCTCGCAAGACCAAAAACCCGCTAGACGAAAGGGTTTTCCGTTTTTCAAGGCGCTTCGCAAGACAAATTTCCCTATGGGCTTGCTTTGCAAGACGAAAACGTCTTGCGAGTCTTGCGATTTTTTTCGCTTTTTTCTCCCTTTTTCTAAGCCGCTAATAGCCGCTAATAGGGTTGCTTCGCAAGACGAAAAAACCGCAAGACGAAGAGACTTGCGGAACGGATTCTTTTCGTCTTGTGAGGCACCACTGTAGGTCCCGCTCCAGCAGGAAGGTAAACAATGTTTCCGTGCGCTGCTCTGGTTCGCCAGAAGCAGCTTAGTCATGCTGGCCACATGACCCGGAAGCTGTCTTTGGACAAACGCTGGCTCCCTCAGCCTATAGAGCGAGATGAGCACCACAACCCCAGAGTCATCCACAGCTGGACCTAATGGTCAGGGGTACCTTTACCTTTACCTTAAGCCCACATAGCCTGTGCCTCTTAGGGTATGTTTGAAGCAAAATCTAGAATGCTAACAAAACCTACCTGTAATCTTTACATTAAAATTGCTCTGTCTCTATATTAATTCATATGCCTTGAGAAGCATTTATGTAGTTTTCTATGGATCTAAGCCTTATGCTTTTGAAATATCTCTGCCTTGTTGTTGCATTAGACTTGTATTACACTGATGCATTCCATTTTTATTTCATTTGAAGAAATGCATAGAGGTTGTATGGCCATCTGTCATGGATGCTTTAGCTGAGATTTCTGCATTGTAGGGGGTTGGACTTGATGACCTTTGGGGGTGCCTTACAACTCTACTATGATTCTGTGATTTGAAGAAAGAAAAACAAAAAATCTTCTATGACGCACTAGCTACATAAATCACGAGGAAGATAAACATGCATTTTTCTGATTTTTAAGGTTTTTACTCTTCTTTGTCGGATCCAGATTTCTATCCAGTGTCTTCTGACATCAAAAATTAATGTCTTGCAATTAGGTTGGGAGGGTTGCAAAAAGAAAAAGGTTAAAGGAGTTGGGGACAGGGGGACTGCCAGTACTTTGACTGGCTGTGCTAAAAATATACACCAAGTCCTATCAGCCATTTAGCTGAATTTTATACAGAACTGCATTATTTGTGCATAACTACTTAGACTTACTGCTGGATGCTATATGTCATTAAAATTTAATCACTGCTCTGTGACACTGAGGTCAGGGAGGCTGGTCTGAGAGAATGGAAGGAGAGAGCAAACTTGATGGGTAGTGAAATATTTCAATCAGTGAGCACACTGATTTATTTGTTTAAGGAGGGACCTGAGGGAAAATGAGTTTGGCTGTTTTCTTGCAGGTAAGCTGCAGGGAACAGTCAAGATATTATCCAGAAAGGTCAGAGCTGTACATCACAATAATCGTGCATAATAACAACAGTCTAAATTGTCCCATTTTTACACACTGCAGACAATCAATTGAACTGGCAGTATGAACTGTCTTACGGCCGTTTACCAAGACACATAGGCAAGGCGAACTCTTTCCACACTTTGATGATGGGGGTTTTCCCCACAAGAAATGCAACAAAAGGTAGCAAGCACTCTTTAATATTTATACATTAATTTTTTGAAGACAAAATTTTTATTGTTACCTCTGTTGCCTTGGAGCATGGGTTTGGCTTTTTTAAATAGGTTGGATCAGGCAGTGTAGGACTTGCCTGGTTGTGTCAGTGGTTGTTGGTAACTGTATCACATAAGGGGGGAAATGACCTCATGGTCAGGGATGTGACCCCCTTTTTGACCAAGAATAAAGACAAAGTTCCTTATTGTCTCCCCTACTAAAAGTCATGTTTTGCTATGTTTGTAAATCCAACAGGGTTGATTAATATGTCTGCCTTTCTAGCCTATTTTCCATCTGTTTGTGTAGGCTTGTACCTAGTTTATAGAGGGATGTGTGTACTGCTTAACATTAGCCTGGTTCACGCATTATGCCAAGTGAAACCATGGCTTAGCATAGATGTGTGTGTGTGTGTGTGTGTGTGTGTGTGTGTGTGTGTGTGGAGGGTGGGTCATGGGGAGAAGATTGTGACTGTTTTGCTCTGCCCCAGTCATTTTGCTACTGCACTGTGTTGAGCTAAGTCATTGCTTGACTTGGCTTACTGGATTTGTGGTTTAGCTCTGCACAATCTGTAACCAATTTTTGTGTGCGTTTGTTTTTTGATTTGCAGCTCATGTTCAGGAGACACAAACCTTGAGCCCTGGTTCATATTAAATCAAGTCATGGCTCAGTATGGTACACTATCAAGCCATGGCTTTGCTCAGTGCACCACAGCTGCAAAATAAGCAGCAATAGTGAAGCAGACATGGGGTGGATATACACAGAGAAAAAAACCTCGCTATAAATAAGTCATATGCACCGCTGTGTAAAACCGCATAGAAACATTTTGTGCTTTACAGCGCCAACTGGTGTTGCATGTTTATAACACATTCAGACTGCTGGTTTTTTTAAAAAAATTAATGTAGCTGAGTCCCAAATCTCCTCCCTCAGAGCCCACACAATTACACTTTTGCACTATGGTGTGCTTTAGCATGTGAACCAGGCGACTATCTCTGGCCTCATCCAAGCTGTCAATTACTTGAGGGGAAATGATTCTTGGAAGTCTTGAGTAAGAACTGACAACTACCATTGGATACCATTTTGTTTGGTTTTAAATTTAATACTTAGAGAAAAAATAGTTTGCGATATTTTATTTCACTTTGTCTACAAAGCCTTTTGCAGATGTCTGCGAACCCTTGAGCAGCAGAGTGTTAGTCTCTTTGGTTCCATCCCACTGGTAGCATACTCTCCTCCTCCAGCCGCATCCCTTTGCACCACCTGGTAGTGCAGGGATTTTCCAAAATATGCTTTCCTCCCTGTTCTGCTGACAGATGGCTTCTGTTAGTGGAGGACACCAATAGGATTCCACCCTGTATTCAAAAACTTGAAGAGTTATGCATCAAAGCCAATCAGCCAGAGTCAATTAAATGTGCCCAGTTAGTCAGACCTGGCAAAAAGCCATGCCAATCTAGCCAAATATATATTTAAGACACTCTCCTCTTTGTGAACTGCATTTGGAACAGCATTTTCAGTAACAAAATGGTGAATCAAAATCTATATATTCTGTTTCCTATGAATCAGCTGACAGGACTAGGAAAGCATTCGGTCATTTGTGATTCGTTGTATCTCTGAAGATCCTGTCTTGCCCACCGTCTTCTGTTACTGCTGTAACCATTATTTCAACCTATTCTCTCTATCAAGTGCAAGATCAGAAGAGGTTAAGCTCAGGGTTTTTTTTTTTAATATCGCTAATAACTTAGTATCATTAAGAAATGCATACTTGTTGGGAAAATACTACAGCTACAGCTACTGCTACTGCAGTAGATAACATCAGTGAATAGATAAAATTAGTTACAGATAGGTAGCCGTGTTGGTCTGCCATAGTCAAAACAAAAAAAATTCCTTCCAGTAGCACCTTAAAGACCAACTAAGTTAGTTCTTGGTATGAGCTTTCGTGTGCATGCACACTTCTTCAGATAGATAAAATTAGTGAATCATAATTATCTTTCCTTACCTACAAGACAATTTCCAGTAGATGCTTTAAAAATGTGGAAGGAAGTAGTAGGACTTGGATGACATAGTGGGATGGAATTGAGAGTTCAGACTCTATCACGCTCTCATGGGAGCACAACACAATAGGATTTGACTTGTAATTTGGCTCGAAATTGTATTTTTACCAACCCACTTTTACTAGTTTTTTTCTGATTAAACTGGGCTGCTAGAGTCTGGCTAAATTGAATGCCCCCTCCTTCCTTGAAGAATCAAAGCAGCCGCTTCAGGCAGTGAGTTTGTTGGCCAAACGAGACATGATGTCAAGTGAATTTTCGTATGCAATCCTCAATGTTTAAAAAATAAAAATAGCATTACTTGAGAGGGTAAAAGGTATTAGTTTATGAAGATTGCAACTGGTGCGGAGGTGAAATTTGAACCTTCCTCACCAGCACATGCTTTACATTCACATGGCCTCAGGGTCAACCACTGACTTATTCAAAGAGGACTGTGTGAGATTCCTTCTTGAAACCATGGAGAGCAGCTGCCAATCAGTGTAGGAAATGCTGAACTAGGTGGGCCAGAATCTGACTTAGTCTAAGGCAGGCATCCCCAAACTCAGCCCTCCAGATGTTTTGGGACTACAGTTCCCATCATCCCTGACCACTGGTCCTGTTAGCTAGGGATGATGGGAGTTGTAGTCCCAAAACTTCTGGAGGGCTGAGTTTGGGGGTGCCTGGTCTAAGGTAGCTTCCTGTGCTGCTTTTTGGCCTCAACAGAGGATTTTTCCTCAAAGCAAATACCAGCTGCAGAAGAAGGATTTTCCCCAGGACTACAGGATGGAAGAAAAGGGTTAAATTCTACCTCTATGCCAGCTGCAATGATTAAAGCTGATGTAAAATGTTTTAAGAAACCATACATTGCAAATAGTTTGGCCTTGCATGTGAGAACATGTAGGGATATAACCTTCATCATAACTGCTAAAACCAACAGAAGACCTATTTTCTAATGTGGTGATGATATGTAACGGAAAGATGACCAAGAGGTTTTAAAATTTATTCCCATCAGAAGAAGTTTGTTGAGCAACCCCAACTGTGTGCCCCGTGGAGTTGGTGTACATTGCCAGCGTTACTATTTTTTCATGCATAATCAATAACTGTCAGGTTTCTTTGAGGAGCAGATTGGAAACCTTGTGCTTTTTCCGAGAGTCTGGTGTGGCTACTGTAGAGCTGGATTACTGCTGTGCTGAAATAAATTATCCAATTTCTCAAATGCTTCTCTTCCCTTCTGGAAGAAGCTTCCATTTTTCTTCCTCAATCTCAGAGCACTTTTTGGAATTTTGCCAGATTTTGCTTTGTATTGTATTTTAATATTTTGTTGGAAGCTGCCCAGAGTGGCTGTGGAAACCCAGCCAGATGGGCGGGGTATAAATAAATTATTATTATTATTATTATTATTATTATTATTATTATTATTATTGGGTTTAGTATCTTCTTTCAGCAGTAGGTGCCAGTCCATACATGGTCCCCTGCAGCTGACTTTGTTAACATGTTTTGACTTGCCTGAGCAAAAATATGCAGTAAGTGCCTGGGCAGGTATGAAAGTAAAGCCCAACCTGCTCCACAAATCTCTGAAAAGGGTCCACACAGGAACAATTGTTTGTGACTTCCTTCCTTCCTTCCTTTTTTTAAATTAGCAATTGTTTATACTGGTTAAGATTTCTAATTCTGTTTTTTCTTCCATGCTTTACATTAGTTTTCTATTTCTGTTGATTACAGTAGCCCTATGTGAGAACTCTCCCCCCTGTTTCCTCCCAATAACAAGAGAGGTTTGCTGCCAAATACAATGGCTTTTTCACCCCTGACAGAGTGTTGAAATGGTTCACTAAATATCAGGGCCCATGGCAGAGCAGCGAAATGATAATCTCACCAACTCAACTGTCAATCTGGGTTAAAATATGTTAATATCCAACCCCCTTTGTAGTTATCCACACATGTTTTGCTTGCTAGCTGTCAGAATTACAGCTGACCTCTTGCTCAAAAGATCTGGAACAGTTAGCAAATGCTGAGGGATGTTGCTTGCCAAGGGAAAGATCAAAATAGGTCCCTGGAAGATTAGACTGAAGGATTATTTGAAAGGAGAGGATTTGTGTATCTGTAGTATGCTTTTCCTGCAAGTGATATTTTCTAGGGAACAGAAATAGATATTCCATTTCTAGGCTATTTTTACATTTGTTTGGGCACTAAAGCAGAGATTAGCTATGAGATTTGAAGGAAGAATACAGGTTGAAGTAATTCTCAACCATGTTCTGTAATATGCCTCCAAAGTTTTAGCAGCTTATGAATTGCACAGTAATGTCAGCTTACCTCAAGAATAGTTGTTTCAAAAATCTTAACATGTGTGCCATTCATCATGGTGTTTTGTACTCCACAGGAATGTCATAAAATCCAGCCTGGGGATTTGTCAAAAAATATTGCCTTGAGCGAGACCTCAGGTTTTGTCTGTCTAAGAGTCATGTCTTTACTGTGATCTGCTGACACAACTGATAGCATCCTTCCCTTAGTCATTGTCTGTGTACATTCACATATATACACTAATTGTGTATTTTCTATATTGCTTTTAAATTAGGAGTATAATTTAGGTTCCTTAGATTGTGCAGATTCTATTTCTTCAAGAGGAAGAGCAGGCACTGAGGCAAAAGCCAACTAGTAGGTGGATGTAACTTCCAGGCTTCGTGCCCAAAGAGCAGGTAGAATAATTGAGTTGGATGGAACCTTGTAGGCTGTCCAGTCCAACTCACTTCCCTATCCCCACCTTCGGAGAGAGTCTGTTCTACTGTGAAAGAGCTCTTACTGGCAGAAAGTTCTTCCTCGTGCTACAATACCACTCACCCGTGAAACTGGTTCTGGTTGTATAGACTCTGATAGCACAAGGATTTCGGTATGCTGTTGCTTGCCCAATTTGCAAAGGTTGTGGATGTCACTGCATTGTGACATGTGCCCCAAATCAATTTCCATTGCTGAGCAGCAGAATCGTATAATGTATACAGTGGTGCCCCGCAAGACAAAAAACCCGCTAGATGAAAGGGTTTTCCGTTTTGGAGGTGCTTCGCAAAACGAATTTCCTATGGGCTTGCTTCTCAAGACGAAAATGTCTTGCGAGTTCCTGCGGGGTTCCCCCCCCTTTTTCTAAGCCGCTAAGCTGCTTATCCGCTTATCCGCTAAGCTGATAAGCCGCTAAAAGCCGCTAAACCGCTAATAGCGCTAATCCACTAAGCCGCCAATGGGCTTGCTTCGCAAGACGAAAAAACCGCTAGACGAAGAGACTCGCGGAACGGATTCTTTTTGTCTTGCGAGGCACCACTGTACAATCCTGGTTACTGTAACTGCAGAGTATATGCTCATTCTGTGTTATCTGCAGTATGCCTGATAAATTAAATACCTCCTTATAAATTAGGTCAGATGTCAAAAATAATGTGTAACTTTGTTTAAAGACCGTAAAACAAAATTATCTGTGGGAGGACTGTAAGCAAATTCTGAGGATATGTTTCTTTATGCCTCATGCTACCCTCCCAGGGTCATTGGGCTGGAATTTTGCATGTATGTGGTACATGACCTGAAGCTCAAGGGAGAGAAGTGGGAGACTCTTGCTTCTTGATTTCTGCCCAAACTCATCAGAGTGCCTAAAGAGATTATTACAGCGGTTTTTATTCCAGCAAACAACAAGTAGCCAATACATTCTCAAGCTCATGTAAAGCAGCAAGTTTTGTATTCTCCACCCCACCCCCCAATCCCGTGTCCTAGAAACTTATTATGCTAATACTGAGGTTGGGGGTTGGGTGAGAGAAACGATGAACGAAGATTTCTGGTGTGTGCTTTTTTTAAAAAAAGGGGGGGTGAGAGGAGAGCCCTTCATCCTTTCCTGAATAACATGATGAATTGTGGAAGCTGTGATTGAAAATTCTAATCACAGCCTTGCAGTCCTTCAGATCGCAACCGTTGACAGTTGATTCACTCCTTTTCATGCCTGCTGCCTTGCACTGCTTATGGTGTCTCTTATGCATGAATCTATCATTAGCACACAAAGCATGATGGATTGGTTGGGAAACCTCTGTCCTCAGAAACTGGGAAATGCTTCTTTTTCAGAATCGCAGAGCCTGTGTGTGACACCGTCATGAATGAGAGAAGGAAGTAATACACTATTGGATGTGCCCGCTTGCTGCCAGTTTTGAGACGCAGCAAAAATGATGCATTGTGGGGAATGTAAGTATATGGCCTGTTCTTCCCTCATCACCTACCAGTGCAGAATAAAACATTGATCACAATCAGTGCAAGCTACTCCTAGCAAATGTATTAGGAAGGTGATGTCCTTTCAAAAATCCAAACCGTCAAAGAATTCCTCCTCAAACTGCATGTAGTACCTTCAATCCTTTTGACTTTCAGAGGAGTCATAAGAACCGAAAGGACTGCGGGTTAATTGGTTTTGATCTCCGTGGAGATTTTCTTTGCACCCTTTGACTGTGAGATGAGAACCACCTTACTACATTCACAGGTTGCTTTTTTTTATTTGCTTGGGGTTTTTTATTTGTCTTGGTGACAAAAGCAAATGCATTTTGGCTGAGAAGGTAGATCAATAGGAACAATTTTCAAATGCTGAATCAAAACAAATGTAAAAACAGACATGTTCAAAGACATCAGAGCTGTACTGTACTACAGTGCCTTGTAATAAATGAATTTGCACCGCTGAGTTGACAGTGGTTTGAAGTAACATCATCTAAAGTTTATATTATGGTTTTTGGAAGGCAGCCTTAAAATACAATAAGAAAAAAAGTATTAACAGAAGTTTTTTAAAAAGAAGATGGGGCAACATGCTGTTATAGAAAACAAATTTTATTGAGGCTGTATTTTCTTTCTACAAAGTACTTTAAAGAGTGTTGAGTGAAATCCTAGAAACAGATATACCTGCTGCAACTTTGCTGTAACTTGCAATAATAAAAAGCTCTAAAAGGTAGTAAGAATTTTCCCTCTTTGATTTGCGTTATTGTGGGATTTTAATTGTTTATATAGAAAATACTAGCATTGTTCTGGAACGCAGGCAGTAGCAATCCAAAATAGAAATTTAGGTTGTTTACCCAGATGGAGTCACTAACATTAATATGTTCTTGTGTTTCTGTATGGACAACATAAATGTGGTGTCTTTAAGGATAAAATGAAGGGGTCCACAGATTCATCTGCTGGGTTGTCTACCCTAGGTTGACTAGCCTTACTGGGTTGTCTACCCTAGGTTGACTAGCCCCATAGAGATAGCCGTCACCATGAGTTTTCTTGTCATTGCAGAAGACGTAGCAAGAGATATTCCACTTAATTTAGAGCTTTTGCCAAAGGCAGAAAGAGCACATGTCTCACCTGCTCCTGTCTTCTAAAAAGGTTCATTGTGAAGTGATAATAGAGCCATAAAAGCGGAGTAAAGCATCTAGCTGCAGGAACAACATTTGAGGCGGTGTCAAACTCAGCCCAATCCACTTTCTTCTCTCTCTTGTTTGCTCCCAAAGATGTTTAGCAATTCTTTTGAAAAGATGAGAAGAGACTGGACTGCATTTCAGAAAAGTCAGAGCTTCCTATACTCAACTGGGCTTGTATATATGAGGCAGCTGGTTGTGAATGAGCTAGTGGCTAGAAATTGCATGTCTTTGCCTTAGCCTACAATATTTAGCAGAGGTGGGTACATGTTGCAATCATGTTTTTAGTAGGTGCAGTATAGGAAGCAGGCCCATGGGGGTGGGGAAGAAAGAGAAGCACATACAGCCAAAGGTAAATTTTATCCTATTTTCTTTTTTAGTGCTTACTGTTCAATATAGCCACAACACACTCATGTGCTGATTGTTTGCTTGAGTAAGAAGAGTGTGTACAGTCAGTTCTGGTAGCTGGAACATACAAAACTGTGATTATAGCCTTCTGTTCTTACAAATTATAAATTTTATCTCATTTGGCATTATCTTAACCATGGAAGCCACACTAACACTGTTATCATGTAATATGGATGTGTAAACTCATCTGTAAAAATATCTTGGGAGACTAAGATGGGAAGCTGTGTATCACTTTAATAGATCTTCCTTTTTTCGATTGCAGCATTCATATGATCATGCCCTTGTACTTTCAAATATTTAATCTTCATTTTTTGGGTGTGTATGTGTCATGTACTGGTTCCATAATTACAGTGCTCAATGGTCTTCTTATGTATAACAAAATCCCTACCCGGAAGGCTACCATGAGTTAATGAAAAGTGCATTGATCACATGCTGCTCTACATGCAAGTTTCAGCTCATTTATCTGAAGGAAGCGTTTTCCATGTAGGAGCTTTCTCATATGTGAATGTGAATCAGCTGTATAGCAGATTAGAATTCCTGCTTCATCCATAAGCATGCATTAGAAGAGTAGAGGAAAATCCAGTCTAAGCATCCTGATTATGAGTACAACAGATGGTTAAAGGGTAACTAATACACATTAAGAGGTCTTGAGTAAAAGCCCAGAGTTTCCCCTCTTAACCAAAGCCCTTGCTTCTTCATTAGATTGTCTACTATTTTTATATGAGCTATGTAGCATCTTTGCAAGATTTGTGGTCTTCGTTTTCCATTTATCTTTTTGTTTGCTCTCCTGACCCATTTTTAAACTACCATTTTATCACTTGCTTGACACATTATAGATGCCACTAAGCCATAAGCTGCCCTACTTTTACTGCCAGTTTCCTCAAAACCTTAGTTTACTGGTAAGAGCAACAATACTTAAACTTTTTTTGGAGGGGGGGATTTGTAAACAAATATGTTTTACTGATGTGATGATTTCTAATTGACCCACATTAGATCATGGGCATAGAAATTTTACCCTGTCTAATCTGAATAAATTGGGATTGAATCCCAATGTGTGTATGAATGGTAACTTCTTTATAAGAGCTAAATGACATAAGTAATACTATTTGGTCTCTGGGAAATGGTTTTCTGATTTTGTTCAGTATATGGTGCTAAGAGTAGCAACCAGCAGCCATGAAGTGACTAAGGCCTCCTGAATCCTGCATTATGGGTTCCTCAGCCACTTCATGTATTATTGAGAAGCTTATTTGCTGCTCCCCCACACAACTCGGGAGATGTGCCAGTCTGACAGTGGAGATTAAATACAGAAATAGAAGTATGCAAAACTGAAGATATTTCTGCAAATGATCTCTCCACCCCCCATCCAGCAAACGAGAGGCAATATCATTCAGAAGCCCTTGAGGAATGTGTGGAGTAGAACTGAGGAGGTAGCTTGGAGACGGTCACAAGGGTCAGATTAGGGAGGCCTGGAGGATAATATTGGGCCCCTAGGCCTCAGGCTCCCCATCCCTGTTATAAGGCATATTGCTGTTAATTCTGTGAGGGAGCTGTCTTCTATAAACTCCACACACACACACACGTTTGCCTGTGCTCGTTTAACTCTGTGGTGCTCTGCTCTTTTCATTTCGCGTTGCTTCTCCCAGGAATAAGGCCTCTTCCTGCCTCCTTTCCCCGTTCAATACTTGGCCTAGAATTAATTTGATGCAAGTGGACATTGGCACATTATAAATGGAAATGAGACTGCTGACACTTTACAGGCATTGAACAGTTCTTAGGTGGTCACAGCTTCTGAGTGACTGTTAGTCTAGAGGGATTGCAATTGGTGACCTAGAGTGAAAGGTCCTGGATCTCATTACAAATACCCTGACCACTCATTTCCATCAAAAGCTGTGCTTTTGTTTTTTTGCACACTAGAACTTTAGGCCCAGTGCATTTTGTGCACCTTTTTTGGTTTCAATAACAAAAGGTCTCAACTCATTAAAATGCAGCATGTTGTTTACAAACTGGTGTGGAAGCTCTCTGTGATCTGTGCAGTGTAAACAAAAGTATATAGCTTTATTTGGCGTTTCCGGCATGATGAATCAGTAGGATATTCTAAATGATATGCAACAAACTCGGAATCACTGCGTCAGAGAATTGCATCAAAAATGGTCTGAGTATATATGTACTCAACTGAGGTCCTTCAGAGGGCCAAACCACATCCTATGCTACACATGTGACATGCAGCTGTATCTCTGCTGTTTCTTTAATTACATGAATAGGGTCCTCAAGTGTTATTGGGATCACAGCAAGCAAAACCACAATCAGAATGAAAAGGTTATCTCCCCATGTATCAATGCTGGGGGGGGGGGGAATTCCTACTGGTGCCGGTGGGAACATTTTTCTAATTCTTGTAGCTGTGCCTTGGGAAATATTGTCATTTTGATCATGGCTGAATGTGGAAGAGAAATCTTCCCTCCCTATATGCTGTAATCTGGATACTAGTCATTACCCTGACACCAATAATTAAAGACATAGCTACACATTAAGCACAATGTAACATTTGGCCCTCAAATAGTCTAGCCTGGTCATTGTTTGTTGACCTGTTCTATCTGTCCTGTTCATTAAAAAAATATATATATTATTATATATTGTGTCCTGCATTTAGCTTTATTGTTGCAAGCTGCCCTTCTATGTGGACAGGGAATACAAATGTGAAGAGTAAATTTGTATTTTGTATTTTACTTCAGTGATATTTAAGTAATGCTACTGTGCTTGATCACAGTCATAGGTAGTTAAGGGGTATATAAATTGTTTGCTTAAATAAATAAATAAATAAATAGCATATTTTTCAAACTTACATGTCTTTAAGTAAACATTTTTTCTTTAAAAAGAAACTTATATGATGAAGTGTAGGCCAATAGCCTTGAAGTTTATTATGAAGCATCGTTGTAAATACAGTAATACCAGTGCCTAATAACTTTGAACTTGTTAGGAACTTAGTGCAGCCTATTGTGTCTTACATTATATATAAACAATATATAAACAATTGTGTTGCTGTTGAGCATGGACTACTATGCACAAGAATGTACCTCATATTTATTATTATTATTATTCCACTCCTGGTTCATCCTTCCCCATGATTTTATGCAAACCTTTATGCTTTTTGTCAGTTGCTTTGAAACTTCTTATGTGTCAAGCTTATAATAGTAATGATGATGATGATGAATGAAGCAGCAGAATGAAGTTTTGAGGCAGTATAATGCATTGTATCACTGATACTGCAGGTGTGGGGTATTAATTTGAAAGCTTCCTCATGCAAGAAATGCTTGGCAAACACTGCATTCTCAGATGGAATACTTTATTTCACCACTTCAGAACTCTACTAATTTATTCCTAACCCTTTCTCCAACATGTGTAAACCAGGCTTAAATCTAAGATTGTACAGTATTTTGCCAAAGTTATTGATACTTTGCCTATGAGTTTCAGTAGCCCGAGATATTACAATAAGTATCTGCTGAAGGCCAGTGAGCATAGAACGGTGGCTGGAACACTGTTGCTAAATAAATAACACCATCTAGCAATTAGATGGCTCTAAGATACTTGAACCAGCTCACTGGGCCTAATTATTACTGCATGCATAATATATCAGTAAACACTGATGAAGACTTCCACACAGAGCTAAGATTATACATTGGACTGGGACTCAGATATTTGTGTCGCAGGAATTGGACTGTTTTAGAACTGGAGGGAATATTTGTGGCAAACATAAAATTCATATCCTCCAGCATCTGGTTGACCATGAAAATAAAACATTTACTATCTCAAGCCGTCTGACCCTTAGTAGCTCTACCCCCTAACTAGAGAGCAACAACATCAGCAGTGACATCTGTGCCTCTGTATTAGTGAAGCAGATGTTTTACTTCTCCTCTGTCAGCCCTGCACCCATCTAAAAGTCAATTTATCCACCATCATTTATACAAGTGCATATTCTCACCCACACTTCCACTACATCAGTCACCCTGGCACATTTCCTGTCAATCACATGCAGATTTCTTTCTCAATTCCAAATAGATAAGTATTTATTCCTACTCCTGAAGACTCTAGGGCCGATGTTGTCTCATCCTATGTAAGAACTTAACCTGGTCCCTGCTGGATCACATCAAGGGTCTATCTACTTAGGCATACTTTTCCCACACTGGATGACTAGATATGTATGGGAAGTCCAAATGCAGGGCATAAATGCAATAGACTGTCCAACTGTTATTGTTCATCAGCAGCTGCATTTAAGAAGCATGTTGCTTGTGAGTTTGGAGGTAGTATGGAGCCCTTATGAACCATTGCTAGCCATATCTTCCATATCTTCCATCACCACATCTTGTAGTGAGGCATCTAATCATAAGCCTGAATTTTTATTAAAGCTTATATGTTTAATCAGGGCTTGTATTTTAAAAAGCTTAAAGAAAAATATTTTATGCCAGGCAGAAGAGCAGCTGCCTAGAAGAACCTTGGCAATGTTTTACTCCTAGACAAGGGCCCCCCCTGATTTATAGCAGAAAACAATTCTCAAAGTCGTAAAAAGGGAATGACAGCCAAGGTTACACTGACCCTACAAATTAAGGGTTGATAAATAGTAAAATGAGCCATATCTTCTTCCTAAGGTTAAGAAGGTCAAGAGCAGTGAAAAAGCATCTAGCTGGCAGAAAGAGAACATTTTTGGGAAGTCTTTTCTAAAGCTGTTTCTTTCTTGAACTAAGATCCTTTTAAGATTTCTTTTCCTTTTAAAAGGTTGTTTATGTATTAAATATATTAGTTTAAATATAATTATGCAAAGGATTTAAGAAATGCTAGATTCTTATTTCATATAGTTGTAAGAGTTGTAACTATCCTGAAATTAAGTCAGCCACCAGCCCCCCTTGCCAGACAGAAGACGCCAATCGAGCACTCCTGATATATGGTTGTCAGGCCTTTTGTTTAGAAACCTTCAAATGAAGGAGATCTCTCAATGTTGATGTGAACTCAATCCTTGACATATGCTTAAGATAAAAATTCAAGATTAATCATCTGTTTTGGAAGGCAATAGGGCAAGGAGGGCAAGAGGTGAGCTGGTAATTAAGATTCCTTGTTGAGACACATGTAAGATATATTACTACTTATTTGTCATTTATAGATAGAAGAATATATAGCTTTTTGATTTCCATAAAAGGCAAGAGGAAATGGGTGTATCTTTTGTGATTGGTTCTAGCAAACAGCCAATAGGAATTTCAACCAGGCTGATTGGACAGAGGCAGCCACAGGAGGAGCAAGGGGGCTGGATTAAGGAAATATAAGTGCTGGCCAGAATGGCAGGAGGCCAGGCCAGAGCTTGGTAACCATATACCACTGTGCCTCATATTTATTTGTCTGACAAATAAATTACTATTTTAATTTCTCTATTGCTGCGTTGAATATTTCATTCCAGCTAAGCGTTAACCACAAGCAGGGTGCTACAGTAGTAGTATGCACTGTCTGAAGAAGTCTTTCCCTTTGTCTGTCCTGAATCTCCAACCCATGAGCTTCATTGGATGACTTTGGGTTCTAGAATTAGAGAGAGAAACTTATTTCTGTCATCCTTGAACACATCATGCATAAATCTTACATATCTTTGTCCTGTCTCTCCATGCTTGCTTTTTTTTCTAAACTAAAACTCCACTGTTTCTGTAACCTTTTCTTAGAGGAGCGTTGCTCCATCTCCCTCATCATGTTAGTTTTCCTTTACTAGCACCTTTCCCAGATCTATGTCCGTTCCTGTCCTTAGAAACCTAAAACTGAAAGAGAGATCTAGACCTACTTGAAAGTGACAAAATTAAAGGACTTATTTTCAAAACACACAGTGGTTTGCTTAATGAGGATAATATTAAGCTTCCCTTTTCTCCTAGAGCCTCAGTCCCAGTTGGAACTCAGCTTGTATTGTGAATCTTCAGTAGTAGTTAAAGCAAATGGCCTACAATAGCCTTTGGGCTATTCTGTTCCAGATTGTCGTCAGGGAGAAAAAATTAATCCAGTGCTAGTTTACATTTGCTGTCTGTGAATCAAACTGTGAAAGCTAATTTAAAAACTTTCACACTTGGCTTGAATGAGGACTGTCTGTGCTTTGATAATGTTAAATTGTACACGATTAGCTCCAAAGAGTGCTGGCTTAGGTAATACTCATCAGCCTCAAAGTGCCAAAGCTTAATGATTGCTCTGATAAACTAACACCAAGGTTGCAAGTGTGTGCAAGTGAGTTTAAGGGCACTACAGAGATGCAAGCACTCTATGCTATAAAAAACTGACCTTTAAATCTAAGTCAACTTATTTTACAAATAGTCTGTGTAAAATGTTGTTGTTGGTTCCTAGACTTTTTAAAAACTTTTTAAAAACATCAGGTATTCCCGTTCTTTAGTCATTTCTTTCGTTGAATATTTACACCCTGCTCTGCTTGAAAATAGGTCTGGAAAATCACTAGCAAATTTCTTTTTTTAAAAAAAAATAATAATAATTTTTATTCATTTTTCAAACACATAATAAAAACAAAACAGAAAACAGAAAATCAAAACACAAAACAAAAACATACAAAACATTTAAACGAATATAACTTCAAAATTATATTTTCATACCCTTCTTTCCTTCGACTTCCCCATACCTCCCCATCCCTGCATCCTTGTTTGGTAATTCTTTAGCAACCCTTTGGTCAATTTATCCTGATTCCCTTTCATTAAATTTCCTTTAGTTTTTTAGTTACAGCTGTAATTCTCTGTTTCTTACCCCTTGACATCTTAGCATTCCTCAATTTTGCAACAGTTTTTAAGGTATATTTTAAATTTCTTCCAGTCCTCTTCCACTGTCTCCTTCCCCTGGTCACGGATTCTGCCCGTCATCTCAGCCAGTCCCATAAAGTCCATCACCTTTGTTTGCCATTCTTCCAGAGTAGGTAGTTCTTGCATCTTCCAATACTTCGCCAGTAGAATTCTTGCTGCTGTGGTAGCATACATAAAGAAAATCCTATCCTTCTTTAACACCAATTGGCCAACCATGCCCAAGAGAAAAGCCTCTGGTTTCTTAGGAAAAGTCCACTTAAGGACTTTCTTAATTTCATTATAGATCATTTCCCAGAAAGCTTTAATCTTCGGGCAGGTCCCCCAAAGGTGGTAAAAAGTACCTTCAGTCTCATTACATTTCCAACATTTATTATTTGGCAAATGATAAATTTTTGCAAGCTTGACTGGGGTCATGTACCACCGATAGATCATTTTCATAATGTTTTCTTTTAAAGCATTACATGCAGTAAATTTAATACCGGTAGTCCATAACTGTTCCCAGTCAGCAAACATAATATCATGACCGATGTCTTGTGCCCATTTAATCATAGCTGATTTCACCGTCTCGTCCTGTGTATTCCATTTCAACAGCAAGTTATACATTCTTGATAAGTTCTTAGTATTGGGTTCTAACAATTCTGTTTCTAGTTTTGACCTCTCTTTCTGGAATCCTATTTTCCTGTCCTGTTTAAATGTCTCATTTATCTGATGATAGTGCAACCAATCTCGAACTTTGGGCTTTAATTTCTCGTAACTCTGAAGTTTAACCCTTTCACCATCATATTCTAAAATTTCACAATATTTTGGCCATTTAGAGTCCATATTAAGCTTTTTTACTTCCCTAGCTTCCATTGGTGACACCCACCTGGGAGTTTTACTTTCCAATCACTAGCAAATTTCTGCCTTGTTATTCATCAGCTGCTCATTCACAATGATTGAGATGGCCAAACGCATAACAGTATGTTCTTGGTTAGTTATATTTGTGTATGCATATATATTCACAAATATCCAAAGAATTGTACTGTAACTCTGCACTATTGTTCATCAGCTTATGGGGACACCACTGTAAACTATTTGGCAGCACAGTAATCCTGATCTGTGGAAGCAAATTTGTGAATTATGCCAGGGTGGTTTTTTGTCTGTCTCAGCTGTGATATAGCTGTCTCTATCTCTCCAAATGAAGCTTTCCCTTGAGAACCTTATTCTTAATCTGAAAGTGGTACAAGCTGTATCATTCTCCACAGCTCCGAGGGCCTCAAAAGGCACACAAACCCATATGAACTTGAAGGTGTCATAATTGTCCTGCCCATTCTCCCTAACGTCAACAAGTGGGCATATATCCTTCCTAGGGATGGAGGAGAAAACCTGTTCAGTTCACATTTAAGTGTGAAACTACCTTATCTGTACTTTCCAGAACCATATAGGAACTGAAACATAGTCATCCTTCAAAATGCACACTTCTCCAAATTTTTGCAATAGTTAGCAATGTGTACAAAAATGCATTTGCTGGCGTGAACTATATATTAATGAAAATAACATAGAATAATGTGAAATATATTATGTGAAATTGCTTTGCAAAAATGTCAGCAATAAGCAAAATTGCACAGAAAATGTGTATTTTAGGAGAAAGTAACACTGAAATGCTGATGAATTTTTATGAGGACTCTTAATTTAAAAAAAAAAATTGCACGTGGAAATGCAGAGAAATGAATTTAAGACTAGCTGGATGAGAAACTGAAAGAAACCAAGAATGGCAGATTCACCCAACTCTACCTTTCACAGTTGTGCTGTGTCAGAAGATTTGTTTCAGTACCATTTTGGGGGTTTGCCTCTGTTATTGCTCTCCTGTGTCAAAATTAACAAATTACAACTGTTGAACTGGATTTTGGATTTTGTCCAGTCTTAGTGTAGACCAGCCTATTGCAATATATGACTGAATAGATTAAGATAAGCATTTACCGAGTGGTAGCTTCTGGGGCTATTTTGTGGCTTTTGTCTTTGACATAATTGTAAGCAAATTGTCTGCATCATCCTGCCAGAAGGTGCCAATAGGTAGTAAAATAGTAAATCTGTGTCTGTTAATTTAAGCTCAAACACATGCATTCTGAGAAGTATTAGGTAGCTACTTCATTTGCAAAGAAGAGGCTATAGGTAATTTGTCTCCGATCACATGATTTCTGCAATGCCTTTTCTTATCCCACCCCCTAAGATGGACTACTTTAAGTGTCAGGAGGTTTAAAAAGAAAAGCATTTCAGAAATAAATAAGAATTTATGACAGGGTTTTCAAACTTTGACATCTAAAGCTTCACCAAATTGGGGTGTGGTGGGGGGAAGCAACACCAGCTGTGACACAGACCAAACAAGAATGAATTGGCTATCAAAGATCATTCCAATTGCATCAAGTAGTCACTCAGTCAGCACAAGTGACACATGACTTCCTTCTGTTGCAGTGGCTACAGATTTGGGGGGAATGGTGGTGGCAAGATTTGGAGCGTAAACAAGCAGAAGACTACAGCTTTCCTAGAAATATGGGGCTGACATGTATCCTGAAAGCTCTGAATATGTTGCATATCAGAATCATGCATAATCAGTGAGCCATCTTGTAAAACACCTGAATCCATTTTTTTCTTTAATCATAGTTCTTTCCCCTTCTTCCTCCTCCAGGATTTTTACAATGTTAATAGTGAGTTCAGATGAATTATATTATAATAATGCTTTCCAGTGCTTTATTGGGTGCAAACAAGGTTCCCCTTCATCCTCCTGTTCTCTCCAGCATCACAAACTGCAAGTTCAGTCCCTGCAGACTGCACAGCCAGAGGGACACTGGTGCTTGCTGCTTACTTATCCCTTAACTAAGCAGAACATTAAGTCCCAATGTCTTTTTTTTTAACCTTGCATCCAGAGGATGTCTTCTCTCTCCTCCACCCACTCCCAGTAATAATAAAATGCATTGCAAAAGAAAATACCTGAACTCTTAGCATGTTGTTCATTTATAGGGTTTTGGGGGGCCTTATCTTATTTCTTGCACTGGGATTGCCACCATCATAAGTTCACTTAAAGTCTAGACCTTCCTACTTGGTAAATGCTAGGGAAGTAGGGAGCTTCTCATAACCTGTGCAATATTAGAGGATGATGGACTAGGCACAGGAACATCTATATCTCAGACAAAGACTGATTGGACGCCATACTTTCTCCAAGTTGGCAGGAAATAGGGATTTCTAGATAAGGAGGAGTCTGAATCGGCCAAGCCCAGTCCCAGCCCTTTCAACCATGCTTCATCCAAGTGCTGTTCTTATTGGTGCTACTCTCTTGACCAGGGGTTAGCAAACTTTTTCAGCAGGAGGCTGGTCCAATGTCCTTCAGACCTTGTGGGGGGCCGGACTATATTTTGAAAAAATAAATAAATCTACAAATTCCTATGCCCCACAAGTAACTCAGAGATGCATTTTAAATAAAAGCACACATCATACTCATGTAAAAACACCAGGCAGGCCCCACAAATAACCCAGAGATGCATTTTAAATAAAAGGACACGTTCTACTCATGTAAAAACACACTGATTTCTGAACCGTCTGCGAGCCAGATTTAGAAGGTGATTGGACCAGATCCAGCCCATGGGCCTTAGTTTGCCTACCCATGCACTTGACTTTGAGCAGGATCCTGCTTTGCTGCATCAATAAATAAGATAGATATTTAATTCCTGTGCTACTTAGGCTCAGGAGTATGATCTTGGCTACACTCTTGTGTTGTTGCATTTTGACAATTTCACTTTTACCTCATGAGCATTGCTCCATGGTCAGTTTCTTGTGATATGACTTAAGGCTGCACAGTTGAAAACATCTGAAGTGTCCCTAAGTTGAACATTGTGTACCCACCATCCTGACCTGGCTTTCTATACTCACATACCTGACCTTGCCTTGATGTAGAGTATATTTTAGCTCCTGAGACTGCCAAGAAGCTTTATCAATAGTGTTCTAAAGCCTCATTCGATGAAGGAGAACAATCACAAGTGTGCTAGCTCTGTCCCCTGACACCCCACCCCTCCCAGACTCTGCAAATTGGAGGGGTCACTTCTGCAGCAGGGAATCATTTCTACTTGTGAAGTGTCCCTGCTTGATTTAGAACCCTGATATTCCAAGAGGAGGCTGTATGTGTTGGACAGGCTCCCTGCTTCAGAATTTATTCCTCCATCTTGTGGAGGGCAGCAGTGCTCAAGGAAGATTTATGCCCAAGTCCGTACTCTCTGCCATCATGTGAGGAATTTAAAATACATGGCTCCAGTCAACATCCCAAAATTCCACCAGGCCCAGTGCCCAACAATTCTAGATGGTTTAGAAGAAATGTGTTGTTTCAGAAACCTTTTTTTTAAAAAAAAAAGTCTGAGGTCCCCAGTTTCCAAAGCATTGTTCTAATTAGAAGTACTGTTTGATGACAGTTACACTTAGATCTCAATAAACTATACCAAGGGTAGTAATGAGGACATGCTATATTTCTCCTTTACTCAAAATAAATTATTCAAGGTGTGAGACAAATCCTCATTTTGTTGTATTACTAGGCTTCTATTATTATTATTATTATTATTATTATTATTATTATTGTTATTATTTTGAAGTTCAGTGGCATTTTATTCATTACTGTGAATTAGGTGCTGGATACATAAATTAGCAACTGATAATTTTTTTTATGCCAAGGACATTATACTTCTGAGCCAAAATTTATTTATTTAATTATTGAGCCACTGTAATGATCTGGCCGCATTACAAAAAACTAAAAGCAGGAGACAGATCTTGCTTATAGGCACTTTTTTGCCTGGTTTCTATAATTTATTTTTGCTTCTGCCTGTCACTAAGAAGGGACAGGGTATCTATGAAAGGCCCTGGTCTGCCTCCCTGTTCACTGGTAATCTCATTCAAGCTAGAAACTGTCCATTTTATAAAGCTCTAAAACACACACTAATGAATCAAATGTATCTTGTATGATGAGCACGATCTCGGCTGCTATATGGCCATCTGTTATTTAGGGTTTCATTTATTGATTAGACTTTATTGTGCTATGTGCCTTTCTTTATCAAGAACATTTGGCAGTCTTCAAGCAACTATATCATCTACATTTTTTATAGAAGTGATTCAAAAGATGAAATCCAATGGAGATGTGTTTCACAAGGTGAAATATTGCAGATCGTCTTGGAATTAATGAATGTGATTCATATTAGTTTTCTTATATCTAAGTATGATGAAGAGCAGAACAGCTGATGATTTTCTGCAAAAGCATTAGGGGGAGATAATCAAACCAGGGATAATTAGTTACTATTTTAGTATGGAAAAAGCAAGAGGCATATCTGAGTAGCAGAATGAAATTGGATTATCCAAATGCATCTCTGTATGGCACCCATTCCATTCAGCTAGAAATATAAACTCTGTACTGCTTCTGTAATTCTTAGTTCCTATTTTCTTTTTATATTGTTTGTTAATTGGTTGGCCTTCACCTTCAATAAAATATTCTTCAAAAATCATAGTTACAAAGCAAAAACCTCTAGGCATTCCTAGGCATATGTGCTTGCATATGTTAGTAAGACACAGTTAGTTAGTTGGTTGGACAGTGTTCTCGAAGCTACAAACATGAGTCTGACCAAACTGCGGGAGGCAGTGGAAGACAGGAGTGCCTGGCGTGCTCTGGTCCATGGGGTCACGAAGAGTCGGACACGACTTAACGACTAAACAACAACATGTTAGTAAACCATAGTTAGAGGACTGCTGTGAATGCACCAGTGTTGACCACCTGATTTCACCCCACTCATACTGAGAGGAAACAATCCGTGGTCTGTGTCTTAAGCTTTATGTCTGAAGCAGGGATTGTGATTTGTTTCACTCCCTGAAAAGTATAAACTGTAACCAATGTTTGCTGGTGAGAAGACTGCCCAGAAAACAGCATTCACAATAAACCATTAAGTATGATTTACCATGACATACAAATTAAGCCATTTTTCTTTATATTAAAAGTTAAAGGTAAAGGTACCCCTGCCCGTACGGGCCAGTCGTGTCCGATTCTAGGGTTGTGCGCCCATCTCACTTAAGAGGCCGGGGGCCAGCGCTGTCCGCAGACACTTCTTTAAATTACCTCAAACTTAATGTATATTCTTTGAAAAAGATTTTTTTTCTTTTGTATATCATTTAAAATGGGAACAAATTAAGCTGTTAGTTCTGCCTTAGTCATGCAGCCAAGAGCTACCTGAGTATTTGGGTCAATAAACTCAAGGTTTTTGGTTGGGTCTCTCTCTCTCTCTCTCTCTCTTTCTTTCTTTCTTTCTTTCTCCACTCACTCTTACAAACTGGCAACGTAGTGTCCGTTCATTAAAAGAGATGTCCCACATTCAAGAGTTGAGAAAGTCAGACTTTGCCTTTGAACCGAGACAGACTTCAAAGGTGAACCAGGATGTGATGTTTGCATTAGACGTGTGCGCAGCTTATCTAAACTATGCATATCCTGCTATTCTGCCTCGCATTAGCATTTTTCTCTCTACCATCATTTAACTTTCAATCTAACCATATAGCATTCCCATTAATCTAGCTTGGTATTCTGCAATTTTCTCTGCTCAGGTTCAGGACTTGGGTAAAATAGCTTACATCAGTGAGTGCTACTACTATGATTTTTGGAGCAGTGGAATATATTATGTATGTTTCAAGGAGCTGATCCGGAAGCCATAATGGTTCAGTCCAGGGGTTGAATGTGGATCATTGGCTATATGGGAAATAGCCAAATAGATTAATGAATAACATCAGACCAATATGTTTTGCATTTGGTTACTGTTATTGAGAGTGCTGCTGCTGCTGCTGCTGCTGCTGCCTGTATCCCCCCCCCCCCCCCGCCATGTTTCCTTAGATGTCCTCCAGAGGCCTTTAAGGTCAACACTTTCTGAAGCAGATAAAACATTATAATTCCTTGAAAGTAAATCAAAAGGATTATGACATCTAGGAAGAAGCTGTTGCCAGACAGCTCATGAACAATATCACTGTGACTGACCCAAAGGCAATACTTAAACTGCCAGTAAAATTGCCCATGGAGTCTGCCAAGAGACCAGATGCTGCTGCTGCTACTGGAAAAAAAAAATACCTACTGTAGCTTGGCATTTGTCCTGTAATTGCTTTCCAGGAGAAAATAAACTATAGCATGACAGGAGAAGGTGAATGGCTCCTCACTGTAAACTACCTGGGTGACCTGAAAATGTGTATGCCTTTTTGTGGCATGTTATCCATCTGCTCCATCCTTCATTCTACCTGAGCTGTCTAGTTTTTGATCTCTACTGCAGTGGTGATCTCTGTTGATGATTTAGCACTACACACCTATTCTTTTTGTCTGTGTTGGGACAGGAGGCTTCCATGGAAGAAAGGGAAGTTGTTGTTAGGATGCATGGGTTGTGTGGCCAGAGCCTACAATAAACTTATTGCATGCACACACAGAGAAAGAAAAGGACCAGTAATGATTGTAATATATGTTCCAGCATGCCAAGGTTTAGATTCTAAACTTTAGAACTACATATTCCATATTAATCAGTTTTGATTTGGTTTTTTTTTTACCATTTTAAAAGATAAGGTGTTTTTTGCGGGGGGTTTTGCACTGGGCCTACATTCTGGCTGTCATGTTAGTAAATGAATTTGCAGCTTGAATGTTTCATGTGCTCAAAAATTATTTAAAACTCTGTGAATAGTGCTTCATTTTCTGTTCATAACAGTTCTGTGATTACACTAAAGGTATTGCAAAATAACTTTACTCAGAATAATTATCCCAAAATATCTGATACTAATTTCTAAAAGCTGTTCACAAAAGTTTTGATGAGTTAATTTCAACAGATGTTCAATTTGTTAACTTTTAAGTCAAGCACATTTTTTTAATAGCTGACTCAAATGTGCCCTGTACATCATTTGGAACCTTTGGGAATGAAATTATTTTTGTGAAGATTGACTTCCTGATTTAAGCAGCAGAAGGCAAAACTAAACTTTATGCTGCATGTGTAGCATGCAGTCATGTCTGTGCTCTTTCATTGCAGTATTTAATTTCAGGTTATATGGTGGGGTGGGTGGGAGATTGTCATTGGAACCATGGTCTGTAGGCATCCTGAGGAAAATCAGGCCCACTGCATATTTATAAGGCTTGGGGAAAATAATAATAATAGTAACAACAACAACAACAACAACAACAACAACAACAACAACAACAACAACAACAACATATTACTTATACCCCACCCATCTGGCAGGCCTCCCCAGCCACTGTAGGCGGCTCCCAACAGAATATTAAAAACACAATAAAACATCAAACATTAAAAAAAAACTTCCATAAACAGGGCTGCCTTCAGATGTCTTCTAAAAGTCAGATAGTTGTTTATTTCCTTGACATCTGATGGGAGAGTGCCTGGTCTCCTGTAACTTTGCTTCTCGCAGTGAGGGAACCACCAGAAGGCCTTTGGCGCTGGACTTCAGTGAACGATGGGGGTGGAGATGCTCCCATTGTCTCTGAGTTGTCCTGGATCTTCAGCAAGTAAACCGGAATCTTTCCCCCCTTTTTTCCCTTTTTTTGCATTCTCGTGCAAGTAGATAAATAGGTACCGCTCCGGTGGGAAGTTAAACGGTGTTTCTGTGCGCTGCTCTGGTTCGCCAAAAGCAGCTTAGCCATGCTGGCCACATGACCCAGAAGCTGTATGCCGGCTCCCTCGGCCAGTAAAGCGAGATGAGCACCGCAACCCCAGAGTCGGCCACGACTGGACCTAATGGTCAGGGGTCCCTTTACCTTTTTAATAACTTTAGGGTTTTCCTTAAAAAAAAGCTTTGAAGTGTCCAGATTTTTACTTCTTGAAATATGGCAACCCTAACTAACCCACACACAAAGTATTTTCCCCTCCCACATACACACAACTTTCAACTTACACAGGGTTACATTCTAAAAATAAAAATAATAAAAGGAAGACAAAGCCTTCCAACTATTTGTGGCCATGCCAGAGGAAGAGGGAGACGCCTTGAGAAAGGCTAGTCTTATTCATACAACACTAAGTTGTGGTTTAGCTCCACATAATGTCTGTACCAGCTTAGAAAGCTGGCATGTATGTCTTCAGTGGATTTGAAAGCTCTGACTTTGTGTATGTTCAAATACATGTAAAAAAACTACCTCTTGGTATTTATTCCTCCTCCCCTGGTTCTCTCTGGAGATGACTCTTTGTGACTGGGAAAGTTTCACTTCTCCCCAGCACAGCTTCCCTTTAGTAGACATTTAACAGACTTAATTACAACATACTCTGATCTTAGCTGTGTACTTTGCCCCCTCTCATTCCTTAGTCTCTATTTCGTTTTGTAAAAACGGAATCCAGAGCTTCGAAAGAGGGGAGAAAATCCCTTCAGCTTGTCACAATAAGTCGCAACAGCGTAGCATTGGTAATGTACAAATTTATCATTCCTTTGTTAGTTATTTCAGTGTACAGGAGGTTGGAAAATGGGAGTTTTCATTTACCAAGCATAATACCAGTACTTTAAGACAGTGTTTCAAAGACTATGTATTCTAATAATTATCTTACTGAAAGCATGTTAAAGTTCACAGAGCTACTTCAGGACTAAATCAGGTTTGTGGATAATGCAGTGTACGCATAGGGTGCATGGTTTGGTTTGTGGTGGATGTGCTCATGAACAAGGCTTTTAAAATTGTTATATAGACAATTGCCTAGCTGGGTGCATTTGGAGGGTGAGTAGTACAGGAAGTGCAGGTAGCAGAAGCTGGCAAGCTACATTGGAAGCAACCTTGCAGGATGATATCTGGGCAGCCTCAAAGAGGTAGACAGACAGGGAATGCAGAGATAATTTGGCAGCAGGAGCAAAGCTCAGTTGTAAAGCTTCCTTGGAAGAGTACCCTCACCCAGTGAATAGTTTGTGTCTTCATAAGAAGCTCTAATTTACATTTTGAGACTCATGTAATTAGGGCAGATATTAAATAATTGGAAAATAATCAATATATAAGAAGCTAGGTAGTTACATCTAATGTTTAAGGTAGAATTAGCTCTTTTGAGCTCATTTGTTGTTGCGTGTTCAGACCTAGAGACCTCCCCCCTAAATAAAATCACACGTGACTCAAATTTTAGTTTGGGTTTTTGGCAGAATTTAGGACACATCTTTATTGATTACAGAAGGTGAGTGGTTGCATAGGCTCTGGTTCAACTAGCTCCCTGCACTCTTGCAGGCAGCGCTAACCCAGGGCACCAGCATAGGTCAGCCAAGGGTGAACACCTGGGAAGATGAAAAGTTGGGTACAGACTCTGTTCACCACCCAGATGCCCCCCCTGGACTCAGGTATGGGTACAACCCCATCTCAGGGGTTGACCAAACCAGTTGAGTCCATGGATTCCTTTAACGGAATACCCTTCACATAGGGATGGCGAGACCGCTCCCCCATCCCTATCTCCTATCCGCCACACGAACACTGCACTTGCTGCCAACCACTCACATCTGTAACCAATCCCTTAACCCTGCTGACACGGAGGTCAGCCACAAATCATTCCCAATCACAGACAGATGAACCCCATCAAGCCTGTAAAGGGACGCATCACAGAAGGTAATGCCCGGGTGATGGATCACCGTCCCACCCAAGGCCAGAACCTTCTTGGCCACTGCGCTCTGCATGCACCTCCTGGCCCTCTCAGTGGCAGCTGGGCATTGGCTACCACACCACACACGTCGCTGCAACAGCTGCGACCAAAAAATTTTGAGTCCAGGAAGAGCTGCCTTCAACTCTTCCAAGTCCTCCTGCATGCGGGTTCACAGGCTCAAGCTGGGAGCTTCCAGTAAATTGTTGTCACCCAGCTGCACCATCATCGCTGCAGGCGTGCCTTCCACAGACACCTTTGCCCGCACCATCGGGAGAAGCTCCTCCCAACGCATTCCTCGTCTGGACACTCAGGAGATGCACACGTGGCCGGGGAGTCCGAGCCTGCATCCGAATCCAGACTCCACTGCCCTCATGCTGGCCCAGTGGACAATGCTGTGCCCGACTATCCAGACGTGCAGGGCAGGCGGGCCTAGGAATGAACAAAACAACATTAATAACTGCACCTCAGCGCTGCATCCAAACTTAACCCCTGTATACCTCAGATTTCCAGTGGCCCAGATCCTTGATCCTGTTGACGGACAGACCCCAGTGCGCAGCAGTAGTAGCTGCACCAATACGAAAGGAATGAGGTGCATTGCGCATTACTGCAGCAAATCGATGCCTCCTTAACAGGGACCCATCCTAGTGAACCAGGAAGGGTGAAGTGACAAATATCTCTTGGCATCCTTTACTGGACAACCCAGAACTGAATCATCATCAAAGATCTGAGAAGACGTACCAGTAGAAGAGGATGAATCGCCATCTCTCCACCTCTTGGCCATGCGTTTGGAGCGATGACTCCTCTGCCGCTTGCCACCAGTTGAAGAAGAATAAGAAGATAAGAGTTTGGATTTGATATCCTGCTTTATCACTACCCGAAGGAGTCTCAAAGCAGCTAACATTCTCCTTTGCCTTCCTTTCCTCACAACAAACACTCTGTGAGGTGAGTGGGGCTGAGAGACTTCAGAGAAATGTGACTAACCCAAGGTCACCCAGCAGTTGCATGTGGAGGAGCGGGGAAGCGAACCCGGTTCCCCAGATTACGAATCTACGACTCTTAACCACTACAACACACTCTAGGCACCGGGAGATCCTCCTCCAAAGACTGGACACTGAGCGCCTCCCTCGAAGGAACAGACCGAATGTGCACAGAACTAAAAACATGTGAGGAGTTTGGCTGGGAGAAAATTCCCCTTCCCACATGCTGTGCAGGCTGAAGCCCTGAACTCCCAGAACCTGGGGCTGCCGACTGCAAACAAGGCAGCCCTGACCGAAAGGCCCGCTGCACCATAGCACCCATGCTCCTAGGACGACCCCTAGGAATAGCTGGGTCTGGTATTCTGGAAGGCTGAAATGGAGACAGCAAAGCCTCAGAAGGATCATAAACCTCACTCCCTTCGCTCACATCCGAAGGACCGTGAGCCTCAAAAACAGTAGAGGACGTGGATGGGCTGAGCATCAGGCTGCCTCCCAAACTGCTGAGCCAGTGACTCAAGTTCTGTATTAAAGCGAGTCATGGCAGCAGGGTCTGAGCCAATATTGGCCATAATTGCACTCAAGCGATCCAGCATAGGCTGATGAACCACAGGGGCTGGCACAGAACGCAATGACTGAGAGGGACCCCTAATGACCCTCTTAGAAGGGAGAGCAGGACTGGGATTCCTTTTAATAGGCATCACGGTCCTTTTGTCTTGTGTAGGGAATGCTAATTACAAATACACAGAAAGACCCAGGCCTTTAAAATGGCACTCCCGCCAATGCAAAATGGCGCTCCCACCAAAACTCGTCAGGAAGAACCAAACCCTGTGACCTAAAATGGCGGCCAGAACAAAACAGAGGTTTTTCCCGCCCTTAACAAATACACTACCCAGCTAAAATGAAAGGGAGCACAATAAAGCCAGGGAGAGGGAACTCTCGCTGCTATGAAACCAATCAAAGGACTTAATGACAGGGCTAAAGGAGTGACAAACGCACTTGCCCAAAGTCATGTATTAGGCACAAGGCTGCTACCGCAGCCAGAAAAACCAACCACCAAAATGAAAGGGGAGAGCAGCAGCAAGCTCCACAACAGGAGCGTCCGGGGGCTGGAGCCCCAGAGGGGCAAAGCCCCGTTAAGAGGAAGGGAAGGGAAGGGGGAGAGAACAACTCAAAAGGAAGAATAAAAAGCAATAACAAAAAGGGGGAATAAAAAATAGAAAGAAATCAGTCAGACGATCCGTCAAAGGTAAGTCTCTCAGCTGCACAGAGGACACGCTGTTAGCTTGTTCCGAATGCATGAGCCAAAAGAGGAAGCTCTGGGTCACATGCATGGGTATATATAGGTCCCTCAATCTGTTTGGACTGCACCCCATTGGTCAGATTGGACCCAACATCAAGGCACCTACCAATTGGATGTTATGGCTAACCAATCAAACCCACCCACAACAGAGGGGGTCAGTCTCCAGATCTCACCATAACACGTGCCCTCTTTTAGGGAGGACACGATTTGTTGTTTTCTGCTGTACAAAGTTTGAGAAGACTTCGTGTACTTTTGTTTTTCATCATAATATAATCATTTTTTGATTTTTGATTTTGCTTTTGTACATTACTGTTGTAGAAATCTGTAAAAATTGTGTTGTTTTTTTTAAGAAGCTCCTTTCAAAAAGATAGATAGGATTTGGGGATTTTAAATCACAGTAGCAGCTGGATTTCATTGTATCATCAAATACATGACAAAAATCTATGAAGAATAATTCTGGTGTGTATAAATAAATTATACGTCTCAGCTAAAATATAACTTGGTGCATCTTGCTCTGTCGCTATGCAGTTTGTCAAAGAATATAGTGTAAGAAAATGGTGGAAAGTTCTCTTCCTCTGATATTATGTTTAATATCCAACAGGCATGACAGATAAACGATTCAAGTAATTTGGTCATTTCCAATTACGTATATAACAATAGTAAGTGAATATACAGTAGGATCCCAACATGCTGATTTTGCTTATGTGATCACAGCTTTATGCGGACCAATAAATGAATAGAAAGGGAGCAGGAAATTTTTGCTCTGGAGGCTCTTGTGGGACTGTCCAAGAATTTTCAACATCTCAGATGATGGGAGTGGTTCGGGGGGGGGGTTATTCTGACTTTGCACAATTTTGCATTTATGTGCAACCATCTGGGAACATAACCCTTGTGTCAGTTGTGGTCACACTGTGTTAAAATACAGAACTGGCCGAAGAAGAAGAAAACAAATGAGCAATTGTACCAGCACCAGCACCCTTTATAAATTACAAGTAGCTTATTTCCTCATGTGTATAAAACTATGACTACATTTGCACATAGCAGTATTTTAGAGTTAGAGAGCAAATCGATTTACTTCAGGTTCCCAAATGTTTCATTGTTTTCCGCATTGGGCCAATGCAATGCAGTTGAGGGTTTGATGTATTTGGTTATGAAAGGGGCCCTGTGAGATGTCTCCAAACTTAACCTATTCAGAGATTAAATCTATACCTGTTCACAGGCTTGCTGTGATGATAAATGAATTAAGAATTGAAAGCACTTTGTATGTATACTGAAAAGTGCTATTATTAATGGTATTTCTCTCCCTGATCACATAGTATGGCTAGTTAAGCCTGTCTGCAGATCTAGGTTACATGACTGAAAATCTGTGTGGAATTAAGATAATCACACATATTACAAATTACAATAAATAGGTCAGATGCTCTTGGTGGACTGTACTCTCATCTTCATCTAATTGTTTTTCTTTTTTAAAAACGAGTAACTATGCATATTCCCAGAGCTTAGGTCAGATGGCTTTTTTTCTATATAGAAGGAAAGAAATACATAGCAGATGTGCCTGAAGTACACAGAATCCCAAGAGGCCATGGGAAGTGAATTTTTTTTCTTATGCTTGCTGATTGCTAAGAGAGTTACTGTGACATTGGAAAACTGAAAATGGTCCATCTGTGAAGGATTTTTTCCCACAGAAATAATATCGATGTATTTTAGAGGAATTAGGTGGGGAAGAATAAGGACATATTTTGGAAGACTAGGACCTCAGTTTAATTTAACTGTGATTATGAGGACAGTATATGGACGTGGGTGGCGCTGTGGGTTAAACCACAGAGCCTAGGATTTGCCGATCAGAAGGTCGGCAGTTCGAATCCCCATGATGGGGTGAGCTCCCATTGTTCTGTCCCTGCTCCTGCCAACCTAGCAGTTCGAAAGCACATCAAAGTGCAAGTAGATAAATAGGTACCGCTCCGGCAGGAAGGTAAACGGCGTTTCTGTGCACTGCTCTGGTTCGCCAAAAGCGGCTTAGTCATGCTGGCCACATGACCCGGAAGCTGTCTGTGGACAAACGCCAGCTCCCTCGGCCTATAGAGCGAGATGAGCGCCGCAACCCCAGAGTCGGCCACGACTGGACCTAATGGTCAGGGGTCCCTTTACCCATTACCTTTATGAGGACAGTGACATGTATAAGTGCATCATAATCATACTTTATCTGCTTAATATACTGTGTTGTGAATGAGACAGTGTTGTGTACTTATAAGCACATAGATTACTGATTGGATTACTGTCATGCTTTATACGTGGGGCTGCCTCTGAAGATGTGCTGGAAACTTCAGATGGTGCAATGGCCAGATTGCTCCCCAGAACAAGACTGTCTGAGCATATAATGCCAATCCTGGCCTGACTGCACTGACTGACAGTTTCCAGGCCTAAGTTAGAGTCCTGGTGCTGACCTTTAAAGCCATCTCAGTACCTTAAGGACCGCCTCTCCCCATAAAAACCAAACTGGACCCTGTGCTTGTCATCTGAGGCCCTTCTTTATGTCCTTTCTCCTCAAGATGTTCGATGGGTGACAGCAAGAGATGGGGCCATTTCTCTGGTGACTTCCCAACAGTGGAATTTTTTCCCCAAAGAGGCTTGCAAGGCACCATCATGTCATGCCTTAGGCACCAAGCAAAACCATTCTTCTTTATTAAGGTCTATGGCCCTTAAATAATCTATGGCCTGTTAAAGTGGGGGGGGGGTAGGGTATGAAGACAATGGACTGTTATCATGATTATTTTATTATCACAGTGTCTGTTATTAAGCTTTCTATTGAGCTTTTAATATGTTTTTATTACTGATGCTCGGTAAAATGTGTTCTTAATATTGTATACTGCCCTGGGATCTCTTGATAAAGGGTGGTATATAAACCAAATAAACAAATAAATAGATTGACACAAAATTTGTACCCAGGCTCTTCTTTTCAGAGCCTCCCTCCTCCTATTTCTGGTCCCCATCATAATTTTGACAGTTGTCCCAGTCCAGAAAGGGAGGTCCACACATTGAAGTTGGGCTCAAATCATCACATACTACTGCATTCTGTTGTGTGGATGTCAAATGCTGTGCCAGGAGGCACCTGATGCACATAGATCAAACGGAGGTGTGCATCTAAGCATTCATGTGCATTGCATTGTATACTGTGGATAGAGCATGTCTGTGTAAATTTGTTTTGTGCTGTGAATGATAGTCAGTACTTATTTCTTATCTAGGGCCAGTACATGCAGTTTTTATCTGTTTGTAAGCAATCATGTGCTGCAAAACTTCATTGCATGTAGCCATCTCTTTATTAGGATCTATGTCTACAGTTAGTATTGCAGTTACAGCTGTAGTGGATGGTACGATGGTGCACCACTGCTCCCCTGACCTCCAGTGGGTCACATTGCTGCTGCTTACCAGGAGGAGTACAAAGACCATGGTTGGGAACAGCAGATTGTACCCACTATTGTATTTGCACTATGCATTAATGGGACTGTGCAAACAGTGAGGAGCTTATGGCTGCTTTGCTCCTTCCATGTCCTTTTCACTGACACTGTGTTGCTGATCTAAGCCAGGGTTTGGCTTAGCATGCTGTTCCAACCTGGGCTCAACCTGGATTAAGCTCTCACTTTGTTATTTGGTGCAGCTTGGGATGGGTGAGGATAGACTTTCATCATGGGCATGAGTCTGAACAACATCCAAATAAAATTTTGGCTCACCTCAGTATGCCGCAGGAGTAAAATAGGCTGGAGAGAGGCAAAGCAACAGTAAACTATTCCCCAGGAACTCACATGTTTGTGTGGTGCTGGTGAAGTGCTGTGTAAACCAGCCCTCCCCCTTTAAACTAACCACACTTTTAAGTGTACAGTACATGGAACTCTCCAAAATAGACTGTTTCTGCAGGAACTGTAAGGTCCGTCCCCCCAATTTTCCTGCAGTACAGTAATTAGAACTGTTGATGCACCAGGTCAAAAGCAGCACGTTGTTTTGATTCTTGCCATTGAGCGTTGAGCACTTCAACTCTAGCATTTAATTGACTCACCAAACACAACTTTGTTCCTTGACTGGCTTCTTTTCAATTGTTTGTGTGCTTCTTCTTTCTCCTTGTTCCCAGAGAAAACATATAAACTGAATTTTCTCTATTTGCACCAGTTCTATCTGGGGCACCAGTTGATAGAAAAGTCCTATTGTACATGTGTAATATAGGACATACAATATTTTCCTTGTGTTGTGTTATTTTCTAGCCAGGAGAGTTTAGGTGGCGGTCACTATTGATGCATTTTGGGCGAGGAGGAATAAATGTATTTCTAGTTTACTAACTCTTCTTAACCCAAGTGATAGCTCATTAATGCTCAAAATATTACAGGCCACAAAACTATTTTCTCCTGTCTAGTCTGCTTTTGTTCAAATAAAATCAAAAGTGCATCTTGTAGCCCAAGCTATGAAAACTGTAAAATGCTTATTTAGTGCAAATGCCAACTGATTCTTAAAATAAAAATATTTCTAGAAATGTGGTGGAAAAATAAACTTGAAGCCTTTAATCAGTTGTGCAGAGCAAATAGTAATACAACTGCTGCTAGTACTTTAACTGTATTTAATTGGGTTTTTGAATGTTTACTTCATTAATTCCTAGGTATTATATCATCATAAGATGCATTCAGGGTATAAGCTCTGTACTTCTCTTAGAATTAAAAGCCAATTAATTCAGAAATTGTTTGCATTGCTCCTTTGTGCACTCAGAAAGAGAATGGAAATCTTCTCATGTTTGTTAAAATAAGAAGATTGCATATAATCTGCAGGAAAATCTAAGTCATGGGGACACTTTTGTAATAAATAATAGTGTGGTGTAACACAAGAGCTGAAATGTTACGGAGGAGAAACAACATTTTAAAACTAATTATGTGATTGTGGTTCTTAAACTACAGTGAGAATAACAGAAGAGCAGAATTGGCATCTCATTGAAAAAACGTGCTCCTTCTTCCCCCCTTTGGAAAAGAAATTAAACAATGACCTAGATTGGCAGAGACAATGAAAGCTGTGGCTCTGAATAGCAGCCTGCTTGCCATTCTGATTTGGATATCAAAACAGATGAAATGTGGAAAATATGTAAGCGTTTTTCTATCATGACCCATGCAAAGACCTACAGTTGGAAGGAAAAATGCATTGTTGCACGACCTTACTCTGACCCCAGTTTTACAGATGTCAAGACCTTGCTTTCATATGCACTGTTTAGAGGATAATAGGGCATGACATTGGCTTTTAAATAAATTTGTGTGGGAGCATGTCCATAAGACTTGTAAACCAGTTCACAGGAAGTTCTTCTATGCATGTTTCATTGAGATTCATGAAAGATGAGCTACCCCTGGCTTGATTTTGATTTTGGACCCCAAACCCACTCCGAATAGGTTTGCCCCCTCAATTCTCAGTTTCAAAATTCAGATTTTATTGCTCTGGTGATAGTGACATTACTCACGGTACCCACACTGGTCCCTGGACCACATCCTACATACTCTTCTCCTTTGTTTTTTACTAATTAGGTGGTGTTTGTAGTTACATCACCACCATTATCAAACATGTCCGCAATGAAACAATTTAAAAGCAATTGTAAAACAGTTACAGTTAAGTTCTCTCATCCACTGATATCAGGGTTGCCAAGAAGCATGTCTAAAATTCCTCAAATGCCTGGATGTTTATTTTGTCCTGGCTTGAGGTCAGAAAACCAGGTGTGCAATGCTGGTATACAATGCTCTGGATGCTAAATATGGTGCAGGTAAAGGAAAAGGACCCCTGACTGTTAAGTCCAGTCGCAGACGACTCTGTGGTTGATGCGCTCATCTCGCTTTACAGGCCGAGGGAGCCGGCGTTTGTCCGCAGACAGTTTTTCTGGGTCATGTGGCCAGCATGACTAAGCTGCTTCTGGTGCAATGGAACACCGAAACCAAAGCAGTGCACGGAAATGCCGTTTACCTTCCCACTGGATCGGTACCTATTTATCTACTTGCACTTTGATGTGCTTTCAAACTGCTAGGTTGGCAGGAGCTGGGACCGAGCAAAGGGAGCTCATCCCATTGTGGGGATTCGAACCGACGACCTGATTGGCAAGCTCAAGAGGCTCAGTGGTTTAGACCACAGCGCCACCCACGTCCCTACCCCATGTCCAGTGCTACTTGTACCTAAGATGCTGGTATCTGTGCTCATCACAGTGTCTCAGTTGCAAGGATAGTTTGGAAATGTAGATTCCAGGGTGTCTAATAAGGACGAGGGAAGCATGAAAAACTACATTGGTCATAGTTCTTGGTGTCTGGGGTGTTCCCACTGTACCATTCCAGACATCATGGGAAGTTTTAAATTTTGAGCTGAAGAGGAAAAAAATTTGCAGGGGGGTATGTGGGCGCAGAGGGATTTCTGATTAGTTTGTAATGCAGTCAAGCACTGTAAGATGAACAAGTTCATATTCTGAGACAAGTTATTGTGAGCTTTGGTTCTGTATATATCTGAACTTCATGGCAGATAGATGCAAATGAGGACACATGATCTCACATTGCCAGCATTTACCATATTTCAATGGAGATAGTGCAAAAGTTCTTGGAGTGTGTCTATATTTGTTTTTAAGATTTTATTATTTGAAAGAACCCAGTGGAAGTATGTTTTGCCATAACATCTCTTAAGCATATTTTCTAAATGGCAAACAATATCAGAGCATCACAGTTGTATTGCTGTCTTTGATATAAGCTCTTAAAAGTGTTTCAGTAGTTTCAGTAGTTGTCATTTTCCTCCTCTGCTTTTTGACAACACTTCTTTTTGCTTTAGGCTAGGTCTATATGTGTTCTACAAAGTAATCCTGATCAGTATATTTTTGTTTTAATCAACCTTTCTCCCCGCACCCCAGCCCCCAGAAATTGAGGTTATTTATATTGTGTTTAAACAGCTACTCCTGTGAAACAGTTCCATTGTCATTATCTGAATGAGAGACCCATTAAGTGAATGCTGTGTAGCTGACAGCTCCTTAAAAAGAAATAATATGCCATGATAATTAAAGGGGAAAAGCTTCCTTCCGCTTCTGTTGAAAGAACTTGAAAGACAAAGCACTGGATCCAGGCTGGGAGGGTTGTTGAAAGCATCCTTCCCCTTGTCAATCTTGTTGTACAGCTTAATAAAGCATAGACAGGACTTAATCAAAAGGAAAAAGGCCTTCTCCACCCAAGCTCAAGATAAACTATGATTGTCAATGTCACTTTCCCTTAAGAAAACCAGTAATAAAAATGCTACTTTTAGTAACAAGTCTGAATTTTATAATTTTATAGGAATACACTAGTACAACTATTTTATGTAGATGTTCTAAATTTTCATTACACTTTTGCAATCCTGATTGTTTTCACACACATAATATTAGTTGGATGAGTTAGTATTAGAATTGGTTAGTATTATACCCATTTTAGGGCTGAGTGTTTGAGGCAAGTTCCCTAATGTTGCCTACAATCCTTGGCAGTGAAAGGACTTAAACCATTCTGATGTGAACAGCTTTTTCTCATATGTTCCTGGGGTGTACCTTCTCAATTTCATTTGAGAAATATGTTCTGGTAAACTAAGAATATGCCCAAAATTTCCCTTGCCCAAATTTATTATTGGAGTTTTCTCATCTTGTTTTTCTGAAGCTGAATTCTCCATTGTTCTGTTAAAAATAAATAACCCAACAACCCTTAAATTTATACAGCATGATCTGCATGTGCGGTTTGCTTTATCTTTCATTTCCCTTCTCAACAATATTTGTTGCCCAGATTCTGAGGACTTATTGTTACAGGCACCCTATATGTAATCATGGGCATACTCTTCAAATTTAGGACAACTTCTTGGCCAACTTTGTTATTGTAACCTTGTATCTAAGTTTTGAAAGGTTGTCCTTTAGATATTTTTCTGATTTGTCCCAACTTAGGACCTTGTACAAAGTCATGAAAAAGTTTGACAATATGTCATTTTCATCATTTCAAGTGACATCCTTAACAAGTATAAAGACTAAAATCAAGTGCTGCTTACACACTGGATCTTCCTTGGTTTCTCTTCCTGCAGAAAATATTAATTTAGATAAATAACATGGTTATGGCCTGATTCTGTGAAAGGGAGCTGTTTGCTGACATACCATTTTTGCAGCTTTTCTACAGTCGTCTTTTCAGCATGTTATTTCTTGCCTAGTAATTCCATTTTCTGCTGCTCATGTCAGGGAGTGAAAGCTGTGATGGAGTAAGAACTTTAGTTCAAGAATGATCCCTAAATATTCCACTTACCGTATTTTTCGCCCTATAGGATGCACCGGCCCATAGGACGCACCTAGTTTTTTTGGGGGGGAAATCAAGGGGAAAAAAATTATTCCCCCCCCCCAGGTTTGCGCAGCCATCCCCAAGCTAGAAGAGGGAGACAGAGCGCTCTGTCTCCCTCTTCTGCCTTCAGGGACAGCCTCTCTAGCCTCCGTGGGGCAGCGGCTTGCCCCGCTCTCCCCCGAGCTTGAGGGCTGGCGATGGGGAGAAGCAAGCCCCCAGATCAGGTTGGGGAATAGCGGGGTGGCGGCGCTCCGCCTCCCCGCTGTCCCCTGAGCTTTTGGGCTGCAGGCTGCTGCCCGCAAGCCTTGCGAGCCCGCAGGACCTCCCGCCGGGCTTGCAAGGCTTGCGGATAGCTTCCTGAAGCCTGGAGAGCGAGAGGGGTTGGTACTCACCGACCCCTCTCGCTCTCCAGGCTTCAGCGAAAGCCTGCATTCGCCCCATAGGACGCACACACATTTCCCCTTCATTTTTGGAGGGGAAAAAGTGCGTCCTATAGGGCGAAAAATACGGTACATGTTTTGGCAGAAATTTGCTTCCAAATGTTTTCTGGGAGCTAGTATTGCTTTTGTTCAGCTTCCTTCATCCACATAGATTGGAATGTTCTTCCCCATCCCAACCCTTTCCTCCATACATATAGACAAAATTTTAAGCCTTCATCTTATCCAGACCAAACTTTTTTTATGGCTTCTAAATTGTTTTGACTAATTAGAAATGCTGTTCTTGTAAAAGTTTTTATAGCAGTTAGAGCCTTCCTTCATTTCATAGATTAAATTTCCATTTTCCATTCAGAAAGGTAATTTACAGCTCATCTGAAGCATCAACTATTTTAGAAATTAGTCGGTTTGATTTTGGGTTGTTTATGTGTTATTTTGGAAGTTTGATTTATTTATTTGGGTTTCTGGGAGAGGAGGCAGAAACTTTATACTTTTAAATCAATTGAGCACACTTTGAAGATCTGTCCTTGAAAGTTGCATAATTCACATACAGATCTGAAGAGCTCATTAAGAAGAACCATACATAAACCCTGACACACTAAAGGAATATTAAATCAATTCAAATTGTGCATAGCCATGTAGTGTTATTGAAGCATTTCAAAATGTTGAAAGAGCCTGGATTTGAAAAGGGCAAGTGGTTTTATAGACTTAGCTTCAATAAGTGATTCAAATTGTCAAATCATTCTCTAGTGTTGAGAAGCTTTAATCTCCTAAATTGTAAAGAACTGGGTTTCCTAAATCATTGTCAGGAGCAGAACTGTGGGGAGTCTTGTCAGGATTCAGTTGCAAGTTGTATTGAATCCTAATAGGAATAGGACTTTGGGACACACAACTGGTTAGCAATACTGGGTCTTACTGAGGACGCCATCAGAAACAGAAATAAAAATGAGGTCAAGGAAACTATAGTCAGTTTACCCAGAGAAGTTTGGGTTGAGAGTGCAGGAATGATGGAGACTGTCAGAGAAGCAAGAAAACAGATACTAGTGAAGGCATTGCTTGATATTCCAAGGTAGGGATAGGGGAGAATGAAAACCTACCTAATTCACACTTTTCAAACCAAAATGTGAAGTGAACCATAGCTGCTGGCACAGAACAGAAGCAGGAATCATGGGGACAAAGGAGTGCTGAAACTTCAAAGGAGTTCTTGAGTGCTGAAGGTCACAGAATACAGGAGCTACTTTTCAGCACCCTTGGAAATTAACACAAAAGTGGATAAGCAGTTTCAGCTGATTGTTAATAACTACACCTCCACGGATGGTTTGTCATAGGTTTAATCTTTCTTGGATAACCTGATTCTACAGAAGATGACCCACCCTTATGTTGCTTTTTCTTGCAGCACTCCAAAAGGGTGAATGAAATGAACTGTCTGCATTCTAGTATCTGAGGAGCTGAGTTATTCTCTTGGAGAGTTGTTCTAAATGAGCCTGGCCAAGATACTGGATCTGTGTGAAGAGGACTAAGGATATAATAGGATGTCAACTGAGACAGAACTTCAAGTGGCTGTTAAAACCAGCACAAAGAAAGACTCAAAGAAGAAAGGTAGGAACTTCCCATACTTTGCAGTTTGGTAAAGATTGTGTTCTATTTATAATTAGATCCTTCATGGTTTTAGAAAATTAGCTATATTCCTGATAGGTACACGTATTGTTGCTTTGATGTTTTGTTTTGTTGTCCAGTGTAAGTTGTCTGAAAAGAAATGAATGCTTTAGAAATGTAATGCATGTTTCCTCAAAGCACTTTAAAAGTTCACAACAATTAATTCCACTCTGCTAGCCGGTTCAGTTTTTCACGTTTTCCCTTGGCTTTATTCTTTCCTGACTGATCCCTGCCAATCAGGAATCACATAATGAACATGATGAAGTTGCAGTGTCATGTAGCCAATCTGATTCTGCTAAGTGCTATTGATATGAAATTCCTGTTGGACTGCCACGTAGGTAAACAGATTTGGGTATATATGGATGCCATGTAAGTAATAACCTTATACTGAATGACAAACACTTTTGCTCCAATCTCCCTCCTCTACAAAATGGTGAAAGGACTCATTATTCACAGCTGATGCAAGCATTCAGGGAAAATACTTTGTCCTTTAATTTGTATTTTTACGCATGCTCCTTTATTATACAAAGCACAACTATTGTTGAAAGAACTAGGTTAATGACAGTTAACTAAAATCTTCTCTGTTTGTCAGATATTATGTTTTCAGTGTTAACCTTAGATCTTCAAAGTATAAAACGTACAATAATCTTCCTTAGAACAGTGTGTCATGTCTGCGCCTGCAAGGTTACTCAGAGAAGCTGACAACAAAAGCTTTCCCATCTATAGACACTGAATCTCTGGATAAAATGGGAGAAATGCCTCTTGCATAAGGGGAAGACAAGGAAAGATGTGTCATTTTAGAAGTAATACTTCATATGTACATGTGTTGGTGTTCTGACTAAAGTTTCCCCAAAATGGGAGCTCAGAATTTTTTGGCCAAGCCTCCTGTGGGTTGTACTAGGTCTTCGTTGTTACCTTCTTTCATTTGGCTCCTTCTCCACCAGTTTTAGCTGTCAAGGCTTCAGCACTCACCCATCTCCCAAGTTTCAGTCTTTGAATTCAGTGCAGGAGGCTGGCAAACCCGTATCTGGGATGGTAGCATTAAGCTCCTCATCTATGAAAAATGCAGGAAATGGAGTGGAGGGAGAATCACAGGTTCTATTGGGTCCAATTGATGTAATAGCTGGACTGTTGCTGTTGTCCCCTCATTGTTTTGACTTCCAGATCTGGGATTCTGTCTTTTTGTCTTCATAGCATCAGTACAGACTCTAGCAGAGATTTTTTTTTTTCTGGCTTGTTGAGATGCTTTCTTTTCTCTTGGTGGTTTGTGGACTTAGGTTAGAGTTCCCCTAGCTCAGAATGCTGGAAGTTGTGACGAGTCCAAGGTGTTTGGCTGTAGCAATGGAGAAGGCTGTTTTTCAATCCCTTCTATGGTTTGCCTGTCCTTTCTGATACCACATTGCCCCAGGTTCTGAGCTACTGCTATTCTACTGAAAATGTATGCTTGCTTGCTCCCACTCTTGCTGAGTGCTGTTTTGATAGTGAGCTGGTGGATGGAATTACCACAATAAAGTTGTGACTCTAATGATGGTAGAGAGAGGCATACTGGACTTAGAACCAGAGATGCTTTTGATCACAAAATCCTTATCAAAATAACATAGCAACTTTTATTGTCAAGTGGACTTCTCAAAACACAATGGGTGTTTGGCAGTGGCAATAAGCCAGTTGGGATGTTCCTGAGAAACAAGCAGCAGCAATTTGGTCCACATCTTTAGGTTAGCATAAGAGAATGAATTCTGAAAGGTTCAAAATTCTGAAATTAAATTATATAAACAGAAACTTGGATCCCAACTCCCCTTTTATGAATAGAATAAAGTTCATGTTCATGGAGCAGAATGGAGCTTTTATGCACTCAATCTGCCTGTGTGTGGTCAGAGACCTTTGGGAATGGAATGAGATATCATGTAAAGGGACCCTTGACCATTAAGTCCAGTCACAGACTACTCTGGGGTGGTGGCGCTCATCTTGCTTTACTAGCCGAGGGAGCCGGCGTTTGTCCGCAGACAGGTTCCGGGTCATGTGGCCAGCATGACTAAGCTGCTCCTGGCGAACCAGAGAAGCACACAGAAACACCGTTTACCTTCCCACTGGATCGGTACCTATTTATCTATTTGCACTTGACGTGCTTTCGAACTGCTAGGTGGGCAGGAGCAGGGACCGAGCAAAGGGAACTCACCCCATCGCAGGGATTTGAACTGCTGACCTTCTGATCGGCAAGCCCTAGACTCTGTGGTTTAGACCACAGCCTCACCTGCGTCCCATGAGATATCATGTAGGGAGCTGCAAATGAAGGGTGAAGTTGGTGGAAATCTCCTCTTCCCTTAAAGTGAGCAGAGCAGCAGCATAGGATCTAAGCCAGAATGGTTATAGAATGATAGTTATAGTTTGTAATTAAAATTCATGGAACAATTGTTTTAAATCATGGCAAACTCATATGAGTGGTTATTTCAGACTCACGAGACTACTTGAATGAATGAATCAATATGTTTCAGATTACATTAAAGACTCTCTTGTTTACTTATGTGCACTTAAGGAATGCTTGTTGACATGTTGCTATTAATTCATATATAACATTTCCATCTATTGCTCCTCATTCTGCTGTACTCTTCTTTCAAACTCTACCTTTAGCTTCACCTTTAATATGTTTACAGGCCTTCTTGAAATTTAAACATTCAAACTGTGGAAAAATAATAGTACAAGGCAAAGGACAAATATTTTTAGTATGCATTTCACATGAATGAGTGTGTCTCTAAAGCCTCCTTCATGCTTTAATCATGTAAACAGTCTCCCCATGTAAAAAGGGCTGTGACTGCACAATCTGTTCTGCAACAAAGTTATTGGCAATTTGTTTGTGTATTCTCTTGTGCAACAGCATTCTGCTAGTACAAAACATTTTGCCAGCAGAACAAGCATTAAATGACTTTACCTTAGCACAGCATTGGCTACCACCCTGGATATTCACTTCTACATGTAGGACTCATGACCAGCCCAGCCATGTGGCTTCAAATTAAAGATGCAGGACTGCCAGCTTTGTAGGAAAACAAGCTTTCATAGCAATTCTTCTGTTTTGTTTGGGTAACTGGAAATTAGAGAAAATCCACCCCCCCAAAAAAATAAATAAATATGTGATGCTTCAACTTAATAAAGTGTTCCTTTCAATGTGAGGCAGTGGTTGACAACATATTATTACAGGTAAAGAATATCATTAATTTTGTATGAGGCATACACGTGGTTTAGTAAAGTTTTTGTGAAACATGTTTTCGATGTATTATGTGCACATAGTACACTAGGACCTTGGCTTGCAATTCAGGAGCTACAGTTTGCACATGGAACTCTGTGTATGCAGGATGCTCCAGATTCTGCTCAGTAATTAGTGCCATGCTATTCATGCACAAGGAAGAATTGCACACAGAAAGTTTCCATTCAAATATAGTAACAGAAAGCTCTTGCCTGCCTGTGGCCTACAGGCCACTTAATTTAACAGGATATTTTTTTTCGGGGTGGGGGGTGGGAATTGTCACTGTCCATAATTCTGAATACACAAGAAATAGAGAGCTAGAAAATGTGGGAGAACATGCAGATAAACACATCCTGCAGTCCAGCTTCTTCTGACCGCATAACTGAAAAGAAATAAATGCACTTTGATTATCAGGTGCCAGTATCAATATTATCAGGATCAATATTCAGTGAATGCATGGGGCAACAGATATAAATCATAGAGACTCTTTGCCTCATTATATTTACAAATGAGGCTTTTGAAATTATTACATCCAAATAATATCAATTATATTTACCGTTTATTGTTATGCTTTCTGTTTTTGGACACACATTATCAACCTGAGTCCTTATTGGAATGTGGCCATAGAGATGCTGGGATCAAGCACCAGTTCTGCTATGTGATTGACAACTAAATCAGACAGCATACCATACTATATTTTATATTTGCACCTGGTTGTGAGGCATCTAATCATAAGCCTGCATTTTTATCAAAGCTTATATATTTTGATCAGGGCCTGTATCTTAAAATGAGCTTAAAGATTTTCAAATGTTCATGCCAGGCAGAAGAGCAGCTGCCTAAGAACCTTGGCAATGTTTTTACTCCTAGACAAGGGGGCCCCCTGATTTATAGCAGAAAACAATTCTCAAAGTCGTAAAAAGGGAATTACAGGCTGAGAGCCAAGGTTACACTGACCCTACAAATTAAGGGTTGATAAATAGTAAAATGAGCCATATCTTCTTCCTAAGGTTAAAAAGGTCAAGAGCAGTGAAAAAGACAACTGGCTTGGCTGGAGAAGAGAGCATTTTTGGGAAGTCTTTTCTAAAGTTGTTTCTTTCTTAAACTAAGATCCTTTTAAGATTTCTTTTCCTTTTAAAAGGTTATTTATGTATTAAATATATTAGCTTAAATATAATTATGCAAAGGATTTAAGAAATGCTAGATTCTTATTTCATATAGTTGTAAGAGTTGTAACTATCCTGAAATTAAGTCAGCCACCAGACCAGCCCCCCTGCCAAGCAGGAAAGCACCATCAGAGCACTCTAGACAGTTGGTTGTCAGGTTTTTTAAAGGAACCTCCAATGAAGGAGATCTTTCATTGATGATGCGTACAAAAGATCTTTGATACCTGTTTAAAATAGAATTAGCCACCATCTGTTTTAGCCATCTGCTCTATTTTAGAATTAAGGGGGCAAAGGTGATTTGGTAATTAAGGTGCCTTGTAGAGGTTAATGGCTACTTGTTTGCCAATTATAAATATAGCTTTTATTTCCCATAAAAGGCAATAGGAAATGGTTGTATCTTTTGTGATTGGTTCTAGCAAACAGCCAATAGGAATTTCAACCAGGCTGATTGGACAGAGGCAGCCAAAGGAGGAGCAAGGGGGCTGGATTAAGGAAATATAAGTGCTGGCCAGAATGGCAGGAAGGCAGGCCAGAGCTTGGTAACCATATACCACTGTGCCTCATATTTATTTGTCTGACAAATAAATTATTATTTTAATTTCTCTATTGCTGCGTTGAATATTTCATTCCAGCTAAGCGTTAACCACAAGCAGGGTGCTACAGTTGTTGTTTTTTGGGGTTTTTTTTTTGCAAAATAAATTATATGTAGTCATCCTTTTGGGGTTTTCTTTGGTATGCAAACATGAATGAAACAGCATGAAAGAAAAAAAAATCACATGTGCTAAGAAGTGTACAATTGCTCTTTTTGAGTATTATTTGTGTATAATTGCAAATAAGAATAAAATGAAGCATATAGAGAGAAGCTGTTTCAGACTTTATTTCTACTGGCAGTAAAATGTTCCATTCACGTCTTGTAATATTTACTCCAGTAAACTTCATAAAATAATGTCACAGGAAATTGAAGTGTGCCATAAACAGAAAAACTTAATACTGTGCAATTCTTATTAGAACAAACAGATCTCAGCGTTAATGCTTTTCTAGCCTGCAGTTTTCTCTCAGAGTTTCCCAGTACTGTGACACTCCATGCACCCATTCATGGAAAACTTTGGCTCCTGCTATCAATCACTTCCCATCATGAAAATAGAATTGTAAAATGCATACCACCCACTATATATGGGAGTAGGATGCATCCAAATTAATCATGTTCCTCACTGAAAGTGCTAGTATCAGTGTCTTGAATCGTGTTCATTCAGATAGTATAGGCTACAGAAGGAGGTGTGTGTGTGTTTTTTAAAAAACCAGGGTATATATAAAATTCCAAAGCATGCTATGCAGTAAAAGCGAAAAGTAAAGTTGATTCTTCCCCTCCCCCATTTATTTTTCATTGGATTATGTCACATCATGTATACATCAACAAATGAACCCTAGCCTAGTGCAGTGTGACACAATTGACATTTTGAAAAAATGTCTATTTTTCAGGTTCATTAACTGCCATCAATGGGATCTAGCAAGCAAGGCACCTGAAGTTGTATTGGTGATCACCTAGTTTGTTACTCAATGGAATTTTTTATTCCCAATAAATAAGGCCTTTGATTTAGAAATAAAGAGGTTTCGGCTCTTCCAGCAAATTGCATAGATGGAACAGGGAGCCTATTCAGCTCAAAATAACCGTGGCAAAATTAATCGTGAGCAGGAGAGTAACAGTTTATGTATGTTCCTCATAATTGGGAACTTTAACTCATTTATTGATTGGAATTGTAGCACATCCCATTTCAGTGTGTTTTAAAAGAAGTAGACAGTGAGGAAAATATGATGCCTTCCCCCTATATCTGGTGCCCTGGAAAACAAAATCCACACACTTCTCCAGTACTGGTCAGGATCAACCCTCTGCCTGCAATTTACTTTAAAAGGCTATCTGAAATAAGATAAGAATGTTTCAACTTATTATATATCACCACAGAAAAAGAGTAGAAATACAAACAAGGCAAGCATGGAGGTGGTCTGAGTTAATTTGTTACCCATAAATATTTCAATATATTAATCATAACAATGGTTTAATTTTTTAAAGTCCATTAAAGAACAGAGGAAAAAATAGATGGCTATGTCTTGTATTGTGCCTTATTCTAATAATTGGCAAATAAATATATTTTGATAAATCTGTCATCTTGTGTCAGTTGTGTATTCTGGCTAACCCTAAAAGTTTAGATAGTAAGACAACTCTCTTAACCATTCTGTTATAATGGGGGGTTCTGGTGATTTCCAGTGCTGCCCAATACAAAGTCTGGCTTTAATTAAAAGGCTCCACAGTAGTTGTAAATTGGCTTTTCCCTATTTCTCTTGTTAGATACCGGATAAAAGATACCTTCAGGGTTTTCTTAAAGTAATTTGATACCCAGTGATTTGTTGAACAATATTGAATACTTCTTGCATTGATTTATTTGTTCATTAATTTGGACTTGTCCGATTACACACAATTTATGTTAGTGTAACTAGCACCATGTATTGTTTGGCCTTGAGTACTTAACAGAAAGAGTTGGGGGAAATGACTAGGTGAGTCTGGAAACAGGAGCCCTTTTCCTTCCTTGTTTGCTGTGTTGATGTTTTTAAACTGCTTAAGCCCTGGTGCTGGTTCATAAGATTGAGTGGAGTTTCCTCCCAGAATTCTTGCTTTTGCCTTCCCTCCTTTCACTGGACTATTTCCTTCTGCCACATTGGCAGGTTGTGAACTGCACTTGCACTCTTCTGAACCCATGACCAGCTCAACCAGGAAAAAATGTGGCTACTTACACCTGCAGTTTTTCTGCTCTTCCATGGACTCAGCTAGATTGGGAAAGAAAAAGTGTTTTATATGCATTGTATATGCAATATAACACCGTGATGCCATGAAGGAAAAGTGGAGTGCAATGTATTTCTTATTTTTCTGTTCTCACTCGGCTGTGTAATAACATTCAGGGACTGTAACAAAGACTTGGCCTAAAGTGATCCAAGATAAAAAGGGTCAGGGATGTGTAAGAGCAAAGGAGCATTTTAAAAATGTGAGCAAAGTCCACTCTCGGAGGAGTGTATATGGTTAAATCTTTATCAAGGGCTTTCACCTGACAGAAATTTCATTGTTCAGACAGTGCAGTGCTCACTCCTTTGCCCTATGGAGCCACTACAATGTCCTAATGAAATTTATGGCTGTAAATAAGTGGCACATGTGAGGTACTATGTGAATTATTAATGTGTGTATATAAAGCTTTTAAAGTAACATGGGCCCAATTTCTTGTGCTATACTCTGTTGCCCTATTTTCTCCCTTCTGAAGTTTAACTTTCTGCTGCTACTCATCTGTAACTGCACACAGGGAATATTCAAAGGCATCTTTCAGGTTTATTTTGAATCCCGCAGTGTAATTTACTCCCAAGCTCTGCAGTGCTTGGCAGAACCAACCAGAGCTGTGCCTGTAGAATTGGCACAGTATATGCTCAAACCAATAAAAACATTCAAAAGATATTTTGTCTGGGATGGGAATAATTTTTTTGAGCAAAACCAGTGTCTCTTCCAAGAGATTTGATTTTATTTGATTCGTTTTTGGATCCCTGCTTTCATCTGATTAGAAACACAGGGTTGTTCACAAGACAATAACCCACCACCCCATTAAAAATACCTCCCATAAAACATAAATAAAATGAGTTTAAAACTTCTTCATATCAACCCAGCAGATACCAATATAGAAGGCTCAACCAAATCATCACTATCACCCAAAGGCCAGGGTGAGCATGTGTTTCTTGAGCTGGCTATGAAAACTCAATAATGAGGCTTCAATTTAATGCTACCTTTATCCTAGCCATTAGCTGTATTATAAGTAAATGCTGTGTTGCAACACCTTGATAGGCTTCTCTGGAACTCTAACTGGCATCCTGGAGATATTTGACACCACTAATTAAAATGTAGAAGGGCTGTAGCTCAGGGATGGAGCATCTGCTTTGCATGCATAAGCTCCCAGGTAGGGCTTGGGAGAGTCTCTTGTCTGGAGATCTCCTGCCACTCAGTGTAGACAGTATTGAGGTAGATGGACCACTGGCCTGTCTAGTAGAAGGCAGATTCTTATGTTCCTAATAGCAAATGGCCTGTAATCCTAAAACCTGGCGTAAGTCTGTTCCTACACCACCCTTTCCTAAAATTATTAGCAGAAGCGGAGAGAGGGATTGAAGGAGTGTTCTCAGGGACTTAATTAATTTCTCTCTCATACACTCTTGGTCATTTCCCCACAAATTAGGCATCCTACCACAAGGGGGTGACAAATTATTAATGAATCTACTCATGAGTTGGCTGCCTGTCTATTCACAGTGATGAGTCTACTGAGAGAGTGGATAAGGAGCTGGCTGTTAGTAGCCTTGGGACAGGGAATTGTAAGGTTTTATTAGCCATACTTTCTAAAAATGTGTAACCTCTGGTGTGCTTGTAATACATAGAGAAGGCGCATTTGTGTAAATATTTATGGAATCTGAATCAAATATTAAAGATTTACTTCAGCCTCTTGAAATTTAAAATGATTTCCCAAGTTCTTTTGAGACTTTGACTATACTGGGAAAAGATGTGTTCTGATAATATACCGTAGGTTAGTCATCTCTCCTATTTTCTGGTTGGTGATCTACTTTTCATCTTACATTTGTCATGCACTGCAGGTCTGAAGAATACTTGCTTTTGACCTCTTGGAGAGGTGCCTGCTTGTGGACTCAAGCTCCAGTGAACCACATTGTGGCACATCTTGCAGCAGGCATGTTGATTTGCACACTCATTTGTTTTCACTTCCATTCAGCAGATGCATGCTAAGACGTTCAGTGAAGAGGAGGAAGATTTGGGTTGGGTTTGCCTACCTATCTGGCCTGGGCAATTTTAGGAGTGATGAGTGGTTTCCTAACGAAAGAGAGAACCATCTATTGTGCTAGTTAGCAAGATCGATGGTGATGATTTGTTAGACTTGTTAGCCACTTGCTGCCCAAAGGTCTCCAAGTGACTTGCAACACATTAAGAAACATAAACACAAATAGATAATGTCATTACTAAATTATGTGAAACATTAATAAATCCATATGAAACACCTACAGTTCATTGAAAACATGCCCACTCCCACCTCCACCCCACTTATCCAACAGCCATTGGAAGTTTTGGCAACACACTTAAGAATGAAACAACATCCACTCAGTCCATCAGAAGCCTGGGGAAAAAGGTAAGTCTTTATGCAGCACTGAAAAAAATGTTACTGAAGGTGTCAGGTTTGGTTTCAGGTTTACCTTGGTAGGGAGAACATTGCACAGTTTGGGAGCCACAACTCAAAAGGCGCTCTTCCTTGTCATCACTCTTTGATCCTTCCTCAGAGAGAGGGATCTGAAGAAGGGCTCAAGATGATTAAACACCAGTGTAGCTTTTCCCAATCTGGGGCCCTCCAGATGTTTTGGACTACAATTCCCATCAGCCCTAGCCAGCATAACTCATAGTCAAATATGGTAGTCCAGAATATCTGAAGAGTGACAGGTTGGGAAGGGTGCTCAAGAGATTATACCCATATAACAGTTGGGCCCTTCTGGGAAAATATAATCTAGATTTCATGCAGTCCGTTTCATTTAATAATAATTTTTAGTTGTAGCATTTCTGTTTCAAGACTGACACTTCCTGACATGTAGCAAAATAATAATTTTTGCTAGTGTTAAATTGGTGGAGATCACTGTAAAGAACTGGTTTTTTTATATGGAGTAGGCATATTTAATGCATTTCCCACAGTAACAACATGGTTTTTTTAAAAAAATTCATTCATAGATCCATGTGCAGCAAAACTTAATTGAGTTCAAATGCTTTTCTAAACAAATCTCTTGTGTGAAACAGTTACTGACAGCATTAATTGGAGATGTTTTGAATAGTAGCACAAGCTACAAAAACATTTCTCAACTGAGTCACAATGGAGAAAGCCATTTATTTTCCCATTCCTCCCTTTTGTAGGAGTGGTATGTCTGTCAAATGCCTACTTTACAGAAATGAGTTTAATATACATAAAATGTAATGTTTGTATGCAGTGAAGTTTAAAAACGTATGTAAAGGTTTGCATTTGCAAAGTAGAGAAGTTTGCATTAGGCAGAAAGAGATGGCAGAAAAAATGGTTATTTCCATTTCAGTCTTTAGGCTAATTGATAATGCACCCGGGAAACATGAGCAGCAAATCTCTCACCTCAGGAAGGTGAAACCTGATAACTCACTGGTTTTTAGCCAGCCAAACAGTGGCAGCAGCGGTCGAAGCTAAGTTCCATGATGATGAACAGTCAAGTTGCTCTGGATCTCTATTTGGGACCAGAGAGAGGAAAGTTACTGAACTAAAAAGATGAGACCACATTGCTAGTTTGTTAAAGAGCAATGTTTTACTTTGTATTTTTGCCAGTGTTTATTATGTAACTAGTTTAAGACACTTCACAGTAAAGTTTTGAAACTCATTCTTGTGGTATAAAGCATTAATTTCTACTCTGCAGAAGGACTAGATAAATAATTCTGTTGCAACAACTCGAACAGCTACTGGCTCTGGGTGCTACACTCTTGCTCAATTTGTGAAACTAGCATGAGCTGAAAGCCTAAGGGTTTGAAGGCAATGATTTCTAAATCCAGGATCATGTATTGGACTTGGAATTGTATGGGCTGTTTCACTGCATTCTATAGATATTGACACAGGGTGTAAGTAGATGTTTGGGAGATAACAGGAGTATGTAGGTGGATCATGGAGGGTACTTGCCAGGGAGAATTTTTGGCAGGGTTGTCCTCTGCTCTCCTGATACTACCCTACATTGGTGGTGCGGTGTTACCTGGAAAAGAGGATCTGATGGGAAGAACTGATGGGAATGGGAAGGGTTAACTACCCTCCCCACAACCACTTAATTAGTATGTGTGTGTTTCAGAAGATTAGAATTATCAACACATTTCCTAGGCTGTGCCTTGAGAATGCTGGTTCCCACCTCCATCAGAACGAATGGTTCCACTAATTTCTAAGGGCAGGAAAAATAGGGAGAAGGACACTCTGTGAGGACGACCGCATGTAGGTGGCCTTCTCTTATCACACTTAGATTTGGTTCTAGAGGTGTTCCTTTCCCCAATAGCAATTGACCTCAATAAAAGGATAAGAAAAAATAGATTAAGTGGGTCCACTCCATCTGGGCCTCAACAGGAGCCCCCACTCTGGCCCTCTCAGAAGCATCTCTGCCGCAAAGCTCTTTTGTGTTACATGCAAATGACTGGAACCATTTTGCACAATAAATCTCACCACAAGGTATTCATACAGTTTCTCCAAGCTGTTAGGCTCAGTTTACAAAAATGATACCTTAAGAGCAGGAGGAGTAATGCCTCTTTTGGGATGAAAGAACAAAACAAAACAAGGAGGCAAGAAACAATAACCCAAATGTAGCCAATGGAATACTGACTAATACGGTTGAGCAAAAAGGCCAGAACCCCAAAATTAGGACTCTATTCATTGTGTGGAGGACTAGATGGATTGAGCTTCTATCCCAATCAGAGGCCATGCAGGCACTAAATGGATGCCAAACAGGCAGTGTTGTTTGGCAGTGCCCTCTGAGCTGCTCAAAGCAATCATTTCTAGGCTTAAGGCTTTTGAAATTACACATTTTTTAACTGTGAGCTTATTACCAGGAAATGCTAAATGTCTCAGTCTTGTCTGTGGAACCCACAGTAGTCATCAGCTACAGTGGGTTTATCCACTTCACTCCACCACACATAGATGGAAACAAATAATAGTCTATGAGGGGAGTAGAAAATCAGTCCAGCTCATACCTGTAAGTATAGAAATCATTCTCTTCCATGACAGCAACAAATGCATACAGGGTTTTGTTTTTACATCACACACATAGGCACAACTTCATTCACACAAAGAGAGAGACAGAAAACTATGGCACGGGAAAGAGAAAATGTCTCCTTTCCTAACACATGCACACTTGCTGATGCTGGTTGCTTGGGAATGCCCTCCCAAGATGTTGAACAATGAGCTTGAGTGTTCAACCAATAAGAGTGAATAGACAAGCAAGTAGTTCATGGGCCTGACAGCACTATAAATAGGCACAACAACACCAACAATTGTTTAGAATCTGCTGGCTGCTTCAGCAAACAATGAAGTCATAAATCAAGTCTCTTCCTCTCTCTGTTTTAGTTGAGTGAAAAGTGTTACTATGAAAAATCCGTATTTGCTAAGAAGTTGAGTAGAAAATTTCTACACTAATAGCAGGAAGCTATCAGCATGAGTTTGACCAAACTGCAGGAGGCAGTGGAAGACAGGAGTGCCTGGCGTGCTCTGGTCCATGGGGTCACGTAGAGTCGGACACGACTAAACGACTAAATAACAACAATAGCAGGGATGGGGAAACCTGTGGCTCCCCAGTTCCCTCCAGCCTCAGCCAGCATGGGTTTCTGATCTCTGCTAATAACATCAGTGAGCCAGCCTCGTTGGTAATTTCTAATTCAAATGTTGCACCTAAATAAAAGCTCATTCCAACACAGAAAGCATGAAAGGGAAACAAAATCCTAAAGAAGTAGTAAGGGAATGTAAAACATTCATTAATGGTACGACTTATTGATCTCTCCTCTGTGCATTTCACACCCACTTTGCACATCATTTTGGCTATCAAAATTCTCTGTGATTCACATAGTACTATTCCCCCCCTTCACTTCATTTGTTCCCCACCCCTAACCACAATGTGATCCCAGAATGGGTTACATAATATATCTAGGGACGCAGGTGGCACTGTCGTCTCAACCACTGAGCCTCTTGAGCTTGGCGATCAGAAGGTCAGCGGTTCGCATCCCTGTGACGGGATGAGCTCCTGTTGCTCTGTCCTAGCTCCTGCCTTCGTAGCAGTTTGAAAGCATGCCACTGCAAGTAGATAAATAGACAATGCTGTGGCAGGAAGATAAACAATGTTTCCATGTGCTATGGTTTCCATCACACAGTGTTCGTTGTGCCAGTAGTGGTTTAGTCATGCTGGCCACATGACCCGGCTCCCTCAGCCTGAAAGCAAGATAAGTGCCGCAACCGCATAGTCGCCTTTGACTGGACTTAACCATTCAGGGGTCCCCTTCCTTCCTTCCTTCCTTCCTTCCATCCTTCCTTCATTCCTTTTTTTACAAAATATATAACAAAATAGCTATATCAGGTACTGGAAAAAGCAAAGATCACCAGTGTTGATGCAATGATTCTTCAACATCAACTTCGTTGGACTGGTCATGTTGTGCCGATGCCTGATGATCGTCTTCCAAAGCAACTTAAAAATGGAAAGCGTAATGCTGGTGGTCAACAAAAGAATTGGCCTCCACAGTCACTTATGGACTCATTGTTAAAACTGTGTTTATGGAAGACAATCTTACTTGGCTACAAGTGATCGCCAAAGAAGAAAAATACAATAAATATACAGTAGAGCATTGAAACAGTATAAAATTGATAAACAAATTGTAATTCCTACATAACTAAACATTGGTGAACATACCTAGAGGTGTTGGGTTGCTTTCCAATAACTTAAATCCCTTCCTAACATGAGCCCAAACTTGGAGCTAGGATAATTTGAATAAAAGGTTGCCCAAATCTAAATGTTTAGATGTTCCACAGAGGAAGTATAAAGGTTGTGGTAAAGTGCTGCAGCTTGTCTCCTTTTGTAGACATCCATAGCCTTGAATTTCAGAGTTCCCCTCTGTTACATGAAGACAACAGCTTTTATTACAGATTAATGGGATGCAGAGGCACTTGAGGACATAAGGCTCATCTTTGGGTTTTATTTTGATGTCACAATGAAATTCACATTTTGAGTCAAGCTATTACCACTTCGAGAGGGTATTGACACAGGGCTAAGAGGGTTTACTGGAGTTCTTATGGATACGGAGACAGTCAGCACATTAACCTTTTAAATAAATAGCTTCAGTGATCTCCTTGCGGGTTATGTGCATGACCTACATATTGATAAATGTAGTCCTAACACATTGCAACAACAGTGAATTTACTTCTGTCTCCATGGAGATATACAGGAACAATATTTCAGGCTTTGGTATTGATTGCAGGCCAAGGCTTTTCTGACATACAAAAACTGATATAATAACAGAATAATATAGGGAAGAGCAAAATGCTTAATAAATAAATAAAAATCCACTGGTTGGCCTTAGAATGGAAAAGAGAATAATAATAAATAACAACTGATTTGGAAAGGTAAAGGCTGTTCTTTTCCCCAACTAAATATATAATACAAATAGATGAACAGTCAGTCAGTGGAGATAACATAGTGCAATATCACAGGACTGTACCACTTAAGACACCCTCCCATCAGAAACTCTCTGCCTGCAGAAAGCTGGAATGTGTTTTTTTTTTTAAAAAAAAAAAAAGCTGCTAGTCTTGCATGCTCCAACACACTATTTTTTTCTATGTGGAGGGAGCATTTCCCCCCACAAAAGAATTCAAACATCCAATTCCCCACCTGCAGTATGAAGTGATATTGTACATAAAAAGCTTTGCATCACTTTACATTTCTTTATGTTGAATGGGAATTGCCATTTTAATGCTCATTTATCCAGTTTAGAGCTATTTTTAAAGCATCGTTTTAACCAGTCCCCTCATTTTCATAAATTTCCTTCATTGAAGTGAAATGTGACTGTGTTGGACTTTCTTGATAATTGCCCAGTTACATATATGTTGAATTTGATAGCCCTGAGGTTACTCTTCCTTTACTTTGGCATGCTGTGGATTCTCTGTTAGCATTGTAACAACAACAACAACAACAACAACAACAACAACAACAACAACAACAACAACAACATCTTCAAGCCATTGAAACTACCATACAGCCAATTTATGCTACAGAATTAAAAACCTGACATTTAGAGAGGATCAACACATTGTTTCACATTGGTGTTCCCACCCTTTATGGGTGGTGGGGTGAATTTGTCAAACCCTCCCTCCCCTAGAGAAAGAGGAGAGGTATGGCCTGAGGCTTATTGTGCCCAATGGGGAGAGGTGGTGGCCAGCTATTTAAACCTGCTCTGCCCCCCTCTTTTTCTTTATACGGCACCCACCCTGTCACCCTTTCGCAGTGTGAACCTCCTGATTAGTCGTCTGTTTTCCAGGTGCTGAGTAGGACTTTTTTGGGAGACCCAAACTGGCATTGGATCTTCTATTTTGAGTCAACTCCACGTTGTTGGGTGATGTTTGTCTGCTGGAATGCTGTTCCTTCAATTTGGCTAATTGGCATGTAGTCCGGGCAGGTGACAAGATTTACCGGAGGCAGTGTTGGGTTGTGGTCATTCATTAGTCACTGTTGTTAGGCATGGCCTGGGGGTGCTGGGGTGCACTTTGGCCTGATGGACTCATTGGGGTGAACATTGGCCAATGGGGCCATGGTGTGCATGTCAGGCTCTTTTAAGCACAGCAAGAATGGATGAATCTTAGGATACCTTGCTGTATGCACACAGTGTGCGGCTGTTAACTTGCCCAGGTGATGGGAGAAGAAATTTCCCCCATCTATTAATGAACACCTTCCCAGACTTAATTTGATCTGGTTATGTTGGTCAAATCTGCCTAGTTTGTTTCTTTTGAATTCACATCTGGTTGTCTTGGCTCTTCTTTCTGGTGTGCTGGCAGTGAAACTTTGTGATAAAATTTTCCCACCCTGGCCTAGCATCAGGTATTTTCCCACCTGCCAAAGGCATTTTGTTACTTGTGTATATAGGGATGATTGTGTGTCACCTGTTCCATTCCATTATTTCACTGATGGATTTGTTGTGCTCCATTTCCCACTCAGTGTGCCTTTCAGTTTAACTTGGAGAATTTTGAACATTAATTTCATGATTGGTGCAACACAGAGCTTGCTGAAGTTTTCAAATTTAGTCCTGTGTTTCTCAGGTTATCATTGCACATGTTCACAAGTGCATTGGTTAACATGCTGGGGGAAAGGAACAATGACACAGCTGCATTTCAACACCAAAATTGCTTCTTCTTTTCCTCCCTGCTGCAACTTCCAACAGTGCACATTTGCTTTGAATAAATCACAGTGCAAAAAGGAATCTCATGTTTGCGTGATCACATCAAGATATTGCCAAGTGTCTTCAGAATCAGAAGCCGTGGTTCAGGGGGGACTGAAAACTGTGCCATAATGCACATGCCCAGCTGAAATCCAGGAATCAAAACTAGGAATGGCAGCTTGCTAATGCATCAGTGCTGTTCCACAAAAAAAGATCATTTGAAATCCCAAATCCAGAGGGAAAGAATTTTGTTAAGCATCTTGCTTCCTAGTTGTGCCTGCTAAACTCTTGATGATGAAGGTGAGTTGCTATCCACATCCCTGAAATAGTGATAAAATGGTTGTTAGTGCTCAAGTTCTAGAAGGGAAGGCTCATGCTTCACTAGTTGTCTGTGGTTCTTTGAAGCTGTTGCTGCCCAAATAGATAAAGAAAAACACCATGACTGTGGTTTGATTTTCACCGGGTACCAGTTTTTCATGGTTCCATAGTAGAGATTAATTGCAAAAGTAAAGTCAGAGGACAAGAGGTAAAATAGAGTTCAGGTGAAGAAAAATTTGCTGGCAAGAAATTTGACAGAGTAATCTTGGAAGGCAACACCACTTAGTGAGAGGTTACAGAGTGATAGTTATAGTACATCAAAAACTGAATGTGAGGCACCAGTGGGAAGTTTTACAAAAGAAAAGAGCTAATGCTAGTTCAGCTTTCATTAGTAGAGCAAAGGTATCCAAAATAACGGCAAAATGATAACTGTTCTTCTTGAGTTAGAGATTCCTTACCAAGATTATTCTATTGTTCTAGTGTGAGAATGGATAGAGACAGAATGGAGGGTTTGGCAGGTTCCTGCCCTTGTTTGCATCCCATCTAGCTTATTTGGAATTTGTTGGCTGGGAAGATAGAAACAGCATAATAATGAAAGGCAACTCGTGATCGAAGCCATTGTCTTTAAAAACACCAGAGGCACATAAGAGTCAAAAGTAAGCCCTTTTTTCAATTGCTGGAGTTACCTAACTGATCCTTTGCATATTTAAACTTTTAAGTTGTAAAGTGATATTTTTGAGTCATTGACAAATCCAGTTCTTTTTTTTATATATAAAATTTTTATTAGATTTTCACATTTTATGCACACACAACAAAAACAAAAACAAAAACAAAACATACAAAAACAAAAACAAAACAAAACATAATTTCATACTCTTACTTTCTTTACCCTCTTTCCTTGACTTCCCCCCACCCCCTCTTCATACATCCCAATTCCGATAATTAATTCAACAAGTTCTTATCTCTCTTCTTTAACATATTATTATTATTTTTTAAGAAACTTAACTCTTTTTACTTATCCACATTTAACTTATCCAGTTCTCTTATAAACATTAAATCTTTTTTTCTAAGGTCGACCTAATTTCCCTCTCACGAATTTCTCCCTTTATATTTTGATTAGTTATATGTCATAATGGCCACATACAAAAATCATAAAATTTTAAGATTCTGTTCTCCCCTCCCTCCCTACCCCGGTTTCCATCCCTCATGTCCACAAAACAGTTCCTAGCCCGGGTTCCTCACATCCGAGGCCTTTAAGTCTCTGTCAGTCTCTCTCCGCCGATTTTGTTGGTAACCCTTTTTGTTGGTTCTCAGGTCTCGAAGGAGTTCAATCGCGGTCACACCAAATTTTCTTCCATCCAAAATACTTAAAGGCAGTTGCTGCAAAAGATCGGCTGATCTCCCATACTCAAAGAGGGAGTCCCACTCATATTTCTTTATTCTTTTAAATTCCAGTATTCCAAGTACTCCGGGGACTTCCTCTTTCATCTTTCTCATCTTTCGCAGATTTGTAAACCAAAGATCTTCTTCTTTATTTCCTGACAATGTAGGCTTCTGGTTGGTATTTTCCTGTAATTTTTCCACTCCTTCTTTCCTCCCCACTGATTCCAAAAGAGTCTCTTCTGATGATTCAGCTGCAGATTTCTTATTAATCAGATCCTTTGTACATTCAGCAGAGTTGTTTGTTTTAGAATTCAAGGTCAAAAGTTCTTTGTTCATTGCTGTACTCTGCTCTTGCAAGATTCCCACGAGAAAGAACATTTTTTCTATCTCTGCCAGTAATTTTCCCTCTGCAGCCATTGTAATGTCTCTAGTCCCCCCCTAGGGGGATTCCAATTACTTGATAGTCCTTTTCCAACAAATCGTTACTTTCTTATTTAAAGCTACGTTGTTTCCAACCACCTCAATTCAAATGTAACACTTTTAATTCAGAGAGTTATTAAGTAACAAGGTTCTTAACTTTAGCCACCCGTTTGACAGCTCCTTTGACAGCTGTCAAACTCCTTATTCTTTTTCCTCCGGCTTACGCGCAAAACGCTCCAGGGTTCGGGGGGGGGGGTTACACAAAAGCTTTCAAAATTCCTCACTTTCTCTCCAGCACAAAGACTTCTTCTGTCAAATTCGTGGAAGTATCTTTTCTCTGACACCAAAAACAATACTCTCCACCTTAGTTCTCCAATCCTTGCTTTAGATCGTTTGTAGGTAGGGGGGGTGCGGACTTCCCTTTAGCACATCCCCCGATTGTACCGAATTCAAGAGTATAAATTTTAAAGTCCAGATTCCATTCTACTCACGGGTTGTTTGTTTTCCAGTCCGAATTTAGGGAAAAAGGTCAGCGCTCTCCGGCCATGGCTCGCGGCTACGCTCCACTGAAGTAGCGGTCTACTCACAGCACCACGCCACTCCCCGTACCCTCTCCGTAGCTTTTAAAAAGGCTCTTCGTGGGTCAGGGAAAGCGCTTAAAGGTGCCCGCCGAGTCACCAAGTCCGCAGGCTTCCGCGCCTGCGGTTTCTAAGGGTCCTCGCATCGCCGGCGCAGTAAGACCCGTCTTCAGCGGAGCCGATTCCCTCCGGAGCTCGGAGGGAATCCGCCATTAATCCGATCGCGCTGACCCGGAAGTCCCGACAAATCCAATTCTTAAGTCGTTGCAAATCTGGAGTGGGGGGAGAGTGAGATGATTCTCCTTCATATATGTGAGCAGGTAGTGAGGCTAATCCTCAATCCCACAACCAAGCCACTCAACGGCTATGACTGAAATATGTGTGCATTCTGTGTGCATGAGAAGCAGATCTTGCACAAATAAATTAATACACTTCGAGATCTTCCATGTGAGGAGGGATTATGTTTGGGACAGTATCCTGACTTGCATGGATGACCCCTATTCATGTGCATTGGTATGCATGACTGGGGTCATGACTGTGGGCACATTGGCAGTAGGGGTGTGGTGTGGCTAGCTCATGAAACCTGTCACATGTTCCTTCAACATGTGGGAAGGTGTCCCAACTACACCGCTCTATTAAATAAATGTTAAGAATTGCAGATTTGTCATGAGGGATGTTGGTAAGGGAAAGAAGACCTGAGACAGACTTCTGCAAGAGGAGAAAACAAAGACTTGTGGTTGGCTCCACTAGCATAATGTGTACACCTTGCCTACCAATGATGATGGCACACAGAACCTGTCTGTGCACACACAGTTTTGACACTGTTGACTAACTGAAATTTGAGTTGCCCTTTCCATTTATCAGAGACATGAAGTCAGCATACCTTTAAAGATAACTGCAGGATGAGTGCTAGTCTTATTCAGAAACTTTTTTCACTTGCACCCAGATGCTGATCCCGGGCAATCTGGTCCTGTCCTATTCTGAGCAGCTCTTTCCTGCTGAGTTACTTTTAGATGCATGTCTGCCCTAGAAGATAGTTTATATGGACAACAGCATAGGCATGGCCTCCAAACGAAAACAATTTTCTACACCAAATTGAAAGTATCTTTCAAATTCTATGGCAAATTGAAAATATCCATCAGCGGCACTATAATGTTGGATTATAGAACGGAAGAATGGAATTTATGTCATTTTTATTCTGCACAAGGGTATCTGTAGAACAATGAAACTTCAGTAATAAGAGGTGATTTCATTACGTCTCCCTCAAATAATCCCAAAGTGGCTTTCATGAGCATGGATGCATCAGCAAATAAGAACAGGCCAAATCCTACACATATTGTACATTGAAAAAATACATATATTTATTGCAGAATAAAATAATTCCTCATATGATATTTGGTGCATCAACTGTCAACATGCTAAGGGATTATGAATGTAACAGATATATTTTGCACCAACAATTGTGACTAAAAATCTCCAAAGAGATTGAAGTTGTTCAAATATAGCTATGGCAGATTTCTTAGTATTTTTGTAATATATTAAAGCCTTTACAAAGAGAGTGATGATGACATGCTGGAAAAGACAAGTAATGCCTATAAGATCAACATAATTTTGGGGGGAGGATAAAGGTGCAGTAAGAGCAACCACCTTGTTCCCTCTCTGAACAAACAGGTGATTGGAACCTGTTGATCAAATATGAAGCTGTAGTTGATCAGATTTCCCATCATACTTTGAAAGTGGTGGAAACCACTTAAAACAATGTGGATATTACAGTGAAACAACATTGAAAAGAGCGTAACTTGGGAAGAAATAAGCTTAGAATGTGATCCAAGGCTGCAACGGGACACGATGTGTCATACTGGCTGCTGTTGAAAGCTGCATCCCAGAGTTACTCACTCTTGTACAAAATTGGAGAGCCTCAGACTCAGAATGTCGCCTTCCATGCCTCTCTGTCTCTCCTTTTGGAACTGTTTCCCCACCCCTCCCTGACCCTGCTTCACACACAAAGTATTGCCTGACTAGAATATGTACCTGAACTCTGATAATGCCTCCTGCATGTTTGGATGCAGGGTAGAGGTGTGTGTGTGTGTGTGTGTGTGTGTGTGTGTGTACAGTGGTAAAATTGACATTTGCTATTCTGTTCACATCTGCCTCTCGCTCCACTTACCACTGACATGTAGTCCTCAGAATGTTGCTCAGAATAGAATGTGGCCCTCAGATTGAGAAAGAAGGTTCCATACTCCTGCTCTAGTACTTTAAAACATGTTCTCCACAAACAGAAGCCAACCAAGTGGAGCACAGATGGAGAACAAAAGGAGATGTTTATGGTACTTAACGTTACTGTGTGGTGAGGAAAGGACATGATGCTAAGCTGCTGTTTTCAGCCACAGACATGTGTCTCCTGTCACATCTAATTCCAGCCATTGAGCCACTGCCTAATGAAGTAAATTCAGCATATGTTTAACATACTTAAATTGATTTCAGAATATTTACTAATTCCCAAAGTATTTTGTGTTCAGAAAAAACCTCACAGAGCCACGTTATGTGTTCTTTTGAAATGTTATATCAGTGATGTTGAAACTATGCAAAAGTTTTATAATGGCACAAGAAGCAACACATTTCACTATCTTCCACTATTGATTCAGTGATTCCGATTTTACAAAAGAAGAGTTGGTCACCATCAATAAAAATAGGCAAACCGAGCAGTAATTTCCCAAAATAATTTATTTTCTTTCATGATTACAGTTATTGTCCCAGTTTAATGTATAGTAGGAGTTTCTTTTGCTCCCAGATCTAGTGCAGACTTCTGTTCCATTTCTCTAGTGAGTCTGTTATACATTTCAGTGATCTCTAATGCATTGATCAACTGTTTTAAATTTCCCCCCAAGGCTGCAAAGACAGATACCTGTATTCTATTTGTCTCTTCCCCTTGTTGTTGTTGTTGTTGTTTAGTCGTTTAGTCGTGTCCGACTCTTCGTGACCCCATGGACCAGAGCACGCCAGGCACTCTTGTCTTCCACTGCCTCCTGCAGCTTGGTCAAACTCATGCTGGTAGCTTCGAGAACACTATCCAACCATCTTACCCTCTGTTATCCCCTTCTCCTTGTGCCTTCCATCTTTCCCAACATCAAGGTCTTTTCCAGGGAGTCTTCTCTTCTCGTGAGGTGGCCAAAGTATTGGAGCCTCAGCTTCACTATCTGTCCTTCCAGTGAGCACTCAGGGCTGATTTCCTTAAGAATGGATAGGTTTGATCTTCTTGCAGTCCATGGGACTCTCAAGAGTCTCCTCCAGCACCATAACTCAAAAGCATCAATTCTTCGGCAATCAGCCTTCTTTATGGTCCAACTCTCACTTCCATACATCACTACTGGGAAAATCATAGCTATACGGACCTTTGTTGGCAAGGTGATGTCTCTACTTTTCACTGCAAGGTGATGTCTCTTCCCCTGCCCCCCCAATAATTATTAGGAGCTTCAGGAGGGGCATTTAAATGACCGAATAGAATGCTGGGAAAGTGTTCAGTTCCTTGCTCTTTCAGTGCTGCATCTCTAATCCAAATTACCTTCTCTGCCATGACTGCAAAGAAAGAAAACAAATAAAAATGCACGAAAAGATATGATAACAGTCATTTAACATTGTTTGGGCCTCTACTGTGCATTTTTCAAGATAACACCTGCTGCTACATTGCTCCTAGACTGATACATTGCACACGTGAAGAAAACTTGCTGTTGTTGTTTTTGGTGGGTCGGCGGTGGGGGACACACAAAAGAGTTTCAGGAAGAGTTCAGTGATCTAATAATGAGTGCACACTTGCCTGCCTAGATTGCATTCAGATAGCACTTTATTCCATCTTCTGAACATTTCCTTACCTGTTTCTTTTCATGTTTTCTGTGGACATTCACACATTATAAAGCCACTTCTGGAAACACGGTGGAATCTAACAGAAGATTAATACTCACTTTTGTGTTTCCAGGAAAAAAATAATAATTCTACCCCATAAGCTTGGAAAATCACGGGAGCTTTGTGTTGTAATACCTCTGCAGTTTTCGTGGCATACCATCCCTCCCCCCCGACATGATGAAATTTGGGACACTAGTGCAGCTTGCAATTCTTTGCCACAGTTTAAAATTTAGCATGGCATGACAGTCTATTGATCAAATAGCTGCAGTTCCATACCATAACAGGTACTACAATGCAAAAGGGAATGATAGCACTAGTACCATAGACAGTCATATTCATGTAATTAGGGTTGCCATATTTCAAAAAGTTGTTGATGTCTTTTTTGTAAGCTCTCCCCCCCCAAAAAAAAAATGTTTTGTTTTTGAGCTATTTTGAATGGAACTTGCCAAAAACTAAACTTCCTACATGGTTTGCCATATGTACAGATTTTCCAGGGCTTTAAAAGGATTTCTACTTGGACACTGTTTCCTGGCAATGTCTGGGAAATTCCAGATCTATGGCAACCCTGAAAAAAAACCCCATGTCTGAACCCATCCCAGACTCCTCTTCTTGGAATTTTGCATTGCCCTATTCAGAATGGTTGAAAAGGGTTTATGAGTGAATGTCACTGGGTGCCTTGTTATCTCTGGATTAGGCGAACTAATATCAGTGTACTGGATGAAGCAAAGATCACCAGTGTTGAAGCAATGATTCTTCAACATCAACTCCATTGGACTGGTCATGTTGTGCGGATGCCTGATGACCATCTTCCAAAGCAACTACTCTATTCCGAACTTAAAAATGGAAAGCATAATGCTGGTGGTCAACAAAAGAGGTTTAAGGACTGTTTCAAGGCAAATCTAAAAAAATGTATAAACACTGACAACTGGGAAACACTGGCCTGCGAACGCTCCAGTTGGAGAACAGCCTTTACCAAAGGTGTCATGGGCTTTGAAGACACTTGAACTCAGGATGCAAGAGAGAAACGTGCTAAGAGGAAGGCACGCTTGGCAAATCCACACCGTGATCAATTCCTGCCCGGGAACCAATGTCCCTGCTGTGGAAGGACGTGTGGGTCCAGAACTGGCCTCCACAGTCACTTACAGGCTCATTGTTAAAACCGTGTTTATGGAAGACAATCTTACTCAGCTACGAATGATCGCCAAAGAAGAAGAAGATATATATTAGAATTATTTTTAGAAGGAATAAGCAAAGACATTAGGGGCAGCTTCCTTGGCATGCTGCTTCCAGAAGTACTTATGCAGACCACAGAAACATTACATTAACATTTTCATATGAGTATGCTCACTGTGAAGCAAACCTGCAAGTTGATGCCTCAGGATTACATATCTTGAGATTGCTCCTGGTGTCCACCATTTGGCTTTCTTTCCCTTGATGATACTAAATATATAATAGTTTTAATCTTTTATAAACTGCTGTATTCCTACTGTGGGACATATTTTGTCTCTTTTGCTGTTAGAAGGCTAGCTATATTCAAAGAAAGGGTGAAATTTTCAAAGTATTTTATCTTTGGGAGATTGTCCAAGGTCAGTAATGAAATTTCCATTTCAAGTAATTTTGTTCAAAGGGGGGAAATTCCCCCTTAGGTTTAAACCATAGGTTCTAAAAGCCTGAAATCTGAAAATAAAGAGGCAGTAGCTGTAAGCACTGTTCAAATTATGCCTCTTTAGACTACTCAGAAATGCGGTTAAGCTTCTTTCTTGCTTGCTTTAAAATATTCAAGGTTATTGCCCTGCATTAAACTCTAAACCCTTTAAATGCCTCCTTTGCTGCAAAATTATTTAAGATTGACAATCTGAAAGGTTTAAAAATCTGGGTTTGTAAGAAGGAGGTGCTCTGAAAGGTGAGGCTAGGAATTTCCATCACATATGTCATACATTCTTAATATGTAATAGATGCTGTTTTCAAAAAAGTTGCTATTAAGTGGCAATGATCTCAATAGAATAGACCATAAAGAATTCTGTATTGTCAGTAGCACTCTTTTAAGGTAATAGTATCTGAAATCCACACATCTTTATAAGGGAATTAAATATATTTAATGGCTTGATATAAACAATTTGTCAAACGAATGTGGACAAATCTTTTAATCAGTGTTGGATAAGACAAATTTCTGTTAATCTGGAATACTGTGTCCAATTCTGGGCATCACAATTAAAGAAGGATGTTGACAAGCTGGAACATGTGCAGAGGAGGGCAACCGAGATTATCAAGAGTCTGGAAACCAAACCTTACGAGGAACGGTTGAAGGAGTTGGGTATGATTAGCCTGGAAAAGAGGAGACTGAGAGGAGATATGATAGTCACCTTCAGATATTTTAAGGGCTGTCATATGGAAGATGGCACAAGCTTGTTTTCTCCTGCTTTGGAGGGTAAAACCCAAACCAATGGCTTCAAGTTATAAGAAAGGAGATTCTGACTAAACATCAGAAAAAAACTTTCTGATATTAAGAGCTGTTCAACAGTGTAGTGGAGGTTTTTAAGCAAAGATTGGATGGCCATCTGTCATGGATGCTTTAGCTAAGATTCCTGCATTGCAGCAGGCTGGACTAGCAGAGTCGTTACCCTCACAAAAGGTGAGACATTCAGCATCAGACAAGGATTACAGTGGGTTTGAGGTCACCATAGGAAAAGGTGCCTGTGGAAACCATATTTCTTCTAGTCTCTGCTGTTTCTTGATTTCCCAATGAAAACACAACCCTGGGGGAGCACCTGGAACCTCCCTGGAATCTTGCTCCACTTGGCGGACTGGAGGTGGCATGTAACAATATTCTGCTGAGGCTGAAATTAGGCATGCCAGTGAAGTTCGTCAGCTGGGCTTAGAGAGAACTTTGCAGGCTCACAGGAGACAAGCTTTACAAGCCTCTGGCTTGAATTACAATGCAAGAAGGTCAAGAATTTGTCAATATTCCCCCACCAACCACACACACCTTTCTGTCTTCCGCAACTCTGAAGACACATTTCCCCTTCTCTTTACTTGTTTAGTTTCAGTGATGCAGGGAGAGAGGAAGATCTGTCCCTTTCCACCCCTCACTATTCATCTTGTTGCATCACATTAAAGAGCTGTATTATATTTCCATTATATAATAAAAGCACTGGGTTTGTAGAATACTTATTGTTTTTTAGTCTGAGATGGAAAAAAATGTTTCATAGCATTTATTTTTCACAGTGCTTCAGCAAAGTTCAGCCTTAGAACACCATTAAAGCAGAGAAAATCTCACATAATTGTTTGACTGTATCAAGCTGCTGTACCCATGAGATTCCCCCCTCCCTTTTCATGTCGTTGGATATAAGGGGAAAAATTAGATAGCAGCAACATATCTCTGTGAAACCTATATAAATGGTAGAATCAAAGCACTAGCCCATCTAATACATGTCTTTTCTATGACAAGGCTTCAGGAAAAACATTTGACATTTCTAGCTCCCTGGAGTGCATGTATTTTAGTTGAATTTTGAAATGTGCCTCTGTCCATCAGTCTCACATGCTTATAATTACAGTGTCAGGAACCTTTGTGTACTTTCCTAAGTAATATATATATATATATATATATATATATATATATATATATAATGTTGCATATAATAAGATTTGTTTAACCTTAATGATAGCTGAACCTATATACTTAACATGCTTTTTTTAAGAATATGTAATATTGTAATTAAGCAGAATCATTAGGTGGAATGCTCTTCTATTATCTTTATGAAGTGGAACTATAATTATCTTACAAAGCAGACTGTGCCAACATGTTTAGTTTCAGACTGTATGGAACATGGGCACACCCTTTCTTCCATGTCGCAACCAAGTTTTGAAATTGGTTTCTACTTTGGCAGCATTTTTTACATTAGAGAAGAAATTAGCATGCCATGTGTTCACTGTATTTTTAGTGGTAGCATATAACCCTGTGAATATGTGAATTGACTACATCTGCTTATTTCACTGGATGCTCATTGTGGAAGTTGGTGAAACCAAATGCTCTTCCTTGTAGTGTTTTCAACTTGGATACAGGATATGACAGGCTTTGGAGGCTCAAACATGGATGGGCAAATCCATCCATTTCAGTTTCTCTCAGTTTGTCATTTTTCCAACCTTAGCTGCGGTTTGCCCTATTACTGAATCAATTTGCAATTTTAAAAACAGAAATCCCCCAGAAAATGTATGGTTTCATGCACATTTCTCCTTAGATATATATACACATTTGTATGCATTTTTGTCTAAATATACATATTTGTGCAATGTGTTTTTTAACACTTTTTTGGGGGGGGGGGCTTGGAGAACTGCATTGCAAAATTGAATGGAGTGCAGATTTCAAAGGATATCTGTGTTTCAGTGCACGTTAGATAGGTTTACTTTAAAATGTGAACCAAACAAAACCATCTATGCTCAAATTGAGAACTTTCATAAAGATAAAGCTAAAAAAAAGCTAAAGGACCCCTGGACGGTTAAGTCCAGTCAAAGGTGACTATGGGGTTGCGGTGCTCATCTCGCTTTCAGGCCAAGGGAGCCAGCATTTGTCCACAGACAGCTTTCCGGGTCATGTGGCCAGCATGACTTAAGCACTTCTGGTGCAATGGAACACCGTGACGAAAACCAGAGTGCATGCAAATGTTGTTTACCTTCCCACCGCAGCGGTACATATTTATCTACTTTCGAACTGTCGCGGGGATTTGAACCACCGACCTTCTGATCGGCAAGCCCAAGAGGCTCAGTGGTTTAGACCACAGCGTCACCCATGTCCCTAGTAGAACTTTCATACCACCTCCTGGACCTACCTGGACTACTGTTTTCCCATGTTGTTGTTTTTAGTTTTGGAGCTTTTAACATTCTCTGATCAATAGTGTTTTCTGTTGCTGGTTTTATTCTTGTTTCAGGGGTTAGGTGATTGAGAGGAACCAATGTCCTTGGGTTGTATGAGATCCCACCTTACATGCCTGTTGATCTCAGGTTCACTGTGTAAGTGGTATTGTCAGAATCCCCTTGTCACACTGGAAACCTCAACACATGCAGTACTTGGAGCCAAAAAATTAATGTAATCTACTGTATGGTGTGTGGTCACACACACACACACATACACTGAAAATAGGGGAAAGGCTGTATAATGAAAGAAGAAAGCTGGGATACAGTGGTACCTCGGGTTACATATGCTTCAGGTTACATATGCTTCAGGTTACTGTACATACGCTTCAGGTTACAGACTCTGCTAACCCAGAAATAGTGCTTCAGGTTAAGCACTTTGCTTCAGGATGAGAACAGAAATCATGCTCCAGGGGTGCGGCAGCAGCAGGAGGCCCCATTAGCTAAAGTGGTGCTTCAGGTTAAGAACAGTTTCAGGTTAAGAACAGACCTCCGTAACGAATTAAGTACTTAACCCGAGGTACCACTGTATTGATCTGATTTACAGTGAAATGATGGTGTAAATGTGATCTGGTACAGATGTAGAATAATCCCAGGATTATTCTAGAACATTACAGCTGGTGAAAGCAGAAAGAGAAAGGGAAGTGGGGGGAATGAAGTATTCTGAAAGTGCTGTGCTGCTTGTATGCATATGCTTATCTGCATGTGCTGGAAGTCTCTTCTTGAATCTAGGGCTGCGAGTCTGTCAGCATCGGGTAACCTTTTGTGCTCTAGATTTGATTTAACAACTTAATTAGCAACTTATTATCACAGGGGGTTGGATATAAGATTTCCAATTAATCGAATTTAGAGGAAGGAAGAACATTGAGGAAGTGAAGGAGGAAAGACAGCTCAGATAGGGATGTGTACAACCAGTCCTTCTGCCCCTGTAGAGTTTTCTGCATTTACGCCCTATATACTTCTGTATGAGTGGAAAACCTGCAGAGTGTCCTTGCTTCTCTGAACAATTTATGCACATTTAAAAATAACATACACACACACACACGAGTGCAGATGTATAAATTAGTGCACACTATAGTGTAGGGTCAGTCTCTCTGTGTTGACATTTTACATGCACAAATGCATGTGAATTCTTAATTCAAAGTCATTTCTTTTTAGTCTGCCTTTAAGAATGAACTGTTTCCACCAGGTGGTTTATAAAGATTTAAAAAGCACAAAGTAACAATAATGATATACCTCATCCATAATAATTTATAAACAGTATATTAAAAGTAACCAAATACAACCAGGAATAAATAAAGCCTAACTGAAGACATTGCCAGACTAGGAGCCAGTCTACCAAGATTCAAATCTCCATTCAGCCATAAATATTTGGTAACCTTGAACATTTCCTCATGGAGTACTATAGTGTTCTTTTTCTTTTTACATAGTAGCTTATTTTGTAATTGGGCAGACTATGACGGTAGCTGTGCCCTGGAAGAGCAAGGAAAAAAACAAGATTCTATGCGTATCTAGGGACTGAGGTTTTTGGCTCAGCCATGATGCACTCCTGAATTCCTGGAATTTACCTATAAGTGATTCCTACTACTAAACAATTCCACATCAAGTATTACCTCTTGTGTGCCACTGGGTTCAGCCTCTTTCTTTAATACTCCAGTAATCCTTAAAAGTAGCTCTGTGGATTTATCAGTAGTAGCGGGAAAGCAGTGTGAATGTGGCTGTGGGTAATTTGAATAACCATTGCAGCTTACCCCCAGGAATAAAAGTTACTAATATAATAACAGAGGTCATTGGGAAGGGACACATTGACATATTGTTCTGAGAGTTGTCCTTGACAACTTCCATTTGTTTTGCTAGTTAAGTGGAAAAGGTAACCTGCAAATTGCAAACATTTAGTGAGATGGCAGAGTGGAAAGGGGACTCCCTAAGTAAAGCCCAAGTGAATTACAAGCATCCTCACGCTTGACCTCTGCAGCTAGAGCGAGAAGGGTAAAGATTTCTTGTATAAGCTATATCCTAACCATGGCAGGTCAGACTGGATGTAGTTAAATCACACTCTGAATTGTCACACTCAATTATTAATAAGCCCACAGTTGTTCTGCTGCTTATAGGAGTATAAGGGCTGCATGCGGTAAAGTTCTAGAGACCTTATATGCCTTTGCATATAAATTAACGGTGGTTTGTCCAAATGAGGTCAGTTCTTATGTGAATGCAATAGAACTAAACATGCAGTTGGTTTTCTGCATCATTCTCTTGAGTCACAAGGTTTACCGGTGCAGCATGCTTGCGGTTACAGATGCACAAAATAATTAGATCAGAATTCCATGCTATTTTTCTAGAAAAAGGAGTGCATCACCACAAATACATCCCTTGTTCTCTTATAGTAGGAATGGCCCCAACCTGAGAGATGCCTGAACTAATTTCTGGTGAGTTCCAGCTGAAAAAAAAGCCCTGGATCAGATCATTTACTGTGGGGTGGTGCTTTAAAAGACATTCAGGCACGTATGAAGTGGCAAGTTTCACATGCACTCACATTCCTAGTTGCAGTTCTTGTGAGTTTGTAAATGTAACTTGCGTGGCAAGGTCCCAAACCCTCCCAGGAAGTGGAATAAGGACACATGAAACAGTATTTTAGGTTAATGGGTGAAAAAGGCCACAGCTTTATTGATTGTGAGTGGTATTGATTGTGAGTGGTATTGGCTTAGGCATTGGAAACCACATGACTATATCTGACTCCTGCCCGTCTGCAGGAAGTCTTGGAAGGGTTAACCACCAATAGGGGGAGCCTTGCTGATGCACATCAACTAGGAACTCCCTCAGGGTCACTGCTAGGGGTCATGCCATGGCCCTAGCCCCCCATTTGGGGCTTCGGACGGAGACCATGCCCCCTAGATTCCTTTAACGGAATACCCTTGAATTAGGAGGGGTAGGTGATGGCCACTACCTCCCCTCCCCTTCAACCAAATACTCCAATGCCTTACTGCCAAACCTTACAAAGTTGTGACGATTTGCTACGACGTAGGCGAAAAACCAAATGTCCGGTGCCAATTTGCAAAGTGGAAAAATTCCTACCAGGCCCCTTGGACAACCAAGGTGACCAACCGAGGTCCATAGGAAGTTCAAGAAATAAAAGAGCCTAACCTAAGGGAGGGAGGGTGAGAGAACTGACCAAGCAGTGAAACAACAAGGGCGGGTCCTCATAGAATCATAGAGTTGGAAGAGACCACAAGGGCCATCGAGTCCAACCCCCTGCCAAGCAGGAAACACCATCAGAGCACTCCTGACATATGGTTGTCAAGCCTCTGCTTAAAGACCTCCAAAGAAGGAGACTCCACCACACTCCTTGGCAGCAAATTCCACTGTCGAACAGCTCTTACTGTCAGGAAGTTCTTCCTAATGTTTAGCCGTGGGCAGTTTAAATAGCCCATGCCACGCCCCAGGACCTTCTGGATTGGACGGCCTAAGGATGACATGGTCGAGGACCGTCCACTGGCACAGGGGCTATACCGCCCCATACACATGGGGAGGGCTTGCTCCCAGCCCGCAACGTCATCTCCCCCGGGAACAGGAAATGGCTTTCTCACATTTCATCACATCTTGCAGTTGGGGGGAAATGTACAGGTTCTAAATTGAGACTCTATTTAGAAATGTTATGTGATTTAAGTGTGTGGCAAAGGGGAGACCTGGGCTGATACTGGGCATTTGAATTTTAAGAACTGGGCAATCATTTCACGTTTACCACTTGATTTCCCAAGAGTAACAGTTGTTGACATGCTGAATTTAAATTGGCCGAACTAGATATTTTGGAAGTTCTGGTATGCACTGAACTATTTGCAAGTGTAGTTGATGTGTTTCAAGGATGTCCAGATGCTTCTCAAGATGAATAATTATTTGAAAATATTCACTTTGTTGGGGTTTTTTAAGCAGTTTACACTTAATATTCAATATACTTGGAACTGGTGTGTGCACACATTGGAGTAATATAGGTATTCCCTTTCCAGAACAAGTTCAAGCACTTGATTGAAGCAGATCCATGTTTATATGAAGATATATGCTAATATTGTGCCTAGCTTGCATCTGGGCCACTCACACATCCAGTTCTATCTCCTTCCCATAACACCCAAAGCCACTCTTGAGAGTACTCTCCAGTTGATTTCCATATACAGAAGTACCCAGCACTCATATATTAATGAAAATAACATCACAAAATGCATTAGGGAGACTGCTTTGCTACAATGTGTTTATTAGGCAACATAGCATACAAATGTGTAGATTAAGAGAAATTCACACTAAAATGCTGATGAAATCAGTTTTGATGATGACTTTCTTTTAAAAAAAGTATTGCAGACAGATGTGGAATGTGGAAAACTGAACTTAGGAATGGAAAAATGAGAAACTGAAATAGAAGGATTGCTCCATCTCTACTTGTATACCATACTTATTGTCATATTAATGGTTAAATACTTTTCTCATTCCATAGGAATTGTAAAAATGTTTCTGAAATTCTCCATTCTGAATTACTTCAGGAATTTTAGGGCTCTCCATTGCCTGATTTTGTTTATGAACCAGTGGCAACGTGACAGTGATCCATCATCCTCCCATTTTTAAATTGTTTAGACTGAAACATGTGTACGGTTTGCTGCATGTTTCAGGGATTCAGTGTTATGACGATGACGCTTTTTACACGAATTAAAACTGAGGGGGGAAAGTATTCTGATGTAATAGTGTGATTGCATCAATATTACTTTTGCCTTATTTTTAAAAACCACAAGAGTGAAATTAATTTTTTTAAAAATGTCCAAGCTCTGCAAGGCAGTAGAACCAGCCTAGCAGACTTTGGATAAGCTCTCTCTCTCTCTCTCTCTCTCTCTCACACACACACACACACACAGAGAGAGAGAGAGAGAGAGAGAGAACCATTCATGCATACAGAACTCTAAAAAGAAGAGGTTTGACAGGTCTGTTACACAAAGTGCTTACAACTTTGTTTATTTTAAGAAGATTTTGATTTTGTAACTACACCTACACAGACTTAAATGCTGTGTTAATTATTTTGTATTATTTATTCTTGGTCCTCTTTTTTAATTGCTTGAGCTTCTAGTATTTACTGTCATCAGGCTAAGGACCTTTGCTGCTGTTTTCACTCTCAGTGCTGGCATACTTGAGCACTGTTCATGCTGCTTTTTAATAGTGTTTATTTGGGGGGGGAAGAGTATGATAGCAATATCACTGATTTTTATAGGTCATACTTATTTCTTATTAGCAGTGCGATCCCATGAGGGAAGGGGGCAGAGAATCTGTGGTGGAAGAATGTCCAAATCCAAAACCCTGCTAGTCTTGGAAAGGGGGGTTGGGTTGGGCATTGAGAGTGGTGCCTTCCACAGTAATTGGGAGGGAGCTCTGAAGGGCCGCCCTCCTGCTTTGTGTGTGGACCTCTCTCCCTCTTTGCCTGTAGAGACCATAGGATTGTGCCCTAAGAGTTACTGAACACAGTGAGACATACTTCTGAGTAAATAGCCTAGGGATACACTGTTCATGGCAGGAGCTCATGAGTGGCTTCACAAGTGATGCTAAGAAGACTCTCCATCGCTTGTGATAGTTAAAGCTGAATAATAATAAAAATAGAAGAAAGACATTTCTAAATCCAAAATACATTTGAGTCAATGCAGCTTTTTCTTTTATAGAAAATTTGTCTAATGTATCATGTGAGAAAACGTCCAAACTACTGAAAAACCACTATTTCTAGGTATAATGTATATCCTGATGGCCATTCTTTAGGATGGTGTTTCTAATTTGCCAAGTGGCATTCAGATAAGAAAGGGTTCCAGTCTCCTTGGCACACATAGAGTTGCATTTCAGTTGAAAGAATCTCCTAATGTCATAAATTTTGAGGCTTAGTTGGATAATAGATTCTGCATATTCTGTTTGTTCTCACTTTGGTGATAGAATAGGGAAAAGAAATACAAGGCTAGAAAGCCATGATATAAATTAGGACTTGGGTAAGGTACAGAAAAATGGAAGAGGGATAGTATCATTTGTACAAGAGTAAGCTTCCTGGAACCAAAAGATAGTAATAGTTAAAGTCTCTTTGATTGTGATAAAAGATGTCCAGAAGAAAATGGTATAGAAGAATTAAGGGCCAATATATTTTGCATATATGCAAAATAAGCATACATAAAAGAGAGTATTATTCATGCCCTGTCAGGAGTCCATGCAGTAATGGGAGGGAACCCTAATAATCTGAAATTTATTGAAAGAGTGAGCACAGAATGACATTGTCTTGGTGTTGATGGTACAACTGGGATTGATAAAACGTGATGACACATCTTGGACAGAGTGAATAATTACTTTTCTTTCTCAATTTGTAATTTGCTGAAGTGTTTTTGCCACATTGGAAGAAAAGAGAATAAGACGAGAGCAACGCACGGTGCTTTCATGGTTTTAAAATGTTTTGTTTGAAAGAGGTTTGCATTTTTCCTGGTCTATGACAAAGTGTCGAAACTTGCAAGCTGTGGCACTAGGAGATTAGAATCAGATTTAAGGATATATATCTATATACAGATATATCTATATACCCAACAACCTTCTGACTCAAAAAGAAAAGAAATAATTCAATTTAGATGAGTTTCCCCCCGACAAGAACGTCTCTTGGTAGGTTCTGTTGATTATATACCTTCCTGCCCATATATTTATGTGTAAGTGAGGGAAGAGTAGATATATGATGTCACCGTTACAGTCAGAAACATAATTCCAAGGAAAAAAGTGTCATATAGCTTTATTAAATGATGCCAACAGAGCCTGTATTGCTTTCAAACCGTTTAATCCTCAATGGAGATATAGCTCTCTGGTTTGATGTGTCGAGATGCCTGCTTAAAGCATTTCAGTACTTTAGAAACTGCAGCTGTTCTCCTGGAAAGATCCATCACCAAAGGGCCTAAACTAACTCTGAATGTTTTCATTGACTTTTCTGATCTACCAACTTGAGTTAAAAGCATCATTTTATTTTGCTGTCACTCAGTTTCACTTTTGTGAAAAATTTCAAGATGTATAAGCTCCCTTAGGTGACAGCTCCTGCATGATGCTGTCACTCTAAGCTAGACCATATTGAATTCTGTCACTGAACAGGAGACAAAATGAAGTGCACTGAGGTGTAAAATTTGACTTCTTGTTCTTTTTTATCAGTATCATATCAGGCTATTAGTAGCTATTACTTCAAACTGATATGTTTTACTCTTTAAGCATGCTTCAGCTAAGCTACACGAACCATCAAATAAAATGTGTCAACACGCTTTACATTGGGCACAACAGTAGCACTTTAGATTAGCAAATTACTTTGGAGGCGACACAGCTAAAAATGGCTGATTTCTCTAATGTCGGGGGATAAAATGGAAAACATTTTAAATACCGGTATGTTTTTATAACCATGTGCTTTAAAGTCACATATTAAACTTTGCATCATCACTCTGTGGGATGTTTTGTTTTGTTTTGTTTTTAATATATCCATTGTGTTTTCATTGATTAAAGTGCTTTCTGCTATTAAAATGCAGCTCCTAGTTGCATTTGATATTTGTAGGGTGTACCTTCAAAGCACTTCTTTTTCTTCCTTCAATTACCAGTCATTCAACCTCTCTGCATAAATACTCATTTGAGATTCCCCTTTCTTTATTAAACATCACAATAGATAAAACTATGCAAGTGCTGTACCCTTCACTATGTTTCAGTGCACATGGGCAGATCTAGAAGTGCTGAATCACAGCCGCAACTCTGAACTGCCCTTAAGAATTTAGGAAATGCTGGATCCAAAGTGTAGAGGTAAATTTTATGAATGCAGAACTGTGCTTGGTTGCAGCTTTAAGCTACTATACATAGCTGAATTTAATTATAAAAAATTGCATGATTTCAAATGAAGCATATATTAACCAAAATGAAACACCTACTTTTATAGTTAATTCTTTTGAAGATAACAGGATAGAATCAACTCCCTAAAGAGGTTTCCTTTTCTGTTAAGAATGAAGTTCCTGATCCTGCACAGTACTGATAACTTCCTGAGAAGTGCAAAGCAAATTCTCTATCAGAGGGAGTTGAAAAGAAAGACAAGCTGCACATTTCTTTTAATGTGGAATGCTCTTGCTGATGGAATGCCTAAATAAGATAAAAGGAGGTAACCTGAATTTAGGTCAATAATAATTATACACTGTTAAAACTTTATTTTTTCTGTTTCACTTTACTATGGTTTATGGTCATTGCATGTAGCATACTATCACTGTTTTATGCACAAAATACATTTCTAATACGCAGATCTTTTATAATTTATTTCTGGCAAAACCAGCATTGGCTTCAAACACTGGTATATATACAGTAATTCGTTTATTTAATTCACTTCCTTGTTTTCTGGAATGTTTCTATCAACAGAATTTCTTGTTATAACTTAAGACAAAACCGCCTGGTATAAACACTTGCAGTTTCTGGTTTGGGTGCTCCTAATATAAACATGCCCTCATTCGTATAACCTTAAGCTCCCCACACAAAAATTAGACAGATATTGGCTATGTTCCAAAAGATTTGTAGCTATGATTCAATGCTCTGGCTATTTTCCTGTGTAAAGTGTCAGTGGTGCCAGCTTGAATAAAATATTGGGGGAACAGGTACGTCTCGCCCTGCATAATCAATCACATGATGCAGCACACACACACTATTTGAATGGCAATGCCCATCAATTTCTGGGGGGCCCATCCCCTCAAATGTTTTGTTGTTGTTGTTGTTTAGTCATTTAGTTGTGTCCGACTCTTCATGACCCCATTGACCAGAGCACGCCAGGCACTCCTGTCTTCCACTGCCTCCCGCAGTTTGGTCAAACTCAGGCTGGTAGCTTCGACAACACTGTCTAACCATCTCGTCCTCTGTTGTCCCCTTCTCCTTGTGCCCTCCATCTTTCCCAACATCAAGGTCTTTTCCAGGGAGTCTTCTCTTCTCATGAGGTGGCCAAAGTATTGGAGCCTCAGCTTCAGGATCTCTCCTTCCAGTGAGCACTCAGGGCTGATTTCCTTAAGAATGGATACGTTTGATCTTCTTGCAGTCCATGGGACTCTCAAGAGTCTCCTCCAGCACCATAGTTCAGAAGCATCCATTCTTCGGCGATCAGCCTTCTTTATGGTCCAGCTCTCACTTCCATACATCACTACTGGGAAAACCATAGCTTTTACTATACGGACCTTTGTTGGCAAGGTGATGTCTCTGCTTTGTTTTATTGGGGGGCAAAGACCCCTCGGCCGCTAGGAATTGGCTCCTAGGATTCCTGTGTAGAAATGTGGTTCCTCTTTAAATTCTGCAAGTGAGGCTTACAGTGCTGAAGTGTCTCCCACTGCTAAAAGAGAAACGCTCCTGTCCACATCTCTCAGAGCAGGGGACATTTCAGGCAAGGGAAGGGGATGAGGTACACGCTTTTACTTTTGCCCTTCCCTCTACTATAAGGCCTCCCACTGCTGTGCTGTAAAGCATTAGAGGACACTGGTTCTGGCTCACAGCTCTGAACCTGAATGTTTAATTTTCTGCTTTCTTTACCACCATCATACTAGGGGTTCACACAAACTCTCTAGATACAAGTGCCATTTAAATTGTCTTTCGTTCTAATGAAGTGAGAAAGTTAAAATAAATATTTACCACCAGACTTGGTAGATGTATAGCTGAGCCTTCCTAATGTAGATTTTTATCAAAATATATTGGTCAAGTATAGGTAAATGTTTCTCCTAATCAGGTTTGATTAAACTGCTATCAGATGCATCTGCTCCCTTGGGCACATCACAACCTTGTTATCTCAAATTCTCTTCCAATACAGTTTTTATTAGCTTTTCCTAATCCCCAAATAATTACTCCATACAAGGGCTATTTGTAGAGACAATATTGTCTCAGGAAAAGGGATTCACAGGATATTACAAGCCCTATTAAATTCTTTAGTTCTGTTAAGGCACTACTTTTTGCAGAGTGACCTTCATCTTACACATGGTAATCGATCTGGAATGTTGGATTTTGGGTTAGATGGGTTGTATGTATGCTTGCTGAGTTCATAGTTTGCATGCATAAGGTTCCAGGTTCAACTTCTTTTTTATTATCATCATCATCATCATCATCATCATCGTCATCGTCATCATCAAAAAATAACAACAAATGATCTCAGTTATCAGGGCTGGAAGGCATGTGCTTATTACATTGGATTGCCATTACCAATCGAAGGAGTCTGTATAAAACAGCATTGTATAGTCAAATATTCAGTCTTGCATATTTGGACTAAAACATTCATATGTGCTGCTATAAACTTCTGGCAGCTTAATAACAGGCAAGTGATCTTTTGTTGCAATGACTGCGATAGATATTTGCAATTTGCATGCAAAACACAAACATATATGAATGCAACTAAGCAGATAAAATTGCCAAATTAAATTTAAAATTATACGAATTATAATAGGGAATTTCATAATGGCCCTTCTTTTAATGACAGCCACTTTTTTAAAAAAATGCATCCTTTGCTGTCATTAGCTTATCTTGGTTTGCAAGGAGAAAAGTCATATCATAGTCCGTCAACCACCATGGATGAGATAATAGTGGTAGTGGTGGGGTGATTAACTCTTTACACAAATCTCCGTAAAAATAGCAAAATAGAAATACATGAGCCAGTATTACTGTTTCTACATGGTCATGCACAGTTTCTTAAAATGATCTATACTGCCTCTACGCTGCCTAAACCCTGCTTGTTCATCAGTCAATATAGTTTTCTCTTCTAAGAGGCCATGTAGGTTGTTGTGATGATTCTTTGAATACCCTGCTCTTGGTTTTCTTGGAAGGAGCAACTTCACTAATTAAGCAAGCAGGAAAGAAAGAAGCTTTTCTGAGAACTACTGTAGTGTAGTTGCTTCGTGACTTATGAGCTGGGAAATCCCCATTTCTAATTCCACTTAAGCCATCAACTCACTAGGTTATTCTTGTGTATGGCAAAAAATGACAGAATTTTATGACACCTTAAAAGAATAGTGAATTTATTCCAGCTTAATCTTTAGTGGGCCAGAGCTCACATTGACAGATGCATGGTGTCACATAAATGAGTAGATACCTATCTACTATAATGAAGGAAGATAGATAGGCATGTGTAAGGTGAAGCTTTGCAATGGGTAGCATTAGGCCAATGCATTGGCTGTGTAGAGTAAGACCCAGTCAGACTGTTCTGAGCCTCCCTGCTGCTGCAATATGGGGGTGACAAGACTGGTCCACTTTACAAAGTTGTTTCAAGTTTGAGATATTGCACATGCAGCACTTCGGATGTGCTATGTAAATGATAAGCATTGCTAATTTTGTGTGACAGTAATGGATTATGGTTTGTTTTTTTCTGTATTTGACTCATTTATATACCGCTTTATGGTTTTAAAAACCCACTCTAAAGGGGTTTACAACCTACTTTAAAACATTAAACGGAGCATTACAAAGCATCAGAATAAAATATTGCAAATGAAGGTCAAGTACAAAGTAGCACTTTAATTAGCAATATAATGCACTTGGAAATGAACCAAGTGATGGCACCCATGCCTTTAGCTGCCTCATACCTGAAAGGTGCCAAAGGTGGTACAGGTGGCCATGGTTTGGGGGAAAGGGACTTGCCGGACAAATTAGGATCCTTACTGGGGCTAATTACTGTATTTTTCACTCCATAAGACACACTTTTTTCCTCTTAAAAACTAAGGGCAAATGTCTGTGCGTCTTATGTAGCGAATGTGTGGCCCCTGGGGCTGGGGGTGGAACCCGGGCTTCCCCTGCCAGCCCCACAAGCTCCGGGAGCAGCGGGAAGGCTGCACAGCCTGTCCGTTGCTCCCTGAGCTGCTTTTGGGGGCTGGGGGAGGGACCCGGGCTTCCCCCACCAGCCCCGCCAAGCTTCTGAGCAGCTCTGGGGTAGCCCGCGAAGCCTCCGCAGGGCAGCGGGGAGCCTTCATCCCGCTACCCTGCGGAGCCTTCGCACGACTATCCCTGGCTTTTGCAGGAGGTGGGGGAAGGGACAGAGCGAGGATCTCACTTCCCCCACCTCCCGCAAAAGCCCCCAAGAGCTGTGCTTCTTTTAAAGAGGCACGCAGTGTGTGTGTGTGTATGTGGCTCTTGGGGGATTTTCCCCGAGGAGGGAGGAAAAGCCTGCAAGCGCCGCACACACGCTCCACATGGCTCATGAAAGGGAGTGCTGAGCAGAGCCTGGGATGCATACAGGCTCTGCTCAGCGCTCCCTTTAAATATTATTTATTTTTCTTGAATTCCTCCTCTAAAAACTAGAGGAGCCTTATGGTCAGATGCGCCTTATGGAGCAAAAAATACGGTAGGCCCACAGGCTGGAGGTTTCTCATACCTGCTTTGCATTGTAATTTATGCTGAAATTGTACACTTGCCATATATAATAATAATAATAATAATAATAATAATAATAATAATAATAATAATATAGTTGCTTGTTTAGCCTGTGGAAGCATGGCCCTGAACATACTGAACTGCCCTCAGTGGCAGACCAGATCATTACTCACGTTTAGTAGGGGAGCTCATTGATACTGTGCATCATGGATATCCATCTTCTGTTTTTATTTCGCCCGATGATTTATTAAAACAACTAGGCAGATAGGAGGCATGGGGTGGCTGAAAGCATAATTTATTCACTTGAACTATAACAACAGTGTATCATGAATTCTGTCATCTTGCCAGTATAGTAATTTTGGTTCTTGGGCTTGTTAAAAATAAACATGAAGGAAGGTGAAGCTTAGTGAGGTCATTTAGCTGCAGTTGGTTTATCTACTCTTAGTACAAAGCATGGCATTTTGTTTTGCTTTTTAATTGCAGGGAACTGACACCTATTTTTTATGAGAAGGGGGGAAAGCTGTTATTACAGAGAAATAGATCATAACTGACTTGTTCTCCAACTTGTGTTCCCACAGGGGTGTTGATGGGGGTTTCCTCCCCTCCCAAAGAAGGAAGCTTAAATTGCTTAAGGGACTACTTAGCTGCCACTGGTGCAATTAGATTAATGTAGACAGGATTTTGATTTATTTCTAGAGATGGTTTTGTTTTTCCTAGGTCAGTAATTCTAGTTTGGTGAAGTGAAATCAAATGTTATGTTAAATGTATTCTTGCTGCTTCTTTTTTTCTCTCCTTTCAGCATCCTTCTATTTCCTTTTGAGAGGGGGAGGGGGGAAGTGCCATATACAGGAAGATACTGTACGAAAATGTAATATCAGTGCAAATAATTAATAAGCAGACTGTTGAATAAATGATGAAAATCACCCATTAGGAGAATCGGCATCGCCTTGCTTTTTCAAACTTATCATTTAAGACACACATATATCTAAAAAGAAGAAAGAATGGTAACGTTCATTCCATAAGTATACTAACAACAAAACAGGCTAAGGATAATAGTTCTCCATTCAGTTTTGTGAGCATTCCCAACCTTACTGTTAAATCCATTTTGTGCTGAAACTGAGCCCTCCCTCTATATAAAAAGTTCTTTTCTCAAGATCACATTATATTTATACCTTTATATATTTACCTTTTTATATAAGGACCTAAAGGTTATACGCATGGAGTTATCCAATCTCAGAAGTAGCGATTTGCCAAAGACGACACAGTGAACCTCATAGCTGACGAAGGATATGGGTTGCTGAAGCCCAGCCCTCTAACTCAGGTCTGCACAGTTTGTGATCCAGGAAGCAGAGCACAACTCACTAGCCATGTGTTATGGTCTGCCACAAAAACAAAAAGGAGAAAAAATATTTAAAAAGCCAAGAGCTTTAATGAGAACTTTAAACAAAATTGGGGGGAGGGAGATGCAGAACTGTGATAAACTAGTTGAAAAAATGAAAACATAAACATGAGAGAAGCTGAAATTGACATGTTTGTCCCGCTAAGTATAGGCAAAATTGGCAATCCTCTATGCAGAGAATTTGGGGTTTGCTCTATGGTCCTGTAACTGATACAGACTTTTAAAAAGACACTTTGAAGTGGTGCATAGCCCAAAGTATCTTGTAATATAATAATAATTTATTATTTATACCCCGCCCCACTGGCTGAGTTTCCCCAGCCACTCTGGGCGGCTTCCAACCAAGTGTTAAAAACAACACAGCATTAAATATTTAAAACTTCCCTGAACAGGGCTGCCTTCAGATGTCTTTTTAAGATAGGATAGCTGCATATTTCCTTCACATCTGAAGGGAGGGCGTTCCACAGGGCAGGCGCCACTCCCGAGAAGGCCCTCTGTCTGGTTCCCTGTAACCTCACTTCTCGCAATGAGGGAACCGCCAGAAGGCCCTCGGCGCTGGATCTCAGTGTCTGGGCTGAATGATGGGGGTGAAGACGCTCCTTCAGGTATGCTTGTCTTTTTAACAAGCAAAGAAAACAGCATCCAGGCCGTTGTGGTATTAGAAAACTAGAGTATAAGTAAAATAAGTACTGTGCGGTCAACCCCTGTTTTGTACGTGTTCTAAGAATGCACGACCGTTCATGCATGGGCCATTTTTGGACGTAGAAGAGCAGAACGGTGAGGTGGTGTGGTGTAGGGTGGAATGGAGAATAATGGGGTATATTGGGCTTATGTACGCTCTACCAATGTGCTTAATGACCCAAAACACAACTCCCACGCCTGTAAATGCTTCTTTGCCTGTGCTTCATGGCTTCTAATTGCTTCATTACAACCAAACAACATTCCTGCCTTTTTCTTCCTGCCACTGCACAACATTATTACCGCACCAATAATCTATATTTCATTTTTAAAACTTTTCAAAAATAAAACCCAAGTTCCAAACAAAGCATCTAAATTCTGAACACTTCTGCAACTGCAATGTATTTGCACCCATTTCTTCTGTTTATAAAAACAGTTAAAGTTGAAAATGTTATGTCATCCATTGATCTCAGGATTGCCAGGTAATCTGCTTTATACATATGGATATATTTGTCCACATAGCAAATGACAGGTATGCCGGTATAGTGAACTATAATTTAGAAATACAAACTTAGACTGCCTCTGGAGTTCATAAGCATTTTAATAAACCTTTCTCAGTGTTGATGATGTCAGCAGAACCTTGCTATTGAATTATGGATTAGATATTTAATCATGATCCCTCCATTACTCTACCATATTCTTTTCCACTTCTGCTCTTTCCTGAAAAATTGACAGCCTAAAATTTGATATACATTGGAAATGAACAGACACCTGATAAATAAAATTGTATTGTCCTCCTTCATACATCATAGTAAGAACAAACAAACACAGAAGATGTTGTTGGCATTATTTTAGAAGCAGAAGCTAAGGGGTGGAGAGTTCTCAAAAGCAAACACCTACACCGTACTGTTCTAATAGATTTTGGTGGTGGAGATTGTGAAGCTTCTGCCACCAATTGCTAAGTCGCTGTGATATCTTGAGATTTTCACAGATGTTCTGAGTGCTGGTTGTAACCAGCAAGGCCTAGAGTTAGGAGGTGTTTTGTGACTGATCAGTTATTGAGGGAAGTAAAAGTAAATTTGACACTGGGACTAAAATCTCACATACTGTATGTGCATAGTCTCCGACATTTCTCTGATGAAAATAGGGACACCCTGTTCATAATAATTTTTTTATTTATATCTTGTTTGAATTTCGAAGGATAGCTGTGCTTCAGTTTGCATGTTGCCAATTAGGTAAGGCCTCTCCTCCTTCCGGAGGGGAGGTGTTGTGAGCGGGAGACGATTCCCGCATCACGCCGGGGACGTTCTGCCCCCTGCCCCATTCTCATGGCTGGCGCGCCACGCTCCTGGTTGCGCACCCAACCGGGAGGTTTGGCGGCGGCATGGTTTGCTGCTCAAATGCAGCCGCGCCAGTCATTCTGCCCATTGCGCTCACCTTTCCGCTGTTGTTGGTGTGTGGAAGGGCAAGGTGTGGCCATCGCCTACCCCTTCAATTTTGGGTATTCCGTTAAAGGAATCCGGCGGTCGTGGATCCTGTCCGATGCCTGTGTGGCAGGGGGCCATGGCACGACTCTCACTGACATCAGGGGAGGGCTTATAGTTGTATTAGCATCAACAGGCTCCACCTTCTGGTGAATAAACCCCCTTCGGGCTCACCCCCTCTCCGAGTGGGTGGAGTCAAATCTTCCGTGGTCCAATGCCTAAGCCAATACCTTCTCACATGCTGTAATCAATAAAGTTGTGGCCTTTTCTTGCCCATTAACCTTATACACTGTGTCCACATGTCTTTATTCCCCCAAGCGGGGATCGGGTTCTCAAATCACAACTTCACATTAAAATGCCAACAAAACTGAATCCCGCCCCCACATCCCTACCAACACGTGGGTATCCCTCTATATAGTTGAATTATGATTAGCTAACTGAAGTAGTATCTGCACTTATGGAGCTGGTCTTATGTGACAATATTAAAAATACAAAATTAAAATAGCAAAATATGACCATTTAAAAAAATAAAATATCAGATACCAGACTAAACTATCTTACATTAACTTAACTTTGTGTGATTGGCCCTCCTTTGTCTGTGGAAAAAATGTATATGAAAAATCATACTTGGACAACCTCAGAATATATCAAAATATATAGAGGTCTTCTGCAGTTGACTTGGAGAATCCTACAAGGGGAAACCAGACAGTTTCTGTATCATTTATCATTAGCCTACCATATGACCCTGAAAGCCAATATTGATTGACCACAACTATCCTCTATCCTTGCCATAAATTCTTAAATTCTGATATAATTATATTTAATTCAGATTAGTTCATTTTAACGCAAAGATAGAAAATAAATTTAAATAGTTGGATACTGCTGTTAGATTATGATAATATAAATATTGAATAATACTGTATCCTTATACAAAGGTGTAATAAATGACAGGTTGGAGGAAAGGATTGACATCCAGTTTAAAACAGCATTACTTGAATAGTGATTCCAAGACTGCCTTTATTAGGCATCCCTGCGAATGGTGTGTGTGTGTGTGTGTGTGTGTGTGTGTATATATATATATATATATATATATATATATATATATATATTACTAACCATTACATTAGGCTGTTAAATAATGACTGTGTATAATCAACAATTAGATTCCATTGAATGCCTACAGACACTAGCATAAAGGTCTTAGGAAAATGATTAAAAATGAGGCAAAACATACCATTTAAATCGTAGCAGGAGGACTAACTAGACAAAAAGGGATAATGATTGCAGTTGATTAGTATAGCAGAAAGAGCACTTAGGAAGTTCACATTAGGACCCTGGTAATTGAAAGTATTTAAAAATAACTGCAATCTCTATTTTTCATTGATTAAAAAGGTCACTGGCAAACCAAGGTATTGCATTCATTTTGCATTCAAGTCTACTGGGACAAACATGGAGATGGTGCATATCGTCCTCTTACCCTAAGAAATTCCTGCTGATGTGAAACAGAGCCAAACTGTGATATTAAGGGCAAAATACATTGTGGCTCAGTTTTTCCACAAGCTCCAAAGTTATATTTAGCTGTTTATTTACTAGGTTCATACTGTCAGAATTCTCCAAACAGGGCTGTAGGGAGTTATTTTTGTGATCACAGCTGCACTTTCCCCCCAGCAGCTGTGATTATGTAGCCCTTGCATATTTAGCCCAGTTGGTACTAGCCTCTATTTGTTGCATGTATTTCAGCTTTCATGTATTACAGCCTTTCATGCATTTTGGATAGATACGTTCCAGTGATATTAATAGTCTAATGTTCTAATGACATTAATAGCGGGACGTGGGTGGAGCTGCGGTCTAAACCACTGAACCTTGTGGGCTTGCTGATCAGAAGGTCAGCAGTTCAAATCCCTGCAACGGCGTGAGCTCCTACTGCTCTCTTCCAGCTTCTGCCTACCTAGCAGTTCAAAAGCACACCAGAGCTAGTAGATAGGTACCACTGCAATGGGAAGGTATACGGCGTTTCCATGCACTCTGACTTCCAGTATGTTGCAGGCTCCAACATACATTAACATATCCTCCAACATTTCTCTGATGAAAATAGAGATGTCCTATTTAAATAATAATAATAATAATAAATAATAATAATAATAAATTATATTATTTATACCCCACTCTTCTGACTGGGTTGCCCCAGCCACTTTGGGTGGCTTCCAACATATATAAAAACATATAAAATGTTTAGAAAACGTCCCTATACAGGTCTGCCTTCAGATATCTCCTAAAGGTTGTATAGTTACTTATCTCCTTGGCTTAGGTGTTGCATAACTCCAACATTTCTCCAGTGAAAATAGGGACGTCCTAAGGAAAAGTGGGTGGGACGCAGGTGGCGCTGTGGGTTAAAGCCTCAGCGCCTAGGACTTGCCGATCGAAAGGTCGGCAGTTCGAATCCCTGCGGCGGAGTGCGCTCCCGCTGCTCGGTCCCAGCGCCTGCCAACCTAGCAGTTCGAAAGCACCTCCGGGTGCAAGTAGATAAATAGGGACCGCTTACCAGCGGGAAGGTAAACGGCGTTTCCGTGTGCGGCTCTGGCTCGCCAGAGCAGCGATGTCACGCTGGCCACGTGACCCGGAAGTGTCTCCGGACAGCGCTGGCCCCTGGCCTCTTAAGTGAGATGGGCGCACAACCCCAGAGTCTGTCAAGACTGGCCCGTATGGGCAGGGGTACCTTTACCTTTACCTTTAAGGAAAAGTGGAACATTCTGGGATCAAATAAGAAATGGGGATGGCTTCTGTAAATCTGGGTCTGCATTAAAATTCTGAAACTGTGAAGGAACCTGTTCCTTTTGAGTCAGGCTAGTGGTTCGTCCAACCTGGTATCTGACTATGGCTGATTCTAGGTGCTTTTGAAGAGCTGCAGAGCACCCTATTCCTTACTAAGTCATTTGTCTAGTCCTTCCCAGTACAGTGGTACCTCGGGTTAAGTACTTAATTTGTTCTGGAGGTCTGTTCTTAACCTGAAACTGTGCTTAACCTGAAGCACCACTTTAGCTAATGGGGCCTCCTGCTGCCGCTGCGCCGCCGGAGCACGATTTCTGTTCTCATCCTGAAGCAAAGTTCTTAACCTGAAGCACTATTTCTGGGTTAGCGGAGTCTGTAACCTGAAGCGTATGTAACCCGAGGTACCACTGTAATAGCTTTGCTACCGCAGCTTTACTTGTATGAAATTTAAATCCTTGATTTTTGAGTATGGATGACTGAATTCCTCTCAACTATTCAGTAACAGGTAATCATTTATGAATATTAATCGATAACATTTTTAATTTAAAACCCCCCAGTAATTCTCCCTGACTTATATGCAGATCTATCTACACATACACACATACACACACAATATTTTTGCTGGGGGTACTTAAGGGTACACAGTACCGACACTCCCCTCCCCCCATGTTTAAAGTGTGACACTTACTGTGACAACTTCATGGTGAGTATCAGCACCATCCCCCCCCCTAAAAACAAACAAACCCAAAGCAATTTTATCTATCTAGCTATAGCTATAGCCATATATCAATACATATTATGGGCGGAAGTCTACATTGCGCTATTACAAATGTTCCATCTGTATAAGCATCTCAGCTTGCCAGACAGAACAATGTTCCCTCCCCTGCATGCTGTTCTGGGGGTTCTACTGACCCTCCACCCTGCCAATTTAATTGCACCAGCAGCAGTGTTTGCACGGGCTTCCGCCTGCACGACTCATTGGTCAAATCCCTCCCATTGCATTTATATGTTTTCAGAGCCAAAAACTGATTCAGAACGTTTGGGAAATGCAGAAGCCAATGGATAATGAAGTCCAAATCTGTACATTTTGTCTAAGAGGTGGAAATCAGATCCATTCATATCAGAAATGATGGCAGCTGAATTCCTCAAGCATCCTACCTAGAATATGTGATGTGCAACTGTGGACATTTTATTGTTTTGTGGTTGCTGCTTTTATTGGTAATAAAAATAAAAGGCACACAAATGCAAATCCTAAATTTGGTGCACATTTACAGAGTAGGCACTTGTAATAAAAACAAATAAGTATGCAAAATGTCTCTTAATCATAATCTTTCCCTTTCCTGTTCTCACTTTTACAAAACAAGAGCAAACAGGAGTATGATTATTTTATTAGGGAGGACATAAATAAGGAAAGGGGAAAAAATTAATATATGGTTAGTGACACCAGCAAATGTGGAGGTGGATAAAACTGGACACAGGGAGCCATGATTTAAATATAACAGTAAAACATAAATATGACTTATTTTAAATACTGTATGTTGAATTAGGAAATTCATGAATAAATACCTGGCAATAACCAGAATTATCTGACTAGAAATTGACCTACTTAGCATGCAATACGCCTGTGAATCCCCTAGTTAATAGCACACTAACCTAGCATAGTGATGCTCTATTTTACAGTGCACTAATCTGCATGCAAATGTTAAATTATTAGGCTGTTTTCGCACAAAAGATTAGATGCGGTCAATTTTGTTCAAAGATGAGGGGAGGCAGGCATGTGGAAAAAGCCAGCAAGAAGAAGATTCTTTCTGTTGATGGCTCAGGTGGGGCTCCCAGGAAGAAAACCATGCCATCATGTTGTCATCATATCAAAGGCTGCAGTGTTGTTCCTATAAATAGTGCTGGTAGTGAATGCACATTTCATTACAGGGAAGCATGAAAAGCGCATTGGCACGGGTATAGTGAAATAGCCTGTGAAGCACACAGTTTCTTTTTTCTCTTGGAGCTCAGCAAAATCTTCATGAGAAACAAGCAGATACACACTGACACAAATATGCCTTCTAATATGGTCGTCCTTTGCATATGGTCAGTTTCCTGCCTTGAAGCAGCACTGTTACTCTGCAAACCTGAGTCCAGATTTCACCGTGACAACATTTAGCATTGTTGCTGTTCATTGTTAATATTATTTTTATTGTTAGCATCATTGTTGTTCGTATTAAGTTGGCACATGTTGAACTGCAGTGGGAATTTCTTGGCATTAAATTGTCTAAACTCTCTTTCTGCCTCTCCATAAGCTAATATTTTGCAAGTTTATGTTGTTCTGCATTTTTAATAGAGGGTTTCAGGATTCAGAGTGCCAGTGTGGTTATATTTATAGTACTGGACATGGACCATTTAGAATTATTTTTCCCTGTACAGTAGTACCTCAGGCTACATACGCTTCAGGTTACATATGCTTCAGGTTACAGACTCTGCTAACCCAGAAATATTGCTTCAGGTTAAGAACTTTGCTTCAGGATGAGAACAGAAATTCTGCTCCGGTGGCGCAGCAGCAGCAGGAGGCCCCATTAGCTAAAGTGGTGCTTCAGGTTAAGAATAGTTTCAGGTTAAGAACGGACCTCCGGAACGAATTAAGTACTTAACCTGAGGTACCACTGTATAAGACTGGGGGGCGGGGTTACCAAAAAAAATTAGGTTTGAAATTTCATCTTATACACAGGTAGTGCTGAGGGGTGTTTTCTTAATTTGGAACCCCCCAAAATACATGGGGGTAGATTTGAATCCGTGCTTGAGCCATACAGCATAATAATAATAATAATAATAATAATAATAATAATAATAATAATAATATACAGCTTATTGGGAGACTTCTCTCAGGTTCACCTATCACTTGTACTCCCTGGACTTCATGGAGGAATAAACAAATTTTACTAGTCTTCATCTCTGAGCTGGACATGTCTTCATTCCCTAAACTCTGTATTAAAATGTTAGCAGGTGTCTTTTAAAGAAAACAACACAACAATTCTATTCATGTCTTAGGTGTAAGACTGGTTTTGCTTCATCCTGGTTTTAGCTGAGATGGCAATTACTTCTTTAATATAACAAATTCATATTTTTTGATCTTCCAAAGGGGATGTTTTCTTCTCATCAAAGCACACGAGGGGGGGGGGGAATACAGTGGAACATATGTAAGACTTAGGCGCATTAATATGCTAAAATCTTATCTGCCTGTATACCATAAATATATACAGCAAGAATGGGGAACCTCATTCTGTGGGAGGGTGATGTAGCCCACAGACCTCTCAGACTGACCCTTAGAACGTAGACCAGGTCATTTGCCCTCCCCACGTTAGGCCCTTCACGGGTCCTGCTTCGTGCTCTCCTTGATGTTCTTTCCTGGCTAGAATGTGATCTTGAACTGTTTCCTTGTCTGTTTGGAGATATGTGTGCCTACAGAAACCATCTTGCATAGTTGGAATATAGTCTACTGTAAGAGCTGTGTAACTGGAGCCCCTCCAAATGTAATAGCATTTGGCTAATAACCTCAAAGTCACCAACTTGCCTCCCTTTTATGGAGAACAGATGGCCTCACAGCTGGGCTCTAAGGTGGAATCAACATACATATAAGAACTGTGCTGAAATTTTTTTTTTTTTAAGCGTTTTTAAAAATACATTGAATTTTCCATAACTAACCATTGCCATCTAGTGTCTCATTGTATATTGCACCTAAAACACACTTAAAATGTTATATTTGCCACTGTATAGCTGAGTCCTAATTACCAGGCTGTTGCTACCCAGAAGAGACCAGCTGCACAAAGAGCCAAACTCTGCTGGTGTTTTTACTTCTTGTCTTATTCCCCTGCATTATTATTTGGCAGAAATGTTATAAGGAACTAGGTACAGATAGATTGTTAATGTATTAAAGGGAAAAAACAAGGTTAGAATATGTTAAGATTAATTACAGGACAGAAAACAGAGGAAGATGGAAAGGAATTGCTGAAACAGTTAATTGAAGTGGAATACAAAAAGGGAGGTGTGAGGAAGTCAATGAAACAAGTGAATGAAAGATAAGCTTGAAAATATTGGAAGTGTTTTTAATTGTTCTTGTTTTGTTTTGTTAATTCAATGTTTTATGTAGTGGTTTTTGTTTCTGTTTTTGTATTGTACTATATTGATTTGTTTACTTCTTTTTCTTTCTTTTTGTAATCTTTAAACTCTTAATAAATATTATTTTTTAAGAAAAACAAACTCTGCTGGTGTTTTTACTTCTTGTCTTATTCCCCTGCATTATTATTTTGGGATTTTCCCCATGAAAAACAAAGGTCATAAGTGAAAGTGTTCAGAGGATTTATATGCATGTTTCTTTAGTAAGCAAACACTAATCACATTCTGTCTAGGTTATGATATTATTTTGTATGGAATTCCTTGTAATAGCACTAAATGAATAACAATGGTTGAGCTGGGAGGAAACCTTGAGACTGACATTCGCTGTCTTTTTGCGTATTTTATTCTGATTTCATTGTATTTCTTTGACATGTCTAATTGTATCCTGTGCTAAGACTCAGAACAGATTAAACTCAAAGCATAAAGTATCTATTAAGATGTGGTGCAAACATAACATCTGCGTACCCATTCTTTGTTCTGATCTTCCAAATGATGCACATGTTTTTATTTCATTTATTTACTATTTGATTCCATTTATGAATTGCTTCTCCTAAAATACCTCAAAAATATTTTATAGAGAAAACTAACAATTAAAAACAATCCCATATGCAAAACCAATTAAAACCATGTCACACGTAAAACCCATTTCGAAATCCAGTACAGATAAAGATTGCCACTCAAAAGGCATGCTGAGAAAAGAAAGACTTAAACAGCCACCAAAAAGGCAGTAGAGGAGGTGCCTGTCTGATATGTGATTTGAGCTGAATTTATATGTATAGTTGAATTTCTATCCTCCAAAAGGTGGCTAGATTTAGGTCAGTTTCTAAGGATTGCTATGTGTATTATCAAACATATCAAACAACTACTGTACTGGAAGATGCTTCTTTCTAGATTCCATATGGCTGCAGTAACATATTTAACATACTTATGTATGAAGGAACGTCTCCACCCCCATCGTTCTGCCCGGACGCTGAGGTCCAGCGCCGAGGGCCTTCTGGCGGTTCCCTCATTGCGAGAAGCAAAGCTACAGGGAACCAGGCAGAGGGCCTTCTCGGTAGTGGCGCCTGCCCTGTGGAACGCCCTCCCATCAGATGTCAAAGCGATAAATAACTACCTGACATTCAGAAGACATCTTAAGGCAGCCCTGTTCAGGGAAGTTTTTAATCTGTGACATTTTATTGTATTTTTGGTTTTTATGGAATTATTATTATTATTATTATTATTATTATTATTATTATTTAGGATAGTTTAGATATAGCACCAAACCATGGATTGACACTATGTGAACACATCTTATGATGATATACTCCCTCTTATCTCTTGCAGTTTCTTTCCTTAGTTCTAGACTTCTGGTAAATCATAATTACTTTTTCGAACAATATTCTCCTAATGGTAAACCAAAATCAGAAACCAATATGGCTTACTGTGAATTAGCAGAGTCCTGGTGTATCTTGTTCAGATCCAATCTACTCTGCTCCTCCCTTTGCTGAACTAGGACATGTGTACCAGTGCTCATGGTTAACTTCAAAGAAAACTGTTATGTACTCGCCCTGGGCCAGCAGGGGGATACTGGGGATTTGGTTTCAATGCCACCTAGGGTCGCACCACAGCCTCAGCAAGAATTGTGTGGCCCCCCGGACTTGGCTACCAGTCCCCAGCGGTCTGGCAGAGTTTCCAAGCGCCCAACTTATTTAAAGGACTATGTTGTTGGACATGTATCACTGTTGGTCTAAGTATGGGAAATGTAACCGATATGCTTTTGTGCCTAATTGAACCATTACGTGTAGTGCTGTATATAAGGAAACCATTACGATTGTAACTAACGCCTTATCTCGGTGGGGAGGGGTGTTATGTACTGAAGTTCTCACCCTGGGCCAGCAGGGGGATACTGTAGATAGTTATGCAAATGAAGGATCGAAAAGTGACGTTCAGTTATTGGATAGTTTTAGAAAATGGCAACAGTTACATTGTTCTGGAGCTCTATATAAGCAGGCTGACTGAGATCCTCAGCTTAGTTCTGTTCCAGCTTACAAAATAAAGAGCTGCTTTGGAGAAATTGCTGTGTCGTCTGCTATGTCAACCCACAACTTAACAAAAACCATGAGAGGAACCCAAGATTTAATCTTGGCTTCCTCTTGTAGTTTGCTTGGATGGAAAGTAACCGCGAGCACTGGTTCACACATAACACTAAGTCAATGCTGTGGTTTGTTTCCTCCTGGTTTAGCTAAGGAAGGAGCATTGTGGGCATGATTTAAGCAGAATGCCCCATCATGCTGCTCATTCACAATAAACTATAGTTTGCTTTAGACTATGGACTCAGCTAGACTGGTAAAGAAAAAGCGTTTTATATGTGTTGTATATGTGATATAACACTGTGACACCAGATGGTGCTGTGGAGTCCCGTCTTTCCCTACCGGATTTCCCTGTATGTGTTTGCAGTGAGTTTAACTGAATCGCTTCTTTGACGTGTCTAGATCCAGCCTATGGTGTACTGTGATGTGTGAATCAGACTTATGATTTAGGCCTACAACACAAGTCCCAGGACTGTACACTGTTTGAGTGGTTTATAATTTACCAGTATAAGTTTGATTTTGTCATCATATAATATTAATGTGGGACGCGGGTGGCCCTGTGGGTAAAACCTCAGTGCCTAGGACTAGGATTGGTCCCAGCTCCTGCCCACCTAGCAGTTCGAAAGCACCCCTAAGTGCAAGTAGATAAATAGGTACCGCTTTCTAGCGGAAAGGTAAACGGCGTTTCCGTGTGCTGCGCTGGTGCTGGCTCGCCAGCTGCAGCTCATCACGCTGGCCACGTGACCCAGAAGTGTCCTCGGATGGCGCCGGCTCCCGGCCTCTTAAGTGAGATGAGCGCGCAACCCTAGAGTCGGACATGACTGGCCCGTACGGGCAGGGGTACCTTTACCTTTACTTTAATATTAATGTGTTTCTTGTTCCTTCTTCCAACCTCCGGTTCATTTTCTGCTGGCTTGGGTTGTTTGTAAGTACTTTGTACAGAGAACTGATTTCTTTGACTATTTTTATATAGTGCTTAGTACCATATTTTGTACTGCAGAAATAAAGACAGAACCTCACATTCTAATCTGAGCTGCAGTTGGTAATGCAGATTCCCAGAGTCCCAAATTATGTTTATTCTTCTGAATTAGAGACGCTGCAATTTATGCTTGCTAGCATGAGCATTCATATATAGTTGATGTCAGGGGCTCAGGAGCAGAGGCACAGGGAAGAGAGGAGATGGAGAGCGAAGAGGAAGAATCCGAGGGGAGCGTAGGAGAAGAGGACAGTGGACCGAGGGATTCCATGAGCCTCTCCAGCGAATCGGAAGATTCACAGAAGGGGGCGCCAGTGGCCAGGGGTAGGGGGTTCCCAAGGGGAACGCCCCAGGAGCAAGGGGGCAGCAGGGACTCCCAGAGCAGTAGTTGGAAATCAGGACCAGCTTCCCCACCAGAGCAGAGTGGGGGGGAAGAGTCCCAAGGATCGGGGCCAGTGCATTCCCCACCAGGGAGAGAAGATGAGGCAGGGCTGACCACGCCTCCATCAGAAAGTCGGACAACGGAGGGGAGGTCAGATCCGGCCAGTATCCCGGAAGAGGGAAACAGTGACCGAAGTAGTGTAACAGTTAGAAGAAAGGTCACTGGGTTGGTGCGAGAGGCAAGTTCAAATGTACAGGAGCGCGGGACAGCAGAGAATGAGGATTGGGAACCGGGTCCTAAAGCCCGCAGGAGGCAGGGGGAGGAGCTAAGCGACTCAGCGTCGGAAGAGTCCAGAAAGGGCAATGCCCCAGCGGGCAGGAGGACCCAGAAGAGGAGAGAGCAGCGGAAAAGGTGGAGCAGGGCTAGGATCTTAAACTGGTGTCAGAGGGGAGGAGACTCAGACGGGACTTCGCCGATCTAGGGTTTAAGATGTAGGGCTGCACGCTGCGGCTTTGAAATGGAAATTGAACTTCAATAAAGACTTTTGTACATTACGACAGCCTAGCGTTGGTCCTCTGTGAGCTGGGACCTAGAGGCAGCTCTGACAGTTGACTTCTTAAATAATCAGTTGTCCCTATACATTATTTATTCCTCGATTCCTAAGTATATTCCCATGATATCTACCTGGGTCCCTTGATCTACCAATGCTCTCGGTTTCTGTATCTCAAGTCTCTACAACAACCAAGTAATGCTGCTATTGAATAATTCTAAGTTTTCTTTTAAAGCCCTCTCCTCAAAGATGGCTTACAGTTTGCTAGTGGAAACCTTTCTTTTTAGTTTTTGTAATGTATTTTAGGATTTCCCTTCCTTCTACCCTGAATGTTTGCTGATATAACTTTAAAAACAAAGCAACAAAATCAAAATAATTATAGTGCTGCATTAAGAAAGGGGCGCGTGAACTCCTCTTTTGGCCTTGGGAATGCTGTATGATGTATGGATGTTTTTCTTCTTGTTAATGTTCTGTCCAAGGGTGAGCGCCGGCAGTAATTTTATATATTTTTTGTGCTTTGTTTTGTTTAACTGTCTCCTGCTGCCACTTTGACAATAGGAATGACAGTAGGGAGCAAAAATGAAAGGAACCAATTGAAAGAAGCACTTTGCCACTGTTGTAATTTTGAAATTGACAGCATTTTTTTAGTCCAAAGTCTCAAGGAAAATGCAACTTTCCTCTTGGCCTCCTATTGCTTCCCTAGCAGGGAAAGACATTCTGTGATGTTGAGGAGGCAGTGGGAGGCCAAATGAAAATAATTTCTTCTTCAAAAACGTTGGATTGCAAAAGGAAAGCAGTGATTTTGCTTGCCTCTGGGACAAGTTTTCTGCTCCCCCGTTGGCAATAAAAAGTTGGTACATAATTTTAAGGCCTTTCTTGAGGATCAATTTTATTAACTGAATTCATTTCCCCTCTTAAATACTACTGGTTCCATACGGTCTTTGATCACGCAAACTATTATTATTATTATATTATGACTATTCACATCTTACTGTTTGTTGTGGGTGGGTGGGTGGTAGAATACTACTGAATTCACTGACAGAGTATAAACATTCAATTTATTTTGACTTATTTTAATCTAACCATTCAATTTGCTGCTTGCCTGGGACAAATAGTGACTGTCCTTGGTTGAGATCAACCTAAGTCGCTTCAAGCTGTGAACACAACCAGCGTTATGTTGCAGTGTGTTTAGCAGAGCCATAGTATGGAGGCTCAGCATGCTTGTTCAAGAAATAGCAAACCAGTAATACTAAAACAGGGAGAATGAGAAATGCATAGGATGTGAGGGGGGAAAGGGGGGAGGTCTTTCTCAGTATTCTACTGCCCTTGCTAGAATCTTTGCAAAACACAAAAGACATTGTGTTTGCCTCATCAACTGCCAAAGCTCCTGTCTCTTCCCTTCGTAATGTCTTGTTGTGCCCTTAGGCAGGCTCATGGAATCCCTGAGGCAGACCCCTTCTGACCCTCATCTGTATAGGCTTCCTCTGCTTTCGTGTCACTGAATGATTTCCCCAAAGACTGAGACACAACAAGGTCTCATTTAAAATCAGTAAGACACCTGACTTCAGGATCAAGGTGGAAACTCCCCTTGAACAATGCATAAGCAAGTTATTTTTATTTACATAAAAATGTATAGACCACTTCTTCATAAAACTATACAACTGGTGAGCAAAATATACAAATACAGTGGAACCTCGGTTTATGAACAGCCCTGTTAACGAACTATTCTGTTTACGAACTCCTCAGAATAGGAAGTAGTGTTCCGGTTTGCGAACTTCACCTTGGTCTACAAACGGAAGCCAAACGGTGGAAGGGCACCGGCGGCAGGAGGCCTCATTAGGGAAAGCGCGCCTCAGTTTAAGAACAGATTTGGTTTAAGAACGGACCCCGGCATTTTCAGAGGCAATAAAGAACTTCCCCAAACTTACCTTGTTTCTTTTTCTTTCTTTTTTTACTGCCTTCCCATTTTTCATGGTCCTGATAGCAATGGTGCTCCCTGGAGGCCTTGATTTGGCAGCAGCTGTCATTTCTTCTCAGATAGTGGAACGGAAGAACTGCCCACACTCTAATATGTTTCATCATGAAACTGTGCTCCATAGATGGAGTGAGGGCCATTTCCTGTGTTCAATCTATTGAATCCTGAGATGTTAAAATGGCAGTTGGCCAAACCTTGGGCATCACCTCCAACTTTCAGCCTTCCTCTTCTGGGATTTCCCTTGGGGGTTCCCTGGCTGGCGTCTCCCACCACTCCTCATCGTCCAGCCAGTCCCTGACAGCTCACCACTGATTCTTGTCCCTTTTATGCCTCCAGAAAATAGCTGAAATGAATCTGCCGTTTGCACCCTGAATATGTAGGGAGATAAATTTTGGGGAGTTTCAGCTCAGCCCTAGATTGTTCCATTGTCCAATCATTCTTACAACTGCCCTCAACATTTAACCAGAACTTGGCCACTTTACAGTGCAATCTCAACCATGCTTACTCAGAAATAATTCTTATTCAATTCAATGGGGCTTACTCCCAAGTAAGTACCATTAGGCTATATTACGCAAAGTCCCATGTTGTTTTCTTTTTGAACCAAAAACAGTTTCAGCAAGTTCACCAACTAAAAGAATAGGCAGGGAGGGACTGCTTAACTATATCCTTTGCAGTTTGGTAATCATTTTCCACATGCTGCTTTTTACCTGCATGTGGGAAATCAACTTGGTGAACAGCTTGGTGGGTGCCATTTTGAGCACACATTCTCCAGTCACACAATCCAGCTGTTGAGGGCAGCTTTTGCTGCTGCTTTTCAGTGAGAGAGAATGGGGGGAAATACCATTCTGTATGTCACATCTAGTTTGTCCCTATATTTGAGCCAAGGCCCATCAGGACTTAGCACTGAACCTGTTTTTTTTTTAATTATGTGACTTAGTCCTTGAAAATGTGAAGCAGTAATAAAGAACAGCTCGTCTCTAAATATGTAAGGATTTTATTTCTCTCATGACTCATTAACCCACAGTCTGCTCAAGCTCTACCAATGGGATATTCAGAGGTAAGGGCCTTAGAGTCAGACTTTTCACAACTGTTTTATAAATCAACCCTCATATTCAGCCTACAGCAACTTAAATTGATTTCCTCTTTTCATTTTCTCCGTTGCAATGATGAACAGTTGACGTTCAACAAATTTTGCTTGTGCTACCTTCTTAAACTCCTCTTGTCCTCATGAGCAAGTTCAAACATGGGCAGGATTGAGCCCATCAAACACAGTAGGATTTACCACTCAGAAAGCTTGCATAGGAGCAGGCTGCATGTTCTTTAATTTTCTACATAAGTGGGCTCCAAAGCTAGACTTTTGCAGTGCAAATGCTCTTCTATACCACAGGCACTCTAATGAAATCTCCACTTTAATATTAACAAACATTTATAGGGGGGAAAAAGCAGAATTGAAACATAATTGCTCCCGGCTGTTATGGTCTTTCTAGAAATAATAATATAACTTTATCTTGAAAGTCCTAAATTCAAAATTAAAATTCATCAGTCAGCTCTTTAGAACTAGAGTGTGAAATTGATCATCTTTCTTTGCTTCCATTACCCTGGAAAACATGTACTCAGTCAGTGTCTCCTGCAGTAGACTTCCACTAAACAATCCCACTGAGATTTATCTAAAAGTTTAATCAAATGTAATTTATACAGAGGTCATCACGGTAATTTTGCCCTCTTGTCTCAATCACAAATTCCGCTTTGTGCTATTAAGAAATAATTGAATTTGCCATTAGTTTATCTCACAAAAATGCTGAAATGCACACCTCAGATATCTACTGTTATTTGCTGAGGCTTGGGTGGAGAGGGAAACCCTTAAAACCAAACAAAACAATCAAAAGAATGAAAAAGCAGCACACCTTGATATACACAATTGACTTCCATTTCAAAGTCATGTCTAATATTGTGGGAGGGATGGTATAAAATGGCAGATTGCAAATAAACACAGAAAATAGCCCTTTATTATACCCTTGGTGCTAGGAATTGAGATGTACAGAGGCATTTGAATATAGTAATGCTATTCAAGTACTAATCATGCAAAGTGCTGTAAAAAGCTCTCAACTGGAGTTTACCATGAATGACAATGCTAAACAAAATGAAAGCACTGCTGAGATGATAATCTAAATAACGTGATGGTGTAGTTAAGGTATCACTGTATTTCCACATACAATTATGGGTAATTTTTTGAAATGCAACTCTAATGGAAATTCACCTAAGCTCTGGAATAATCTTCATAAGTATAGTCCTATTGGGTACAAAATTCTCATCCTCTTGAAACCAGTGGGAGTTTAGCAGCAATTTTTTAAAAAACCAAAAATGGGAGCAGTGTCAGTTGCAGTGTTCACTTCCAAACAAACAAACAAACAAACAAAAATGTTGCACAAAAATATAAACACACACACAAACACATGTGCATGCTGCTATCTCAATAGGAAGGAATTTCCCACCATTCTCTTAGTAAGCAGGTGTTAAAAGAAGTCTGCTGGGAGGAGCAGGTTGATCTTTGTTGACATCTGGAGACAGGAAGGGCTGCTGTGAGTTCACCTTGAATTTGAAGCAGGTGTCAAGCACCTTCTAAAAGGAGTGGATAGGCTATGTTCCTGGGCAGGTCCCACGGGAAGGAGCCTTTGAAGAAGCCAGCTAGGATGGCGGAAAGGCTTAAATCAATGTATGAAAATGTCCACGGAACTTAAGTTAATGACAGACCCATTCAGTTTTAGCAGGTGGCTTTTTGACACTATAGCATGTGATTAGAGATTCTTTTTAACAACCCTTGGGTAATTATCTGTGGTGGTGAGGTGGTAGCGATGGGAAGGGCCACAAGCTCAGTGGTAGAGCATTTGCGCTGCATGAAGAACATCCCAGAAAATTATGCATGCTGTGCATTTAGAACACATCCTCTCCACTCCCCCCCCCCTCAAAAAATTCTTGGAAGTGTGGTTTGTTAAGGGTGCTGGGAATTGTAGCTGGGTGAGGGATAAACTATACTTCCCTGGATTATTTTTAGGGTGTGTGTGCTTGAAAGTGCTTTTAAATCTATGCTATGAATGCAGCCTCATTTATGACCTTGGAGGCTGACAAGAAAAGAAAGCTAGATATATGTTTGTTAAAAGTGCTTTAGGTATGAGGCTGACTTTAGGGGAAGTGGGTTGGACTAGATACAATGGCAGGGGAGCTTCTAAATTTACAGGTTCTGGCCTCCAGGACAGAGTTGTTTTCTATAACTTTCTTGATTTGAATAACTGGTGACTACTATTCTCTCAAAATTTCCAGGGATTCTGAATGGTATCTGGCCTACCTTTTGACAGTTATGAACAGATTATTAACAGAGATTGTGGCTAGATTTCTGGCTGCAAAAATCTGACCACTAATCTGACCACATAATCTGATTATGTTATTTACTTACGCCCTTTTAATAAAACTTAGTCTTAGTGTCCACATTGTGTATTGTGTTGTATAGCTTATTTTAGACATATTTTATATCTTCCTGACATCTTATATCACATATGTATTACAGCCTATTTTAATGTATTTAGGACATGTATTTTACATGCATGGTTCTTGGTTTTAAATTGTTGGGTCTATGACCATATAATAAAGAGGTAGATTTGAATAAAATTCTGTTGCATAGTGTGGGGAGGAAGAGAGAGATTTTGAAGTATTCCCCATTAGGTAAAAGATGGGGGATTCAAATGCAAGTCCTTTCCTGATTGAGGGTTAATCTTTTTCTAAGGTGTTGTAGCACCTTAGAGGTCATTCCTGACTGCAGTGTTTTGTATTCTCACCATGTCTGCGCTATAAAAATGCTAATTGCCTCCACGAAAACATAGAGTGTTTACAGCGTGGCTGTGTGTGCTACTGGATCAGATCCCTTTGAGGTTTGAAAAACATGTTACCTCAAGTTTATAATCTGAATGTATGACAGATAGTGTGTGGGCAGTTTATTAGTGCAAAAGACAGGGCAGTGTCATACTATAGAGCCTTCTGCTTAAGGCATGCTATTGTCTTTGCTGATAATATCGTTATACATTGAAAGTTTAAGAATCAGATGATTCACACTATGCCCTGAGGGGCACTTAGATTTAAATAAAAGAATATAATCATTTACTCTAGGTTATGGAATGCTGCTAAGAAATGTTTTGCCTTTTTAAAAGAAAAAAAGAAAGAAAAAGAAACAAGATTGGAAGTCCGATCTTTTTTAATTTTGAGTTATTCTATTGACCCTGAGTCTCATCCAGGACAAGGCTTCTTAGTGGATCCTGAGCTAAAAGGACAGTGGACAATCGAGAAGCCTGTTATGCTTTTCAAAGCCCCTTATGAGCAGAGCTGTAACAGACATTAATTCACCAGTTTTGCAATGAGCTCTCCCTGGTTTGAAGCCTTAGGCTCCCTGATGCACAAAACCCCCATTCTCCATAGCTTGTGTCCACAGAACTTGGTCTCAGCCTCAGTTGTTGTTTTTTTACTTGATACTTCTTTCGTTCCACACCATGCCTCTAATACTCATAATCTGTCAGCACCCCCATGAAGATTCGAGACAAGAAAGATGGGTGACTGGTTTATTAAACTATAACAACTGTAGGATCTGTAATCAGAATAATTCAACCAAATTAACAAAAATCAATGAAGTGTGGGAAGTGAGGTGTACTGTTAGCAGGGTTTCAACTCCCATCTCCTGAGCCAGCTGCCAGACACATGCTGTGATCACACAGCAGGGCCTGAGAAAACTCTTTCCCCCTCACTGCGTACTCCTTTGGGATATGAACCTGACATAGATACCATGGCCCTGTTGGCCAGTATTCACCCGAATGCACCTAACAAGCCCACTCTGGCTCCGATAGCAAATGCAACCCACCCCCCTCCATACAGGGACAGAACAGAATTTGTTATCTACCTGTCTGGAAGCTATGCCCATCTATTATGAATGCCCTGCTTCTTAAGCTTGAATATATGTTGGATACAGGTTGCCTAGTGAGAAAGAAACTCTGAATGCTCAGATGTGCTTCCTTTTATTGTTCCTTTCCATATTCCATGGCTCAGCCCTGGTGTGGAAGACAGTTCCCAGGCCTGAGTCCTGTTGAATACTAGCATACATTAAAAGCTCTGGAAAGGTTTGTGGACCGTTACCTGAATGCAAGGTGAGGCTTTCATATAAGAATATGATATAAATCAGTGATTTATAAGACATATTTCATGATCACTTCTGGTGATCTGTTGGTGAAAATAAGTAACCTCAAAACTATTCAAACCCCAGCTTTAATTTCCAAAATAGGTTCTATGGTCTTAGTTCAGTTTTTATTGTTTTGTGTAAATGTAATTGTTTCATTGTTGTGTGTGCGAGGGTGGGAAGTTTTTGCTAGCTTTTTGAGCTATGTAAAACAGCCAGTGGTAACAGGACTGCCTTTGCTTGAATTGCAAATTCAAAAGTTGCAATTGCATTGAAGAGCTCTGAAGATTTATCGGTTGACTGAAAAGGATAAAGACAACCAGGTGTGATGTTCTAATTCGACAGCAAGCAACATCACTGCTAGTCACAGAGGAGGAATGTTTCCATATGGCACATGCATGTCTTAAAGGAGAACAGCACTTACACAAATTAAATGTTAGTGGCAAGACCCCTTAAAATGCCTCACATACAAGGTCTTTGCAAACACCTGTACAATTACACATTTTAATTAGCTAGGCTTAAGTATGCCATTGTATGAGCACAGTGTGCAATATCTGCTGAGTCACTTATAGCAGCATCAGTACCAGTTTAGACACCTGGATTCAGCAAGAAGCACATTGCTGTGATTGAGTTCTGGTAACATACATATGTTACATGGGTAAGTAGTAATTTTAGATCTGAAAGATATTTCACTTTCCTCTGAAAACTTTCAAAGATATGCATCGTTCGGTAAAATACCTCTGGAGGTAAACAGCCACAAGGGTAAATTACCTATATGAGTAAGAGAACAGTGAAGAGGAAAGAAGGGGTATGTATAAGCAAGAAAATAATATACATCACAGGGCAGAAAAGCTGAATAAGGCTGGACGCATCTTTAGGGAATAGAAAGCTGGTCAATTAATTCTGCTCTGGGCTTTCCATGCAGCATTCCAAATTTGTTGTTCAGCTTAATGACGCTTCCATTCTTTCACCATCCCATGCAGTAGTACAATATATTATAATTCAGAAATGTATTATTTATGCTACTTTAAATCACACCCAGGGATCTTGTTCACTATGTTCCCTTTAAATGCTGTCATGTGTAATGAGAATATGCCTTGGCAAGGGGCCTCTTCAAATGTTACTATTTCCATACATCCCTGCGTGTGATAAAGAATGGTTACAGGTCTCAGGTATGACATAAAGCCTTTCACAGGAGAGATCCTGTGAATATGACCCTGCAACACAGAATCTGTTTTTTTAATGTGAAGATGTAGAGGTGTGCAAATCCAAAAAAGTCCCAACTCCATTGTGTTTACAGCTTTGGAGGTGAAAATAGTATCTGAACAGAACTGCGTGTAACATTACCTTAAATTTAGAATGGGAAACCCCCAAATAAGTTTTTCCCCCTACAGACACTGCTACTTTTATTTCATTTATACTTTCCTGCTTCCACTTTATATTCCTAAGGATCTCCATGCAGAGCTGGTGGAAAGGGCTTGTATAAAAAGCACAACATGGACTATGCATAATCAAAATTATACTTACATTGAACCACAGAAATGCTTATTTTAATCAGTTGACTAATGGGTTAAATTCAAAGCAAATGATTAACTAAACAGATGGCAGCCCTTATATCTGCATTCACTCTTTTCAAGGATTTTTAATCCATTTGTTTGGTTTTAGCATTCATTTATTCTATTTTCATCTACTTTATAAATATGTGCCACCTCCGCAGTTTACTGATCAGCCTTTCAATTGTATCAAAGCACTTTATTTCTCATTATACGGTTTTTAAAATAAATGCTGAATATGCACAAACAGTATAGGAAATTCATGTAAGTTCATAGAACTGAACATCACCAGGTTGTTGGTATGGGAAGTCCAGGCTCTGCCTGGTTCAGAGGTAGACAGCATCATGCCTTCCAGATGTTGTGGTCTAGAGCTCTCATGGACAGTGGTCAAGAGACTATGAAAGTTGTAGTCCACAACATCTGGTGTGTGCTGTGATGACCACGTGACTAGATAATCGGAAGCCAGCTAGAATTTAAGTGTTCCAACAGTGAGAACTGTTGTGCCACATCACACAAGCACACAGAAGAAAGGACAGTGGCAGTGCCTAACTTGTTAGATATAATGAAGATTGTTGACAAAAAGAGTTTGCAAATTAGATTTTATTTACTGCAAAACAAAATAATTGAGACAAGAATGTTTACACACATGAACGGCATGTAGAATAGCCTGATGGTGATGTTAAGCATTGTTGTGCATCCAGATGTGATTTTCCCCCCTCAGAGCTTAGCGTTGCAAATGTTACTTTATTGCTCTTAGCACTCAGTAGTAACATCTGCCTCAGCATTTCCCTCCAGCATAATTTAAAAATTACTTACAGTTTCTGACTCATCATCCATGTGCCATTAGTCTTTTATAAAATGTTGTTTAAGAGCATGAGGACACAACCATTTGATAAATACTGTCTGGAAATTCAGACGAGAACTTGGTGTAATAAGGAGATGATGTGGGTGGAAAACTGTGAGGTTTTGTTGGCATCTCACCAGTTTCCTTACATGTTTGAAAGTAATCAATCAACCACAGAATTTACAAGCTGGCATCTCCCAGGAGGAAAGCATGCAGGGGTCCTAGTGAATTTTATTGTATTATTTTCAAAACCATTTGTGGGGATGGGACAGGAGGAAAAACAAAATTTGGAATTATTATAATTTTCTTAGAATGATGTGTATTGTTTTATGATGCATAATGTTTTACTTTTACTGCACTTTGCTGAAGTTGTTGCTGTAATTGTAGTTATTGTGCCCTGTCTTTGGAACCGTTTGATTGTAGTGCAATAAACAACAACAACAACAAATATTAAACTCTGAGTGGCTTACAACATATAAAAGAATTGTAAAACATTAGACATTGAATATTTCCTGATACAGGGTTGCCTTCACATGTCTTCTAAAAATAATAAATGTGATTATTTTTTTAAAGTGGAATGTTGGAGGTTGTGGTTCTCAGATGTTCAAAGTTGTGGGGAACTGGTAGCATTGTTAATTTGAGTTGAAGGTATCATACATGTTACTTGGTGGATTGATTGCTAGATTTTGACCTGGGATATCAAAAGTTGAGTGTTCCGGGATGGCTGGAGTTGGGCCAGTTCTTCTCTCTCTTTCATCCTAGCTTATCATGCAGGGCTAATTGTGAAGGCATGTGGAATAATGATTGTAAAACATGTTGCGTAGTAGAAAATTCGTAGCAGCTGCAACATTCCACATGGAAGGCAAATGATGCTCTTGCTGGCGACCTCCATTGGGGATAGTCTGAGAGCTTGTACACACTGAAGCATTTTTCAGCTGTTAATCCACATTTTCCCCATTTGAATTAAACCAGAATAATCTAATTTGAATCTGTATATGAGGAGCAACTTTCATCTTTCCGGTTTATACCATTAGTTGTTTGCTGTTGTGTTTCTTCCCGCCTTCTAATTTATTGGTTCCATTCTGCCAGTTACATACTGACAGGGCATGTAGGCAGATATGCTATACATACAACTTGCTGTTGTTCTAAAAAACCCACCCAAAAAGCGTGTGGAAGAACATAGGTGATTGTAAATTTGCTAGTACATTTTTTTGAAACATATATCAAGATACGTACTGAAGGACCTGCATCAATCCTCCTCATTTCCACTGCCCTCTGGTGTGTAGGAGCCATCAACTAAGTTGTTTAAGCAGATTGCTGCTGGTCACACTTCAGTGGTGGTGGTGGTGGTGGTGGGAGATAACATCTGTAACATGGATTGTGGCTTTGAAAGTTGACTTGACTGGTATGCACTAAAACAATATTTAAAAATTCAATTCATTACAGTTAAGGAGTAGAAAAGCACACTACCAACACACACACACACACACACACACACACACACACACACACGGTTGCAGTCTGAATAAAAATGGTTCAAAAACTTGGACTTTGATAAAACATATAGACAACAAAACAGATTAACACATCTAACTGGCCTGTAGACCTTTAGCTTTTCTACTGCTTTCATAAAATTACATGCATTTCAAAACTGCACCTCTCTCTTTTCAGGTCAGGATCGCAGCGAAGCCACTTTAATAAAAAGGTTTAAAGGCGACGGTGTTCGATACAAAGCAAAACTCATTGGGATAGACGAAGTTTCTGCGGCACGAGGCGACAAGTTATGTCAAGATTCCATGATGAAATTAAAGGTGTTGTGAAACTCTCCCCCCCCTCCCCAAATATGTTATTGATCAAAGTATTACCTATTTGGACTGAGCCATTTTTATGTGAAAAGGGGATTTGAGGAGTCAATGAGCTACCTGAAACATCACTTCCAACAATGTTCTTGCACCGATTCCCTGGTGTTTGGAGCCCTGATAGACTGCTTCATTGTCAAATTTTGTAAAGCCCTTCTTCCTATTAAAAGTCATGACATGGCCAATCAGATTTAGTCACGTGGCTGTATCAATGCAAAGAAATGGAGGAAAATCCGCTTTGCTTGCCCTCAGTGACATCATCACATTGACTATGGTGATAATGGCACGGGGAAGACCAAGTGCATTTTAAAGGGGAGGGAAATATGTGAAGAGACTTTGGATTCAAAGATCCATGCCTTTTGGAGGTCATTTCTTATTTTAGATCAGGGATGGGAAACCCCTACCCTTCCTAATGTTGCTGGACTGCAGTTCTCATCATCCCAGGCTGTTTGTCATGTTGGCTGGGACTGACAGGAGTTGGAGTCCCAGAACATCTGGAGGGCCACGGGTTCCCCTGTTTTAGATGGTACAGAAGCAAATGTTCCCAGTAAACTTATATGTATTCGCAACAAAATCTCTGATCTGAGAAACAACATTGTCCATGCAAATGGGGTAAGGATAAGGGACATAAAACAAAGCCACATAAACATGCAGTGGAATATGATGTACGTATTTATAGTTTATATGCCAACATTTACTACACACACATCTTGTGTTTCTACAATATTTTTGTCCAATTTTTAAAAAAGAAAAAGTTGGAAAGGGATTTTAAGTACTTGGTAAATAAGGAAGAACCCAATTTGAAAGGCTGGCTCTTTTTGTGTCTAAGCAGCATGTACCACAGCACATGCATAAGATTAAACTGTTTGTAGTTTCTTTCTCATTCATTCCTTGGTTCCATCTGCCAACAAGTGGTTTGGGAGCTTCTGGCTGTTAACAAGGCTAGGCTGGCCCTTTTGTCTCCATCCCAGAGGGTCTCAATTTCCATCTCTCCTCCAAAATGTTTGATTCCTGTTAGCATAATTGAGAGACTTGCCTGTGTAATGTTGAGAGGTTACTAGAACCAAAAGAAACAGGTGGTGTCACAAATTCAGATTGCTGTTTGCTCCTGCTCTATTGGTTTTTACCATGTACTGGGATGGTATTATTTATTTCTTTTTAAATATTCATGTCCTTCTGCTGAAAATTTACCTGCAGCATATTAATTTGTTTCTACTAAAGGCAGCCTTATTTAAAGGCCTACATGAAGGGCATAGAACCTGGCCACTTGCATTTGGACTCTGGGACAAGTCACCATTTGTGCCAGATTCTTTCCATAAGCTTGCATCATTTGATAGGGATGCCCTCTTGTATCAATGGGGCTATGATACCACCCTGGAATCCCTGAGGCAAAGGCTTTGGGACATTTCACATAGCGACCTGCAATCTTGATCTCAAGTAATTTGTGGCCTGGTAGCAGAAGGAATCCAATATGTGTACGACTTTCAGATACCCTCATATCTTAGGAACCTGTCTGTACCAATCTAACGGCCTTTATTTACCAGAACCAGACTAAATATATTTCCATCGGAAGTGCTAAATGGTAGACTGAGAGACATCCCTTATCAGAATAGGCTTTGTTTATGTTCTCAGGACGTTGATTGCATGAAACATATTTTATTGCATTGTGGGCAGTACGAGCAAGCAAGGGACCAACTGATCAAACACATACTGGCAAATCTGCTGGGAAAATCTGAAGCTTCCCATATTAAATATCTTTTGGATGACAGTTCTAATTATATTACACTGGCCGTGGCAAAGTTTCTCTTGGAAGTTAAAAGAAACAAGTATCATAATGCTTGAGATAAAACAAAATGGCCACCCCGGTTCCTCTCTCTTTTGTGGTTGGCTGTCTTAATTGTATTTTGTTCTGAAATTTTTGATGGGTCTTTGGATCACAATAAAGATTTAAATTTAAAATTCCTAGGGATGCAGTGAATGCTAACTTGTGCGTACAGAACAGTTCAGAAACATGAGTAGTGGTTGCATATTATTATAGGAATATTTGTGATCTCTCACGATAAATCTCCAGAAAGCAAAAATCACTGCCCCAACAAAAAATAAACTAGCATTGTCATGTTATAATAATTTGGAATGCAAAATTTTTGTACTCAGTGGCTGAAAAATGAACATCATACTTTAGCTGCAGTTCATTCATTTTCAGCACTGTGCTCTTGTTATAAAAAAAGTGTGCCTAGACATTCTGTTGTTGCGTCCATAACCTAGGTTTAAGGCACCATTTAGCTCCTAGCTTTCATATCTTGGTCTCTAACACTGATCGGAGAGTATACATTACTCTTGTTGCCTTGAGCTTGAAAATAACACAGGACTGATTGAATGTCTCAGGGTAGTTAGCACAACTGAATGGATGTGCAAACAGCCTGATTTAGGGTTGTGTGCTGGAGAGCTGCTTTCAGTTCTGGGATTAGTAATTTGTAAGCACCACATACCAGAGTCTGAAAATATTACTGCTGTGAATAGACACCAGAAATATTGATGAATTTTTTTAAAAGTGTACATCCAAATAGCATGCTTTTGTCAGTTTCACATTACAAAACATTACTGAAAGTAGATACTCCAAATATATATTTGTTTCCATGGCACCAAGTACAATAAATGTAGAAAATACAGCTTCCACCTGTAGAATATCCATGCAAGGACTTCTAAGTAGTAAATCTAATTTATTAAACAGAAACAAACAATAATGACATATAGAATGACTATATGTGGAAGCAAAGCATCGTAATAGTATTAGTAAATTTTGTACTCGGTATCTGCAGTTCCTTTCCTTTTATTTTCTCCAATCTATTCTTATCTCAGTTGAATGCCTGTTCCTTTTCCTTCCTTCACTCACCTTAGATACTCTAGTTTCTGAGACTTCTTCCCAGTCGCCACCCTGCCCCACACAGCTGCTCTTTTCTGAAGGCCTGTGCAAGATTTAATCTGAGTGAGTTGGTCAGCTCTCACTTCCTTTGCAGAAGCTGGAATACAAACATTCTGTTTGCTGAGCAGTAAACGGCGTTTCCGTGCGCTGCTCTGGTTCACCAGAAGCGGCTTAGTCATGCTGGCCACATGACCCGGAAGCTGTATGCCAGCTCCTTTGGTCAATAAAGCGAGATGAGCGCCGCAACCCCAGAGTCGGCCACGACTGGACCTAATGGTCAGGGGTCCCTTTACCTTTACCTTTTAGGGGTGTTTATGAATACTCTATCACCACACTAGCTCATCAGTGCTGTCACAAGTTTGACTGTTTCAAGAACAGTGTTATACAACTAAGCATAATGCTCCACCATAACTAGATACCATAAAGGGGATCTGTAACATTTTAAATTTGATAGATGCTGAAGTAGGGCATTAAGACTAATGGATTGTATGCATACAGCAGATTAGGTGGGGATACTTTCTAAACTGTATTGCCCAAGATTAGAGATTGTGGTGCCACATGTTTGAATGTGTCCTCAAGAGAAAAAATAAATCCATCTGTATGGAAAACTAGCATGTCTGCAAGAAAGCTGGGCTACAATATTTCTTCTGGATACCTTTTTCATATATGTTTTTGTTCATTTACACAAGGTAGCATTAAAGCATGTTATTTCCCCATGTGTAGCCCAAAGTTATACAGTCTGATGGTGTTTTTTTGCCACAAATGAGACCTGCAACAAATGCTTGCAGAAGTTACTGTTCTCTATTCAGGATTCCATCTGCTAATGCCATGTTGTTTCTCAGAGATCCCATTTTGGCTACAATCCTGTTCATACTCAGCACCAGAAATCGCTATTGGAAAGAGTATTGATGATACTATTTACACTAGCTTTAAAAATAATGAATTGGAACAGAAGAAGTTATACAGCTGCTTCTAGCAACAGTGTTATTTTCTAAATAATAAATGCATTTCCTAATGTGGCAAAGAGAAAGACTGTGGGTGTGGTTTGTCTAAGGGGTTCTAATTAATGCATCAAAAATAAAACACCATATTTTGGCTTTTTGTATGAACAGTCAGAGGCCTTATTTGTTGAGGAAAAAGTGGACTAGTCCTCTGGTTGTTCGACTTCTGTGATTATATAATTCTTTATGAATCTAGAAATTAAAAAGAAAAAGAAAGATAATATTTGTGTAAAGGCGGGGGAGGGGGAGAACTCAAATCAGAAAAGAAAGAGACAAAGAATGTGGATACTAAGAATTTTCTACCTACTTCCCAAAATGGAAATTTCATCAGCTTCACCTACCTAGAAATAAAACATTTCTACTGTGTTCCAAGGCAGCAGAAAAAAGAAGAATGTACAGGGAAATTATCAGTACAGTAAGATTTTGATTGTGGCAAAACTACATGGTTTCAGATGAAAAATGAATAACACAGTTCATAGCAGGAGGGTGTTTTGAAAATTGATATGTAAAGTGGATCTGCCTATGGAAGCCAGTGTCCAACACAGTCCGCAGTACATTTATACAGAAGTCAGTACCAATTAATTCAGTGGGCCTTACTTAATAACAAGTATCGATAAAAGAGAATATATTGCCCCAAACCAACGGAAAGCTAAAAGTGTTCAGTTCTTTAAGGAATAACACACTGCCACTGCTCACTAACGTCTGCAGACAATGGGCAGAGACAAAATGTCAAATTATTTTAAATCGGAACCATTCTGTTTTCTCCCAACAGGGAATTGTTGCTGCAACTCGTTCAAAAGGGGAACACAAGCAGAAAATATTTTTAACTATCTCATTTGGAGGAATCAAAATCTTTGATGAGAAGACAGGAGTAAGTAAAATAATGACACCAGACAACACAATTGAATCTCTTGGTACTTGTATCCTTGAAAGCTTCCTGTGGCTGGGCAGTAATTTTTGATCAATATAAAGTCACACAAAACAGATGACATGCTTCATAAATTGCTTATTGTAGATCATGGGTAGGCAAACTAAGGCCCGGGGGCCGGATCCGGCCTAACTGCCTTCTAAATCCGGCCCGCGGACTCTCCGGGAATCAGCGTGTTGTTACATGAGTAGAATGTACCCTTTTACTTAAAATGCATCTCTGGATTAATTGTGGGGCCTGCCTGGTGTTTTTACAAGAGTAGAATGTGCCCTTTTATTTAAAATGCATCTATGAGTTATTTGTGGGGCATAGGAATTCATTCATTTCCCCTCCAAAAAATATAGTCCGGCCGCCCACAAGGTCTGTGGAACAGCGGACTGCTCCCCTGCTGAAAAAGTATTCTGACACCTGCTGTAGATCAAAGCAACAGCCTTCAATAACTAAGGCGTAGTTATTGTTTTGTTTGTTCGTTTGACACAGTAACTCAATGAAGCTACTTCTGTGTCTGATATGATTTTATCCACATACCTTGAAGTTGTTAAAACTAGGGCCAGGGGCTTTTTTGACAGAATACATAAGGTGATGTAGGACATATTAAGGACTCATTTCTGTCCATTTCCATGTGAAAGACAAACATTTGAACTGGTATTTTGTGTCAAACTACACATGATCTTAATTGCGGGGATGCAATTATCATGTATATTATTGTTATTCAGATTGTGGCGGCAAGGAAGCCTAAACTGTCTCTGTCATAGGTGCCAACTCCCTGAGGCCTTGGGTGTCTGAGCACCCACAAAATTCCTCATAAAGAGGCTGGTCACCCACAAATTTCAGTGCCTGGGCCCCAGGCACCCATGGTCGCGGGACCAAGCTGGCACTCCTGGTCTCTGTTATGGGGGGAGGGGAGAGAGGAGGGTATTGTGTTCATATGTAAAGTGCTGAAAGTATGTACTAAAAGGGTAGTGGCTGCTTGTTGTTGTTGTTGTTGTTGTTGTTGTTATATTAAAATCTCATAACACAGAGGCTAAAGAATGGTTTGAACTTATCTCATAGTCAAGTCATTATATTTCCATCACTTAAACAATTTTATTTTGGATTAACAGGGGCTTAAGTCAAACATTAAAATAAAATCAGAACACACTGAAAAACAGCTTTTATCTTAACTATAATTATCTTCACCGTGGCTTATGCCCTCTCTTGAATTTTAAAAAGGATCTCAATTAAATTTTTATATAAATTAACTATTTAGCATGATGCTAGAAATAAAACCAGACTGATGGCAGATAGAATTAGCTTTCCTAATTAATATTATGTTATTGGATAACCAAGATCATTAAACTTACAAGTAAATAATGCAGTGTCAATTATGAAGAGTTATTGGGATAGTACTGGGTACTATATATTCAAAGTATGATACACTGTTTGATTATCTAAGCTTATAACCTTATGCAAGTGTTGCATTCTGCTTCCTGTAATTTACAAGTGATGCCAAGGAAGAGTTGCCAATGTTTCATGAACTTGTCCGCCAAGCTCGTCCTTCCCAGTGTATCTGAAGTGGGATGTGAAATCTGTGAGGCATTATGGCAGTATCTGGCATTTACTAGGACATTTCCAAGTTACAGCAGTTCCTGTGTCCATAGGGAAATTGTTTTCTCCAACTTCTAGAATGAGAAAAAAATGAGTATGATTCAGAGGAAGCATCCACAAAGATGCTAGCACCTGAAAAAGAAGATTTTTAGCTTCACTGGTCAGAATGATAATATAATTTCTAAAGCTATAAGAGAGTGAAGTCTGCTGTTGTCATTCCAGTAGTGGATAGTGTGGATAGTGTGACACAGTGTGACATTTCCAGTTGGTCACACTGCTGCTGCTGACCGGGAGGTAGAGGGGAAGTGGCAAAAGCACCAGCAGGATTAGTTCTGCTGGTGTGTTTGCACTGCACCACCATCTCTCCCACCCTGTTATATCTTCCAGTAAGCAACAACAATGTGACTGACCAGAGATTCTGTGAGTTGTGGCACCACACACCATGCACTACAGGATATAGGCCTGCAACTGGTGTGCTCTCATTCCAGTTCTCACTTGAGAACCTGCTACTGTCGATGTCATAAAATGAGGAGAAATCCCAGTTACAGGCCCTTCTTCCTACAATCACTTTATTCTGCTGATTCTGACTTTTCCTCATCATGCCAGATGTTCCACAGAACACAATAAAGAAAAAAAAGTAGTTAATTAGCTGCAGTTGCTACAGTTGCATTATTTCCATTGAGACTGGGCCATGGAAAGCAGTCTGAGGTGAGTGAGGAACTACGAGCCCCAAGACAGAGTAGGGGTCAAGAACAGGACCAAGGGGCAAGCCAGGAGTTCAAACCAAAGAGCAAGTGAATTCTTGAGGTCAAATTGGAAGCTGGCCCAAATAATAACCTAGGATTCAGGAAAACCTTGTTTCTCAAGCAAGGATCAGCTGGATAAAGGGTAGTTCTTCCTACTCCTTTCTGCCTAGAAGGATCCAGTGATCAGTCTTGGTGGTCAATCAGGAAGGTAGTTCACTGAGAAGGTTGCCACCTGCAGTTCATTGATTCTCTACATGGGGCAACCACACATGGATTTACAGCAGCTTCTGACTATTTAGCGTACTTCACATCTTCAAACAAATAATTTTTTTGCTGGAACTGAAAATCATGGATAGTTGCTGCATCCCTGTGTGGACTATAATCCTCCTGTCCTCCGGCGCTGCCCCACTGCCCCAGTTTGGATAAGTTCATTGTCATGTAATCATTTGCCAAATTATTACTTATTTCACAAAATGCCCATGTCTGATTTCTCTCATTTGTCTGCGTTACTCATGCACATACGTCTGACCTAATTTAAAAGAGACAAATGTTGATTTTTGTGCGCTTTGTATCTTGTTGGCTAATATTGGATTTTAATTTATCACAATAAAAAAATCAATGTGTAGCCCTAAACCAGCAAATTCTCTAAAAATTGGCATTGGCAGGCCTGACTTTAGATGGATGGTTTTAAAGAAACTGCTCCATAATTAGAGCTTAAAATAATGTATTTGGGTTACTGTCAGAAATCTTGCCTGTGACTTTTTCCTTTGCATTTATAGCGTACTTTCATGCACTGCGAATGTAATATTCATGAAAAAATATACATTTTAATTAATATTTTAGCTGTCTTTGTACTTGAAGTCTTGATGGGTGTGCTTGATGTACTTGCACTTTCTGATGGAAAGTGTCACTCAAGGCAAATACTGTCACTAAGAATTAGAACAATTGTTGGTGAGGTTTCACTCCACTTAACACTTCAATCCTCTAAAACACTGGAGAAAGAAAATATACTGTCCCTCTTACTAACGTGGGATGATTTAATTTTACTGTTTGTAATTCTTTTTGCTATTTGTGGGAGGAGGGCTGTGTTTTGAGGAGGGGGAAGTGTGTCCAAAATGCATGCATGGATTTTTGGATTCCATCTTGTGAGGATGATTAGGGAGGCAGGAGAGGATATATTAATTAATGATACCCTTCCTAACTTGCGCTAGCAAGTTCCATATCCTAGCAGAGTTCCAAACATCCCCCTTTTTAAATTACACAGCGGTTAGCTTGTTGCTAGCTCGTCTAAGCCTCACGATTTAAGATTCCTGGTAAGGTCCCTTCTAATCCCTCTTAAAAAGAATAGACATGAGAATCTGATTAAATTTAATATAAAAGTAGTTTACTCACAGAGGGACGCGGGTGGCGCTGTGGGTTAAACCACAGAGCCTAGGACTTGCTGATCAGAAGGTTGGCAGTTCGAATCCCCGAGACGGGGTGAGCTCCCATTGCTTGGTCCCTGCTCCTGCCAACCTAGCAGTTCGAAAGCACATCAAAGTGCAAGTAGATAAATAGGTACCGCTCCGGAGGGAAGGTAAACAGCGTTTCCGTGTGCTGTTCTGGTTCGCCAGAATCGGCTTAGTCATGCCGGCCACATGACCCGGAAGGTGTACGCCAGCTCCCTCGGCCAATAAAGTGAGATGAGCACCGCAGCCCCAGAGTCAGCCACGACTGGACCTAATGGTCAGGGGTCCCTTTACCTTTACCTAGTTTACTCACACATTCATTCAGGTTCACAGATAGATCCCTGAAGGCAGGCTTAGGTTACATAACTATATATCTACATCAGGCATAGGCAACCTCAGCCCTCCAGATGTTTTGGGACTACAACTCCCATGATCTCTAGCTAACAGGACCAGTGGTCAGGGATGATGGGAATTGTAGTCCCAAAACATCTGGAGGGCCGAGGTTGCCTATGTCTGATCTACATGAACTGTCGCATAAGGGAATTAGTCCCAAGTGACCGCGACTGAGCAGTCACTTCTCCTAACACATAGGAAAACAAAAATGGAGAACACAGAGAGCAGAATATGGAGGCCATGTGCTCCTCTACCAACAACAGGCCACACCCACACCAAGTCACATGCAGTGGAAGTCTGTCCCAGCTCAGGAGGATACAGGAGGTTTTATCCTGAGTGGTACAAAAATATCCCCTAACATGTCCACTGTAGGAATGTTGTACTTGACTGCTATAAGTTTCACATCCCACACGTCTTAGATTTGTAATACCCTCCATACCCTTCCCAGCCCCATCATAGAGCAACTGACTGATGTTTGCAGCAAAGTGACTGCATGGAACAAAAAAAAAAAAGATTAGGGGGTGAAGCAGAACCAGATGATAACCACTTCAAAACCAAGAACTTATGAAATAAATGGTGGATGGGTGGATAAGTCCCATGGTGGGCTCAGGGAGCGGGGCTTCCTTAAATAGTCTGTGAGTAGCCCAGCGACAGGGGAGTCTTCCCTCTGATCTTCCAGCAGCTCCTGGCTCCCCTGAGAGCCAACTACCTACAGTAGTACCTCTGGATACGAATGGGATCCGTTCCAGAACCCCGTTCACATCCTGAAGCGAACGCAACCCTTGTCTGCACATGTGTGGGTCACAATTTTCCGCTTCTGCGCATGCACGTGGTGTCATTGCTTCCGGGTCGCCGCAGAGCGCAACCCGAAAGCGCTCAACCTGAAGCAACTTCAACCCAAGATATGACAGCATTTGACAGCTGTGCAGGACAGCACCGTCTTTCTTACCTCAAGATTATTGAGTGAAAATATAGCTGTCTTAAAACCCCCCAAAATCATTAGTTTCTGATGCGTACAAGGACTTGCAATATACCAAAAATTCTTCAGTATTTGTTTTTTTAGCAATCTCCCAGAAGTGGAACAGGTCAAATATGTGGGTACATTTAACTTATGAGGGTATGTCAAGCAGGGCAAAGTTTGGCCAATCAGGATAGAAGGGTTTTTTTAAAAAAAAAATCCTTTCCTTATTATTCTGACATTTAAAGTGTGTAATATGTATATCCCAAGCAAATATGCCAAGTGCTATTTATTCTATTCGCTCGCTTGCTGGCATAATTAGCCCTCTTGAGTCTCCTCAAAATGATATCGCTGAGATCGATATGCAGAATTTATAACTCGGGAACAGCCTATAGATTTTTGACATTTTCAGGATTATTTTAAGACTGTAAACCTGGTTCCTAATTTAATGGTTTTGTCATGTTTTGATATATACATATAAAGACATATTTGAGGTTAAGAATACATATATTGAGCATAAATAAAAATACCAGTAAAAATGTGGACTCCAGTAAAAAAAAATCAAAAACAATAACGCTACAACCAGTATGGATGTAAAAAAAACAAAACATTGGCAACAAACTCCCACATGAGGACACAAGAGGCCTAATGCTAACTTGGACCAAAGTTCCATGTAGCCAGTGCTCTATGAAGCTTGTGAACAGGGCATCCTGTTAATAATATAAAATATCGCCTGATATTTTATATGATACTCTGCTTCAGCAAGAAGGAACAGATAGTTCCGTGACATCTCAGAAGCTGACAGATTTGTTATGAATAATCTTTCATGGACTGATTAAATTCTGTTGGGTGGCACAAGTTTTCTGTGATTTTCAAGAGGCTGCAATATGCCCCAATGATAGGTAGGTACCATGGAATAATGATTTCATAATATAGTGCCTCCAGCCTCCAGTTAATCTATGCCCATTCAAAGCATTCTGTCACACACTAGCATGGTCAGGAAGCAGAACTCAGGGTGACATTTTGCTGGTTGAAGTAGTGTTGATAACTTTTTTTTTTTGGCTAGGACAGCATCCCCCAACCTGGTGCCCCCCAGATGTTTTAGATAGCAAAAGACTAGAAGTCGCTCAGAGTTGCTGGAGGAACCCAATCAGATGGGTGGGGTACAAATAATTTACTACTACTACTACTACTACTGCAGGAATCCCATATCTGCAGCAGCCAGTTATACAGTGGTACCTCAGGTTACAGATGCTTCAGGTTACAGACGCTTCAGGTTACAGACTCTAACCCAGAAATAGTACCTTGGGTTAAGAACTCTGCTTCAGGATGAGAACAGAAATCGCGCGCTGGCAGTGCAGCGGCGGCGGGAGGCCCCATTAGCTAAAGTGGTACCTCAGGTTAAGAACGGTTTCAGGTTAAGAACAGACCTCCAGAATGAATTGAGTTCTTAACCCGAGGTACCACTGTAATCGTTTAATTTTAATTTCATATTTTGCCATGTGCAAAAGAGCAAGGCAATACGCGCATAGAAATAAGAGCAATAAACACGGTATATTAGTCATAATCCATTGATTAGATCTTTCAATTGTGCACAGTCATAAAGTTTCTCTTAATGGCTGACCCAGTTTTGAAGCCAATGTTGCTGTTATGACCTAATTTCTGTTACAGCAAGTTTTTCATGTGATAAATTGACTTCTGAAACCGTCACAAGCTTTTCCACCAATTTAGCTGGCAGCAAATATCAAGATAATATAGCTATGCATTTTTAATGGTGGACATTTTGGTAGGATGGTAGCATCTTGCCTCAGGAGCAGTGGGACAGTGCCAACCACCGAATGCAGCACCTCCCAGCCTCACAAATTTGGCACCATATAAACCTGCACAAGTCAGATTTCAGGTGATTCTTGCTATGTTGCAGGATCAGCTTGGAGAGGAAAGCCCTAAGAACTGAGAGATGGGTGCAAGATAGGGGGTGTCTGTTCTGGGGGGTAGGGAATCCCATGGATATTTCCCCCCCCCCAAGATTCTTTGAAAATCTTCAGCATCTTAAACTGTTGGCACCTGCAGAATTCGGATTTGCAATTTTTGTAAATATCAGTATGTTGAAATATACAGGCTGCTTTGCTGCCCAAAAAATACCCTCAAAGCAGCCAACAATAAAAAAAATCCTTAAATGTTATGTCTTACATTTTATTTAAGTTCTGAAAATATCTCTCATTTCCTTTCTTAGTGTGTTTGGACTGGAAGGTCAACAGCATTAAAATTGGGGGGGGGGGAATGAAAATAATTTGTATTTTCATGGTTGTCAGACTAAAAGTATTGCTGATGGTATCTAGAGCAAGAAGAGGCTAGATGATTATTAAAGGATCCCACCCCCAATGTATGAAAAATTCTGAAGTGTAATGTAATAAATGCCCTCAGGAAACAGGTTTTTATAGGAAGAAAATATTGCCAGGAAACAGCTACATGAATGAATGGAGTATGATGCAGGACATTTTTAACTGGCTTAACTTGGGTGTCTCAATCTGTTGAGGCCCAAAAACTCATCTAGGGTTAATATTTCTCAACTCATGTACAACCATATCATGCAAGTCCTATCCATGAAAGTGTTTGCCTTAACTGCTAGGCATCTATTCTGTTCTCTACGGTTAATTCAAGGTGAGCTTTTTTTGCTGCCAGCGCTAGATTCGAATCAGGCTTTTAGAGTGAGCAAAATTCATAGGAGTATACCTAGCATGATATTATCCGCACAATAATAGCATCAATAATAATGCTCACATAGTAATATATGGACTATTTTAAGTTTAACAAGGACTTAATTTTTCTGCTATAGCCAGAAGGTGCTCAGGATGGACTTTGATTTCTGTCTGATATAAAATGTTGATATAAATGATTTAAAATGTCCAGTGTTCAGAGTAATCAAGACCTGGCCCTCAGTTCAACTAAACTAGTCACAATTGTCCCATTGAAACCAATGAATTAGTTTAATCAGAACTAACTTGTTCAGTTGATTTTTATTATACATAGCTACTATCCTATACGTGCACACCAACATCCAGCCCTGCCCTTAATTTATGTATAGCTGAAAGCTCTTTCTAGCAGAATTTTGTGGGTGACATTCCAGCCTAAGAGAAAGTGCTTGACAAGAGAACTCTTGACATAATAATAAAGGAGTCCATCTCAGAACCACTGAAATGTTTTGTCACAAGTGGTGAAAACGCCGCAGCAAAGAGTGATGTCCCTGTTTAAAGTCTTGTGTCTATTTGTCTTTGATATCTTCTTCTCCTGTATGTCTGCAAAGTTACTCCCACTTGTAGCCGATATTTTTCTCTCGATGCAGTGTGCTATATCTCACCAATTGCTTTGCAGTTTTTTTGTTTGCTCTGCTGTTAGCAGTTGTATTAGTATCATTTCTGACATTTCCCAGCAATACTGGTGCTGTTGATGCGTTGTGTTGGCTTGCCAGATGCAAAGAACCCAAGTTCAATTAACACATTTTATTCTTTTACACAAAATGCAGGAGATTCTGATACTAGTGCTTGGAAGTAGAAATAATAAACCATTTAAAAAACAAAAGAAAAACCAACCACTGTAAATCTGATAATATTGGGATATGGTGGCTATTATGGCTCTTCATTTGGTGTAATTCAAGATTACTGATGCTGTATCAGTCAAGATTTCTCTGTTTTAAATACTGGAATCAAATACCAAAATTGATTCGTGACATAGATTCACTGGCAGAGGAAGAGGAGTGTGGGGGGAGCTCACTGCCCCCAGCAGCACGATCCTGGTGGGGTGCCATCGCGGCTCCCCCCCCCCCGTGCTGGGTGCCACCCCCCCCCGCAGGCAGTGTGCCATGCCCCCAGGATGTGCACCACGCCCCTGTGGGCAGCGTGCCACGCCCCCGGGGGCCACGCCATGCCCCCGGGGGCCACGCCAGCCCCACTCCCGCCTGCTCTCCCCCCTGGTGCTGGAGCATGAAGCTCTGCCACTGCATAGATCCAAGATGTCTGGTGGACTAAATATAACCTTATGTTTCCTGGCTGGAGTAGGTAGTCATTCAGATTCTGAGGGTGGGGGGGGTGGGGGGGATAGAAAACATGATTATTTTGCTGTTTTGATATTTTTGTTCCTTGCTTTTGTTATACGTGCCTATGAACTTGGAATGAACAGATATTCAATGATGCACTGGAAAGCTTGAGAGGGGGGGAATATATGAGAACTGTTCAACAATCAAATGAATTAAGTGATAATTTTGATTAAGAGAACAGAAAAACAACAACCCTGAAATCATGCTGTGCACAGTTGCTAAAGCGGGGGGGGCACACTATATTTCTTACTAAAATAAATAAATGTACCCAGGGAGCAAGAGACACTGCTTCAAAGCCATGAAAGAATCATTGCATGCATTTAAATACAAGGTGAGAGCAGCACAGTGTTAGAGACCCATTCAAAGACATCCTCTGATTTTGCAGCAAAAAGCCAGAAAAAGGGATAAGTAAAAGCAACTCAAAGGAGTTATGCCTGTTTTGAACTAAGCTGGTGTACTGAGTATTTAATTGTAATTTCTGCTTTGAGATTCAGATGAGAGAAAAAAGAATGAAGCTGAATGCTAAACCTAATCTACATGAAAATGAGAAGGGGCCAAAATCATCTTTTGCATTTTATCCTGCCCATGAAGTCCTTGGATCTTTGTCCTGTGCGAACACTTCCCCAGCAGGGCTTTCCAATATGCCATCTTGCTTTAATTGAAAAAAAGAATTATTATAACCCAATTTGACAAGCTCCTAGGATTCAGCTTAGTTGTCGAACAATTCGGCTCCTGAACGCCACAAGCCCAGAAGTGAGTGTTCTGGTTTGCAAATGTTTTTCGGAAGCCGAATGTCCAACACGGATTCCAATTGAGTGCACAAAACTCCTGTAGCCAATCACAAGCCACACCTTGGTTTCTGAACATTTTGGAAGTCTAACGGACTTCCAGAATGGATTCTGTTTGACCTCCGAGGTACGACTGTATTTTACAGGACAAGTGTGAGGGTGCACAATTTAATGCTAACTGATAATGCATAACGCATAACTCCACTCTTTCAGTTACATGCAATAAACCAGTGAAAACCCAGCCTGAATTCTTAACCATATTGAATGGATTTTTAATCTAGACAATAAGAATGCCTGCAATATGAAATTTATATCAATGATTTTAGTGTAAACACATTTCTAGATACCTTACTCATTTAGATCCTTGATCATTTCTTTATAAAATGTTTTTTTGATGATGAGGATGTCAAATCTATCTACCTGGTTGTTTATGGTATATAATTATTCCATTTTATTTGAAAGTGTTTTCTGGCTGTGCCATTTCCAGTATGCTATTGGGCTGGAGAAAACGCTCTAGAAATTCCTTGTGGAGAAGCTCACAAAAACGTTTCCTTGGTTTATCAGTAGAGTCACTCCTTATGGAAGGTGTACTGGGATTGCAGATTTATTTTCCATTTATAGTTAAGCCATGTTTAAGAGGCCGGTTATCTGAAGAGAAGCCCATTCATATTTGGAGAATGTTCCAAGGTTACGACTTCCTTTCTCTTCTATACTTGCCTTCCAGGAGTGAGAAATTCTGTCACCTATTGTGTGACACAACTGAATGAAAGGCTCCAGGTCACACAGATTCAGTGGTGGACCATTCATTTGCAGCCACATAGTGTTTTGCTAATTTTCGAGAGAATAAACAGCCCCTTCTGAGGAAAGAGTTCAATCATGTTCACGCTCAGAAGTCCTGCTTCCTGGCCCATTTTGTAGTCAGTTCTTCTATAAAACCACAAATTGGCATCCTGCTCTTTGTTCACTTTTTCTTTCTCTCTCCATGCTATCACATTCAATTTGTCCTCTTTTATTTGCTCACGAGCCGTGGAGTCATTGTGGTCTCTGCCAGGGTCTGTGCCTAAAATAATAAACTACTATGTTCATTGGAATGAAAGCGCCAAGTTAGCTTTGCCTTTCACGTTTAAACTGCAGGATCTTTTCCTCTGCTGGCTGCATTAAAAAACAACAGCACAACACCTAGCAGTTAGAATTTAAAATCTTTATGTATTACTTATCTTTGTACCCATCTATGGTGAAAATGAGCAAATTAGCTATATGCATGTGAGATAAAATAATTTCCACTTGGCATGTTGTAAAACACTTCACAAACAGTATGTCAATGAAGTGTCACAAGGGCAACATTTTCCATACATAAAATCCATGTTTGTGCAAAATGTACCAAATGTACAACAGCATATACAGTCATTTCCTTTCAAGTTGCTTTTCCCCCTTCAGAGTCAGAAGGCTAATGCTTTCTTTGTGTACTGCATGGACATTTAATCTTGGTCTGCCATATACATACCAGATTGAATGGGATGACATGTTGCATATTTGTGGTGGTTATCATGGTGAAACTGGCAGATGTCTTAGTTAAACCTGGATAAGACCTACAGTTGGCAAAGGGAAATGCTGAACAGTTGCGCACACAGAATGCAATAATTTATTCCATACTTTTTCACAGAACTGGAGTATCCTGCTAAATTTCAACTGGATGGGTGCAGTGGCTTTTCTGCAAATTTTAGGATTAGAATAACTTTCTATAAGGTATTCATCAAAAAATATCCATATTGCCTATTGAAACATGTCATATCGCAGAAAAACAGACACACAGACTTTTAACAAAAATTGGGGGTGCAGAATATGAAGGGGTTAAATTTATAGTTGCAATAATTCCATCTGATTACAAGCTTGGCCTGTAAGTAACAGTAGCGATTTCCCTCTGTACCCTCTACTCACTCTGACCATGATGTTTCTTCTCTCTTTCCTCATATTTCCACCCTGACATTATGGCAGGCTTAGAGATGCTATTACCTTTCACTTTCAGCACATGGATATAGCTTCTTCTTATTCTTTTCATGGCTGGATTGCCAAGGTGGATCCCTGCTTCAATACAAGCCATCTTACAGAGTTCCATTTCAGCTCTGGCGAGCCCAGAATCCTTTCAAGGCATTTCTATTTGGGATTTGAAATTTGTCCAAATCAGATCTTCACCATGTATTGCAGCATGTGGGTAGACATAACTGCTGGTTTGATGAAAGTTTGTTGTGTAGACTGCTCAGTTGCGCTGTGTGTGTGTCATTAGACAAGACAGACAAGTTCCTAGATCATGTATAAAGGTATCATTGAAGGTGGTTTTCTGAACGAGATTTTCACCTGCAATTAGCATTATTCAATGTAGGATTAGTACCGCTCACTCATTTGTGCTGGGTTGTGTTCCATATCCCATGCATTATGCTTTGTTGAGCTGCATTGTTTCTGCAGGGTTTGCCTCTTACCTGCCAGAGAGTGCTGCCATTAATATTCTGAATAAATACCATCTTTTGTTTTATTTCATAGACACAGGGAAAGCTGCTGAAATATAATTAGCTGCTGTGTTTTAATCAGCTTTAGTTGTTCTGAAATAATTTCCATGCATTATCAGCATTATACAATCTGTTGTAACACCAAAAAAGCATGCATAATTGAGCCACCTGGTTTATTCTTTTAACAGTGCAACCCTACAAATGCCTACTGAGAAATAACCCTGACTGAGTTCAGTGGGACTTACATCCAGGTAAATGTGTAAAGCAGAAGGAGCCAATATGGTAGTCTCCAGATTTAGATTCCCAACTCCCATCAGCCCCAGTCAGCTTGATGATGGAAGTTGTAGTCCAGCAACATCTGGAGGGGACAGTGTTTGCTATCTCTGATCTGAGATGTACCTCGGTTCTCTTGCAGCCTTGGTAAGGAGTTGCCCAGAGGAGCCTACATGCCTTGGCCAGCCACCTCTGGCAAGTAAGAAGAGCCTCCAGGAGTCTTAGTAGAGAAGACTTTAAGGCTATTAACCACATCAGTATTAACAGATGTGTGCACAGGGAAGATGGCAAGTAGAAATGCATATTAGCTAGTACATTTTGTGAACTTAAAGGTAAAGGTAAAGAGGACCCCTGACCTAATGGTCCAGTCGTGACCGACTCTGGGGTTGCGGCGCTCATCTCGCTTTATTGGCCGAGGGAGCCGGTGTACAGCTTCTGGGTCATGTGGCCAGCATGACTAAGCTGCTTCTGGCAAACCAGAGCAGCGCACGGAAACGCCATTTACCTTCCCGACGGAGCGGTACCTATTTATCTACTTGCACTTTGACGTGCTTTCGAACTGCTAGGTTGGCAGGATTTTTTTTGTGAAATCCTTTTGTGAACTTAAGGCTGGTTTAAAAAGAGGCTTCTTCTTACTTAAGGAAATTCATGCCTTTGAGAATTTAACATTATCCTGTACTTCTAGATAATAGCTGTCACCCCAAATGGAATATATGGCTCTTTTTCTGTTGGTGAGACAGATGCTATGGACTTAAGTAGTGGATGCATCTAGGAATGGATCTAGTAACAAATGGTGGTTGCCATTTTAATAAAATTGTGTAGAAGCTTCTAGCAGATTCCAGCTGGTGGGTGAGGAGGATGACAGGACAGAAAGGGCTGTGAGTGGAGGGAAGTCATTTCCCATCCTTTGCACCTCCTGGGACACTCAACAAACCTGCTGCACCTGTGTGAGTGTAGCTGAATAGGGCACAGCTGTAGGCAGCCTGAGGAAGTACCAGCTACCTTGGGCCTGTCCATAATTAACAAGTCTAGAGGGAGAGACTAGGCTGTTTCCATGAACTCCTCTTGTTGTGAGACTTTTGTGGGTGAGCTGAAGGTTTGTTTGGATTCTGAGTGAGAAGCCTGAGGTTGAGAGGAAAGAGTGTGTTCGAAGGAAAATGAACTGAAATTCATTTATATATGTGAGTAACTTTGTATTAATGTAACATTTTTATATGTAGCTGTATTTTTATAATATTGTCTGTTGTTGCCTTGGTTTTTTGTACATTGCTTAGAAGTATTTATAATATATAGAGCGGTATAGAATTTAAATATTCAATCAATGTGCCACTAGGAAAATATGAACTCTTAATCTGGCATTTCTTCTGCTCATAATGGCCTGTGCATTGTCTGTCTTGTAATGCAGAGATAAAAAAAAGCCACTATTGCTTTATAATGAACCCTAGTCATTTATTTTCCTGTATTTTATTGTATTGACTGAAACTACTATATTGGACCACACTTACGGAATTCTCTCCCAGGAAAATCTTGAGCCTTTATGACTTTTGAAAATGAAGCAGTTTCTAACCAGAATCTTCTATAAATTATATAGGGCAGTGCATGTTTCAACATTTATGGCTGTGAGTCTTCCCTTATTATTTATTAATGCTTCAAATCTGGAGTGCTATATGATTAGAAACCAGTTTGAACCCCTTGCGGTTGAATGAAATGTAAACAGGGTAGAAAAAAATGATTTATATTGAAAATGGTAATAATGGAAGTAGGAGCATTGTTTCATGTATATTTTGGGTGGTATTCAGTGCTAATGTTTCTCAGTTTTGACCCGTTGAAGTTAATGGACATGACTAACTTAGGTCCATTAATTTCAAAGGGTCTACTCTGAGTAGGACCTCGTTGAATATGACCCTAAGTATACAATACATTCTACTGGGGCCATGTCTAATACACTGTCTTCATGAAATGACTTTTAGGAGGTAACTTAAAGTGTGTGATATTTCTGTAATGTCCACAGAGATAAGGTGACACTTGTCTCTTTTGAAGTAAACTTCACTTGTTGAAAACTCTTCATTTTTCAATAAAGTAGCCTCAAATCTTAAGGATTTGAAATCTGTAGTTGCTCTTTGTGCTTCATAAACAGGACAGGATGGTACAAACTGTGTCTGCTTCTCCACTTAAACTTTGAAAATCTAGGAGACTATACAATCTTCACTATTAAGGGAGTTACTTTGTATGTAATACAGCTGCATGACTCTTTACCTCAAAGTCTCACCTCTAGCTGAAGAACAGATCAAACTTCTCCACCTCTTCTGAGTTTCATTTGAGCCGAAAATCCAAACGCTCAGATCCATATTAGTGCACTAGGACATTGTTCCTATATGATACATAGAGAACACTAGCGTCTGTGGAGGGGGGAAAACACCTTTAAAAATTTCTCCCATACTTTATCACCAAGATTTCACACAGTTGCCTAATGGCTTAGAGTCAAATATGATAGTCTTATAGAAGAATGAGTTAATAATAATGTGACCTCCCCTTTCCCTTCAGAAAAAGTTAAGCTTTTTTGGTTAAGCCATACATTTTGTGGTTAGCATTAGGAAAATCTTTTAAGCCTCAGTTTCCCTTGTAAAAAAAAGCAACAATGGAAGCAATAGTGATCTGCCTTACATTGGTACTGAACAATCTAAATTCAGTGTAGGCATTTCGTCTTCTGCAGAAGAGCTATTCTTGCATTCTTATTTTACAGTCTCATATTTACAGGGGGCTGCCACCAGTCACTGTGGCAGATGGAGTTCCATGTCCTCTAGCTAACAGTGCAAAAGTGCCACTGGCATGTGCAAGACTGTATCATTGTCATATATTGCAATATGCATTGAAAGTCTTATATGAGCTATTTGAATAACTCTGAAAAGCCACAGGGCATTTTTTTCCTGAGGCTCCAACCACTGCAGTTCTTTTGACAATGCATGGCATTCAGTGAAACTGAATGGCTGGATTGTGCCTGGGGCCTGGTTTGACATTACATTTTATTTTAAAAAATCTGGATTTTGATTTTTTTTTAAAAATGGGATCCTACTAGCAACTGCACAGTCATTTCTTTGGAGCACATCTGCAACATCAGTATTAGTGATGGTTATAGAATCTTGGATTTAGTCCTTGGCCAAAGACAATTTTTTTATTCATTGATTAAAAATAATAAAGCCTGACCTTCATTTCATAGTTCCAGGATGTTTTATTATTAATTACAAAAACAGGCCCAAATGCAATGTAATGAAAATGGCAGCAGTAATAACAATAATAAAAATGTCACTGGCATGATTATTTGGAAGGGGCCTAAGATATTGCATATGCTCAGCAAAGCCTTCGACTTTCAGCATTTTTTTTTCATACCGCAGACAAACGAATGGACAGCCTTCGGTATTACCAGTGCTGGATTTACGTATAAGCTAATCAAGCTATAACTTAGGGCCCCACTCTCTTGGGGGCCCCAAAAATTTTTAAAGGAAAAGAAAACCTGGATCTGCATTTCCAGAATATAAGATAAAAAACAAATAAAATAAAACCTACATATAGCAACAGGGTTTTATGTTGTGTAGGCTTCTGTGATGTAAGTAATGGGTACCGCCTGCTCCCTAAAATATCACTAGTTTGCTCATTTCTATATATAGGGTGCCTACATTCTGCATGTGCAAATGGCTTTAGATACCCATTAGGTCCATAAATTTCCATATACCATATATTCAACACAAAAAACAGTTGTTGACAAAGATCCTACTTTCAATGCATGGACCCTCTTCATATGATTAATATGTGAAGGAAGCTTTTGATAATTGCAGCTTAGGTAATTTCAAATAGGAATGTGAAGAGATGAAATTATTCAGGGAAGGATAGCAGCAGGCACAACAACTTAACTGAAAGGAACTGAAAGTAGAGGCTATAATTCTCCAGTCCATGCTAAGCAATCTGTATAACCAGTGTTTCATTTTCCCTTATATGCTGCATGGATAGGTAGATGTTGTTTCATTCATAGAACTGCATTTATGGAAGGTCCCCCCCTTTTTTTCTAAAGGAAGAAGATGTTGTTTATAGAAGATGCTATTAATAGAAATAGGATGATAGCCAACTAAGTCATACTTGAAGCAGATCCATTAAAATCAATGGACTTAGAATTTTATTGATTTCAGCGGCCATTCTCTGATTAATGTTATATATCACCCATAGATTATAAGACACAAATAATAGGCTTCAGCCAGCTCAAACAAAAGGTGATGGGCAGTCTGTCAGTCTTTTCAGAGTATTGAGAAAATGTGCATGGGCCACAGCGATTCATAAATAGGATCTGAATTATTCACATTCTGTGGCAAGCTCTGAGAGCAAGTTAACGCAAAATGTTCTCTGTCTATAATGCCTGTGAATTCTTCCCCTGCATATTTTATTGATATTTGTGTTCTGTTTGGTTTTGGCATGGACCTTTCTTTATGTAGCTTTACTGGGAGATTGGCTGCTTTAACTGGTTTCCTTTAGTATTAATTGCAACCTTAATACTGTGGTCTTTCAATAAATAAATTCCCTCATTAAAAACAGGGTAGCTGTGGTATTGTTGTTTCGATGTCACAGAAGCTAACCCTCTTATTGGAAGTGATTCCTGGCCGTTCTAAGTGCTTAATTGATCAACTTGATGGATTTCACCATGACTTGAAGGCCACAGAAAAAGAAAGAAGGGGGCAGCGTGAGAAAAGGGATGAATGGCTTTATGACAGACTTCTAGAAGCTGGAGAGAAATGGGAAAATCAAGAGATTTTTGAAGTAGCTAGATCCATTCAATTTTGCCAATATAGTCAGGTATAAGTGGAGACAGAGAATATAAAATTAATAGCTAAGTGGATCCATGAGCAGAAACCTCTGTAAAAGTAGTGGTGCAGTGGAATAAAATTTCAGATTGCATGGGAAAGATATAACAAAGTTTAATTGATAACCGGGAAGATTTCCCAGCCGAGTGCAAAGTGTTAGCATTAATCTTTGAAGCTGCAAATGTCTTCTAGCCAGGTTACCTGAAGGAGCATCCTCTCCTGTACATACCTACATAACAGCCCTTTCTCCATGCATAATGAGCTGAGACAGGCACTTTCTAGGGAGAGGACATTCTTGAAAGTGGTATTCAAATTAGTGATGGCACCTCGCCAGTGATGTTTGATACTGTGCTTATTTGTTTATTTTTATTACATTTCTTAATTGCTTTCTACAAAAAAAATCACTAATTGACTTAACAATATAAAACACAACCAGTCAAAATCAGTTAAACTTTTTTTTTGTGGGGGAGGCTTTTTTGATCTTCCTCTGCCCCAGCAACACTCAAGTCCAGACTGAACTATGTTAGGGGTGTTTTAGAACTTCGAGTGTCTGTGCTGGGTTTTAAAACCTATACTGTATTAGAAGGATTTCATGCGGTTTCTGTTGGCTTTTATGTGTTTATTTGTAGTGATTTCATTGCTTAGTTTAGTTTTTGTTTTTGGTTTCCTTTTTAAAAAATGACAACACTGTCCAGTTGAAGAACATTGTGGACAGGTGGTTAGTGAATAACTGCTTTTATCCTGCATTTTTATGTTCTGAGCCACTTTGAAACCTACAAATGAAGCGCAGTACATTAAACAAACAAATCTCTTATAGTACTACTTAGCAGAAGCAGCTCACCAAGTGGAGCAAAGTAACTATGCTAATTTACTAGCTGGATGGGTCACTGTTGCTTACCAATATGGGGAGGGGGCTGTGGAAGGGGGTAGTGTGGATGTCAGTGAAATACAAACACTCCAGAAGAGCCAATCCAGCACTCCTCCCAGAGCTGTATTATCTCCATGTTCTCTCATCCTTTAGCCCTCCAAGTAATTTGTACTTCACTTATAAATTGATAATGGGCTTGGAGACAAATTTAGGAAAGAGACTGTGAAAATTCAACATGTGAACATTATGAGGCTGGCTTCTAAGAGTGTGTGTGTGTGTGTGTGTGAGAGAGAGAGAGAGAGAGAGAGAGAGGAGGGAAAAGAGATGATAGTTTGTAAGAAACCCTCAACATTTTAATGGTGCTCTCCCTGTAGAACATCCTTCCATCAGATGTCAAGGAGATAAAGAACTACACAACTTTTAGAAGACATCCCTGTATTGGGAAGTTTTTAATGTCTGACATTTTACTATGTTTTCATACGTACTAGAACTGCCCAGAGTGGCTTAGGAAATGGGTTTTGTACCAGATGGGTGGGGTGCAAATAATAAAGTTGTTGTTAATGCAAAGGCTAGTACAGGCATAGGCAAACTCAGCCCTCCAGATGCTTTGGGACTACAACTCTCATCATCCCTTACCACTGGTCCTGCTAGCTAGGGATGATGGGAGTTGTAGTCCCAAAACGTCTGGAGGGGGTCGAGTTTGCCTATGCCTGGGCTAGTACTTAAACTATATTTCACGAAAGTCAAGGGGTAATTTTCATTTTATCTGTTTTCAATTTAATTGTAGCCTATCAAATCCCATGTGCAAGCAAGGGCATGAAAAAGCTGAAATTAATGAGCCATTTTGCAATGATAGGTCCATTCAGAGTTTCATATCTGGATTTCCAAAAATATATTCTAAAATTACTGTTTTTCTCAAAGTTCTCCATACATTATAATATGGGTGCAATAAGCAACACTTTATTAATCAGATAAGGCACTTTTTCATCTTCCTGTTTTCTTTCCTCCTTACCTCCCTCTGTATCAAGTTCTCATACAGCATATAAGAATAAAACCAGCAAAAGGCATTCATAAAAACACCATTAGAAACATCAATAAATACTGATGTTTTTAGCTTGTGGGTCTCCTGTCTCTTCCTCATTGTAAAGCTAATTTGACTCTGAATTACTGTCATGAGAAGGATTTGCTGGTGAGTCTTTTCAATAGGGTTTGCTGGTGTGTTGTGTTAAACAGGAACCAATTCAGCTCCCCAGAAAAAAACTAAAATACTAAAAGTACTAAACAGGTGTATTCGTTATCTGTCAACATTTCACATAAATATGTACAATTAAAAAGTTTATCCGATTTAATTGATGTCTAACAGTTTGATGTTTCTAATCAACATGCACCAGCATTTTGTCATATCAGAGTCTGCAGTATAATATTTCATATCTCCTGTGCCAAGATAAAGTAAAACTTCATAGATTTTTTTTTTAATCTCTTGACAGTCATCTTTCTAAATACTCCTTAAATTAAATACAGACAAAGCTATTGCTGTAGGCATGCTTAACTTACTTCTTAATAGCCTGGTACAGTTTGCAAGGTAACACTTTGGCATCATCAGTCATTAGAGATGTAATGATTTTCCGATAGTTAATGAGGGTTCCCAAATAAATGTTTCCATTTGCCATCTCAGCATTGTAGGTGATATTTTTCCATGGCAGAATAATCTTTATGTCTAATTCCACAAGTAAGGAGTCTGATCATAGTTTAATTTCTCTGCAAACATTGCTTGGCAATCAATAAAGCGGTGTCAAAGAACTTTGATTGAATAGGAGCTTGAGATAACATTCTCCATAATATGCATTATGGAGGGGAAGATATTTAATTTCATGATTCAGAAGAAAGCCTGCAAATTGAGCACAGTAAAAGAAATTCTAATAAATCAATACAATTATATTATGTAAATAAGATTGCATCATTAATACGCTGGGGAACATGCAATTCTCATGAAGAATGGTTATACTACACCCTATAATTAACTTATTATGTCTGAAGTTATTGGCAATATGGCATAATATATATATAGTAGGATGCAAGTGAGAGTCTATGGCCAGGGCCCTCTGGAAGTTACTGGACTCCCAACTCCCATCAGCCCTTGCCAGAATGGCTAGTGGTTAGAACTGATGGAAGTTGTCCAGGTTCCCTACCCCTCAGGATTCCTATCCTTCCTCTGAATATTTTTGTCTTGATTTACAGTCTGTATGATTAGTAGATAAATGCTAACTTTTAGGGACACCACATTCATGTCTCCAATAAGAACAGTGCATCCATTCCTTTCAGATATTTGATAATAGTGTTCATAGTATTCTTTACATAGTGTTTTTTTATAGAAATGTAGGATATATGAGTGATAAGTGTTCATATACAGGTGATTTGCTTGTGCTCACAGTGGCTTGTATAGCATCCATACTGCTGCCCTGCTGCTTAGTGGCTAAATCACAGCCTGGAACAATAACATAGTTTTGTATGCAGTTATTGTCCACTGAATTTTGCATTTCACCCTTTCTATTGGAATATAGAAACTGCTTTCTTTCTGTTTTACTTGTCTATGCATTGCAATGAAATGGTTTGCTTAGGAATCAGAATGACTCTAAGCGTGAATGCACATGTAACCTTTTTGTACTTTCTTATCTTTTTTTGAAGTGGAAGACATTTTTAATGGGAGCGGGGGGGGGGGGGAGAGAAACCTAGCAACTTTGAACAATGCCCCTGCAGGTACATAACTGATATTAGCTGTGACAATACAATAAAGTAATAAAGAAACTCAATAATTACAATCTTTAGTATATCATGCCTGTGAGAGGACAAGGAGAAGCTATAAGATATGTGGTGGCACAGAAATAAATGGAAGCCATGATGCTATAATACGTTTTTAAAAAATAAAATTAGAAACCCTTGCTTGTTACACTTTCTAAGTAAGTTTGTACATACTCATGGTCTCCTAAATAATAACCAGTCTAGATTGCTTAGATGATTGGAAGCTTCCAGTTGGTATATTTTCTGTGGTGACTAGCACAAGTATTTTCTGTTGATTAGTCCAAGCAACATACTAGAGCAGGCTTCCTCAACCTCAGCCCTCCAGATGTTTTTGGCCTACAACTCCCATGACCCCTAGCTAGCAGGACCAGTGGTCAGGGATGATGGGAATTGTAGTCTCAAAATATCTGGAGGGCCTAGGCTGAGGAAGGCTGTACTAGAGATCTGTGGACTGTCCCCTTCCAAAATTATCTGAAACCCCATGTCATGTATGCAGACGTCCATTTTCTCCCTTGCAGCCCTAGCAAATACATTGTGGGGTACACAATGAGCTGCAGGGAGGAGGACAGGAAGGGGAAGTCCTTTGGGTGAGTAAAAGTCTGTCCTGCTTGCATTGAAAATCATCCATAGTAAGAAATTCTAGTTCTAGGATTGCTTTTTTTACCAGGCATGGTTTACCTTTCTTTCAGAAAGAAAGAGGACCTCTGTAAAAGCAAAAACTTACATGTCAGCCAATATCAATCTAGCGATAGATATTTCTTGGCCAATGTGGTTCCCATTACTGAAGGACAAGAACACTAAGAGGTCTGCCTAAGTTGACATGAATATTGATTTCCCTCTCTCTTCACAGAAATCACCACTCAGTAAACCCACTTTGATTAATGGGTCAGCAGCTAGTTTATCCAGATGTTCAAATGTTCATCATAACATGTGGCCCATAGAAATCTATTGCTGGATAAAAAGTGCAGATAACTAGAAGATTAATATTAGCAAAGATATTGATCATTTTAAAGCAATGTCTGAGGATTTGGTTTGTTTGCATCTGTAAATATCTTGCCCCGATACTGCCTTTGACTGGAGGTAGATTTTTATCAGTTCAGTTTTATTAGGATGCAACAATGATGCAGAAGGGTTTTGTAAGAATATTTTCTGGATTTGTTTTTTACTGCATTTTGTAGAGCTTCACAATATAAAATCCAAGCACCTAAAGTTCACATTTGCTGTCTCTTTGCATACAAAGCAATGTGCAACATCTGACACACACAAAAATGCTGAGAGGAATCCCCCCCCCCCCAATTCTAATTAAATATTACTAATTAAACATAAAGTGATGCTTCTTTTTATGGAAGGCAAATTTGGGCAGAAAGAGCACTATTAGTCACAAATAAACATGTATGTGTCAGTGCAGTAAGCAGGAGGCTATATTGAGCAGTGAAAATGCAGAGCTGAACTCTCCTCTGTGCCAGACAAAAGTCTTTCACGTGTTGAAAAGTAAGAAGAGCTGTTACTTAGCTGGGTGATGAAAACTGAAAAGTTACCGCTATCTGGAAGTGATAACCCTGCTACTGTTTGCACTAGTAGATGGCCTTCCGTTTCTGGAAACAGTGAAAAGCCCTTTCAGTTGGGGTACAACAAACACCTTGACAAGTTACTATTGTACTAGCATGTTCTGCGCAGACCTACACATGTTTGTTCACATTTCTAGGCTAAGTGTATTTGCTTGCAGGTTGTAATTGGAGGCTGCTGACCACCTGCTGACCACACACACAGTCTGTGACAGTCTGCAAGGCACAAAAGATTGCTAAACGAGCTGTTAACAGCACAAGCTGCCCTAGTGCACATGAGAAAACAGCCACAGATTCACAGAACTGTAGAATTGGAAGAGACCCCGCGGGTCATCCAGCCCAACCTCCTATAATGCAGGAATCTCAACTTAATTGTACATGTACATCCAGCCTCTGCTTAAGAACCTTCAAGGAAGCAGAGTCCACCACCTCCCATGGAAGTCTTTCCCACTGTCACACAGCTCTTACTGTCAGAAAGTTCTTTCTGATGATTAGTCTCAATTTCCTTTATGGTAACTTGAATCTATTGGTTCAGGTCCTAGCTTCTAGAGTAGGAGAAAACAAGTTTGCTCCATCTTCCACCTGACAGCCCTTTAGATATTTAAAGATTGCTATCATATCTCCTCTTAGTCTCTTCTTTACCAGGCTTAACATACCCAGCTCCTTCAATCATTGAACTTAAGTGTTAGTTTCCAAACCCTTGATTATCTTGGTCACCTTCCTCTACACATGTTCCAGCTTGTCAATATCACGATTGTGGTGCCCAGAACTGGATGCAGTACTCCAGGTGTGGTCTAACCAAGGCAGAATAGAGTGGTACTATTACTTCCCTTGACTGGGACACTATACTGTTGATGTGCCCAGGACAGAATCCTGAGGGGATGAGTAACCATCAGTGAGCACTCTACATTGAAAGTCCTGAACTGTGAGGTAGCAGTGAAGGAACCTGTGGTGACAGACAGGGAAGGCTTGTTGTTGTTGTTGGCATCTGTCTGTCTTGGGAGACACTGAAAGAGTGCGCCTTTGGGGGGTAATCTGACTGAACACTAAGCACTGGATGAAATGCATACAAAACATGAAAATGGTTGTAAGTGTAATATCAAATCAATAAAAATAACTTTGAATAATCTATACCTTGCTTTTTATTGAAACATCATTGTCATTCAGGTGTATCCTCACAGAGGTAAATTACATGCCTCAGTAAAAAATGTGAACTTTGGTAAAATATGCCCTGTGCTTCTTTGCTTTTTGTTTATGAACAGCTACTACAGCACCATCATGCAGTTCATGAAATTTCATACATCGCAAAGGATATCACAGACCATCGGGCCTTTGGATATGTGTGCGGAAAGGAAGGGAATCATAGATTTGTGGCAATAAAAACAGCCCAGGCAGTAAGTATCAAGATTATTGTCATTTTCTGCAGTTTAACTCAGTTTGATAGCTCTGTCTAGAACAGTGCTGCTTTGAAAGGGCAGGCTGTAAGCATTGTTTATGCAGTATATAATGCTGTCAGAAGTGCATGCATAAATGTTCCGAGATGGCAGTTTAGCAATACTAGTCCTGGAAAGAAAGAAATACAATTCACCCTTCTCAATTTTTTTCTTGATGTATTCCTTCTAATTAGTAATTATTTTCCTTTCTAATTAAACTGGAAACACTAGCTGAATACAAATAAGTTTACTTAGGGTCCTAGACTCATTTAGATAGAAAACGATGGAAAACAAATAGCTACTTAGCATAGTCTACTCTCATTTCATTGTATTAGAAACCACTAATAAATATAAGCAATGCCTTTTATGCTCATAATTATAATTACCATTAATCTGCAAATATAATTAGCTTATATAGAAATGAACCTTTGCCTAGTTAAAGTTTGCAGCTAGACCAATATAAACAAGGTATTTAATTCAATGAGAAAGGGTGTGTTTTGGAGTGTTTTAAAATGCCTAAGGCTGCCATCCTAAGAACTCAATTTGAATAACCAAGTTAAGCTAGAGTAGTGTAGATTTAGTCACATTGACTTCAGGCACAGGCTAGACATTGTTATGAAAATTCCAATATGGCTGTGGAAGTCTATCTTCAGTAACTTTTGACTTGTAGATTTAACCCAGGATTTAACTCATTTCCACAAAACTTTAATTGGTGTCTGCCATTAAGTAGGAACAAATGGACTTAAATATACAATTTCCACCCTGAGATGGAACCTGAGATGAACCTGTGGTTCATTTTGGAATTGGTTTGGCTGGTATGAGATTTGTTGGCAAGCATTTGGAAAAAGCTCACCTGAGAACTCTCTTTCATCTCATAATGTTGCTACATGCACATTATGATATTGTTCCCCTGTCACTTAGCAACTGCACCTTGGTTCAATCCTCCAGCAGTTTTCCCACAGCACTAGCCATGACAGAGAGTTGCTTTGAAGTTCACTCACTCTGTGCACCCAAATACATGCACATAGGAACAAGAGAGGGATTTGGATATAGATAGGGAGCAACAATCACATAAAGCATTCTCAAGAAGCCATCAAGAGAATTGACCTCACTTCAATTGGGTTGACCGGTCATGTAATTCCAGGAAACAATGATAGTTTCATTAGCAGTGAGAAAATTAAAATTAGATAACATGTGCATGCATCAACAAAGCAGCTGGCTTTGTAGGTCACATAATTTCACATTGATCAATGACAATGACACTGAGAATAAAGGGCTAACGTTAAAGGACTTCTGCCCAGGTGCTTACAAATCAGCTGGTCTTGTCTTGACATGGCCTAATGATCATTAACAAAGCAAGAGCAGAACCTCTTAATGTTTGAAGCCAGAGAAGAACTTCCAGCAGAAATGTTGTCAAGTTTGCATTACAGCCAAACATTACAAACTATACAAATTCATTATATGGATCAGATGATTTCATACTTCAGTACTAACACTAATTTCAATGTAATAACTTAAATGGTTTACTCACAAGTAAGAGTATAAGAATCCATTGATGCATCTAAATGAATCCATTATACCGTTACTAAATAAAATTGTTTTTAAGACCATCTGTTTCATTAAGAAAGGTCACATTTTGTTTGCTAGTCTTCTTTCCCATATTATTGAAATACTCTTAATTTGTTTTATGTAGGCGGAGCCTGTAATTCTGGATTTACGAGACCTCTTTCAACTCATTTATGAATTGAAACAAAGGGAAGAGCTGGAAAAAAAGGCACAAAAAGATAAACAGTGTGAACAAGCAGTGTATCAGGTATCTAATTATTTTTTAATAGAAGTGTACACTGATGAAGTGACAAAGCAACTACTGAGAATTTGGGACTGTTGTGCTAAGACATCCTAGGAACAAAATAAAACTGATCCTTTGCCACAGAAATCAGGAAGTTTGAATCATGCAAACTTATGCTCTTACCTGTACCATTAATTGGGTGGGTCTTATGCTGCTGAGCACTGGTAACTGGTTACTAGTTTCAGTGGATAGAAGGTTTACAGGTTCCACTGCTGTCTGTGAATATTGCTGTTATCAGCAGTGCCATAATACAATTTGGCAGTGATTGAGAATAACAAAGCTGAGCACAGTAGACATACGAAATGGTTGCATGAATATTTAATTTGTGATATTTAAAACTGGAAGAATTTCAGAGTATTCCTTCTTAATGTGCGCCTTCATATATGCAATGCAAGGTTGAGTAGACATCTAGCCCTCCTTTACTGAACAATGTGCAATATCTTTCCTCAATATTTGGTTCTTGTACACCTGCTGTTCACTTTCTTTCCTTTTTGTCTCTTCTACTTTCTTTGCGATAGACAATTTTGGAGGAAGATGTAGAAGATCCTGTTTACCAGGTAATTTCTGAAGCTTTATAAAAACAGAGTTTCAGAAATAGTTAAGGATGTGATTAAGCTTTTAAGCTGAGTGACAGTGCTAAAAAAAGAAATATAATTTAGGTGTCTAATAAGTCAGCTATAAAAATTATAAAATATCTTCAAAACACTGATTTATAGGTAGTATTCTTAATACTAAATTCTGAATGTATTATAGTAATGCTGCAATCTTTTAGTACCCGGGAGGACATTCTGAGGCCATGGGATTTTTAAGATCTGCCTTCTTGGAGAAGGCAATCAAACTTATATGCGTCTTCAGTGAAGCTATGGAAGGGTCTGTAGCAGTTGTCCCACTGACAGTAGAGATGGGGCACTGGGGGTGGCATGCTGCAAGCAGCAGTGGATCAAGCCCTCCAATCCTCAAAAAAACACTCCAGGAATGGGAGAGAAACTATGCTAGCCCTGAAAGTTGTGCATTTCATTCTCTTCCATCAGAATAAATGAGATACACACGGGGAGAATAAAGGGAAAAAATCAATGAGCCAAGAAGGCCATAGGAAAAGGCTATGCCTTTGGTGCTCCTTTTCAGGCTGCTTCATAAAACAGAGTTTCATTTTAGGAAGCAGAGCCACTGGTGCTGGGAGTGCCCTTGCAAATAGGCTAGCTGCATTTTATGAAGCGGTTTGAATGCAAACCGCTTCAAAAAGGTACAAGCAAGACTCCTCAGCTGCAGCCGATTCTACTGGGGCTTCTTTTCAGTGTTGCTTAGCTGATAAGCCATGACAAGGAGCCCCACTTGCAAAAAGAAAAACCCAGATGCTCACTTTAAACTTCCCATTGTTCTGTTGTGACCTTACGACACCTGTGTGGGGCAGGTGGCCGTGGGTTGTGGGGCATAGCCACACTGAGACCAGTGCTCTGAGCCAGATTTCCCTGCCACTAATTTAAGAAGGTGACAATGATAGTCAACTTTTTGTTTCATGCAAATTGCATTTCCTTTAATAAATTTCACCGTCAAAAATAAACACTTGTTCATAACTGATCTTGTTGACTATGGAACCGCCCAGAGACCTCCAGGTATAGGGCGGCATATAAATTCAATAATAAATAATAATAATGTTATGTACTCAAATATAGTGTAAAAATTAGCCCCCTATTGGAAACTCGAAGATGAAATTTAACTCATTGCACTTGCTAATTCTCCCTCCTTCCCTCAAACAGATTAAAAGTGCCCTCAGCAGCCCAGGGCCTTCTTTATGATCCCACAGAAGTCCACAGTAAAAATTCCCAGTAGCTGCTGTGGGAACAGAATTGAGCCTTTGGTTGTATCTCCGTTGGGAAAACAGCAGGAAACTTGTCAAATGACAATTAGCAAAGTTCCATTTCTCCTTTATTTCTCTTCCATAAAAGAAGGTTGCATGATATGCCTTTCAGCAAAAGTCAATTGCTCCTAAGCCAGCCTGTACTTTGAACCTGCTTCTTTACTGCTTGTCTATGGTTATTTCTTCTGAAGTTCCAAATTGCCTTTTTTCTTTTCTGATTCATCTTTGACCTTTCCTCCTTTGCTGCTGATGTAATAGTACATTGTGTTTGAGGCTGGACATGAGCCAATCCGTGAGCCTGAAACAGAAGAAAACATTTATCAGGTATAGAATTGCTCCATCTGTGTTCTCATTGCCTCCAGCAGTCAGTCAAGCACATTCCATAGACCAAAGTTCCTTTTAAGCATTTTCATCTATCCCAATGACATGTGTACCATTTCATACTCATGCAAGTACAGATATAATTTGTATGGTGTGATTTCTCTAATAACTTGTTTCTTTTTTATCCCCCTCAGCCTTTTTTATGTTGGTATATATTATTTATATTGCCTTGAAAGCTTTACCCTGAATATTGTGTATAACATAGAAAAAAGTTTTAGTTTAATTTGTGTTGGACACATTGGTGTTAACTTATTGTGTATAGAATACATACTTTTCAGCTCTACACTAAGTATTCTCCCCATTAACAAATCTATATTTGAGTGGTATAAAGTAGCTCATTGTCAGCCCTCTCAAAGAAGCACAGTAATTGGCTGAAAACCAAGCTTTGACTTGTATTGTGACTCACAACTGTAAACTACCCCTTGCTGCTTCTGATATGGTGCAGGGTGTTGCTTGGTGAGATGTTGTGTCTAGATCACTCATTACCTTCCAAAATGTACAAGACCATTAGCATGAGCATTGGGAAGCACTAAATTACTGTTTTAAAAGGTGAAATTGATCAACTGTTACAAATGTGGATCTGAAACTGATATTTTAACCAGTAGATGCTCAAAGCCTAGATATATATTGTAAATTAAAATTAAATGCTTGTAGAAGTTTTAGCTCATTTCTGAAGGATATATATTTTGATGGTTTGTTTACTTCAATTGGCTGTTTGGCAGGAGTGCCAGTTGGATAAATGGGTATCTTTCCAGAGAGCTGGGCCTGTTGGGGAAACCCATATGACCATGATCTCAGAAATGGGGATTATGGTGTACCTGTGTTCTGAGGACTGTCTCTGACTATGGTAATCTGTCTGTTTCACTACAATAAGAAAGTATCAGTTTTGCACAAGTGCAGGATCATGCATAGCACTCTTCAAGCTAGCAACTACACCTCTCAATATTTGTATGTTTACCTTAATCCTAACTACATTTTTATTTATTACTACAGGTTCCTACTAGCCAAAAGAAGGAAGGTGTTTATGATGTGCCAAAAAGTCAACCTGTAAGTGTAAGTATATGCCATTCAAAGCAGGAGTAACAAGTTTTCAAAGTTCTTCAACACTCACAGGTTTGTCTTCCTATATACATAAAAATATAATGCTGTTCATTGTGCAGCCTCCATTGCAGGTTTTGTAGTGCCGTATCAAAGTGCTGGGTTTCCATGAATAAAAACCCAAGAGGCCCAAGGGAAAGTGAGCTTTTGTAGTTTCATGGGGTGGGAAGAAAAAGCTCTATGAGTTGCTGTGCGGAGAATCACAGGGAGGTTGGCGAGCAGACTAATGCAGGTCCTCGTGTGGCAGAGTCACCATAGCAGGTTTCTAATGCATCTAGATCACTTTGGTAGCTCACACTCTAGGGAAAACAAAGACAATTTACATATCCATACACTAAAATTTCGCATTGTCCTCCACTACTTTATATACTGCATTGGAGCAAACACTAAACATCGGAAAATGGGGGGGTGAAGTCGATGACAGATCACAAAGCCAAGAGCCAAGCCTAAAAGTACCCCAGAGGGAGAATGTCCCCCTGTCAGGTCTACCTCCAAGGCTGGCTCCGTATCCTGGGAACAAGGACTTAGCTACAGCATTGCTAAGAAGCAAAACAGATCAGTAATTCTCCATTAGTGTGCAAAGAACAGGATTTTGCTCTCCTCTCACCTGTGTACAAGAGCACAAAGAAGAGTAGGCAGGTATCCAGCAATTCTACAAATTAAAAATAATAAAGCACACATTAAAACCAATATCTTATTCAACCACTCATTGGTTTTAATGTTCTCTCTTTTATACACAGCCCTCTTTGTCTTTAAGACAGTTGCCTTCACCCCCCCCCCCCAATTTATTGCTTTCTCTATTAGACAGCGCTCTAAAATTCAATTTCTGTGCCTGTATTACCCAGTGTGCCTCTATCTGATTTAGATATCCATGGACACTTACTTTATTAATAGTAAACCTTGCTCACATGAATGTCTAAATGACTTTGGCTAAATGACTTTAACAACAGAGAAGTGTTTCCTTATTCTCTCCTCTTTCTAATTCACTGTACTGCGGCTGATGTAAGACAGTTCATTTTCATTTTGGGGAAAGCAGCCTTGGCAAGGCTATTTTCCTGTTCTCCTGCTGCATATGGACATCATAATTAATCTGCTGGGTAGAAATTGGAGGGTGAAAATAAATTGTGTATAACAGCTACACACATTTGTTTTCTGCAAAATTAATTTGGTGTCTCTGCTGAGTATGAATGCTGGACCACATTATGCCTTTCCTTCCTTCCTTCCTTCCTTCCTTCCTTCCTTCCTTCCTTCCTTCCTTCCTTCCTTCCTTCCTTCCTATTTTGATATTGATGTTGACCAGTCCCCCCTGCCACTTTTGGACAGAACTTCCCACTTAATCTTTTGGGAATGTGTGTGAGCAAAGTCAAAGTAAAGCAGCCTTTTCCAAATTGCAGATCTTCCATGCCTTGTGTGGCTCCCCAATGCTGCAGTTTTCTCAGCATGTGAAAATGAAGCTTGCTGAAATACAAGCTTCTTAATGAGCTCTTTTTCTTATAATTTTTTCCCCAAAGCCTTCCCATTATGCACACATGTCAGGTTCTGCTTGTCATGGTGTTCTTAGCAACAGGAGGCAAACCGTAAATACCCTTCACTAAGCCTGTCACTCAAGTCACAATAAAACCTAATCTTCCCATCAACATGTCCAAACTATCTGTTTACAATTTTATGAAGGCTTTCAAACAACTCATCACAGTGCTATATAAAGATGTATCCCTACCGCATTTCCACAATCCCCCATTGCCTGCCATTGATTAGTCATGTATCCCTGGGCAGAGTAGGTGTCATCTGTTTGCAAATCAGGATATTAGGACTCAACCCACATCAGTTATGATTTGAATGGGTGTAGGTTTTTGGAAAGATTTATTCCACCTAAGCTGTGTTTCTGTCGCATTCTTTTATAGCAGTAGTTGAAGTAATAGTAGTTATTCACACTTGCTGAAATATACAAATATATGTGCATGGATGTATGTAGGTGTACAAGTGGTTACTCAGAGCTACAAGTCACAAAAATATTTTTACTAATGCAAATACGAAAGCCAATTTGGATACTAAAGATCCTGGAGGAAAACTCACTATGTCTAGCAAGTCAGTAATTCCATGGATTCTCCTTAGTATCCGATGACTCACAGTAATCAGATGAAGGTTTGTGAATGTCAAGGTTGGCAATGAAATATACTGAATCTCTCTTTGTATCTCCTATTAGAAGTTCAGCAAGGAATAGTGGTGCTCTGAACACTAATGATAATCTGGTCATGGTTAACACATGAGCTTCACACATTTTGAGCTTAAATTGGGACCAATAGCAACAATCTGTTCATGTTTAACTTCTAAACATCCCAAATTTTAATGTTACATTTGTTTGCTTGGTTGCAAAAGACTAGTCAGGATTGCTTATACACAAAGATGCACTTAGATCCAGTGATGTCTTCTCACTTGTGCAGTGGAAATCTGTCTGGGCAACAGTGGGTCCCCATCCAGAGTTTCCAGGGCAGTTCTTTTGGAGGGTGGGGGGCATGCATAGGACTGCAGGATGAAGAAGGAAAAGCAGACACTCTGTTGCATGAGCAGGCACCACTCACACTATTTTGAGATTTCCCCTATATGTATAATTCAGAGCAGATCATTAAATTTAATCTCATACCTGCTTTTAGTAAGTAAGACTAACCCTTAACTACTCTCTTAGCATTTGGGTCAAAATCCAACAGAAGCTTTCTTGCATAAGCCCCGTTGAAATTAATGAATGGAAGCTTCTGCTGGATTATGGCCTACAAAATGTTTAAGTAGATTTAACCAGTGAAATTTAAGTTTAAACCATAGTTCTGAAAACTTATCCAGGTCTAGATTTCTGTATTCACTGGATATTCAACTCTTAAATCCATGTTTTCAAATACGAAACTGACTGAAAATGCCAGTAGTTTGTAGGTGCAAAACTATAGAGGTTTTTAAGAGACCAGGAGAATTTGGTTTTCCCAAGCAAAAAAGAAAGTGATCTACTTGTAAAGGATTTTTTTTATTAGTTTATTTAAAATAAAGATGGTGTTGGGGGAGTGTAGACGTGTCACCCAGCAAGAGACAGAATGAACCCCATGTTACAGATGCACTTGTAGGGCTAGAATCATAGTTTATTTATTTGTCTTGATATTAGTACCATTTGTCAGGGGAACTCTGGTGATCATTAATGGCAAAGCTTGAGTAGCAAAGGTGAAAAGTGTTTGTCTCAGTGCAGAAATTGCACCATTGTAGCAGAAGCGTTTGTAAGCAGTCAACATGCAGCTGCTGCTGTCGTCTTTGCAACCGATGTTATCAACTTTGTGTCATGCTCTATATGTTTTCATAGAATGTTGTTAGGTTGTATCTACCAATGCACATATCACTGTATGTTGTGTGCATTTGACGAGCCTTCCTGCCCTGTCGTATTATTAAATGCACCTTGGTATGTTTTTCTTGTACCTTGGATTCAAAAGCAGTATCCAGATGGCATTCGGGGGAGCATCTGCAGGCACTGCCCTCCAGCAATGTGTGCAGCTTGCTTAAGCAAGGCAGGAGACCTATTTCCACAATTCCATCTAGACATTTATAATCACATTAATGTTGCATTTATTTTTTCCTTGAGCATATATAGTATTTGCTAGATGGCAGTTGTGAGATGAAGATGTCTTTATGAATGAAATACTTCTCAGCTATAGAAATTGCACTGGAAACATTAATATTTCTTACATAATATGTTCCTTCACTGAATTTCTAGGTCACATTAAGTTTTGATTTTCAAGTTTTGCTCCTTCAAAGCAAAAATTACCTTTGTCTTCACATTTCTATCTTACAAATAAGAACAAATAGTGAAGATTGGGGTAGTGACAAATATAGCATGAATACATTGGTGGCATAGGGTAAATCTGAATTCATGTTTCAGAACAGGAGAACTCATCACTGCTGTCCTGTGTTTATTGTGATGTGCAAATCCTCTTCAACTTTCTGCTTGGGACATCAATATGCTGTCAGTGTGTTTCAACAATAAATCCTTCTCCCTCACTTAATACTTTTGCAAAGTGCAGGAATATCAAGGCTATAAATGCCACAATATTGCAAACTAAAAAATGAAAAATGTTGACATCAGTTATCAAGATGCATAGTCACATCTCCTGGAGCAATTATATTACTGATTAGTGTAATGTTTCCTATTGGAATGATCCACCAATTATTCCTCTCCTGGTTCTAAATGAATTCCTGTCCTTTAATCCTCACCAATTTAGGGTGTGTGAAGAGGGCACATGTCCAAACATCATATAGCAATCCAGGGAAGCCTGCTTTTAGACCAAGGGAGAAAACAAAGGTACTGCAAAATCCCAGCTATGTTGCAATTGCTGAGTAGTGCAACACTACCAGTAGCAGCAAGTCAAAAAGAAGAGGCCCCCAGACCAGGAAAAAAAACATCATTGAAAAAAGACACTTTGTCAGTAAGACTTTTTCTGACATTTTTAATTAAGAAAATTATGTCTGTTACTGTTACATTATTCTCTTTAAATTAATTCATATTATTCTCAAATTACTGCTCCTGCCTCTAATTCATAGAGCACCTGCACCTGTCTCTGAAAGCAAGCATCTTTCCTCTATTAATATTCCAAAAACATAATAAAAGTTGTAACTTTATCAAAATTCTCCTTGAAAATGTACAGTTTGTTTTTTATGCTAATTTGTTTCAACCAGTTCCCATACCACCAGAAAAGTGATGAAGGGTGCTTTCCGGCCATCTCAAAAAGCTAGCTCAAAAGCATGCTGCAAACAGAGGTGTAGGGAAGTGATGCAGAGCATCTGTAGCAGAGGAAGTATGCTTTTCCCTCTTGGAAAACTGTGTACTGCTGTGTGCATAAACTCCTTTAAAACTAACAGATGCCACATTACAGGGAAGCAAACATTTCTCCCACTGTCTGCACATGGCCTGAAACATTGCTGATATCACAAAGAATGGGGAGAGCCTGTTACTGCCTTCACATATTGGCCCAGCACTGATGGAATAGTTTTTGTCTCCTTTTGCTAAGGGGGTTCTAGAAAAAAACATTACCAAGAGAGCCTTTTCTTCCTTCCTTTTTGAGGGGGCTTAATCTTAAATCACTGTGTTTAGCTATAATTCACATGATCTCCCATCCCGCCAAGCATGTTCACTCAGAAATTTTATACCTTCAGCTCTTCAGTAGAGAACACTGGTACTTTCTTAAATAGCCTCTCTTGTTTTTGTGAGTTGCAAACTATTACAGGATTTGAAAATGAGTTTTCCTGCCAGTTTAGGAAACATTTGTCAGTTTAATGCAAGATAAAATGTATTCTTATTAAGTTAAGTCTAAGGAATTAAATAGAGAATTTCCCTTTATTTTATCCTGAAAAAGCATAAGATAACAAGGTCTGGCAAAATCTTAAATGTGAGGAAAATGTTATGCCAATGTTTCATAAAATGTAATACATCCTCTCAATTTAAATATGGCATTTCTGAATCTCAAAGTGGTATTCTGCTTGTTTTAACTCCAGCTCTTTAGAATATTTTCTTTCTTTCTTTCTGAAAATTGAAAAAAAAAAATCTGCAAGCTGTTAGCTTCTTCTGAACTTGAGCTAATTTGTCAGATACAAGTTTTAGCTGCCTTTAAAATTAAATCTTTAGATCACCAGATATTAATATAGTAGTGATATAGGTATGTCCTAGAATTGGGATCTGCCACGTATATGATTGCCACATCCTATCATGATGTTCTCCCATGCAAATTTACTTGTATGTAAGTGTGTTGTTCTGGTCTTCAATCATTCCTATTCAGTGGGGATTTTGCTGGAGAACTTCCTATTAAATGGCACCTATGGTGAATTATAATTATGAATTAATTGTTTGCTTGTTTCTGCCACCAATGAAAGCTGTAGATCAGAGAAGCCTGTCTGTGTAATGTGGGTGGGTGGGAGCGCACCTAGTTGGTGAGAAGCCAACCTACATATTATTTGCTGTCCCAAAGGACACATGGTTCTCTGCATAAGACTAACTGACAGATAGTGTGTTCTAATGTAATTGCACTCTTTGGCTAGGTTTGACAAGGTGATCCATTTGAATGGCCATCCATTTGAAGTAACCATTGAATGGTTACAGTCCCCTTCTCTCTCACTTATACCTTCTCAAATATTTGAGGAAGTCCACAACAAAAAAATGCTTAACTTACCCATTGAAAATGTGTTAATAGGTTACACAACAATTTTACCCCAGACTACACAACATATACAGATTTGGGATGAAATGGAGCAAATGCAGTGTACATGGAGATCTCAGTTTGTGCAGGGAAAATTTTCCTTGACTTCTAAGGCTACAGAAATGATCTACATGCACCATGAGAATCGCCATCTGCAGAGACTGGGTTGTTTTGTTTTTTTGTTTCTTTAATTGATGAGGACGGAAAGGTTCTGCATGTGGGATTTTGGATCATGCCACTATAATGGGAAAATAAGTACTGTAATCAAGTTGATTCCTGTAATGAACAGTCTATAGAAACCCGGAGGAAACTCTTCAGGGATCGTTTTTTAATTTTAATGTTTTCAAACAAAACAGCTGAAGTCCTCTCCCCCCCCCCCGCCACCCTTTACATTATTGGATAGATTGGAAGCACCTCTTTTGATGTTAGTTTAGATGCCACGAAAGATGTTGGCCACATGGAGGAGGCCATGGCATGACTTGTTCCCATGCTAGCATTGCTCAGGAAAAAAATATGGCACTGGAAGGAGCTCAAATGACCTAGATCTGTTGATTTTGTAGTGGCATAGCAAAAGACTGCAGTTATGCTATTCAGGTCATATCAAAGTAGAGCAAAAATATTACTTTTATTAGTAAAATGTCTAGACTCCTTCCAGCCTGTACCTGAGGAAGCTGCAGTTATTTACCTCATAGTGGAAACTCAGGAGGAATCTCTGTTAACCTATAGAAATGACTCTGCTCCAGGGCATCTAGCAGAAGGTAAACAAAAGAAAAAGATAATGATGGTGATAATGATGGTGATAATTAATTATTTCACCTCAGTAAAGTGTCTGAAAGCAGCACAATTGTCTTATTCCTCAATATTTTCTCCTTACCTCAGGCACCAGTGACCCAACCTGCATTTACTGGTCCCCTCTCTCATCAAATCCCACTTTAGTTAAATAGGCAAAGAGTTCCCTGCTCCCTCTCTCATCAAATTCTAAGGTCTTGCAAAACAAAAATGGATCCTTCCCAGCAGCATTACCAAAGAAGGGCAAGTTTTACTGTGGGTGCAACCTGTAAAGTGAGAGGACATATTCATTCTCCATAACATACCGTATTTTTTGCACCATAGGGCGCACCGGACCATAGGGCGCACCCAGTTTTTTGGGGGGGAAATAAAGGGGAAAAAATTATTTTCCCCCCAGGCGCAGGGCTGGGGCGGGGGAAGCTCGAGCTTCCCCTGACCCCAGCCCCCAAACAGGCAGCTCTCTGCAAGCCGTGGGAGCGCTCCCGCTGCTTGCGGAGAGGTCCGCGAAGCCTGGGCGCGCTGAGCTCAGCGCGCGCAGGCTTCAACATGCAGGCAAGTCTCCGCAAGCAGCGGGAGCCCACCGCTGGGCTCCCGCTGCTTGAGGAGAGGTGTGCGAAGCCTGGAGAGCGTGAGGGGTCGGTGCGCACCGACCCCTCTCACTCTCCAGGCTTCAGCGAAAGCCTGCATTCGCACCATAGGACGCACACACATTTCCCCTTCATTTTTGGAGGGGAAAAAGTGCGTCCTATGGTGCGAAAAATACGGTAAATCCTGGGGTCTACTAGTCCATGTTGAATATAAATTACACTGGCAAGCATGCTGTGTCTGCTCTCATGGACATGAATAATGTGGCTCAACTTTGTAAGAGGCATGTCTATGCTTGCATATTTATATGTATGTATTTGCAGTATGACTACCCTTTCTTGTTAACCAAGGAACTGTTTCTAGGAGGAGGAAAAAACAAGCTTCCATTCTTGAAATCTCTAAACACGTAATTAACAATACCATATAACTTGAACATTTACAGCAAGCATTACACTTTTGTTTTGGATTTGAGTTTTTTTCATATTTGCATAATGTTCTGTGTAATGAGATCCATAGAACTAGGGGTCAATAATTAAGCAGGCCACCTCTTGACTAAAGTGGTATAAAGGGTAGGCAAAGGTGTGTGGTGTGGTGTGGTGTGGTGTGGTGTGTGTGTGTGTGTGTGTGTGTGTGTGTGTGTGTGTGCTGGGCTTATTCCAGCAAGGCAGAAGAAGGAAGAGATGTGCTTTTCCTATGCTATGCTACTATATTTCCTGTTTTAAGGATGTGTCAGGATTGTGAGGATTCTGAAGCATCTCATGACACACCTCCAACATTGGAAGGCCACTGGCTGCAGATGCCTTTCCACAACAGATGTGTTTCCACCATTGGAAAGTAAGATCTGACAAATCCTATATTCCTTGGGCATAGTCCCCAAGGGACTATAGGCTTGCAGCCTGGAAGTTTGTTCTTGCTTGTTTCCAAATACCCTTCATAAAAACCAGAGTGTGTTTCCTCTAAAATGCCTGCATTTTAACATGTTTTCAGCTGATTTCAGAGTATTATCCCCACCTTACCTTGTAGCTTAGCCTGCATTTGTATTTTACCCATTTAAATAAGCTTGATACCTTATTCACTCACATTATCGGGCCAAATACAGATAAATTGGCTACAACCAAGTCAAAAGTTATGCCATGCCTAAGTGCTGCTAAAATGTATACAGTGGTACCTCAGGTTACATACGCTTCAGGTTACATATGCTTCAGGTTACAGACTCCGCTAACCCTGAAATAGTTCTTCAGGTTAAGAACTTTGCTTCAGGATGAGAACAGAAATCGTGCTCCGGCGGTGTGGCGGTAGCGGGAGGCCCCATTAGCTAAAGTGCTGCTTCAGGTTAAGAACAGTTTCAGGTTAAGTACAGACCTCCGGAACAAATTAAGTACCGTATTTTTCACCCCATAGGACGCACTTTTTCCCCTCCAAAAATGAATGGGAAATGTGTGTGCGTCCTATGGGGTGAATGCAGGCTTTCGCTGAAGCCTGGAGAGTGAGAGGGGTCGGTGCTCTCCAGGCTTCGCGTAGATCTCTGCAAGCCATGGGAGCCCGGCATTGGGCTCCCGCGCCTTGCAGAAAGTTGCCTGTTCTGGGGGCTGGGGTCAGGGGTCAGGGGAAGCTCGGGCTTCCCCTGCCCCAGCCCCACACCTGGGGGGGGGAAAATAATTTCCCCCCCTTTATTTCCCCCCAAAAAAACTAGGTGCGCCTTATGGGACGGTGCATCCTATAGCGTGAAAAATACGGTACTTAACCCGAGGTACCACTGTAATGGTAGGACTGTAGCCTAACAATCCTATAGTCACTTTTATTTTTTTTTAAAAAATAAGCTATATAAAATTATGATAAGGTAGCATTTCATGAGGTGCACATAAATGCCTAGATGAGTCAAACAGCCTTAGGGAATTAAGTCAGGAAAGACATTACAAAGATTTCTGGGTGCTTGTTGTGTTGTTGAAAATCATACTATTTAATGAGATTCCCATTTAAAGGTAAACAAACACATCAGAGAGGAGTTTTGAATTAACTTGACTACAAAAATCAAGTTGAGTAGAACAAACTTAAATGGCTCAATACACATTATCTGAGGAAGTTCTTCTTTTGAAGCTAGTCAACAAGTGAGGTGGAATGCTTAATGTTCCTTGAATGAATTGTGTTCAACGTTGAAAGATTTTAATGCGAACACTTGCTTATAAATACATTAAGCTACAATTTGAAAATAATTAGCAGTGGCTAGCTGACCTAACCTAGACATTCATCTGGAAGTGATGAATTTGAAAACTGTGTGAGGAATACAAAGAAAACTAAGAACAAGATAACACGCTTCACTCATAACACTCACTGCACTAATGAGAACTTTCTAAGCAGTCCTCACCAACCTATGTTCAGAAGTAACAACAAACTGTGGTTAAAGCAAGCCAAGATTCATAAACCAGCTCCAAACTATGGATTCAGTTCCTACTTTGTGGGCCTTGAAGCAAAGCATAGTGATACTGTTTGGGTTTAGCCATTAACACAAGCAAAAGTTAAGCCATAATAAACATCTTAAATATTCTAAACAAAAATAAAAAGTAATATTTACAATATATAATGGAAATGGGTCCAGAGGACACCCAAGACTAATTTCACTTAAATGTGAAATTGCTGGCCTTCAATGAAGAAAAGGAAAAAAGTGCAATTTGTCCCTAAGCTCATCTGTGCCGGAGAAAGTAGCCAATGTAAGACCAATTTTTACAAAGAGGTCAGGTGGCGATGGGGTTTTCTGGGAAATTACAATCTGGTTAGATTAATGTCTGTTCCAGGAAAGCTGGTGGAAAGCATTATTAATGCTAGAATTACCAAGCAAGCCGATGAAGAAGCCTTGCTGAAGAACAACCAGCATGGCTTCTGCAAGTCTAACTATCCTTTTAGGATTTGTTGAGAGTGTCACTAAGCATATGGATAGGGGAGATCCAGTAGTCACAGTGTACTTGTACTTTCAAAAGCCTTACAACATTTGGGGCTATTTAGTTTAGAGAAAAGGAAAGGGGGGAACAAGATACAGGTGTAGAAAACTATGCATTGTGTGAAGAAAGTGGCTGGAGAAAATTTTGTCTGTCATAATATTAGAACCCAGGGTCAACTAATGAAGCTAAATGTTGGAAGATTCAGAACAGACAAGAGGAAGTATTTTTTCATGCAGCGCATAGCCGCCAAAATTCAATGGCTTAAAAAAGGATTAGACAAATTATTGGAAAATAAGGCTATCAGCAGCTACTGGCTGTGTTCCACGTCCATTGTTGAGGGGAGTATACCTCTGGATATTAGTTGCTGGGAATGCTGTTGGTCTCATGTCCTGCTTGTGGTCTTCTCCAAGGCATCTAGTAAGAAGCTGTGAGAAGACAATGCTGGACTAAATGAGCCACTGGCCTAAGCCAGCAGAGCACTTCTTCAGGCAGTTTCAAATCAAACACACACACATACCAATGTGGGAGTCCCCTGGCAGCTCAGGCATGATTTACAATAGAGACTAGACAGCCTTGTTCTCAGCTTCCAGAGCTTGCATTTTTGAAATGTGTCAGTTTTGAGAAGGCTTTTTAATAATGCATTATTGAGATGAGAGACAAAGCAATTAACTACTTTATTAGATTTTTGAAGCAGCATCTCTATCCATTAGGTCAAGACAGTGATATTTTTTATGATTTGCTCAAACGTTTCCTGCTGCAAAGATTTTAAGAATTAAAAACTTCATTAATTGCTTAATAAACTATTCTAAGGCTTGGAGGCCTCCCACAGAGCATTTGCTAATATTAACAGTGGGTGCACAAAGGAGACTTAATGCCAGGAATAAATGATTCCTGAGAATTCATTCCTAGGAGGTTTGCAGACCTAAATATATTGGGCAAAATTCATTAGAAATCTATTCTATACAAGCTCCGTTAGACTCAGACATGCTCAAAAGGCAGATTGTAAAATAAGGCACAAATATGATAGAATATCATGGAAAAACAAGCACCAGATTAGCAGCAGGAGGAATTCAAAAAGAGAATGGCTATTTGGAATTGAAATGTACCAATTGCCTAAACTGTTTGATTTGTCTGTCAAATATGAAGGTGAAGAATCCAAGACCCGGGATTTTATCTAATGCTAGCCCTGCTTAGAGGGACGCAGGTGGCGCTGTGGGTTAAAGCCTCAGCGCCTAGGACTTGCCGATCGAAAGGTCGGCGGTTCGAATCCCTGCGGCGGGGTGCGCTCCCGCTGCTCGGTCCCAGCGCCTGCCAACCTAGCAGTTCGAAAGCACCTCCGGGTGCAAGTAGATAAATAGGGACCGCTTACCAGCGGGAAGGTAAACGGCGTTTCCGTGTGCGGCTCTGGCTCGCCAGAGCAGCAATGTCACGCTGGCCACGTGACCCGGAGGTGTCTCCGGACAGCGCTGGCCCCTGGCCTCTTAAGTGAGATGGGCGCACAACCCCAGAGTCTGTCAAGACTGGCCCGTACGGGCAGGGGTACCTTTACCTTTACTTTTAGCCCTGCTTAGACCCATTGAACTTAATGAACTTAAGTTAGTTGTATCCATTAACTTCAGTTGGTCTATTAGATGAGTAGGATTAGTATGGGATACAACCTCACCTCTTACTCCCTCCACTCCTTTCTGTGTGTGTGTGTGTGTCTGTTTCTCAATGAACATAGCTCAGGTAGACTCTACATTGTATCCTGTTGTTTCACTACCCTCCTACAAATTTTTATTTAAAAAAACAAATATGATTTTGTCTTTTCCCTTCCACCAAGTGACAAATGCCGTGGCAATGGAGAGGCTTACAAAACCCAGATGTCTTTTAATTTAAACATCAGGTTGAAACATTTGCAACCTCTCTTTCTGTATGCCAACAGGAGGAGATACAACAGTTGTTGAAAGGCTTAATACCTTCCTGGTAGGAGGGTTTTTGCTATTCCCCCTACCCCTTCAGGCAACTTGCTTGTGTGTTCTTCACTGACTGAGCTGTGGGGTATGTGTGTGTATGTTTTGATCTGTGATGAGACAGATTTTCAAGTAATTAGAAGCAGCCTTTACATTTTAACACACAGAGAGAAATCCACAAAGGCTGCAATTATACAGAAAGATCAAGCAATCTAACGTCTTGCTATGCTGCCGGTTGTTTCTGCAGCTCGCTAGGAAGAGGCAGGTGGGGGGTGCAGGAGGGTTTGCTCTAATTGGAGAAACCTTTTGTATTGAAACGTCTAAGGAAAGACAGACAAACGGTGCCAAATATTTGCCCCCAGTTAGAGCAGTGTAGTCCTGTGAAGTCTCCGCTGAAGACTTTTCCACGGTCTAATAGACACTAATGGCTCACCCTTAGGAAGCATCTCCTCAGCGGCAAGTGATGCAGAACAAGAACTGATGGAGGATACAGCCCAAGTGCTCCATGATAATTGGGCACTTGGGACATGCAGTGACATGGCAGGCAACTATTTTCTGGGAGGTCCTGCCATAGCACAATCAGGTTGTTGCTAATGGTCTGTTGAACGCCGCATACATGTTTCTCCAGTGTTACGCTGTTGCTGTTTCTCCAGACAGCTTCATAAGAGCAATCAGTGTTGGTTAAGCAAGGCAGCTGAGGGCACAGCGTGACTCAGCGTGACAGCAGTGAAGAATTTTTAGGACAGCTGGAGTGATGCTCAGGAGGAGGAGAAACAAGATGAATCCTGTCCCAAGAAAAAAGATAATTTGTTTTAGATTCTGAAAATGTACATGACTTGTAGCAAAGTAATCTATTACTGCATCTCTGCCTCCATGCTTCTCTGAAATCATGTGCTGGTTAACCTTTGTAGGCCTTTCTTAAAGCGAGTCCATAAGTAGTGACTACATATTCTCCTGCTGGCAGGAGAACAAAAGGAAAATAAATCCTAAATGGTGCATTGGGCCAACTGATAGCTTATAGATACACACATGCTGACTGGGGCCATTGAGATGGGAGGTGGAGTTCAGGGGCTATCTGTACTGGGCCCACAACCAACAAGGGGACCTTGGCATTATTAATTTTTAAAGTAAATCTCTAGCCCCATTAGAATGAGAGTTATTAAGCAAAATGTGAAGCCACAATTCAAAGTAATTGCTTTGAAAGAAATGAGCCTCTTCCTGCCTTTCAGTATTGTTAGCCTATGAGGGAAGCCAGTTGTGAGAAAAATCTACATTCATGAAAGCCCTGGGACACCCCAGAACATCTTAAAAATAAACCAGGAAGTCTCTTCTCTAGGATTTGGCCAATGACTAGGGATGGTGGAAGTTGCTGTTCAAAACACTGGGAGGGCACCAGATTGTGGAAGTCTGTTGTAGAGCTTTTCTCCAGATTCAGAAAATACAAAAGGGCTGCCTGGTTCATTTTGAAGGGACTTTCTGATTCATTTTGAAACTTTATTTTTTCTTCCCTGATAGAGAAGTGATTTTGCTCCGAGAAAATAATGGTGAAATCCAATGGTTAGTGTGGTTCCCATGGCATCCCTATAACTATAGGCAATGGGTGGTGGTTCTGTCCCTTGTAATGTGTTCAGCTTCAAGGATTTATTTTTCTCTTACAAGTGTATGTTGACCATTTTCATATATGAGGAAATATATGTAGGACACAGTAGAGATGGAAGTCATCCTCACCCTAGGGACCCCTGTGTATGGGAACTTCTGTGCTCTTTCCCCTTGCCTCAATGTCCCATATTATAGTCCACTTACACAGCCCAGAGAACTCAAGGGAAGCCACTGAGAACTGTGGTTTTTCTTAAATGGATATTCTCAACCCTTCATTTTCACTTCCCCACACTGCGTTCTGTTTCTTTGTACGATATAACCATGAAAACTTATAGTATGTATATAATCACTGAGGCAAGCAAAAGCATCTGACCAGGAAACTATAAAATAGCTCTCGTTCAGAAGTAAAATCAATAATTGTTGAAGTCATCATTGTTGTACTCAGCAGAACATGTCATTTTCATAAATCATTCACTTTCATTTTCATCAATCATGCATTGCAGCTGGAGAATGGAAGCCTGTTGTTGGACATAGATGAAAATCTTGGTAGAGTCACTCAGGTAAGAGAATTCTCAGTAGAAATAGATGAACTCACCAAACTAGTTAGCAGAGTATGACTAAACAGAGATTAGTGCCAGTTACTACAAGCTCTTAAGATGCTGGCAGAAAGCACAAATGTTTGATTATAGTCCATATATTTAACACTTTATCTGTCTTTCACACAGTGTTACTCAAACAGCTTGTGAAGTTAGAACATGCTGAAATTTCATAAACCCTGAGAAGCTGTTTGAGTCTAACCTGTAGTTCTAAAACAGAACATGGACAGGGTCTTTCCCTAGTAATGCCTTCCATCCAAGGCAAGCCCCAGACATAGTCCCAAAGACAAAGCAAGTCAAAAGTTAGAGATATGAGGTAAAATTACAGTCACCTTCTAGCACCTCCATAGTGGTGAACGATCTCTCCAAAATTTCTGCCACTTACCATTTAGAGTTCTCTTTCTCTGCACAAAGCAATGACAACAAAAATCTAAAAAAAGCACAACTCATTCATATGTGTGTCATACATCGGCTGCCTTTCCATCCCAGCAAATATATAACGGGGTAAAATAAACTCTAGCTAGTCCCATATTTTCTTTCTCAGAGTTTCCTTTGTACATTAGATATTTAGATTTCTAAAATATGAAATCTAAGCTAATTTTCCTATACAAATTGCATCTAGCAAGATACACATTTAACAAGCAAATGCTTAACAAGCGGTTTGCAGCAGCAGCAGCAGCAGCAGCAGCAGCAGCAGCAGCAGCATGTAAGGTATGGAGATTCTTTGGCACTGGTGACAGAGTGCAAATGCAAATGTTTCCATTCTACAGGCAGCATGATGTTACATGTTGTCAGCTGCCCTGAGTGGTGCATGTACACCTGAAGGGTGAGACACAAATGCTTTAATAATTAAATATCATTAAATATTTAATTACCAACAGGAATACACTTAGGATTCTTGCAGATATAGAAAAACCCTGCATCTGTGATGCTCTTTACTCACAGAGTATGTTTCCATTGCAGAGTGTGTGAGAGAAGGAGTTATAGTGCTTGAATCAGCTAAAACTAAAATTATGCACTGTGATGAATGATTGCACGGTGGGGATGGGGCTGTATGCTAATCAGTTATCCTCCTACGCTCCTTTCGCTGTATTGCAACCTTATTTGCACCGCTTTGTTTCTGCTCACTAAAATTTAAAAAGCTGTTGCCAAATTAAAAAAAACAGATTTTTGTGCAGCACCATGAGGGTGGAACATCCAGAGGTGAAGTCATCTGAGGGGGAAAAAACCACAGAAATGGGTATGGTTAGCCTAGACTTGAGAAAACACTTGAATGTTTTGAATTTTTAACTCCCATATCCACAGTTGAACAGTATCTTTAGTAGAACCAACCAAAATGACAGAAAAGTGTTTCAAGCCTTAAAGTTCTCCAGAACTGTTCATCAGAAAAGATATTACACAAAATAGGATGGGGGAGCAAGGGAAAATAAAAGAAGAAAGATAAGGCTGGATGATGTAGTCATAAGGTCAGTTTGTAGATCTGCACCTGCTGCTTTGGGTATCTGTTGACCAGTTCATATGTGCAACATCCCCCACACAATTGCCTCTGAAAGCAGATGGGCCTGTTAGCCTGCTCAGGATCACTTAAAAGCATTTATTTTAAAAACACTTCCTCTAAACAGCTGTCCTAATTCCCATAGTTGTAGAGGCACTTTTCAATATGCAGCCATCATGGAAAATGTTCTAGTAAATCAAATTCAAATATGCTCTTTCAAAGAAAATTATTAGCTTCTAAGGAGATCATTTATTTATATTAGCCAAATTAATTTTGATCAGCTTCACTATTTGCATGCTAATGCACCTCCTCAAATTGTTCATCAGTTTATCATATCTTTCTTTCCTGGCATCATTCTGTGAATGTCCAATAATTCACTTTGCAATTACAGTGACAGTCTCAAATGCTGTGCCTTATTCGCAAGCCCAGTTGAAAGTTGAGTACGCCAGGACACTGAGACAACAGTATGCAACTCAAAAACACAGAAAACTGAGTTTCACCTAATCTGTTTTGCTTTCCAAATTATTGATAGATGTTCTTGTAATGACCAGGAATAACTTAATTCAAAATCTGTGAAGTATTTCCAATGTACATTATACAACGGGAATGTTTACCATCAATGCTTCTCTTCCATCATTTTCTTATAACCTACTTGATTGTAGGGTGGGTGGGTGTACTTGTCCATCCCAAAATAATTCTCTAGCTCCCAAGCTGTCATAAAATTAAAGATTACCAAGAAGCACAGTTTTATCAGAGCCCCTTTGTCTTGCAGAAGCTAAAAAATAATATCTACCAGGGATAATTAGGAAATAAATTTCCTTCTGGAAGTATCTTTTAAAGGAATGGATTAGTTTACACCCTTTTTTTGCAACAAAAGGGACACAACCTGTAAAATGACATCTTATTAAATGATTAAATTTTACAGGACCAAATGCTTTCAAAGCAAGCATCTGAAAATCTGCCTTGCCTTTCTTGCGTTTACATGTGGAATAGCTAATCCCTTTTCCTTCATATTAAGACAACGCAGGTGTCAAATTCCATTTTTTTAAAAGGGCTTTGTGCTATAAAAAGCATCCAGTTCACTTTCAGTTTTGAGGGCTTTCCTTCAAGCTCAGGTAGTTAACATCCTTTTTGTAGAATTTGTTCATAAGCAGAGGAGAGTTCCAAGCTTGGAAGGCATACTGTTAGAGACTGGAATTTCTTGAGCATTATAGTTAGCTTGCACACTGAACACCTCTAAAGCTCTGCCTGAATGCTGATTTGAATGTAAGGCTCTGTGAAGTTCATGAGAGTCCCAGTAATGAAATAACAGAGTAGTACAGCATACCGTATTTTTCGCCCTATAGGACGCACATTTTCCCCTCCAAAAATGAAGGGGAAATGTGTGTGCGTCCTATGGGGCGAATGCAGGCTTTCGCTGAAGCCTGGAGAGCAAGAGGGGTCAGTGCGCACCGACCCCTCTCGCTCTCCAGGCTTCAGGAAGCTCTGCACAACCCTCAGGAGACCGGCTCCGAGGGTTGCGCAGAGCTGCCTGCAGTCCCGAGCTCAGCACAGCTCTGCACGGCCATCGGGAGCAGCGCGCGAAGTCCCGCCCGGCTCCCGATGGCTGCGCAGAGCTGTCTGCAGTCCCGGGCTCAGCGCAGCTCTGCGCGGCCATCGGGAGCAGCGCGCGAGGTCCCGCCCGGCTCCCGCTGGCTGCGCAGAGCTGTCTGCAGTCCCGGGCTCAGCGCGGCCATCGGGAGCGGCACGCAAAGTCCCGCCCGGCTCCCGCTGGCTGCGCAGAGCTGCCTGCAGTCCCGGGCTCAGCGCAACTCTGCGCGGCCATCGGGAGCGGGCGCGAAGTCCCACCCGGCTCCCGATGGCTGCGCAGAGCTGCCTGCAGTCCCGGGCTCAGCACACTTCTCCCCATCGCCAGCCCCACAAACTCGGGGGACAGCGGGGAGGCGGAGCGCGCCTTCCCGCTGTTCCCCGACCTGGTTCTTCCAGCCCCACACCTGGGGGGGAAATAATTTTTTTTTCTTTATTCCCCCCCCAAAAAAAAGCTAGGTGCGTCCTATGGGCCGGTGCGTCCTATGGGGCGCAAAATACAGTACATTATTTAATGGTTAATCATAAGATCGGCTTGAGAAGACTGGCCGATTCTGCCTCTGGAGTTGCTGGGTGTCCGTAAATGGCTGTCTTATTTGGGAAGCACCTCCATGCTCAAATCCAATGCCCATAAAGTCCAAATATTGCAACTGGAGCCCAGATTTAATATGGTATTATCAACAGTATGATTTTAGCATTCACAACCTGGATTTTTTCATACATATTCAGCACACCCATCCATGATTTGTTAATGGCAGCCTGAAGTGGGACAGGCATTTATGATGATGGAGGCAGGCTGCCCAAAAAGGGGGAGGGGGGAATGGAGAGACCGAATGCAGAAATAAATCAGAAAAATGTATCAAAATGACCAAAATATTTTATTATTGCATAATCTGTTCAGAAACAAAAAATACCTTCTTCAGGGACAATCTTCCTTATTGGCACGCTGCAAAAAAATATATATTGTTTCCTCCCTTGCCAAATGCAACTCATTTCTCATAGGTTTTCAGAAACAGGTTCTGCCACATTTGTCCCAACAGTTCATTCCAGAAACTGGGATTGATGCAAGTTAAATGTCTGAAGGATGTAAATTAGTAGTGAAAAAAACACTTGTTGGTGCCTTTAAACAGCCTGCCTTGGGAAGAAATGTATCTAGAACACAATGGTTTAAGTGACAGAAGGAGTCAGTAGAAGATACCTATAGGACAGTGGGAACTGTTCCATTCGATGGATTACAGCTCACTTGGTGAGAGGATGATATGGACATAACATCCTTTTGGGAGGTTTGTAAAGGCCATTGTCTGGGTACTCATTGACAAGGTAGTAGAACTGAAGCCAGTGCAACCTTTGGATAAATTTCTTCCTCTATGAGGAGGAAATTTCTACGAAGGGCAGGGGGAGAAATTGATCCTGTCTTCTGATCAGGAGGTGGTTCTATGCAAAGATTTCCCTCTTCACACCATCTGTGGATTTATTTATTTATTTATTTATTAACTCCTTTAATATCTAGAGTGCCAATGAGATATTAATGAAATGACAGACATTTGTTCAGGTTTGCCTCACAGACTGGCCCCAAAAAATTGCGAGTAAAAAATTGTTTTGAGAAGTTACTCTTGCTTTCCATTACAAAACTGGCTTCTGTGTTGCTCAGTGGATAAGAGATGAGACATGCCTAAATCTTTTTTCTTTCTTTTTGCAATTCTTTGCAGGCTGTTACCCAACTAGAGCTGTTTGGGGACATGTCCACTCCTCCTGATGTAACCTCTCCCCCTGTAAGTACCGGAGAGAAATGTCCTGCCTCTTTCTCACATGCTACTTTCAGCAGGCTTATTGTAGCAGCATAATGCATTTAGATATTCATGACTAACAATGCCCCATACTGAAGCTGAAAGAATTTCAAAAAGGTTTGCAATCATTTTACCCAGTTTGAATTTTTCCTTATGTAAAATTGCTCATTACCTTTCTACTTCTTTTTCTGCACTAATTGCTTACACTGATCCCCTGTGAAGCTATTAATATCACACAGCCTTAGACCCTTCATGGGGGGTGGGAGAGAACAGGTGCTGTAGGAATTTGCATATATCCTAGGAGCTGGGGAAGAACACTTTCGGATTTATTTAATACATTACAAATCATAAGAGATTTTCCTGATTCAGTTTCCCATTCTGTTTTCTAGTTGCTGCTGTTTTCCCTTCCCCACTTTCCTGTTGCTCTCTCCCTTCTGCATCTCCTCTCTTATAACCCTCCCCCCAGCCCATGCTTTCCTCTCTGTCGCTTTTTTTAATTAGGAAAAAGGATGTAGAGCCAGTTTTTGGCAGCAGAAGCCACAACTGAGATGCCACCCATGTATGTTTAATCAGCACGTTGTAATCTTGCTGTGTTTTACAGACCCCTGCAACTCCAGGTGATGCCTTTATCCCATCTTCATCCCAGTCACTTCCTGCTGGTGCAGATGTATTTAGTTCTGTACCTTACAGCACTGCTGCTGTACCCTCAGGTGAGTTTTTCACATCATGTTATATAACTTGAGAACTTAAAGGCCAGTCTGAGCATATGTGGCTTTTAATGGGAGCTATTCTGTTATACATCAGAACATCTAGACCCTTGATGAATTAGTAGATTTAGTTATTTGTAGTTCCCGCATACCTGCTCATTAATCAATGACTGCAGTGAATGACCCATTACAGATATAAAATCCACAGATAAAATGAGCACCTCCCATCAGGCATCTTATTTACATCCCCCAACCCAGTAGATACAGTTTACACCATAAGAGTTTGGCAATCCATCTGTGATTCATTCAGTGAACAGCTCCTAAATCCTTCCATATTCTTCTGAAGGCATGTGGACAACCTCTTTCTCAAACTCCTTAAGGCCTCTTTCCTCCAGGCCACTTTCTTTTCTCTTTTGATTTTCCTGGAGTTCCGGGAGCCACAGGAGAAACAAGACTGGTGTTTGATTTATGTTTTTCACTGTTCTTCGGTGTCTAAAATGCAAACAATGATAGCTTTACCGCATTTCTGAAGCTTGGAATAATACAGAGACAATGCATTTGTTCCCCATTACTACTTTTAATTTGTTGAGCAGTTGGTTTTGCTTAAATCCTCTTTCGCTTACGTAGTTTATCGGGAAGAAATAACACAAAGGAAAATGTATGTTTGTCTCTTTAAAATACTGGAAATCCACTATAATGTTAGGTGTGAATTAGCCAGAACTGTGTGTGGTCTGCACTAAATTTCTAGTTTCTGCTTTCAAGTAAATTAAACTTTGTGATTGGAATAAATTGTGCAAAGCAAGTGCATACGCATGTGCATGCATATATTACATGATTTTGCTAGGAAGAACAGTGTAAAGACATACAGACTTAGGAAGCCTGTAGCTGGTGCACTGTATTGGTGATATTTCTGCTGTTTACTGGGACAGTGTAGGAGTCTGAATGTGCTTGTGCAGCCCTGATCTTGCCCTGCACTGTCCCAGTAAGCAGTAGCAACACCACGGCCAGAAGAGATACAGGGCAGCATCACCCTGCTAGCCATTCCTGACTGGACAACCCGCGGCTCCTTTGATGTTAAATTAGGCTATATCTCCATACTTGCACATTTACTTGTATAACAATTTGCTAACAGATTGCAGGTGTGGTTTGAATCTTATCCCGTTTTCCGCTTCTGTGTGTTATTTTTATTTTGTTACCGTACACATCCCATTGTCCAGAAAATGAAATAGGTTGAAGTTTTGGAACACTCTAATACAAAAATTCAAAATGAGCCTGGCTTTATCTAGTCAGAGCTGTGGACATGCTAACAGCTGGCTTTGAAACATAAAGCAAGAAAACTGCTTCTTTCCATAGCAAAATAAATGTGTAGGGTTGTTGTTGTTGTTTTGCAATATAAAGACTACCTTATTGTTGTGTACATGCCTCATCAGCAAAACTTGTTTAATCTCCATATAGCAAAAAAAATAATAATCAAAATCTAGGTAGAGTAAACATTAAAATGAGAAAAGGGAATAACATTTGAATGCTGCTTTAGTATACTCAGCCAGGTCATGATTTTTAAGGAGAGGGAGCCACTAATTAAGAAGCTAAATGAAATTTCCCATGTTAAGGTGTGCTGGATGGACAAAAAAAGAAACTGAAACACAGACGAATTAGAAGTGATGTATGTAAAATGTTGAAACTAGGCCTTCATACAAAATGTTTTTGCAAGCTAATGGATCTTTTGGCTACATTTTTTAAAAATCTCTTAGAAAAGAAGTGGCATCTTTCATTTGAAGTGCAGCCTGGACTATGAACATTCAAACACTGTCCTACCTTATCCAAACCTAAAACTAAACTTGAAGGCTAAGCACACATGGCTGCTCTTTCCTATTAATGTTGGTTAATGAGGCCAATTACACGTGTGCTTCATGGAGAGTGGGAACAGATGATAATAATTGGGGTGGGTGAGTGGGTTTCATAGAGATGGTGGAGCTATCATAGCACCATGACCCCAGCGCTAATGAGATGGAACACCAGATTAGGTTTTTAGTGGGGAAAGACTTTTATCAACTATAACTTTAAAGTCTTTGCAATGGGTTCTAAAAATGCTGGTGACAAAACTCCCTCCCATCACCGCCAGTCCCAAATGGTCTGAGGAGCAGTCACCTCCCTACTTCATGGTCGCTTCATTGTGCTGAGGGAGTTCTGCCTGTGTAACACACACCATCCTTGTGGATATGAGACATTTATTCAGAACCCCTAACAATCCTACCTGTTTTGAGATTTTAATGATTATGTATGATACTCCTTTTATCTTCTAAAAGTGCTTCAGAGCACTCACCACTGTTGCTTTTTGTGCATTTCTTCATATAATCTACATTGCACTTGTGTATGGATATTCATTATATTTACCTACCCTTGGTACCAAATTCACAAAGGTAGGAGGAGACCATTAAGCCCTAGGCCCATTTTTGAGGAAAACACCACAAATCTTTAGCAACTGGAATGTTTTGACATTGCACCAAAGGGGCAGGTGGCTGGGTGAAGGACAAAACACAACTGAGGAGGGGAGGCAGTCTTGCTTTATATAGCTGTTCCCTCCTCCTCTAAAGCAGTAGTGTGGGCTTGGCTGCTGACCTTTACTCTCACAGAGGGCCAGAAATACAGTTCTAAATGATGTGCATGCTCTGTTTTAATCAGTCAGATCAAATTGGTCTTGTAGGCTATCTGCAGTGCTCCAAAAACTTGCAATACCTGTTTGACTAGAGATGCCAGGAGAGGGGGGTGGGGGTTATATGAATACACTGGGGCAGGGTGAGTGTGAATGTTTTTTCCATACTACTTTCACCTTTCTGCATACAGTTTGTGTAAGTTTGCCCAACGTCTGCGTGTTACTCAAAATCTCGAATATATGATTGACATTCTCCATATCTAGATACCTTTTCTGCTCTTGTGTGATAACTGCAGCTGCTGAAATCCAGTGAGCAAGGAGCTAATGTCCAGTATAAATAGGGGGGGAAATCAGAAGTCTACACAGATGGTCATTTCAGAAACATAATTGCACCTTGGGCAATTAGCTTGATAAATTTGTGGGTAATAAATGAGCAACGGACAACATGGAAAGAAAAGGGTTTAGATATAAACTACGGTATGGAATAGGTTAACCTACTTACTGAAAATACAAGAATAAAGGAAGCTTATGTCATGCTAAAAATACTGGAAGCAAAGTACTAGTACAACTAAGTACTGGTCCGTGATAGGCTGGGTGAGTGAGCAAAACAAATACTCTAATATAGAAGATTTCCGTTCAGAAGAAAGGGCAGAGAAAACACTCCCTTTTTTCTCTTATTTATTGGAAAATGCCATCTCATTAAAATAGATTTATTTTTGCATGTAGTCTAGTAACAGCATCTGAACCTGCCCCATGCCTCTGTCCAACAACGCTTTCAGTGGAGCAACAGAAGTCACCAAAACTCCCTGTGATTCCTCATTTGTATATCTGACCTACTTTTCTTCCTTGGCTGCCATGGGTTTTATTTACTCTTCCTGTTCTGAAATTGTCCCCACTCTCTTTCCCCCGAAGGTTATGTTGCAATGGGAGCTGTCCTGCCCTCCTTCTGGGGACAACAACCTCTTGTTCAACAACAACTGGCCATGGGTGCTCAGCCTCCAGTTGCTCAGGTGATGCAGGGAGGACAGTCAATTGCATGGGGACAACCTGGGATATTTTCTCCCACCCAGCAACCATGGCCATCTGTAGCTGGTCAGTTTCAGCCTGCTGCCTTCATGCCAACACAAACTGTATTGCCTTTACAAGCAGCCATGTTTCAAGGTACCGTTGCCCCCATTGCTACCGTTCCACCTACAAGCGATTCCACCAGATCCAGTCCGCAGACAGATAGGCCTAGGCAGCAAGCAGGAAAAGAAATGTTCAAAGATTTCCAGATGGCTCAGCCTCCGCCAGTGCCATCACGAAAACCAGATCAGCCTTCCCTCAGTTGTACCTCAGAGGCCTTCTCCAGTTACTTTAACAAAGTTGGGATGGCACAGGAAGCAGATGATTGTGATGACTTTGACATCTCTCAGTTAAATTTGACTCCTGTGACTTCTACAACGCCATCGACGAACTCACGTGAGTATACCCCGTTTTTCTGCTGCAACCTTCCGCACATTGTTTCCCTTTTCTGAGATGGAGCTGTCAGAAGTATCCATGAATGTAATTAAAAATTAAATAAATTGGGCGCCTTTGAAGTTGGGAAGACATGAAATCGAGGATAATCGCATGGAGTTCATGGATGTCCGTAATTAATTACACACATTACTTTTAATGAATTTCATTTTTGAAAGACAGTGTAATTTAGTTGTTGAAAGACAGTGTCATCTTAAATATGCATAAAAACTGGCTTGCACAATCAGCTTTGGAAGTTCCCAAAGCTGGGATTCTGTTTGCTATCTTCATGAGCTAAGGAAATCCAGAAATTTGGTGAGGGTTTCTGGCCCCCTCCTCCAATGGAAGCTGTGCTTGATGCAATGGTGGCTTACTGATTTTGGATTCATAATTACCAGCCTTACTTGAGCATTGTGATTACATTGTTGCAAAAACATTTTGTGTGAATCAACCCTAAATTAAGAATTGCTGATGAGATGATTCCTGTGCTTAAACACGCAATTAAATTGGATGGAGGAGTTGGATTTAAGCAGGTGTGGTGATGGATCATCACTGCACTGAAGCAACATTCCTTTAGTGTGCTTAATGTGTATTTCTGATGGTACTGCAACAATTGCATTGCAAGTGATTTCAGTGGACTACTGCTAATTTTATACTTCATTTGTTTCACAGTGTAGTTAGAAGAAATGACTCAGTAGGCATCTGTAGTTTTTTAAAAGATGGACATCTTCCAGTGATAGAAAGCTTCTATTATTTATTTATTTATTTATTTATTTATATTTATCTAATTTTTGTTAAAGATTTTAAGATAAACGCATTGGTACTGCTGCATAAATTAAGAACAAAGTAAACCCAGGACATTGTTGTCATATGAATGATAAGAGGTTGCTGAATTTTGCAAACTAAAATTAAAATATTTTGAATCTTTCAAAACTGTCAAACTCAATGGTTCCCAAACACTTTACTAAGAGCAATTTTGCCTTTTAAAACAAGTTTCTCAGATCCATTTATTGTTAATCTTGGGGGGTGGGGGGATTGCCAAACCACACAGTGGCACTAGGCTCCTAGCCCCCCCCCCGGACACCTGCCAGCAGGTTCTCTGGTGATATTTAGGAGTCAGTCATCCATTCAATTAGGGGACGCGGGTGGCGCTGTGGGTAAAAGCCTCAGCGCCTAGGACTTGCCGATCGAAAGGTCGGCGGTTCGAATCCCCGCGGCGGGGTGCGCTCCCGCTGCTCGGTCCCAGCGCCTGCCAACCTAGCAGTTCGAAAGCACCCCCGGGTGCAAGTAGATAAATAGGGACCGCTTACCAACGGGAAGGTAAACGGCGTTTCCGTGTGCGGCTCTGGCTCGCCAGAGCAGCGATGTCACACTGGCCACGTGACCCGGAAGTGTCTCCGGACAGCGCTGGCCCCCGGCCTCTTGAGTGAGATGGGCGCACAACCCCAGAGTCTGTTAAGACTGGCCCGTACGGGCAGGGGTACCTTTACCTTTACCTTTTACATCCATTCAATTCAAATTATCTCTCTTGTCTTTATTCAGCTCCAACTCCTGCTCCTAGACAAAGTTCCCCATCCAAATCCTCAGCATCTCATACCAGTGACCCTGCTGCAGATGACCTCTTTGAAGAGGGCTTTGAAAGTCCAAGTAAAAGTGAAGAACAGGAAGCGGTAAGTGGGGCAACTCCAAATCATTAACCCATAAACTGCTCAGTTACTATGTACATGATCACAGTTTTGAAAATTCTACTCAAATTCTACTTTGCATGAGTACTAAAACATTTGCTGTAGCTCACATTAAAGGTAGTATTCAATCAGCAAAATTGAACTGTAGAAGAAAATAGAGGAGTGTTTCCTAGTCCAATTATAGACACTTAACATTGACTTTGGGCAATGAAGGTTGCCCTACAAAAAATAGAGAGTTAGGATATGAACGCAAATGTTCCCTCAATTTTTCTCTCTATTTGACGCAATGTAACTCTTCTAATTTTCTCCTGACTGCTCACAACTAATGTAAATTACAGAGGACAGAGTGTTGATCAGTGCTCCCACTTCACTCTTCCAGTTTCCCCATCAGCACCAATGTGTGCTAGACTAGCACGTATACTGCTGAAGCAAAAACGTGTAAGTCAAAATGGAAGATTGCACAGATTAACTTAACATTTTTATCTACATGTCAGCTTATGCAGTCTATTTGAGTGTTCCTACTTGTTATACATTTCTGCTGGATTGTTCTCTCATGATTTATTAGTCCGTATCTACCTCCTCCTGCCAGCTCTTCAAAGAGACAGAATTCAGGAGGAGCAACTGTGAATTAGATTTCAAGAACCGGAAGCAGCAGTGTGCCATCAAAGCTTTGTGTGATGGCACCATTGTAGCCAATATAAATTTGCAGTTCTGCCTTAGAAACACAGAAGGATATTGGGGCTGAAAGACAAAGGAGTTCAGAGACTTTGGTGTGATGCAATGGGGGGGGGGGAGAGTTCAAAATGCAGCCCCTGGCACTCAGTGTCTGAGTCGAGTTTTGCCACCTTCAGGCTGAACTCAACCTAGGAAGGATCTTACAGAGTAGTGAGTTCTTCCCTCTGCTTTCTCCAGGGCAAGCCAGGGAGGATGATTGGCAGGGAAGAGGGAATCCATGCTCTCCATTTTCTAGCATTCAACAGGAATGCTTTATATGACCAGATTGTTTTCAGGGGGAGGAGGTGGCAGATTTCTTCAGACATTGTAAAAATAGCACAACACATTTGATTTCCCAGGGGGAGGGGGGAATCAGTGACATTTGAAAATGAAAGTAAGTATACACCTTAATGCTGGGAATGGACAACCCTTCACAGGTCAATGTGTAGTGGCTTGGGTAGGTGACAATATGGATAAGTTTTGCTGTCAGTACAATCACATGGCTTGGCTTAAGTTGAATAGCACGAGTGGTGAATACAATAGCTAACGCATGACCCTGTGCCTGCCCCACTTGCAAGAAGACAGCAGAAGCATGACCTCACATTGATAATGGCAACCTGGTCTCAGATCTGTGGTGTCCAAATTTGCTTGTGATGACCACAAACCAATTATGGGCACCATACACAGATCCAGATTGCTTCTCACATTGCTGGAAACTCATATTTGGCTGGGTTTGAGTTGCGGTGCAAAAATAGTCAGATGTGGCCATGGCAACTGCTTCAAATGAATGGCTCATCACAAACTAGAACCACTAATTAGGCAGGCTTAAAGCAGAAGCTATGCACTAGGCATTTGTTTGCTTCTTGACCAAGTGTTGAAGGTAAAGTTAGCTTTGGCCAAAATGCACTAACCTAAAAGACTGTTTCTGTGAGCTCAAATCAGTTTACTATCCTATCCAGGGCTGGCCCGCTGGCAGCAGTTGGTCCTAGGAAATATCAGCTGTAGTATATGGCTTTTAAATTATTTTCATCCACAATAGGCATTCATATTAAAATGCACCCACTGCATGAAAATAACTGCTGACTTTGTTTTCCTTTCTGTTGTTGAGAAAAAAAGGTGTTATGTTCTTGTATTCTAGCCTGATGGATCTCAGGCCTCATCCAACAGTGATCCATTTGGTGAGCCCATTGGTGATACTGTAAGTCCACAGGGCGATAGCTAGATAGCGCAGGTTGGGGTAGGTATCTGTCCTTTTCTCTCTGTCACTTTTGAGCTATTCATATTCACCATTGCCTGCCTTCATTTACATTGATGCTAGCCACAAACATAATATATTCCACATATACAATATGGAATATTTCATACCTTCATTTCACTACTTCTCACACCATTGATGCATCACTGGTTGATAATTCCATTTCTAGGTGGTGCACTTTTGTGTTGTCAGAATAATAATAATAAAAAAATACAACCCTAGGGAAAATATATATTACAGCAACTGTGAAATGAGAGATTATCAACAACAGGTTCATAGTTGTTGTTTTTCTTACAGAATATCGATGCTCTGCAGTTTCTGGTATTCATGATTACCATTTAAGATACTTGTATATTGTGCATTTTATCTTTTTCTGATAGAAATTGCAAAGTGGCAGGCAATGTTCATCCAGGACTGAAATGACATCAGCAGTGCAACATATTTTTTAAGAGAATGAATTAAGCACTATCAGTAAATTAAGATGTGCCTTCCCACTCTGTGGCCACAATAATGGTCAATTGGAAAACCTATTAGTTAAAGGGTCTAATGAAAATATTAAATTACAATGCTGATGTCTATGGGTTAACAACCCATTGATACAGAGAACATATAACCCTATCATTTTAAATATATATTTTCCATGACAAAATGCTAAGGCAACACAATTGCTTTAATCGTTAACTGCACGCTGCATGTTGTGGGTGTTGATAGATGTTTTATGAGGGTGACCGTGGCTATTTTTATTCTGGCATCTGTGTTTTGTCAGAAAGATTGTGATGCTACAGTGCCTGTGAGTGTTGAACATCCCCATCTCATCTCAATGTATTCCAATGCTGCCATATGAAAAATGTTTCTTTTATTACACTGCGCTGTGATTTGAAACAGTTCAAGCACTATGTGATTTATTGCTCATCTTTCTGTGTATGGAGCATATGAAACAAATTAATGGAAATGGTGGATTTATTTTTAGTGCATAATGTGCATCGGTTTCCAGGCTTTTAAGAATGTGCTTCCAACCACAGATATCTGAATGTACTAGCTGCTATCCAATAGTCCCTTTCCCATGAGCCTAAAACCATTTCTGCCCTCACCTGAAACCACTGTCATCCCTGAAGTCTGTGCAGTCTCACTTCCTCAGTTACTATTTTTTTTTAAAAAAAAAAAAAGAGGTAAATTTGAAATGTTTGCTTTGTCATTTGTGGCTTTAGATTTCTAAGCAGTATACAACTAAGGGGGTGTCAGACTCTTCAATAACTATTTTGTCTCTTTAAAAATGTTCCTTTATCCCACTTTCCCCATCAGTTTGAACTATACTATTGTGCTTTGCTTTTTAATGTTTGCACATTATATGGTTCCACATCAGCATTATGACAGTTTAAATGGAGGGATGAGTAGGTGTTCCGTTTTGGCTCTCCCACACTTTCATCAGGTAGGGGAAATCTACAGTTAATGCTTTTTCAGATAGACTATCACTTAAGACAGGGATGGCCAAAATGGTGCCCTCCAAATGATTTAGACTACAACTCCAATTACCCTCTACCATTAGGCCAATGGAACTTGGAGGCCTAAATTATCTAGAGGGCACCATGTTGGCTACTGCTACATTAAGGAGTTGAATGGACCTGTTCTTTTCCCTTGAAGCTGCCACAATATTTAGAGGGTGAATAGTCCAAGTTTGTTCTGTATGATCAATAGTTAAAACTGTGACAAGGCCTAATATCTTCAGTCCTACTTTATTAATGCTAAGCATCTTCTCCCAGTAAGACGGAGAGAGAGAGGTCTTCATATTTATAGAGGGCTTTAGAATTTGGAAGTGAATAAACTTGGCATGAACACAGGGTTCTGTTGCACTCAATGATGCACTTGGAAGCTATGTTATCTTCACTCAATGATCTTGTTTATGCTGCCTCTGTATATACCATATTTACTCGAGTCTAATGTGCCATTGAATCTAATGCACACCTTAACTTTCATAACATAATTTGGCCAAAAAAGGTGAGCATTAGATTCAAGTAAATATGGTATTCAAGTGCACTCTCCCACTTGGTTTTTTTAATGTCATTTTGCTTTCTGTGTTGTTAGCACTTCTTTTCTGTAGTATCTTAAAGTCTTTGTATTTGAATAACTGAGTGTCTTATCAGTTCCTATATCTTGAACTACGTTGCACTTTGCATCTACCTGCAATCTTAAACTGAAGCTTTCAAACTTGGAATTCACAACTAACCTTTAAAGAAATGACAACCGTGCTGTTAGTAGTCAAATCTGCAATCTACTGATAAGCAAAATGTTTGCCTTGCTGTGGTTTTTTAAATCAAAAGCCAGGACAGATGTCTTAATACATTCACTGAAATTGCAAAAAAGAAAGAGTGTAGATTTGTGGATCACAAGACAAAGGCAGCAAACAGCTATAATACATTTATTTATATTTCTTCAAAGACTTGGCTAGTGTTGTGAAGAAAAGGCAGCACTTGCTCAAAAGTATTACAATCTTTATTTGTTTATCCATCAAGGCATAGCAGGATTTTTTACAGGAAGGCAGTTTGTGTGGCAAGGTCCCCAAACCAGCTCCTCGTTAGAATAAAATTCACACTGACACAGAATTTTGGTTATTGGGCAAGATTTTAGGCCACAACTTTATTGATTACAGAAATGTGAGCAGTATTGGCAAAAGGACTATATCGGACTCCTGCCCCCTTTGCAGGAAGTCAGTAAGGGTAAACCACCCAAAGAGGAAGCCACATCAGGGGAACCCGCCTGTAGCTCTCCTCGGTGTCCCCAGAGGCCTGGCATGGTCCTAGCCCCTCAAGCAGACATCGGACAGGATCCAGGCCCTGCATTCCTTTAATGGAATACCCTTGGTCAATGGACCCCCCCCCCCACAAATCAGTGAGCCAACGCCTAACCGCCATACCTTACAAAGTTGTAACGAGGTAGGCTAAGAGGTAGGCGAAAACCAAGTGGCCATTGCCAAAGTCCAAAGGACATCTAAAATAAAGGTGTTCAGCAGTGTGAAGCAGATGCCTGACACATGTCATGCTGCCACTTTTATTACCCCCCCCCCAAAAAAAAGTGGTTGGCCAAGCAGCTGGGGTTATCGTGATGCCACCCTGGCATGACTACATTACTCCGCCCATGCCGGGGGGAGGGAGGAACAGGTCTGGGGGCCTGCCCACAACCAGGACCATCCTTAAAGAAGATCCCACTTGTCAGAACCCAACAGGATTGTCAGCATAAAGGGCTGATCTCCCTGTAGCAGTGAGCAGCCACATGCAGTTTTTACCCTCTGACACATTCCTTTTTGGCTGCTGCCTAAAGGTAGTCACCTGTAGCGCAGAACCTTCAATTTGAGGAGAACTGAACTGAGATAGGAGAACAATGGTGCTTAGTTTCCTGTCTTTCCTGTAGGTGAGCCTATTGCCATTTAACATATTTGGACCTGTGCTTGGAGGAGCTGCATATATTAACTATAGTCAATGGTCTACCTTCAAATAACATGGGACATAATTATGCATAAATGAATTGGCTTCACTATTACAGTAAATATCTTTATATTTTGAAAAGTACCTGGGGGGGGGACCCTGATTCAGGTGCTGCTTATCCTTCTAGGCCCCATTTTCAGAAATGTTGCCAACACGCCAGAGCACTTTGATTCTCTGTGAACACTCGAAGCTAGTCCTGGGCTGCTAAGCTGAACTATGAATGGTGAAATTTGCCTGTTTTTGTTTTCCCGTTTTTCCAGTTCATGTATTCATTCGCAGAGGGCACATTAGATAGGTTTGCATTATAATGTGAAGTGAGCACATTTCCCCCAATCCCTGGGCCAAGTGTGCTTTTGTCTCACAGGATAACAGTGGCCAGATACAACCCACTTACTGGAGGCCAAACTGGTCCAGCTAAATTCAGCCACATTTTGCCAAGTGGTTAACATGAAGCAATACATGTTATTTAGTTATACAAGTTAATAACTATTGATACTCAAGTTATGGGGTTATATATATATATATATATATATATATATATATACTACATTGTGCTATGCTGAGTACTGTAAATGAGCTCATCATAGGGATGGGATAACCAAGCAAAGCACAATTAGAGGCTTGTTTTTCATCATGAAGCCCAGTGCAAAGGAGAACTTTAGAAACATACAGTGTTTTTATACATAGCAGCTGTTATTAATGAGTACATAAAGCAAGGGTCCCTTCACCATAAGGAAGCAGAACAGCCCTGCGCCTACCCCTCCACTGTTGGATTTGGCTCTCTAAAGAAGCCTAGCTTGTAGTATAAAAGATACATTACAGTCTTGACTGAGGTGCTACTCCTTTGGGTTTCCTTGACCTTCTTTCTCTGCAGCAGAGTCTCAACACAGGGCTTTCCTTCTGACTGGATGATCAGGAAGCAGAAGACTTATTTTCTGAAATGCATCAGCTGAGATTCTACTTTCTGTTCAGCCAGCCAGAAGGAAAACACTCTGCTTAAAATCTACATAGGAGCACAGAGGTCAAAGCAGCCTTGGGAGAATTGCAAGTTTAAGTTCATAATGCATCTTTTATGCCAGCCTTACATACATCAGTAAGAAAAATTCCGCCCATCACCTTGTCTGGTTGGCTTCCACTAGCAAAAAGGGATGGTCTCTGTTAAGATAATAAAGAATACAGGGACAATTGTAATGGATATAAGGTAATTGGTAATACTTTTAGCTTGAAGAAAAGGTCCAGAATGGTAGTTCCCTTAGAAAAATAATAATGGGAGCAAACAGTACTATTATCGGTAGTTGTAAAGCTAACCTACATAAAGGCTATTTGCAGTGCTGGATTTACATATAAGATAAACTAGCTTAGGGCCCCACTCTTTGGGGGGCCCCCAAAAAAATTTAAAGGGAAAAAAACCTGGGTGTTCATTTCCAAAATATAAGATAAAAACAAATAAAATAAAACCTACATACAGTTAGAGCTTAATAATTATTTCACTACTAATATACTTCTTAATTGTATTTCATTTCAACAATTACTTTGATAAAATACATATTTTGTTATGTGCAAATGGCTTTAGATACCTATTAGGTCCGTAAATTACCATATAGCATATATTCAACAGAAAAAACAGCAACAATTTGTTGTTGACAAAGGACAGCTGGACATATTACCTTCAGTAGCTTAGGGCCTCATCAAACTGAAATCCGGCCCTGGCTATTTGTGATCATTTTTAAGCTGAAGCCTTAGCATGACTTTCTGAATTAGAGGATAATTTTGATAGCTAAGAAATGGTAATTGAGGTGCAACAATCTTGTTAAAAATGTGTTTTTTGCAAAGGCTATAAAGAGGATAAAACAGCCAGTTCTATGGGGGGGGAAATTGAGGGTCATTAAAAAAAATGTATCTATACCCTGTTAATTAGTGTTTGTAGGACAAAGCTACATTGAGTTAGTTAACATTAAAGGGTCTTACAGATTTAATATTAAGTGTCATTTTGGTGGGGGGGGGAGAGATTTATTTATTTATTTACCTTTGTGGTATAATTTGCTGGCTATCTTGGTACTGCTTTTCAGTGTCCAGTTCATGACAATTGACCCAAGAAAGGGCCCTCTCTTATCATGGCATTATTTATTATTTACATATTCTTTCCTGTCCCTTCTAATTTACTTCTCATGCACCTCTGGTACTTTAAGGTGATAAACGGCTTTTTAATTTACTTTGTTCAACCATGTGCATTTCCTATTCACTGCTAAAGATATGACCCAAAGTGCACTGACAACAGATAGCTGGATCCTTTCTGAAACTTCAAGGCCGTTATTCTAAGGATAAAGTGAGGATTACACCAGAGCAGAGTGAAAGGTCCCATCACAATTTATAAAGCCTAGAGGCCAAATCGTCTTTCTTTCAAGTACTATTGTATTGTAAACTAGCCAGAATTGTGAGTGTCTGCGGTCTATGCAGCAGCAATCTATGTAAGCATAATCTTTGAAGTGTCCCCAAACTTGGAATAGAGTTGCTATTCTTTCTTGCATACTGGGGTAAATATGAATATGGACATAATGTTCATTATGTGTGCAATAAGACCTGATTTGAAATGCTGAGATTCTCTGCATAGGTGTTACAGATTCATGGGGCAAGATCCAACATCACAATAGTAGATGTGATGGGACTTCCCTTTACTCTCTTCTGTAGCCCCCTCTACCCCCAACTTTGTGCCCTGTTGAGGGTCCCCTAGCCTCCACAGCAGATTATTTAGGGGTGCTGGAAGCTTGGAGGAGGGGGAAAGGAAGTAGAAATCCCATTTACCTGAGCAAAAGTCCATTGCCCAGGTGGACTGACCTTTTTGGATATCACCCATAAAGACAAGATATGGTATGCTTACCTTTACCCTTCTTCTCGACAAGTGAATACTTTGTGGATTGGGATGCAAAATATGCTGCTGTTACATGCTCCAACTCATTCATTTTTTACTTACAAGCCCTGCAAACAGAGTTCCATAATATAATTCAGAATTTTAAATTAGTCATTTACAAAGAAAAATAAGCTGCATTTTTTTTTAGACCACCACCAACACCACCACTCCATTTGGAAATAACCCGCACAGTATACTTTTGTCAAGACCAACCCAAATGTCACAAAGTTGTGAGCAAGCTTTCAAGTTCTCCAGAATTTTTATCACTTGCCTGTGCCCATTGCTGGACTCGACAAGGAGGGAGCATAGGTCCTATAGCACTGCTCCACGCCAGGTTTTCATAGCGGGGCAAGATCCTGATGTCAATTTACTAGAGCAATTTATAGAAATGTTTAGATCCTTTAGGAAGCTCTATAGCCAAACTTGCCATGTGTTTATTACATGGTAGTTCTACTGATATATCTGGTATCGCTGACTTAACATTTATTTGGATTTTGAATTTGTATATCATGGAATGCTAAGGTGACATATGGCGCATTAGGCTTCTTGTTAGCTCACCACCATCCATTGTTTTGCTATTTTAGCCATTATTATTTTATTCAAGCCTACACTGACTTTGGAGTGAAGCCTTCCTGCATCTAATAGCTAGAATGCGCCAACAGAAAAGTTCATAGTAGAAGATGTGAAATATTTAACTGGAGTACAGGAAAACAATTTGTCATTATTTCTCTGAACTAAAACTGCATGTTTATAAGCTGAATGATGTCCTTGCTCTCAGCAGGGGTGCCTCATCCACCCACCTTCTTGGACTTGATAGAGACTCAAGCTGGTTTCTCCCAGGAGGAGAGGACAGCTAGCCATATGAGCAGGAGTATGTAAAGGGAGGGGACAGTCCAGTATTTAAAGTTACACTGCCGTCCCCTACTCCCTCATTTTGTCTTGCCCCTCTATAGTGGGCTTTTCCTAGCCCCTTTTTTGGGGGGGGTGAGAAGGAGTTTAGCGGGAGCCCCTGGTTGCGACTTAGGACTCCCTGTTTTTATCTACTTCGCACTGTAGGGTATCTTGTGGTGCTTTGGTTAACTTGGCTGTTACGCATTCAGTGCTGGCAGGTAAGATAAGATCTTATTTCACTGCCACCCTGAGGCATCATGGTGGTAAATAGGCACTCGTGAGTCATCATCCATAGTCTGAGGTTTGTTGGTACTTGAAAGAGTGCTAAGGATGTGGTTTGCACATCATGATGAATGCTCCACAGGAGGAGTCAGGTGTGCTGGTTGGGTTTCACATATCCAAGGCTTGCTTAGCAAAAAGGGAGATTTTTCTCCCAGTCCTTAACTCCCAGTCCTGGGACTCACAATGCAATGGCTTACATTCCCATGAGATAGAGGGTTGCTTCTCTCATATGCATTCATCGATTCCACCTGCCTACACTTAATTATTTGCTTAACTGGAAGACCCTCTAATTTTGCTACATTTTAATAAATATAATATTTTTACCATTTAGTCAGCTGTCTTGAATCATCTTTCAGGGTGTGGGGGCAATGGGTCGATTTGCTCCGTGTGTTTAAAAACAATAATTGCAAACTTAGCCTCTTCTGGTCTCAACTGTACTGTGAGATGTACATGAATTCTATTTCATTATAATCATTTCAACTTAAACAATGAATTGGGTTCTTAATAAACAATGTGGAATTGCTGAATCCTTTTATATTACAGTGGTGCCCCACAAGACGAATGCCTCGCAAGACGGAAAACTCGCTAGACGAAAGAGTTTTCCATTTTGGAGGTGCTTCGCAAAATGAATTTCCTATGGGCTTGCTTTGCAAGACGAAAATGTCTTGCGAGTTCCTGCGGGTTTTTTCCCCTCCCCCCTTTTTTCTAAGCCACTAAGCTGCTTATCCGCTAAGCCGCTAAAAGCTGCTAAAAGCCGCTAAACCGCTAATAGCGCTAATCCGCTAATCCGTCAATGGGCTTGCTTCGCAAGATGAAAAAACCGCTAGACGAAGAGACTCACGGAACGGATTCTTTTCGTCTTGCGAGGCACCACTGTATTACTTCCTTTTCAAACATCATCATAATTCAAAATAATAAAAATGCTATTTTTTAGCATTTTTATTCTACTCACCTACTTCCCTGGAATCTGCTGCTTAGATACAAATGACTAGAATTGTCTCTATTCACATTTCTTTCTATTGTTCCCAGGAAAGAGAGCCTCTCTATGCCCAGATCAACAGACCTAAGAAATAGCGTTGACCCACGCTTGTGGTGCTTCAAGACTCAAACAGAAAACTACAGCCTTGACAGGCCTTTGGCTCCCACATTTTCTTGCAGTTGATCTCATCTAATAAAGGATAATCACCTCACTACATCAGTTCAACAAGCAAAATGTTTTGGCAACCAGTGGCAACTCTCTATGGCAGAACATGACACTTTTGTTTTGTTCCACAGTCCTGATATCCAAGCAAAACCTTTCCTCAAGTTTCAACTATCCAGCATTTCCCACCACGCCTTGTCGCTTTTTTGCCATTTCCAGTGCACCACATTATGGAAGTAATCAGTTCAAATCTATTAAAGGACTGCTAATCATTTAATAATATAAAAAACGCAGGAAAAAAATCATGAATTCTACAGCCATTGAGCTCTGTGGCTGCACATTTTGATGATATGTTGACTTTTTTATCACCATATTAGACTGATCTGGCTGTATTCCCCACCGCCGCCAACCAATACTACTCCATAATGGCATATTTGAAGGTGGGGGACAAAGTCCCCCACCTTCTATCCTCTTTTCTTACAGACAGGTGACAGACTCTAGCAGCAAAACGCCTCCTGTGAAAATTATCCTTAACTTGAAACCATGGTTTGCCATTCTGCTGATTATCCATCTTGATTGGGAAACGTTGCCAAATGGACCTTTTGAAATTACAGTACATCAAAGAGATGAAATGCTGCTTTTTTGTTTTGAATACTTCTGCTGTGGGTAGAAAAGGACATCAAATATTTTGATGAAGAAAAAGAAGAAGAAAAAGACTTAACAGTGTTATTTCCTAGGGGACTCTTAAAACAAAGACCAGTAAAGGAATATTTTTTATTTCTTTGATATCTTGCTGCTGTAATGCTATGCAGACAAGTGTTTTTCTTCTCTGTGTGCCATTTTTGAAGAGAGAGAGAAAAAAAATTGTTTGCCAAATACTTCCAGTATGCTTTCTGGATTGATTGGGATGGACTTTATTAACCAAGATGAAGATGGCATGAATTTTGAAACTGATTCTGTGATCAAATTGTTCATCTTTATCACTTTTTGTACATCAGAAAAATTCAAATGGGATTTTTATTTTATAACTTGAAATTAAAAAGGAAAAAAAAAACTTACCATAAAACTCTTTAAATGTTTAAGGGGAAATGGCTTTAAGGAGTTTGAATGAAATTTGCCAGGTTTTTTTTTTTGTAAATATAAAATGTTATGAGAATTCTTTTAATAATGCCATGACACTGTAGAGAAGGTAGCAAATGGCAGTACTTTGGAAGTGTGGAAACCCCCAGTCTGTGGCTCTTGCATCTCGTATGGTTTTTTCCCCCCACATGCTTATAATAAAGTGCATTTCCCAGCAGCAATTAGGTTGTCAGCAACTAGTAAAGTTGATGGGTAACACATGATTTATTTTCTTGCTTTTATGACACAAATATTACTACATACTGTACATTTTCAAGGGAAAAAAGTACATTCCATAGCCATTTCATAGCTAGAAAATAAAAATTCAAAACTGTTTACACACAAATCAGAAACAACTTTTTAAAAATTCTCTTTTTTAAACATTTATGTAAGAAAAGTGCAGTGTTTGGTTCCTATCCTTAGCACATAATTTGCATAAAGAATCTATATATTTTTGGCCTACAGAGAATTGTTATACAGGTCAAATGTGTTTTCCTGAAGTTCCTATGCAGATCACAATATATTGAATTTTAGTGGTTTAGCACTAAAAAAAAAAAGTTAATGAACCCAAATGAGGAATTGCTTAATGGGTTATGCAGATTTTTGTTTTTAGATCATAACACCAAGGTTTCTGTGTGTTTTCCATTGATTTGTGTAGGCCTGGAGTTGTATATTTCCATATGTTTGAATGGTTTAATGAAAGCATTTTACACACACAGCTGAAAGCGGAACAGGATGGTGATTTGGTGGTGCTGGCAACTAAATTTCCTAATTCCAGCCAGTACCTGTGAAATATATACTGAATGTGTGCTTTACCACTGAGTGAATGATACACTAGATGTTGATAGGCTCAGTATCAAAGAAGTGAGATCTAATGCACTGTTCCTGTCATTTCTTCTCTCTATTCTAATTGTCAGGATCTCTGTGGCAAACTCACATCAAACAAAAGATGCAAAAAATATATTCCCAGTAGGATTTAAAATGTGTGGGATTGTATATTTTCAGTTCAACCAAGTGAATGAAAACATTTTCTTATTAGATAATCTTCCAATTATTGATTTTAATAGGAAATGCTACATTCTTCCTTAGCAAAGCTATTTACAGGGTTGCCAAACATCCGGAATTCCCCAGTCAAAATAGCATGGGGGGGGGGGAATTACAGGAAATTGGTAAAATGTCCAAGATTGAGGATGATTGCCTAAAAAAAAGTTCAACTTTTGTATACTGAATTTTGCTTCCATAAATAGGGCAACCCTACTATTTACCATTTTTGTGTTGGGATATTGGATTAGAAGAAGGTGACATTTCAGTTCGTCATAAAACTTTGGAGTAGGTTGTGGTCTCATTAGCTTTTCAGTTAATGACCAAAGCGTTCACATCATAGTTTGGAGATTTCTGTAACCATACGACTCTGAAGAACCTTCCCAGGATGGGAAACGTTTATGTAACCAATACTACACAGTAGCTATAAAAGAGAATCAAGTTGGGATATCAAAATCAGAACTCACAAAGAAATTTGCTCCATGTAAACATTTGGTTGTGGGTTTTTTGGGGGGTGGGGTGGGGTTGAAACAAGAGACTCCATAGCTACCCTGTTCCACCATCAGAAGATTCATTTTTTGCCATAGCCTAGAAGAGAGATAATATCGGAGCCTACACTGTACCATTTGATAGATACATAATAGGTTCAGGGGAGTCAACAAGCTTTCTCCATCCTGCTCTTCACTAGCACTAAATTTGTCACTTTAAATTTTAAAGCAGGGAATCCCACTCACCATCCTGTACTGTCTTGATTCCAACCATGTCATTAAAAAAATATTTTGATAGATCGTAGTCATTCAACTGTCTGACAAAACCTATGATCAAATAATGTACTGGGCACCTTCGTTGCAAAGATGTTTACTCTCTACCTTTATTCATTTTGATTTCTGCATTCCGACACGTATTTTTTTAATAAAGAAAAGAAAGATAAAAATGACTGTTTTTTGCAGTACATTTCTAGATCTACTTTAACTTTACCTCAGAGGAAAACCATTTGTTGAACATCTTTTTTTCACCCTTAACTTTATGTGTAATGCATTCAGCAGAAAAAACCCAACAAATTTTTAGAAATTTTCCATTAATTTCTGTAACACACCATGTAATACTGTTACAAATAAAAACATTTAAAATCATAAGCATTATTTGCTCTCATTCTTTTGCAGGCTAAATGTGATAGACAAAATATAAAGTTGACCACTTGTCCATTCCTGACTATAGTCCCAATACCATAAAATTGTACTTTTGTAAATATGATAACATTTGCAGGTTGTGGGGAACTGCTAGTATGTTGTGTTCTTCCACTTGAATCTTAACAGGTTTTATAATTTATTACTTTTTAATATAACAAATTCCCATCAAAAGGTACGGCATAACTAAGCATTCCCAACAGAACTGATCATTAACCACTCATATGCAATGCACTGTGTTCACAAGCCTTTTTCAATGAGTAAAGACACATTCATATACTTAAAAAAATAAAATAGGATTCTGCCTGAAACCCCAGAGAGCCACCTGTCAGTCAGTGTCAACAATATTGACCTACATGGGCCAATGGTCTGACTTTCTATAAGACAACTTCCTTTGTTCCTCTAATTTTACTGATGATCACTGTCCTGAGACAATGTAGGTCAGAGATAGTCAGGTGCCCTCCGGATGCTGTTGGACTACAACTTCCATCAGCCCCAGCCAACCTGTTGGCTACCTCCAGGGTAGGCTATCTGTGCAAGCCATAGTTTTAAAAACAATTGGGCTTGCCTAAAACAACATGCAAAGAACAAAGGCATCTGATTGGGCCTAAGTTTTGATATATTTTTACTTCTAATTTTTGCCTCTTCTTGCTTAGAAGTAACTAGGTAATTCTGAGATTATATCTCAATGGGGCCTGTAGGTTTAAAATAAATGTGTGTTCAGGAAGATGCAATTTTACCCCCTCTGGTTGTAAACAGAATTGGTTATAAACGGAAATATATACATCATATGACCTCTCTCTTATCTGTGAGGCAGTGAGAAATAACACAAGATACCCTGTTGAGATTTCCTGATTCCCTGCAGAAGCATTACCTATCTCCTTTTGAAATTATTCTGCTGCAGGAAAGGGATATCAGGCTCATTAATGAAACAACTGTCCAGCAATTAGCTTTTCCCAGTTCCAAATAGTCTTATCTCCATGGAAATGTTTGCCTTGCAGCCCATCTATCAAGCTCAAAAAGTTTTATCAGAAAGCTAATAAAACAAATGATGTACTCAAAAGCCATGCCTCTTTGAGGCATTATTAGCAGCAAAATATCTCTTCTTATAAATTGCTATCTCCATAATCCGATTTCATAGCTCTCTTAGACCCAACAACATTTCAGTGCATTCATGTTTCCAAAAGGGAACCCCAGTCAAAAGTTCTAAAAGGAGGGGAAAGCCTGTAAACAGTTGGCAGAAAGAACAATGTTCACACCGAGTATGTTCCTAACAATTCAATGTACTGTGGTGAACAGTTAGTACGGTAAGTGTTGGTTCTGCATCAATCCTGGATCTCTAGGTGGTGTTGAATGAGTCCTTTATCCAAGTTCCTTTATGTCAAATAAGAAGAATGACCTACTATGGTCAGTATGAAAATATACAAAGCAATTTTGCCAGTGGTTGAAGCCAGCATAAACTTTAATAGCAACTGAAATTTCAAATACAGTGGTACCTCGTGTTACGTATATAATCCATTCCAGAGGTCCGTTCGTAACTGGAAACCGTTCGTAACATGAGGTGTGCTATCACTAAGGGCACCTCCAGAGCGTGACTTCCGGTCGCATCCGGGGCAAAGGTCACAACAAGGGGGCATCTACTTCCGGGTTAGCAGAGGATGTAACCCGCAGCATTCATATGGGGGTAGGTACGTAACACGAGGTACCACTGTACTCAAATATTTCATACTACTTGATGGAATAAACCACCAAGGGTCTAGTGTAGGAGTGGCTAACCATTTTTTGACTCAAGGACTACATTCACCCGTGGCCAACCTTTTCAGGGCAGCATGACAACAGTGGATGTTAGCAAATTAGCGTTGCTAATTCTGTACTGAATTATAGCAAATATCTCTGAAAGTTTGATATTACCTGTTCTGTGATCTGCATGCAAGTTAATATTTCTTTTCTGACCATTAATTTGAATCAAGACTGAATAATATATTAGTCTTCACAATCTGGCTGCCACTCTAATATGTACAAACATGTACCCAGTTATGTCTGCTAGGTGTCTCATTTACAATACTTTTGAACCAAAATACAGTGGTACCTTGGTTTACAACCATAATCCATTCTGGGGGTCCGTTTGTAAACCAAAACAGGTTGCAACCCAAGGCATGCTTTTGCCAATGGGGCCTCCAAAAAAATTTGTTCGTAACCCCCCCCCCCAAAAAAGGGGGTTGTAATCCAAAAAAAGGTTGCAAACCGGGACACCCACTTCCAGGTTTGACATGTTTGTAATCCAAAACGTATGCAAACCAAGGTACCACTGTATCTAATACGATTGCTAACTTTCTGTGTAAATTTTCATTCTAACATACATCTGATTAACACTGCAGAACAATAAATAAAAGTATTTTGGAAAAACAACAGATTATAAATTATATTTCCCTATTTAGTAATTGGGTGCTATTGTTGTTTCTAAACAACACTCACTGTAGGATTCTGTTCTGCATTGTCTTTTTATAAAATATACAACATTTTTTGTATCTATAATCTCAGGTGATACTGCTTGCCTTCTGTGCAAACAGTGATCCACAAACTTTCCAGTAAACGGCATTTTATCTGTGCACTAATGATTAACAGTGAAATTGATCACATCAAAGGTCAAGCCACTGCTAGAAACATCTTTGTTAGTCATGGGACCAATGGGACTTGAAGCTGACAAAACCTTTGGACAGCCTGAGCCATCTTTCTTAATTGTTAGTCTTCATTGAATACCGATGAAGGGGAAAGGTTATCGGTTAGGCCATCGGCTGAGAATCCAGTTGGCAGAACTCAGGCTTTCCTGAGCACTTCCCATAATAAGTCAGCTGATATGGCACAAGTTCTCTGTTAAATGGTTGTTGCTAAATTGCTTGTTGTAAAGAAATGATGTTGCAATAAAACAATTCTATTTTTTTAGCTTTGTGTTTGAATGGGACTTATAAATGTATAAGGGATGTATGTTGTAGTAATTCATGTCTTTTACATTTCATGATAGCAATTAGAATACAGTGGTACCTCTGGATGCAAACGGGGTCCGTTCCGAAGCCCCGTTTGCACCCTGAAGTGAACGCAACCTGTGTCTGTGCGTCTGCGCGTGCCACAATTTGCTGCGCATGCACGTGATGTCATTTTGAGCATTCCGTTACTTCCGGGTTGCCGTGGAGCGCAACCCGAAAACGCTCAACCCGAAGCTACTTTAACCCGAGGTATGACTGTACCTGAAGAACTTGTGCCAGGCAAGTTAAAGTGCCTAGAAGCTGCCCTCCAGGTCTCCTCAAGGAGAATGTCTGAAAACAGGGTCCTTTTAGTGGTAGCACTGCAAATAGAATTCTATAACGTTATCCCCCCATTTTTGTTTTCTGTTTTTCCCCCCAATTGGCTTATGGTTTGTTTTATCAATTCTTCTGGGGGTTTTTAATGGCGTTGTATTGTATCAGATTGTTAGCTGCCTTTAAAGTTTGTAAAAACTTACAAATAAATTTACACATAAATAAACATAACCTCCTTAGAAATTTGATCTACTAATGGCCATTGAAGATAAGATTGTGCTCAACTCATTATTTAAAGGAGCCTGTGACTCTATTTATAATTGGTAGGAAAAAGAAGCAATTGCTGGTGGTTGAGGTCTGGCACAACCATTCAACTACAATTAAATTGGTACAGTCCTTGTTATCTGTGGAATTCCCACCTGCTTATGACTGCCAGATCCACATCACAGGTAGTGAAAATATTCCTTTAACCAAGCATCGGACTGTAAGCAGTTGTGTTTGGTTGTAGTCACTGGCTCTTCTTTTGTTTTTATTCTGATGGGGAGTGGTTATAATCTGCAGTGTATTATTAAAGATGTGGCTGCCATGAGATAAAAAGATACAATTAAAAATAAGTGTGTGTGTGTGTGTGTGTGTGTGTGTGTGTGTGTGACCCTAAAGCATTTATTGATCTTGACCAGGATCTCCTATACTTTTAGCAGATGGTTTAGTTTTCCTCCAGAATCAAGGAAGTCTCTGTGTTTTAACTCATTGTGATTGATTATTTCAGGTTGAAAACAGAAAGGTAGGAACTGGGCTTTGAGGCCGATAATGATTTCCTATTCAAATCTTTTCTAAATTAAGATTTTAAATACTTTACTAGTGAAATCCTACTAAGCACCATTAAATACAAAGAATTGTAATGTTAATCCGCAAATGGGAAGCCAATTATAGGTAGAAGTTAACAGGGGTTGCAGTCCCCTGCTGTGCCTCCTTATTCTGTAGTAAGTCCCACTGTGTGTCCAATAAGGTATGTTACACCCAGGTTACTATGCATAGAGTTCCAAATTTAAATCTCCATAACTGGCTATAGGATTGCAGCCTTAGATTTATGAAAGACAGGCCAGTAATCAGGTCCTGAGCTGTGCTTCATGTCTCTGAGTTTCTCCAGCAGTTTTCCAGCGTCCCAGTAGAAGGCTCTGTCCAACCAGTAAACTTTGTTAAATTTGTCGGAAGGTAGCTTATCTTCTGTTTGCCTGCTGGGAAACAGCTACTAATCTACCTTGCTCGCCCCGCTGTTTTCAAACACAGTAGCAAACGGAATTAGTAAAGAAACATGCTATAGATTTCCCACAGTACTTTAAAACATGAGTGCAGCATCTGTACTCTTTTGTTCGTGGCTGGCCAGAGTTTTTGTGATCTGTGCAAGCATAAGCTTCTTAAATTTGCATTGCTCCAGGTAAGTGAATATTGTTTTTCAAACCAGTATCAGTATGGTAACGTGATAGATAGTGACGTTTAATGGTAACCTTCTGTTCTGATATTTGTGCGGTACATAGAAAGTGCCTCTTGAGCTATTTCTGGATTAGGAGCAAAGTTTTACCAAAGGAGGACCATATTGAACTGAACATGTTGCAAAGTGACATGCATTTGAACAAGCCTGATCGCTTGGAGACTCCAAAGTATGTGAAATGGTGCTCTGATATTCAGTAACATCTTTCTCCCTGTGGCTGTCTTGCCTAGTCGAGTCTAAAATTTAAGATATGGGGGGTGGGGGTGGGGGGAGTGAATATTGTATATGCCAACTTGTCACTTCCACTTTTTCACATACTCCATTTCACATGGGTGATACCTTCTGTTTCCATGCTGTCAACCACATACCTTCCAACACTTATCCAATGAAATAGGGGTGTCCTATTCCATACCCTACAGCATTTCTCCCAGGACATTCTGGGATCAAATCAGAAACCAGGACAGCTTCTGCAAATCCTGGACTGCCCCTGGAAAACAGGGACACTTGGAAGGTCTGCAACCATTAATCCATCACCTTCCATTACAGGAGCTGTGCTGCTGTTTATAAGTTTATCCCACTGTTCTTATATAACATTTAAAGGCCTGCAACACTAGAGCTGATTCTATGGGAAAGGTCCATGTGGCTGTAGGCCTTTAAATATCACACTGATGCCCATAGGATAAACACATGGACATGGTTCTTCCATAACGCTAGTGTAATACTTAAAGAATCTTCACTCTGGGTTTCTTAGGTATTGTTGCCTGCCCATCTCAGAGGCATGCTACTAAAGGGCCACCTTTGACTTCTTCCTGTCCTTCTCCTCTAGCAGCCAAGCAAACTCTGCATCCTTTACTACATCTCCTGGAGTTGCCTTTTCCTGTACATCTACTTCTATAGGAAGTCATCTGGAAGATGACTATAACTTCTTTCCTACTCTTACCCTCTTCCGCAAAATCTTCCCTTTTTAAAAAATACACACACACACTAAATTCCCATTTTCCACCTATTGTTTGATCATGTAATTCTGTTTCCCTACATGTTAACCTCAGGCACTTCATCCTTACTTTTAAAGCCCTCCACCTCTCCTACACTGCTGCCCCATTGTAACTTCGTCAGACCTTCATTATGTATAATCTCTTCTCCCATCAACCCCTTTTGTCATCTTATTCTGCAGAACTGCACTCTATGCCAGGAACAGCCACCCCTCGCTACTTAACTGCTTTTTGTTCCTAATATTAATAATAGCACTCATTTATTTTAATATGACAAAAAGTGTTAAGCAGATGTCAGGTAGGTATATTGTGTTTCACTTTCGATCAGACCCTTCAATGCCTGATTAAGTTGTAAGCAGTACAATTAAGAGAAGTATCAATTATTTTCTTAACTGGGCAAGCAATTGGAATATATCATGGCGGTGTAAAATGTACACTTACGTCATGTAAATCTACTTGTTGCAAACCTGCTTCTGCTAAAAGAAATTGCTGAAGCCAGTGGCATTCCCATCTTAATTATTTCTGCATTGTTTATTTCTCTTCATCTTTCTAGAAAATAGTATTTGTCTTTGTTCTCTATTTCTGGCTTGCTGTTGTTGTTGTTTTTCAAATTACTCCTCGAAGCAGAATTTACACCCTGCTCTGGGTGTTTAACCCACCATAATCAAGGTGGATGGAAGCTTTTATTAACTGCCAGTGAAAAATTAATTATCATTTTAATTTCTTTTGTAATTAAAGTTTGATTACATTCCCAAAGACTTTCAGAAAACTGATTGTAGGAAGTAATAGTTGTGACAACAAGGCATGCTTATTGCTCCAGAAAAATTTATAAATAAGACTCATGGATCTGTGTGTTAAGGATGGCAAAACACTGCCGCTCCCCGCCATGTTTTGTATTCCTTGGAAAATACAATGAGACCTATTTGAAGGTGTCTTTGAAACAGGCGCATCTTGCCTCCCTAGTCCTAAGGGAGCTCATTAAAACAGGACTGCACAATTTGCAGGCCCCCCAAGCCAAATGCTCCATCCTTCTGCCAAGCAGTTGACACTCCCCCTCCCATTTTTCCAACCCTAGAAGGCAGCAGTAGAACAGGCTTAACAATCCTTGGGACTGAATATGGCTTGGTGGACCACACAGTTTTCAGACTAGCATTAAAATACGTTATATGTCATTCTGGAAAACGGAGGAGGAGGAGGAAGAAGAAGAAGAAGAGGGCAGCGATAAGTGTGCTAGCAAGCATAACTTGGAGGGCAGTCTTTTAGGACTCCAATTCTAAAATGCATGAGGAGTTCATGCAGAGTCTCCCCGGTTCAGAAGATCAACTTATGGAGGGTGATTGAGGGGTGGGGGCACAGCTAATGTGCAAATCCTTACTGCCTCTTCTTTTCTATATATATATTAATATGTTTTGTTTCAGTATGTTTCTGATATAGAACATCTGAAGAGGCATACTCAACCCTGAAAATGATCACTAAATAGATTTCTTTTTGCTGGTGATATCAGGAGGTTTTCTAGTATTATTTCATGTCATTTGTGCAGTCAAAGGCTTTACCCCACATGCACACAGAGAGACTTATCAGGTTTTTATTAATAGCCTTGTCTGAGAAAAAAGGGCTTAACATTTGACTCATAATGTTTTACATGGAGGTAACAATCGTCGGTGTGTCAAATTGAAATATGAAGTATTCTCTCTGTTTCGTGGGAAACCGTTGATGGGTTGTATAATATACAAGGAAAAGAATAGATTCCTATCAGGTATTGTATTAGTTACAGAAAGTGAATTGGTTGTGTGTATATATTTGTTTTACCTTCCTCCATTTGTACTAATACATATAGATTAAAACCTATAAAATCCCTTCATATGTTAAAGAGGCAGAATGGAAACCCGGCCATTTGCGACTACTCTGTGTCTCATCTCTGTCTCATATGCATGTCAGAGTGAAGGCATCAAGAAATTCCCATAAATTATCCATGTTCAAGCTGCAGCCAGGCTATAAGGCAGGCATGGTTGATCTGTTGCCCTTCTGATGTTGCCAAACTACAATACTCATCATCCCTGATCACTGGCCATGCTGTGTGAGGGTGGTGGGAGTTGTAGGCCAGCAGCATTTGAAGGTCACAGGCTAGCCACTGATCCCCACCGACTTCCACCACAGTCTCAAGCATTAATACTTCTGAATACCAGTTTGATGTCATCTGCAAATTTGATAAGCATGCCCTCAAGTTGTTGATAAAGATGCTGAACAGCTATAGGCCCAGGACCATAGATGTCAGGTCTAGGGGCCCCTGGATGCCAGGGCACCCACAATTTTTATTTTTTATTTTTGCTTAGCTCTCACAACATGGGGTTCTGACACGACTTCCAGTTTCTACTAGAAACCTGATGCAACCTCCCAGAGGAGGTCAGAGGCCCTGCCAGGCCTCCAAACCCGATTTCCAATACAAACCGGAAGTCACATCAAAGGACTCACGAGGCCTCAGATGTGACCTCCAAGGCCCTGCAAGGTCTTAAAAGCAATGTCAGAGGCCTCCGAATGCGACTTCCAGTAGAAACCGGAAGTCACATGAGAGGTCTTGCGAAGCCCTTCGAAACCCTGCGAGGCCTCAGAAGTGCCGCTGAGCCACCGACACAATGTGGCATCATGATGTCACGACGTCATGACGGCAGGTTACGTCATGGGCTCCACTGGGTACCCATAACCTGGGTTCCATGTCAGCACCCCTGACCAGGACAGAAAGAACCCTGTAGCACCCTACTTGTCGTCACTTTTTTCCAGAATGATGAGGAACCATTAATGAGCACTCTTTGGGTTTGGTCAATCAACCAGCTACAAATCCACCTATCAGTTACCTAATCCAGTGAGAACCATATACTTGTGGGGGAGCAGGAAGGGTGGAGGGAGGACCACTAATTCAATACAGTGAATAAGCTCTGAATATCAAGCATCTGTGACATCATAGCAATTCAGCCAATAGCTAGGAAGGGACTTCAAAGTGGCAGGTTAAATTCAGCCTGGGCTTATTAGATTTTGTCTCACCATTTACTGAGTTTCAGTGAGCTTTGGTCAATTGGCATCACCTCAAGCTGAGATGCAACATCAACTCTGGATACTATCTACACACCCATTAGTACTGGGCACTATGTAGGTTGTATGTTGACTGTTTTCAACAATAAATGCCTCTCAGTGGTATGCTGATGGGCATGCAGTGGTCCATGCAGAGTTCTGCATCACACATCCTTAGTAATCACACAAGAATTCAATTATGTGGGATTTTGCTCGTGCAGCAATTACAATGCTTGAGTTGGTTGTGCAACTTGAATTTTGCACAAGGCAGAGTTGCAAAACTGTTGTGTACTTTAATTGAACACCTCGTTTCTCTTTCTGTGAATGGGAAGTGCTCTAAACTGGTGCCCGGGTGGGTGCTGGCATTAAGAAATAGGAGAAAGATTGAAATGCGCCCTAATGAAAAAATAGCTTTCCCTCTATTAAAATGCAGTGGAGAAAAAGACAGTTCTCTTCAACTATATGGAGCCGATACCAATGTGACCAAGGGCAGATGGCGCCGGTCTCCCAGCAACCCACCACAGCCCATCGATTGTACACTTTCCAGCTGGTCATCATGGAGCACTTGCGATCCTTGCCAGAGGAAAAGGGTGAGTGTCTTTGTGATCTGTTTGTGTGGTATTTCAATGTATTGCAATGAGAAGCTTGCAAAGTGGCTGATTAATTCAAATAAAAATGGCTCCCTTTCAACTCCATGTGTCTATTACACATCGTTTCTTTGGGTCCTCATTTTTCAGAGCAGAGCACTGAAAAATGCCCACTTGTGCCTTGTGGGTGGCCTTTTGTGTTCTCATATCTATACATAGACATTCCACAGAGCATACAAAGCCATACTGATCTATGTGGGGTTTTTCCCCAAAGAGTCGCTTCCTTAAAAGCAAAAATATAAAATTTTGTTTTGAAATAAGGTTTTTTAAAAATGCGGATGAGAAAAGAAACTTAGTTTGTCCTCATTTCCTTTGCTCCCTTCCCTCAAGCCATTATTTATCTTGCCCCAAATTTCTTTTTCCTTCATTCACCCCCATTGCCTTTGGGGCCTTTAGCTTCCATGCACTTCTAGTCTCCAGCCTGTCCCTCAAGCATACTCTCATCCCAAGGGACTGTGCTGCAATCCGTGTCAAACCAGCAACTTTTCCTTCCTTCAAAAGTTGGATTACAATCATTTTGACAAGCTCTATTCCCTAAACAGTAGGAAAGTTCATGAGCATCCAATGCCATCACACCAGCTCAGCCAACAGGTACCAGAGGTTGCACTTACACAAGCACAACATAGACACCACTTCCTCTTCCAATATTCCCATGTGGTGTGAATCTGCAGATTAATCAGTTCAGTTCAATTTATGGGGCCCAAATACCTGGTCTGAATTTCAGACCTCATTGTACCTGTTCAGCTGCACATACCTGTTTGGTTGTCCACATTTCATAATGGTAAATTTAAAAAATAAATAAATTATCAGCACCATGTGCTTTCTGGAGAAAGTGATGATTTCAAAATGAGCATGTCCACCACCCATTGTCTTCTCTTACTTTCACTTATTTTCAACAGAGGTATCATAATCCCAACTTCAGTATTTATTGACAATCCAGTTTTGCATCCACTTAAACAGCCTGCTTGCAGTCCCACTGCAAAGATGGAGCAGATATGTTTTCTGTTGCTCCAGTGGGTCAGTTTCCTATTCTCCCCCACCCCCACAGGCCACCTTTGCCAGGTTGGCAGGACAACCCTCCTTTCAAATTATCTGATGTCAGGTCAGTGACACCTGTCAGTCCCTTGTGCAGCATTTCACAAAAACGCCCAGCAACCAGCTGGCTGTGTGGCATTTGGGAGGGCAGCACAATGTGCTTTGCTAGCCCTTAGAGCTAACCATGGAGCATGGGGTCAGCAAAGCACTTTGCACAGTAGTGGGGGAGCAAGCCTTTTATTGTCTTTCTTGTACAGAAAGTGACTGAGGAGTTGCCACACTTTACTAGCTATGCTAGAGCACTCTTGATGTAGAGCCCATTTGTGTGGAGCGCCCTCAATATCCTTGCTTTTGGCTGGGAGATTATGGCCCACAGCCACTCATTTTTCATCCTTGAGCATTTTCCACCTACAAAGTGTCTTCAGACTAAGGCTTTGATTGTTACAGACATTAGTGGTAAGATTCCCATTATCTTCAAAAGTGCCGTATAATATCATTTTGTCACCATGCTAAGGCTACTCATTTTTTGAGTAGTCATTCTCTGGCCTTGCTCAAAGCCACAGCTTACATATGATTATTTATCATCATTACTTTTGTTATTGGAATAGCAGCTGAAAGCCCTACTGTATTAGATGCTAAGAAAAGTGGATATAGCAAACCGAGAAGAGCACAGATAATATTGAACTTGTAACCGAGAAGGTTTTATTGCAGGCTGGCTGTTGCATCTAGAGGTATAGAGCTTGTCGGCACTCTAGCATATGACTGAAAGTACACAAAAGCCAGTAAAAGTTGGAGACCTTTCTCCCATGACATCTTTCGCAGCATCACAATGAAACTGACAGCACTGGTGATACAGTGCATATGGGCCTCCTAGTCACCCTGTCAACAATGAACAGGGGCAGCATAGGTTAAAGCCCACAGCAAATATGAAATCATAGAAAAGAGTTGCATGAGCACATCTGATCTCTGAAATGTGCCCTAATGGTATGACAAGGCAGGACGGAAGATACGTGTATCTGGTACTAAGCAAACCCCAGAGATTTCCACAGACTTGCTCACTTAGTGTTTCTGGGTGGAGGATTTTGGAGGGTGTCAGAGGTACAGTGGTGCCCCGCAAGACGAATGCCTCACAAGACGAAAAACTCGCTAGACAAAAGAGTTTTCCGTCTTTTGAGGTGCTTCGCAAGACGAATTTCCCTATGGGCTTGCTTCGCAAGACGAAACGTCTTGCGAGTTCTTGCAAGTTTTTTTCCTGTTTTTTCCTTTTTCTAAGTCGCTAAGCCGCTAATAGCCGCTAAGCCGCTAAGCCGCTAATAGCGCTAAGCCGCTAATAGCCGTGCTTCGCAAGACGAAAAAACCGCAAGACGAAGAGACTCGCGTAACGAATTAATTTCGTCTTGCGAGGCACCACTGTAATGAAAATTGGGACCCTGTCAGGCACTTAGTATCTAGTTTGGGACAGGATTGGACCTTTGCTAGCAAGAAGGGCTTCTGGAGACCATGGCAGAAGGTGAGGATGCTGGGAACATTTTTTAAAAAGTAGAGTGGTCCCAAGGAGAGGAAACCATCTGCAGTTTGGTGGAGCACGGAAGGTGAGTTCATGGTTGGCAGAAGAGCAGGCAGATAAGCAGAAAGGCAGCAGTCATCCACCAAGAGCAGAGGACCAATTCAGCGACATCAGCTGATCCAAAAACTGCTGCAGTTCCTAGAGGAGATGTCAGTACCTAGAAGTCTCTTAGCCAGATCTGGCTTCTTCAGGGGCTACTTTCTCCTAATTCCCCAATTGCCAATCCAGGGGCAAAGGGGGATGTGAAGGCAAGGGAGTGATGCCTGCGGTGACAGGACTTGCCAGCATGCTACTTCAGAGCATTAAATTAGAGCCTTGACTTTCCACCCTGATCCTCTCATTGAAGCAATGCTCTCAGCTGCAGGGTACATGAATTCTGTGTGAATCCTATCAACAGTGATGATCTTCTTGCCCCCATCCTATCCCTGGCCAGCTTTGCTTATGGGCTAAGAGCTTAAGTGGCCTACAGCCTGCATGGTTTTGTCTGATACAAGAAGGAACATGTAGGCAGGCCACTATTCTGTGTTAGTGGGGAGAAAACTGGGCTTTAATCAGAATTAGACCTCTCAGAATCAATGCTGTGGTGAAGAAGAAGAAGAAGAAGAAGAAGAAGAAGAAGAAGAAGAAGAAGAAGAAATTTTTATTTATATCCCACCCGCCCTGGCCAAAGCCAGGCTCAGAGCAGCTAACAACAGTAAAAATAGCACAATTTACATAAAATCACAGTCAATTAATTAAAATACATTCTAAAATCAATTCAGAATCAAATTAATGGCAACCATTGTGCTAGAGTTCTATGAGGATTACAGATGGAGAGAGGGGGTCAGACTGTGCCTTGGCCAAAGGCCTGGTGGAACAGCTCCATCTTGCAGGCCTTGCGGAAAGATGTCAAGTCCCTGGTCTCTTGCGACAGAGCGTTCCACCAGATCAGGGCCATGGCTGAAAAAGCCCTGGCTCTGGTTGAGGCCAGTCTAACCTCCCTGTGGCCTGGGACCTTCAAGATGTTTTTATTTGAAGACCGTAAGATCCTCCATGGGACATACCACGAGAGGCGGTCCCATAGGTACGAGGGTCCTAGGCCGTATAGGGCTTTAAAGGTTAAAACCAGCACCTTAAACCTGATCCTATACTCCACCAGGAGCCAGAGCAGCGGGTATAGCACCGGGTGAATGTGATCCCGCGGTGAGGACCCCGCAAGGAGTCTCGCCGCGGCATTCTGCACCTGCTGGAGTTTCTGGGTCAGTCTCAAGGGCAGCCCCACATAGAATACTCGTTAAAAAGGGAATAAAAGTTTTCCCCAACTTCGGAAGAATAACAGAACAGCAGTCAGACAGGTCTTCCTGGGGAAGGAGTTTCACAGGCAGGCCACCAAAGGGTCCCAAATCACTCTTTTTGTCCCTACCTCTGAAGGTGCAAGGACTGGGGGGTGGGTAATGAAGAAGTCAGGGGAAACCATTACCTCAAACAGCAAAATGGGTAGCTATCTGCCAATCAGTATGGCAACAAAAAGAAAATATTCTGCATACTCAGAGCAGTACTTGTTTGGTCTTCCCCCTCAACCCACAAAGGAGGTACATCCCACACATACCGGTATATTAGAGATCGCATGCACTGTTATGAAGGTGCAAGACTTCATTCTGCCTGGTGACATCTCTCTGCCATCCTAATCGCTATAGAGCACACATAATCATGGGAGATCTAGCCTTGAGAACTCCTTAATTTGAACATAGCCCTTAATAAAAACCAGCAAAAACAAAAATCCACAACATACCGTATTTTTTGCTCTATAACACGCTCCCAACCATAACACGCACATAGTTTTTAGAGGAGGAAAACAAGAAAAAAAATATTCTAAACGAAACAGTGGATGTATGATTTTTGTGGTTCATGCTGTGGCCACAGACATGTGATCTGACAGTGAGTTTGGGGTAGCCCAATGCAAAAATCCTGAGGATCCATGTGGGTCCGTGCTTTGTAACCACGTTTTTGCACCACTGCGGCCCCAGGCAACAGTGGGTGCGTGATTTTTTTGGTGCAAGCTGTAGCCATGGACATGCTATGTGATCTGATGGTGAATTTGGGGTGACCCAGTGCAAAAATCCTGAGGATCCATGTGGATCCGTGCTTTGTAACCATGTTTTAAGTGGGGAGGGAAGGAAAAGCATTCAAGGGACAAGGAACACGCGTGAGGTGGGTGGAGAAGGATGCTGTTAATAATGCAGAAGAGGGGTATAAGAGGAGAAGGCTCTTATAAGAGGAGTGGGGAGGAGAGAGAGACAGAGAGCCTGCTTGCGAAAAACTTTGCTGCTATTTAGTGAGTGGGGGGGGGAGAGAGACAGAGAGCCTGCTTGAAAAAACATTGCTGCTATTTAGCAAGTGGGGAGGAGAGAGAGACAGCCTGCTTGAAAAAACTTTGCTGCTATTTAGCGAGTGGGGAGGAGAGAGAGGCAGAGAGCCTGCTTGAAAAAACTTTGCTGCTATTTAGCGAGTGGGGAGGAGAGAGGGACAGAGACCCTTCTTGAAAAATCTTTGCTGCTATTTAGCGAGTGGGAAGGAGAGGGACAGAGAGCCTGCTTGCTTTAAAGGAGCCAACCGGACAGGAGCCGCTTACACTCGTGTAAGCGGCTCCTCTCCCACTTTGCTCCTTTAAAACAAGCAGGCTCTCTGCCTCTCTCTCCTCCCCACTCAGTGGCTCTTCTCCCGCTTTGCTGTTTCAAAGCGAGCCACGGAGGAGGGAAGGAAGGGGAACCATGGATCCTCTGCTCACAACTGCAGCAGATCCCCCCCCCCCGCCACCCGTAGGCATTCGCTCCATAACACGCACAGACATTTCCCCTTACTTTCTAGGAGGAAAAAAGTGAGTATTATGGTGCGAAAAATACGGTACACACATCCCTGTCTGTCATTCTGAAAGCAACTTGGAAACATATTGTCAGGGGTTCAGGAGGAAGAGGCACAGGGAAGAGAGGAGATGGAGAGCGAAGGGGAAGAATCCGAGGGGAGCGTAGGAGAAGAGGACAGTGGACCGAGGGATTCCATGAGCCTCTCCAGCAAATCGGAAGATTCACAGAAGGGGGCGCCAGTGGCCAGGGGTAGGGGGTTCCCAAGGGGAACGCCCCAGGAGCAAGAGGGCAGCAGGGACTCCCAGAGCAGTAGTTGGAAATCAGGACCAGCTTCCCCACCAGAGCAGAGTGGGGGGGAAGAGTCCCAAGGATCGGGGCCAGTGCATTCCCCACCAGGGAGAGAAGATAAGGCAGGGCTGACCACACCTCCATCGGAGAGTCAGACAACGGAGGGGAGGTCAGATCCGGCCAGTATCCCGGAAGAGGGAAGCAGTGACAGAAGTAGTGTAACGGTCAGGAGGAAGGTCACTGGGTTGGCGCGAGAGGCAAGTTCAAATGTACAGGAGTGCGGGACAGCAGAGAATGAGGATTGGGAACCGGGTCCTAAAGCCCGCCGGAGGGAGGGGGAGGAGCTGAGCGACTCAGCGTCGGAAGAGTCCAGAAAGGGCAATGCCCCAGCGGGCAGGAGGACCCAGAGGAGGAGAGAGCAGCGTAAAAGGTGGAGCAAGGCTAGGATCTTAAACTGGTGTCATAGGGGAGGAGACTCAGACGGTACTTCGCCGGTCTAGGGTTAAGACGTAGAGCTGCGCGCTGCGGCTTTGAAATGGAAACTGAACCTCAATAAAGACTTTTGTACATAACGACAGCCTGGCGTTGGTCCTCTGTGAGCTGGGACCTAGGGGCAGCTCTGACAGTAAGTACCGTCCCTCAAAAAACCTCGCAACGTGAGTGGACGCAGCGAGGGGCGAAGATTGGTACTTCGCGAGCTCACGAAAGCAGCACAAGATGACTACCGAAGAACAAATGGCAGCCCTGCAAAACGCAGTGACACAACTTAACGCAGAAATACTAGCGTCCAGGAGGAGAGAAGAGGAATCAGCTGCTGTCTGCAAGGATCTGCAAGCCAGGTTGGAAATGTTGACTAAACAGGGGCTACCGGGAGCCAGACCAGAGGGGATTGGGCTGGGAAAGAGAGGAGGCAGCCTTGTGTCTCATTTCGATGGGAGTCTGCAGCACTATCCTAACTTCAGAGCAGACGTGGTTTTTGCGCTAAAGTTACTGGAGAAGGACTTTAGAGATGAGCAGTAGAAAGTAGGCTTCATACTAACGCATCTCCATGGAGAAGCTAAAGCGTGGTTGCGAAATCTGTGGAGAGATAATGATCCAGCCCTCCAAAACGCGAATGCCTTCATTAAGGCAATGGATGCTTGTTTTTTATCAGCGATAGATGTAGATGTCGCCAGGAAGGAGATACATGGATTGAAACAAGGCAGAGCCACTGTGAGGCAATATCACTCCCGCTTTTTTGCATTGGTCAACGCGCTGGGATGGGAAAAAGATTCAGCGGCCGTCAGGGACCTGTTCTGGGAAGGGCTGAACGGGGCTGTGAAAGACGAAATCGCAAGGGGGGAGAGACCCCAGAGCACTCAAGAAGTTGTCCAGAGAGCGCTGACGATTGGGGTGCGTCTGGAAGAACGTCCCTGGAACAAAGACGAAGGGCGTTGGGGACGCACACCAGCGAGAGCACCTCTCTTCTTTCCCAGGGACTCAGCGCGCGCTCAATCCACGCCTCCACTGGGAGGGGGAGAGGAGCCGATGGAGATAGGTGGTGCCAAGGCTCAGTCAGCAACCAGAGCCCTAACACCGGGAGCAGCCAAAGTGAAGCCTCCTAGAGGGAACAGGAAGTGTTACATCTGCGACAGTGCTCAGCACATGGCAAAAGAGTGCCCCCAGAGGCTCCACAAGCACACTGCAGCCTCAGCAACAATAACAGAAGCAGTTCAGCAGAGAGAACCACAGCAGGGAAACGACGAAGTCTGGCTGGAAGCAGAGCCACTGGGGCCCAGCCAGACGAGTCAGTGAAGCAGTCCCCAGGAATCTTACAGCCCACAGACCCCCTCCCGCCCAAACCAGTGGTGCAGCTCACCGCAGCACTCCAGCTTCCCAATGGGCTCACCATGGAAGTTCCTATTACCATTGACTCTGGTAGCAATGCAGACTTTATAGGAGTGGATTTCATCAAGCAACATAGCATAGCGCTCCTGCCTGCCACGATGCCCCTAAAAGTAGTGACAGTCGATGGAAGAGAATTGCTGGGGGACAGGTGGTACAGCAAACGCCGCCAATGGTGATGCGAATTGGAAATCACCGCGAAGTCATCAGCTTCAATGTCACCCACCTGTCAGACACGCTCATAGTATTGGGCATGAGCTGGTTGGACAGGCACAGCCCGGCATTGGCATGGTACTAGCGTAAATTGACCTTCTGCTCCTCCTACTGCGCAGAACATTGCATCATGACTAACCAGGAAGACGAGGGGCAAGAGGATGACCCACAGCTACAACTGGGCATGCTGCAAGCGGTACCCGACAAGTACAAGGCGTTTTTGGAGGTCTTCTGCGAGAAGGAAGCGGACAAGCTGCCTCCCCACAGACCCTACGACTGCAAGATTGACCTCCTGCCGGGGGCTACGCTGCCGACGGGAAAACTGTATTCCATGTCTGAAGACGAACTGCAAGAGCTCAGGGAGTTCATAGATCACAACTTGAAGCGGGGATTCATCCGGGAATCCAAAGCAGTGGGGGGCAGTCCTGTGTTCTTCGTGAAGAAAAAAGACACGCCCCAAAAGAGGTTGGTAGTTGATTTCAGAATCTTGAACTCGAAAACCAAGCCCACGGCTTTCCCGATGCCCAAGATCGACGACTTGCTCGCGACGGTGAGGAAGGGACGCATCTTCACCAAGTTGGATCTACGAGGGGCGTACAATCTTATACGCATGCGGAAGGGCGACGAGTGGAAGACGGCCATGTTTACGCCCTTGGGCACCTATGAATATAGGGTTATGCCGTTCGGTTTACAAAATGGCTCCCACTGCTTCCAAGCCTTCATGCATCATGTGTTAGCGGGGCTCCTCTACAAGAAGTGCGTCTGCTTCCTGGACGACATTCTGATCTTCTCGGAATCGCAGGAGGCTCACGAGAGAGATGTCAAGGAAGTCCTGCAAAGACTACAGGAGCACAGACTTTACGCCAAACTGGAGAAGTGCCAGTTCGACATGACGGAGGTGGATTTCCTGGGCTACAAGCTGTCCGACAAGGGAATCGCCATGGACAGCGCCAAGGTACGCTCGGTACTGGACTGGAAAAGCCCGTGCAATCGGAAGGAGGTCCAGAAGTTTGTCGGCTTTGCCAACTTTTATCGCAAGTTTATCAAGGGTTTCGCTATGCAGACGGCGGCCATCACGGACACCCTCAGCTCCAAGAAGAAGTTCATCTGGACGGAGCAGGCGGAGCAGTCCTTTCAGAAACTCAAGCGTCTCTTCGCTTCCGAAGAACAACTGCTACATGTGAACCCCAGCAGACCCATGAGGGTTGAGACGGATGCCTCCGACAGAGCCGTGGGGACAGTCCTGTTGCAGCAAGACCCGCAAGGGGATTGGAGGCCGTGCGCTTTCTACTCCAGGAAACTCAGCAAGTCGGAGCAGAACTACACCATCTGGGACAGAGAGTTGCTGGCCATTCATGCAGCCTTCAAGGCGTGGCGGCACTTCCTCATCGGAGCCAAACACACAGTGCAAGTTCACACGGACCATAAGAACCTGGAATACTGGCGCACGGCGCAGTTCCTGAACCAGAGACACATCCGCTGGGCGGAATTCTTTGCGGATTTCGACTTCAGGATAGAATATATCCCCGGAGACAACAACATCATGGCTGATGCGCTATCCAGGAAGCCGCAGTATCTGGAGGAAGCAGCACCGGTAGCGGCCAAACACATTTTCGCACCTAAGGCGTGGGCATGCGCTTCGGCCACCGTGGACCTGGAAGCAATACGGCGCGAGCTTCGAACGGATTTCTTCGCACGATCCAAGATGGAGGAGGTGCGCAGTGGCACAGCGAAGGACAACGAGTTCCAGATACGCGACGGACTGCTCCTCCGCAAAGGGGCCATCTACGTGCCGGGAGATGAACTCCGCGTGAGAGAGTACTGCAACAGCTACACGACGCACCCAGCGCCGGACATTTCGGCAAGGACAAGACGGTGGAATTAGTAGCCAGAGACTTTTGGTGGCCCAAGATGCGGGGAGAAGTCGCGGATTACGTCACGAGGTGCGACACATGCCAAAGGGCCAAGCCAGTACACAGACCGCCGGCGAGACTGTTGGAACCGCTACAGACCCCGTCCGAACCGTGGGAGAGGGTGGCCTTGGACTTTGTCACTGATCTGCCCAGCTCGAGGGGCAAAACAGCAGTACTCGTGGTAGTCGACATGTTCACCAAGATGGCGCACTTCATTCCTTGCGCGAAGGTGGCCACAGCGGAACAGACAGCCAAGCTGTTCATAGACCACGTGTTCAAGGTGCACGGTCTGCCACGGTCTATCCTGTCCGACCGGGGGCGCCAGTTCATCTCGAGTTTCTGGCAGAAGCTGATGGGGATCCTGAACGTCAAGGTCAACCTAGCGTCGGCAAGACACCCGCAGACCAACGGACAAGCGGAGAGGGTCAACGCCATCATGCAGCAGTACCTGAGATGCTACGCGAACCAGCAGCCCTCGACCTTGGTGGACTACCTACCGCTGGCCGAGTTTGCCTACAACAACACGAAACACGTGTCCACGGGGGTGACACCGTTTTTCGCCAACAATGGGCAACATCCCAGGACCTTCCCGGGCTTAGAGAAAGAGGGGGAAGGGGAGCCGCAGGGAGCGGCAGAGGAGTTACAGGAGGTCCATGAACAGCTCCGAAGGCAGTTGGAGCTAGCAAAACACGTGTACAAGATGCAGGCAGACAGACACAGGAGAGTTGGGGAGGACATACGGGTAGGGGACTGGGTCTGGTTAGCAGCCCAGGCAGTGCCGGCCAGATCCTTAGCTAAGAAGAAGCTCGGACACAAGCAGCTAGGTCCTTACCAAGTCGAGGCACAGATCAACCCAGTGGCCTTCCGGTTGACACTACTGGAGGGATCCAGAATGCACCCGGTCTTTCATAGATCGGTGCTCACGCCCTACAAGGCACCTCACAGGTTTCAGGCGCCAGGGACAGCTCCTAGCCCGCTTCGAGACGCACCCACGACAGGGGGGTCGCCGAGGGCGGGGCCGCTCAACGAGGTCACGGAGATTTTGGACTCAAGATGGGGGGAAGAGGGGGTTCAATATCTCCTCGCCAGGGAAGGTACCCCGGCCAGCGCCAACAGCTGGGTACCGTACTATGCGGTGGAGGAGCACTACCTCAAAGACGAGTTCCACGCACTCTTCCCACACAGGCCCATGCCGGAGGATTATTTCGATGAATATCTTTTCACACCCACACTTTCAGCCAGCACGTTCCGGGGTTTCTCTTCAGAGGAGGATACGGCGCCGGAGACTAGCTCCCCAGAGGGGTCCCTCTCAGGGTTTGGCACAGGCGACTCTTATAGGTGGGAAGATCAACCTGAGGTGGGGTGGCGCAGAGAACTGCCGAGCGGGACCGCGCATGCAGCGTCACCCCAGGCGACAGGGGGAGAGGGGGTCATGGACATGTTGGGGGAGGATTCGGGGGTTCGAACACACCGGCAGAGAGATGGAAGCTGAGGAGATCGACGTCGACGAGCCCGTTGAGGACTGGCCGGATCTACCCGGCTGGAGGCACACCACGGGGGAAGAACTGTATCCTGCACTCACCCCCACAACACTGGAGCACCCAGAACCCATGCCAGAAGAGGGGGAGGGGGGAAGGGGAGGCTTCGAGGGGGGGGGGGTGTCAGGGGTTGAGGAGCAGAGGCACAGGGAAGAGAGGAGATGGAGAGCGAAGGGGAAGAATCCGAGGGGAGCGTAGGAGAAGAGGACAGTGGACCGAGGGATTCCATGAGCCTCTCCAGCGAATCGGAAGATTCACAGAAGGGGGCGCCAGTGGCCAGGGGTAGGGGGTTCCCAAGGGGAACGCCCCAGGAGCAAGAGGGCAGCAGGGACTCCCAGAGCAGTAGTTGGAAATCAGGACCAGCTTCCCCACCAGAGCAGAGTGGGGGGGAAGAGTCCCAAGGATCGGGGCCAGTGCATTCCCCACCAGGGAGAGAAGATAAGGCAGGGCTGACCACACCTCCATCGGAGAGTCAGACAACGGAGGGGAGGTCAGATCCGGCCAGTATCCCGGAAGAGGGAAGCAGTGACAGAAGTAGTGTAACGGTCAGGAGGAAGGTCACTGGGTTGGCGCGAGAGGCAAGTTCAAATGTACAGGAGCGTGGGACAGCAGAGAATGAGGATTGGGAACCGGGTCCTAAAGCCCGCCGGAGGGAGGGGGAGGAGCTGAGCGACTCAGCGTCGGAAGAGTCCAGAAAGGGCAATGCCCCAGCGGGCAGGAGGACCCAGAGGAGGAGAGAGCAGCGTAAAAGGTGGAGCAAGGCTAGGATCTTAAACTGGTGTCATAGGGGAGGAGACTCAGACGGTACTTCGCCGGTCTAGGGTTAAGACGTAGAGCTGCGCGCTGCGGCTTTGAAATGAAAACTGAACCTCAATAAAGACTTTTGTACATAACGACAGCCTGGCATTGGTCCTCTGTGAGCTGGGACCTAGGGGCAGCTCTGACACATATGTTTTATACATTTGCTTGGGCATTAACAGGATATTAATGTGTATATATGACATAAGATGAGCCTACTGGATCAGGCCTAGCATCCTATTTTCACAGTGGCCAGCCATTGTTAAACTGCTTGCACTATGTTGTGATATAAATTTTAACACTAGTGCTTTATTTTTACCTTCTCTTTTGTAAATTCATTTGTGGATTGATTGTTTTGGTAGTTGGTATATATCGGGAACTGGGCTCTGCTTTGATTCTGAGATCATTTAATCAAGGTTGGCTTAGTAATTTATTTATTTAATATATATATATATATATGATGCCATCAGATGCCTTCTTCTTAACCACAGAGATGGAATAGGAAGAAATCTGATATTTGCCATTGATGCTTGGTGCTGCCCCTAGCAGAGATCTAGGGATATCTGGGATACATGCCTTTTTTAATTTAGGAGACCTGGAATTCATAATCTCTATTCTGTTACAGTACAGATTTGTCCATGTGGAACGGCCTTCTCAGTTTGGCGGTGACCCGTGTGATTACTCTGACAAAGAAACTGAAGACTGCGTTACAAACAGACCTTGCAGGAATACAGTTAGATGTGAAGGCTTTGTGTGTGCCACAGGTTAGTGAATAAGAAGTGGTTTTCCTAAATTTGAAGCCAGTGGCTAAGCCCCCATGTATTGAATTGTATTTGAACTTAATAGAGTGAATGAAAATTTGAACTTAATAGAGTGAATGAAATCATACTCATGGCAGACCTTTTAAACTGTAGAGTAATAGTTCACATTGTTTGATTTGTCGCAACTGAAATTTGATATGGTTTGCATTATTAAACAGACATAATTATAAAACCAGCAAGAAGAATGGGACAACAAGGAACAACAATGGCCTGGTTTGTGCATCATTTTAAACCACAGTTAAACTAAACTATGGTTTATATGTGAACACACAGTGTGCTGGTGAATGATGCAAAACAGTGGATGATTCACTTCTCTTGAGCAACTTCTGCTGTTGCGCTGCTGGGAATCAGGCCAGAGTCTGGGTCCGGCACTATATCCCAATCTGGGTTTGCTGCTTTCCCGACAAACCATGAATCGAAACCAAGGGTTGTTATTGGCTTACCAATTATGGTTTGTTGGGAGAAAACAATCTACAAGCCTGAGTTCAAACTAAGTCAAACCATGGACTGTTTCCTGGCAGCACATATAGAGCATGAGCAGGGAAGGAGTGAAGTGCCTATAATGTCAACAATGTACACCAGCATACTGCATGCTCATATTTAATCCATAGTTTAAATAGTTCCATTCTGTGAGGTGCAGTGCTTGTACAGACGGAATGTCCATGTTCCTACACAATGCACAATGTTCAATTCCACCCGCTGTGTGCCCCTGGTGGTGTCATGTTTCAGAAATCATAAATGATATGCTCTCTGTTAGCTTTATCAGAACAAAATTTATTTGTTTCTGGCTCCCTTTCTAGGTTCATTTTAAGAGGTCCATACAGATCAAAATGAAGATAACGTGCTTTGTCTCATGTCTGCTGTTAAAATTTATTGGATTACATTATGCCCAAGCCTGCTTGGTAATCACACCTGCGTGTGCATTTTCCAGCAGTATACATGGCAGGGTGCTGGAGGTATAGATGCTTTAGACAGGCTGCAAAGAATTTCAGATCTGTTCTGGGTTATAAACTGCAGCAAGGAAAATAAGAAAACTGCCTTCCCAAGTTCTTCTAATGACTCATATTATATACAGCTAGAATTTCAAAATATTGCAGTCGTATTTTTTTTTAAAAAAGATACTGCAGCAACAATCATCAACATTCATAATATATTAAGAATTACTCCTCATCAGCTTTCTCCTCAAACTTCACTATAAAACAAAAAAATGAGGATTTATTAGATACAGCAGTGCTGTCTCGATTTCTGCAGCCAGGAAACTCCAGGTTGCTGTTTGCTTGTTTTTTATGCAATGGCAACATTTAGAATTCCTACAGAAATTGTACTTTTTTTGGTGGTTGCAGCAAATGATGAAAGGATGCAGGAAGCATTAATTTGGTGATGCAAATGGGATGCCATGGGAAGGAGACTTTGCATTAGGCTATATGCAACCTTGGCAGATTCTGCTTTCATAGCAAGCAGGCGGTCCCAGTTTTCAAGAAGTTTAGGGCAGGGTCTTATTCAAGCTAAGAAAGCAACGAAAGCAGAACCAGAAGCAGTTTGGGGGTCAAGGAGAAGGGGGAAAGGCAGAAAGTTGGCACAGGAATAAGAGTTATGGCGGGGCGGAAAGGAGGTTTTGAAAACATAGACTCAAGAGTGCCATAAGTAGGATTTGCAGTACAAATTTGCTTAGACTCAGTTTTACGGATGAGGAATCATTAGGTGGTAGCCATATTTATATACTACTACTGCTAATAATAATAATAATTTATTTATATGCCACCCAGCCAATCTAGGCAGCTTTCAATAGATTAAAATACAGCAGTAAAAATCACTAGTAGGTAACTCATCCTATTGTAGTTTTGGGGAATAGAGAACAGGGACATAAACCCAAGGTTAAAGCCATTGCTCTGTATTTACCCACTTCTATAGATCCAGGTTCAGTATTCAAACTTGGCCCATCAAGTGCTGCTTCTCAGCATAGGACACTGAGTGCAGGCTGTTCAGTTTCTCAACTTTTTGCTGACAGTGGCCTCATTCAAATATAATGATGAACTGTTATTTTTCAAAACATAAATGAGACAGTGCAAGCCTTGGGTTTGAGTGACTGCCTTCCTGTCTCTTCTTTTGCACAAGTACAGTGAGGAGATTGGAAGATTTCACCTCCATCTCCAACTGACCACAGTTTAATGTTACATTTGAATCCTAAACTGTACCTAATCTGAACTAAGGTGTATGGACACCAGTCAGTGTCATAAAGTGAGGTTTGCATTCAGCAAAGCATAGTTAAAGCTATCTACAGTTTGTCCAGCTTATGACATAACACTAATCAGCCATTAATTAAAAAGTGGAAGTGAAAGCTTCCCATTTTCCTCCAGGACTGACCCAAGGCATCTTGTTGTCTGAAGCAAACAGCAACAAGCTCCACACACCCCTTTTCATGTACAGAAACTAACTAGCAGTTAAGTCTTGCTTTAACACATACAATGTGATAGCATCTGTCTGTATGTATATCTCTGTGCACCTGAGGACAGCAGGCTTGTTTAGGCATATTGCACACATATTTCTAATCTCCAATGGAGGGGAATTGTTGAGGAACAGAGGCCTCAGGAGGAACTGAAAGGGACCACTGCAACCTCCTCTAGCATCTGCACCTGAGATAATTCCCTTACTCTGCCGAGCGGTAGGCTGGCAGTGCAAAGCAGAACAGGGAAGGCGTGAGCCTGAGGTTTGCACAGGAACATTGATTACCAGTAAACCATAGTTTATTATTATATCCAAACAAAGCTAGTACGAGCATGCTTTCAAGCATTTCAGCACAATTCTAAAGTACAGAAACATTGCCTTTTCAAAACAATGATATTCAATACTCAGTACATTCTATATTTCAACCAGATTGCTAGGTTATACATTGGCTGCATGTTGCAATTACAGTTGTACCATATTTCTCAAGTTCTTTCTGCTAGTGACGACTTTTCGCCTAAGAAATGCAGTACAATTTGCCGCTAATTTAAGTTCAAAATAATATTACAAAAATGTTTATGCAGAATCATCCTAATCAATTAAATGTGCCTGGTTATTAAACCCGAATTTGTAAAGGAGCAGATAAGCCAAGCACTTTCCGTGAAATAAATTGATAATTGCATCTTCACATTTTCAGGGGTCAGGGGCAAAGCATTGCACTGATTGAGCTAAAGGGAAATATCAGATTAACAATTAATTAGTGTGTTCCCACTCTGTGTTGTAGGGAGATGCATTAATCGGAGGCTGCTTTGCAATGGAGATGATGACTGTGGGGATCAGTCAGATGAAAGAAATTGTAAGAAAGTATATAAAAAGTGCAGCCAGGAGATGGAACAATACTGGGGAATACAAATGCTAGCAAGTGGGTAAGCAGTTCCATTATATTTCCAGAAACAGGACTGATACCAAATGGAACAATTTGCAGTTCTACCTTTAGAATTGAGGTGGGAACCGTTTTTTTCAGCTTGAGGGTCACATTCAATTCTGGGCAATCTTCCCCAGAGCTATGTGCCAGTGGTGGGTGGGACCAGAGGTAAAAGTAGGCAGAGAAACAAATGTAAATTTTACCTTTATTCAGCAGGCTAGTTACTGCACCCACCCAGCCCTACCTTACATTCAGACCACCATGAGGAATTAGCAGAGTTCAAGGAAACATTCCAAAAACACTCAAGGAGGGTGTGAAACTAGGCTGGTGAGGCTGTGGCCTGGGAAGAGATGAGGTAATCAGGGAGGGGAAATGGCTTTGGGGAATCTCAAGGGCCAGATAAATAGGCCTAGAAGTCCACATTTGGCTCAGGGGCCTGGCTAAGATTTCACATTCCTGCTATCAATAAAGAGCTATCAATAAATTCTATGACTGCTTAGAGAAAAGGGGGGTTTTGAGACACATTCTCATACTTCCTAGAAAAGTAGCCATGTTACTCTGTTGCAGCAGAATTTTACAACAGGTGTTAGAAACTTCATATAGTTTAGCTACATCTGAACCTTCATCAACTCATGGGAAGAATCTACATCTCCTCCACCTGCTCATTACCCAGGCAAGGGGACAGCTTTTAAATAAAACATGGAACCAAAAAAATTACAGCAAGCTTAGATACTATTTTAATAGCTCAACTTAACATGGTTGTTCTAGCTGAACCACTACTTCAGAAAAAGGTCTGACCAGAGTAAAAACATAACAAAGCCTATATAGTAGCTCAAACACAGCACACAAAGTGTTATAAAACATTGAAACATATAAACATATAAAACACTGAAACATTCCTAAACATCCTTCTACAAACATCAAGAAAGGTTACAGGTCATGAAGTAAAACACACATGAAGTAAAACACCAGTAACTTCGCCCCTGCAATTACGTTTGGGTGCCCCTAACTGCTTGGGTCATTTGGGTCTCAAATGTCCTACTATATCAGAGTTTCCTTAGCAACCAGGCCTTCCACCCAGTTGTTGACATTCCTGTCCCTATCTGTTCCTTGGAACCTCTCAAGTTGATGCCAGATTTCTTCACCCCAGTGCTAGCTCAAAGCAGAAGTAGCAAAACATCCTGAGTGACCATTTGTGCCAGATAGGAAAGGAGTTTATAACAAGAGTCATAAAGTGCAGGCACACCAAAAGAGGACTAATACATTCTAGCCAAAGGTCCAATACAATTAATGTTGGAACGTTTTTAAAATAAAAAAAAATCTACACCCTGGGTGTCCCAAACCCCTGGCCTACCTGGTGGCAAGTCAGTATGTCAAGTTCCAAGTCCAGGGTCAGTCCACATGCCCAAAGTCCCACAGAGATCCTGGAGCATCAACATGGGCAGTTAGTCGAGCAGACACAGCACCTCAATGATTGCAGCATCTGGGCTTAACGAGGCAAATGACCCTCACCTGTTCTGAGCCTACTCCAGCTGAAGAATCACATAGCGAGCTCCACCTGGACAGCTAGGGAGCTGGGCAGTGGGTTATTGCTTGTCCCAGCCTCCTAGAGAGCCTCTTCTGCTGCTCCCTGCACCTCAGAGCCTGCTGTGTTTGTGGAGACAGGGACCCCTCTGGCTCTGGTGATGGGTCCTGCTGCTCTGTTTCCTGTGCACTGACCCCCGCTCCCATCCCCTCATTGTCCCCCAGTCTGGAAAGCACAGTAGCTGCAATCTGGTATAGATAATACTGAACTGACTGAGCCAACGGTCTGACTTCAGTATAAGGCAACTTGCTATGTTTCTATTCCATATACTATAGCCTCCCTCACACACAAGGCCCTGTCCACCCATATATATGTCTAGGAAGGAAGCAATGGAACAGGTTTTAACTGTTTCAGGTTTTAACCATTTTAACTCTCATGGACTGCCACACCTGACTGCTGGGTTCTGTTCAGCTTAGTGGGTTACAATTAGTGCAAGTATGAAAAAATTCATAATACTTTGGAGGTTCTCTCCTGCGTGGTAACAAAATATGATTTGTTCACTCTGTCTGGGAAAATCAGTATGCTTGATAGACAGACCCAATTTTGACCCCCTCCCATTTGCTGCATTACTGCTTTTTAAAAAATTGTGTAGTTTTTCCAAGACCAAAATAGGCCTCATATGAACTAAAATATGTTGCCAAAAGAAGATGTATAACTTACTTTGAATAACCAATGTCTAAGCATGGCACCTTTATCCATTTCCCTTCTCCCCAGATTAAATATTTTCACAAACGACCTGGAAGGATGGGTTTTAGACTATAAATATTATGCTGGAGCATGTTCTCCCCAGTATATTGGAGACACCAATTTCAGAAAACCATACAATGTAGAAAGCTATTTGGCAGAGGTATGTATTGAAGAGCTGTATGTGCAGTTAAAATTCCTAGGATTGTTGATACATCAAGACATTTATTAAAGTGAAAATAATGCTCAACCAAATATTTATGTTTTATGCTTACGTGTTTTATGTGAAGTCCGAGTCACTTGGGCTTTCTCAAGTACTCTACATATGTGTGCTAGAGATAATCCAGAAGACCTCTTCACTGATAATATCAGGTATTATGAGTTGCATTTTTCCTTCATAAGGAAGATTTTTCATATTTTCAGCAAAGCAGCTAAGGATTCTGTCTCTCTTTTAATGAATCAGCAATACATATTTTTGTAATATATTTTTGTATATTGTTGAGGCACTTAACTTTCTACCAACAAGCCATATGCCTTATGTGTAAAACATGTCTGCATGTGGACAACTATGTATTTATTTAATTATGAATGCCATTTATTTGCTGTCACATACAGAATATTGGTTTGCAATAAATTTATTTATTGGTTTGCAATAAATATATAGAATGAAAACTACAAAAATTATGATAACTTTAGGCGTGGAATCAGGATACAAAAAGTTCCTTATTCATGTTTTTTGTTTAGACCAAAGGCAAATATGAATTTGCGTTGACTGAATATGAATCTTATTCAAGTTTTGAAGAGAATGTCTCCAAGGCAAAAGCGAAACAACAAAGCTTCAGCATTGGCATAAAAATACCAGGCATGTTTGAAGTTGGTTACAGTCAGGATGACCAGAGGTACCAGAAGTACATTCAGAGGACAAAACGATTTTCTTCAACGGTAAACATGCTTCTCCATAATTCTAGGTTCATTTTAGTGAACATGGACAGTTTTAGAAACACTGTGTACTGTGTTTTGAAGTTAGGAAAAGTAAGGGTGTTTTTAGTTTTGCTCAAATGTTTTCACACCACATTTAGAGCTGAAAATCATTATATTCAGAGATTTCTTTCTGTTGTCACATCACCCTTTCTGAATAAGCTCCAAAACAATGGTTCAGGTCTGGGATCATTCTGACACATTACTCAGTCCTCACTATACATTTAAAGCATGATCTTTGCACTTCAAACAGTCATGGCTTCCTTTAAAGAATACTGGAAGCTATAGATTGTTAAGGGTGCTTAAAGTTGTTAGGAGACCCTTGTTTCCCTCACAGAGCTACAGTTCTCAGAGTGATTTAACAATCCATCTCTCTTCAGTGGCAAGTCTGGAAATTATAGATCTAGGAGGATAAAATAGGGGTCTCCAACCAACTCTCAGCACCCCTGCAAAACTACAGCTCCCAGAATTCTTGGGGGGAAGCCATAGCTCTTTAAAGTAGGTTCGTAGTGCTTTAAATGTATGATGTGGATGCAGCTACAATGACTTGTGTTGACCACCTAGGGGGCCCTGAATCCAAACACTACACTTATCTGCTTACCCCTCCCAAACAGATGATCCATTTTAATTTTTTTTTAAAGTATGTTTTTATTGCTTTATTATAAACCTATATGCCAACTATCACATAACCTCATGCCCCAAGGGGGAGTGAAGAAGATACCGTAACAGCTTTTTTCTAAACGAGTTGTCATTTTTATTGTATGGTAATCTTTTTCCCTTTTCCTTTTTAAAGTGATGCCTATCATTGTCATAACCTTATGTCAACTTTGTGAGGTCTGCCTGAAAAGTGATCTATATATACTTTAAAAACAAACAAATCACCATGCAAACAATAACAGAATGCTACACAGATCCATAATTTCAGGGAGGTTCCACGGAAAGAAAGTTGTGCAGCGATGTATATGGGCAGCAGGCATATATATTGTGAAGGAATTGGAATGAATGTCTGTGGAGGGATGTATGCAAAAGATCTGGCCATGTGAAAGTGTGCATTTCCGTTTATTGGATAAGGCTACAGGGGATGTGTGAGAGTACCCTGCAGGTATGATCGGAATTTGACAGGAAGGCTGGGTTCAAAGCCCTGATGCCCCACCACTCACTTCTGCTTAAGAATCTGTTTTTCCAAGGGTACTTTCTGAGATGGCTGCCTTCCTGTCCTTGGAATTTCCAGAGGGATGTCAGCATGTGCATAAAAGGCCATGCTAATGTTAGACTGGTGAAACAAGACAGGTGCTGTCAGTTCAGAATATGGCAATAGAAGCAAAGAAACCAAGCTATTCCACTGCAGGGCAGTCATGACAGTAATATATAATGAAAACTGCTTGCAGGCCTTACATAGTTTAATTATAGACTGAAGCAAGCCTATTCACCTTGGAAGAGTCAGTGCATCCACTGAAATGCCTTGTTCAGGAAAGCAGTGTGGGTTGCATGAAATACTCGCAGTTTCATTGCGGGAAGATGATACCGATCCATGTAGAATTTATTTCAAAACAAACCACTTGATACTTAAAAAGCAGGACTGGATTTCAGCACTACAAAATCCTCAAATTCTTCAGCTCACAAAATTATGGGGGGAAGAAACTTTATTATCACTGATATGAAAAAATAAAGATTTTTTAAAAAAATGGTTATAAGATTTAGATACTTAGGCAAAATAATTTTCAGAGGGGGGGGGGGGGGTTCCAGCTGGAACTCAGTTCCGGTACCTCCCAGGTCCCATTGCCATTTTAAGAGAATGAGGGAGGCATTCATGGTGAGTTTCGGCACCTCTTTTTCTAGAAAAATAGCATTGACAATTATTATTATTATTTATCAAGTGCATTAGGAAATTTGATTCAGTGCCAGAATAATTACGGTATTTTTAATTCACTAATTAAGCTTGAAGATTTATTTCGATGAATGAACCTTCTGAATACGCTTAGTTAGCTATACATATATCCCCCCTGCCCCCCCCCCAATGTAAAATATACATCTAGCTGGCAAAACTTTCTTGAAGGTTACTCTGCTATTACATTTTCTCATATTTTTGGCTTAGACATGAGTCTGGGTATCTTTGTCACAAAGTCCATAGACTACCATACAACTCAGTGTTGTATCATTTTAAAACCTATTTTCAGTTGTTTTTGTACTGTTTTAAATTCAATTTGCAGTGGTTTATAAGTCACCTTGAAACAAACGTAAAAGGTAACAAATCAGTCAAAGCATCATCATCATCACCTGTACATTTATTTCATACTGAGGTTCAGTGTGATATATTTTTCATATATTATTGTATTTCCAAAATGTATTTAATGCAAGCAGCAACACAGATTGTTGTAAACATATCTATGGATGTATAAATATATATGGGGGCCTTGTAATGCAATGGTGGAAGACTTTACAAAGATCCTATCTCTCATTTGAATACATTTGCTTCAATTTAGTCTAGAAAATTTATCCATGCCCGTTCCGAACTGGAAGTTGCCCAATATAAACTGAAGAGTCGGAATTTAATGCTTCACCATGAGTTCTTCCAGAGACTTCTTCGCTTGCCTTTAGAGTACAGCTATGGGGAATATCGAGAACTCTACAGAGACTACGGAACACATTACATTACTGAAGCTACCCTTGGTGGAATTTATGAATATACTTTGATCTTGAATGATGAGCAGCTTCAAAGAGCAGGTATGTGGGCAGAGACGGCTGTAGACAAACCAGATTGTTTTATGCTGACATGGAACAATGTTCTGAACCCAGCATAGGTATTTGACATCACACAAGGTGGCATATTTGAGTAAAGCAATAGTTACCTGATTAATTCATTTTCCTGCAAAGAGATTTGTTTGTTTGATTTAGCTGGATGCTGACTGTCAGGCTCTTTCAATGAGAAAGCAACAAATATTTGTGATTACATGTCTGTATCTTTCTGCTGCTGACTTTGTTTGTTATTATTTGCTCAGATTTTAAAACCATCTGTCTGATCTGAGCATTTACTATTATTATGTGTGATGCTGCTAATCCCACTATCTTAGACTCCCGAACCCAATGGACCTGGTTATCATTTTGACACAGAACTTTCAAGGCCTAACCATTTGGCTTGTAGCTCTGTACATTTACATTGGGGGCCTTGGAAACTTGCATATATATTATTTAATTTTTTAATCTAGAATTTAATTCCTGAGTATGAAACAAGATAAATAAACGCAATGTAACAAGTCATATTGATATTTAGTCCCTTAAGGAACAAGGAAGGTATTTATCTGACACCATGCCTTCTTGTATACAGTATTCATTTCCCTCACCCCCAAGAGTTGAGATGAAGTAATGAGGTTACAGGACCGGCCACCAAGAAAGGCAAAATTGTCATTCATAAGAAGTTCTCCAGCTCTCTTTAATGGAATCCATTCTCAAAGGAGGTGTGACAGATGCATACAATTGGCCTTCTGGAAAGTCTAATAATCTTCTAATTCTGCCAGGCTGTTCTGTTGTTTTAGCTTCAGGTTTTAATACTGACTCCGTTTTTGTTTTGTTTTTGTGTGTGATTGTTGATTTTGCTGCTTTTATTATTTTAGATCAATGCAAACCACTTGAAGGTGTGGAATTTTATTTTTTTTAAATCCCAGTATTTATAACAATGAAGTAATAAGTAATAAGTGGAAATTTAGTATGGGATAATTATTGTCACGTAGGTTGGTATCATGCAGAAATATCTGCAATGTTTCGTGTTTCCTTTGTTGCTTCTGTATGATGACTATGGCCTATAAGCATCACAGAAATGATGGTCATTTAAGCTACAATCCAGTACCAGCGAGGAAGCCGCATTTAACTTTGTGGGACATACTTTGTGCACACAGGGGTGTATAAGGTTGCACTGTTAAAGTATTTTTTCAACCACTTGAAAATAGCTCGGAAACACTTTCCAAGAACAATAAAGTGGCTAAATCCATTGATAAAATCTGAAGCTAACCCCCTCTCAATCTTGTAGGTTCTCTAAGGTTTCTAGTTGTGCCACTCCTCTCCATTTCTGTAAGCATACAGATCGTAGGACTCTGAGGAGCGGTAAATAATTTACTGGGACGACTCTCCTATCTGACATTGCTCTTACTGCTTGATGGATGGTGCTTTCACAAGGGCTAGTGTTTGTTGTGTAGAACAAAGAGAACTTGGGGCTGTTAATCAATAGCTTCAGTCTCTTGTTTACCCATTGGCAACGGGAGCTTGACAAACTGTCTGTAGAAGGTCTTACTGGATTCCTCTCTATGACAGGCAGTGACTCGGATCCAGAGAAGTCCATGCACACAAACAAAGCACTTCTGTGCAACCAACATTTCTCTAGTGGCTGATGCTCTGGAAGTCCTGCAGCATTTTCCAGGGAGTTTTTGGGGGATGTGGGGGCTCAGGAGATGGGAAGCTGTAAAATTCCTGGTCATGAAGATTCAGTGCTTCCAATCTCATGCAATCTGTTTTCTCATTTATCGGATAGTGTTGGAGCCTGCCGTTACAAGTTGCACTTCTTTAGCGTAAAATAAAGACATAGAAAGCCAGCAACATTTCCATAATGTGAGAGAGCAGCTCGTTCAGACTTCTTCTCCTCTCCGGTCACTTTTTCTTGTCCTTTGTTCTGTCCAACCGCATGGCCGTTTGCCAATCTCATGTTACCTCATCCGGTCAAGTTTTTATTACCCCTTTACCATATAAGGTAATCATTGCCCAGAGGAATGTCAGGGGGCACCCTGCAGTATTTACAAACCTCTGCCTTGGCTTTATGACTCCCACAGGATAGCAAGAGGATAGGACAGGTATGGGGAACTACTAGCCCTTAGGCCATATCTGGGCCATGACACATCTAGCCTGTGGCCTCTCCACCTCAGCCCTCACACCCCTGTATAGAAATCAGACTTCCAGGGGAAGCTCCCATGGGAGCCTATGAGAGCTTCCCCCACCCCACCCCCCAATCTAAGCATGATTGCTTTGTGAAGGGTGCTATTTTCATTGGAAACACAGCTGTGGAGGGAGAGAATAGAATAGAATAGAATAGAATAGAATAGAATAGAATAGAATAGAATAGAATAGAATAGAATAGAATAGAATAGATTGCACTACTATTGTTAGTGAAGAATTTATCCTTCATTGTGTGTATGTTTAGATAATAGATATAGATATAGATATAGATAGATAGATATTGATATTGATATATAGATAGTAGTCCAAGTCTTCCTCTAAGGGCCAAGGTAGATGTGATATTTATTGCATACTTTGGCATTGTGCAGCTGTTTTTGTTTGTATGTTTAACAAATAGTTGAGGAGCTTTAACTCGTCATTGTTCACCTCATGCACAAGCCCCTATTTGCAAGGGGGAGAAAGCTCCCGTTGGTGCTAATGACAGCTTTCCTCCCACTGGAAATAGCAGGAACAGAGGGTTGATTCCATCAAGACCATGGTAGGGCAAATAGACAGGAAGGCACCTGTTTTTATATGGCCTTCTGGGGTGTTCTCTAGCTGTTTTCTGCTTAAAGGTAAAGGTAAAGGTACCCCTGACCGTTGTGGACAGCTCTGGGGTTGTGGCGCTCATCTCGCTTTATTGCCCAAGGGAGCCAGCATACAGCTTCCGGGTCATGTGGCCAGCATAACTAAGCCGCTTCTGGTGAACCAGAGCAGCGCACGGAAACCCTGTTTACCTTCCCGCCGGAGCAGTACCTATTTATCTACTTGCACTGCGTGCTTTCGAACTGCTAGGTTGGCAGGAGCAGGGACCGAGCAATGGGAGCTCACCCTGTTGTGGGGACCTTCTGATTGGCAAGTCCTAGGCTCTGTGGTTTAACCCACAGTGCCACCTGCGTCCCCCTGTTTTCTGCTTACCCAACGCCAATTGGGAGGGGCCTTGGCTTAGTGGTGGAAAACATCTTCTTTGCATACAGAGGGTCTCAGGTTCAATCCCCAGCATCTCTAGGTAGGGCTGGGATTGTTACCTACCTGAAATGCTGGAGAGTCATTGTAGACAATGCAGAGGTAGATAGAACAAAGGTCTCACTCAATATAAGGCAGCTTCTTTTGTTCCTATGATCCCATTTTCTGTCTCTGTTGCAATTCCCAGCAACATGGATCCAGAGGGTCAGGAGACACTCGGAGCAGCTGGGGTTGGGTGCATTCTTCCTGATAGTGGAAGTGTCATACACTCACACAGATTTCGGATCCAGACCTGTTTCTTTTAATAAATATTGTGTTCTCTCTCTCTCTCTCTCTCTCTCTCTCTCCCCGTAAGGCTACTCTTTAAGTGATGTCCGGTCTTGTACAAATCACGGAGTCAAAGTTGGTGCAAATATTTATGGTGTTTATCTATCAGCTGGAATATCAATTGCAGGTTGTGATGACATTTTAAAAGAAATTGGAGGTAAGTGAACCATGGTCAAGGAATGTGAACAATCCACACACTAATTTAGAAATTTCAGGGGGGCCGCTAAGGGTGCATTGGAAGATGGCCGACAATACCATCTCTTCGGCTCACACGAGGTAATTAAGAGGCTGATATGGGAGTATGCAGCCTCCCTTGTTGCCCCAAGAGAATGGGGAACACTGCCTTGCCTGCTGTGCCCATAAATCACCCCCAGATTCGAAAGAAGGGGTGAGGGCACTAGGCACAAAGCCCTTGTGTGGTGTCTGGCTCTCCTGGACGCTGTCTCTGATCGCGCACCAGCTGCTGCAGCTTGAAATAAACAATTAGAGGAAAAATTTGGAGGAAGCTAACGCACATGCTTCGAGAGAGGCAGGAGGTTTTATCTGCTAATAATTTTGCCACTGAAAAGAAGAAGATTGAGACGGAAAATTACATCAAAGCACTACAGACATGCTGGTATGTGGAAGGCAACAGAACGGAAAGGGGGGAAACGACTTTTTATTTTTTGTTTCATGTGATTACCTAATAACCCCCTCCCTTAGAAGATCCGTCACAATAACTAATTGGCAAATGGGGTTAAAAACGAGCTGTGTGTGGAAAAAATAATATGAACTCAAAGGTTTTATTCTGTGAAGGACTTGGAAAAACAAAGGCTCTCTTTGTGACGCAGTAAGAATTGAGATTTGATACAGAAGGACAGACATCTGTTGCAGTTTGGTCTTAGGGAGGGCGAGCCAAAGATTTGTTATCTGGATGGTACTGTGAACTGGAAGGGGCAGCTCTCCTGGAAAAAACTAATTTACGATGCAACAGGTCTGGAAAGTTAAAGAGCGGGCTTTAGACTGTATTTCATCGGAATGACAAGAAGGCAATTGCCCGCTCGAGTGGAAACGTCTGGACTATTGGAGGAGAGTGATTCACAAGAGAGCAATATAGAATCCACACAGAAATAGAAATAATTGTTTTTTTAACCCACTTGCGGAGATAATTTGGAGGTGAATGGAAAGGAAAATGAATAACGACAAGGATTGTGAAGAGGGACTGGAAATATCATTCTAAATATGAAAGCAGAAGAAATATTCGAGGATTGGACTCCTGCTGATCAAGAAGCATGGGTACCCCCCACAAAAAAATTTACAATTGGGAAATAATTGTATTATATGATGTATATTGTTATAATTTGGATTAATTGGTTTGATATGTTTAATTTGGTAAATGGAAACTGAATAAAAGTTATTTTTTTAAAAAAATAATTTAGAAATTTCATTCATGAACAAAATACTTGTTTCAAAAAGAAAATTTTGTTAAAAGGTGACTGTAATTGTTGATAAAATGTGAGTTTTAAAGGAGACAGTTCTGTAAAAAGCGTGTTTTATTTTGAAATGTACCAGTTCATTGAAAAACAATGGGCTTCTATAATGTTTCAGTGGTTGTTACAAACATAGGAAACAGAAAATAGCAGCCCTTTTGTATATATCCTTCAAAACATACTAAAATAATAACACAAATGAAGAAAGAGAAAAGGAAGGCAGAAAAAGGACCATCAGCAGTTTACAAAAGACACACTAAATAAATCAATTTAAAGTAAGGCATGGCTGATCTTTGATAGTTTTATAAAATAGTAATTCTAAACAGGGCTTAAAGCGGACTTCCCCAACCTGTTGCCCTTCAGGTGTTTTAGACTATAACTTGAATAGACATGCTGGCTGGGGCAGACTAGTGTTGTGATCCAAAATCTCCTGAAGACAAAATCTCTTGAGGACACTAGAAAGCTAATCTAGAGGACCACAAAGATACTATTTTAAAAATTATTGCCTGAAACAATGAATAATTCCTTACTCACTTGAGCTCGTTGCTTATATTTACTCTGTTTAACAATATGAAATTTAAGGTGGTACAAGTGGACATTGCAGTGTCCCAAGCTGCTAAGTGGCGTGTTCCTCTTCACATTTCTGGACAACCTGGTGCAGGAATCTTGTGCTATTCAGGTCAGAGTTGGGGAAGTTTCAAGAGTGGAGAAGTCTTGATGGGCACTTTTTTTAATTAAAAAAAAATACCTTGCCTTATCCTGCTGTGCTATACTACTAACACCTGATCAGGTGTGGATAACCTTTGGCCCTCTAGATGTTGCTAAACTATAATTCTGTCAGCCCCAGAAGGCATGCCTGATTACCAGGGATTCTGGGAGTTGTAGTTCAGCAACATCTGGCGCGCCAAAGGTTCCAGATACCTGCACTAGAGGTTTGAAAGGTTCAAACCTGAACATGTTGAAGCTTTATCATCAGGGGATTTTATTGCCAGGGAGTGGAAAGGTTGAAAGGAAAAGAGCATTCCTTTTCCTTTCCTATCCTTCTGAAACATCCTGGGTTCATTATTAGAAGGAAGGATGACATTCCGTTTGCAGCCTTCTATGCAGGATGTCTTTCCACTTGTCTAAATCATTGCTTGATGTTACAGTTATCAGATGATAAATATTCATGTACGGATGCACATGTAATCTGAACTGATGTGTTTAATTGTGCCTCTACAGATAACACAGCAGAAAGGAAAATTGTGGAGGACTTTGTCGCCCTTGTTCGTGGAGGTGCAAGCGAATATATAACAACACTTGCTTACAAAGACCTGCCCACTGCAGAACTGATGCAAGAGTGGGGAGATGCTGTTCAGTACAACCCTGAAATCATCAGGATGAAGGTGATGTAAAGCAATCACAATGCTATATTGACACACTGAAATGTGTTTGGGGATACAAGGCTTGTACAAATTTGCTAAAATTTAAGTATGTGAATTTCAAATTTTCACATTGGAATTGAAACTGTGATGTAATCAAGATGGAAAAATAAATTTGATTATATGATTGAAAGAGAAAAGACATGATCAATTAAATTTCACTTTAGTTTCTAACCAGAAAAATGACTAGAAGCGGTCAGTAGAAGATTACTTTACAGTGTCCTGACTTCCCCAAGGAGCTCCCATGTCTCTCCTAAGGGTTGGGTGCTCTCATGAAAGGTGTCCTCGTCCATTTTTTAAAAAAACATTTTCCACCCAATTCAGGAGTAGAGATTGGAGGATCTGTCAATTTTGGTTCCCTCATTCTCATTTCCCTGATCATAAATTCAGTTCTCCACATTTTGCAGCAATGTGCAATTATCCTCATGAAAATTCATTAGCATTGTCGTACAAATTTCTCTTAACACAACTTTATATGCAGCTTTAACATTTTTGCAAGCAATTTCCAAGATATATTTTTGTATGTTATTCCCCCCCCCCCATGTACTCATTTTTATGCACACTTACCCCATATATATGCATTTATACAAACATTGTTTATTTGGAGAACTGCACTGCAAAAATTGGATGTGTGAATTCTGAAGTATGGCTACACTTTTGTTTTGGAAAGTGAAAATTTCATTGATTCAGCTTTAAATGAAAACTGAGTTGAATTTCTGTTCCATCCCTATTCTGGAGTGTTTACTCTGGAGGAGGAAGGGATACAAAAATACCTTCTACTGGTCTCCTTCCATTGGCACATCTTTGGATTGAAACCTAAGGGTGGGCAAGCTGTAGTTCTTGGGTTGCATGTAGCCCTAAGCCTCATTTCAAAAGACCCTTGTAGGCTAACAATTCAGACCTCTGGTGATAGCAATCTTTTCTCCACTTGCTGAGGAGGAAGGAGAGTTCAGAAAGAGAGTGAAAGCTGGTAACAGATAAAGAGAGAGGAACTGGGGCTGTGCCCACTGGCTGGTTTGTACCTTACCCACAAGCAAGTTGGCCCCCCAATAGATTACCATCACAGGATCATGGACCTTGACCCAAAAAGGTCCCCCAACTCTAGTTTAACAATAGCTATTAAAATCTGATTGCGAGGGGTGGATATCATGGACATAGTGTTCAAGTATTAACTCTGAAGACAGTGACTGTGGAGGGAAACTGAGCTTGACTCTCTTTCAAAGGTGCCACTGATGCCCACCCACTACTTGGTTTGGGGGTAGAGTAGTGATGGGTGGCACATCTGCGTCAGACCAATGAGGGGCTCTTCTGAGCCCTGGGGTCAGTGCCAGACCTGAGCAAACACTGGTGCTGGGTCTGTGGCCCACAGCTAGCATGGTCAGTGTTAATGGAAGTTATAATCCAAAACTTGAACTTATGTAACTTCAGTGGCCTGAAGTGCCTTTAACCAGCTGTGACAGATACGACAACTATGGCTGTTTCTGGACAAGGAAAGCATGACCACAGTAGTTCAGGCATTGGTGACTTCAAGACTGGATGACTGCAATGCACTCTAAAAACATTTTTAATTTAAAGTATATTACCACTTCTCCCCTCTCAACGTAGGTGGAGCCACTGTATGAATTAGCAACTGCCACCACCTTTGCAAATGCAAATACTCTGAAACAAAACTTGAGGCGTGCCCTGGAAGAGTTCCAACAGGAAACGAGTAGCTGTCACTGCAGTCAGTGCCAGGGCAATGGAAATGCTTTTTTGAAAGGTAAGATCTGGCCTCTCCCCTTTCATGCCTGACATTGCTGATCAGGAGAGAGTGTGCTTTTGCCCCAGCTGTCTTCGTTTTGCCATTAAATATCACGAAGGGAATATAATAAGAAGAGATATTCATTTAAATGTCACTATTGTTTCGTGGGCAGTGCAGCGAGATAGCGGACTGTGCTGCTTTGGCAAGTGGAATGTAATCTTAATCATTTACATTTAGGAAGGCTTTTCCAACTCAATTATGCATAAAACACAAAGTTGCAATCTGCTTGAAATCTCTTTCGGAAATAGCTTTGCTAAGCTTAGCAAGCTGACTAGCTCTCTGGCCATTAATTAGTGTTTCTCCCAGCTCTTGGAAGATGAAATGCCATCTGCAACTGCTAAAGACTGTTATCATTATCATCACCAGAGATTCTGCATTGAGCGCTTCCCCCACCCCGCTCACATTTTGGGCTGCTCTTGCTTTGAAGACGACACTGGCTTCACTGCACAGGGGAAAGTAATTTTTGAATTGTAATAAAATGAGTCACTCGGACATATGAAGCTGTCTTCATACTTTGTTAGGGTATCGGTACATCAAGAATGATCGGCGCTGTGAGCAGCTACCCAATAAGTCTCAGTGCAAAGACAGGAAGAGAGTGAAGTGTCTGATATCAAGACACACTGTTTGTTCAGCTAGCTCAGTAGGGCCAGCTCTGATTAGCAGTTGCTCTCCAGGGTCTCAGGGGTCTTGCACATCACCTGTTGGAGGAGGAGGAGTTTGGATTTGATATCCCGCTTTATCACTACCCGAAGGAGTCTCAAAGCGGCTAACATTCTCCTTTCCCTTCCTCCCCCACAACAAACACTCTGTGAGGTGAGTGGGGCTGAGAGACTTCAGAGAAGTGTGACTAGCCCAAGGTCACCCAGCAGCTGCATGTGGAGGAGCGGAGACGCGAACCCGGCTCCCCAGATTACGAGACTGCCGCTCTTAACCACTACACCACACTGGCTCTCACACTGGCAAAACACGAGGCTCACCAAGACCCTTGTAGGCAGCTATACATTGGTGGTGGGTTGCATTTGGCTTGGTGCATCACAAGTTCTGCGAGATCAGCAGTTTTCAACCTTTTGGGACCCAGCCCCACCTTTAACTGAAGCATGCAACTAGGGACCCCTTTCTCTCTTTTTTCTTTAGTGTCAGATCAGGCTTCAGTCTAGTAGTGGCTCCTGAACAACCAGTTGAAGACTAGTGTTTATGATAAGCATAGTTTCAACACTACTGAGATAAGGGCGAGGAGCACTCCCATTTACAACCCTCTTGCAGAAGTACAAGGTCAGCTTTTCCTGTGTTGTTACTGCCACCTCTTTAGAAAAGATTGGAAAAGAGCCAACACTGTGCCGATTACTTCCTACTCTTTCTGCACTACAATTTTTTTTACCTGCTTCTTGAGGCTTTGTGTATATATATAAAATGGGTTCAGAAGAATGGGTTGACTCTACCTATTGTGTTTTTCAGGGACTCACTGTGAGTGTATATGCCCCCTGGGACATCGGGGTCTTGCCTGTGAAAACACACTAAGGACAGGTAAGAGATTAAAAGGATTTTTTTTTATAAAGAAAAAGAAAAAGAACAAACTATTGGGAGAAAATGACTACAGAATGATGTATTTGTTTTTATTTAGAAGTATTTACACACGGCTTTATATTTAAACTATCCAAAGCAATTTGGATGCTAGCTATCCTTTTCTTACTCATCTAAGAAGGTTTGCCAAAGTAGGTCCCAGCCAACAAAATGTCTGGGGCATGTTCCACAGGGGGGGATGCACTGGGACAACTGATCTCAGTGATCACGGGTAGGAGGAGGAGTTACGCTAAGACCAGACCATGTCATTACAGAGGAGGCAGGTTTAGTCGTTGTCTGAGGACTATCCCTGCCTCCGGGTCTGGTCCTGACCGGATGGATACTAGAATCAGCAAGGGATACCCACATGACCTGAAGGTGCTGCTGTGCAATGCCAGGTCAATGATTCATAAGACCACTGCCATCCATGACTTGATCATGGATGGAGGACTTGACCTGGCATGTGTAACAGAGACTTGGTTGGATGAAGCAGATGGGCCTGTACTTGCCGCTGCTTGTCCACCAGGTTTCTCTTACGCACAGCAACCCAGGTCATGTGGGCGGGGAGGGGGGGTTGCAGTGATTTTTAGGAAGTCATTAGTTTGCACCAGGCGTCCTATTGAGAAGACCCAGTTTTCCGAGTACATGTTCTGGAAGTTGGGCAATAGGGGCAGTACAGGATTCTTTTTGGTGTACCGACCTCCCCGCTGCACCAAGGATTCCCTGCCCAAGCTGCTTCAGGTTGTGGCGGATGTTCTCCTGGAGACACCTAGCTTGCTTGTCCTAGGGGATTTTAACATCCATGCCGACACGACCTTACAAGGGGCTGCTCGGGACTTCGTGGAAAGCATGGCCTCCATGGGGCTGTCCCTGAATAAGTCTGGCCCAACCCATAGCCACGGACATGCCTTGGACCTGGTGTTTACCTCTATGGATGTTGGTGATCTGACACTAAGTAAAAGTGAAACGAAAGAAGTGCCATGGTCAGATCACTTCCTGGTGCAACTGGACTTCTCTGCGACCCATCCCCTCTGCAGGGAGGTGGGACCGATTCGGATGGTCCGCCCCCGCCACTTAATGGATCCAAATGGTTTCCAGAGAGTGGTAGGGGATGTTTTATCCCATGTTGATGGCCTTTCAGCCAATTCCCTGGTGGCCCGCTGGAATGTGGAGTTAACCAGGGCTATTGACTGTTTGGCTCTGAAGCACCCTCTCCGACTGCATGGAGCCTGGACAGCCCCGTGGTTTTCCACGGATCTGAGGGCAATGAAACAATCATTGAGATGGCTAGAACGCCGGTGGCGGATAACTCATTCCGAATCTGACTGGACACAGGTTAGAGCTCAACGTCGAGCCTACCAAGTGGTGATAGCGACGGCGAAGAAGACTTTCTTCACCGCCTCTATTGCATCTGCAGAAAACAGCAGCAGGAGACTTTTTCAGGTGGTTCACAATTTAGCGGAACCACCTGCGACATCGGGGCCCAGTACGGGCCACATGTTCTCCTGCAATGATTTTGCAAAGTTTTTTGCAGATAAAATCGCTCAGATTCGGGAAGAAGTAGACTCCACCGTGGGAGCAGGGCCAGGGCGGGAGAGTGCTAGAGTCCTGTCTAGTCAAGTTGAGTGGGATCAATTCCAATCTGTTACCTCCGAGGATGTGGACAGGCTGCTTGGACGAGTGAAACCAACCACCTGTCTCCTGGATCCTTGCCCATCCTGGCTTATAAAAGCTAGCCGGGGAGGACTGGGTGATGGGCTTCGTGGGGTGGTGAATGCTTCCCTCTGTGAGGGAGCCTTCCCAGACCTGCTGAAAGAGGCGGTTATTAAACCGCTTCTTAAAAAACCATCTTTAGATGCGGCCTCAATGGCCAATTATTGCCCAGTCTCAAATCTTCCATTCTTGGGCAAGGTGATTGAGCGAGTGGTTGCTGAACAACTCCAGGCACGCCTGGAAGAAGCGGACCATTTGGATCCCTTCCAGTCGGGATTCAGGCCTCATCATGGGACTGAAACTGCCTTGGTCACACTGGTTGATGATCTCCGGCGGGCTAGGGACAAAGGTGAGAGCTGTTTCTTAGTTCTGCTGGATCTCTCAGCGGCGTTTGATACCATCGATCATAACATCCTTCTGGACCGTCTTGAGGGGCTGGGAGCTGGGGGCACTGTCATACAGTGGTTCCGCTCCTTCCTCCTGGGCCGTGTTCAGAAAGTGGTGGTGGGGGATGAGTGTTCAGACCCCTGGGCTCTCACTTGTGGGGTGCCTCAGGGTTCTGTCCTCTCCCCCATGCTTTTCAACGTTTACATGCAGCCACTGAGAGAGATCATCTGGAGGTTTGGGCTGGGTGTTCATCAGTATGCGGATGATACCCAGCTCTACCTCTCTTTAAATCAGAACCAGTGAAGGCGGTGAAGGTCCTGTGTGAGTGTCTGGAGGCGGTTGGAGGATGGATGGTGGCTAACAGATTGAGGTTGAATCCTGACAAGACAGAAGTACTGTTTTGGGGGGACAGGAGGCGGGCAGGTGTGGAGGATTCCCTGGTCCTGAATGGGGTAACTGTGCCCCTGAAGGACCAGGTGCGCAGCCTGGGAGTCATTTTGGACTCACAGCTGTTCATGGAGGCACAGCTCAAATCTGTATCCAGGGCAGCTGTTTACCAACTCCATCTGGTACGTAGGCTGAGACCCTATCTGCCTGCAGACTGTCTCACCAGAGTGGTGCATGCTCTGGTTATTTCCCGCTTGGACTACTGCAATGCGCTCTACGTGGGGCTACCTTTGAAGGTGACCCGGAAACTACAACTAATCCAGAATGCGGCAGCTAGACTGGTGACTAGGAGCGGCCGCCGAGACCGTATAACACCGGTCTTGAAAGACCTACATTGGCTCCCAGTACGTTTCTGAGCACAATTCAAAGTGTTGGTGCTGACCTTTAAAGCCCTAAATGGCCTCGGTCCAGTATATCTGAAGGAGCGTCTCCTCCCCCATCGTTCTGCCCGGACACTGAGTTCCAGCTTCGAGGGCCTTCTGGCGGTTCCCTCACTGCGAGAGGCCAAGTTACAGGGAACCAGGCAAAGGGCCTTCTCGGTAGTGGCGCCCGCCCTGTGGAACGCCCTCCCATCAAATGTCAAAGCGATAAACAACTACCTGACACTCAGAAGACATCTGAAGGCAGCCCTGTTCAGGGAAGTTTTTAATATGTGACATTTTAGTGTATTTTTCATCTTTGTTGGAAGCAGCCCAGAGTGGCTGGGGAAACCCAGCCAGATGGGCGGGGTATAAATAAATAAATAAATAAATAAATAAATAAATAAATAAATAATAAAGTAAAATATAATTCTATAATATGTATATTTTGTGGGTGCAGAGGGGGTGCACCTCTCAAGTCTAATCTCTCTTCTGAAAGCATTGACATGCACTATCCCAGATGCCTTCCAGATGTTTTGGACTACAACTCCCATCTGCCCCAGTTAGGATGGCCAATGGTCAAGGATAGTGGGATTTGTAGTCTGCAACCACCTGGTTGCTTTTCCTGTGCTGTACAAATCCTGAGATTTCCTAGAACTGTGTGTTCATTTGCTTGTTACTAGTCTGGCCCTCTTGTTTTCTCCCTCCCAGCTCAGGGTAACTTCCTACCATAGGAAGGAGACCTTTCAAGGTATAGATCTAGCCAGCTGACTGCCAGTCTGTGCTGTTAAAAACATCCCTCTGCAATGGGCGTCAGGCTCCTACCTGAAAAGAGATCTTTGGAAGTGTGGATTGAGTCAGTTGACAGATAGCTTGATTGGTGCCTTTGAGAACTCTTTGGTACCCCAGTGCTCAGGGTTGGGCAGCCTCCTTCTTGAGGAAAGACACCTTTGAAGAAATGTATCTGCTGCAGACTGGAAGATCTGCACTTTCAGAGCTCCCCCTGCTAATGCATCTGTACCTCACATGTAAACCACCTGTACCTCTTGCCTGACTATAAATATTTATGTGACCATTTTAAGGTGTTGGGTGGGTTAAGTTATCTATCATGAGGTTATTTCTTAGCCTCCATGTTCATGCTATGAATTGATCTGGAGAAGGCACCTTCATGAAGTAAGTTCTTAAGTTACTACACCCTGAATAATGTTTCAGATTTTTAAATGAATCAGTAGCATGGTGTGTGATAAAGAAATGTCTTTTAGATTCAGGTGCAGTTATCAATTTCAAATCCGTCTTGCTCACAGCTAAATGTATCACTTTGATGCATGGTCACTCTCACCATATCCAAGATGTTTGCTAGTGCAGAACCTAAATAAGGAGAACTAGCAGAAGAGAGGAAAATTGACACCGGGCCAGCACCAAATCTGTAATACTTTTACAGTAACCCTGATTTTAACCTTTTATTATTCCAGATGTTGCTATAGATGGGAACTGGAGCTGTTGGTCTAGCTGGTCTGCAGGTTCTGGAGGACAACGGACAAGAAGGCGGGAATGTAACAACCCAGCAGTGCAAAATGGTGGCAAGCCATGCATGGGGCCAAACACTGAAACTGCTTAGTGAAATATTTGAGAAGTTACTTGGAAGACCAATAGAAGGGCCCCAAAAGCGTTTTCTATTTTCCACTAGTATTAATTCCAGTTTTTTTACATTGTTATTATTGTTATTTAGGTAGGTAGACACTTTAAATGGCTGTGGTCTAATATAGAAACTCCCTTCAGGCATGGAGACTCTGACAAAAGTATTGATATATGTTTTCCTATTCAGTTCAATGGATAGAGGGAATCACATTGCATGAGCAGTGTTGATGGTCCCCTTGTGCAGGACTTTTCTGTACACTTCTGAATGAATACATATGACCTTTTGAACCAGAATATAAATCATATGGATAATATAATTAATAGATACATGTTCAGAACATGCAGCAAATATATATTTTTAATATCTGCCACTGTGTTTTTTTTCATTTTGCATATATACAAAAAGTCATCTGTTACTCTGACATCAAGAAATTCACACCTTTTTCTTTATTTGGCTGAACTTCAATCGACTATTTCCCATGAATGCCTAAAAATACACTTTTTTCTAATAGTCACTGGAGGGTGCTTCATCCTGCTGAGATAAATGAAAGCTTTAAATCTCAATCACAGCAGCCTCGTCAAATGTGAAACTTGAATCCAATGTGGTGGCGATAGACCCAGTTTCCCATTTATTGCATTGAACGTAAATTGTTTAACCAATTAGATATTGCCTTAAAGGGAGAAAAGTGAATTGTGAAGTGCTCTCAAATACCCCTGTGACACCCAATAATTTCAAAACTGTGTTATAATGATATGCTTATTCATTGGATGATTTTCCCCTGTAGATTACCCTGTATAAGAAAGACCTTCGCAAGCAACCTGGAACTGAATGTAAAAATGAAATGAAATAAATTAAAATTCATAAAGCTTATGGGCAAAAACACTTGATCCACACAAATAAAGATTAACCATTATGCTGTACAGTGAGAGTCAGCATGTTGCATTAGGAGTGATGCAAAACAGACTACGCCACCTGCTATGTGCTTTTAATTGTTGGGCAGAAGCAGTGTTGGTACAGGTGATCTTGCAGGTATCAGTGCCACTCACTAAGAGTCCATGACTGCATGGCCCACTGTGGGAGCACTAGGTTGTCTCCACCGATCTATCCACTCTGCCCTGACCACACCACTACTTTGCCCTGCCTTGTAAGCAAGTGGCTGTTGCTGGAAGGCTATTGCTATGGCTCTGCCACTGGTGAGCTGCTCCTGCTCTTCCATAGCTGTTCCCAGGCTCTGGGAAGCCCATTGAGCTCCCCTGTCTCCAGTGACCTTCTGCTGGCAGGCCTTTGGCCTCATAAGCTGGCTCATTATGGCCACAGTAAATATGCTGGTTTTTATGCCCTTTGATTGCTGTTTTGTACTTTGCATTTTATTGCTGTTGGAAAACCAACTGGGTGAAAAGGTGAAGTCCAAATCTGAAAACTAAAAGAGCAAATTCTGAGGTGCACCCACAGCCAAAGAAAACTGATTAAGTGCCAGCCATGGTCATATCTGAAGCAAGGCGTCACAATAGACCCTTTACATGTGAGTGGTGTGCAGAGAAAGAAGCAGAAAAATGATGTCCCTGGAATTTCCAGTGCTGAATTATGATTTGGAGTATTTTTACACGAGCTCCCCCACCACCTTGGCCCAGTTTCAGAACTGCTCGTCATTTTTCGAGTGAGTAAAGAATGGAAGTTGACTGAGCTGTTTTCTGGACAAGAGTAAATTCTTTTATGTAAATTTCACCATCGTTCCTGAGCATAAATATGAAGCAAAGCTGGCAAGAGGCTGGAAGCTCACTCTGCATCTATCAATTGCATCTGCTGTTTCAAACACACACCACATCATAATGCTGAATGGCTCACTGAGCTAAAATAAATCAGGACTCATGACAGCGTGGCAGTATTGGGGAGCTGGGGGGCGGCTCAGAGACTTTGCAAAAAAAAAAATCAGTGAGGTGTTCATCTCATTATGAAAATGAAAGGATTGGGAATAATCAAAATATTTTCTTGGGCTTTTCCCCTAAGACCATGATATTCAGCCAATTAATTCTTTAAACAGAGCCTCAATTAATCAGGAAACAGATTTAATTTTATTATTTATTTATTTATTTATTTATTTATTTAATATCCTGCCATTCCTCCCAAAGGAGCCCAGGGCAATAAGCACTTATAAATGTATAGTGCAAGTACGTCTAAAAAGGGTGAAACTCCACATTTATTCATTTTTTTCTCCTTTGCAAATACTCTGACCATGAGTCACCAGCGTATATTTGCTCTGGATTAGAGTGCACATTCTCTGAGCAAAGGCTTTCAGTATTACAACAAGCAATCCAGGCTACCATGCAGTATATGAATGCCGACAGCAGTTGTTCTTGATGGGGATTAAACCGGACAAGGGTTTTTCGGGGGGGGGGGCTCTAGATAACTCACCAGGCCCAGGGGGGAAATCAAAATATACACCACACACTTGAATCCAATGCTGGAAATGCCCCTTTGCACATGCACAAGGGTGGGGAAATGTGTCCCTCCAGATGCTGCTGGACTCCAGTTTCCATAACACCCAGCCAGCATGGTCAGAGATACACAAGATACAGCCCAACATCTAGAGCACCAAAGGTTCCCTGTTCTTGCATAAACACACAATTTCCTCTCAGTAGAGGTTGGCAGGGTGACATTGCTTACCTGGCTTCCCAATGTGGAGCTCACTGCCAGCAGCTAGGAGGAGTGAGGCAGTGGGGAAGTCAGCACAGTGCAAATGCAATGGCAGGAGTGTTGGATTGGCTCTGCTGCTGCACTTGCACCATCCTGACCTTTTTCCTGCCTCAGCTCTCCTCTTCTTTGTGGTTACCAGCAGCTACCTATACATTGGGAAGTGACTAACCTCACCTACTCCTGAAGGAATTCCTTCAGCTATGTGTAGTGTTGAGCAGTACTGCTTCCTCTTCCATTCACTCACAACCCCACAACCTCTGGCCTGCTTTGTGGAAATTTAAATTATGCTTAGCATACGAATATGTGGGTATGTAGTACTTCTTCAAAGAATGTCTGTTAAGAAGGTAATCTCTGAAGATATTATTATGCCCAAGTATTTTTCTCATGTGCAAGGCAAACCTCTGGAGATCAACAGCCAATTTTTCCAGTGAAGATTCTTCTCATTTTTGTTTTGTTTCGCTTGCGGTAAAAAGTAAATCCTAACCTATATGGTAGCTTTCCAGAACCTGATGCTCTTTGTATGCTGTTAAACTACAATTCCTATGAGACCCAGCAGGGGCAGACTTTGGTAATCATTGGTAAATACGGCTTCTGAAGTGAGCCCAAAAGTTGGCACACCCCCCAATGGATCTTCTCAATAGATCTTCTTGATTTTGCACCTCCTCAGCTTGGTTCCCTATGCGTGGGAACTGCCTGCAACACCCTAAATCTGAACCTGAGACCCAGCCAGCTTGGTCAGGGATGATGAGCGTTGTAGTGTGGGAGTCACATCTTGAGATTGGTGAGGGCTGATTTCAGAGAACTGAAAAGTCAGGTAGAGGGAGAACACTGTCATACAGACAGAAGACACCTTTCTCTGCCTCTACTATTTTCAGCAGTTCTCTTATCTAGCTATCTTGACTCTGCACCTTGAAAACCTAAGGTGCACAGCCTTCAGTCATTTACTATACACTGCTTCTTCTTTTTGTTAATAAGCCTGTTTGTTCACATCCACATCTGTGTCCCATACCTTTTAACCCAAGTGCCACCATCACATGAGTCGGACACAGAGAAATCAGGTTTCCCAGAAGATACGCCTTGCAAAATATGTAGGATAACAGCTGCCTTGAATGTGTGTCAGTATGTACCGTATTTTTCGCCCTATAGGACGCACTTTTTCCCCTCCAAAAATGAAGGGGAAATGTGGGTGCGTCCTATGGGGCGAATGCAGGCTTTCGCTGAAGCCCGGGGAGCGAGAGGCTCTCGCTCTCCAGGCTTCAGGAAGCTCTGCGCAACCCCCCGGAGCCCGGTGCCAAGCCGCGCCGGCCTCCGAAGGGTCGCGCAGAGCTGCCTGCCCTCCCGGGGTCTGCGCAGCTTTGCGCAACCCTCTGGAGCCCGGCGCCAAGCCGCGCAGGCCTCCGGAGTGTCGCAGAGAGCTGTCTGCCCTCCCGGGGTCCGCGCAGCTTTGCGCGACCCTCCGGAGCCCGGCGCCAAGCCGCCCGGCCTCTGGAGGGTCGCGGAGAGCTGCCTGCCCTCCCGGGGTCCGCGCAGCTTTGCGCGACCCTCCGGAGCCCGGCGCCAAGCCGCCCGGCCTCTGGAGGGTCGCGGAGAGCTGCCTGCCCTCCCGGGGTCCGTGCAGCTGTGCGCATCGCTCCGGAGGCCAGCGCGGCTTGGCGCCGGCCTCCGAAGGGTTGCGCAGAGCTGCCTGCCCTCCCGGGGTCTGCGCAGCTCTGCGCGACCCTCCGGAGCCCGGCGCCAAGCTGCGCCGGGCTCCGGAGGGTTGCGCAGAGCTGCCTGCATTGGGAAGCCTCAGCGCGCCAGGCTTCGCACAGCTGTCCGCAATCCTGGGGAGACCAGCGCGGCTCCCTAGGCTTGCGGATAGCAGGCTCTTCTGGGGGCTGGGGTCGGGGGAAGCTCGGGCTTCCCCTGCGCGAGCCCCGTGCCTGGGGGGGGAAAATAAATTTTTTTCTTTATTTCCTCCCCCCAAAAACTAGGTGCATCCTATAGGGCGGTGCGTCCTATGGGGCGAAAAATACGGTATATGGGGATAGAATTCCTTCGTTACAAGTGGATGGCAACTGTAGTATTATTATTTTTTAAAGAAAATCTCCTATTATGAGCTTTTAATTTAGGCCAGAAAATGGCTGCGCCTTATCTCATCTGGTATGGCTCACATGCTGGGCCCTTCAGCACAGCTTATATTAGTTTCTTTGACTAGCACTGTAAATGTGTAATTGCTCATAATCTTTTACAGGCCTGGCAGGCAGGTTCTCCTTTCTCTCTCTTTCTCTCCCTCTCTCTCTCCCCGCACTTCAGCTTCATTGCACAAAACTCCTGTTTTTCATTGTTAAGGATTTGTGAGCCTCGGATAAAATGTGTGTGTGTGGCAGGGGGGATGCCTTGGGCTTGAGGAGATTTCTCTTTGACATTTGAAGAGAGCCTCAAAAGGGGCATTTTGCTGCCATTTGTTAGGTGGCTCGCGGTGTATAGCCTTCCTGTACATTTCCTTGTCTTTTTGCCAAGGCTCAGACATATTAAACTCTTCAGGAAGGAGATAGGAAATAGGGGCTGAATTCTACTGATTGAATTAAACATTCCACCCAGAGTGATCTCTGGTTGTCTTGCAGAACATGTTGCCAGCATACACCTTCTCCATTTTCAGTTACTGCTAATTATTTCCTTTAAGTGTCTTTTACTTCTAGTGTCCTTTTAAATACCATCCAATTTGTATACTGGAAGGGTGTGTGCCTGGTGAATCAATCTGTTTTCAGTCTATGTCACTTTTGCACATGTACTTACTGTCCTGTTTCTCTGTTAATTAGAATTTAAATATATATATACATATAGACAAAAATATGCATTTCATATCTACTAAAATATGTATCTTTATATAGATTTTCTTCCACAGTTAAACAGATTTTTCTCTCAAAATATGCATTTCCACAAGTTCTCTCAAAATACACATTTCTCCAAATACATTTGCTTTGAACATACCTTTTTGAATGCATTTTGGCTTTTTTGTGTGCTGAGAACTGCATCAGAAGTTCAGAAAGAGTGAAAGCTGGTTGACAGCCATGATGGTTACATACTACCTGTTGGGGATCTGAGGTAAGATATCCACGTAGCTGCACCTTAAAGTCCTAAATAGTTTGCTGCTATAGAATATTAGGCTTCAGTAATACAGTTCCAGATGTTGATATATACACAGGGGAGTCCTGTATACACATGCTGCACATACACATACATACAGGGGATTCTTGTCATTTGGGCATCCCAGGACCTCCAAACACACTGTCCAGGCTTGCACTCTGGAGAGGTCACTTTGCTGCTTCTAATGCAGCATAAACAACATGGGAGGCTGTAGTTAGCAGTTAGCAGTCTCTGCAGCCACAGCAGGCGCCGTAATTCTCCAGCAATTTTACTGCATTCCTGGAGGCACATTCCATTGTCTCTTGAGACAGAAGGATATCAGTACCAACAAAAACAACAACAAAAACAAGCCTGCTTGTCTGCTTATTTTTAAACATGATGCTTGCCAGATTGGTGCAGTAGTACCCAAAGTGTTGGCCTTGTAAGTGTGGGAATGATTCAGCCACAAATTATCAAGCAAATCATTCTCTCTCAGCCTAGCCTACTTAATGGGCTGTTGTGGAAGTAAAATGAAACCACAGTCCTTTGGAACAAATTATAAAGTCTTCCAGATTTTGGGTTGGGGGATGTGATGAGAAGGGGTTGCATTTTTTTATTTTTCAAAGGCTGAAATGTTTTTATGACTACTAGCTTGAAGAACATACAGAGGCTGCGTACAATTTTGTTTGGTGTCTGAGTTTCGCTCATTTAATTCTTTACGGACCTCACAGAAGTGTGATGACGCCACTAGGCCCAAACAAGAGACGAGACTATATTTCCCAGGTATCAGCATCATGTGTAGCTTGTGGACATCCCCCTTCTCTGGTTGGGCAGTGCATTCTGGACATTAGCATACAGCAGGTAGCTACGCTGGGTCTCAAATGTAATGGAAGCATAAGCAAAGCTGGGAACCACTGTTTGGAGCCTGGTGTGAGATCAGAACCTTAAAGGATTACTGGAGCTAATATATGTGGTTTCAGATCTCTGTGAAAAATAGAGATTCTTTCCCCCTTTATAAAAATGGCAAAATACTGCACCATCTGTACAAAACCATGAATTATTATCAATTTGAAAGCGTTATACAGCTGGTTTCTCTCTTTCTACAGGAAAATCAAATCTTGGTGTTTAGAACAGCATGGCGTAGCCCTTCGAACAAAAGAAAATTGCTTTCGTTTTGACAAGAGCTAAAAAAAATTCCACACACAACGTTAAAAAAGAAGAAGACTTTTTTCCTATCTAGAAAGGTCACATGAAGCATTGGTCTAATCCTCCAGGGTGTAAAGCAGTCAAGTTAGTGAAGCTACGATAAATTCTAAATGCTCATCGATATACTGTTGGAAAACATGCATCTCAAGACCACGGCTGTTATTAAAAGGCATTTTGTTAAGTAGTGGCTCTATCTCAGCATTCTCTCTTTGTCCTCTCCACTTTGCTTCATCAAGCATGGAAGTAGCTGGTACTCCCATGGGTGTACCTCCACATGCCAAAATTGCCACTGCCCCAACCCTGACCAAATAAGCAGCAGCAGCCCCAGTGTCAGGAGAGGATCTGCATCCCACCACTCTAGTCTCTTCCGGTGTGAGATAACCATTCTGAGTGCAGTTCTGTGTGAAGAATGTGCTCGTTTTGTCCTTTTGCTCAGTTAGTCCCTCTAAGTTATCCCAACTCGAGTCAAAAGTCAGGGCCAAATAACAACCACAGGATACAGAAACATGCCAGAAAGACCTCAAATCCCTTCCAATATCTAGCCTTAGTGGGGACAGTGTGTCAAGCTCTTCTTCTCCTACTTTGCAGGCTTTACGGTGGCATTTGGTTGGTCACTGTGAGCATTGGATGAAAGGGCCTATGGTCTGATTCAGGACCACTCTTTTTATGTAGTTAGATGGAGTCAGTCTAGGCCCTAAACTACCTACAGCAGCTGTAATGTGTATTTTCATGGCTCACCACATGGAGCACTGTTCACAATTCCAAAGATTCCCAGTTCAAACCCAACGCCTCCTGGCAGCCACACATCTGCATCTAGCACATCAAAGTCAGAGGATATAGGTTTCTTTTCCCAGTTTTTGCACTCTCCCATTGGTCACAAGGATTGTTCTCATGGCTCTTCTAGCCTATGGCAGCTGTTGTGTTTACCAGTCCATGCCCTCTAGTCCTTCCAGCTAAGCCGACTGAGAGACACAATCAACTCTTGGGTGGAGAAGCAAATGGAGAGGGGCTATCTGGAAACCTGGTTTTAAGCATGATGTTGCTTGATTTTCTCCTCCTCTATTATTGACAGCCAGTCCACCATCATAGTTCTTTAATTCCTTTGCAAAATGCACAGCACAATCAAATGCAGCATGGTTGGTATTCACTGTGTGCATTGGTTTGTTTGTGCCTGTTTTTATTGGTTTTTTGCAGTCATTCATTCAAAGCATATTGCTGTGGACTCCCAACTACAGTCTTTGGAATCAGTTCAATCCTGTGCATATTCCTGTACTGAGATTTATGTCTTGTTTTCCAAAAGGGCTCCTAAATCAACTGGACTGTTAACATCTCCAGCTCTGGAACCCTTGGAGATAAAATGCTGGTGTTCTAATAGATGATTCATGGCCAGTCTTAAAGGGAAAATAGCCTCATTTGTGCAGCAATGTCCTCTGTGGACAGGCTGCATGTGACTATGATTCTTTTATTCATCATCACGTTATATTAAAAATTATAGCAGCCTGGATTTTAGAATCTTTGAAGTTGGCAGTGTATCTGCTTCAGGTTTTCTTGTCCACTATTCACCCCTGTTTTGATATCCAGTCCATTCTATGCTCTGTGAATCAGGAATGTGTCATTTTTCAAGCAAATAAGCAGTTACTGATATTAGCAAATATATCAATTGAATGAATTAGATGAATGGTGTGTATGAGCCCTTCTTTCCTTTCTGTATAGCTCTCTGCGATGCATGTATAGGATGGAGGGTACCTGTGGAGCATTTTCCCTCTGCCCACTTGTAAGCATATGCTGCACTATATGTTATGTAGTTCTGACATAAGTGGCATCTGGTTGTTGTTGTTTTTTTAAAAAATGCTTTCATTATCTTTACTTTGTAACAATTCAGATTGATCCACTTTCTTTAAAAGTGCATATCTGCTGCCAACATTTCAGAACCAGATCAGAAGAATTTACAGAAATGTGTTTTGATATGACTGCCAAAAGAGTTGCACTGAATTCTGGGTCAAATGCTTTGGTTGTGTGATTCCATGGGCTACAAAATATTGTGTGTGTGTGTGTGTGTGTGTGTGTGTGTGTGTGTGTGTGTGTAAGAGAGAGAGAGAGAGAGAGAGAGAGAGAGAGAGAGAGAGATTAAAAAAGGACGCTAAGGCTTCCTTTGGGACTGAAAACCTAGGGCACTAATTGTCTGGAAGGGCTATTCAAGTGGAATCAATTGTGCTTAGAAGAAGCACAATATATAAGGGTGCAATATTCGTTGTACAATCTAAGTACCATGTAAGGATGAGGATTGCTTTGTTTCAGAAATTTGTTCACTTGATGGTGGTGAATGGAAGAGGCAATGTATATGGTCTGCTCAGTGATTGCGATTCTCACCCCACCAATGTATCTCTACATGAGTCTGAGAAGGAGCTGCCACATCAAAATGTCCTAACAGGACTCAGGCTTTCAATAGACAGTCTTTGAAGACTGTGAGGACCCAATCATCACATGACCATTCCTAGGACCATTTTCTCCCATCCAGGGTAAAATTTTTGTTACTATGGAAGGAAAATGGTGGTGTTAAACTACGTGCATGAGCTCCTGATTTGGCACACTATTGCAAAACTAACACAAAATGGCCTTTTGTGGAGACTAAATAAGAAAACAGGGCTTTGTTAGACTGCTGAAATGGCCCAGTCATACAGCAAAGGGGGAGGGGGCATAAAAAGTGGTTATATGAATCAGCCGTGAGATTTACAGACACGATAAACTCTGGTTGTATCCACTTGGCCTTGTAGTGAAGTGGTTGTGTAACACCTTGTTCCTCCATGCACAGTTTCCAACTAAGTCCACACTTGCCACATCATGGAAATGTGGAAGTGATTTACCGGTAGTTGCAAGCTGGTCTCATGGTGGAGGAAATTGCACAACCATAACCCTGAGGCAGCTCATCTACACTCAGTGCTGCTCTGCACACTGAATGTGCATATGGAGAGTGAGCTACTGGACAGCCCTGTTGTAACTGTCAATCTGTGATACTGCAGGCCAGTAATACTCACGGCAGTCCCTTTCCTTTCATATTTTGTTTTTTTTTTTGGGGGGGGGGGAACTATATTCCTTTTCATTGCAGCCTTATACATGACAACTAGAATAGCTGCCATAGTTGTTAGCCCCTAAGCAATGAGCCCCCTCCCCAATTCCCTCCCCTTTATTCATTCTGTTGGGCACCGTTAACACAGATATTAATAGCCAAATGCATTTGACTCAGCACTCATACCATCATTTTCTTGTTTGACAACCCGACTCATTAACCCACTCATGGCAAGATGTTAGCATCCCTGTATTTCTACACTCTTCCCTGCGCACATGGCTCCACCATTTTGAGGAACTGGGTTGATACACTGTCTTGTCCGCCTTCTAGATCCAGCTTGGCAGGGAGTCCATGGTGTCCAGCAGCTCCAACCACCATCCGTCGGATGACCTGTGACACAATACATTATGAGTAGAAACTTAAAGACAAGAAATGGAACCTTGCAAAGGCACCTTGAGCAAGACTTGCCAAGAGGACTGGCCTGATCCTATGCAGACTTAGGTGCTCCAAAACCTGCTGAAATAAATCAGCTTAGGCACACCCACATCTGCTCCAGGGATGAGGCTGCAAGACTTTAACATTAATATTCAGTTGGCGCCATACTTTGGCTCAGGTCCTGCCGCCTCTGGTATGATTTATGACACTGGAACATTTGTTACCTCTAAAACCTTCTTTGCTTAACCTGGCTTACTTATAATAATCACTTGAGCTGTTAATTTTATCCCTGTATAAGGCCCCTTAGGTTGCCTGGCATGCAAGATGATCAAAGACATCGAAAGGAGGTGTTGATTGATGGATAGATCTCGGGAGGTATCAATTAGCCAGAGTCAGAATGATGTATTCAGCAGACCTTTCTCTCCAATGGTTTCACCTTACCCCTCTGTCTTGTGTTCTCACACGCTGGGCCTTCCGAACCCTGCTGGCACTCGCAAACACAGGAGGACCCCATCAGCACCGGTTCACCGTTGTTCTGGCACGGCCCACAGCGGCAGGCACTGAACTCGATTAAGTATTCATCCAAAGCTCTCTTCAGGTTTTGCCTTTTGGCTTCAATATTGGCAAGGTTGGTTCTAGGCAGTATTTCAGTTATGGGTTGCAGCTGTGGAATAACAGATGGGGAATTATCCGTGACGTTGCTAATGGATGGGTAAAGGGTTGGAAATGCAATACTTCTCAAAACTGGCAGAATAACTGTTAAATAGTAGCTTGGAAAGCCCTTTGGTAGACTACCTGACGATGCTGGGCAGTGGGTGGCCTGAAGAAAACTTCTCCCTTACTAAGGACACCTCACACACTCCAGAGTGGTCATATGTCCTACTTTACAGAGATCAGCCCTCTATCTGAAAGGCTATTGGAAGACTGAAGAAATTTGAAGGGATTTCTGGCCCAAGTTTTAAGGAACCGTAAGAAGGAAGTGTGAGCAGGGACCTTGAAGTTGCCCTGCAATAGTCAGCACTTGGACAGCAGACTGAGCTTGCTTGCAACTCACCTGGTCACAACCTCCCCCATTATGCTGTGGCATAGGGCATAAGGCACCCACACCCACAGAAGGGCCATGCACCCTCACTATCAGTCTTTGCAGCACAAGCCATAATGTACCACAAGCAGAGAGCAGGAACACTGCAGAAATATGCTGCCACGGCAGCAACTCATCTTAACAAATGAAAAACAACTTATTGCAGAACAAAGCAAAAAACCAACCACAGAAAATCAGGATTGCCCTGCACCTGATCAGGGAAAGCATTTTGTCTCAACCCTCAGTCAAACAGCCATCCTGGGGTGGGTGTGTACGTGCATGTGCACAAAGGAGCAAGATATAGATACAAAGAGCAAGATATAGATACAAGTAACGCTTAGAGCTGCCAGGACCACACAGGACAGTCTATTTGCAGAGGTTTTGCTTTCTGTACTTCACAAGGGCAGTAGGGATTTCCACAGAAGAGCTGTGACATGGCCTTGAAAAATGATGTTCCGGAACAATATTTACACAAGGCCTTTTAGCAAACAACCATGAGTCAAGATAAGGGGACATTCAAGTGGACATAACTAATTATTGGGTGCTTGAATCCGCTCCAAAACTACAAGCACTGGCAGAGCTCCTGCAGCAGCCATTTAAAGGTTACAGAATAGGCTACAGGCAAACAGTAGTGTGTTTTGGGCAGCATTAATGGAAGATCTGTGCAGAGAATACACAGGAACTGCTAAGAGCCTTTTCTCGTGATGAGCCTCAAAAACAAAGCACCATCACCCCATCACCTCAACCTTCCTTCCTGCAGTCACTCTGAAGCCCCCTCCCATTTGCCTGTCCACACAACTGCCAACAAAGCAGCAGCTCAGAGGGGTCCTTCTTCAGAGTGAGGCACTATAGGTGAGATCATCCATAGTGCACTGGATGACGGTGGTAAACAAGTATAATGGTTTTAGGTCACTTTAAATAGTAACTTGCCCCCATTGCAGTAAAGGACCGGTGGTGAAGGCTCCATCCATGCAGCCTCACTCACAATGCCTTGCTCTGGAGGAGGACCTTCTAGAGCACATCATGGCTTCTTTCTCAGCTCCCAAGCCAGAACCCTCTTGGGTGCCACCCCACCAAGCCTGGCTCAGCAGAGAAATCAGGAGCTTCTGGTACAGCCAATACAGACAGGTTGCACACCCCCTTCGGGCCACAGGGATGTCCCTTTTACAACCACACAGTCTTCAAACCAGGGGCTAAACCTTGAAAAACATGGGCTGTGGGAAGAGATTCTTAAGGCCTCCACTCACCTCTAGCTTTTTGTGGAGCTAGCTGCTCACTTGGTGCTGCACAGCTAACCTGCCTTAGAAGTCCGATACTGATGGATTGCAACACTTCCTCCCCATACTCTGCTCCGCAAAGCATCTGCTCCAACTGCCCATCTGAACTGTGATAGTATCCTTGCAAGCTTCGTATCCACCCATTTCCCTGCTGTCCTTTATCAGAGACCGTGCATCAAAGCTGCATGGTTGTAGATGCACCCCCAGCAGGACTTCTTAATACCCATTGCTCCACAAGTCCACTCCACAAGTCCACTGCACCACTTCCATGTCACCTGTCTGTGCATATGAATCCTTCTGCAGAAAGGATTCTTTAGAGCAGGCATGGCCAAACTCGGCCCTCCAGATGTTTTGGGACTACAGTTCCCATCATCCCTGACCTCTGGTCCTGATGATGGGAGTTGTAGTCCCAAAACAGCTGGAGGGCCGAGTTTGGCCATGCATGCTTTAGAGCTGCACTTGGTATCCTGGGGAGGGGGAATGTGCATGATTCTGCTTCTCCTTTTCCAAGAATTATATAACATGGATGAATATGACTGTTTAAAGCTTCTTTTTGACAAGCTAGTCACCATATTGCAATGAACTGAAACTTCGATATTCGAGATAGATTCTGTGTCTTATCTCCCTTGCTTCGAAGGTGCTGCTTTAAAAAAAATGCATTTGCTCATTGTGAAATAGGTCAGCAGATCAGTGGCCCATTACATTTAATCCTGTCCTAAGATGGAATAGCAATAAAAATATAAAATGATCTGGTCTAGTACACTTTCAATCCTTTGGAGATGTGGTGTTTCTACAACTGAAAGAAAAAGGCTTACCTCAAAATCAATAACAGTGGGATTAAGTTTTAATGACCTCCCCCAATAACGGTATGCATTGGTGTTCCAGCTTCCCATCAGCCTTCCAATCGAGGCTGCGTCTCCGCCTCGAACCCGGGGAATAATATCCTCGATGACTGCCTTTTCCTTTTGATGGTCTGAAAAGTTGGGCAATGAAATGGATTACTGTTCGCTTCTATGAATCCACTAGTGGAGTCAAAATTGCTTCGTCAAGGTGACTCGGTGGAGGACATTTGACAGCAAGGCACTATTACAAGGCGATGGCCTAGCAGACACTCATAGAGGTAAGATGCCAAAGGAAGCTCAAATGCCACTTGTGTGCTCCTGAGCTCACTTAGGAGGATCTTTATTTTATTTGTTATTTGTTTTATCTAAAGACAATTCAAGATGAGAGTAATAACAGTATAATAGCATCGCATGCATTGCACTTTTTCAGCTGCAGGTGGTAAAAGTGCCTGAAAATGCCAGACAATTAAGGATTTTTAAATTAAATTATTTGCTGTTTGTTTGTTTTACTAATGGGACACATAGGACGACATTAAGGTTGCAAATGGTGGTGTGGGTAGCAGCTAAGTGAATGAGCCATGAACAGGAATGTCTTTCCTCTGAGCACAGGGTCTCGCTCTTGTCAGGAGCTGTGCTGCAGCATTCTGCCCTAGCTGCATCCTCCTGATCAAGCACAATAGAAGCTCCATATCGAGTGCCTTGCATGAATGAAACGTCATGAGCACTTAACAGAGCAGCCCTGTTTAGGGAAGTTTTTAATAACTGATGGTTTAATGTATTTTTAACCTTCTGTTGGACACCGCCCAGAGTGGCTGGGGAGACCCAGCTGGATGGGTGGGGTAGAAATAAATTATTATTATTATCATCATCATCATCATCATCATCATCATTATTATTATTAGCGAGCATTATCATTATCAAATGCACCTCTCACTAAACACGATATGGAAGTAGGTCCCACTGACTTCTACAGCACTTTCTACTACACCAGCCCCATTGGAAGAAAGTGGAGAGGTATAGGACTGTTCTTGTGGGTGTGGTCCTTGTGATTACAAAAGAATGACTTTAGCAAACGATTCAACTTTCCTGGAAGGCAATATATCCTTTTCAAATAAGAAAAAGAGGAAGAGGTTTTTGGAAAACGTGAATGCATTTCCTACCTGTGTCTTGGCCTGCATCCTTTGAGCAGCGTTTGAAGGACACCTTGGCACCTATAGTTATGTCTGCGTAGTCAAGGTTATAGCCTAACCCTAAGGATCCACCAAAACAGGAGCTTACCATGTCCCTTGTAACCCCTGAGGGAAAGGGAGGGAAGGCAAGTGTCAATCACAGTTTTATATCCCTAGATACTGACTATAAATCTTCAAGTGTTAAGATGTTACTCAATACATGTATGCAAACAATAACTCGAAAACGTACAGTTCCATTTGAGCTACTTTTCATTAGTCACTGTCCGAGGGAAAAAGAAAGAAAAAATCAATAGCTGGAACCTGGAAAGCTATCACCAGTGAAGCAGTAAGTACAATTCTGCTTTCTGAAAACAATATAAATTTTATTCTACAGTTGCCACCGAATAAAGCCCCAGCCCATTATTATTATTTTTAAAAAAAGGTTAGAAACACCCCCAATAAATGTGTGAGGGCAACTGAAGTTACACGTTCCAACACTGATTTGTAATCTCAATTTTGAGAGAATTTGCTGCAAAAAGGCTCAGCAGTCATTTGGTTACATTGATGTTACGACAGGCAAAGAACTTCATTCATTTTCCATTGAAGTCAGCAGCAGAACGCCTATTGATTTCTTCTTCTTCTTCTTGAAACATAGGAGGAGCCCTGTGGAGCCCTGTTTGTCTCCCATCAATTGTAAAGGGTGATATTTCTTTGACAGATCATACAGCATTGTTGCTCAATGCTCTCTGCTGGGTCATGTCCCCTTTCACCTCCCTCTAGTATTTGGCTATCAGTGTGGCATGCTGCACCATGTACTTAGAAGGGGATGTACCAACCAGCAGTGTGGATCAGAGTCACAAGAATGACTACCAGCTACCCAAGTTATTTCATAGAATCATAGAATCATAGAGTTGGAAGAGACCACAAGGGCCATCGAGTCCAACCACCTGCCAAGCAGGAAACACCATCAGAGCACTCCTGACATATGGTTGTCAAGCCTCTGCTTAAAGACCTCCAAAGAAGGAGACTCCACCACACTCCTTGGCAGCAAATTCCACTGTCGAACAGCTCTTACTGTCAGGAAGTTCTTCCTAATGTTTAGGTGGAATATTCTTTCTTGTAGTTTGGAACCATTGCTCCGTGTCCGCTTCTCTGGAGCAGCAGAAAACAACCTTTCTCCCTCCTCTATGTGACATCCTTTTATATATTTGAACATGGCTATCATATCACCCCTTAACCTCCTCTTCTCCAGGCTAAACATGCCCAGCTCCCTTAGCCGTTCCTCATAAGGCATCGTTTCCAGGCCTTTATTTGCTTTGGTGCTGCTAACATTGTGCTTAGGCATTGTACAAAATGTAAAATAGCACTACTGGTATACACACCACTGCAACCTTAGCATGACAAGAAGGGACCCGGGCAAAGACTTTTCCTGGCCCCACCCCAAATCACAAGTGCCTCTAATCAGCTGTTGAGAAGTTGGATATATGTGGACAAAGGGGTAAATACTATCTAAAACTATGGAGCATTATAATGGAAAGGATCCAGATCAAACTCAAGGCTTGCATGCTTCTCCTCCCCTCCCCTCTGGTGTGGCCACAAGGAGACTTGAAGCTTTTAAACTGTGATGAACCTCAACTATGGCTTGTTGAAACAAGCAGCTTCTTCCACTCCATAGTTAAGACTAACCACAGTTTGCCACATTTGAATGAAACAACAAACTGTGTTTAATTAAAAATGAAAGCAAAAGCTTCTGAATTACAGTGGTACCTTGGGTTAAGAACTTAATTTGTTCTGGAGGTCTGTTCTTAACCTGAAACTGTTCTTAACCTGAAGCACCACTTTAGCTAATGAGGCCTGCCATGCCACCACCACGCGATTTCTGTTCTCATCCTGAAGCAAAGTTCTTAACCCGAGGTACTATTTCTGGGTTAGCGGGGTCTGTAACCTGAAGCTTATGTAACCCGAGGTACCACTGTATTCTCCTTGCAGCTGCAATGAAGGCAGAGACTGAGGGAGAAAAGGGGAACACATGAATGGCAAATTTTAATCGAAATCAGCTACTGTTATGAGATTTTAGTTAAAGCAGATACCAGATTTAATTCACAGTTTGGAGTTTTGCTTTTTTTCAATCCTGAAAGTGTACATGTTAAGATGTGGGGCTTGCGCTGTTTGGCAAAACTTTTAATTAACAGAAGTTAGGGCTTCTAGCTCCCTAGAGCAGTGTTTCCCAACCTTGGGCCTCCAGCTGTTTTTGAACTACAACTCCCATCATCCCTGACTAGCAAGACCAGTGGCAAGGGATGATGGGAATTGTAGTCCAAAAACAGCTGGAGGCCCAAGGTTGGGAAACACTGCCCTAGAGAGAAGGCTCTCAATAAAGTTATAGCTTGGTCAGTTCTTTATCACAGCTAATAAAAAAAAATTCCCCAATTGCTGAATTTATATTCATTTGCTGCCTGCTGACAGTGTATTAATAAATCTATAGTATTCAGTGGCTTGTGCTTAACTAGTCTACAACTGTTAACAACACAACCGAGTGAAATATATTTACTGTAAGCAATAGGAATGATTATTGTTTATCACTGTTTGAGTGCCATAAAATTAAAGTTGAACTACACTCTGATTAATTGATATAATATTGTTCCTGTTAAGTAATTATTTTCAGCAAGGACCAGTCAATACAATTTGTTATTGGTTGCCACAGGGGGGAAGAATCCAAGTCTGATCAATCTGAATGCAGCAGAAGCAGCAAAATGATGATCATACAAAATATTGGCAATTTAAGGAAGGAGTAAACAAGATTGCTTATTACGGGATGCAAATCCAATGATATGAATATGGCCCACCAATTAGATTGATTTATGCTTTTAATTTTTGAATTAATCACAAAAGGGAAAAAAAATCTCTTTCTGTGTAGTGATAAACCACAAGTAAATTGCATTGTTTCTCAGCGAAGTCATAAAACAAAAGCGTTTTCCTTTGAAAGAAAGAGCAAAAGATAACATTGGGGCTGCTCACAAGGATCCTGCTTTCCTCTAACTTCCTTGCTGTGACATACGCTTCAGGTTACATACGCTTCAGGTTACAGACTCCACTAACCCAGAAATAGCACCTCGGGTTAAGAACTTTGCTTCAGGATGAGAACAGAAATCATGCAGTGGCGGCGCGGCGGCAGCAGCAGGAGGCACCATTAGCTAAAGTGGTGCTTCAGGTTAAGAAGTGTTTCAGGTTAAGAACAGACCTTTGGAACGAATTACGTACATAACAGATGTACCACTGTATTATCTTTTCTAACAAGTTTAGGGAGGTTTTTAATATCTGATGTCTTATTGTGCTGTTGGGAGCCACCCAGAGTGGCAGGGTAAATCCAGCCAGATGGGTGGGGTATAAATAATACAATTATTATTATTATTATTATTATTATTATTATTATTATTATTATTATTATCCACAGGAACTGTCATCAGATTTAAAAAAGCTAGGATTGTATGCAACTGCAGTTCTACATGCACCCAAGTGTAGCATTTGTTTTGTGGGTACAAGGTTCTGCTTTCATTAAAAGAAGAAAAAAATCAACGGAACAGCCCAAGTCAGAGCATTGGTCTCTCGCACTCATGGCCTGGCAGCAGCTCCCTGGGGGTCTCCCTGGGGATGACAGAGATTGAATCTGGGACCTTCTGCCTTGCAAGTGTAAAAACATGCTTGAAAGTGCATGGGCAATATCTGATTAAATTTCAGAAGCCAGAATGGGCGGCTATGGGAAATTGCTGCCAAGTACATGTATATAGGATCACAGTCTTAATCTAGCAATTGCTCCGACCCTGACTGTGAAGGCAAGCTTCAGCAGTCAAGCCCTCAAGGCTGTATTTTCTGCGGCATTTCATCAGGCCATCCATGCCGGAGTGGGTACCAGTTGCATCCATCACCAGCATATTTAAAAGAAGGGAAACAAACCCATAATTCTCGAGAAAACATTTGCTTTCAGACGCTGGCCGTGCTGAAGCAAAGGGCTGCTGTTCACTGAACCATTGATTTGCGTCTCCTTACTCAATGTAGCACTTAACCAGAGCACCAGCTTGATAAATGTGCCCTCTTTTTATGGTATGCACTGTAGATGAAATTATACAAGTATCCTACATAAAAGTAAAAATTATGTCTGTTCAGGGACACATTTTTTGTCTCTTTTAGAACTTCAACTTCCCTCTTCCTTACAGTAGGGCCATCTTGTTGCAATAAATCACAGCACTTCTGAAATACAGTAAGCAAAATATAAAGTAAAATAATGGCTCTGTCTAGATGCTGCTAATTCATTCTTCCTCTTCACTTGGCAGTCAGCTTCCTGAAGCCCCTCTTGGCAAGCTCTTTTCTTTATCATTCAGCCTTCATGTCCAGGAAAGACACTTTCCCAAGAATATTAAGGACAAATAAATTAACGGGAGAGAAGGAGGGATGATGGGCTGCAGTCGGCTGGCAGGGGACTGGGAATTTTATAGCAGTCTCCCTACTCCCAAGCAGGAATGGGGATTCAATTCAGTTGGTGAACTGACCTAATTCACACTTTCCAAAACAATAAAAGGACTGAAATGCAGGCATCCTTCAAAATTCACATTTCTTCCAAATTTTGAAATGCAGTTCTCCAGCGAAGGAATGTGTACAAAAAAATTAAATATGGCGGTAAAGTGTGCATAAATGTTAGTGAAAATAGCAGATGAAAATGCATTATATTAGGGATGAAATTGCTTTGCAAAAATGTATATTAGGCAAAAGTGCATGCAAACATTTATGTATTAGGAGAAATCATCACTATAATGCCAGTGAGTTTTTAGGAGGTTTTTTTTAAAAAAAGAAAAAAAAGAAAAGATAATCACAAGCTGTTGTGGAAATGTGGAGAACTGAGATTGGAAAGATTGGAAAAATGGGAAACAGAGAAACTCATCCAAAAAATCACTGGGAATCCTGCTGACCCTAATCTAGGTTTGACAAAGACGTAGGCAGTGGCACAAAGAGAGCAATGACAGAGTGCACAACTTGCTAGTGAGTTGCTAGTGATGGTCCCTGCCCATGATGGTGTTGCCAATGTGCTTTATTATGAACTACCTTAAGTACACTTCAGCTTAGAAAGCTGGGATATAAATCATTCAAATAAATAAACAAGGGCTACAGTGGGTCAGGATTCTCTTTGAGGACAGTAACCCCTAAACTTACATATATTTAATTGTGTGCCAGGAGTTTCTGCAAACAACCAAGATTCTTGTGAGTAGCTGGGCATTCTCTGCCTCTGCTTAAAAGCTTGGTGAGTAGGTGGGGAAACTTGTTGGAACAACTTCACAGTTCCTGTGCAGCTGTGCAATTCTCACTATTTATCTTGGATTCATGAACCCTAGCCCTTGCTCTTAGACCAGACTTTCCCTGCTAACCCTTTGCCTTGTAAAACCTTCTGGACTATATCTGGCTCTTTCCTCACAACTGAATCTGCACCGTTAATCTGCTTTAATAAAGCATTGCTTCCTTGCCAGGTGCACCTGCTGCTATGTTTTGGGTAGGAGCCAAGACACACTGTGAAGACCAGGGATGCTGAACTAGTCTCGCTAAGATTAGAGATACCTGGCTAAGCCTGGTGTTGCTGATGTCACCCTTTTCCATAGAGAATCCCAGAATGAAGTCACCAAACCAGAACCTTTGGAAGAGAATGTGAATAACTAATATACTGGTATCACAGAAGGCACAGCAGGTTCTGGGTTTTATGACACAGTAGATGGCTTTGCAAAAATGAACAAGAGAATCATGTTATTATAGGAAATTTCCCATTGATGATTAGAAGGCTTTATGCTTCAACTATCATGAAATGTGCATGGCAACAACTGCAGAAGCTTGGCTACATGAACACAAAGTGTAGGCAGAACTATGCTGTCTTTGGATGCCTTCATTTGCTGAAAGCTGAAGCTAGCAGATCTCTGTCATTCTGCAGTTTGAAAGCCACCTTGTGTAAAATGGTAGGTGCAATGCCAAAAACATTGTTTGTTTACACTTTACGAGTCAAGAAATGCCTTTGAATTTATCTAGGTCTGTCTGCAGGATGCTGTCACGTGCGCTTTGAAATGCAGAAATTTCAAGGCTAAAGACAAGAAATTCCTGGAGTTATCATTGCTGTTATTTTTGCTATACCTGGAAGGAAATTATTTATTAACTCCAAGATACACATTTGGGCATGCAGGTTCATAACATTGTTGAATAAAAGAGCAGTTTGCTGAATAGGAATCTTGAGTTTCTGGATCATTACAACATATTGCTGATCAATATGCTTTACGTGTATCAAGGAATTAGTTTCTAGTATCCTACAATGTGCCAAGCGGGTAGAATAAATTAAACCTGCAAACCTCTTTTTCTCATCTCATCTTTGTTGACCACAAGGATGTATTCGAATATGCCTCCCATGGTCCCAGATGTCATAAAGTGGGTGCCATACTCATTAATGAACCTGGCATACATTCCGTAGTTGTACCGATCTGGAAGCTCCATCAGAGACTGAAGCATCTCTTCATCCAGGACAATGTCATCTCTTCTCATCTTGAAACGGGCTGTCTGTACTTTGGTAAGAGCTCGAATAAATCCAACATTCTGTAGATGAAGCAAGGCAAAATACATAATTTATCCACTTTTTTCTGAAGTTACATCCTTCTTTCTTTTTGGCAGGAACCAACAGGGCAAGGCTGTGCTCTTATACCAGGGGTGCAGAACCTTGGGGGGCAAATTTGGCCCTCCATACCTCTCTACCTGGCCCTTGGGTAGTGGTTAAGAGTGTTAGACCCGTAATCTGGGGAACCGGGTTCGCGTCTCTGCTCCTCCACATGCAGCTGCTGGGCGACCTTGGGCTAGTCACACTTCTCTGAAGTCTCTCAGCCTTACTCACCTCACAGAGTGTTTTTTGTGGGGGAGGAGGGGAAATGAGATTGTTAGCTGCTTTGAGACTCCTTAGGGTAATGGTAAAGCGGAATATCAAATCCAAGCTCTTCTTCTTTTTTCTTAGGCCATTCCACCTCGCCAGACCATGCTCCTTACCAGCCTACTCTGCATCCCCCTCAAATTTTATTGCCAAGCTACAATGTGTTTGAACAGTGATAAACTCCCATGTAGCCTGGACAAAAAGGAGTGTGTGGGTATAAACCTCTGAGTGTTGCATGGCTAGAATGTAGCCTGCTATACAAAGGGAAGAGTCATATCCTTTGCCCTCTAGCCCTGTGCATCACTTGCATGTGGGTCCTAGCAGGTTCTCCACAGGAGAATGTGACCCTCAGAGTGAACAGGGTTTTCCACCCCATTTTATACAATCCCAGTTTATTTCAAGCATGAAGCAACACATGTTGGGATGCTTGAGAACTTTTCCAAGTGGGTGATCTAAAATGATGCTGTGGATAATGATCATCTGATTAAACAGCAAACTGAAGGAAATAATTTCTAAAGATGGAGAAGCAACTCTAGTATTAGAATACGAATGAATGAAAAGATCTCGCCTGTTGCAGGGCTGACTATATCTTTATTTTCTTTGTGGAACAATCCTAAGCTACAGAGTTTTGGTTATGTAATTATGGCCTTAGGGGAGGCGGGTGGTGCTGTGGGTTAAACCACAGAGCCTAGGACCTGCCGATCAGAAGGTTGGCGGTTTGAATCCCTGTGATGGGGTGAGCTCCTGTTGCTTGGTCCCTGCTCCTGCTAACCTAGCAGTTTGAAAGCATGTCAAAGTGCAAGTAGATAAATAGGTACCACTCTGGCAGGAAGGTAAACAGCATTTCCGTGCACTGCTCTGGTTCACCAGAAGCGGCTTAGTCATACTGGCCACATGACCCGGAAACTGTATGCCGGCTCCTTCGGCCTGTAAAGCGAGATGAGCGCCGCAACCCCAGAGTCAGCCACGACTGGACCTAATGGTCAGTGGTCCCTTTACCTTTAATTATGACCTTGAGGAGAGCTAGTGGTGATATGCAAGGCAGGGACCAAAGGATACATGCCATGTACTATGAATCCTCCAAGCCTAACTGCTCCTCTCCCTGCAGATCCTTTCAGGAACTTCAGGAAAGTATTCTTCAGACATCAAAGGGCTTGCAAGGGTTGCAGAGCTGATAATTTAATTTGGGGAGGTAGTTTTTCTGCTCCCTTACAATTCAGTCTGTGCTCCCTCATCCATTTGTTCATAGACAAATGCTGGATCCCTCGGTGTGAAAAGCGAGAGACCTCATAGTTGTCTTTGACTGGACTTAATCATCCAGGTGTCCTTTACCTTTTTCTCCCATAGGTCCCTGCTTGCAACTACCCATTACACAAGGTTTCCACGCTTAAGCAAGACAAAACACAAAGCCCAGTTCTGTTTACATCTCTGGATTTCCCAAAGATTTCATATCCATTAAGAAAACAAATGCTTCTCGCAGCCATTCACTCAGGTTTGCACTAATTTAAACAAGATATATTTGTGACATTGGAACATGTTCCCCAAAGACAACTGTTGCTGATGTGCAATTCTTTAAATTCCCCCACTCTGTTCGCCACTCCAAGCACTTACTCATTTATATACTTAATGTCACCATGAAACAGGAGGGATGGGGAGAGATGGCATGCGTTGTTCTACTTGTAATTCAATTTCATTCCCATTACAATGCTTCTGTTTGCTTCAGTGTAATAAGGAAGGCAAACAGAATTGCTAATGATCACACGTGCAATTACATGAACAAATTAAGGTAGGATGATTATTGTTTCAAGGGGAAAACATGTGGGCAGGGAAATAAAGCAATATCAGTAACAGAGTGTTTGGGCGATTTAGCAACGCAGGAATAAGAAGCCCCCTTCGCCTATTTTCTCATTACCTTTGCTGCGTATTCAGTAAAATTTCTCAGGGTCCCCTGACCCTTTGATAAGCCAATGCCTATACTCAGAGACAAAGGGACATCTTCAGGGCCTATGCCAAATGTAAAGCCATAACTTCGAGAGGTGTCCTTCTTTATGGCATTCAGTAGGTCCTTGGCATCATCGAAATACTCTGAAGAAAAGCCAGAATCAGCATGTGCCTGGAATGAAAAGAGAAACATCTTAGCTGGATGCAGATATTTTAGATTAGCATATTGGCTTAATGGGGGATGATTCTCCTTTGCTCTGGAGACTCAACAAAAACCAAGCCTGAGCAGTTTTCAGTGGTACTGCAAGACTTTTTTTTTTAATGCTAGAGTTTGGTGGCAAAATCTTTTCAAATGATGCACCAGGATGACATCTTGTTTTAACTCATCATTGCATTTTTGTAAGGATTTTATATGAGTGGATGAAGTGCCTGTGTGGTTAGCCTCTATAATGAGGCTGGGGAACTTCTACTTCTTTGGCCAATCCTTGCCTCCCAGGGAGCCCAGTTTGGACCACGAGGCCATTTTCCCTAAAGCTATGCCCATTTCCTGATACCACTGTGTGGGAGGACGGGCTTAAATCCTGCATTGGTCACACACTCCTGTTTCCAGCAGGGAACAGGGCTGCGCAACCAAGGCATCAGGATTCAATCTCTGTTCATCAGCTGATGAGTGGGGCTGAAATCCTGATCCGTCCGGGTTTTCAGAGGCCTCAACCAGAAGCAAGGGGCTGCCCAAAAGCCCTCTGCAAGAGCGCTTTCAAGAGGATTGTGCATGGACCCCTGTGCAGCCCACAGAGGATTCAAGCAGAGCTCCATGCTCTTGGTCAGAGAGAAGAGAGCATCTTCTCATGCAGCCCTCAGGGGCTTTGATGCTGCAGGGAACTGCTTTTCAAGAGTCTTCCTGAAGACCCTGGACAAGCAGGACCTGCAGCAGCAAGCCCTCTGTTCTCAGCTGGAGTGCTTCCACACAATGGCCATTCCTTCTTCCTCCCTGCTCCCACCCCCCTGATTAAACATGTGATCAGGAGGGGCATGGTGGAAGAAAGGAGACTACTTTACAGAATTGTTTCCACCATTTTTTGATGGAGGCCACTGTTTCCCCACCCCAGTGCCCCAGAACAATGCCGGCGTTCAGGCCATTTCAGAAGATACAAAATGGGGGCCAAGCTGCCAACACAATCACTGACTGCCACTTGCCAGAGGTGTCATGTCACCTGCAGTGGCAGCATCCCCTCAACCTCCCCCCCCCAAAAAAAAACCCCCACGTAGGAGGCACAAAGGAACAGAGCTGTGCTCCTGTCACTTCTAATGGTAAGCCTTACCACTGGGAAACTGTAGGATAATTTATCCTTCCCCTGGAGAAATCAGGTCTCCCTGATGTCTCTATCCTCAAGTAGGAGACTTTTGAGAAGCCATTTATGGTGCCTAGTGTATAGAGGGGTGTGCACATCAAAAGCATTGCACATGACATCCAAGTGTGGTAGAGGAAAGATGCATGGGGGGGCCCCACTGGTAAGTGTCTTACAGATAAATCTGCTAGAAAGGGTTCAGAGGGATCTGCATATGCTTCCGCACTCACATATTATCTGGTTGATATGTGGATAATATATAATAAAGAGAATGCCCCCCCCCCCAAATATACAACACCTAAAACTGATATCACATGCTAATGTGATATTCTAGGCAGTGGAAATTTTAAAAAGGTAGCAGTAGATGGTATGGAACTTCAGAGGAGCTCACGTGTTGCAAGGGTCTATATTTGGCTGAGGTCCAATTGCCCACTCAGCCTTACCGATAATGTGGGCCTACAAATACTTACAAGAAACTGATAGTAGTGGATGTTATATGGCTTTCGGAAATATTTCTCATCATCCCCGTAATACAGACGTTCACATGCCGCATCATACTTCAATTCTCGCCATTCTCCATTATAGACAGATTCACACTGGCCTCCATAGAATGCAGGATCGTACACTATCTGTGCCTCTTTTTGTGTAAGAATATTGTATCTTTCAGGAGCAAAAGAGACAGGAGCAGGCATGTAAGGAGAGTTTGCTAGTACTCTTACACACACACACACACACACAGAGAGAGAGAGAGAGAGAGAGAGAGAGAGAGAGAGAGAAACTCTCACTTTCATTCCATACAATCCTTCTTGTTTCCTTCTTGGCTCATCAATTGTAGTTTGAATATAACAAACCACAATTCCTGATCTGAATTTAATGCAGAGTGAGGGATCGTGGTTTGTTTTCTGCCAGTGCTCATGAGGAAGAGCAAAACAGGCACAATTTGCTCATGAGTTATAAGACAAAGTCCATGAAAATAAATAAACACATGGACTCCAATTTCTCTCCTTTATTTAAGAAGTTTTAAAACTTGGGAGTTCTCTAAACTACACAACATAGCAAGTTAAAATTAAAGAGAACATTTCCCAATGCTTAAATCATGTGTAAGAACCATAGCACTCACCCCTGTGCAACTTTACTGATCCCGGGGACTGGATCCAGATCATCACAGAATCTTTCTGCATCCTCACAACTTGCCTCATCAGATTGATCTCTGCAGTCCGGTTCTCCATTGCATACAAGGTGGCGTTTAATGCAGCGACCTGCAGCACAGATAAAGATTTGTTATCCATTTCTAGAATCCATGTTTGCTCTAGCTAGATAAGGCTGGACTTAATGGTTCACTTAAACCAAATCACAAAGATAGTGTAGGACCTTGCACAGGTTGTGCTGTTATCACTTTCTGACTGAGCAGGAGGTCTTTGTGAAGAATACTCAAAGAGAAATATGTTGAGAACAGGAGTGGCTTTGTGCGTGTGGCATGGAATTTCCTTTCCTATTCAGACTTCCCAGTCAAATGCAGCAAGATATCATGTACAAAATTGCACACGACTCCAGGTGTCTTTTTATATTGACAATGAAAAGCACTTAGAATTTGAATTGTTATGTCTTCACAAGCTACTCCGAAGTTAATGGGTTTTGTTTTGAAACCAGTTGCCAGTACCTCTCAAGGCTGGTCTCCTGAAGGCAAAGGAATGGTTAATCCACAGATGTTGCTTTGTAGGGCCCTATAGGGTAACATCACCAGATTTTTTTCAATGAATCCGGGGACGCTTTCCAACTTCAGTCGGAATGGATGGATTATGTCAAGGGACTGATTTGTAAATCTGGGGGCTGTCCCTGGGAAATGGGAACATCTGGTAACCTTACTATACAGGCCCTTGTGTCACCTGGTTATTTCTGGGCTAGGAGCTGCTGTAACACCTTTTAACCATACCTGCAAGGTATCACTGGGAGGAAGCAATGGGCAGAACACACCTTGCCATGCTGCAGGATGAAGCAACCATGAGAAGATAGGTGAAGTAGGAATGTGTGTCCGCAGCAAGGTTTTTAAAAGTGTTGGTCCTAGCAGAGGGCGGAATGTTTGGGCTCAGTTTCAGGCCTGCACTGGCAACTGGGCTTCACTTATTGGAAGCTGAGAGAAAGAGAGACCAGCCAGGAAACTAGACAATAACTTTCTTGTCTCCCTTAAACAAGAACAAAACAGCAACAGGAAAATTTGGACTCCATCCATAAGCAATGTACATATGAATGCAGGAAACTGCCTGATAAGGAATCAGGCCATTGCTTCATCCTGCTCAGTACGGTCTATATTAGCTTTTCTCAACCTTGGGTTCCCAGATGTTTTTTGAACTACAACTCCCATCATCCCTGACCACTGGCCATGCTGGTTAAGAATGATGGTGGTTGTAGTCCAACAACATCTATGGAACCAATGCTGAGAAAAGTCTATACTAATTAACAGCATCAGGGTTTCAGGCAGGGTCCTCTCCCAACCCTACCAGGAGTTGCCAGAGATTGAACCTGTGATGTCCTGCATTCAAAGAAGATGCTCTACCACTGAACTACAGCCCCTCACCTGTGCCACCGAGGGACTGAACTAGATAGTGACTGAATTTGCTGAGATTCCTGCATTGCAGGTGGTTGAACTAGGGACCCTTAGGATCCCTTCCAACTCTACGATTAAGTGAACTACACACTCATTACAAGAATCTCCTGTTCAAGACCCTGGTGCCCTTTACTGTATTCTTTATCATTCCAGACTTTGGAGATCTCTCTTTGTATGAATGAAAAAAAGCGCATCGCTTCAAGGGTGCTCCAAAAACTAGTTGCAGAAAGAATCCTGAAACTTTCCCTGTTCTCTGCCACTGCAGTAAGACGGGAAAAGCTTTAGCTGGGCACCTTTTCAGTTCTAAATAATGGATTATGAATAGACCGTGTGCTTCTCCTTGTCAGGTTCACTTTGTCAAAGCTCCCAGGATGCATTTGTTATCCCTGCTTATGGTTTTTAAAAGCAACTATAAGCCTAAAAGTCTCCTGCTGCTACTTTTTGGAGAAATGAACACTGTCAGCTTAAAGAATGGGCTGGCGCTGTGATGTTGCAAAATGTGCTCGAGAAATTTGTTGCAATCATGATGGCTAAGGCACGAACACTCAAGGAACATCCTTAAGAGTAGATTCCTGCCTTCTCCTGATTTAGCCAGCAGTGTGGAAAGTGTTCCTGAAGAAAAAGGCAGGTGTGGCTTTTCACACTATAACAACAACCCTGCACTCAACCTGAGTGAGGAGCAGACAAGAAAGCAATTGGTGTATCAGTGGCTCAGCAAATCTGTACCCAGAGGGCACCATTTGGGCCATGGTCCAGGGTTAGCTTGGCCCTGCAGCTGCAGATTTGCAGATCTATTGTTGCAAGCACAAAATGTTACATATGTGGAGACTGGCACAAATGAGGATACAGTGCAGCTGGTCAGGCAGTCATTCCAGAATCTGCATGTGCAGCAGATAACTCTCTGCACACACTGTCCTTTTGAACGCATGCAGGTAGGTACCTTTGGATCAAGCTCACCTCATGCTACTACGTGATAGGGATGGCTTTGGCAGATCCTTAGGCGATTCCTTCTTTCCCTAGATGTCACTGTGCCCCACTTTAACTTTATTGCATGGAACAGTAGATCAGTACCTTTTCCGCATTCCTGAAATGGGTTAATGGTGTAGAGCAGGATCACTGGGGATTGGGAGGTATGGGGAAGTCAAAGAAAAAAGGCTATGAACCGATGATTATGAAGTAATACTGTGTTACATTGTTCTTCATTTTATGTGTGGAAAATTAATAAAAATTATTATAAAAAAAAAAAAAAAAAATAGAGCAGGATCACTGGATCAGTAATGGATCTGTAATGGCATCATACTCACCAGTCTCCTCACACCGAAAATCAGCTCCACAGTCTTGGCTCACAATACATTCTCCTGCTGACTGGCACGCAACTTCATCCCAAAGGTGGCCGGTACATATGCTCCCCTTGTATTTGGCTGGCTGTTGCAAAGTTCGATATCTGTGCTATAATATGCATTTTTAAAAAAATAAAAATGGATATCTGCCATAAATTTTATATATATATATATATATATATATATATATATATATACACACACAAAACGATAAAATTTGAATTAAACATCAGGAGGCAATAAAAACAGATCTATACAATATTTTAACCTAGCAAGAGCAAGCATTAATTATTTAAGTATTAAAAATGTAAAACAAATTAAGGCTTTATCAGTACAGCTATGCCTGCCAAAACCAAAAAAATTACTTAAAACACAATCTGAAGTTCATAGGGAAGAAATGTGAAGGGATGAAAAGGTTAACAACACAGCAGAAGTATTTGCAATTGACTTTTTCCATGCCTGTCAAATCATTCCCAATGTCTTAAATGGAAGAGTAACTTCATTGGCTGATTGAAAGTCAATCCAGTCATGATAGAATGTCACATGACTGAGAGTTCTACTGTATGTGTATACAGACTACTTGTCTGTGCAAACGGCTTGCCCCGTGCACTCCATGTGTTTGTTGCCTTGCATATATGAAGCTGTCTCCATTCCAGCAGGGCTCTTCTTATATTATTCATGGGCATCCTGCTTTGTTGAACTGCTGGTCACATAGGCCATCTCCATCTCTCAGCTTAGGCCCATTGGTTTTAATGGGCTTGGATAAACATGCATCTGTTTTCAACTGTAAACCACTGGCTTGTATTCAGTGTAGTGTTAAGTCACCATTCTACCAATGCAATGATTTTCACTTATGCAATGGGACACTGTTCCCCTGATGCACCCCCCCTCAAATCTGTTCCAGCGGTTCCCTAACCTTCTGGAGAAGATTTGGGGAAGGCATGGGTTGTACAAGGAAGAAGAGGTGGGAGGTCCCATTGTGCCTCTGGAAATCCTTGTGCCGATGGGACAGAGGTTGGATACTGCCCTTTGTGTTCAAAGTTTGTGTCTATTTTCACTGCAGGCAGCTATAAAGAACGCTTGGCTATATTTGAGTGGAGCCTTACTTTTCTTCCTTGACAAGGGAAACATTCGGTCCATCCTGACCACTGACTTAGGCGGCAATCGATGGGAGCAGGTGTTCCAGCTTGTCTTCTTGCTCTTCTGAGGAGAATAAAAGTGATTGGCAATGCTGAAAGTCCCTATATTGCACACTCCCTGTGGAAATCAGTTTCAGCAGGATACGCATGGCTGCAATAGATTTAATATCTACAGCTGAGGGGCCCCAAGATACCTTTTGAAAGGATCTTTCACTGAGCACCTCTCAGACAGACCTGCTTTAATTCAGGCCTAAGCACTGACTACAGGAAGTGGGGTGGGGGATTTAGACAGGTTCCTGAGCATGCCTAAACCTTTCCCTCCTCTTTCCCTTCCCACTGAGAGAGAAAATGGGGGGGGGGAGGGTTGAAAAAACCTGATGCCCAGAAACAGATGGGGAAGTAGAGCATTACTCCACCCTCAACAGAGCCCAGCAGGATGTCTGGTGAAGAGGTGGTTAAACTAGCTTCAGTCTCCACAGCCCCTACATCTTAGGACCACGGCCTTATTCTCAAGGCCCCCGGGCAAAGAGCAACTTTTAAGAAATTAGACTCAGTTTTTACACACACACACACACACACACAGAGAGAGATTGAAAGTCAATCTTACAGTGATAGAAGTTTATATGTGAGGTTTCAAATGGACTCCCATGACATATTAGTAAAAAAATGGTTGAAGTGTAATTATATGTGTTTTGATGAAAAGCTGTTATTTCTCAGCAGTCATAAGAGAAAGCACCAAATACTTGCAAATACCATATTTCACAATGCATATATGTGGGTGCCCTTTGTTGATGGTCACCAAATGTAAGAAAAAATAAATTCAGTCCCAATCCAGCAGAATAAATCTGTTTATGGAAGTAGGCATCTCTTGGGGCAGACAGTGTGATTGTCCACCCTCTTATGTGCATTCCCAACTGGGGCCACCTGGTGATGCACAGAGAATAGCTCTATTCAGGCATTCAAAGCCTGATGCAATTAGAATTCTAATGGGAGTCCACTGCCCTCCACTCTGTTGCATCCCCTCCACTCTGTTGCATCCCCACAATCGAGCCACATTGCCACCCACATGTGGGAAGATGAGCATCTGCGGACCTTGCTGTACATAGAGGCTTCTTGGGTGCTTTTGAAACCTGATCATGCAAAATGTTGCTGTGTGGAGTGATGCTGTTCAAGATTCCAGCCACTCCATCCACCCACCCACACACTCCAAAAACAGCCTCGGGTCTCAGTGGGCTGTTTGAGGGTTCCTGTATTCTTCTCTCCCTTCTGAAAGCCTTTTGTACATCTGCACACCTTGGGGTTTGTCCAAGCCTACTGATGTCACCCTCTAGTGCATGGCTGGTGCCCTTTTTGATATGTAAGGAATGACACTCACCTCTGAACATCAAAGTCAGATGGAGTGATAAGAAAGCAATGATAAGTTGGAGGCACCCAGTTCAAAAACCAGCAAGTTCATCAATACTTCTACAGAGCTCTCTCTAACCCCACTTGTCCTGCTGAAATGATAGTACATGGTAGGGTGATTACACCATGTCCTCCCATTTCAGAAGGGATGGGTCAATGGATTTCTAGACTGGAATGCCACCTTCACGTGTAACCCAAGAGTGAAGATGCAAAAATATTTCCCAATACTGCTTCAAGAGCCACTTAAACTTGCACAGGTGGTAATGGGAGATCAGTGTGTGTAAACATGCTTCTGCATGCGGGTTGCCCCACAGTGGGTCAGAGACTATTATATGCACAAATACATATGGATGTTACTGTGGGGTCCTATTATGTGTATAAATAATTTTGGATGTTAATTTCCTCCTCAGCACTAGGGGGAAAATATGACTCAGTTGTGTTAGGGGAAAGAGCAGCAAAACAACCTGAAGCACAGTGGAGAGATGCCAAAAAATTAGAAGGTTACAATCAAATCCTGTTTTTGGCTTCTTTCACAGCATCTCAGCACCAAAGTGCCAAGATAATGACATTTCCAAGTGCACGGCAGCCACTGCATTACAATAGCAAAATAAAATTAAACAGCAATTCACATTTGGATAATGCTTCAAAACATGTAGGTGAAACGAACACATGTCAGTATGTGCCTGATTTATGCTTCAAGGGATGAACTGCATGTCTACAATTTGCCCCCACACCTGAAATCAAAAGCAGTTCTTAGTATTGGGTTTGGGGCTGCATTAATAGTTTTGCTGTTAATCTTGCCCTATTGCATTCTCCATTGGTTTAACTGGATAAGAGCAAATGTGATCAGTATACGTATGAGATGCATGTGGGAAGCTGTTTGCTGTGATAAACCTTTAGAAGTTCTGTCAAAACTAGTTCGTTTTTGGTTTTTTCCACAATACACAGTTGGCTATTTGAGATTTTCCTTTTGCACACACTAAGGGTCTTCCCCTTAGTTCGTCTCATTTTGGAGATAGAAGATTACACAGTCCCAGCAATGGCTATATAGTTAAGGCAACTGGTATTTTCTGCATTCAATCATTTTAAAGCCCAGCTATTTTATTCCTTAAAAAATCAAGATGATTTGTCCCATCACAGTATGCAATTGTCAAGGAAAAACTATTTAGCAAAAGTTGTAATCTGGTGAAAATTATCATGTGGATGCTTTCGGTGCAGAAGTTTTTAAAATGGTCCTTTAAAGTGAAGACTTGACATTTTCCTTCTATTTTTGCGACCATCCAAGTTTCTCCTTTTTTGCCAGTTTATAAAATGCCAAATGTCTGAGAGTATTGCATTGGTCTCCCTTCTACTGGTCTGGTGAAAATACACTATGTATTCCTAAAGTTATGAGTTTTTAAAGTCAAGACTTAGAAGTATGAACGCTGAAAAATTGTGTGAGGAGCACAAAACACACAATAGATAAGTGACTTTCATGTTAAAAAAATAGAAGTGGTTTTACTGTGGGTTTCTATTGATGAAAAGATTGGGAAAGGCTGCACTCATCCAGGAACAACAAATTTTAAAATTTAGATTAGATTAGATTATTATATATATGATGTTACAGAAAGCTGCCATAGTTGAGGTATTATTCCTAATTAAACCTCCAGTAGAGGCATCCCTCATCACAACCTGATCTTATGCAGCCCCCAAACCAAGGGCCTTGTACATCCCTGGGGCTGGTGGAGAGACTCTCTCCTTTCACCATCTCCATCTCCTCCTCCCTTCCCTTGCTGCCTGATCCTCCCATACCTTTCTGACAACTCTGGATTTGCTCCAGGTGAACCTAACCCTATCTGGGGCTGCCTTGACCCAATGCAGAAGAGTCCTAATTTGGCCCAAATCATGTCCATTTGGTTTAGGATTTGCAATTTGGCCAGATATGTTGCACAGCCCTAGAATACCCTGCAAGTGTCCTGGAAAAACTGGGGCATCCTGTTTTTTCTTACAAGAGGGCAGCAGCCATTTGGGGCACCATGATCTCATGTACGGTAATTTCACGCTTTCTAGGGAGTGATATTACATGAGATTGCAGTGCCCAAAATGGCCATCATCCTCACATGAGAAAAAACAGGAAGATGGAGTCCCATAAGATGGCATCCTGTGTTTTGCCTTTGATGTGTTGCCTTTCATGTGTTGGAGGGTATGCCCTAGTATAGACAACCCTACATCTTATGCCTATAAGATCCCAGTCTATTGCTCACAGATATTGTGATTGTGTATCAAAAGCTGGATTCTGTGTGTGGCAGTATATGTACATTAGTAGGTGAATGAAGGCTGGGCATCCATTGGAGTTTTCGTTAGCAACTATACCTGGGAATGGTGGTGTGAATAGGCCCACATAAGCCTGTCCATTTAAAACAAAATTAACTGATTTCATATTCCCATTGGTGAGGGAATACAGAGTGCATTACTCACTCTGAATTCTTCCTGATCCTGTAACAAATTCCATATAAAACCAGGAAGCATTAGGCATGAGGCCAAATTTATCATTCAGGGCTAGAACGGATAAAAATAAGTCAGGAATTCTCCATGAAAATATACTGTGTCCTGTGGGTTTCCTTTAAAGCTCAACAAAATCAATAATAAATTCCAATGCAAGCAGATTAAATGTGTAGATGCAGATGAATTAAATCCATTCCAATCCAAGTAAAATAGGCTTTTAAAAACAGTGCCATCTGCAATACAAACAACTGTTGGGCAGTCTTTGTGGCTTTAAAAGCCAACAGTACAGTACTGTAGCTAGAATGCTGGACTTGGGCCTGAAAAGTTGGCCTGTGAATGGTCTTTGGAAAGTTACTATTTCCTGCCTTCCTTCCTCCCCTAAAACTGGTGGACTGGCAATCAGCTTCACAGGGCCCATACACAATACATGGCATCAGCTGCTTTTGTTACCCATCCTGAGCTGAAAGGTAATTTCTAAGATAATGTTTGAAGCTCATGGATACACTTTTTAGAGTGATCTCTTGAGCCTTTCCATTACACGATAACTGCAACATTCTCCAGAGATATCCGACAGGATTGTGTTGGATCCTGTTCAACTCTGAAAAGGCAGGATGGGTGATTAATCCCCATTAAATCTTTTCAGATGAAGGCACTCACACGATTCCTTTGAAATGCATGAGCCAAACATGACCCAAGACACAACCATTAATCTGGGCTATGGATTCAACAAGTTAGATAGATAGCCTGAGAGCCTGATAGACAGACAGACAGACAGACAGACAGCATATCTGCTGCAAGGAGGGTGAAAATTTAGGACTTACCCAAATAACAATGCAGCTAGCACCATGTGCTGAGTTGTAATTATTTATTTTAAACATGTATAACCTTCTTTCCCTCATAAAAAAGTAAGGGAAGCTAGCAAAAAAGTCAAACCATAATTCAATCGTTTAAAATATCAGCTGCAAAAAAACACTAAGGAGAACCGTAAAAATAACAAGACAGAAGCAGCTGCAGTAAAAGTTATTCCAAAAGATGCAGATAAGAACTAATAAAGCAGCCATCCACCCCAAAGAAACCTTTAAAAGGATGTGTTTCTTTGCTTTTTTAGTAAGCTCTTGATGGCCATTAAAGGAGAAGTGTGGCTGTGTTTCCCCCAGAAGTGACTGCCTGAGCGCAGGTGAAGCCATGGAAAATGCTTTCTCCCAGCCAAGTAAGTACATTTCAGGGGATGCTGAAACTAATGGCATGGGAGAGGTGTTTTTTCCATATTTCATTTAATGAGCAGCTACCTATTTCACAGTCCTCAAACCAATACCTGAACTGAAACCCAAATATCCGTTGCAAGGTGCACTTCGCTGAATTTTGTGATTCAGTTATCCAATGTGCACCCATATGCTTACAAAAGTGAAAGTAACATGCAAAATTGCACTACCTTAGGGGAAACGGCTTCAAACAATGTGCATACTAGTCAAAAGTGCATACAAAAATGTGTTTATTAGGAGGAATTCACACTAAACTGCTAATGCATTTTGTGAGGAGATGGTAGATGATAGATAGATGATAGATGATAGATGATAGATAGATGATAGATAGATAGATTGATAGATAGATAGATAGATAGATAGATAGATAGATAGATAGATGATAGATAGATAGATGATAGATAGATAGATAGATAGATAGATAGATAGATAGATAGATGATAGATAGATGATAGAGATAGATGATAGATGATAGATAGATAGATAGATGATAGATAGATATAGATAGATGATAGATAGATAGATAGATAGATAGATAGATAGATAGATGATAGATGGAGAATTGAATCTAAGAGTGGAAAAATGAGGAATTGAGAGAACTGAAACTGACAGATTCACCCATAGCTATTTAAGACATAAAGGCGAGCCTCAGTGAATGGACTGACCTGAGCAGGCCATCTGTCCATGACCATGGAACTATATCATTTTCCTCCACCCTCAGATTACCCTCATCCCATCCAGCATCCAAATCTTGAGAGGGCACTGCTGAAATTATCTGGAACAGACCCATATTTGCCATGGCAGACATGAACTCCTGAGCTGCCCCTGACAGAGAATTTTGGGCATGGAATATCAACATCCCCCAAATGGGATTAGGACTCTGGTCTTGTGTTTCTTGAGCAGGAACAATGGCACCCTTATCTCCCCCTGCCCCTCCCCATGCTGCATGGGAAACCACTTTTGTTTCTTGACAAGACTTAAAAAAACACTGTGTGATAGGAGAGGAACATCCTCCATATGCTGTCCTTTACTAAGTCAAACCCACTAGTCCATCTCAGAACCACCCACCCATGAGGCTGGGTGGGGCGGCCACCTCAGTCAGCATCCCCTCAAGGGGTGGCACACCTGTTCTGCTCCCCAGCTTTGCCACTGGTCTCCCCGGCCTCTAAGGGCAGAGAGGGGCTGGTGGCAAAGCTCTGTGGAATGCTGAAGGACAGAGAGGGGAGGCATTCCACCATCCTGCTTTGCCACTGGGTGCAGATTTCACAGAGAGACTGACACAGTGGTGTGATGGGGCTTTGCACTGGTTTCTCTTGAAGGGAAGAGCTGGAGCAAAGCCCCGTTGCTGGGCAGGGGTGAGAGAACCCTAAAGGACAACCACCCCAGTGGGGAGGACTTGTTACAGAGTTTGTGCCCCCATCACAGGGTGGCAGTGGGGAGTTTCACCTCAGGTACCCCTGGTCCATCAAGCTCAATATTGTCTACGTTGGCAGACAGCATCTTTCCAGGGTTTCAGACAGGCAATCTCTTCCAGCCTCTGCTGGAGATCCTGGCAACCAATGGGCTACTGCCCTTCCCCTAAACATCTTGGTTCAGGCTCTGGTGTCTCCATTTAGAAGGATTCAGTATTAGGTGATGGTGTGCCTGGGATCCCCAAGATCCACTGCTAGTCAAATTAGAGCAGGAATGGGGAACCTGTGGTCCTCACATCAGACCCACCTGGCAAGGCCAATGGTCACGGCTAATGGGAGTTGTAGTCAAACAACATCTGGCTGGCCACAGTTTCTCCACCCCTGTAGCGGACAACATAGGGATGTATGGACAAGTAGTTTGATGTGATATAAGGCAGCTTCCTATGTTCCTATGACATAAGTATCTTGCTATTGGAATGAGGAAGGGAGGGGGAAGAGGGCAAAAGTCCCAGTGAGCACAACTAAAGAAGCTCTTTGTATCTGTGGCCTTTGTGTTTCCCGCATTGAAATTCTGTCAAGTGACTAACAAGAGCCTGCAAGCTACAACAGTGCGAGGATGTGTCCCTTTGGGGTATATCCTCTAAAAGGAGCCTAGATGAAGAACAAAGCAAAATATGTATTTTCCCACTGTGAGACATAGCCATGATTTGCATCCTACATATTCCATAATAAGGAACACATCTAGTCTGATTATTCATTGATGGAGAAGGGGAGGAGATGGTCCCAGAATTACTTGTTATTGTTGAGTTTCTGACTAGAGCTCCATCATTATCGGTTATCATCTGTTAACGCCAACAAGCAGAACAAAACAGCAAAGACTCCTAGGGCACCTTAAAAACTGACACTTTATCCTGGCAGGAGTGAGGTGTTGTAGGCTAGAGCCTGTTTTGTCGTGTGACAGACAGGCTGTTTTTTGCTTAGGAGGCTGTGTAATTTTTTTCTTTTTCTTTTTGCAGGGTTATGGTAATTCTACTGATAATTAGAAGAGAGATTCATCAGAAGCTACAGAAGAAAGAACACTAAATGAAAAACTGAAATGCTCAGGAGATGAGCCTGTGGATACACATCAGTTGTGTGCAGGATCAAATTGCAGGGTGTCTGTGGACAAGCAGCAGTCAAGCAAAGAGAGAGGGGTGTAGGGGTGTGGGTGTGTGGGTTTGTACATATATTGTGGTGGTAGAAAGATTTGATGCCTCTATCCTTCAGCTTTCCAAAAAGTATTCAGTGAGTTCACCTTCACCTAGATTTAAAATGTGCTTCTTCATTATCCTGCTTTGTTTGATAACTTCATCAAACATCAAAAATCTGTTCTTTATTTGGTTTCTGTAAGGATTACTAGAATAAGCCTTCATAATTAAATGTATCTTTTTCTTTCCTCTGCCTCCCCCCTCCCTGCGTCTCTATCCCAATTATTACTGATACCACTTTTTGATCTTTCTACATTATATTTCTTTTGGTCCTGTTTGCAATTAGCAGCTTGGGAAAAGCCCCATAGAGTTTCCTTTAATACATGATTTAAATACATACAACCCAAACCCACACACAACATTATTATTTATTATTTATTATCCAATAGGATATTGAAAGAGAAGAAGAAAGAAGAAACGGCATCTTGATATATTTTCTCTCACTTTTGTCTGAATTACTTCATTATCACCGAAATAATATGAAATACCGTATCAGCTCATTGTGTTATGAAACAACGGCAGTTTAAAAGCTGCATATCAAATTAGAATATGTGAAAGATGAGAACTGAGGAATGAAATCTTCTTGAAGAAAAAATTGTAGTGCAGAAGGAAATGTATTAAAAAAGGTATAATTATAAGACTTCAAAATGGTTCATGTTTCAGCCCTCTCACCATATTGTGATGGGACTATTGTATAAATCGTTTTCTGCTAGCTGCTTAAAAGTAATAGGACCCACATGCCTCATTCTCAGTCTGAATTGATGCACTGACCAGATAGACAGCAATTTCTGTATGTAAGGCAGTATCTTAAATTACATGGAGATAGACTTACCTCTGGGATGGCAATCCTGTTAGCTTACTGTGTGCTGCAACTGTATCCTGACATGATAGTAGATAAGCTATCAAGAGAATCATAGGAGGAAAAAGCCTACTCAGATGGAACCACATTTTCTTTTAATAAAAACAAATGCTTTTCATTTTTGGTTTGAAAACCTCCAGGTACCTGTCTTGGAGAGTGAGCTTTTAGAAAAAGAAGGTTGCACCCTGAGCTCTCATAGTATTGTGAATCATTAACAAAAGGCCCAGACTATAATCTGAAGGACATCACTGTTTTGGAAATAGATTCCCGAACATTGGGCAAAGGGGGAAATTGTTGTTTGCATGCTAAAGTCAATGCGAGTGCTATCAGTGGAACTGAACTGAAACCCTCTGAGTAGTCATTAGGCAAAAATGGTTTCCTTTATAGAAAACTCCCCCTTGTTAAGGGAGCCACATTAAAAAATAAAGTTTTGGGTGCATGTGGTTGGTTATTGTTTGGTACATTTTCAGCACACAAAAAATCTAAGCATGCAGTGATATCAACCAACTAGGATGGCTTTAAAAGAGGATTAGACAAATTCATGGATAATATGGGTACCGGATGCTGCAAGCCATGATGACTATGTTCTTCCTTCACAGCTGGAGGCAGCAATGCTTTTGAAAAGCAGTTGCTGGAAACCACAGGAGGTGAGAGTGCTGCTTGCTCGTTTCCCCACAGGCATCTGACTGGACAAGGTGAGAACAGGATTCTGGGCTAGATAGGCCATTGGCCTGATCCAAAAGTCTGTTCTTATGCACTCTGCATGTGTGAGGCTAAGAAAAGGGAAAGCAATGTTACTGTCTTTTGCATCCAGATACTAGAGGATTTGTTCTCATTTTTCTCCTTTCTACACTGAGCTTTTAACACGCTGAGCACCTCCAGAGGCAGATGTTGCCTTTAACTATCATTAACTACCCTGAGTTGTCCATGTTAGTTAGAAAAATCTGGCTGTATGTAGAAATCAATGCATGCAATCTCTACATATGTATGGTTTGGGAGCTTGGTGGAAGGCAGTAATTGAGTAGCCTGAGCCATACAATTTAACAGTGCCAAGAGATCTGGTGCTAGTAGCATTGCTTCCTTTTCAGTCAGAAGCACTGAACCTCATCCTTGACACAATATCAAATTTACTCTAGCTTAGGCAGCTGGAGGTAGCTGCAGAGAGGAAAGTATAACTTGATCTTTTAATGGCCTAGCATTCTGATTTAGGACACTGCCCAGGTTGGTGCTGTGGGCAGGGGGTACTTTTACGCAACATAACTTTCCAAGACTGTTCTACAGTGGGTGGGCTGATGATCACGTAATCACACAGCTGCCCTTGGTACACTCCGAACACTTGGCAGCAGAACACTAAAGTCTTTCATGAGCTTCATAGAATTGGAATGGATCCTGAGGATCATCTAGTCCAGTGTTTCCCAAACTTGGGTCTCCATCTGTTTTTGGACTACAGTTACCATAATCCCTGACCACTAGTCCTGCTAGCTAGGGATGATGGGAGATGTAGTCTAAAAAACCACTGGAGACCCAAGTTTGGGAAAGACTGATTTAGTCCAACACCCTGAAATACAGGAATATGCAGCTATCCCTTACGGGGATCAAACCTGCAACCTTGGCATTATTAACACCACGCTCTAGCCAGCTGAGCTATCCAGCTGAGTTACCATTTGGCAAAGTTACCCTTTGGTAAATGGCTGTCTGCTCATGTCATGGGAGCCGCTAACAAAGTATCAGTACACGTGTCCACTGACTGATTTATTAAAAAGTAGGGTGCGAGGGTCCAGTCTATGTCCACATCATTCCTGCTAAACCAGGAGGCCTGTCCCGTTTAAGCTCAGATGAGTCAGGAAGGGAGAGTGATAAGTAAGTTGCTGAGGTTGTCTTTTTTATTCCTTTGCAGTTGATTCCTGACATTCAAACCGGTTCAGTGCTCAAGCCCTGGTGAAACCTGACTCATATGAAGCCAAGGATGTATTAAAATGCCAGTTTGTTGGCACTGGATAGGAGTCATCCTGCTACAAAAATACAAAATGATTGCACACACCTTTAACTCTTTAAACCAATCTAGGCCTCGTTGGACCTCTGCAAAGTCACCCACACTTACCACCTGGCAACCCAGGGATTGTCATGTGGGAGAGCTTTGCAAAATGGTGCACTGCATCTTACGGAAGAATTCACTTAGGAAAAACAAAATGTACACAGTACAGGGCCCTAAAGGAAATGGCAATTCATTTTCCCCCCATTGCCTGTCTCAATAAAAGAGTTTCTAGCATCCGAGGCAGAGTGAGTTATTGCTCAGCTCATAACGGCTGTCATGTTTGCCTACTCAGTCACTGCATCACTGGGATCTAAATCTTTGTTTTCTAAAGCAATTTGAGAGAAGAAAGCGGCAACTTAAAATATGAAATTCACCTTTAATTCTATATGCTGAGTGAACCCCAGCCACTGAGTCCAAAGCCTGACCGACCTTTAATATAAATGACTGCTTTGTGCAGTCAAATGCCTCCCTTCTCAGCATCTAGAGATATTATAGAAGCATTATATCCATTTTCCGCCTCCTGATAGCAGCATCAGAAACATACCACATGTGATTAAAGTTATTTGTGGATCTTCTTCTAGAAATAAGGCTGCGGACAGCCTTGTGCAATCAAGCACATCTCCAATTTCAGAGTGCTGGTAGGTAGGTCATTGTAGTGTGTGTGTGTGTGTGTGTGTGTGTGTTGCAGGGGGCAGGAGAGGTTTAGAGCGATTTAAGCAGCGGAGCAAATTGCGGGTAAAATATAACAAGTCTCCCATTGCAAGGTGTTCCATATTGAAAATGATAGTTAAAAGTTATACTTCCACATACGTAGAAGAAAATGAGGAGCTGAACTAGCCTGAAATACTGGTTGGATATCCTGCTATCAATCTGGCTGGCACAATGACCTTCAAGAGACTGTCCTCCTAGCTCAGTTTCCCACACCAAATCCCAAAGGCATAAAAAGAATCCATGCATGGTCACAGATTGCCCCCATCTCGGAACAGAATGTCATAAAATAAGACCGGTACCTGGATGAAACTTCAATTGTATGAAAGGAACAAAAAGAAGAAGGGTGCTAATTCTGTCACACTGGACAGAGATCACGTGTCTTGGCACAATCCTGGTAGCTCTCTTACTGCAACCCTTTGTTTGCGATAAGCGTAAAAGGCAAACAACAGCTTTCAGTGGTAGCCATCAGTCACTAGAGGCACAGCCCTAAAGAGCCTTATAGGATGGCAGGCAAGAGAAACAAATGGGGAATGACTTAGATGTGAGGCAGAAGGCTTGAAGCTACCTCCACTGACTCATCAGAAATCTTGCATCCAAATGGCCCAGTTCTAAAACTGAATCCTGGGAACCAAATATCACCCCCCCCACACACACACACACCCCACACACTTTGCTGTGGTCTGTGGAAATGCAATTCTTTTTGTTCAATGTGTGGATAAATGCTATTAGATAGGACTCATCCAGACTTCCTTTTGTGCTCCACTTTCCAGGTACAGGTTTAAAGCTCTGTGTCTGAGCAGGGTGCCGTCCCCCCCCCCATGTTTTCCCTGGGGAAAAAACCATGGTTTACCACTGAATTGGAGCAAGTGGCGATCCATGGAAAACTCATTTGCCATTTGCTCTGATGTAGTGGTAAAACACAAGTTTTTGCAGGGAAAGCACCAGTACTGTCCTCTATCTATCTATCATCTCACTCGGAACATAGATTTAAAGCTCAGACTTGTGCCTAGAAACAGAGTACAAAAGAAAGTCTGGATGAGCCCATCATTATGTCATAAGAACACAGGAAGCCACTTTATATACTACATCAAACTCTTCATCCCTATAGTCCACATGGTCTACACTGACTGGCAAGGGCTCTCCAGATCCTAAGGCAGAGGTCATTCCTGGCACCTACTGCCCAATCCTTTGGGCTGGAAATGCCAGGAATTGAAACTTGAACCTTCTGCATGCACTACACGTGCTCTGCAACAGAGCAATGGACCCTTTCTCATGACCACAGCTACCCATGTAACTGGGTGGTTTCACATGCTGGGCATGTTAGGCACACAACTAACCCTTGTGCTCATATTGTTCTCATTTGCAGGTCGACACTCTTGATTGACCTGGGTTGTGAAACCAAAACAATGTCAAACTGCAGGAGAGATAGTTATTAAAAGTTGTGCAGGGTGAAGAGTCCTGCTTTTTTGCACACACACCCCCCCCCCCCCCCATGATCTATAGAGTATACTGGCACCTTTAGTGACACCTTTAGTTATCGGGTAGCAGAGTTGGGACCGTACCATGAACCCATCAGGAGGCATTGCTAATCCGAACAGACAATACGAGGCTGGATGAATCAGTGGTATGACTCATCAGAAGTTGCATTATGGAGAGTGGTATGACTCAGCAGAAGCCAGATTCAAATGCTTTCTTTGCTTCTTCCGTCTGGCCTGTTCAGGAGACAAGAGAGGAAATAAAACCAGGATATTTAGGATTTGAAGTGCCTATTAGAAAAATTGTGGGGTGGCTCAAGTTGGTTGGGATTGTCCTGGGCAAACTTAGGAAAGGTTGTTATCTCAAGGACAGCCCTATCTATGGACACAGCGAGCAGCATATCAGAAGCATTTGGTCAGGCATAGGGGAAATTCAGTGCAATTGACAGCCCAAAAAACACTTTCTCATTTGTTTTGGTTTTTTCATTGTCCTGTTTGGCTAGAGCTCTCTTAAAAATTGCTGAGGGGAAAAATAATAGATGTGCAATAAATTTTATTGGTCTGGCAAATAATTTATAAGTTGGCCCAGTAAAAGTTTTCATTAATAACCTTGTCTGTGTTTAACTTAAGGATCAATAAGTGCTGCGGATATTCTCTCCCCCCCCCCCCTTCCTGCCTCAAATGCTGGAGGAATTACATCAAAGAAACCCAATATGGGTATCGCTAGCTTAGCTCACCCTCTAGTGGAGATTTGCAGCCAAACCCTTTTCAGACAACAATTTGAACATGACTGGCCCTACCAAACTGGGATGAAAGGCACCTGCGGAAGGTTGGTGGAAAGCTGCAAGCGGGACATAGGAGCCTGGGGTGCAATCCTGTGACCCCTTCGGCAGCCATTCCCACTGAGCTCAATGAAACTTTCACTTAATAAAATATGCATATAGTTAGACTGTAAAGGCTCTTCCACAAACACAAAATAAAACAGTTCTTGCTTCAACAAGGTTTGTTATGTCCACATAAAATTTACATTCAACAAAACACTCATTCACTTGGTTTATTTATTGAGGGAACTCATAAAACTGCTTGATCAAAAGAAATTCCCCAAGCGGTGTGCAGATAGCATTATAAATAAATGAATGAAATGGTTAAAATACCTAAACCAATTAAATACAAATATGCCTAAAATCATCATTTATCACTAAAAGCAAAGGTAGAATCATCATTTATCATTTATCACTTATCACTAAAAGCAAAGGTAGAATCAATAAGACATTGAGACAAATGCAAGTAACAAAATTAAACATCTGGATAGGCTTGCTGGAACAGAAAAGCAGGTCTAAAACAGAGCAAGCAAGCAAAAGGTGGCATGTTCAATTCCTGGCATCTCCAGGTAGGGCTGGAAATGTTCCACACCTGAAGCCTTGGAGAGCCACTGCAGTCAGTGTAGACAATGCTAAAGGAGATGGGACAATGGTCTAACTTGGTATAAAACAGCTGGAGGGGTAACAGAGTGCCACCACACTCACCCTGTGTTCCTAGGATAAATCCAGGTGGATCTGTAATGCTTGTCTCAAAATAAAAGCAAATACTGCAAGAGCAAATCCCTTTCTCCAGTTAGGATTAAAGTGTCCCTCATCTCATTCCCCACATCAAATTATATATTGTGGGCTTTTGCCATTCTCATGAGATCAATGTGTTTCAGGAATGACATTGATTGTTATTTTCAAAGGAGCACACAGTCTTGCTGAATCTTGTAGTAAAGCTCTCTTCCATTATGAGTCAGGCCTCAACAAGCTGATAAGTCAGTTTAGGAGTCCTTCCATAAAGCAAGAGGAGAGAGCCATAGTTCAGCAGCAAACCATCTCAGAAGGTCCCAAGTATCAACTCCAGGTAGGGCTGGAAATGCCCCCTGTTTGAAATTCTGGAGAGCAGCTGACAGTCAGGGTAGACAATCTTGAGTCAGATGAGCCAACAGTCTGACTCAGTGTGAGGCAACTTCCTATGCTACTCCCTTCCTTGAAGTATGGGTCCTACTTTCCTTCCTTGACATTTCACATTCATTTCCTTGACATTTCAAGGTTGGATTGCTTTGAACGTGTGTTGAGGACTGGGCCATTCCAGTGGGGCAGGGGGGGGGGAATGTTTTAGAGGATGGGGGTGATTAAAAAAAACACACTAATCCTCCTGTCAGACTAGGAATATCCCATCCCCCTCAGTTTAGGATATTCCATCATTCTTCAGCAGAGTTTCTTTTCTTTCAGCAAAGTAAGCGGCTCACGTATATGTCAAACAAAGCTTCAGTAATAATAAAACATTGTAACACAATAACATACTGTCTGAGAGAAACAAAAACAACATGAGGCAAGAATGGCAGTTGGCCTCTCTAATTGAACTTAATTGAATACCCAAAGGGAGGGGCCAATTCCAGAGCACAACACAAAGCCCTGCCCACCAGATGCCAGACATTTTACTATTCAAATTAGGCCCCAGTGTTTTTCTAACAGAGAATCGGTCTGCTTTTCAGAGAGAAACAGAGCTGCAATCAGGTGATAAACCAGCTCCAGGATTACAAGCTAAAGTAACAAATTACTTTCCACAGCTGGGTTTCACTCTTCAAAGAGTTGGGCATCAGCACTATGAAATAAACTGCACAGCTCAGGTGATGATGGAACAGAAACATACTGTTGTACACTATGCTAATCTCCAAGTAGTGTGAGATTCCTGGGGTTCCAGGCACTTACCCAGGATTCAGTTTCCTGGGTAACAAGGGACAGTGGAGACTTTGGTATCTTTATGATATATGGTTTATTTACACATATATACAACCTAAGTCTGTGATGGAAGGACTCGCAGCATTAACACCCCAAGAGGGTCTTTCTTCTCCAATAGCCACAGCCTTGGATTCAAGCAGAAAGCAAGCATGGTTCTCATGCCCTGACCTCTTCTAATGGCCTACTTGCAGTTCAGCTCACACAAACAACTCAGCTCTGATTATTGTCACTACCAGCCAGGTGAGGGAGGGGGCCCACCATGGCCCTCCAGCACAAAGCAACTTCCTTTCTTTAGACTAATGACCCATCCACTAGGGCTCTTTAACTAGAAGCTGGCCTGGCTACTTCAACAATGGGATCCTCCATTAGATTTTGACCTTTGCTGGATCCAGAAATTAGAAGGCGTTTAGACATCATACAGCCTAATGCCTTCCCCCCCAAAAAAACCCTTCACACTCTATGGTTTCACTTCCCTTTCGCCAGTACAAGTGTGATTGTGAAAACTCATTCTCAGATTTGCTGAATTCACAGCCCTGTGCTTATAAACAATTATCCACTAGAGAGATATAAAGTAATTGCTATGTCCTGTCCTGGGGGAAAAAAGTGATAGGTCAGATTCTAAGAAGCAACTCACTAAAGAGCAGAAATGAGTAGCTTAATAGATTTTTTTTTTTTTTAATAAGGCACCTTTCAGTGTACAAAGTGCTTTACAGTTCTATAGTTATTTACCCTTCCAATAATAACCCAGAAATGACGGTTTGGAACCCGGCTCTGGGTCTCCCATTGTCCTGGCTCCCACTTTCAGACACAGGCTCTCGACTCAAGGATTCCCAAAGGCTTTATTCCAAAAGTCAGCACACAGTTAAAACACAGATCAAGATACAGGTTACGCAGCCTATATAGTTCAGAAGCAAGGTTTTGAGATATGCCGCTAGGAGTAAGCTAAAGCGTTGACTCCACACCTGACATGCCCACTTTGCTCACCTTTAGAAGAGTGGGATAGGCACAGTCATTCACGTGATTCTCATCTCAAGAAATGGAGCTTGTCAAGCAGGCAGGCACTCCTGCAAATAGCATGGGCTATATTGTGTTGGTGCATCCAACAGTGGGTCATGGGAGGTGGGACCTGGGTCTGCTAGGCCAGTTCAGTGTCCTATGCACTTCCATCCTATGCACGTCCTATGCACTTCCTCAGTTGCCAGGGCAACCTCACTCTCAGGAGGCAGGGGGATGACTTGCTTGCACAATCCTCCCTCCTCTTCTGGAACATTCTTCAGCAGCAGGGAGGTGAAATATCCAAGCACACTGCTCTGACCTCCCCACCCCTCAGCCATCTCACCCCATTCCTCCTCTCCCCTTGCCAGGATAGATCTTCCTTGCTTGCTGCTTCAGGACTCATGACACACATAACCAAACTTTGCTCTCTACCCACAACACCACACTGTGAAGTGTTGGGGGAGGGCTGTGTGTGGGAAGGAACGTACCAATCTCTGTTACCTGGCAATAAAAGCACAGCTCTTTTGCTCTGGGGAAGTGTCTCTTCCCATATCTTAACTTTGCATTTAGGCTTCAGGAAACCTGGTTGTACGGCGAGATTTATAGCAGAGAAAGCACTGCTTGTATGATGAAAGATGATAGCTGTCCCTCCTCAGGCTTACTGCTGGTAAAGAGGAAGAGAATGGCATTTAAAAAGACAGCCGCACATCAAGGGTCAGTGTAAGGATGGGATGTTGACTTGGGGCTGAGTTATACGTTGCTGCCGCGTCCAGGCTGCTTTAAATTGCTCCATGTGGTAATTGTCAGCACGTGGTCTGCCATACACAAAACAAGGAAGGGCATTTTCACCCCAGGCATTCTTATTCCCCACCACCATCACAATAAAAGAACCTGGGACAATATAGAAAAAACTGCCCATTCTCCTTGCATACAGAGTGGCTTAAAACTCCCTGCACTTTGAAGCTATAATGCAGGGATGGGGAACTTGTGGCCTTCCAGGTGTTGTTGGATTACAGCTGCCATCATACCTGGCCACAGACTATGCTGGCTGGGTCTGATGGGAGACTGATTATTTAATTTCCATAAAGCTTATTATATTTAAAATATCTCTAAGTGGTGTACAGAAAACCAAAGCAACAACTGACAACTTACAAAAATTCGCAGTTACATTTAAAAATGCTGCATGAATGCAAAGTTACTTATCTATATAAATCAATATAAATTCATTTCCCTTCTGACACACCCTCCCTCCTGGAAATAGCGGCCATCACCCTAGTCTCTCACTGTGGACTTGCTTTTTATGAGCAGGCCCAAGGAAGATGGTTATTCCTCAGTCTGCCCTTACCTGTGTCCCATTCAGCTGCACTCTCCACACCCAGTTCCAAGTACAGCAAATATGCAGAGTTTCCCAGGGGGTCCATAGGGAGGGATAAGGGCCCCCCTCCATTCATAGTCCATCCCTCTTCATCTGGAAAGCTACAGGTTGGTTCCCCATTCCTGCTGCAATGCATAAACTAGCCTAGCCAACATTCTGCTTGCTTCTTTCACACCTTTTCCTTTTTATCATTACTTCTTTTTCACCTAACTGATTTCCTCTCTTCTCTCCTTCCTTTGTATCCCCAGTGGCTATAATTAGTTTTTTTAATTTAATTAATTTTGCTTCTCTTTAAATTCTTACAATGACTTCTCTGGCCTTTTCCCCTCAAAGTATGAAGACCTCTCTTCCAGAACATTTCTGTCTCCCAGCCATCTTTTCTCAACATGGGGAGGGTCACTGGTGCTGGCATCGGTCCAACAAAAAAAAAATATCTATGGCTACATCAAGGCGGGGACATGTAAGTGAGGAGACACTTGATAGGCTTTGGAACTGAGGCCCACATGAAAGTAGCCCATGCCCCCTCCCCCATTTCAGAGAAGCTGCACCTGAATTTTGTGTGAGTGTTTAGTTTGATTTCTTGCATCTCCACAGAGAGAAATATAACCCAAACGACACCCAAATTATTGGCATAATTTATTTAGTCACAGAATCTGGGCTATGTGAGTGCAAAACTAGTTTACACAGCTGTATGTATAGTGTGATCTCTGTTCCGAAATGCACAGCCTGCTGTGACCAGCCTTTCCCTCAAAATTCAAGGCCGTGCAGCCACAACCCACAATGACTGTAGCATACCTTTGCTAGACTAACAGTTCTCCAAAGACTGACATTTCCTCCATGGGCATGTCTGGTTCTTGTGCAACAAAGGGGGAGATCCGTTTGCAGGTGAAGCAAGTCTGCCTTCTCTCTCTCTCTCTCTCTCTCTCTCACACACACACACACACACACACAGAGTGGCTTGGGTTAGGGAGGAGCCAAGTCCTTCAGCTCAGGTGTGAGCCTTCTGCATATGCTCCACCTTAAGGCCACTGGCTCTTGCTGCAGGATTGCTCTGAGCTGCCAGGAAGGAAGTTCCTTAAACTCCTCTGCTCTGGGAGCAGACTACTCACAAGCTCAAAAATGGGCTGCAACACTGAGCCACGTCAGAAGGAGGTATGAAAGCAAGAGAAAACATGGAAATGGTAACTACAAATGCTGCTCTGCTGCTTTTTTATGTGTCTTTCTGGGGCATTGCCTCTGTTTGCTGTTCAAACAGTTCTTCTTTGGCTTATCTTGTAACGTGGTGTGTAGCTCTACATGGATCACTGCAAAGAACAGGGAGCCGGTTCAACGCTGGAGGAGGTTACCTGATAGGGAGGCATAAATGCTTTCGGGATTTAGCTCCCTATTATTACTTTTGCTGGAAACTTGTTGTGCTGGTCTTGTGGGGCTAAGTTCCACCCCACCCTGTCCAGAGAAAAGAGCAACTTTTTGGAGATATCACAGTTGTGCTATAATGATATGGGAATGTTCAGGGTTAAAAACCAAGGCAGGGGGGCATCTGTGGTCCTTCAGTTGCCATCAGCCACAGCCAGCATGGCTCGTGGGTCAGGTTTGATGGGAGTTGTAGTCCGGGAACCACTGGAGGTTCCCAGTCAGTGCCTTAACCTGGCCACAAATGCACCTCTTTACTTTCTAGTGTTGGAGTTGAGACCTTATCCTTCTGAGGGAAACATGGGGTGCACAAAGTGCAGGATGATTTCTTGATGAAAAGTCGTGGTTCTCACATGCCTGAGACTACCTGAAGTGCTTATAAAAGGGTGGCTGAGCGCAGCATGGGGCTGTCCCTTTCAGTAGAGACTGTGTGTGTGTGTGTGTGTGTGTGTGTGTGTGTGTGTAAAAGAGAGACTGACTGACACACAGAGAGAAACTATACCTGTTGAACTCTTTCTTCTGCACAGCTCTGCATTGCAGGAGCCCAGTCTTCCTCCTGTCGGTTTTAGTTATATTTCTTGTTTTTCCAATCTTCATGTTTCTGCAGCAGTTTGCAATTTGTTTATTTATTTATTTTTAAATCCTCATGGAAATTCTTCCGCATTTTAGTACACATTTTTCCTAGTAAGTGCACTTTGTGCGCAGTTTTAACTAATGCACACATCTTGGCAAGCAATTTCTCCTAATATTATGCATTTTAGTGTGCTATTTTCGGTAATGTAAATCATTTTTATGCACCCTTTCCCCTTATCATATGCATTATTTGTAAGCATTGGTTGGTTGGAGAACTGCGTTGTAACCTTTGGAGGAGTGTGAATTTCACAGGGTGGCTGGGCTTCAGCTTCGGAAACTATGAATTTGATAAATCTGGCTTTAAATGTGTCTAAATTGAACTTTCCCCCCATCCTTATTTCTTGATGCCTCCTTTAAAACCCTTTTGGGGGGAGGGGGAGCAGAACATAACCTTTAATGATTTGTAAACACCATAGTCCCTTTCTTATTTTAAGAGTTTGGGCTGCAATCCTTAATCTACTCACTGAGAAGTACACTGAACACAGTGGGATTTACTGCTGGGTAAATATGCCTAGGTTTGTACTGCTAAACTAACAGCCCCGATACACTCTTCTCTTTTCCCTCCCAAAGTCATTCTAGTGCCTTTGATTTGGCTATGAAACTACCTGGCTAACCTCTTTCCATTTTAGTCTTTTGAGAAACTCTGGGTGGATTTGCAGGAAAACTTGCCTAAATTTATACTTTCTGGATGTCATCAAACTTGATTCATGGTACCTGGAGCATGTGGCAAAATTCCAGCAATTGTGGCTGCTGCGGGTCAGAGTGCTGTCTTGAGTAAACAAATGATATCTGCAGAATGTTCCTGTTGAGATTTACAAAGCCAATCAGTTCCATAAATAGGAACCATAAGAGATTCCTGTAAATGGCGCTTTGTGGAATTGGCGGATTACAGTCTTGTGCAAAGTATTTTTTCAAAAACAAAAACTGGGGAAGCTGATTTGTATCCTCCAAATAGTATCTGGTATGCCCATCCCACCATGAAGCTCACTGAGCAAACTTGAGCAAATCTCACTTACCTCACAGGGTTGCATATTGAGCATAATATAGACCTGGGCAGGCAGGGGGTAGGGGTGGGGATGGGGGTGAGGTGAATGCTGCCTAGGCCTCTTTGGAAGGATGTGTGAAGAGTTGTTGCAAATGGAATCCCTGATCTGCATCCTTGATTGTGCAGAGTAAAAATTAATGCTCTCCACCACAAGTTTCAAAGAGTTTTTCTGCAGTCTTAAACCAGTTACAAAACAAACATTGCAAAATACAAAGTAACACATTGCTCTTAAACTAGCAATACAGTCCAGTCTTCCTAAAGACCTTAACTTTCCTCTCTCTATTCCCAGAGAGAAATCCTGTACAAGTAACCTGCTTGCTCCAGATCACTGAGCTCCTGCTGCTGAAGCTCTATTTTCTGCTAAGAAGCTGAGATCTCAGGTGCTCCAGAGATTAGTCATCACTTAGCTGGAACAGAAATTTCTAGTGCCTCCTTCCGCATTTCCTAGATGCTGCCTAATGCAAACCTCTTTTTTATTTCCGTGCATACGACCATCACATTTTATGTTCATTAAAATTACATTGTTAACAGGAAAAATGAGATTAAAATGTAATAAATAATCTGGGAACTCATTCCAGAGCATACAAATCCAGCATTGAGCCCTTCATGCCTTTTAGAACTGAAGTGGCAAGTTTATTGCTGTACAGACTTTTTCCCACTTACGTGTAAACCGGGGACAGTGATCTGCAACTTCTAGGGGCCGAGTTCCCTTTGGTCTCCCCCCATTGATGGGCATTGACATTCAAATGGTGTGCATGTACCACATATTTTGATAGATTATGCTGGGTGGGGCTTCCCTCCCCCAATTTTATTCAAGTTGCCATCCCTGCTGAGTGGTGATCTGCAAACTTGACTTAAGCACTTGGCTTTTTAAATGTTGGTAGCCCTGTTAATAAGAGGGACGCGGGTGGCACTGTGGGTTAAACCACAAAGCCTAGGACTTGCCGATCAGAAGGTCGGCAGTTCGAATCCCCGTGACGGGGTGAGCTCCCGTTGCTCGGTCCCTGCTCCTGCCCACCTAGCAGTTTGAAAGCACATCAAAGTGCAAGCAGATAAATAGGTACCGCTCCAGAGGGAAGGTAAATGGCGTTTCCATGCGCTGCTCTGGTTCGCCAGAAGCGGCTTAGTTATGCTGGCCACGTGACCCAGAAGCTGTACGCCGGCTCCCTCAGCCAATAAAGCGAGATGAGCACTGCAACCCCAGAGTCGGTATGACTGGACCTAATGGTCAGGGGTCCCTTTACCTTTATCTTTCACCCTGTTAATAGCTTCTACTTCCTGCTCTCTTCCCTTTCTTTCTGGGTGAGTTGTGGTTACAGCTGGTCAAGTGATCTGCTAGGAGCACACCACAGCACACCATTCAACCTCACAGCCATCCCAGATTATTGAATCCATTATTCCATTTATTTGCAAGCCAGCTTTAATGCTAAACAAGATGCCCCCTGACTTCTCAAGGCCTATTGTGTTCTCCCTCCCTCCCTCATCTGTAATATGAAAACACAGGGGGAGAAATGAGTTAATGTTGGTTAGTGGATTTTAGTAGTGCCCAAATGGTAGATTGGCAGCTAATTTCACCCTTTTCATCAGCAGGCTCTGTGTTAAAAACCAAACCACACTTTGAGAGTCAGGTTATGTACACACCATACCTTTAAAGCACATCCTGCTCTGCATTAATCCCGGGACCTGTACTTCACAGAGCTACAATTTGCAGCAAGTACAGTTTGCAGCATTCTTTGGGTGGTGAGTATGTGGGTTAGGTTCAGCAGCTGCATGGGGTTCAGCAAACTGAGCCTCAGCGTTGGCACAATCCCTAGTTTACTGTCTGTGCTACTCTCCACCCAGGCAGAAATAAATGGTAAATGATAAGTTGGAACAAATGAACTGAGAATGTCAAGGGCTTGGGTAGAACAGGACATTTTCAATGTTAAAATAATTAAATGGAACAGAGCAAAAACATCTGTCCTTGTTGTAAGTAAAAATAGTGAACTGAGGGAGATTGGAAACTTGAGCTTAAACTGCTACCGGTGGTAATATGTCCACATTATGGAAATGCTTCCATGGAAACAGTCAAGCACTTAATGCTTCTGGCATTCAGGGGCGAAGTACCCCAGCGAGCTCCTGGATGCACTGCCTGGGAAAGCAATAGCACCTGTGTTGCCCTTTCAGAAACAGGAAGAGCTCTCCAGGATTCAACTCTGTAGTTTTCAGCTGTGCTTTTAATGCATAATAAAACCACAAAGCAATTGTTTTTTAAAAAAAGAAAAAAAGAAAAAAGCTTATCTCTAGTTAGGGGGTGGCAACCTGGCAAAGGTTTCATCTTTCATGGTGGCTTCTCTCTGCAGCTCTGATGAGGAATTCGGTAATAAAAGAAGCATCTGGTTTGCAGTAAAGCACCGTAAACAGTGCTGTGCATTTGAGCAGATCTTAAAGTCCGCCTGCAGATATTGCACCCATGCTGAAGAAACAATGGCATTTATTTTGCCTTGGCTTCCATTGGTTGTAGTCATAACTCAGTGTGAAGTTTTGGATGAAGATCAGAGGGGTTTTGGTCTGTCTTTTCCTTTACGGAAATGTTAATTGCATATACATTCCAGACTGGGCTTGGGCATAGTACTGAGTTGTATCGTACAGCTGGCTGCTCCAGTACAATCGGAGCAATTGAAACATCTCCTAGGTGCTTTGCATCATGCTGTGTAATGTGAAAATAATAGTGTTGACTAAAAGGGGTTCTTCAGGAGAAACTGTTTTGTATTTAATAAGTTGGATGCAATTACGCAAAATTCAATAAAATCTCAGGACAAGGCTCTGCTGTGTTGCCTTCTCATTAAAGGCATCTGTGTCTCTTTTTCAGCATAATGGCGCCTCTGTCCAAGGTTGTCTTGTTTCACCTAATTTTCTGATCCAACAAGCTGTTGCAGGAGAGCACAGTTCTTTGCACAAGGCTGATCTGCATGGCTGCTGTTCCTCCTGCCGAGCAAGCACATTCAGATTTTTATAAGGCAGCTCACAATATACAGGTAGCTCCAAAAAGAGAGCGAGTAGGAAATGGCCACATTTCATGAGCTGTGGAATTTGACATCCATTGCCTAGTTTCTGAGGCTCCCAAGGTGTGCTGCGACATTTTAGATATGGGTGGGGTCACTATAGAGTAAACACTGTAGATGACGACGATCTTATATTGTCAGATTTGTATATAGAAGAGAAGGCTATTGTAATCTCACCCATATCCTACAACTGTAAGTTTCCTTCAAGCAAATGGTGTCCTGATGCAATCTAATTGCAGAGTCTGGGGTATTGGGTGGGCTTGGGGGTTAGTTGGAGCAGGGGAGGGAAGCATTTGTTCTCAATCAGTTATCTGAATACACCTTCACATCTGCTGAGTAGAAATGTGGTGGTCTTTCTTCCCCTTCCCTGAGCTGCTTTGTTCCAGGCCCAGGTGCAGTGGATCCACTGGGGTGGGCATGCACACAAAGAAGGCACAAGAAACCAGTATTGGCATCAAATAAGGGGACAGCTTTTATTGATTACAGATTGTTGATGGATAGCAGGGGTTGGCCATTGTCAGAGGTCACCCTATGATGTGCACTATTCCGAGAAATCACCTCTGGTCACTGGATGGGGACACTAAGCCCCTGAGATGGGCATCTGGACATGCAGCACCCCCCAAATTCTAGGAATTAAGTTTTGGTACAATCTCATCCCACAGACACAGCTTCCTTGTGAAGTTGTCAGTACCCCAGCAGTGACCATCACTCGCAATATCCTGTGCTCCTCTTCAAGGAGAAAGCATCTGGGTCCATTTAAATTGCCCATACTGTCCCTGCATGATGGAACCAGATGCTTGGCAATGAATTGGACAGATATGCCTAAATCTATTTTGTGTCATTTTCAATAGCAGTCAGTCCTATGTCAGTTTGTCTCATTTTTGCAGCCTTAAGAAAGGGGCGGGCATGAAAAATCTGCATGGAAACTGTATGCATTTTGTACACACATATCCTATAAAATACATACATTCAATGCATTTTCAGCATAGGGAATATATATTTTATGTGCACTTTTTAGGAGTGCAACTTCAGCACAAAATCCACCATGCATAATCTGGCAGTCATATTCCAACCCACAAGCACATTTGGGAAAATTAAATAAGGCCAGCCCACTGTGAAAAGAGGACAAACCCAATTCCTCTCTGTATCTAGTTGTGCACTGTCATCAGGTAAGCTACAACAGTGTTTCCCAACCTTGTGCCTCCAGCTGTTTTTGAACTACAACTCCCATCATCCCTGACTAGCAAGACCAGTGGCAAGGGATGATGGGAATTGTAGTCCAAAAACAGCTGGAGGCACAAGGTTGGGAAACACTGAGCTACAAGAGGCCCACTGACATCAGGGGGGCCCCATCAGTATATACTTTTCACATGAACCTCCTCTAACCTGAATCCAGACTTGATTGCCAAACCATCTACACCAGTCTGGGTTCTTTCTCAGTTTGGGTTAGAACTGCTTTGTTAAAAATATGATTGATAGTTGTCTCTTGTATTCTTGGCTGTTTTAGGAAAGAGCTGGAGACTTCCGAGCACTTCGAGCAAAATTTCAGAATGATTCCAATTTTTCCAGTGCATTGCTCCAGCCTGTAAAGAGCCTTCCTGCAGAAACCCCCCCTCGGCAAAATACCGATGGCAGTCCCGCATCCCATCCCAAACCCAAACCATTGTGCCGACGACAAATTCCAGATCCTGAGCAAAAGACAGCGCCCTTCAGTTATTTATCGCAGAAGTCTGAAATAGTACAAATCAAGCCTGTCGTGCTACCAAGGGCCCGGCTTCACGAATTGCCTGAAGTTAGGAAGAATGAAGATAGAAAAAGCAAAGACATTACGGAGACAGTTTGTGCAAGAGTTGTACTGGTGGAAGACTCACCAAAGCAACGTCCGGCATCTTATCATTGCCTTCAAGACACTGCACTGGCAAGCAATTCTTTCCGCAATACTTTGAACATCTGGGAAAGTGCTTTGTTGCAGAGTGACAAAAAGGGCTCCGAGACCCCTCCTCAGCGTTCCAACAGAACAACGTCTCTTCCCCAGCCCAAAACTGCAAACGTTGCTCTCACTCCAGAGGTTCCAGCAAAAGCAGCTGAAAATGAGCAAGCAGTAGTGCTTTCTGCACCAAGCACCCCTTCTCGCCTACAGGTCGAACCCGTTCTATTTCCCACAGTCTCGCCACCTGTTCCACCAAGAAATCATGCAAGCTCAGAGACACTGTGCCACGGTGCCATTAAACTTGCTGATTCCCCCCAAGAAGCTAATGACTTAGACAGGCCAAGCAAGACCTCGCAATGCTCAAACGGTAAGCCATGTTACCTGACTATATTTTGTAGCCTTAAGTCAGTAGTGGACAGCGATACTTTTGTGTTAAAGAACTTGCCTATGATGTTTCTAGTATCTAGCTAAATGCCAGTCAGTTCAGGGTAATGTGAGTAGGTTTTATATGCTTCCTAGACTTTCAGAACAGAACATGAAATGTACATGGGTAATTCTTACATTGTTTTGAGCAAAAAATACCCTCGCCGCTTAATTTTTCAGAAGGTGTGGCATGAAGAAGGGTAGTTGCCCAGCTGTGTTATTTCAAAAAAAACTCTGGAGAAATGTTTAAAATGTATTTTTGATCAATCTTCACAGCTGGAGAGGGTTTGCAGTAAAATAAACTGAGACGCTGCTAGGTTATTTTAATCAGTAGCCCCTCTTATAATTGCACAATAAGGGCAATGATAAGTGACCTCTTTCTTCCTCCTAATAATCAACTTGTACTTGCAGGCACTGTGTAAACAATTGGCAATCTGAATGCATTCCTTATTTCTGCAATTTGACCGGTTTCCTGAAGTGAATGTACCTAGCTGCTAATCAATGTCCATTCTTTATAAATATTAACACTTGTCTGCTGTCATGGTAACTTTGGAGTAGATGTTTTGGGCCAGACCAGTACTTTGGAGTCCAAAATTGAGGCTGAAACTAATCTTTGCATTGCCTTTTTGCTAATTGAAGAAGAAGAAAAAAGCTCCAGCCAGGAAGCTTCTGGTTTGACATGCTGTCTTTACAAAATCCAGGACCAATGCCAACTATGAAAAACATCTTTTTTCTTTCTTTACTGGAACAAGCTGCCTTACAGGAACTTAGCATTCAGCAGCTGTTTTGCCAACTTACAATGAATTGCAGGTGACTAATAAGATAAGGTGTGTGTGTGTGTGTGTGTGTGTTCCAGGATGCTGCTCTGGCTAACCTTTCTGTGCACTTTGCCAGCTTTGTACCATGCCAAAGGGCTCTTCCTATTAGTCATGAGTGCAGTTTAAATTGTTGCTATGTGACAGAACGGTATATTTGCCAATATGCACAGGTTTCCTTTTCTGACGGCTTTGACATGTAGAGCAAGGTGGTCCACAGAGACCCCCAGGAAGCCTATTACTTACACAGCCCTACTCTATTGGACTCCTATAGGTCAGTGAATGACAAACTCTGTAATTACTCTTGCCTACTGGGTTACAACTCTGCCAAGCATGCTCTGACAGGTGGGAAGTCATTAAAGGAAAAGGAAGTTCAGGCTTGTGGTTAGACTCGGTGTAGCTGGGTAAATTTTTTCTTTCTTTCTCAAAAGAGCAATTAATTTTGTGAATGCCGTGTCTTGCATCCAGGTTGTCGGTTTCCCCACTTGAGAATAATAATAATAATAATCCAATATCTGCTGTGTGTGCACCTAAGCAATCAAGAACCCATTTCAACAGCCAAAGTGTCAATGTATGTCAATTCCATCATTTGGAAAGGGGCAACTGTATCTGCCAAAACTTGAAGAAAGGAACATTATGATTTTGTTTGGTCTGTTTCACTCGGTGCTTTTTTCTGGGGGGTATGCAGGGGTACACATACCCCTAAACATTTTATGAATCGAAGTTTGACCTCATTGAGGGGCAGTATTTCAATAGGGAAATACTGGGAAAAGAGTAGGGAAAAGAGAGTACCCCTAAACATTTTTTTAGAAGAAAAAAAGCACTAGTTTCACCCATTGCAAAATTCCAGCATGGAAGTTCATTCTCCCTACCAAAGCATTAATGTGCTTTCTTCCCTCTGTTACAGAAAGATGGAATGAGGTTGAAAAAATCCCAAAGCCCAAACCACTTCCTTCCATTAATTCACTTGGTCCTCCTCCAAAGAAACCACCAAGGCCTCCAAACGTTGACCTTGGTCCCTTCCAGAAGAACATTCCAGGTAAGGCATTCTCTGTTTGGGTTTTAGGCATTGTTAAAGCAATGGCTGGTGGATGCTGACAAGAAATTGAGATAATTTCCAGTCAAGAACAGGAAGGAGCACTTATCTCAAATGTATGTCTTGGTGACTGAGAGTGGCCCAGAGAGTGTGTACATGGTTGGGTGGGCTACTTTGAGCAAAAAGAGGCATGATTTTTGTGTACACGCATCCCATCCCTTGGTGGCCCTTGGTGGGAGTGTAGACCAGCTCGAAGTCTGGAATCAATCCTGTCCATTTACTGCCTGGGTTGTCTTCTCCATTGCAGCAGGCTTGTTTGAATTCAACGTCTTCTGGGACTCTTGCTAGGATCAAGGAATGGAAACACCAGGACACTACATCACTAAATTTCACTCTGGCATACTGTGTGGTTGCAGTTATTGTTTCCTTTACATTACAAAAATTTGTTTTCAGATGCTGTTGATGATGCCTACATGACTCCTGAAACGTAAGTGCACCTCTCTTTATGTTGCCTGAAAATCTAGACTCTTAAGCAGGTCACATGGTCTCTTAGAACTTCTTTGGAAGTTTCTGGGAACCATGGCTCTCTAGATGTTCTAGCAGCTCCAGTCTGTGTGATCAGTGATCAGGGGTGGTGGGAATTGTAGTCCAGCCACATCTGAAAGGCCAAAGTTTCCCCACCCCTGCTTCAAGAAAGAATCACTAACTGTCTGGAAACCAGAAATGCACGTTGTTTCATATTCAAAACCAAATAGCTAACACAGCGATCTGGCAAAAGAGACTTCATTTCATGTACTTTCTTCACTTTTCCTATTACAAGACTACAGACCCAGTTCTGCCTCATTCTCTTTTACATCTAGCTGTCTTTTGCTGGTACTCCTTTGAACCTGTGGTGAATATAAACGTATGTCTCTGTGCAGCGATGTACTTGCTTTTCCTCCCTCTTTAAAGAGATCTGCTCCCACACAGTGTTTTCCCTATCTCTTCCTTCTCTCTGGCTTGACATTTCTGAAGTTAGAAGCTTTGAGGCCTGTTCCTGTAAACACACACAAGCTAGTTTAATCCGCAGGTGCTGAGCACTAACTTTTATTGTTATCGCTGGCTGTCAGCAGGCGAGAGTTTTGATTGCATTTGCTAATGTTTAGGCAGCAAGCGTGGGCTTAAGCTGCATAAGTTGTTGTCTGGTGGCCTTTGTTTAGACAGCCTTTCGAGAACGGCTTGTGTTTTTGGACCTTTCTCTCTGTGTGTATGTGTGTCTTGGATATCTGGTGCTGTGGGGAGCAGATAAAATGTGCCAAAAGTAAATCTATACTGCTTGTATCAGTTTGGCAAGATGTGTGAGCTGGTGAATAAACTGGGGGATTGACTGCAGTGACATCTTGCAGCTTTGCTGAGGTTGGAGAGATGTGCTTCAACTTAGCCGGACTAAGCTTGGAGGAGAGACAAGTACCCAAGACCTAATGGTTGCATTCACACACACTTCTCTGTACAGTGGTACTTCTGGATACACACACCTCCGGTTGCATATCCTTCAAGATGCGAATGCGGCAAACCTGGAAGTATTTTCCCGGGTTTCGCAGCGCGTGCATGCACATAAGCAGCCCCTCCGGTTGCGGAAACCTCAGGATCCGACCGGAGCTCCAGAACGGATCCCGTCTGCAACCGGAGGTATCACTGTATAGGATCTTGGGAACTGTAGCCTATGCCCCACAAAGCTACAATTCCCAGCACCCTTAACAAAATGCTGTTCCTAGGGTTCTTTGGAGAATGGTGTGGACTTTAAATGTCAGATGTATATGCAAAGGTGCTGGGATGAGTGGACATTAGTCCCAGGCAAGTTGCCATTTAGCAACTGGTTCAGTTTCCATAGAAGCCTGGTTTTATTAGTTGGGTTAATGTATACATCAGAAGCACTGTCCTGGACAACAAAAGTATATTTTAAAAAAGACAAATGTTGGATGTAAGATTGCAAGCATCCCTGGCACCTGGCTGAATATTTGGCAGCTTCTTGTCTTTGGCCCAGCTGACCATCTGCAAACCTAACACTGTAATACTTACACACAACAAGATCATGTTGGCAATGCTGCTTCATTGATAAACAAGCTGAGCTGCCTGCTTTGGGACCTGTGCACGACACATTTGGCTCTGTCGAGTCCATCTTTTGAGATGATTTATGGAGAAATCAGTCAACAAATGTGCTCCTGGCTTGATGAGATAGAGGCAGGAATTTTTACCCCTTGGGTAGCTGGCAGATTCATTCATTTGCTTGCTTCAGTTTAATAGCATGCTCTTTAAAAATATGCCACTAAATGTGGTTTATTGTTGTTTGTTAGCATTTGTTAACAGTATGTTGGGAAAATAGCTCTTAGCAGGAGACAGGAGGCTGACTTGCCCCACTGGCACTGAACCACAGGAGATGCTCCCTAATCATTGATGTCATCCTGCTTGCACCTTTCATGAAGCAACCCCAGAAACTTCTCTAAGGCTGCCCTTTGGGCTAGTTTTCTCTCCAATGCCTTCTGCTGCACTTACCCCTTTTTATGTCCCAACAGTGCTCCAAATGTCTGGCAAACAAAGTTTAGTCTTTATATGCAGGGCTGTATAGGCAGCCAGTAAGTAAGGTCCAGGGCCCAGTCTCTTAATAGATACGTGTTTTAGAAGTTTTTTGTTGTGTTGTGCATGCAGTTCTTAATATTTCAGAACTTATAGGGCAGTCATCCGCTGTTGTTACATATTCTCTCTCTCTCCCTCTCCCTCTCCCTCCCTCCCTCCCTCCCTCCCTCGCTAAGCTTGTATGGTTCTGGTCAGTATCTGGATAGGAACTTTAAAGTCTGTCACTCTTTGAGGAAGGCACCTCTTCAGAGATATTTTAATCCTTTCATCTCCCCCAAGAGAGTCTCCAAAACAATAGTGCTTTCCCCTCATTTCTCTTAGTCCTGAAACAGAAGAACTAGGCACTTATGAAGAAACAATGTCCTACCTGAAGCTGCCAGAGAGTTCCACCAATGCTGCTCAAGAAATTACACATCGTAAGTCTATTAACAGTTGGTATGTGTATGCTATGCATGCTGTGTGGGCAGGCTTGGTACTGATGGCTGGCCAGGTCAGGCACCAGCTGGACCTTGCTGCACTGATATTCCCCATCTTCCTCTTCAAGTTCCCAGATACTTTTAAGGAGTGGGAGGGAGTGCCACTTTTGAATGGGAGCCAAGTTGGGTTCTGAACTGTGGTGGCCATATGCCATTTAAAGTTACTCAAAAGCCATTGCTTCTGTTTGTTGTTGTTGTTTATTATTATTTTATTAATACCCTGCCCATATGGACGGCTTCCACCATATATAAAAACATAATAAAACATCAAACAATAAAAACTTTTCAATAGCTGCCTTCAAATGTCTTCTGAAAGTTGTGTAGCATCCAGTTTGGTTAGTGTTGCAGTGAACCACCTTTGAAAAGTTAGCTATCCTCACACAACAAAAAAACTCCTGGCTCTCTGCTATGTCTGGAAGTCTTTGGTCTCTTGCTTTTGCGGAACTGGTGTCACAGTTCTTTATCCCTTGCTTGTTAACCTTTAACCCGTCTTTCTAGCTTTCTCCCCCCCCCCCCTTTTAACCTTTTATCTTTCTACCTGTGTGGAAAATCTCAAACACTTCACTTGCGTAATTATCAGGGTTTGAATGCAGGTGGCAATCAACTATATCTCTAATTATACAAATAATGCATGGAGTCTTGCATGTGTAGCTGTCATTTAACAATAAATAAAGCTAGGACGCCTTTTGGTATACTAGGCTGCAGTTATATTGTGGGATGGTTCCATAGCTTATAGCAGCCCAGGTGAGAAATGTTGGGTAACCTACCATTGCAGCTTAAACTCCATATTATGATTAGTGGCTTTAATAATATTAAATGAAATGAAGATGGAACATACTAATTTTTACAAAAATATTTACTCTAGCTTCCAAGGCTGGGAAAAATGAGAATATCGAGGTATGTATTCTCAAACTATGGTAAGTGTGATGTACAAAATCAGAGCACATGAAGGGAGGGGAAGTAGGGAGTGTGTGAGCACAGGGCTCATATACATAGCTCCAAATCATGGTGTTGCATCTAATGTAAAAATGGTTCTGTAACTGATTGGTCCTAGAATACTGAACACTATTTATAACACTGACCAACTGATGTGCCATCACTCCTTTTCACCCCCATTTCAACAGGTGAACATATTACCAAGTCTACTAAAATGGGCATAGTCACAAGTACAGAGCTGAAGCTGCCTGTGACATTTTTTAAATCTTTTGCTAAGAGACCTGGCGACATGCTTCATCTATGTAAATGAAGAACACTGCCTGGGATCCAAAGGCCTACACACTGTCTTGCACATGGGGGCTTTTCAGCCATGCATTTCTCACCAGCTGATTGCCTCCCTCTGTGCAGACCCTTCCGAGTGGCAGACCCTCTGGAATGCCCATCAGTTTGTTGTCAGAGACTTAGTCCAGAAGGGAAAATTGGCAGGCATGCACACCTCTGTACGCACATGGAAACACACTGTAATTTAGTGTCGTCTTTGGATTCTGGCCATGTTTCATATTAAGGACGTGAAAGAACAGGTGTAGATCAAGATATTTCTTGAGTAAACATGTTGCTTCAAGACAAACAACGCTGCATTGTTGCATGATTGACCTGACTTTTCAGGCTGTGAAAGCTGAAGTTCTCTTCTTTGTGTTTTGCACAGAAACAAAGTTTTCTCCTTGCCACACCTAGGTAAGTATATGTTCTGGAGTTTCATTTTATATTTTTGCCCTTGCTTTCTTAAAGTAAGATACCTGGAGCAACTGGATTTTAATTATTGATTTATTTGACTTAAAAGTGAAGCTGAATGAATAAGGAAGGTCTATCTGTAAATGTGTGTGAATTTAGAACCTAGGCCTACATACCACCAAACATTCTGTAATGTATCCAGGTAGGTAAAGGAGTTAGGCAGTGACCTTGGTGTAACACTACATTTCATCTTTTATTTCCTGACAGGAACCATTGTACGTTTATTGCTTGACCAGCCCATCTAAACATTTTCCTGATCTCTGTGCCAAGTAGTGCTAGTCATAGAATCATAGAATTGTGGAGTTGGAAGGGACCCTGGGGGTCATTTAGTCCAGCCCCCTGGAATGCAGGAATTTCAACTAAAGCACCCCTGACAGACCTCTGCTTAAAAACTTCCAAAGAATGAGAGTCCACCACCTTCTGAGGGAGTCTGCTCCACTGTCAAACAGCTCTTACTGTCAGAAAGCTCTTCCTGTTGTTTAATCAGATTCTTGTATTTTGTACCTTGAATCCATTGGTTCAAGTCCTATCCTCCAGAGCATGAGAAACAAGCTTGCTCCATCTTCCACGTGACAGCCCTTTAGATATTTGAAGAGGGCTATCATATCTCCTCTTGGCCGTCTCTTTACCAGGCTAAACATACCCAACTCCCTCCACCATTCCTCATAAGGCTCGGTTTCCAGACCCTTCACCATCTTGGTTGCCCTCCTCTGCACATGTTTCAGCTTGTCAATAGCCTTCTTATATTGTGGCACCCAGAACTTGACACAGTACTCCAAGGCAGAATAGAGTAGGACTAATACTCCCCTTGATCTGGACACTATGCTTCTGTTCATGCAGCCCAGAGTAACGTTAGCAGGGTTTTTTTGCTGTTGCGTCATACTGTTTACTCATGTTAAGCTAAGATCATCCCTAGATCCTTTTTGCATGTACTACTAGCAATCCAGCTGTCCCTCATTTTACATTTGTACAGTTGGTTATTGTTGCCTAAGTGCACTACCTTACATTCGTATATATTGAAATTCATTTTATTAGTTTGGCCCAGTTTTTCGATCTGTTAAGGTCATCGTGAATTCCGATTCTGTCTTCAGTGGCATTTGTTACCCCTCCCAGTTTGGTGTCATCTGCAAATTTGATGAGCATCCCCTGAATTCCTTCATCCAATTTGTTTATTAAGATGTTGAACAACAATGGGCCCAGGACAGAACCTTGCAGCACTCCATCTATCACTTTTTTCCAGCTTCTCTGCAAGAATATCCTGGGGAACTTTGTCAAAAGCCTTACTGAAATCAAGATACGCTATGTCCACAGCATTCCCCTGATCCACCAAGCTCGTAACTCCATTAAAAAAAAGAGATCTGTCTAGCGTGACTTGTTTTTGAGAAACACGTGCTGGGTCATAGTAATCATATTTTTTTGTAAGTATTTTTATTGATTTTACAATATCATTCTAATAGCAGCCTCATTATAACAATGCCAATTTTATCCAATTAATACAATTATTAAGACCAATTATTTATATACTGAATAATACAATTAAGTTAAAGTGGCCGCCTCATGTGCTAGATTTGATGGGTTCCTTTTTTTTATTATTTTCTGTGTTCCAAAATCTTAATAATTTCCATTACATCCTCTACAAGATAATAATCCCTTATACAACAGCTACAATCTTATGGTTTCATGTTGATGTATTAAGTAATTTATAATATTTCAAGTGAGTTACTCAGTCTGTAATCATTGTTCTTTCCTGTGTGTGGTATTCCCCACCCCCACCCTGTGATGTTGTCCCAACCCTATATGGTGCTGTGTCCTTCATTCTTCCAACTGTTGATATTTCCCATCATGACTCTGGGGAAGCAGTTATCTCAGTTTTCCAAAAGCCTCTGTGTCACTTCATCCCATGATTCAAGAGCTTGTTAGAGATCCCTCTGTTCCAACAAATAAACTGCCCTCGCCATTTTTTTCAACCTAGGAAGAGTGGTCTGATTCCAAACTCCAATGATTAATATGGAAACCTCTGACCTTGCAGCTGGCAGAGTCCTTTCCTCCTTTCAGCTGAACATTTATAGCCAGTTATCCTTCCAGTTAGATTACATTCAAAATTGTCTCAGTCTCCTTCACTTTCCTTTGAAAATACTGTAATGGAGAGCAGGGGTGTTTTCTTTCTATATTCCAAAATAGTCCTTTCAAAGAGTGAAACTTCCCTCCCTTTCTCTCTCCCTCCATTCCACTCATACACGCAGTTCCAGTTTGATGCTAAATTCCATGATATTAATCCAGTTCCTTCCAACCTCACATTTTGTATTATATTTTAACGTTGCAATCCAAAGAGGGTTGCCAAATCAGAAATGTAGGAGAAAAACTTTGAAAAAACAACCATGGAGTCCCCTCCTCCCCCCACCGTCTCTGGCACCGAATGAAACCTTATCTCAATTCCAACCTTTAAATCCTTGCAGCAGAAATGTTCCGCAGTTTGTCATCTCACCGCTCCTAGCAGGAGCCTGTACTTTACTCCAATTAAAGCCCAATTAGCAGGATTTCCTGTTTCCAGGAACGGATGGGGGGGGGGTCACAGCAGTTGGAGTGCTCCATGCACCCAGTGCCTTTGCCTGCCCTCACATTCCATAGGGAGTGCCAGACTGCAGGGCAATCCACAGGTGAATGCCCATACCTCTCCCACCTAGAGAGGAATTCAAAGAATGAGTTTTCCCCATCATTCTTTGTTTATCTCTGTCTGTAGCTCCCTGAGATGTCAAGGAAGACCTCCATTCCTGGCACAGGCAGAAATAGGAAGCCTGGGTCATAGCATTCAAATTATCCTTTTCTAAGTGCTCACAGACCAACTGTTCTAGGACCTTTCCTGGAATCAGTGTCAAGCTCTCCGGTCAGTAGTTACTTGGGTCTTCTTTTCCCCCTTTTTGAAGAAGGGGACAATATTTGCCTGCCTCCAGTCTTTAAGGATCTCACCTGTTCTCCAAGAATTCTCAAAGATTATAGACAGAGGCTTGAGATTACACCCACAGGCTCCTTTAGTACCCTTCAGTACCCATCAGGCCCCGGAGATTTGAATTTAAAGGAGCTAGGTGTTCCCTAACCACCTCCTTTCATATATTGGGCTGCAGCTCCCTCCTTGCATCATTTATTCAGTTACCTCTAGGTTGGGCACTACGTGTTCTTTCTCTTGTTTCAAATCTAGCCACAGAAACCGTTATTATTATTTTTAACCTCTTTTGCAAGCCTAAGATCATTCTGAGTTTTGGTATGCCCAACCATCTCCCTGCAACTGTTGGCTACTTATGTATACTCTTCCTTCATGGTTTTCCCTTTCTTCCATTTCTTATACATTCCTTTCTTACATCTCAGCTCATCTGGATGCTCCTTATGCAGCCACACATTGCTTTAGGTGTCTCTCATTTTTCTTTCTTGTTGGAATTTTGAAGGCCCTTGTGCCTTCAATATTTCACCTTTAAGAATCTCCCATCCATTTTGGACTCCTCCTCTCTGAGCATTTCTGACCATGGGACTTCGATCCGTAGTTACTTAAGCTCTTTGAAATCAGCCTTCTTAAAGTCCATAGTGCATGTCCAACTACATTCAACTTTCTCTTACCTGTGTATAATGAAACCCAAGAGATCATTACTATTTCTTCCCAAGGTTTCCTGTAGTTTCACCATCAATCAGTTCCTCTCTGTTGGTGAGGACCAGATCCAAGAGAAGTGGTTTCCTTGTTGCTTTTTCCACCTTCTGTGGAATGATATTGTCAGTGAGGTTATTAAGGAATTTGTTAGACTTTATATTATTGGCAAAGTTTGAGTTTCAATAGATAGCAGGGTAGCTGATCAATAGGTCAATAGAAATCAATAGAAATCAATAGAAATCAATAGAAATCAATAGATATCAATAGATATCAGGGCCCTGTGACTACTACATCTTTCCTTTTGGAATGTTTAGTAATCTGCTCTAGATATACTTGCATGGCACAAAAATAGCAGTGGTGCCAAGTCACTGTAAAAATTATCCTCCCAAATTTAAGCACATTTGGTGATATTCAGGCAAGTTTTAATTAGAGTAGCAACATTGACATTGATTAACATGACTAAGTTAGATCCATTAATTTCAGTTCACCTACTCTGAGTAAAACTTGGTTGACTATCGCTCATGAATTTCCATCACTTTTGAACAAGTGAACTGGATTGTCAGCAATAGACATAAGTGAGATCAACAAAGGCAGAACTGGCTTGACTGTGTCCACTGATGATGATGGGCTTGCTGGTTCCTTTTTGGGTGTGTGGCAGATGTTGCTGGGGACATTTAGAAGCATATTGCTGAGCCCCTGATAAAATCTGTTGCCATGAGGGAGTGCTGCCACAAGGGAGGCAGATCAAAGGAGTAATCTACAGGTATCTTCTGAGTTTGTTGGAAAACTCTGAATAGATTTCACCCTCATTCTGTCAAAGAACTAGTTCACCTAATGCAAATCTGGAGCATTATAAATTAAAATAGGTTCTGTGAGTCAAAATACACTGGTTAACAGCATGAGGGAGCAAACCTCCTGTAGGCAAAAGTTTCTGGTTTTGCCCTCTATGAGATGCTGCTATTTCAGTGCTAGAGCATATAGCCTAGAACAGGGGTTGGCAAGTTTTACCTCGCCAGGGCCGGTTCACTCCAGTGGAGATCCCTCTGTGGGCTGGATCACGCGTGAGCACGCACGACCGTGATTTCTAGCATCTGCCCAGACACGATTTTCAGAGTCTGAGCATGCACAGACACGATTTTCAGCACTGCGGAAGTGAGTCCCCATGCCACGCTGCGCTGGTTTAGTGCAGCACGTGGGAACTCGCTAAGTGGGTGGCTTGGTTCAGGGGCAGCTCGTGGGCACGTTAAATGACCCCCATGGGGTTGCCTACTCCTGGCCTAGAACATGGCTATGCTACATAATGGTGTGCATGCAACCTTATTGAACTGTCAATGAGTTTTGTCTCCTAATAATGGACAAAGCAGAATGAAACTACTGTGGAACACGTTACAGAATTAGTCCACTTGATTACTCATCAGACTTTGTATTTTCATATATATTTGTGATTCAACTCATTACCACCTGTTTTTATCAGTCGTAATTTTTACAGCTGAAACACGAGAAAAAATGGCATTCTATAGCAACTTAACCTGGGTGTTTCAAAGGCTAATGCCTTTGTGAGGAAAAGACAGTGGTGGCTTTGACAGGTCACTGAAGGTGTGTACCTGTCAGCAAGGGCCAACAGGAAAAGGAGTAGCTGCCACAAGAAGGCCCAGTGGGATAGTGGCCAAATAGCAGGTGATAAGACAGCACCGCAGTTCAAACAAACTATATGGATTGTTTTGAAAGTTGCAAGATAAATGTAAACTCCAATACACAGCTGCTCTAGGGAATATGTATGACTCTTGATCATTCCCACCATTTTGCAGTCCAGACAAAATTCCCAAGCAGGAATGTATATCTATTGTACTGAATAGGATTGAAGATATATGTATAGTCTTATTCTAAAGCTACCTTAGATGTCCACTGAAATATATTTTGGATCTGTGTTAATGCAGACCTCCATATTATATTTATAATATTGTGGCATGAGTTAAATATATATGTTAAATATATATGTTAAATATATGTTAAAATTTCAGCTCTAAAACAGAGGATACAGAAGAGAGAGGACCACCCTGGAATCATGAAACGACAAAACGCCAACAAGCTAAAGAATCAGCCAAGGTATATTTAAATAGAAGCACATAAGGGAATACCCTGTGATGGTTCTACTCTTTCAGGCCTTAAAGTACACGTGCATAGCAAACATCAAGTATGACTCTTAAAAATTAGTCAGTGGAAATGCTGATGATCTTTTGTTAGCTCAGGAATAACCAAAGTGGACCCCAACCTTTTCCATATTCCCTTTATGTTAGTCTGTAGAGCAACCACCACCATCAGATGATTTCTCAAACCTTCTCACAGCCTTGATTTCCAAGCTGGAAGAAAGGTGGGATGCAAACATGCACAGATAATGACTGTCATGCCATTGTTTGATATAGCAAGAATCGGGGAAGGAATGTCTTGAAAAGGCTATAACCTGAGTTTCACAATGTTTACTGTTAGATTTGTGCCCCAGGAGCTATGCTCGCTAAACCAAAAATCACTGGAGAATACAGAGGTGAGAAGGGCATACTTCAAGAGGAGACAACACCATCTTTCCCTAGGGTACAGCTGGCAAAAGATGGAAACGGTGAGTTACTTCTTGCTACTACTTTAATCTGAGTTCAGTACGGTTTACACTGTACAGTTACAGCCCCCTGGGAAATATGGAGATGATGATTCTGGTTTTGTCTTACGGGGTTGTTGTAACAATCACAGCTAGATAATTCATGCTTTAATTGCTCCATAAGGTGCAATATATTTTTTTCCCATGAGAACAGTTGGAGAAGAACCCAGAACTTGTATTAAATAGATAAATGGGGTACATGGCTGCAACTCCCCCCCCCTCCATCAGGTTTGTCTGATCAGCTAAGAATAGAACAAGACCTTGTTTTCTAAATTATTCCAGTCCTGCTGTGCAATGACTTTAGTTTGAGCTTGTCTTGTCACTCAAACAATGAGCCCCCTCTCTCTTATGCATGCGGATTCTCTTGGCAAAAAGTTGGTGCTGCCTTTAAATGTTGTGATGACACGTGTGCTGTTTGTGAATCTTTTCTGACAGCTTCCCTAATGTAACCTGTTCTGCTTTCAAATATAAAAGAGCCTCGCCACAGTGTTTGTGAGCTGGAAGCTGGGCTCGTTTCATGCTGTTACATCTCTTCCAAGTATAAACACTGCTGTGTTAAAGCTTAATCCAGCTGTTAGATGCATTTGTGACTCCCACAGAAAGCCATTAGCCTGCCTCAGCAGGGTTTGTATGATAGCGGAAAGAAAACAGAATGGAATAGTTTGAGTGGGTGTGGGTAGGGTTTGAATGCTTAAGGGCCAAATGTGGCTCTACCTGAAGAAGATGAATGGGGAAACGCTTTAAATTATGTTTCACTCTCTTTCAAGGAAAATATGAAACACATCCTTTTTTTCCAGTTTGTTATCATCATTTCAATTCTTTTCAAGTTGCTATCTTCCAGAGAATGACATATTCAGATTAAAAACTTGGAAACTAAAGAATGCACTTTTTCTTTATTTTCATAATAAATGACCTCTTGTTGAATGTTATCTGCCCCAGTAGTTCTCAACCTTTGCAAATATTGAATATGCCCTCCATGCTAATTGTCACCATTTTAGGCTCTTTTAATTGAAAAAACACATAATGGCAAACAACTATTATGACTTAAATAATGCTTTTAAATTAATTTGTAAATGTGCCAAAATCAAAGAAGTTGGCAAAAAATATTTATTTATTTCCCCAATGTACCCTACCAATTAGCAATTCAAGCAATTAATTCTAAGAGGTATTCAATATAAACTTGTTCATAACTATAAATTCATTCATTTCCCCACTGTACCCACCAATCAACCCTATTAATCAATTGCTAAATGTATGGAATATATTTTTATTTATAATTAGAAATTTATTCATTTCCCCAGCAGACCCAATGATAACCCAACTAATCAATCAAATTACAACTAAATACAAATTTATTTATATCCAACTAGACTTAAATGCAACCCATTTGAAGTAATCCTCAAATGAATTAAAATGCAAACTTTCATAGTTACAAATGTAGCATATTCTGTACAGAATCAGAACTATCATTTGTATACTCCAGTGAAATCCCTAATCTCTGTAAATAAAGCTATTTATATATACAGTTCATTTAATAATCTGTTATATATATTTATTAGTTTATTTATTTCCATTTTTTAATAAGCTAGTGGACATGAATAACAAATCCTAAAACAGCCTCCAAAGATCTGCCCCTAAAACTTACCTCATCCAGTCCCCCCCCCAAGAATTAGGCAACCCACATCCATAGAATTTATTCCTACAGAGCACCAGAAATACTCCCTGATAATGCCAAAACTCAGGTGCCCGAATGAAATCAGTAATTAGGATGAATGAAGCCCATCAATGGTCCACAGTAAGTAGTCCACTAAAATCCAATGAAGGGCCTTCTAGCCACCGTGCCATGTATTCTACCTCCCGCCAATAAGCCCTATGTGTAGTGCAGTATCAAAGTTCAGAAAAACCTAGGCACAACACGCCTCTGCAGACAAACCAGCAGAATCATAGAATCATAGAATCATAGAGTTGGAAGAGACCACAAGGGCCATCGAGTCCAACCCCCTGCCAAGCAGGAAACACCATCAGAGCACTCCTGACATATGGTTGTCAAGCCTCTGCTTAAAGACCTCCAAAGCATGGAGGATAAGGTCAAAAGTCACTGTTTCCATGCCTTGCCATCACTTGTTCTTTTAAATGCACCTCACACTAAGTACTAACCAAGAAATAACAGCAGGGAAATCAGGCAAAAGCCACTCAGTGGCAATCTTGTGCTTGCCAATGGTCATAAATGCCTCAGCGATTACACAGCGCTCCTACAGATGCCACTGTGAAGCAGAAGAGGACAGCAGAGGAAATGACCGAGCCGTTTAGAGGAACATTCTTTGTGGATGGACCCCTTGGGTAACTCCACATCCCTTCCAAGTGGCCAGTGTCTCCCAGGTTGGGAACCACTCATCTACACATTCATCCTCAAGGTTGTGCTTTTGTTGTTGTTGTTGCTACCTCAGATCCCACCCAAAGACACCCTTTTGATTAGCTACTGTAACATTATGGTCAAACCTTAGCAGAGAAATGAGATACAAAATGGAATGTTGTTGAACACCAGTATACTGTAGCTTCTCAAGCACTATTGAGTCCTAAGAAGGCTGGAAGCATAGCAGGCAGTAAGGACTGAGAATGTTGGTTGGCTGTAGATTTTTGAGGCATGCGTGGAGAGGCTGATACACTCATGATAGTCCTACCTGAGAAACGCAGGATTCGGCTTTGCGATTTCAGCATTAAGAAGTTTAGGTAATGCGGCAATTTTGTATAGGCTTGGCAAAGTTTGTAAGCAGGAATTTTGCTCTAGTTTCAGATGATTATGTGTGCCTGGAAGCCTTGAAAACAGATGAAGAGAATTTAAGTCTGGCTCCAAGGACTCCCCAAGTGGTGCAAGTTCATGAGGAAGTGTATGATGACGTGGAAGGAATACAGAGAGAATTGTGAGTACTAACAGAGTGTCCAGGTGTAGATGCAAGTTTTGGAAATGTCTTTTGAAATCTGAAACACATATTCATCACAACTCTTTTTAAAATTGTTTCTGTTGCAGTCAAACTTCTGATGCCCACAGCTCACTGACTTCAGAGACCTGTAAGTGTGAAAGTAACACTATCCTTTTTATTAAAATAAATAAAGTTATTAAACAAGTATAACAAGGGTTATAATAGATAAGTGGAAATAGCATGCATAGAATGCTTTTTTTAAAGCATTGTAATCCTAGTTCAGAACACCTTTGCCAATCCAAATTTGTGGTCTCCTGATAACCTCTAGTTGATGAGTAATGTACAAAATAGGAATTGGTGTTCAGTCTGTTTTCTTATTGTACAGGATAAAACGTTCTAGGAATCAGAAATAACGCTTGCTTCTCCATCCATTAAATCTGTTGAGGCTGCATGGCAGGAACAAGGGCCTTGTAGCCCTCCAGATGTTGCTGGGACTACAACTCCCAGCTATGCTGGCTATGGCTCATGGGAGTTTAGTCCAACAACATCTAGGACACAAGTTCTGCATCCATGCTGTATGGAGTTGTTATGATGGGCCATCCGAATCTGAGGCATGTCTAGTCCCCACTAATAGGATGCACACTACATTCTGCCAGATCCCTTTGGGGCTGTCCTCAATGTTTTCTTAACCTGCTTATGCACCTGCTCAGTGATTTGAGAGGTTCTTGTTCACCCTTATTTTGATGGGCCCTTTATTATATAGCTTTTTTGTATTATTATAGTTTGTATTATTATAGCTCAAGGCAGCATACCCCCCTTGTTTTCCTAAGTTAGGCCAAGTGATTGTATGGATCCATCACAAAAGTTTACTGAGTGACTTTGGGTCAGTTATTATCATACTTTGAACAGGCCCATTGAAATCAATGGGGCTTAAAGTTAGTGGCTAACTATCTCCAACTATGCATGAGTCAACCCCCTTGTGAGTGAGCAGATTCAATTTGCCTGCTTAACTATATTTGAAGCAACTGCATTTAAAATGTTCAGGGGTTATAATCGTACTGTCAGGGACAAAAATGGCCCTTTTATGAGAGACTGATTAGCCCACAATAATACTTAACAGCAGCCATTCCGTGTGTGATGGTGGAAGTCATAGTCATCCCTGTTTTTTAAATGTGTCTTTATGTTGAGGTTTAGTTGAGGGGAAAGTGCTAGTTTCTAATCTGGTCTTCTGGTTCAGTTATTTTATAGACTTCTCTTTTTTTTTGTTCTGGGAGTATATGGGCTGTATAGTATTAGCAAAGCTTATTAAAATAAGTTGGTATTTTAAAGACACTAGTTAAAGCACCATATAGGTATAGTTCATTTAACATGTCCTCATGTAGAGGTTTATAGGTTGAATAATTCAATGCTTATTGACCTTCCAATAGTGCCTTTCTTTTATGTGGAAGTAGTCCTGTGGGTTATTCCCTTTGTAAGATGTGCTGAATTTGAAATTCACTTGACCCTTCCTTCTCCTTCACAACAATTTACAAGGCAATCCATACACACACACCAATCTGCCATGCTGGAAGGGGTTTGGATGAGGCAGAAGTATCCCTCCATCCAGCCCTGCTCTGTCACTGTTTCTGAGGGCCCCACTTCTCCATACCCAAACAGTAGGCAGACAGAAGCTACCACAGGTGGTAGATAGTGGACTCCCCACCCCCATGCCCAAACAGGGCATTTCAGGGGAGAGGATGGAGCTAGGCTCTGTTGGAACAGAGATGTCCCTGTGCCATCATGTGATGGCAAGAGGTCTGACCCAGGTGTCTTTGCTTTACCAGTTGGGGAGCTGGTGCAGGGAAGAGGCATTTTTCTTGCCCTCCATCTGCCCTGGCCAGCTTGAGCACCGTACAGGCAGCAACCATTTTGCACAGGTGTCCTCCCACATAAGCCCCCCTATTCTGCTCTCCCCACCCCTGTTCTGCCCTCTCCCAGGCTCAAAAGGACCTGTAAATCAGTGATCGCGTATCAATTGAACACACAGAAAATTGTTGCCATCTATAGTCCTGTAGTAGCAATGTGGATGCAGCGGTGGCTGGCCACCAAGTTTGGATTGCAGGGGGGTTTCTCCTTAGGGCTTCAAAGAAATGCTTGTGCTATGTTAATAAAGTATAATAAAAGGTCTGTCGTACATTAAACTTCATTGCTACATCCCTTAACATCCCCGAGCATTTGACTTTCTGTTCAGATAATAATTCACTGCTGGAAATTGTGTTATTAAAGAGATATAAATGTATATCAAGTTTCAGAGTATGCCTGTGAAGAAACCTATGAGGATGTTCGAAGTGAAGGCTATAGTTCAACCAAGTCAGAGTGAGTGCTTTGTTCCCTGTCTTTTACCTCAGAACAGGCAGCTTAAGTAGGTTTCCACACACTAGGAAGGCAAAAACCTATGAATTTTCACTGTTGAACACCATTGCTGAAAAGGAAAGATACTCATTTAAATAAATAAATAAATAGTATCTAGTAGTCCCTCAGAACACCCATGTTCCATTTAGACGTCTATACCATGGATTTGTCTAATCCCTTTCAAATACCTCTTAAGTTAGTAGAAATGACTACATATTGTGGTATTGAATTCCAGACATTAATTACAAATCTGCCATATTCAGAATGATTTCCTTTTGCTAGTCTTAACCTTATTGCCAATCAACTTCACATTCATAAATGGTGATAAAGGATGAATGTGCATAACTTCCCAGTTCTGGGTTTAATCTTATGTTTTTAACCTTCTCTTTACCTAGTGATGTCAAAGAAAAGTTAAAGGGACTTGGGAAATTTTTCAAGAAAGGAAAATTCAAAATGAAGAATTCACACTTAAAAGAGAATTCGCGGTATGTGGTCTTAATTTAAATCAACAGCTGCCCTTTATCCTGAAAACAAAGTAATTTTCCTTGATTTACTAGCCGGCTTCATGTGCATGTGACTATAAAGCTGCCTGGAGCCCAGGACAGTGTCTGTACTGAAAAGGTGTCAGCCCCCAATTCTGGCATTTGGAGAGAGGAAAGGGCAGCTGATAATGTCAAATGCTTGCCAATACTCAACAGATAATTACATTTTATCTATTTTTGTATCTCTTTGGGATCAAAACATGGGGGAATATAGGAAGCTGGCTGAGACAGACCATTACTCTATCTAGTTCAGTATTGCCTATACAGTGGTACCTCGGGTTAAGAACTTAATTCGTTCTGAAGGTCTGTTCTTAACCTGAAACTGTCCTTAACCTGAAGCACCACTTTAGCTAATGGGGCCTCCTGCTGCCGCTGCGCCGCTTCTGCACGATTTCTGTTCTCATCCTGAAGCAAAGTTCTTAACCCGAGGTAATATTTAGGTTAGTGGAGTCTGTAACCTGAAGCATATGTAACCTGAGGTACCACTGTACAAGTGTTTCCCAAACTTGGGCCTTTGGACTACAACTCCCATCAACCCTTGCCATCAGGACCAGTGGTCAGGGATGATGGGAGTTGTTGTCCAAAAAACAGTTGGAAACCCATGTTTGGGAAACACTAGTCTATACTGATTGGCAGTAGCTCTCCAAGGCTTCAGACCAGAATCCGTCCCAGCCCTACTGCAACATGCTGGGGACTGAACCAGGGACCTTCTGCACATAGGGCAAATGCTCTAGCTACAGACCTTCCCTCTCCCCACCCTTGCCAGGATTCTCAAGAAAATGATTATGTAACTTGTAATTCCAGGATCTCTTGTGCAACCTGCCAAAGGAATTCTAACACCTTGAACAGTTGTTTCATGCTCAGCTGCTCTCTAGTGCTTGCATACATTTCAGCCGACTTCCTTCTGCATCAGCCTCTCTGCATAGCTGGCTCACCTTAGAATAGTGTAGTCATGTTAGGCTCTCCTCTTTGCCCATTCTTCTTCCACTGGTCCTATGATCTTGTTGCTGCTCAAGTCAGTAGGAGCTCTATTGGACGAAACACCCCCAGGACTTTACAAATGTAACTCTCTTGTAATTATGTACCTGCTGTTAGTTACAAAATGGTGTTTGCTGTGATGGATAATGGATACGTAAGGATCCCAGTAGTGATGTATGGAAGTGAGAGCTGGACCATAAAGAAGCTGATTGCCAAAGAATAAATGCTTTTGAATTATAATGCTGGAGGAGACTCCTGAGAGTCCCATGGACTGCATGCAAGAAGATCAAACCTCTCCATTCTGAAGGAAATCAGCCCTGAGTGCTCACTGGAAGGACAGATCCTGAAGATTGAGGGCACAATAGAGGGGGACGGCAGAGGACGAGATGATTGGACAGTGTTCTCAAAGCTACCAGCATGAGTTTGACCAAACTGCGGGAGGCAGTGGAAGACAGGAGTGCCTGGCGTGCTCTGGTCCATGGGGTCATGAAGAGTCAGACATGACTAAACGACTAAACAACAACAAAGGATTTTTTTTAAATGCCAAGAGTTGGGTTCAAAAGGAGTGTATGGCACAGATGGAGAGACCACAGCCCTCTGGGTTGGACTCCAACTCCCATAATCCCTGATTAACACTGGTTAAGACTGATAAGAAACAGAGTCCTATGTGCAGAAGTCAAATAGCTCATGAACTCTTGAGGCCACTTTTCTCCTTGTCTTTTCATATATTCTATTCCTCCCTGCAGCACTGATTTATTCTCGGTGTTATGTAGCCACGTTAGCATAATACTGTAAACAGTACTGGATATGGTTAGGTAGCAGATGTCTAACAATTTGTTCTAATGTTCATCCAAAATGTAAGTGTGATGAGAAAGCGGATGTGTGCATGCAAAAGCCTTCTTCAAAGTCTTTAACTGCATACAACCGGTACTGAAATTTATGAAGCATGTTGAAACACACAACTTAGATTTTGTTTTGTTTTTCTCCTCAGCATTCTTTCCAGTTCTGCACCAAATCTGGGTAAGCTGATGTGTCCTATACTGGAAACTGCCTCCCTTTTGAACACATTGGGGTTGTGGAGGTGAGGTGTCTCTGACACTGAGGATGGAGAAGTAGACAGGTCACAAGATGTAATTGCTGATTTTTATAACACAGCCTATAATTTACATCATAACAATTGTTTACAAGTAAGTGCAACCCAGACATGTTTTCATGCACCTCCTGCCACTGATCTTGCAGGATGAATCTGCCTTTGTGTGCACTGAAAACCCACAGAGCTATATTTCATACAAACCAGAATGTTATTTTCAAAAGTTACTGCTTGCTTAGCAATTTTAAGGCTTATTATACAGGTGCTGGGAAGGCAAATGACCCTCATGCCACAAGCAAGTTGCCTAGGATTTGAGAGGTGGCAATTTCCCTGATTTGAAGAGCAGGTTATCCACTTTCTGGATTTTTGAACAATTAGATGCTTTGTGAATTGATTTAGATGTTGAGGCAGGTTTAATTTCCGATTTGTGCATTAAATGGCTTGTAGAAGAGAAACAGGAGCTGGAATCCAGCAGTGCCTCTGGATTACAGTATTGTTTGTAACTGAGTTAACTGTTGCAATGCTGAAACTTTAATGGACAGTTGCTCATGTGTGTGTGTTTCCCTTTTCTTCCATTTCCTGCTCCAGATCAGAGCCGTAGCTAGGTGATCTTGCACCCTTGGCAGAACCAACCAGATTGCACCCCCATCCATGGACAAATTAGTTCTTCTTTCCCTTCTCCTCAAATCCCTTCTTCCACCCATTCTTTTCACCCAATTTTAAAAATCTTTTCTTATGAGGCAATAATCAATATTTTTATTTACAGACATATTTATGGACATATTTTAGCCAATTTGGCACCGCCCTCTCGCCTGTGCCCCTGGCGGGGCCCACATCACCACCCCTACCTATGGCCCTGCTCCAGATCACTTTGTCTCCTTTTGTGTCATGTCTATGAGATTATAAACCTGTGGGCAGGGGATGTGACCTGTTTAAAAATCTTTGTACAGCACTTAGGAAAGTTTAGGTACACTGTAAATGACTGATAATAACATCCACATGTGCTTTGACAACAGATGTTATGGCCCCAGAAAGCATGGTGTATGACAACATCGACACAGAACAAAATGATACAAAGTAGGTAAAAACTGTGATAAATGACATTTTGCTCTCATAACCAAAATTCTATTGCCAGCAGTAGTGTTATGTAAATGATTCTGCTGCTCTGAAGATGGACCTCCGGGTATGCTTGCTTAATACACAGTCCAGAGTGAATTTATTTGAGCAAGAATACCTCTAGTACTCCATTTTGAGCCACACCATCTGCCTCGGAATATGAAGGATATGCATTTGGTTTTATTTATGTTACAATCTCAATAGATCTTAAGAGCATTCCCTTTGTGCAAAGGGAGCTAGCGATTTCTGAAAATTATTGGCATTCTCCCCAAGCAACACATTCCCAGCAATCTTTGGAGGGGCCATGATAGCAGGACAAAAACAAAACAGGTTTACAGCATAGATGTACCCCATAGACTGCTTTTCGTGTGGATCCAGGATCACCCCCCCCCCCCCCCCCGTTTGTGAATTGTGGCAATGACTCTAGGTTAACAGATGTGATGACAATCCATGGTGGGGTGTGTGTGTGCTGGCTGCTGGCACCTGTGGTCACATCCTGCCTAGGAGGCCTCCCCATGTGGAGCTCTGCAGCTCGCCCCCCACAACCTTCCACACCACATGTAAGCTTGAAAAAGCCTATTGAATGCAGTAGGAGACTTTTCTCAAGCCTAAATACAGAGCCAGGGGGCATTTTGGAGAGGAAGACTTACAGCTTGGGAAGGAAGGGTTAACCCTCCTGTCATCATGCACAGTGACCTCCCCCAAACAAAACCACCCCCTGCCTCAATTAGATTGCAAATAAGCTTCAAATTTTCTAGTTTAATTGCAGTTGGATAAGGTGGGGAGGTTATAGAAAGTGTGTGTGTGTGAATGTTAGTGAGAATGAATGGGTGTGTGCACTGCATGTCTATATGAATGTATGTGTGCAGTGTGAGAATGTGTGTGGGAGATAGAGATGGTGCAAATGAGCATGATAAAAACGAATTAGTTTTTCAGCAGCATGAGAATAATTGACTACTAAATGTATAACTGTCTCTTCGTGGAGTAGAAAGCCATGGAGATGAAATTCATGTGGCATTCGAAGGAAATTTTAATTTTTGACATCTGTTCTATGTTTACATTTTTTATATATAAAAAAATCCCTTTCAGCTCTACAGCTGAATAAAACTGCTTGGTTCTCCACTTGCAACCTATTGAACTGCAAGTCTGTGTACTGCTGTAACTACATGATTCCTATTGGAAAATGTTTTTGTGATTCAGTGGTGCATGAAATGAGGCCTGTTTGTGTGGGGTATTGTGGTTGATCTCGCTGATACTCATTGTCTCTCTTTGGAGCATCAGCATTTTTTTGCAGCATGTGTGCCATTAGGAAACCTGGTGTTTCCCCAGAGAAAAATGAGATTCATAAAATGGGAAGTTAAAGTTCCTCAAGTCAAAAGACAAGGGTTGGTGGAGAAATGTTGATGGCCCCAAAATGCAATGAAAAGGTGTATTTGTCATTATTTCCCATTTGCTTCAGGAAGCTATGGGAATCTATCCTAAAATAAATCCACTCTCTTTGCTCCTCACTAAATATTAGTAATGGAAAGCCTTGAAGCAACTGTAGTTGATCCCCCTCTCCAGAAACTAATTAGGGAAAATAATTCTGAAACCATGCTTTGATCGTACCTTGTTCTCTCACTAATTATAGTTTAAGCAAACTGGAGGTTCCTGTGTTTGGACATCAAGGGAACCATGGTTGATTTGAAATCTTGTTTGATAGAAGAGAGGGAACCCAAGCCCAAGGCTCTCCAAGGCTCACTTCTGTAGCAGCAAATCATGGTTTCTCATTGCCTCCAAACTAGGCTGTAATTGTTTATTTCTCTAATATTTGCTAGTGTCCTTTTGTTCTTCTGTCCTTTTGGTATTTAAAAAGTTTCCGTGCATATGTAGACACAATTCCTGTATTGTAAAGTTAACGTTTAGAGATGCAGGATAGAAGTAATTTAAATTGGATATAAAGTCTATGTTGACTAGAAAATACATTTGGCTTAATAAATTTCTCCCTTAATAACTTTTACAAATGATATCTTCTAGATTAAATGACATTCTTACAACAGACTCCTATGCATGTTATTTTGAAGTATGTTCAGTGAGATTTGTGACATTTTCCTTTGCATGTCTATGCAGAAGTAAGTTCCATTGAGTTCAGTGGGACTTGCTTCCAGATAAGTATACTCAACATGGATGCTTTCTTCTCACTTGTGAAAAGTGCTCTTATATGTCTCCATCTTATTCCAATACCACCCCACTTTTGTTCTGAATTGCTTACAATGAGTTGCTGGTTTATCATATGTATATTCTTTCTTCATAGGCCTTCCTCAAGAAATTTCTTCAAAGTCAAGAAACATGCTTTAGAGAAGAATAGCAAGATGACAAAAGAAGAAAAGCAGTTTAGAGAGAAGTTCATGGTAGGTTTCATTATTTTGTTTTTACAAAAAGCTTGGAATATGTTGGCATGGTTACCTGCAATGCAGAGTCAACTCTTGCATGTGTATGGTACATGAAAGTCTATTGCACAATCTGTCTTTGGAGGTCTTTAAGCAGAGGCTTGACAACCATATGTCAGGAGTGCTCTGATGGTGTTTCCTGTTTGGCAGGGGGTTGGACTCGATGGCCCTTGCGGTCTCTTCCAACTCTATGATTCTATTCTATGATTCTGTCACCTCCTGTCATGTACAGAACTGTGAGCTGCAATGTTCCAGAAAACTGTTCTGTTTAAATTATTTTGTCATTAGTTGCATAGGTAATTTTTCAGCAGTTTACCAAGGATTCTGGGGGTTGGTTCAGATAGAAACCTGCGAGCTGCAAAGTATAGAAGTAACAGAAGAATTGTAGGCTGCAGAACGCAGCAATCATTATGGCACACGTTTGCTAGAAACATACAGTGGTACCTCGGGTTAAGTGCTTATTCATTCTGGAGGTCCGTTCTTAACCTGAAACTGTTCTTAACCTGAAGCACCACTTTAGCTAATGGGGCCTGCTGCTGCTGCTGCGCCGCTTCTGCACGATTTCTGTTCTCATCCTGAAGCAAAGTTCTTAACCCGAGGTACTATTTCTGGGTTAGCGGAGTCTGTAACCTGAAGCGTATGTAACCTGAAGCGTATGTCACCCGAGGTACCACTGTACTAAAATAGGGCTCCAATACAAGGAAATGTTTTCTAGATCTGATGCTGATTTTTCAAATCAGCTGCTTGAGCCCAGTCAGGAGTATTTCCAGCTACTTATATGATGTATCTGGTAAGCCAGGACATAAACCTCCTAAGAGGTTATCCCAGTTTTGATGCTTGACATTTTCCAGCAGCTGAACACCCTCAGGAACTGTTTGTATGATCTTTATAATGTTTTAGGTAGTGATGGTTAGGATTTACAATGCTGGAGACAGCACTTGTTAGATGTTTCTAGCTGTCCCCTCCCAATGTTTTCCATAGTTTATTATTTAATGGAGTTGAACTGAAACAGTCTAATTTTAAAAAAAATCTAGTGCTCATTTTCATTTTAAATCTGCTTCTGAGACTTTGGGGAAATCAACCTTGCTGTGCTATATTTTGGGAGCCCTGAAACCTGGTAAACGGTGTTTCCTTGTGCTGCTCTGGTTTCGCCAGAAGCGGCTTAGTCATGCTGGCCACATGACCTGGAAAAACTGTCTGCGGACAAACGTCGGCTCCCTCGGCCAGTAAAGCAAGATGAGCACCGCAACCCCAGAGTCGTTCACGACTGGTTTTAACTGTCAGGGATCCTTTACCTTTACCTTTAATACCTGGTGGGTTGGATACTAGGATTATTTTTAAACAAACAAAACCACACAAACCGTAGGCATCATTCATATATTTCATGGTCTATTCAGAAGGCTGCAGATCCTCCTTAATAGTGATTAGAAATGTTCAAACTCATGATATAGCCTGAAATCCAAATAATAATACAACTAGTTCTTCTGCATGCCCAATGAAGGTTTGGCCTTGCATTTCTCAAACATTCATCCATATGCTCAGCCATCCCGATGCTGTGTGGCAGCCTACTTCTGAAACATGAGACTTTGCAAAGCAGCTTGTGATGTAAGTTTGTGTATATCTTTTGTTCAAAGAACCATTCAGGGTGCCCAAGCCCTTTTAGCTACCTATGCTTAATTGAAAGTAACTCCATTATTTTCAATGGGTCTTTTTCCAGTAAGTGTACATTGGATTGCATCTTTATTTATTTTCTTATTCCCTTCTCTCAGTATGATAAGGAGATTGGGGTAATCAATACGGCAGTTGCACACTGCTCAAATACTTTGACCAAAGGAAAACTTGACTTGAGGATCACGGCAGGCGAGCAACTTGAAGTCATTGATATTACGGAAGGGAACCAACTGATATGTCGGAATTCTGAAGGCAAATGTAAGTTTTCTGAGGGGTGTTGAATGGAACGGTCATGTTTTAAGCAGAGCGTAAACAAAAGAGTTTGGGTGGGTAAGAGGAGAGTTGGCAGTCTCAATGATCTCAAACTGGGTATTGGGTATTGCAAGGAAGCAATCTGAACATGTAAGTAGCTCAAATGAAATTCTGGGCTCCCCAGACCCTTCTACAGCTGAGAACCAGACTCCTTTTTCTCGAGAAACCAAAACTCTGCTACCAGTGATGGGCTATGGATTATTTACTTGGATCAGTATTTGACTCTGGCAGTTTGAATTAGGAAAACTTATTCTTGTCATATCTTTAACTATTCACCCGTTTTAAGGCATTTACCGTATTTTTCCGTGTATGACTAGGTTTTTTCCCTTAAAAATGTCAAAAGTTAGGGGGCATCTTATACACAGATACATCTTCCCCCATCTGAGTCCCCCAAAATAAGGGGCGTCTTATAGATGGAAAAATACAGTAGGTTTGGAGGATTTTGCATATGCCTAAAATATTAAGAAAGATTTATGAATATAATTTATTTTGTTCTTTCCTAGATGGATTTGTGCTACTAGAACACTTGAATTTCAGGTAGGTTTTGTGTATTTTTTATCCCGATGCTAAGAGAACAATTTCATAAGCATTTTTGCTTGAGGTTTAGTGTGGCAGGATCTGGTAGTTTTGTATGTTCTTTGAGACAATTAAAGTAAGAGGCTCCTTTATAATTTTATTTTGGGAATGATTCGTGTTCTTACATAGCTGCATTGTTTTATACTTTCTGGATGCCCCATGATCATATTTTAAAGTAGCTGCATTCAAACACCAGTCAAACACTAAGGGAGTTGCTTCTTTTGTTTCCCAATGTATTTATCACTAATAAATAAATACCCATGCGCAAAGCTGGGGTAAACTTGTGCCTTTTCTTTTGTAGCAGACATTAGCACTGTACATCTGGAGCACAACTGTTTCCTATGAAGTGATGATGTATCGATGGCATCCACTGAAAATAAGCACCAGTAAGAAACTTCTTTGCGTGGGAAGAAATAGAATTGAGTTGTCGATGGCAAACTGAATGCTAAGCTTGAATTCTTCAGTAGCTCACAGTTAACAGCTGCCACTTGCTTGAATGATAGACAAGGAGTTGAGCATGGTTGCTTTCCAATATTGCAAGTTCAAAATTGTTTTTCAAGTTCATGCTGTGCCATTTGTGTGACTTGATAATTTAGATTCTAGCTAACTACAGGGATCCCAAGACCCTCATGCACACAGTTAATGAACCTGCATATGTATAGGAGGCTTTCGTCGGATTTTCTTTCCAGTTCCCATCCCCTCCTGAACGAGAGGATTTTCAGTTATGACAGATGGAGAACATGTAAAGTTCCTGTGCATGTGCAGAAATCACCTTGGTTCCTTGGATCATGGCCAGCATACTTACCATTTTGTGTGTGAAACAGCTGGTCTGTGTGTGTGTTGTCAATGATGAAAATGTAAGCCTTGGCATTTGTCCTGTATGCTCCTATATTAAGTCTGCATCAATCCCTGTACATATTAGATGTGCTGTTGGCATACTTGAAACATGCCTTGTAGATGTAAATAAAATGAAGTATGAATTGACATTTAATAGATTGTTTTTGAAGGCGATGCTGCTTAAAACTTGGCTTCCTGTTTTTATTTAACTTAATCTGTAAGTAGCTTAAATAAAAGAAGGGAAGTAGCTTTGAGTTAAGAACAAATGGCCATGGGGGGTGGGGGGTGGGAACACTAGTTCAAAGATGAGAGGCCTTGACACAAATGCATGTTGGCCTGTTCTTCTGGTTTTGTGGTAAATGGGCTGGTTTCCCTCTAGATTTACACTGTCTTCACAGCCAGGCATCCCATGGTAAACTGTGCAAAGAAGGGTTGAATGGGAGTATGTGCAATGAATATCTGAACTTATTGTAGAAGACTCGCCAAAGAAAGTAAAACTAATGCAGATTGGTAAAAATAGGCACCGTGTGCACAGAGGTCTTGAAAACTACATTGTTTCAAGTTTGTACAATCAAATTAGAGTTTCTGTTTGTTTCAACAATTATTAATGTTATAACAATTGATTGGCTTTGTTAGAAAACATGACTCGTTATGGACGCCAATTGTAGAAATGGCACTAGTTATAATGACCAGATAGTACAGCATGTGGGGGAAATCTGAATAAAAGCCAAATCCCAGTCTCAAGCAAGAACTTCTTTAGAATTTGATACCCTGGAGTTTTGATTTTCTAACATGTGGACGGAATTAAGTGTGCTGACATGCACGCTTGCTTTCAAAGTGGCTTAAGCTTACAAAACACAGGTTTGTCAGCACAAAATATTTAACTTCCATAATCTCAGGAGAAAACTCAGAAGAAATGTGGATTTGTGTAAATCAACAGTTTCCACATTAGATAAACTTAACGTTAATTACTTTGACTTGGCTTGTCAGTCTCTTTGATATGCAACCACCGGAGCTGAATTGTAGAAATGAAAAATGGATTATTTTGATGGCAAATACTGAGATATTTCCTTGATAGTCATGTCAATTAGCTGAATTTCCCTACACTGTGCTAGAATCTGGGCCTCTCTTTTTTTTTTTTTTTTTAGCAAAAAACCTATTTCAGGCCCAGTACCTGTACATGGATGCCTGAAGTTAGTGTTGGGAAAAATACCATTAAATAGTATGTGGGAACAAACTCTAGATTAGCTTTCTGCCCTTATTTCTAGTGGGCAATACGAACGGGCTTTCCTTAATATTGTGCCTGCCTTTGTGCCACCCCGTGATTATTTTTCACTTTTAATGGCAATTCTCTGGAAGCTAGCGTTTTCTGATAACTTGCTAAGCATTTTCTTCCACACGCTGCTCCCTGGTAATTCAAGACATACCTCACTTTGCTATAAGCAGACAGAAGGTATCTTAAGTTCTTTGATTTTATCACAAGAACAGCTCAAGCATGTAGCATTTTGTAAGATTCTCATCTCTTTATTAAAGTGCAAATGTCAACCATGAAGTAATAATCACAAACAGTGTGGTACAATAAAAAGGGAGGGGGAAAATCAACACCAAAATAGGTCAGTGAAACTGCAGCCACCCAACCTTCATTTTCTGCTTAAGTTACAAAACTAAATGGGCAGGGAGTAGTGCCTTCCGTGCAACACTGTCATATATGCAAAACACTGATCGGTTTTAAGATCATCCAGACTTGCTTTCCTATCTGAACAGGGATGCCAGCTCGGATTGGATTTGGACATGAATGTCTGAGAAGCGAGATTGAATTAAAATTTGAGCCATAAGATTCTTAGGCTTCTCACCCACCCTTGCCAGCTCCCAAAAGACCTTTCCCCTAGCTCCTGCTCCCCAAAACTGAATCCTCTCTACTTTTCAGGCAGAAGCGGTAGCATGCAAGGGCCCTTCCTCCTTTTTCTCTTTCTCTCTATTCCTCCTGTACTGATAAGCAGCATCCTGGAAGCTCCAGGGAACCATGAAATATATTATTTCTCTCAAGGACCAAAAGGAAAGGGGAAGTTAGTTTCAGTAAAGTGGGTTAGCAGGTAGGGCATCTGGGAACTCTGAAAACTGGCTGGACTGGGAGCATTCTTCTGAGCCCTCAGAATAGCTCTAAATATAATAATTTGGGGGCAACAATTGGGAGATCAAAGTTAAGCCACAGGTACGTTTGAGAGAGCTTGCCTATCTCCACTTTTGTCAATTAATGAAGGTTGGGTATCCAGAGTTCATGGCATTCCTCCATTTTTACATAAGAGAAGCTGCATGACACAGGCTTCCCTGCTATTACCCAAGTTACAAGTAGTTCAAGGACACAGTTGTCAGGTGGCTTGCAGTTTTGTTGTGCACACTGAAGAAGAAAATGCTGCTAGATTTACAAAATATACATACAAAGGTTTCTTAACACAGAAAAACTGGGTTTACTTCCAAAGTAAGAATAAACACTACTGTATCATTGGTATTCATTTCAGAGCTTTGTGAGGTTAGGATACATTCACCACTTAGGGAGAGAAATGCATGAATGAACATGGAGACACCAAATAAATAAATTACATAAATAAGTTTGATCAGTTAAGGCATTTTCAGCAGGAGATTCAAGGCTTTGTGAGGGGAGAATATACTTTATCTGAATGCAAGGGTAAGAGAGAATTAGAAGATTTAATATTGTGACCAGGTTTCTTGTCTACTAAATGTGTGTAAAGAAATACTGCTGTTCAATGCATAGAAGACTGCATTTACTAAGGGTTTAAATGCTTAATTTTACAGTAACTTAGAATTTCCACAACCAGAAAAATCAACACATTGCAATTTATCGCATAGCTTCTGACGTTCTTGAGTCAAAGTCACTTGCGTGCAAGTAAGAGAAATTACATTTGGGATATTAATTCTTCTTGAAAGCAACTGTCACTCCTGAAGAGACAAGACAACTTTTTGAACTGAGTAATGGCTTGCCTTTTCGGGCATGGGAGCTGCTTTGGAGAAACATCAAAGAAAGGCATAAGAGCATTGACTGTTACTTTTTGCTTGTATGCTGACTTGCTTGTAGTGTAAGCCATAGCCTGGTATCTGATCTAGTGTGCACAGAGGAAGTTCTCCTGCCCACAAACATTTTCTTGCTCACTTCAATGGAAGGGCAGCTCTACATGTGCAAAGAGCTGTGCCTGTGGACCTGCTACTTGCTTTGAAGTGAACGGGGCATCCTTCAGAATCTCCTCCTGTACATTGTATGTAGTGGATTGGGACACACTTTAGCTTCCTATAAAAGCGTGCCAAATCTTAATAGCAAACATGTTAAACACTGGATGAGATGAACCTGAATCCCAAATAAGTCATGGATAACCTGGGGCTGGAGTGGAGAAAAGAAAGGAGTGACAAATTATTTTTAAAAATAGCTGGATAAAATAAATGTTAGGGTAGGTGCCACAGAATTCAGCCCCTAGACCTAGGAAGCTGTCTTATACTGAGTCAGAAAATACTGGCTCAAATAACTGTGTATTAACTACACTGAGTAACAGCAGCTCCGCAGGGCTTCAGTCAGTCGTCTTTCCAAACCCTATGCTGGGGATTGACCTCTGGGCCTTTTGCATATAAAAAGCATGAGAGCGAATACTGACCTACATGGCTCCTCCACAATGGCATCCTAGCTGCTGCTCTACAGGAGGTTTCCAACAAGAGGTTTTATCCCATGCAAATGCAAACACTGAGGCAACGTGAGAACACAGCAAGCACACTTCAAGTATTTAAAAAATCTGCACCTAGGGTACTGAAGGCAGTGCACTAAATGAGTGGAAATGAATCGTTTGTGATTTTTAGCAGCTGATATGAGAAGGCACGGTTTTGTATTCTCTAGCTCAAGCTGATCTTCCTCCTAAAAACAATATGCTACCACTGATAATAAACGGCAAATTGCCTAGACTTACTAAGCTACGTCTGTAAATTACGTCATATGTGGTGTGTGGTGATGCGAAGAAATTGGTGCGATTCTACCACAGATGCAGCAGGGACCACTGGGGGGGGGGGGGATTCGTGCAAGGTTAGTACCCTTACTGGAAACAAAGTTTAAAGACTACAGAATTTATCCTGTATTATATTGTGCTATTTTAAATCCTTATCCAGTGTTCCTACTAGAAAATAGCTAGTGGTTTCTTATCTGCAACACGCCATTAAACCAGCAGCTGAAAATTGTGCTTTAGTGCTCAGCTTTGCATAAATGCATCTATTCTGCTTGCTCAAATACATATTTGCACGTGTGTGTTGGCTATCTGGCATACATTCCTTTGCCTGACTGGAATTAGACTTGAAAGAAGTCTTCTCTTGTAGTGTGGTGTGTGGATGGTGCCCACAATGATTTGCCCACATGGCAAATGTGTTCATGGACCCCCCAAAAGGTTAGCACCGCCTTTTTAAGGGTAGAATAGCAATTAGTCTTTAATGTCGGTGATCACTTTGGCAGATGTTTTGAAGCACCTGACACTCAGATGCTTCTAAATTGTAGTTCTAATTCTTGCCACAGTGGAAGTATGACAATGAGGATGTATCCACACGAGATGTGGCTTTTTATTATTGGCAAGCAACGTCTGTGGTGCCAGATCTCGGCCAATGCTCCCAGGTGCGACTGACATTACAAATAATTTATAACCACTCAGAAATACTAATAAAACTATTCTTCGTCTCTTATCCTGTGGTAGTATCAAATTATTTATTTAAAAAGTAGCACTGATTCTTCCCCCGCGCCCCCCCCCCGCTCCCAATATTAGTAGTGTCTTTCTTAAAAAGAGGTAAAGTGCAATAAAAGTGCTAAATTTAAAAGTAGCAATTTAAGAATTTATGTCTGTCATATAAGTAAGGGTTAAGAGTTGGCCAAGGAAACCTGTTCCTATGCACTATGCATGGGAAATATTTTAACAGCCCAGGAAAAGACAATGACATTCCACTCAACTGGTAGTGGAAATAGTTATATTGCTAACTCTTCCCTACTGCTACCTTTCTTCTCCCAACTATTTCCTTCGGCCAAACTGATGGGCTCCCTATATGGAGTGAGCTTTCAGAGCATTTCAAGATGAAGAATTGGGGGCTAAGTCAAAGAAGCAGAATTGCACAGAATATAGCCTGTATTTCATGTATTAGTCATGTGAAGGGGTTCTGTGAGATTAACCCCTGATACTGCACAGCTTACCCACACTGGCATCCACACACTGAGCATGGGTGTGTGGGTGGGGTGCTTGGGGGAGCCTACACATGTAGAGAGGTACGCACAGAGGCTTCCCCACTTACATGGCTGTGTTCAGTGTCTGGGACAGGAAAGCTGTGCAATGCTGGGTGAGCGGGGCCAGCGGTACAGCCTGCTACTCCTTCAGCCAAGGCAAGTCCTTTCCTATGACTGTGTGAAGTAAGCCATAGTGCCTCCTAGGAAAATGAATATCCTGCAGTAGTTCAGAACAAACGGGAAACTGAAAAACAGTTTTGATAAAACGATGCTGTAACAATGATGGAGAAGACTTGTTTGGCAAATGTTTTCCGACAGAGGCTTTTGACTAAAGCTGTGCCAACTGTTCTCCAATTATTACTATTTATTTATTTTTTAATAACTGTTTATGGCCCCAGTGTAGTTTTTTGGCCCTCTTGTCTTGAATTGGAGCCTATTCTGCTTCCTTTTAGTTTATCAGGCAATTGATATCAAGCCCACTATAAAATTAAACAAAAGCAACTAATACTTATTAAGATAAAAGTGACATAAAAATCCACCCCCCCCAAAATGTTACTGAAACATCCACACAAGCTATAGCTTTGTCATCCTAAAAGCAAGGTTTTTACCCTTTAAAAATGGCATGTTATTGCAAATTTAGTAAACCTGATTCCTTCAGCTATCCTGCAGAAAAGGAACAATAAAATAATAATAATATAATAATAATTTATTATTTATACCCCGCCCATCTGGCTGGGCCTCCCCAGCCACTCTGGGCGGCTTCCATAGAAACCAAAAATACAGTAAAAACACAAGTTATTCCTGCTTTATCAGTATATCAGTAGAGGTCACAGTCAATTAAGCTTTGGAGGTACATTGAAGCCCTGAGGTCTGGAACAGTATTGTCAAATTTACATTCCAGCTTTCATGAAACAGCACACGGAAGGAATTCTATCTGCTCTTATATTAGAAAGGTAAATTTGGCTGCTGTCCTGTTTTGGGGGGTTGGCGGGAATAGCCAGCGTCTTTGTCACTAGGAAGAACATTCAAAATGAAATGCAAAACTCAAACAACTCCTTAGACCTCAAGGGCACTGGCCTGTACCATGAAGGGAACCCCACATGAGGCTGCCAAAATATATTTTGGTCAACGTAATGACAAGTCTGTCCGGTGCAGCCTCCCTCTGTATTATAATTTCTCAGTCAGTTGTGAGACAATGACCATGAGCACCTGTGATTTGTGGAGTATGAAATACATTTCTTTCTTTTTGCCTAATGAAACAGCACAGCCCACCAACATGTTATATTTACCACTGTGAAGGGCTACTTCAGGGCCAACCGTACGCCATTTGTGAAGAAAGTGCATCCTGAGATGGCATCCCAATGTTGGGTCAGCATGGCTGATGCACTGCAACATTCAAGACTGATTATCTGCCTGCTGCCCTACTGCAGAATGCACACTACACGCGGTCAGAAAACATTCAAGACACAAAGTTTGTCCCACTGCAGCTCTATGTTGGACTAGCTTTGGCTCAGTCATTAGGAAGAAGGAAAGTAGAAGCTGATGTGTTTATAATTCAACAGAAGTTTGAATAGAGGAAAAGGTCACGGAGGGCGAGGTATGGAAACAATGAGACACATATCTTATTTTTTGCAGATGTGAAGAGCTGGTTGGAAGCAACAAGGTGAATTGAGAAAGAAGGGGGCAAAAGGCAACATAACCATGGTTCAAGCACTGAAAGATGTTGACGATCTAACTGTAGAGAGAAAAGGAGCAGACTGGGAAACATTCCTGACTCCTAGTAAATTTTCAGATCTTGGGGATTACAGAAGCCTGACCCAAGTCCCAGACAAAGTACACACCTTGAGGGGTTGAGTCCACTGTGGATTCCTAGTTATCTCTCTTAGGACATATTTCAAAAGACAATAGGGCCTGGGAGCAACTGGTTCTTCCTGAGAACTGAATGCCTGGTCTTGATCAGTGGGAAACAGATTGTCTAGCCTTTATGGCAAGCACAATCTGCTCTGCTCTTGCTCCCACAGCTGGCTGTGTAGCGGAATGCCAACCAGCTGGACCTTGTGACAAGAAATGCACTCCAGTATCTGAATTTTTAAAAACTTATTTGGTTTGGTTTTTAAGGTCATGGATTAAACAATTTTAAAGCCCTTTTTATGATTGTCAGTTATATACATTTCAATAGTTTTACAATTATTCTAACATTTCAAAACTCAACTTCCTTCCTCCTCTTTCTGAGATTTCTTAATTTTATTTTTATCATTCCCTGCATATTCTAAGTTAACTTATTCTTTTACTCATCTACTTTAAATATATACTCTTATGAAACTGCAGGTTATTACAATAATCCTGCCAATGCCCTTATCTGTTTACAATTAAGAAGTCATTTCTTGAAGAGGTTATGCTGACGAAGATCTGTGTTGGAATCAGGATCAAGCAGATAAGGTTAAAAAAAGAGGAATGAAGCCACAGCAGAAAAAAAAACCCCAGGCTCAGTCCTGAACGGAGGTCCATTCATCTTGCAAGCCAGGATATTCTTCATTTGATTCTTTACCTTAATGCTCCTAATTTTATCCATTACCCTCTTTCCTGCTGTATTGCTGAATACACTCTCTAATTATCTTGCTTTATGCTGGTGAACAAGGGTGTTATCAAAGGACCTCACTCCTGAAGAAAGATATAATTTTTTCTCCCCCATCCCACTATTATGAGTTTTACATAGATGGTTACAGCAATCTTTATCTGCTCTACAGCTGCCATGGGGTTAATGATTGCTCCTCATTTAAATATACAGGCCTTGCGCTTTGATATTTCTGGTACAAGGCAGGGGCTGCAATGATTGATGGAAGACTAATAATGTGATTAAGAGCAGGCTGCGAGTATTGCTTATGGGATATAGTAGGTGGTCTGAGCTTAACAAGCCCAGGACAATGAACAGCAGTGAGCACAAAATGGTTATGAAAGGCTGTAGTGGAAAGAATTCCTTTGGAGGGAACAGAAACTCCCAAATGCAAAACTTTAATTAAAGCTGTGAAAAAATGTTGCTGTGGGATGTTTACTAAATGAGATGGTAGCCCTGTGCAACCATGTCACAAAAGGCTTTTTTCCAGCATTCAAGTGCTGACTGACTTCTAGTGATCGCCAGCTAGGAGATTCAGTATCCAAACAGGGGAGAGCAAAGGATACATGTACACACACCCATCAGCCACTTCTGGGCAGCAAGAGAGGAGGCAAGGTGGGTCTGGTACATGCACTGCAGGCATATATTATAGGTATGTGTGTGTGTGTGTGTATACACACACAAAATGGTGTGTCCTTTTGTGCACCTTGTTGGCACTGTTGCTGTATAATTACAGCCTTGCACTCTGCATACTGACCCATCTCTTTCATTCTAACAGATTTGTCTTTTGAGGATGTACAGCAGGGGTGGCTAACCCATAGTCCTCCACCCTTTTTTTTTTTTTTTTGTTTGGGGCAACAGGTCCCCCTCATTCCCAGTCACAGCAATTAGGGCTGGAGTCCAACAACATCTGGAATGCCTCAGGTTAGCCACCCATGATCTACAACTCTCTACAAGGGTGTGAAACACCCTAGCAGTAATCAAAACTATGTTAAGAGTGTGCTGAATTCAGAAAAGGACTAAATCAAAGGATATATTGGATGTAGAACTGCCTACGCATTGTTCCTCAATGGTAATACCCGATTCTCTCTCTTATTTTGCCACAATATGACAGTAATATAATAGAGTCAGGCCACTGTTGTTGACTATAATGGTCAGCAGAATTTAAATCCTGCTCTCCACTGTTTTAGGAAATTGTGGGTTTTTCCTGCTGTGGTGCGTTACTTGACAGAAGTGTGCTTAGAATGGAGGAATGCACTTGTAGGCTGCAGCTGTTCATTCATATGAACCTATGAGCAGGGAACAAGATTCCTGTTGACTCTGAACATTCAAAGAGCGCTTCCACGAGGCGGGGAGTGGGGAAGGGAGAGAGAATGTTACACTGCAGCTTGGCCACAGAGGCTTGTCATCAACTGTTTCCTAGCCAGAGATGCCTGAGACTAAAACCTGTACATATTTGATATGTGGGATTGAAAACATTCAAAAATTGCACTTCTCATCGAGCTACGGTCCTTCTACAAAAGGTGATTTTACATGTTACAGTAGGTGAAAGAACAGCAAAGGTGAAAATTTCTTCCACATGCGTAAAGTGAAAATCAACCCCATCAGAAGGATAAAGTATACATTTTCTGAAATCAGTTTTTTCAGAATCCTTTGGAGAAATACTCAAGTATTCAGGAACATTATTGCACTGATATGTTTACAATGGCAGGGGCACTGTGGGTTCTGTGACTGGAGACATTTTTCAGATTTTTGGCAGACGTTGCTGTTTCCTGCATAATTGAAGCTTAGTGTGGCAAGCGATGAGACTGGACAGTGATCAGCTGTTGGACAACGGGCCCAAAGCCCTCCTCCACTGCTTTCTACCTCCACTTCTACCACAACTTCTACCACAACTATTCCAAATTCCTTGCAAAAATAATGAAGCAAATTCTGCAATAAGGATTACATAAAATCGAACACATTTGCCTACTTCCCTTAATATACATCATATATTCTGGGTACCGAATCTGGGATTTCTACCTCAAGGATTAGGTTTCTTGCTGCACATGCCCAAATGATCCTTTGACATGCAGCTTTTGCAAAGAAATCAAGCTTCTGAATGATACCTGTCAGCGAGCCAGCGCCATGATGAGACTGGCACACATTTCAAAGAAATCCATGGTGTGGCTACCGAGACGAGGTGTCACAGAGGTCATGCTCCCGGTCAAGGAGCCCATGAGAGACCCAGGAAGCGACTGGCAATCAGCGGTGGCGGAATCGAGACTCAGCCTCGGTCTGTGCAAGCGGGCTGCGGAGCAGGAGCGCTGAGGTGTAGAAGAGCCTGACCTTTGCTCCATGACATCATCTTGAAGGCAAAAACAGAAAACAAAGGTTTTAAACATCTGCTCAGGCTGATAGGAGGCTACTGTTCCTTTCTCCGGCAACTGACTTTGCTTCTATGCTTTATGGCAGCCTCTCTTCAGAAAGTGTGGCTTGCAAGAAGAGACTGAGATAAGCTTGATACGTGGAAGACATTTCAGGAAACATACAATAAACTATAGCAAAACCCATGCAAGCATTGCTCACCCATCTCCCCCATCCTTGGGCCATGGCTCTCTCATATTAAGTTTGGGGAGTGGGAATGAGCCACAATGCAGGAGTTCCTGTGCCACAAAGATCGCATGAGAAGTTTAGGATCTTAAAGTTGTAGAGTTGGAAGGGACCCCAAGAGACATTTAGTCCACTCCTGCAATGCAGGAATCTCAGCTAAAGCATCCATGACAGATGGCCATCCAACCGCTGCTTAAAGACCTCCAAGGAGAGTCCACCACCTCTCATGGGAGTCTGTTCCACTGCTTAACAGCTCTTGCTGTCAGAAAGTTATTCCTGATGTTTAGTTGGAATCTTGTTTTTTGTAACTTGAATCCATTGGTTTGGTTCCAAGCCTCTGGACCAGGAGAAAACAAGCCATTTCTGCCTATCTCCTTCAAACCACACTTTCTCTGCAAACTCTTGATGAGGTAGCTGTTTCATCTCCTTTTTGTGCTCTGTACACTGCCAGCTGACTCTCTCTTTTGCTGCATCTTTTTAAATATTCTTAATCAAGCCTAAGACTATCCTTTCACTTTGCTTCACCTGCCTCTCTTGTGTCCCTAAGGTTGTAGCCTATTTCAATGGAATTTAGTGCTATTCAAGCTTCCATACTGCTGGCTTTAAAAGGACGCTGCTGTTGGACAGCTGCGTTCCATGTGTATTCACTCAGAAGTAAGTCCCACTGTGTTAAATGGGCCTCGCTCCCAACCAAGTATGCATATGACTGCAGCCTAAACTGCACATTAACTTGGGGAAGGGGAATCTGTGGCCTTTCAGATGTTGGATTTGAATCCCCACTAGCCCAGCCATCATAGCCAAAGAGCAGGTGGGAGTTGCAGACTTTTTCTTTGGAATGCACACTTAATAGTTCATATTTGCATCGTTTTATTGAATATTTAAGGCCCTTTGTATTTTACTGTAAATTGCTTTGGGATCCCTCTGTATGTGGGAAGCAAATTAGAAATATAATAGAGTAAACATATAGAGAGCCACAGATTGACTATCCCATATTTAACTGGGCTGGTGCCAAGGAAGAGACTGCACCGCTTCTGAGTTCTGTGGGAAAAAAGCACTGGTAGTAATTAGCTGAATATTCACAAGCTTTGACTGTCATGTTGAAATGTGTAGCTTTGATGACAAAGAACCTTACGTAAAACAGCTAAATTACATAAACATCTACAGTATTATTTTGGACATAATGAATAACTGAAGTGATTCTTAGCTGTAATGAAAGTGAAATTTACTGTATTGTAAGACTGCAATGCCCCCTGTGGCGCAATGGGTCAGTGCATCTGGCTGCTAACCAGAAGGTTGGTGGTTTGAGCCCACCCAGGGATGGCTGTGGGCAGGGTTTCTGCATTACATGGGGTTGGACTAGATGACCCTTAGGGTACCTTCCAACTCTACAATTCTATGATTTTATGAATTCTTAACTGGGTAAAAGTCCTGTTGAACTCCATGGGGCTTACTTCTGAGTATGTAAGGGACTGCACTGTAAAAAATAATATTGTGTCTCAACTAGTAGCAGTAATTGTAACAATTCTACAGAGGTGGGGAAGAATTTCACTGCAAAAGTTCATTATTTGGAACTCCAAAATGGTTTATGGTCAGAAAAGGTTTGCAACAGAATTATCCATTTAAGGGTTATTGTGAATCCTGCTAGGAGTGGAATTCTCTCTTAACCTACCCAACTGCAATTAAATTGTCACAGTTAAGATTAGAGGTGACAAAAAGATTAAGGTAGTACTGCTGGAACAGCAGTCCTCACTAGGAGATATCATAAAGTAAAATAAAAATAAAAAGAGTAGATGGGGAAAGCGGGTTTAAAAAAACAAGGAAAAAACTTCCTTCGCGCTTGTGGTTTTATTCTACAACATTTCCTGCTTACCATCAATGCTTTTAAAGTCCAACAGATAGCTGCGATTGTCAACCTGATAAAGCTGCAAACTCATTTTCACGTAATTTCCCGTCACTGGATTCTTTCTACGGACTCTAAGATGATAGGCATTCACCACCTAAAACATGTAATTGTCTTTCAGGAAAAATGGGTTTATGGCACAGGAGAAACAGTCTTTTTTCTTTCTTTCTTTTTTTGCAATTTCACATTTCAAGAAAACAACTCTGCCTTAAGCATAGGCTGGCAGTGCAATCCTACACAGGTTTGCTCCCAGGTTTGCAGGTCAACTGATGGCATTCCAACAAAGGTTTACTCAAGAGTAGACCCACTGAAATTCATGACCGTGACTATGTTAGGTCAACTCAGAATAAACCTTAGTTGACTATTACCCTCAGTGTCCTTTAAGAAAAGAAAATATATTTTCAAAACACTTCATAACCATCTATCCTACCCAGAAATGCTTTTTGTGCAAGGATATCAGATGCAGCCCCTTCTTCCACTTCTGGGTAATCAAGGTTAGGTTTGTCTCACCTAATACACATTTGCAGACTGGGGAGGGGGGGCAGGCTGGACACCAGTCTAGCCCACTTCAGTTCTGTTCTGTGATGACCCATTTATAGCTACTCCAGTTTATAAGAGATCTGCATATCCTCCCTTCAATACAATGGTTTTGTTCATTCATGGAATTGTCTTTACCTCCTTGTTACGAAGCATGCGTGAGTACAGATTAGAAAGGCTCCATTAAATAAACAAATATTTGGCCCTGAAGTCAGCCCCAAAGCAATCACTTGGTTTAAATAAGCCTATATGAATAACGGGCCCTAACTACAGACACAGACTTTTAAGTTTTCCAGTAACGCAGCACACAGTATTACTACAAAACGAACAGAAAGGAAGTAAAATGCCAGATCGATCAAGGTGTTCCCTTCTGAGTGACTGTGATTGTGTGTAGATAGACAGTGGAGTCTCGCCTGCCGGACCCTCCCCACTGTCCCTTCCCCATCACAGAGGATGGAGCCTATACACATGCACCCAGATCCCCCTTTAGAAACATTTCTCTCCGACACACCACACTGTTCAGATGGGGCACGAACCTCAGGGGTGTAGCTAGCAGGATTCTATTCAGAAAGTCCAACTGGGCTCCTGCATCGCATGCTAAACCCTTGTTATGTTCAGGCACGAATGGATAACCTGCAGCCCTTTGAATGTAGTTGGACTATAAATCCCCTAAGCCCCAGCCAGCATAGCAGGGCCCTTAATGTGCTAGTTAACCCATCCCACTCTCTGATGCTGGTTCTTAGTTTTAAAAGAGACGTTCTCTGAGGGGAAGGCATTCCTGGAAAAGCTCAGGCATGGAACACGGCAGGCTGTTATAGACTCTCTTCCACCTGCTCCATTCCTTCCTGTGTTTTTCTTCTAAATATCCTTCCTGGAAACTCTTCTAAAGCCTTCTTCCTTCCGTCATGAAAAGGAGGGTTTTCAACATGAGGAGTCAGGTAATTAGAGCAGCAGTCCTAGTCCCGCCATCCATAATATAATATATAATATTTATTATTTATACCCCGCCCATCCAGCTGAGTTTTCCTAGCCGCTCTGGGCAGCTCCCAATCGAGTATTAAAAACAATACAGCATTAAATATTAAAAACTTCCCTAAACAGGGCTGCCTTCAGATGTCTTTTAAAAATAGGATAGTTGCTTATTTTTTTGATATCTGATGGAAGGGTGTTCCACAGGGTGGGCACCTTTACCAAGAAGGCCCTCTGTCTGGTTCCCTGTAACCTCACTTTTCGCAATGAGGGAACACCAGAAGGCCCTCGGCGCTGGACCTCAGTGTCCGGGCAGAAGCTTCTCTCCTATTGGGCTTCTAGTTAGCAGGGCTATGTATTAGTGAATGAGAAAACCAACTGTACAAATGCGGAAACTGGCATTGACCACATTATTGGGAGAGGGGAGCGGTGTCCCACTGATTATTTCTATAAGCAACAAGTTTCTAGTCATTATGGCTCTAACAACAGACAACGCATGGGACAGCTGAATTGCGATGATTAGGAGGCAGGGTTTTCTCTACCTATGTAGCTCTGTGCCCTAACAATGACTAGAAGAATTATTCCATATAAGCAAATTGTTAAATTATTTCAAAATAAGCAAAGACATGCAATTTTGGCTTCGTTTTAAAATGTATAGGTCACAGAATTCTCTTTCCTTGGCATGGAATGTTGGTTCAGTTTGTACAGGATATTGGAAGCAATCCTATTTACACGTACCTGGGAGGGAGCCCGACTGAAGACAGCGAGACTTACTTTCAAGGGTACATACAGAGGATTCATAGAATCATAGAGTTGGAAGAGACCAAAAGGGCCATCGAGTCCAACCCCTGTAGAACCCCTGACCTAATCTGTATTGAAATTGTCCTTTGTTTTTTCCGGTGTTATGCTCCGCTGACTAGCTGTACGAGTTAATCTGGTCTGTGACCGTTTAATAAAATTTGATTTGGTTTGAACCCCTGTAGAACACCTGTACCTTGCTTTTCTCATTCGGCAACAGGCAAAGCAGCCAAGAGAAACAAAGAATCAAAATGCACACAACAAAATGTAATAAAGGCAGTAACAAAACAATAGCAGCAGGGAAATAATCAACATCTAAGCAAGCAGAACAGGCAAGGAGCACAGGTTCCTTAAATTAAAATTTGTATGTATTTATCTTTAGTGCATACGGGGTTTGTTTTTTAAGCAGCTGCTTCAGTAAACATATCAAATGTAGCATATGTCAGTAAGCAAGGCAGCAGAAGACTGCATTTCCATTTCTTACTGAGGACTTGAAGTTAAATCAGAACAACGAAAGAAAGTGAATCTAATGATGCCTCAACACTAATGCTTGCTCATAAACCACTAGCTCAAAAAGGTGGGGTGGAGGCATACATAGGAAAACAGAAAACCTCACGAAGATAACCATTAATCCTCAAGATCAAGCTTACCCCCCAAATGTGGCTGGAAGTGACTGACATTAGGATTGTGAAATGAAGGCACCTTATGTGCAGGGAAATACTGTGGAAACCAGCAACTACCACAATCCTGTGGCAAAAAGAAGACTCAGCTAATATCAAGTTATTTAAGACAGATTTAAGGGAACAATATTGCTTTTTCTCCCCTGACCACACGGTTCTTGGATACCATGTAGAAATAACATCTATTTATTAGGAGCTTTCAGTAAGATTATTTACCCAGAAGGGAATTAGCTACTATAATTAGAAATGTGGAGCTCCTGTTATCCCTACCACTGTGCAAGGCAGAATTATCTGCCTATCCTCAAGCTTAGGAAGCTTAAAAAAGAAAGTATGTTTTGTTCCCCGCCCCCTTTAGGTCAGTAATTAAAAATATACATTATTTAACCACTTTGAAGGTGCTAATATTCACAAAGAGGATGATGTGAGAGTAAGCTAATAATAATTAATGATGAGACATGGCGAATACTATCATGGCCATTGGAAGATTGCTCATCTACAGTGCAATTCTAACTCCCAGGTGCTGATGGCTGGAAGAGGCTAGAATGGCTTTTGGACGCTTCACTGCCAGCCACTGAACCAGAGGTTCCAGCTGTGCTGGGCAGAAAGCTGCGGACAGCAGTTGTCCCAGTGGCGGTGAGGCCGCCAGATCCAAAGTCCTGCGCAGACCCAGAGGGGACCGAACCTCAGGCCCCTCTGCTGCACCAGCCTGGGTCTGAAGTACAGAGAAAGTAAGAAAATAAAAAAGCATGTGTGTTTGTGTGCAGGCCTTCCACCTTGGGCAGTGTGAGTTAGAAAGGCTTGGGTTGCAGTGGTAGATCTGCTGCTCCACTTGTCCTCCTCAACCTCATTTAGGATTGCTATGCCTGTTATTATTAATACAGCTGGGGACCTGGAGAGTGCCTACTTGCCCATGTTCTGATAGTCGCTGGAGGCCCTCTTCCAGGTGTCCCCACCACCAGGTGAGGCAGGTGATCACTGGGCCTCCTTGTTTGTCGTGCCCCAGTCCTGAAACTGCCTCCCTGGGCAGTCTGGCCTGGTGCCTATTCTGCTGTCCTTTCTGCACCAGGTAAAGACCTTTACACTCTACCAGGCTGCGAACCTTTTAACTCTGATTGAATCTTCCTGCTCGCTTTATGCAGTTTAAATTCCGTAAATATTTCTTGTGTGTTTTATTTGTCCTGTTCTCTTGATCTAAGCTGCTCTGAGAATAATTATATTGAGGGGGCAGCATTTGAATGCATTAGCAAATACATAAACAAAGCCAGTTAACTGAGAACTTACCGGAGGTATTAATTAATTAATGCATTATTAAATATTATTAATAATGCACCAATGCACAATTAATTAATGCATTGTTTAATCTTAATGTCATTTAATGCCAAAATAGGCTTCTACGTTGTTTACAAAGTATTAAAAAAACCTGGTATGCAGATAGTAAAATATAAACTTCCATTATCAAACGTTGAATAGCATTCAAAGCCTTCATATTCCTTACCTTCCACTCAAAATCTAGCTGTTTCATAGCACGGTACACTTCAGCCATGATGTCATAAGGCCTGCTTTGACTCCGTATTCCTAAATGCCACTTGGCTTTTTTCACAGTCAATGGCTTTGGCTTAGTGGTATTCAGTGCATCCAAGGGGCACTTTCCTTTGGGAGTATCTGCTACGAGAGGAGGCATCCGTTCCGGGTGGGGCTTCACCCCGGGAGGGATGTGCATAGTGTCATCCATGAAAGAGCCAGTGGGAGGGCTGGAAGCAAGGTAGAACTCACTGGCTTGGTTCATGATTCTCCGATTGTCAATAATAAGGTGATAAGCAACCGCAAGCTGGTCTTGAGGATCCCCACTGTACAAGCTGGTCATCACCTCTGACTCAGTGCACTCGAATTTTTCACAAACTTCCCGCACGGCATCGTCGTCGATAACATTGGCGTCGTAAGAAGGATCCTCTGGAAACAAGTAACTGGGCAGTTCTTGTTTGAACCACTCGTGTTCTCTAAAAGGAATCATTTCTCTAATGAATAATAATACTGTTTATGCAACATCCTAGATCTGACTAAAATGTTAAATGATAAGTGTCAAGCTGGTGTATGTATTCCCGTTTAACCCTTCTGAGTTCAAAGGGCTGAGGTTTCGAAATGCACTGCTCTGAGAAACTACGGACCCCAAGAGTTGAGCAGGAGTAAAACAAGCTGATTAAAGGAAGAACTATAAATTATTTGTCCCTTACAGCACATGGTGTAGTGACCTATGTGCTATAAGGGACAAAGCAGTCTCAACCACATTCTTTAGTCATATACTACACTGCATGTTCTCACAATGGCACCCAAGGCTTCAGGATATGGCATTCCTGGTGATATTGGGATGAGCTGGAAACAGGAGATGAAAGAACCACAGACAATACTATGGTGGGTTGTAGTTTTGGACCATATAAATAGTTTGACATGTACTGCTTAGTTGAGGGATTTTGGCTATCCTTGTGACACTTCTGATTATTCAAATGCTCTTGCTATTTCAACAACTGAGGTTGCATTAGGTGATGTTTCATCTTGCTTTCTCCCAGTCACTCCTTATGAAATACTGTAAAGAACATAGCAATAAAGAGAATGTAGCAATAATGTTAAGCTGGTTAGATTAGATGTTTTCAAGCCTGTCAACTCCGTTCCCTCTTCAGCCAATTTCTTTTTTTATTATTATTTCTAAAGGACATATTGGCTGATTTTCTCTGATGATCTTCTCAGAGATCATCAAAAAAATATTAGTATGGAACGAGTTATAATTTTGGCACCAGACCTTACCGGATGTCCTTGATAGTTGCTCGTTTGAGTGGATCCACCTGCAGCATGTGCATAAGGAGGGTGGCAACTGAACGGTTGAGGTATTCGGGAATGTAGAAGACACCTCCACGGATCTTTTTAAAGAGGGTTGGGACATGCTCATCGTCAAAAGGAAGAGTCCCACAGAGGAGAGCATAGAGAATAACACCACAGCTCCAGATATCAACCTCTGGGCCAGCATACAATCTGAACAAAAGGAAGGTGCCATTAACCAGTTCCTTAAGACATTGCAGTATCTTGCCTGAAGTTCCAAAGGACACCCTAAGTAGCTGGGAGAGGGAAAAAGGAAGCAATGCTAAACAGTCGCCTTGAATCCAAGTGACAACTGGAAGAGCATCTGATTACAATAACATCCTCCCTGAACTTTGTGCAGAGCCTGTTCACCATTCCGGAACGGCTCAAGCCTCTTCTCTTTGATTGCTCTCCCCTACATTCTCCAAAAATCCTTAACATTTCTCTCGAGTGTTGCTTAGAAGTGTCCACTCTCTTTGGACTTGGCTTGGTGCAGTCAACAGAAATAACCTTGGTGGTCAATTCCTGGTATCTATTTTAAATCCTTTTGGTGCTATTGTTTCTTGTTTAAAAACAAACTGTGCAACCAGAAGGACAGAACGCTGCCTTACGAACATTACCTAAGCACATATAAATGACCACGAACTACTCAGCTATATGAATGAATCCCATGTCAAAAACATGCCTCTGATCAAAAGGGTATCCATTGGTCTTTAAAGTTCTACCTTCCAGAGATGACTTCTGGTGCTGCATAGTTGGGCGAGCCACAGCTGGTTCGCAGGAATTCGCCATCTGACATCATGTTGGACAGTCCTAAAAGGTTGTGGAGGGGAGAAAGAGAGAGACTCATTTGTTGGCATTGCTAGAAGAGAGTGAAGGGTGTTTGTGTGTGAAATAGCAAGGGAGGCAGAAGGGAAAGATATAGATTAAAAATTTTAAAAAGGTTCTTAGAACTGTGTTGCATTATTTGCTTAAGAAACAATTCCTTACAGGTAGAAAGGTCTTTGTAAAGATCTACTTCAAACTGAAAGCTAGATTCTCAAAGCTTATTCTAAGCATTTCCCCTGGAGAGAATTCAGTGGACCATCTTTCCTCAGGTTCCTTCATCTAGGTTACTCAAGAGCTGGAGTAAACTCTGTGCAATGGAGGCCTAGAGAGGGAAGGCATCTGTACGCCCCAAGGGGAAGAGAGGAGGACCTCATGTTTCTATATGTCTAGCATGAAGCTGAATATCAGTGCTATACAATCAGTCCTGTCCTGTCTGCTTTAAGGGGCAGTATTATGGTCAATGGGACAAAAATAAATAAATGAAACCTGATAGTATAAGAAGCCACACGGAACTGCATGAAATATTGAGAGGAAATGTTAAAAGTGGCAAAGATCCAAAATAATTTTGTACATGATTTCTATTATATATCTATAATCACACTGACAACACCATAACAAGAAAAGCCTGCTTTCCCTAGAGGTGATAAGTGAATGTATGAATTGTATTGTTTCAGTCTGCAGGTGAAGGTTCATATGGCTGAGTGTTCCACCATATAAGATAAAGAAAAAGATGTAGAAAACTAGATGCCAGGGAAATGGCAAAGCTAGGACCCTTCTCCCTGAAATCAACTTATTATGTGCCAGGATTTTTAAAAAACTTTCAGTATGGAGAAGCATCCAGTTATGTAAGCGTCCACCTTCAGGTTTAATACTCAGTGAAGACGAGACTAATGTTTTCAACTTGGGAAGTTTTTCACAGTAGCAAAGAAACTGCTAATGGTGATGAAAACTGATGCTGGGTTCTTTGAAGGATGTTAGCCCTGAGACAGTTCAGCAATTGGCGTAGAGCTGGTCACATTTCTGGAATGCTGCTGGGGTCACATACCAAAATCAGCTATCTTGGCATTCATGTTTGCATCCAGCAGCACATTCTCTGGTTTCAGGTCTCTGTGAACTACCATATGCCGATGACAGTAATCTACAGCTGACAGAATTTGCTGGAAAAGACGCCTGGCTTCGTGCTCTTCAACCTAGAAAAATGCACAGGAAGGGAAACAAGGCTCAATGTTTTTTGTTTTTTGTCCTGAAAGGATACTCAGCGAGGCAAAATGTGCCCCCTTAATGGGCCACAAGAGACAGAATTACAGTAAGCAACACTAAGCAAACAAGTAAACAGAGGCGAGCCATCCCAAGGAGACATTCCATTGCACTATTCTCTTATAATTAAGTGTGTCAAATAATTAAAGGCCTTTAAGCTTTAAAACTGTGCTGCTTTACCAATCAATTGTTCAGCTCTGAAAAATTTCTCTGCTACAGATTGCAGCCCATGGCAGTAATTTTCCAAAGGCCTCTGCAAACGGAAGAAACTAGATTGCCCTTGTTACTTTTGCCTTCCACTCCTTGACTGCACCCAATTTGGAAAAACCAAACATGGGGGCCAGAGACAGCAAAGTAGAAGGCCCTGCCTCTTCATCTCACACTTTTGAAATCAGGACTGACCTCTAAGGGTGCCCATACTTGGGCATCAGCCAAAGCCCAAGACTTGGCCCTGTTGTTGCTCCTCTCCACTGCTGCAACTGGTTTGTTTACTTTTCGTTTTGGACTGGAGGGGGATGAGGAAATAAGTGATGGTGGCAGTAATAATTAGGATCAGCAGGTGCTGCCACCTGCTTGCTAGCTCTTTTACTGGCAAGTCAGCAAAGTGTGAAGGACAAAGCCCACTCAAGGAAACTTGCCCAGGCCAGAACCTTAAACCTAAAGCCAGCACAGTTTAAGATCCGCTCCCCAGCCCCAAGCTACTGGGGATGGATCTACAGTAGAATGAAATAGGAATGTGCCAGAGAGGGGTCACATTTTCACCTTGTCCCACAGCTCCATAACGTACAGTGGTACCTCAGGTTACAGATGTTTCAGGTTACAGACTCCGCTAACCCAGAAAGAGTACCTCGGGTTAAGAATTTTGCTTCAGGATGAGAACAGAAATCATGCTCCAGCGGTACGGCAGCAGCAGGAGGCCCCATTAGCTAAAGTGGTACCTCAGGTTAGGAACGGACCTCCAGAATGAATTAAGTTCTTAACCCGAGGTACCACTGTATTAGTGTTGTTGAAATGAGCCTCATGGTCCCCTGCCCTTATCCCTCATGCATATGAGGAGAGCACCAACTAACTACAGTTTCCTGTCATGCCTGAACTTGAAAAACTATGGTTTATTCAAACTATGGTTTGTTAACAAAGCGGGATATCATATCATGATATGATCCTGGTTTGTTTAAACTAAACACAGAACAAATCACAGTTCCTTCAGTTCAGACATCACAAACTAAAGCGAAAGTGGAAGTTTTTAATTTCTACTTCTTTGTGCATATCTTAAGGGAAAGAGAGTAGAATGAGCTATATCAGACCAAGTGAGGGAGATCTATTTTTTATGGCACCTACCAGGGCCAGATTTAGGTTTGATGAGGCCCTAAGCTACTGAAGGTCATAGGGCCCTTTATATGTCCAGCTGTCCTTTGTAAACAACAAATCGTCACTGTTTTTTTGTGTTGAATATATTATATATGGTAATTTATGGACCTAATAGGTTTCTAAAACCATTTGCACATGTTGCCACGCAACCAGTCCATGCAGAATGTAGGCACCCTATATATAGAAATGACCAAACCAGTGATATTTTAGGGAGCAGGCTAGCAGGCTGGGCCCATTACTTACATTATAGGAGCCTACACAACACAAAACACTGTTGCTGTATGTAGGTTTTATTTTATTTGTTTTTTTATCTTATATTTTGGAAATGTACATCCAATTTTTCCTTTAATTTTTTTTGGGGGGGGGCAAGAAAGTGGGGCCCTAAGCTATAGCTTGTTTAGCTTATACGTAAATCCGGCACTGGCACCTACCGATACACCCCGCAAGGAAAAAAACCCTAGGACACCAAAGACTATTCCATGCTAGACTCTTCCTGATATCCTAGTTTTTATACTTGCAGGAAAGTCTCCCCCTCCCCATTAGAGAGCATTCAAAAATGGCACCCCTAGCTACAGTCTCAGTCTGTAAGATCCTAGCAGTTGTTGTGAAACAGCCTGAGTTGACTAGGTCTGTTAATAGAAACTCTATTTTTAAACTGAATTCAGGCCATTAATGGATGCGCCTCACCACTTAATCATAGTGGTAAAACAATGGTAATGATAGTACATACTTAACATTTTACGTATTTCTATAACAAGTATAATTATATAGCAGATTATAATATCCTCTCAATAAATTATGAACAAGGGATCAAATTAGGAAATATTATGACTACAGGGTACAAAAATTCAAATACTGAATTTTATGCAGTCCAAGTGGTGAGGTGACAATCACATAGCATGCAGCAGGGAGCATTTCAATTCTGCTAATAGCTTCCGAAGGATTAAAGAAAAAATAGATATGAGATCCTCTCTAACCTGTGAATTGGCGCTATGGAAAGAGCACAATCCTAAGCACGTCTATTCAGAACTAAGTCCTGCTGAGTTAAAATAGACTTATGTACATGTGTACAGGAGTGCAGTCGAAATCTGTTTATTATTACTGCTTTTGCATAGAATTTAGATTCTATGTTTTAAAAAGCATTTAATAATTTCTATTTCAGGGAAAATCTGGGCAACAAAAATAAAACACTGTTCAACCATGAATTGTGCTGATTGGCTGTAAAATGTAAATTTACAGAGGCAAGCACTTCTGTCTTGCTTCTGAGCTTGAACTATCACCTAGACTCTAGGAAATTCTGTGGCTCATTGTCTTTTCTGGGCAATTATATAGTAAACTGATAGGTGTCACTAAATTATACTGCAACGGCAAATAAATGCTCAGCATCGTCTGAAACGGCTGTTCTACCAGTGCAGTGTCACCCCAAAAATTGCACCACCATAACATGCACACATGTCAGAACATATTTAGGACCGGATCACTATCACCAAACTGCTTTCATTTGCCAGAACGCATTCAAATATAAAGAGCCATGGAAGCTGCTACTGGTTATTGCCTTGTTTCTTACATGTTTATTCAAATGATATGCAATTCAAAGCAAGATGGATCAGCAAAATGTTTGCACTCTAAGACTGTGTAGGACACCACAGTGCCATCAGGCCAGTTGCAAGTCATTCCAGATAGGTCTGTGATGAAGCCAGTTCTATTTTTGGCCTTAATAACCTTAAAAATAACCCTCATTTAGCAAAGACATTATAGATCGGTAGAATTCACTTCCCTCCCGCCCACACATTTATCCTTAATGGAAAAAGTCACTTACATGTCCATGTTTACAGATGTAATCAAACAATTCCCCACCAGACACATATTCCATTACCATGAAAAAATCTGTTGGTGTGCTGATGACCTGGTACCTAACAAAAAGAAGCACAAAAATTATGTTGTTTTTTATCTGCATCTTTTTCAATAGTGAGACAAGAGCTGGTGCTTACTTAATCTTACTAAATTAACATTTCCCTTAAAATTAGCACTTGACGCATAACTGCTTTCCACTTCTGAAGGTGAATTTTATTATATTCTTTATGATAAAAGCAGATATAAACTGTTTCTGGGCTCTGACGGATTTACCTTTCTTCTTCCGTAAGCTTATTGAATCTCTTGGAATCTTTGCACAATAATTATACCTCACTTATGACTAACCCTCTTTTCAAATTTCCATTGTGGCTACAGATGTTCAAGAATGTTTGAAAAGATGGGAGATAATACTCAGACTCGAGTAATATGGTAAAACTGAATCGTGGTGGCAAGAGGATAGGGAAGTCCAAGTATAATAGTCAAAATATTTTACTTTTCAGAAATCCATTTTTGAACAGAACCACAATATCCCAGAGAGTGAGATGCACATCTAACAAGCAGACTCAGTTGTTTCGCCCAAGAAATTGCTCAAATGCGCATCAAACTCTTCCATAAAATCCAGGAATTTACTTCAAATCCATCAGCAAGTCCAAGTTTATTTCTGTTCCTCAGTGAGCACAGAGTATAATCCAGCCATTGTATGTTACTATCACAAGCTCCCAGATGATGAGATGAACGTTCTACAACAATATTTTATAACTTTCCCTCTACCCTAGTCTGGTAGTCATAAAGTAAAGGAATCCCAATAAAGATCCTGTTTACTGTGCTTCAGAAAAGCAAAGGCTGTAGTTCTAAGTATAAGTAAAGGTAAAGGGACCCCTGACCATTAGGTCCAGTCGTGACCGACTCTGGGGTTGCGGCGCTCATCTCGCTTTATTGGCCGAGGGAGCCGGCGTAGAGCTTCCGGATCATGTGGCCAGCATGATTAAGCCACTTCTGGCGAACCAGAGCAGCGCACAGAAATGCTGTTTACCTTCCCGCCAGAGCGGTACCTATTTATCTACTTGCACTTTGACGTGCTTTCGAACTGCTAGGTTGGCAGGAGCAGGGACCGAGCAACGGGAGCTCACCCCGTCGCGGGGATTCGAACCGCCGACCTTCTGATCAGCAAGTCCTAGGCTCTGTGGTTTAACCCACAGCGCCACCCGTGTCTAGGAAGTAAACTCAGTGGAGTTCAATGGAATTTACTACAGAATAAATGTGCCTGGAATTGCATTGCAGGTTACCTTTGAAAATATTAATTCAACACACAGTAAAGTAACAGGAGCACACAGGGTCCCTGAGGGCAGTATCCCCATTTCATGCAACACGCAACAATGGGAGTAGTGGCAGCAATACTTACAATTTGATAATATGGGGGTGTCGGAAAAGCTTCAGATTTTGGATTTCTCGTTTGATCTTCCCAACCACATCCAAACTGCGAATTTTTTGCCTATTTAAAATTTTGACCGCTACTTTGTGCCGTGTGAGCTGGTGTTCTCCAACTAAACGAAAGAAAGAAAAGTTTCATGCTTTATTGAAGTACGTATAATGTATACTGGATAATAATGACAGACTGTCATGAGGGGGTATTTGGCCCTGAACAGAAACAAAAATAACAAAAGGTAATAATATAATTTTAAGTCTAAGGTGAAATGTTCTCCCCACCCCAATTTCATCATCCTCTTCGTAGGTTGTGAAGAGGGATGTTAGCTGCCAGTGATTTAATTTTTAATTTTTATTTTTGCCAACAAGGGCAAATGGTTCACTCCAGTGAGCAAATATGCCCCCGCTGCAGTTGAAAGCTACTTTCTCTCTTTTTTCTTACAAGACACAAATTTGAGATCAGAAATGGCAATATTTCAACCTCACAGAATATGTGTCTGTGACATTAGAGTGGCCATCTTGGGGGCAGAGGAACTTTAAAGGGAGACTGCAACTTGAAACAGTTGGATTAAAATGCATCAAGAGTTCAGTGCTATTATTTATGGACTGCATTAAGACAAAGGATTTTTTTTTTTAGTAAAGTCATGTGTTAATTGGCTTACAAATGCCAGCATGTCTGAATTAACATTTTATGAATCACTGCTGCTAATTAAGTAATTATCACTGTCTGTGCTTTTCTGCATTTCATTTCCTCTGACCTTACTGTTTACAGCCCTCCCCGCAAACATATCTGTAACTCAGAAAAGTGTGTGTCATGTTGCAAGAGACCAACGTGGCCACCCCCTCTGGAAACGAAAAACAAACAAACGGAAGTTTTATAGAACGTCCCAAGCTGTAAGGTTCTAGTAGAAGCCATTATGCTTGTTACAACAAACAATGAAATGCCATTTAGGATACAATTCACTGAACTCTCACACAGCTTAGCATTCTAATTTAAAAGTCATGGAATGTTAAAACTAGGCAAGAGACTATCTGTGACAGTGACTGTGGCCCCAACTAAAGAACGGAGCAGAGTCGTAAAAGCAGTAGCTGTATAGGGTGAGCAAGTCGCTATTATTAGCAGAGATAAGAGCAGTCTGAAATTCTTTCCTCAATATGAGTGTTCTAAAAATAAAGTGCTTTGCCACACTTCCAAATAAAAACACTTGGGCTTGTTTCCTTTTTATGTACTCGGCTAGGCTAGGAAATGTTAACAGGATGCTATGCTCTGCATCGCACAAGTGTATTTATTTATTTTACAGATCAACCATATTTTTATCCTGCCCTAATAATGAAGTAAACTACAAAGCGTAGATTAAAATCCATATAACAAAAAGGTTTTAGCAACAAGAAATAAACAAATCAGGTTTTAGATTTAAAAATCAAGAGGTTACTTTTTTTTTACCTGTCACCAAAAAGACTGCAAGCCTCTCTGCAGAGAGCATTCCACAGCTGGGGTACCACTGAAAAAGGGTTTTTCCTCTAGCTATATGACCTATGGAGCAGTGAGCATTTATTCTGATTTGTTTGCAGGGAGGCTAGACAACGGTACATGAAGGTAGCATTATCCACCCTTTCTAGTGCATTTCCCCATCGCGTTCCTTTTTGCAAGAAGTCTGGTATTTGGGGAAGAGGGTTTGTTTCACAAAGGCACTAAATCAAACCAACCATAACTGTGCAACATGAATATGCCCGTATATGGTTGAATCCCACTTGACAATGGGTGCCTCTAGTGAAAATCTATGCCTCTATCTCGACGTTTCTCTGGCAAACATAAACCCTAAGAAATGTTCCCAACCGATTGCTGTGAAACGACAGGAGGGCTAAATAAGAATTATCATTCCTTTTCCTGTTATGGAAATTCACTCTGCTCCATATCCCTCGATTGCCTGCTGCAGCCACTATGCTATTTCATAAACAGCCAAACACAGAGTGAAACCAAGTCCTTCAGTATGTTTCTGTGCAAACTTGAGGTATTTGCTTCAACAAAATGGGTGCACATCATATAGCTTTTCATGCCTTGGGTGACCAAGTGTGAAAGAGGATTTGGCTTTTGTGCTTTAGGCAGCTGCATAAAAGAGGGGGGGGGGGTCTTTTCTTACCATTGCTGCAATATGATGCAGATGCCAAAATAAGAATATTTTTCTTATATCTACACAAACACTAAAACATGCAGGGCCATGTCAGCTTTAGCATCTGGACACCCCTTCATATTCCAGGTTGTAACTATGCTCCCAGGATCCTAGCAAACCCATGTTTAGTAACTTTTGTTCCTGCACCCTATTGCAGTGCCACAGCCAAAAAAATATGGGCCACAAATTAGTCTAGTAACAGTTATCCTAGTTTGATCATTCCTATACCTCTAAGCAGCTTGTTCTGCATACATTAGCAGGCAATAAATGCATTCATCTTGAGCCTCTAAAAATCTTTACCTGCTACTTCCTGAATGCTACGTTTGTATTGTACAGGAGTAAAGCACGACATGTTTCCTGACAACTGTACTGCTAATATTTTGCTCTGGGAGATGAAACAACAAAGATGCCAGCTGTATATACACATGCATGAAATAATCTGGGCCTTAGAAGTAGTGGGAACAGCACTCACTGAGTTCACAGCTTGCTCCTGCAGCTGAACTCACACACATTACATGTTCTTTTGAGGATGCAGCTAAGGCTAGTGTTTTTATACATGGGGGGGGGGGGCAGAGTGAGGGCCTAATCATCCCTTGATATTTTAGGGAATAACTGACTGGAAAAGAGACTAAGCACATGATAGCAATGCTGGTGATCACTGAGTGAATGGATGATAGCCAACGTTAAAAGGTAAAGGTACCCCTGCCCGTACGGGCCAGTCTTGACAGACTCTGGGGTTGTGCGCCCATCTCACTTAAGAGGCCAGGGGCCAGCGCTGTCCGGAGACACTTCCGGGTCACGTGGCCAGCGTGACAAAGCTGCATCTGGCGAGCCAGCGCAGCACACAGAAACGCCGTTTACCTTCCCACCAGTAAGCGGTCCCTATTTATCTACTTGCACCCGGGGGTGCTTTCGAACTGCTAGGTTGGCAGGCGCTGGGACCGAGCAGCGGGAGCGCACCCCGCCGCAGGGATTCGAACCGCCGACCTTTCGATCGGCAAGCCCTAGGCGCTGAGGCTTTAACCCACAGCGCCACCTGCGTCCGTGATAGCCAACGTTAGTCATACTCAAAGTAGACCTATTGAAATCAGCAAGCAAATTACTTAAACTTAATGGATTTCAGCGGGTCTACTCTATAACTAAGGCTGAATATCACCCAGCGGGTATGAAACATCCTTGAAATTGGAATTTTCTCTCTGCTATTTCTGTCAGAAGGAAGTCTATCATCTTATGCCAGTGTGGTGTAATGGTTAGAGTATCGGGCTATGACCTGGGAGAGCAGGGTTCAAATCACAACTCAGCCATGAAGCTCACTGGGTGACCTTGGGCCAGTCACCATCCCATGGTCTAGCCTACCTCACAGGGTTGTGATGAGGACGAAATGGGCGGGAGGGAACCACGTACACCACATTAAGATCCTTGGAAGATAAAAGGTAGTACTGTATATTAATGTAATAAATAAATGCTTATCTGGCATCTCCCAGATCAACAATGCAAATATGTTCCAATGGGACAAAGTCCCAGTTGTATGCTTTGGTGACCACTTTAGGATGATCTATTCTACGACCTGCTGTAGTTCACAGAACATTTGCTAAACTCCAAACCAGCAAAGCAAACAAACCAAAGTATTAAGCTGCAACTGAGTAGCCCATCTTTCATTTGTTATCAATAAAAAAAACCCTACCTGTGTCTGTTTGTGGTTTCCTTAGTGCCGATACATTAATAATTAATAATAAACAAGTTTGCTTTGTAATCCATCGTTTGCTTACAGCAAGGAACTGATACAGAGATATTATTGTTTCGCTCCCTTGGGACTTGTTAAGCCTACTTGAATGTCTTAAGAGATGCAGGCAAGAGAGACAGTGTTATTTGTTGCGTAGTGCGGTAACTCAGGTTCCTAATATAACCATGAAGCAGAGGCACAACTCCCTATGATACACTATTTAACACATTACTCTGTGTATATGTGTGTGTGTGTGTGTGTGTGTTTTAATTAAATGGTATAAGGCAGGAATGCTGAAAGACAGTATTTCCCTCTGAGTAGGTCTACTCAGAGGGTGTCCTTAGCAACATTATAGGAAATGGTTCAGCTCAATTATTACAATGGTTCTTAAGAAAGTTAGATACTAGCTACTGTGTGCTGCGCCCTAACCTTTCATACCCACTGAAAAACAGTATTTTTCAACCTTGCAAATGAGCCCATTAAAGTTACTAGCCCTAAAAAATGTTTTACTAGCCCACCCACGTTAGTAGTCTGTAGCACACCAATGAATGATGACAACAATCCTATACATATTTATTTAAGACTAAGCCTCACTGAGCTCAGTGGGACTCATTTCTGAGTAAAATATGCATAGGATCAGGCTGTTAAGGGGAAAAGAATAAAAATAATTTCTTGCTTGGGAGCAAATCTTGCTTCCTACAAGCAACTTGGCAAGTGGCAATTGACAAGCCTGGACTTTATTTTGCAATGATTGGGATATGATTTGGGCAGAGTATGACAGATGGGAGGGTCTGTGTGATTAAGAAATCAGTGTGGTTCTGGACTTAAACTGAGGAAACTCAGGTTCAATCCTCATCCAGCGACTGGGTGGCCTTGGGCAGTTCACTACTTTTCCGCTTCAAGCTTTTTGCAACGATAAAATGGGTAGAATTAACCATGTATGTCATCTGAGCTCCTTTAAAAAAATGTAACAAATATGGCTGCAATCCTGTGCATATTTACCTGGGAGAAAACCCAACTGAACACAAAGGGACTTATATCTGAATAAATATGCACAGAATTGTGTTGCATTAACTTCATGCTAACCTTGGAAAAAATACTTCACAATGTGAAGATTCTCCATGGATTTGCAAAGAATCAGACTCATGTATGAATGACATTTTCTGCCATTCAACACTGGAAAATATCTCACAACAACAACTTCATAAATAGTAATAATAATAGAAATAGCTTCTAATAGCTTAGCATCTCTTTGGTGATAAAACAAGCTTTTGTGGACTACAGTTCACTTCAGCTTTAACACCTCAAAGTCTGTTGAATTTAGAACAGTATAAGCTTTCATGAAGTACAGTCCATTTCAACTGATGATGCCATAATTAAACTGTTAGCCAGGAGTTTTGTGACCTAACACAGCTATTCCTCTTGAAACTGTTTCTTTGGTGACAGCATGCCCATGAAGTTTATTCTAAAAGGCTACTATAGGGCAGCCAAAGACCAAGGTTATGTGAGCTGAAGATGTCCAATGTTGTTGCACCTTGTGCAAATGCTGGAGGGAGCAAGATGTGTACATGCCAGAGCAGCCAGAGGCAGGGCTCACAATGCAGTGCACATCCTACAGGAATGAAGGGAGGAAAGGCTGTGTGATTCATTAACTGGAGGCCAAGCAGTGTGGGTAACCGCATTCGGCTTGCACACATTTTGCCTCTATTTATCCCCTCCTGTCCTTTCCACAGTGTCACGTTCCCTTCTCATCAGAGCAGGGACCCCTCTCCCTGACACTTTTATTTTGCTAAAGCATATATACACAGCTCATGTGTACTGTCAGCGCTGACTGAAAGAGAAAAGAGGAAGGTATGTGTGCTGGAGGCTTGCCAGGTGCTCCCGATTTCAAGCCATGAGCTTTTTGTCTTCTAACCCTAGGAGAACTTCCAAATACTGTATATCAGTTGGTAGAGCATGAGATGCTTAATCTCAGCGTTGGCCAAAAGATTCCTGCATTTCAAGGGGCTAGACTAGATGACCCTCTTGGTCCCTTCCAATTCTACAATTCACGAGTCTTTGAAAAAGACCCTAACGCTCTAAGCCCCTGTCATCATTCACCTGCATCCTATTGCGGGTTTCTGAAGGCAGCAGGGAGGAGAGTGCAAAGGTGTTTATGGGAGGAGCTGAGGGGGAATTCTGGACTGGGTGCCTGGCTGAATGGAAGGTCAGATGAAAATGCAAAGCAGGGGTGCCAACTTGAATGAAATATTGGGGGGGGGGGCAGGTAAGCCCTGCCACACATAACCGATCACATTCCATGACATATTGATCACATATACACGTGTGTTTGTGTCTGAATGGCATTACCAGGGGTGCCAACTTGACTGAAATATTGGGGGGCCCAGGTAAGCCCCACATAACCGATCACATGACACGGATGCCATTTGAAGGGCAATGCCCATGAACTTCGAAACGGGAAGGGGGGGCTCAAAAATTTTATTGTGAGTTGGCTCCTATGCCGGTGGCTGCCTCAGATAAAAAGGGATATACTGTGGGGTGGGGGGCACCGGGGTGGGGGAGGTGTTCGGGAAGGGGGGGCTCTGGGGATGAAAGGTGCAGGATGGAGACGGAGGGATAACTGAGCGCGGGGCTGTCGCCTGGTGCCTGCGGCGCGTGTGCGTATTTTTTTTTGGGGGGGGGTGCGCGCGCTGCGCCTTGGAGGCGCTTCCGCGCGCGCGCGCTCCATCTCTCCCTCTCTCCCTCCCCTCCTCGGCTGCAGCCCCGAGCCCGCCCCTCCCGCGCCCCATACTCAGCTCTTGACTTTGCCGAAGGTGCCGACCCCCAGAGTGTCCCCCAGCACGTAGTGGCCGATCTTCACGCGCCCGTCGTGCTTCTGCGGCTGCTTCTCAGCCATCTTCGCTCGGCGCTGCCGCCGCCGGCCGGGCCGGACCACAATGCAGCAGGGCAGGGCCGGGAGGGGAGGCGAGGCGAGGCGGAGGCAGGCAGGCAGGCAGGCGGCGCGGAGAGGGAGGGCAGGAGAGGGAGGGGGCCAGGTAAGGGACGTGGGGCGCTGAGCTTCTGGAGGCGCCGGGTGGCCCCTAAGGGAAGGAACTTACTCTATAAAATGGCATCGAAAGGAGAAAGGGCTCGTGCCCCCACAAACCCCTGCAAGCTTCGCTGGACTAGACTGTGGGTACGGCCTTTCACTCGGCACATGTTCAGAGACAGTCTTGCGGTTTTAGGTTCTTTCCGGATCGTAGAAGCGCAGATCTCAGGATCATCTAAGCCCCCCCCCCCCCTTGCAGTGCAAGGATATGCGGCTGCGTTATCAGCACCACGCTCTAACCAAGTGAGCTATCCAGGCTCTCCCTTCCTTATTTTACTGTTACTGTTTTATTTTGGTAAGCCGCCTTGTGAAAGAATCATAGAATTGGAAAGGAGCGCCGTGATCATCTAGTCCAGCCCCCTACCATGAAGGAATCTTTGGCACAACGTGACCATGAGATTGAGAGTCTCGTGCTCTACCTGCTGAAAGGAGGTCTATCAATATGTCGCCGATATTGCAGAAGGAACATTTTGTCCACCTTGATCTTGTGCAAGGGAACACAAGCAGAGCTGTCCTTCCGTTGTTCCTTTAATAATTGCCAAAGGAGGAGCTCATTCTAAGTCTCCATGCTTGGGTGTTTTTCTTTTCTCGATAACTTCCTGAGCTGAAACTTTGCAATGCAAACCGTTTTAGGCTGCAATCCAGTTATACACACTTAAATGGAAATAAGTCCCGTTGAACTCAAAAGAGACCTATTTCTGGGTAGACATGTGTAGCATTGCACTGTTAGACCCTCACATTAACCCTTGACCAGAAGAACAGTGGTATGTATATATAGTTTTACCACCTTTTGAAAAATATGTTTGGCACGCTGCTGGAGAGGAGTGGTGGCTGCCAAATGTGTGGTTTTGGAAGTATCCATAGGAAGTTGAGTGAGACGGCTTCTGGCGGGGAAAAGGCAAGCTGGGGGAAGTAGATAAAAATCTGAAACGACATTAAATGTGCCAGGCATCTATTTTCGTTCATCAGGTTTGCTAGTTTTTAGCATTGGTGATCAAGGACGATTGTTGGCTGCATTTCAAAATTTCATTTTTCATTTTCATTTCACTTTTAATTTGTATACCGTCTTTCTATTTCACAATACCCAAGGTGGTTTCCAAGCTGAAGAAACAAAGAATGTACACCTTATAACCATCTAATCCAATACAAAAATGTGATAATAAAAAAAACTTTAAAATAAGCAATTTATATCAAATAAAGTAATCTTCAAAAGTCCATTAGAATAGCATAGAATATTAAATATCAGCATAAAAAAATTGGAAATTATTATAATTAAGAGTGGATTTCTGTTTAAACTAATCAATAAAACAACGGCAAGTTACAGTGCATAAAGTAATACAGTACAATACAAATTGAGAAGCAGAGACTGGAGGGTGGGGCAAGGCAGGTGGAAGAAAGCCTTGCCTGATGAAGACTTTCCCCTCACAGTTCTAGATCCAAAGATTCAAAAATTGTTCAGAATCTCATTCTACAGTAGAGGAAACATATAGGCTTGTCTGAAGGCAGCAGACAGTTGATATCCTGTCATTTAGAAAATGGGATAAAAGCTTAATTGGTTGGTTGGGGGGGGGAGCCAGCAGTAAGAGCAAGTGAAGCAGCAAGGGAGTGTTAATGGCAATAAATGTCAGCCCTCCTGAGTTAGTATTAAGCACAGGGACTTTGCAATTTAGAAATAATGACTGCTACTTGTTGGGATATTATTAAACACTGGTCTAGAGGGAGATAGTAGGTAGCAGAAGACAACTGCGTGTTTTCAGTTTGCCTATTTTGGCTCTGTTGCCTATTTGGGCACTCAACACCTGAATTCACTATTATGGGTAGTGTTATCAGATGACTTGCTTGGAGCACAGTGTTCTTAGACAAATGAATAGAGGGAAAAGTCAGGTGGCTAAGCAGAATTAAGAGTTGGTGCCTTTCCTTTTTAAAAAAACAGCTTTGCCTACAGGCATGCGATGTTGTTGGTTACCAAATATCCTCTATTAATCAGGGTAGAGTTTAATATTTCTTTATTTATTTTCCAGCTACCTAGCACCCACGACTCGTAAGTTGCAATTGAACAGAAGTCTGTCTGTTACAATGCAAGGGGTCTTAAGTATATTGGCAATATAAGGTGCTTTATTTTTAAAAAACACTGTTTCCAGTTCAGCCTGAAACCAAAATCAGATTAAACACATAACTTTCTTCCTCAGATATACCTTCAACGCATTTTTCGGGTTCTTTGCCTTAAACGTTTTAGGTTTGATTGTTCCTTCTTATACTCCCATCAAGATCTTGTCACTATCTCTTCACACACTTTTTGTTAGTTCCTTGAACAGATTTCCTCGTAGATGATCTTATGCAGAGGTTGTTTTATGCCCCCACCATTTCCTATCAATTATTCTCTTGAAGAATGCTGATCCATCTTCATAAATAATTATTTGACATGTCCAGAATGCACAGTGACACACATGAGCCCTCTCATTCTTTGATTACTTCATAACCTATTTGTATTGTTTACATTTTTATCCCACCTTTCATCCAAGAATTCCAAGGTGATGTACATTGTTCTCTTTCTCTGTGAAGTATGTTAGCTGAGTGATTGTGATTGACCCAAGGTCACCCAGGAAGTGTCATGGCTGAATGGGGATTTGAACCCTTACCTCCAAGCTGCCAGTCCAGCACACTAACCACGTTTTAATTTTTGTGAAGCACCTTGAAGCCATTGATATAAGCCAGTATATAAATAACTCTGAAGGGAACAAATGCTTTGCAGCAATGCCTTCTTCTATACTTGCAGGGGCAGACTTTGGTAATATGGCACCCTGAGCAAGGACAAATCCCCCCTCCCCCCCTCAATATTGCTCATTTTCACAATAATTCATTTTTGTATATTTGAATTTTTTATGGATCTTCTCAGTAGGTACTCATATAATTTAGGGTGTGTTATGTAGTGAAGTTTCACCCTGGGCCAGCAGGGGAATACTGTATATAGTTTTCACTCAGGTCTGTAGATAGTTTTCACTCAGGTCCACGTCAGTTATTTTAGGCGGGAAACTCTGGGCTGTTGTTGCTACAATGTTGACAGCCGGCTGCCTATAAAAGCAGGCCGGCTGAGCTGTTTGCAGTCAGTTCTATTCCAGCTTACAAAATAAAGAGCTACTTGGAGAAATCGCTGTGTTGTCTGCTATGTCAACCCACAACTTAACAGGGTGGGTGGGTGGGTTGGTGCCCCCTCTGCTCAGCACCCTGTGCAGGGGAACCACCCACACTGCCCTAAATCTGGCACTGATACATGCACCTCCTTTTAAAAGCCAGCATCTATAGGTTTTGTTATTTGTTTCTTAAAAGATGACCTTAACATCTGAGAACTGGGCGCAAACTAACAAAATGAGTTTCAGTAGGGACAAACCTAAGGTTCTGCACTTAGGCAGGAAGAACCAGTTGCACAAATATAAGATGGGGAACAACTGGCTTGCCAGTAATGTGTGTGTAAAGCGTCTAGGGGTCTTAGACCACAAGCTGAACATGAGTCAACCATGTGATACAGCAGCAAAAAAAGCTAATGCTAGTCTGGGCTGCATCAACAGAAGTATAGTGTCCTGATCAAGTATAGTGTCCCACTCTGTTCTGCCTTGGTCAGACCACACCTGGAGTACTGTGTCCAGTTCTGGGTGCCACAATTTAAGAAGGATGTTGACAAGTGCAGAGGAGAGCAACCAAGGTACTAAAGGGTCTAGAAACCAAGCCTTATGAGGAATGATTGAGGGAGTTGGGCATGTTTGGAAAAGAGGAGATTGAGAGGAGATCTGATAGCCATCTAAAGGTCTGTCACATGGAAGATGTGACGTGGTCTGTCACAAGTTTGTTTCCCCCCTGCTCCAGAGGGTCAGACCCAAACCAGTAGCTTCAAAGTACAAGAAAGGAGATTCTGACTGAACATCAGGAAGAATCTTTTGATGTAAGAGCTCTTTGACATTGGAACAGACTCCCTTGGAACATGAGAGATGCATATAAAATTATGAATGCATTTTAAAAGGGATTAAACAACTTCATGGAGGATAAAGCTATCAGTGACCACGATGGCTATGTTTTACCTCCCGCTGTCAGAGGAGTATGCCTACGAGTACCTGTTGCTTGGAAGCACAACTGAAAAAGTTCTGTTGCATTCATGTCATGTTTGTGGGCTTCCCATAGGCATCTGGTTGAACACCATGAGACAAGGATGCTGGACTAGAGGGCTTCCGGTTCCCTTCTGCTTTAATGGAGGCAGCACCCATGACGGCGGGATATCATTGGCAAAGGAAAAACAAGAATGATTGTGGGTAATCATCCTTACAAATTCCCCCTAGGGATGGGGGGGGGATGGGCTTCACTCACAGTTCATCTTGGTACCTGGCTCTCGCTATGGCATGGAATGGGGGGGGGGCAGGGAGGGGCTGAGTGCAAAAGCACATTGCCTGTTGAAAACCTTCCAATGCTGCCATTCAGAAGCAGAGGTTCTCCTGTTAATTAGAGCTTAATTGAGCTAAAGTACAGGTGTGTGCTTGAAGAGATGAGGTCAAAAACTGCAGAACAAACTTAACTGCAAGGACTTTTAGGTTTGAACTTGAGATAAGATTTCATTCGGTGCAAAATACGGTTGGAGGGAGGGGAGGCTATGGTTTATTCAAAGTTTTCTTTTCTACATTTATGATTTTGTAACCCTCTGAATGTTAGTTCAAATTATATTTGTACAAGCGAGTATGGAAGAAATGGGATTATAAATATGGAATATAACATCAAACGAAACTGTGTGTAAAAAAAGGAAAAAGGAAGGGCAGCTCTATTTTGCAAAAGGTTAATGATGGAAACTTAGAGCTGACTCTTCTCCGGCCTTTATTAATTATGAAGTGACCTGAATAACACTAAGAAGACTTGGAATTTAATTTAATTAGAAGTATAATTGCTCATATATGTTCAGCTGGATGGAAGGATGAAAGGAGTCTGTGAACTGCCAAGGAACTGAAGATTCTTTATCGAGTCATCTGCAGTTTCTTCCCAGGCTGAGAGGGAAAATGGTGACAACAGTTTATTTATTGGGACAGAGTGACTTTTGCAGTTGTTGTTAAAGTTCTTGGTGCAAAACAATGAAGCACGGGACGGAGTGATGGAGAAAAATGGGATATCAGCTCCGCCCAAAGCATGGCAGATAACAGTAACAATTGGGTGAAAGACATAACATCTTACAAGGACAGGTCAAAACACCACGGACAGAATAGTTGACACACAGAGGAAGAACAAAGATAGAGTTTGAGTTCCTCACTTTCAGTTTTATAAATCATTTAAAGTGTCAACACAAATAGAAGTTACGGTATTAATATTGCAGTTGTATAAGGGATTGCTATTATGACTGGAATGTAATTGAAACTAAAGATTTTGGGATACAGAAATAAAGAAAACCATCAAATCTAGCATGTGGGAGGTCACTTTTAAGTAAATTATATAATATGGTATTTGAATGATTGGTTTTAATAATTGTATTATAAATTGGTATTGTTATAATTGAAAACTAATAAAAAATTATTACAAAAAAGGATGCTGAACTAGATGAGCCTTTGATCTAGTCCAGCAGGGATCTTATGCTCTATGTTCTTGTATCAACATTGACTAAATATTAAGCGAAAGCCAGTGACTATTCAAGATCACAATTTACAAAGTAGAATTTTAAAGAGCTTTTTTTGGGGGGGGGGGAGCAACTTCATTTCACCAAAAGTTTATAGCAAAATATTTATCCCACATTTTTAAAAATACAGTCATGGGAGCAGGGCACTATCACCCATTCAAACAGCATGCACTGTCTCGAATTTCCTTCTCTTTAGGATTAATACAAAAGCTTCAGAAGGAGCACACATGTTCACCACAAACTGAAACCTGTTTTATAGCCATTCGCTCTTCACAGGGAGGTCTGCGGACTGACATTCTGTGAGAAGTGCTGTAAACAAGAATTATCCGCCCTCTTGCCAAATGACAACTCCTGAGTTTCTTTGAGGGAAGCCATTGCAGTTAAACTGGTAATAAAAATCAATAAATATTTGCAATAGAGATCTGCCCCGAAAGTACAGGAAGTCTTGTACAATGTCTATCTTAGGCGTTTCAGAAATGGAGTGGGGTGGGAATATTCTTAGGAAATAATCTTGTGAACGGGGCCGGATTTAGGTTTGATGAAGCCCTAAGCTACTGAAGGTAATGGGGCCCTTTATGTGTCCAGCTGTCCTTTGTCAACAACAAATTGTCGCTGTTTTTTGTTTTGAATATATGCTATACAGTAATTTATGGACCTAATAGGTATCGAAAGCCATTTGCACATAACTAAATATGTATTTTATCAAAGTAATTGATGTAGAAATGAGCAAACCAGTGATATTTTAGGGAGCAGGTGGGGCCCATTACTTACATCATAGGATCCTACACAACACCAAACACTCTTGCTGTATGTAGGTTTTATTTTAATCTTATGTTTTGGAAATGTACATCCAGGTTTTTTTCCCTTTAATTTTTTTTGGAGCCCCGCAGAGAGTGGGGCTCTAAGCTATAGCTTGTTTAGCTTATACGTAAATCCGGCACTGCGTGTGAACATACCTTGACTGGTTCACACCTACCTTATTTAAACTTTTTTCTTTTTCTTTTGTGATGCTAAATTCAGTTGTCTTGTAACACCCTATTTCAAGCTGATTTAGCCAACTCAAATTACTGTTTGTTTGCTGTTAATTGTCTGGATCTGTTTCATTTTTTGCCCCAGCACAATTGTGACACTGCTTTCTGTAGTAAATAAAAAATAAAAAAAATTTAATGAGTCCTTTTAAATACAGTGTCTCTCTGCTGATTATTTTAAGTGCCCTTCCCCCTTACTCTTTCAAAAGAAGTAGTTCTTAAAAAAAAATTTCACCTTTAGTCAATGGGGTGAAAAAGGATTTATGAATTAAATAAAAATAATACGCATTCCTCCTGGAAAGACACATTCCAACTTTTCCCTCTTTGCTCAATAAAGCAGCATTTTTGTGGCAGAATGCCAGCATTTTTATGAATAGAAGCCTTACTTTCTTCATCTGCAAGGAACAGCTCTGAAATATTAATTAAAATGAAAGCCCCACATGAGACACTCCATAGCTGTGCTATTTTTAGTCAAGGATAAGGCGTTTTTGCAATGCGAGTATTTCTTTGAATGATTTCTTCCAAATATATTTTTTTAAAAATACAGGGAAACTGAAGTATAATTTACAGTAATATGCTTACTATTGTTCTCATTATTTCTGGTATCACCACAACCCCCTCAAAGGATTGTTCTCACAGCAGCCAATATAAAGAACATTAGTTGCCTGTTTAAATCCTCAGTAAATATTTCACAGCTCAAGTGAATGGAGGGGGTGCAGGGAAGCAAGCAATAAACATGTCAGTCTAGAAACTAGCTTTTTAAATAAAAAGGTTGAATATAGTGACATTCGGTAGACTGGAAATGGGTGGGAAGATTGTTTTCATATGTAAGCAATTCCCAGCAACCTTTCATACTGTATGACAGTGTATTCACTATCTTACATTGGAAGAAAAAGTAGCATCAATTCTTAGTAAAATTGTGTTTCTCTTATAGGATTTGGAACAGATACCTACATTATTACTTTTCCCTCTGCATCAATAATAACCACGTTCAAGAAACCACTGTTTTCAAGGCAAGATTTCTCAAGCGCAACATTATCTTTCCAACAGTGAAGAAACCATGTGATGACACAACTTGGTTTTCTGTTTTCCACTTTTTATTTTTAAAGGTTGCTTGATTTATCACCAATAGTACATATAGGATAGCAAAATTATTTTTTTAAAAAGGAACGCTGTTAAACCATTTGAAACAAACATACCTAAATAAGAGCAACTGAACAAAGTAACTACATGCACTAAAGAGATTGTCCATGTGTGTGCATTGGTTTATCAGCTCAACGGAAACCCTGGCCAAGTCAACATGTCAAGTCCCCAGTCCAGGATCAATCCACATGTCCAAAGTTCAGCAGAGAACCTGGCTCATCCAAGCTGAGGACCACCAACGGGCAGTTGAACAGACACAGCATCTCAGCTAAGCTGCCCTTTTATACATTGCAAGCTGATTGCGGCATCTGGGCCTGATGAGGCAAGTCACCTGTTTGGAGCCTACTCAAACTGAGGAATCACAAACCTCTTCACCAAGCCAGTGATCCCCAGCTGGCCAGCTAGGGAGCTGTGCTGTGGACCTTTGCCTGCCTCAGCCTCCTAAAGCAACCCCTCTCACTGCTCCCTATGCCTCAGAGCCTGCTGCGTTCGTTGGAGAAAGGGGCCCTTATGTCTCTGGTGATGGGTCCTGCTTCTCTGGTTCCTGTGCATTGACCTCCATCCCCTCACCATCCTCTGTCACCCCATGAGTACTTCCTACACCAACCCAGTCCCCAGCTTGCCCCCGGTGTGTTTCAGTCCTGGCTAAACCCCTTGCCAGGATCCTCTTCCTTCTCTTCCAGCTCCCTGTCATCCTGCCAGTTCAGGGCATGCAACTTATATTTGTCCTATATCCTGCTGCAGTCTTCTTGTGATAGATTTCACTGAAAGCCCAGTCTGCAATGAATTCTACCTCCAGTCTGACTTTCCTGTGCTAGGTTTATATGCCCTTGCTTTCTCAGTTCTGCCTTGTCTCGCCTGTGGTTGCTTAGCATGATTTTTTTTTTTTTAATTACCGTAACATTTTATGTAGTTTGATTGCAGGCATTATATATCTATGCATGTATTTCATATTGTAATGGTTATAAGGGGTTACTTGTGCGTAAGTTGCCGTTACTTTCGGCTAGATTGCCTGGCTAGCCATGCCTTGGCTGACAGCCCTCCACTCCGTGGCCGGTCAGTCGCTTGCAGAATCCGTCAGTGGGCGTTTCTTGAACTTCTTCCAGCATAGAAGCTGTTTGACGCCCAATCTCCACCTACTCTCCCTGCGTAGAACTCTTCTGCGCAAGGAAGGACTGGGCAGAGGTGTGCCTGCGCTCTCTCCACTAGTTTCGGGCGAAGAGTCTTGGAGACCCCTCTCCGAATCCTCCATCTCCCTCCCTTCTCTGCTGGTGTTGCGCTGAATTCCTTCCCCTCTGCTGGTCCCCTCTCCTGCATCGCTCGGGAGCCTTGCCTCCACCTCTCGCTCCGATGTCAGTTCCCTGACACATATGATCACCCATCAACAAATGTACCCTGGGTAGCTTACAAAGTATACCTGAAGGAGCGTCTCCACCCCCATCGTTCTACCCGGACACAGAGGTCCAGCACCAAGGGCCTTCTGGCGGTTCCCTCACTGCGAGAAGCCAAGTTACAGGGAACCAGGCAGAGGGCCTTCTCGGTAGTGGCGCCCTCCCTGTGGAATGCCCTCCCACCAGATGTCAAAGAGAACAACAACTACCAGACTTTTAGAAGACATCTGAAGGCAGCCCTGTTCAGGGATGCTTTTAATGTTTGATGTATCATAGTATTTTAATATTCTTTTGGAAGCCGCCCAGAGTGGCTGGGGAGGCCCAGCCAGATGGGCGGGGTATAAATAATAAATTATTATTATTATTATTATTATTATAAAATTACAAAATAGAATATAAAATATAAAAGACAATTGTGTTGGCTACCATTCTAAGCTTCCTATTTTATACACAACAACCTTCCCCAGCCTGATGCTCTCCCATTGTTTTGTACTATATCTCCCATTAGCCCTAATCAACACACCATCAACGCCAGCCAACATAGTTATCCTGGCTGGGGTTGCTGGGAGCTGAAGTCTGAAACATCAGGAGGGCACTAGGTTGGGGAATATCGCTACAGCCAGCTACCATTGAACTCAAGGGGATTTCTTGCATAGGGTTGCACTGTGAATGCCACTTGATGATAATAAATGAAATATTTGATTAAGGTTCCTTGATTTAATGCCTTTTTCCCCTTCAAAAGATGGTGACTATTGATTTTTTTTTTAAAGAAACAGGCTGTCTATCTCCTCAACAGCTCATAAATCATAACAGGGTATATTTGGACAGTGCAGTTATTGTGCCCTAATAGGAAAGGGAGAGCCTATTATCTCTGACACTTGGTGTTAGCTGACATGAATGGAAAAAGAGGATGGTTGTTTTGTTTCCCCCCTGTAAGCAAGAGTGACTAAGGAGGACTAAAAGACAGCAACTTGTCTTACTGCAAAGTCAAGGACAGCTGTGTCACTCTGGATTCGCAGCCTTCATGCTGCACAAGATTGATGTGTCCTGACGTTCCAGAGATAAATGAGTATACACTTAGATTATCTCAAGCATCTGTACAGCAATTCTGGACAAACGTTCGTGTTCTGATAGAATTCTTTGACTCATTGAAACTTGCATCATAGTGAACATGTTACTGAACCATGAATGATGAACACTAGATGGAGCATCCCCCACACTATAATTTACAAGAGCCTGAATAGAGTTTTTTGGGTGGATTTAATTTGTAAAAGCATGCCTAATGTAACAGAAGAATGCATCCTGTCCCCCCACCTTTTGCCCAATTGCACCATCTACATCTGTCCCTTGCTGTCTTAGTTTTTTCAGTTCAGTTTTCCACATTTCCACATCAATTTTCAATTTTAAAAAAGTTGTCGTGTAAATTTATCAGCTTTTTAGTTTGAACTTTGCCTAATGTGTACATTTGTGCAAAGCGATTTCCCTTAATATATATATATGCATTTGAATGCATACTTTATTCCCCGCCCCCAGTATATCCATTTTTCTATACAGTGGTACCTTGGGTTACATACGCTTCAGGTTACATACGCTTCAGGTTACAGACTTCGCTAACCCAGAAATAGTACCTTGGGTTAAGAACTTGCTTCAGGATGAGTACAGAAATCATGCGGCGACGGCACGGCAGCAGCGGGAGGCCCCATTAGCTAAAGTGGTGCTTCAGGTTAAGAACAGTTTCAGGTTAAGAACAGACCTCTGGAACGAATTAAGTACGTAATCAGAGGTACCACTGTACTTTGTGCAACCACAGAATTGCACTGCCAAATCTGGATAAATATTAGGTGCCATGGGAAATAAATTTCCCATGGTTCCTAGTTGCCCTGGATGTCAGCACAGCTGTGTCTAGGGCTTAATAGAAGCCCCATCATGAGCTCCTGCTGCCATGTAAAGGAAGGGGAAATATGATGGGGGCAGTGCTGTCAATGGAAAGGGTTCATGCCAGGTCAGCCTAGAGGCAGTTTGCTTTTTTGACTCTGCCCTGAAGTCAACAATTCTCTATAAACAAAAACTTACCAAAAATTCCTGCTGCTTGTGTGCATGGGAGATCACAGCTCATATATGTGCAGTACTAGGAAAGATAGTTGGTGGAGACTGACCTGGTCTCGAAGCAGGTACAAACTATAGGCTGGTTTATTTTTTAAGACCAAAGTAAGGCATCACATCACAAGGTAAGGGACGCGGGTGGCACAGAGCCTAAGACTTGCCGATCAGAAGGTTGGCGGTTCGAATCCCCGTGACGGGGTGAGCTCCTGTTGCTCGGTCCCTGCTCCTGCCAACCTAGCAGTTCGAAAGCACGTCAAAGTGCAAGTAGATAAATAGGTACCGCGCCGGCGGGAAGGTAAACGGTGTTTCCGTGCGCTGCTCTGGTTCGCCAGAAGTGGCTTAGTCATGCTGTACGCCGGCTCCCTTGGCCAATAAAGCGAGATGAGCGCCACAACCCCAGAGTCGGTCACGACTGGACCTAATGGTCAGGGGTCCCTTTACCTTTAAGGCATCACATAGCAAAGCACTGATTCAAGTCGCATTATTCCCCCACCCCAATGTTTCAAGAGAGATGCATAACTTGGAGAGTTACTTCCACAGTCTAGCATACAGCACTCCACCTAGGGCCTTTACTGAACTGAGATTGCAAATCTCAGTATCAATATCTATCTGGTCATTACTCTGAGGTTCCAGTAAACCAACATTTTATGTTTTGGGGAGATATCTGTCATTATTTGTTTCATTGCTCTATTTATTCAGCCCCAATAATACATGTGTTGTCAGGTCTGCTAGTGAGAACAGCAGAGGCAAATGACTTTTTGAGGAAAGTAAACCATCTGTTGTGCAACCATGGAAAATAGATTACCTATAGGGGAGCTCAATTTGCTACTGCAGCACAAAAGCTGAGAAGAGCCTTTATAAGAGGGGGAGGGGGCGGGTGGGTTGCCACGAAGATTGACTTTCTTCTATTTATGTTACTACTGCCTACCATTTTCATGGTATTTCTACAGTCTTATTTTCCTGAGTTCTGTTTTAAGTGAAACTCTTGCAATGGCTATGCTTCAACTTTTCTTTCTTTCTTTTTGTTATTATTAATGATGTCACCCATCTGTTTAAAACATAAAAGTGAGCTGCCTGATAGAATGGTTGTGAAGACACATTACATGCTAATGTGCTGTAGAAACAATGGTTCTGAAATTAACAAATCTGAATTCTGCAGACTCAGCTTGCAGTGGGCACTATAACTAGAGGAATACACAAGGGATATATAATTCAATCTGGGATGCCTTTAAATCTCAGGCTTTTTAAAGCACAGCCAGAGGCACATGCGTTTTGGTTGCATGCCCTGAGTAGCATGGAGTTGGAAAAGGAGTTGGCCCTTCAAGAATTGGAAAGGATTCCAGCAGTTCTTTGGACCAGGAATGGGGAATTGGATTTGGCTGGTGGGCCAGATACTTATCTCCTTGCACCTGCCATAGACCAAACATGGCAGGTGGTTGGGGTCGTCCACCTGTCAATCATGCAGTGATGTCAGGTGGCCTGTTTTTGCCTGCAGCAGCCATCAGCTGACCATCTGCACTTGGGAGCTTTGTGTGTCGAACTCTGCAAGCCTCAACAATCAGCTGCTTGTTAGAGCTTGGGTGCTTTGCACACAGAGCTGTCAGCTGAACATTGGAGCTCTGGAGTCTTGAAGGCTAAACATCCAGAATCAATTCTTGTTCTGCTTTTCTTTGACAGCTTCCAATGAGGTATGGTCATCTATTAAAAACCACTCACGTTCCTGCCCCTATACATTGTGTCTCCTGCTCCTATACAAATAATTGATAGAGGAGGTGGCATTGTCAGCACAGGACTGGGCAGTCTTTAGAAACCCTAAAGACCTGTTGGTGTAAATATTGTACATATAAATTCCTTCAGTAGAAAGTAACTAGTGAAGCAGCACTGCTTTGTGGGAGAGCCGTAGGTTAGTGGTAGAGCATCTGAGCTACACTGGTAGAGAAAATCAGGACATTCCAGGATCAGATCAGAAGCCAGGATGGCTTTTGTAATTCTGGGACTGTCTCTGGAAAATTGGGACACTTGGAGAGTACAGTGATACCTCGGGTTACAGACGCTTCAGGTTACATATGCTTCAGGTTACAGACTCCGCTAACCCAGAAATATTACCTCGGGTTAAGAACTTTGCTTCAGGATGAGAACAGAAATCGTGCTCCGGCGGCGCGGCAGCAGCAGGAGGCCCAATTAGCTAAAGTGGTGCTTCAGGTTAAGAACAGTTTCAGGTTAATAATGGACCTCCGGAACGAATTAAGTATTTAACCCGAGGTATCACTGTATGTCCTTTAGCAGGTGTTGGCATTGGCCAGTTTGATGTTTTAATTAGGGACTAAAAAGCTGCCTTATACCGAGTCAGACCAGTGCTGGATTAAACCCTGTGGAGGCCCCTAGGCAGTCGAAATCTTGGAGGCCCCCTTGCAAATTATCTCAAATATTATACTTGGATATGGAGTCGGCAGGAACCCACGACCCTCTAACTCAAAGAAAGTTTCATATCTGGAGCTTTCATGTGTGCTCGCTCTAGTGGAATAACATTGAACTAAGAAAGCTCGACTGGAATATTGGAATCAATATTATTTTGATGCATTATTGTGGGGCCCCTAAATGGCATGGGGCCCATAGGCCAGGGCCTACTCTGCCTATTTGGTAATCCAGAACTGAATCAGATCTTTGGTCTAGCTAGCTCAGTATGGTATACACTGACTGGCAAGCAGGGTTTCATACGGGAGACATTCCCAGCCCTGCTTGTCCAATGTGAGGGATTGAACCTTCTACATGCACAGCAGATGCTCTACCTCTGAGCTACAGCCCTCCAGTAAAGTCTGTTTTCAAACAATTCCCTGGCAAGATTGCAAGGTACCAGGCTATTCTTACAGTGACCTGAAAATGTGGCCTCCACATCCCACTTTACTCGCTTTCCAAACTTTACTCCTGGAAACAGGCCAGCCTGTAGCACAAAGTCGGAATTTACCAGCCTTTATATAGACTCTTGCACACAAACTATTTCTTTCATTGCCAGCTTACTCCAAAAATGGCTGCTTTGTGTACATAACACATAGGGTAGTATACACACAGCTCTCTAAGGTGAGCTATAGCCACATGAAAAAGAGTTTGAAAATATATACATATGGCAATGTTGTGATTTTGAAATACTGTTGTTTATCTTCTGCTGGAATGTTTAATAATTACTCTCCTTTTTGCTTTACTTAATAGCCTGCCACACTTACTCTAATTTTGCTCCAGACACTTACATTTGACAGTTAAGCCATTTTGGAAGCCACAAGATAATAATTTCAACTTTTATATCCCATCTTTCTATCAACGTTGAAGCTCAAGATGTATATATAACTTTAGGTGATTTAAGTCTGCATTTATGAAGAACTGCTAAGACCTACTGTTAAAGACTGCTGTTATATATATATAACAAATCAACCTTTCCCAGATACTCAAAAGCTATGCTCAAAGCACACATTTGCCAAAATAAATATATTTTAACCCTAGTCTAGCTTGAGTGTGAGGATTTGAATCAAACAGAATTTAGAAGCACTAGGCTAGGGAAAATGGCAAGAGATTATTTAAGGGCAGGGTAGGGAATTTGCAGTCCTCTAGAGGTTTGGGGGATTCCCAGCTCCCAACACCCCCAGCCAGCCTAATATTCAGGGATGATAGGAGCCATAGCTTGGAAAAGAGGAGACTAAAAGAATATATGATAGCCATCTTCCAGTAACATGTCACATGGAAGATGGAGCAAGCTTGTTTTCTCCTGTTCTGGAGGGTAGGACTCAAGCCAATGGCTTCAAGTTCAAAAAGGTAAAGGTAAAGGTACCCCTGCCCGTACGGGCCAGTCTTGACAGACTCTGGGGTTGTGCGCCCATCTCACTTAAGAGGCCAGGGGCCAGCGCTGTCCGGAGACACTTCCGGGTCACGTGGCCAGCGTGACATCGCTGCTCTGGCCAGAGCCAGAGCCAGAGCCAGAGCCAGAGCCAGAGCCGCACACGGAAACGCCGTTTACCTTCCCGCTGGTAAGCGGTCCCTATTTATCTACTTGCACCCGGAGGTGCTTTCGAACTGCTAGGTTGGCAGGCGCTGGGACCGAGCAGCGGGAGCGCACCCCGCCGCGGGGATTCGAACCGCCGACCTTTCGATCAGCAAGCCCTAGGCACTGAGGCTTTTACCCACAGCGCCACCTGCGTCCAGCTAAACACCAGGAAGAACTTTCTGACAGAAAGAATTGTTTGACCATGAAACAGACTCCCTCAGGAGATTGTGGACTCGCTTTCCTTGGAGGTTTTTAAGGAAAGATTGGGTGGCCCATCTGTCAGGGATGATTTAGCTGAGATTCCTGCATTGCGGCGGGCTGGACTAGATAACACTCAGAGACCCTTCCAACTCTACAATTCTATGATTCTAATATCTGGAGGGCCACAGTTTCCCCACCCTTGATTGAATGCCAACTATTATTTACTATTTCAATGGCTTTCAAAGCAGGAGGCTCACATTCATGTGAGTGTTGCCACACCTAGGAACTGACACCTCTCGTTTAGAATCCTAAAGTCATAAATAAACATGCAAAGGTTTCATTATCTGGCCCACATCTCCTCTGGCCCGGTCAACATCCCTCTCATCTGTTGAAATGAACGGATGCCTCAGCAGGCAGGGACTGAGAGTAGGTGATGGAGCTGAGAAAGGATCAAGAACAATACTTGCTTTTTTTATTAATAATAACAAATGTGGATAGTTTTACAGGTTATAGTCTGATGCCCTTACATTTTATGGAGGTGAAAAGATTCTTCACTTTTCCCAGTATTATCTCATGCTTGAGCAGCAAAGAGGCACAGCTTTCTATTTTATCAATGCAGCTTGAAGATTGTCTGCAGCAGGGACGGCAAACCTGTGTACCCTTCCCCAGGTGTTATTGGGCTACAACTCCCACCATCTCTAACCATTAGGTATGCTGGTTGGGGCTGATGGGAGTCCAGATTTGGTTCCTCACCACTGACATGTACCAGGAACTCCACACACAACTGCCTACATCCCAAATATTCTTTCCTGTTCTTCACTTAAAGCTCTCGCCCTGCTTTTCCCTGATTGGTGTGTGTAGATGTGTTGTACTGTGCACAACAGTTTACACACACAGATTCACACACACACAACCTCCTGAGATTTCAAGACGTGGGTTTGAAATTAATATGCACATGAAGCCGCTCATCTGGAGTTTGTTTTTAATCAGAAGGATACAGACAGAAAACACAGTATCCCATAGCACTGAAAAGTTAAGCACACCATTGTACCGGCATAAAAAAGCATAATACATTTTACAAGATGAGGTTCCATATGTTCGAAAACCCTTAACATTTTGTTTGATTGCAATACCTGCCGAAGGCACTAGATGGTAGCATCTGCTTCTGTTTGAAAATGCAGACACCTCAACCTAAGAAAGCAGAATCAAATCTGATTCACTTTGTCAGGCAGATTATCAGGGAAACAGCTCAATAACTTTCCAATTACCTAACTGTTTATGAAGAGTCATTTTTCACATTGCTAACCCTACAGGCAGCTTGGCTATCTTTCTGGTAACAATAGCTGTGCTTTGCTGCACTTCGACAAAGCTTAAAAATAAAATGTACAAAGGACACCAGTAAAATGTTATTTCATTTTTTTTTAAGAGAGGACAGCATTGGCAGCTGGGTGCTGTTCTATCAATGTGACTTCAGAAGATGGCAGACAAAGATATTCCTTGCAAGTCTGGCCTCCCTAGAGCAGAGAAAGGAAAACTGCAGGTCACTATGTGTTGTTGGACTACAATCCCCATCAGCCAGTGCAATCAATGATCTGGGATGATAGGGGCTTTCATCCAATAATATCCAGAGGGCCACAGGTTCCCTAACGCTGCTTAGAGGATACTAAATCTTGTGTGCAATTTCTGGGCATGTGCAGTAACAGCTTCCTTTAAAAAGAGCAGATCTGAACAAGTGGAAATTAGATTGATTTGTCCAGGCATGATTGTACATCTCTACTCCTATCCAAATTTACTCAGATTTAATGCTAATTGGGTAGTAATTCCTACTGGACTGCAGGACTTACTTCTGAATACAGTGGTACCTCGGGTTACATACACTTCAGGTTACATATGCTTCAAGTTACAGACTCCGCTAACCCAGAAATAGTGCTTCAGGTTAAGAACTTTGCTTCAGGATGAGAACAGAAATCGGGCTCCAGCGGTGCGGCAGCAGCAGGAGGCCCCATTAGCTAAAGTGGTGCTTCAGCTTAAGAACAGTTTCAGGTTAAGTACGGACCTCCAGAACAAATTAAGTATTTAACCCGAGGTACCACTGTAAACACAAGCATGCTGCGGGTTCCACTTTCTTCACAAGCCTTTGCTCCTTGGAAGTTTGCCTAGGGTTACAGCCGTGCAGCACGGTCCCACACATTCTGTTTACATCCAAGCAAATACTACCGAGTTCCATAGGATTTTACTTACTAGTAAGATTGGCACTGCAGAGGGTCTGATCAACTGCCCACTTACTGGGCCAGTAGCCACAGCAGAGGACGTACATCCCAATGAAAACAGCAACTGGATTAAACATTTTGGGTTTAAGCAAACTGTGCCAACAGCACAAGGATTCCTTCTTATACAATGGAAAATCCTCTCCCGTGGATCCTAAATTTCTTCTGGGTTCCCCCCAAAGCAGATTTTAACCAGCAATGGCAGCAGGTTGCCCGTGTCCTTCTGGTCCTAATTTAATGTGCTGGTAGTGAAGGCTTTCTAATCCCTAAATCGTTGCAACCAGGTTCGTTAAAGGACAACATACTTTTATATACGCCAGGCTGTAACTTGAAGACTGTTTGGAAGCCCTGTTGAGATGCCCACTAGTGACAAAAGTTAGGTGTGGGCTTAGAGTTTTGTTTTTCTGTCTGTGGTCCCACAATTGTGTAATATGATCCCATGGGCCACCACACCACATCTCTTTTGCCTTTATGACACCTGTTGAAGGCATTCCTCTTTCAGCTAATTGTTTTATATGTAATTCTGTTGGTTTTGTCTAATTGCATTAGATATTTTTATTGTATTGCAAATCGCTTTGAGATGCTGCAGAAGAAATGATTCATAAATGATATAAATGATTCATCACCTTGATTCTATAATTCTATAGCAGGCTGCATCCCAGAATATCTTCAAATAGGCATTAAGAACTAAGGATTGAACCCAGCGTTTGACTTATTCAGAGTAGACTCCCAAGAAAGTAGGTATTTGTTTGTGATCAGAGCCCTGCATTTTTCTGTTGTTGATTTCTGTAGAAAGGGAGGGCAGGGCATTGTTTCAATAAGAATCCAGGACAAATACAAATGGAAGCCTCAACTCACAGGGAGCCCTAACCTCCGATTGAGAATCAGTTGTGGACTGTCACTCACCTAACATTCAGTGTGATGCAGGATTGACTCTTAGGTAGAGGACGTCCGCCCCGTTCTTTCAGACTAAACATGGTGGACCTTGGCTTTGCTGACAAGGGTGAAACTTGCATTAACTTCAAAGGGAATGCAAGCCAAGCAGAAATTCAGAGCCTTCCATGTGGATTGGAGAACAAGATTTTCATGTATGAACATGCTATGGTACAGAAAGACATATTATATGGAAGAGTGTCTTGTGCAGCGGTTTCTAATCATTTGTGGCAGCAGCTGCTTCCTTAGGTTCAACTCCCTTCTTTCCCAACAATCTTTTATTTCCTTGATAGTAAGATTTTTATTTTATTTTTTAAAATAAGAAATAGTACTCCATACCAGAAATGAGTGAAGGAGAAATGGATCTGCAGAACCACTCTATTGACATTCCATTGGGCTCTGTCCTCTCTTGCTCAGTTATCTAACAGCAGCCATTCCATCAAGCTGTGGCAAAGGGAGAGATGGGACATGAGTGAAATAAACATGGGAAAGCTCATTGTTTCTCCACTGAGCTATTGTAGTGTTTATACAGATTCAGTACTACCCTGCCTGAAGTTCTGAAAGCATGATGGTCCCCTAGATGACTTGTCCATCAGATTAGAATGACTCCTGAGTCAAACTGGGTAACTTCACTGGCAATGGGTGGATTTTATAGGCAGGATAGGATATATTTTACCATTTTTCTGTCCCATTACTCAGATATGTGAGCAGAACGTTTAAACTTAGCAGAGTTTAAAACACCATCACTTGCAGCATTGAAGTGGAACTTTGGGACTAGGCTATGTAGTAGTGTTATTACAATTAATACAAGCTGTGGTAAGAGAGTGATTTCTGAGGTAGGGGGAAGTAGAAAGGCTTAAACCCATTTTGTCTTTTTCCAGGTCAGAAAACTCAAGGGAAGTGACATCACACAGTGCCCTCTTTAGTCATCTTGAACTCTCCACCCCTTCATATTCTTATGTAGCAAACACACATTGTTAGATTTTGGCAGCAAAATATATACAATGAATGGATGACAGAGAGCTACATGGGATTTGTTGCATTTTACTAGATAGAAAGGGAGGAGGGTTATGAGTTGGCACCAGACAGCTGTTTTACAGTGGCAGACATATGTCAGTCATCACTGTTATAGAGAATTATGTAAAACAGGGTGGGTGAGCATATGCACTTTGGCACAAGAGAAGGGCTATATAGAGCCTAAGAAGACATTAAGGTGATATTTAATATTAGTCATACCCATAGCAGACTCAATGAAATCCATGGGTCTTCTGTGACTATGACTAATGTTGGATATGAGTGTGACTAATATTGAATATCACCCATAATTCTTTACAAATATTTCCTGACATAAAGAGGGTTTTTTTCTGCAGGGAGGAAAGAGGGTCAATCACTGGTGTTTCCCTAGAACTCTTGCCCAACTCACTTTCACATTAATGATGCTTAAATACAAGATACTATAGAACCCTTTGTGTATGGGCAACTGTTGTTTGTATGGGGGGGGGGGCTTTTCCTGTGTGTTGACACAAGGGTGCATAAAATCACTGCAGGATTCTATTCTGTTCTCTAAAGACATAATTATACTTTTTGACTTTGTGCATTTTAAAATTTATCAGTTGAACTGGACATTGCATTCCCAAAGAGTTTTTGCAAATGCAAGCATCACAACTTCCTTTGTCGGCTTTGGTTTTTTCCTCTTCAGGACAGGTAAACCACTTCTTTTCCCATTGTTATGATCATAATAAGAGTTTTTAAACAAAATGTAATAAAAAGGCAATTGAATGTTTATCACGGCTTTAAGTACCACAATTGGCAGAAGCTGGAACATCTGGAAGTCAAATATGAATCACCATAGATAGCTCTGCCGGTTCAGCATGAGCTTCTTCATCTCAGGCTCATAAGTCTGAGACCCACATAGGGCAAAAGATTCCTTCGTTGCAGGGGGTTGGACTAGATGACTCTCATGACCTCTTCCAACTCTATTATCCCATACCCCCAATTCCTTAAGGGGCAGCGCCAACTGGATTATCTAGCAAAGTGGATTTCTAAAGCCTTTCCTCTACCTACAGACTACAGTTTGAATCCCAAAGTTAGTCACATCCATTTTCTTCAAGTATGCATGAAAAGGAGTGGCCTGATCCAGTATTTTCATGATACAGAAGCCTTTCCCATTCATTTCAATGAAAGGGGCTGATCTTTTTGAATGAAGACAGCTCTCTCCACAGGCACACAAAACCTGTGTGTGAATTTGTGTACATACAGATCAGTATCAATATTAATGATTGCACCAACACATACTACATTATGCAAACCATTTGACATACCTCATGCTGGAGCTTCCATAACTACTGTAAAGTGGTACATCGGGTTACATACGCTTCAGGTTACAGACTCCACTAACCCAGAAATGTTAACTCGGGTTAAGAGCTTTGCTTCAGGATGAGAACAGAAATTGTGCTCCGGCAGTGTGGCAGCAGCGGGAGGCCCCATTAGCTAAAGTGGTGCTTCAGGTTTAGAACAGTTTCAGTTTAAGAACGGACCTCCGGAACGAATTAAGTACTTAACCCGAGGTACTACTGTATCTGTCTGGCTAGCACAGGATGTTCTGATTTCCCTGGTTACTTGGACTTACCTTACTAATTTGTGCTGAATTCTGAAATTCAAAGTTTTAGCAATTTAGAAACGTGGTCATTTATGATGATGACAACAGCAACAACAACAACAACAACAACATGGCAGTACCTGTCTTCCCCAACTTGATAGCACTCTCCAGCTACCTTGAAGCCCAACTCCCATCAGCCCCAGCCCCAGTGCCGGATTACCAGAGTAGGCACTGGCCTATGGGCCCCATGCCTTTTAGGGGACCTGCAACAACGGGTTGAAATAATATTGATTTGATCGTGAAAGAAAATTACAATCAAGTTTTCTTAGTTCAATGTTATCCCACTACAGCATGCATGCAAGGGCCCCTCTAAGATTTTGACTGCCTAGGGGTCTCCACAGGGTTTAATCCAGCACTGCCCAGCCAGCATAGGCAATGGTCAGAAGCAAAGGGAGTTGCTGTCCTTCAGTATCTGAAAGGCCCCAACTCAAGGAAGGTTGGTCTGTGCACGCCTTGGCACTTATAAGGTTGGCTCATGCAAAAAAGGTTGGTTCATGGAAAAACCCACACTATTTATTTATTTAGGCTTGTGGTGGGAAAATCCCCCATTCCTGTACCAATGATGAAAACAGTTGTATTCCTTAAAAATTCAAAGCCAACACATAAGTGGTCAGTTACACGGAAGCAGAGTGAATATAATGATAAGGGGATTTAAAAAAAATCAAAATCAAAAATAATCTCTGTAATTTCCCAATAACTGATAAAAGCTGTTCCAGGACAAAAGATAAATAAATAAATCACATATTAACAGTCTCAAGCTATCACAGCATTAGGGAAGTGTTCCTGTTAATAACCCCACTGTTATAATAATCAATCATTCATGCAGCATTTACAAGGTATTTACAAGGTATCCCAGTTGTGGTCCTCTTGTTAACGGTGAGTCAAGGCCGACCCACCCATGAGGCAAGGTGAGGAGACCACCTCAGGTGGCTGGAGAACCACAGGGGTAGAAGATTCTGAGGTAAATCTTTATTCCCCCACCCTTGTTTCTGATGTAGATCTTCACTCACCCCGACTTTCCTGGTGGGGAGGGTGATGCCAGACTGTTTTGGGCCAGTCCTGGGCGAGTCTTCTGAATCACATTTCACCATTATAATGAGAAATGGGGGCTGGGGCAGTATGTTCTATGGCTTAGAGTTCGAAAAAGGCTCAGCCAATTGACTTGAAATTTGGCATTGTAGGAGAGGAAGGCTTGAGGGCGGTCTGTGCTGAATTAGGGATACAAAAGATTTTGATTAAGTTAAATGTTTGATGAGAGACTCTGGCACGTTGACAGGTGCTGTGTGTTCTTCCATTGACTTTGCTGAGGTGGTTTTTCTGAAAACATTTCCCAGTTTGTTCTGCGTGTTTTAAGAAATGGGCCTCTACTTTAGGTCAAAGGAGAACGCTTAGTATAAGATTTTTACCCAGGAGTCGTGTAACAATGGTAGCCGTATGAGACTCTTACTCTGCTGTGGCCATGCAGCCATTTCTGGTTGTTGTTTGGAACCTTGCTATTGCTAGGCAGGATTCTCACAGACCAAGGCTTAGTTTGAAAGCTCAAGAGATTGGTTGACGCCTGGCACCTGTAAAGAAATGGCGATGCGGCCACTCCTACAAATAAAAGCTCTGTGTGGACCCTGAGTACTTAACAAATACCGTTCATCCACAAACACTCCCTTTTGGGGATAAGGTGCTCAGAAGGATGTGGCAGGCCAGATACAGATACTTTAAGAGGTTATTGTGGCTCTCCCTCTCTCCCATACTGTTTTTTTTTTAAATAAAAAAATATAATATTGTTCTACTGTTTTTATGCTTGCATCTGTGTTTTCATTATACTGTTTTACTGAGGGTTTTGTATACCATTTAAAGATTTTTAAAATATTAAGCTGTTTAGAAATATGAATAAATAAATAAATGCACAAATTCCTAACTGCTGCTCATGTAGGCTGAGAAAGGTTAGGTATTAAAGAAGATGGGGAGAAGAAACAAGGGATGAGTATAAATAGTTTGAGACATGGGCATAGCCAAGGGGGGTGGGGCAGAGGGGCAGCTGCCCCCCCTAAATCAATATAAATCTGATGTTCTGCCCCCTCAACAAAAGTCTGCCCCTAACAAAAAAACTTGGCTACACCCATGGTTTGAGAAGTGTGGGGGGAGGGAAGGTAAAATATCTCAGAAGCACACAGCAGCTGGACTTCTGATGCCCAGCTTTTAAAGGCACAGGAAAGCCTTCAGGAAAACAAAAGTGGGAAGAGAGTTTTAGGGGGAGAGAGCCAGTGTGGTGTAGTGGTTAAGAGCGGTAGTCTCGTAATCTGGGGAACCGGGTTCGCGTCTCCGCTCCTCCACATGCAGCTGCTGGGTGACCTTGGGCCAGTCACACTTCTTTGAAGTCTCTCAGCCCCACTCACCTCACAGAGTGTTTGTTGTGGGGGAGGAAGGGAAAGGAGAATGTTAGCCGCTTTGAGACTCCTTAAAGGGAGTGAAAGGCGGGATATCAAATCCAAACTCTTCTTCTTCTAGGGGGCGATTTTGTGGCAGTGTGTGCTTTATCTGTTGAATTTCCCAAAGCTACTCACAAGAACTTCGTTCTGTGACTCATGCCACAGAATGACTTAATCTGAAGACAGTTGCTACTTGTCAATGTGACCTCACTTGTACGCAGGGGCATTGCTTAATAGACTTCGTGCTCGGGCCCATGACACAATTTATCTCCAGACAAATTAAGAGAACAAATGGCTGGGGTCTCATCAGGACTGTACTTTACAGTGCACGTAGCCATTCTGTTAGTAAAGAAAAAAATGGTTTGAAAAGAGGGGAAGGGGCAAGAGATATGTGGCGGTGCAAAAGACCCAGGACCATTTCTGCCCTGGATGGATTTAACTTTATGTTGGTATGCCCAGGGCAAGTGTTCAGTTGCTGGTGGGACATAAACAAAGAGCACAATAATCTAATTTCTTGGGACAAGGAGTTGCACAAATGAGGTGCCTGTGCACTATCACTGACTAATACTGTATGTTTACCCATATTTTGATCACTTGCCGCAGGGTGCCATTGGAGGGATAGGAATCTGGAGTGTCAGAAAGGCAGGCAGGGAAAGTGCTGAGCATCAATCTCCCAAGTGGCTTTATCCTTACAGTGGTACCTCAGGATGCGAACGTGATCCATTCCGGAGCCCTGTCTGCATCCTGAACAGAACGTAAGATGCATCTGCACGTGTGCAGGTTGCGTCTCGCCACTTCCGCGCATGCACGTGACATTATTTTGATTGTCTGTGCATGCATGAGCGCCAAAACCCGGAAGTAACACGCTCCATTACTTCCGGGTCGCCATGGAGAGCAACCCAAAAATAATTATCCTGAAGCTTATTTATCCCGAGGTATGACTGTATTGCTAAACCATACTGAACAGCCACTTCTTCCAGTTGCCCCCCAAGTCAATCAAAATTAATACAAATCTGAGGTTCTGCTGCCCCCTACCAAAAGCCTGCCCCCCAACAAAAATCCTGGCTATGCCCATGTCCTGGCCCTCCTCATTTAGCAAGATAAACTCATAGGTGGAAAATAAAAAGAGAGATGGATAAGGGAACTATAACCCATGCAAGAGTTTACAATGCCATAGACAAAGAGTATTCTCCTAAGCAAGGAGGCAAAAACTAACTGCATACTGTATCTGAAAATTATGAGTCACGAATCACATGAATTTTGTGCAGCTAACCCCATGATTTTGGAATACACCATAACCAGCATATCTTCACAAATTGGCAGCTATACTATGCTTAGAGGTCAATTTCTAAAGACAGGGTTAGTGAGTTGGTCTAAAAGTCTTCCCCTCTCAAGAGAAATTCCTTCACCTTAAAATCCCAGATATGGATGTGTGGGTGTGGGTTGTGTGTGCCTGCAGATTGGCTGTAGTGGTCAGGGAACGGAATTCTGCACATGCTCAGAGGCTCATATATGTCCCGGGGATGAGCTCTATGAAAAACAGGGCTGAGTCCTACCAAACCCGATATTTTCGCAAACTCTGTTTCACTCTTAAGGCTTCGAAGAGTGTTATCTACAGGAGCCCACTAAGAATTAAATCCCACGCTCCGTCCAGGATATTCCAAAAGGCAGCGGAACTTTTCAAAGCAAACTTTTCCAGCTTTGCTTCCAAGCAAAGACCGGGAGTGGGGAGGGCGAGGGCGGGGGGAGAGAGAGGAAGAGAGGGCATCGTCAGAGAGAAACCCAACCTTAGCAAGATTTGCGTCCTCACTGAGCTCAGCAGGCTTGTTTTGAACGCAAGGGGCGCTAGGGGCATATGGAGGATTTTCTTTTCATGGGGGGGGGGGAATGTGGGGTTAATTATCATATGTATATGTCAGTTTCAGGAAGGGGGTTGTACTTGGATAGCAACCTTTAAAAAAAGAGGGGAAAGAGAGAGGAGTGGAAAAGGATCAGAGGAATTAAAAGTGCAGAAGTAACCCCGTCGGATCACACAAGCTCAGCCGGAGCCTGACTTTCGACGCAGCCGGGTGTGCAAGTTGCTTGTCTCTCTCTCCCCATTCATTGGCAAGGGACTGGCCGAGTTGCAAGCTCCGCTCCTGCCGCCAGCCGGGATTGGTTGGATTTCTGATCACGCTGCGCCAAACTTTCCCAACTTTTTAAAAACTTTCGCTTCCCTCCGTGTTGTGCTCTTTTTGCATGGTCTTCGCAGTCGACGAGGGAGCTGCTACTCGCGCGCTTTCTGCTGCCTGAGAAGAGGAGAAGGAGGAGGAAAACTTCCCCGCGGACGCCGAAGGGCCCTGGCAGAGGCAGCCACAAGGACAAAAGTCTGCAGCCGCCTGCAAAACCCCTTCTTCCTCCTGCTCGCTCTTCCGACGTGAGCAGGCAGCGATCAGCCCCAGCCTCGGCGCCCGGATTCCCCGGCTGCTCCCGGCCCAGCGCGACCCCCGAGCGGCGAGAAGGAGACGCAGCTGGCAAAAGCGATTCCCCTGCCTGCCATGCAGAACTACAAGTACGACAAGGCGATGGCTCCCGAGAGCAAGAACGGCGGCAGCCCTGCCTTGAATAACAACCCCAGCAAAAGCCCCAGCAAGAAAGCTTTGCTCATTTGCCTCGACCTCTTCTGCCTCTTCATGGGTGAGATTTAAAACTTGAGCGACTCTCTCTCCCCCCTCTTCCCCATCTTAATTCACTTTCTTCGGATTTTATAAGAAGCCGTTCCAGAGGGTTGCACAACTATTTTTTCCCCTCCTTCCAGCAGTCTCTCTGCTAAAACTAACCAGTCTCCTATTCTTCTTTCCACTCTTCGTCTTTACTCTTTTGGTTGCTCACTTTTGCTCTCTCCTTTCTTGCTTTTTAAAGAAACCAAAACACCACAAAACTTTGTAACTGGGACATAACAAATCTTCTGGAGCCGCTCTCTGCTTTGCAAGAAGACAGTTCTTCGGAATAGATTTCTCTCCTCTCCCCATCTTGCATCCTGCAAGCTTTTTTCTCTTTCCCCTGACCTTTTCTGCTTTCATGATGGGTTATGATGCCAAAGGATAAAAATGTGGGAGGAAAAAGCAAGCAGAAACAAAGCAAAGCGCTCCACTGCGTTGCAAAAGAGCTCTTCAGTAGCAATATATGCTGTACTGTGTGTACAAAATGCACTAGCTAGGGCAGCCGGGCGTTGTTGATGCCAAGAAGTTTTTTTGTGTGTGTTTTTTAAGGGCTTCATTTTACTCTAGGAAAGCACCCAGCGAAACCACAGAAACTTATGGAAACCCAAAGCAGCCCTGGTGCCCGTCCAAATAAAATGGATGTCCCAGCAAATGAGCTGAGCCTCATATGTAAACAAAGCATCTCCCATCCCAGCTGGCCCCTGAGGAGCAGCCAGGGAAACAAGGCATGCTTTTCACTTGGCTGCTCCTGGTTAAAGAATAGGCTTCAAAGGTGCCCTCCAAAGGATTTTCTGTAGTGGGAAAGGGAGCGAGGGAGTGTTTTGTGTGCCTTTCAAAAGAAAAAGGAGAAAGGAATTGCAATGATCTCAAGAAAAGATCCAGTTAGCAGTAGTTGTCCTGAAGCTGATTTTGCTCTCACACCAGTTTGTGGCTGAAAGGTCCCCAGTTTTCCCAGGGAAGGGGTAAAAATGTGGCTTGCAGAGGAGGGGTGAAGTTTGGCTGTGCTGTTTGGTACACACACACAGAGGAACGCACATCTGTGACCTCTCAGTGTTAAGGGTGGAAAGCATGTGCCGCAGTACTTGATCTGCTTTGAATTCTACCTTGTGGAGTTCCAGGGAAGTGTGTCTTGGTTAAAACGGGGGCGCTCCTTAAAACGAGGGTTCCTGTAGTTGTCTGAAAGGGTATAGGAAACAAAGAAAGAACAAACTTTTCCTCTCTGTTAGGACTCTTGTTTCTTTAACCCAACAGGAAAGCCAGCAGCGCTAGCTCTCCATGCCTGGAAAGGCTTCACCTTTGACATTTCTGTCTACCATTCAGCTGTTAATGGTACAGAAACCCTGCCTGAGGAAATGTTAAAAGGTGACAATCCTAGCATGTAGCTATGGTGTCTTAGCTAGCTTATGGTGGCTTTCATGCCACCATTCTTGATCGGAGGCATAGAGTATTCCAAAAAGGTGGCAAGTGTGAAGAAGCTTGGGCTGAGACACTCAGGTGGATCAGCCAACCTGGTGCCCTTCAGATGTTTGGGACAGCATTTCCACAGGCTGTGCTGGCTGGGGCTGATGGGAATTGTAGTGCAAAGGGCGTGTTAAAGGATGTCTGGATATCCTATCTGTTCCTGACAAATATCTGTCTGCTTTAGGAACACTGCAAACCATCCAGGGCAGAAAGATGCTCTCTATCTGAAACGATTGTTCCTTTCTTCAGACTGTCAGTGCTCCAAAGAACTTTACAAAACAAACAGTGCTGTTGTCATATGGTATCTTGATAGTGAAGATACAGTGCTGAATTGCCCCTTTAAATAGATCGCCATAGGGAAAAGTCAAAATGCATGTCTCAAACTTCTTACTCTAAGTAAGCTTGGAGACACTGAAAGGATTACTCCCTTTTGAAGTTCTCTGAGTGTCCTGGCTCCAGTGATTTATTATGCTTGAGGGGTTGTGGTGTTTAGAGAAAGAACAAAATAAGGATGTCTGTTCACCTGACTGAATCCAGATCAGGGCCATTTCACATTCAAGACGAAGGTTTTCTAATGAGTGACTTTACGTGTTTTCAAAGTCTTCCTCCTGCTTCAAATGTTTAGGTACCCTTAAAAATGCAACGTGAGAAGCAACATAGCCATTGGCATTAAGAGACTGTGGAAGGGAATCCCAGCTGGTACAGAATGGAATGAGACACTGTAGTTTACACTAGTAGCATCTGGCTTTGTTGGGATCTGTAATAATGCTGACTGCTGTCCAATCTGCACAATTTGATGTGTATATAATAACAGTGCGTGTTAAGAGCAATTAAATCCCAAGAGCTGAATAGCTCTACTATAGAAGTACTTTAGTGTAAGTGGAGTATTGGCGTGTTCCCCGGCACTTGAGATGCTGTATAGGTGTAAGGCTTTGTTTTGGGAAAAGAGAATCTTCTCTCATTGTTCTCTTATGTATTGTATGAACCAGCATCTTTAAAAGAACTTTGTGTCTGCTGCTCATTTCTCTTGAGTAGAAATCCATTGTGTTTGGTGAACCAATCAATAACCACTCTGTATCACTTAAGAAACTCTAAGAGTTTTTGAATGTGGAAATCTTCTTGATGGGTTCACGGTCATACTATTTCAGTTCACGTTAGTTGGTGTTTTGTCATTAACTTTAAAAGAGGCAATATGAAGAGGGATTGTGCTCAATGAACATTTTTAAACACACACAAATTTTCTCCTCTGTCATCATAATGACCTGTTTATAGGGCAAAGTGCAAAAAAGAAAAGGGATATATCTGTAAACAGAGTCTAGGGGGCACTGTGGTGTAGTGGATGGCGTGTAATTCACCAAGGCAATTCATGATGGTACATTGAGTCAAGGACTTGAGTTCCAATCCTGAGCATTAGTTATTGGGAGAGTAACCGAACATTTGTGTGCTATACCAACTATGCATTGTAAACAACAATGCTTATTAATTTTTGAAGCATTAAAAAAGAGGACGCAGTATTGTAGTAACAGCAGAGGGGGGCGAATCACAGTTATAGGAAAAAGTGCATAAGAAACAGTTAGCTGAATTTGATAGCTGGATTAAATCATTTATAGTCCTGGGACAACTCTGAAAGATATAACAGATCTTTGTCTTGGGTCACTCTACTCTATGAAATATGGACATAGATGGTGCATCTTTGTACAGGTATGTTACAATGAGATGACTATGGAGTGGCTCCTTAGTGGCTAATTAGTTTATGTGATACAAGCATTTATAGACAATACTTACTTGGATATCTGAAGTTCACTGAGAAAATGCTAGGTAGGTAAAACTCACAAGGATCAATTTAACAAGGTGAGAGCTAACAACAATAGCACATCTCTTGACTACTAGAGCTCTCCATGTATCTGCTATTGAATATTGTTAGTGCTTCAGTAATCATATTGTCATGAAAGCTTATACCATAATCAATTTCTTAAAAAGAGTTGGGATCTTCTGGAAAACAAGAAAAAGATAAAAAACAAGATACCACAAGACTATGGTTTTTGAAGGCAGCTACCCCTCTGGAAACACATTAAGCTTATTACAAATTTCACAAAGTGAAATTTTATGCACACTTGCTGGGAGCTTTACTAATGACTGAACCCAAATAGGATCAGGCTGTGAGTTTTAACACTCTGAAAATTAAAGAGAGTTGTGTCCTCTCCTGTGCTTCCAATGAGGCACTTGCCTCAGTTGTTAAGCCAATGCACCATATCTTGTCATTTTGCCCCTGTACTCCCAAGTAGCTACCCAGCTGTGAATATTTAGTTGTAACAGGGACGCAGGTGGCGCTGTGGGTTAAAGCCTCAGCGCCTAGGACTTGCCGATCGAAAGGTCGGCGGTTCGAATCCCTGCGGCGGGGTGCGCTCCCGCTGCTCGGTCCCAGCGCCTGCCAACCTAGCAGTTCGAAAGCACCTCCGGGTGCAAGTAGATAAATAGGGACCGCTTACCAGCGGGAAGGTAAACGGCGTTTCCGTGTGCGGCTCTGGCTCGCCAGAGCAGCGATGTCACGCTGGCCACGTGACCCGGAAGTGTCTCCGGACAGCGCTGGCCCCTGGCCTCTTAAGTGAGATGGGCGCACAACCCCAGAGTCTGCCAAGACTGGCCCGTATGGGCAGGGGTACCTTTACCTTTACCTTTTATGAACATCTAGCAGGGTCCCGTATTGGAAGAAAGCTACAGGACTGCAAACAACTTTTTCTATGAATGGTTTACATGCTGAAGAATCTTTCAGTTACACTAATGTTACAAAATGAATTGATTTCCAAGAAAGAAAAGAAGAACACAACAGCATGTGACTTTAATTACCCAGATACCACAGCCTTTTAACACTGATTGTTTCTGCTTAGAGCACATTTTCTTCATACTGTCAGTTTGGTTTAATTTTTGCAGTTTATCGTTCATCTGTTCTCTATTATCAGGCACAAATATATTAGGCAGAGAGAGAGAGAATAATAGCTTTTTGCTTTATAATCCCACATGAATATGGACCTGTGGAAAAAGTTTCATCCTCTAGTGTCTGGAGGAAATGAACTATTTGATATGTACAGCATAAAAGTGATTAGTAGAAACATAGGATCCTTTATACTAAGAACATAAGAGGAGTCCTACAAAAGCAGACCAATGGCATATCTATTCCAGAATTCTGTTCCCACAGTGGCCAACCAGATGCCTGTGGGAAACCCTTGAGGAACTCGTATTTGGTATCATATGGCCTCTTATACTGAAATTAAAAGCCTTATCATACATGAAATTGTCTAATTTGCTTTTAGATCTTTCCAAATTGGTGGCCATCGCTACATGCTGTGGTAGTGAATTCCTTACTTCAATTAAGGTGCTACGTGAAAAAGTGTTCCTTTATCTCCCTGCCCCATCTTTTCTCCAAATTAAAAACCCCAAAAGCTGTAGCCTTCAGCCCCCTTGGTTACCCCTTTCTGCATCTTTTCCACCTCCTTTTTTGAGGTGCAAAGAGAGCATTCCAGGGATCAGATTGCATGACCTAACTCTATCCCTGCCTAGGGATAGCATTGTCAGCTTTCCAGGAGTTAGAATCATAGAATAGAATCATAGAATCATAGAGTTGGAAGAGACCACAAGGGCCATCGAGTCCAACCCCCTGCCAAGCAGGAAACACCATCAGAGCACTCCTGACATATGGTTGTCAAGCCTCTGCTTAAAGCCCTCCAAAGAAGGAGACTCCATCACACTCCTTGGCAGCAAATTCCACTGTCAAACAGCTCTTACTGTCAGGAAGTTCTTCCTAATGTTTAGGTGGAATCTTTTTTCTTGTAGTTTGGAACCATTGCTCCGTGTCCGCTTCTCTGGAGCAGCAGAAAACAACCTTTCTCCCTCCTCTATGTGACATCCTTTTATATATTTGAACATGGCTATCATATCACCCCTTAACCTCCTCTTCTCCAGGCTAAACATGCCCAGCTCCCTTAGCCGTTCCTCATAAGGCATCGTTTCCAGGCCTTTGACCATTTTGGTTGCCCTCCTCTGGACACGTTCTAGTTTGTCAGTGTCCTTCTTGAACTGTGGTGCCCAGAACTGGACACAGTACTCCAGGTGAGGTCTGACCAGAGCAGAATACAGTGGCACAGTTCACAAATCATAGAATTGTAGAGTTGGAAGGGACCACGAGGGTCTTCTGTTCCAACCTCCTGCAATGCAGCAATTTTTTGCCCAATATATGGGGCTCGAACCCACAACCTTGAGATGAAGAATCTGTTGCTCTACCGTGGTGTTTCCCAAACTTGGGTCTCCAGCTATTGTTGGACTACATCATCCCTAGCTAGCAAGACTCATGGTCAGGCATGTTAGGAACTGTCGTCCAAAAACAGCTAGAGACCCAAGTTTGGGAAACACTGCTGTGCCAAATGAGTTATCCCAGCTGCCATCAATATGGTGTGGGGACCAGGTGTGAGAACCTGCTGGCAGATATTCGCAGCTCTGTAGCCAGTGCCTTGTGGTCCCCCCACTTCAGTTGTTCACTGTGCTATAACAGTGGCTGTAGGCCTGGACATATCAAACAACATCTTCAGAGTGGTAGTGATACATGTGCACATGGGAGAAGAACAAGGGAATTTACTACCTGCCCTACGTTTAACCATGCCATTAGCACCTAACTGCATATCTTCTGAGAGATGCACATGTTATTCTTGCATTGGGAGACTGCCAACACTCTTTCACACATCGACAATCCCAGGATGTGCAGAATGTATGCCACTTTGCTTTTAGGAATGTTTCTAAGAGCATTTAGCAAAGCATGTAGAAGCTCCCTTCAGACCTCTGCACTCAGTGCAGGAAGATGGATGGACTAGGTGCCCCTAGCGCACCTGGAGACATTGGGGGTTGGGCCAGTGTGCACACTGCCATTCCTCTCCCTAGTTTGAGCTCTCCATTCCTTTTGAACACTTGAAGAAGACTCAACTCATTCAGTCGTCCAGATATGTGTAGCAAGTGCACTACAATTGCATAGTGTACTATCAGTGGTGGGAATGAATGAGCTTCTTAAATACCTGCTGTGTGGCAAAATTATTCTGTGCTTCAGACTTTAATCCCATGGACACTTACTTGGAGTAAGTCCCCTTGAAGGTTTTTGGATTTATTTCTAGATAAACATGGGTAGGATTGTGCTATCAGCTGCATGTCAAGAACAAAGGTTCTTGGGGAGCTTTTCAGATGATTTATTGTTAGAAGTGCATTTCCTCCTCAGTGCAGGTTACATATTGGAGATATTCCTGCAGGATTGCAAAAGCACTTGATTCTGATCTAATCCTAACTTGACGCTTTGCTTTTCACATGGCTGTTTGAAGCAACAACCACTTTTGAGTTAAGGAAAACCAGAGCTTGTTGGAGAAGATCTAGTGTTATGTTAAATAACTTTTGTTCAGAGTTAATGGATTATTGAAAGTTCCACCTGAGTCATAACACTGAGTGGCAAGTTGCTATTCCTCAGCCTCCAATATCTAAAACAGGAACAATAACGTTGTGAGTGAAAATTAAGTAAGGATGGTAAAAGACTTTGCATATTCAAATTAGTTCTCTTTTATTACTTAGTTAGAACATATTTAGCTTTCAGTATGATAGAACCCAGGTATAGAGATGCTAGGCTGGTTGAATATAAGGAATTTACAGTGAAATCTTCTACACATGTACTTAGAATCCTACAGATATTTTACCTGGGAGTAAAGCCTGAGCAAACATGTATGACTTGCACAATTATGCTGATAAATTTGGAATGATGGGTCAGGTTCTTCTACAGCTTCTTCTCCTTGCCATCTTAGCAATAATTCATTTTCTGTGTCTCACGAAAGCACCTGAATGTTCCATTTTATTATTCACAGATGCAGAAGAAAAATAGAAAAATAATGATTATAAAAATAAATCCTGTGTTGGACTATTGTTTTGCATAGACTACCTGGAGCCAACTAATAGCAGGAAAAACTGAGTCTTAAATTTCTTGTGATTGGATGTCAGAAATAAATGGCTACAACTGGTACTTACAAACTACTCCTAGTGTGAATTAATGTTTCTTCTCATGTTCTACTTCTAATCATTAAGAAAACTGTTTATCTGAATGGTGGAAAAGTTGGATTTTGATTAAGAATAATTAAAGTCATAAATAAATTTCCAGGCAAGGAATTTATTTACTTTCTATTGATGAATTGGTTGAATATCTTTTGTTTCTGAAGCCCTTGTTTCCTACCAGGATTAGACCTCATCATAGAAATGTTTGCCCATTTAGTTTAGGACTGTTTACAACCTTGTGAGAAGTTACGTCAGAGATGGTTGATTAGATTAAACTTTATTTTTTTCCATGGTTTTACTTTTATTTATATCCTGAATAACTTGAGGTATTAATGGTGGCATTAGATATTCTCCAGGCTTTTTACAACTCTTTGTAATATAAAGCATCTTGCTTGATTTTGTCTGAGGCTTGCTGAAACACTTTCAATGTTTGCTCCTCTTAGAAGGGCAGTATTTGGACTGGCAGCTTTGTATATCCATGTCACAGTTGCCATCCAGATTCAGCTACTGAGCTTTATTTTATTATACCAGCCAATTACTCAACAAGAGCAACTGGGGGGATAATGAGCTGATAATGTGCTTGCTATCTCTTCTGCTTGTGTGAGCTCTGCTGGACTTAGTGGTTTGTAAGAATAACTTCCAAAGTAAATGTCATCCTAAAGTGTTGATGCCTCGAACAGAGGACAAATGCTGTATGGGGGATGTTGAGAAATAACGGGTCTCCTTTACGAATTTTGGATTCCTGAATTGATTTAATAGCCAAAATAGAAAGAATAGTCTGCAACCTGAAGTATATAAGATCTCATGAAATCAATAATTCACTAATCTAGCTTGTTTTCTATTACATAATAAATCCATTGCTCATAGTTGGTACTGGAGCATATGAAATATTAGTTCTGCTTAGCCCCTTTCTATGTTTCATCATTAACTGCATCTCACCCTAAGGCATAAGAAATGTTCTTCTATTGAGACAGCCGTTTGGTTACTCCAAGGCTGGGGAGCCTATGGCCCTCCAGAAGTCGGACTCTAATTCCCATCAGCCTCAGCTAGAAGGGCCCCTTCTCTATGCTCCATGGAATAGAATGGACTCCCCACTTGCTACTGATGTTGTTATAGCGTTTTTGGATTGGTGTTGCCTGCAGCTGTACTTCCCTACTGTCAGTTATTCAAGCTGTGATCAACCTGGAGAAGCACTGGCAGCCTCAGTCTAAGATTATGACAGATTTGATATGTTTGATTCAGCATTGATTGCTGGTTCCATTTACATCAGCAAATGCTTGTTCTGTAGCATAATAAAACAAGCTTTTTAATATAGATATTGGTTATTCCTGAGAAGTAAGGCTTGTGAAGGACAGGAAACAGTCTCAAAACTGTAAGGAGGAGTTGTGCAGCCCCTGGCAATGTTTCCCAGTTTCCCTTTTTTCCTGCCATTGCCATTTTTCCAGTGCCTTTTCACACTTCTGTGTACCAGATACAGTATAGTGGAACCACAGGATATAAATAGCCCATGCTCCTAATATTCACTCAAGATGTAAGGGAAAGGACTTACCCTCTAGGTAAGCCTGGGAAACCAGTCCTGAAATGCTGGCGAGCATTGCCAATCCTAGCAAACAATACTAATTTCCCAGTTGGATCAATGGTCTGAATTGTTTTAAGGCAGGTTCCTATTGGCACTGTGTTTCCAAGGTGACAGGATATTTGCATGCCTGATTTGAAACCACACCTTATAATAGGTTCTGATAACATCCCAGTGGGCAATCCATTATCAACATTTCCATTTTTACAGGTTGGAAGAAGGTGTTAAAAGACAGGTGTGTTTGGGTGCTCATGAAACAGACTTTATACTTCTGTCAACCAGCTCAATTCTCTACACATATTGTATTGCCACTTTTGAACCCTGAATGGTGTGCCAATATGGTTGCCACTAGGAGAAAATAAAGTCCTCCTTGTTTTAGAAGCTCTGATGCAGTAAGACCTTATATGGGAATGATGACAACTCCCCAATCATCCAGATTTTCCTTTTTTTGCTGGAAGGAGAATGGACCACTGAAACACTGGGGAGAATGCTTTAACACCCAGGGTAGTTTATGTTTGCATATTTGAAGGCGATTTCATGAAATAATCTTATGTACTTACACGAACTTTTGAGGAAGGGCCCTGCAATTTCACTGTTGTCGATATTGATCTGGTGAAATGGGATCAGCACCTGAAGGCCTACATTGCAGAGGCACCGCATTGTGCCGCATTTCAAACATGCTTTCATTTCATTCTGTTTTTTAATCCCTTGCATATCTTGCAACTTTCAGCATACCAGAGTTTATACATTCCCACAATGTGTAGGCTCTTTTGCTGGTGGGAAACTAAGCCCCTTAATCAGGCTTCTGTGCATGAGGCTTTTGTTTTGACAGCTGTCAAAAGAAATTCAGAAGGTATAGCTTTCACTTGATTGGTGGATGATTCAACTAGTTACAAGTCTAAGGACTCTAATCAGCAGGAGAAGCATGTGAAATTGCCAGAAGTTGTGATTGCTTTGAAAAAGTAGGCAAGTGATAAAACAGAGAGTTAAGCCACCTTTAGATGGATTTGGCTGACAGTTTTTATGCTCATGGTTAAGGGAGAGAGAAAAAACCCTCTAGTGACAACTTGTAATTAAAAAGAAAATCAAACTGGAGTAGATCAAATGAATCAGTCACTTTCTCAGTCTTGAGCCCCATAAAACTCAACTTCTTATGTTATCCAATAAGCTTTTTTTTAAAGATACTTGTTTGACTGGGTATTAGGTCTGTCAGTGGAAGCTAACCCCATAAGCCAAACTCAGTCTCCATTTTGAGATTTTTTTTCAGAGCTAGAGCTGATGGAAATTGTAGTCCAAAATGAATGGACTGCACCAGGTTGGCAGGTTGACTCCTTTAGCTCATACCTTGGGCTGAAGTGTAACTATTAGGAATGTATATCACTATTATTATGTTCTGATTGTGAACCTGCCTTAGGCATCTTGTCTGATCTTTTGTCAATAAGTTTTATGGACCATTGATATATGACTCAGCCTGAAAATTCTTACTTTACTTGTTCTTGATTTTGCTGGGGAAGTTAATTGATTCAACTTGCAAAATAATGAGCTGTGTGTGTATATTGTATATGATTTCATCACAGAGTGTTTGCTTAGCAAGAGGACTTCCTCAATAAATTATCTTGGGACAATTCGAATTAGCTCTCCTCTGCATTATCAGTGCCTACAGGCAATGTGCTGCTGACAAGGTTTAGCAACATCTGACAAGTGAATCAGTGCATGATTGTGTTATCATTGCGTTAAAAGTTGCATTGTGTTAAAAGGAGTGTTGGTGAAGTAACAGAGTGCTTCTAAAATGATGGAATCAGAACCTATTGGTTAAACGTCAGAAACCTGTGGCTGACATTAGTGGATGATGCAAACCTCTTTTCATTACATTCATTCCAGACACCAAAGATCAGATGAGTCTTTTACGTACCTTTTGACCGAGTTTTAAGAAGCAGCATGGTGCAGCCTGCAAGGAATAACAATTTTGATGAGACTGGAAAGAGGCAACCATTTGGATATCATTGCAGAGTGGGCAGTAGAAGCAGGAAGGAAAGGAGTAGGGTAACTCACCCTTTACAATGTTGTATGGAAGGTCCTATATTTTGAAGACTTTGTCAGCTGTAGTCCTGATGAATCCTGGGAAACTAAATGGGTGATGGAATGTTGAGGAGGGCACAGATAGGCAGGGAAATGACAGAGACCCTGGACTGGTGAATTCAGGGACCTCACAAATGAAGTCTATTCTCACCCTGGTGCATTTGACCTGATGCTTGTTTTTAATGAACTAGCCTGTCATGTTAAGTTAGCAGGTGCCTAAAAGGGATAGGTAAGCGAAAATGGTGAGTAGGTGGGCAATTGTTTTGATTCTGAGGGACACTTGCAGCAGTGGGCAGTCAGTTGGAAACTACGTGCCAGTGGGCACTGCCTAGCAGTACCCCTCACCACCACATCCTCTCTCTCTCTCTCTCTCTCTCTCTCTCTCTCTCAAACACACATGTCTTTGTATGCCTCATACACAGATACACACCCTCCGTGCCTCTGTCACACACTTAAGAGGCACGTAACCCTACTCTCTCATACACAAACACAACTCGCCCCCCACATATGTGCACTGTAACCCATCCCCAGCTGCATTGGAATTGCTAGAAAGGGCGCTGCAGGTGAAAGAAAATAATTGTCACAGCAATCTTGTGTCACTGATGCAGCTAACCATCACTGATGCAGCTAACCATCGCTGCATTGCTTAGCATCTAGTTCACACCTGGGCAACTTGTGGTCCTTGCCCTAATTACTGGACAAAACAGCAGACCTAGTGCTAGACAAAACAGTGTGTCCTATCCCCTCCCATGCCTCTTTCTTTAGAGAAAAGGGAGTGTAGTTCCAGCCTTTAGTAACATTTTTCAAAGTTTCAAGCACATTTATGCTTATCTACGTTCTCTTGTATTACAGTCTGACACCAGGAATGGAAGGGTGCAAAGTGTTATGACGTCCCTATATTGCAGGGAGTACTAGAATAAATTTTAAAAACCACCCCCAAAACCAACAACTGAGCTTATTGGTACATCTCTAACCTTCCTCTGATAGCACAGAGAATGGGCTCAGTTGTTTTGTCTGCCATCAAGGATCTCTGCATGCTTTGCTGTGGAATAGGGTGGCCCTGGGTTGCGTGAGGAGGGCAGAAAGTAGAAGGCAGTCAAGGTCACAGAGTCTGAGAAACTTGTCTAGAGAGGATCCTGTATTAGTGGTGGTTCAGAGAGATCACCTTCCATTCCTTTCCAAGTTTCCCCTCTAAAATAAATAAATAATACAGACACCTGTCAGTTGGAACTTCAAGAGAAAACAGTGGTTCTTCAGAAGCTAATTTTGTGTTATTTGGTGCAATCAGCTGCCTAGACTGCTGTGCTTCTGTTGATCACTAACTTGAGGTTTTGTGGACAGTGGCTTTAGGAACTCTTTGCCTTGTAATATACTAGTATTTTGACAGATTGCTGCACACACACACCTTTTAGCTACCCACTGCACTATACAACAAGTGAGTGGCAAAACTGTATCCCATGTTTAAATCCCAAAATGTTGTTCTTCTAAACTGGTCCTTAGTGCAATCATGTTGAAAACCTTTTTTCTTTCTTTTTTTAAAAGAAAACCATTGAGTTGCCCAAGGGTCTGATTCTGCCTGTGCTAAAATAGTGTCCAAAGCATGCAAATTAATTCTGTTTCCAGACCTAATGGAGGCAGATTCCCCCTCCTTTTAATGAATTTGGTTAAGCATTTAATTCAAAAAGGGCTGAAAAACGGACAGAACGTGAAGTATGTGTGTGCTCCAGCTCTTTGAAATTTGTTTCAGTCCTGGGGAGGCATTCCCCAACCCCAACCCCCCCCCCCAGCCGCAAAAGTTGTTAGCAGAGGTCAGTCCCTGCTGTCCGTAATTTGCACAGAAGCCCGAGCTCGCTGTCTTTCCCACTGTTGCTTTTCAGTGCAGGCATTGTATAAGCCTGGTATCCATGGCAACCGGCCAAGAACTTCAAGCTAAGATCTCCTTAGCAAAAGAGAGTCTGTCGCCATGGTTTTGAGGAAAGCACTGAGAAAAGAATACCATAATCCCAGAAGGTTTTGGTAAACTGGTCATTTGAATGCAGTTAACAGTATTTCTCGCTCAGGCAGCCTCATAGATCCTCAGAGGATAAATGCTTCGTTCCCTGAAAGTCTCCCCCCTCATAAAAGGGGGGGGGAGAAAGAATTTTAATTGATTACAGATAATTGATGCGACTCACTAAATCAATTGGGAGTAGTCTCACATCAATCATCAATGGACTTTGTTCCATTGAAAAAAAAACCTGTGGATCCAAGCCAAGTATTTGCCAGTTTTACTTGAGGTCCACTGAGGCCTGTGTGGAAATCCTTCTCCCGCATAATCTCACACCCCCAATTATTGGAAAGACATGAAGACTCTAGCAGAAGATGGCAGGTAGTGGTTAGATGGTTGGTTGGTTGGTTGGTTAGTTAGTTAGTTAGTTAGTGGCAATTAAGCATCTAGAAAAGTTCTAACCCTGCCATACCTTACATCCGTCCAGTTCACTACTTCAGTCATTTCTGCCCATTTGTAGCTCACTTCTGGTATTGGGGCCAAGAATGGTGGAAACCTGGCTGGAACAATCAGCTATCAGGAGGTAAGGCATAAGAGGCGAAAGGTTAATGGCCCCTTTTGCCAGCTCTATCCCCTACTTTCCATTTGAATAGGGTGGACACATGAATGATAGTCATGTCCAATTTGGCCCACTGAAGATTTGGGTTAAAACTCTGCTAAACTCAGGAAATGCACCAAGACTGCAGCCACACTCATTTTTTGCCCTGGTTCAAAGAACGAGGGAAATTGCTTTTCCCTCTCCTTACATTCTGATTGGCACTAATTTGATCAATGCATGCACACTGAGCAGTAGGGAAAAGAAGACAGTCTCATCGCATCTTGGGAAGCTGCTTATCAAAAAACAAGTAAGAGAGAAGGAGAATGGGAAGTTTGGAGGTGGCATAGAGTCTGCTACCTCTAGTACTTCCTATTTTAACAAGACAGACAAACCACAAGCCACAAGTCACCAAAGGTAACTGAGGCACAAACCACTGTGACAACTTGGTGAGCTGAATCTTTTTAGTGCCTGAACTTTCTTCTTTGTTGTGGGTTTGTTTTCTGTTCCTCTTTTACTGAAGTCTATGATGGTCTGAGAATAATGGTAAGGTAGGACAGAGGTTTAGCTTGGTCTTGCTGGTGGACCTTGTTCTTTGAATCTTGCTCATGGTTCTATGTAGAATCCATCTGCCCTTGGTAAGATTGGATGGTGACACTGGTTTGTTCCCTTATTTTGCCTTTTGACATGGATTTCCTGACAGAATGATTTGAGTGTATCATAATAACTGTCACTTCTGTTCCTGGCACACTTTGTACCACCTGGTGTTTGATTAAGATAGACCAACTAATGCATTCCTTGTAGTTAATGAAAGTGGGCATAAGCAACATGGTGCCCCCCATATGTTTTGGATGACAGCCCCCATAATTCCTGACCATGGGCTATGCTGGCTGGGGCCGATGGGAGTTATTGTCCAACAAAGTCTGAAGGGCACAATATTGACTACCCCATAGGCACTATTGCTGATGGTGGGAGGCTAAAGTGATAACTAATCTGAAAGAAATGGAAGCCCTAGTTTCACTCTAGGATCCCTAAAGACTGTCTTGTTAGCATTGATCTTATTGAAGGTTTCGCTCTACCATCTATGAGACAACACTTTTCAGATTTTGGAAAAGCCAGTGCTCAATTAAATAAATCTTGTGAAGTTTACAAGTCCAGTTTTGTCTCATTATGATGTTTATGCTTCTTCAGTCAAGTAGAGGAAGGGCCCCCAGAGACCAGGTAAATATTCACATTAATGACTGTCTCATGAAAAACTCGAACCAAGGATTGAGGGCCAAATTAGACATCAATAAGATAAAATGCTGTTTTCCTCCTGCACTTACAATTGTCACAATACGGAACAAAAACTTGCACACCATCTGTGAAGAATGCACATTGCTATATGTCTATTTTGTCACAGGTACACATTACTGTGTAAAACCTTCTGTGCAGTTCTTCCTTCCTACACAGAGCTGGTACCTATTGAGGACAAAAGTCTTGTGTGTGAAGGAGCGCTTGGTTCTGTGTATTTCAAGGCCTTTGTTGAAATGCCATTAAGGGTTAGAGTAGCGTGTGAGCCAGCTTCTGAGAAAGAATACTTGCTCTCACCCTCCTTTCCCTTAAAAGGATAAGTTTTGTGACGTCCTTTTTGGGTTTTTTTTTTACTCATTTGGCATGAATCTTTCACAAACACAAACCCATGGAAAAGTCAAATAGAATTTTGGAGGGAGCCCATTTAAGGGGAGAGAGAAATATCCTCACACGTTTTAAGGTTACAAAGAAGCTTTCTGAAGATTTGGCTATGTCTGTCCTAGGCAATGTATTCCAAAACCCAGCCTTTTCTTTTTCTGGCATCACAGAGCAGACTGCACACCAGCAAGCATCGTCTTCAACTAATTCCCTGGCATGTGCATGATTAGCCTTTAAAGGTGATCAGTCCGAGGGCCAAATCAGGCATTAAATCAGGCTTTGCATTTAACCCACATGGTTGTTGTTGTTTTTTAATGCAGATAATAGCTGGGGGAGAGCTAATAATTATCAGGATAGCAGCCAGTGGGGAAAGGGATTTTTAACCCTTTCATTTCATGCTGCTTCCCCATAGAAAATCTTTCATCTGGAGGTACTATTTGCATTAGGAGACACTGTCCCCTTGGCGCCAAGACTTAAATCACACCCTCCCTGCAATCCTGATAATTATCACTGCCTGCCACATGTTGCTATTTTGAATCTTACCTCTTGTTTAAATGAACCACATAATTCCTGTTTATTTGGATCCTGGATAAGGGCCTCTGCAGTTGGTCACAAACCAGTGAGTCTTCACCACTGCAAAATTGGCAGTATGGTGTGGATACCAAGAGCGATAAAAACTGTTGGATGGGACTTGGATTTTTCCCCTTGGCTGCGGTTGTTCCTGATTCTCTGTAACTATTAGAGCAGGGAGATTCAAAAGCACAATTATTTGCAGTGAGAACTGGTATGTGACATCAATAGGCTTTGCATCAGCTGATAAATTAGTTTCAGTGGGAGTAGGAAATGCTTGGAGAGTGTGGTTCCGATGAACTGATTCAGCACATCCACTGGGGTGCATAGCTCACATCGCTCCCCCAATAGTTTTGATAGCAGAGTGGAACGATTAGGAGATTAGCGTGGCAACGCCCGCCTGCTTGTACTTAGAAGGATCTGTTTATAAACCCACTTTAATGTGCCCTAGCTTAGCTTGGACAATTGTTTACATTTAACCATTAGTAAAAATGATGTTAGTGCTGCTTTTGTTTACAAAACCATCATAGCAGACTCCAGCTATCACCTGTGAATGCTTCTTCCTGATTTTGATCTTCCACTTGTGTCAGTGGGACCGAAGTTGTTGTAGTTTTGTTAAAGGGTTCCTAGATAGTTGGATCAATGGTTCAACTTGTTTAAGGACTTTTCATATGCAGGAGAGTGACAGCTGCCCTTCCATGTGCAGCCCCACCCAGTAGGAGCAGGTGGCTGGAATGGAAGCAGGCAGAGTTTATGCATGTAGTGTTAGAAGTGTGTACCTGGACTCACACGTGAGCATCCGGCACTTGTGTATGTTCATATACATGCTGTTGTGTATTGTAGAATTTGCTGCCTGCTTAGATTGCAACTTTGCTGTCTGAAGCAGCATTTTAATATATTGTCACTCCTATTTCATATAATAAACCAAGCTTTCCTTATTCCTCTGTGTGAGAGCTTCCTGTGTGCATAACAAGCACATGTCATTACTCCAGCAAAAGACCCTAAAGCTCTCTCAGTATATGAACATACATGAGTGCTGGCTGCACACATGTGAGTCCAGGTACACACTTGGAAGAGTAATTCAGCAGAGTTCCAAGCTGAATGCATATGTTGAGCTTTTTATTGTTGTTGTTTAGTCGTTTAGTCGTGTCCAACTCTTCATGACCCCATGGACCAGAGCACGCCAGGCACTCCTGTCTTCCACTGCCTCCTGCAGTTTGGTCAAACTCATGCTGGTAGCTTCAAGAACACTATCCAACCATCTCGTCCTCCGCCGTCCCCTTCTCCTTGTGCCCTCCATCTTTCCCAACATCAGGGTCTTTTCCAGGGAGTCTTCTCTTCTCATGAGGTGGCCAAAGTACTGGAGCCTCAGCTTCAGGATCTGTCCTTCCAGTGAGCACTCAGGGCTGATTTCCTTAAGAATGGATATGTTTGATTTTCTTGCAGTCCATGGGACTCTCAAGAGTCTCCTCCAGCAACATAATTCAAAAGCATCAATTCTTTGGCAATCAGCCTTCTTTATGGTCCATCTCTTACTTCCATACACCACTACTGGAAAAACCATAGCTTTAACTATACGGACCTTTGTCGGCAAGGTGATGTCTCTGCTAGTTGACCTTAATTAATCCTCATATTTAGTTTCCTATAAAAGATGACATTTCACGTTTGTGACCATTTCTTGGCCTGCACTCACTCTGTGATAGTCAAACCCAGTAATGCAAAAGACCATTTAGAAATGACAACTTTAGTAACTCATGGGAAATTTGAACTGTGTGTTGTTTGGATTTCAAACCCTAAAGCATGTATTTATCAGGTTTGCAAGAAATGATAAGGACTTGAAAATTACTTCAGGAAAAAAAGCAAAGCAAAGGACTTCAGCACAAAGACCTTGGGCCAAACATATGGTTGCTACCCAACGTGGCATCTTTAAAGAAACAAAACAAACTATTTCCATCTTTATGTTGCATCTTCAACAGATGCTGCTAGAGGCTGATTACCTCTTATCATTTAACCTGGGGTGAAAATGCCTTTAGATCTCTGGTAGCAATTAAAGATAAAAGTTTTTGAAGTCGTTCTGTAATGTCTCTTTCTTCCTACTCTGTTAATTTTTCTGTTCTCCCTGCCTGCACACCCTGTCCCCCGCCTCTCACCGGAAAGAGTTCCTTAGTAGTAAATATACTCCGGCATTGAAGTTTGGAAAGCTATTATGGGAACCATAGACCTGCTAGCAGACTCTCCAGCTGCCAAGGCCTGTGAGTATTATACTGTACTGCAGGGTTCAGTCACAGGATATGCTGAATTGGAAAGAGATGGCAAACAAAGAAGCTTTTCAGTGGCAAAGTTGAGGTTTGGCTTTGCTCAAGAGCAGTTTTGGGTCGAAGAGGCATCCGGAGCTCTGGGAGAGGAGCAAAATTATATTGGATAGATGCAATGAAGTAGTACTCAGAACAGCGTGGTTTTGTTTGAAAGCTTACAGAATCAGCTTTAGGGAGTTTTCTCTCCATTCTTTTTACAGTTTAGCTTCTCTCTTGTCTGCTTTTAGGTGCAGATCCTTCCTTCTTCCAAACACATGCTAGTTTTCTATAAAAAATTTGTTGACTCATTGCATTCTAGGCACATTTCAGCAAACGTTAGACACAATTAACTTACACAGAAATAGTTGGCTTTAGGTTACTCTTGACTGAGTCCCATTCTGTTGATTGCAGAGGGACAGGCTAAGGTCTGCTGCATCCTGGCAAATGCATTTGCTATTCTTTTCAATCTGAATCCAGTTAGCAGAACTTGGAAGCATGGTGAATGTAAGCAGGGAAGGAAAAGTTTAATTGTGTTGGAGAGGAGCAAGTAACTAAATTGCAATAGATTATGGGGGGAAAGCACCACTCTGTTTTGATTTTTTGTTTGGGTAGGGATGGGGAAACTATTGCCCTCCAGATGTTATTAGACTCTCATCCCCAGCTAATGCAGCCAGTGGTTGGGGTAATAGCAGTTGTGTCCAGCAACATAAATTCCTCATCCCTGATTTGGGTATACAGTAGTTATATTCTTCTAAAGTTCTGTAGGCATGGCAAAATGGTTTGTAGAGCATGCAACATAACATATATTTGATCTACTGTATCTGGTACCCTCCAGATGTTTGGGACTGGCTGAAGCTGATGGTACTTACAGTGCAAAACATTTGAAGGACACCAGATAAGCAAAATCTGCCAGAAATTCATAATATGGCACTTGGCATTACATGAGCTTAACAATTTCACTTGTAGAAATTAGCAAGACTACAATTCAGAGAAAACAGCAAACTATCAAAAAAAGAAAAGGGAAAAAAAAGCCAGCAATAAAATGCCAGGCTCATATTTCCCTATTTCTTCCTAGTTTATTTTAGCAAATCTTAATGGTGAACAAAACCCTTTTAAGACTGGTTAAGACTTGCTTCTTTTCAAACACGCGGAAATGTTCATTTAAATCAAAAGAGAAAAGACGGAAGGGTGTATTGCTCTGAAGGTGTTATGAGGTCAACAAACCATGCAGTGCAAGCTGTTTCTGCGATTTTAATTTATTTTAGAATGTGCAGCTTAAACTGCCCTCCTCCTGGAGCATCTAAGGAATGAAATGAACAAACATACAGATATTAAGTGTTATCTTTGGCAGAAATTTTCAAGCTCTGTAAAGATTTGTTCTTTGTTCAGTCTGAACTCTTCTGAAGGTATTTATATTTATTCACAATTCTGTGTAGTGTTCTGAGTTAGACAGGGGCCAGGCATATGTGATCCCAACCATCTTGCCAAGACTCTTAGAACTGTAGAGTTGGAAGGGGTCCTGAGGGTCGTCTAGTCCCCCCCCCCCCAGCAGTGCAAAAATCCTGCCCACATTTTCACAGATGTTTCACCAGAACAGGACCCTGAATTAACATGTTTACTAGAAACCCAGGACTGCACTGCTGTTCACCCTCTGGGACCTCATCATATATTCCACTCTAGCTATAGCTGCAACTAGGACAGGAGTCACCCCTGTGGCACCCATGGGTGCAGGGCACCCACAGAGGCCTTCCAGGACACGGTCCCCACGCTCTGCTGAATTAGGTTAAAAAGAAGCATTGTACTGTAACCACTAGAATGGATAGCAGTGTGTGCGTGCACACATGTAGTGCCCATGACAGTTTGCACATGGGCTTTAAAAGATTGCTGACCCCTACACTAGGATAAAAGCTGTTAAGTGATGTTACATTGTTTGGAAGTCCCCTGTTGAGCAACTGCCTTCTTTTTCTTTTTCTTCTTTTTCTTCTTGCTGCTGACAGGTTGCACAATTTCACTTAGTCATGTGGATTTTGAGTCCACTGGATAAAGGAAAAATGAACACAATATGAATTTTTGTTCTGTCTTAATGTTGGAAAAGCATTTAGAAATGAATCATGAAATTGTAGAGTCGGGTCCTGAGAGTCATCTATTCCAGCCCCCAGCAATGCAGGAAGCTGATGCCCTATGCACGGTTTAAAATCTTTTTGTATCAGGAGATGGCCTAGCTCCCCTCACCCCTTATTTTCAGCTTCTGTTGACGCTAAAGATGGGGAAAGGAACCTTTCTCGGACTCAGGGCTGCATTTCCCTAGTGTGGAGCTTTCCAGGGGCCACGTACCTGTGGTGCGTGGATCCAGAGGCAGCAAAAGTGGGTGGAGCAACAGATGTGTGTGGCTCTTTCATCTTTGTACAATAGGCTGCCATTCAGCCACACACAAGTCAGAGGTTTCAGAACATGCCACCACATACCTCTCCGTCCACCCATTCCAGGTAGGCAAACGTGCTCAAGGATGGAACAGAGCAAGACAGGCGAATGGTACAGCCTGGGGAGGCAGCATGGCTTAGTCTGATTAAAGGTAAAGGTAAAGGGACCCCTGACCATTAGGTCCAGTCGTGGCCGACTCTAGGGTTGTGGTGCTCATCTCGCTTTATTGGCCGAGGGAGCCGGCGCACAGCTAGTCCTAGGCTCTGTGGTTTAACCCACAGCGCCACCCGCATCCCTTAGTCTGATTAGAGAGGCTTAAAAGGCCACATTCAGCCCCCTGGCCTGAGGTTCTCCACCCTGTTCTAAAGATCATTTAGATCCTCATAATATTGGACTATAGTTTAGCACTCTGACCAAACCAGAGTGACAGACATGAAAGACTATAAGTTTTTAATGTTTTACTGAGTGTCTTTGGTCAGGATCATCATTCTTATCCTCTGCTAGAAACAGAAGTTCATAAGACAAGAAGACTATAACAAATCACAAACAGAATAAAGACGATAAGTTCCTTGACTATTTTAACAATTATCTGTCTTATAAAAAAAAGAGTAGTGACCTCCATGCAAGTGGTTTGCCCTGCTATATACATAGACACTCTTTCTTCGCTTCCTTGACTGCAGAACATCTGCAAGATTGTTTGAATTGTTTGATTAATGTTAGGGCTAGCAAACATTCTAACCCGTGCTGAGCTTCCATTGATCTGTCGAATGGCACCCCCTCCAACTCCACTGGGAGTCCAAGGTCCTGTCTATAGCAACACTAATCTGTAGGGAGATACACGTTATCACGCGTCCATTCTCTTGCTCGCTATCTCCCATGGTATTTTTGTTTACAGGCTTCAAGAATAGTCTGCCTCTCTTAGCTCCGAGGCTGGGCCAATTCCAAGATAGCAGTGGAACTATTCACAAACCAGGCTGATTGGAGTACTGCGGAAGGACAATGGCAGTGTGACCTATCAGCACGCAGTTCTCATGACTTACAGCTCACAAGCCAGATAACAGATTTCCTTGCTGTATTTCTCTTTCATCATTGGGTTGATGATCCCTGTTGAAGTGGTTGGTAAATGCAGCATATGGATTGATATGGGTTATCAGAAGAATGCATTTGATGTAGGTCAGCTGCAGAAATACTATACACTTGTTCAGAGAGCATCAGCTCTGATAAGGAAGAAGATCCTTTGACTTCCCCCTAGGTGGAAACTCTCCTAGAAAATGCACAATTCAGACAGCATAAAAAATAAGGGACAGATTTGTGCAGGGTTGGCTTTGGCTTTGAACTTTATACTTTCCCACTCAAATATTTCAAGGATTCATATATTGTGTATTATGAAGATGGAAAGGTCAGGGCAGAATCCTTTGTTTCAGATTTCTGCCATCGATAACAGCTACATTT